>NC_141696.1:150239534-152817034 GCF_964263255.1 Lissotriton vulgaris | reverse complement strand
CCCGGGGCTTTGGCAGTGTGGCATGTCGGTGGATGGGGCCCAGGGCCGTAGCACACAACCCGGGGCCCGGCCGGGCCCCTGGACCCAGCCGGGGCTCCCGGGCCCGGAGGCGCAGGGGAAGCCTCCCCGGGCCCTCCGGACCCCGTCCCAGGCACCCTGCCACGCAGCAGGACCAAGGACAGAGCCCGGGATGGGGAGGCCGCCCTCCCGGGCCCTCAGGGGCCCCAGCCGGAGCTGCTGAACTCAGCTGAGCGAGGGGAGGCTTCCCGGGCACAATGGAGCCCCGTCTCAGGCCTTTGGCAGTGCGGCAGGCCGAGCGACAGGGCCCAGGGCCGTAACACTCGACCCGGGGGCCCGGCCGGGCCCCTGGACCCCGCCTGGGCTCCCAAGCCCCGAGGCGCAGGGGAAGCCTCCCCGGGCCCTCCGGACCCCGTCCCGAGCACCCTGCCACGCAGCAGGACCAAGGACAGAGCCCGGGATGGGGAGGCCGCCCTCCCCGGGCCCTCAGGGGCCCCGGCCGTAGCTGCTGAACTCAGCAAAGCGAGGGGAGGCTCCCCGGGCACGACGGAACCCCGTCCTGGTCCTTTGGCAGTGTGGCAGGCCGGGGGACCGGGCCCAGGGCCGTGGCACCCGACCCGGGGCCCGGCCGGGCCCCTGGACCCATCTGGGAGCCCGGAGGCGCAGAGACCTCCCCGGGCCCTCCCAGACCCCATCCAGGGCTTCCTGCCACGCGGCAGGCCCGGGAACGGACCCGGGGCTGGGGCAACATCCTGGCCCACCCATGCTGCCGGCTAAGGACCGCTAGGCCGAGAGGGGTCCCAGAGTACCTTGTCCCTAGTAATCCGGAGGAAGGCTACCCCGCTTTCTGGGAACAAGTGCGCACCGTGAGGCTCCGGGGACCCTAGGCGCAAACGTGCCCGACCTCCTGGAGCCCTGGCTGGGATCCGGGAGGCGAATGGCACCTCATAGGGACTTCCAGGGAAGTTTGGCCATCTGGTCGCACCCATCGGAAAGCATTGCGTGCGACCAGATGCCCGAGCGGTACCGTGCGACCAGATGGCCGGGATCGAAAGTGCTTCACACCCCGAGCCTTCGTGGTAGGGCTCCTGCCTGCCTGCCTGCCTCCATCCGTCCGCGGCGGACGGGAAAGACCATCCGCCATCCTAATTTACCCCAGGCTTAACGGGTCACCCTTAACATAGCCAGGACGATGGGGCCGATTATGATGGCGGACGGGAAATACCGTCCGCGGTGGCAACGGACAGGAAAGACTATCTGCAGGGCGGACGCGAAAGTGAAGGCCCGTCCCGGGCACTCGGCCATGCAGTGGAGAAGTGTGGCTCGATGGTTAGCGAGTCAGACCCTGATGCAGAGGTCTAGACCGGGACCAGGGTTCGATTCCCCGTCTCGGCGGGTCTTGGGCTCAAAATCCCACGGAACTGATAATTTTCGCCTCAGTGCCTATTCCAATCATGGAGTCCCACTCACCAGCCTGGGAGGGGTGTCCTGCCTTCCCCTGATTCAGAATCACCAGACCACACGGAGGTCTGACTGACCCTCTCCGTAGTAATCCGGAGGATAATTACCCTCTTTTCTTTTAATCCGTGCACATGAGGTGACAGAGGGGACCCAAGGCGCGAAAGTACCCGACCTCCTGGAGCCCTCGCTGGGATCGGGGAGGCAAATGGCACCTCATCGGGACTTCCAGGGAACCCCGGCCACCTGGTCGCCCCATTGGAAAGCATTGCGTGAGACCAGATGGCTGGGATCGAAAGTGCTTCCCACCCCGAGCCTTCGCGGTAGGGCTCCTGCCTGCCTGCCCACGCAAGGCAGGGCTCCGGGACCCCGGCTGGGCCTCAGGCGCGGGGTGGACCACCGGATCTCTCAGGCCCGGACGCCCAAAGGGAGGACTGCCCGGGACCCGCGGACCCAGTCCTGGGCACTCTGATCTGCCGCCGGCGCCGGGGATCGAACCGTGATTCCCCAGATGGGGATATCCCAAAAATCCGGCCTGGGAGGTGCTCGCCAGGACCAGGGTTGGAGACCCCTGGGCTAGAGCAAGAAAAAAACTCACTGCACTTTTCCAAGTAGACAACCATATAAGCCCATGTGAGGGAAATGATCTGATTTTTTCTCTCTCAAGAAAAAAGTAGAGTAAACACACAATTGTCATAAGTGGGATTTGAACCCTCACCTCCAGAAGAGACTGCGACCTGAACACAGCGCCTTAGACCACTCGGCCATTCTGACTTGCATGTGTGGAACCTTCCACAGGCCAGACAGCCATGCAAGTGGGGTACCGAAAAGGCATGCCCTCAATTTATTTATCCTATTATAAGTACTTCCAACAGATCTTTGAACAATCCATAGAGAGCAGTACCTATGAAGAACTCGTTAGACCTTTAAGGCGTACAAAGAGAAAGTGCTATTAACCAGCCACTTGAACGGCCCAAAGCTGCTTTGAAATTGAGTCAACAGCCACCTCTTGGCTAGCTAAAGCAAATTCAACAAGGAATTTCAATGTCACAACATAGGGTGGAATACGCAAATCTAAGCAGCCCCTGATCACAGCCCTGAGGAAATTGCCGTAAGTGTGCTGGAGTCCAACTGTCTACCAGATGCTAGGCATTCTTCCATATTTGCATGGCCTGTCTGGCCAGGGCATACAAGAGCATGACTCTTCCAGATGAGCTCTTACATGGGTCCTATGCTCATATAGTAAGGACTGCACTTTGTCAGCAAGACTTTATACAACCGAAATATATGAGAAACCCCAGCTCTCTTGACTAGATGAGGACGGAATCACATCCCAGGTGAAGACCAACAGATGCAACTTCCATCAGATGTTAACCTGAAAAAGGAGATTATATCTCCAAAAGTCATGTCAGAAGTGGGATTCGAACCCACGCCTCCAGAGGAGACTGCGGCCTAAACACAGCGCCTTAGACCACTCGGCCATCCTGACAGTGCAGAGTGTTAAGAAATGTATAAAAGTCACTCAGAAATTTCTGCCTCCATGCAAGCCTGAAATAATTTAAACCTTCAAACACAAGGTGCAACTTTATGCACAGGACAATAAACACAGAAGATCACATGTGAAAGCATTTCATTTCACAGCTGTACAATTTTTATGCTTTTAGAATACCTCATACCTCTCACCAGCTATTTAGGGTCCTGTATCCTACTCACAAAATTACCTTGCCTGCGACCTCTCTCTCTACACAAACAACTACTGCACAGGAAGTAGGAAGGCAGAAGGTGGGGCATATTATGCAAATGTATGCTGTCATTGTGCCTTGCAGATTCATGCAGGATTTCTAGATCCTTGCTGGATACAAGAGAGCAGACCTTGTTTCAGATCAACTGTCCCTAGCAGGGAACGTCTGAGCACATGCAGTCTTTTGCTCTCTAGCCCCTGGCCTGGGACTCACCCTCACTGGCTGAGGCGTGAATTTCTGCATACCAACGTTGCATAGATGGTACGTTTGTGGTCGGTTTGGGATGGGTGGGAGGTCAAAAGCAGGGAAAAGTATGTCGCCTTCACTTCTAGTCTCCTCTTCTAGGCCTACCTGCCGTTCACTCACTCTGTCTTTGTTTCATTCTCTCCTTCCTCAACACCCCTTCTCACTCACTCGCTCTATCACTTGTGCTCTTTCCCCTTGCTCTGCATTTCATAGTGGAAACATCTCTTGAATGGAGCATTAGAAAATGAGGTTACATAAAATTAACAATCTACTTATTGGAAACCAAAAATATCACAAGACTGAATGTAACCCATTTCATTAATAAAAGGGACTTTTTGAGCACCCCACAAAAAACACATAAAACACCACGAGTGCTAGAAGAATATTATACGAGCTTGAAGACAGAATTGGGCAAATTAATTTGCAGTTGAAACTGAAGTTTATTACTTATTCAGATATTATATGCACTGCCAATTTTTAGCTGAGATTCTAAAAGAGCTCAGAGACAAAATGGTTTAAAGTTTTGTCAGAAGTGGGATTCGAACCCACGCCTCCAGAAGAAAATGCAGCCTTAACGTAGAACCTTAGACCACTCGGCCATCCTGACCACATGTTGCTTGATCATCTACAGAGAGGGAAAGATATTGTGAACCAAAAAAAGCACACATCTTAGGTCATGAGTGGCTAGAGCAAGAAAAAAACTCACTGCACTTTTCCAAGTAGACAACCATATAAGCCCATGTGAGGGAAATGATCTGATTTTTTCTCTCTCAAGAAAAAAGTAGAGTAAACACACAATTGTCAGAAGTGGGATTTGAACCCACGCCTCGAGAAGAGACTGCGACCTGAACGCAGCGCCTTAGACCACTCGGCCATCCTGACTTGCGTTTGTGGAACCTTCCACAGGCGAGACAGCCATGCAAGTGGGGTACCGAAAAGGCATGCCCTCAATTTATTCATCCTATTATAAGTCCTTCCAACAGATCTTTGAACAATCCATAGAGAGCAGTACCTATGAAGAACTCTTTAGACCTTTAAGGCGTACAAAGAGAAAGTGCTATTAACCAGCCACTTGAACGGCCCAAAGCTCCTTTGAAATTGAGTCAACAGCCACCTCTTGGCTAGCTAAAGCAAATTCAACAAAGAATTTCAATGTCACAACATAGGGTGGAATACGCAAATCTAAGCAGCCCCTGATCACAGCCCTGAGGAAATTGCCGTAAGTGAGCTGGAGTCCAACTGTCTACCAGATGCTAGGCATTCTTCCATATTTGCATGGCCTGTCTGGCCAGGGCATACAAGAGCATGACTCTTCCAGATGAGCTCTTACATGGGTCCTATGCTCATATAGTAAGGACTACACTTTGTCAGCAAGACTTTATACAACCGAAATATATGAGAAACCCCAGCTCTCTTGACTAGATGAGGACGGAATCACATCCCAGGTGAAGACCAACAGATGCAACTTCCATCAGATGTTAACCTCAAAAAGGAGGTTATATCTCCAAAAGTCATGTCAGAAGTGGGATTCGAACCCACACCTCCAGAGGAGACTGCAGTCTAAACACAGCGCCTTAGACCACTCGGCCATCCTGACAGTGCAGAGTCTTAAGAAATGTATAAAAGTCACTCAGAAATGTCTGCCTCCATGCAAGCCTGAAATAATTTAAACCTTCAAACACAAGGTGCAACTTTATGCACAGGACAATAAACACAGAAGATCACATGTGAAAGCATTTCATTTCACAGGTGTACAATTTTTATGCTTTTAGAATACCTCATACCTCTCACCGGTTATTTAGGGTCCTGTATCCTACTCACAAAATTACCTTGCCTGTGACCTCTTTCTCTACACAAACAACTACTGCACAGGAAGTAGGAAGGCAGAAGGTGGGGCATATTATGCAAATGTATGCTGTCATTGTGCCTTGCAGATTCATGCAGGATTTCTAGATCCTTGCTGGATACAAGAGAGCAGACCTTGTTTCAGATCAACTGTCCCTAGCAGGGAACGTCTGAGCACATGCAGTCTTTTGCTCTCTAGCCCCTGGCCTGGGACTCACCCTCACTGGCTGAGGTGTGAATTTCTGCATACCAACGTTGCATAGATGGTACGTTTGTGGTCGGTTTGGGATGGGTGGGAGGTCAAAAGCAGGGAAAAGTATGTCGCCTTCACTTCTAGTCTCCTCTTCTAGGCCTACCTGCCGTTCACTCACTCTGTCTTTGTTTCATTCTCTCCTTCCTCAACACCCCTTCTCACTCACTTGCTCTATCACTTGTGCTCTTTCCCCTTGCTCTGCATTTCATAGTGGAAACATCTCTTGAATGGAGCATTAGAAAATGAGGTTACATAAAATTAACAATCTACTTATTGGAAACCAAAAATATCACAATACTGAATGTAACCCATTTCATTAATAAAAGGGACTTTTTAAGCACCCCCCAAAAAACACATAAAACACCACGAGTGCTAGAATAATATTATACGAGCTTGAAGACAGAATTGGGCAAATTAATTTGCAGTTGAAACTGAAGTTTGTTACTTATTCAGATATTATATGCACTGCCAATTTTTAGCTGAGATTCTAAAAGAACTCAGAGACAAAATGGACTTAAAGTTTTGTCAGAAGTGGGATTCGAACCCACACCTCCAAGAGAGACTGCGTCCTTAACACAGCACCTTAGAACACTCGGCCATCCTGACCACATGTTGCATGATCATCTACAGAGAGGGAAAGATATTGTGAACCAAAAAAAGCACACATCTTAGGTCATGAGTGGCTAGAGCAAGAAAAAAACTCACTGCACTTTTCCAATTAGACAACCATATAAGCCCATGTGAGGGAAATGATCTGATTTTTTCTCTCTCAAGAAAAAAGTAGAGTAAACACACAATTGTCAGAAGTGGGATTTGAAACCACACCTCCAGAAGAGACTGCTACCTTAACGCAGCGCCTTAGACCACTCGGCCATCCTGACTTGCATTTGTGGAACCTTCCACAGGCCAGACAGCCATGCAAGTGGGGTACCGAAAAGGCATGCCCTCAATTTATTTATCCTATTATAAGTACTTCCAACAGATCTTTGAACAATCCATAGAGAGCAGTACCTATGAAGAACTCTTTAGACCGTTAAGGCGTACAAAGAGAAAGTGCTATTAACCAGCCACTTAAACGGCCCAAAGCTGCTTTGAAATTGAGTCAACAACCACCTCTTGGCTAGCTAAAGCAAATTCAACAAGGAATTTCAATGTCACAACATAGGGTGGAATACGCAAATCTAAGCAGCCCCTGATCACAGCCCTGAGGAAATTGCCGTAAGTGTGCTGGAGTCCAACTGTCTACCAGATGCTAGGCATTCTTCCATATTTGCATGGCCTGTCTGGCCAGGGCATACAAGAGCATGACTCTTCCAGATGAGCTCTTACATGGGTCCTATGCTCACATAGTAAGGACTGCACTTTGTCAGCAAGACTTTATACAACCGAAATATATGAGAAACCCCAGCTCTCTTGACTAGATGAGGACGGAATCACATCACAGGTGAAGACCAACAGATGCAACTTCCATCAGATGTTAACCTGAAAAAGGAGATTATATCTCCAAAAGTCATGTCAGAAGTGGGATTCAAACCCACGCCTCCAGAGGAGACTGCGGCCTAAACACAGCGCCTTAGACCACTCGGCCATCCTGACAGTGCAGAGTCGTAAGAAATGTATAAAAGTCACTCAGAAATTTCTGCCTCCATGCAAGCCTGAAATAATTTAAACCTTCAAACACAAGGTGCAACTTTATGCACAGGCCAATAAACACAGAAGATCACATGTGAAAGCATTTCATTTCACAGGTGTACAATTTTTATGCTTTTAGAATACCTCATACCTCTCACCAGCTATTTAGGGTCCTGTATCCTACTCACAAAATTACCTTGCCTGCGACCTCTCTCTCTACACAAACAACTACTGCACAGGAAGTAGGAAGGCAGAAGGTGGGGCATATTATGCAAATGTATGCTGTCATTGTGCCTTGCAGATTCCTGCAGGATTTCTAGATCCTTGCTGGATACAAGAGAGCACACCTTGTTTCAGATCAACTGTCCCTAGCAGGGAACGTCTGAGCACATGCAGTCTTTTGCTCTCTAGCCCCTGGCCTGGGACTCACCCTCACTGGCTGAGGCGTGAATTTCTGCATACCAACGTTGCATAGATGGTACGTTTGTGGTCGGTTTGGGATGGGTGGGAGGTCAAAAGCAGGGAAAAGTATGTCGCCTTCACTTCTAGTCTCCTCTTCTAGGCCTACCTGCCGTTCACTCACTCTGTCTTTGTTTCATTCTCTCCTTCCTCAACACCCCTTCTCACTCACTCGCTCTATCACTTGTGCTCTTTCCCCTTGCTCTGCATTTCATAGTGGAAACATCTCTTGAATGGAGCATTAGAAAATGAGGTTACATAAAATTAACAATCTACTTATTGGAAACCAAAAATATCACAAGACTGAATGTAACCCATTTCATTAATAAAAGGGACTTTTTAAGCACCCCCCAAAAAACACATAAAACACCACGAGTGCTAGAAGAATATTATACGAGCTTGAAGACAGAATTGGGCAAATTAATTTGCAGTTGAAACTGAAGTTTGTTACTTATTCAGATATTATATGCACTGCCAATTTTTAGCTGAGATTCTAAAAGAGCTCAGAGACAAAATTGACTTAAAGTTTTGTCAGAAGTGGGATTCGAACCCACGCCTCCAGGAGAGACTGCGGCCTTAACGCAGCGCCTTAGACCACTCGGCCATTCTGATCACATGTTGCTTGATCATCTACAGAGAGGGAAAGATATTGTGAAACAAAAAAAGCACACATCTTAGGTCATGAGTGGCTAGAGCAAGAAAAAAACTCACTGCACTTTTCCAAGTAGACAACCATATAAGCCCATGTGAGGGAAATGATCAGATTTTTTCTCTCTCAAGAAAAAAGTAGAGTAAACACACAATTGTCAGAAGTGGGATTTGAACCCACGCCTCCAGAAGAGACTGCGACCTGAACGCAGCGCCTTAGACCACTCGGCCATCCTGACTTGCATTTGTGGAACCTTCCACAGGTGAGACAGCCATGCAAGCGGGGTACCGAAAAGGCATGCCCTCAATTTATTCATCCTATTATAAGTACTTCCAACAGATCTTTGAACAATCCATAGAGAGCAGTACCTATGAAGAACTCTTTAGACCTTTAAGGCGTACAAAGAGAAAGTGCTATTAACCAGCCACTTGAACGGCCCAAAGCTCCTTTGAAATTGAGTCAACAGCCACCTCTTGGCTAGCTAAAGCAAATTCAACAAGGAATTTCAATCTCACAACATAGGGTGGAATACGCAAATCTAAGTAGCCCCTGATCACAGCCCTGAGGAAATTGCCGTAAGTGAGCTGGAGTCCAACTGTCTACCAGATGCTAGGCATTCTTCCATATTTGCATGGCCTGTCTGGCCAGGGCATACAAGAGCATGACTCTTCCAGATGAGCTCTTACATGGGTCCTATGCTCATATAGTAAGGACTGCACTTTGTCAGCAAGACTTTATACAACTGAAATATATGAGAAACCCCAGCTCTCTTGACTAGATGAGGACGGAATCACATCCCAGGTGAAGACCAACAGATGCAACTTCCATCAGATGTTAACCTAAAAAAGGAGATTATATCTCCAAAAGTCATGTCAGAAGTGGGATTCGATCCCACACCTCCAGAGGAGACTGCGGCCTAAACACAGCGCCTTAGACCACTCGGCCATCCTGACAGTGCAGATTCTTAAGAAATGTATAAAAGTCACTCAGAAATTTCTGCCTCCATGCAAGCCTGAAATAATTTAAACCTTCAAACACAAGGTGCAACTTTATGCACAGGACAATAAACACAGAAGATCACATGTGAAAGCATTTCATTTCACAGGTGTACGTTTGTTATGCTTTTAGAATACCTCATACCTCTCACCAGCTATTCAGGGTCCTGTATCCTACTCACAAAATTACCTTGCCTGCGACCTCTCTCTCTACACAAACAACTACTGCACAGGAAGTAGGAAGGCAGAAGGTGGGGCATATTATGCAAATGTATGCTGTCATTGTGCCTTGCAGATTCCTGCAGGATTTCTAGATCCTTGCTGGATACAAGAGAGCACACCTTGTTTCAGATCAACTGTCCCTAGCAGGGAAAGTCTGAGCACATGCAGTCTTTTGCTCTCTAGCCCCTGGCCTGGGACTCACCCTCACTGGCTGAGGCGTGAATTTCTGCATACCAACGTTGCATAGATGGTACGTTTGTGGTCGGTTTGGGATGGGTGGGAGGTCAAAAGCAGGGAAAAGTATGTCGCCTTCACTTCTAGTCTCCTCTTCTAGGCCTACCTGTCGTTCACTCACTCTGTCTTTGTTTCATTCTCTCCTTCCTCAACACCCCTTCTCACTCACTCGCTCTATCACTTGTGCTCTTTCCCCTTGCTCTGCATTTCATAGTGGAAACATCTCTTGAATGGAGCATTAGAAAATGAGGTTACATGAAATTAACAATCTACTTATTGGAAACCAAAAATATCACAAGACTGAATGTAACCCATTTCATTAATAAAAGGGACTTTTTAAGCACCCCCCAAAAAACACATAAAACACCACGAGTGCTAGAAGACTATTATACCAGCTTAAAGACAGAATTGGGCTAATTAATTTGCAGTTGAAACTGAAGTTTGTTACTTATTCAGATATTATATGCACTGCCAATTTTTAGCTGAGATTCTAAAAGAACTCAGAGATAAAATGGACTTAAAGTTTTGTCAGAAGTGGGATTCGAACCCACGCCTCCAGGAGAGACTGCGGCCTTAACGCAGCGCCTTTGACCACTCGGCCATCCTGACCACATGTTGCTTGATCATCTACAGAGAGGGAAAGATATTGTGAACCGAAAAAAGAACACATCTTAGGTCATGAGTGGCTAGAGCAAGAAAAAAAATCACTGCACTTTTCCAAGTAGACAACCATATAAGCCCATGTGAGGGAAATGATCTGATTTTTTCTTTCTCAAGAAAAAAGTAGAGTAAACACACAATTGTCAGAAGTGGAATTTGAACCCACGCCTCCAGAAGAGACTGCGACCTGAACGCAGCGCCTTAGACCACTCGGCCATCCTGACTTGCCTTTGTTGAATCTTCCACAGGCCAGACAGCCATGGAAGTGGGGTACCGAAAAGGCATGCCCTCAATTTATTTATCCTATTATAAGTACTTCCAACAGATCTTTGAACAATCCATAGAGAGCAGTACCTATGAAGAACTCTTTAGACCTTTAAGGCGTACAAAGAGAAAGTGCAATTAACCAGCCACTTGAACGGCCCAAAGCTGCTTTGAAATTGAGTCACCAGCCACCTCTTGGCTAGCTAAAGCAAATTCAACAAGGAATTTCAATGTCACAACATAGGGTGGAATACGCAAATCTAAGCAGCCCCTGATCACAGCCCTGAGGAAATTGCCGTAAGTGTGCTGGAGTCCAACTGTCTACCAGATGCTAGGCATTCCTCCATATTTGCATGGCCGGTCTGGCCAGGGCATACAAGAGCATGACTCTTCCAGATGAGCTCCTACATGGGTCCTATGCTCATATATTAAGGACTGCACTTTGTCAGCAAGACTTTATACAACCGAAATATATGAGAAACCCCAGCTCTCTTGACTAGATGAGGACGGAATCACATCCCAGGTGAAGACCAACAGATGCAACTTCCATCAGATGTTAACCTGAAAAAGGAGATTATATCTCCAAAAGTCATGTCAGAAGTGGGATTCGAACTCACGCCTCCAGAGGAGATTGTGGCCTAAACACAGCGCCTTAGACCACTCGGCCATCCTGACAGCGCAGAGTCTTAAGAAATGTATAAAAGTCACTCGGAAATTTCTGCCTCCATGCAAGCCTGAAATAATTTAAACCTTCAAACACAAGGTGCAACTTTATGCACAGGACAATAAACACAGAAGATCACATGTGAAAGCATTTCATTTCACAGGTGTACAATTTTTATGCTTTTAGAATACCTCATACCTCTCACCAGCTATTTAGGGTCCTGTATCCTACTCACCAAATTACCTTGCCTGCGACCTCTCTCTCTACACAAACAACTACTGCACAGGAAGTAGGAAGGCAGAAGGTGGGGCATATTATGCAAATGTATGCTGTCATTGTGCCTTGCAGATTCATGCAGGAATTCTAGATCCTTGCTGGATACAAGAGAGCAGACCTTGTTTCAGATCAACTGTCCCTAGCAGGGAACGTCTGAGCACATGCAGTCTTTTGCTCTCTAGCCCCTGGCCTGGGACTCACCCTCACTGGCTGAGGCGTGAATTTCTGCATACCAACGTTGCATAGATGGTACGTTTGTGGTCGGTTTGGGATGGGTGGGAGGTCAAAAGCAGGGAAAAGTATGTCCCCTTCACTTCTAGTCTCCTCTTCTAGGCCTACCTGCCGTTCACTCACTCTGTCTTTGTTTCATTCTCTCCTTCCTCAACACCCCTTCTCACTCACTCGCTCTATCACTTGTGCTCTTTCCCCTTGCTCTGCATTTCATAGTGGAAACATCTCTTGAATGGAGCATTAGAAAATGAGGTTACATAAAATTAACAATCTACTTATTGGAAACCAAAAATATCACAAGACTGAATGTAACCCATTTCATTAATAAAAGGGACTTTTTAGGCACCCCCCCAAAAACGCATAAAACACCACAAGTGCTAGAAGAATATTATACGAGCTTGAAGACAGAATTGGGCAAATTAATTTGCAGTTGAACCTGAAGTTTGTTACTTATTCAGATATTATATGCACTGCCAATTTTTAGCTGAGATTCTAAAAGAGCTCAGAGACAAAATGGACTTAAAGTTTTGTCAGAAGTGGTATTCGAACCCACGCCTCCAGGAGAGACTGCGGCCTTAACGCAGCGCCTTAGACCACTCGGCCATCCTGACCACATGTTGCTTGATCATCTACAGAGAGGGAAAGATATTGTGAACCGAAAAAAGAACACATCTTAGGTCATGAGTGGCTAGAGCAAGAAAAAAACTCACTGCACTTTTCCAAGTAGACAACCATATAAGCCCATTTGAGGGAAATGATCTGATTTTTTCTCTCTCAAGAAAAAAGTAGAGTAAACACACAATTGTCAGAAGTGGGAT
The DNA here is from genome assembly GCF_964263255.1 of Lissotriton vulgaris. Taxonomy (NCBI): domain Eukaryota; kingdom Metazoa; phylum Chordata; class Amphibia; order Caudata; family Salamandridae; genus Lissotriton; species Lissotriton vulgaris. The sequence continues at coordinate 152,804,368 of NC_141696.1, read as the reverse complement.
TTGAACCCACGCCTCCAGAAGAGACTGCGACCTGAACGCAGCGCCTTAGACCACTCGGCCATCCTGACTTGCCCTTGTGGAACCTTCCACAGGTGAGACAGCCATGCAAGCGGGGTACCGACAAGGCATGCCCTCAATTTATTCATCCTATTATAAGTACTTCCAACAGATCTTTGAACAATCCATAGAGAGCAGTACCTATGAAGAACTCTTTAGACCTTTAAGGCGTACAAAGAGAAAGTGCTATTAACCAGCCACTTGAACGGCCCAAAGCTCCTTTGAAATTGAGTCAACAGCCACCTCTTGGCTAGCTAAAGCAAATTAAACAAGGAATTTCAATGTCACAACATAGGGTGGAATACGCAAATCTAAGCAGCCCCTGATCACAGCCCTGAGGAAATTGCCGTAAGTGAGCTGGAGTCCAACTGTCTACCAGATGCTAGGCATTCTTCCATATTTGCATGGCCTGTCTGGCCAGGGCATACAAGAGCATGACTCTTCCAGATGAGCTCTTACATGGGTCCTATGCTCATATAGTAAGGACTGCACTTTGTCAGCAAGACTTTATACAACCGAAATATATGAGAAACCCCAGCTCTCTTGACTAGATGAGGACGGAATCACATCCCAGGTGAAGACCAACAGATGCAACTTCCATCAGATGTTAACCTCAAAAAGGAGATCATATCTCCAAAAGTCATGTCAGAAGTGGGATTCGAACCCACACCTCCAGAGGAGACTGCGGCCTAAACACAGCGCCTTAGACCACTCGGCCATCCTGACAGTGCAAATTCTTAAGAAATGTATAAAAGTCACTCAGAAATTTCTGCCTCCATGCAAGCCTGAAATAATTTAAACCTTCAAACACAAGGTGCAACTTTATGCACAGGACAATAAACACAGAAGATCACATGTGAAAGCATTTCATTTCACAGGTGTACAATTGTTATGCTTTTAGAATACCTCATACCTCTCACCAGCTATTCAGGGTCCTGTATCCTACTCACAAAATTACCTTGCCTGCGACCTCTCTCTCTACACAAACAACTACTGCACAGGAAGTAGGGAAGGCAGAAGGTGGGGCATATAATGCAAATGTATGCTGTCATTGTGCCTTGCAGATTCATGCAGGAATTCTAGATCCTTGCTGGATACAAGAGAGCAGACCTTGTTTCAGATCAATTGTCCCTAGCAGGGAACGTCTGAGCACATGCAGTCTTTTGCTCTCTAGCCCCTGGCCTGGGACTCACCCTCACTGGCTGAGGCGTGAATTTCTGCATACCAACGTTGCATAGATGGTACGTTTGTGGTCGGTTTGGGATGGGTGGGAGGTCAAAAGCAGGGAAAAGTATGTCCCCTTCACTTCTAGTCTCCTCTTCTAGGCCTACCTGCCGTTCACTCACTCTGTCTTTGTTTCATTCTCTCCTTCCTCAACACCCCTTCTCACTCACTCGCTCTATCACTTGTGCTCTTTCCCCTTGCTCTGCATTTCATAGTGGAAACATCTCTTGAATGGAGCATTAGAAAATGAGGTTACATAAAATTAACAATCTACTTATTGGAAACCAAAAATATCACAAGACTGAATGTAACCCATTTCATAAAAGGGACTTTTTAAGCACCCCCCAAAAAACACATAAAACACCACGAGTGCTAGAAGAATATTATACGAGCTTGAAGACAGAATTGGGCAAATTAATTTGCAGTTGAAACTGAAGTTTGTTACTTATTCAGATATTATATGCACTGCCAATTTTTAGCTGAGATTCTAAAAGAGCTCAGAGACAAAATGGACTTAAAGTTTTGTCAGAAGTGGGATTCGAACCCACGCCTCCAGGAGAGACTGCGGCCTTAAGATAGCGCCTTAGACCACTCGGCCATCCTGACCACATGTTGCTTGATCATCTACAGAGAGGGAAAGATATTGTGAACCAAAAAAAGCACACATCTTAGGTCATGAGTGGCTAGAGCAAGAAAAAAACTCACTGCACTTTTCCAAGTAGACAACCATATAAGCCCATGTGAGGGAAATGATCTGATTTTTTCTCTCTCAAGAAAAAAGTAGAGTAAACACACAATTGTCAGAAGTGGGATTTGAACCCACGCCTCCAGAAGAGACTGCGACCTGAACGCAGCGCCTTAGACCACTCGGCCATCCTGACTTGCATTTGTGGAACCTTCCACAGGTGAGACAGCCATGCAAGCGGGGTACCGAAAAGGCATGCCCTCAATTTATTCATCCTATTATAAGTACTTCCAACAGATCTTTGAACAATCCATAGAGAGCAGTACCTATGAAGAACTCTTTAGACCTTTAAGGTGTACAAAGAGAAAGTGCTATTAACCAGCCACTTGAACGGCCCAAAGCTCCTTTGAAATTGAGTCAACAGCCACCTCTTGGCTAGCTAAAGCAAATTCAACAAGGAATTTCAATGTCACAACATAGGGTGGAATACGCAAATCTAAGCAGCCCCTGATCACAGCCCTGAGGAAATTGCCGTAAGTGAGCTGGAGTCCAACTGTCTACCAGATGCTAGGCATTCTTCCATATTTGCATGGCCTGTCTGGCCAGGGCATACAAGAGCATGACTCTTCCAGATGAGCTCTTACATGGGTCCTATGCTCATATAGTAAGGACTGCACTTTGTCAGCAAGACTTTATACAACTGAAATATATGAGAAACCCCAGCTCTCTTGACTAGATGAGGACGGAATCACATCCCAGGTGAAGACCAACAGATGCAACTTCCATCAGATGTTAACCTAAAAAAGGAGATTATATCTCCAAAAGTCATGTCAGAAGTGGGATTCGATCCCACACCTCCAGAGGAGACTGCGGCCTAAACACAGCGCCTTAGACCACTCGGCCATCCTGGCAGTGCAGATTCTTAAGAAATGTATAAAAGTCACTCAGAAATTTCTGCCTCCATGCAAGCCTGAAATAATTTAAACCTTCAAACACAAGGTGCAACTTTATGCACAGGACAATAAACACAGAAGATCACATGTGAAAGCATTTCATTTCACAGGTGTACGTTTGTTATGCTTTTAGAATACCTCATACCTCTCACCAGCTATTCAGGGTCCTGTATCCTACTCACAAAATTACCTTGCCTGCGACCTCTCTCTCTACACAAACAACTACTGCACAGGAAGTAGGAAGGCAGAAGGTGGGGCATATTATGCAAATGTATGCTGTCATTGTGCCTTGCAGATTCCTGCAGGATTTCTAGATCCTTGCTGGATACAAGAGAGCACACCTTGTTTCAGATCAACTGTCCCTAGCAGGGAAAGTCTGAGCACATGCAGTCTTTTGCTCTCTAGCCCCTGGCCTGGGACTCACCCTCACTGGCTGAGGCGTGAATTTCTGCATACCAACGTTGCATAGATGGTACGTTTGTGGTCGGTTTGGGATGGGTGGGAGGTCAAAAGCAGGGAAAAGTATGTCGCCTTCACTTCTAGTCTCCTCTTCTAGGCCTACCTGTCGTTCACTCACTCTGTCTTTGTTTCATTCTCTCCTTCCTCAACACCCCTTCTCACTCACTCGCTCTATCACTTGTGCTCTTTCCCCTTGCTCTGCATTTCATAGTGGAAACATCTCTTGAATGGAGCATTAGAAAATGAGGTTACATAAAATTAACAATCTACTTATTGGAAACCAAAAATATCACAAGACTGAATGTAACCCATTTCATTAATAAAAGGGACTTTTTAAGCACCCCCCAAAAAACACATAAAACACCACGAGTGCTAGAAGACTATTATACCAGCTTGAAGACAGAATTGGGCTAATTAATTTGCAGTTGAAACTGAAGTTTGTTACTTATTCAGATATTATATGCACTGCCAATTTTTAGCTGAGATTCTAAAAGAACTCAGAGATAAAATGGACTTAAAGTTTTGTCAGAAGTGGGATTCAAACCCACGCCTCCAGGAGAGACTGCGGCCTTAACGCAGCGCCTTAGACCACTCGGCCATCCTGACCACATGTTGCTTGATCATCTACAGAGAGGGAAAGATATTGTGAACCGAAAAAAGAACACATCTTAGGTCATGAGTGGCTAGAGCAAGAAAAAAAATCACTGCACTTTTCCAAGTAGACAACCATATAAGCCCATGTGAGGGAAATGATCTGATTTTTTCTTTCTCAAGAAAAAAGTAGAGTAAACACACAATTGTCAGAAGTGGAATTTGAACCCACGCCTCCAGAAGAGACTGCGACCTGAACGCAGCGCCTTAGACCACTCGGCCATCCTGACTTGCCTTTGTTGAATCTTCCACAGGCCAGACAGCCATGGAAGTGGGGTACCGAAAAGGCATGCCCTCAATTTATTTATCCTATTATAAGTACTTCCAACAGATCTTTGAACAATCCATAGAGAGCAGTACCTATGAAGAACTCTTTAGACCTTTAAGGCGTACAAAGAGAAAGTGCTATTAACCAGCCACTTGAACGGCCCAAAGCTGCTTTGAAATTGAGTCACCAGCCACCTCTTGGCTAGCTAAAGCAAATTCAACAAGGAATTTCAATGTCACAACATAGGGTGGAATACGCAAATCTAAGCAGCCCCTGATCACAGCCCTGAGGAAATTGCCGTAAGTGTGCTGGAGTCCAACTGTCTACCAGATGCTAGGCATTCCTCCATATTTGCATGGCCGGTCTGGCCAGGGCATACAAGAGCATGACTCTTCCAGATGAGCTCTTACATGGGTCCTATGCTCATATATTAAGGACTGCACTTTGTCAGCAAGACTTTATACAACCGAAATATATGAGAAACCCCAGCTCTCTTGACTAGATGAGGACGGAATCACATCCCAGGTGAAGACCAACAGATGCAACTTCCATCAGATGTTAACCTGAAAAAGGAGATTATATCTCCAAAAGTCATGTCAGAAGTGGGATTCGAACCCACGCCTCCAGAGGAGATTGTGGCCTAAACACAGCGCCTTAGACCACTCGGCCATCCTGACAGCGCAGAGTCTTAAGAAATGTATAAAAGTCACTCGGAAATTTCTGCCTCCATGCAAGCCTGAAATAATTTAAACCTTCAAACACAAGGTGCAACTTTATGCACAGGACAATAAACACAGAAGATCACATGTGAAAGCATTTCATTTCACAGGTGTACAATTTTTATGCTTTTAGAATACCTCATACCTCTCACCAGCTATTTAGGGTCCTGTATCCTACTCACCAAATTACCTTGCCTGCGACCTCTCTCTCTACACAAACAACTACTGCACAGGAAGTAGGAAGGCAGAAGGTGGGGCATATTATGCAAATGTATGCTGTCATTGTGCCTTGCAGATTCATGCAGGAATTCTAGATCCTTGCTGGATACAAGAGAGCAGACCTTGTTTCAGATCAACTGTCCCTAGCAGGGAACGTCTGAGCACATGCAGTCTTTTGCTCTCTAGCCCCTGGCCTGGGACTCACCCTCACTGGCTGAGGCGTGAATTTCTGCATACCAACGTTGCATAGATGGTACGTTTGTGGTCGGTTTGGGATGGGTGGGAGGTCAAAAGCAGGGAAAAGTATGTCCCCTTCACTTCTAGTCTCCTCTTCTAGGCCTACCTGCCGTTCACTCACTCTGTCTTTGTTTCATTCTCTCCTTCCTCAACACCCCTTCTCACTCACTCGCTCTATCACTTGTGCTCTTTCCCCTTGCTCTGCATTTCATAGTGGAAACATCTCTTGAATGGAGCATTAGAAAATGAGGTTACATAAAATTAACAATCTACTTATTGGAAACCAAAAATATCACAAGACTGAATGTAACCCATTTCATAAAAGGGACTTTTTAAGCACCCCCCAAAAAACACATAAAACACCACGAGTGCTAGAAGAATATTATACGAGCTTGAAGACAGAATTGGGCAAATTAATTTGCAGTTGAAACTGAAGTTTGTTACTTATTCAGATATTGTATGCACTGCCAATTTTTAGCTGAGATTCTAAAAGAGCTCAGAGACAAAATGGACTTAAAGTTTTGTCAGAAGTGGGATTCGAACCCACGTCTCCAGGAGAGACTGCGGCCTTAAGGCAGCGCCTTAGACCACTCGGCCATCCTGACCACATGTTGCTTGATCATCTACAGAGAGGGAAAGATATTCAGCCTGATTCATGTAGGCAATAGCGCTCGCAAAAGGGCCAGATTCTGAGAATCTGGCCCTTTGCGAGTGCGATGTTTGCATTTGGTATTCATGATACCAAATGCAAAAATCGCTATTTAAGAAGTCGCAAATATGCGAGGAATAGCATTTAAGGAATCTCTATTAGAGATTCCTCAAATGCTATTCATGACACATCCTGAAATTGCGATTTAGCACTTTTGGGGCCGCTATTTACCGAGAGGTCAGACCTGTCGGTAAATAGCAGAAACTCAGAAAAATGCTTTTAAAAGCATTTTTCCAAGTTGCATGTTGCACACACACATGTCCTTTGGACATGTGTGTGCGCAACACCTGTCCAAATGTGCATTTTAGGGGTGCTACAGGGCGTCCTTTGGACACCCCTGGCACCCTTTCAGTCGCTATCTCATTTGCGAGTAGCAAATTGCTACTCGCAAATAAGGGATACTCCCCATTCATTCCTATGGGCCTCTTGGCCCATAGGAATGAATGGGGAGTATTTGCGAGTAGCAAATTGCTACTCGCAAATAAAGAACATGTAGGAATCGCTATTTTATTAGCAATTCCTACATGAATGCCGTTTTGCGTGTCCTCAATAGCGAGTCGCTATGATTCGCTATTAGGGCCACGCAAAACGGCCCGTACATGAATCAGGCTGATTGTGAACCAAAAAAAGCACACATCTTAGGTCATGAGTGGCTAGAGCAAGAAAAAAACTCACTGCACTTTTCCAAGTAGACAACCATATAAGCCCATGTGAGGGAAATGATCTGATTTTTTCTCTCTCAAGAAAAAAGTAGAGTAAACACACAATTGTCAGAAGTGGGATTTGAACCCACGCCACCAGAAGAGACTGCGACCTGAACGCAGCGCCTTAGACCACTCGGCCATCCTGACTTGCATTTGTGGAACCTTCCACAGGTGAGACAGCCATGCAAGCGGGGTACCGAAAAGGCATGCCCTCAATTTATTCATCCTATTATAAGTACTTCCAACAGATCTTTGAACAATCCATAGAGAGCAGTACCTATGAAGAACTCTTTAGACCTTTAAGGCGAACAAAGAGAAAGTGCTATTAACCAGCCACTTGAACGGCCCAAAGCTCCTTTGAAAATGAGTCAACAGCCACCTCTTGGCTAGCTAAAGCAAATTCAACAAGGAATTTCAATGTCACAACATAGGGTGGAATACGCAAATCTAAGCAGCCCCTGATCACAGCCCTGAGGAAATTGCCGTAAGTGAGCTGGAGTCCAACTGTCTACCAGATGCTAGGCATTCTTCCATATTTGCATGGCCTGTCTGGCCAGGGCATACAAGAGCATGACTCTTCCAGATGAGCTCTTACATGGGTCCTATGCTCATATAGTAAGGACTGCACTTTGTCAGCAAGACTTTATACAACCGAAATATATGAGAAACCCCAGCTCTCTTGACTAGATAAGGACGGAATCACATCCCAGGTGAAGACCAACAGATGCAACTTCCATCAGATGTTAACTTCAAAAAGGAGATTATATCTCCAAAAGTCATGTCAGAAGTGGGATTCGAACCCACACCTCCAGAGGAGACTGCGGCCTAAACACAGCACCTTAGACCACTCGGCCATCCTGACAGTGCAGATTCTTAAGAAATGTATAAAAGTCACTCAGAAACTTCTGCCTCCATGCAAGCCTGAAATAATTTAAACCTTCAAACACAAGGTGCAACTTTATGCACAGGACAATAAACACAGAAGATCACATGTGAAAGCATTTCATTTCACAGGTGTACAATTGTTATGCTTTTAGAATACCTCATACCTCTCACCAGCTATTCAGGGTCCTGTATCCTACTCACAAAATTACCTTGCCTGCGACCTCTCTCTCTGCACAAGCAACTACTGCACAGGAAGTAGGAAGGCAGAAGGTGGGGCATATTATGCAAATGTATGCTGTCATTGTGCCTTGCAGATTCATGCAGGATTTCTAGATCCTTGCTGGATACAAGAGAGCACACCTTGTTTCAGATCAACTGTCCATAGCAGGGAAAGTCTGAGCACATGCAGTCTTTTGCTCTCTAGCCCCTGGCCTGGGACTCACCCTCACTGGCTGAGGCGTGAATTTCTGCATACCAACGTTGCATAGATGGTACGTTTGTGGTCGGTTTGGGATGGGTGGGAGGTCAAAAGCAGGGAAAAGTATGTCGCCTTCACTTCTAGTCTCCTCTTCTAGGCCTACCTGCCGTTCACTCACTCTGTCTTTGTTTCATTCTCTCCTTCCTCAACACCCCTTCTCACTCACTCGCTCTATCACTTGTGCTCTTTCCCCTTGCTCTGCATTTCATAGTGGAAACATCTCTTGAATGGAGCATTAGAAAATGAGGTAACATAAAATTAACAATCTACTTATTGGAAACCAAAAATATCACAAGACTGAATGTAACCCATTTCATTAATAAAAGGGACTTTTTAAGCACCCCCCAAAAAACACATAAAACACCACGAGTGCTAGAAGACTATTATACCAGCTTGAAGACAGAATTGGGCAAATTAATTTGCAGTTGAAACTGAAGTTTGTTACTTATTCAGATATTATATGCACTGCCAATTTTTAGCTGAGATTCTAAAAGAGCTCAGAGACAAAATGGACTTAAAGTTTTGTCAGAAGTGGTATTCGAACCCACGCCTCCAGGAGAGACTGCGGCCTTAACGCAGCGCCTTAGACCACTCGGCCATCCTGACCACATGTTGCTTGATCATCTACAGAGAGGGAACGATATTGTGAACCGAAAAAAGAACACATCTTAGGTCATGAGTGGCTAGAGCAAGAAAAAAACTCACTGCACTTTTCCAAGTAGACAACCATATAAGCCCATGTGAGGGAAATGATCTGATTTTTTCTCTCTCAAGAAAAAAGTAGAGTAAACACACAATTGTCAGAAGTGGGATTTGAACCCACGCCTCCAGAAGAGACTGCGACCTGAACGCAGCGCCTTAGACCACTCGGCCATCCTGACTTGCCCTTGTGGAACCTTCCACAGGTGAGACAGCCATGCAAGCGGGGTACCGAAAAGGCATGCCCTCAATTTATTCATCCTATTATAAGTACTTCCAACAGATCTTTGAACAATCCATAGAGAGCAGTACCTATGAAGAACTCTTTAGACCTTTAAGGCGTACAAAGAGAAAGTGCTATTAACCAGCCACTTGAACGGCCCAAAGCTCCTTTGAAATTGAGTCAACAGCCACCTCTTGGCTAGCTAAAGCAAATTAAACAAGGAATTTCAATGTCACAACATAGGGTGGAATACGCAAATCTAAGCAGCCCCTGATCACAGCCCTGAGGAAATTGCCGTAAGTGAGCTGGAGTCCAACTGTCTACCAGATGCTAGGCATTCTTCCATATTTGCATGGCCTGTCTGGCCAGGGCATACAAGAGCATGACTCTTCCAGATGAGCTCTTACATGGGTCCTATGCTCATATAGTAAGGACTGCACTTTGTCAGCAAGACTTTATACAACCGAAATATATGAGAAACCCCAGCTCTCTTGACTAGATGAGGACGGAATCACATCCCAGGTGAAGACCAACAGATGCAACTTCCATCAGATGTTAACCTCAAAAAGGAGATCATATCTCCAAAAGTCATGTCAGAAGTGGGATTCGAACCCACACCTCCAGAGGAGACTGCGGCCTAAACACAGCGCCTTAGACCACTCGGCCATCCTGACAGTGCAAATTCTTAAGAAATGTATAAAAGTCACTCAGAAATTTCTGCCTCCATGCAAGCCTGAAATAATTTAAACCTTCAAACACAAGGTGCAACTTTATGCACAGGACAATAAACACAGAAGATCACATGTGAAAGCATTTCATTTCACAGGTGTACAATTGTTATGCTTTTAGAATACCTCATACCTCTCACCAGCTATTCAGGGTCCTGTATCCTACTCACAAAATTACCTTGCCTGCGACCTCTCTCTCTACACAAACAACTACTGCACAGGAAGTAGGGAAGGCAGAAGGTGGGGCATATAATGCAAATGTATGCTGTCATTGTGCCTTGCAGATTCATGCAGGAATTCTAGATCCTTGCTGGATACAAGAGAGCAGACCTTGTTTCAGATCAATTGTCCCTAGCAGGGAACGTCTGAGCACATGCAGTCTTTTGCTCTCTAGCCCCTGGCCTGGGACTCACCCTCACTGGCTGAGGCGTGAATTTCTGCATACCAACGTTGCATAGATGGTACGTTTGTGGTCGGTTTGGGATGGGTGGGAGGTCAAAAGCAGGGAAAAGTATGTCCCCTTCACTTCTAGTCTCCTCTTCTAGGCCTACCTGCCGTTCACTCACTCTGTCTTTGTTTCATTCTCTCCTTCCTCAACACCCCTTCTCACTCACTCGCTCTATCACTTGTGCTCTTTCCCCTTGCTCTGCATTTCATAGTGGAAACATCTCTTGAATGGAGCATTAGAAAATGAGGTTACATAAAATTAACAATCTACTTATTGGAAACCAAAAATATCACAAGACTGAATGTAACCCATTTCATAAAAGGGACTTTTTAAGCACCCCCCAAAAAACACATAAAACACCACGAGTGCTAGAAGAATATTATACGAGCTTGAAGACAGAATTGGGCAAATTAATTTGCAGTTGAAACTGAAGTTTGTTACTTATTCAGATATTATATGCACTGCCAATTTTTAGCTGAGATTCTAAAAGAGCTCAGAGACAAAATGGACTTAAAGTTTTGTCAGAAGTGGGATTCGAACCCACGCCTCCAGGAGAGACTGCGGCCTTAAGATAGCGCCTTAGACCACTCGGCCATCCTGACCACATGTTGCTTGATCATCTACAGAGAGGGAAAGATATTGTGAACCAAAAAAAGCACACATCTTAGGTCATGAGTGGCTAGAGCAAGAAAAAAACTCACTGCACTTTTCCAAGTAGACAACCATATAAGCCCATGTGAGGGAAATGATCTGATTTTTTCTCTCTCAAGAAAAAAGTAGAGTAAACACACAATTGTCAGAAGTGGGATTTGAACCCACGCCTCCAGAAGAGACTGCGACCTGAACGCAGCGCCTTAGACCACTCGGCCATCCTGACTTGCATTTGTGGAACCTTCCACAGGTGAGACAGCCATGCAAGCGGGGTACCGAAAAGGCATGCCCTCAATTTATTCATCCTATTATAAGTACTTCCAACAGATCTTTGAACAATCCATAGAGAGCAGTACCTATGAAGAACTCTTTAGACCTTTAAGGTGTACAAAGAGAAAGTGCTATTAACCAGCCACTTGAACGGCCCAAAGCTCCTTTGAAATTGAGTCAACAGCCACCTCTTGGCTAGCTAAAGCAAATTCAACAAGGAATTTCAATGTCACAACATAGGGTGGAATACGCAAATCTAAGCAGCCCCTGATCACAGCCCTGAGGAAATTGCCGTAAGTGAGCTGGAGTCCAACTGTCTACCAGATGCTAGGCATTCTTCCATATTTGCATGGCCTGTCTGGCCAGGGCATACAAGAGCATGACTCTTCCAGATGAGCTCTTACATGGGTCCTATGCTCATATAGTAAGGACTGCACTTTGTCAGCAAGACTTTATACAACTGAAATATATGAGAAACCCCAGCTCTCTTGACTAGATGAGGACGGAATCACATCCCAGGTGAAGACCAACAGATGCAACTTCCATCAGATGTTAACCTAAAAAAGGAGATTATATCTCCAAAAGTCATGTCAGAAGTGGGATTCGATCCCACACCTCCAGAGGAGACTGCGGCCTAAACACAGCGCCTTAGACCACTCGGCCATCCTGGCAGTGCAGATTCTTAAGAAATGTATAAAAGTCACTCAGAAATTTCTGCCTCCATGCAAGCCTGAAATAATTTAAACCTTCAAACACAAGGTGCAACTTTATGCACAGGACAATAAACACAGAAGATCACATGTGAAAGCATTTCATTTCACAGGTGTACGTTTGTTATGCTTTTAGAATACCTCATACCTCTCACCAGCTATTCAGGGTCCTGTATCCTACTCACAAAATTACCTTGCCTGCGACCTCTCTCTCTACACAAACAACTACTGCACAGGAAGTAGGAAGGCAGAAGGTGGGGCATATTATGCAAATGTATGCTGTCATTGTGCCTTGCAGATTCCTGCAGGATTTCTAGATCCTTGCTGGATACAAGAGAGCACACCTTGTTTCAGATCAACTGTCCCTAGCAGGGAAAGTCTGAGCACATGCAGTCTTTTGCTCTCTAGCCCCTGGCCTGGGACTCACCCTCACTGGCTGAGGCGTGAATTTCTGCATACCAACGTTGCATAGATGGTACGTTTGTGGTCGGTTTGGGATGGGTGGGAGGTCAAAAGCAGGGAAAAGTATGTCGCCTTCACTTCTAGTCTCCTCTTCTAGGCCTACCTGTTGTTCACTCACTCTGTCTTTGTTTCATTCTCTCCTTCCTCAACACCCCTTCTCACTCACTCGCTCTATCACTTGTGCTCTTTCCCCTTGCTCTGCATTTCATAGTGGAAACATCTCTTGAATGGAGCATTAGAAAATGAGGTTACATAAAATTAACAATCTACTTATTGGAAACCAAAAATATCACAAGACTGAATGTAACCCATTTCATTAATAAAAGGGACTTTTTAAGCACCCCCCAAAAAACACATAAAACACCACGAGTGCTAGAAGACTATTATACCAGCTTGAAGACAGAATTGGGCTAATTAATTTGCAGTTGAAACTGAAGTTTGTTACTTATTCAGATATTATATGCACTGCCAATTTTTAGCTGAGATTCTAAAAGAACTCAGAGATAAAATGGACTTAAAGTTTTGTCAGAAGTGGGATTCAAACCCACGCCTCCAGGAGAGACTGCGGCCTTAACGCAGCGCCTTAGACCACTCGGCCATCCTGACCACATGTTGCTTGATCATCTACAGAGAGGGAAAGATATTGTGAACCGAAAAAAGAACACATCTTAGGTCATGAGTGGCTAGAGCAAGAAAAAAAATCACTGCACTTTTCCAAGTAGACAACCATATAAGCCCATGTGAGGGAAATGATCTGATTTTTTCTTTCTCAAGAAAAAAGTAGAGTAAACACACAATTGTCAGAAGTGGAATTTGAACCCACGCCTCCAGAAGAGACTGCGACCTGAACGCAGCGCCTTAGACCACTCGGCCATCCTGACTTGCCTTTGTTGAATCTTCCACAGGCCAGACAGCCATGGAAGTGGGGTACCGAAAAGGCATGCCCTCAATTTATTTATCCTATTATAAGTACTTCCAACAGATCTTTGAACAATCCATAGAGAGCAGTACCTATGAAGAACTCTTTAGACCTTTAAGGCGTACAAAGAGAAAGTGCTATTAACCAGCCACTTGAACGGCCCAAAGCTGCTTTGAAATTGAGTCACCAGCCACCTCTTGGCTAGCTAAAGCAAATTCAACAAGGAATTTCAATGTCACAACATAGGGTGGAATACGCAAATCTAAGCAGCCCCTGATCACAGCCCTGAGGAAATTGCCGTAAGTGTGCTGGAGTCCAACTGTCTACCAGATGCTAGGCATTCCTCCATATTTGCATGGCCGGTCTGGCCAGGGCATACAAGAGCATGACTCTTCCAGATGAGCTCTTACATGGGTCCTATGCTCATATATTAAGGACTGCACTTTGTCAGCAAGACTTTATACAACCGAAATATATGAGAAACCCCAGCTCTCTTGACTAGATGAGGACGGAATCACATCCCAGGTGAAGACCAACAGATGCAACTTCCATCAGATGTTAACCTGAAAAAGGAGATTATATCTCCAAAAGTCATGTCAGAAGTGGGATTCGAACCCACGCCTCCAGAGGAGATTGTGGCCTAAACACAGCGCCTTAGACCACTCGGCCATCCTGACAGCGCAGAGTCTTAAGAAATGTATAAAAGTCACTCGGAAATTTCTGCCTCCATGCAAGCCTGAAATAATTTAAACCTTCAAACACAAGGTGCAACTTTATGCACAGGACAATAAACACAGAAGATCACATGTGAAAGCATTTCATTTCACAGGTGTACAATTTTTATGCTTTTAGAATACCTCATACCTCTCACCAGCTATTTAGGGTCCTGTATCCTACTCACCAAATTACCTTGCCTGCGACCTCTCTCTCTACACAAACAACTACTGCACAGGAAGTAGGAAGGCAGAAGGTGGGGCATATTATGCAAATGTATGCTGTCATTGTGCCTTGCAGATTCATGCAGGAATTCTAGATCCTTGCTGGATACAAGAGAGCAGACCTTGTTTCAGATCAACTGTCCCTAGCAGGGAACGTCTGAGCACATGCAGTCTTTTGCTCTCTAGCCCCTGGCCTGGGACTCACCCTCACTGGCTGAGGCGTGAATTTCTGCATACCAACGTTGCATAGATGGTACGTTTGTGGTCGGTTTGGGATGGGTGGGAGGTCAAAAGCAGGGAAAAGTATGTCCCCTTCACTTCTAGTCTCCTCTTCTAGGCCTACCTGCCGTTCACTCACTCTGTCTTTGTTTCATTCTCTCCTTCCTCAACACCCCTTCTCACTCACTCGCTCTATCACTTGTGCTCTTTCCCCTTGCTCTGCATTTCATAGTGGAAACATCTCTTGAATGGAGCATTAGAAAATGAGGTTACATAAAATTAACAATCTACTTATTGGAAACCAAAAATATCACAAGACTGAATGTAACCCATTTCATAAAAGGGACTTTTTAAGCACCCCCCAAAAAACACATAAAACACCACGAGTGCTAGAAGAATATTATACGAGCTTGAAGACAGAATTGGGCAAATTAATTTGCAGTTGAAACTGAAGTTTGTTACTTATTCAGATATTGTATGCACTGCCAATTTTTAGCTGAGATTCTAAAAGAGCTCAGAGACAAAATGGACTTAAAGTTTTGTCAGAAGTGGGATTCGAACCCACGTCTCCAGGAGAGACTGCGGCCTTAAGGCAGCGCCTTAGACCACTCGGCCATCCTGACCACATGTTGCTTGATCATCTACAGAGAGGGAAAGATATTGTGAACCAAAAAAAGCACACATCTTAGGTCATGAGTGGCTAGAGCAAGAAAAAAACTCACTGCACTTTTCCAAGTAGACAACCATATAAGCCCATGTGAGGGAAATGATCTGATTTTTTCTCTCTCAAGAAAAAAGTAGAGTAAACACACAATTGTCAGAAGTGGGATTTGAACCCACGCCACCAGAAGAGACTGCGACCTGAACGCAGCGCCTTAGACCACTCGGCCATCCTGACTTGCATTTGTGGAACCTTCCACAGGTGAGACAGCCATGCAAGCGGGGTACCGAAAAGGCATGCCCTCAATTTATTCATCCTATTATAAGTACTTCCAACAGATCTTTGAACAATCCATAGAGAGCAGTACCTATGAAGAACTCTTTAGACCTTTAAGGCGAACAAAGAGAAAGTGCTATTAACCAGCCACTTGAACGGCCCAAAGCTCCTTTGAAAATGAGTCAACAGCCACCTCTTGGCTAGCTAAAGCAAATTCAACAAGGAATTTCAATGTCACAACATAGGGTGGAATACGCAAATCTAAGCAGCCCCTGATCACAGCCCTGAGGAAATTGCCGTAAGTGAGCTGGAGTCCAACTGTCTACCAGATGCTAGGCATTCTTCCATATTTGCATGGCCTGTCTGGCCAGGGCATACAAGAGCATGACTCTTCCAGATGAGCTCTTACATGGGTCCTATGCTCATATAGTAAGGACTGCACTTTGTCAGCAAGACTTTATACAACCGAAATATATGAGAAACCCCAGCTCTCTTGACTAGATAAGGACGGAATCACATCCCAGGTGAAGACCAACAGATGCAACTTCCATCAGATGTTAACTTCAAAAAGGAGATTATATCTCCAAAAGTCATGTCAGAAGTGGGATTCGAACCCACACCTCCAGAGGAGACTGCGGCCTAAACACAGCACCTTAGACCACTCGGCCATCCTGACAGTGCAGATTCTTAAGAAATGTATAAAAGTCACTCAGAAACTTCTGCCTCCATGCAAGCCTGAAATAATTTAAACCTTCAAACACAAGGTGCAACTTTATGCACAGGACAATAAACACAGAAGATCACATGTGAAAGCATTTCATTTCACAGGTGTACAATTGTTATGCTTTTAGAATACCTCATACCTCTCACCAGCTATTCAGGGTCCTGTATCCTACTCACAAAATTACCTTGCCTGCGACCTCTCTCTCTGCACAAGCAACTACTGCACAGGAAGTAGGAAGGCAGAAGGTGGGGCATATTATGCAAATGTATGCTGTCATTGTGCCTTGCAGATTCATGCAGGATTTCTAGATCCTTGCTGGATACAAGAGAGCACACCTTGTTTCAGATCAACTGTCCATAGCAGGGAAAGTCTGAGCACATGCAGTCTTTTGCTCTCTAGCCCCTGGCCTGGGACTCACCCTCACTGGCTGAGGCGTGAATTTCTGCATACCAACGTTGCATAGATGGTACGTTTGTGGTCGGTTTGGGATGGGTGGGAGGTCAAAAGCAGGGAAAAGTATGTCGCCTTCACTTCTAGTCTCCTCTTCTAGGCCTACCTGCCGTTCACTCACTCTGTCTTTGTTTCATTCTCTCCTTCCTCAACACCCCTTCTCACTCACTCGCTCTATCACTTGTGCTCTTTCCCCTTGCTCTGCATTTCATAGTGGAAACATCTCTTGAATGGAGCATTAGAAAATGAGGTAACATAAAATTAACAATCTACTTATTGGAAACCAAAAATATCACAAGACTGAATGTAACCCATTTCATTAATAAAAGGGACTTTTTAAGCACCCCCCAAAAAACACATAAAACACCACGAGTGCTAGAAGACTATTATACCAGCTTGAAGACAGAATTGGGCAAATTAATTTGCAGTTGAAACTGAAGTTTGTTACTTATTCAGATATTATATGCACTGCCAATTTTTAGCTGAGATTCTAAAAGAGCTCAGAGACAAAATGGACTTAAAGTTTTGTCAGAAGTGGTATTCGAACCCACACCTCCAGGAGAGACTGCGGCCTTAACGCAGCGCCTTAGACCACTCGGCCATCCTGACCACATGTTGCTTGATCATCTACAGAGAGGGAACGATATTGTGAACCGAAAAAAGAACACATCTTAGGTCATGAGTGGCTAGAGCAAGAAAAAAACTCACTGCACTTTTCCAAGTAGACAACCATATAAGCCCATGTGAGGGAAATGATCTGATTTTTTCTCTCTCAAGAAAAAAGTAGAGTAAACACACAATTGTCAGAAGTGGGATTTGAACCCACGCCTCCAGAAGAGACTGCGACCTGAACGCAGCGCCTTAGACCACTCGGCCATCCTGACTTGCCCTTGTGGAACCTTCCACAGGTGAGACAGCCATGCAAGCGGGGTACCGAAAAGGCATGCCCTCAATTTATTCATCCTATTATAAGTACTTCCAACAGATCTTTGAACAATCCATAGAGAGCAGTACCTATGAAGAACTCTTTAGACCTTTAAGGCGTACAAAGAGAAAGTGCTATTAACCAGCCACTTGAACGGCCCAAAGCTCCTTTGAAATTGAGTCAACAGCCACCTCTTGGCTAGCTAAAGCAAATTAAACAAGGAATTTCAATGTCACAACATAGGGTGGAATACGCAAATCTAAGCAGCCCCTGATCACAGCCCTGAGGAAATTGCCGTAAGTGAGCTGGAGTCCAACTGTCTACCAGATGCTAGGCATTCTTCCATATTTGCATGGCCTGTCTGGCCAGGGCATACAAGAGCATGACTCTTCCAGATGAGCTCTTACATGGGTCCTATGCTCATATAGTAAGGACTGCACTTTGTCAGCAAGACTTTATACAACCGAAATATATGAGAAACCCCAGCTCTCTTGATTAGATGAGGACGGAATCACATCCCAGGTGAAGACCAACAGATGCAACTTCCATCAGATGTTAACCTCAAAAAGGAGATCATATCTCCAAAAGTCATGTCAGAAGTGGGATTCGAACCCACACCTCCAGAGGAGACTGCGGCCTAAACACAGCGCCTTAGACCACTCGGCCATCCTGACAGTGCAAATTCTTAAGAAATGTATAAAAGTCACTCAGAAATTTCTGCCTCCATGCAAGCCTGAAATAATTTAAACCTTCAAACACAAGGTGCAACTTTATGCACAGGACAATAAACACAGAAGATCACATGTGAAAGCATTTCATTTCACAGGTGTACAATTGTTATGCTTTTAGAATACCTCATACCTCTCACCAGCTATTCAGGGTCCTGTATCCTACTCACAAAATTACCTTGCCTGCGACCTCTCTCTCTACACAAACAACTACTGCACAGGAAGTAGGGAAGGCAGAAGGTGGGGCATATTATGCAAATGTATGCTGTCATTGTGCCTTGCAGATTCATGCAGGAATTCTAGATCCTTGCTGGATACAAGAGAGCAGACCTTGTTTCAGATCAATTGTCCCTAGCAGGGAACGTCTGAGCACATGCAGTCTTTTGCTCTCTAGCCCCTGGCCTGGGACTCACCCTCACTGGCTGAGGCGTGAATTTCAACATACCAACGTTGCATAGATGGTACGTTTGTGGTCGGTTTGGGATGGGTGGGAGGTCAAAAGCAGGGAAAAGTATGTCCCCTTCACTTCTAGTCTCCTCTTCTAGGCCTACCTGCCGTTCACTCACTCTGTCTTTGTTTCATTCTCTCCTTCCTCAACACCCCTTCTCACTCACTCGCTCTATCACTTGTGCTCTTTCCCCTTGCTCTGCATTTCATAGTGGAAACATCTCTTGAATGGAGCATTAGAAAATGAGGTAACATAAAATTAACAATCTACTTATTGGAAACCAAAAATATCACAAGACTGAATGTAACCCATTTCATTAATAAAAGGGACTTTTTAAGCACCCCCCAAAAAACACATAAAACACCACGAGTGCTAGAAGACTATTATACCAGCTTGAAGACAGAATTGGGCAAATTAATTTGCAGTTGAAACTGAAGTTTGTTACTTATTCAGATATTATATGCACTGCCAATTTTTAGCTGAGATTCTAAAAGAACTCAGAGATAAAATGGACTTAAAGTTTTGTCAGAAGTGGGATTCGAACCCACACCTCCAGGAGAGACTGCGGCCTTAACGCAGCGCCTTAGACCACTCGGCCATCCTGACCACATGTTGCTTGATCATCTACAGAGAGGGAAAGATATTGTGAACCGAAAAAAGAACACATCTTAGGTCATGAGTGGCTAGAGCAAGAAAAAAACTCACTGCACTTTTCCAAGTAGCCAACCATATAAGCCCATGTGAGGGAAATGATCTGATTTTTTCTCTCTCGAAAAAAAAGTAGAGTAAACACACAATTGTCAGAAGTGGGATTTGAACCCACGCCTCCAGAAGAGACTGCGACCTGACCCCAGCGCCTTAGACCACTCAGCCATCCTGACTTGCATTTGTGGAACTTTCCACAGGCCAGACAGCCATGCAAGTGGGGTACCGAAAAGGCACGCCCTCAATTTATTTATCCTATTATAAGTACTTCCAACAGATCTTTGAACAATCCATAGAGAGCAGTACCTATGAAGAACTCTTTAGACCTTTAAGTCGTACAAAGAGAAAGTGCTATTAACCAGCCATTTGAACGGCCCAAAGCTGCTTTGAAATTGAGTCAACAGCCACCTCTTGGCTAGCTAAAGCAAATTCAACAAAGAATTTCAATGTCACAACATAGGGTGGAATACGCAAATCTAAGCAGCCCCTGATCACAGCCCTGAGGAAATTGCCGTAAGTGAGCTGGAGTCCAACTGTCTACCAGATGCTAGGCATTCTTCCATATTTGCATGGCCTGTCTGGCCAGGGCATACAAGAGCATGACTCTTCCAGATGAGCTCTTACATGGGTCCTATGCTCATATAGTAAGGACTACACTTTGTCAGCAAGACTTTATACAACCGAAATATATGAGAAACCCCAGCTCTCTTGACTAGATGAGGACGGAATCACATCCCAGGTGAAGACCAACAGATGCAACTTCCATCAGATGTTAACCTCAAAAAGGAGGTTATATCTCCAAAAGTCATGTCAGAAGTGGGATTCGAACCCACACCTCCAGAGGAGACGGCGGCCTAAACACAGCGCCTTAGACCACTCGGCCATCCTGACAGTGCAGAGTCTTAAGAAATGTATAAAAGTCACTCAGAAATTTCTGCCTCCATGCAAGCCTGAAATAATTTAAACCTTCAAACACAAGGTGCAACTTTATGCACAGGACAATAAACACAGAAGATCACATGTGAAAGCATTTCATTTCACAGGTGTACAATTTTTATGCTTTTAGAATACCTCATACCTCTCACCGGTTATTTAGGGTCCTGTATCCTACTCACAAAATTACCTTGCCTGTGACCTCTTTCTCTACACAAACAACTACTGCACAGGAAGTAGGAAGGCAGAAGGTGGGGCATATAATGCAAATGTATGCTGTCATTGTGCCTTGCAGATTCATGCAGGAATTCTAGATCCTTGCTGGATACAAGAGAGCAGACCTTGTTTCAGATCAATTGTCCCTAGCAGGGAACGTCTGAGCACATGCAGTCTTTTGCTCTCTAGCCCCTGGCCTGGGACTCACCCTCACTGGCTGAGGCGTGAATTTCTGCATACCAACGTTGCATAGATGGTACGTTTGTGGTCGGTTTGGGATGGGTGGGAGGTCAAAAGCAGGGAAAAGTATGTCCCCTTCACTTCTAGTCTCCTCTTCTAGGCCTACCTGCCGTTCACTCACTCTGTCTTTGTTTCATTCTCTCCTTCCTCAACACCCCTTCTCACTCACTCGCTCTATCACTTGTGCTCTTTCCCCTTGCTCTGCATTTCATAGTGGAAACATCTCTTGAATGGAGCATTAGAAAATGAGGTTACATAAAATTAACAATCTACTTATTGGAAACCAAAAATATCACAAGACTGAATGTAACCCATTTCATAAAAGGGACTTTTTAAGCACCCCCCAAAAAACACATAAAACACCACGAGTGCTAGAAGAATATTATACGAGCTTGAAGACAGAATTGGGCAAATTAATTTGCAGTTGAAACTGAAGTTTGTTACTTATTCAGATATTATATGCACTGCCAATTTTTAGCTGAGATTCTAAAAGAGCTCAGAGACAAAATGGACTTAAAGTTTTGTCAGAAGTGGGATTCGAACCCACGCCTCCAGGAGAGACTGCGGCCTTAAGATAGCGCCTTAGACCACTCGGCCATCCTGACCACATGTTGCTTGATCATCTACAGAGAGGGAAAGATATTGTGAACCAAAAAAAGCACACATCTTAGGTCATGAGTGGCTAGAGCAAGAAAAAAACTCACTGCACTTTTCCAAGTAGACAACCATATAAGCCCATGTGAGGGAAATGATCTGATTTTTTCTCTCTCAAGAAAAAAGTAGAGTAAACACACAATTGTCAGAAGTGGGATTTGAACCCACGCCTCCAGAAGAGACTGCGACCTGAACGCAGCGCCTTAGACCACTCGGCCATCCTGACTTGCATTTGTGGAACCTTCCACAGGTGAGACAGCCATGCAAGCGGGGTACCGAAAAGGCATGCCCTCAATTTATTCATCCTATTATAAGTACTTCCAACAGATCTTTGAACAATCCATAGAGAGCAGTACCTATGAAGAACTCTTTAGACCTTTAAGGTGTACAAAGAGAAAGTGCTATTAACCAGCCACTTGAACGGCCCAAAGCTCCTTTGAAATTGAGTCAACAGCCACCTCTTGGCTAGCTAAAGCAAATTCAACAAGGAATTTCAATGTCACAACATAGGGTGGAATACGCAAATCTAAGCAGCCCCTGATCACAGCCCTGAGGAAATTGCCGTAAGTGAGCTGGAGTCCAACTGTCTACCAGATGCTAGGCATTCTTCCATATTTGCATGGCCTGTCTGGCCAGGGCATACAAGAGCATGACTCTTCCAGATGAGCTCTTACATGGGTCCTATGCTCATATAGTAAGGACTGCACTTTGTCAGCAAGACTTTATACAACTGAAATATATGAGAAACCCCAGCTCTCTTGACTAGATGAGGACGGAATCACATCCCAGGTGAAGACCAACAGATGCAACTTCCATCAGATGTTAACCTAAAAAAGGAGATTATATCTCCAAAAGTCATGTCAGAAGTGGGATTCGATCCCACACCTCCAGAGGAGACTGCGGCCTAAACACAGCGCCTTAGACCACTCGGCCATCCTGGCAGTGCAGATTCTTAAGAAATGTATAAAAGTCACTCAGAAATTTCTGCCTCCATGCAAGCCTGAAATAATTTAAACCTTCAAACACAAGGTGCAACTTTATGCACAGGACAATAAACACAGAAGATCACATGTGAAAGCATTTCATTTCACAGGTGTACGTTTGTTATGCTTTTAGAATACCTCATACCTCTCACCAGCTATTCAGGGTCCTGTATCCTACTCACAAAATTACCTTGCCTGCGACCTCTCTCTCTACACAAACAACTACTGCACAGGAAGTAGGAAGGCAGAAGGTGGGGCATATTATGCAAATGTATGCTGTCATTGTGCCTTGCAGATTCCTGCAGGATTTCTAGATCCTTGCTGGATACAAGAGAGCACACCTTGTTTCAGATCAACTGTCCCTAGCAGGGAAAGTCTGAGCACATGCAGTCTTTTGCTCTCTAGCCCCTGGCCTGGGACTCACCCTCACTGGCTGAGGCGTGAATTTCTGCATACCAACGTTGCATAGATGGTACGTTTGTGGTCGGTTTGGGATGGGTGGGAGGTCAAAAGCAGGGAAAAGTATGTCGCCTTCACTTCTAGTCTCCTCTTCTAGGCCTACCTGTCGTTCACTCACTCTGTCTTTGTTTCATTCTCTCCTTCCTCAACACCCCTTCTCACTCACTCGCTCTATCACTTGTGCTCTTTCCCCTTGCTCTGCATTTCATAGTGGAAACATCTCTTGAATGGAGCATTAGAAAATGAGGTTACATAAAATTAACAATCTACTTATTGGAAACCAAAAATATCACAAGACTGAATGTAACCCATTTCATTAATAAAAGGGACTTTTTAAGCACCCCCCAAAAAACACATAAAACACCACGAGTGCTAGAAGACTATTATACCAGCTTGAAGACAGAATTGGGCTAATTAATTTGCAGTTGAAACTGAAGTTTGTTACTTATTCAGATATTATATGCACTGCCAATTTTTAGCTGAGATTCTAAAAGAACTCAGAGATAAAATGGACTTAAAGTTTTGTCAGAAGTGGGATTCAAACCCACGCCTCCAGGAGAGACTGCGGCCTTAACGCAGCGCCTTAGACCACTCGGCCATCCTGACCACATGTTGCTTGATCATCTACAGAGAGGGAAAGATATTGTGAACCGAAAAAAGAACACATCTTAGGTCATGAGTGGCTAGAGCAAGAAAAAAAATCACTGCACTTTTCCAAGTAGACAACCATATAAGCCCATGTGAGGGAAATGATCTGATTTTTTCTTTCTCAAGAAAAAAGTAGAGTAAACACACAATTGTCAGAAGTGGAATTTGAACCCACGCCTCCAGAAGAGACTGCGACCTGAACGCAGCGCCTTAGACCACTCGGCCATCCTGACTTGCCTTTGTTGAAT
Source organism: Lissotriton vulgaris (assembly GCF_964263255.1). NCBI lineage: Eukaryota > Metazoa > Chordata > Amphibia > Caudata > Salamandridae > Lissotriton > Lissotriton vulgaris. The sequence continues at coordinate 152,780,555 of NC_141696.1, read as the reverse complement.
CTTCCACAGGCCAGACAGCCATGGAAGTGGGGTACCGAAAAGGCATGCCCTCAATTTATTTATCCTATTATAAGTACTTCCAACAGATCTTTGAACAATCCATAGAGAGCAGTACCTATGAAGAACTCTTTAGACCTTTAAGGCGTACAAAGAGAAAGTGCTATTAACCAGCCACTTGAACGGCCCAAAGCTGCTTTGAAATTGAGTCACCAGCCACCTCTTGGCTAGCTAAAGCAAATTCAACAAGGAATTTCAATGTCACAACATAGGGTGGAATACGCAAATCTAAGCAGCCCCTGATCACAGCCCTGAGGAAATTGCCGTAAGTGTGCTGGAGTCCAACTGTCTACCAGATGCTAGGCATTCCTCCATATTTGCATGGCCGGTCTGGCCAGGGCATACAAGAGCATGACTCTTCCAGATGAGCTCTTACATGGGTCCTATGCTCATATATTAAGGACTGCACTTTGTCAGCAAGACTTTATACAACCGAAATATATGAGAAACCCCAGCTCTCTTGACTAGATGAGGACGGAATCACATCCCAGGTGAAGACCAACAGATGCAACTTCCATCAGATGTTAACCTGAAAAAGGAGATTATATCTCCAAAAGTCATGTCAGAAGTGGGATTCGAACCCACGCCTCCAGAGGAGATTGTGGCCTAAACACAGCGCCTTAGACCACTCGGCCATCCTGACAGCGCAGAGTCTTAAGAAATGTATAAAAGTCACTCGGAAATTTCTGCCTCCATGCAAGCCTGAAATAATTTAAACCTTCAAACACAAGGTGCAACTTTATGCACAGGACAATAAACACAGAAGATCACATGTGAAAGCATTTCATTTCACAGGTGTACAATTTTTATGCTTTTAGAATACCTCATACCTCTCACCAGCTATTTAGGGTCCTGTATCCTACTCACCAAATTACCTTGCCTGCGACCTCTCTCTCTACACAAACAACTACTGCACAGGAAGTAGGAAGGCAGAAGGTGGGGCATATTATGCAAATGTATGCTGTCATTGTGCCTTGCAGATTCATGCAGGAATTCTAGATCCTTGCTGGATACAAGAGAGCAGACCTTGTTTCAGATCAACTGTCCCTAGCAGGGAACGTCTGAGCACATGCAGTCTTTTGCTCTCTAGCCCCTGGCCTGGGACTCACCCTCACTGGCTGAGGCGTGAATTTCTGCATACCAACGTTGCATAGATGGTACGTTTGTGGTCGGTTTGGGATGGGTGGGAGGTCAAAAGCAGGGAAAAGTATGTCCCCTTCACTTCTAGTCTCCTCTTCTAGGCCTACCTGCCGTTCACTCACTCTGTCTTTGTTTCATTCTCTCCTTCCTCAACACCCCTTCTCACTCACTCGCTCTATCACTTGTGCTCTTTCCCCTTGCTCTGCATTTCATAGTGGAAACATCTCTTGAATGGAGCATTAGAAAATGAGGTTACATAAAATTAACAATCTACTTATTGGAAACCAAAAATATCACAAGACTGAATGTAACCCATTTCATAAAAGGGACTTTTTAAGCACCCCCCAAAAAACACATAAAACACCACGAGTGCTAGAAGAATATTATACGAGCTTGAAGACAGAATTGGGCAAATTAATTTGCAGTTGAAACTGAAGTTTGTTACTTATTCAGATATTGTATGCACTGCCAATTTTTAGCTGAGATTCTAAAAGAGCTCAGAGACAAAATGGACTTAAAGTTTTGTCAGAAGTGGGATTCGAACCCACGTCTCCAGGAGAGACTGCGGCCTTAAGGCAGCGCCTTAGACCACTCGGCCATCCTGACCACATGTTGCTTGATCATCTACAGAGAGGGAAAGATATTGTGAACCAAAAAAAGCACACATCTTAGGTCATGAGTGGCTAGAGCAAGAAAAAAACTCACTGCACTTTTCCAAGTAGACAACCATATAAGCCCATGTGAGGGAAATGATCTGATTTTTTCTCTCTCAAGAAAAAAGTAGAGTAAACACACAATTGTCAGAAGTGGGATTTGAACCCACGCCACCAGAAGAGACTGCGACCTGAACGCAGCGCCTTAGACCACTCGGCCATCCTGACTTGCATTTGTGGAACCTTCCACAGGTGAGACAGCCATGCAAGCGGGGTACGGAAAAGGCATGCCCTCAATTTATTCATCCTATTATAAGTACTTCCAACAGATCTTTGAACAATCCATAGAGAGCAGTACCTATGAAGAACTCTTTAGACCTTTAAGGCGAACAAAGAGAAAGTGCTATTAACCAGCCACTTGAACGGCCCAAAGCTCCTTTGAAAATGAGTCAACAGCCACCTCTTGGCTAGCTAAAGCAAATTCAACAAGGAATTTCAATGTCACAACATAGGGTGGAATACGCAAATCTAAGCAGCCCCTGATCACAGCCCTGAGGAAATTGCCGTAAGTGAGCTGGAGTCCAACTGTCTACCAGATGCTAGGCATTCTTCCATATTTGCATGGCCTGTCTGGCCAGGGCATACAAGAGCACGACTCTTCCAGATGAGCTCTTACATGGGTCCTATGCTCATATAGTAAGGACTGCACTTTGTCAGCAAGACTTTATACAACCGAAATATATGAGAAACCCCAGCTCTCTTGACTAGATAAGGACGGAATCACATCCCAGGTGAAGACCAACAGATGCAACTTCCATCAGATGTTAACTTCAAAAAGGAGATTATATCTCCAAAAGTCATGTCAGAAGTGGGATTCGAACCCACACCTCCAGAGGAGACTGCGGCCTAAACACAGCACCTTAGACCACTCGGCCATCCTGACAGTGCAGATTCTTAAGAAATGTATAAAAGTCACTCAGAAACTTCTGCCTCCATGCAAGCCTGAAATAATTTAAACCTTCAAACACAAGGTGCAACTTTATGCACAGGACAATAAACACAGAAGATCACATGTGAAAGCATTTCATTTCACAGGTGTACAATTGTTATGCTTTTAGAATACCTCATACCTCTCACCAGCTATTCAGGGTCCTGTATCCTACTCACAAAATTACCTTGCCTGCGACCTCTCTCTCTGCACAAGCAACTACTGCACAGGAAGTAGGAAGGCAGAAGGTGGGGCATATTATGCAAATGTATGCTGTCATTGTGCCTTGCAGATTCATGCAGGATTTCTAGATCCTTGCTGGATACAAGAGAGCACACCTTGTTTCAGATCAACTGTCCATAGCAGGGAAAGTCTGAGCACATGCAGTCTTTTGCTCTCTAGCCCCTGGCCTGGGACTCACCCTCACTGGCTGAGGCGTGAATTTCTGCATACCAACGTTGCATAGATGGTACGTTTGTGGTCGGTTTGGGATGGGTGGGAGGTCAAAAGCAGGGAAAAGTATGTCGCCTTCACTTCTAGTCTCCTCTTCTAGGCCTACCTGCCGTTCACTCACTCTGTCTTTGTTTCATTCTCTCCTTCCTCAACACCCCTTCTCACTCACTCGCTCTATCACTTGTGCTCTTTCCCCTTGCTCTGCATTTCATAGTGGAAACATCTCTTGAATGGAGCATTAGAAAATGAGGTAACATAAAATTAACAATCTACTTATTGGAAACCAAAAATATCACAAGACTGAATGTAACCCATTTCATTAATAAAAGGGACTTTTTAAGCACCCCCCAAAAAACACATAAAACACCACGAGTGCTAGAAGACTATTATACCAGCTTGAAGACAGAATTGGGCAAATTAATTTGCAGTTGAAACTGAAGTTTGTTACTTATTCAGATATTATATGCACTGCCAATTTTTAGCTGAGATTCTAAAAGAGCTCAGAGACAAAATGGACTTAAAGTTTTGTCAGAAGTGGTATTCGAACCCACACCTCCAGGAGAGACTGCGGCCTTAACGCAGCGCCTTAGACCACTCGGCCATCCTGACCACATGTTGCTTGATCATCTACAGAGAGGGAACGATATTGTGAACCGAAAAAAGAACACATCTTAGGTCATGAGTGGCTAGAGCAAGAAAAAAACTCACTGCACTTTTCCAAGTAGACAACCATATAAGCCCATGTGAGGGAAATGATCTGATTTTTTCTCTCTCAAGAAAAAAGTAGAGTAAACACACAATTGTCAGAAGTGGGATTTGAACCCACGCCTCCAGAAGAGACTGCGACCTGAACGCAGCGCCTTAGACCACTCGGCCATCCTGACTTGCCCTTGTGGAACCTTCCACAGGTGAGACAGCCATGCAAGCGGGGTACCGAAAAGGCATGCCCTCAATTTATTCATCCTATTATAAGTACTTCCAACAGATCTTTGAACAATCCATAGAGAGCAGTACCTATGAAGAACTCTTTAGACCTTTAAGGCGTACAAAGAGAAAGTGCTATTAACCAGCCACTTGAACGGCCCAAAGCTCCTTTGAAATTGAGTCAACAGCCACCTCTTGGCTAGCTAAAGCAAATTAAACAAGGAATTTCAATGTCACAACATAGGGTGGAATACGCAAATCTAAGCAGCCCCTGATCACAGCCCTGAGGAAATTGCCGTAAGTGAGCTGGAGTCCAACTGTCTACCAGATGCTAGGCATTCTTCCATATTTGCATGGCCTGTCTGGCCAGGGCATACAAGAGCATGACTCTTCCAGATGAGCTCTTACATGGGTCCTATGCTCATATAGTAAGGACTGCACTTTGTCAGCAAGACTTTATACAACCGAAATATATGAGAAACCCCAGCTCTCTTGACTAGATGAGGACGGAATCACATCCCAGGTGAAGACCAACAGATGCAACTTCCATCAGATGTTAACCTCAAAAAGGAGATCATATCTCCAAAAGTCATGTCAGAAGTGGGATTCGATCCCACACCTCCAGAGGAGACTGCGGCCTAAACACAGCGCCTTAGACCACTCGGCCATCCTGACAGTGCAAATTCTTAAGAAATGTATAAAAGTCACTCAGAAATTTCTGCCTCCATGCAAGCCTGAAATAATTTAAACCTTCAAACACAAGGTGCAACTTTATGCACAGGACAATAAACACAGAAGATCACATGTGAAAGCATTTCATTTCACAGGTGTACAATTTTTATGCTTTTAGAATACCTCATACCTCTCACCGGTTATTTAGGGTCCTGTATCCTACTCACAAAATTACCTTGCCTGTGACCTCTTTCTCTACACAAACAACTACTGCACAGGAAGTAGGAAGGCAGAAGGTGGGGCATATTATGCAAATGTATGCTGTCATTGTGCCTTGCAGATTCATGCAGGATTTCTAGATCCTTGCTGGATACAAGAGAGCAGACCTTGTTTCAGATCAACTGTCCCTAGCAGGGAACGTCTGAGCACATGCAGTCTTTTGCTCTCTAGCCCCTGGCCTGGGACTCACCCTCACTGGCTGAGGTGTGAATTTCTGCATACCAACGTTGCATAGATGGTACGTTTGTGGTCGGTTTGGGATGGGTGGGAGGTCAAAAGCAGGGAAAAGTATGTCGCCTTCACTTCTAGTCTCCTCTTCTAGGCCTACCTGCCGTTCACTCACTCTGTCTTTATCATTCTTTCCTTCCTCAACACCCCTTCTCACTCACTTGCTCTATCACTTGTGCTCTTTCCCCTTGCTCTGCATTTCATAGTGGAAACATCTCTTAAATGGAGCATTAGAAAATGAGGTTACATAAAATTAACAATCTACTTATTGGAAACCAAAAATATCACAATACTGAATGTAACCCATTTCATTAATAAAAGGGACTTTTTAAGCACCCCCCAAAAAACACATAAAACACCACGAGTGCTAGAATAATATTATACGAGCTTGAAGACAGAATTGGGCAAATTAATTTGCAGTTGAAACTGAAGTTTGTTACTTATTCAGATATTATATGCACTGCCAATTTTTAGCTGAGATTCTAAAAGAACTCAGAGACAAAATGGACTTAAAGTTTTGTCAGAAGTGGGATTCGAACCCACACCTCCAAGAGAGACAGCGTCCTTAACACAGCACCTTAGAACACTCGGCCATCCTGACCACATGTTGCATGATCATCTACAGAGAGGGAAAGATATTGTGAACCAAAAAAAGCACACATCTTAGGTCATGAGTGGCTAGAGCAAGAAAAAAACTCACTGCACTTTTCCAATTAGACAACCATATAAGCCCATGTGAGGGAAATGATCTGATTTTTTCTCTCTCAAGAAAAAAGTAGAGTAAACACACAATTGTCAGAAGTGGGATTTGAAACCACACCTCCAGAAGAGACTGCTACCTTAACGCAGCGCCTTAGACCACTCGGCCATCCTGACTTGCATTTGTGGAACCTTCCACAGGCCAGACAGCCATGCAAGTGGGGTACCGAAAAGGCATGCCCTCAATTTATTTATCCTATTATAAGTACTTCCAACAGATCTTTGAACAATCCATAGAGAGCAGTACCTATGAAGAACTCTTTAGACCTTTAAGGCGTACAAAGAGAAAGTGCTATTAACCAGCCACTTGAACGGCCCAAAGCTGCTTTGAAATTGAGTCACCAGCCACCTCTTGGCTAGCTAAAGCAAATTCAACAAGGAATTTCAATGTCACAACATAGGGTGGAATACGCAAATCTAAGCAGCCCCTGATCACAGCCCTGAGGAAATTGCCGTAAGTGTGCTGGAGTCCAACTGTCTACCAGATGCTAGGCATTCCTCCATATTTGCATGGCCGGTCTGGCCAGGGCATACAAGAGCATGACTCTTCCAGATGAGCTCTTACATGGGTCCTATGCTCATATATTAAGGACTGCACTTTGTCAGCAAGACTTTATACAACCGAAATATATGAGAAACCCCAGCTCTCTTGACTAGATGAGGACGGAATCACATCCCAGGTGAAGACCAACAGATGCAACTTCCATCAGATGTTAACCTGAAAAAGGAGATTATATCTCCAAAAGTCATGTCAGAAGTGGGATTCGAACCCACGCCTCCAGAGGAGATTGTGGCCTAAACACAGCGCCTTAGACCACTCGGCCATCCTGACAGCGCAGAGTCTTAAGAAATGTATAAAAGTCACTCGGAAATTTCTGCCTCCATGCAAGCCTGAAATAATTTAAACCTTCAAACACAAGGTGCAACTTTATGCACAGGACAATAAACACAGAAGATCACATGTGAAAGCATTTCATTTCACAGGTGTACAATTTTTATGCTTTTAGAATACCTCATACCTCTCACCAGCTATTTAGGGTACTGTATCCTACTCACCAAATTACCTTGCCTGCGACCTCTCTCTCTACACAAACAACTACTGCACAGGAAGTAGGAAGGCAGAAGGTGGGGCATATTATGCAAATGTATGCTGTCATTGTGCCTTGCAGATTCATGCAGGAATTCTAGATCCTTGCTGGATACAAGAGAGCAGACCTTGTTTCAGATCAACTGTCCCTAGCAGGGAACGTCTGAGCACATGCAGTCTTTTGCTCTCTAGCCCCTGGCCTGGGACTCACCCTCACTGGCTGAGGCGTGAATTTCTGCATACCAACGTTGCATAGATGGTACGTTTGTGGTCGGTTTGGGATGGGTGGGAGGTCAAAAGCAGGGAAAAGTATGTCCCCTTCACTTCTAGTCTCCTCTTCTAGGCCTACCTGCCGTTCACTCACTCTGTCTTTGTTTCATTCTCTCCTTCCTCAACACCCCTTCTCACTCACTCGCTCTATCACTTGTGCTCTTTCCCCTTGCTCTGCATTTCATAGTGGAAACATCTCTTGAATGGAGCATTAGAAAATGAGGTTACATAAAATTAACAATCTACTTATTGGAAACCAAAAATATCACAACACTGAATGTAACCCATTTCATAAAAGGGACTTTTTAAGCACCCCCCAAAAAACACATAAAACACCACGAGTGCTAGAAGAATATTATACGAGCTTGAAGACAGAATTGGGCAAATTAATTTGCAGTTGAAACTGAAGTTTGTTACTTATTCAGATATTATATGCACTGCCAATTTTTAGCTGAGATTCTAAAAGAGCTCAGAGACAAAATGGACTTAAAGTTTTGTCAGAAGTGGGATTCGAACCCACGTCTCCAGGAGAGACTGCGGCCTTAAGGCAGCGCCTTAGACCACTCGGCCATCCTGACCACATGTTGCTTGATCATCTACAGAGAGGGAAAGATATTGTGAACCAAAAAAAGCACACATCTTAGGTCATGAGTGGCTAGAGCAAGAAAAAAACTCACTGCACTTTTCCAAGTAGACAACCATATAAGCCCATGTGAGGGAAATGATCTGATTTTTTCTCTCTCAAGAAAAAAGTAGAGTAAACACACAATTGTCAGAAGTGGGATTTGAACCCACGCCACCAGAAGAGACTGCGACCTGAACGCAGCGCCTTAGACCACTCGGCCATCCTGACTTGCATTTGTGGAACCTTCCACAGGTGAGACAGCCATGCAAGCGGGGTACCGAAAAGGCATGCCCTCAATTTATTCATCCTATTATAAGTACTTCCAACAGATCTTTGAACAATCCATAGAGAGCAGTACCTATGAAGAACTCTTTAGACCTTTAAGGCGAACAAAGAGAAAGTGCTATTAACCAGCCACTTGAACGGCCCAAAGCTCCTTTGAAATTGAGTCAACAGCCACCTCTTGGCTAGCTAAAGCAAATTCAACAAGGAATTTCAATGTCACAACATAGGGTGGAATACGCAAATCTAAGCAGCCCCTGATCACAGCCCTGAGGAAATTGCCGTAAGTGAGCTGGAGTCCAACTGTCTACCAGATGCTAGGCATTCTTCCATATTTGCATGGCCTGTCTGGCCAGGGCATACAAGAGCATGACTCTTCCAGATGAGCTCTTACATGGGTCCTATGCTCATATAGTAAGGACTGCACTTTGTCAGCAAGACTTTATACAACCGAAATATATGAGAAACCCCAGCTCTCTTGACTAGATAAGGACGGAATCACATCCCAGGTGAAGACCAACAGATGCAACTTCCATCAGATGTTAACTTCAAAAAGGAGATTATATCTCCAAAAGTCATGTCAGAAGTGGGATTCGAACCCACACCTCCAGAGGAGACTGCGGCCTAAACACAGCACCTTAGACCACTCGGCCATCCTGACAGTGCAGATTCTTAAGAAATGTATAAAAGTCACTCAGAAACTTCTGCCTCCATGCAAGCCTGAAATAATTTAAACCTTCAAACACAAGGTGCAACTTTATGCACAGGACAATAAACACAGAAGATCACATGTGAAAGCATTTCATTTCACAGGTGTACAATTGTTATGCTTTTAGAATACCTCATACCTCTCACCAGCTATTCAGGGTCCTGTATCCTACTCACAAAATTACCTTGCCTGCGACCTCTCTCTCTGCACAAGCAACTACTGCACAGGAAGTAGGAAGGCAGAAGGTGGGGCATATTATGCAAATGTATGCTGTCATTGTGCCTTGCAGATTCATGCAGGATTTCTAGATCCTTGCTGGATACAAGAGAGCACACCTTGTTTCAGATCAACTGTCCATAGCAGGGAAAGTCTGAGCACATGCAGTCTTTTGCTCTCTAGCCCCTGGCCTGGGACTCACCCTCACTGGCTGAGGCGTGAATTTCTGCATACCAACGTTGCATAGATGGTACGTTTGTGGTCGGTTTGGGATGGGTGGGAGGTCAAAAGCAGGGAAAAGTATGTCGCCTTCACTTCTAGTCTCCTCTTCTAGGCCTACCTGCCGTTCACTCACTCTGTCTTTGTTTCATTCTCTCCTTCCTCAACACCCCTTCTCACTCACTCGCTCTATCACTTGTGCTCTTTCCCCTTGCTCTGCATTTCATAGTGGAAACATCTCTTGAATGGAGCATTAGAAAATGAGGTAACATAAAATTAACAATCTACTTATTGGAAACCAAAAATATCACAAGACTGAATGTAACCCATTTCATTAATAAAAGGGACTTTTTAAGCACCCCCCAAAAAACACATAAAACACCACGAGTGCTAGAAGACTATTATACCAGCTTGAAGACAGAATTGGGCAAATTAATTTGCAGTTGAAACTGAAGTTTGTTACTTATTCAGATATTATATGCACTGCCAATTTTTAGCTGAGATTCTAAAAGAGCTCAGAGACAAAATGGACTTAAAGTTTTGTCAGAAGTGGTATTCGAACCCACGCCTCCAGGAGAGACTGCGGCCTTAACGCAGCGCCTTAGACCACTCGGCCATCCTGACCACATGTTGCTTGATCATCTAAAGAGAGGGAACGATATTGTGAACCGAAAAAAGAACACATCTTAGGTCATGAGTGGCTAGAGCAAGAAAAAAAACTCACTGCACTTTTCCAAGTAGACAACCATATAAGCCCATGTGAGGGAAATGATCTGATTTTTTCTCTCTCAAGAAAAAAGTAGAGTAAACACACAATTGTCAGAAGTGGGATTTGAACCCACGCCTCCAGAAGAGACTGCGACCTGAACGCAGCGCCTTAGACCACTCGGCCATCCTGACTTGCCCTTGTGGAACCTTCCACAGGTGAGACAGCCATGCAAGCGGGGTACCGAAAAGGCATGCCCTCAATTTATTCATCCTATTATAAGTACTTCCAACAGATCTTTGAACAATCCATAGAGAGCAGTACCTATGAAGAACTCTTTAGACCTTTAAGGCGTACAAAGAGAAAGTGCTATTAACCAGCCACTTGAACGGCCCAAAGCTCCTTTGAAATTGAGTCAACAGCCACCTCTTGGCTAGCTAAAGCAAATTAAACAAGGAATTTCAATGTCACAACATAGGGTGGAATACGCAAATCTAAGCAGCCCCTGATCACAGCCCTGAGGAATTTGCCGTAAGTGAGCTGGAGTCCAACTGTCTACCAGATGCTAGGCATTCTTCCATATTTGCATGGCCTGTCTGGCCAGGGCATACAAGAGCATGACTCTTCCAGATGAGCTCTTACATGGGTCCTATGCTCATATAGTAAGGACTGCACTTTGTCAGCAAGACTTTATACAACCGAAATATATGAGAAACCCCAGCTCTCTTGATTAGATGAGGACGGAATCACATCCCAGGTGAAGACCAACAGATGCAACTTCCATCAGATGTTAACCTCAAAAAGGAGATCATATCTCCAAAAGTCATGTCAGAAGTGGGATTCGAACCCACACCTCCAGAGGAGACTGCGGCCTAAACACAGCGCCTTAGACCACTCGGCCATCCTGACAGTGCAAATTCTTAAGAAATGTATAAAAGTCACTCAGAAATTTCTGCCTCCATGCAAGCCTGAAATAATTTAAACCTTCAAACACAAGGTGCAACTTTATGCACAGGACAATAAACACAGAAGATCACATGTGAAAGCATTTCATTTCACAGGTGTACAATTGTTATGCTTTTAGAATACCTCATACCTCTCACCAGCTATTCAGGGTCCTGTATCCTACTCACAAAATTACCTTGCCTGCGACCTCTCTCTCTACACAAACAACTACTGCACAGGAAGTAGGGAAGGCAGAAGGTGGGGCATATTATGCAAATGTATGCTGTCATTGTGCCTTGCAGATTCATGCAGGAATTCTAGATCCTTGCTGGATACAAGAGAGCAGACCTTGTTTCAGATCAATTGTCCCTAGCAGGGAACGTCTGAGCACATGCAGTCTTTTGCTCTCTAGCCCCTGGCCTGGGACTCACCCTCACTGGCTGAGGCGTGAATTTCAACATACCAACGTTGCATAGATGGTACGTTTGTGGTCGGTTTGGGATGGGTGGGAGGTCAAAAGCAGGGAAAAGTATGTCCCCTTCACTTCTAGTCTCCTCTTCTAGGCCTACCTGCCGTTCACTCACTCTGTCTTTGTTTCATTCTCTCCTTCCTCAACACCCCTTCTCACTCACTCGCTCTATCACTTGTGCTCTTTCCCCTTGCTCTGCATTTCATAGTGGAAACATCTCTTGAATGGAGCATTAGAAAATGAGGTTACATAAAATTAACAATCTACTTATTGGAAACCAAAAATATCACAAGACTGAATGTAACCCATTTCATAAAAGGGACTTTTTAAGCACCCCCCAAAAAACACATAAAACACCACGAGTGCTAGAAGAATATTATACGAGCTTGAAGACAGAATTGGGCAAATTAATTTGCAGTTGAAACTGAAGTTTGTTACTTATTCAGATATTATATGCACTGCCAATTTTTAGCTGAGATTCTAAAAGAGCTCAGAGACAAAATGGACTTAAAGTTTTGTCAGAAGTGGGATTCGAACCCACGCCTCCAGGAGAGACTGCGGCCTTAAGGCAGCGCCTTAGACCACTCGGCCATCCTGACCACATGTTGCTTGATCATCTACAGAGAGGGAAAGATATTGTGAACCAAAAAAAGCACACATCTTAGGTCATGAGTGGCTAGAGCAAGAAAAAAACTCACTGCACTTTTCCAAGTAGACAACCATATAAGCCCATGTGAGGGAAATCATCTGATTTTTTCTCTCTCAAGAAAAAAGTAGAGTAAACACACAATTGTCAGAAGTGGAATTTGAACCCACGCCTCCAGAAGAGACTGCGACCTGAACGCAGCGCCTTAGACCACTCGGCCATCCTGACTTGCATTTGTGGAACCTTCCACAGGTGAGACAGCCATGCAAGCGGGGTACCGAAAAGGCATGCCCTCAATTTATTCATCCTATTATAAGTACTTCCAACAGATCTTTGAACAATCCATAGAGAGCAGTACCTATGAAGAACTCTTTAGACCTTTAAGGCGAACAAAGAGAAAGTGCTATTAACCAGCCACTTGAACGGCCCAAAGCTCCTTTGAAATTGAGTCAACAGCCACCTCTTGGCTAGCTAAAGCAAATTCAACAAGGAATTTCAATGTCACAACATAGGGTGGAATACGCAAATCTAAGCAGCCCCTGATCACAGCCCTGAGGAAATTGCCGTAAGTGAGCTGGAGTCCAACTGTCTACCAGATGCTAGGCATTCTTCCATATTTGCATGGCCTGTCTGGCCAGGGCATACAAGAGCATGACTCTTCCAGATGAGCTCTTACATGGGTCCTATGCTCATATAGTAAGGACTGCACTTTGTCAGCAAGACTTTATACAACCGAAATATATGAGAAACCCCAGCTCTCTTGACTAGATAAGGACGGAATCACATCCCAGGTGAAGACCAACAGATGCAACTTCCATCAGATGTTAACTTCAAAAAGGAGATTATATCTCCAAAAGTCATGTCAGAAGTGGGATTCGAACCCACACCTCCAGAGGAGACTGCGGCCTAAACACAGCACCTTAGACCACTCGGCCATCCTGACAGTGCAGATTCTTAAGAAATGTATAAAAGTCACTCAGAAACTTCTGCCTCCATGCAAGCCTGAAATAATTTAAACCTTCAAACACAAGGTGCAACTTTATGCACAGGACAATAAACACAGAAGATCACATGTGAAAGCATTTCATTTCACAGGTGTACAATTGTTATGCTTTTAGAATACCTCATACCTCTCACCAGCTATTCAGGGTCCTGTATCCTACTCACAAAATTACCTTGCCTGCGACCTCTCTCTCTGCACAAGCAACTACTGCACAGGAAGTAGGAAGGCAGAAGGTGGGGCATATTATGCAAATGTATGCTGTCATTGTGCCTTGCAGATTCATGCAGGATTTCTAGATCCTTGCTGGATACAAGAGAGCACACCTTGTTTCAGATCAACTGTCCATAGCAGGGAAAGTCTGAGCACATGCAGTCTTTTGCTCTCTAGCCCCTGGCCTGGGACTCACCCTCACTGGCTGAGGCGTGAATTTCTGCATACCAACGTTGCATAGATGGTACGTTTGTGGTCGGTTTGGGATGGGTGGGAGGTCAAAAGCAGGGAAAAGTATGTCGCCTTCACTTCTAGTCTCCTCTTCTAGGCCTACCTGCCGTTCACTCACTCTGTCTTTGTTTCATTCTCTCCTTCCTCAACACCCCTTCTCACTCACTCGCTCTATCACTTGTGCTCTTTCCCCTTGCTCTGCATTTCATAGTGGAAACATCTCTTGAATGGAGCATTAGAAAATGAGGTAACATAAAATTAACAATCTACTTATTGGAAACCAAAAATATCACAAGACTGAATGTAACCCATTTCATTAATAAAAGGGACTTTTTAAGCACCCCCCAAAAAACACATAAAACACCACGAGTGCTAGAAGACTATTATACCAGCTTGAAGACAGAATTGGGCAAATTAATTTGCAGTTGAAACTGAAGTTTGTTACTTATTCAGATATTATATGCACTGCCAATTTTTAGCTGAGATTCTAAAAGAACTCAGAGATAAAATGGACTTAAAGTTTTGTCAGAAGTGGGATTCGAACCCACGCCTCCAGGAGAGACTGCGGCCTTAACGCAGCGCCTTAGACCACTCGGCCATCCTGACCACATGTTGCTTGATCATCTACAGAGAGGGAAAGATATTGTGAACCGAAAAAAGAACACATCTTAGGTCATGAGTGGCTAGAGCAAGAAAAAAACTCACTGCACTTTTCCAAGTAGCCAACCATATAAGCCCATGTGAGGGAAATGATCTGATTTTTTCTCTCTCGAAAAAAAAGTAGAGTAAACACACAATTGTCAGAAGTGGGATTTGAACCCACGCCTCCAGAAGAGACTGCGACCTGACCCCAGCGCCTTAGACCACTCAGCCATCCTGACTTGCATTTGTGGAACTTTCCACAGGCCAGACAGCCATGCAAGTGGGGTACCGAAAAGGCACGCCCTCAATTTATTTATCCTATTATAAGTACTTCCAACAGATCTTTGAACAATCCATAGAGAGCAGTACCTATGAAGAACTCTTTAGACCTTTAAGTCGTACAAAGAGAAAGTGCTATTAACCAGCCATTTGAACGGCCCAAAGCTGCTTTGAAATTGAGTCAACAGCCACCTCTTGGCTAGCTAAAGCAAATTCAACAAAGAATTTCAATGTCACAACATAGGGTGGAATACGCAAATCTAAGCAGCCCCTGATCACAGCCCTGAGGAAATTGCCGTAAGTGAGCTGGAGTCCAACTGTCTACCAGATGCTAGGCATTCTTCCATATTTGCATGGCCTGTCTGGCCAGGGCATACAAGAGCATGACTCTTCCAGATGAGCTCTTACATGGGTCCTATGCTCATATAGTAAGGACTACACTTTGTCAGCAAGACTTTATACAACCGAAATATATGAGAAACCCCAGCTCTCTTGACTAGATGAGGACGGAATCACATCCCAGGTGAAGACCAACAGATGCAACTTCCATCAGATGTTAACCTCAAAAAGGAGGTTATATCTCCAAAAGTCATGTCAGAAGTGGGATTCGAACCCACACCTCCAGAGGAGACGGCGGCCTAAACACAGCGCCTTAGACCACTCGGCCATCCTGACAGTGCAGAGTCTTAAGAAATGTATAAAAGTCACTCAGAAATTTCTGCCTCCATGCAAGCCTGAAATAATTTAAACCTTCAAACACAAGGTGCAACTTTATGCACAGGACAATAAACACAGAAGATCACATGTGAAAGCATTTCATTTCACAGGTGTACAATTTTTATGCTTTTAGAATACCTCATACCTCTCACCGGTTATTTAGGGTCCTGTATCCTACTCACAAAATTACCTTGCCTGTGACCTCTTTCTCTACACAAACAACTACTGCACAGGAAGTAGGAAGGCAGAAGGTGGGGCATATTATGCAAATGTATGCTGTCATTGTGCCTTGCAGATTCATGCAGGATTTCTAGATCCTTGCTGGATACAAGAGAGCAGACCTTGTTTCAGATCAACTGTCCCTAGCAGGGAACGTCTGAGCACATGCAGTCTTTTGCTCTCTAGCCCCTGGCCTGGGACTCACCCTCACTGGCTGAGGTGTGAATTTCTGCATACCAACGTTGCATAGATGGTACGTTTGTGGTCGGTTTGGGATGGGTGGGAGGTCAAAAGCAGGGAAAAGTATGTCGCCTTCACTTCTAGTCTCCTCTTCTAGGCCTACCTGCCGTTCACTCACTCTGTCTTTATCATTCTTTCCTTCCTCAACACCCCTTCTCACTCACTTGCTCTATCACTTGTGCTCTTTCCCCTTGCTCTGCATTTCATAGTGGAAACATCTCTTAAATGGAGCATTAGAAAATGAGGTTACATAAAATTAACAATCTACTTATTGGAAACCAAAAATATCACAATACTGAATGTAACCCATTTCATTAATAAAAGGGACTTTTTAAGCACCCCCCAAAAAACACATAAAACACCACGAGTGCTAGAATAATATTATACGAGCTTGAAGACAGAATTGGGCAAATTAATTTGCAGTTGAAACTGAAGTTTGTTACTTATTCAGATATTATATGCACTGCCAATTTTTAGCTGAGATTCTAAAAGAACTCAGAGACAAAATGGACTTAAAGTTTTGTCAGAAGTGGGATTCGAACCCACACCTCCAAGAGAGACAGCGTCCTTAACACAGCACCTTAGAACACTCGGCCATCCTGACCACATGTTGCATGATCATCTACAGAGAGGGAAAGATATTGTGAACCAAAAAAAGCACACATCTTAGGTCATGAGTGGCTAGAGCAAGAAAAAAACTCACTGCACTTTTCCAATTAGACAACCATATAAGCCCATGTGAGGGAAATGATCTGATTTTTTCTCTCTCAAGAAAAAAGTAGAGTAAACACACAATTGTCAGAAGTGGGATTTGAAACCACACCTCCAGAAGAGACTGCTACCTTAACGCAGCGCCTTAGACCACTCGGCCATCCTGACTTGCATTTGTGGAACCTTCCACAGGCCAGACAGCCATGCAAGTGGGGTACCGAAAAGGCATGCCCTCAATTTATTTATCCTATTATAAGTACTTCCAACAGATCTTTGAACAATCCATAGAGAGCAGTACCTATGAAGAACTCTTTAGACCGTTAAGGCGTACAAAGAGAAAGTGCTATTAACCAGCCACTTAAACGGCCCAAAGCTGCTTTGAAATTGAGTCAACAGCCACCTCTTGGCTAGCTAAAGCAAATTCAACAAGGAATTTCAATGTCACAACATAGGGTGGAATACGCAAATCTAAGCAGCCCCTGATCACAGCCCTGAGGAAATTGCCGTAAGTGTGCTGGAGTCCAACTGTCTACCAGATGCTAGGCATTCTTCCATATTTGCATGGCCTGTCTGGCCAGGGCATACAAGAGCATGACTCTTCCAGATGAGCTCTTACATGGGTCCTATGCTCACATAGTAAGGACTGCACTTTGTCAGCAAGACTTTATACAACCGAAATATATGAGAAACCCCAGCTCTCTTGACTAGATGAGGACGGAATCACATCACAGGTGAAGACCAACGGATGCAACTTCCATCAGATGTTAACCTGAAAAAGGAGATTATATCTCCAAAAGTCATGTCAGAAGTGGGATTCAAACCCACGCCTCCAGAGGAGACTGCGGTCTAAACACAGCGCCTTAGACCACTCGGCCATCCTGACAGTGAAGAGTCGTAAGAAATGTATAAAAGTCACTCAGAAATTTCTGCCTCCATGCAAGCCTGAAATAATTTAAACCTTCAAACACAAGGTGCAAATTTATGCACAGGCCAATAAACACAGAAGATCACATGTGAAAGCATTTCATTTCACAGGTGTACAATTTTTATGCTTTTAGAATACCTCATACCTCTCACCAGCTATTTAGGGTCCTGTATCCTACTCACAAAATTACCTTGCCTGCGACCTCTCTCTCTACACAAACAACTACTGCACAGGAAGTAGGAAGGCAGAAGGTGGGGCATATTATGCAAATGTATGCTGTCATTGTGCCTTGCAGATTCCTGCAGGATTTCTAGATCCTTGCTGGATACAAGAGAGCACACCTTGTTTCAGATCAACTGTCCCTAGCAGGGAACGTCTGAGCACATGCAGTCTTTTGCTCTCTAGCCCCTGGCCTGGGACTCACCCTCACTGGCTGAGGCGTGAATTTCTGCATACCAACGTTGCATAGATGGTACGTTTGTGGTCGGTTTGGGATGGGTGGGAGGTCAAAAGCAGGGAAAAGTATGTCGCCTTCACTTCTAGTCTCCTCTTCTAGGCCTACCTGCCGTTCACTCACTCTGTCTTTGTTTCATTCTCTCCTTCCTCAACACCCCTTCTCACTCACTCGCTCTATCACTTGTGCTCTTTCCCCTTGCTCTGCATTTCATAGTGGAAACATCTCTTGAATGGAGCATTAGAAAATGAGGTTACATAAAATTAACAATCTACTTATTGGAAACCAAAAATATCACAAGACTGAATGTAACCCATTTCATTAATAAAAGGGACTTTTTAAGCACCCCCCAAAAAACACATAAAACACCACGAGTGCTAGAAGAATATTATACGAGCTTGAAGACAGAATTGGGCAAATTAATTTGCAGTTGAAACTGAAGTTTGTTACTTATTCAGATATTATATGCACTGCCAATTTTTAGCTGAGATTCTAAAAGAGCTCAGAGACAAAATTGACTTAAAGTTTTGTCAGAAGTGGGATTCGAACCCACGCCTCCAGGAGAGACTGCGGCCTTAACGCAGCGCCTTAGACCACTCGGCCATCCTGATCACATGTTGCTTGATCATCTACAGAGAGGGAAAGATATTGTGAAACAAAAAAAGCACACATCTTAGGTCATGAGTGGCTAGAGCAAGAAAAAAACTCACTGCACTTTTCCAAGTAGACAACCATATAAGCCCATGTGAGGGAAATGATCAGATTTTTTCTCTCTCAAGAAAAAAGTAGAGTAAACACACAATTGTCAGAAGTGGGATTTGAACCCACGCCTCCAGAAGAGACTGCGACCTGAACGCAGCGCCTTAGACCACTCGGCCATCCTGACTTGCATTTGTGGAACCTTCCACAGGTGAGACGGCCATGCAAGCGGGGTACCGAAAAGGCATGCCCTCAATTTATTCATCCTATTATAAGTACTTCCAACAGATCTTTGAACAATCCATAGAGAGCAGTACCTATGAAGAACTCTTTAGACCTTTAAGGCGTACAAAGAGAAAGTGCTATTAACCAGCCACTTGAACGGCCCAAAGCTCCTTTGAAATTGAGTCAACAGCCACCTCTTGGCTAGCTAAAGCAAATTCAACAAGGAATTTCAATGTCACAACATAGGGTGGAATACGCAAATCTAAGCAGCCCCTGATCACAGCCCTGAGGAAATTGCCGTAAGTGAGCTGGAGTCCAACTGTCTACCAGATGCTAGGCATTCTTCCATATTTGCATGGCCTGTCTGGCCAGGGCATACAAGAGCATGACTCTTCCAGATGAGCTCTTACATGGGTCCTATGCTCATATAGTAAGGACTGCACTTTGTCAGCAAGACTTTATACAACTGAAATATATGAGAAACCCCAGCTCTCTTGACTAGATGAGGACGGAATCACATCCCAGGTGAAGACCAACAGATGCAACTTCCATCAGATGTTAACCTAAAAAAGGAGATTATATCTCCAAAAGTCATGTCAGAAGTGGGATTCGATCCCACACCTCCAGAGGAGACTGCGGCCTAAACACAGCGCCTTAGACCACTCGGCCATCCTGACAGTGCAGATTCTTAAGAAATGTATAAAAGTCACTCAGAAATTTCTGCCTCCATGCAAGCCTGAAATAATTTAAACCTTCAAACACAAGGTGCAACTTTATGCACAGGACAATAAACACAGAAGATCACATGTGAAAGCATTTCATTTCACAGGTGTACGTTTGTTATGCTTTTAGAATACCTCATACCTCTCACCAGCTATTCAGGGTCCTGTATCCTACTCACAAAATTACCTTGCCTGCGACCTCTCTCTCTACACAAACAACTACTGCACAGGAAGTAGGAAGGCAGAAGGTGGGGCATATTATGCAAATGTATGCTGTCATTGTGCCTTGCAGATTCCTGCAGGATTTCTAGATCCTTGCTGGATACAAGAGAGCACACCTTGTTTCAGATCAACTGTCCCTAGCAGGGAAAGTCTGAGCACATGCAGTCTTTTGCTCTCTAGCCCCTGGCCTGGGACTCACCCTCACTGGCTGAGGCGTGAATTTCTGCATACCAACGTTGCATAGATTGTACGTTTGTGGTCGGTTTGGGATGGGTGGGAGGTCAAAAGCAGGGAAAAGTATGTCGCCTTCACTTCTAGTCTCCTCTTCTAGGCCTACCTGCCGTTCACTCACTCTGTCTTTGTTTCATTCTCTCCTTCCTCAACACCCCTTCTCACTCACTCGCTCTATCACTTGTGCTCTTTCCCCTTGCTCTGCATTTCATAGTGGAAACATCTCTTGAATGGAGCATTAGAAAATGAGGTTACATAAAATTAACAATCTACTTATTGAAAACCAAAAATATCACAAGACTGAATGTAACCCATTTCATTAATAAAAGGGACTTTTTAAGCACCCCCCAAAAAACACATAAAACACCACGAGTGCTAGAAGACTATTATACCAGCTTGAAGACAGAATTGGGCTAATTAATTTGCAGTTGAAACTGAAGTTTGTTACTTATTCAGATATTATATGCACTGCCAATTTTTAGCTGAGATTCTAAAAGAACTCAGAGATAAAATGGACTTAAAGTTTTGTCAGAAGTGGGATTCGAACCCACGCCTCCAGGAGAGACTGCGGCCTTAACGCAGCGCCTTAGACCACTCGGCCATCCTGACCACATGTTGCTTGATCATCTACAGAGAGGAAAAGATATTGTGAACCGAAAAAAGAACACATCTTAGGTCATGAGTGGCTAGAGCAAGAAAAAAAATCACTGCACTTTTCCAAGTAGACAACCATATAAGCCCATGTGAGGGAAATGATCTGATTTTTTCTTTCTCAAGAAAAAAGTAGAGTAAACACACAATTGTCAGAAGAGAAATTTGAACCCACGCCTCCAGAAGAGACTGCGACCTGAACGCAGCGCCTTAGACCACTCGGCCATCCTGACTTGCCTTTGTTGAATCTTCCACAGGCCAGACAGCCATGGAAGTGGGGTACCGAAAAGGCATGCCCTCAATTTATTTATCCTATTATAAGTACTTCCAACAGATCTTTGAACAATCCATAGAGAGCAGTACCTATGAAGAACTCTTTAGACCTTTAAGGCGTACAAAGAGAAAGTGCTATTAACCAGCCACTTGAACGGCCCAAAGCTGCTTTGAAATTGAGTCACCAGCCACCTCTTGGCTAGCTAAAGCAAATTCAACAAGGAATTTCAATGTCACAACATAGGGTGGAATACGCAAATCTAAGCAGCCCCTGATCACAGCCCTGAGGAAATTGCCGTAAGTGTGCTGGAGTCCAACTGTCTACCAGATGCTAGGCATTCCTCCATATTTGCATGGCCGGTCTGGCCAGGGCATACAAGAGCATGACTCTTCCAGATGAGCTCTTACATGGGTCCTATGCTCATATATTAAGGACTGCACTTTGTCAGCAAGACTTTATACAACCGAAATATATGAGAAACCCCAGCTCTCTTGACTAGATGAGGACGGAATCACATCCCAGGTGAAGACCAACAGATGCAACTTCCATCAGATGTTAACCTGAAAAAGGAGATTATATCTCCAAAAGTCATGTCAGAAGTGGGATTCGAACCCACGCCTCCAGAGGAGATTGTGGCCTAAACACAGCGCCTTAGACCACTCGGCCATCCTGACAGCACAGAGTCTTAAGAAATGTATAAAAGTCACTCGGAAATTTCTGCCTCCATGCAAGCCTGAAATAATTTAAACCTTCAAACACAAGGTGCAACTTTATGCACAGGACAATAAACACAGAAGATCACATGTGAAAGCATTTCATTTCACAGGTGTACAATTTTTATGCTTTTAGAATACCTCATACCTCTCACCAGCTATTTAGGGTCCTGTATCCTACTCACCAAATTACCTTGCCTGCGACCTCTCTCTCTACACAAACAACTACTGCACAGGAAGTAGGAAGGCAGAAGGTGGGGCATATTATGCAAATGTATGCTGTCATTGTGCCTTGCAGATTCATGCAGGAATTCTAGATCCTTGCTGGATACAAGAGAGCAGACCTTGTTTCAGATCAACTGTCCCTAGCAGGGAACGTCTGAGCACATGCAGTCTTTTGCTCTCTAGCCCCTGGCCTGGGACTCACCCTCACTGGCTGAGGCGTGAATTTCTGCATACCAACGTTGCATAGATGGTACGTTTGTGGTCGGTTTGGGATGGGTGGGAGGTCAAAAGCAGGGAAAAGTATGTCCCCTTCACTTCTAGTCTCCTCTTCTAGGCCTACCTGCCGTTCACTCACTCTGTCTTTGTTTCATTCTCTCCTTCCTCAACACCCCTTCTCACTCACTCGCTCTATCACTTGTGCTCTTTCCCCTTGCTCTGCATTTCATAGTGGAAACATCTCTTGAATGGAGCATTAGAAAATGAGGTTACATAAAATTAACAATCTACTTATTGGAAACCAAAAATATCACAAGACTGAATGTAACCCATTTCATTAATAAAAGGGACTTTTTAAGCACCCCCCCAAAAACACATAAAACACCACAAGTGCTAGAAGAATATTATACGAGCTTGAAGACAGAATTGGGCAAATTAATTTGCAGTTGAAACTGAAGTTTGTTACTTATTCAGATATTATATGCACTGCCAATTTTTAGCTGAGATTCTAAAAGAGCTCAGAGACAAAATGGACTTAAAGTTTTGTCAGAAGTGGTATTCGAACCCACGCCTCCAGGAGAGACTGCGGCCTTAACGCAGCACCTTAGACCACTCGGCCATCCTGACCACATGTTGCTTGATCATCTACAGAGAGGGAAAGATATTGTGAACCGAAAAAAGAACACATCTTAGGTCATGAGTGGCTAGAGCAAGAAAAAAACTCACTGCACTTTTCCAAGTAGACAACCATATAAGCCCATGTGAGGGAAATGATCTGATTTTTTCTCTCTCAAGAAAAAAGTAGAGTAAACACACAATTGTCAGAAGTGGGATTTGAACCCACGCCTCCAGAAGAGACTGCGACCTGAACGCGGCGCCTTAGACCACTCGGCCATCCTGACTTGCCCTTGTGGAACCTTCCACAGGTGAGACAGCCATGCAAGCGGGGTACCGAAAAGGCATGCCCTCAATTTATTCATCCTATTATAAGTACTTCCAACAGATCTTTGAACAATCCATAGAGAGCAGTACCTATGAAGAACTCTTTAGACCTTTAAGGCGTACAAAGAGAAAGTGCTATTAACCAGCCACTTGAACGGTCCAAAGCTCCTTTGAAATTGAGTCAACAGCCACCTCTTGGCTAGCTAAAGCAAATTAAACAAGGAATTTCAATGTCACAACATAGGGTGGAATACGCAAATCTAAGCAGCCCCTGATCACAGCCCTGAGGAAATTGCCGTAAGTGAGCTGGAGTCCAACTGTCTACCAGATGCTAGGCATTCTTCCATATTTGCATGGCCTGTCTGGCCAGGGCATACAAGAGCATGACTCTTCCAGATGAGCTCTTACATGGGTCCTATGCTCATATAGTAAGGACTGCACTTTGTCAGCAAGACTTTATACAACCGAACAATATGAGAAACCCCAGCTCTCTTGACTAGATGAGGACGGAATCACATCCCAGGTGAAGACCAACAGATGCAACTTCCATCAGATGTTAACCTCAAAAAGGAGATCATATCTCCAAAAGTCATGTCAGAAGTGGGATTCGAACCCACACCTCCAGAGGAGACTGCGGCCTAAACACAGCACCTTAGACCACTCGGCCATCCTGACAGTGCAGATTCTTAAGAAATGTATAAAAGT
The DNA here is from genome assembly GCF_964263255.1 of Lissotriton vulgaris. Lineage (NCBI taxonomy): Eukaryota > Metazoa > Chordata > Amphibia > Caudata > Salamandridae > Lissotriton > Lissotriton vulgaris. Next base: position 152,756,772 of record NC_141696.1, on the reverse strand, counting down.
CACTCAGAAATTTCTGCCTCCATGCAAGCCTGAAATAATTTAAACCTTCAAACACAAGGTGCAACTTTATGCACAGGACAATAAACACAGAAGATCACATGTGAAAGCATTTCATTTCACAGGTGTACAATTGTTATGCTTTTAGAATACCTCATACCTCTCACCAGCTATTCAGGGTCCTGTATCCTACTCACAAAATTACCTTGCCTGCGACCTCTCTCTCTGCACAAGCAGCTACTGCACAGGAAGTAGGAAGGCAGAAGGTGGGGCATATTATGCAAATGTATGCTGTCATTGTGCCTTGCAGATTCATGCAGGATTTCTAGATCCTTGCTGGATACAAGAGAGCACACCTTGTTTCAGATCAACTGTCCATAGCAGGGAAAGTCTGAGCACATGCAGTCTTTTGCTCTCTAGCCCCTGGCCTGGGACTCACCCTCACTGGCTGAGGCGTGAATTTCTGCATACCAACGTTGCATAGATGGTACGTTTGTGGTCGGTTTGGGATGGGTGGGAGGTCAAAAGCAGGGAAAAGTATGTCGCCTTCACTTCTAGTCTCCTCTTCTAGGCCTACCTGCCGTTCACTCACTCTGTCTTTGTTTCATTCTCTCCTTCCTCAACACCCCTTCTCACTCACTCGCTCTATCACTTGTGCTCTTTCCCCTTGCTCTGCATTTCATAGTGGAAACATCTCTTGAATGGAGCATTAGAAAATGAGGTAACATAAAATTAACAATCTACTTATTGGAAACCAAAAATATCACAAGACTGAATGTAACCCATTTCATTAATAAAAGGGACTTTTTAAGCACCCCCCAAAAAACACATAAAACACCACGAGTGCTAGAAGACTATTATACCAGCTTGAAGACAGAATTGGGCAAATTAATTTGCAGTTGAAACTGAAGTTTGTTACTTATTCAGATATTATATGCACTGCCAATTTTTAGCTGAGATTCTAAAAGAACTCAGAGATAAAATGGACTTAAAGTTTTGTCAGAAGTGGGATTCGAACCCACGCCTCCAGGAGAGACTGCGGCCTTAACGCAGCGCCTTAGACCACTCGGCCATCCTGACCACATGTTGCTTGATCATCTACAGAGAGGGAAAGATATTGTGAACCGAAAAAAGAACACATCTTAGGTCATGAGTGGCTAGAGCAAGAAAAAAACTCACTGCACTTTTCCAAGTAGACAACCATATAAGCCCATGTGAGGGAAATGATCTGATTTTTTCTCTCTCAAGAAAAAAGTAGAGTAAACACACAATTGTCAGAAGTGGGATTTGAACCCACGCCTCCAGAAGAGACTGCGACCTGACCCCAGCGCCTTAGACCACTCGGCCATCCTGACTTGCATTTGTGGAACTTTCCACAGGCCAGACAGCCATGCAAGTGGGGTACCGAAAAGGCACGCCCTCAATTTATTTATCCTATTATAAGTACTTCCAAAAGATCTTTGAACAATCCATAGAGAGCAGTACCTATGAAGAACTCTTTAGACCTTTAAGGCGTACAAAGAGAAAGTGCTATTAACCAGCCATTTGAACGGCCCAAAGCTGCTTTGAAATTGAGTCAACAGCCACCTCTTGGCTAGCTAAATTAAATTCAACAAGGAATTTCAATGTCACAACATAGGGTGGAATACGCAAATCTAAGCAGCCCCTGATCACAGCCCTGAGGAAATTGCCGTAAGTAAGCTGGAGTCCAACTGTCTACCAGATGCTAGGCATTCTTCCATATTTGCATGGCCTGTCTGGCCAGGGCATACAAGAGCATGACTCTTCCAGATGAGCTCTTACATGGGTCCTATGCTCATATAGTAAGGACTGCACTTTGTCAGCAAGACTTTATACAACCGAAATATATGAGAAACCCCAGCTCTCTTGACTAGATGAGGACAGAATCACATCCCAGGTGAAGACCAACAGATGCAACTTCCATCAGATGTTAACCTGAAAAAGGAGATTATATCTCCAAAAGTCATGTCAGAATTGGGATTCGAACCCACGCCTCCAGTGGAGACTGCGGCCTAAACACAGCGCCTTAGACCACTCGGCCATCCTGACAGTGCAGAGTCTTAAGAAATGTATAAAAGTCACTCAGAAATTTCTGCCTCCATGCAAGCCTGAAATAATTTAAACCTTCAAACACAAGGTGCAACTTTATGCACAGGACAATAAACACAGAAGATCACATGTGAAAGCATTTCATTTCACAGGTGTACAATTTTTATTCTTTTAGAATACCTCATACCTCTCACCAGCTATTTAGGGTCCTGTATCCTACTCACAAAATTACCTTGCCTGCGACCTCTCTCTCTACACAAACAACTACTGCACAAGAAGTAGGAAGGCAGAAGGTGGGGCATATTATGCAAATGTATGCTGTCATTGTGCCTTGCAGATTCATGCAGGATTTCTAGATCCTTGCTGGATACAAGAGAGCAGACCTTGTTTCAGATCAACTGTCCCTAGTAGGGAACGTCTGAGCACATGCAGTCTTTTGCTCTCTAGCCCCTGGCCTGGGACTCACCCTCACTGGCTGAGGCGTGAATTTCTGCATACCAACGTTGCATAGATGGTACGTTTGTGGTCGGTTTGGGATGGGTGGGAGGTCAAAAGCAGGGAAAAGTATGTCGCCTTCACTTCTAGTCTCCTCTTCTAGGCCTACCTGCCGTTCACTCACTCTGTCTTTGTTTCATTCTCTCCTTCCTCAACACCCCTGCTCACTCACTCGCTCTATCACTTGTGCTCTTTCCCCTTGCTCTGCATTTCATAGTGGAAACATCTCTTGAATGGAGCATTAGAAAATAAGGTTACATAAAATTAACAATCTACTTATTGGAAACCAAAAATATCACAAGACTGAATGTAACCCATTTCAATAATAAAAGGGACTTTTTAAGCACCCCCCAAAAAACACATAAAACACCACGAGTGCTAGAAGAATATTATACGAGCTTGAAGATAGAATTGGGCAAATTCATTTGCAGTTGAAACTGAAGTTTGTTACTTATTCAGATATTATATGCACTGCCAATTTTTAGCTGAGATTCTAAAAGAACTCAGAGACAAAATGGACTTAAAGTTTGGTCAGAAGTGGGTTTCGAACCCACGCCTCCAGCAGAGACTGCGGCCTTAACACAGCGCTTAGACCACTCGGCCATCCTGACCACATGTTGCTTGATCATCTACAGAGAGGGAAAGATATTGTGAACCAAAAAAAGCACACATCTTAGGTCATGAGTGGCTAGAGCAAGAAAAAAACTCACTGCACTTTTCCAAGTAGACAACCATATAAGCCCATGTGAGGGAAATGATCTGATTTTTTCTCTCTCAAGAAAAAAGTAGAGTAAACACACAATTGTCAGAAGTCGGATTTGAACCCACGCCTCCAGCAGAGACTGCGACCTGAACGCAGCGCCTTAGACCACTCGACCATCCTGACTTGCATTTGTGGAACCTTCCACAGGCCAGACAGCCATGCAAGTGGGGTACCGAAAAGGCATGCCCTCAATTTATTTATCCTATTATAAGTACTTCAAACAGATCTTTGAACAATCCATAGAGAGCAGTACCTATGAAGAACTCTTTAGACCTTTAAGGCGTACAAAGAGAAAGTGCTATTCACCAGCCACTTGAACGGCCCAAAGCTGCTTTGAAATTGAGTCAACAGCCACCTCTTGGCTAGCTAAAGCAAATTCAACAAGGAATTTCAATGTCACAACATAGGGTGGAATATGCAAATCCAAGCATCCCCTGATCACAGCCCTGAGGAAATTGCTGTAAGTGTGCTGGAGTCCAACTGTCTACCAGATGCTAAGCATTCTTCCATATTGGCATGGCCTGTCTGGCCAGGGCATACAAGAGCATGACTCTTCCAGATGAGCTCTTACATGGGTCCTATGCTCATATAGTAAGGACTGGACTTTGTCAGCAAGACTTTATACAACCGAAATATATGAGAAACCCCAGCTCTCTTGACTAGATGAGGACGGAATCACGTCCCAGGTGAAGACCAACAGATGCAACTTCCATCAGATGTTAACCTGATAAAGGAGATTATATCTCCAAAAGTCATGTCAGAAGTGGGATTCAAACCCACGCCTCCAGAGGAGACTGCAGCCTAAACACATCGCCTCAGACCACTCGGCCATCCTGACAGTGCAAAGTCTTAAGAACTGTATAAAAGTCACTCAGAAATTTCTGCCTCCATGCAAGCCTGAAATAATTTAAACCTTCAAACACAAGGTGCAACTTTATGCACAGGACAATAAACACAGAAGATCACATGTGAAAGCATTTCATTTCACAGGTGTACAATTTTAATGCTTTTAGAATACCTCATACCTCTTACCAGCTATTTAGGGTCCTGTATCCTACTCACAAAATTACCTTGCCTGCAACCTCTCACTCTACACAAACAACTACTGCACAGGAAGTAGGAAGGCAGAAGGTGGGGCAGATTATGCAAATGTATGCTGTCAATGTGCCTTGCAGATTCTCGCAGGATTTCTAGCTCCTTGCAGGATACAAGAGAGCAGACCTTGTTTCAGATCAACTGTCCCTAGCAGGGAACATCTGAGCACATGCAGTCTTTTGCTCTCTAGCCCCTGGCCTGGGACTCACCCTCACTGGCTGAGGCGTGAATTTCTGCATACCAAAGTTGCATAGATGGTACGTTTGTGGTCGGTTTGGAATGGGTGGGAGGTCAAAAGCAGGGAAAAGTATGTCGCCTTCACTTCTAGTCTCCTCTTCTAGGCCTACCTGCTGTTCAATCACTCTGTCTTTGTTTCATTCTCTCCTTCTCTCAAGAAAAAAGTAGAGTAAACACACAATTGTCAGAAGTGGGATTTGATCCCACGCCTCCAGAAGAGACTGCGACCTAAACGCAGCGCCTTAGACCACTCGGCCATCCTGACTTGCATTTGTGGAACCTTCCACAGGCCAGACAGCCATGCAAGTGGGGTACCGAAAAGGCATGCCCTCAATTTATTTATCCTATTATAAGTACTTCCAACAGATCTTTGAACAATCCATAGAGAGCAGTACCTATGAAGAACTCTTTAGACCTTTAAGGCGTACAAAGAGAAAGTGCTATTAACCAGCCACTTGAACGGCCCAAAGCTGCTTTGAAATTGAGTCAACAGCCACCTCTTGGCTAGCTAAAGCAAATTCAAAAGGAATTTCAATGTCACAACATAGGGTGGAATACGCAAATCTAAGCAGCCCCTGATCACAGCCCTGAGGAAATTGCCGTAAGTGTGCTGGAGTCCAACTGTCTACCAGATGCTAGGCATTCTTCCATATTTGCATGGCCTGTCTGGCCAGGGCATACAAGAGCATGACTCTTCCAGATGAGCTCTTACATGGGTCCTATGCTCATATAGTAAGGACTGCACTTTCTCAGCAAGACTTTATACAACTGAAATATATGAGAAACCCCAGCTCTCTTGACTAGATGAGGACGGAATCACATCCCAGGTGAAGACCAACAGATGCAACTTCCATCAGATGTTAACCTGAAAAAGGAGATTATATCTCCAAAAGTCATGTCAGAAGTGGGATTCGAACCCACGCCTCCAGAGGAGACTGCGGCCTAAACACAGCGCCTTAGATCACTCGGCCATCCTGACAGTGCAGAGTCTTAAGAAATGTATAAAAGTCATTCAGAAATTTCTGCCTCCATGCAAGCCTGAAATAATTTAAACCTTCAAACACAAGGTGGAAGTTTATGCACAGGACAATAAACACAGAAGATCACATGTGAAAGCATTTCATTTCACAGGTGTACAATTTTTATGCTTTTAGAATACCTCATACCTCTCACCAGCTATTTAGGGTCCTGTATCCTACTCACAAAATTACCTTGCCTGCGACCTCCCTCTCTACACAAACAACTACTGCACAGGAAGTAGGAAGGCAGAAGGTGGGGCATATTATGCAAATGTATGCTGTCATTGTGCCTTGCAGATTCATGCAGGATTTCTAGATCCTTGCTGGATACAAGAGAGCAGACCATGTTTCAGATCAACTGTCCCTAGCAGGGAACGTCTGAGCACATGCAGTCTTTTTCTCTCTAGCCCCTGGCCTGGGACTCACCCTCACTGGCTTAGGCGTGAATTTCTGCATACCAACGTTGCATAGATGGTACATTTGTGGTCGGTTTGGGATGGGTGGGAGGTCAAAAGCAGGGAAAAGTATGTCACCTTCACTTTTAGTCTCCTCTTCTAGGCCTACCTGCCGTTCACTCACTCTGTCTTTGTTTCATTCTCTCCTTCCTCAACACCCCTTCTCACTCACTCGCTCTATCACTTGTGCTCTTTCCCCTTGCTCTGCATTTCATAGTGGAAACATCTCTTGAATGGAGCATTAGAAAATGAGGTTACATAAAATTAACAATCTACTTATTGGAAACCAAAAATATCACAAGACTGAATGTAACCCATTTCATTAATAAAAGGGACTTTTTAAGCACCCCCCAAAAAACACATAAAACACCACGAGTGCGAGAAGAATATTATACGAGCTTGAAGACAGAATTGGGCAAATTAATTTGCAGTTGAAACTGAAGTTTGTTACTTATTCAGATATTATATGCACTGCCAATTTTTAGCTGAGATTCTAAAAGAACTCAGAGACAAAATGGACTTAAAGTTATGTCAGAAATGGGATTCGAACCCACGCCTCCAGGAGAGACTGCGGCCTTATCGCAGCGCCTTAGACCACTCAGCCATCCTGACCACATGTTGCTTGATCATCTACAGAGAGGAAAAGATATTGTGAACCAAAAAAAGCACACATCTTAGGCCATGAGTGGCTAGAGCAAGAAAAAAACTCACTGCACTTTTCCAAGTAGACAACCATATAAGCCCATGTGAGGGAAATGATCTGATTTTTTCTGTCTCAAGAAAAAAGTAGAGTAAACACACAATTGTCAGAAGTGGGATTCAAACCCACGTCTCCAGAAGAGACTGCAACCTGAACACAGCGCCTTAGACCACTCGGCCATCCTGAGTTGCATTTGTGGCACCTTCCACAAGCCAGACAGCCATGCAAGTGGGGTACCGAAAAGGCATTCCCTCAATTATTTTATCCTATTATAACTACTTCCAACAGATCTTTGAACAATCCATAGAGAGCAGTACCTATGAAGAACTCTTTAGACCTTTAAGGCGTACAAAGAGAAAGTGCTATTCACCAGCCACTTGAACGGCCCAAAGCTGCTTTGAAATTGAGTCAACAGCCACCTCTTGGCTAGCTAAAGCAAATTCAACAAGGAATTTCAATGTCACAACATAGGGTGGAATACGCAAATCCAAGCATCCCCTGATCACAGCCCTGAGGAAATTGCTGTAAGTGTGCTGGAGTCCAACTGTCTACCAGATGCTAAGCATTCTTCGATATTTGCATGGCCTGTCTGGCCAGGGCATACAAGAGCATGACTCTTCCAGATGAGCTCTTACATGGGTCCTATGCTCATATAGTAAGGACTGGACTTTGTCAGCAAGACTTTATACAACCGAAATATATGAGAAACCCCAGCTCTCTTGACTAGATGAGGACGGAATCACGTCCCAGGTGAAGACCAACAGATGCAACTTCCATCAGATGTTAACCTGATAAAGGAGATTATATCTCCAAAAGTCATGTCAGAAGTGGGATTCAAACCCACGACTCCAGAGGAGACTGCGGCCTAAACACATTGCCTTAGACCACTCGGCCATCCTGCAGTGCAAAGTCTTAAGAACTGTATAAAAGTCACTCAGAAATTTCTGCCTCCATGCAAGCCTGAAATAATTTAAACCTTCAAACACAAGGTGCAACTTTATGCACAGGACAATAAACACAGAAGATCACATGTGAAAGCATTTCATTTCACAGGTGTACAATTTTTATGCTTTTAGAATACCTCATACCTCTTACCAGCTATTTAGGGTCCTGTATCCTACTCACACAATTACCTTGCCTGCAACCTCTCACTCTACACAAACAACTACTGCACAGGAAGTAGGAAGGCAGAAGGTGGGGCAGATTATGCAAATGTATGCTGTCAATGTGCCTTGCAGATTCTCGCAGGATTTCTAGCTCCTTGCAGGATACAAGAGAGCAGACCTTGTTTCAGATCAACTGTCCCTAGCAGGGAACATCTGAGCACATGCAGTCTTTTGCTCACTAGCCCCTGACCTGGGACTCACCCTCACTGGCTGAGGCGTGAATTTCTGCATACCAAAGTTGCATAGATGGTACGTTTGTGGTCGGTTTGGAATGGGTGGGAGGTCAAAAGCAGGGAAAAGTATGTCGCCTTTACTTCTAGTCTCCTCTTCTAGGCCTACCTGCTGTTCACTCACTCTGTCTTTGTTTCATTCTCTCCTTCCTCAACACCCCTTCAGACTCACTCGCTCTATCACTTGTGCTCTTTCCCCTTGCTCTGCATTTCATAGTGGAAACATCTCTTGAATGGAGCATTAGAAAATGAGGTTACATAAAATTAACAATCTACTTATTGGAAACCAAAAATATCACAAGACTGAATGTAACCCATTTCATTAATAAAAGGGACTTTTTAAGCACCCCCCAAAAAACACATAAAACACCACGAGTGCTAGAAGAATATTATACGAGCTTGAAGACAGAATTGGGCAAATTAATTTGCAGTTGAAACTGAAGTTTGTTACTTATTCAGATATTATATGCACTGCCAATTTTTAGCTGAGATTCTAAAAGAACTCAGAGACAAAATGGACTTAAAGTTTTGTCAGAAGTGGGATTCGAACCCACGCCTCCAGGAGAGACTGCGGCCTTAACACAGCGCCTTAGACCACTAGGCCATCCTGATCACATGTTGCTTGATCATCTACAGAGAGGGAAAGATATTGTGAACCAAAAAAAGCACACATCTTAGGTCATGAGTGGCTAGAGCAAGAAAAAAACTCACTGCACTTTTCCAAGTAGACAACCATATAAGCCCATGTGAGGGAAATGATCTGATTTTTTCTCTCTCAAGAAAAAAGTAGAGTAAACACAAAATTGTCAGAAGTGGGATTCGAACCCACACCTCCAGAAGAGACTGCGACCTGAACACAGCGCCTTAGACCACTCGGCCATCCTGACTTGCATTTGTGGCACCTTCCACAGGCCAGACAGCCATGCAAGTGGGGTACCGGAAAGGCTTTCCCTCAATTTATTTATCCTATTATAAGTACTTCCAACAGATCTTTGAACAATCCATAGAGAGCAGTACCTATGAAGAACTCTTTAGACCTTTAAGGCGTACAAAGAGAAAGTGCTATTCACCAGCCACTTGAACGGCCCAAAGCGGCTTTGAAATTGAGTCAACAGCCACCTCTTGGCTAGCTAAAGCAAATTCAACAAGGAATTTCAATGTCACAACATAGGGTGGAATACGCAAATCTAAGCAGCCCCTGATCACAGCCCTGAGGAAATTGGCGTAAGTGTGCTGGAGTCCAACTGTCTACCAGATGCTAGGCATTCTTCCATATTCGCATGAACTGTCTGGCCAGGGCATACAAGAGCATGACTCTTCCAGATGAGCTCTTACATGGGTCCCATGCTCATATAGTAAGGACTGCACTTTGTCAGCAAGACTTTATACAACCGAAATATATGAGAAACCCCAGCTCTCTTGACTAGATGAGGACGGAATCACGTCCCAGGTGAAGACCAACAGATGCAACTTCCGTCAGATGTTAACCTGAAAAAGGAGATTATATCTCCAAAAGTCATGTCAGAAGTGGGATTCGAACCCACGCCTCCAGAGGAGACTGCGGCCTAAACACAGCACCTTAGACCACTCGGCCATCCTGACAGTGCATAGTCTTAAGAAATGTATAAAAGTCACTCAGAAATTTCTGCCTCCATGCAAGCCTGAAATAATTTAAACCTTCAAACACAAGGTGCAACTTTATGCACAGGACAATAAACACAGAAGATCACATGTGAAAGCATTTCATTTCACAGGTGTACAATTTTTATGCTTTTAGAATTTCTCATACCTCTCACCAGCTATTTAGGGTCCTGTATCCTACTCACAAAATTTCCTTGCCTGCGACCTCTCTCTCTACACAAACAACTACTGCACAGGAAGTAGGAAGGCAGAAGGTGGGGCATATTATGCAAATGTATGCTGTCATTGTGCCTTGCAGATTCATGCAGGATTTCTAGATCCTTGCTGGATACAAGAGAGCAGACCTTGTTTCAGATCAACTGTCCCTAGCAGGGAACGTCTGAGCACATGCAGTCTTTTGCTCTCTAGCCCCTGGCCAGGGACTCACCCTCACTGGCTGAGGCGTGAATTTCTGCATACCAACGTTGCATAGATGGTACGTTTGTGGTCGGTTTGGGATGGGTGGGAGGTCAAAAGCAGGGAAAAGTATGTTGCCTTCACTTCTAGTCTCCTCTTCTAGGCCTACCTGCGGTTCACTCACTCTGTCTTTGTTTCATTCTCTCCTTCCTCAACACCCCTTCTCACTCACTCGCTCTATCACTTGTGCTCTTTCCCCTTGCTCTGCATTTCATAGTGGAAACATCTCTTGAATGGAGCATTAGAAAATGAGGTTACATAAAATTAACAATCTACTTATTGGAAACCAAAAATATCACAAGACTGAATGTAACCCATTTCATTAATAAAAGGGACTTTTTAAGCACCCCCCAAAAAACACCTAAAACACCACGAGTGCGAGAAGAATATTATACGAGCTTCAAGACAGAATTGGGCAAATTCATTTGCAGTTGAAACTGAAGTTTGTTACTTATTCGGATATTATATGCACTGCCAATTTTTAGCTGAGATTCTAAAAGAACTCAGAGAGAAAATGGACTTAAATTTTTGTCAGAAGTGGGATTCGAACCCGCGCCTCCAGGAGAGACTGCGGCCTTAACGCAGCGCCTTAGACCACTCGGCCATCCTGACCACATGTTGTTTGATCATCAACAGAGAGGGAAAGATATTGTGAACCAAAAAAAGCACACATCTTAGGCCATGAGTGGCTAGAGCAAGAAAAAAACTCACTGCACTTTTCCAAGTAGACAACCATATAAGCCCATGTGAGGGAAATGATCTGATTTTTTTGTCTCTCAAGAAAAAAGTAGAGTAAACACACAATTGTCAGAAGTGGGATTTGAACCCACGCCTCCAGAAGAGACTGCGACCTGAACGCAGCGCCTTAGACCACTTGGCCATCCTGACTTGCATTTGTGGAACCTTCCACAGGCCAGACAGCCATGCAAGTGGGGTACCGAAAAGGCATGCCCTCAATTTATTTATCCTATTATAAGTACTTCCAACAGATCTTTGAACAATCCATAGAGAGCAGTACCTATGAAGAACTCTTTAGACCTTTAAGGCGTACAAAGAGAAAGTGCTATTAACCAGCCACTTGAACGGCCCAAAGCTCCTTTGAAATTGAGTCAACAGCCACCTCTTGGCTAGCTAAAGCAAATTAAACAAGGAATTTCAATGTCACAACATAGGGTGGAATACGCAAATCTGAGCAGCCCCTGATCACAGCCCTGAGGAAATTGCCGTAAGTGAGCTGGAGTCCAACTGTCTACCAGATGCTAGTCATTCTTCCATATTTGCATGGCCTGTCTGGCCAGGGCATACAAGAGCATGACTCTTCCAGATGAGCTCTTACATGGGTCCTATGCTCATATAGTAAGGACTGCACTTTGTCAGCAAGACTTTATACAACCGAAGTATATGAGAAACCCCAGCTCTCTTGACTAGATGAGGACGGAATCACATCCCAGGTGAAGACCAACAGATGCAACTTCCATCAGATGTTAACCTCAAAAAGGAGATCATATCTCCAAAAGTCATGTCAGAAGTGGGATTCGAACCCACACCTCCAGAGGAGACTGCGGCCTAAACACAGCGCCTTAGACCACTCGGCCATCCTGACAGTGCAAATTCTTAAGAAATGTATAAAAGTCACTCAGAAATTTCTGCCTCCATGCAAGCCTGAAATAATTTAAACCTTCAAACACAAGGTGCAACTTTATGCACAGGACAATAAACACAGAAGATCACATGTGAAAGCATTTCATTTCACAGGTGTACAATTGTTATGCTTTTAGAATACCTCATACCTCTCACCAGCTATTCAGGGTCCTGTATCCTACTCACAAAATTACCTTGCCTGCGACCTCTCTCTCTACACAAACAACTACTGCACAGGAAGTAGGGAAGGCAGAAGGTGGGGCATATTATGCAAATGTATGCTGTCATTGTGCCTTGCAGATTCATGCAGGAATTCTAGATCCTTGCTGGATACAAGAGAGCAGACCTTGTTTCAGATCAATTGTCCCTAGCACGGAACGTCTGAGCACATGCAGTCTTTTGCTCTCTAGCCCCTGGCCTGGGACTCACCCTCACTGGCTGAGGCGTGAATTTCTGCATACCAATGTTGCATAGATGGTACGTTTGTGGTCGGTTTGGGATGGGTGGGAGGTCAAAAGCAGGGAAAAGTATGTCCCCTTCACTTCTAGTCTCCTCTTCTAGGCCTACCTGCCGTTCCCTCACTCTGTCTTTGTTTCATTCTCTCCTTCCTCAACACCCCTTCTCACTCACTCGCTCTATCACTTGTGCTCTTTCCCCTTGCTCTGCATTTCATAGTGGAAACATCTCTTGAATGGAGCATTAGAAAATAAGGTTACATAAAATTAACAATCTACTTATTGGAAACCAAAAATATCACAAGACTGAATGTAACCCATTTCATAAAAGGGACTTTTTAAGCACCCCCCAAAAAACACATAAAACACCACGAGTGCTAGAAGAATATTATACGAGCTTGAAGACAGAATTGGGCAAATTAATTTGCAGTTGAAACTGAAGTTTGTTACTTATTCAGATATTATATGCACTGCCAATTTTTAGCTGAGATTCTAAAAGAGCTCAGAGACAAAATGGACTTAAAGTTTTGTCAGAAGTGGGATTCGAACCCACGCCTCCAGGAGAGACTGCGGCCTTAAGGCAGCGCCTTAGACCACTCGGCCATCCTGACCACATGTTGCTTGATCATCTACAGAGAGGGAAAGATATTGTGAAACAAAAAAAGCACACATCTTAGGTCATGAGTGGCTAGAGCAAGAAAAAAACTCACTGCACTTTTCCAAGTAGACAACCATATAAGCCCATGTGAGGGAAATGATCTGATTTTTTCTCTCTCAAGAAAAAAGTAGAGTAAACACACAATTGTCAGAAGTGGAATTTGAACCCACGCCTCCAGAAGAGACTGCGACCTGAACGCAGCGCCTTAGACCACTCGGCCATCCTGACTTGGATTTGTGGAACCTTCCACAGGTGAGACAGCCATGCAAGCGGGGTACCGAAAAGGCATGCCCTCAATTTATTCATCCTATTATAAGTACTTCCAACAGATCTTTGAACAATCCATAGAGAGCAGTACCTATGAAGAACTCTTTAGACCTTTAAGGCGAACAAAGAGAAAGTGCTATTAACCAGCCACTTGAACGGCCCAAAGCTCCTTTGAAATTGAGTCAACAGCCACCTCTTGGCTAGCTAAAGCAAATTCAACAAGGAATTTCAATGTCACAACATAGGGTGGAATACGCAAATCTAAGCAGCCCCTGATCACAGCCCTGAGGAAATTGCTGTAAGTGAGCTGGAGTCCAACTGTCTACCAGATGCTAGGCATTCTTCCATATTTGCATGGCCTGTCTGGCCAGGGCATACAAGAGCATGACTCTTCCAGATGAGCTCTTACATGGGTCCTATGCTCATATAGTAAGGACTGCACTTTGTCAGCAAGACTTTATACAACCGAAATATATGAGAAACCCCAGCTCTCTTGACTAGATAAGGACGGAATCACATCCCAGGTGAAGACCAACAGATGCAACTTCCATCAGATGTTAACTTCAAAAAGGAGATTATATCTCCAAAAGTCATGTCAGAAGTGGGATTCGAACCCACACCTCCAGAGGAGACTGCGGCCTAAACACAGCACCTTAGACCACTCGGCCATCCTGACAGTGCAGATTCTTAAGAAATGTATAAAAGTCACTCAGAAACTTCTGCCTCCATGCAAGCCTGAAATAATTTAAACCTTCAAACACAAGGTGCAACTTTATGCACAGGACAATAAACACAGAAGATCACATGTAAAAGCATTTCATTTCACAGGTGTACAATTGTTATGCTTTTAGAATACCTCATACCTCTCACCAGCTATTCAGGGTCCTGTATCCTACTCACAAAATTACCTTGCCTGCGACCTCTCTCTCTGCACAAGCAACTACTGCACAGGAAGTAGGAAGGCAGAAGGTGGGGCATATTATGCAAATGTATGCTGTCATTGTGCCTTGCAGATTCATGCAGGATTTCTAGATCCTTGCTGGATACAAGAGAGCACACCTTGTTTCAGATCAACTGTCCATAGCAGGGAAAGTCTGAGCACATGCAGTCTTTTGCTCTCTAGCCCCTGGCCTGGGACTCACCCTCACTGGCTGAGGCGTGAATTTCTGCATACCAACGTTGCATAGATGGTACGTTTGTGGTCGGTTTGGGATGGGTGGGAGGTCAAAAGCAGGGAAAAGTATGTCGCCTTCACTTCTAGTCTCCTCTTCTAGGCCTACCTGCCGTTCACTCACTCTGTCTTTGTTTCATTCTCTCCTTCCTCAACACCCCTTCTCACTCACTCGCTCTATCACTTGTGCTCTTTCCCCTTGCTCTGCATTTCATAGTGGAAACATCTCTTGAATGGAGCATTAGAAAATGAGGTAACATAAAATTAACAATCTACTTATTGGAAACCAAAAATATCACAAGACTGAATGTAACCCATTTCATTAATAAAAGGGACTTTTTAAGCACCCCCCAAAAAACACATAAAACACCACGAGTGCTAGAAGACTATTATACCAGCTTGAAGACAGAATAGGGCAAATTAATTTGCAGTTGAAACTGAAGTTTGTTACTTATTCAGATATTATATGCACTGCCAATTTTTAGCTGAGATTCTAAAAGAACTCAGAGATAAAATGGACTTAAAGTTTTGTCAGAAGTGAGATTCGAACCCACACCTCCAGGAGAGACTGCGGCCTTAACGCAGCGCCTTAGACCACTCGGCCATCCTGACCACATGTTGCTTGATCATCTACAGAGAGGGAAAGATATTGTGAACCGAAAAAAGAACACATCTTAGGTCATGAGTGGCTAGAGCAAGAAAAAAACTCACTGCACTTTTCCAAGTAGACAACCATATAAGCCCATGTGAGGGAAATGATCTGATTTTTTCTCTCTCAAGAAAAAAGTAGAGTAAACACACAATTGTCAGAAGTGGGATTTGAACCCACGCCTCCAGAAGAGACTGCGACCTGACCCCAGCGCCTTAGACCACTCGGCCATCCTGACTTGCATTTGTGGAACTTTCCACAGGCCAGACAGCCATGCAAGTGGGGTACCGAAAAGGCACGCCCTCAATTTATTTATCCTATTATAAGTACTTCCAACAGATCTTTGAACAATCCATAGAGAGCAGTACCTATGAAGAACTCTTTAGACCTTTAAGTCGTACAAAGAGAAAGTGCTATTAACCAGCCATTTGAACGGCCCAAAGCTGCTTTGAAATTGAGTCAACAGCCACCTCTTGGCTAGCTAAAGCAAATTCAACAAAGAATTTCAATGTCACAACATAGGGTGGAATACGCAAATCTAAGCAGCCCCTGATCACAGCCCTGAGGAAATTGCCGTAAGTGAGCTGGAGTCCAACTGTCTACCAGATGCTAGGCATTCTTCCATATTTGCATGGCCTGTCTGGCCAGGGCATACAAGAGCATGACTCTTCCAGATGAGCTCTTACATGGGTCCTATGCTCATATAGTAAGGACTACACTTTGTCAGCAAGACTTTATACAACCGAAATATATGAGAAACCCCAGCTCTCTTGACTAGATGAGGACGGAATCACATCCCAGGTGAAGACCAACAGATGCAACTTCCATCAGATGTTAACCTCAAAAAGGAGGTTATATCTCCAAAAGTCATGTCAGAAGTGGGATTCGAACCCACACCTCCAGAGGAGACGGCGGCCTAAACACAGCGCCTTAGACCACTCGGCCATCCTGACAGTGCAGAGTCTTAAGAAATGTATAAAAGTCACTCAGAAATTTCTGCCTCCATGCAAGCCTGAAATAATTTAAACCTTCAAACACAAGGTGCAACTTTATGCACAGGACAATAAACACAGAAGATCACATGTGAAAGCATTTCATTTCACAGGTGTACAATTTTTATGCTTTTAGAATACCTCATACCTCTCACCGGTTATTTAGGGTCCTGTATCCTACTCACAAAATTACCTTGCCTGTGACCTCTTTCTCTACACAAACAACTACTGCACAGGAAGTAGGAAGGCAGAAGGTGGGGCATATTATGCAAATGTATGCTGTCATTGTGCCTTGCAGATTCATGCAGGATTTCTAGATCCTTGATGGATACAAGAGAGCAGACCTTGTTTCAGATCAACTGTCCCTAGCAGGGAACGTCTGAGCACATGCAGTCTTTTGCTCTCTAGCCCCTGGCCTGGGACTCACCCTCACTGGCTGAGGTGTGAATTTCTGCATACCAACGTTGCATAGATGGTACGTTTGTGGTCGGTTTGGGATGGGTGGGAGGTCAAAAGCAGGGAAAAGTATGTCGCCTTCACTTCTAGTCTCCTCTTCTAGGCCTACCTGCCGTTCACTCACTCTGTCTTTATCATTCTTTCCTTCCTCAACACCCCTTCTCACTCACTTGCTCTATCACTTGTGCTCTTTCCCCTTGCTCTGCATTTCATAGTGGAAACATCTCTTAAATGGAGCATTAGAAAATGAGGTTACATAAAATTAACAATCTACTTATTGGAAACCAAAAATATCACAATACTGAATGTAACCCATTTCATTAATAAAAGGGACTTTTTAAGCACCCCCCAAAAAACACATAAAACACCACGAGTGCTAGAATAATATTATACGAGCTTGAAGACAGAATTGGGCAAATTAATTTGCAGTTGAAACTGAAGTTTGTTACTTATTCAGATATTATATGCACTGCCAATTTTTAGCTGAGATTCTAAAAGAACTCAGAGACAAAATGGACTTAAAGTTTTGTCAGAAGTGGGATTCGAACCCACACCTCCAAGAGAGACTGCGTCCTTAACACAGCACCTTAGAACACTCGGCCATCCTGACCACATGTTGCATGATCATCTACAGAGAGGGAAAGATATTGTGAACCAAAAAAAGCACACATCTTAGGTCATGAGTGGCTAGAGCAAGAAAAAAACTCACTGCACTTTTCCAATTAGACAACCATATAAGCCCATGTGAGGGAAATGATCTGATTTTTTCTCTCTCAAGAAAAAAGTAGAGTAAACACACAATTGTCAGAAGTGGGATTTGAAACCACACCTCCAGAAGAGACTGCTACCTTAACGCAGCGCCTTAGACCACTCGGCCATCCTGACTTGCATTTGTGGAACCTTCCACAGGCCAGACAGCCATGCAAGTGGGGTACCGAAAAGGCATGCCCTCAATTTATTTATCCTATTATAAGTACTTCCAACAGATCTTTGAACAATCCATAGAGAGCAGTACCTATGAAGAACTCTTTAGACCGTTAAGGCGTACAAAGAGAAAGTGCTATTAACCAGCCACTTAAACGGCCCAAAGCTGCTTTGAAATTGAGTCAACAGCCACCTCTTGGCTAGCTAAAGCAAATTCAACAAGGAATTTCAATGTCACAACATAGGGTGGAATACGCAAATCTAAGCAGCCCCTGATCACAGCCCTGAGGAAATTGCCGTAAGTGTGCTGGAGTCCAACTG
The DNA here is from genome assembly GCF_964263255.1 of Lissotriton vulgaris. Taxonomy (NCBI): domain Eukaryota; kingdom Metazoa; phylum Chordata; class Amphibia; order Caudata; family Salamandridae; genus Lissotriton; species Lissotriton vulgaris. The sequence goes on along the minus strand of NC_141696.1, from coordinate 152,738,914 downwards.
TCTACCAGATGCTAGGCATTCTTCCATATTTGCATGGCCTGTCTGGCCAGGGCATACAAGAGCATGACTCTTCCAGATGAGCTCTTACATGGGTCCTATGCTCACATAGTAAGGACTGCACTTTGTCAGCAAGACTTTATACAACCGAAATATATGAGAAACCCCAGCTCTCTTGACTAGATGAGGACGGAATCACATCACAGGTGAAGACCAACAGATGCAACTTCCATCAGATGTTAACCTGAAAAAGGAGATTATATCTCCAAAAGTCATGTCAGAAGTGGGATTCAAACCCACGCCTCCAGAGGAGACTGCGGTCTAAACACAGCGCCTTAGACCACTCGGCCATCCTGACAGTGCAGAGTCGTAAGAAATGTATAAAAGTCACTCAGAAATTTCTGCCTCCATGCAAGCCTGAAATAATTTAAACCTTCAAACACAAGGTGCAACTTTATGCACAGGCCAATAAACACAGAAGATCACATGTGAAAGCATTTCATTTCACAGGTGTACAATTTTTATGCTTTTAGAATACCTCATACCTCTCACCAGCTATTTAGGGTCCTGTATCCTACTCACAAAATTACCTTGCCTGCGACCTCTCTCTCTACACAAACAACTACTGCACAGGAAGTAGGAAGGCAGAAGGTGGGGCATATTATGCAAATGTATGCTGTCATTGTGCCTTGCAGATTCCTGCAGGATTTCTAGATCCTTGCTGGATACAAGAGAGCACACCTTGTTTCAGATCAACTGTCCCTAGCAGGGAACGTCTGAGCACATGCAGTCTTTTGCTCTCTAGCCCCTGGCCTGGGACTCACCCTCACTGGCTGAGGCGTGAATTTCTGCATACCAACGTTGCATAGATGGTACGTTTGTAGTCGGTTTGGGATGGGTGGGAGGTCAAAAGCAGGGAAAAGTATGTCGCCTTCACTTCTAGTCTCCTCTTCTAGGCCTACCTGCCGTTCACTCACTCTGTCTTTGTTTCATTCTCTCCTTCCTCAACACCCCTTCTCACTCACTCGCTCTATCACTTGTGCTCTTTCCCCTTGCTCTGCATTTCATAGTGGAAACATCTCTTGAATGGAGCATTAGAAAATGAGGTTACATAAAATTAACAATCTACTTATTGGAAACCAAAAATATCACAAGACTGAATGTAACCCATTTCATTAATAAAAGGGACTTTTTAAGCACCCCCCAAAAAACACATAAAACACCACGAGTGCTAGAAGAATATTATACGAGCTTGAAGACAGAATTGGGCAAATTAATTTGCAGTTGAAACTGAAGTTTGTTACTTATTCAGATATTATATGCACTGCCAATTTTTAGCTGAGATTCTAAAAGAGCTCAGAGACAAAATTGACTTAAAGTTTTGTCAGAAGTGGGATTCAAACCCACGCCTCCAGGAGAGACTGCGGCCTTAACGCAGCGCCTTAGACCACTCGGCCATCCTGATCACATGTTGCTTGATCATCTACAGAGAGGGAAAGATATTGTGAAACAAAAAAAGCACACATCTTAGGTCATGAGTGGCTAGAGCAAGAAAAAAACTCACTGCACTTTTCCAAGTAGACAACCATATAAGCCCATGTGAGGGAAATGATCAGATTTTTTCTCTCTCAAGAAAAAAGTAGAGTAAACACACAATTGTCAGAAGTGGGATTTGAACCCACGCCTCCAGAAGAGACTGCGACCTGAACGCAGCGCCTTAGACCACTCGGCCATCCTGACTTGCATTTGTGGAACCTTCCACAGGTGAGACAGCCATGCAAGCGGGGTACCGAAAAGGCATGCCCTCAATTTATTCATCCTATTATAAGTACTTCCAACAGATCTTTGAACAATCCATAGAGAGCAGTACCTATGAAGAACTCTTTAGACCTTTAAGGCGTACAAAGAGAAAGTGCTATTAACCAGCCACTTGAACGGCTCAAAGCTCCTTTGAAATTGAGTCAACAGCCACCTCTTGGCTAGCTAAAGCAAATTCAACAAGGAATTTCAATGTCACAACATAGGGTGGAATACGCAAATCTAAGCAGCCCCTGATCACAGCCCTGAGGAAATTGCCGTAAGTGAGCTGGAGTCCAACTGTCTACCAGATGCTAGGCATTCTTCCATATTTGCATGGCCTGTCTGGCCAGGGCATACAAGAGCATGACTCTTCCAGATGAGCTCTTACATGGGTCCTATGCTCATATAGTAAGGACTGCACTTTGTCAGCAAGACTTTATACAACTGAAATATATGAGAAACCCCAGCTCTCTTGACTAGATGAGGACGGAATCACATCCCAGGTGAAGACCAACAGATGCAACTTCCATCAGATGTTAACCTAAAAAAGGAGATTATATCTCCAAAAGTCATGTCAGAAGTGGGATTCGATCCCACACCTCCAGAGGAGACTGCGGCCTAAACACAGCGCCTTAGACCACTCGGCCATCCTGACAGTGCAGATTCTTAAGAAATGTATAAAAGTCACTCAGAAATTTCTGCCTCCATGCAAGCCTGAAATAATTTAAACCTTCAAACACAAGGTGCAACTTTATGCACAGGACAATAAACACAGAAGATCACATGTGAAAGCATTTCATTTCACAGGTGTACGTTTGTTATGCTTTTAGAATACCTCATACCTCTCACCAGCTATTCAGGGTCCTGTATCCTACTCACAAAATGACCTTGCCTGCGACCTCTCTCTCTACACAAACAACTACTGCACAGGAAGTAGGAAGGCAGAAGGTGGGGCATATTATGCAAATGTATGCTGTCATTGTGCCTTGCAGATTCCTGCAGGATTTCTAGATCCTTGCTGGATACAAGAGAGCACACCTTGTTTCAGATCAACTGTCCCTAGCAGGGAAAGTCTGAGCACATGCAGTCTTTTGCTCTCTAGCCCCTGGCCTGGGACTCACCCTCACTGGCTGAGGCGTGAATTTCTGCATACCAACGTTGCATAGATTGTACGTTTGTGGTCGGTTTGGGATGGGTGGGAGGTCAAAAGCAGGGAAAAGTATGTCGCCTTCACTTCTAGTCTCCTCTTCTAGGCCTACCTGCCGTTCACTCACTCTGTCGTTGTTTCATTCTCTCCTTCCTCAACACCCCTTCTCACTCACTCGCTCTATCACTTGTGCTCTTTCCCCTTGCTCTGCATTTCATAGTGGAAACATCTCTTGAATGGAGCATTAGAAAATGAGGTTACATAAAATTAACAATCTACTTATTGGAAACCAAAAATATCACAAGACTGAATGTAACCCATTTCATTAATAAAAGGGACTTTTTAAGCACCCCCCAAAAAACACATAAAACACCACGAGTGCTAGAAGACTATTATACCAGCTTGAAGACAGAATTGGGCTAATTAATTTGCAGTTGAAACTGAAGTTTGTTACTTATTCAGATATTATATGCACTGCCAATTTTTAGCTGAGATTCTAAAAGAACTCAGAGATAAAATGGACTTAAAGTTTTGTCAGAAGTGGGATTCGAACCCACGCCTCCAGGAGAGACTGCGGCCTTAACGCAGCGCCTTAGACCACTCGGCCACCCTGACCACATGTTGCTTGATCATCTACAGAGAGGGAAAGATATTGTGAACCGAAAAAAGAACACATCTTAGGTCATGAGTGGCTAGAGCAAGAAAAAAAATCACTGCACTTTTCCAAGTAGACAACCATATAAGCCCATGTGAGGGAAATGATCTGATTTTTTCTTTCTCAAGAAAAAAGTAGAGTAAACACACAATTGTCAGAAGTGGAATTTGAACCCACGCCTCCAGAAGAGACTGCGACCTGAACGCAGCGCCTTAGACCACTCGGCCATCCTGACTTGCCTTTGTTGAATCTTCCACAGGCCAGACAGCCATGGAAGTGGGGTACCGAAAAGGCATGCCCTCAATTTATTTATCCTATTATAAGTACTTCCAACAGATCTTTGAACAATCCATAGAGAGCAGTACCTATGAAGAACTCTTTAGACCTTTAAGGCGTACAAAGAGAAAGTGCTATTAACCAGCCACTTGAACGGCCCAAAGCTGCTTTGAAATTGAGTCACCAGCCACCTCTTGGCTAGCTAAAGCAAATTCAACAAGGAATTTCAATGTCACAACATAGGGTGGAATACGCAAATCTAAGCAGCCCCTGATCACAGCCCTGAGGAAATTGCCGTAAGTGTGCTGGAGTCCAACTGTCTACCAGATGCTAGGCATTCCTCCATATTTGCATGGCCGGTCTGGCCTGGGCATACAAGAGCATGACTCTTCCAGATGAGCTCTTACATGGGTCCTATGCTCATATATTAAGGACTGCACTTTGTCAGCAAGACTTTATACAACCGAAATATATGAGAAACCCCAGCTCTCTTGACTAGATGAGGACGGAATCACATCCCAGGTGAAGACCAACAGATGCAACTTCCATCAGATGTTAACCTGAAAAAGGAGATTATATCTCCAAAAGTCATGTCAGAAGTGGGATTCGAACCCACGCCTCCAGAGGAGATTGTGGCCTAAACACAGCGCCTTAGACCACTCGGCCATCCTGACAGCACAGAGTCTTAAGAAATGTATAAAAGTCACTCGGAAATTTCTGCCTCCATGCAAGCCTGAAATAATTTAAACCTTCAAACACAAGGTGCAACTTTATGCACAGGACAATAAACACAGAAGATCACATGTGAAAGCATTTCATTTCACAGGTGTACAATTTTTATGCTTTTAGAATACCTCATACCTCTCACCAGCTATTTAGGGTCCTGTATCCTACTCACCAAATTACCTTGCCTGCGACCTCTCTCTCTACACAAACAACTACTGCACAGGAAGTAGGAAGGCAGAAGGTGGGGCATATTATGCAAATGTATGCTGTCATTGTGCCTTGCAGATTCATGCAGGAATTCTAGATCCTTGCTGGATACAAGAGAGCAGACCTTGTTTCAGATCAACTGTCCCTAGCAGGGAACGTCTGAGCACATGCAGTCTTTTGCTCTCTAGCCCCTGGCCTGGGACTCACCCTCACTGGCAGAGGCGTGAATTTATGCATACCAACGTTGCATAGATGGTACGTTTGTGGTCGGTTTGGGATGGGTGGGAGGTCAAAAGCAGGGAAAAGTATGTCCCCTTCACTTCTAGTCTCCTCTTCTAGGCCTACCTGCCGTTCACTCACTCTGTCTTTGTTTCATTCTCTCCTTCCTCAACACCCCTTCTCACTCACTCGCTCTATCACTTGTGCTCTTTCCCCTTGCTCTGCATTTCATAGTGGAAACATCTCTTGAATGGAGCATTAGAAAATGAGGTTACATAAAATTAACAATCTACTTATTGGAAACCAAAAATATCACAAGACTGAATGTAACCCATTTCATTAATAAAAGGGACTTTTTAAGCACCCCCCCAAAAACACATAAAACACCACAAGTGCTAGAAGAATATTATACGAGCTTGAAGACAGAATTGGGCAAATTAATTTGCAGTTGAAACTGAAGTTTGTTACTTATTCAGATATTATATGCACTGCCAATTTTTAGCTGAGATTCTAAAAGAGCTCAGAGACAAAATGGACTTAAAGTTTTGTCAGAAGTGGTATTCGAACCCACGCCTCCAGGAGAGACTGCGGCCTTAACGCAGCACCTTAGACCACTCGGCCATCCTGACCACATGTTGCTTGATTATCTACAGAGAGGGAAAGATATTGTGAACCGAAAAAAGAACACATCTTAGGTCATGAGTGGCTAGAGCAAGAAAAAAACTCACTGCACTTTTCCAAGTAGACAACCATATAAGCCCATGTGAGGGAAATGATCTGATTTTTTCTCTCTCAAGAAAAAAGTAGAGTAAACACACAATTGTCAGAAGTGGGATTTGAACCCACGCCTCCAGAAGAGACTGCGACCTGAACGCGGCGCCTTAGACCACTCGGCCATCCTGACTTGCCCTTGTGGAACCTTCCACAGGTGAGACAGCCATGCAAGCGGGGTACCGAAAAGGCATGCCCTCAATTTATTCATCCTATTATAAGTACTTCCAACAGATCTTTGAACAATCCATAGAGAGCAGTACCTATGAAGAACTCTTTAGACCTTTAAGGCGTACAAAGAGAAAGTGCTATTAACCAGCCACTTGAACGGTCCAAAGCTCCTTTGAAATTGAGTCAACAGCCACCTCTTGGCTAGCTAAAGCAAATTAAACAAGGAATTTCAATGTCACAACATAGGGTGGAATACGCAAATCTAAGCAGCCCCTGATCACAGCCCTGAGGAAATTGCCGTAAGTGAGCTGGAGTCCAACTGTCTACCAGATGCTAGGCATTCTTCCATATTTGCATGGCCTGTCTGGCCAGGGCATACAAGAGCATGACTCTTCCAGATGAGCTCTTACTTGGGTCCTATGCTCATATAGTAAGGACTGCACTTTGTCAGCAAGACTTTATACAACCGAAATATATGAGAAACCCCAGCTCTCTTGACTAGATGAGGACGGAATCACATCCCAGGTGAAGACCAACAGATGCAACTTCCATCAGATGTTAACCTCAAAAAGGAGATCATATCTCCAAAAGTCATGTCAGAAGTGGGATTCGAACCCACACCTCCAGAGGAGACTGCGGCCTAAACACAGCGCCTTAGACCACTCGGCCATCCTGACAGTGCAAATTCTTAAGAAATGTATAAAAGTCACTCGGAAATTTCTGCCTCCATGCAAGCCTGAAATAATTTAAACCTTCAAACACAAGGTGCAACTTTATGCACAGGACAATAAACACAGAAGATCACATGTGAAAGCATTTCATTTCACAGGTGTACAATTTTTATGCTTTTAGAATACCTCATACCTCTCACCAGCTATTTAGGGTCCTGTATCCTACTCACCAAATTACCTTGCCTACGACCTCTCTCTCTAGACAAACAACTACTGCACAGGAAGTAGGAAGGCAGAAGGTGGGGCATATTATGCAAATGTATGCTGTCATTGTGCCTTGCAGATTCATGCAGGAATTCTAGATCCTTGCTGGATACAAGAGAGCAGACCTTGTTTCAGATCAACTGTCCCTAGCAGGGAACGTCTGAGCACATGCAGTCTTTTGCTCTCTAGCCCCTGGCCTGGGACTCACCCTCACTGGCTGAGGCGTGAATTTCTGCATACCAACGTTGCATAGATGTTACGTTTGTGGTCGGTTTGGGATGGGTGGGAGGTCAAAAGCAGGGAAAAGTATGTCCCCTTCACTTCTAGTCTCCTCTTCTAGGCCTACCTGCCGTTCACTCACTCTGTCTTTGTTTCATTCTCTCCTTCCTCAACACCCCTTCTCACTCACTCGCTCTATCACTTGTGCTCTTTCCCCTTGCTCTGCATTTCATAGTGGAAACATCTCTTGAATGGAGCATTAGAAAATGAGGTTACATAAAATTAACAATCTACTTATTGGAAACCAAAAATATCACAAGACTGAATGTAACCCATTTCATTAATAAAAGGGACTTTTTAAGCACCCCCCCCAAAAACACATAAAACACCACAAGTGCTAGAAGAATATTATACGAGCTTGAAGACAGAATTGGGCAAATTAATTTGCAGTTGAAACTGAAGTTTGTTACTTATTCAGATATTATATGCACTGCCAATTTTTAGCTGAGATTCTAAAAGAGCTCAGAGACAAAATGGACTTAAAGTTTTGTCAGAAGTGGTATTCGAACCCACGCCTCCAGGAGAGACTGCGGCCTTAACGCAGCGCCTTAGACCACTCGGCCATCCTGACCACATGTTGCTTGATCATCTACAGAGAGGGAAAGATATTGTGAACCAAAAAAAGCACACATCTTAGGTCATGAGTGGCTAGAGCAAGAAAAAAACTCACTGCACTTTTCCAAGTAGACAACCATATAAGCCCATGTGAGGGAAATGATCTGATTTTTTCTCTCTCAAGAAAAAAGTAGAGTAAACACACAATTGTCAGAAGTGGGATTTGAACCCACGCCTCCAGAAGAGACTGCGACCTGAACGCAGCGCCTTAGACCACTCGGCCATCCTGACTTGCATTTGTGGAACCTTCCACAGGTGAGACAGCCATGCAAGCGGGGTACCGAAAAGGCATGCCCTCAATTTATTCATCCTATTATAAGTACTTCCAACAGATCTTTGAACAATCCATAGAGAGCAGTACCTATGAAGAACTCTTTAGACCTTTAAGGCGAACAAAGAGAAAGTGCTATTAACCAGCCACTTGAACGGCCCAAAGCTCCTTTGAAATTGAGTCAACACCCACCTCTTGGCTAGCTAAAGCAAATTCAACAAGGAATTTCAATGTCACAACATAGGGTGGAATACGCAAATCTAAGCAGCCCCTGATCACAGCCCTGAGGAAATTGCCGTAAGTGAGCTGGAGTCCAACTGTCTACCAGATGCTAGGCATTCTTCCATATTTGCATGGCCTGTCTGGCCAGGGCATACAAGAGCATGACTCTTCCAGATGAGCTCTTACATGGGTCCTATGCTCATATAGTAAGGACTGCACTTTGTCAGCAAGACTTTATACAACCGAAATATATGAGAAACCCCAGCTCTCTTGACTAGATAAGGACGGAATCACATCCCAGGTGAAGACCAACAGATGCAACTTCCATCAGATGTTAACTTCAAAAAGGAGATTATATCTCCAAAAGTCATGTCAGAAGTGGGATTCGAACCCACACCTCCAGAGGAGACTGCGGCCTAAACACAGCACCTTAGACCACTCGGCCATCCTGACAGTGCAGATTCTTAAGAAATGTATAAAAGTCACTCAGAAATTTCTGCCTCCATGCAAGCCTGAAATAATTTAAACCTTCAAACACAAGGTGCAACTTTATGCACAGGACAATAAACACAGAAGATCACATGTGAAAGCATTTCATTTCACAGGTGTACAATTGTTATGCTTTTAGAATACCTCATACCTCTCACCAGCTATTCAGGGTCCTGTATCCTACTCACAAAATTACCTTGCCTGCGACCTCTCTCTCTGCACAAGCAGCTACTGCACAGGAAGTAGGAAGGCAGAAGGTGGGGCATATTATGCAAATGTATGCTGTCATTGTGCCTTGCAGATTCATGCAGGATTTCTAGATCCTTGCTGGATACAAGAGAGCACACCTTGTTTCAGATCAACTGTCCATAGCAGGGAAAGTCTGAGCACATGCAGTCTTTTGCTCTCTAGCCCCTGGCCTGGGACTCACCCTCACTGGCTGAGGCGTGAATTTCTGCATACCAACGTTGCATAGATGGTACGTTTGTGGTCGGTTTGGGATGGGTGGGAGGTCAAAAGCAGGGAAAAGTATGTCGCCTTCACTTCTAGTCTCCTCTTCTAGGCCTACCTGCCGTTCACTCACTCTGTCTTTGTTTCATTCTCTCCTTCCTAAACACCCCTTCTCACTCACTCGCTCTATCACTTGTGCTCTTTCCCCTTGCTCTGCATTTCATAGTGGAAACATCTCTTTAATGGAGCATTAGAAAATGAGGTAACATAAAATTAACAATCTACTTATTGGAAACCAAAAATATCACAAGACTGAATGTAACCCATTTCATTAATAAAAGGGACTTTTTAAGCACCCCCCAAAAAACACATAAAACACCACGAGTGCTAGAAGACTATTATACCAGCTTGAAGACAGAATTGGGCAAATTAATTTGCAGTTGAAACTGAAGTTTGTTACTTATTCAGATATTATATGCACTGCCAATTTTTAGCTGAGATTCTAAAAGAACTCAGAGATAAAATGGACTTAAAGTTTTGTCAGAAGTGGGATTCGAACCCACGCCTCCAGGATAGACTGCGGCCTTAACGCAGCGCCTTAGACCACTCGGCCATCCTGACCACATGTTGCTTGATCATCTACAGAGAGGGAAAGATATTGTGAACCGAAAAAAGAACACATCTTAGGTCATGAGTGGCTAGAGCAAGAAAAAAACTCACTGCACTTTTCCAAGTAGACAACCATATAAGCCCATGTGAGGGAAATGATCTGATTTTTTCTCTCTCAAGAAAAAAGTAGAGTAAACACACAATTGTCAGAAGTGGGATTTGAACCCACGCCTCCAAAAGAGACTGCGACCTGACCCCAGCGCCTTAGACCACTCGGCCATCCTGACTTGCATTTGTGGAACTTTCCACAGGCCAGACAGCCATGCAAGTGGGGTACCGAAAAGGCACGCCCTCAATTTATTTATCCTATTATAAGTACTTCCAAAAGATCTTTGAACAATCCATAGAGAGCAGTACCTATGAAGAACTCTTTAGACCTTTAAGGCGTACAAAGAGAAAGTGCTATTAACCAGCCATTTGAACGGCCCAAAGCTGCTTTGAAATTGAGTCAACAGCCACCTCTTGGCTAGCTAAATTAAATTCAACAAGGAATTTCAATGTCACAACATAGGGTGGAATACGCAAATCTAAGCAGCCCCTGATCACAGCCCTGAGGAAATTGCCGTAAGTAAGCTGGAGTCCAACTGTCTACCAGATGCTAGGCATTCTTCCATATTTGCATGGCCTGTCTGGCCAGGGCATACAAGAGCATGACTCTTCCAGATGAGCTCTTACATGGGTCCTATGCTCATATAGTAAGGACTGCACTTTGTCAGCAAGACTTTATACAACCGAAATATATGAGAAACCCCAGCTCTCTTGACTAGATGAGGACAGAATCACATCCCAGGTGAAGACCAACAGATGCAACTTCCATCAGATGTTAACCTGAAAAAGGAGATTATATCTCCAAAAGTCATGTCAGAATTGGGATTCGAACCCACGCCTCCAGTGGAGACTGCGGCCTAAACACAGCGCCTTAGACCACTCGGCCATCCTGACAGTGCAGAGTCTTAAGAAATGTATAAAAGTCACTCAGAAATTTCTGCCTCCATGCAAACCTGAAATAATTTAAACCTTCAAACACAAGGTGCAACTTTATGCACAGGACAATAAACACAGAAGATCACATGTGAAAGCATTTCATTTCACAGGTGTACAATTTTTATTCTTTTAGAATACCTCATACCTCTCACCAGCTATTTAGGGTCCTGTATCCTACTCACAAAATTACCTTGCCTGCGACCTCTCTCTCTACACAAACAACTACTGCACAAGAAGTAGGAAGGCAGAAGGTGGGGCATATTATGCAAATGTATGCTGTCATTGTGCCTTGCAGATTCATGCAGGATTTCTAGATCCTTGCTGGATACAAGAGAGCAGACCTTGTTTCAGATCAACTGTCCCTAGTAGGGAACGTCTGAGCACATGCAGTCTTTTGCTCTCTAGCCCCTGGCCTGGGACTCACCCTCACTGGCTGAGGCGTGAATTTCTGCATACCAACGTTGCATAGATGGTACGTTTGTGGTCGGTTTGGGATGGGTGGGAGGTCAAAAGCAGGGAAAAGTATGTCGCCTTCACTTCTAGTCTCCTCTTCTAGGCCTACCTGCCGTTCACTCACTCTGTCTTTGTTTCATTCTCTCCTTCCTCAACACCCCTGCTCACTCACTCGCTCTATCACTTGTGCTCTTTCCCCTTGCTCTGCATTTCATAGTGGAAACATCTCTTGAATGGAGCATTAGAAAATAAGGTTACATAAAATTAACAATCTACTTATTGGAAACCAAAAATATCACAAGACTGAATGTAACCCATTTCAATAATAAAAGGGACTTTTTAAGCACCCCCCAAAAAACACATAAAACACCACAAGTGCTAGAAGAATATTATACGAGCTTGAAGATAGAATTGGGCAAATTCATTTGCAGTTGAAACTGAAGTTTGTTACTTATTCAGATATTATATGCACTGCCAATTTTTAGCTGAGATTCTCAAAGAACTCAGAGACAAAATGGACTTAAAGTTTGGTCAGAAGTGGGTTTCGAACCCACGCCTCCAGCAGAGACTGCGGCCTTAACACAGCGCTTAGACCACTCGGCCATCCTGACCACATGTTGCTTGATCATCTACAGAGAGGGAAAGATATTGTGAACCAAAAAAAGCACACATCTTAGGTCATGAGTGGCTAGAGCAAGAAAAAAACTTACTGCACTTTTCCAAGTAGACAACCATATAAGCCCATGTGAGGGAAATGATCTGATTTTTTCTCTCTCAAGAAAAAAGTAGAGTAAACACGCAATTGTCAGAAGTCGGATTTGAACCCACGCCTCCAGCAGAGACTGCGACCTGAACGCAGCGCCTTAGACCACTCGACCATCCTGACTTGCATTTGTGGAGCCTTCCACAGGCCAGACAGCCATGCAAGTGGGGTACCGAAAAGGCATGCCCTCAATTTATTTATCCTATTATAAGTACTTCAAACAGATCTTTGAACAATCCATAGAGAGCAGTACCTATGAAGAACTCTTTAGACCTTTAAGGCGTACAAAGAGAAAGTGCTATTCACCAGCCACTTGAACGGCCCAAAGCTGCTTTGAAATTGAGTCAACAGCCACCTCTTGGCTAGCTAAAGCAAATTCAACAAGGAATTTCAATGTCACAACATAGGGTGGAATATGCAAATCCAAGCATCCCCTGATCACAGCCCTGAGGAAATTGCTGTAAGTGTGCTGGAGTCCAACTGTCTACCAGATGCTAAGCATTCTTCCATATTGGCATGGCCTGTCTGGCCAGGGCATACAAGAGCATGACTCTTCCAGATGAGCTCTTACATGGGTCCTATGCTCATATAGTAAGGACTGGACTTTGTCAGCAAGACTTTATACAACCGAAATATATGAGAAACCCCAGCTCTCTTGACTAGATGAGGACGGAATCACGTCCCAGGTGAAGACCAACAGATGCAACTTCCATCAGATGTTAACCTGATAAAGGAGATTATATCTCCAAAAGTCATGTCAGAAGTGGGATTCAAACCCACGCCTCCAGAGGAGACTGCGGCCTAAACACATCGCCTCAGACCACTCGGCCATCCTGACAGTGCAAAGTCTTAAGAACTGTATAAAAGTCACTCAGAAATTTCTGCCTCCATGCAAGCCTGAAATAATTTAAACCTTCAAACACAAGGTGCAACTTTATGCACAGGACAATAAACACAGAAGATCACATGTGAAAGCATTTCATTTCACAGGTGTACAATTTTAATGCTTTTAGAATACCTCATACCTCTTACCAGCTATTTAGGGTCCTGTATCCTACTCACAAAATTACCTTGCCTGCAACCTCTCACTCTACACAAACAACTACTGCACAGGAAGTAGGAAGGCAGAAGGTGGGGCAGATTATGCAAATGTATGCTGTCAATGTGCCTTGCAGATTCTCGCAGGATTTCTAGCTCCTTGCAGGATACAAGAGAGCAGACCTTGTTTCAGATCAACTGTCCCTAGCAGGGAACATCTGAGCACATGCAGTCTTTTGCTCTCTAGCCCCTGGCCTGGGACTCACCCTCACTGGCTGAGGCGTGAATTTCTGCATACCAAAGTTGCATAGATGGTACGTTTGTGGTCGGTTTGGAATGGGTGGGAGGTCAAAAGCAGGGAAAAGTATGTCGCCTTCACTTCTAGTCTCCTCTTCTAGGCCTACCTGCTGTTCAATCACTCTGTCTTTGTTTCATTCTCTCCTTCTCTCAAGAAAAAAGTAGAGTAAACACACAATTGTCAGAAGTGGGATTTGATCCCACGCCTCCAGAAGAGACTGCGACCTAAACGCAGCGCCTTAGACCACTCGGCCATCCTGACTTGCATTTGTGGAACCTTCCACAGGCCAGACAGCCATGCAAGTGGGGTACCGAAAAGGCATGCCCTCAATTTATTTATCCTATTATAAGTACTTCCAACAGATCTTTGAACAATCCATAGAGAGCAGTACCTATGAAGAACTCTTTAGACCTTTAAGGCGTACAAAGAGAAAGTGCTATTAACCAGCCACTTGAACGGCCCAAAGCTGCTTTGAAATTGAGTCAACAGCCACCTCTTGGCTAGCTAAAGCAAATTCAAAAGGAATTTCAATGTCACAACATAGGGTGGAATACGCAAATCTAAGCAGCCCCTGATCACAGCCCTGAGGAAATTGCCGTAAGTGTGCTGGAGTCCAACTGTCTACCAGATGCTAGGCATTCTTCCATATTTGCATGGCCTGTCTGGCCAGGGCATACAAGACCATGACTCTTCCAGATGAGCTCTTACATGGGTCCTATGCTCATATAGTAAGGACTGCACTTTCTCAGCAAGACTTTATACAACTGAAATATATGAGAAACCCCAGCTCTCTTGACTAGATGAGGACGGAATCACATCCCAGGTGAAGACCAACAGATGCAACTTCCATCAGATGTTAACCTGAAAAAGGAGATTATATCTCCAAAAGTCATGTCAGAAGTGGGATTCGAACCCACGCCTCCAGAGGAGACTGCGGCCTAAACACAGCGCCTTAGATCACTCGGCCATCCTGACAGTGCAGAGTCTTAAGAAATGTATAAAAGTCATTCAGAAATTTCTGCCTCCATGCAAGCCTGAAATAATTTAAACCTTCAAACACAAGGTGGAAGTTTATGCACAGGACAATAAACACAGAAGATCACATGTGAAAGCATTTCATTTCACAGGTGTACAATTTTTATGCTTTTAGAATACCTCATACCTCTCACCAGCTATTTAGGGTCCTGTATCCTACTCACAAAATTACCTTGCCTGCGACCTCCCTCTCTACACAAACAACTACTGCACAGGAAGTAGGAAGGCAGAAGGTGGGGCATATTATGCAAATGTATGCTGTCATTGTGCCTTGCAGATTCATGCAGGATTTCTAGATCCTTGCTGGATACAAGAGAGCAGACCATGTTTCAGATCAACTGTCCCTAGCAGGGAACGTCTGAGCACATGCAGTCTTTTTCTCTCTAGCCCCTGGCCTGGGACTCACCCGCACTGGCTTAGGCGTGAATTTCTGCATACCAACGTTGCATAGATGGTACATTTGTGGTCGGTTTGGGATGGGTGGGAGGTCAAAAGCAGGGAAAAGTATGTCACCTTCACTTTTAGTCTCCTCTTCTAGGCCTACCTGCCGTTCACTCACTCTGTCTTTGTTTCATTCTCTCCTTCCTCAACACCCCTTCTCACTCACTCGCTCTATCACTTGTGCTCTTTCCCCTTGCTCTGCATTTCATAGTGGAAACATCTCTTGAATGGAGCATTAGAAAATGAGGTTACATAAAATTAACAATCTACTTATTGGAAACCAAAAATATCACAAGACTGAATGTAACCCATTTCATTAATAAAAGGGACTTTTTAAGCACCCCCCAAAAAACACATAAAACACCACGAGTGCGAGAAGAATATTATACGAGCTTGAAGACAGAATTGGGCAAATTAATTTGCAGTTGAAACTGAAGTTTGTTACTTATTCAGATATTATATGCACTGCCAATTTTTAGCTGCGATTCTAAAAGAACTCAGAGACAAAATGGACTTAAAGTTATGTCAGAAATGGGATTCGAACCCACGCCTCCAGGAGAGACTGCGGCCTTAACGCAGCGCCTTAGACCACTCAGCCATCCTGACCACATGTTGCTTGATCATCTACAGAGAGGAAAAGATATTGTGAACCAAAAAAAGCACACATCTTAGGCCATGAGTGGCTAGAGCAAGAAAAAAACTCACTGCACTTTTCCAAGTAGACAACCATATAAGCCCATGTGAGGGAAATGATCTGATTTTTTCTGTCTCAAGAAAAAAGTAGAGTAAACACACAATTGTCAGAAGTGGGATTCAAACCCACGTCTCCAGAAGAGACTGCAACCTGAACACAGCGCCTTAGACCACTCGGCCATCCTGAGTTGCATTTGTGGCACCTTCCACAAGCCAGACAGCCATGCAAGTGGGGTACCGAAAAGGCATTCCCTCAATTATTTTATCCTATTATAACTACTTCCAACAGATCTTTGAACAATCCATAGAGAGCAGTACCTATGAAGAACTCTTTAGACCTTTAAGGCGTACAAAGAGAAAGTGCTATTCACCAGCCACTTGAACGGCCCAAAGCTGCTTTGAAATTGAGTCAACAGCCACCTCTTGGCTAGCTAAAGCAAATTCAACAAGGAATTTCAATGTCACAACATAGGGTGGAATACGCAAATCCAAGCATCCCCTGATCACAGCCCTGAGGAAATTGCTGTAAGTGTGCTGGAGTCCAACTGTCTACCAGATGCTAAGCATTCTTCGATATTTGCATGGCCTGTCTGGCCAGGGCATACAAGAGCATGACTCTTCCAGATGAGCTCTTACATGGGTCCTATGCTCATATAGTAAGGACTGGACTTTGTCAGCAAGACTTTATACAACCGAAATATATGAGAAACCCCAGCTCTCTTGACTAGATGAGGACGGAATCACGTCCCAGGTGAAGACCAACAGATGCAACTTCCATCAGATGTTAACCTGATAAAGGAGATTATATCTCCAAAAGTCATGTCAGAAGTGGGATTCAAACCCACGACTCCAGAGGAGACTGCGGCCTAAACACATTGCCTTAGACCACTCGGCCATCCTGCAGTGCAAAGTCTTAAGAACTGTATAAAAGTCACTCAGAAATTTCTGCCTCCATGCAAGCCTGAAATAATTTAAACCTTCAAACACAAGGTGCAACTTTATGCACAGGACAATAAACACAGAAGATCACATGTGAAAGCATTTCATTTCACAGGTGTACAATTTTTATGCTTTTAGAATACCTCATACCTCTTACCAGCTATTTAGGGTCCTGTATCCTACTCACACAATTACCTTGCCTGCAACCTCTCACTCTACACAAACAACTACTGCACAGGAAGTAGGAAGGCAGAAGGTGGGGCAGATTATGCAAATGTATGCTGTCAATGTGCCTTGCAGATTCTCGCAGGATTTCTAGCTCCTTGCAGGATACAAGAGAGCAGACCTTGTTTCAGATCAACTGTCCCTAGCAGGGAACATCTGAGCACATGCAGTCTTTTGCTCACTAGCCCCTGACCTGGGACTCACCCTCACTGGCTGAGGCGTGAATTTCTGCATACCAAAGTTGCATAGATGGTACGTTTGTGGTCGGTTTGGAATGGGTGGGAGGTCAAAAGCAGGGAAAAGTATGTCGCCTTTACTTCTAGTCTCCTCTTCTAGGCCTACCTGCTGTTCACTCACTCTGTCTTTGTTTCATTCTCTCCTTCCTCAACACCCCTTCAGACTCACTCGCTCTATCACTTGTGCTCTTTCCCCTTGCTCTGCATTTCATAGTGGAAACATCTCTTGAATGGAGCATTAGAAAATGAGGTTACATAAAATTAACAATCTACTTATTGGAAACCAAAAATATCACAAGACTGAATGTAACCCATTTCATTAATAAAAGGGACTTTTTAAGCACCCCCCAAAAAACACATAAAACACCACGAGTGCTAGAAGAATATTATACGAGCTTGAAGACAGAATTGGGCAAATTAATTTGCAGTTGAAACTGAAGTTTGTTACTTATTCAGATATTATATGCACTGCCAATTTTTAGCTGAGATTCTAAAAGAACTCAGACTCAAAATGGACTTAAAGTTTTGTCAGAAGTGGGATTCAAACCCATGCCTCCAGGAGAGACTGCGGCCTTAACACAGCGCCTTAGACCACTAGGCCATCCTGATCACATGTTGCTTGATCATCTACAGAGAGGGAAAGATATTGTGAACCAAAAAAAGCACACATCTTAGGTCATGAGTGGTTAGAGCAAGAAAAAAACTCACTGCACTTTTCCAAGTAGACAACCATATAAGCCCATGTGAGGGAAATGATCTGATTTTTTCTCTCTCAAGAAAAAAGTAGAGTAAACACAAAATTGTCAGAAGTGGGATTCGAACCCACACCTCCAGAAGAGACTGCGACCTGAACACAGCGCCTTAGACCACTCGGCCATCCTGACTTGCATTTGTGGCACCTTCCACAGGCCAGACAGCCATGCAAGTGGGGTACCGAAAAGGCTTTCCCTCAATTTATTTATCCTATTATAAGTACTTCCAACAGATCTTTGAACAATCCATAGAGAGCAGTACCTATGAAGAACTCTTTAGACCTTTAAGGCGTACAAAGAGAAAGTGCTATTCACCAGCCACTTGAACGGCCCAAAGCGGCTTTGAAATTGAGTCAACAGCCACCTCTTGGCTAGCTAAAGCAAATTCAACAAGGAATTTCAATGTCACAACATAGGGTGGAATACGCAAATCTAAGCAGCCCCTGATCACAGCCCTGAGGAAATTGGCGTAAGTGTGCTGGAGTCCAACTGTCTACCAGATGCTAGGCATTCTTCCATATTCGCATGAACTGTCTGGCCAGGGCATACAAGAGCATGACTCTTCCAGATGAGCTCTTACATGGGTCCCATGCTCATATAGTAAGGACTGCACTTTGTCAGCAAGACTTTATACAACCGAAATATATGAGAAACCCCAGCTCTCTTGACTAGATGAGGACGGAATCACGTCCCAGGTGAAGACCAACAGATGCAACTTCCGTCAGATGTTAACCTGAAAAAGGAGATTATATCTCCAAAAGTCATGTCAGAAGTGGGATTCGAACCCACGCCTCCAGAGGAGACTGCAGCCTAAACACAGCACCTTAGACCACTCGGCCATCCTGACAGTGCATAGTGTTAAGAAATGTATAAAAGTCACTCAGAAATTTCTGCCTCCATGCAAGCCTGAAATAATTTAAACCTTCAAACACAAGGTGCAACTTTACGCACAGGACAATAAACACAGAAGATCACATGTGAAAGCATTTCATTTCACAGGTGTACAATTTTTATGCTTTTAGAATTTCTCATACCTCTCACCAGCTATTTAGGGTCCTGTATCCTACTCACAAAATTTCCTTGCCTGCGACCTCTCTCTCTACACAAACAACTACTGCACAGGAAGTAGGAAGGCAGAAGGTGGGGCATATTATGCAAATGTATGCTGTCATTGTGCCTTGCAGATTCATGCAGGATTTCTAGATCCTTGCTGGATACAAGAGAGCAGACCTTGTTTCAGATCAACTGTCCCTAGCAGGGAACGTCTGAGCACATGCAGTCTTTTGCTCTCTAGCCCCTGGCCAGGGACTCACCCTCACTGGCTGAGGCGTGAATTTCTGCATACCAACGTTGCATAGATGGTACGTTTGTGGTCGGTTTGGGATGGGTGGGAGGTCAAAAGCAGGGAAAAGTATGTTGCCTTCACTTCTAGTCTCCTCTTCTAGGCCTACCTGCGGTTCACTCACTCTCTCTTTGTTTCATTCTCTCCTTCCTCAACACCCCTTCTCACTCACTCGCTCTATCACTTGTGCTCTTTCCCCTTGCTCTGCATTTCATAGTGGAAACATCTCTTGAATGGAGCATTAGAAAATGAGGTTACATAAAATTAACAATCTACTTATTGGAAACCAAAAATATCACAAGACTGAATGTAACCCATTTCATTAATAAAAGGGACTTTTTAAGCACCCCCCAAAAAACACCTAAAACACCACGAGTGCGAGAAGAATATTATACGAGCTTCAAGACAGAATTGGGCAAATTCATTTGCAGTTGAAACTGAAGTTTGTTACTTATTCGGATATTATATGCACTGCCAATTTTTAGCTGAGATTCTAAAAGAACTCAGAGAGAAAATGGACTTAAATTTTTGTCAGAAGTGGGATTCGAACCCGCGCCTCCAGGAGAGACTGCGGCCTTAACGCAGCGCCTTAGACCACTCGGCCATCCTGACCACATGTTGTTTGATCATCAACAGAGAGGGAAAGATATTGTGAACCAAAAAAAGCACACATCTTAGGCCATGAGTGGCTAGAGCAAGAAAAAAACTCACTGCACTTTTCCAAGTAGACAACCATATAAGCCCATGTGAGGGAAATGATCAGATTTTTTTGTCTCTCAAGAAAAAAGTAGAGTAAACACACAATTGTCAGAAGTGGGATTTGAACCCACGCCTCCAGAAGAGACTGCGACCTGAACGCAGCGCCTTAGACCACTTGGCCATCCTGACTTGCATTTGTGGAACCTTCCACAGGCCAGACAGCCATGCAAGTGGGGTACCGAAAAGGCATGCCCTCAATTTATTTATCCTATTATAAGTACTTCCAACAGATCTTTGAACAATCCATAGAGAGCAGTAACTATGAAGAACTCTTTAGACCTTTAAGGCGTACAAAGAGAAAGTGCTATTAACCAGCCACTTGAACGGCCCAAAGCTGCTTTGAAATTGAGTCAACAGCCACCTCTTGGCTAGCTAAAGCAAATTCAACAAGGAATTTCAATGTCACAACATAGGGTGGAATACGCAAATCTAAGCAGCCCCTGATCACAGCCCTGAGGAAATTGCCGTAAGTGTGCTGGAGTCCAACTGTCTACCAGATGCTAGGCATTCTTCCATATTTGCATGGCCTGTCCGGCCAGGGCATACAAGAGCATGACTCTTCCAGATGAGCTCTTACATGGGTCCTATGCTCATATAGTAAGGACTGCACTTTGTCACCAAGACTTTATACAACCGAAATATATGAGAAACCCCAGCTCTCTTGACTAGATGAGGATGGAATCACGTCCCAGGTGAAGACCAACAGATGCAACTTCCATCAGATGTTAACCTGATAAAGGAGATTATATCTCCAAAAGTCATGATAGAAGTGGGATTTGAACCCACGCCTCCAGAGGAGACTGCGGCCTAAACACAGCGCCTTAGACCACTCGGCCATCCTGACAGTGCAGAGTCTTAAGAAATGTATAAAAGTCACTCAGAAATTTCTGCCTCCATGCAAGCCTGAAATAATTTAAACCTTCAAACACAAGGTGCAACTTTATGCACAGGACAATAAACACAGAAGATCACACGTGAAAGCATTTCATTTCACAGGTGTACAATTTCTATGCTTTTAGAATACCTCATACCTCTCCTCAGCTATTTAGGGTCCTGTATCCTACTCACAAAATTACCTTGCCTGCGACCTCTCTCTCTACACAAACAACTACTGCACAGGAAGTAGGAAGGCAGAAGGTGGGGCAGATTATCCAAATGTATGCTGTCAATGTGCCTTGCAGATTCATGCAGGATTTCTAGATCCTTGCTGGATACAAGAGAGCAGACCTTGTTTCAGATCAACTGTCCCTAGCAGGGAACGTCTGAGCACATGCAGTCTTTTGCTCTCTAGCCCCTGGCCTGGGACTCACCCTCACTGGCTGAGGTGTGAATTTCTGCATACCAACGTTGCATAGATGGTACGTTTGTGGTCGGTTTGGGATGGGTGGGAGGTCAAAAGCAGGGAAAAGTATGTCGCCTTCACTTCTAGTCTCCTCTTCTAGGCCTACCTATCGTTCACTCACTCTGTCTTTCTTTCATTCTCTCCTTCCTCAACACCCCTTCTAACTCACTTGCTCTTTCCCGTTGCTCTGCATTTCATAGTGGAAACATCTCTTGAATGGAGCATTAGAAAATGAGGTTACATAAAATTAACAATCTACTTATTGGAAACCAAAAATATCACAAGACTGAATGTAACCCATCTCATTAATAAAAGGGACTTTTTAAGCACTCCCCAAAAAACACATACAACACCACGAGTGCTAGAAGAATATTATACGAGCTTGAAGACAGAATTGGGCAAATAAATTTGCAGTTGAAACTGAAGTTTGTTATTTATTCAGATATTATATGCACTGCCAATTTTTAGCCGTGTTTCTAAGAGAACTGAGAGACAAAATGGACTTAAAGTTTTGTCAGAAGTGGGATTCGAACCCACACCTCCAGGAGAGACTGCGGCCCTAACGCAGCGTCTTAGACCACTCGGCCATCCTGACCACATGCTGCTTGATCATCTACAGAGAGGGAAAGATATTGTGAACCAAAAAAAGCACACATCTTAGGTCATGAGTGGCTAGAGCAAGAAAAAAACTCACTGCACTTTTCCAAGTAGACAACCATATAAGCCCATGTGAGGGAAATGATCTGATTTTTTCTCTCTCAAGAAAAAAATAGAGTAAACACACAATTGTCAGAAGTGGGATTTGAACCCACGCCTCCAGAAGAGACTGCGACCTGAACGCAGCGCCTTAGACCACTCGGCCATCCTGCCTTGCATTTGTGGAACCTTCCACAGGCCAGACAGCCATACAAGTGGGGTACCGAAAAGGCATGCCCTCAATTTATTTATCCTATTATAAGTACTTCCAACAGATCTTTGAACAATCCATAGAGAGCAGTACCTATGAAGAACTCTTTAGACCTTTAAGGCGTACAAAGAGAAGTGCTATTCACCAGCCACTTGAACGGCCCAAAGCTGCTTTGAAATTGAGTCAACAGCCACCTCTTGGCTAGCTAAAGCAAATTCAACAAGGAATTTCAATGTCACAACATAGGGTGGAATACGCAAATCTAAGCAGCCCCTGATCACAGCCCTGAGGAAATTGCCGTAAGTGTGCTGGAATCCAACTGTCTACCAGATGCTAGGCATTCTTCCATATTTGCATGGCCTGTCTGGCCAGGGCATACAAGAGCATGACTCTTCCAAATGAGCTCTTACATGGGTCCTATGCTCATATAGTAAGGACTGCACTTTGTCAGCAAGACTTTATACAACCGAAATATATGAGAAACCCCAGCTCTCTTGACTAGATGAGGACGGAATCACATCCCAGGTGAAGACCAACAGATGCAACTTCCATCAGATGTTAACCTGAAAAAGGAGATTACATCTCCAAAAGTCATGTCAGAAGTGGGATTCGAACCCACGCCTCCAGAGGAGACTGCGGCCTAAACACAGCACCTTAGACCACTCGGCCATCCTGACAGTGCAACGTCTTAAGAAATGTATAAAAGTCACTCAGAAATTTCTGCCTCCATGCAAGCCTGAAATAATTTAAACCTTCAAACACAAGGTGCAACTTTATGCACAGGACAATAAACACAGAAGATCACATGTGAAAGCATTTCATTTCACAGGTGTACAATTTTTATGCTTTTAGAATTTCTCATACCTCTCACCAGCTATTTAGGGTCCTGTATCCTACTCACAAAATTTCCTTGCCTGCGACCTCTCTCTCTACACAAACAACTACTGCACAGGAAGTAGGAAGGCAGAAGGTGGGGCATATTATGCAAATGTATGCTGTCATTGTGCCTTGCAGATTCATGCAGGATTTCTAGATCCTTGCTGGATACAAGAGAGCAGACCTTGTTTCAGATCAACTGTCCCTAGCAGGGAACGTCTGAGCACATGCAGTCTTTTGCTCTCTAGCCCCTGGCCTGGGACTCACCCTCACTGGCTGAGGCGTGAATTTCTGCATACCAACGTTGCATAGATGGTACGTTTGTGGTCGGTTTGGGATGGGTGGGAGGTCAAAAGCAGGGAAAAGTATGTTGCCTTCACTTCTAGTCTCCTCTTCTAGGCCTACCTGCGGTTCACTCACTCTGTCTTTGTTTCATTCTCTCCTTCCTCAACACCCCTTCTCACTCACTCGCTCTATCACTTGTGCTCTTTCCCCTTGCTCTGCATTTCATAGTGGAAACATCTCTTGAATGGAGCATTAGAAAATGAGGTTACATAAAATTAACAATCTACTTATTGGAAACCAAAAATATCACAAGACTGAATGTAACCCATTTCATTAATAAAAGGGACTTTTTAAGCACCCCCCAAAAAACACATAAAACACCACGAGTGCGAGAAGAATATTATACGAGCTTGAAGACAGAATTGGGCAAATTCATTTGCAGTTGAAACTGAAGTTTGTTACTTATTCGGATATTATATGCACTGCCAATTTTTAGCTGAGATTCTAAAAGAACTCAGAGACAAAATGGACTTAAATTTTTGTCAGATGTGGGATTCGAACCCGCGCCTCCAGGAGAGACTGCGGCCTTAACGCAGCGCGTTTAGACCACGCGGCCATCCTGACCACATGTTGTTTGATCATCAACAGAGAGGGAAAGATATTGTGAACCAAAAAAAGCACACATCTTTGGCCATGAGTGGCTAGAGCAAGAAAAAAACTCACTGCACTTTTCCAAGTAGACAACCATATAAGCCCATGTGAGGGAAATGATCTGATTTTTTTGTCTCTCAAGAAAAAAGTAGAGTAAACACACAATTGTCAGAAGTGAGATTTGAACCCACGCCTCCAGAAGAGACTGCGACCTGAACGCAGCGCCTTAGACCACTCGGCCATCCTGACTTGCATTTGTGGAACCTTCCACAGTCCAGACAGCCATGCAAGTGGGGTACCGAAAAGGCATGCCCTCAATTTATTTATCCTATTATAAGTACTTCCAACAGATCTTTGAACAATCCATGAGAGCAGTAACTATGAAGAACTCTTTAGACCTTTAAGGCGTACAAAGAGAAAGTGCTATTAACCAGCCACTTGAACGGCCCAAAGCTGCTTTGAAATTGAGTCAACAGCCACCTCTTGGCTAGCTAAAGCAAATTCAACAAGGAATTTCAATGTCACAACATAGGGTGGAATACGCAAATCTAAGCAGCCCCTGATCACAGCCCTGAGGAAATTTCCGTAAGTGTGCTGGAGTCCAACTGTCTACCAGATGCTAGGCATTCTTCCATATTTGCATGGCCTGTCTGGCCAGGGCATACAAGAGCATGACTCTTCCAGATGAGCTCTTACATGGGTCCTATGCTCATATAGTAAGGACTGGACTTTGTCAGCAAGACTTTATACAACCGAAATATATGAGAAACCCCAGCTCTCTTGACTAGATGAGGACGGAATCACGTCCCAGGTGAAGACCAACAGATGCAACTTCCATCAGATGTTAACCTGATAAAGGAGATTATATCTCCAAAAGTCATGTCAGAAGTGGGATTCAAACCCACGCCTCCAGAGGAGACTGCGGCCTAAACACATCGCCTCAGACCACTCGGCCATCCTGACAGTGCAAAGTCTTAAGAACTGTATAAAAGTCACTCAGAAATTTCTGCCTCCATGCAAGCCTGAAATAATTTAAACCTTCAAACACAAGGTGCAACTTTATGCACAGGACAATAAACACAGAAGATCACATGTGAAAGCATTTCATTTCACAGGTGTACAATTTTAATGCTTTTAGAATACCTCATACCTCTTACCAGCTATTTAGGGTCCTGTATCCTACTCACAAAATTACCTTGCCTGCAACCTCTCACTCTACACAAACAACTACTGCACAGGAAGTAGGAAGGCAGAAGGTGGGGCAGATTATGCAAATGTATGCTGTCAATGTGCCTTGCAGATTCTCGCAGGATTTCTAGCTCCTTGCAGGATACAAGAGAGCAGACCTTGTTTCAGATCAACTGTCCCTAGCAGGGAACATCTGAGCACATGCAGTCTTTTGCTCTCTAGCCCCTGGCCTGGGACTCACCCTCACTGGCTGAGGCGTGAATTTCTGCATACCAAAGTTGCATAGATGGTACGTTTGTGGTCGGTTTGGAATGGGTGGGAGGTCAAAAGCAGGGAAAAGTATGTCGCCTTCACTTCTAGTCTCCTCTTCTAGGCCTACCTGCTGTTCAATCACTCTGTCTTTGTTTCATTCTCTCCTTCTCTCAAGAAAAAAGTAGAGTAAACACACAATTGTCAGAAGTGGGATTTGATCCCACGCCTCCAGAAGAGACTGCGACCTAAACGCAGCGCCTTAGACCACTCGGCCATCCTGACTTGCATTTGTGGAACCTTCCACAGGCCAGACAGCCATGCAAGTGGGGTACCGAAAAGGCATGCCCTCAATTTATTTATCCTATTATAAGTACTTCCAACAGATCTTTGAACAATCCATAGAGAGCAGTACCTATGAAGAACTCTTTAGACCTTTAAGGCGTACAAAGAGAAAGTGCTATTAACCAGCCACTTGAACGGCCCAAAGCTGCTTTGAAATTGAGTCAACAGCCACCTCTTGGCTAGCTAAAGCAAATTCAAAAGGAATTTCAATGTCACAACATAGGGTGGAATACGCAAATCTAAGCAGCCCCTGATCACAGCCCTGAGGAAATTGCCGTAAGTGTGCTGGAGTCCAACTGTCTACCAGATGCTAGGCATTCTTCCATATTTGCATGGCCTGTCTGGCCAGGGCATACAAGACCATGACTCTTCCAGATGAGCTCTTACATGGGTCCTATGCTCATATAGTAAGGACTGCACTTTCTCAGCAAGACTTTATACAACTGAAATATATGAGAAACCCCAGCTCTCTTGACTAGATGAGGACGGAATCACATCCCAGGTGAAGACCAACAGATGCAACTTCCATCAGATGTTAACCTGAAAAAGGAGATTATATCTCCAAAAGTCATGTCAGAAGTGGGATTCGAACCCACGCCTCCAGAGGAGACTGCGGCCTAAACACAGCGCCTTAGATCACTCGGCCATCCTGACAGTGCAGAGTCTTAAGAAATGTATAAAAGTCATTCAGAAATTTCTGCCTCCATGCAAGCCTGAAATAATTTAAACCTTCAAACACAAGGTGGAAGTTTATGCACAGGACAATAAACACAGAAGATCACATGTGAAAGCATTTCATTTCACAGGTGTACAATTTTTATGCTTTTAGAATACCTCATACCTCTCACCAGCTATTTAGGGTCCTGTATCCTACTCACAAAATTACCTTGCCTGCGACCTCCCTCTCTACACAAACAACTACTGCACAGGAAGTAGGAAGGCAGAAGGTGGGGCATATTATGCAAATGTATGCTGTCATTGTGCCTTGCAGATTCATGCAGGATTTCTAGATCCTTGCTGGATACAAGAGAGCAGACCATGTTTCAGATCAACTGTCCCTAGCAGGGAACGTCTGAGCACATGCAGTCTTTTTCTCTCTAGCCCCTGGCCTGGGACTCACCCGCACTGGCTTAGGCGTGAATTTCTGCATACCAACGTTGCATAGATGGTACATTTGTGGTCGGTTTGGGATGGGTGGGAGGTCAAAAGCAGGGAAAAGTATGTCACCTTCACTTTTAGTCTCCTCTTCTAGGCCTACCTGCCGTTCACTCACTCTGTCTTTGTTTCATTCTCTCCTTCCTCAACACCCCTTCTCACTCACTCGCTCTATCACTTGTGCTCTTTCCCCTTGCTCTGCATTTCATAGTGGAAACATCTCTTGAATGGAGCATTAGA
Organism: Lissotriton vulgaris; assembly: GCF_964263255.1. Classification (NCBI taxonomy): domain Eukaryota; kingdom Metazoa; phylum Chordata; class Amphibia; order Caudata; family Salamandridae; genus Lissotriton; species Lissotriton vulgaris. The sequence goes on along the minus strand of NC_141696.1, from coordinate 152,711,819 downwards.
AAATGAGGTTACATAAAATTAACAATCTACTTATTGGAAACCAAAAATATCACAAGACTGAATGTAACCCATTTCATTAATAAAAGGGACTTTTTAAGCACCCCCCAAAAAACACATAAAACACCACGAGTGCGAGAAGAATATTATACGAGCTTGAAGACAGAATTGGGCAAATTAATTTGCAGTTGAAACTGAAGTTTGTTACTTATTCAGATATTATATGCACTGCCAATTTTTAGCTGCGATTCTAAAAGAACTCAGAGACAAAATGGACTTAAAGTTATGTCAGAAATGGGATTCGAACCCACGCCTCCAGGAGAGACTGCGGCCTTAACGCAGCGCCTTAGACCACTCAGCCATCCTGACCACATGTTGCTTGATCATCTACAGAGAGGAAAAGATATTGTGAACCAAAAAAAGCACACATCTTAGGCCATGAGTGGCTAGAGCAAGAAAAAAACTCACTGCACTTTTCCAAGTAGACAACCATATAAGCCCATGTGAGGGAAATGATCTGATTTTTTCTGTCTCAAGAAAAAAGTAGAGTAAACACACAATTGTCAGAAGTGGGATTCAAACCCACGTCTCCAGAAGAGACTGCAACCTGAACACAGCGCCTTAGACCACTCGGCCATCCTGAGTTGCATTTGTGGCACCTTCCACAAGCCAGACAGCCATGCAAGTGGGGTACCGAAAAGGCATTCCCTCAATTATTTTATCCTATTATAACTACTTCCAACAGATCTTTGAACAATCCATAGAGAGCAGTACCTATGAAGAACTCTTTAGACCTTTAAGGCGTACAAAGAGAAAGTGCTATTCACCAGCCACTTGAACGGCCCAAAGCTGCTTTGAAATTGAGTCAACAGCCACCTCTTGGCTAGCTAAAGCAAATTCAACAAGGAATTTCAATGTCACAACATAGGGTGGAATACGCAAATCCAAGCATCCCCTGATCACAGCCCTGAGGAAATTGCTGTAAGTGTGCTGGAGTCCAACTGTCTACCAGATGCTAAGCATTCTTCGATATTTGCATGGCCTGTCTGGCCAGGGCATACAAGAGCATGACTCTTCCAGATGAGCTCTTACATGGGTCCTATGCTCATATAGTAAGGACTGGACTTCGTCAGCAAGACTTTATACAACCGAAATATATGAGAAACCCCAGCTCTCTTGACTAGATGAGGACGGAATCACGTCCCAGGTGAAGACCAACAGATGCAACTTCCATCAGATGTTAACCTGATAAAGGAGATTATATCTCCAAAAGTCATGTCAGAAGTGGGATTCAAACCCACGACTCCAGAGGAGACTGCGGCCTAAACACATTGCCTTAGACCACTCGGCCATCCTGCAGTGCAAAGTCTTAAGAACTGTATAAAAGTCACTCAGAAATTTCTGCCTCCATGCAAGCCTGAAATAATTTAAACCTTCAAACACAAGGTGCAACTTTATGCACAGGACAATAAACACAGAAGATCACATGTGAAAGCATTTCATTTCACAGGTGTACAATTTTTATGCTTTTAGAATACCTCATACCTCTTACCAGCTATTTAGGGTCCTGTATCCTACTCACACAATTACCTTGCCTGCAACCTCTCACTCTACACAAACAACTACTGCACAGGAAGTAGGAAGGCAGAAGGTGGGGCAGATTATGCAAATGTATGCTGTCAATGTGCCTTGCAGATTCTCGCAGGATTTCTAGCTCCTTGCAGGATACAAGAGAGCAGACCTTGTTTCAGATCAACTGTCCCTAGCAGGGAACATCTGAGCACATGCAGTCTTTTGCTCACTAGCCCCTGACCTGGGACTCACCCTCACTGGCTGAGGCGTGAATTTCTGCATACCAAAGTTGCATAGATGGTACGTTTGTGGTCGGTTTGGAATGGGTGGGAGGTCAAAAGCAGGGAAAAGTATGTCGCCTTTACTTCTAGTCTCCTCTTCTAGGCCTACCTGCTGTTCACTCACTCTGTCTTTGTTTCATTCTCTCCTTCCTCAACACCCCTTCAGACTCACTCGCTCTATCACTTGTGCTCTTTCCCCTTGCTCTGCATTTCATAGTGGAAACATCTCTTGAATGGAGCATTAGAAAATGAGGTTACATAAAATTAACAATCTACTTATTGGAAACCAAAAATATCACAAGACTGAATGTAACCCATTTCATTAATAAAAGGGACTTTTTAAGCACCCCCCAAAAAACACATAAAACACCACGAGTGCTAGAAGAATATTATACGAGCTTGAAGACAGAATTGGGCAAATTAATTTGCAGTTGAAACTGAAGTTTGTTACTTATTCAGATATTATATGCACTGCCAATTTTTAGCTGAGATTCTAAAAGAACTCAGACTCAAAATGGACTTAAAGTTTTGTCAGAAGTGGGATTCAAACCCATGCCTCCAGGAGAGACTGCGGCCTTAACACAGCGCCTTAGACCACTAGGCCATCCTGATCACATGTTGCTTGATCATCTACAGAGAGGGAAAGATATTGTGAACCAAAAAAAGCACACATCTTAGGTCATGAGTGGTTAGAGCAAGAAAAAAACTCACTGCACTTTTCCAAGTAGACAACCATATAAGCCCATGTGAGGGAAATGATCTGATTTTTTCTCTCTCAAGAAAAAAGTAGAGTAAACACAAAATTGTCAGAAGTGGGATTCGAACCCACACCTCCAGAAGAGACTGCGACCTGAACACAGCGCCTTAGACCACTCGGCCATCCTGACTTGCATTTGTGGCACCTTCCACAGGCCAGACAGCCATGCAAGTGGGGTACCGAAAAGGCTTTCCCTCAATTTATTTATCCTATTATAAGTACTTCCAACAGATCTTTGAACAATCCATAGAGAGCAGTACCTATGAAGAACTCTTTAGACCTTTAAGGCGTACAAAGAGAAAGTGCTATTCACCAGCCACTTGAACGGCCCAAAGCGGCTTTGAAATTGAGTCAACAGCCACCTCTTGGCTAGCTAAAGCAAATTCAACAAGGAATTTCAATGTCACAACATAGGGTGGAATACGCAAATCTAAGCAGCCCCTGATCACAGCCCTGAGGAAATTGGCGTAAGTGTGCTGGAGTCCAACTGTCTACCAGATGCTAGGCATTCTTCCATATTCGCATGAACTGTCTGGCCAGGGCATACAAGAGCATGACTCTTCCAGATGAGCTCTTACATGGGTCCCATGCTCATATAGTAAGGACTGCACTTTGTCAGCAAGACTTTATACAACCGAAATATATGAGAAACCCCAGCTCTCTTGACTAGATGAGGACGGAATCACGTCCCAGGTGAAGACCAACAGATGCAACTTCCGTCAGATGTTAACCTGAAAAAGGAGATTATATCTCCAAAAGTCATGTCAGAAGTGGGATTCGAACCCACGCCTCCAGAGGAGACTGCAGCCTAAACACAGCACCTTAGACCACTCGGCCATCCTGACAGTGCATAGTGTTAAGAAATGTATAAAAGTCACTCAGAAATTTCTGCCTCCATGCAAGCCTGAAATAATTTAAACCTTCAAACACAAGGTGCAACTTTACGCACAGGACAATAAACACAGAAGATCACATGTGAAAGCATTTCATTTCACAGGTGTACAATTTTTATGCTTTTAGAATTTCTCATACCTCTCACCAGCTATTTAGGGTCCTGTATCCTACTCACAAAATTTCCTTGCCTGCGACCTCTCTCTCTACACAAACAACTACTGCACAGGAAGTAGGAAGGCAGAAGGTGGGGCATATTATGCAAATGTATGCTGTCATTGTGCCTTGCAGATTCATGCAGGATTTCTAGATCCTTGCTGGATACAAGAGAGCAGACCTTGTTTCAGATCAACTGTCCCTAGCAGGGAACGTCTGAGCACATGCAGTCTTTTGCTCTCTAGCCCCTGGCCAGGGACTCACCCTCACTGGCTGAGGCGTGAATTTCTGCATACCAACGTTGCATAGATGGTACGTTTGTGGTCGGTTTGGGATGGGTGGGAGGTCAAAAGCAGGGAAAAGTATGTTGCCTTCACTTCTAGTCTCCTCTTCTAGGCCTACCTGCGGTTCACTCACTCTCTCTTTGTTTCATTCTCTCCTTCCTCAACACCCCTTCTCACTCACTCGCTCTATCACTTGTGCTCTTTCCCCTTGCTCTGCATTTCATAGTGGAAACATCTCTTGAATGGAGCATTAGAAAATGAGGTTACATAAAATTAACAATCTACTTATTGGAAACCAAAAATATCACAAGACTGAATGTAACCCATTTCATTAATAAAAGGGACTTTTTAAGCACCCCCCAAAAAACACCTAAAACACCACGAGTGCGAGAAGAATATTATACGAGCTTCAAGACAGAATTGGGCAAATTCATTTGCAGTTGAAACTGAAGTTTGTTACTTATTCGGATATTATATGCACTGCCAATTTTTAGCTGAGATTCTAAAAGAACTCAGAGAGAAAATGGACTTAAATTTTTGTCAGAAGTGGGATTCGAACCCGCGCCTCCAGGAGAGACTGCGGCCTTAACGCAGCGCCTTAGACCACTCGGCCATCCTGACCACATGTTGTTTGATCATCAACAGAGAGGGAAAGATATTGTGAACCAAAAAAAGCACACATCTTAGGCCATGAGTGGCTAGAGCAAGAAAAAAACTCACTGCACTTTTCCAAGTAGACAACCATATAAGCCCATGTGAGGGAAATGATCAGATTTTTTTGTCTCTCAAGAAAAAAGTAGAGTAAACACACAATTGTCAGAAGTGGGATTTGAACCCACGCCTCCAGAAGAGACTGCGACCTGAACGCAGCGCCTTAGACCACTTGGCCATCCTGACTTGCATTTGTGGAACCTTCCACAGGCCAGACAGCCATGCAAGTGGGGTACCGAAAAGGCATGCCCTCAATTTATTTATCCTATTATAAGTACTTCCAACAGATCTTTGAACAATCCATAGAGAGCAGTAACTATGAAGAACTCTTTAGACCTTTAAGGCGTACAAAGAGAAAGTGCTATTAACCAGCCACTTGAACGGCCCAAAGCTGCTTTGAAATTGAGTCAACAGCCACCTCTTGGCTAGCTAAAGCAAATTCAACAAGGAATTTCAATGTCACAACATAGGGTGGAATACGCAAATCTAAGCAGCCCCTGATCACAGCCCTGAGGAAATTGCCGTAAGTGTGCTGGAGTCCAACTGTCTACCAGATGCTAGGCATTCTTCCATATTTGCATGGCCTGTCCGGCCAGGGCATACAAGAGCATGACTCTTCCAGATGAGCTCTTACATGGGTCCTATGCTCATATAGTAAGGACTGCACTTTGTCACCAAGACTTTATACAACCGAAATATATGAGAAACCCCAGCTCTCTTGACTAGATGAGGATGGAATCACGTCCCAGGTGAAGACCAACAGATGCAACTTCCATCAGATGTTAACCTGATAAAGGAGATTATATCTCCAAAAGTCATGATAGAAGTGGGATTTGAACCCACGCCTCCAGAGGAGACTGCGGCCTAAACACAGCGCCTTAGACCACTCGGCCATCCTGACAGTGCAGAGTCTTAAGAAATGTATAAAAGTCACTCAGAAATTTCTGCCTCCATGCAAGCCTGAAATAATTTAAACCTTCAAACACAAGGTGCAACTTTATGCACAGGACAATAAACACAGAAGATCACACGTGAAAGCATTTCATTTCACAGGTGTACAATTTCTATGCTTTTAGAATACCTCATACCTCTCCTCAGCTATTTAGGGTCCTGTATCCTACTCACAAAATTACCTTGCCTGCGACCTCTCTCTCTACACAAACAACTACTGCACAGGAAGTAGGAAGGCAGAAGGTGGGGCAGATTATCCAAATGTATGCTGTCAATGTGCCTTGCAGATTCATGCAGGATTTCTAGATCCTTGCTGGATACAAGAGAGCAGACCTTGTTTCAGATCAACTGTCCCTAGCAGGGAACGTCTGAGCACATGCAGTCTTTTGCTCTCTAGCCCCTGGCCTGGGACTCACCCTCACTGGCTGAGGTGTGAATTTCTGCATACCAACGTTGCATAGATGGTACGTTTGTGGTCGGTTTGGGATGGGTGGGAGGTCAAAAGCAGGGAAAAGTATGTCGCCTTCACTTCTAGTCTCCTCTTCTAGGCCTACCTATCGTTCACTCACTCTGTCTTTCTTTCATTCTCTCCTTCCTCAACACCCCTTCTAACTCACTTGCTCTTTCCCGTTGCTCTGCATTTCATAGTGGAAACATCTCTTGAATGGAGCATTAGAAAATGAGGTTACATAAAATTAACAATCTACTTATTGGAAACCAAAAATATCACAAGACTGAATGTAACCCATCTCATTAATAAAAGGGACTTTTTAAGCACTCCCCAAAAAACACATACAACACCACGAGTGCTAGAAGAATATTATACGAGCTTGAAGACAGAATTGGGCAAATAAATTTGCAGTTGAAACTGAAGTTTGTTATTTATTCAGATATTATATGCACTGCCAATTTTTAGCCGTGTTTCTAAGAGAACTGAGAGACAAAATGGACTTAAAGTTTTGTCAGAAGTGGGATTCGAACCCACACCTCCAGGAGAGACTGCGGCCCTAACGCAGCGTCTTAGACCACTCGGCCATCCTGACCACATGCTGCTTGATCATCTACAGAGAGGGAAAGATATTGTGAACCAAAAAAAGCACACATCTTAGGTCATGAGTGGCTAGAGCAAGAAAAAAACTCACTGCACTTTTCCAAGTAGACAACCATATAAGCCCATGTGAGGGAAATGATCTGATTTTTTCTCTCTCAAGAAAAAAATAGAGTAAACACACAATTGTCAGAAGTGGGATTTGAACCCACGCCTCCAGAAGAGACTGCGACCTGAACGCAGCGCCTTAGACCACTCGGCCATCCTGCCTTGCATTTGTGGAACCTTCCACAGGCCAGACAGCCATACAAGTGGGGTACCGAAAAGGCATGCCCTCAATTTATTTATCCTATTATAAGTACTTCCAACAGATCTTTGAACAATCCATAGAGAGCAGTACCTATGAAGAACTCTTTAGACCTTTAAGGCGTACAAAGAGAAGTGCTATTCACCAGCCACTTGAACGGCCCAAAGCTGCTTTGAAATTGAGTCAACAGCCACCTCTTGGCTAGCTAAAGCAAATTCAACAAGGAATTTCAATGTCACAACATAGGGTGGAATACGCAAATCTAAGCAGCCCCTGATCACAGCCCTGAGGAAATTGCCGTAAGTGTGCTGGAATCCAACTGTCTACCAGATGCTAGGCATTCTTCCATATTTGCATGGCCTGTCTGGCCAGGGCATACAAGAGCATGACTCTTCCAAATGAGCTCTTACATGGGTCCTATGCTCATATAGTAAGGACTGCACTTTGTCAGCAAGACTTTATACAACCGAAATATATGAGAAACCCCAGCTCTCTTGACTAGATGAGGACGGAATCACATCCCAGGTGAAGACCAACAGATGCAACTTCCATCAGATGTTAACCTGAAAAAGGAGATTACATCTCCAAAAGTCATGTCAGAAGTGGGATTCGAACCCACGCCTCCAGAGGAGACTGCGGCCTAAACACAGCACCTTAGACCACTCGGCCATCCTGACAGTGCAACGTCTTAAGAAATGTATAAAAGTCACTCAGAAATTTCTGCCTCCATGCAAGCCTGAAATAATTTAAACCTTCAAACACAAGGTGCAACTTTATGCACAGGACAATAAACACAGAAGATCACATGTGAAAGCATTTCATTTCACAGGTGTACAATTTTTATGCTTTTAGAATTTCTCATACCTCTCACCAGCTATTTAGGGTCCTGTATCCTACTCACAAAATTTCCTTGCCTGCGACCTCTCTCTCTACACAAACAACTACTGCACAGGAAGTAGGAAGGCAGAAGGTGGGGCATATTATGCAAATGTATGCTGTCATTGTGCCTTGCAGATTCATGCAGGATTTCTAGATCCTTGCTGGATACAAGAGAGCAGACCTTGTTTCAGATCAACTGTCCCTAGCAGGGAACGTCTGAGCACATGCAGTCTTTTGCTCTCTAGCCCCTGGCCTGGGACTCACCCTCACTGGCTGAGGCGTGAATTTCTGCATACCAACGTTGCATAGATGGTACGTTTGTGGTCGGTTTGGGATGGGTGGGAGGTCAAAAGCAGGGAAAAGTATGTTGCCTTCACTTCTAGTCTCCTCTTCTAGGCCTACCTGCGGTTCACTCACTCTGTCTTTGTTTCATTCTCTCCTTCCTCAACACCCCTTCTCACTCACTCGCTCTATCACTTGTGCTCTTTCCCCTTGCTCTGCATTTCATAGTGGAAACATCTCTTGAATGGAGCATTAGAAAATGAGGTTACATAAAATTAACAATCTACTTATTGGAAACCAAAAATATCACAAGACTGAATGTAACCCATTTCATTAATAAAAGGGACTTTTTAAGCACCCCCCAAAAAACACATAAAACACCACGAGTGCGAGAAGAATATTATACGAGCTTGAAGACAGAATTGGGCAAATTCATTTGCAGTTGAAACTGAAGTTTGTTACTTATTCGGATATTATATGCACTGCCAATTTTTAGCTGAGATTCTAAAAGAACTCAGAGACAAAATGGACTTAAATTTTTGTCAGATGTGGGATTCGAACCCGCGCCTCCAGGAGAGACTGCGGCCTTAACGCAGCGCGTTTAGACCACGCGGCCATCCTGACCACATGTTGTTTGATCATCAACAGAGAGGGAAAGATATTGTGAACCAAAAAAAGCACACATCTTTGGCCATGAGTGGCTAGAGCAAGAAAAAAACTCACTGCACTTTTCCAAGTAGACAACCATATAAGCCCATGTGAGGGAAATGATCTGATTTTTTTGTCTCTCAAGAAAAAAGTAGAGTAAACACACAATTGTCAGAAGTGAGATTTGAACCCACGCCTCCAGAAGAGACTGCGACCTGAACGCAGCGCCTTAGACCACTCGGCCATCCTGACTTGCATTTGTGGAACCTTCCACAGTCCAGACAGCCATGCAAGTGGGGTACCGAAAAGGCATGCCCTCAATTTATTTATCCTATTATAAGTACTTCCAACAGATCTTTGAACAATCCATGAGAGCAGTAACTATGAAGAACTCTTTAGACCTTTAAGGCGTACAAAGAGAAAGTGCTATTAACCAGCCACTTGAACGGCCCAAAGCTGCTTTGAAATTGAGTCAACAGCCACCTCTTGGCTAGCTAAAGCAAATTCAACAAGGAATTTCAATGTCACAACATAGGGTGGAATACGCAAATCTAAGCAGCCCCTGATCACAGCCCTGAGGAAATTTCCGTAAGTGTGCTGGAGTCCAACTGTCTACCAGATGCTAGGCATTCTTCCATATTTGCATGGCCTGTCTGGCCAGGGCATACAAGAGCATGACTCTTCCAGATGAGCTCTTACATGGGTCCTATGCTCATATAGTAAGGACTGCACTTTGTCAGCAAGACTTTATACAACCGAAATATATGAGAAACCCCAGCTCTCTTGACTAGATGAGGACGGAATCACATCCCAGGTGACGACCAACAGATGCAACTTTCATCAGATGTTAACCTGAAAAAGGAGATTATATCTCCAAAAGTCATGTCAGAAGTGGGATTCAAACCCACGCCTCCAGAGGAGACTGCGGCCTAAACACAGCACCTTAGACCACTCGGCCATCCTGACAGTGCAAAGTCTTAAGAAATGTATAAAAGTCACTCAGAAATTTCTGCCTCCATGCAAGCCTGAAATAATTTAAACCTTCAAACACAAGGTGCAACTTTATGCACAGGACAATAAACACAGAAGATCACATGTGAAAGCATTTCATTTCACAGGTGTACAATTTTTATGCTTTTAGAATACCTCATACCTCTCACCAGCTATTTAGGGTCCTGTATCCTACTCACAAAATTACCTTGCCTGCGACCTCTCTCTCTACACAAACAACTACTGCACAGGAAGTAGGAAGGCAGAAGGTGGGGCATATTATGCAAATGTATGCTGTCATTGTGCCTTGCAGATTCATGCAGGATTTCTAGATCCTTGCTGGATACAAGAGAGCAAACCTTGTTTCAGATCAACTGTCCCTAGCAGGGAACGTCTGAGCACATGCAGTCTTTTGCTCTCTAGCCCCTGGCCTGGGACTCACCCTCACTGGCTGAGGCGTGAATTTCTGCATACCAACGTTGCATAGATGGTACGTTTGAGGTCGGTTTGGGATGGGTGGGAGGTCAAAAGCAGGGAAAAGTATGTCGCCTTCACTTCTAGTCTCCTCTTCTAGGCCTACCTGCCGTTCACTCACTCTGTCTTTGTTTCATTCTCTCCTTCCTCAACACCCCTTCTCACTCACTCGCTCTATCACTTGTGCTCTTTCCCCTTGCTCTGCATTTCATAGTGGAAACATCTCTTGAATGGAGCATCTACTTATTGGAAACCAAAAATATCACAAGACTGAATGTAACCCATTTCATTAATAAAAGGGACTTTTTAAGCACCCCCCAAAAAACACATAAAACACCACGAGTGCTAGAAGAATATTATACGAGCTTGAAGACAGAATTGGGCAAATTAATTTGCAGTTGAAACTGAAGTTTGTTACTTATTCAGATATTATATGCACTGCCAATTTTTAGCTGAGATTCTAAAAGAACTCAGAGACAAAATGGACTTAAAGTTTTGTCAGAAGTGCGATTTGAACCCACGCCTCCAGCAGAGACTGCGGCCTTAACACAGCGCCTTAGACCACTCGGCCATCCTGACCACATGTTGCTTGATCATCTACAGAGTGGGAAAGATATTGTGAACCAAAAAAAGCACACATCTTAGGTCATGAGTGGCTAGAGCAAGAAAAAAACTCACTGCACTTTTCCAAGTAGACAACCATATAAGCCCATGTGAGGGAAATGATCTGATTTTTTCTCTCTCAAGAAAAAAGTAGAGTAAACACAAAATTGTCTGAAGTGGGATTTGAACCCACACCTCCAGAAGAGACTGCGACCTGAACGCAGCGCCTTAGACCACTCTGCCATCCTAACTTGCATTTGTGGAACCTTCCACAGGCCAGACAGCCATGCAAGTGGGGTACCGAAAAGGCATGCCCTCAATTTATTTATCCTATTATAAGTACTTCCAACAGATCTTTGAACAATCCATAGAGAGCAGTACCTATGAAGAACTCTTTAGACCTTTAAGGCGTACAAAGAGAAAGTGCTATTAACCAGCCACTTGAACGGCCCAAAGCTGCTTTGAAATTGAGTCAACAGCCACCTCTTGGCTAGCTAAAGCAAATTCAACAAGGAATTTCAATGTCACAACATAGGGTGGAATATGCAAATCTAAGCAGCCCCTGCTCACAGCCCTGAGGAAATTGCCGTAAGTGTGCTGGAGTCCAACTGTCTACCAGATGCTAGGCATTCTTCTATATTTGCATGGCCTGTCTGGCCAGGGCATACAAGAGCATGACTCTTCCAGATGAGCTCTTACATGGGTCCTATGCTCATATAGTAAGGACTGCACTTTGTCAGCGAGACTTTATACAACCGAAATATATGAGAAACCCCAGCTCTCTTGACTAGATGAGGACGGAATCACATCCCAGGTGAAGACCAACAGATGCAACTTCCATCAGATGTTAACCTGAAAAAGGAGATTATATCTCCAAAAGTCATGTCAGAAGTGGGATTCGAACCCACGCCTCCAGAGGAGACTGCAGCCTAAACACAGCGCCTTAGACCACCCGGCCATCCTGACAGTGCAGAGTCTTAAGAAATGTATAAAAGTCACTCAGAAATTTCTGCCTCCATGCAAGCCTGAAATAATTTAAACCTTCAAACACAAGGTGCAACTTTATGCACAGGACAATAAACACAGAAGATCACATGTGAAAGCATTTCATTTCACAGGTGTACAATTTTTATGCTTTTAGAATACCTCATACCTCTCACCAGCTATTTAGGGTCCTGTATCCTACTCACAAAATTACCTTGCCTGCGACCTCTCTCTCTACACAAACAACTACTGCACAGGAAGTAGGAAGGCAGAAGGTGGGGCATATTATGCAAATGTATGCTGTCCATGTGCCTTGCAGATTCATGCAGGATTTCTAGATCCTTGCTGGATACAAGAGAGCAGACCTTGTTTCAGATCAACTGTCCCTAGCACGGAACGTCTGAGCACATGCAGTCTTTTGCTCTCTAGCCCCTGGCCTGGGACTCACCCTCACTGGCTGAGGCGTGAATTTCTGCATACCAACGTTGCATAGATGGTACATTTGTGGTCGGTTTGGGATGGGTGGGAGGTCAAAAGCAGGGAAAAGTATGTCGCCTTCACTTTTAGTCTCCTCTTCTAGGCCTACCTGCCGTTCACTCACTCTGTCTTTGTTTCATTCTCTCCTTCCTCAACACCCCTTCTCACTCACTCGCTCTATCACTTGTGCTCTTTCCCCTTGCTCTGCATTTCATAGTGGAAACATCTCTTGAATGGAGCATTAGAAAATGAGGTTACTTAAAATTAACAATCTACTTATTGGAAACCAAAAATATCACAAGACTGAATGTAACCCATTTCATTAATAAAAGGGACTTTTTAAGCACCCCCCAAAAAACACATAAAACACCACGAGTGCGAGAAGAATATTATACGAGCTTGAAGACAGAATTGGGCAAATTAATTTGCAGTTGAAACTGAAGTTTGTTACTTATTCAGATATTATATGCACTGCCAATTTTTAGCTGAGATTCTAAAAGAACTCAGAGACAAAATGGACTTAAAGTTTTGTCAGAAGTGGGATTCGAACCCACGCCTCCAGGAGAGACTGCGGCCTTAACGCAGCGCCTTAGACCACTCAGCCATCCTGACCACTTGTTGCTTTATCATCTACAGAGAGGGAAAGATATTGTGAACCAAAAAAAGCACACATCTTAGGTCATGAGTGGCTAGAGCAAGAAAAAAACTCACAGCACTTTTCCAAGTAGACAACCATATAAGCCCATGTGAGGGAAATGATCTGATTTTTTCTGTCTCAAGAAAAAAGTAGAGTAAACACACAATTGTCAGAAGTGGGATTCAAACCCACGTCTCCAGAAGAGACTGCGACCTGAACACAGCGCCTTAGACCACTCGGCCATCCTGACTTGCATTTGTGGCACCTTCCACAGGCCAGACAGCCATGCAAGTGGGGTACCGAAAAGGCATTCCCTCAATTTATTTATCCTATCATAAGTACTTCCAACAGATCTTTGAACAATCCATAGAGAGCAGTACCTATGAACAACTCTTTAGACCTTTAAGGCGTACAAAGAGAAAGTGCTATTCACCAGCCACTTGAACGGCCCAAAGCTGCTTTGAAATTGAGTCAACAGCCACCTCTTGGCTAGCTAAAGAAAATTCAACAAGGAATTTCAATGTCACAACATAGGGTGGAATACGCAAATCTAAGCAGCCCCTGATCACAGCCCTGAGGAAATTGCCGTAAGTGTGCTGGAGTCCAACTGTCTACCAGAGGCTAGGCATTTTTTCATATTTGCATGGCCTGTCTGGCCAGGGCATACAAGAGCATGACTCTTCCAGACGAGCTCTTACATGGGTCCTATGCTCATATAGTAAGGACTGCACTTTGTCAGCAAGACTTTATACAACCGAAATATATGAGAAACCCCAGCTCTCTTGACTAGATGAGGACGGAATCACATCCCAGGTGAAGACCAACAGATGCAACTTCCATCAGATGTTAACCTGAAAAAGGAGATTATATCTCCAAAAGTCATGTCAGAAGTGGGATTCGAACCCACGCCTCCAGAGGAGACTGCGGCCTAAACACAGCACCTTAGACCACTCGGCCATCCTGACAGTGCAGAGTCCTAAGAAATGTATAAAAGTCACTCAGAAATTTCTGCCTCCATGCAAGCCTAAAATAATTTAAACCTTCAAACACAAGGTGCAACTTTATGCACAGGACAATAAACACAGAAGATCACACGTGAAAGCATTTCATTTCACAGGTGTACAATTTCTATGCTTTTAGAATACCTCATACCTCTCACCAGCTGTTTAGGGTCCTCTATCCTACTCACAAAATTACCTTGCCTGCGACCTCTCTCTCTACACAAACAACTACTGCACAGGAAGTAGGAAGGCAGAAGGTGGGGCAGATTATCCAAATGTATGCTGTCAATGTGCCTTGCAGATTCATGCAGGATTTCTAGATCCTTGCTGGATACAAGAGAGCAGAGCTTGTTTCAGATCAACTGTCCCTAGCAGGGAACGTCTGAGCACATGCAGTCTTTTGCTCTCTAGCCCCTGGCCTGGGACTCACCCTCACTGGCTGAGGTGTGAATTTCTGCATACCAACGTTGCATAGATGGTACGTTTGTGGTCGGTTTGGGATGGGTGGGAGGTCAAAAGCAGGGAAAAGTATGTCGCCTTCACTTCTAGTCCCCTCTTCTAGGCCTACCTATCGTTCACTCACTCTGTCTTTGTTTCATTCTCTCCTTCCTCAACACCCCTTCTAACTCACTTGCTCTTTCCCGTTGCTCTGCATTTCATAGTGGAAACATCTCTTGAATGGAGCATTAGAAAATGAGGTTACATAAAATTAACAATCTACTTATTGGAAACCAAAAATATCACAAGACTGAATGTAACCCATCTCATTAATAAAAGGGACTTTTTAAGCACTCCCCAAAAAACACATACAACACCACGAGTGCTAGAAGAATATTATACGAGCTTGAAGACAGAATTGGGCAAATTAATTTGCAGTTGAAACTGAAGTTTGTTATTTATTCAGATATTATATGCACTGCCAATTTTTAGCTGAGATTCTAAAAGAACTCAGAGACAAAATGGACTTAAAGTTTTGTCAGAAGTGGGATTCGAACCCACGCCTCCAGGAGATACTGCGGCCTTAACATAGCGCCTTAGACTACTCAGCCATCCTGACCACATGTTGCTGGATCATCTACAGAGAGGAAAAGATATTGTGAACCAAAAAAAGCACACATCTTAGGTCATGAGTGGCTAGAGCAAGAAAAAAACTCACTGCACTTTTCCAAGTAGACAACCATATAAGCCCATGTGAGGGAAATGATCTGATTTTTTCTCTCTCAAGAAAAAAGTAGAGTAAACACACAATTGTCAGAAGTGGGATTTGAACCCACGCCTCCAGCAGAGACTGCGACCTGAATGCAGCGCCTCAGACCACTCGGCCATCCTGACTTGCATTTGTGGAACCTTCCACAGGCCAGACAGCCATGCAAGTGGGGTACCGAAAAGGCATGCCCCAATTTATTTATCCTATTATAAGTACTTCCAACAGATCTTTGAACAATCCATAGAGAGCAGTACCTATGAAGAACTCTTTAGACCTTTAAGGCGTACAAAGAGAAAGTGCTATTCACCAGCCACTTGAACGGCCCAAAGCTGCTTTGAAATTGAGTCAACAGCCACCTCTTGGCTAGCTAACGCAAATTCAACAAGGAATTTCAATGTCACAACATAGGGTGGAATACGCAAATCTAAGCAGCCCCTGATCACAGCCCTGAGGAAATTGCCGTAAGTGTGCTGGAGTCCAACTGTCTACCAGATGATAGGCATTCTTCCATATTTGCATGGCCTGTCTGGCCAGGGCATACAAGAGCATAACTCTTCCAGATGAGCTCTTACATGGGTCCTATGCTCATATAGTAAGGACTGCACTTTGTCAGCAAGACTTTATACAACCGAAATATATGAGAAACCCCTGCTCTCTTGACTAGATGAGGACGGAATCACGTCCCAGGTGAAGACCAACAGATGCAACTTCCATCAGATGTTAACCTGATAAAGGAGATTATATCTCCAAAAGTCATGTCAGATGTGGGATTCAAACCCACGCCATGGTGGTGGTAAAGAGCAAAGGGTTGGTTCAGCACAAAATAAAAAGTTATGTAGACGCACAAAGGTGGCAGTAAAAAATCGAGAGGAATTTGTTTTTGGATTTTTCTATAAAAGCAGATGGCATTAAGAATTGCTACGGTTAATATCTGTGGTCTAAATGACGGTGGTAAAAGGCAGAAAGTAGCGGCTATGTGTAGATTATTAAAACTGGATATTATATGTCTACAGGAAACACATGTGAGGGGGAAGGATAGGTATCTTATGGATCAGTTAGGGTTTGAAGTACTAGCACACACGCAGCAAGATACTAAAACAAAAGGAGTGGCCTTACTGGCAAAAAAGGGATTGATGGAAGTAAAGAGAAAGAAGGAGGACGTTGATGGTAGATGGGTGATGATAGAAGGAGAAATAGCCGGATGTTGTTACACAATTGTTTCGGTATATGGCTCGAACGAAGATGAACCTGATTTATTTGATTATTTAGATACAGAACTGTCATTATGGCCAGAACCAATAATTGTGTGTGGAGACTTTAATATCAATGGGTTAACAGGGCTGGGTATGATGGGAGGGGGGACGAAGGGAGAACGCAAGAAGAGAACAAGAAAGGCCATTGTTAGTCTAATGAATAATAATGCGTTAGTAGATGTCTGGTTGGCGTATAATCCTACGGGGACAGGTAGTACTTTCTATTCTGCCCCTCACAAAAGTATAGCCAGATTGGATTACTTCTTAGTCTCCAGCCCCTTAGTATCAGAAGTAAAAATAGAATGCTACCTCAGATCACAATCCATTGGTGCTGACTATCTCTCAGAACCGTAGCACTAGTCACAAAGATTATTATTGGACATTTGAAAGAGGCCTACTTAAAGAAGACGACTATGTCAGTAGAATGAAGCATGGATCACACAGTTCTGGGAGGTCAACAGAGGCACGGCAACTACAGGCATGGTCTGGGATGCATTCAAAGCAAGGATAAGGGGGGAAACACTGGCTTATACTTTATATAGGAGTAAAAAGGAGAAAAGGGAGTTAACTAGTAGGCTGCAGGACTTAAGGAATTTAGAACAACAGCTTATCCAGTTGGTTATGAATCAAGAACCTCTCGAGCAGGTCTTATTAGAAATAGAACTGAAGAAGGCAGAGACTGGGGAAAGATTGGCTAATAAAGCAGCAGTTAATTACCTAGCAAAAAAGGAAAAGTGCTATGAATTTAACGAGAGGGTTGGACATATGCTAGCAGTACGTACTAGACAAGACCTGGCAGCCGGGGAAATCAAAGAAATCAAGAATAAAGGGGGAAAGGTTGTAACTAAGGTGGAAGACGTGAGGGAGGTGTTCAGAGAGTTTTACTCAGAACTGTATGACCAGGATGTGAGAAGTAACGAAGAGGAAATAGAGGATTACTTGGCCGGTATCCCCCATAAGGAATTGACCCTGGAAGATAAAGAGACCCTGGAGTCGCCATTAACTCTGGGCGAAATACATAATGCAGTATGGAAACTTCCCTCGGGAAAGGCTGCGGGACCTGACCAGATACCGGCAGAATTTTATAGGACGTTTTGGGACACACTGGGGATAGATATGTTAGAAATTTCAAGGCAGGCACAGACAGGGGAAAATACACCACAATCATGGGCCGGTGCAAGTATTGTAGTTATTTTGAAAAAGAATAAACCGCATTTGGATCCTGGTTCTTATAGGCCAATTACGCTCATGAACGCGGATGCAAAAATATATTCCAAGGCTCTTTCACAAAGGCTTAGCAGGGTAATTGAGGGGCTGGTATATACAACACAACACGGTTTTATACCGGGTAAAGGGACCACGGAACACACAAGGAGAATGGTTACCATATTGGATGTTACGGGAGCTGCAGGAGACCCTGCCTCGGCTATCTTCTTGGATGCAGAGAAGGCCTTTGACAGGGTCTCCTGGTGCTATCTGTGGAAAGCCTTGGAGTGGTTTGGGATAGGTATAGGGTATATAAAGGCTATAAAGGCGTTATATGCACCCCCAACAGCTAAGGTGAGGATTAATAGAGGGTATACAGAGGATATACATATAAAGCGGGGCACAAGACAGGGCTGCCCGGCCTCACCACTGCTATTCACCCTTTATCTAGATTCTTTTCTGCGAAGACTAGAAGGAAACCCAAACATCCTCCCGATTGTTCTACATGGCCATGCATATAAGACACTTGCATATGCAGACGACGTGGCAGTGGTCACACCAGATCCAGGGTCAGCTATCATAGAAATTGAACAAGAGGCTGCACTTTTCGGCACATTTTCAGGCTATTCACTAAATAAAGGAAAAACACAAATAATAAAAAATAATTGGGTAAACTACCATGATACAAGAATGACACCTGAAGTTACATATTTAGGGGTGAAGATTACAACCGAATTAGATAGATTAGTAGAAATCAATATGAGCCCACTGCTGGAAAAAATTAAAACAAACACAGAAAGAATGAACAATTTACATCTGACTTTAATGGGCCGAATCAACGTCATTAAAATGATAACATTCCCCAAAGTTTTGTACCTATTTAGATCCATACCCCTATTTTTTGAAAATGTTTGGTTTAGTAAGCTAGAATTGATTCTGAATAAATTCATTTGGGTTAAAGGGAAAACAAGAAGAGCATATAGACACTTAACGGTAGATAGAGAAAAAGGGGGTTGGGGAGCACCGGATTTTAGGCTTTATTACTGGGCTACTGTATTGCAATATAGTAGGGTGTTAATAGGCGGGGGAGGTTTGGAACATCCAATGGGCAGTGAGGCAGGCTTACCTAATGTTTATGCCTTATTATTGGGAGAGGAAGTTGAGAATGGGTTTTTAAATACAACTGAACTCACGTATTTTAAACATACGAGATTTAAGACACTGAAAGCAGTATATAGGGTGTGGAAAGGAGTGGCTAAAAAATTTGGGCTAGGCAGATTTAATAATTATACAAGATTATACACAAATAGCTCACTGCCGAGGGAGATCTTTAAGGATGCCACTATGTATGATTGGTATAATAAAGGCATAGTGCAAATAGGGAACTTACTGGATATGCAGGGTAATATCCTGCAGTTTGGAGCACTCAAAGCAAAGTTTGGATTAGAGCACAATAGTTTTTACAAATATTTACAAGTAAGGAGTTTTCTAACACAAAAACAAGGTGGCCCGGCCGGGTTGGGACAATGCAAAATTATGGATTATATAGAAACAACTACCAAATGCACAATAAGATATCTTTATGCAGAATTGAAAGGAACCAAGTCAGATGAAAGGGCTAAATTTTCACAGAAATGGATGGAAAAATTGGGGTCAGGCTCAGAAACTTTTCAAGAGTCATTGGATCTGGGTAGAACAGTGCTATGTTCGGCAACCCTCCAGTCACAACATTTCAAAACAATATTCTCACTGTATCACACACCGGCCAGAATCGCCCAGTGGGGTGGGACAACAGGAATAACCTGCCCGCGATGTAGTGCGAGTGGAGCAGATATTGTACATATGTTTTCACAGTGCCCTCAACTATTTACTTTGAAAATGGCGATTGAAGAATTTTTTGATAAAACACTTAGGATTAAGATTAAGCTTGCAGATGAACTAATCATCTTAGGGGTGGTAAATATGACAGAAGCTATGCCAGTAGAATTTATTTTTGTTTCAATCGCAGTATTCCGTATCTGTATAGCAAGGAATTGGCTGAATAAGGCTCCCCCACTATTTTCAGATTGGATTGCCAGCCTTCTCACTATTTATAATTTAGAAAAGGCAATATACGATAGGAAAGGTAGAAGGGCTAAGGCATTAGGTAAAATAATATGGCAACCCATCACGACGTGGAAAGCTAGCAGGATAAATTCAGTTTAATTGAAGAAAGTGCGATCTGTTCCAGAGGGTTGTTTGTTGGTTGGGGGGCAAACTTTCTCATTACAGCTGCTTGTGATATGAAAAGTGTACAAACAATGAAATGTATATATATATATAACCACCTGAGAAATTGGAATGTGCTGTAAACATACGTTGGAATGTGTGGAAAAATTTCTGGGACAAAATTTAATAAAAATATTTTTAAAAAAAAATAAAAAAAATTCCTTGCCTGCGACCTCTCTCTCTACACAAACAACTACTGCACAGGAAGTAGGAAGGCAGAAGGTGGGGCATATTATGCAAATGTATGCTGTCATTGTGCCTTGCAGATTCATGCAGGATTTCTAGATCCTTGCTGGATACAAGAGAGCAGACCTTGTTTCAGATCAACTGTCCCTAGCAGGGAACGTCTGAGCACATGCAGTCTTTTGCTCTCTAGCCCCTGGCCTGGGACTCACCCTCACTGGCTGAGGCGTGAATTTCTGCATACTAACGTTGCATAGATGGTACGTTTGTGGTCGGTTTGGGATGGGTGGGAGGTCAAAAGCAGGGAAAAGTATGTTGCCTTCACTTCTAGTCTCCTCTTCTAGGCCTACCTGCGGTTCACTCACTCTGTCTTTGTTTCATTCTCTCCTTCCTCAACACCCCTTCTCACTCACTCGCTCTATCACTTGTGCTCTTTCCCCTTGCTCTGCATTTCATAGTGGAAACATCTCTTGAATGGAGCATTAGAAAATGAGGTTACATAAAATTAACAATCTACTTATTGGAAACTAAAAATATAACAAGACTGAATGTAACCCATTTCATTAATAAAAGGGACTTTTTAAGCACCCCCCAAAAAACACATAAAACACCACGAGTGCGAGAAGAATATTATACGAGCTTGAAGACAGAATTGGGCAAATTCATTTGCAGTTGAAACTGAAGTTTGTTACTTATTCGGATATTATATGCACTGCCAATTTTTAGCTGAGATTCTAAAAGAACTCAGAGACAAAATGGACTTAAAGTTTTGTCAGAAGTGGGATTCGAACCCACGTCTCCAGGAGAGACTGCGGCCTTAACACAGCGCCTTAGACCACTCGGCCATCCTGACCACATGTTGCGTGATCATCTACAGAGAGGGAAAGATATTGTGAACCAAAAAAGCACACATCTTAGGTCATGAGTGGCTAGAGCAAGAAAAAAACTCACTGCACTTTTCCAAGTAGACAACCATATGAGCCCATGTGAGGGAAATGATCTGATTTATTCTCTCTCAAGAAAAAAGTAGAGGAAACACACAATTGTCAGAAGTGGGATTTGAACCCACGCCTCGAGAAGAGACTTTGACCTGAACGCAGCGCCTTAGACCACTCGGCCATCCTGACTTGCATTTGTTGAACCTTCCACAGGCCAGACAGCCATGCAAGTGGGGTACCGAAAAGGCATGCCCTCAATTTATTTATCCTATTGTAAGTACTTCCAACAGATCTTTGAACAATCCATAGAGAGCAGTACCTATGAAGAACTCTTTAGACCTTTAAGGCGTACAAAGAGAAAGTGCTATTAACCAGCCACTTGAACGGCCCAAAGCTGCTTTGAAATTGAGTCAACAGCCACCTCTTGGCTAGCTAAAGCAAATTCAACAAGGAATTTCAATGTCACAACATAGGGTGGAATACGCAAATCTAAGCAGCCCCTGATCACAGCCCTGAGGAAATTGCCGTAAGTGTGCTGGAGTCCAACTGTCTACCAGATGCTAGGCATTCTTCCATATTTGCATGGCCTGTCTGGCCAGGGCATACAAGAGCATGACTCTTCCAGATGAGCTCTTACATGGGTCCTATGCTCATATAGTAAGGACTGCACTTTGTCAGCAAGACTTTATACAACCGAAATATATGAGAAACCCAGCTCTCTTGACTAGATGAGGACGGAATCACATCCCAGGTGAAGACCAACAGATGCAACTTCCATCAGATGTTAACCTGAAAAAGGAGATTATATCTCCAAAAGTCATGTCAGAAGTGGGATTTGAACCCACGCCTCCAGAGGAGACTGCGGCCTAAACACAGCGCCTTAGACCACTCAGCCATCCAGACAGTGCAGAGTCTTAAGAAATGTATAAAAGTCACTCAGAAATTTCTGCCTCCATGCAAGCCTGAAATAATTAAAACCTTCAAACACAAGGTGCAACTTTATGCACAGGACAATAAACACAGAAGATCACATGTGAAAGCATTTCATTTCACAGGTGTACAATTTTTATGCTTTTAGAATACCTCATACCTCTCACCAGCTATTTAGGGTCCTCTATCCTACTCACAAAATTACCTTGCCTGCGACCTCTCTCTCTACACAAACAACTACTGCACAGGAAGTAGGAAGGCAGAAGGTGGGGCATATTATGCAAATGTATGCTGTCATTGTGCCTTGCAGATTCATGCAGGATTTCTAGATCCTTGCTGGATACAAGAGAGCAGACCTTGTTTCAGATCAACTGTCCCTAGCAGGGAACGTCTGAGCACATGCAGTCTTTTGCTCTCTAGCCCCTGGCCTGGGACTCACCCTCACTGGCTGAGGCGTGAATTTCTGCGATACCAACGTTGCATAGATGGTACGTTTGTGGTCGGTTTGGGATGGGTGGGAGGTCAAAAGCAGGGAAAAGTATGTCGCCTTCACTTCTAGTCTCCTCTTCTAGGCCTACCTGCCGTTCACTCACTCTGTCTTTGTTTCATTCTCTCCTTCCTCAACACCCCTTCTCACTCACTCGCTCTATCACTTGTGCTCTTTCCCCTTGCTCTGCATTTCATAGTGGAAACATCTCTTGAATGGAGCATTAGAAAATGAGGTTACATAAAATTAACAATCTACTTATTGGAAACCAAAAATATCACAAGACTGAATGTAACCCATCTCATTAATAAAAGGGACTTTTTAAGCACTCCCCAAAAAACACATACAACACCACGAGTGCTAGAAGAATATTATACGAGCTTGAAGACAGAATTGGGCAAATTAATTTGCAGTTGAAACTGAAGTTTGTTATTTATTCAGATATTATATGCACTGCCAATTTTTAGCTGAGATTCTAAAAGAACTCAGAGACAAAATGGACTTAAAGGTTTGTCAGAAGTGGGATTCGAACCCACACCTGCAGGAGAGACTGCGGCCTTAACGCAGCGCCTTAGACCACTCGGCCATCCTGAAAACATGTTGCTTGATCATCAACAGAGAGGGAAAGATATTGTGAACCAATAAAAGCACACATCTTAGGCCATGAGTGGCTAGAGCAAGAAAAAAACTCACTGCACTTTTCCAAGTAGACAACCATATAAGCCCATGTGAGGGAAATGATCTGATTTTTTCTCTCTCAAGAAAAAAGTAGAGTAAACACACAATTGTCAGAAGTGGGATTTGAACCCACGCCTCGAGAAGAGACTGCGACCTGAACGCAGCGCCTTAGACCACTCGGACATCCTGACTTGCATTTGTGGAACCTTCCACAGGCCAGGCAGCCATGCAAGTGGGGTACCGAAAAGGCATGCCCTCAATTTATTTATCCTATTATAAGTACTTCCAACAGATCTTTGAACAATCCATAGAGAGCAGTACCTATGAAGAACTCTTTAGACCTTTAAGGCGTACAAAGAGAAAGTGCTATTAACCAGCCACTTGAACGGCCCAAAGCTGCTTTGAAATTGAGTCAACAGCCACCTCTTGGCTAGCTAAAGCAAATTCAACAAGGAATTTCAATGTCACAACATAGGGTGGAATACGCAAATCTAAGCAGCCCCTGATCACAGCCCTGAGGAAATTGCCGTAAGTGTGCTGGAGTCCAACTGTCTACCAGATGCTAGGCATTCTTCCATATTTGCATGGCCTGTCTGGCCAGGGCATACAAGAGCATGACTCTTCCAGATGAGCTCTTACATGGGTCCTATGCTCATATAGTAAGGACTGCACTTTGTCAGCAAGACTTTATACAACCGAAATATATGAGAAACTCCAGCTCTCTTGACTAGATGAGGACGGAATCACATCCCAGGTGAAGACCAACAGATGCAACTTCCATCAGATGTTAACCTGAAAAAGGAGATTATATCTCCAAAAGTCATGTCAGAAGTGGGATTCGAACCCACGCCTCCAGAGGAGACTGCGGCCTAAACACAGCGCCTTAGACCACTCGGCCATCCAGACAGTGCAGAGTCTTAAGAAATGTATAAAAGTCACTCAGAAATTTCTGCCTCCATGCAAGCCTGAAATAATTTAAACCTTCAAACACAAGGTGCAACTTTATGCACAGGACAATAAACACAGAAGATCACATGTGAAAGCATTTCATTTCACAGGTGTACAATTTTTATGCTTTTAGAATACCTCATACCTCTCACCAGCTATTTAGGGTCCTGTATCCTACTCACAAAATTACCTTGCCTGCGACCTCTCTCTCTACACAAACAACTACTGCACAGGAAGTAGGAAGGCAGAAGGTGGGGCATATTATGCAAATGTATGCTGTCATTGTGCCTTGCAGATTCATGCAGGATTTCTAGATCCTTGCTGGATACAAGAGAGCAGACCTTGTTTCAGATCAACTGTCCCTAGCAGGGAACGTCTGAGCACATGCAGTCTTTTGCTCTCTAGCCCCTGGCCTTGGACTCACCCTCACTGGCTGAGGCGTGAATTTCTGCATACCAACGTTGCATAGATGGTACGTTTGTGGTCGGTTTGGGATGGGTGGGAGGTCAAAAGCAGGGAAAAGTATGTCGCCTTCACTTCTAGTCTCCTCTTCTAGGCCTACCTGCCGTTCACTCACTCTGTCTTTGTTTCATTCTCTCCTTCCTCAACACCCCTTCTCACTCACTCGCTCTATCACTTGTGCTCTTTCCCCTTGCTCTGCATTTCATAGTGGAAACATCTCTTGAATGGAGCATTAGAAAAAATGAGGTTACATAAAATTAACAATCTACTTATTAGAAACCAAAAATATCACAAGACTGAATGTAACCCATTTCATTAATAAAAGGGACTTTTTAAGCACCCCCCAAAAAACACATAAAACACCACGAGTGCTAGAAGAATATTATACGAGCTTGAAGACAGAATTGGGCAAATTCATTTGCAGTTGAAACTGAAGTTTGTTACTTATTCAGATATTATATGCACTGCCAATTTTTAGCTGAGATTCTAAAAGAACTCAGAGACAAAATGGACTTAAAGTTTTGTCAGAAGTGGGATTCGAACCCACGCCTCCAGGAGAGACTGCGGCCTTAACGCAGCGCCTTAGACCACTCGGCCATCCTGAACACATTTTGCTTGATCATCAACAGAGAGGGAAAGATATTGTGAACCAAAAAAAGCACACATCTTAGGCCATGAGTGGCTAGAGCAAGAAAAAAACTCACTGCACTTTTCCAAGTAGACAACCATATAAGCCCATGTGAGGGAAATGATCTGATTTTTTCTCTCTCAAGAAAAAAGTAGAGTAAACACACAATTGTCAGAAGTGGGATTTGAACCCACGCCTCCAGAAGAGACTGCGACCTGAACGCAGCGCCTTAGACCACTCGGCCATCCTGACTTGCATTTGTGGAACCTTCCACAGGCCAGACAGCCATGCAAGTGGGGTACCGAAAAGGCATGCCCTCAATTTATTTATCCTATTATAAGTACTTCCAACAGATCTTTGAACAATCCATAGAGAGCAGTACCTATGAAGAACTCTTTAGACCTTTAAGGCGTACAAAGAGAAAGTGCTATTAACCAGCCACTTGAACGGCCCAAAGCTGCTTTGAAATTGAGTCAACAGCCACCTCTTGGCTAGCTAAAGCAAATTCAACAAGGAATTTCAATGTCACAACATAGGGTGGAATACGCAAATCTAAGCAGCCCCTGATCACAGCCCTGAGGAAATTGCCGTAAGTGTGCTGGAGTCCAACTGTCTACCAGATGCTAGGCATTCTTCCATATTTGCATGGCCTGTCTGGCCAGGGCATACAAGAGCATGACTCTTCCAGATGAGCTCTTACATGGGTCCTATGCTCATATAGTAAGGACTGCACTTTGTCAGCAAGACTTTATACAACCGAAATATATGAGAAACCCCAGCTCTCTTGACTAGATGAGGACGGAATCACATCCCAGGTGAAGACCAACAGATGCAACTTCCATCAGATGTTAACCTGAAAAAGGAGATTATATCTCCAAAAGTCATGTCAGAAGTGGGATTCGAACCCACGCCTCCAGAGGAGACTGCAGCCTAAACACAGCGCCTTAGATCGCTCGGCCATCCTGACAGTGCAGAGTCTTAAGAAATGTATAAAAGTCACTCAGAAATTTCTGCCTCCATGCAAGCCTGAAATAATTTAAACCTTCAAACACAAGGTGCAACTTTATGCACAGGACAATAAACACAGAAGATCACATGTGAAAGCATTTCATTTCACAGGTGTACAATTTTTATGCTTTTAGAATACCTCATACCTCTCACCAGCTATTTAGGGTCCTGTATCCTACTCACAAAATTACCTTGCCTGCGACCTCTCTCTCTACACAAACAACTACTGCACAGGAAGTAGGAAGGCAGAAGGTGGGGCATATTATGCAAATGTATGCTGTCATTGTGCCTTGCAGATTCATGCAGGATTTCTAGATCCTTGCTGGATACAAGAGAGCAGACCTTGTTTCAGATCAACTGTCCCTAGCACGGAACGTCTGAGCACATGCAGTCTTTTGCTCTCTAGCCCCTGGCCTGGGACTCACCCTCACTGGCTGAGGCGTGAATTTCTGCATACCAACGTTGCATAGATGGTACATTTGTGGTCGGTTTGGGATGGGTGGGAGGTCAAAAGCAGGGAAAAGTATGTCGCCTTCACTTTTAGTCTCCTCTTCTAGGCCTACCTGCCGTTCACTCACTCTGTCTTTGTTTCATTCTCTCCTTCCTCAACACCCCTTTTCACTCACTCGCTCTATCACTTGTGCTCTTTCCCCTTGCTCTGCATTTCATAGTGGAAACATCTCTTGAATGGAGCATTAGAAAATGAGGTTACATAAAATTAACAATCTACTTATTGGAAACCAAAAATATCACAAGACTGAATGTAACCCATTTCATTAATAAAAGGGACTTTTTAAGCACCCCCCAAAAAACACATAAAACACCACGAGTGCGAGAAGAATATTATACGAGCTTGAAGACAGAATTGGGCAAATTAATTTGCAGTTGAAACTGAAGTTTGTTACTTATTCAGATATTATATGCACTGCCAATTTTTAGCTGAGATTCTAAAAGAACTCAGAGACAAAATGGACTTATAGTTTTGTCAGAAGTGGGATTCGAACCCACGCCTCCAGGAGAGACTGCGGCCTTAACGCAGCACCTTAGACCACTCAGCCATCCTGACCACTTGTTGCTCGATCATCTACAGAGAGGGAAAGATATTGTGAACCAAAAAAAAAAGCACACATCTTAGGTCATGAGTGGCTAGAGCAAGAAAAAAACTCACAGCACTTTTCCAAGTAGACAACCATATAAGCCCATGTGAGGGAAATGATCTGATTTTTTCTCTCTCAAGAAAAAAGTAGAGTAAACACACAATTGTCAGAAGTGGGATTTGAACCCACACCTCCAGAAGAGACTGCGACCTGAACACAGCGCCTTAGACCACTCGGCCATCCTGACTTGCATTTGTGGAACCTTCCACAGGCCAGACAGCCATGCAAGTGGGGTACCGAAAAGGCTTTCCCTCAATTTATTTATCCTATTATAAGTACTTCCAACAGATCTTTGAACAATCCATAGAGAGCAGTACCTATGAAGAACTCATTAGACCTTTAAGGCGTACAAAGAGAAGTGCTATTCACCAGCCACTTGAACGGCCCAAAGCTGCTTTGAAATTGAGTCAACAGCCACCTCTTGGCTAGCTAAAGCAAATTCAACAAGGAATTTCAATGTCACAACATAGGGTGGAATACGCAAATCTAAGCAGCCCCTGATCACAGCCCTGAGGAAATTGCCGTAAGTGTGCTGGAGTCCAACTGTCTACCAGATGCTAGGCATTCTTCCATATTCGCATGAACTGTCTGGCCAGGGCATACAAGAGCATGACTCTTCCAGATGAGCTCTTACATGGGTCCCATGCTCATATAGTAAGGACTGCACTTTGTCAGCAAGACTTTATACAACCGAAATATATGAGAAACCCCAGCTCTCTTGACTAGATGAGGACGGAATCACATCCCAGGTGAAGACCAACAGATGCAACTTCCATCAGATGTTAACCTGAAAAAGGAGATTATATCTCCAAAAGTCATGTCAGAAGTGGGATTCGAACCCACGACTCCATAGGAGACTGCGGCTTAAACACAGCACCTTAGACCACTTGGCCATCCTGACCACATGTTGCTTGATCATCTACAGAGAGGGAAAGATATTGTGAACCAAAACAAGCACACATCTTAGGACATGAGTGGCTAGAGCAAGAAAAAAACTCACTGCACTTTTCCAAGTAGACAACCATATAGGCCCATGTGAGGGAAATGATCTGATTTTTTTGTCTCTCAAGAAAAAAGTAGAGTAAATACACAATTGTCAGAAGTGGGATTTGAACCCACGTCTCCAGAAGAGACTGCGACCTGAACGCAGTGCCTTAGACCACTCGGCCATCCTGACTTGCATTTGTTGAACCTTCCACAGGCCAGACAGCCATGCAAGTGGGGTACCGAAAAGGCATGCCCTCAATTTATTTATCCTATTATAAGTACTTCCAACAGATCTTTGAACAATCCATAGAGAGCAGTACCTATGAAGAACTCTTTAGACCTTTAAGGCGTACAAAGAGAAAGTGCTATTAACCAGCCACTTGAACGGCCCAAAGCAGCTTTGAAATTGAGTCAACAGCCACCTCTTGGCTAGCTAAAGCAAATTCAACAAGGAATTTCAATGTCACAACACAGGGTGGAATACGCAAATCTAAGCAGCCCCTGATCACAGCCCTTAGGAAATTGCCGTAAGTGTGCTGGAGTCCAACTGTCTACCAGATGCTAGGCATTCTTCCATATTTGCATGGCCTGTCTGGCCAGGGCATACAAGAGCATGACTCTTCCAGATGAGCTCTTACATGGGTCCTATGCTCATATAGTAAGGACTGCACTTTGTCAGCAAGACTTTATACAACCGAAATATATGAGAAACCCCAGCTCTCTTGACTAGATGAGGACGGAATCACATCCCAGGTGAAGACCAACAGATGCAACTTCCATCAGATGTTAACCTGAAAAAGGAGATTATATCTCCAAAAGTCATGTCAGAAGTGGGATTCGAACCCACGCCTCCAGAGGAGACTGCGGCCTAAACACAGCGCCTTAGACCACTCGGCCATCCTGACAGTGCAGAGTCTTAAGAAATGTATAAAAGTCACTCAGAAATTTCTGCCTCCATGCAAGCCTGAAATAATTTAAACCTTCAAACACAAGGTGCAACTTTATGCACAGGACAATAAACACAGAAGATCACATGTGAAAGCATTTCATTTCACAGGTGTACAATTTTTATGCTTTTAGAATACCTCATACCTCTCACCAGCTATTTAGGGTCCTGTATCCTACTCACAAAATTACCTTGCCTGCGACCTCTCTCTCTACATAAACAACTACTGCACAGGAAGTAGGAAGGCAGAAGGTGGGGCATATTATGCAAATGTATGCTGTCAATGTGCCTTGCAGATTCATGCAGGATTTCTAGATCCTTGCTGGATACAAGAGAGCAGACCTTGTTTCAGATCAACTGTCCCTAGCAGGGAACGTCTGAGCACATGCAGTCTTTTGCTCTCTAGCCCCTGGCCTGGGACTCACCCTCACTGGCTGAGGCGTGAATTTCTGCGATACCAACGTTGCATAGATGGTACGTTTGTGGTCGGTTTGGGATGGGTGGAAGGTCAAAAGCAGGGAAAAGTATGTCGCCTTCACTTCTAGTCTCCTCTTCTAGGCCTACCTGCCGTTCACTCACTCTGTCTTTGTTTCATTCTCTCCCTTCTCAATACCCCTTCTCACTCACTCGCTCTATCACTTGTGCTCTTTCCCCTTGCTCTGCATTTCATAGTGGAAACTTCTCTTGAATGGAGCATTAGAAAATGAGGTTACATAAAATTAACAATCTACTTATTAGAAACCAAAAATATCACAAGACTGAATGTAACCCATTTCATTAATAAAAGGGACTTTTTAAGCACCCCCCAAAAAACACATAAAACACCACGAGTGCTAGAAGAATATTATACGAGCTTGAAGACAGAATTGGGCAAATTAATTTGCAGTTGAAACTGAAGTTTGTTACTTATTCAGATATTATATGCACTGCCAATTTTTAGCTGAGATTCTAAAAGAACTCAGAGACAAAATGGACTTAAAGCTTTGTCAGAAGTGGGATTCGAACCCACGCCTCCTGGAGAGACTGCGGCCTTAACGCAGCGCCTTAGACCACTTGGCCATCCTGACCACATGTTGCTTGATCATCTACAGAGAGGGAAAGATATTGTGAACCAAAAAAAGCACACATCTTAGGCCATGAGTGGCTAGAGCAAGAAAAAAACTCACTGCACTTTTCCAAGTAGACAACCATATAAGCCCATGTGAGGGAAATGATCTGATTTTTTCTGTCTCAAGAAAAAAGTAGATTAAACACCCAATTGTCAGAAGTGGGATTCAAACCCACGTCTCCAGAAGAGACTGCGACCTGAACACAGCGCCTTAGACCACTCGGCCATCCTGACTTGCATTTGTGGCACCTTCCACAGGCCAGACAGCCATGCAAGTGGGGTACCGAAAAGGCATTCCCTCAATTTATTTATCCTATCATAAGTACTTCCAACAGATCTTTGAACAATCCATAGAGAGCAGTACCTATGAACAACTCTTTAGACCTTTAAGGCGTACAAAGAGAAAGTGCTATTCACCAGCCACTTGAACGGCCTAAAGCTGCTTTGAAATTGAGTCAACAGCCACCTCTTGGCTAGCTAAAGCAAATTCAACAAGGAATTTCAATGTCACAACATAGGGTGGAATACGCAAATCTAAGCAGCCCCTGATCACAGCCCTGAGGAAATTGCCGTAAGTGTGCTGGAGTCCAACTGTCTACCAGATGCTAGGCATTTTTTCATATTTGCATGGCCTGTCTGGCCAGGGCATACAAGAGCATGACTCTTCCAGATGAGCTCTTACATGGGTCCTATGCTCATATAGTAAGGACTGCACTTTGTCAGCAAGACTTTATACAACCGAAATATATGAG
Source organism: Lissotriton vulgaris (assembly GCF_964263255.1). Lineage (NCBI taxonomy): Eukaryota > Metazoa > Chordata > Amphibia > Caudata > Salamandridae > Lissotriton > Lissotriton vulgaris. Next base: position 152,680,743 of record NC_141696.1, on the reverse strand, counting down.
AAACCCCAGCTCTCTTGACTAGATGAGGTCGGAATCACATCCCAGGTGATGACCAACAGATGCAACTTCCATCAGATGTTAACCTGAAAAAGGAGATTATATCTCCAAAAGTCATGTCAGAAGTGGGATTCGAACCCACGCCTCCAGAGGAGACTGCGGCCTAAACACAGCACCTTAGACCACTCGGCCATCCTGACAGTGCAGAGTCTTAAGAAATGTATAAATGTCACTCAGAAATTTCTGCCGCCATGCAAGCCTGAAATAATTTAAACCTTCAAACACGAGGTGCAACTTTATGCACAGGACAATAAACACAGAAGATCACACGTGAAAGCATTTCATTTCACAGGTGTACAATTTCTATGCTTTTAGAATACCTCATACCTCTCACCAGCTATTTAGGGTCCTGTATCCTACTCACAAAATTACCTTGCCTGCGACCTCTCTCTCTACACAAACAACTACTGCACAGGAAGTAGGAAGGCAGAAGGTGGGGCAGATTATCCAAATGTATGCTGTCAATGTGCCTTGCAGATTCATGCAGGATTTCTAGATCCTTGCTGGATACAAGAGAGCAGACCTTGTTTCAGATCAACTGTCCCTAGCAGGGAACGTCTGAGCACATGCAGTCTTTTGCTCTCTAGCCCCTGGCCTGGGACTCACCCTCACTGGCTGAGGTGTGAATTTCTGCATACCAACGTTGCATAGATGGTACGTTTGTGGTCGGTTTGGGATGGGTGGGAGGTCAAAAGCAGGGAAAAGTATGTCGCCTTCACTTCTAGTCCCCTCTTCTAGGCCTACCTATCGTTCACTCACTCTGTCTTTGTTTCATTCTCTCCTTCCTCAACACCCCTTCTAACTCACTTGCTCTTTCCCGTTGCTCTGCATTTCATAGTGGAAACATCTCTTGAATGGAGCATTAGAAAATGAGGTTACATAAAATTAACAATCTACTTATTGGAAACCAAAAATTTCACAAGACTGAATGTAACCCATCTCATTAATAAAAGGGACTTTTTAAGCACTCCCCAAAAAACACATACAACACCACGAGTGCTAGAAGAATATTATACGAGCTTGAAGACAAAATTGGGCAAATTAATTTGCAGTTGACACTGAAGTTTGTTATTTTTTCAGATATTATATGCACTGCCAATTTTTAGCTGAGATTCTAAAAGAACTCAGAGACAAAATGGACTTAAAGTTTTGTCAGAAGTGGGATTCGAACCCACGCCTCCAGGAGAGACTGCGGCCTTAACGCAGTGTCTTAGACCACTCGGCCATCCTGACCACATGCTGCTTGATCATCTACAGAGAGGGAAAGATATTGTGAACCAAAAAAAGCACACATCTTAGGTCATGAGTGGCTAGAGCAAGAAAAAAACTCACTGCACTTTTCCAAGTAGACAACCATATAAGCCCATGTGAGGGAAATGATCTGATTTTTTCTCTCTCAAGAAAAAAGTAGAGTAAACACACAATTGTCAGAAGTGGGATTTGAACCCACACCTCCAGAAGAGACTGCGACCTGAACACAGCGCCTTAGACCACTCGGCCATCCTGACTTGCATTTGTGGAACCTTCCACAGGCCAGACAGCCATGCAAGTGGGGTACCGAAAAGGCTTTCCCTCAATTTATTTATCCTATTATAAGTACTTCCAACAGATCTTTGAACAATCCATAGAGAGCAGTACCTATGAAGAACTCATTAGACCTTTAAGGCGTACAAAGAGAAGTGCTATTCACCAGCCACTTGAACGGCCCAAAGCTGCTTTGAAATTGAGTCAACAGCCACCTCTTGGCTAGCTAAAGCAAATTCAACAAGGAATTTCAATGTCACAACATAGGGTGGAATACGCAAATCTAAGCAGCCCCTGATCACAGCCCTGAGGAAATTGCCGTAAGTGTGCTGGAGTCCAACTGTCTACCAGATGCTAGGCATTCTTCCATATTCGCATGAACTGTCTGGCCAGGGCATACAAGAGCATGACTCTTCCAGATGAGCTCTTACATGGGTCCCATGCTCATATAGTAAGGACTGCACTTTGTCAGCAAGACTTTATACAACCGAAATATATGAGAAACCCCAGCTCTCTTGACTAGATGAGGACGGAATCACATCCCAGGTGAAGACCAACAGATGCAACTTCCATCAGATGTTAACCTGAAAAAGGAGATTATATCTCCAAAAGTCATGTCAGAAGTGGGATTCGAACCCACGACTCCATAGGAGACTGCGGCTTAAACACAGCACCTTAGACCACTTGGCCATCCTGACCACATGTTGCTTGATCATCTACAGAGAGGGAAAGATATTGTGAACCAAAACAAGCACACATCTTAGGACATGAGTGGCTAGAGCAAGAAAAAAACTCACTGCACTTTTCCAAGTAGACAACCATATAGGCCCATGTGAGGGAAATGATCTGATTTTTTTGTCTCTCAAGAAAAAAGTAGAGTAAATACACAATTGTCAGAAGTGGGATTTGAACCCACGTCTCCAGAAGAGACTGCGACCTGAACGCAGTGCCTTAGACCACTCGGCCATCCTGACTTGCATTTGTTGAACCTTCCACAGGCCAGACAGCCATGCAAGTGGGGTACCGAAAAGGCATGCCCTCAATTTATTTATCCTATTATAAGTACTTCCAACAGATCTTTGAACAATCCATAGAGAGCAGTACCTATGAAGAACTCTTTAGACCTTTAAGGCGTACAAAGAGAAAGTGCTATTAACCAGCCACTTGAACGGCCCAAAGCAGCTTTGAAATTGAGTCAACAGCCACCTCTTGGCTAGCTAAAGCAAATTCAACAAGGAATTTCAATGTCACAACACAGGGTGGAATACGCAAATCTAAGCAGCCCCTGATCACAGCCCTTAGGAAATTGCCGTAAGTGTGCTGGAGTCCAACTGTCTACCAGATGCTAGGCATTCTTCCATATTTGCATGGCCTGTCTGGCCAGGGCATACAAGAGCATGACTCTTCCAGATGAGCTCTTACATGGGTCCTATGCTCATATAGTAAGGACTGCACTTTGTCAGCAAGACTTTATACAACCGAAATATATGAGAAACCCCAGCTCTCTTGACTAGATGAGGACGGAATCACATCCCAGGTGAAGACCAACAGATGCAACTTCCATCAGATGTTAACCTGAAAAAGGAGATTATATCTCCAAAAGTCATGTCAGAAGTGGGATTCGAACCCACGCCTCCAGAGGAGACTGCGGCCTAAACACAGCGCCTTAGACCACTCGGCCATCCTGACAGTGCAGAGTCTTAAGAAATGTATAAAAGTCACTCAGAAATTTCTGCCTCCATGCAAGCCTGAAATAATTTAAACCTTCAAACACAAGGTGCAACTTTATGCACAGGACAATAAACACAGAAGATCACATGTGAAAGCATTTCATTTCACAGGTGTACAATTTTTATGCTTTTAGAATACCTCATACCTCTCACCAGCTATTTAGGGTCCTGTATCCTACTCACAAAATTACCTTGCCTGCGACCTCTCTCTCTACATAAACAACTACTGCACAGGAAGTAGGAAGGCAGAAGGTGGGGCATATTATGCAAATGTATGCTGTCAATGTGCCTTGCAGATTCATGCAGGATTTCTAGATCCTTGCTGGATACAAGAGAGCAGACCTTGTTTCAGATCAACTGTCCCTAGCAGGGAACGTCTGAGCACATGCAGTCTTTTGCTCTCTAGCCCCTGGCCTGGGACTCACCCTCACTGGCTGAGGCGTGAATTTCTGCGATACCAACGTTGCATAGATGGTACGTTTGTGGTCGGTTTGGGATGGGTGGAAGGTCAAAAGCAGGGAAAAGTATGTCGCCTTCACTTCTAGTCTCCTCTTCTAGGCCTACCTGCCGTTCACTCACTCTGTCTTTGTTTCATTCTCTCCCTTCTCAATACCCCTTCTCACTCACTCGCTCTATCACTTGTGCTCTTTCCCCTTGCTCTGCATTTCATAGTGGAAACTTCTCTTGAATGGAGCATTAGAAAATGAGGTTACATAAAATTAACAATCTACTTATTAGAAACCAAAAATATCACAAGACTGAATGTAACCCATTTCATTAATAAAAGGGACTTTTTAAGCACCCCCCAAAAAACACATAAAACACCACGAGTGCTAGAAGAATATTATACGAGCTTGAAGACAGAATTGGGCAAATTAATTTGCAGTTGAAACTGAAGTTTGTTACTTATTCAGATATTATATGCACTGCCAATTTTTAGCTGAGATTCTAAAAGAACTCAGAGACAAAATGGACTTAAAGCTTTGTCAGAAGCGGGATTCGAACCCACGCCTCCTGGAGAGACTGCGGCCTTAACGCAGCGCCTTAGACCACTTGGCCATCCTGACCACATGTTGCTTGATCATCTACAGAGAGGGAAAGATATTGTGAACCAAAAAAAGCACACATCTTAGGCCATGAGTGGCTAGAGCAAGAAAAAAACTCACTGCACTTTTCCAAGTAGACAACCATATAAGCCCATGTGAGGGAAATGATCTGATTTTTTCTGTCTCAAGAAAAAAGTAGATTAAACACCCAATTGTCAGAAGTGGGATTCAAACCCACGTCTCCAGAAGAGACTGCGACCTGAACACAGCGCCTTAGACCACTCGGCCATCCTGACTTGCATTTGTGGCACCTTCCACAGGCCAGACAGCCATGCAAGTGGGGTACCGAAAAGGCATTCCCTCAATTTATTTATCCTATCATAAGTACTTCCAACAGATCTTTGAACAATCCATAGAGAGCAGTACCTATGAACAACTCTTTAGACCTTTAAGGCGTACAAAGAGAAAGTGCTATTCACCAGCCACTTGAACGGCCTAAAGCTGCTTTGAAATTGAGTCAACAGCCACCTCTTGGCTAGCTAAAGCAAATTCAACAAGGAATTTCAATGTCACAACATAGGGTGGAATACGCAAATCTAAGCAGCCCCTGATCACAGCCCTGAGGAAATTGCCGTAAGTGTGCTGGAGTCCAACTGTCTACCAGATGCTAGGCATTTTTTCATATTTGCATGGCCTGTCTGGCCAGGGCATACAAGAGCATGACTCTTCCAGATGAGCTCTTACATGGGTCCTATGCTCATATAGTAAGGACTGCACTTTGTCAGCAAGACTTTATACAACCGAAATATATGAGAAACCCCAGCTCTCTTGACTAGATGAGGTCGGAATCACATCCCAGGTGATGACCAACAGATGCAACTTCCATCAGATGTTAACCTGAAAAAGGAGATTATATCTCCAAAAGTCATGTCAGAAGTGGGATTCGAACCCACGCCTCCAGAGGAGACTGCGGCCTAAACACAGCACCTTAGACCACTCGGCCATCCTGACAGTGCAGAGTCTTAAGAAATGTATAAATGTCACTCAGAAATTTCTGCCGCCATGCAAGCCTGAAATAATTTAAACCTTCAAACACGAGGTGCAACTTTATGCACAGGACAATAAACACAGAAGATCACACGTGAAAGCATTTCATTTCACAGGTGTACAATTTCTATGCTTTTAGAATACCTCATACCTCTCACCAGCTATTTAGGGTCCTGTATCCTACTCACAAAATTACCTTGCCTGCGACCTCTCTCTCTACACAAACAACTACTGCACAGGAAGTAGGAAGGCAGAAGGTGGGGCAGATTATCCAAATGTATGCTGTCAATGTGCCTTGCAGATTCATGCAGGATTTCTAGATCCTTGCTGGATACAAGAGAGCAGACCTTGTTTCAGATCAACTGTCCCTAGCAGGGAACGTCTGAGCACATGCAGTCTTTTGCTCTCTAGCCCCTGGCCTGGGACTCACCCTCACTGGCTGAGGTGTGAATTTCTGCATACCAACGTTGCATAGATGGTACGTTTGTGGTCGGTTTGGGATGGGTGGGAGGTCAAAAGCAGGGAAAAGTATGTCGCCTTCACTTCTAGTCCCCTCTTCTAGGCCTACCTATCGTTCACTCACTCTGTCTTTGTTTCATTCTCTCCTTCCTCAACACCCCTTCTAACTCACTTGCTCTTTCCCGTTGCTCTGCATTTCATAGTGGAAACATCTCTTGAATGGAGCATTAGAAAATGAGGTTACATAAAATTAACAATCTACTTATTGGAAACCAAAAATTTCACAAGACTGAATGTAACCCATCTCATTAATAAAAGGGACTTTTTAAGCACTCCCCAAAAAACACATACAACACCACGAGTGCTAGAAGAATATTATACGAGCTTGAAGACAGAATTGGGCAAATTAATTTGCAGTTGACACTGAAGTTTGTTATTTTTTCAGATATTATATGCACTGCCAATTTTTAGCTGAGATTCTAAAAGAACTCAGAGACAAAATGGACTTAAAGTTTTGTCAGAAGTGGGATTCGAACCCACGCCTCCAGGAGAGACTGCGGCCTTAACGCAGTGTCTTAGACCACTCGGCCATCCTGACCACATGCTGCTTGATCATCTACAGAGAGGGAAAGATATTGTGAACCAAAAAAAGCACACATCTTAGGTCATGAGTGGCTAGAGCAAGAAAAAAACTCACTGCACTTTTCCAAGTAGACAACCATATAAGCCCATGTGAGGGAAATGATCTGATTTTTTCTCTCTCAAGAAAAAAGTAGAGTAAACACACAATTGTCAGAAGTGGGATTTGAACCCACACCTCCAGAAGAGACTGCGACCTGAACACAGCGCCTTAGACCACTCGGCCATCCTGACTTGCATTTGTGGAACCTTCCACAGGCCAGACAGCCATGCAAGTGGGGTACCGAAAAGGCTTTCCCTCAATTTATTTATCCTATTATAAGTACTTCCAACAGATCTTTGAACAATCCATAGAGAGCAGTACCTATGAAGAACTCTTTAGACCTTTAAGGCGTACAAAGAGAAGTGCTATTCACCAGCCACTTGAACGGCCCAAAGCTGCTTTGAAATTGAGTCAACAGCCACCTCTTGGCTAGCTAAAGCAAATTCAACAAGGAATTTCAATGTCACAACATAGGGTGGAATACGCAAATCTAAGCAGCCCCTGATCACAGCCCTGAGGAAATTGCCGTAAGTGTGCTGGAGTCCAACTGTCTACCAGATGCTAGGCATTCTTCCATATTCGCATGAACTGTCTGGCCAGGGCATACAAGAGCATGACTCTTCCAGATGAGCTCTTACATGGGTCCCATGCTCATATAGTAAGGACTGCACTTTGTCAGCAAGACTTTATACAACCGAAATATATGAGAAACCCCAGCTCTCTTGACTAGATGAGGACGGAATCACATCCCAGGTGAAGACCAACAGATGCAACTTCCATCAGATGTTAACCTGAAAAAGGAGATTATATCTCCAAAAGTCATGTCAGAAGTGGGATTCGAACCCACGCCTCCAGAGGAGACTGCGGCCTAAACACAGCGCCTTAGACCACTCGGCCATCCTGACAGTGCAGAGTCTTAAGAAATGTATAAAAGTCACTGAGAAATTTCTGCCTCCATGCAAGCCTGAAATAATTTAAACCTTCAAACACAAGGTGCAACTTTATGCACAGGACAATAAACACAGAAGATCACATGTGAAAGCATTTCATTTCACAGGTGTACAATTTTTATGCTTTTAGAATACCTCATTCCTCTCACCAGCTATTTAGGGTCCTGTATCCTACTCACAAAATTACCTTGCCTGCGACCTCTCTCTCTACATAAACAACTACTGCACAGGAAGTAGGAAGGCAGAAGGTGGGGCATATTATGCAAATGTATGCTGTCAATGTGCCTTGCAGATTCATGCAGGATTTCTAGATCCTTGCTGGATACAAGAGAGCAGACCTTGTTTCAGATCAACTGTCCCTAGCAGGGAACGTCTGAGCACATGCAGTCTTTTGCTCTCTAGCCCCTGGCCTGGGACTCACCCTCACTGGCTGAGGCGTGAATTTCTGCGATACCAACGTTGCATAGATGGTACGTTTGTGGTCGGTTTGGGCTGGGTGGAAGGTCAAAAGCAGGGAAAAGTATGTCGCCTTCACTTCTAGTCTCCTCTTCTAGGCCTACCTGCCGTTCACTCACTCTGTCTTTGTTTCATTCTCTCCCTTCTCAACACCCCTTCTCACTCACTCGCTCTATCACTTGTGCTCTTTCCCCTTGCTCTGCATTTCATAGTGGAAACTTCTCTTGAATGGAGCATTAGAAAATGAGGTTACATAAAATTAACAATCTACTTATTAGAAACCAAAAATATCACAAGACTGAATGTAACCCATTTCATTAATAAAAGGGACTTTTTAAGCACCCCCCAAAAAACACATAAAACACCACGAGTGCTAGAAGAATATTATACGAGCTTGAAGACAGAATTGGGCAAATTAATTTGCAGTTGAAACTGAAGTTTGTTACTTATTCAGATATTATATGCACAGCCAATTTTTAGCTGAGATTCTAAAAGAACTCAGAGACAAAATGGACTTAAAGCTTTGTCAGAAGTGGGATTGGAACCCACGCCTCCTGGAGAGACTGCGGCCTTAACGCAGCGCCTTAGACCACTTGGCCATCCTGACCACATATTGCTTTATCATCTACAGAGAGGGAAAGATATTGTGAACCAAAAAAAGCACACATCTTAGGCCATGAGTGGCTAGAGCAAGAAAAAAACTCACTGCACTTTTCCAAGTAGACAACCATATAAGCCCATGTGAGGGAAATGATCTGATTTTTTCTGTCTCAAGAAAAAAGTAGAGTAAACACACAATTGTCAGAAGTGGGATTTGAACCCACGCCTCCAGAAGAGACTGCGACCTGAACGCAGCGCCTTAGACCACTCGGCCATCCTGACTTGCATTTGTGGAACCTTCCACAGGCCAGACAGCCATGCAAGTGGGGTACCGAAAAGGCTTTCCCTCAATTTATTTATCCTATTATAAGTACTTCCAACAGATCTTTGAACAATCCATAGAGAGCAGTACCTATGAAGAACTCTTTAGACCTTTAAGGCGTACAAAGAGAAGTGCTATTCACCAGCCACTTGAACGGCCCAAAGCTGCTTTGAAATTGAGTCAACAGCCACCTCTTGGCTAGCTAAAGCAAATTCAACAAGGAATTTCAATGTCACAACATAGGGTGGAATACGCAAATCTAAGCAGCCCCTGATCACAGCCCTGAGGAAATTGCCGTAAGTGTGCTGGAGTCCAACTGTCTACCAGATGCTAGGCATTCTTCCATATTCGCATGAACTGTCTGGCCAGGGCATACAAGAGCATGACTCTTCCAGATGAGCTCTTACATGGGTCCCATGCTCATATAGTAAGGACTGCACTTTGTCAGCAAGACTTTATACAACCGAAATATATGAGAAACCCCAGCTCTCTTGACTAGATGAGGACGGAATCACATCCCAGGTGAAGACCAACAGATGCAACTTCCATCAGATGTTAACCTGAAAAAGGAGATTATATCTCCAAAAGTCATGTCAGAAGTGGGATTCGAACCCACGCCTCCAGAGGAGACTGCGGCCTAAACACAGCACCTTAGACCACTCGGCCATCCTGACCACATGTTGCTTGATCATCTACAGAGAGGGAAAGATATTGTGAACCAAAACAAGCACACATCTTAGGCCATGAGTGGCTAGAGCAAGAAAAAAACTCACTGCACTTTTCCAAGTAGACAACCATATAGGCCCATGTGAGGGAAATGATCTGATTTTTTTGTCTCTCAAGAAAAAAGTAGAGTAAATACACAATTGTCAGAGGTGGGATTTGAACCCACGTCTCCAGAAGAGACTGCGACCTGAACGCAGTGCCTTAGACCACTCGGCCATCCTGACTTGCAATTGTTGAACCTTCCACAGGCCAGACAGCCATGCAAGTGGGGTACCGAAAAGGCATGCCCTCAATTTATTTATCCTATTATAAGTACTTCCAACAGATCTTTGAACAATCCATAGAGAGCAGTACCTATGAAGAACTCTTTAGACCTTTAAGGCGTACAAAGAGAAAGTGCTATTAACCAGCCACTTGAACGGCCCAAAGCAGCTTTGAAATTGAGTCAACAGCCACCTCTTGGCTAGCTAAAGCAAATTCAACAAGGAATTTCAATGTCACAACATAGGGTGGAATACGCAAATCTAAGCAGCCCCTGATCACAGCCCTGAGGAAATTGCCGTAAGTGTGCTAGAGTCCAACTGTCTACCAGATGCTAGGCATTCTTCCATATTTGCATGGCCTGTCTGGCCAGGGCATACAAGAGCATGACTCTTCCAGATGAGCTCTTACATGGGTCCTATGCTCATATAGTAAGGACTGCACTTTGTCAGCAAGACTTTATACAACCGAAATATATGAGAAACCCCAGCTCTCTTGACTAGATGAGGACGGAATCACATCCCAGGTGAAGACCAACAGATGCAACTTCCATCAGATGTTAACCTGAAAAAGGAGATTATATCTCCAAAAGACATGTCAGAAGTGGGATTCGAACCCACGCCTCCAGAGGAGACTGCGGCCTAAACACAGCGCCTTAGACCACTCGGCCATCCTGACAGTGCAGAGTCTTAAGAAATGTATAAAAGTCACTGAGAAATTTCTGCCTCCATGCAAGCCTGAAATAATTTAAACCTTCAAACACAAGGTGCAACTTTATGCACAGGACAATAAACACAGAAGATCACATGTGAAAGCATTTCATTTCACAGGTGTACAATTTTTATGCTTTTAGAATACCTCATACCTCTCACCAGCTATTTAGGGTCCTGTATCCTACTCACAAAATTACCTTGCCTGCGACCTCTCTCTCTACATAAACAACTACTGCACAGGAAGTAGGAAGGCAGAAGGTGGGGCATATTATGCAAATGTATGCTGTCAATGTGCCTTGCAGATTCATGCAGGATTTCTAGATCCTTGCTGGATACAAGAGAGCAGACCTTGTTTCAGATCAACTGTCCCTAGCAGGGAACGTCTGAGCACATGCAGTCTTTTGCTCTCTAGCCCCTGGCCTGGGACTCACCCTCACTGGCTGAGGCGTGAATTTCTGCGATACCAACGTTGCATAGATGGTACGTTTGTGGTCGGTTTGGGCTGGGTGGAAGGTCAAAAGCAGGGAAAAGTATGTCGCCTTCACTTCTAGTCTCCTCTTCTAGGCCTACCTGCCGTTCACTCACTCTGTCTTTGTTTCATTCTCTCCCTTCTCAACACCCCTTCTCACTCACTCGCTCTATCACTTGTGCTCTTTCCCCTTGCTCTGCATTTCATAGTGGAAACTTCTCTTGAATGGAGCATTAGAAAATGAGGTTACATAAAATTAACAATCTACTTATTAGAAACCAAAAATATCACAAGACTGAATGTAACCCATTTCATTAATAAAAGGGACTTTTTAAGCACCCCCCAAAAAACACATAAAACACCACGAGTGCTAGAAGAATATTATACGAGCTTGAAGACAGAATTGGGCAAATTAATTTGCAGTTGAAACTGAAGTTTGTTACTTATTCAGATATTATATGCACAGCCAATTTTTAGCTGAGATTCTAAAAGAACTCAGAGACAAAATGGACTTAAAGCTTTGTCAGAAGTGGGATTGGAACCCACGCCTCCTGGAGAGACTGCGGCCTTAACGCAGCGCCTTAGACCACTTGGCCATCCTGACCACATATTGCTTTATCATCTACAGAGAGGGAAAGATATTGTGAACCAAAAAAAGCACACATCTTAGGCCATGAGTGGCTAGAGCAAGAAAAAAACTCACTGCACTTTTCCAAGTAGACAACCATATAAGCCCATGTGAGGGAAATGATCTGATTTTTTCTGTCTCAAGAAAAAAGTAGAGTAAACACACAATTGTCAGAAGTGGGATTTGAACCCACGCCTCCAGAAGAGACTGCGACCTGAACGCAGCGCCTTAGACCACTCGGCCATCCTGACTTGCATTTGTGGAACCTTCCACAGGCCAGACAGCCATGCAAGTGGGGTACCAAAAAGGCATGCCCTCAATTTATTTATCCTATTATAAGTACTTCCAACAGATCTTTGAACAATCCATAGAGAGCAGTACCTATGAAGAACTCTTTAGACCTTTAAGGCGTACAAAGAGAAGTGCTATTCACCAGCCACTTGAACGGCCCAAAGCTGCTTTGAAATTGAGTCAACAGCCACCTCTTGGCTAGCTAACGCAAATTGAACAAGGAATTTCAATGTCACAACATAGGGTGGAATACGCAAATCTAAGCAGCCCCTGATCACAGCCCTGAGGAAATTGCCGTAAGTGTGCTGGAGTCCAACTGTCTACCAGATGATAGGCATTCTTCCATATTTACATGGCCTGTCTGGCCAGGGCATACAAGAGCATAACTCTTCCAGATGAGCTCTTACATGGGTCCTATGCTCATATAGTAAGGACTGCACTTTGTCAGCAAGACTTTATACAACCGAAATATATGAGAAACCCCTGCTCTCTTGACTAGATGAGGACGGAATCACGTCCCAGGTGAAGACCAACAGATGCAACTTCCATCAGATGTTAACCTGATGAAGGAGATTATATCTCCAAAAGTCATGTCAGATGTGGGATTCGAACCCACGCCTCCAGAGGAGACTGCGGCCTAAACAAAGCACCTTAGACCACTCGGCCATCCTGACCACATGTTGCTTGATCATCTACAGAGAGGGAAATATATTGTGAACAAAAAAAAGCACACATCTTAGGCCATGAGTGGCTAGAGCAAGAAAAAAACTCACTGCACTTTTCCAAGTAGACAACCATATAAGCCCATGTGAGGGAAATGATCTGATTTTTTTGTCTCTCAAGAAAAAAGTAGAGTAAACACACAATTGTCAGAAGTGGGATTTGAACCCACGTCTCCAGAAGAGACTGCGACCTGAACGCAGCGCCTTAGACCACTCGGCCATCCTGACTTGCATTTGTGGAACCTTCCACAGGCCAGACAGCCATGCAAGTGGGGTACCGAAAAGGCATGCCCTCAATTTATTTATCCTATTATAAGTACTTCCAACAGATCTTTGAACAATCCATAGAGAGCAGTACCTATGAAGAACTCTTTAGACCTTTAAGGCGTACAAAGAGAAAGTGATATTAACCAGCCACTTGAACGGCCCAAAGCAGCTTTGAAATTGAGTCAACAGCCACCTCTTGGCTAGCTAAAGCAAATTCAACAAGGAATTTCAATGTCACAACATAGGGTGGAATACGCAAATCTAAGCAGCCCCTGATCACAGCCCTGAGGAAATTGCCGTAAGTGTGCTGGAGTCCAACTGTCTACCAGATGCTAGGCATTCTTCCATATTTGCATGGCCTGTCTGGCCAGGGCATACAAGAGCATGACTCTTCCAGATGAGCTCTTACATGGGTCCTATGCTCATATAGTAAGGACTGCACTTTGTCAGCAAGACTTTATACAACCGAAATATATGAGAAACCCCAGCTCTCTTGACTAGATTAGGACGGAATCACATCCCAGGTGAAGACCAACAGATGCAACTTCCATCAGATGTTAACCTGAAAAAGGAGATTATATCTCCAAAAGTCATGTCAGAAGTGGGATTCGAACCCACGCCTCTAGAGGAGACTGCGGCCTAAACACATCGCCTTAAACCACTCGGCCATCCTGACAGTGCAAAGTCTTAAGAAATGTATAAAAGTCACTCAGAAATTTCTGCCTCCATGCAAGCCTGAAATAATTTAAACCTTCAAACACAAGGTGCAACTGTATGCACAGGACAATAAACACAGAAGATCACATGTGAAATCATTTCATTTCACAGGTGTACAATTTTTATGCTTTTAGAATACCTCATACCTCTCACCAGCTATTTAGGGTCCTGTATCCTACTCACAAAATTACCTTGCCTGCGACCTCTCTCTCTACACAAACAACTACTGCACAGGAAGTAGGAAGGCAGAAGGTGGGGCATATTATGCAAATGTATGCGGTCATTGTGCCTTGCAGATTCATGCAGGATTTCTAGATCCTTGCTGGATACAAGAGAGCAGACCTTGTTTCAGATCAACTGTCCCTAGCAGGGAACGTCTGAGCACATGCAGTCTTTTGCTCTCTAGCCCCTGGCCTGGGACTCACCCTCACTGGCTGAGGCGTGAATTTCTGCATACCAACGTTGCATAGATGGTACGTTTGTGGTCGGTTTGGGATGGGTGGGAGGTCAAAAGCAGGGAAAAGTATGTCGCCTTCTCTTCTAGTCTCCTCTTCTAGGCCTATCTGCCGTTCACTCACTCTGTCTTTGTTTCATTCTCTCCTTCCTCAACACCCCTTCTCACTCACTCGCTCTATCACTTGTGCTCTTTCCCCTTGCTCTGCATTTCATAGTGGAAACATCTCTTGAATGGAGCATTAGAAAATGAGGTTACATAAAATTAACAATCTACTTATTAGAAACCAAAAATATCACAAGACTGAATGTAACCCATTTCATTAATAAAAGGGACTTTTTAAGCACCCCCAAAAAAACACATAAAACACCACGAGTGCTAGAAGAATATTATACGAGCTTGAAGACAGAATTGGGCAAATTCATTTGCAGTTGAAACTGAAGTTTGTTACTTATTCAGATATTATATGCACTGCCAATTTTTAGCTGAGATTCTAAAAGAACTCAGAGACAAAATGGACTTAAAGTTTTGTCAGAAGTGGGATTCGAACCCACGCCTCCAGGAGAGACTGCGGCCTTAACGCAGCGCCTTAGACCACTCGGCCATCCTGAACACATTTTGCTTGATCATCAACAGAGAGGGAAAGATATTGTGAACCAAAAAAAGCACACATCTTAGGCCATGAGTGGCTAGAGCAAGAAAAAAACTCACTGCACTTTTCCAAGTAGACAACCATATAAGCCCATGTGAGGGAAATGATCTGATTTTTTCTCTCTCAAGAAAAAAGTAAAGTAAACACACAATTGTCAGAAGTGGGATTTGAACCCACGCCTCCATAAGAGACTACAACCTGAACGCAGCACCTTAGACCACTCGGCCATCCTGACTTGCATTTGTGGAACCTTCCACAGGCCAGACAGCCATGCAAGTGGGGTACCGAAAAGGCATGCCCTCAATTTATTTATCCTATTATAAGTACTTCCAACAGATCTTTGAACAATCCATAGAGAGCAGTACCTATGAAGAACTCTTTAGACCTTTAAGGCGTACAAAGAGAAAGTGCTATTCACCAGCCACTTGAACGGCCCAAAGCTGCTTTGAAATTGAGTCAACAGCCACCTCTTGGCTAGCTAAAGCAAATTCAACAAGGAATTTCAATGTCAAAACATAGGGTGGAATACGCAAATCTAAGCAGCCCCTGATCACAGCCCTGAGGAAATTGCCGTAAGTGTGCTGGAGTCCAACTGTCTACCAGATGCTAGGCATTCTTCCATATTTGCATGGCCTGTCTGGCCAGGGCATACAAGAGCATGACTCTTCCAGATGAGCTCTTACATGGGTCCTATGCTCACATAGTAAGGACTGCACTTTGTCAGCAAGACTTTATACAACCGAAATATATGAGAAACCTCAGCTCTCTTGACTAGATGAGGACGGAATCACATCCCAGGTGAAGACCAACAGATGCAACTTCCATCAGATGTTAACCTGAAAAAGGAGATTATATCTCCAAAAGTCATGTCAGAAGTGGGATTTGAACCCACGCCTCCAGAGGAGACTGCGGCCTAAACACAGCGCCTTAGACCACTCGGCCATCCTGACAGAGCAGAGACTTAAGAAATGTATAAAAGTCACTCAGAAATTTCTGCCTCCATGCAAGCCTGAAATAATTTAAACCTTCAAACACAAGGTGCAACTTTATGCACAGGACAATAAACACAGAAGATCACATGTGAAAGCATTTCATTTCACAGGTGTACAATTTTTATGCTTTTAGAATACCTCATACCTCTCACCAGCTATTTAGGGTCCTGTATCCTACTCACAAAATTACCTTGCCTGCGACCTCTCTCTCTACATAAACAACTACTGCACAGGAAGTAGGAAGGCAGAAGGTGGGGCATATTATGCAAATGTATGCTGTCAATGTGCCTTGCAGATTCATGCAGGATTTCTAGATCCTTGCTGGATACAAGAGAGCAGACCTTGTTTCAGATCAACTGTCCCTAGCAGGGAACGTCTGAGCACATGCAGTCTTTTGCTCTCTAGCCCCTGGCCTGGGACTCACCCTCACTGGCTGAGGCGTGAATTTCTGCGATACCAACGTTGCATAGATGGTACGTTTGTGGTCGGTTTGGGATGGGTGGAAGGTCAAAAGCAGGGAAAAGTATGTCGCCTTCACTTCTAGTCTCCTCTTCTAGGCCTACCTGCCGTTCACTCACTCTGTCTTTGTTTCATTCTCTCCTTCCTCAACACCCCTTCTCACTCACTCGCTCTATCACTTGGGCTCTTTCCCCTTGCTCTGCATTTCATAGTGGAAACATCTCTTGAATGGAGCATTAGAAAATGAGGTTACATAAAATGAACAATCTACTTATTGGAAACCAAAAATATCACAAGACTGAATGTAACCCATTTCATTAATAAAAGGGACTTTTTAAGCACTCCCCAAAAAACACATACAACACCACGAGTGCTAGAAGAATATTATACGAGCTTGAAGACAGAATTGGGCAAATTAATTTGCAGTTGAAACTGAAGTTTGTTACTTATTCAGATATTATATGCACTGCCAATTTTTAGCTGAGATTCTAAAAGAACTCAGAGACAAAATGGACTTAAAGTTTTGTCAGAAGTGGGATTCGAACCCACGCCTCCTGGAGAGACTGCAGCCTTAACGCAGCGCCTTAGACCACTTGGCCATCCTGACCACATGTTGCTTGATCATCTACAGAGAGGGAAAGATATTGTGAACCAAAAAAAGCACACATCTTAGGCCATGAGTGGCTAGAGCAAGAAAAAAACTCACTGCACTTTTCCAAGTAGACAACCATATAAGCCCATGTGAGGGAAATGATCTGTTTTTTCTGTCTCAAGAAAAAAGTAGAGTAAACACACAATTGTCAGAAGTGGGATTTGAACCCACGCCTCCAGAAGAGACTGCGACCTGAACGCAGCGCCTTAGACCACTCGGCCATCCTGACTTGCATTTCTGGAATCTTCCACAGGCCAGACAGCCATGCAAGTGGGGTACCAAAAAGGCATGCCCTCAATTTATTTATCCTATTATAAGTACTTCCAACAGATCTTTGAACAATCCATAGAGAGCAGTACCTATGAAGAACTCTTTAGACCTTTAAGGCGTACAAAGAGAAGTGCTTTTCACCAGCCACTTGAACAGCCCAAAGCTGCTTTGAAATTGAGTCAACAGCCACCTCTTGGCTAGCTAAAGCAAATTCAACAAGGAATTTCAATGTCACAACATAGGGTGGAATACGCAAATCTAAGCAGCCCCTGATCACAGCCCTGAGGAAATTGCCGTAAGTGTGCTGGAGTCCAACTGTCTACCAGATGCTAGGCATTCTTCCATATTCGCATGAACTGTCTGGCCAGGGCATACAAGAGCATGACTCTTCCAGATGAGCTCTTACATGGGTCCCATGCTCATATAGTAAGGACTGCACTTTGTCAGCAAGACTTTATACAACCGAAATATATGAGAAACCCCAGCTCTCTTGACTAGATGAGGACGGAATCACATCCCAGGTGAAGACCAACAGATGCAACTTCCATCAGATGTTAACCTGAAAAAGGAGATTATATCTCCAAAAGTCATGTCAGAAGTGGGATTCGAACCCACGCCTCCAGAGGAGACTGCGGCCTAAACACAGCACCTTAGACCACTCGGCCACCCTGACCACATGTTGCTTGATCATCTACAGAGAGGGAAAGATATTGTGAACCAAAACAAGCACACATCTTAGGCCATGAGTGGCTAGAGCAAGAAAAAAACTCACTGCACTTTTCCAAGTAGACAACCATATAGGCCCATGTGAGGGAAATGATCTGATTTTTTTGTCTCTCAAGAAAAAAGTAGAGTAAATACACAATTGTCAGAGGTGGGATTTGAACCCACGTCTCCAGAAGAGACTGCGACCTGAACGCAGTGCCTTAGACCACTCGGCCATCCTGACTTGCAATTGTTGAACCTTCCACAGGCCAGACAGCCATGCAAGTGGGGTACCGAAAAGGCATGCCCTCAATTTATTTATCCTATTATAAGTACTTCCAACAGATCTTTGAACAATCCATAGAGAGCAGTACCTATGAAGAACTCTTTAGACCTTTAAGGCGTACAAAGAGAAAGTGCTATTAACCAGCCACTTGAACGGCCCAAAGCAGCTTTGAAATTGAGTCAACAGCCACCTCTTGGCTAGCTAAAGCAAATTCAACAAGGAATTTCAATGTCACAACATAGGGTGGAATACGCAAATCTAAGCAGCCCCTGATCACAGCCCTGAGGAAATTGCCGTAAGTGTGCTAGAGTCCAACTGTCTACCAGATGCTAGGCATTCTTCCATATTTGCATGGCCTGTCTGGCCAGGGCATACAAGAGCATGACTCTTCCAGATGAGCTCTTACATGGGTCCTATGCTCATATAGTAAGGACTGCACTTTGTCAGCAAGACTTTATACAACCGAAATATATGAGAAACCCCAGCTCTCTTGACTAGATGAGGACGGAATCACATCCCAGGTGAAGACCAACAGATGCAACTTCCATCAGATGTTAACCTGAAAAAGGAGATTATATCTCCAAAAGACATGTCAGAAGTGGGATTCGAACCCACGCCTCCAGAGGAGACTGCGGCCTAAACACAGCGCCTTAGACCACTCGGCCATCCTGACAGTGCAGAGTCTTAAGAAATGTATAAAAGTCACTGAGAAATTTCTGCCTCCATGCAAGCCTGAAATAATTTAAACCTTCAAACACAAGGTGCAACTTTATGCACAGGACAATAAACACAGAAGATCACATGTGAAAGCATTTCATTTCACAGGTGTACAATTTTTATGCTTTTAGAATACCTCATACCTCTCACCAGCTATTTAGGGTCCTGTATCCTACTCACAAAATTACCTTGCCTGCGACCTCTCTCTCTACATAAACAACTACTGCACAGGAAGTAGGAAGGCAGAAGGTGGGGCATATTATGCAAATGTATGCTGTCAATGTGCCTTGCAGATTCATGCAGGATTTCTAGATCCTTGCTGGATACAAGAGAGCAGACCTTGTTTCAGATCAACTGTCCCTAGCAGGGAACGTCTGAGCACATGCAGTCTTTTGCTCTCTAGCCCCTGGCCTGGGACTCACCCTCACTGGCTGAGGCGTGAATTTCTGCGATACCAACGTTGCATAGATGGTACGTTTGTGGTCGGTTTGGGCTGGGTGGAAGGTCAAAAGCAGGGAAAAGTATGTCGCCTTCACTTCTAGTCTCCTCTTCTAGGCCTACCTGCCGTTCACTCACTCTGTCTTTGTTTCATTCTCTCCCTTCTCAACACCCCTTCTCACTCACTCGCTCTATCACTTGTGCTCTTTCCCCTTGCTCTGCATTTCATAGTGGAAACTTCTCTTGAATGGAGCATTAGAAAATGAGGTTACATAAAATTAACAATCTACTTATTAGAAACCAAAAATATCACAAGACTGAATGTAACCCATTTCATTAATAAAAGGGACTTTTTAAGCACCCCCCAAAAAACACATAAAACACCACGAGTGCTAGAAGAATATTATACGAGCTTGAAGACAGAATTGGGCAAATTAATTTGCAGTTGAAACTGAAGTTTGTTACTTATTCAGATATTATATGCACAGCCAATTTTTAGCTGAGATTCTAAAAGAACTCAGAGACAAAATGGACTTAAAGCTTTGTCAGAAGTGGGATTCGAACCCACGCCTCCTGGAGAGACTGCGGCCTTAACGCAGCGCCTTAGACCACTTGGCCATCCTGACCACATATTGCTTTATCATCTACAGAGAGGGAAAGATATTGTGAACCAAAAAAAGCACACATCTTAGGCCATGAGTGGCTAGAGCAAGAAAAAAACTCACTGCACTTTTCCAAGTAGACAACCATATAAGCCCATGTGAGGGAAATGATCTGATTTTTTCTGTCTCAAGAAAAAAGTAGATAAACACACAATTGTCAGAAGTGGGATTTGAACCCACGCCTCCAGAAGAGACTGCGACCTGAACGCAGCGCCTTAGACCACTCGGCCATCCTGACTTGCATTTGTGGAACCTTCCACAGGCCAGACAGCCATGCAAGTGGGGTACCAAAAAGGCATGCCCTCAATTTATTTATCCTATTATAAGTACTTCCAACAGATCTTTGAACAATCCATAGAGAGCAGTACCTATGAAGAACTCTTTAGACCTTTAAGGCGTACAAAGAGAAGTGCTATTCACCAGCCACTTGAACGGCCCAAAGCTGCTTTGAAATTGAGTCAACAGCCACCTCTTGGCTAGCTAACGCAAATTGAACAAGGAATTTCAATGTCACAACATAGGGTGGAATACGCAAATCTAAGCAGCCCCTGATCACAGCCCTGAGGAAATTGCCGTAAGTGTGCTGGAGTCCAACTGTCTACCAGATGATAGGCATTCTTCCATATTTACATGGCCTGTCTGGCCAGGGCATACAAGAGCATAACTCTTCCAGATGAGCTCTTACATGGGTCCTATGCTCATATAGTAAGGACTGCACTTTGTCAGCAAGACTTTATACAACCGAAATATATGAGAAACCCCTGCTCTCTTGACTAGATGAGGACGGAATCACGTCCCAGGTGAAGACCAACAGATGCAACTTCCATCAGATGTTAACCTGATGAAGGAGATTATATCTCCAAAAGTCATGTCAGATGTGGGATTCGAACCCACGCCTCCAGAGGAGACTGCGGCCTAAACAAAGCACCTTAGACCACTCGGCCATCCTGACCACATGTTGCTTGATCATCTACAGAGAGGGAAATATATTGTGAACAAAAAAAAGCACACATCTTAGGCCATGAGTGGCTAGAGCAAGAAAAAAACTCACTGCACTTTTCCAAGTAGACAACCATATAAGCCCATGTGAGGGAAATGATCTGATTTTTTTGTCTCTCAAGAAACAAGTAGAGTAAACACACAATTGTCAGAAGTGGGATTTGAACCCACGTCTCCAGAAGAGACTGCGACCTGAACGCAGCGCCTTAGACCACTCGGCCATCCTGACTTGCATTTGTGGAACCTTCCACAGGCCAGACAGCCATGCAAGTGGGGTACCGAAAAGGCATGCCCTCAATTTATTTATCCTATTATAAGTACTTCCAACAGATCTTTGAACAATCCATAGAGAGCAGTACCTATGAAGAACTCTTTAGACCTTTAAGGCGTACAAAGAGAAAGTGATATTAACCAGCCACTTGAACGGCCCAAAGCAGCTTTGAAATTGAGTCAACAGCCACCTCTTGGCTAGCTAAAGCAAATTCAACAAGGAATTTCAATGTCACAACATAGGGTGGAATACGCAAATCTAAGCAGCCCCTGATCACAGCCCTGAGGAAATTGCCGTAAGTGTGCTGGAGTCCAACTGTCTACCAGATGCTAGGCATTCTTCCATATTTGCATGGCCTGTCTGGCCAGGGCATACAAGAGCATGACTCTTCCAGATGAGCTCTTACATGGGTCCTATGCTCATATAGTAAGGACTGCACTTTGTCAGCAAGACTTTATACAACCGAAATATATGAGAAACCCCAGCTCTCTTGACTAGATTAGGACGGAATCACATCCCAGGTGAAGACCAACAGATGCAACTTCCATCAGATGTTAACCTGAAAAAGGAGATTATATCTCCAAAAGTCATGTCAGAAGTGGGATTCGAACCCACGCCTCTAGAGGAGACTGCGGCCTAAACACATCGCCTTAAACCACTCGGCCATCCTGACAGTGCAAAGTCTTAAGAAATGTATAAAAGTCACTCAGAAATTTCTGCCTCCATGCAAGCCTGAAATAATTTAAACCTTCAAACACAAGGTGCAACTGTATGCACAGGACAATAAACACAGAAGATCACATGTGAAATCATTTCATTTCACAGGTGTACAATTTTTATGCTTTTAGAATACCTCATACCTCTCACCAGCTATTTAGGGTCCTGTATCCTACTCACAAAATTACCTTGCCTGCGACCTCTCTCTCTACACAAACAACTACTGCACAGGAAGTAGGAAGGCAGAAGGTGGGGCATATTATGCAAATGTATGCGGTCATTGTGCCTTGCAGATTCATGCAGGATTTCTAGATCCTTGCTGGATACAAGAGAGCAGACCTTGTTTCAGATCAACTGTCCCTAGCAGGGAACGTCTGAGCACATGCAGTCTTTTGCTCTCTAGCCCCTGGCCTGGGACTCACCCTCACTGGCTGAGGCGTGAATTTCTGCATACCAACGTTGCATAGATGGTACGTTTGTGGTCGGTTTGGGATGGGTGGGAGGTCAAAAGCAGGGAAAAGTATGTCGCCTTCTCTTCTAGTCTCCTCTTCTAGGCCTATCTGCCGTTCACTCACTCTGTCTTTGTTTCATTCTCTCCTTCCTCAACACCCCTTCTCACTCACTCGCTCTATCACTTGTGCTCTTTCCCCTTGCTCTGCATTTCATAGTGGAAACATCTCTTGAATGGAGCATTAGAAAATGAGGTTACATAAAATTAACAATCTACTTATTAGAAACCAAAAATATCACAAGACTGAATGTAACCCATTTCATTAATAAAAGGGACTTTTTAAGCACCCCCAAAAAAACACATAAAACACCACGAGTGCTAGAAGAATATTATACGAGCTTGAAGACAGAATTGGGCAAATTCATTTGCAGTTGAAACTGAAGTTTGTTACTTATTCAGATATTATATGCACTGCCAATTTTTAGCTGAGATTCTAAAAGAACTCAGAGACAAAATGGACTTAAAGTTTTGTCAGAAGTGGGATTCGAACCCACGCCTCCAGGAGAGACTGCGGCCTTAACGCAGCGCCTTAGACCACTCGGCCATCCTGAACACATTTTGCTTGATCATCAACAGAGAGGGAAAGATATTGTGAACCAAAAAAAGCACACATCTTAGGCCATGAGTGGCTAGAGCAAGAAAAAAACTCACTGCACTTTTCCAAGTAGACAACCATATAAGCCCATGTGAGGGAAATGATCTGATTTTTTCTCTCTCAAGAAAAAAGTAAAGTAAACACACAATTGTCAGAAGTGGGATTTGAACCCACGCCTCCATAAGAGACTACAACCTGAACGCAGCACCTTAGACCACTCGGCCATCCTGACTTGCATTTGTGGAACCTTCCACAGGCCAGACAGCCATGCAAGTGGGGTACCGAAAAGGCATGCCCTCAATTTATTTATCCTATTATAAGTACTTCCAACAGATCTTTGAACAATCCATAGAGAGCAGTACCTATGAAGAACTCTTTAGACCTTTAAGGCGTACAAAGAGAAAGTGCTATTCACCAGCCACTTGAACGGCCCAAAGCTGCTTTGAAATTGAGTCAACAGCCACCTCTTGGCTAGCTAAAGCAAATTCAACAAGGAATTTCAATGTCAAAACATAGGGTGGAATACGCAAATCTAAGCAGCCCCTGATCACAGCCCTGAGGAAATTGCCGTAAGTGTGCTGGAGTCCAACTGTCTACCAGATGCTAGGCATTCTTCCATATTTGCATGGCCTGTCTGGCCAGGGCATACAAGAGCATGACTCTTCCAGATGAGCTCTTACATGGGTCCTATGCTCACATAGTAAGGACTGCACTTTGTCAGCAAGACTTTATACAACCGAAATATATGAGAAACCTCAGCTCTCTTGACTAGATGAGGACGGAATCACATCCCAGGTGAAGACCAACAGATGCAACTTCCATCAGATGTTAACCTGAAAAAGGAGATTATATCTCCAAAAGTCATGTCAGAAGTGGGATTTGAACCCACGCCTCCAGAGGAGACTGCGGCCTAAACACAGCGCCTTAGACCACTCGGCCATCCTGACAGAGCAGAGACTTAAGAAATGTATAAAAGTCACTCAGAAATTTCTGCCTCCATGCAAGCCTGAAATAATTTAAACCTTCAAACACAAGGTGCAACTTTATGCACAGGACAATAAACACAGAAGATCACATGTGAAAGCATTTCATTTCACAGGTGTACAATTTTTATGCTTTTAGAATACCTCATACCTCTCACCAGCTATTTAGGGTCCTGTATCCTACTCACAAAATTACCTTGCCTGCGACCTCTCTCTCTACATAAACAACTACTGCACAGGAAGTAGGAAGGCAGAAGGTGGGGCATATTATGCAAATGTATGCTGTCAATGTGCCTTGCAGATTCATGCAGGATTTCTAGATCCTTGCTGGATACAAGAGAGCAGACCTTGTTTCAGATCAACTGTCCCTAGCAGGGAACGTCTGAGCACATGCAGTCTTTTGCTCTCTAGCCCCTGGCCTGGGACTCACCCTCACTGGCTGAGGCGTGAATTTCTGCGATACCAACGTTGCATAGATGGTACGTTTGTGGTCGGTTTGGGATGGGTGGAAGGTCAAAAGCAGGGAAAAGTATGTCGCCTTCACTTCTAGTCTCCTCTTCTAGGCCTACCTGCCGTTCACTCACTCTGTCTTTGTTTCATTCTCTCCTTCCTCAACACCCCTTCTCACTCACTCGCTCTATCACTTGGGCTCTTTCCCCTTGCTCTGCATTTCATAGTGGAAACATCTCTTGAATGGAGCATTAGAAAATGAGGTTACATAAAATGAACAATCTACTTATTGGAAACCAAAAATATCACAAGACTGAATGTAACCCATTTCATTAATAAAAGGGACTTTTTAAGCACTCCCCAAAAAACACATACAACACCACGAGTGCTAGAAGAATATTATACGAGCTTGAAGACAGAATTGGGCAAATTAATTTGCAGTTGAAACTGAAGTTTGTTACTTATTCAGATATTATATGCACTGCCAATTTTTAGCTGAGATTCTAAAAGAACTCAGAGACAAAATGGACTTAAAGTTTTGTCAGAAGTGGGATTCGAACCCACGCCTCCTGGAGAGACTGCAGCCTTAACGCAGCGCCTTAGACCACTTGGCCATCCTGACCACATGTTGCTTGATCATCTACAGAGAGGGAAAGATATTGTGAACCAAAAAAAGCACACATCTTAGGCCATGAGTGGCTAGAGCAAGAAAAAAACTCACTGCACTTTTCCAAGTAGACAACCATATAAGCCCATGTGAGGGAAATGATCTGTTTTTTCTGTCTCAAGAAAAAAGTAGAGTAAACACACAATTGTCAGAAGTGGGATTTGAACCCACGCCTCCAGAAGAGACTGCGACCTGAACGCAGCGCCTTAGACCACTCGGCCATCCTGACTTGCATTTCTGGAATCTTCCACAGGCCAGACAGCCATGCAAGTGGGGTACCAAAAAGGCATGCCCTCAATTTATTTATCCTATTATAAGTACTTCCAACAGATCTTTGAACAATCCATAGAGAGCAGTACCTATGAAGAACTCTTTAGACCTTTAAGGCGTACAAAGAGAAGTGCTTTTCACCAGCCACTTGAACAGCCCAAAGCTGCTTTGAAATTGAGTCAACAGCCACCTCTTGGCTAGCTAAAGCAAATTCAACAAGGAATTTCAATGTCACAACATAGGGTGGAATACGCAAATCTAAGCAGCCCCTGATCACAGCCCTGAGGAAATTGCCGTAAGTGTGCTGGAGTCCAACTGTCTACCAGATGCTAGGCATTCTTCCATATTCGCATGAACTGTCTGGCCAGGGCATACAAGAGCATGACTCTTCCAGATGAGCTCTTACATGGGTCCCATGCTCATATAGTAAGGACTGCACTTTGTCAGCAAGACTTTATACAACCGAAATATATGAGAAACCCCAGCTCTCTTGACTAGATGAGGACGGAATCACATCCCAGGTGAAGACCAACAGATGCAACTTCCATCAGATGTTAACCTGAAAAAGGAGATTATATCTCCAAAAGTCATGTCAGAAGTGGGATTCGAACCCACGCCTCCAGAGGAGACTGCGGCCTAAACACAGCACCTTAGACCACTCGGCCATCCTGACCACATGTTGCTTGATCATCTACAGAGAGGGAAAGATATTGTGAACCAAAACAAGCACACATCTTAGGCCATGAGTGGCTAGAGCAAGAAAAAAACTCACTGCACTTTTCCAAGTAGACAACCATATAGGCCCATGTGAGGGAAATGATCTGATTTTTTTGTCTCTCAAGAAAAAAGTAGAGTAAATACACAATTGTCAGAGGTGGGATTTGAACCCACGTCTCCAGAAGAGACTGCGACCTGAACGCAGTGCCTTAGACCACTCGGCCATCCTGACTTGCAATTGTTGAACCTTCCACAGGCCAGACAGCCATGCAAGTGGGGTACCGAAAAGGCATGCCCTCAATTTATTTATCCTATTATAAGTACTTCCAACAGATCTTTGAACAATCCATAGAGAGCAGTACCTATGAAGAACTCTTTAGACCTTTAAGGCGTACAAAGAGAAAGTGCTATTAACCAGCCACTTGAACGGCCCAAAGCAGCTTTGAAATTGAGTCAACAGCCACCTCTTGGCTAGCTAAAGCAAATTCAACAAGGAATTTCAATGTCACAACATAGGGTGGAATACGCAAATCTAAGCAGCCCCTGATCACAGCCCTGAGGAAATTGCCGTAAGTGTGCTAGAGTCCAACTGTCTACCAGATGCTAGGCATTCTTCCATATTTGCATGGCCTGTCTGGCCAGGGCATACAAGAGCATGACTCTTCCAGATGAGCTCTTACATGGGTCCTATGCTCATATAGTAAGGACTGCACTTTGTCAGCAAGACTTTATACAACCGAAATATATGAGAAACCCCAGCTCTCTTGACTAGATGAGGACGGAATCACATCCCAGGTGAAGACCAACAGATGCAACTTCCATCAGATGTTAACCTGAAAAAGGAGATTATATCTCCAAAAGACATGTCAGAAGTGGGATTCGAACCCACGCCTCCAGAGGAGACTGCGGCCTAAACACAGCGCCTTAGACCACTCGGCCATCCTGACAGTGCAGAGTCTTAAGAAATGTATAAAAGTCACTGAGAAATTTCTGCCTCCATGCAAGCCTGAAATAATTTAAACCTTCAAACACAAGGTGCAACTTTATGCACAGGACAATAAACACAGAAGATCACATGTGAAAGCATTTCATTTCACAGGTGTACAATTTTTATGCTTTTAGAATACCTCATACCTCTCACCAGCTATTTAGGGTCCTGTATCCTACTCACAAAATTACCTTGCCTGCGACCTCTCTCTCTACATAAACAACTACTGCACAGGAAGTAGGAAGGCAGAAGGTGGGGCATATTATGCAAATGTATGCTGTCAATGTGCCTTGCAGATTCATGCAGGATTTCTAGATCCTTGCTGGATACAAGAGAGCAGACCTTGTTTCAGATCAACTGTCCCTAGCAGGGAACGTCTGAGCACATGCAGTCTTTTGCTCTCTAGCCCCTGGCCTGGGACTCACCCTCACTGGCTGAGGCGTGAATTTCTGCGATACCAACGTTGCATAGATGGTACGTTTGTGGTCGGTTTGGGCTGGGTGGAAGGTCAAAAGCAGGGAAAAGTATGTCGCCTTCACTTCTAGTCTCCTCTTCTAGGCCTACCTGCCGTTCACTCACTCTGTCTTTGTTTCATTCTCTCCCTTCTCAACACCCCTTCTCACTCACTCGCTCTATCACTTGTGCTCTTTCCCCTTGCTCTGCATTTCATAGTGGAAACTTCTCTTGAATGGAGCATTAGAAAATGAGGTTACATAAAATTAACAATCTACTTATTAGAAACCAAAAATATCACAAGACTGAATGTAACCCATTTCATTAATAAAAGGGACTTTTTAAGCACCCCCCAAAAAACACATAAAACACCACGAGTGCTAGAAGAATATTATACGAGCTTGAAGACAGAATTGGGCAAATTAATTTGCAGTTGAAACTGAAGTTTGTTACTTATTCAGATATTATATGCACAGCCAATTTTTAGCTGAGATTCTAAAAGAACTCAGAGACAAAATGGACTTAAAGCTTTGTCAGAAGTGGGATTCGAACCCACGCCTCCTGGAGAGACTGCGGCCTTAACGCAGCGCCTTAGACCACTTGGCCATCCTGACCACATATTGCTTTATCATCTACAGAGAGGGAAAGATATTGTGAACCAAAAAAAGCACACATCTTAGGCCATGAGTGGCTAGAGCAAGAAAAAAACTCACTGCACTTTTCCAAGTAGACAACCATATAAGCCCATGTGAGGGAAATGATCTGATTTTTTCTGTCTCAAGAAAAAAGTAGAGTAAACACACAATTGTCAGAAGTGGGATTTGAACCCACGCCTCCAGAAGAGACTGCGACCTGAACGCAGCGCCTTAGACCACTCGGCCATCCTGACTTGCATTTGTGGAACCTTCCACAGGCCAGACAGCCATGCAAGTGGGGTACCAAAAAGGCATGCCCTCAATTTATTTATCCTATTATAAGTACTTCCAACAGATCTTTGAACAATCCATAGAGAGCAGTACCTATGAAGAACTCTTTAGACCTTTAAGGCGTACAAAGAGAAGTGCTATTCACCAGCCACTTGAACGGCCCAAAGCTGCTTTGAAATTGAGTCAACAGCCACCTCTTGGCTAGCTAACGCAAATTGAACAAGGAATTTCAATGTCACAACATAGGGTGGAATACGCAAATCTAAGCAGCCCCTGATCACAGCCCTGAGGAAATTGCCGTAAGTGTGCTGGAGTCCAACTGTCTACCAGATGATAGGCATTCTTCCATATTTACATGGCCTGTCTGGCCAGGGCATACAAGAGCATAACTCTTCCAGATGAGCTCTTACATGGGTCCTATGCTCATATAGTAAGGACTGCACTTTGTCAGCAAGACTTTATACAACCGAAATATATGAGAAACCCCTGCTCTCTTGACTAGATGAGGACGGAATCACGTCCCAGGTGAAGACCAACAGATGCAACTTCCATCAGATGTTAACCTGATGAAGGAGATTATATCTCCAAAAGTCATGTCAGATGTGGGATTCGAACCCACGCCTCCAGAGGAGACTGCGGCCTAAACAAAGCACCTTAGACCACTCGGCCATCCTGACCACATGTTGCTTGATCATCTACAGAGAGGGAAATATATTGTGAACAAAAAAAAGCACACATCTTAGGCCATGAGTGGCTAGAGCAAGAAAAAAACTCACTGCACTTTTCCAAGTAGACAACCATATAAGCCCATGTGAGGGAAATGATCTGATTTTTTTGTCTCTCAAGAAAAAAGTAGAGTAAACACACAATTGTCAGAAGTGGGATTTGAACCCACGTCTCCAGAAGAGACTGCGACCTGAACGCAGCGCCTTAGACCACTCGGCCATCCTGACTTGCATTTGTGGAACCTTACACAGGCCAGCCAGCCATGCCAGTGGGGTACCGAAAAGGCATGCCCTCAATTTATTTATCCTATTATAAGTACTTCCAACAGATCTTTGAACAATCCATAGAGAGCAGTACCTATGAAGAACTCTTTAGACCTTTAAGGCGTACAAAGAGAAAGTGATATTAACCAGCCACTTGAACGGCCCAAAGCAGCTTTGAAATTGAGTCAAAAGCCACCTCTTGGCTAGCTAAAGCAAATTCAACAAGGAATTTCAATGTCACAACATAGGGTGGAATACGCAAATCTAAGCAGCCCCTGATCACAGCCCTGAGGAAATTGCCGTAAGTGTGCTGGAGTCCAACTGTCTACCAGATGCTAGGCATTCTTCCATATTTGCATGGCCTGTCTGGCCAGGGCATACAAGAGCATGACTCTTCCAGATGAGCTCTTACATGGGTCCTATGCTCATATAGTAAGGACTGCACTTTGTCAGCAAGACTTTATACAACCGAAATATATGAGAAACCCCAGCTCTCTTGACTAGATTAGGACGGAATCACATCCCAGGTGAAGACCAACAGATGCAACTTCCATCAGATGTTAACCTGAAAAAGGAGATTATATCTCCAAAAGTCATGTCAGAAGTGGGATTCGAACCCACGCCTCTAGAGGAGACTGCGGCCTAAACACATCGCCTTAAACCACTCGGCCATCCTGACAGTGCAAAGTCTTAAGAAATGTATAAAAGTCACTCAGAAATTTCTGCCTCCATGCAAGCCTGAAATAATTTAAACCTTCAAACACAAGGTGCAACTGTATGCACAGGACAATAAACACAGAAGATCACATGTGAAATCATTTCATTTCACAGGTGTACAATTTTTATGCTTTTAGAATACCTCATACCTCTCACCAGCTATTTAGGGTCCTGTATCCTACTCACAAAATTACCTTGCCTGCGACCTCTCTCTCTACACAAACAACTACTGCACAGGAAGTAGGAAGGCAGAAGGTGGGGCATATTATGCAAATGTATGCGGTCATTGTGCCTTGCAGATTCATGCAGGATTTCTAGATCCTTGCTGGATACAAGAGAGCAGACCTTGTTTCAGATCAACTGTCCCTAGCAGGGAACGTCTGAGCACATGCAGTCTTTTGCTCTCTAGCCCCTGGCCTGGGACTCACCCTCACTGGCTGAGGCGTGAATTTCTGCATACCAACGTTGCATAGATGGTACGTTTGTGGTCGGTTTGGGATGGGTGGGAGGTCAAAAGCAGGGAAAAGTATGTCGCCTTCTCTTCTAGTCTCCTCTTCTAGGCCTATCTGCCGTTCACTCACTCTGTCTTTGTTTCATTCTCTCCTTCCTCAACACCCCTTCTCACTCACTCGCTCTATCACTTGTGCTCTTTCCCCTTGCTCTGCATTTCATAGTGGAAACATCTCTTGAATGGAGCATTAGAAAATGAGGTTACATAAAATTAACAATCTACTTATTAGAAACCAAAAATATCACAAGACTGAATGTAACCCATTTCATTAATAAAAGGGACTTTTTAAGCACCCCCAAAAAAACACATAAAACACCACGAGTGCTAGAAGAATATTATACGAGCTTGAAGACAGAATTGGGCAAATTCATTTGCAGTTGAAACTGAAGTTTGTTACTTATTCAGATATTATATGCACTGCCAATTTTTAGCTGAGATTCTAAAAGAACTCAGAGACAAAATGGACTTAAAGTTTTGTCAGAAGTGGGATTCGAACCCACGCCTCCAGGAGAGACTGCGGCCTTAACGCAGCGCCTTAGACCACTCGGCCATCCTGAACACATTTTGCTTGATCATCAACAGAGAGGGAAAGATATTGTGAACCAAAAAAAGCACACATCTTAGGCCATGAGTGGCTAGAGCAAGAAAAAAACTCACTGCACTTTTCCAAGTAGACAACCATATAAGCCCATGTGAGGGAAATGATCTGATTTTTTCTCTCTCAAGAAAAAAGTAAAGTAAACACACAATTGTCAGAAGTGGGATTTGAACCCACGCCTCCATAAGAGACTACAACCTGAACGCAGCACCTTAGACCACTCGGCCATCCTGACTTGCATTTGTGGAACCTTCCACAGGCCAGACAGCCATGCAAGTGGGGTACCGAAAAGGCATGCCCTCAATTTATTTATCCTATTATAAGTACTTCCAACAGATCTTTGAACAATCCATAGAGAGCAGTACCTATGAAGAACTCTTTAGACCTTTAAGGCGTACAAAGAGAAAGTGCTATTCACCAGCCACTTGAACGGCCCAAAGCTGCTTTGAAATTGAGTCAACAGCCACCTCTTGGCTAGCTAAAGCAAATTCAACAAGGAATTTCAATGTCAAAACATAGGGTGGAATACGCAAATCTAAGCAGCCCCTGATCACAGCCCTGAGGAAATTGCCGTAAGTGTGCTGGAGTCCAACTGTCTACCAGATGCTAGGCATTCTTCCATATTTGCATGGCCTGTCTGGCCAGGGCATACAAGAGCATGACTCTTCCAGATGAGCTCTTACATGGGTCCTATGCTCACATAGTAAGGACTGCACTTTGTCAGCAAGACTTTATACAACCGAAATATATGAGAAACCTCAGCTCTCTTGACTAGATGAGGACGGAATCACATCCCAGGTGAAGACCAACAGATGCAACTTCCATCAGATGTTAACCTGAAAAAGGAGATTATATCTCCAAAAGTCATGTCAGAAGTGGGATTTGAACCCACGCCTCCAGAGGAGACTGCGGCCTAAACACAGCGCCTTAGACCACTCGGCCATCCTGACAGAGCAGAGACTTAAGAAATGTATAAAAGTCACTCAGAAATTTCTGCCTCCATGCAAGCCTGAAATAATTTAAACCTTCAAACACAAGGTGCAACTTTATCCACAGGACAATAAACACAGAAGATCACATGTGAAAGCATTTCATTTCACAGGTGTACAATTTTTATGCTTTTAGAATACCTCATACCTCTCACCAGCTATTTAGGGTCCTGTATCCTACTCACAAAATTACCTTGCCTGCGACCTCTCTCTCTACATAAACAACTACTGCACAGGAAGTAGGAAGGCAGAAGGTGGGGCATATTATGCAAATGTATGCTGTCAATGTGCCTTGCAGATTCATGCAGGATTTCTAGATCCTTGCTGGATACAAGAGAGCAGACCTTGTTTCAGATCAACTGTCCCTAGCAGGGAACGTCTGAGCACATGCAGTCTTTTGCTCTCTAGCCCCTGGCCTGGGACTCACCCTCACTGGCTGAGGCGTGAATTTCTGCGATACCAACGTTGCATAGATGGTACGTTTGTGGTCGGTTTGGGATGGGTGGAAGGTCAAAAGCAGGGAAAAGTATGTCGCCTTCACTTCTAGTCTCCTCTTCTAGGCCTACCTGCCGTTCACTCACTCTGTCTTTGTTTCATTCTCTCCTTCCTCAACACCCCTTCTCACTCACTCGCTCTATCACTTGGGCTCTTTCCCCTTGCTCTGCATTTCATAGTGGAAACATCTCTTGAATGGAGCATTAGAAAATGAGGTTACATAAAATGAACAATCTACTTATTGGAAACCAAAAATATCACAAGACTGAATGTAACCCATTTCATTAATAAAAGGGACTTTTTAAGCACTCCCCAAAAAACACATACAACACCACGAGTGCTAGAAGAATATTATACGAGCTTGAAGACAGAATTGGGCAAATTAATTTGCAGTTGAAACTGAAGTTTGTTACTTATTCAGATATTATATGCACTGCCAATTTTTAGCTGAGATTCTAAAAGAACTCAGAGACAAAATGGACTTAAAGTTTTGTCAGAAGTGGGATTCGAACCCACGCCTCCTGGAGAGACTGCAGCCTTAACGCAGCGCCTTAGACCACTTGGCCATCCTGACCACATGTTGCTTGATCATCTACAGAGAGGGAAAGATATTGTGAACCAAAAAAAGCACACATCTTAGGCCATGAGTGGCTAGAGCAAGAAAAAAACTCACTGCACTTTTCCAAGTAGACAACCATATAAGCCCATGTGAGGGAAATGATCTGATTTTTTCTGTCTCAAGAAAAAAGTAGAGTAAACACACAATTGTCAGAAGGGGGATTTGAACCCACGCCTCCAGAAGAGACTGCGACCTGAACGCAGCGCCTTAGACCACTCGGCCATCCTGACTTGCATTTCTGGAATCTTCCACAG
This sequence comes from Lissotriton vulgaris, assembly GCF_964263255.1. Classification (NCBI taxonomy): domain Eukaryota; kingdom Metazoa; phylum Chordata; class Amphibia; order Caudata; family Salamandridae; genus Lissotriton; species Lissotriton vulgaris. Next base: position 152,647,070 of record NC_141696.1, on the reverse strand, counting down.
GCCAGACAGCCATGCAAGTGGGGTACCAAAAAGGCATGCCCTCAATTTATTTATCCTATTATAAGTACTTCCAACAGATCTTTGAACAATCCATAGAGAGCAGTACCTATGAAGAACTCTTTAGACCTTTAAGGCGTACAAAGAGAAGTGCTTTTCACCAGCCACTTGAACAGCCCAAAGCTGCTTTGAAATTGAGTCAACAGCCACCTCTTGGCTAGCTAAAGCAAATTCAACAAGGAATTTCAATGTCACAACATAGGGTGGAATACGCAAATCTAAGCAGCCCCTGATCACAGCCCTGAGGAAATTGCCGTAAGTGTGCTGGAGTCCAACTGTCTACCAGATGCTAGGCATTCTTCCATATTCGCATGAACTGTCTGGCCAGGGCATACAAGAGCATGACTCTTCCAGATGAGCTCTTACATGGGTCCCATGCTCATATAGTAAGGACTGCACTTTGTCAGCAAGACTTTATACAACCGAAATATATGAGAAACCCCAGCTCTCTTGACTAGATGAGGACGGAATCACATCCCAGGTGAAGACCAACAGATGCAACTTCCATCAGATGTTAACCTGAAAAAGGAGATTATATCTCCAAAAGTCATGTCAGAAGTGGGATTCGAACCCACGCCTCCAGAGGAGACTGCAGCCTAAACACAGCACCTCAGACCACTCAGCCATCCTGACCACATGTTGCTTGATCATCTACAGAGAGGGAAAGATATTGTGAACCAAAAAAAGCACACATCTTAGGCCATGAGTGGCTAGAGCAAGAAAAAAACTCACTGCACTTTTCCAAGTAGACAACCATATAAGCCCATGTGAGGGAAATGATCTGATTTTTTTGTCTCTCAAGAAAAAAGTAGAGTAAACACACAATTGTCAGAAGTGGGATTTGAACCCACGTCTCCAGAAGAGACTGCGACCTGAACGCAGCGCCTTAGACCACTCGGCCATTCTGACTTGCATTTGTGGAACCTTCGACAGGCCAGACAGCCATGCAAGTGGGGTACCGAAAAGGCATGCCCTCAATTTATTTATCCTATTATAAGTACTTCCAACAGATCTTTGAACAATCCATAGAGAGCAGTACCTATGAAGAACTCTTTAGACCTTTAAGGCGTTCAAAGAGAAAGTGCTATTAACCAGCCACTTGAACGGCCCAAAGCAGCTTTGAAATTGAGTCAACAGGCACCTCTTGGCTAGCTAAAGCAAATTCAACAAGGAATTTCAATGTCACAACATAGGGTGGAATACGCAAATCTAAGCAGCCCCTGATCACAGCCCTGAGGAAATTGCCGTAAGTGTGCTGGAGTCCAACTGTCTACCAGATGCTAGGCATTCTTCCATATTTGCATGGCCTGTCTGGCCAGGGCATACAAGAGCATGACTCTTCCAGATGAGCTCTTACATGGGTCCTATGCTCATATAGTAAGGACTGCACTTTGTCAGCAAGACTTTATACAACCGAAATATATGAGAAACCCCAGCTCTCTTGACTAGATGAGGACGGAATCACATCCCAGGTGAAGACCAACAGATGCAACTTCCATCAGATGTTAACCTGAAAAAGGAGATTATATCTCCAAAAGGCATGTCAGAAGTGGGATTTGAACCCACGCCTCCAGAGGAGACTGCGGCCTAAACACAGCGCCTTAGACCACTTGGCCATCCTGACAGTGCAGAGTCTTAAGAAATGTATAAAAGTCACTCAGAAATTTCTGCCTCCATGCAAGCCTGAAATAATTTAAACCTTCAAACACAAGGTGCAACTTTATGCACAGGACAATAAACACAGAAGATCACATGCGAAAGCATTTCATTTCACAGGTGTACAATTTTTATGCTTTTAGAATATCTCATACCTCTCACCAGCTATTTAGGGTCCTGTATCCTACTCACAAAATTACCTTGCCTGCGACCTCTCTCTCTACACAAACAACTACTGCACAGGAAGTAGGAAGGCAGAAGGTGGGGCATATTATGCAAATGTATGCTGTCATTGTGCCTTGCAGATTCATGCAGGATTTCTAGATCCTTGCTGGATACAAGAGAGCAGACCTTGTTTCAGATCAACTGTCCCTAGCAGGGAACGTCTGAGCACATGCAGTCTTTTGCTCTCTAGCCCCTGGCCTGGGACTCACCCTCACTGGCTGAGGCGTGAATTTCTGCATACCAACGTTGCATAGATGGTACGTTTGTGGTCGGTTTGGGATGGGTGGGAGGTCAAAAGCAGGGAAAAGTATGTCGCCTTCACTTCTAGTCTCCTCTTCTAGGCCTACCTGCCGTTCACTCACTCTGAATTTGTTTAATTCTCTCCTTCCTCAACACCCCTTCTCACTCACTCGCTCTATCACTTGTGCTCTTTCCCCTTGCTCTGCATTTCATAGTGGAAACATCTCTTGAATGGAGCATTAGAAAATGAGGTTACATAAAATTAACAATCTACTTATTGGAAACCAAAAATATCACAAGACTGAATGTAACCCATTTCATTAATAAAAGGGACTTTTTAAGCACCCCCCAAAAAACACATAAAACACCACGAGTGCTAGAAGAATATTATACGAGCTTGAAGACAGAATTGGGCAAATTCATTTGCAGTTGAAACTGAAGTTTGTTACTTATTCAGATATTATATGCACTGCCAATTTTTAGCTGAGATTCTAAAAGAACTCAGAGACAAAATGGACTTAAATTTTTGTCAGAAGTGGGATTCGAACCCACGTCTCCAGGAGAGACTGCGGCCTTAACACAGCGCCTCAGACCACTCGGCCATCCTGACCACATGTTGCTTGATCATCTACAGAGAGGGAAAGATATTGTGAACCAAAAAAAGCACACATCTTAGGTCATGAGTGGCTAGAGCAAGAAAAAAACTCACTGCACTTTTCCAAGTAGACAACCATATAAGCCCATGTGAGGGAAATCATCTGATTTTTTCTCTCTCAAGAAAAAAGTAGAGTAAACACACAATTGTCAGAAGTGGGATTTGAACCCACGCCTCCAGAAGAGACTGCGACCTGAACGCAGCGCCTTAGACCACTCGGCCATCCTGACATGCATTTGTGGAACCTTCCACAGGCCAGACAGCCATGCAAGTGGGGTACCGAAAAGGCATGCCCTCAATTTATTTATCCTATTATATGTACTTCCAACAGATCTTTGAACAATCCATAGAGAGCAGTACCTATGAAGAACTCTTTAGACCTTTAAGGCGTACAAAGAGAAAGTGCTATTAATAAGCATGGGCGGAAAATCCGTTACGCTCGCGGATTTTGCGGATTTTTGGGAAATTCGCAATCCGCGAGATTTGCGAATTTCCCGCAAAATCCGCAAATTCGCACGCAGCGGATTTTTTTGGCGGCGCGCGGCGTTGGTGATACAATTTGTGCGGCGCGCGGCATTTATCATCGTTTGCCGAGTTGTTTTTCTCGATAGTTTGCGAGTGCTGCGCCATTTTGGATCTTGCTGTGTGATCCCGCGGGAATTGGCGAGCGCGATTACGTCATCGCGGCTTGCCAGCGCAAGTTTGTCAACGCGAGTACGGCGAGATCACGTCTCGCGGTACTTCGCAATTGCGAGATTTGAGATGCGGCGAGCGAAAATATAAAATTTGCAATTCTGCACAAGAAATCCACCAGCAAGCAGCATAAACCTTCTAGAAATGATGATTTTTATCTGAATAACTCCTTAGTTTGACATTTGCCTGCACTTTCTTAGCGAGGAGTCCATTTTGGGGAGGGGGGCAGGGGGGTGGGAGGAAGGAAGTGCCCCACAGTCTTCAACTTCCTGTTCCTGTTCAGCAGGCTCCTCCCAGTGCTTTGTCCATCTCCTGGTCACTTTTCATTTGGGTCTGGAGCTGGAAGGATTACTTTTTGTGGATGCTGCTGGATATTTGGATTTGAGGCCTTTTTGACTTTCTTTGGATCACTGTTGGATTAGAAATTTTACAAGTAAGTTTGTTTTGGGCATTACAGTTGCTGCAATTAAAATTTTGGAATTTTCGATTTTTGGGCTGTTTTGGGGCCTTTTGCCCAGGGGTACTCAGTGGTGGGTGGACTGAGTCTTTCTGTGGGTTGTCTTGAACTTAAACATCATGGAGGCCATGGATGGATTGGGATTGTGCTGATTTTTCAGTGATTTTCGTTTTTTGGGGCTGTACTTGTGGCCTTTTCACCAGGGGTATTTGAGTGTAGCATGGGCCTAGTCTTTCTGTAGGTTGTCTTGAATTTAAACATCATGGAGGGCACGGATGGAATGGGATTGTGCTGATTTTTCAGTGATTTTCGTTTTTTGGGCCTGTACTTGTGGCCTTTTCACCAGGGGTATTTGAGTCGAGCATGGGCCTGGTCTTTCTGTGGGCTGTCTTGAACTTAAACATCATGGAGGGCATGGATGGAATGGGATTGTGCTGATTTTGCAGTGTTTTTCGATTTTTGGGGGTGTTCATGGGGAGGGACAGGCCATGTGGCTGGTGGCCATTTTGAGTGCAGCTACAGGCACTGGCCATGTGCTGGCAGGCAAGTGGCCATTTTGAATGCAGGCTTTGTTGTTAGGCCTCCAACCATTTTGCCTACTTTTCAACCTTTATTTATGCCCAGGGGTAGTGAGTCTTGCATGGGCCTAGTCTTTCTGTGGGTTGTCTTGAATTTAAACATCATGGAGGCCATGGATGGAATGGGATTGTGCTGATTTTGCAGTGTTTTTCGATTTTTGGGGGTGTTCATGGGGAGGGACAGGCCATGTGGCTGGTGGCCATTTTGAGTGCAGCTACAGGCACTGGCCATGTGCTGGCAGGCAAGTGGACATTTTGAATGCAGGCTTTGTTGTTAGGCCTCCAACCATTTTGCCTACTTTTCAACCTTTATTTATGCCCAGGGGTAGTGAGTCTTGCATGGGCCTAGTCTTTCTGTGGGTTGTCTTGAATTTAAACATCATGGAGGCCATGGATGGAATGGGATTGTGCTGCTTTTTCAGTGATTTTCGTTTTTTGGGCCTGTACTTGTGGCCTTTTCACCAGGGGTATTTGAGTCTAGCATGGGCCTAGTCTTTCTGTGGGCTGTCTTGAACTTAAACATCATGGAGGGCATGGGTGGAATGGGATTGTGCTGATTTTGCAGTGTTTTTCGATTTTTGGGGGTGTTCATGGGGAGGGACAGGCCATGTGGCTGGTGGCCATTTTGAGTGCAGCTACAGGCACTGGCCATGTGCTGGCAGGCAAGTGGCCATTTTGAATGCAGGCTTTGTTGTTAGGCCTCCAACCATTTTGCCTACTTTTCAACCTTTATTTATGCCCAGGGGTAGTGAGTCTTGCATGGGCCTAGTCTTTCTGTGGGTTGTCTTGAATTTAAACATCATGGAGGCCATGGATGGAATGGGATTGTGCTGATTTTTCAGTGCTTTTCGTTTTTTGGGCCTGTACTTGTGGCCTTTTCACCAGGGGTATTTGAGTCTAGCATGGGCCTAGTCTTTCTGTGGGCTGTCTTGAACTTAAACATCATGGAGGGCATGGATGGAATGGGATTGTGCTGATTTTGCAGTGTTTTTCGATTTTTGGGGGTGTTCATGGGGAGGGACAGGCCATGTGGCTGGTGGCCATTTTGAGTGCAGCTACAAGCACTGGCCATGTGCTGGCAGGCAAGTGGCCATTTTGAATGCAGGCTTTGTTGTTAGGCCTCCAACCATTTTGCCTACTTTTCAACCTTTATTTATGCCCAGGGGTAGTGAGTCTTGCATGGGCCTAGTCTTTCTGTGGGTTGTCTTGAATTTAAACATCATGGAGGCCATGGATGGAATGGGATTGTGCTGATTTTTCAGTGATTTTCGTTTTTTGGGCCTGTACTTGTGGCCTTTTCACCAGGGGTATTTGAGTCTAGCATGGGCCTAGTCTTTCTGTGGGCTGTCTTGAACTTAAACATCATGGAGGGCATGGATGGAATGGGATTGTGCTGATTTTGCAGTGTTTTTCGATTTTTGGGGGTGTTCATGGGGAGGGACAGGCCATGTGGCTGGTGGCCATTTTGAGTGCAGCTACAGGCACTGGCCATGTGCTGGCAGGCAAGTGGCCATTTTGAATGCAGGCTTTGTTGTTAGGCCTCCAACCATTTTGCCTACTTTTCAACCTTTATTTATGCCCAGGGGTAGTGAGTCTAGCATGGGCCTAGTCTTTCTGTGGGCTGTCTTGAACTTAAACATCATGGAGGGCATGGATGGAATGGGATTGTGCTGATTTTGCAGTGTTTTTCGATTTTTGGGGGTGTTCATGGGGAGGGACAGGCCATGTGGCTGGTGGCCATTTTGAGTGCAGCTACAGGCACTGGCCATGTGCTGGCAGGCAAGTGGCCATTTTTAATGCAGGCTTTGTTGTTAGGCCTCCAACCATTTTGCCTACTTTTCAACCTTTATTTATGCCCAGGGGTAGTGAGTCTTGCATGGGCCTAGTCTTTCTGTGGGTTGTCTTGAATTTAAACATTATGGAGGGCATGGATGGATTGGGATTGTGCTGATTTTGCAGTGTTTTTCGATTTTTTTGTGCTGTATAACTGAACTGATGTTCCTCTGTGTTAGAACCGGCTGTCTCTAGTTGGCAGAGGTATACACTACTGACAAATAGGGACACTCCTTTTCTAGTTAGGGCAAGGGGATCACACCCTTCGATAACCCCCGCTCACCCCCTTGGTAGCTTGGCAGAGCAGAACAGGCTTATCTCAGAGGCTGTGTGTTAAGCAATTATGACCACATACAGTAATACAGTGAATACACTACAAATGGACACGACACCGTGGTATTATAAAAATAAGTATTTTTATATAAGACTTAGCACAAGACCAAATAACGGCAAAACTGTACACAATCGGAATAAATACGTTCGGGAAGGAAAAAGGATAGTTCAAAGGTAGTTTCTTCTTTAGCACAAAAGTCTTTAGTATCAAGCAATTCTTCTTCTTGGGAACACAGTTCTTAGCAACAGGGTAACTCACACGGGAGCTACACAACGCTGGGGCAAAGGTAATCCACAGGTTCGGCGTCGACCGCGAGGAGCGCTGCGTCGGGCCTGGAGTCACACGGACCCCCAACAACACAGTACCTTAGGAAAATGAAGCACACGATGATCAGCGGCGTCGAGCAATCCGGCGTCGCGTCTTCGGTGTCGATCAGGCCTCAGCAGGCGTTGTCGATGATGCAGTTGCACAGAGTGAGCAGCGCTCACGGCGTCGAAGGGCACACGGTTGATGCGATCAGCAGCGGGGCAGACACGAGGTCCTCTGGAGCTAGAGCCGTACTCCTACTCACTGGCGTTGCTGCTGGCGTCGGTTGGGCCCAGCGTCCGGTCGTCGTGATGCTGTTCTTTTCAGAGGTGCTGGATTCAAACTTCCAGCGGATAGCACTTTTTAGCAGGTGAAGTCTTTTGGCCCTGTGACTTCGGCAGGAGACTGGCACTCTTCCAGTCCTTGGAGATTTTCTTAGCAAGCGTGAGAGTACACACCCAGTTCCTCTCTCCTGGTTCCTTGGCAAAAATAAAGAAGCACTGCAGGATTCCCCCAACAACAGCACACTGGCAGAAGGGGTAAGCAGTCCTTTAGATCAGCAGGCTTCTTGTCCTTGGTTACAGGGTTCCTTGTCAGAAGTGATCTGATTTCCTAGTTCAGGGGTCCTCCTCTTATACCCCTTTTCGTCTTTGATCCCTTTGTCTACGCCGGGGATTTCCCAACACCCTGGGTCTGTGGTGGGTGGAGCTAGGCAGTAGCACCTGGCCTATTCATTGAGCCGGGCCGGGTCCTCAGACGCCCCGCAGGAGGTGGAGCCAGCATTGACACTGGCAGGAGCAGAGCTATCGCCCTCCTGGCAGGAGGTGGGGCCAGGATCATCCATGGCAGGTACAGAGCCATCCGTCGCTCGGCAGGAGGTGGAGCCAGCATTGTATCAGGCAAGGCAGGCTATCAACAACTACTCTCCCCCTACTCTCAACGTAATGTCCCACTCATCCCACACTGACTCATCCAGACCTCTTGGAGCCACCCAGCTCCTGTCACACACACGCAAGACCAGCAGAGACCAGATATGGTTAGACAAGAAAATAGATACTTTCTAAAAGTACTACTTTCGAACCCAGAGTCCAAAAACCATCCATACCAACGGATGCGTAATTAAACCCCGAGTTCAGGGATACCAAACTCGACATTGCACCATGCTCCCCGAGCCAGCTAGGATTATAGTGTTAATAATCCCGGCGGCCCATTCTATCCAACGGAGAGCAGGCTACCTCGCAATAGTGAAGCCCTAAGATGGCGGCACTTCACTATCAGGACATGCCAACTTGGTCAGGCTTGTCCTACCTTACACTTACAATGCACCCTGCCCATGGGCCTACCATAGGGGTGACTAACATGAAGTTAAGGGAAGGTTGGAGGGGCTGGCAGGTAGGTATACCTGCGCAGCCGACGTGACAGTGCAGGACTGCACGTGGGTCTCGCAATGACCGACCCGTAGACATTCTTTTACAAGGCCGCTCCTGTGGGTGGCACAACACGTGCTGCAAGCCCACGAGCGGTATTCGTATTTACAAGCCCCGGCACTCCTGGTGCACTAGACTAGGGACTGACAGTAAACCAGATAAGCCAAACATGGATACAATAGATACATTATTTTAACATAGGGAGCACTTGCGCTATGGCACTGATCAGCAGTGACACGGCGCCCAAAGCATATACCAGCAAAACATCGTAACACAGTAGAGGCAAACAGAAAAAATGGAGGAGAGACGCAAGCCAATGATGTCAGGTCTAACACTCTGTCTTCCATTTTTTTTAGGTGCACAAGACTCAAGAGAACCACCAGTGCCAGGAAGAAGTCCTGCAGCGGTGTGTGTGTGCAGCATAACGTCACGCGACGTCACGTCTGGCCTCAGACAACTCTACAATTCATGCAACTGCGGCCTGCTGTCTGACCTGCTCTGAAGAAGATGGCCCCAAAGAAAGGTCTCCGTAGCTCCTCTAGCAAGAAAGTTGCTAGTAAGGAGCAGAAGAAGCAAGTTACCAAGGAGGCTGGTGTGCCACCCGCCACGTTTTTTGGGAGAAAAAAAAAAAGTACACCTGCAGCAGCAGGATCTGCTGGGGACCAAGCTGGGAGCAGCACCCCTGCTCCATTGGGTTCAGTGCCTCCACCACCACGCCAACTTAAGTCAAAGCCCTTGAGTGCTTCAGAGGCAGTCAGTGTACTTCTCCAATCACCATCGACCAGTGATGTTGGCTCATCGCAAGAAAGTAGCAGCAATGTCCCTGAATCAACACAGGTTGTTGTAACTCATCTGACAAGTGTTGAACAACCACAGCCGCAACAACAACACCATGTGCAAGTACACGCCCAAGTACATGTGGAAGGAGAGGCAGCAAAAGGAGATGCGCAAGCAAAGGTGCATGGAGGTTCACAAGTGCCCACAATAGTTCTTCCTCCCGAAATAGGGGCACATCAGGAAATCGACAATGAAGCCGAGGTATCATTGGAAGCCACTCCTCCTGATGATCATTCATTGTCTTCCACATCCCTAGCAAGGAAAAGATCAAGGGGGGTGTCTACATCTTCTTCAAGCCCACCTCGTTCTGATGCAAGTGATCTGTCTTGGGAACCACAACTGCGGTCTGACAGTGAGGCACACCATGATCTGACACCGGTACCTAAGCGTGAAAGGAAGGTCGTCCAAAAACTCAAACCTATGGAGTGTGATGAGGCTCAACAAGAAGTGACAGATACTGCTGGTGATGAAGCCTCTCACGATGACGACGAGCCAGTCATCACAAAGGTCACTGCAGCCCCACCGGGCATGCAGCAAAGAGACATTTTGACCCTATCCCGAGAAGCTGCTGAGCGTGATGATGATGTCGGCGAGGAGGCAATGGAAATGGAATCATTAGATTTGGAGTTAAGTAGTACACCAAAACCTACCGCTTCCATATTTCTTCCTCGCAAGAAGGTACCCACCTCGTCCTCGACCTCAATTCGTGGTGGTGAAAGTGCAAAACGTACTGAAGTTCGGCAATCCACATCCTCCACTTCATCTGGCATTAGCAGCAGGACCACCACCACCAGTATCGCCGCCTCCTCCGGCCCCCAAAGACATTTCAAGTCTCCAGTTTGGGACTTCTTTAGTGTTTGCCCAAAAATGGAAAACGTAGCCATTTGTAGCCTTTGTAAGGTTCGAGTTGGTCGTGGTAAGCTTGGTTCTAACTATGGTACCGGAGGCCAGAGAGGTCATCTTAAGAGAACGCACCCTGTCCAATGGCTTCCGCACCTAGAGGCGTTTATGCAAGCCAGAATTGCACGTAATGAAAACGTTGATTTTTCATCTGATGATGACGAGGAGGAAGAAGACGATTCAAACACTTCACTTACACCCAGTACCCCTGTCAGCAGCACACCCCATGTGAGCCACACTAAGAGTGTGGGAGAGAGTGAGACATCAATGCGGAAAAGTTCATCAGCGAGCGTAACTGGGTCGAAGAGATCATCATCATCCCGTAAATCCTTGGTCCAGGGCAACATTAAAAAGATGTTGTTTACAGAAGCGCAATATGAACGCAACCACCCAATGACGCGTCTGTATAACACTAAGCTGGCTAAAATGCTAGCTCTGGACCTTCTCCCTTTTTCTTTTGTAGAAGGGGTTGGTTTTCTAGAATTAGTGGCAGCGCTCTGCCCTAAATGGAAGGTTCCTAGCCGGTTCTATTTTGCCCGAGTTGCGGTTCCAGCACTACATGAAGATGTTCTGAAGGTGATTGGGGCAGCTTTGCAGAAGAGTGCTGTTCACACTATACATCTGACAACAGACATGTGGACCAGTGGCGCAGGCGCTGATTACATGTGCATCACTGCACACTGGGTCTCTTTTTCAGGGGCTAAAGCAAAGCTAAACGCAGGTGTTGACACGGACATTGTTTTTAAAAACATGCAACACTAGCCATGTTTGGTTTGGAGAAACGTCACACAGCAGAAAACATTTTGGATGTCTTTAACACAAAGGTCCTTAACTGGCTGTCCCCACTAAAACGCCAGGTTGGTTATGTTTCCACGGACAATGGCGCCAATATAGTTAAGGCCATGAGGGACGGTTACTATTTCAGAGTGCCGTGTTTGGCGCACTGTATAAACCTGGTTGTCCAAAAATTCTTGGCTAATAAAGCCAGTGCAGCGTGCAGTGTATTGGACACCTGCCGAAAAATGTGCAAGCATTTCAGCCATTCTTTTAAGGCCCGGAAGCAGCTGAGGAGCCTGCTATATCAACGTAAAATGCCAGTGAAAGCACTCATCCAGGAGGTGGTAACACGTTGGAACTCAACCTTCTACATGCTTGAGCGTCTGTATGAGCAGTATATGGAACTCGATCAATATTTCCTTACAGAGGGTACAGAGGAGCTGAGGATGGGTGGGCCGCAATGGAACATAGTTCAAGGCCTGACACGCATGCTTCGTCCTTTTGAGTTCTTCACGCGTGCAGTCAGCAAGGAGGACTCTAATTTGGGAAAAGCTATCCCATTGTTGTACATGCTGGAGGACCAACTGAAGGAGGTGTGTTCTGTGTTTGAAAAAGATGACAAAAACCAAGACTCTTTGCTTCTGGCTGAGCAATTATTAGAGCTCCTACAAGGTGATGAACGTCTTAAAAAGATCCACTCAGAACAGCATTACATTTGTGCTACTATTCTGGATCCACGCTACAAAAAGGCGCTGGCAGGCCAAGCATTCTTTCCTTTTGATGATGAACATGTTCCAAAGTACAAACGTTGGCTAGCCTTGTCAGCCAAGAAGTTTGAAACAGAACGGCTGAAAATTGAAGGAAATGGCAGTACATCAGCAGGCCATCCCCAGTCAAAACAATCCACTTCTGCACCTGTGGCTGTGGCACAAGTGACCTCTCAGCCATTAAAGACACCGGCAACCGGATCATCTGCACGAGACACAACAGAAACATTGGAGGCTGAAGAGGATTGGCTAGCTCTGCGTGGGTTTGGTTCTCAAAAGGTCAGAGGCACAGCAAGAGCTAAGCAAAGTGGAGGAACCTTGGAAGAGGACCTTGAGTCGATGGTGAAGGACTATCTGAATGACTCAACAGAGGTCTATGTTAATTCTGACCCATTGGCGTATTGGCATGGGAAAAAAGAATTGTGGCCACAGCTCACCAACCTGGCTTTAAACTACTTGTCTTGCCCACTCGCAAGCGTGTCTTCTGAACGGGTTTTCAGTGCTGCTGGTGGCATTGTAACTCCCAAACAGAGCCGCCTCTCGCCCAAAAATGTGGAGAGGTTAACAATGATCAAGATGAATCAGCACCTCATACCACCAGATTTCAGAGTACGAGAAAGCGTGCCGGATGAAGAGGAGGTGGCCAGCAACATAGATGAGGGAATTTCTACTCTGTCAGGTGACACTGAGCTCACCCTGCCTGAATTCGCAGAGTATGATGACGAAGCCTTATTCTTATTCCTGGACCGTGATACCGAGCCCTGAAAATGAGACAACGAATCAATAACTTTCTTTTTCGTCCCTATTCACTTTTATTCCTGTCTGTCTGTCTTTCTTTGTTGTGCACAGTTAATATATTACAAACTTTAATCAGATAATCACAAAATCAAGCCCATCAGCAGAACTGTCTTCACTGGTTTGCTAATTGATTTGAAGTTGCCGCAGTCTGCATTCCTCAGGTTCACAATTTCAGAAGAACATGCTCCTCTATCCTCCTCCTCCAGACTCCTATTTCCATCAAACCAGAGGGCTGGTTTACGCCCAATGAAGAAAGACTCAGCACTTGTGGGGGTGTTGTTGTACCTCTTTGCAGGTGAGTTGACGGCTCTGGGGCCATTGCTGGGAAGCTCTAATACCGGATAAAAGTGTTTTGGACCAAATCCCAGGCGGAAAATTATTTGTGTTTTTGATGACTTGCTTGCCTTTGAGGTGCTCTTAGGGGGGCTTCCTGGTGTTTGCGGGTGAGTTTCGTGGTCTGGGAGCACTGCTGGGACACTCTAATCTTGATTGCATTTGCTTTTCAGGAAATCCGTCGTGGCAACCCCGACTTATGGCCTAGCTACGCAGCGCGTTTGGACCGAAGGCCGAGAAATATTGCAAGTATGAGATTTTGCTTTTGGCCTGTTTGGGGGTGTTATGCTTCTTGGCGGGTGGGTTGGCGGGTCTTGGGGCATTCCTGGGAAGGTCTAATACCGGGTAGAAGTGGTTGGGACAAAATCCAGGCCGATTTTTTTTTTGGCTATTTCTGACATTTTGCTCAATGTGGCCTTTTCGGGGGCCTGTTTGGGGGGCTTCCTGGTGTTTGTGGGTGAGTTTCGGGGTCTGGGAGCACTGCTGGGACACTCTAATCTTGATTGCATTTGCTTTTCAGGAAATCCGTCGTGGCAACCCCGACTTATGGCCTAGCTACGCAGCGCGTTTGGACCGAAGGCCGAGAAATATTGCAAGTATGAGATTTTGCTTTTGGCCTGTTTGGGGGTGTTATGCTTCTTGGCGGGTGGGTTGGCGGGTCTTGGGGCATTCCTGGGATGGTCTAATACCGGGTAGAAGTGGTTGGGACAAAATCCAGGCCGAATTTTTTTTGGCTATTTCTGACATTTTGCTCAATGTGGCCTTTTCGGGGGCCTGTTTGGGGGGCTTCCTGGTGTTTGTGGGTGAGTTTCGGGGTCTGGGAGCACTGCTGGGACACTCTAATCTTGATTGCATTTGCTTTTCAGGAAATCCGTCGTGGCAACCCCGACTTATGGCCTAGCTACGCAGCGCGTTTGGACCGAAGGCCGAGAAATATTGCAAGTATGAGATTTTGCTTTTGGCCTGTTTGGGGGTGTTATGCTTCTTGGCGGGTGGGTTGGCGGGTCTTGGGGCATTCCTGGGATGGTCTAATACTGGGTAGAAGTGGTTGGGACAAAATCCAGGCCGAATTTTTTTTGGCTATTTCTGACATTTTGCTCAATGTGGCCTTTTCGGGGGCCTGTTTGGGGGGCTTCCTGGTGTTTGTGGGTGAGTTTCGGGGTCTGGGAGCACTGCTGGGACACTCTAATCTTGATTGCATTTGCTTTTCAGGAAATCCGTCGTGGCAACCCCGACTTATGGCCTAGCTACGCAGCGCGTTTGGACCGAAGGCCGAGAAATATTGCAAGTATGAGATTTTGCTTTTGGCCTGTTTGGGGGTGTTATGCTTCTTGGCGGGTGGGTTGGCGGGTCTTGGGGCATTCCTGGGAAGGTCTAATACCGGGTAGAAGTGGTTGGGACAAAATCCAGGCGGAAAAGCCTTTTGGCACTTTTTGTAACTTAGGGTTCGTTAGGGTTAGCCCTAGCAGCAGGATTGCATGTGTTTCGGGGTGTTCTAGATTTTTGCAACTGAGTTCTGGGGTCTTAGAGCACTCGTGAGAATGTGTAATTTTGGTTGCAAGTCATTTGAAGAAAATCCATGGTGGGAAAGGGGGGATTTGGCATAGTTAAAGAAAGCCTTTGCCACTATTCTTAACTTAGGGTTCGTTAGGGTTAGCAGTATTTCTATTGCATGTGTTTGAGTGGGGGGGATTTCGAGTCTTGGAGCGATGCTGGCTATGGCTACTTTTGCTTGGTTGCTTGCAAGTGGTTTGAATGCAATCCACGGTGGGTAAGGGGTAATTAGGAAGGGGGTACTTCGGCCTACTGTTACTTTCAAAGTAAGTTTTGTCACCAGTTTTCTGCTAGTCCTCGTTTTTTGAGATTTGATTGGGGGTCTTCTACATTTTTGCGACTGGCTTTAGTAAGGGTCTGGGTGGGAGCACTGCTAGGAAGATCTAATTTTGTTCAAAAAAACACTTTACAGTACACCTAGCTTGAGGGTAAAGATCCGCTACATTAATTTGCCCATACTTATTTATCCTTCAAAAGGTGACTCAGACAGAGTACGCACTTTCAAAAATATTGTACTGTCTACTAGGAAAATCAAATTGTGACTTTTTGCACTCCACAGCCTACATACCTTATATTTATTTATCAGTGGTGTTGTAATATTATATCACTTTCTGTTTTTCGTTGAATAATTACAGGCCGGGTTTCAGTCTCTGTAATGGGGAAAAAAGGATGGAGTCAGGCTTCACAGTAGCGAGCCACAATTCAGCATCAGGCAGGCAGTGGACAGGGTGTCTTCTGGTGACCAACATCGATGGACGAAGCGTCGGCTGCAATGGAGGAGTGCCGCTAATAAGAGGATTTTTTTTCTGCAGGCAACTTACTTACCACTTCCAACAGGACAACTACAACCACATAGATACAGTATCCCTTGCCTTTTTCTCTGACTGTGACTGCATTTCTTGGATCTCTCTCTGCTTCTAAATTGATCCCTTAACACATCACTTAGTCCACTCCACTATCACATCTGCACCACACATAGTCATTTGTAAGTGCTCCTACGTAATTCGCAAGTCGCAGCACGCCCCAGGCCGTAGAGGACTGGGATGGCCCCAATGATGAAGCATGTCACCAAGGGGCAACCCTGGTGAGTGAGGGGACACCTAGAAAAAAAGCAATTTCTCATTTTCTATCTACTATACCTTCCAGACCAACCCCACTGAGTGTTGTTGTGAATGGATTTATAGTGACCAGCAAGGCTCTCGGGTATCTGGCTACAGAGACCTTATGTTGAATATCGTTATCAATAATTCCACACAGGCCCTGTACTGTCGCATTCTTTCTTCCACAGTTGTCGAATGTACTACTTACTTTTCACTGACATGCATGCAGTAGTGCATGCACTTTCAAAGATTGATGGATAGGTTTGTACCCAAAGATTTGTTTATGTTCAATTGTTTGTCTATGCTGTGCTTTTTTTTACAGGGTGTCTTCTGGTGACCAACATCGATGGACGAAGCGTCGGCTGCAATGGAGGAGTGCCGCTAATAGGAGGATTTTTTTTCTGCAGGCAACTGACTTACCACTTCCAACAGGACCACTACAACCACATAGATACAGTATCCCTTGCCTTTTTCTCTGACTGTGACTGCATTTCTTGGATCTCCCTCTGCTTCTAAATTGATCCCTTAACACATCACTTAGTCCACTCCACTATCACATCTGCACCACACATAGTCATTTGTAAGTGCTCCTACGTAATTCGCAAGTCGCAGCACGCCCCAGGCCGTAGAGGACTGGGATGGCCCCAATGATGAAGCATGTCACCAAGGGGCAACCCTGGTGAGTGAGGGGACACCTAGAAAAAAAGCAATTTCTCCTTTTCTATCTACTATACCTTCCAGACCAACCCCACTGAGTGTTGTTGTGAATGGATTTATAGTGACCAGCAAGGCTCTCGGGTATCTGGCTACAGAGACCTTATGTTGAATATCGTTATCAATAATTCCACACAGGCCCTGTACTGTCGCATTCTTTCTTCCACAGTTGTCGAATGTACTACTTACTTTTCACTGACATGCATGCAGTAGTGCATGCACTTTCAAAGATTGATGGATAGGTTTGTACCCAAAGATTTGTTTATGTTTAATTGTTTGTCTATGCTGTGCTTTTTTTTACAGGGTGTCTTCTGGTGACCAACATCGATGGACGAAGCGTCGGCTGCAATGGAGGAGTGCCGCTAATAGGAGGATTTTTTTTCTGCAGGCAACTGACTTACCACTTCCAACAGGACCACTACAACCACATAGATACAGTATCCCTTGCCTTTTTCTCTGACTGTGACTGCATTTCTTGGATCTCTCTCTGCTTCTAAATTGATCCCTTAACACATCACTTAGTCCACTCCACTATCACATCTGCACCACACATAGTCATTTGTAAGTGCTCCTACGTAATTCGCAAGTCGCAGCACGCCCCAGGCCGTAGAGGACTGGGATGGCCCCAATGATGAAGCATGTCACCAAGGGGCAACCCTGGTGAGTGAGGGGACACCTAGAAAAAAAGCAATTTCTCCTTTTCTATCTACTATACCTTCCAGACCAACCCCACTGAGTGTTGTTGTGAATGGATTTATAGTGACCAGCAAGGCTCTCGGGTATCTGGCTACAGAGACCTTATGTTGAATATCGTTATCAATAATTCCACGCAGGCCCTGTACTGTCGCATTCTTTCTTCCACAGTTGTCGAATGTACTACTTACTTTTCACTGACATGCATGCAGTAGTGCATGCACTTTCAAAGATTGATGGATAGGTTTGTACCCAAAGATTTGTTTATGTTCACAATTCTTTGTCTATGCTGTGCTATTTTTTCTTGTCTCCCAAAACCTTTCCCAAAAACCCCCGTACCCATCCATTTTTCAAACCCTAACCCTCTTCCCCCGGGCTGTGTGGTTTTGATTGATGTGTGACTAAATTACAGCAATAAATCCACACACTTGCTGGGGAGGATAAGGTGATAGCAACAGGCTGGTGAAGAAATCCGAGGATATATTCTTACTCTGCTTGACAAAGAACCATTGCTAATGTGAAAGAACTTCAACCGAATTAGTAGTTATATATTACCATTTGTTAGGCTACAATGTGGCACTGTTCTACTGTACTTCTGTCACCTGCTATATTCTCAGTTGTACCGTTGAATTGCTCAGGAGGACAAACCAGATTTCATTTTCTTTTTTTTCATAGGCATGCAACTGCCACTGTGTCACACCACTAGTACCACCGCTATGAGGAAATTTTATCCGACCAAGATTGCCAACCTTATTCGCTGTTTCCCGTGGAGCCAGCCCTGGGTCTAGCCCTAATTTCAAACACAAATTACAGGTAAGATAAGCGTTTGGTGGTTTGGGGGTATAATGGAGTATTAGTACGAGAGACGAGAGACTGAAGGTAGTACTACTAAAGTCCTAGGACTCTTGGATTCACTTCACTTAGTCTGTGAGAGGCACTTAGTGTTGAAAACATTTGGGCATTTACACTTAAAGGTAGAAAATGGAACTAAACTTTCAGGAAAACAAAGTCACTGTTAAACCCCCACCCGCCAGGCAAGCAGTAAGAAACGGGTATGCTCAGATAAAGTTTGAAAAAGTATATTTATATCCCTAACAAAATAATCTCCCGCAAGACCCTCCCTAACCCCAACGATTGTCCTTCAAAAGTCCCCAAAAACCCAACTCCCAATTCCCACCCCCCAAAAGTCTCTAAAAAAGGGGCAAGGGACACTATGGGTGGATGCTGTCAACTTTTTGGGCCAGGGCATCATGCTCCTGGCGGAGCAAGGCGTGCTCTACGCGGAGCCCCTCCAACTGGTTGGAAAAGTGGTGGAGCTCCTGCTGGAGGCGGGACACCATCAGGGTACTGCGGCGCAGGCGTGCCTTCAATGCCTTGTAGGTGCAACGGCTGTGAGAGGAAGCTGTAGCTGTTGTCCTTGCTACTCGGCGGTGGCGTTTGGCTTTGGCAGCCCGGCTCAGTCTGGGTGGACCACTGTGCTGGGTGGCACTGGCAGCCCGTGGGGGAACGGAGGCCGATGCAGACGACGTAGTTGTTGTGGTCGACTGCACACTTTCTTCGTCCTCCAGGGCCACCAGCCGCCGATATTCGGCCACAGTGGCATCGGTCCGCCGTTGCCGGGCCGCTCTAGCCAGCTCCTTCCTCCTTGTTCGTTTGGAAGGAGAACCTATATGAAGAAAGAAAGACATAGTCTGTAACCAATGCTCTTTAAGATTAACTCAATCATTCAGCAGAAATTTGTGTTGCACTACAACTAGCAACTTGCAAACGCATTACATAACTATTGAGGCCAGTATCTATCTAACCTCACACTTCTTCATCCTTGCTCTAACATTAGTGGGAGTTTAAGGAACAAATTCTACGAGCACTATGGACTTCCATTGGAGTCGACTATGAAAGTACACCAGTCTTATTCTTCTTCTTGTCTCTTGTTTTGGAAAATTGGTACGTTATCTTCTGCAAGCCGGCATAATGGCAGCGCAGTAAACTTGCACCCGAGAAAAAGAGACGCACGCCATGAGGAGTGACCTAGACTTGCGTTGCGTTACTGTACCCGTCCAGTACATGCAGGTGGTGAAGCTCTTACTTTTCTATTACGGGTGGCACTGAGAATACTCTGTTACAACTCAAGGGCTACTGCTTAATTAATTTAACTTTCACCCTACAGTGGAAATGAGTACTAGAAATGGAAAATTGAAGAAGATAAATAATCTGATTATCTATCACTTCACATGGGATGTTTTTGCTTATATATGGGATGACTTTAGGTGCTTTGCTTTTTATTGAGTGACCAGTGATACATCCACACATGAATGACTGAGTACTACTAAACTTATTAAGAGAGGTAGGGAGTGGCAACCGTAATAACCGGATCTATGCAGTGCTTGCAATACAAACTACTGCTACTATTGATGGTAGTATTTGGACAAAATTAAAAGTTCTTTTCCTTGCCTTTCCTACACTGGAACGGACGTGCGGGTGCAGTGTTACATGCTCTTCAAAGTTACACTTAGTTCATCCACTGACCGTCTACTCTCTCTAGATCATGGGTACTCACAAACTTTCTCTCAGGGGCTACATTTACAGTGTAGTTTGGGGCCGAGGGCCGCACTGGTGGGGGCGGAGTCAGAGGGGGCGGGGCTAAAGCAAAACGATAACTTGTGACCATGAGGTTGCACACAGGTCCCTGCAGCAGATGCCCTCATCCACTGAGCCACCAGACCCAGCATTTACATACATCTCTCTCCCTCCTGCTCTCCCTCCTGCCCTCCCTCTCCATCTCTCTCTCCCTCCTGCCCTCCCTCTCCCTCCCCCTCTGTCATGTCACTGTGTGTGTGTCTATCTGTGTCAGCCTTCAGCCCGGGTTGAGACCGCTTCCTCAACGCGCACACACAGACAACAACACCAAAGTACTTAACAGGTCTTTAAAAGACCATTAACATATTATTGAGGCTTTGTTTGTTGTAGCGCCCCTGCTTCTCCACCCTGACAATCACTGCTTGCCCGGCCCCACTGAGCAGAGGCTTTGTTCTATTTCACCTCTTTGTGGCCTTGCATCTCCACTCTGCTCTGTGGGGGCCGGGGGAGCAGTGATTGTCAGAGTGGAGATGCAGGGGCGCTAACAGGTGAAATACAAAAAAGCCTCTGCTCTGTGGGGGCCGGGGGAGCAGTGATTGTCTGCAAGGTCTGCGCACCGCCAAGGAAGGCTTGCCGGGCCACCACCGGCCCGCGGGCCGTACTATGAGTACCCCTGCTCTAGATACACATATGCTATCTAAGAGTCAGATAGTAGCATGATCCAGGTATATGGACACATACAGTTTCTGTGTCACCCACCCAGGCTGTTGTCCTTCCACCCATCATTGCTTCATCATTCACCCAGCCATGCATCTCATATTCTTGCCTTCCCAGCTAGTCTTCAATCTCAATAAGTAAGGAATATATAAGAGCTTACCTCTGGCCGCCACCACCACCGTCTCAACTCTCACAGCCGCCGCCTCCTCCCCTGAAGAATCGCCCTCCGCCTCCGTGTCGAGCACCACCACCTCCACACTGGCCCCGCCACCAGATGTTCCACCTACAAAGTACATTTAAGAATGTTAGAATAAAGCACTCACTAGTCTTTGGTCTAGGAATGAAGACATGTGAAAACAATGTAATTTGTGACTGTCTACGTTAAAGTTAAAAAAAATATCCCTTTTTCCAGGGAAGGTTGTCTTGCTGCACTTTTTGGCACAACTGATGAAGGCTGTTTTTTTAACACGCACCATTTTTCTCCACACAGACAGAAGATGGACTTCTAGTTCTAACAACAAGATCAAGTTGAAACGAGGTGAGAGCTCGGCTCGACCACAAGAAATGTCTTCAATTAATCGTCAGCACTAACCACTTTTCCATTATCAGTTAAACGTTTAGTTTTATTATGACTTCATTTTAATAAATGTGTTTACTTTTAATAAAGCTTTTAAACTTAAATACAATCTGTGTTTTTTGGTCCAGACTAGAGTGACTGAGCGAAAGGTTTTGCAATTTTTTCAAGCATGAGTCCAGATAGAACACTTCAAAAGACATTATGGACAATCCCAGAGGACTGCACTAAGTTGATAGAGCTATTGCTGACTAGAATCATGGGAGTTTCGCCAACCGTGCAATCTTAGTTAGCTACACAGACAGACTAATAAGAATAATCTAGTAATACCACAGGGAGTCATAGTAGAGGCAGCATAAGAATTTAGATACAGTCTACAAGAAGAGCAAAGACAATTTTGAAAAAAGTCAAATGAGGAACGCTAGGAAAAATAGGTACTAGTCTAAAATGAAAACTTACTGGGGCCAGCAGAGGAGCCCTCGCCTGCCCGATCCTGGCCCTGTTGAACAGCATCCGCCGCCTGCTGCTCCTGTGTCCTCCTCTCGCCCCTGGGGGGAGCTGACGTACAACATGAAAGAAAGAACAGAAAACATGGATGATTGTTGCTTGTCAATGTCAACCAAATCAAACATTTCAAAAGAACAATAACTCGCCGCCACCGATGACATCCGAGCCCTGATGGACAATGGAGAAACAGCGGCCCTCATCCTCCTAGACCTCTCCGCGGCTTTCGACACTGTCTGCCACCGCACCCTAGTACAGCGCCTCAGCAATGTCGGAATCCAGGACAAGGCGCTGGAATGGATCATCTCCTTCCTCGACGGAAGAGCACAGAGAGTCCGTCTATCACCGTACAAGTCAGAGGCCACCGAAGTCATCTGCGGCGTCCCTCAAGGATCCTCTCTGAGCCCCACCCTCTTCAATGTCTACATGAGCCCCCTCACGGCCATCGCACGCCAGCACAACCTCAACATAATCTCCTACGCCGACGACACCCAGCTGATCCTCTCCCTGACCAACGACCCCGCCGCCGCCAGAGCCAACCTGCACGAAGGGATGAAAGAGGTAGCCGAGTGGATGACGACCAGCCGCCTGAAACTGAACTCGGACAAGACGGAGGTCCTCATCCTGGGCTCCTCACCCTCCGCCTGGGACGACTCCTGGTGGCCTCCCGCCCTGGGCACCGCACCCAAACCGACAGACCATGCACGCAACCTGGGCTTCATCCTGGACTCCTCCCTCTCCATGACCAGGCAAGTCAACAACGTCTCATCGGCATGCTTCAACATCCTCCGCATGCTACGGAAGATCTTCTGGTGGATCCCCACCGAGACCAGGAAGACCGTCACCCAGGCCCTCGTCACCAGCCGACTGGACTACGGCAACGCCCTCTACGCCGGTACCACCGCCAAGCTCCAGAAGAGACTCCAGCGGATCCAGAACGCCTCAGCCAGACTCATCCTCGACATCCCACGAACCAGCCACATCTCCGGACATCTGAGAGACCTTCACTGGCTCCCCGTCAACAAAAGAATCACCTTCCGCCTCCTCACCCACGCACACAAAGCCCTACACGACCAAGGCCCGAGCTACCTCAACAGCCGAGTCAACTTCTACGCTCCCAAACGCCACCTCCGATCAGCCAACCACGCCCTCGCCGACGTCCCCCGCATCCGAAGAGCGACTACAGGAGGAAGGTCCTTCTCCTACCTGGCAGCCAAGACCTGGAACTCCCTCCCTCCCGACCTGCGCCTGACCCAAGACCACCTCTCCTTCAGGAAGAAGCTGAAGACCTGGCTGTTCGAGCAGTAGCGGCACCCCCCCCCCCCCCAGCGCCTTGAGACCCCACGGGTATGTAGCGCGCTCTATAAATGTCTTTGATTGATTGATTGAACAAAATATTTCCGCGAAATTATATTGATTAGGGTTAGTTTTCATTTATTTGCGGACCTGTGACTTCGAAAGTCACGTAACTCACTAAACAAAGTACTGAAACGTTCACCTAGGACTGGCAGGCAGCAGTCCGCAGGCAAGACGCAAAGTGACAGACAAACTCCATTGTGATTTCAGTCAGATCAGTGACAACACTAACAGTTGCCTGCTACATTACCAGTCATTTAAATAGTCAAACTATCAATCCACCGCCACTATTTTTCTTATTGTCAGGGGTACAAAGGAAGGGGCAGATTTAAGCCCCTTGCGGCTCTTTTGCGCCGTTCTTGCGTGACTTTTGTGATGCAGCAGCTAAACAAAAAAGGGCGCCATGGTGCGGCGTATAATATTATAACAACGTGACGCATTTGGGAGATGCATCCCGTTATAAAGCCCTGCGCCATCAGGGGGCGTTCTGGCGCAAGGGAGGGCATTCCTGCGCTGGAACACATCCTAATAGTGGCTGAGGGAAATCTACAAAATTTCAATCAGTCACCTTTAGGACAATGATGCGTCACACAAACCCTGCACCTGCTTGAAGCAGACGTACGGCTTGACCCAGCATTGGGGAGATAGGGTACCCCAGAGCATTGCTGGAGCTGCGCCATCGTTGTGACGCAACTCCAGCAGTAAAGCTTCGGTGACGTTTTGGGCCCATGGTGCGCCGCATTGCAAATACGGCGCACCATGTTTGGTGGTGGTAGCGGGCCGCACAATTAATGGCGCATCCCTGCTACTTTGCAGGGATGCGACGGTAATTGCAATTCTGCCCCTTAGGGGCATACTTACTTACGCGTTCTGGCGCATCTCCAGAGATGCGCCAGATCAAATGCGTCACGCAAAACTACCCTTGCACACATGCGCCTCATTTACAATGCGGCGCGCCCTGGCGCAAGGGTAGGCACTTGCGTGACGCATCTCGTCACGTAAGAGCGGCGCATCGCTGGAGTCACGTCGCCAACGCAATGCAACTCCAGTAATGCTCAGGGCCACCCAATACTTAACATGCTGTGTCAGTCCTTTAGCCTGCTTCGAGCAGACATAAGGAATTGAATTGACGTAGCAGCGTCGCAGAAGTGCCTGCGTTAAATCTTGTAGATTTCACGCAGGCAATTTTGCGAGGCGCACAGCCGCCGGACCGCCCACCCTGCGTACTAGGAACGCACCCATTGTGGTGCAGGCCCATGGCTTTATAACGTGACGCATCTCCCTAGATGCGTCATGCTGTAAATGACTCGCAGGGATGCGGCACGTTTACGCCGCTGTTGCGTCACGCAAGGCAACGTAAACGTGGCGCAAGGGGCTTGTAAATGTAATCTGCCCCCTAGTGTCTAGCATCACGCAGTTCTGTAAAGTACACTCATACATAATAGTTACTCAGGCCAATGAGACCACGAAATAGAAAACAAATAAGCATAGTAGCAACGCCACTGAGAAGGAGAGCAGTGCACCTGAAATGCACAGAAGATTTTGAAATATAATTTAACTACAATGTAATCGTCATCAGCGGCATTATTGGCTTGCTCCATGTAAAAAACAAATATTTGAAATACAACAACACAGAGCAGGAGAAAACATCATAGTAATGAGTGATTAAATGGCTACTACTACTCACCAAGCCCGGGGATCTCCAAGCCGAGCTGGTCCAGCAGGTCGCGCTCGCGGTCCAGGAGGTCCGTCCAGCGATGGGTGACCTGGCTGTAGGTGCGCTGGACCCCGTAGAGGTGGGATATGGCCCAGCACACCTTCTCCCACCGCTTCCGGCGCTCCTGCATGTTGTAGCCGCCGGCCGCGATCCTGCCGCCTCCCGCGATGGTCCTGGGCAGGCGGCGCTGGACGAAGTAGACCAGCGCGCCCACTTCCTCCGGGCTGAATATCTCCCGTCGCGTCACCTGCTCCCCCCTCAATCTCCCGCATGCTGTCCTGGCACTGGGTCCAGCACTACTCCCCGCCGCCGCTGCGGCCCTCAAGTGCCTGGGCAGCTTCACGGCGCCTGGCTTGACCATGGTCTGGGCAGGTAAGGTAGGAAGAAGTAGAAAATTAAGAAAGAATAGGATAGGGAAGAAGAAAAGAAAAGAGTTTAAAAAAGTAGTTTAAAAGTAAAGAAAAATAGCAGAAAAGAAAAAATATACAGCTAGGAAAAGAGAGGGATAGATAAGAAGCAAATTCGTTAAAAAAAAACTGAAAACAAGCAAAGGATGGCAAAGATAACAAGAGGATTAAACACCATGCCCAGACACAGGAAATGAATGAAAAACAAGATGGCCGGCGCCCGTTCACGAGCGCGAAAGTAAGTTCGCGCGAGATTTTCCTCGCGATCTCGTGCGAACCTCTAGATTTCCCGCGCGATCTCGTGCGAACCTCTACTCGCAATGCGCTTACTGCGCAAGATTATACATAGCGGGCGGAAACGGAAATACGTCACGCAAACAAAATGGCCGCGCCCGTACTCGACCTTGGGGTAAATTTGCGTGTTGCGCTGCAAGCGGCTCGCGAATACTGCAAAAAAACTCGCGAAACAACAAGCCGCAAAAAAATAAAATGCTCATTCGCACGAATTGGCGGCTTCCGCGGTCGGTTTTGCACGACGCCGCGCCCCGCGAATAGCGTGAAAAAACCGAAAAACGATTTCAGCAAAAGCAAAAGCAATGAGCAGGTGCAAAAGGTCAACCTCATGATTTGTAACGATTCTTTGTAGTGCTTCCTGAGGGGGCCCTCCAGAATTCGGTTGCCTGCTTGCAACTATTGTGTGACCCTGCTCTGACCTTAACTGTATGCCACAAAGGTCCTGATTTACAGCTAAAGGAGCAGACAAGCAGGTGCCAGGCTGGAACTTGAAATTCTTTCAGTGACACATTAATTAGCCCCTAATTCATTATTGTCAGTTGGGGCAGGGCAGGTGTTGTTAATAAACTAACCCCAAATTAATTCATGTCAGTTCAAGCAGGGCAGGTGGGCTTGCTTTTCCCCCCCATCTTCTACAGTGATGACGAACCAGAGGGTGGCATTGATGTAAAAGAGGGTGGCATGGGTCAAAGAGAGGGTGCCAGTGGTGAAACAGAGGGTGCTGGGAGGCTGTGATGATGAACCAGACGTAGAAACAACATAGTCGCGACCGTTGCGAGCCGACAAGTAAGTTCGCAATTGCGAACTAGTACCAAATCCTCGCGAACTGGCAGAAACAATTGCGAACACACAAAAAAAAGAAAATCCGCAAATTCGCGGGAATTCACGGATTTTGCGGATTGCGAGTTGCAAATCCGCAAAATTCGCGAACGCGAGATCCGCAAAATTCGCCCATGCTTAGCTATTAACCAGCCACTTGAACGGCCCAAAGCTGCTTTGAAATTGAGTCCACAGCCACCTCTTGGCTAGCTAAAGCAAATTCAACAAGGAATTTCAATGTCACAACATAGGGTGGAATACGCAAATCTAAGCAGCCCCTGATCACAGCCCTGAGGAAATTGCCGTAAGTGTGCTGGAGTCCAACTGTCTACCAGATGCTAGGCATTCTTCCATATTTGCATGGCCTGTCTGGCCAGGGCATACAAGAGCATGACTCTTCCAGATGAGCTCTTACATGGGTCCTATGCTCACATAGTAAGGACTGCACTTTGTCAGCAAGACTTTATACAACCGAAATATATGAGAAACCCCAGCTCTCTTGACTAGATGAGGACGGAATCACATCCCAGGTGAAGACCAACAGATGCAACTTCCATCAGATGTTAACCTGAAAAAGGAGATTATATCTCCAAAAGTCATGTCAGAAGTGGGATTTGAACCCACGCCTCCAAAGGAGACTGCGGCCTAAACACAGCGCCTTAGACCACTCGGCCATCCTGACAGTGCAGAGTCTTAAGAAATGTATAAAAGTCACTCAGAAATTTCTGCCTCCATGCAAGCCTGAAATAATTTAAACCTTCAAACACAAGGTGCAACTTTATGCACAGGACAATAAACACAGAAGATCACACGTGAAAGCATTTCATTTCACAGGTGTACAATTTCTATGCTTTTAGAATACCTCATACCTCTCACCAGCTATTTAGGGTCCTATATCCTACTCACAAAATTACCTTGCCTGCGACCTCTCTCTCTACACAAACAACTACTGCACAGGAAGTAGGAAGGCAGAAGGTGGGGCAGATTATCCAAATGTATGCTGTCATTGTGCCTTGCAGATTCATGCAGGATTTCTAGATCCTTGCTGGATACAGGAGAGCAGACCTTGTTTCAGATCAACTGTCCCTAGCAGGGAACGTCTGAGCACATGCAGTCTTTTGCTCTCTAGCCCCTGGTCTGGGACTCACCCTCACTGGCTGAGGCGTGAAGTTCTGCATACCAACGTTGCATAGATGGTACGTTTGTGGTCGGTTTGGGATGGGTGGGAGGTCAAAAGCAGGGAAAAGTATGTCGCCTTCACTTCTAGTCTCCTCTTCTAGGCCTACCTGCCGTTCACTCACTCTGTCTTTGTTTCATTCTCTCCTTCCTCAACACCCCTTCTCACTCACTCGCTCTATCACTTGTGCTCTTTCCCCTTGCTCTGCATTTCATAGTGGAAACATCTCTTGAATGGAGCATTAGAAAATGAGGTTACATAAAATGAACAATCTACTTATTGGAAACCAAAAATATCACAAGACTGAATGTAACCCATTTCATTATTAAAAGGGACTTTTTAAGCACTCCCCAAAAAACACATACAACACCACGAGTGCTAGAAGAATATTATACGAGCTTGAAGACAGAATTGGGCAAATTAATTTGCAGTTGAAACTGAAGTTTGTTACTTATTCAGATATTATATGCACTGCCAATTTTTAGCTGAGATTCTAAAAGAACTCAGAGACAAAATGGACTTAAAGTTTTGTCAGAAGTGGGATTCGAACCCACGCCTCCAGGATAGACTGCGGCCTTAACGCAGCGCTTTAGACCACTCAGCCATCCTGACCACATGTTGCTTGATCATCTACAGAGAGGGAAAGATATTGTGAACCAAAAAAAGCACACATCTTAGGCCATGAGTGGCTAGAGCAAGAAAAAAACTCACTGCACTTTTCCAAGTAGACAACCATATAGGCCCATGTGAGGGAAATGATCTGATTTTTTCTGTCTCAAGAAAAAAGTAGAGTAAACACACAATTGTCAGAAGTGGGATTCAAACCCACGCCTCCAGAAGAGACTGCGACCTGAACACAGCGCCTTAGACCACTCGGCCATCCTGACTTGCATTTGTGGCACCTTCCACAGGCCAGACAGCCATGCAAGTGGGGTACCGAAAAGGCATTCCCTCAATTTATTTATCCTATTATAAGTACTTCCAACAGATCTTTGAACAATCCATACAGAGCAGTACCTATGAAGAACTCTTTAGACCTTTAAGGCGTACAGAGAGAAAGTGCTATTCACCAGCCACTTGAATGGCCCAAAGCTGCTTTGAAATTGAGTCAACAGCCACCTCTTGGCTAGCTAAAGCAAATTCAACAAGGAATTTCAATGTCACAACATAGGGTGGAATACGCAAATCTAAGCAGCCCCTGATCACAGCCCTGAGGAAATTGCCATAAGTGTGCTGGAGTCCAACTGTCTACCAGATGCTAGGCATTCTTTCATATTTGCATGGCCTGTCTGGCCAGGGCATACAAGAGCATGACTCTTCCAGATGAGCTCTTACATGGGTCCTATGCTCATATAGTAAGGACTGCACTTTGTCAGCAAGACTTTATACAACCGAAATATATGAGAAACCCCAGCTCTCTTGACTAGATGAGGACGGAATCACATCCCAGGTGAAGACCAACAGATGCAACTTCCATCAGATGTTAACCTGAAAAAGGAGATTATATCTCCAAAAGTCATGTCAGAAGTGGGATTCAAACCCACGCCTCCAGAGGAGACTGCGGCCTAAACACAGCGCTTTAGACCACTCGGCCATCCTGACAGTGCAGAGTCTTAAGAAATGTATAAAAGTCACTCAGAAATTTCTGCCTCCATGCAAGCCTGAAATAATTTAAACCTTCAAACACAAGGTGCAACTTTATGCACAGGACAATAAACACAGAAGATCACACGTGAAAGCATTTCATTTCACAGGTGTACAATTTCTATGCTTTTAGAATACCTCATACCTCTCACCAGCTATTTAGGGTCCTATATCCTACTCACAAAATTACCTTGCCTGCGACCTCTCTCTCTACACAAACAACTACTGCACAGGAAGTAGGAAGGCAGAAGGTGGGGCAGATTATCCAAATGTATGCTGTCATTGTGCCTTGCAGATTCATGCAGGATTTCTAGATCCTTGCTGGATACAAGAGAGCAGACCTTGTTTCAGATCAACTGTCCCTAGCAGGGAACGTCTGAGCACATGCAGTCTTTTGCTCTCTAGCCCCTGGTCTGGGACTCACCCTCACTGGCTGAGGCGTGAAGTTCTGCATACCAACGTTGCATAGATGGTACGTTTGTGGTCGGTTTGGGATGGGTGGGAGGTCAAAAGCAGGGAAAAGTATGTCGCCTTCACTTCTAGTTTCCTCTTCTAGGCCTACCTGCCGTTCACTCACTCTGTCTTTGTTTCATTCTCTCCTTCCTCAACACCCCTTCTCACTCACTCGCTCTATCACTTGTGCTCTTTCCCCTTGCTCTGCATTTCATAGTGGAAACATCTCTTGAATGGAGCATTAGAAAATGAGGATACGTAAAATTAACAATCTACTTATTGGAAACCAAAAATATCACAAGACTGAAGGTAACCCATTTCATTAATAAAAGGGACTTTTTAAGCATCCCCCAAAAAACACATAAAACACCACGAGTGCTAGAAGAATATTATACGAGCTTGAAGACAGAATTGGGCAAATTCATTTGCAGTTGAAACTGAAGTTTGTTACTTATTCAGATATTATATGCACTGCCAATTTTTAGCTGAGATTCTAAAAGAACTCAGAGACAAAATGGACTTAAAGTTTTGTCAGAAGTGGGATTCGAACCCACGCCTCCAGGAGAGACTGCAGCCTTAACACAGCGCCTTAGACCACTCGGCCATCCTGACCACATGTTGCTTGATCATCTACAGAGAGGGAAAGATATTGTGAACCAAAAAAAGCACACATCTTAGGTCATGAGTGGCTAGAGCAAGAAAAAAACTCACTGCACTTTTCCAAGTAGACAACCATATAAGCCCATGTGAGGGAAATGATCTGATTTTTTCTCTCTCAAGAAAAAAGTAGAGTTAACACACAAATGTCAGAAGTGGGATTTGAACCCACGCCTCCAGCAGAGACTGCGACCTGAATGCAGCGCCTTAGACCACTCGGCCATCCTGACTTGCGTTTGTGGAACCTTCCACAGGCCAGACAGCCATGCAAGTGGGGTACCGAAAAGGCATGCCCTCAATTTATTTATCCTATTATATGTACTTCCAACAGATCTTTGAACAATCCATAGAGAGCAGTACCTATGAAGAACTCTTTAGACCTTTAAGGCGTACAAAGAGAAAGTGCTATTCACCAGCCACTTGAACGGCCCAAAGCTGCTTTGAAATTGAGTCAACAGCCACCTCTTGGCTAGCTAACGCAAATTCAACAAGGAATTTCAATGTCACAACATAGGGTGGAATACGCAAATCTAAGCAGCCCCTGATCACAGCCCTGAGGAAATTGCCGTAAGTGTGCTGAAGTCCGACTGTCTACCAGATGATAGGCATTCTTCCATATTTGCATGGCCTGTCTGGCCAGGGCATACAAGAGCATGACTCTTCCAGATGAGCTCTTACATGGGTCCTATGCTCATATAGTAAGGACTGCACTTTGTCAGCAAGACTTTATACAACCAAAATATATGAGAAACCCCTGCTCTCTTGACTAGATGAGGACGGAATCACGTCCCAGGTGAAGACCAACAGATGCAACTTCCATCAGATGTTAACCTGATAAAGGAGATTATATCTCCAAAAGTCACGTCAGATGTGGGATTCGAACCCACGACTCCAGAGGAGACTGCGGCCTAAACAAAGCACATTAGACCACTCGGCCATCCTGACAGTGCAGAGTCTTAAGAAATGTATAAAAGTCACTCAGAAATTTCTGCCTCCATGCAAGCCTGATATAATTTAAACCTTCAAACACAAGGTGCAACTTTATGCACAGGACAATAAACACAGAAGATCACATGTGAAAGCATTTCATTTCACAGGTGTACAATTTTTATGCTTTTAGAATACCTCATACCTCTCACCAGCTATTTAGGGTCCTGTATCCTACTCACAAAATTACCTTGCCTGCGACCTCTCTCTCTACACAAACAACTACTGCACAGGAAGTAGGAAGGCAGAAGGTGGGGCATATTATGCAAATGTATGCTGTCATTGTGCCTTGCAGATTCATGCAGGATTTCTAGATCCTTGCTGGATACAAGAGAGCAGACCTTGTTTCAGATCAACTGTCCCTAGCAGGGAACATCTGAGCACATGCAGTCTTTTGCTCTCTAGCCCCTGGCCTGGGACTCACCCTCACTGGCTGAGGCGTGAATTTCTGCATACCAACGTTGCATAGATGGTACGTTTGTGGTCGGTTTGGGATGGGTGGGAGGTCAAAAGCAGGGAAAAGTATGTCGCCTTCACTTCTAGTCTCCTCTTCTAGGCCTACCTGCCGTTCACTCACTCTGTCTTTGTTTCATTCTCTCCTTCCTCAACACCCCTTCTCACTCACTCGCTCTATCACTTGTGCTCTTTCCCCTTGCTCTGCATTTCATAGTGGAAACATCTCTTGAATGGAGCATTAGAAAATGAGGTTACATAAAATTAACAATCTACTTATTGGAAACCAAAAATATCACAAGACTGAATGTAACCCATTTCATTAATAAAAGGGACTTTTTAATCACCCCCCAAAAAACACATAAAGCACCACGAGTGCTAGAAGAATATTATACGAGCTTGAAGACAGAATTGGGCAAATTCATTTGCAGTTGAAACTGAAGTTTGTTATTTATTCAGATATTATATGCACTGCCAATTTTTAGCTGAGATTCTAAAAGAACTCAGAGACAAAATGGACTTAAAGTTTTGTCAGAAGTGGGATTTGAACCCACGTCTCCAGGAGAGACTGCGGCCTTAACACAGCGCCTTAGACCACTCGGCCATCCTGACCACATGTTGCTTGATCATCTACAGAGAGGGAAAGATATTGTGAACCAAAAAAAGCACACATTTTAGGTCATGAGTGGCTAGAGCAAGAAAAAAACTCACTGCACTTTTCCAAGTAGACAACCATATAAGCCCATGTGAGGGAAATGATCTGATTTTTTCTCTCTCAAGAAAAAAGTAGAGTAAACACACAATTGTCAGAAGTGGGATTTGAACCCACACCTCGAGAAGAGACTGCGACCTGAACGCAGCGCCTTAGACCACTCAGTCATCCTGACTTGCATGTGTGGAACCTTCCACAGGCCAGACAGCCATGCAAGTGGGGTACCGAAAAGGCATGCCCTCAATTTATTTATCCTATTATAAGTACTTCCAACAGATCTTTGAACAATCCATAGAGAGCAGTACCTATGAAGAACTCTTTAGACCTTTAAGGCGTACAAAGAGAAAGTGCTATTAACCAGCCACTTGAACGGCCCAAAGCTGCTTTGAAATTGAGTCAACAGCCACCTCTTGGCTAGCTAAAGCAAATTCAACAAGGAATTTCAATGTCACAACATAGGGTGGAATACGCAAATCTAAGCAGCCCCTGATCACAGCCCTGAGGAAATTGCCGTAAGTGTGCTGGAGTCCAACTGTCTACCAGATGCTAGGCATTCTTCCATATTTGCATGGCATGTCTGGCCAGGGCATACAAGAGCATGACTCTTCCAGATGAGCTCTTACATGGGTCCTATGCTCATATAGTAAGGACTGCACTTTGTCAGCAAGACTTTATACAACCGAAATATATGAGAAACCCCAGCTCTCTTGACTAGATGAGGACGGAATCACATCCCAGGTGAAGACCAACAGATGCAACTTCCATCAGATGTTAACCTGAAAAAGGAGATTATATCTCCAAAAGTCATGTCAGAAGTGGGATTCGAACCCACGCCTCCAGAGGAGACTGCGGCCTAAACACAGCGCCTTAGACCACTTGGCCATCCAGACAGTGCAGAGTCTTAAGAAATGTATAAAAGTCACTCAGAAATTTCTGCCTCCATGCAAGCCTGAAATAATTTAAACCTTCAAACACAAGGTGCAACTTTATGCACAGGACAATAAACACAGAAGATCACATGTGAAAGCATTTCATTTCACAGGTGTACAATTTTTATGCTTTTAGAATACCTCATACCTCTCACCAGCTATTTAGGGTCCTGTATCCTACTCACAAAATTACCTTGCCTGCGACCTCTCTCTCTACACAAACAACTACTGCACAGGAAGTAGGAAGGCAGAAGGTGGGGCATATTATGCAAATGTATGCTGTCATTGTGCCTTGCAGATTCATGCAGGATTTCTAGATCCTTGCTGGATACAAGAGAGCAGACCTTGTTTCAGATCAACTGTCCCTAGCAGGGAACGTCTGAGCACATGCAGTCTTTTGCTCTCTAGCCCCTGGCCTGGGACTCACCCTCACTGGCTGAGGCGTGAATTTCTGCATACCAACGTTGCATAGATGGTACGTTTGTGGTCGGTTTGGGATGGGTGGGAGGTCAAAAGCAGGGAAAAGTATGTCGCCTTCACTTCTAGTCTCCTCTTCTAGGCCTACCTGCCGTTCACTCACTCTGTCTTTGTTTCATTCTCTCCTTCCTCAACACCCCTTCTCACTCACTCGCTCTATCACTTGTGCTCTTTCCCCTTGCTCTGCATTTCATAGTGGAAACATCTCTTGAATGGAGCATTAGAAAATGAGGTTACATAAAATTAACAATCTACTTATTGGAAACCAAAAATATCACAAGACTGAATGTAACCCATTTCATTAATAAAAGGGACTTTTTAATCACCCCCCAAAAAACACATAAAGCACCACGAGTGCTAGAAGAATATTATACGAGCTTGAAGACAGAATTGGGCAAATTCATTTGCAGTTGAAACTGAAGTTTGTTACTTATTCAGATATTATATGCACTGCCAATTTTTAGCTGAGATTCTAAAAGAACTCAGAGACAAAATGGACTTAACGTTTTGTCAGAAGTGGAATTCGAACCCACGTCTCCAGGAGAGACTGCGGTCTTAACACAGCGCCTTAGACCACTCGGCCATCCTGACCACATGTTGCTTGATCATCTACAGAGAGGGAAAGATATTGTGAACCAAAAAAAGCACACATCTTAGGTCATGAGTGGCTAGAGCAAGAAAAAAACTCACTGCACTTTTCCAAGTAGACAACCATATAAGCCCATGTGAGGGAAATGATCTGATTTTTTCTCTCTCAAGAAAAAAGTAGAGCAAACACACAATTGTCAGAAGTGGGATTTGAACCCACGCCTCGAGAAGAGACTGCGACCTGAACGCAGCGCCTTAGACCACTCGGCCATCCTGACTTGCATTTGTGGAACCTTCCACAGGCCAGACAGCCATGCAAGTGGGGTACCGAAAAGGCATGCCCTCAATTTATTTATCCTATTATAAGTACTTCCAACAGATCTTTGAACAATCCATAGAGAGCAGTACCTATGAAGAACTCTTTAGACCTTTAAGGCGTACAAAGAGAAAGTGCTATTAACCAGCCACTTGAACGGCCCAAAGCTGCTTTGAAATTGAGTCAACAGCCACCTCTTGGCTAGCTAAAGCAAATTCAACAAGGAATTTCAATGTCACAACATAGGGTGGAATACGCAAATCTAAGCAGCCCCTGATCACAGCCCTGAGGAAATTGCCGTAAGTGAGCTGGAGTCCAACTGTCTACCAGATGCTAGGCATTCTTCCATATTTGCATGGCCTGTCTGGCCAGGGCATACAAGAGCATGACTCTTCCAGATGAGCTCTTACATGGGTCCTATGCTCATATAGTAGGGACTGCACTTTGTCAGCAAGACTTTATACAACCGAAATATATGAGAAACTCCAGCTCTCTTGACTAGATGAGGACGGAATCACATCCCAGGTGAAGACCAACAGATGCAACTTCCATCAGATGTTAACCTGAAAAAGGAGATTATATCTCCAAAAGTCATGTCAGAAGTGGGATTCGAACCCACGCCTCCAGAGGAGACTGCGGCCTAAACACAGATCCTTAGACCACTCGGCCATCCTGACAGTGCAGAGTCTTAAGAAATGTATATAAGTCACTCAGAAATTTCTGCCTCCATGCAAGCCTGAAATAATTTAAACCTTCAAACACAAGGTGAAACTTTATGCACAGGACAATAAACACAGAAGATCACATGTGAAAGCATTTCATTTCACAGGTGTACAATTTTTATGCTTTTAGAATACCTCATACCTCTCACCAGCTATTTAGGGTCCTGTATCCTACTCACAAAATTACCTTGCCTGCGACCTCTCTCTCTACACAAACAACTACTGCACAGGAAGTAGGAAGGCAGAAGGTGGGGCATATTATGCAAATGTATGCTGTCATTGTGCCTTGCAGATTCATGCAGGATTTCTAGATCCTTGCTGGATACAAGAGAGCAGACCTTGTTTCAGATCAACTGTCCCTAGCAGGGAACGTCTGAGCACATGCAGTCTTTTGCTCTCTAGCCCCTGGCCTGGGACTCACCCTCACTGGCTGAGGCGTGAATTTCTGCATACCAACGTTGCATAGATGGTACGTTTGTGGTCGGTTTGGGATGGGTGGGAGGTCAAAAGCAGGGAAAAGTATGTCGCCGTCACTTCTAGTCTCCTCTTCTAGGCCTACCTGCCGTTCACTCACTCTGTCTTTGTTTCATTCTCTCCTTCCTCAACACCCCTTCTCACTCACTCGCTCTATCACTTGTGCTCTTTCCCCTTGCTCTGCATTTCATAGTGGAAACATCCCTTGAATGGAGCATTAGAAAATGAGGTTACATAAAATTAACAATCTACTTATTGGAAACCAAAAATATCACAAGACTGAATGTAACCCATTTCATTAATAAAAGGGACTTTTTAAGCACCCCCCAAAAAACACATAAAACACCACGAGTGCTAGAAGAATATTATACGAGCTTGAAGACAGAATTGGGCAGATTCATTTGCAGTTGAAACTGAAGTTTGTTACTTATTCAGATATTATATGCACTGCCAATTTTTAGCTGAGATTCTAAAAGAACTCAGAGACAAAATGGACTTAAAGTTTTGTCAGAAGTGGGATTCGAACCCACGCCTCCAGGTGAGACTGCGGCCTTAACGCAGCGCCTTAGACCACTCGGCCATCCTGAACACATGTTGCTTTATCATCAACAGAGAGGAAAAGATATTGTGAACCAAAAAAAGCACACATCTTAGGCCATGAGTGGCTAGAGCAAGAAAAAAACTCACTGCACTTTTCCAAGTAGACAACCATATAAGCCCATGTGAGGGAAATGATCTGATTTTTTCTCTCTCAAGAAAAAAGTAGAGTAAACACACAATTGTCAGAAGTGGGATTTGAACCCACGCCTCAAGAAGAGACTACAACCTGAATGCAGCGCCTTAGACCACTCGGCCATCCTGACTTGCATGTGTGGAACCTTCCACAGGCCAGACAGCCATGCAAGTGGGGTACCGAAAAGGCATGCCCTCAATTTATTTATCCTATTATAAGTACTTCCAACAGATCTTTGAACAATCCATAGAGAGCAGTACCTATGAAGAACTCTTTAGACCTTTAAGGCGTACAAAGAGAAAGTGCTATTCACCAGCCA
Organism: Lissotriton vulgaris; assembly: GCF_964263255.1. Classification (NCBI taxonomy): domain Eukaryota; kingdom Metazoa; phylum Chordata; class Amphibia; order Caudata; family Salamandridae; genus Lissotriton; species Lissotriton vulgaris. The sequence continues at coordinate 152,610,530 of NC_141696.1, read as the reverse complement.
CTTGAACGGCCCAAAGCTGCTTTGAAATTGAGTCAACAGCCACCTCTTGGCTAGCTAAAGCAAATTCACCAAGGAATTTCAATGTCACAACATAGGGTGGAATACGCAAATCTAAGCAGCCCCTGATCACAGCCCTGAGGAAATTGCCGTAAGTGTGCTGGAGTCCAACTGTCTACCAGATGCTAGGCATTCTTTCATATTTGCATGGCCTGTCTGGCCAGGGCATACAAGAGCATGACTCTTCCAGATGAGCTCTTACATGGGTCCTATGCTCACATAGTAAGGACTGCACTTTGTCAGCAAGACTTTATACAACCGAAATATATGAGAAACCCCAGCTCTCTTGACTAGATGAGGACGGAATCACATCCCAGGTGAAGACCAACAGATGCAACTTCCATCAGATGTTAACCTGAAAAAGGAGATTATATCTCCAAAAGTCATGTCAGAAGTGGGATTTGAACCCACGCCTCCAGAGGAGACTGCAGCCTAAACACAGCACCTTAGACCACTCGGCCATCCTGACAGTGCAGAGTCTTAAGAAATGTATAAAAGTCACTTAGAAATTTCTGCCTCCATGCAAGCCTGAAATAATTTAAACCTTCAAACACAAGGTGCAACTTTATGCACAGGACAATAAACACAGAAGATCACATGTGAAAGCATTTCATTTCACAGGTGTACAATTTTTATGCTTTTAGAATACCTCATACCTCTCACCAGCTATTTAGGGTCCTGTATCCTACTCACAAAATTACCTTGCCTGCGACCTCTCTCTCTACATAAACAACTACTGCACAGGAAGTAGGAAGGCAGAAGGTGGGGCATATTATGCAAATGTATGCTGTCAATGTGCCTTGCAGATTCATGCAGGATTTCTAGATCCTTGCTGGATACAAGAGAGCAGACCTTGTTTCAGATCAACTGTCCCTAGCAGGGAACGTCTGAGCACATGCAGTCTTTTGCTCTCTAGCCCCTGGCCTAGGACTCACCCTCACTGGCTGAGGCGTGAATTTCTGCATACCAACGTTGCATAGATGGTACGTTTGTGGTCGGTTTGGGATGGGTGGAAGGTCAAAAGCAGGGAAAAGTATGTCGTTTTCACTTCTAGTCTCCTCTTCTAGGCCTACCTGCCGTTCACTCACTCTGTCTTTGTTTCATTCTCTCCTTCCTCAACACCCCTTCTAACTCACTTGCTCTTTCCCGTTGCTCTGCATTTCATAGTGGAAACATCTCTTGAATGGAGCATTAGAAAATGAGGTTACATAAAATTAACAATCTACTTATTGGAAACCAAAAATATCACAAGACTGAATGTAACCCATCTCATTAATAAAAGGGACTTTTTAAGCACTCCCCAAAAAACACATACAACACCACGAGGGCTAGAAGAATATTATACGAGCTTGAAGACAGAATTGGGCAAATTAATTTGCAGTTGAAACTGAAGTTTGTTATTTATTCAGATATTATAAGCACTGCCAATTTTTAGCTGAGATTCTAAAAGAACTCAGAGACAAAATGGACTTAAAGGTTTGTCAGAAGTGGGATTCGAACCCACGCCTCCAGGAGAGACTGCGGTCTTAACGCAGCGCCTTAGACCACTCGGGCATCCTGAGCACATGTTGCTTGATCATCAACAGAGAGGGAAAGATATTGTGAACCAAAAAAAGCACACATCTTAGGCCATGAGTGGCTAGAGCAAGAAAAAAACTCACTGCACTTTTCCAAGTAGACAACCATATAAGCCCATGTGAGGGAAATTATCTGATTTTTTCTCTCTCAAGAAAAAAGTAGAGTAAACACACAATTGTCAGAAGTGAGATTTGAACCCACACCTCCAGAAGAGACTATAACCTGAACGCAGCGCCTTAGACAACTCGGCCATCCTGTCTTGCATTTGTGGAACCTTCCACAGGCCAGACAGCCATGCAAGTGGGGTACCGAAAAGGCATGCCCTCAATTTATTTATCCTATTATAAGTACTTCCAACAGATCTTTGAACAATCCATAGAGAGCAGTACCTATGAAGAACTCTTTAGACCTTTAAGGCGTACAAAGAGAAAGTGCTATTCACCAGCCACTTGAACGGCCCAAAGCTGCTTTGAAATTGAGTCAACAGCCACCTCTTGGCTAGCTAAAGCAAATTCAACAAGGAATTTCAATGTCACAACATAGGGTGGAATACGCAAATCTAAGCAGCCCCTGATCACAGCCCTGAGGAAATTGCCGTAAGTGTGCTGGAGTCCAACTGTCTACCAGATGCTAGGCATTCTTCCATATTTGCATGGCCTGTCTGGCCAGGGCATACAAGAGCATGACTCTTCCAGATGAGCTCTTACATGGGTCCTATGCTCACATAGTAAGGACTGCACTTTGTCAGCAAGACTTTATACAACCGAAATATATGAGAAACCCCAGCTCTCTTGACTAGATGAGGACGGAATCACATCCCAGGTGAAGACCAACAGATGCAACTTCCATCAGATGTTAACCTGAAAAAGGAGATTATATCTCCAAAAGTCATGTCAGAAGTGGGATTTGAACCCACGCCTCCAGAAGAAACTGCAGCCTAAACACAGCGCCTTAGACCACTCGGCCATCCTGACAGAGCAGAGTCTTAAGAAATGTATAAAAGTCACTCAGAAATTTCTGCCTCCATGCAAGCCTGAAATAATTTAAACCTTCAAACACAAGGTGCAACTTTATGCACAGGACAATAAACACAGAAGATCACATGTGAAAGCATTTCATTTCACAGGTGTACAATTTTTATGCTTTTAGAATACCTCATACCTCTCACCAGCTATTTAGGGTCCTGTATCCTACTCACAAAATTACCTTGCCTGCGACCTCTCTCTCTACACAAACAACTACTGCACAGGAAGTAGGAAGGCAGAAGGTGGGGCATATTATGCAAATGTATGCTGTCAATGTGCCTTGCAGATTCATGCAGGATTTCTAGATCCTTGCTGGATACAAGAGAGCAGACCTTGTTTCAGATCAACTGTCCCTAGCAGGGAACGTCTGAGCACATGCAGTCTTTTGCTCTCTAGCCCCTGGCCTGGGACTCACCCTCACTGGCTGAGGCGTGAATTTCTGCGATACCAACGTTGCATAGATGGTACGTTTGTGGTTGGTTTGGGATGGGTGGAAGGTCAAAAGCAGGGAAAAGTATGTCGCCTTCACTTCTAGTCTCCTCTTCTAGGCCTACCTGCCGTTCACTCACTCTGTCTTTGTTTCATTCTCTCCTTCCTCAACACCCCTTCTCACTCACTCGCTCTATCACTTGTGCTCTTTCCCCTTGCTCTGCATTTCATAGTGGAAACATCTCTTGAATGGAGCATTAGAAAATGAGGTTACATAAAATTAACAATCTACTTATTGGAAACCAAAAATATCACAAGACTGAATGTAACCCATTTCATTATTAAAAGGGACTTTTTAATCACCCCCCCAAAAAACACATAAAGCACCACGAGTGCTAGAAGAATATTATACGAGCTTGAAGACAGAATTGGGCAAATTCATTTGCAGTTGAAACTGAAGTTTGTTACTTATTTAGATATTATATGCACTGCCAATTTTTAGCTGAGATTCTAAAAGAACTCAGAGACAAAATGGACTTAAAGTTTTGTCAGAAGTGGGATTCGAACCCACGTCTCCAGGAGAGACTGTGGCCTTAACACAGCACCTTAGACCACTCGGCCATCCTGACCACATGTTGCTTGATCATCTACAGAGAGGGAAAGATATTGTGAACCAAAAAAAGCACACATCTTAGGTCATGAGTGGCTAGAGCAAGAAAAAAACTCACTGCACTTTTCCAAGTAGACAACCATATAAGCCCATGTGAGGGAAATGATCTGATTTTTTCTCTCTCAAGAAAAAAGTAGCGGAAACACACAATTGTCAGAAGTGGGATTTGAATCCACACCTCGAGAAGAGACTGCGTCCTGAACGCAGCGCCTTAGACCACTCGGCCATCCTGACTTGCATTTGTGGAACCTTCCACAGGCCAGACAGCCATGCAAGTGGGGTACCGAAAAGGCATGCCCTCAATTTATTTATCCTATTATAAGTACTTCCAACAGATCTTTGAACAATCCATAGAGAGCAGTACCTATGAAGAACTCTTTAGACCTTTAAGGCGTACAAAGAGAAAGTGCTATTAACCAGCCACTTGAACGGCCCAAAGCTGCTTTGAAATTGAGTCAACAGCCACCTCTTGGCTAGCTAAAGCAAATTCAACAAGGAATTTCAATGTCACAACATAGGGTGGAATACGCAAATCTAAGCAGCCCCTGATCACAGCCCTGAGGAAATTGCCGTAAGTGAGCTGGAGTCCAACTGTCTACCAGATGCTAGGCATTCTTCCATATTTGCATGGCCTGTCTGGCCAGGGCATACAAGAGCATGACTCTTCCAGATGAGCTCTTACATGGGTCCTATGCTCATATAGTAGGGACTGCACTTTGTCAGCAAGACTTTATACAACCGAAATATATGAGAAACTCCAGCTCTCTTGACTAGATGAGGACGGAATCACATCCCAGGTGAAGACCAACAGATGCAACTTCCATCAGATGTTAACCTGAAAAAGGAGATTATATCTCCAAAAGTCATGTCAGAAGTGGGATTCGAACCCACGCCTCCAGAGGAGACTGCGGCCAAAACACAGATCCTTAGACCACTCGGCCATCCTGACAGTGCAGAGTCTTAAGAAATGTATAAAAGTCACTCAGAAATTTCTGCCTCCATGCAAGCCTGAAATAATTTAAACCTTCAAACACAAGGTGCAACTTTATGCACAGGACAATAAACACAGAAGATCACATGTGAAAGCATTTCATTTCACAGGTGTACAATTTTTATGCTTTTAGAATACCTCATACCTCTCACCAGCTATTTAGGGTCCTGTATCCTACTCACAAAATTACCTTGCCTGCGACCTCTCTCTCTACACAAACAACTACTGCACAGGAAGTAGGAAGGCAGAAGGTGGGGCATATTATGCAAATGTATGCTGTCATTGTGCCTTGCAGATTCATGCAGGATTTCTAGATCCTTGCTGGATACAAGAGAGCAGACCTTGTTTCAGATCAACTGTCCCTAGCAGGGAACGTCTGAGCACATGCAGTCTTTTGCTCTCTAGCCCCTGGCCTGGGACTCACCCTCACTGGCTGAGGCATGAATTTCTGCATACCAACGTTGCATAGATGGTACGTTTGTGGTCGGTTTGGGATGGGTGGGAGGTCAAAAGCAGGGAAAAGTATGTCGCCGTCACTTCTAGTCTCCTCTTCTAGGCCTACCTGCCGTTCACTCACTCTGTCTTTGTTTCATTCTCTCCTTCCTCAACACCCCTTCTCACTCACTCGCTCTATCACTTGTGCTCTTTCCCCTTGCTCTGCATTTCATAGTGGAAACATCCCTTGAATGGAGCATTAGAAAATGAGGTTACATAAAATTAACAATCTACTTATTGGAAACCAAAAATATCACAAGACTGAATGTAACCCATTTCATTAATAAAAGGGACTTTTTAATCACCCCCCCAAAAAACACATAAAGCACCACGAGTGCTAGAAGAATATTATACGAGCTTGAAGACAGAATTGGGCAAATTCATTTGCAGTTGAAACTGAAGTTTGTTACTTATTTAGATATTATATGCACTGCCAATTTTTAGCTGAGATTCTAAAAGAACTCAGAGACAAAATGGACTTAAAGTTTTGTCAGAAGTGGGATTCGAACCCACGTCTCCAGGAGAGACTGTGGCCTTAACACAGCACCTTAGACCACTCGGCCATCCTGACCACATGTTGCTTGATCATCTACAGAGAGGGAAAGATATTGTGAACCAAAAAAAGCACACATTTTAGGTCATGAGTGGCTAGAGCAAGAAAAAAACTCACTGCACTTTTCCAAGTAGACAACCATATAAGCCCATGTGAGGGAAATGATCTGATTTTTTCTCTCTCAAGAAAAAAGTAGAGTAAACACACAATTGTCAGAAGTGGGATTTGAACCCACACCTCGAGAAGAGACTGCGACCTGAACGCAGCGCCTTAGACCACTCAGTCATCCTGACTTGCATGTGTGGAACCTTCCACAGGCCAGACAGCCATGCAAGTGGGGTACCGAAAAGGCATGCCCTCAATTTATTTATCCTATTATAAGTACTTCCAACAGATCTTTGAACAATCCATAGAGAGCAGTACCTATGAAGAACTCTTTAGACCTTTAAGGCGTACAAAGAGAAAGTGCTATTAACCAGCCACTTGAACGGCCCAAAGCTGCTTTGAAATTGAGTCAACAGCCACCTCTTGGCTAGCTAAAGCAAATTCAACAAGGAATTTCAATGTCACAACATAGGGTGGAATACGCAAATCTAAGCAGCCCCTGATCACAGCCCTGAGGAAATTGCCGTAAGTGTGCTGGAGTCCAACTGTCTACCAGATGCTAGGCATTCTTCCATATTTGCATGGCATGTCTGGCCAGGGCATACAAGAGCATGACTCTTCCAGATGAGCTCTTACATGGGTCCTATGCTCATATAGTAAGGACTGCACTTTGTCAGCAAGACTTTATACAACCGAAATATATGAGAAACCCCAGCTCTCTTGACTAGATGAGGACGGAAGCACATCCCAGGTGAAGACCAACAGATGCAACTTCCATCAGATGTTAACCTGAAAAAGGAGATTATATCTCCAAAAGTCATGTCAGAAGTGGGATTCGAACCCACGCCTCCAGAGGAGACTGCGGCCTAAACACAGCGCCTTAGACCACTTGGCCATCCAGACAGTGCAGAGTCTTAAGAAATGTATAAAAGTCACTCAGAAATTTCTGCCTCCATGCAAGCCTGAAATAATTTAAACCTTCAAACACAAGGTGCAACTTTATGCACAGGACAATAAACACAGAAGATCACATGTGAAAGCATTTCATTTCACAGGTGTACAATTTTTATGCTTTTAGAATACCTCATACCTCTCACCAGCTATTTAGGGTCCTGTATCCTACTCACAAAATTACCTTGCCTGCGACCTCTCTCTCTACACAAACAACTACTGCACAGGAAGTAGGAAGGCAGAAGGTGGGGCATATTATGCAAATGTATGCTGTCATTGTGCCTTGCAGATTCATGCAGGATTTCTAGATCCTTGCTGGATACAAGAGAGCAGACCTTGTTTCAGATCAACTGTCCCTAGCAGGGAACGTCTGAGCACATGCAGTCTTTTGCTCTCTAGCCCCTGGCCTGGGACTCACCCTCACTGGCTGAGGCGTGAATTTCTGCATACCAACGTTGCATAGATGGTACGTTTGTGGTCGGTTTGGGATGGGTGGGAGGTCAAAAGCAGGGAAAAGTATGTCGCCTTCACTTCTAGTCTCCTCTTCTAGGCCTACCTGCCGTTCACTCACTCTGTCTTTGTTTCATTCTCTCCTTCCTCAACACCCCTTCTCACTCACTCGCTCTATCACTTGTGCTCTTTCCCCTTGCTCTGCATTTCATAATGGAAACATCTCTTGAATGGAGCATTAGAAAATGAGGTTACATAAAATTAACAATCTACTTATTGGAAACCAAAAATATCACAAGACTGAATGTAACCCATTTCATTAATAAAAGGGACTTTTTAATCACCCCCCAAAAAACACATAAAGCACCACGAGTGCTAGAAGAATATTATACGAGCTTGAAGACAGAATTGGGCAAATTCATTTGCAGTTGAAACTGAAGTTTGTTACTTATTCAGATATTATATGCACTGCCAATTTTTAGCTGAGATTCTAAAAGAACTCAGAGACAAAATGGACTTAACGTTTTGTCAGAAGTGGAATTCGAACCCACGTCTCCAGGAGAGACTGCGGTCTTAACACAGCGCCTTAGACCACTCGGCCATCCTGACCACATGTTGCTTGATCATCTACAGAGAGGGAAAGATATTGTGAACCAAAAAAAGCACACATCTTAGGTCATGAGTGGCTAGAGCAAGAAAAAAACTCACTGCACTTTTCCAAGTAGACAACCATATAAGCCCATGTGAGGGAAATGATCTGATTTTTTCTCTCTCAAGAAAAAAGTAGAGCAAACACACAATTGTCAGAAGTGGGATTTGAACCCACGCCTCGAGAAGAGACTGCGACCTGAACGCAGCGCCTTAGACCACTCGGCCATCCTGACTTGCATTTGTGGAACCTTCCACAGGCCAGACAGCCATGCAAGTGGGGTACCGAAAAGGCATGCCCTCAATTTATTTATCCTATTATAAGTACTTCCAACAGATCTTTGAACAATCCATAGAGAGCAGTACCTATGAAGAACTCTTTAGACCTTTAAGGCGTACAAAGAGAAAGTGCTATTAACCAGCCACTTGAACGGCCCAAAGCTGCTTTGAAATTGAGTCAACAGCCACCTCTTGGCTAGCTAAAGCAAATTCAACAAGGAATTTCAATGTCACAACATAGGGTGGAATACGCAAATCTAAGCAGCCCCTGATCACAGCCCTGAGGAAATTGCCGTAAGTGAGCTGGAGTCCAACTGTCTACCAGATGCTAGGCATTCTTCCATATTTGCATGGCCTGTCTGGCCAGGGCATACAAGAGCATGACTCTTCCAGATGAGCTCTTACATGGGTCCTATGCTCATATAGTAGGGACTGCACTTTGTCAGCAAGACTTTATACAACCGAAATATATGAGAAACTCCAGCTCTCTTGACTAGATGAGGACGGAATCACATCCCAGGTGAAGACCAACAGATGCAACTTCCATCAGATGTTAACCTGAAAAAGGAGATTATATCTCCAAAAGTCATGTCAGAAGTGGGATTCGAACCCACGCCTCCAGAGGAGACTGCGGCCTAAACACAGCGCCTTAGACCACTCGGCCATCCTGACAGTGCAGAGTCTTAAGAAATGTATAAAAGTCACTCAGAAATTTCTGCCTCCATGCAAGCCTGAAATAATTTAAACCTTCAAACACAAGGTGCAACTTTATGCACAGGACAATAAACACAGAAGATCACATGTGAAAGCATTTCATTTCACAGGTGTACAATTTTTATGCTTTTAGAATACCTCATACCTCTCACCAGCTATTTAGGGTCCTGTATCCTACTCACAAAATTACCTTGCCTGCGACCTCTCTCTCTACACAAACAACTACTGCACAGGAAGTAGGAAGGCAGAAGGTGGGGCATATTATGCAAATGTATGCTGTCATTGTGCCTTGCAGATTCATGCAGGATTTCTAGATCCTTGCTGGATACAAGAGAGCAGACCTTGTTTCAGATCAACTGTCCCTAGCAGGGAACGTCTGAGCACATGCAGTCTTTTGCTCTCTAGCCCCTGGCCTGGGACTCACCCTCACTGGCTGAGGCGTGAATTTCTGCATACCAACGTTGCATAGATGGTACGTTTGTGGTCGGTTTGGGATGGGTGGGAGGTCAAAAGCAGGGAAAAGTATGTCGCCGTCACTTCTAGTCTCCTCTTCTAGGCCTACCTGCCGTTCACTCACTCTGTCTTTGTTTCATTCTCTCCTTCCTCAACACCCCTTCTCACTCACTCGCTCTATCACTTGTGCTCTTTCCCCTTGCTCTGCATTTCATAGTGGAAACATCCCTTGAATGGAGCATTAGAAAATGAGGTTACATAAAATTAACAATCTACTTATTGGAAACCAAAAATATCACAAGACTGAATGTAACCCATTTCATTAATAAAAGGGACTTTTTAAGCACCCCCCAAAAAACACATAAAACACCACGAGTGCTAGAAGAATATTATACGAGCTTGAAGACAGAATTGGGCAGATTCATTTGCAGTTGAAACTGAAGTTTGTTACTTATTCAGATATTATATGCACTGCCAATTTTTAGCTGAGATTCTAAAAGAACTCAGAGACAAAATGGACTTAAAGTTTGGTCAGAAGTGGGATTCGAACCCACGCCTCCAGGTGAGACTGCGGCCTTAACGCAGCGCCTTAGACCACTCGGCCATCCTGAACACATGTTGCTTTATCATCAACAGAGAGGAAAAGATATTGTGAACCAAAAAAAGCACACATCTTAGGCCATGAGTGGCTAGAGCAAGAAAAAAACTCACTGCACTTTTCCAAGTAGACAACCATATAAGCCCATGTGAGGGAAATGATCTGATTTTTTCTCTCTCAAGAAAAAAGTAGAGTAAACACACAATTGTCAGAAGTGGGATTTGAACCCACGCCTCAAGAAGAGACTACAACCTGAATGCAGCGCCTTAGACCACTCGGCCATCCTGACTTGCATGTGTGGAACCTTCCACAGGCCAGACAGCCATGCAAGTGGGGTACCGAAAAGGCATGCCCTCAATTTATTTATCCTATTATAAGTACTTCCAACAGATCTTTGAACAATCCATAGAGAGCAGTACCTATGAAGAACTCTTTAGACCTTTAAGGCGTACAAAGAGAAAGTGCTATTCACCAGCCACTTGAACGGCCCAAAGCTGCTTTGAAATTGAGTCAACAGCCACCTCTTGGCTAGCTAAAGCAAATTCACCAAGGAATTTCAATGTCACAACATAGGGTGGAATACGCAAATCTAAGCAGCCCCTGATCACAGCCCTGAGGAAATTGCCGTAAGTGTGCTGGAGTCCAACTGTCTACCAGATGCTAGGCATTCTTCCATATTTGCATGGCCTGTCTGGCCAGGGCATACAAGAGCATGACTCTTCCAGATGAGCTCTTACATGGGTCCTATGCTCACATAGTAAGGACTGCACTTTGTCAGCAAGACTTTATACAACCGAAATATATGAGAAACCCCAGCTCTCTTGACTAGATGAGGACGGAATCACATCCCAGGTGAAGACCAACAGATGCAACTTCCATCAGATGTTAACCTGAAAAAGGAGATTATATCTCCAAAAGTCATGTCAGAAGTGGGATTTGAACCCACGCCTCCAGAGGAGACTGCAGCCTAAACACAGCACCTTAGACCACTCGGCCATCCTGACAGTGCAGAGTCTTAAGAAATGTATAAAAGTCACTCAGAAATTTCTGCCTCCATGCAAGCCTGAAATAATTTAAACCTTCAAACACAAGGTGCAACTTTATGCACAGGACAATAAACACAGAAGATCACATGTGAAAGCATTTCATTTCACAGGTGTACAAATTTTATGCTTTTAGAATACCTCATACCTCTCACCAGCTATTTAGGGTCCTGTATCCTACTCACAAAATTACCTTGCCTGCGACCTCTCTCTCTACATAAACAACTACTGCACAGGAAGTAGGAAGGCAGAAGGTGGGGCATATTATGCAAATGTATGCTGTCAATGTGCCTTGCAGATTCATGCAGGATTTCTAGATCCTTGCTGGATACAAGAGAGCAGACCTTGTTTCAGATCAACTGTCCCTAGCAGGGAACGTCTGAGCACATGCAGTCTTTTGCTCTCTAGCCCCTGGCCTAGGACTCACCCTCACTGGCTGAGGCGTGAATTTCTGCATACCAACGTTGCATAGATGGTACGTTTGTGGTCGGTTTGGGATGGGTGGAAGGTCAAAAGCAGGGAAAAGTATGTCGTTTTCACTTCTAGTCTCCTCTTCTAGGCCTACCTGCCGTTCACTCACTCTGTCTTTGTTTCATTCTCTCCTTCCTCAACACCCCTTCTAACTCACTTGCTCTTTCCCGTTGCTCTGCATTTCATAGTGGAAACATCTCTTGAATGGAGCATTAGAAAATGAGGTTACATAAAATTAACAATCTACTTATTGGAAACCAAAAATATCACAAGACTGAATGTAACCCATCTCATTAATAAAAGGGACTTTTTAAGCACTCCCCAAAAAACACATACAACACCACGAGGGCTAGAAGAATATTATACGAGCTTGAAGACAGAATTGGGCAAATTAATTTGCAGTTGAAACTGAAGTTTGTTATTTATTCAGATATTATAAGCACTGCCAATTTTTAGCTGAGATTCTAAAAGAACTCAGAGACAAAATGGACTTAAAGGTTTGTCAGAAGTGGGATTCGAACCCACGCCTCCAGGAGAGACTGCGGTCTTAACGCAGCGCCTTAGACCACTCGGGCATCCTGAGCACATGTTGCTTGATCATCAACAGAGAGGGAAAGATATTGTGAACCAAAAAAAGCACACATCTTAGGCCATGAGTGGCTAGAGCAAGAAAAAAACTCACTGCACTTTTCCAAGTAGACAACCATATAAGCCCATGTGAGGGAAATTATCTGATTTTTTCTCTCTCAAGAAAAAAGTAGAGTAAACACACAATTGTCAGAAGTGAGATTTGAACCCACACCTCCAGAAGAGACTATAACCTGAACGCAGCGCCTTAGACAACTCGGCTATCCTGTCTTGCATTTGTGGAACCTTCCACAGGCCAGACAGCCATGCAAGTGGGGTACCGAAAAGGCATGCCCTCAATTTATTTATCCTATTATAAGTACTTCCAACAGATCTTTGAACAATCCATAGAGAGCAGTACCTATGAAGAACTCTTTAGACCTTTAAGGCGTACAAAGAGAAAGTGCTATTCACCAGCCACTTGAACGGCCCAAAGCTGCTTTGAAATTGAGTCAACAGCCACCTCTTGGCTAGCTAAAGCAAATTCAACAAGGAATTTCAATGTCACAACATAGGGTGGAATACGCAAATCTAAGCAGCCCCTGATCACAGCCCTGAGGAAATTGCCGTAAGTGTGCTGGAGTCCAACTGTCTACCAGATGCTAGGCATTCTTCCATATTTGCATGGCCTGTCTGGCCAGGGCATACAAGAGCATGACTCTTCCAGATGAGCTCTTACATGGGTCCTATGCTCACATAGTAAGGACTGCACTTTGTCAGCAAGACTTTATACAACCGAAATATATGAGAAACCCCAGCTCTCTTGACTAGATGAGGACGGAATCACATCCCAGGTGAAGACAAACAGATGCAACTTCCATCAGATGTTAACCTGAAAAAGGAGATTATATCTCCAAAAGTCATGTCAAAAGTGGGATTTGAACCCACGCCTCCAGAAGAAACTGCAGCCTAAACACAGCGCCTTAGACCACTCGGCCATCCTGACAGTGCAGAGTCTTAAGAAATGTATAAAAGTCACTCAGAAATTTCTGCCTCCATGCAAGCCTGAAATAATTTAAACCTTCAAACACAAGGTGCAACTTTATGCACAGGACAATAAACACAGAAGATCACATGTGAAAGCATTTCATTTCACAGGTGTACAATTTTTATGCTTTTAGAATACCTCATACCTCTCACCAGCTATTTAGGGTCCTGTATCCTACTCACAAAATTACCTTGCCTGCGACCTCTCTCTCTACACAAACAACTACTGCACAGGAAGTAGGAAGGCAGAAGGTGGGGCATATTATGCAAATGTATGCTGTCAATGTGCCTTGCAGATTCATGCAGGATTTCTAGATCCTTGCTGGATACAAGAGAGCAGACCTTGTTTCAGATCAACTGTCCCTAGCAGGGAACGTCTGAGCACATGCAGTCTTTTGCTCTCTAGCCCCTGGCCTGGGACTCACCCTCACTGGCTGAGGCGTGAATTTCTGCATACCAACGTTGCATAGATGGTACGTTTGTGGTCGGTTTGGGATGGGTGGGAGGTCAAAAGCAGGGAAAAGTATGTCGCCTTCACTTCTAGTCTCCTCTTCTAGGCCTACCTGCCGTTCACTCACTCTGTCTTTGTTTCATTCTCTCCTTCCTCAACACCCCTTCTCACTCACTCGCTCTATCACTTGTGCTCTTTCCCCTTGCTCTGCATTTCATAGTGGAAACATCTCTTGAATGGAGCATTAGAAAATGAGGTTACATAAAATTAACAATCTACTTATTGGAAACCAAAAATATCACAAGACTGAATGTAACCCATTTCATTAATAAAAGGGACTTTTTAATCACCCCCCCAAAAAACACATAAAGCACCATGAGTGCTAGAAGAATATTATACGAGCTTGAAGACAGAATTGGGCAAATTCATTTGCAGTTGAAACTGAAGTTTGTTACTTATTTAGATATTATATGCACTGCCAATTTTTAGCTGAGATTCTAAAAGAACTCAGAGACAAAATGGACTTAAAGTTTTGTCAGAAGTGGGATTCGAACCCACGTCTCCAGGAGAGACTGTGGCCTTAACACAGCACCTTAGACCACTCGGCCATCCTGACCACATGTTGCTTGATCATCTACAGAGAGGGAAAGATATTGTGAACCAAAAAAAGCACACATCTTAGGTCATGAGTGGCTAGAGCAAGAAAAAAACTCACTGCACTTTTCCAAGTAGACAACCATATAAGCCCATGTGAGGGAAATGATCTGATTTTTTCTCTCTCAAGAAAAAAGTAGAGGAAACACACAATTGTCAGAAGTGGGATTTGAATCCACGCCTCGAGAAGAGACTGCGTCCTGAACGCAGCGCCTTAGACCACTCGGCCATCCTGACTTGCATTTGTGGAACCTTCCACAGGCCAGACAGCCATGCAAGTGGGGTACCGAAAAGGCATGCCCTCAATTTATTTATCCTATTATAAGTACTTCCAACAGATCTTTGAACAATCCATAGAGAGCAGTACCTATGAAGAACTCTTTAGACCTTTAAGGCGTACAAAGAGAAAGTGCTATTAACCAGCCACTTGAACGGCCCAAAGCTGCTTTGAAATTGAGTCAACAGCCACCTCTTGGCTAGCTAAAGCAAATTCAACAAGGAATTTCAATGTCACAACATAGGGTGGAATACGCAAATCTAAGCAGCCCCTGATCACAGCCCTGAGGAAATTGCCGTAAGTGAGCTGGAGTCCAACTGTCTACCAGATGCTAGGCATTCTTCCATATTTGCATGGCCTGTCTGGCCAGGGCATACAAGAGCATGACTCTTCCAGATGAGCTCTTACATGGGTCCTATGCTCATATAGTAGGGACTGCACTTTGTCAGCAAGACTTTATACAACCGAAATATATGAGAAACTCCAGCTCTCTTGACTAGATGAGGACGGAATCACATCCCAGGTGAAGACCAACAGATGCAACTTCCATCAGATGTTAACCTGAAAAAGGAGATTATATCTCCAAAAGTCATGTCAGAAGTGGGATTCGAACCCACGCCTCCAGAGGAGACTGTGGCCTAAACACAGATCCTTAGACCACTCGGCCATCCTGACAGTGCAGAGTCTTAAGAAATGTATAAAAGTCACTCAGAAATTTCTGCCTCCATGCAAGCCTGAAATAATTTAAACCTTCCAACACAAGGTGCAACTTTATGCACAGGACAATAAACACAGAAGATCACATGTGAAAGCATTTCATTTCACAGGTGTACAATTTTTATGCTTTTAGAATACCTCATACCTCTCACCAGCTATTTAGGGTCCTGTATCCTACTCACAAAATTACCTTGCCTGCGACCTCTCTCTCTACACAAACAACTACTGCACAGGAAGTAGGAAGGCAGAAGGTGGGGCATATTATGCAAATGTATGCTGTCATTGTGCCTTGCAGATTCATGCAGGATTTCTAGATCCTTGCTGGATACAAGAGAGCAGACCTTGTTTCAGATCAACTGTCCCTAGCAGGGAACGTCTGAGCACATGCAGTCTTTTGCTCTCTAGCCCCTGGCCTGGGACTCACCCTCACTGGCTGAGGCGTGAATTTCTGCATACCAACGTTGCATAGATGGTACGTTTGTGGTCGGTTTGGGATGGGTGGGAGGTCAAAACCAGGGAAAAGTATGTCGCCGTCACTTCTAGTCTCCTCTTCTAGGCCTACCTGCCGTTCACTCACTCTGTCTTTGTTTCATTCTCTCCTTCCTCAACACCCCTTCTCACTCACTCGCTCTATCACTTGTGCTCTTTCCCCTTGCTCTGCATTTCATAGTGGAAACATCCCTTGAATGGAGCATTAGAAAATGAGGTTACATAAAATTAACAATCTACTTATTGGAAACCAAAAATATCACAAGACTGAATGTAACCCATTTCATTAATAAAAGGGACTTTTTAATCACCCCCCCAAAAAACACATAAAGCACCACGAGTGCTAGAAGAATATTATACGAGCTTGAAGACAGAATTGGGCAAATTCATTTGCAGTTGAAACTGAAGTTTGTTACTTATTTAGATATTATATGCACTGCCAATTTTTAGCTGAGATTCTAAAAGAACTCAGAGACAAAATGGACTTAAAGTTTTGTCAGAAGTGGGATTCGAACCCACGTCTCCAGGAGAGACTGTGGCCTTAACACAGCACCTTAGACCACTCGGCCATCCTGACCACATGTTGCTTGATCATCTACAGAGAGGGAAAGATATTGTGAACCAAAAAAAGCACACATCTTAGGTCATGAGTGGCTAGAGCAAGAAAAAAACTCACTGCACTTTTCCAAGTAGACAACCATATAAGCCCATGTGAGGGAAATGATCTGATTTTTTCTCTCTCAAGAAAAAAGTAGAGGAAACACACAATTGTCAGAAGTGGGATTTGAACCCACGCCTCGAGAAGAGACTGCGTCCTGAACGCAGCGCCTTAGACCACTCGGCCATCCTGACTTGCATTTGTGGAACCTTCCACAGGCCAGACAGCCATGCAAGTGGGGTACCGAAAAGGCATGCCCTCAATTTATTTATCCTATTATAAGTACTTCCAACAGATCTTTGAACAATCCATAGAGAGCAGTACCTATGAAGAACTCTTTAGACCTTTAAGGCGTACAAAGAGAAAGTGCTATTAACCAGCCACTTGAACGGCCCAAAGCTGCTTTGAAATTGAGTCAACAGCCACCTCTTGGCTAGCTAAAGCAAATTCAACAAGGAATTTCAATGTCACAACATAGGGTGGAATACGCAAATCTAAGCAGCCCCTGATCACAGCCCTGAGGAAATTGCCGTAAGTGAGCTGGAGTCCAACTGTCTACCAGATGCTAGGCATTCTTCCATATTTGCATGGCCTGTCTGGCCAGGGCATACAAGAGCATGACTCTTCCAGATGAGCTCTTACATGGGTCCTATGCTCATATAGTAGGGACTGCACTTTGTCAGCAAGACTTTATACAACCGAAATATATGAGAAACTCCAGCTCTCTTGACTAGATGAGGACGGAATCACATCCCAGGTGAAGACCAACAGATGCAACTTCCATCAGATGTTAACCTGAAAAAGGAGATTATATCTCCAAAAGTCATGTCAGAAGTGGGATTCGAACCCACGCCTCCAGAGGAGACTGCGGCCTAAACACAGATCCTTAGACCACTCGGCCATCCTGACAGTGCAGAGTCTTAAGAAATGTATAAAAGTCACTCAGAAATTTCTGCCTCCATGCAAGCCTGAAATAATTTAAACCTTCAAACACAAGGTGCAACTTTATGCACAGGACAATAAACACAGAAGATCACATGTGAAAGCATTTCATTTCACAGGTGTACAATTTTTATGCTTTTAGAATACCTCATACCTCTCACCAGCTATTTAGGGTCCTGTATCCTACTCACAAAATTACCTTGCCTGCGACCTCTCTCTCTACACAAACAACTACTGCACAGGAAGTAGGAAGGCAGAAGGTGGGGCATATTATGCAAATGTATGCTGTCATTGTGCCTTGCAGATTCATGCAGGATTTCTAGATCCTTGCTGGATACAAGAGAGCAGACCTTGTTTCAGATCAACTGTCCCTAGCAGGGAACGTCTGAGCACATGCAGTCTTTTGCTCTCTAGCCCCTGGCCTGGGACTCACCCTCACTGGCTGAGGCGTGAATTTCTGCATACCAACGTTGCATAGATGGTACGTTTGTGGTCGGTTTGGGATGGGTGGGAGGTCAAAAGCAGGGAAAAGTATGTCGCCGTCACTTCTAGTCTCCTCTTCTAGGCCTACCTGCCGTTCACTCACTCTGTCTTTGTTTCATTCTCTCCTTCCTCAACACCCCTTCTCACTCACTCGCTCTATCACTTGTGCTCTT
Organism: Lissotriton vulgaris; assembly: GCF_964263255.1. Taxonomy (NCBI): domain Eukaryota; kingdom Metazoa; phylum Chordata; class Amphibia; order Caudata; family Salamandridae; genus Lissotriton; species Lissotriton vulgaris. Next base: position 152,592,562 of record NC_141696.1, on the reverse strand, counting down.
TCCCCTTGCTCTGCATTTCATAGTGGAAACATCCCTTGAATGGAGCATTAGAAAATGAGGTTACATAAAATTAACAATCTACTTATTGGAAACCAAAAATATCACAAGACTGAATGTAACCCATTTCATTAATAAAAGGGACTTTTTAATCACCCCCCCAAAAAACACATAAAGCACCACGAGTGCTAGAAGAATATTATACGAGCTTGAAGACAGAATTGGGCAAATTCATTTGCAGTTGAAACTGAAGTTTGTTACTTATTTAGATATTATATGCACTGCCAATTTTTAGCTGAGATTCTAAAAGAACTCAGAGACAAAATGGACTTAAAGTTTTGTCAGAAGTGGGATTCGAACCCACGTCTCCAGGAGAGACTGTGGCCTTAACACAGCACCTTAGACCACTCGGCCATCCTGACCACATTTTGCTTGATCATCTACAGAGAGGGAAAGATATTGTGAACCAAAAAAAGCACACATCTTAGGTCATGAGTGGCTAGAGCAAGAAAAAAACTCACTGCACTTTTCCAAGTAGACAACCATATAAGCCCATGTGAGGGAAATGATCTGATTTTTTCTCTCTCAAGAAAAAAGTAGAGGAAACACACAATTGTCAGAAGTGGGATTTGAACCCACGCCTCGAGAAGAGACTGCGTCCTGAACGCAGCGCCTTAGACCACTCGGCCATCCTGACTTGCATTTGTGGAACCTTCCACAGGCCAGACAGCCTTGCAAGTGGGGTACCGAAAAGGCATGCCCTCAATTTATTTATCCTATTATAAGTACTTCCAACAGATCTTTGAACAATCCATAGAGAGCAGTACCTATGAAGAACTCTTTAGACCTTTAAGGCGTACAAAGAGAAAGTGCTATTAACCAGCCACTTGAACGGCCCAAAGCTGCTTTGAAATTGAGTCAACAGCCACCTCTTGGCTAGCTAAAGCAAATTCAACAAGGAATTTCAATGTCACAACATAGGGTGGAATACGCAAATCTAAGCAGCCCCTGATCACAGCCCTGAGGAAATTGCCGTAAGTGAGCTGGAGTCCAACTGTCTACCAGATGCTAGGCATTCTTCCATATTTGCATGGCCTGTCTGGCCAGGGCATACAAGAGCATGACTCTTCCAGATGAGCTCTTACATGGGTCCTATGCTCATATAGTAGGGACTGCACTTTGTCAGCAAGACTTTATACAACCGAAATATATGAGAAACTCCAGCTCTCTTGACTAGATGAGGACGGAATCACATCCCAGGTGAAGACCAACAGATGCAACTTCCATCAGATGTTAACCTGAAAAAGGAGATTATATCTCCAAAAGTCATGTCAGAAGTGGGATTCGAACCCACGCCTCCAGAGGAGACTGCGGCCTAAACACAGATCCTTAGACCACTCGGCCATCCTGACAGTGCAGAGTCTTAAGAAATGTATAAAAGTCACTCAGAAATTTCTGCCTCCATGCAAGCCTGAAATAATTTAAACCTTCAAACACAAGGTGCAACTTTATGCACAGGACAATAAACACAGAAGATCACATGTGAAAGCATTTCATTTCACAGGTGTACAATTTTTATGCTTTTAGAATACCTCATACCTCTCACCAGCTATTTAGGGTCCTGTATCCTACTCACAAAATTACCTTGCCTGCGACCTCTCTCTCTACACAAACAACTACTGCACAGGAAGTAGGAAGGCAGAAGGTGGGGCATATTATGCAAATGTATGCTGTCATTGTGCCTTGCAGATTCATGCAGGATTTCTAGATCCTTGCTGGATACAAGAGAGCAGACCTTGTTTCAGATCAACTGTCCCTAGCAGGGAACGTCTGAGCACATGCAGTCTTTTGCTCTCTAGCCCCTGGCCTGGGACTCACCCTCACTGGCTGAGGCGTGAATTTCTGCATACCAACGTTGCATAGATGGTACGTTTGTGGTCGGTTTGGGATGGGTGGGAGGTCAAAAGCAGGGAAAAGTATGTCGCCGTCACTTCTAGTCTCCTCTTCTAGGCCTACCTGCCGTTCACTCACTCTGTCTTTGTTTCATTCTCTCCTTCCTCAACACCCCTTCTCACTCACTCGCTCTATCACTTGTGCTCTTTCCCCTTGCTCTGCATTTCATAGTGGAAACATCCCTTGAATGGAGCATTAGAAAATGAGGTTACATAAAATTAACAATCTACTTATTGGAAACCAAAAATATCACAAGACTGAATGTAACCCATTTCATTAATAAAAGGGACTTTTTAAGCACCCCCCAAAAAACACATAAAACACCACGAGTGCTAGAAGAATATTATACGAGCTTGAAGACAGAATTGGGCAGATTCATTTGCAGTTGAAACTGAAGTTTGTTACTTATTCAGATATTATATGCACTGCCAATTTTTAGCTGAGATTCTAAAAGAACTCAGAGACAAAATGGACTTAAAGTTTTGTCAGAAGTGGGATTCGAACCCACGCCTCCAGGAGAGACTGCGGCCTTAACGCAGCGCCTTAGACCACTCGGCCATCCTGAACACATGTTGCTTTATCATCAACAGAGAGGAAAAGATATTGTGAACCAAAAAAAGCACACATCTTAGGCCATGAGTGGCTAGAGCAAGAAAAAAACTCACTGCACTTTTCCAAGTAGACAACCATATAAGCCCATGTGAGGGAAATGATCTGATTTTTTCTGTCTCAAGAAAAAAGTAGAGTAAACACACAATTGTCAGAAGTGGGATTTGAACCCACGCCTCAAGAAGAGACTACAACCTGAATGCAGCGCCTTAGACCACTCGGCCATCCTGACTTGCATGTGTGGAACCTTCCACAGGCCAGACAGCCATGCAAGTGGGGTACCGAAAAGGCATGCCCTCAATTTATTTATCCTATTATAAGTACTTCCAACAGATCTTTGAACAATCCATAGAGAGCAGTACCTATGAAGAACTCTTTAGACCTTTAAGGCGTACAAAGAGAAAGTGCTATTCACCAGCCACTTGAACGGCCCAAAGCTGCTTTGAAATTGAGTCAACAGCCACCTCTTGGCTAGCTAAAGCAAATTCACCAAGGAATTTCAATGTCACAACATAGGGTGGAATACGCAAATCTAAGCAGCCCCTGATCACAGCCCTGAGGAAATTGCCGTAAGTGTGCTGGAGTCCAACTGTCTACCAGATGCTAGGCATTCTTCCATATTTGCATGGCCTGTCTGGCCAGGGCATACAAGAGCATGACTCTTCCAGATGAGCTCTTACATGGGTCCTATGCTCACATAGTAAGGACTGCACTTTGTCAGCAAGACTTTATACAACCGAAATATATGAGAAACCCCAGCTCTCTTGACTAGATGAGGACGGAATCACATCCCAGGTGAAGACCAACAGATGCAACTTCCATCAGATGTTAACCTGAAAAAGGAGATTATATCTCCAAAAGTCATGTCAGAAGTGGGATTTGAACCCACGCCTCCAGAGGAGACTGCAGCCTAAACACAGCACCTTAGACCACTCGGCCATCCTGACAGTGCAGAGTCTTAAGAAATGTATAAAAGTCACTCAGAAATTTCTGCCTCCATGCAAGCCTGAAATAATTTAAACCTTCAAACACAAGGTGCAACTTTATGCACAGGACAATAAACACAGAAGATCACATGTGAAAGCATTTCATTTCACAGGTGTACAATTTTTATGCTTTTAGAATACCTCATACCTCTCACCAGCTATTTAGGGTCCTGTATCCTACTCACAAAATTACCTTGCCTGCGACCTCTCTCTCTACATAAACAACTACTGCACAGGAAGTAGGAAGGCAGAAGGTGGGGCATATTATGCAAATGTATGCTGTTAATGTGCCTTGCAGATTCATGCAGGATTTCTAGATCCTTGCTGGATACAAGAGAGCAGACCTTGTTTCAGATCAACTGTCCCTAGCAGGGAACGTCTGAGCACATGCAGTCTTTTGCTCTCTAGCCCCTGGCCTAGGACTCACCCTCACTGGCTGAGGCGTGAATTTCTGCATACCAACGTTGCATAGATGGTACGTTTGTGGTCGGTTTGGGATGGGTGGAAGGTCAAAAGCAGGGAAAAGTATGTCGCCTTCACTTCTAGTCTCCTCTTCTAGGCCTACCTGCCGTTCACTCACTCTGTCTTTGTTTCATTCTCTCCTTCCTCAACACCCCTTCTAACTCACTTGCTCTTTCCCGTTGCTCTGCATTTCATAGTGGAAACATCTCTTGAATGGAGCATTAGAAAATGAGGTTACATAAAATTAACAATCTACTTATTGGAAACCAAAAATATCACAAGACTGAATGTAACCCATCTCATTAATAAAAGGGACTTTTTAAGCACTCCCCAAAAAACACATACAACACCACGAGGGCTAGAAGAATATTATACGAGCTTGAAGACAGAATTGGGCAAATTAATTTGCAGTTGAAACTGAAGTTTGTTATTTATTCAGATATTATAAGCACTGCCAATTTTTAGCTGAGATTCTAAAAGAACTCAGAGACAAAATGGACTTAAAGGTTTGTCAGAAGTGGGATTCGAACCCACGCCTCCAGGAGAGACTGCGGTCTTAACGCAGCGCCTTAGACCACTCGGGCATCCTGAGCACATGTTGCTTGATCATCAACAGAGAGGGAAAGATATTGTGAACCAAAAAAAGCACACATCTTAGGCCATGAGTGGCTAGAGCAAGAAAAAAACTCACTGCACTTTTCCAAGTAGACAACCATATAAGCCCATGTGAGGGAAATTATCTGATTTTTTCTCTCTCAAGAAAAAAGTAGAGTAAACACACAATTGTCAGAAGTGAGATTTGAACCCACACCTCCAGAAGAGACTATAACCTGAACGCAGCGCCTTAGACAACTCGGCCATCCTGTCTTGCATTTGTGGAACCTTCCACAGGCCAGACAGCCATGCAAGTGGGGTACCGAAAAGGCATGCCCTCAATTTATTTATCCTATTATAAGTACTTCCAACAGATCTTTGAACAATCCATAGAGAGCAGTACCTATGAAGAACTCTTTAGACCTTTAAGGCGTACAAAGAGAAAGTGCTATTCACCAGCCACTTGAACGGCCCAAAGCTGCTTTGAAATTGAGTCAACAGCCACCTCTTGGCTAGCTAAAGCAAATTCAACAAGGAATTTCAATGTCACAACATAGGGTGGAATACGCAAATCTAAGCAGCCCCTGATCACAGCCCTGAGGAAATTGCCGTAAGTGTGCTGGAGTCCAACTGTCTACCAGATGCTAGGCATTCTTCCATATTTGCATGGCCTGTCTGGCCAGGGCATACAAGAGCATGACTCTTCCAGATGAGCTCTTACATGGGTCCTATGCTCACATAGTAAGGACTGCACTTTGTCAGCAAGACTTTATACAACCGAAATATATGAGAAACCCCAGCTCTCTTGACTAGATGAGGACGGAATCACATCCCAGGTGAAGACCAACAGATGCAACTTCCATCAGATGTTAACCTGAAAAAGGAGATTATATCTCCAAAAGTCATGTCAGAAGTGGGATTTGAACCCACGCCTCCAGAAGAAACTGCAGCCTAAACACAGCGCCTTAGACCACTCGGCCATCCTGACAGAGCAGAGTCTTAAGAAATGTATAAAAGTCACTCAGAAATTTCTGCCTCCATGCAAGCCTGAAATAATTTAAACCTTCAAACACAAGGTGCAACTTTATGCACAGGACAATAAACACAGAAGATCACATGTGAAAGCATTTCATTTCACAGGTGTACAATTTTTATGCTTTTAGAATACCTCATACCTCTCACCAGCTATTTAGGGTCCTGTATCCTACTCACAAAATTACCTTGCCTGCGACCTCTCTCTCTACACAAACAACTACTGCACAGGAAGTAGGAAGGCAGAAGGTGGGGCATATTATGCAAATGTATGCTGTCAATGTGCCTTGCAGATTCATGCAGGATTTCTAGATCCTTGCTGGATACAAGAGAGCAGACCTTGTTTCAGATCAACTGTCCCTAGCAGGGAACGTCTGAGCACATGCAGTCTTTTGCTCTCTAGCCCCTGGCCTGGGACTCACCCTCACTGGCTGAGGCGTGAATTTCTGCGATACCAACGTTGCATAGATGGTACGTTTGTGGTTGGTTTGGGATGGGTGGAAGGTCAAAAGCAGGGAAAAGTATGTCGCCTTCACTTCTAGTCTCCTCTTCTAGGCCTACCTGCCGTTCACTCACTCTGTCTTTGTTTCATTCTCTCCTTCCTCAACACCCCTTCTCACTCACTCGCTCTATCACTTGTGCTCTTTCCCCTTGCTCTGCATTTCATAGTGGAAACATCTCTTGAATGGAGCATTAGAAAATGAGGTTACATAAAATTAACAATCTACTTATTGGAAACCAAAAATATCACAAGACTGAATGTAACCCATTTCAATAATAAAAGGGACTTTTTAATCACCCCCCCAAAAAACACATAAAGCACCACGAGTGCTAGAAGAATATTATACGAGCTTGAAGACAGAATTGGGCAAATTCATTTGCAGTTGAAACTGAAGTTTGTTACTTATTTAGATATTATATGCACTGCCAATTTTTAGCTGAGATTCTAAAAGAACTCAGAGACAAAATGGACTTAAAGTTTTGTCAGAAGTGGGATTCGAACCCACGTCTCCAGGAGAGACTGTGGCCTTAACACAGCACCTTAGACCACTCGGCCATCCTGACCACATGTTGCTTGATCATCTACAGAGAGGGAAAGATATTGTGAACCAAAAAAAGCACACATCTTAGGTCATGAGTGGCTAGAGCAAGAAAAAAACTCACTGCACTTTTCCAAGTAGACAACCATATAAGCCCATGTGAGGGAAATGATCTGATTTTTTCTCTCTCAAGAAAAAAGTAGCGGAAACACACAATTGTCAGAAGTGGGATTTGAATCCACGCCTCGAGAAGAGACTGCGTCCTGAACGCAGCGCCTTAGACCACTCGGCCATCCTGACTTGCATTTGTGGAACCTTCCACAGGCCAGACAGCCATGCAAGTGGGGTACCGAAAAGGCATGCCCTCAATTTATTTATCCTATTATAAGTACTTCCAACAGATCTTTGAACAATCCATAGAGAGCAGTACCTATGAAGAACTCTTTAGACCTTTAAGGCGTACAAAGAGAAAGTGCTATTAACCAGCCACTTGAACGGCCCAAAGCTGCTTTGAAATTGAGTCAACAGCCACCTCTTGGCTAGCTAAAGCAAATTCAACAAGGAATTTCAATGTCACAACATAGGGTGGAATACGCAAATCTAAGCAGCCCCTGATCACAGCCCTGAGGAAATTGCCGTAAGTGAGCTGGAGTCCAACTGTCTACCAGATGCTAGGCATTCTTCCATATTTGCATGGCCTGTCTGGCCAGGGCATACAAGAGCATGACTCTTCCAGATGAGCTCTTACATGGGTCCTATGCTCATATAGTAGGGACTGCACTTTGTCAGCAAGACTTTATACAACCGAAATATATGAGAAACTCCAGCTCTCTTGACTAGATGAGGACGGAATCACATCCCAGGTGAAGACCAACAGATGCAACTTCCATCAGATGTTAACCTGAAAAAGGAGATTATATCTCCAAAAGTCATGTCAGAAGTGGGATTCGAACCCACGCCTCCAGAGGAGACTGCGGCCTAAACACAGATCCTTAGACCACTCGGCCATCCTGACAGTGCAGAGTCTTAAGAAATGTATAAAAGTCACTCAGAAATTTCTGCCTCCATGCAAGCCTGAAATAATTTAAACCTTCAAACACAAGGTGCAACTTTATGCACAGGACAATAAACACAGAAGATCACATGTGAAAGCATTTCATTTCACAGGTGTACAATTTTTATGCTTTTAGAATACCTCATACCTCTCACCAGCTATTTAGGGTCCTGTATCCTACTCACAAAATTACCTTGCCTGCGACCTCTCTCTCTACACAAACAACTACTGCACAGGAAGTAGGAAGGCAGAAGGTGGGGCATATTATGCAAATGTATGCTGTCATTGTGCCTTGCAGATTCATGCAGGATTTCTAGATCCTTGCTGGATACAAGAGAGCAGACCTTGTTTCAGATCAACTGTCCCTAGCAGGGAACGTCTGAGCACATGCAGTCTTTTGCTCTCTAGCCCCTGGCCTGGGACTCACCCTCACTGGCTGAGGCGTGAATTTCTGCATACCAACGTTGCATAGATGGTACGTTTGTGGTCGGTTTGGGATGGGTGGGAGGTCAAAAGCAGGGAAAAGTATGTCGCCGTCACTTCTAGTCTCCTCTTCTAGGCCTACCTGCCGTTCACTCACTCTGTCTTTGTTTCATTCTCTCCTTCCTCAACACCCCTTCTCACTCACTCGCTCTATCACTTGTGCTCTTTCCCCTTGCTCTGCATTTCATAGTGGAAACATCCCTTGAATGGAGCATTAGAAAATGAGGTTACATAAAATTAACAATCTACTTATTGGAAACCAAAAATATCACAAGACTGAATGTAACCCATTTCATTAATAAAAGGGACTTTTTAATCACCCCCCCAAAAAACACATAAAGCACCACGAGTGCTAGAAGAATATTATACGAGCTTGAAGACAGAATTGGGCAAATTCATTTGCAGTTGAAACTGAAGTTTGTTACTTATTTAGATATTATATGCACTGCCAATTTTTAGCTGAGATTCTAAAAGAACTCAGAGACAAAATGGACTTAAAGTTTTGTCAGAAGTGGGATTCGAACCCACGTCTCCAGGAGAGACTGTGGCCTTAACACAGCACCTTAGACCACTCGGCCATCCTGACCACATGTTGCTTGATCATCTACAGAGAGGGAAAGATATTGTGAACCAAAAAAAGCACACATTTTAGGTCATGAGTGGCTAGAGCAAGAAAAAAACTCACTGCACTTTTCCAAGTAGACAACCATATAAGCCCATGTGAGGGAAATGATCTGATTTTTTCTCTCTCAAGAAAAAAGTAGAGCAAACACACAATTGTCAGAAGTGGGATTTGAACCCACGCCTCGAGAAGAGACTGCGACCTGAACGCAGCGCCTTAGACCACTCGGCCATCCTGACTTGCATTTGTGGAACCTTCCACAGGCCAGACAGCCATGCAAGTGGGGTACCGAAAAGGCATGCCCTCAATTTATTTATCCTATTATAAGTACTTCCAACAGATCTTTGAACAATCCATAGAGAGCAGTACCTATGAAGAACTCTTTAGACCTTTAAGGCGTACAAAGAGAAAGTGCTATTAACCAGCCACTTGAACGGCCCAAAGCTGCTTTGAAATTGAGTCAACAGCCACCTCTTGGCTAGCTAAAGCAAATTCAACAAGGAATTTCAATGTCACAACATAGGGTGGAATACGCAAATCTAAGCAGCCCCTGATCACAGCCCTGAGGAAATTGCCGTAAGTGAGCTGGAGTCCAACTGTCTACCAGATGCTAGGCATTCTTCCATATTTGCATGGCCTGTCTGGCCAGGGCATACAAGAGCATGACTCTTCCAGATGAGCTCTTACATGGGTCCTATGCTCATATAGTAGGGACTGCACTTTGTCAGCAAGACTTTATACAACCGAAATATATGAGAAACTCCAGCTCTCTTGACTAGATGAGGACGGAATCACATCCCAGGTGAAGACCAACAGATGCAACTTCCATCAGATGTTAACCTGAAAAAGGAGATTATATCTCCAAAAGTCATGTCAGAAGTGGGATTCGAACCCACGCCTCCAGAGGAGACTGCGGCCTAAACACAGCGCCTTAGACCACTCGGCCATCCTGACAGTGCAGAGTCTTAAGAAATGTATAAAAGTCACTCAGAAATTTCTGCCTCCATGCAAGCCTGAAATAATTTAAACCTTCAAACACAAGGTGCAACTTTATGCACAGGACAATAAACACAGAAGATCACATGTGAAAGCATTTCATTTCACAGGTGTACAATTTTTATGCTTTTAGAATACCTCATACCTCTCACCAGCTATTTAGGGTCCTGTATCCTACTCACAAAATTACCTTGCCTGCGACCTCTCTCTCTACACAAACAACTACTGCACAGGAAGTAGGAAGGCAGAAGGTGGGGCATATTATGCAAATGTATGCTGTCATTGTGCCTTGCAGATTCATGCAGGATTTCTAGATCCTTGCTGGATACAAGAGAGCAGACCTTGTTTCAGATCAACTGTCCCTAGCAGGGAACGTCTGAGCACATGCAGTCTTTTGCTCTCTAGCCCCTGGCCTGGGACTCACCCTCACTGGCTGAGGCGTGAATTTCTGCATACCAACGTTGCATAGATGGTACGTTTGTGGTCGGTTTGGGATGGGTGGGAGGTCAAAAGCAGGGAAAAGTATGTCGCCGTCACTTCTAGTCTCCTCTTCTAGGCCTACCTGCCGTTCACTCACTCTGTCTTTGTTTCATTCTCTCCTTCCTCAACACCCCTTCTCACTCACTCGCTCTATCACTTGTGCTCTTTCCCCTTGCTCTGCATTTCATAGTGGAAACATCCCTTGAATGGAGCATTAGAAAATGAGGTTACATAAAATTAACAATCTACTTATTGGAAACCAAAAATATCACAAGACTGAATGTAACCCATTTCATTAATAAAAGGGACTTTTTAAGCACCCCCCAAAAAACACATAAAACACCACGAGTGCTAGAAGAATATTATACGAGCTTGAAGACAGAATTGGGCAGATTCATTTGCAGTTGAAACTGAAGTTTGTTACTTATTCAGATATTATATGCACTGCCAATTTTTAGCTGAGATTCTAAAAGAACTCAGAGACAAAATGGACTTAAAGTTTGGTCAGAAGTGGGATTCGAACCCACGCCTCCAGGTGAGACTGCGGCCTTAACGCAGCACCAGACCACTCGGCCATCCTGAACACATGTTGCTTTATCATCAACAGAGAGGAAAAGATATTGTGAACCAAAAAAAGCACACATCTTAGGCCATGAGTGGCTAGAGCAAGAAAAAAACTCACTGCACTTTTCCAAGTAGACAACCATATAAGCCCATGTGAGGGAAATGATCTGATTTTTTCTCTCTCAAGAAAAAAGTAGAGTAAACACACAATTGTCAGAAGTGGGATTTGAACCCACGCCTCAAGAAGAGACTACAACCTGAATGCAGCGCCTTAGACCACTCGGCCATCCTGACTTGCATGTGTGGAACCTTCCACAGGCCAGACAGCCATGCAAGTGGGGTACCGAAAAGGCATGCCCTCAATTTATTTATCCTATTATAAGTACTTCCAACAGATCTTTGAACAATCCATAGAGAGCAGTACCTATGAAGAACTCTTTAGACCTTTAAGGCGTACAAAGAGAAAGTGCTATTCACCAGCCACTTGAACGGCCCAAAGCTGCTTTGAAATTGAGTCAACAGCCACCTCTTGGCTAGCTAAAGCAAATTCACCAAGGAATTTCAATGTCACAACATAGGGTGGAATACGCAAATCTAAGCAGCCCCTGATCACAGCCCTGAGGAAATTGCCGTAAGTGTGCTGGAGTCCAACTGTCTACCAGATGCTAGGCATTCTTCCATATTTGCATGGCCTGTCTGGCCAGGGCATACAAGAGCATGACTCTTCCAGATGAGCTCTTACATGGGTCCTATGCTCACATAGTAAGGACTGCACTTTGTCAGCAAGACTTTATACAACCGAAATATATGAGAAACCCCAGCTCTCTTGACTAGATGAGGACGGAATCACATCCCAGGTGAAGACCAACAGATGCAACTTCCATCAGATGTTAACCTGAAAAAGGAGATTATATCTCCAAAAGTCATGTCAGAAGTGGGATTTGAACCCACGCCTCCAGAGGAGACTGCAGCCTAAACACAGCACCTTAGACCACTCGGCCATCCTGACAGTGCAGAGTCTTAAGAAATGTATAAAAGTCACTCAGAAATTTCTGCCTCCATGCAAGCCTGAAATAATTTAAACCTTCAAACACAAGGTGCAACTTTATGCACAGGACAATAAACACAGAAGATCACATGTGAAAGCATTTCATTTCACAGGTGTACAATTTTTATGCTTTTAGAATACCTCATACCTCTCACCAGCTATTTAGGGTCCTGTATCCTACTCACAAAATTACCTTGCCTGCGACCTCTCTCTCTACATAAACAACTACTGCACAGGAAGTAGGAAGGCAGAAGGTGGGGCATATTATGCAAATGTATGCTGTCAATGTGCCTTGCAGATTCATGCAGGATTTCTAGATCCTTGCTGGATACAAGAGAGCAGACCTTGTTTCAGATCAACTGTCCCTAGCAGGGAACGTCTGAGCACATGCAGTCTTTTGCTCTCTAGCCCCTGGCCTAGGACTCACCCTCACTGGCTGAGGCGTGAATTTCTGCATACCAACGTTGCATAGATGGTACGTTTGTGGTCGGTTTGGGATGGGTGGAAGGTCAAAAGCAGGGAAAAGTATGTCGTTTTCACTTCTAGTCTCCTCTTCTAGGCCTACCTGCCGTTCACTCACTCTGTCTTTGTTTCATTCTCTCCTTCCTCAACACCCCTTCTAACTCACTTGCTCTTTCCCGTTGCTCTGCATTTCATAGTGGAAACATCTCTTGAATGGAGCATTAGAAAATGAGGTTACATAAAATTAACAATCTACTTATTGGAAACCAAAAATATCACAAGACTGAATGTAACCCATCTCATTAATAAAAGGGACTTTTTAAGCACTCCCCAAAAAACACATACAACACCATGAGGGCTAGAAGAATATTATACGAGCTTGAAGACAGAATTGGGCAAATTAATTTGCAGTTGAAACTGAAGTTTGTTATTTATTCAGATATTATAAGCACTGCCAATTTTTAGCTGAGATTCTAAAAGAACTCAGAGACAAAATGGACTTAAAGGTTTGTCAGAAGTGGGATTCGAACCCACGCCTCCAGGAGAGACTGCGGTCTTAACGCAGCGCCTTAGACCACTCGGGCATCCTGAGCACATGTTGCTTGATCATCAACAGAGAGGGAAAGATATTGTGAACCAAAAAAAGCACACATCTTAGGCCATGAGTGGCTAGAGCAAGAAAAAAACTCACTGCACTTTTCCAAGTAGACAACCATATAAGCCCATGTGAGGGAAATTATCTGATTTTTTCTCTCTCAAGAAAAAAGTAGAGTAAACACACAATTGTCAGAAGTGAGATTTGAACCCACACCTCCAGAAGAGACTATAACCTGAACGCAGCGCCTTAGACAACTCGGCTATCCTGTCTTGCATTTGTGGAACCTTCCACAGGCCAGACAGCCATGCAAGTGGGGTACCGAAAAGGCATGCCCTCAATTTATTTATCCTATTATAAGTACTTCCAACAGATCTTTGAACAATCCATAGAGAGCAGTACCTATGAAGAACTCTTTAGACCTTTAAGGCGTACAAAGAGAAAGTGCTATTCACCAGCCACTTGAACGGCCCAAAGCTGCTTTGAAATTGAGTCAACAGCCACCTCTTGGCTAGCTAAAGCAAATTCAACAAGGAATTTCAATGTCACAACATAGGGTGGAATACGCAAATCTAAGCAGCCCCTGATCACAGCCCTGAGGAAATTGCCGTAAGTGTGCTGGAGTCCAACTGTCTACCAGATGCTAGGCATTCTTCCATATTTGCATGGCCTGTCTGGCCAGGGCATACAAGAGCATGACTCTTCCAGATGAGCTCTTACATGGGTCCTATGCTCACATAGTAAGGACTGCACTTTGTCAGCAAGACTTTATACAACCGAAATATATGAGAAACCCCAGCTCTCTTGACTAGATGAGGACGGAATCACATCCCAGGTGAAGACAAACAGATGCAACTTCCATCAGATGTTAACCTGAAAAAGGAGATTATATCTCCAAAAGTCATGTCAGAAGTGGGATTTGAACCCACGCCTCCAGAAGAAACTGCAGCCTAAACACAGCGCCTTAGACCACTCGGCCATCCTGACAGTGCAGAGTCTTAAGAAATGTATAAAAGTCACTCAGAAATTTCTGCCTCCATGCAAGCCTGAAATAATTTAAACCTTCAAACACAAGGTGCAACTTTATGCACAGGACAATAAACACAGAAGATCACATGTGAAAGCATTTCATTTCACAGGTGTACAATTTTTATGCTTTTAGAATACCTCATACCTCTCACCAGCTATTTAGGGTCCTGTATCCTACTCACAAAATTACCTTGCCTGCGACCTCTCTCTCTACACAAACAACTACTGCACAGGAAGTAGGAAGGCAGAAGGTGGGGCATATTATGCAAATGTATGCTGTCAATGTGCCTTGCAGATTCATGCAGGATTTCTAGATCCTTGCTGGATACAAGAGAGCAGACCTTGTTTCAGATCAACTGTCCCTAGCAGGGAACGTCTGAGCACATGCAGTCTTTTGCTCTCTAGCCCCTGGCCTGGGACTCACCCTCACTGGCTGAGGCGTGAATTTCTGCATACCAACGTTGCATAGATGGTACGTTTGTGGTCGGTTTGGGATGGGTGGGAGGTCAAAAGCAGGGAAAAGTATGTCGCCTTCACTTCTAGTCTCCTCTTCTAGGCCTACCTGCCGTTCACTCACTCTGTCTTTGTTTCATTCTCTCCTTCCTCAACACCCCTTCTCACTCACTCGCTCTATCACTTGTGCTCTTTCCCCTTGCTCTGCATTTCATAGTGGAAACATCTCTTGAATGGAGCATTAGAAAATGAGGTTACATAAAATTAACAATCTACTTATTGGAAACCAAAAATATCACAAGACTGAATGTAACCCATTTCATTAATAAAAGGGACTTTTTAATCACCCCCCCAAAAAACACATAAAGCACCACGAGTGCTAGAAGAATATTATACGAGCTTGAAGACAGAATTGGGCAAATTCATTTGCAGTTGAAACTGAAGTTTGTTACTTATTTAGATATTATATGCACTGCCAATTTTTAGCTGAGATTCTAAAAGAACTCAGAGACAAAATGGACTTAAAGTTTTGTCAGAAGTGGGATTCGAACCCACGTCTCCAGGAGAGACTGTGGCCTTAACACAGCACCTTAGACCACTCGGCCATCCTGACCACATGTTGCTTGATCATCTACAGAGAGGGAAAGATATTGTGAACCAAAAAAAGCACACATCTTAGGTCATGAGTGGCTAGAGCAAGAAAAAAACTCACTGCACTTTTCCAAGTAGACAACCATATAAGCCCATGTGAGGGAAATGATCTGATTTTTTCTCTCTCAAGAAAAAAGTAGAGGAAACACACAATTGTCAGAAGTGGGATTTGAATCCACGCCTCGAGAAGAGACTGCGTCCTGAACGCAGCGCCTTAGACCACTCGGCCATCCTGACTTGCATTTGTGGAACCTTCCACAGGCCAGACAGCCATGCAAGTGGGGTACCGAAAAGGCATGCCCTCAATTTATTTATCCTATTATAAGTACTTCCAACAGATCTTTGAACAATCCATAGAGAGCAGTACCTATGAAGAACTCTTTAGACCTTTAAGGCGTACAAAGAGAAAGTGCTATTAACCAGCCACTTGAACGGCCCAAAGCTGCTTTGAAATTGAGTCAACAGCCACCTCTTGGCTAGCTAAAGCAAATTCAACAAGGAATTTCAATGTCACAACATAGGGTGGAATACGCAAATCTAAGCAGCCCCTGATCACAGCCCTGAGGAAATTGCCGTAAGTGAGCTGGAGTCCAACTGTCTACCAGATGTTAGGCATTCTTCCATATTTGCATGGCCTGTCTGGCCAGGGCATACAAGAGCATGACTCTTCCAGATGAGCTCTTACATGGGTCCTATGCTCATATAGTAGGGACTGCACTTTGTCAGCAAGACTTTATACAACCGAAATATATGAGAAACTACAGCTCTCTTGACTAGATGAGGACGGAATCACATCCCAGGTGAAGACCAACAGATGCAACTTCCATCAGATGTTAACCTGAAAAAGGAGATTATATCTCCAAAAGTCATGTCAGAAGTGGGATTCGAACCCACGCCTCCAGAGGAGACTGCGGTCTAAACACAGATCCTTAGACCACTCGGCCATCCTGACAGTGCAGAGTCTTAAGAAATGTATAAAAGTCACTCAGAAATTTCTGCCTCCATGCAAGCCTGAAATAATTTAAACCTTCCAACACAAGGTGCAACTTTATGCACAGGACAATAAACACAGAAGATCACATGTGAAAGCATTTCATTTCACAGGTGTACAATTTTTATGCTTTTAGAATACCTCATACCTCTCACCAGCTATTTAGGGTCCTGTATCCTACTCACAAAATTACCTTGCCTGCGACCTCTCTCTCTACACAAACAACTACTGCACAGGAAGTAGGAAGGCAGAAGGTGGGGCATATTATGCAAATGTATGCTGTCATTGTGCCTTGCAGATTCATGCAGGATTTCTAGATCCTTGCTGGATACAAGAGAGCAGACCTTGTTTCAGATCAACTGTCCCTAGCAGGGAACGTCTGAGCACATGCAGTCTTTTGCTCTCTAGCCCCTGGCCTGGGACTCACCCTCACTGGCTGAGGCGTGAATTTCTGCATACCAACGTTGCATAGATGGTACGTTTGTGGTCGGTTTGGGATGGGTGGGAGGTCAAAAGCAGGGAAAAGTATGTCGCCGTCACTTCTAGTCTCCTCTTCTAGGCCTACCTGCCGTTCACTCACTCTGTCTTTGTTTCATTCTCTCCTTCCTCAACACCCCTTCTCACTCACTCGCTCTATCACTTGTGCTCTTTCCCCTTGCTCTGCATTTCATAGTGGAAACATCCCTTGAATGGAGCATTAGAAAATGAGGTTACATAAAATTAACAATCTACTTATTGGAAACCAAAAATATCACAAGACTGAATGTAACCCATTTCATTAATAAAAGGGACTTTTTAATCACCCCCCCAAAAAACACATAAAGCACCACGAGTGCTAGAAGAATATTATACGAGCTTGAAGACAGAATTGGGCAAATTCATTTGCAGTTGAAACTGAAGTTTGTTACTTATTTAGATATTATATGCACTGCCAATTTTTAGCTGAGATTCTAAAAGAACTCAGAGACAAAATGGACTTAAAGTTTTGTCAGAAGTGGGATTCGAACCCACGTCTCCAGGAGAGACTGTGGCCTTAACACAGCACCTTAGACCACTCGGCCATCCTGACCACATGTTGCTTGATCATCTACAGAGAGGGAAAGATATTGTGAACCAAAAAAAGCACACATCTTAGGTCATGAGTGGCTAGAGCAAGAAAAAAACTCACTGCACTTTTCCAAGTAGACAACCATATAAGCCCATGTGAGGGAAATGATCTGATTTTTTCTCTCTCAAGAAAAAAGTAGAGGAAACACACAATTGTCAGAAGTGGGATTTGAACCCACGCCTCGAGAAGAGACTGCGTCCTGAACGCAGCGCCTTAGACCACTCGGCCATCCTGACTTGCATTTGTGGAACCTTCCACAGGCCAGACAGCCATGCAAGTGGGGTACCGAAAAGGCATGCCCTCAATTTATTTATCCTATTATAAGTACTTCCAACAGATCTTTGAACAATCCATAGAGAGCAGTACCTATGAAGAACTCTTTAGACCTTTAAGGCGTACAAAGAGAAAGTGCTATTAACCAGCCACTTGAACGGCCCAAAGCTGCTTTGAAATTGAGTCAACAGCCACCTCTTGGCTAGCTAAAGCAAATTCAACAAGGAATTTCAATGTCACAACATAGGGTGGAATACGCAAATCTAAGCAGCCCCTGATCACAGCCCTGAGGAAATTGCCGTAAGTGAGCTGGAGTCCAACTGTCTACCAGATGCTAGGCATTCTTCCATATTTGCATGGCCTGTCTGGCCAGGGCATACAAGAGCATGACTCTTCCAGATGAGCTCTTACATGGGTCCTATGCTCATATAGTAGGGACTGCACTTTGTCAGCAAGACTTTATACAACCGAAATATATGAGAAACTCCAGCTCTCTTGACTAGATGAGGACGGAATCACATCCCAGGTGAAGACCAACAGATGCAACTTCCATCAGATGTTAACCTGAAAAAGGAGATTATATCTCCAAAAGTCATGTCAGAAGTGGGATTCGAACCCACGCCT
This sequence comes from Lissotriton vulgaris, assembly GCF_964263255.1. Lineage (NCBI taxonomy): Eukaryota > Metazoa > Chordata > Amphibia > Caudata > Salamandridae > Lissotriton > Lissotriton vulgaris. The sequence goes on along the minus strand of NC_141696.1, from coordinate 152,574,456 downwards.
CCAGAGGAGACTGCAGCCTAAACACAGATCCTTAGACCACTCGGCCATCCTGACAGTGCAGAGTCTTAAGAAATGTATAAAAGTCACTCAGAAATTTCTGCCTCCATGCAAGCCTGAAATAATTTAAACCTTCAAACACAAGGTGCAACTTTATGCACAGGACAATAAACACAGAAGATCACATGTGAAAGCATTTCATTTCACAGGTGTACAATTTTTATGCTTTTAGAATACCTCATACCTCTCACCAGCTATTTAGGGTCCTGTATCCTACTCACAAAATTACCTTGCCTGCAACCTCTCTCTCTACACAAACAACTACTGCACAGGAAGTAGGAAGGCAGAAGGTGGGGCATATTATGCAAATGTATGCTGTCATTGTGCCTTGCAGATTCATGCAGGATTTCTAGATCCTTGCTGGATACAAGAGAGCAGACCTTGTTTCAGATCAACTGTCCCTAGCAGGGAACGTCTGAGCACATGCAGTCTTTTGCTCTCTAGCCCCTGGCCTGGGACTCACCCTCACTGGCTGAGGCGTGAATTTCTGCATACCAACGTTGCATAGATGGTACGTTTGTGGTCGGTTTGGGATGGGTGGGAGGTCAAAAGCAGGGAAAAGTATGTCGCCGTCACTTCTAGTCTCCTCTTCTAGGCCTACCTGCCGTTCACTCACTCTGTCTTTGTTTCATTCTCTCCTTCCTCAACACCCCTTCTCACTCACTCGCTCTATCACTTGTGCTCTTTCCCCTTGCTCTGCATTTCATAGTGGAAACATCCCTTGAATGGAGCATTAGAAAATGAGGTTACATAAAATTAACAATCTACTTATTGGAAACCAAAAATATCACAAGACTGAATGTAACCCATTTCATTAATAAAAGGGACTTTTTAATCACCCCCCCAAAAAACACATAAAGCACCACGAGTGCTAGAAGAATATTATACGAGCTTGAAGACAGAATTGGGCAAATTCATTTGCAGTTGAAACTGAAGTTTGTTACTTATTTAGATATTATATGCACTGCCAATTTTTAGCTGAGATTCTAAAAGAACTCAGAGACAAAATGGACTTAAAGTTTTGTCAGAAGTGGGATTCGAACCCACGTCTCCAGGAGAGACTGTGGCCTTAACACAGCACCTTAGACCACTCGGCCATCCTGACCACATGTTGCTTGATCATCTACAGAGAGGGAAAGATATTGTGAACCAAAAAAAGCACACATCTTAGGTCATGAGTGGCTAGAGCAAGAAAAAAACTCACTGCACTTTTCCAAGTAGACAACCATATAAGCCCATGTGAGGGAAATGATCTGATTTTTTCTCTCTCAAGAAAAAAGTAGAGGAAACACACAATTGTCAGAAGTGGGATTTGAACCCACGCCTCGAGAAGAGACTGCGTCCTGAACGCAGCGCCTTAGACCACTCGGCCATCCTGACTTGCATTTGTGGAACCTTCCACAGGCCAGACAGCCATGCAAGTGGGGTACCGAAAAGGCATGCCCTCAATTTATTTATCCTATTATAAGTACTTCCAACAGATCTTTGAACAATCCATAGAGAGCAGTACCTATGAAGAACTCTTTAGACCTTTAAGGCGTACAAAGAGAAAGTGCTATTAACCAGCCACTTGAACGGCCCAAAGCTGCTTTGAAATTGAGTCAACAGCCACCTCTTGGCTAGCTAAAGCAAATTCAACAAGGAATTTCAATGTCACAACATAGGGTGGAATACGCAAATCTAAGCAGCCCCTGATCACAGCCCTGAGGAAATTGCCGTAAGTGAGCTGGAGTCCAACTGTCTACCAGATGCTAGGCATTCTTCCATATTTGCATGGCCTGTCTGGCCAGGGCATACAAGAGCATGACTCTTCCAGATGAGCTCTTACATGGGTCCTATGCTCATATAGTAGGGACTGCACTTTGTCAGCAAGACTTTATACAACCGAAATATATGAGAAACTCCAGCTCTCTTGACTAGATGAGGACGGAATCACATCCCAGGTGAAGACCAACAGATGCAACTTCCATCAGATGTTAACCTGAAAAAGGAGATTATATCTCCAAAAGTCATGTCAGAAGTGGGATTCGAACCCACGCCTCCAGAGGAGACTGCGGCCTAAACACAGATCCTTAGACCACTCGGCCATCCTGACAGTGCAGAGTCTTAAGAAATGTATAAAAGTCACTCAGAAATTTCTGCCTCCATGCAAGCCTGAAATAATTTAAACCTTCAAACACAAGGTGCAACTTTATGCACAGGACAATAAACACAGAAGATCACATGTGAAAGCATTTCATTTCACAGGGGTACAATTTTTATGCTTTTAGAATACCTCATACCTCTCACCAGCTATTTAGGGTCCTGTATCCTACTCACAAAATTACCTTGCCTGCGACCTCTCTCTCTACACAAACAACTACTGCACAGGAAGTAGGAAGGCAGAAGGTGGGGCATATTATGCAAATGTATGCTGTCATTGTGCCTTGCAGATTCATGCAGGATTTCTAGATCCTTGCTGGATACAAGAGAGCAGACCTTGTTTCAGATCAACTGTCCCTAGCAGGGAACGTCTGAGCACATGCAGTCTTTTGCTCTCTAGCCCCTGGCCTGGGACTCACCCTCACTGGCTGAGGCGTGAATTTCTGCATACCAACGTTGCATAGATGGTACGTTTGTGGTCGGTTTGGGATGGGTGGGAGGTCAAAAGCAGGGAAAAGTATGTCACCGTCACTTCTAGTCTCCTCTTCTAGGCCTACCTGCCGTTCACTCACTCTGTCTTTGTTTCATTCTCTCCTTCCTCAACACCCCTTCTCACTCACTCGCTCTATCACTTGTGCTCTTTCCCCTTGCTCTGCATTTCATAGTGGAAACATCCCTTGAATGGAGCATTAGAAAATGAGGTTACATAAAATTAACAATCTACTTATTGGAAACCAAAAATATCACAAGACTGAATGTAACCCATTTCATTAATAAAAGGGACTTTTTAAGCACCCCCCAAAAAACACATAAAACACCACGAGTGCTAGAAGAATATTATACGAGCTTGAAGACAGAATTGGGCAGATTCATTTGCAGTTGAAACTGAAGTTTGTTACTTATTCAGATATTATATGCACTGCCAATTTTTAGCTGAGATTCTAAAAGAACTCAGAGACAAAATGGACTTAAAGTTTTGTCAGAAGTGGGATTCGAACCCACGCCTCCAGGAGAGACTGCAGCCTTAACGCAGCGCCTTAGACCACTCGGCCATCCTGAACACATGTTGCTTTATCATCAACAGAGAGGAAAAGATATTGTGAACCAAAAAAAGCACACATCTTAGGCCATGAGTGGCTAGAGCAAGAAAAAAACTCACTGCACTTTTCCAAGTAGACAACCATATAAGCCCATGTGAGGGAAATGATCTGATTTTTTCTGTCTCAAGAAAAAAGTAGAGTAAACACACAATTGTCAGAAGTGGGATTTGAACCCACGCCTCAAGAAGAGACTACAACCTGAATGCAGCGCCTTAGACCACTCGGCCATCCTGACTTGCATGTGTGGAACCTTCCACAGGCCAGACAGCCATGCAAGTGGGGTACCGAAAAGGCATGCCCTCAATTTATTTATCCTATTATAAGTACTTCCAACAGATCTTTGAACAATCCATAGAGAGCAGTACCTATGAAGAACTCTTTAGACCTTTAAGGCGTACAAAGAGAAAGTGCTATTCACCAGCCACTTGAACGGCCCAAAGCTGCTTTGAAATTGAGTCAACAGCCACCTCTTGGCTAGCTAAAGCAAATTCACCAAGGAATTTCAATGTCACAACATAGGGTGGAATACGCAAATCTAAGCAGCCCCTGATCACAGCCCTGAGGAAATTGCCGTAAGTGTGCTGGAGTCCAACTGTCTACCAGATGCTAGGCATTCTTCCATATTTGCATGGCCTGTCTGGCCAGGGCATACAAGAGCATGACTCTTCCAGATGAGCTCTTACATGGGTCCTATGCTCACATAGTAAGGACTGCACTTTGTCAGCAAGACTTTATACAACCGAAATATATGAGAAACCCCAGCTCTCTTGACTAGATGAGGACGGAATCACATCCCAGGTGAAGACCAACAGATGCAACTTCCATCAGATGTTAACCTGAAAAAGGAGATTATATCTCCAAAAGTCATGTCAGAAGTGGGATTTGAACCCACGCCTCCAGAGGAGACTGCAGCCTAAACACAGCACCTTAGACCACTCGGCCATCCTGACAGTGCAGAGTCTTAAGAAATGTATAAAAGTCACTCAGAAATTTCTGCCTCCATGCAAGCCTGAAATAATTTAAACCTTCAAACACAAGGTGCAACTTTATGCACAGGACAATAAACACAGAAGATCACATGTGAAAGCATTTCATTTCACAGGTGTACAATTTTTATGCTTTTAGAATACCTCATACCTCTCACCAGCTATTTAGGGTCCTGTATCCTACTCACAAAATTACCTTGCCTGCGACCTCTCTCTCTACATAAACAACTACTGCACAGGAAGTAGGAAGGCAGAAGGTGGGGCATATTATGCAAATGTATGCTGTTAATGTGCCTTGCAGATTCATGCAGGATTTCTAGATCCTTGCTGGATACAAGAGAGCAGACCTTGTTTCAGATCAACTGTCCCTAGCAGGGAACGTCTGAGCACATGCAGTCTTTTGCTCTCTAGCCCCTGGCCTAGGACTCACCCTCACTGGCTGAGGCGTGAATTTCTGCATACCAACGTTGCATAGATGGTACGTTTGTGGTCGGTTTGGGATGGGTGGAAGGTCAAAAGCAGGGAAAAGTATGTCGCCTTCACTTCTAGTCTCCTCTTCTAGGCCTACCTGCCGTTCACTCACTCTGTCTTTGTTTCATTCTCTCCTTCCTCAACACCCCTTCTAACTCACTTGCTCTTTCCCGTTGCTCTGCATTTCATAGTGGAAACATCTCTTGAATGGAGCATTAGAAAATGAGGTTACATAAAATTAACAATCTACTTATTGGAAACCAAAAATATCACAAGACTGAATGTAACCCATCTCATTAATAAAAGGGACTTTTTAAGCACTCCCCAAAAAACACATACAACACCACGAGGGCTAGAAGAATATTATACGAGCTTGAAGACAGAATTGGGCAAATTAATTTGCAGTTGAAACTGAAGTTTGTTATTTATTCAGATATTATAAGCACTGCCAATTTTTAGCTGAGATTCTAAAAGAACTCAAAGACAAAATGGACTTAAAGGTTTGTCAGAAGTGGGATTCGAACCCACGCCTCCAGGAGAGACTGCGGTCTTAACGCAGCGCCTTAGACCACTCGGGCATCCTGAGCACATGTTGCTTGATCATCAACAGAGAGGGAAAGATATTGTGAACCAAAAAAGCACACATCTTAGGCCATGAGTGGCTAGAGCAAGAAAAAAACTCACTGCACTTTTCCAAGTAGACAACCATATAAGCCCATGTGAGGGAAATTATCTGATTTTTTCTCTCTCAAGAAAAAAGTAGAGTAAACACACAATTGTCAGAAGTGAGTTTTGAACCCACACCTCCAGAAGAGACTATAACCTAAACGCAGCGCCTTAGACAACTCGGCCATCCTGTCTTGCCTTTGTGGAACCTTCCACAGGCCAGACAGCCATGCAAGTGGGGTACCGAAAAGGCATGCCCTCAATTTATTTATCCTATTATAAGTACTTCCAACAGATCTTTGAACAATCCATAGAGAGAAGTACCTATGAAGAACTCTTTAGACCTTTAAGGCGTACAAAGAGAAAGTGCTATTCACCAGCCACTTGAACGGCCCAAAGCTGCTTTGAAATTGAGTCAACAGCCACCTCTTGCCTAGCTAAAGCAAATTCAACAAGGAATTTCAATGTCACAACATAGGGTGGAATACGCAAATCTAAGCAGCCCCTGATCACAGCCCTGAGGAAATTGCCGTAAGTGTGCTGGAGTCCAACTGTCTACCAGATGCTAGGCATTCTTCCATATTTGCATGGCCTGTCTGGCCAGGGCATACAAGAGCATGACTCTTCCAGATGAGCTCTTACATGGGTCCTATGCTCACATAGTAAGGACTGCACTTTGTCAGCAAGACTTTATACAATCGAAATATATGAGAAACCCCAGCTCTCTTGACTAGATGAGGACGGAATCACATCCCAGGTGAAGACCAACAGATGCAACTTCCATCAGATGTTAACCTGAAAAAGGAGATTATATCTCCAAAAGTCATGTCAGAAGTGGGATTTGAACCCACGCCTCCAGAAGAAACTGCAGCCTAAACACAGCGCCTTAGACCACTCGGCCATCCTGACAGTGCAGAGTCTTAAGAAATGTATAAAAGTCACTCAGAAATTTCTGCCTCCATGCAAGCCTGAAATAATTTAAACCTTCAAACAAAAGGTGCAACTTTATGCACAGGACAATAAACACAGAAGATCACATGTGAAAGCATTTCATTTCACAGGTGTACAATTTTTATGCTTTTAGAATACCTCATACCTCTCACCAGCTATTTAGGGTCCTGTATCCTACTCACAAAATTACCTTGCCTGCGACCTCTCTCTCTACACAAACAACTACTGCACAGGAAGTAGGAAGGCAGAAGGTGGGGCATATTATGCAAATGTATGCTGTCAATGTGCCTTGCAGATTCATGCAGGATTTCTAGATCCTTGCTGGATACAAGAGAGCAGACCTTGTTTCAGATCAACTGTCCCTAGCAGGGAACGTCTGAGCACATGCAGCCTTTTGCTCTCTAGCCCCTGGCCTGGGACTCACCCTCACTGGCTGAGGCGTGAATTTCTGCATACCAACGTTGCATAGATGGTACGTTTGTGGTCGGTTTGGGATGGGTGGGAGGTCAAAAGCAGGGAAAAGTATGTCGCCGTCACTTCTAGTCTCCTCTTCTAGGCCTACCTGCCGTTCACTCACTCTGTCTTTGTTTCATTCTCTCCTTCCTCAACACCCCTTCTCACTCACTCGCTCTATCACTTGTGCTCTTTCCCCTTGCTCTGCATTTCATAGTGGAAACATCCCTTGAATGGAGCATTAGAAAATGAGGTTACATAAAATTAACAATCTACTTATTGGAAACCAAAAATATCACAAGACTGAATGTAACCCATTTCATTAATAAAAGGGACTTTTTAAGCACCCCCCAAAAAACACATAAAACACCACGAGTGCTAGAAGAATATTATACGAGCTTGAAGACAGAATTGGGCAGATTCATTTGCAGTTGAAACTGAAGTTTGTTACTTATTCAGATATTATATGCACTGCCAATTTTTAGCTGAGATTCTAAAAGAACTCAGAGACAAAATGGACTTAAAGTTTTGTCAGAAGTGGGATTCGAACCCACGCCTCCAGGAGAGACTGCGGCCTTAACGCAGCGCCTTAGACCACTCGGCCATCCTGAACACATGTTGCTTTATCATCAACAGAGAGGAAAAGATATTGTGAACCAAAAAAAGCACACATCTTAGGCCATGAGTGGCTAGAGCAAGAAAAAAACTCACTGCACTTTTCCAAGTAGACAACCATATAAGCCCATGTGAGGGAAATGATCTGATTTTTTCTGTCTCAAGAAAAAAGTAGAGTAAACACACAATTGTCAGAAGTGGGATTTGAACCCACGCCTCAAGAAGAGACTACAACCTGAATGCAGCGCCTTAGACCACTCGGCCATCCTGACTTGCATGTGTGGAACCTTCCACAGGCCAGACAGCCATGCAAGTGGGGTACCGAAAAGGCATGCCCTCAATTTATTTATCCTATTATAAGTACTTCCAACAGATCTTTGAACAATCCATAGAGAGCAGTACCTATGAAGAACTCTTTAGACCTTTAAGGCGTACAGAGAGAAAGTGCTATTCACCAGCCACTTGAACGGCCCAAAGCAGCTTTGAAATTGAGTCAACAGCCACCTCTTGGCTAGCTAAAGCAAATTCAACAAGGAATTTCAATGTCACAACATAGGGTGGAATACGCAAATCTAAGCAGCCCCTGATCACAGCCCTGAGGAAATTGCCATAAGTGTGCTGGAGTCCAACTGTCTACCAGATGCTAGGCATTCTTCCATATTTGCATGGCCTGTCTGGCCAGGGCATACAAGAGCATGACTCTTCCAGATGAGCTCTGACATGGGTCCTATGCTCATATAGTAAGGACTGCACTTTGTCAGCAAGACTTTATACAACCGAAATATATGAGAAACCCCAGCTCTCTTGACTAGATGAGGACGGAATCACATCCCAGGTGAAGACCAACAGATGCAACTTCCATCAGATGTTAACCTGAAAAAGGAGATTATATCTCCAAAAGTCATGTCAGAAGTGAGATTTGAACCCACGCCTCCAGAGGAGACTGCGGCCTAAACACAGCGCCTTAGACCACTCGGCCATCCTGACAGTGCAGAGTCTTAAGAAATGTATAAAAGTCACTCAGAAATTTCTGCCTCCATGCAAGCCTGAAATAATTTAAACCTTCAAACACAAGGTGCAACTTTATGCACAGGACAATAAACACAGAAGATCACATGTGAAAGCATTTCATTTCACAGGTGTACAATTTTTATGCTTTTAGAATACCTCATACCTCTCACCAGCTATTTAGGGTCCTGTATCCTACTCACAAAATTACCTTGCCTGCGACCTCTCTCTCTACACAAACAACTACTGCACAGGAAGTAGGAAGGCAGAAGGTGGGGCATATTATGCAAATGTATGCTGTCATTGTGCCTTGCAGATTCATGCAGGATTTCTAGATCCTTGCTGGATACAAGAGAGCAGACCTTGTTTCAGATCAACTGTCCCTAGCAGGGAACGTCTGAGCACATGCAGTCTTTTGCTCTCTAGCCCCTGGCCTGGGACTCACCCTCACTGGCTGAGGCGTGAATTTCTGCATACCAACGTTGCATAGATGGTACGTTTGTGGTCGGTTTGGGATGGGTGGGAGGTCAAAAGCAGGGAAAAGTATGTCGCCTTCACTTCTAGTCTCCTCTTCTAGGCCTACCTGCCGTTCACTCACTCTGTCTTTGTTTCATTCTCTCCTTCCTCAACACCCCTTCTCACTCACTCGCTCTATCACTTGTGCTCTTTCCCCTTGCTCTGCATTTCATAGTGGAAACATCTCTTGAATGGAGCATTAGAAAATGAGGTTACATAAAATTAACAATCTACTTATTGGAAACCAAAAATATCACAAGACTGAATGTAACCCATTTCATTATTAAAAGGGACTTTTTAAGCACTCCCCAAAAAACACATACAACACCACGAGTGCTAGAAGAATATTATACGAGCTTGAAGACAGAATTGGGCAAATTAATTTGCAGTTGAAACTGAAGTTTGTTACTTATTCAGATATTATATGCACTGCCAATTTTTAGCTGAGATTCTAAAAGAACTCAGAGACAAAATGGACTTAAAGTTTTGTCAGAAGTGGGATTCGAACCCACGCCTCCAGGATAGACTGTGGCCTTAACGCAGCGCTTTAGACCACTCAGCCATCCTGACCACATGTTGCTTGATCATCTACAGAGAGGGAAAGATATTGTGAACCAAAAAAAGCACACATCTTAGGCCATGAGTGGCTAGAGCAAGAAAAAAACTCACTGCACTTTTCCAAGTAGACAACCATATAAGCCCATGTGAGGGAAATGATCTGATTTTTTCTGTCTCAAGAAAAAAGTAGAGTAAACACACAATTGTCAGAAGTGGGATTCAAACCCACGCCTCCAGAAGAGACTGCGACCTGAACACAGCGCCTTAGACCACTCGGCCATCCTGACTTGCATTTGTGGCACCTTCCACAGGCCAGACAGCCATGCAAGTGGGGTACCGAAAAGGCATTCCCTCAATTTATTTATCCTATTATAAGTACTTCCAACAGATCTTTGAACAATCCATACAGAGCAGTACCTATGAAGAACTCTTTAGACCTTTAAGGCGTACAGAGAGAAAGTGCTATTCACCAGCCACTTGAATGGCCCAAAGCTGCTTTGAAATTGAGTCAACAGCCACCTCTTGGCTAGCTAAAGCAAATTCAACAAGGAATTTCAATGTCACAACATAGGGTGGAATACGCAAATCTAAGCAGCCCCTGATCACAGCCCTGAGGAAATTGCCATAAGTGTGCTGGAGTCCAACTGTCTACCAGATGCTAGGCATTCTTTCATATTTGCATGGCCTGTCTGGCCAGGGCATACAAGAGCATGACTCTTCCAGATGAGCTCTTACATGGGTCCTATGCTCATATAGTAAGGACTGCACTTTGTCAGCAAGACTTTATACAACCGAAATATATGAGAAACCCCAGCTCTCTTGACTAGATGAGGACGGAATCACATCCCAGGTGAAGACCAACAGATGCAACTTCCATCAGATGTTAACCTGAAAAAGGAGATTATATCTCCAAAAGTCATGTCAGAAGTGGGATTCAAACCCACGCCTCCAGAGGAGACTGCGGCCTAAACACAGCGCTTTAGACCACTCGGCCATCCTGACAGTGCAGAGTCTTAAGAAATGTATAAAAGTCACTCAGAAATTTCTGCCTCCATGCAAGCCTGAAATAATTTAAACCTTCAAACACAAGGTGCAACTTTATGCACAGGACAATAAACACAGAAGATCACACGTGAAAGCATTTCATTTCACAGGTGTACAATTTCTATGCTTTTAGAATACCTCATACCTCTCACCAGCTATTTAGGGTCCTATATCCTACTCACAAAATTACCTTGCCTGCGACCTCTCTCTCTACACAAACAACTACTGCACAGGAAGTAGGAAGGCAGAAGGTGGGGCAGATTATCCAAATGTATGCTGTCATTGTGCCTTGCAGATTCATGCAGGATTTCTAGATCCTTGCTGGATACAAGAGAGCAGACCTTGTTTCAGATCAACTGTCCCTAGCAGGGAACGTCTGAGCACATGCAGTCTTTTGCTCTCTAGCCCCTGGTCTGGGACTCACCCTCACTGGCTGAGGCGTGAAGTTCTGCATACCAACGTTGCATAGATGGTACGTTTGTGGTCGGTTTGGGATGGGTGGGAGGTCAAAAGCAGGGAAAAGTATGTCGCCTTCACTTCTAGTTTCCTCTTCTAGGCCTACCTGCCGTTCACTCACTCTGTCTTTGTTTCATTCTCTCCTTCCTCAACACCTCTTCTCACTCACTCGCTCTATCACTTGTGCTCTTTCCCCTTGCTCTGCATTTCATAGTGGAAACATCTCTTGAATGGAGCATTAGAAAATGAGGATACATAAAATAAACAATCTACTTATTGGAAACCAAAAATATCACAAGACTGAAGGTAACCCATTTCATTAATAAAAGGGACTTTTTAAGCATCCCCCAAAAAACACATAAAACACCACGAGTGCTAGAAGAATATTATACGAGCTTGAAGACAGAATTGGGCAAATTAATTTGCAGTTGAAACTGAAGTTTGTTACTTATTCAGATATTATATGCACTGCCAATTTTTAGCTGAGATTCTAAAAGAACTCAGAGACAAAATGGACTTAAAGTTTTGTCAGAAGTGGGATTCGAACCCACGCCTCCAGGAGAGACTGCAGCCTTAACACAGCGCCTTAGACCACTCGGCCATCCTGACCACATGTTGCTTGATCATCTACAGAGAGGGAAAGATATTGTGAACCAAAAAAAGCACACATCTTAGGTCATGAGTGGCTAGAGCAAGAAAAAAACTCACTGCACTTTTCCAAGTAGACAACCATATAAGCCCATGTGAGGGAAATGATCTGATTTTTTCTCTCTCAAGAAAAAAGTAGAGTTAACACACAAATGTCAGAAGTGGGATTTGAACCCACGTCTCCAGCAGAGACTGCGACCTGAATGCAGCGCCTTAGACCACTCGGCCATCCTGACTTGCGTTTGTGGAACCTTCCACAGGCCAGACAGCCATGCAAGTGGGGTACCGAAAAGGCATGCCCTCAATTTATTTATCCTATTATATGTACTTCCAACAGATCTTTGAACAATCCATAGAGAGCAGTACCTATGAAGAACTCTTTAGACCTTTAAGGCGTACAAAGAGAAAGTGCTATTCACCAGCCACTTGAACGGCCCAAAGCTGCTTTGAAATTGAGTCAACAGCCACCTCTTGGCTAGCTAACGCAAATTCAACAAGGAATTTCAATGTCACAACATAGGGTGGAATACGCAAATCTAAGCAGCCCCTGATCACAGCCCTGAGGAAATTGCCGTAAGTGTGCTGAAGTCCGACTGTCTACCAGATGATAGGCATTCTTCCATATTTGCATGGCCTGTCTGGCCAGGGCATACAAGAGCATGACTCTTCCAGATGAGCTCTTACATGGGTCCTATGCTCATATAGTAAGGACTGCACTTTGTCAGCAAGACTTTATACAACCAAAATATATGAGAAACCCCTGCTCTCTTGACTAGATGAGGACGGAATCACGTCCCAGGTGAAGACCAACAGATGCAACTTCCATCAGATGTTAACCTGATAAAGGAGATTATATCTCCAAAAGTCACGTCAGATGTGGGATTCGAACCCACGACTCCAGAGGAGACTGCGGCCTAAACAAAGCACATTAGACCACTCGGCCATCCTGACAGTGCAGAGTCTTAAGAAATGTATAAAAGTCACTCAGAAATTTCTGCCTCCATGCAAGCCTGATATAATTTAAACCTTCAAACACAAGGTGCAACTTTATGCACAGGACAATAAACACAGAAGATCACATGTGAAAGCATTTCATTTCACAGGTGTACAATTTTTATGCTTTTAGAATACCTCATACCTCTCACCAGCTATTTAGGGTCCTGTATCCTACTCACAAAATTACCTTGCCTGCGACCTCTCTCTCTACACAAACAACTACTGCACAGGAAGTAGGAAGGCAGAAGGTGGGGCATATTATGCAAATGTATGCTGTCATTGTGCCTTGCAGATTCATGCAGGATTTCTAGATCCTTGCTGGATACAAGAGAGCAGACCTTGTTTCAGATCAACTGTCCCTAGCAGGGAACATCTGAGCACATGCAGTCTTTTGCTCTCTAGCCCCTGGCCTGGGACTCACCCTCACTGGCTGAGGCGTGAATTTCTGCATACCAACGTTGCATAGATGGTACGTTTGTGGTCGGTTTGGGATGGGTGGGAGGTCAAAAGCAGGGAAAAGTATGTCGCCTTCACTTCTAGTCTCCTCTTCTAGGCCTACCTGCCGTTCACTCACTCTGTCTTTGTTTCATTCTCTCCTTCCTCAACACCCCTTCTCACTCACTCGCTCTATCACTTGTGCTCTTTCCCCTTGCTCTGCATTTCATAGTGGAAACATCTCTTGAATGGAGCATTAGAAAATGAGGTTACATAAAATTAACAATCTACTTATTGGAAACCAAAAATATCACAAGACTGAATGTAACCCATTTCATTAATAAAAGGGACTTTTTAATCACCCCCCAAAAAACACATAAAGCACCACGAGTGCTAGAAGAATATTATACGAGCTTGAAGACAGAATTGGGCAAATTCATTTGCAGTTGAAACTGAAGTTTGTTATTTATTCAGATATTATATGCACTGCCAATTTTTAGCTGAGATTCTAAAAGAACTCAGAGACAAAATGGACTTAAAGTTTTGTCAGAAGTGGGATTTGAACCCAAGTCTCCAGGAGAGACTGCGGCCTTAACACAGCGCCTTAGACCACTCGGCCATCCTGACCACATGTTGCTTGATCATCTACAGAGAGGGAAAGATATTGTGAACCAAAAAAAGCACACATTTTAGGTCATGAGTGGCTAGAGCAAGAAAAAAACTCACTGCACTTTTCCAAGTAGACAACCATATAAGCCCATGTGAGGGAAATGATCTGATTTTTTCTCTCTCAAGAAAAAAGTAGAGTAAACACACAATTGTCAGAAGTGGGATTTGAACCCACACCTCGAGAAGAGACTGCGACCTGAACGCAGCGCCTTAGACCACTCAGTCATCCTGACTTGCATGTGTGGAACCTTCCACAGGCCAGACAGCCATGCAAGTGGGGTACCGAAAAGACATGCCCTCAATTTATTTATCCTATTATAAGTACTTCCAACAGATCTTTGAACAATCCATAGAGAGCAGTACCTATGAAGAACTCTTTAGACCTTTAAGGCGTACAAAGAGAAAGTGCTATTAACCAGCCACTTGAACGGCCCAAAGCTGCTTTGAAATTGAGTCAACAGCCACCTCTTGGCTAGCTAAAGCAAATTCAACAAGGAATTTCAATGTCACAACATAGGGTGGAATACGCAAATCTAAGCAGCCCCTGATCACAGCCCTGAGGAAATTGCCGTAAGTGTGCTGGAGTCCAACTGTCTACCAGATGCTAGGCATTCTTCCATATTTGCATGGCATGTCTGGCCAGGGCATACAAGAGCATGACTCTTCCAGATGAGCTCTTACATGGGTCCTATGCTCATATAGTAAGGACTGCACTTTGTCAGCAAGACTTTATACAACCGAAATATATGAGAAACCCCAGCTCTCTTGACTAGATGAGGACGGAATCACATCCCAGGTGAAGACCAACAGATGCAACTTCCATCAGATGTTAACCTGAAAAAGGAGATTATATCTCCAAAAGTCATGTCAGAAGTGGGATTCGAACCCACGCCTCCAGAGGAGACTGCGGCCTAAACACAGCGCCTTAGACCACTTGGCCATCCAGACAGTGCAGAGTCTTAAGAAATGTATAAAAGTCACTCAGAAATTTCTGCCTCCATGCAAGCCTGAAATAATTTAAACCTTCAAACACAAGGTGCAACTTTATGCACAGGACAATAAACACAGAAGATCACATGTGAAAGCATTTCATTTCACAGGTGTACAATTTTTATGCTTTTAGAATACCTCATACCTCTCACCAGCTATTTAGGGTCCTGTATCCTACTCACAAAATTACCTTGCCTGCGACCTCTCTCTCTACACAAACAACTACTGCACAGGAAGTAGGAAGGCAGAAGGTGGGGCATATTATGCAAATGTATGCTGTCATTGTGCCTTGCAGATTCATGCAGGATTTCTAGATCCTTGCTGGATACAAGAGAGCAGACCTTGTTTCAGATCAACTGTCCCTAGCAGGGAACGTCTGAGCACATGCAGTCTTTTGCTCTCTAGCCCCTGGCCTGGGACTCACCCTCACTGGCTGAGGCGTGAATTTCTGCATACCAACGTTGCATAGATGGTACGTTTGTGGTCGGTTTGGGATGGGTGGGAGGTCAAAAGCAGGGAAAAGTATGTCGCCTTCACTTCTAGTCTCCTCTTCTAGGCCTACCTGCCGTTCACTCACTCTGTCTTTGTTTCATTCTCTCCTTCCTCAACACCCCTTCTCACTCACTCGCTCTATCACTTGTGCTCTTTCCCCTTGCTCTGCATTTCATAGTGGAAACATCTCTTGAATGGAGCATTAGAAAATGAGGTTACATAAAATTAACAATCTACTTATTGGAAACCAAAAATATCACAAGACTGAATGTAACCCATTTCATTAATAAAAGGGACTTTTTAATCACCCCCCAAAAAACACATAAAGCACCACGAGTGCTAGAAGAATATTATACGAGCTTGAAGACAGAATTGGGCAAATTCATTTGCAGTTGAAACTGAAGTTTGTTACTTATTCAGATATTATATGCACTGCCAATTTTTAGCTGAGATTCTAAAAGAACTCAGAGACAAAATGGACTTATCGTTTTGTCAGAAGTGGAATTCGAACCCACGTCTCCAGGAGAGACTGCGGTCTTAACACAGCGCCTTAGACCACTCGGCCATCCTGACCACATGTTGCTTGATCATCTACAGAGAGGGAAAGATATTGTGAACCAAAAAAAGCACACATCTTAGGTCATGAGTGGCTAGAGCAAGAAAAAAACTCACTGCACTTTTCCAAGTAGACAACCATATAAGCCCATGTGAGGGAAATGATCTGATTTTTTCTCTCTCAAGAAAAAAGTAGAGCAAACACACAATTGTCAGAAGTGGGATTTGAACCCACGCCTTGAGAAGAGACTGCGACCTGAACGCAGCACCTTAGACCACTCGGCCATCCTGACTTGCATTTGTGGAACCTTCCACAGGCCAGACAGCCATGCAAGTGGGGTACCGAAAAGGCATGCCCTCAATTTATTTATCCTATTATAAGTACTTCCAACAGATCTTTGAACAATCCATAGAGAGCAGTACCTATGAAGAACTCTTTAGACCTTTAAGGCGTACAAAGAGAAAGTGCTATTAACCAGCCACTTGAACGGCCCAAAGCTGCTTTGAAATTGAGTCAACAGCCACCTCTTGGCTAGCTAAAGCAAATTCAACAAGGAATTTCAATGTCACAACATAGGGTGGAATACGCAAATCTAAGCAGCCCCTGATCACAGCCCTGAGGAAATTGCCGTAAGTGAGCTGGAGTCCAACTGTCTACCAGATGCTAGGCATTCTTCCATATTTGCATGGCCTGTCTGGCCAGGGCATACAAGAGCATGACTCTTCCAGATGAGCTCTTACATGGGTCCTATGCTCATATAGTAGGGACTGCACTTTGTCAGCAAGACTTTATACAACCGAAATATATGAGAAACTCCAGCTCTCTTGACTAGATGAGGACGGAATCACATCCCAGGTGAAGACCAACAGATGCAACTTCCATCAGATGTTAACCTGAAAAAGGAGATTATATCTCCAAAAGTCATGTCAGAAGTGGGATTCGAACCCACGCCTCCAGAGGAGACTGCGGCCTAAACACAGATCCTTAGACCACTCGGCCATCCTGACAGTGCAGAGTCTTAAGAAATGTATAAAAGTCACTCAGAAATTTCTGCCTCCATGCAAGCCTGAAATAATTTAAACCTTCAAACACAAGGTGCAACTTTATGCACAGGACAATAAACACAGAAGATCACATGTGAAAGCATTTCATTTCACAGGTGTACAATTTTTATGCTTTTAGAATACCTCATACCTCTCACCAGCTATTTAGGGTCCTGTATCCTACTCACAAAATTACCTTGCCTGCGACCTCTCTCTCTACACAAACAACTACTGCACAGGAAGTAGGAAGGCAGAAGGTGGGGCATATTATGCAAATGTATGCTGTCATTGTGCCTTGCAGATTCATGCAGGATTTCTAGATCCTTGCTGGATACAAGAGAGCAGACCTTGTTTCAGATCAACTGTCCCTAGCAGGGAACGTCTGAGCACATGCAGTCTTTTGCTCTCTAGCCCCTGGCCTGGGACTCACCCTCACTGGCTGAGGCGTGAATTTCTGCATACCAACGTTGCATAGATGGTACGTTTGTGGTCGGTTTGGGATGGGTGGGAGGTCAAAAGCAGGGAAAAGTATGTCGCCGTCACTTCTAGTCTCCTCTTCTAGGCCTACCTGCCGTTCACTCACTCTGTCTTTGTTTCATTCTCTCCTTCCTCAACACCCCTTCTCACTCACTCGCTCTATCACTTGTGCTCTTTCCCCTTGCTCTGCATTTCATAGTGGAAACATCCCTTGAATGGAGCATTAGAAAATGAGGTTACATAAAATTAACAATCTACTTATTGGAAACCAAAAATATCACAAGACTGAATGTAACCCATTTCATTAATAAAAGGGACTTTTTAAGCACCCCCCAAAAAACACATAAAACACCACGAGTGCTAGAAGAATATTATACGAGCTTGAAGACAGAATTGGGCAGATTCATTTGCAGTTGAAACTGAAGTTTGTTACTTATTCAGATATTATATGCACTGCCAATTTTTAGCTGAGATTCTAAAAGAACTCAGAGACAAAATGGACTTAAAGTTTTGTCAGAAGTGGGATTCGAACCCACGCCTCCAGGTGAGACTGCGGCCTTAACGCAGCGCCTTAGACCACTCGGCCATCCTGAACACATGTTGCTTTATCATCAACAGAGAGGAAAAGATATTGTGAACCAAAAAAAGCACACATCTTAGGCCATGAGTGGCTAGAGCAAGAAAAAAACTCACTGCACTTTTCCAAGTAGACAACCATATAAGCCCATGTGAGGGAAATGATCTGATTTTTTCTCTCTCAAGAAAAAAGTAGAGTAAACACACAATTGTCAGAAGTGGGATTTGAACCCACGCCTCAAGAAGAGACTACAACCTGAATGCAGCGCCTTAGACCACTCGGCCATCCTGACTTGCATGTGTGGAACCTTCCACAGGCCAGACAGCCATGCAAGTGGGGTACCGAAAAGGCATGCCCTCAATTTATTTATCCTATTATAAGTACTTCCAACAGATCTTTGAACAATCCATAGAGAGCAGTACCTATGAAGAACTCTTTAGACCTTTAAGGCGTACAAAGAGAAAGTGCTATTCACCAGCCACTTGAACGGCCCAAAGCTGCTTTGAAATTGAGTCAACAGCCACCTCTTGGCTAGCTAAAGCAAATTCACCAAGGAATTTCAATGTCACAACATAGGGTGGAATACGCAAATCTAAGCAGCCCCTGATCACAGCCCTGAGGAAATTGCCGTAAGTGTGCTGGAGTCCAACTGTCTACCAGATGCTAGGCATTCTTCCATATTTGCATGGCCTGTCTGGCCAGGGCATACAAGAGCATGACTCTTCCAGATGAGCTCTTACATGGGTCCTATGCTCACATAGTAAGGACTGCACTTTGTCAGCAAGACTTTATATAACCGAAATATATGAGAAACCCCAGCTCTCTTGACTAGATGAGGACGGAATCACATCCCAGGTGAAGACCAACAGATGCAACTTCCATCAGATGTTAACCTGAAAAAGGAGATTATATCTCCAAAAGTCATGTCAGAAGTGGGATTTGAACCCACGCCTCCAGAGGAGACTGCAGCTTAAACACAGCACCTTAGACCACTCGGCCATCCTGACAGTGCAGAGTCTTAAGAAATGTATAAAAGTCACTCAGAAATTTCTGCCTCCATGCAAGCCTGAAATAATTTAAACCTTCAAACACAAGGTGCAACTTTATGCACAGGACAATAAACACAGAAGATCACATGTGAAAGCATTTCATTTCACAGGTGTACAATTTTTATGCTTTTAGAATACCTCATACCTCTCACCAGCTATTTAGGGTCCTGTATCCTACTCACAAAATTACCTTGCCTGCGACCTCTCTCTCTACATAAACAACTACTGCACAGGAAGTAGGAAGGCAGAAGGTGGGGCATATTATGCAAATGTATGCTGTCAATGTGCCTTGCAGATTCATGCAGGATTTCTAGATCCTTGCTGGATACAAGAGAGCAGACCTTGTTTCAGATCAACTGTCCCTAGCAGGGAACGTCTGAGCACATGCAGTCTTTTGCTCTCTAGCCCCTGGCCTAGGACTCACCCTCACTGGCTGAGGCGTGAATTTCTGCATACCAACGTTGCATAGATGGTACGTTTGTGGTCGGTTTGGGATGGGTGGAAGGTCAAAAGCAGGGAAAAGTATGTCGTTTTCACTTCTAGTCTCCTCTTCTAGGCCTACCTGCCGTTCACTCACTCTGTCTTTGTTTCATTCTCTCCTTCCTCAACACCCCTTCTAACTCACTTGCTCTTTCCCGTTGCTCTGCATTTCATAGTGGAAACATCTCTTGAATGGAGCATTAGAAAATGAGGTTACATAAAATTAACAATCTACTTATTGGAAACCAAAAATATCACAAGACTGAATGTAACCCATCTCATTAATAAAAGGGACTTTTTAAGCACTCCCCAAAAAACACATACAACACCACGAGGGCTAGAAGAATATTATACGAGCTTGAAGACAGAATTGGGCAAATTAATTTGCAGTTGAAACTGAAGTTTGTTATTTATTCAGATATTATAAGCACTGCCAATTTTTAGCTGAGATTCTAAAAGAACTCAGAGACAAAATGGACTTAAAGGTTTGTCAGAAGTGGGATTCGAACCCACGCCTCCAGGAGAGACTGCGGTCTTAACGCAGCGCCTTAGACCACTCGGGCATCCTGAGCACATGTTGCTTGATCATCAACAGAGAGGGAAATGGGGCGTGGCTTGAACGCCGAGGGAGATGGCGGCGTGAGCCCGTAGCTCCGTGCCTCTTCCCCGTGACAATCCTGACACAGGGGCCGGAGAGCCCGTGGGTGCCCCGGCGCCGGCAGGGAGAACATCGGAGGCCAGCTGGGCGAGGCTTGGGCGGCCGGCGGACCCGCAGCGCCGAGGCAGACCGCCGATTGCTGATGCGGAGTGGCGACCTGCGCCACGCAAGATGGCTGCCGCGACGGAGCCCCGGAGCACCGAGAGCTGCACAGCAGGTCGCGACGCCGGCGGGCACTGAAGTGGCGCGATAGCCGGCAGTGCCGATCCGCCGCACAGCGGGAGGCGATCCTGAGTCCGCAGCCGCGGAGTGCAGCGAGGACGTGTGGGGACGGGGAGAGCCACCAGGACGCACAGCTGCAGGCGCGACTTTCAGTCAGACTCCTTGGCAGGGAGAGCGGGACCTGGAGCATCGGCCCGGCCCTGATTGCCAGCCAACCCATCAGGTGAGCGGAGCGCCGCCTGGACAGGGGATTCCGGGGAGACGGGGCACGGCGCTGCCCACCTTGGCGCCCCCCCCCCCCCCCGCCCCCCCGAAGCGGAAGTCCGGGGAGCGAGCGAGTGGGGACATAACGAAGGAGCCCGTGGGCCACTGGGGGACCCATAACCACGCCAGACGACCGAGGGAGCGACCAGCATAGCGCGCTGCTCCAGGGTAGTGAGAGCGACCCCCCACAGCACCCGGGGATCGGACACCACGGTGGACGCTCCCACTGGGGAAGTGACTGAGCAGCAAGACCCCACAGCGCGCAGGAGCTGACCGCAAGGATAATAGGCGGAAGTGGCAGGCGGGAGCGAGGAGGCCGGAGGCTATGGGGAAACCGAGAACCAAGGCGGAGGAGGCGGCGGCGTCGAGTGTGAAAGGAGGGGGCCCCGCTGAGCAGACGGACCTGCAGAGACTGCAGGATCGGATCTTGGACGCCATTTCGGCCACCAGGGACGCGCTTCATAATGACATTGCGCAGGTGGCGTCGGGGCTGGGCCTGCTTCGAGCGGACCACGACAAACTAAAAGACAGGGTCAAGGATACCGAAGTGGCGCTGAGTGACCTGGCACCAGCTCATAAGGCGATGGAAAATAAACTGTCGGACGCCCTGGACCGCATACGCACCCTGGAACGGCGAGCCGAGGACGCGGAAAATCGAAGCCGGCGCAGCAATGTGCGGATCGTAGGCGTACCAGAGACGGAGGGGTCGGGGAACATGGTTGCCTACATGGAAGAATGGCTGAAGTCAGTGGTGGCGCCGGAGGGGCTCTCGCCGTTCTTCACTCTGGAGCGAGCGCATAGGGTCCCCTCGGGACCGCCCAAGCCAGGGCTCCCACCTCGACCGATTATAGCCAAATTGCTGCACCACAAGGACAGAGATCTGCTCCTACGGAAAGCTCGAGAGGCTGGCCCTTTCCAGATAGCGAACAGCGCAGTCACGCTTTTCCCAGACTTCACCTTTGAGACGCAGAAGCAACGGGCCTCCTTCCTCACAATCAAGAAGGAGCTGCGGGCTGAAGGGATTGCCTACTCCTTGCTTTTCCCAGCTAGGCTCAGAATAGTAGTGGACGACAAGGCGATCTTCTTCGCGACGTCGGCGGAAGCCTGGGAGTGGTGGGAGACGTACAAGGCCGGGACTGATGGCGCCAAGGCACGAGAAGAGCGGGAAAAGGAACGAGAGCGCTCGCCCAAGCGGCTGCGGAAATCGAGGAGACTGTGGAAACGAGGGCGGGGGAAGCTGGGACCCACGGCCTCCCAGACTGAGGCGGAGCGGCAGGCCGCGCTACTGGAGGTCGAGAAGATTGGTCGAGCGGAGGGCCCTGAATCCAGGGGGGCCACGGACTCGGACACTCACGTATCGGCCTCTGGATCGGAGTCGGACCTTTCGGGGATTCACCGCGCAGAGGGGCCGCAGGTGACGCCGCAAACGGCGGATGAGATCCTGAACATATGAACTTCCGTTGATGCAGCATGGGTAATGTTTGGACTGACTGGGAGGGGAACCATTGCCTGAGCACACAGTGGGGGCCGGGGCACACCGCAGGGCTCGGGGCAGGGCGACCATGTGGAACGGGGGAGGAGTCAGGGAGTGAGGCGGCGCAGCCCCCCTCTGGACGAGGCCGCGCTCCGAGAGCCCTTAAGGCACCCACGGCTACGGCTGTGTAGTTGAGACCTGGGTCATCAGGTTTGGGAGTTTGGATGGGGACTGATATATCAATATTGGGGCCTGTTCTGGGGGAGGGGGGGGGGTACCACAGTTGGGGACTGTTTACTTTTCTTGAGGTTGTTGACCCTGGGTGCACCATGGGGAGGGCGGATGCACTGTTTTGTTTTATTTAGGGGGGGCACCACCACCACCACCGCCGAAGGGCAGGATCTGGGGAGAGGGTTGAGACTAGACCACCGGGACAATGGCTAATGTGACTGGATTGAACTGTATTACCTGGAATGTCCGGGGCCTACACACCATGCAGCGCAGACATAAAGTGCATGCCTATTTAGTGCGGAGGGGAGTACACATTGCAATGCTGCAGGAGACGCATCTCACACGACAGGAGGGGGTGGCGTTACAAAGGAGATGGCGGGGACAGGTTTTCCACACCAGCTACTCGGCCTATGCGCGGGGAGTGCTTATATGGGTTAGAGCGGGCACCCCTTTCCAACTAACGCGCCAATGGGTGGACCAGGACGGGAGATACGTGGTGGTGGAGGGGAAGCTAGAAGGTAGGGATATTGCGCTAGCTAGTATATACGCCCCGAACACGGACCAACTGGCTTTCTTAGCGACACTGTCAGGGACGCTGGCCCACTCCTTGGCGGGCCCGGTCCTGCTGGGAGGCGACTTTAATTCCATTGCCGACCCCTTGCTGGATAGGTCCCACCCCCCCCTACGTGACTCCCCAGTTCATAGGCTATCTAGAGGGAGGAGGGAATGGCAGGAGAGCTGGGAGCTAATAGATATTTGGAGAGGGCAACACCCGACCGACCGGGATTATTCGTTTTTCTCCGGGCTCCATGACTTGCATGTCCGTCTGGACACAATGCTCTGCTCCCGGGGGGTGCTGCCGAGCGTCACCGGTTCAGAGTATCTCTCGAGAACGATTTCGGACCATAACCCGCTCCTAATCCGGCTAACATGGATAGCGGAGAAGCCCAGGATTCCGCTCTGGAAACTGAGGCCGGAGACCCTAGAGGACCCCCTCTTCGGGGAGGCCCTAGCGGAGGGAGTGGACCTATACTTCGCAGAGAATGCAGGGACGGCGACCTCTAGAGCGACGGAATGGGACGCCTTGAAGGTAGTGGTGAGGGGTATTTGTATTAAGGATTATGTGGGGGTGCGGAAAGTACTGCTGGGCGACTTGACTAAGGCGGACACTACGCTTAGAGAGGTAGAGAGGAGGCGGCCCGGGCACCCAGACCTCCAGGAGGCTCTATGTGCGGCCAAGGAGGCAGTGGCCGTTGAAGTGGAGAGACTTCGGGCCTTCGACTACAAGCGATATGTACTGCGCTCCCATGTTGAAGGCGATAAGGCGGGCACGCTCCTGGCATGGCTCTCGAACCCCACGAGACGGTGCGCTCCCATACTCCAACTGAGGGACACAGCGGGCGTGGTGCGACACACACAGCTGGGCATAGTCAACGGCTTTCAGCAATATTACGAGGGTCTGTACCGGAGTACCCCGGGAGACAGGACGGGGCTGGTGGACCCCTTCCTGGCTGACCTGCCCCTGCACCGGCTGGAGGCGGACCAGGCGAAAGACTTAGGGTCTGATATAGACGTGGGGGAGATACGGGCGGCGGTGCGGCGCATGGCAAGGAACAAATCGCCGGGAATTGATGGACTCCCTATAGAGTTCTATAGCAAGTACCTGGATGCGCTGGCACCACGGCTCCTGACTGTCTATAAAGAGGCCAAGGCGACAGGCCGGCTGCCGCAGTCGATGCGGGAGGCGTTAGTGGTCCCACTCTTGAAACCCGGCAGGGAGGGCGCTGACCCTGCGTCCTATCGACCACTCTCCATGCTCACAGCGGATTATAAAATCCTGAGCTCCATACTAGCGGCGAGGCTCCTGCCTCATATGACGGGGCTTGTACACGGCGACCAGAACGGATTTATACCACAGCGCAACACCTCATTAAATATCAGAAGGCTTGTCCGGATCATGGATGGGCTCGACGGCGGGGCAGGGACGGAGCTGGTCCTCTCAGTCGATATCGAGAAGGCGTTCGACAGCCTCGAGTGGGACTACCTATATGCTGTTATGGAGCGCCTCGGGCTGGGTGCCGGTTACATTCACTGGACGAAGGTCCTTTATGCGGGGGCGATGGCAAGAGTGAAGGTGGGCTCGACGGTATCCCTCCGCTATCCAGTGGAGCGGGGCACACGGCAGGGCTGTTCCCTCTCGCCGCTGTTATTTGCGCTGGCTATTGAGCCGCTGGCGGCTGCGGCCCGGACAGGGCAGCATACTCGTGGAGTGCGGGCCCGAGACGGACACCATTTCATCTCGCTATACGCCGATGACCTACTGCTGTTCCTCAGCGACGGAGTGGAGGACCTGCAGAGAGCGGAAGCCCTGCTGGAGAGCTTCGGAGAGATGTCGGGCCTAAGGGTTAACTGGCCCAAAACGAGCTTGTTCCCGCTCCTGGAGGGCACTGCCCAGCCACAGCACCGGTCCGAGGCGGTCTGGAGCCCTACCTGTATAAAATATCTGGGGGTCCACGTTTACCACAAACCGGGAGACTTGCTTGAGGGCAACCTGGGGCGCTGCATACGTGGACTGAAGGGCTGTATGGCCTTTTGGGCCACGCTGCCACTGTCGGTAGCGGGCCGGATATCACTACTTAAGATGATCGCCCTGCCGAGATTACTGTATTACTTCCGGACGCTCCCAATCTGGCTACCCGGCTCCTTCTTTAGACAACTTAAGTCCCTGATTACGGCGTTCATCTGGGGAACGGGTCGGTGCAGGGTAGCGCTGACCACGCTTTCTCGTCCGAAGGATGAGGGGGGGCTTGCGGTACCGGACTTTGAGCTATATTACCTAGCAGCCCAACTGCAAGTCTTCACGCAGGAAGTAGCGCGGGTGTTCCGGGGCCCAGAGGATGAAAGCTTACGGGGGACGCCCAGGCATGTCCTAGCATATGTAACCCTCCGACAGCGGCTGGACAGTCGGGATTTGTCACTGGAGCAGCGCACGTACCGACAATGCTGGAACCGGGCCCAAAAGAGAGCGGGTATCCAGCGCCCATATGCGCCCGAGATCCCACTGGGCATGCTTACGGCCCTACCACATGGCGGCGACTGGTCGCACCTACAGGAATGGGAGGAAGCGGGAATACAGGTGGTTGGGGACCTGTTTGAAAATGGCGCACTGCTCCCGTTCCAGGAGCTGACAGATCGCTTTGGCATCCCGAGAGGGGGATTTCTGCTGCACGCAGCCGTAACCAGGGCGATGCAGGCCCACTGGGGCACGGGTTTGGAGGAACCTGGGACGGCAGCGGCATGCCAATACACCATGATGGCGGCAGGCACGATCAAGGCGGTAACGTGCCTCTATAATCGGATGCTCAGAGAAAATACCCCTCCACTCGCATCCCTCAAAGCCAAATGGGAAGCGGACTTAGGAAGGGAAATACCTGACACAACGTGGGAGCAACTCGTCCGCAGGGCTCGCAACAGCACGAGGAACGCTAGGTTCCAGCTAATCCACTACTATGTGCTGCACAGGGCGTACATGACCCCAGGCAGAATCAGGCGGTATTTTGGAGATGAGACAGCGGCCTGCCCTAGGTGCCCGGAAGAGGGGGCCGAACTGGTGCACATGCTGTGGGCATGCCCAGCCCTGCGGGAATATTGGCAGGACATAGGAGAGGTGTTGAATGAGGTGACTGACAGATCCATAGAATACGGCCCAGCGGAGTGTCTCTTGCACTGGTTCCCCCACACCCCCAAGAATAAACTCACCAGTAAGTTTATAGACATGGGACTGATGGTGGCCAAGAGGGAGATTACGAAGAACTGGAAGGCGAGAGTGGGGCCAACTCCGCGGAGGTGGCGGCAGGAATTTCTGAAATGGGCCGCGGCAGACAGCACACATAGGTACCAGCTTGCGCGTAGGACCCCTAGCCCAGCAGCAGCTGACACTGCTACCTCGTGGGAAGTAATGGTGCAGGCACTTAGGGACAGCGAGGCTGAGGATGAGGGGGAGGCCCCCGGGGCGGATGGGACGGAGGAGGCGGACTGAGGCCCTAGGCGCAGCAGGTATGCAGGGGGGATGACACTAGCAATCCAGGAATGGTCGCAATGGAACCTCAGGCAGGTGGTGGTGGGTGGGTTTGGCTGGGGGGGGAGGGCGGGGCTTTGCGCAGGGGGGGGAGTTGGGGATTAGCGCGTAGTTAGGTAGGACTATAAAAGTAGGCATACACAGTTATCCGGACACTGATTACTCCTTCATAGGAAACGTCAGGTGTGGACGAGCAGAGACATCATTGCCGCCCAACCCCAGGGTTGTGGGCCTATAGGCTGTGTACAGATTGGTGAAGCAAGTTGAAAGTCTGCTACAATTATGTTGATACTTCTAAGTGTAATGACCTGTACAGGTATGTCTACAATAAAAATTGTTTCAAAAAAAAAAAAAAAAAAAAAATCAACAGAGAGGGAAAGATATTGTGAACCAAAAAAAGCACACATCTTAGGCCATGAGTGGCTAGAGCAAGAAAAAAACTCACTGCACTTTTCCAAGTAGACAACCATATAAGCCCATGTGAGGGAAATTATCTGATTTTTTCTCTCTCAAGAAAAAAGTAGAGTAAACACACAATTGTCAGAAGTGAGATTTGAACCCACACCTCCAGAAGAGACTATAACCTGAACGCAGCGCCTTAGACAACTCGGCCATCCTGTCTTGCATTTGTGGAACCTTCCACAGGCCAGACAGCCATGCAAGTGGGGTACCGAAAAGGCATGCCCTCAATTTATTTATCCTATTATAAGTACTTCCAACAGATCTTTGAACAATCCATAGAGAGCAGTACCTATGAAGAACTCTTTAGACCTTTAAGGCGTACAAAGAGAAAGTGCTATTCACCAGCCACTTGAACGGCCCAAAGCTGCTTTGAAATTGAGTCAACAGCCACCTCTTGGCTAGCTAAAGCAAATTCAACAAGGAATTTCAATGTCACAACATAGGGTGGAATACGCAAATCTAAGCAGCCCCTGATCACAGCCCTGAGGAAATTGCCGTAAGTGTGCTGGAGTCCAACTGTCTACCAGATGCTAGGCATTCTTCCATATTTGCATGGCCTGTCTGGCCAGGGCATACAAGAGCATGACTCTTCCAGATGAGCTCTTACATGGGTCCTATGCTCACATAGTAAGGACTGCACTTTGTCAGCAAGACTTTATACAACGGAAATATATGAGAAACCCCAGCTCTCTTGACTAGATGAGGACGGAATCACATCCCAGGTGAAGACCAACAGATGCAACTTCCATCAGATGTTAACCTGAAAAAGGAGATTATATCTCCAAAAGTCATGTCAGAAGTGGGATTTGAACCCACGCCTCCAGAAGAAACTGCAGCCTAAACACAGCGCCTTAGACCACTCGGCCATCCTGACAGTGCAGAGTCTTAAGAAATGTATAAAAGTCACTTAGAAATTTCTGCCTCCATGCAAGCCTGAAATAATTTAAACCTTCAAACACAAGGTGCAACTTTATGCACAGGACAATAAACACAGAAGATCACATGTGAAAGCATTTCATTTCACAGGTGTACAATTTTTATGCTTTTAGAATACCTCATACCTCTCACCAGCTATTTAGGGTCCTGTATCCTACTCACAAAATTACCTTGCCTGCGACCTCTCTCTCTACACAAACAACTACTGCACAGGAAGTAGGAAGGCAGAAGGTGGGGCATATTATGCAAATGTATGCTGTCAATGTGCCTTGCAGATTCATGCAGGATTTCTAGATCCTTGCTGGATACAAGAGAGCAGACCTTGTTTCAGATCAACTGTCCCTAGCAGGGAACGTCTGAGCACATGCAGTCTTTTGCTCTCTAGCCCCTGGCCTGGGACTCACCCTCACTGGCTGAGGCGTGAATTTCTGCGATACCAACGTTGCATAGATGGTACGTTTGTGGTTGGTTTGGGATGGGTGGAAGGTCAAAAGCAGGGAAAAGTATGTCGCCTTCACTTCTAGTCTCCTCTTCTAGGCCTACCTGCCGTTCACTCACTCTGTCTTTGTTTCATTCTCTCCTTCCTCAACACCCCTTCTCACTCACTCGCTCTATCACTTGTGCTCTTTCCCCTTGCTCTGCATTTCATAGTGGAAACATCTCTTGAATGGAGCATTAGAAAATGAGGTTACATAAAATTAACAATCTACTTATTGGAAACCAAAAATATCACAAGACTGAATGTAACCCATTTCATTAATAAAAGGGACTTTTTAATCACCCCCCCAAAAAACACATAAAGCACCACGAGTGCTAGAAGAATATTATACGAGCTTGAAGACAGAATTGGGCAAATTCATTTGCAGTTGAAACTGAAGTTTGTTACTTATTTAGATATTATATGCACTGCCAATTTTTAGCTGAGATTCTAAAAGAACTCAGAGACAAAATGGACTTAAAGTTTTGTCAGAAGTGGGATTCGAACCCACGTCTCCAGGAGAGACTGTGGCCTTAACACAGCACCTTAGACCACTCGGCCATCCTGACCACATGTTGCTTGATCATCTACAGAGAGGGAAAGATATTGTGAACCAAAAAAAGCACACATCTTAGGTCATGAGTGGCTAGAGCAAGAAAAAAACTCACTGCACTTTTCCAAGTAGACAACCATATAAGCCCATGTGAGGGAAATGATCTGATTTTTTCTCTCTCAAGAAAAAAGTAGAGGAAACACACAATTGTCAGAAGTGGGATTTGAACCCACGCCTCGAGAAGAGACTGCGTCCTGAACGCAGCGCCTTAGACCACTCGGCCATCCTGACTTGCATTTGTGGAACCTTCCACAGGCCAGACAGCCATGCAAGTGGGGTACCGAAAAGGCATGCCCTCAATTTATTTATCCTATTATAAGTACTTCCAACAGATCTTTGAACAATCCATAGAGAGCAGTACCTATGAAGAACTCTTTAGACCTTTAAGGCGTACAAAGAGAAAGTGCTATTAACCAGCCACTTGAACGGCCCAAAGCTGCTTTGAAATTGAGTCAACAGCCACCTCTTGGCTAGCTAAAGCAAATTCAACAAGGAATTTCAATGTCACAACATAGGGTGGAATACGCAAATCTAAGCAGCCCCTGATCACAGCCCTGAGGAAATTGCCGTAAGTGAGCTGGAGTCCAACTGTCTACCAGATGCTAGGCATTCTTCCATATTTGCATGGCCTGTCTGGCCAGGGCATACAAGAGCATGACTCTTCCAGATGAGCTCTTACATGGGTCCTATGCTCATATAGTAGGGACTGCACTTTGTCAGCAAGACTTTATACAACCGAAATATATGAGAAACTCCAGCTCTCTTGACTAGATGAGGACGGAATCACATCCCAGGTGAAGACCAACAGATGCAACTTCCATCAGATGTTAACCTGAAAAAGGAGATTATATCTCCAAAAGTCATGTCAGAAGTGGGATTCGAACCCACGCCTCCAGAGGAGACTGCGGCCTAAACACAGATCCTTAGACCACTCGGCCATCCTGACAGTGCAGAGTCTTAAGAAATGTATAAAAGTCACTCAGAAATTTCTGCCTCCATGCAAGCCTGAAATAATTTAAACCTTCAAACACAAGGTGCAACTTTATGCACAGGACAATAAACACAGAAGATCACATGTGAAAGCATTTCATTTCACAGGTGTACAATTTTTATGCTTTTAGAATACCTCATACCTCTCACCAGCTATTTAGGGTCCTGTATCCTACTCACAAAATTACCTTGCCTGCGACCTCTCTCTCTACACAAACAACTACTGCACAGGAAGTAGGAAGGCAGAAGGTGGGGCATATTATGCAAATGTATGCTGTCATTGTGCCTTGCAGATTCATGCAGGATTTCTAGATCCTTGCTGGATACAAGAGAGCAGACCTTGTTTCAGATCAACTGTCCCTAGCAGGGAACGTCTGAGCACATGCAGTCTTTTGCTCTCTAGCCCCTGGCCTGGGACTCACCCTCACTGGCTGAGGCGTGAATTTCTGCATACCAACGTTGCATAGATGGTACGTTTGTGGTCGGTTTGGGATGGGTGGGAGGTCAAAAGCAGGGAAAAGTATGTCGCCGTCACTTCTAGTCTCCTCTTCTAGGCCTACCTGCCGTTCACTCACTCTGTCTTTGTTTCATTCTCTCCTTCCTCAACACCCCTTCTCACTCACTCGCTCTATCACTTGTGCTCTTTCCCCTTGCTCTGCATTTCATAGTGGAAACATCCCTTGAATGGAGCATTAGAAAATGAGGTTACATAAAATTAACAATCTACTTATTGGAAACCAAAAATATCACAAGACTGAATGTAACCCATTTCATTAATAAAAGGGACTTTTTAATCACCCCCCCAAAAAACACATAAAGCACCACGAGTGCTAGAAGAATATTATACGAGCTTGAAGACAGAATTGGGCAAATTCATTTGCAGTTGAAACTGAAGTTTGTTACTTATTTAGATATTATATGCACTGCCAATTTTTAGCTGAGATTCTAAAAGAACTCAGAGACAAAATGGACTTAAAGTTTTGTCAGAAGTGGGATTCGAACCCACGTCTCCAGGAGAGACTGTGGCCTTAACACAGCACCTTAGACCACTCGGCCATCCTGACCACATGTTGCTTGATGATCTACAGAGAGGGAAAGATATTGTGAACCAAAAAAAGCACACATTTTAGGTCATGAGTGGCTAGAGCAAGAAAAAAACTCACTGCACTTTTCCAAGTAGACAACCATATAAGCCCATGTGAGGGAAATGATCTGATTTTTTCTCTCTCAAGAAAAAAGTAGAGTAAACACACAATTGTCAGAAGTGGGATTTGAACCCACACCTCGAGAAGAGACTGCGACCTGAACGCAGCGCCTTAGACCACTCAGTCATCCTGACTTGCATGTGTGGAACCTTCCACAGGCCAGACAGCCATGCAAGTGGGGTACCGAAAAGGCATGCCCTCAATTTATTTATCCTATTATAAGTACTTCCAACAGATCTTTGAACAATCCATAGAGAGCAGTACCTATGAAGAACTCTTTAGACCTTTAAGGCGTACAAAGAGAAAGTGCTATTAACCAGCCACTTGAACGGCCCAAAGCTGCTTTGAAATTGAGTCAACAGCCACCTCTTGGCTAGCTAAAGCAAATTCAACAAGGAATTTCAATGTCACAACATAGGGTGGAATACGCAAATCTAAGCAGCCCCTGATCACAGCCCTGAGGAAATTGCCGTAAGTGTGCTGGAGTCCAACTGTCTACCAGATGCTAGGCATTCTTCCATATTTGCATGGCATGTCTGGCCAGGGCATACAAGAGCATGACTCTTCCAGATGAGCTCTTACATGGGTCCTATGCTCATATAGTAAGGACTGCACTTTGTCAGCAAGACTTTATACAACCGAAATATATGAGAAACCCCAGCTCTCTTGACTAGATGAGGACGGAATCACATCCCAGGTGAAGACCAACAGATGCAACTTCCATCAGATGTTAACCTGAAAAAGGAGATTATATCTCCAAAAGTCATGTCAGAAGTGGGATTCGAACCCACGCCTCCAGAGGAGACTGCGGCCTAAACACAGCGCCTTAGACCACTTGGCCATCCAGACAGTGCAGAGTCTTAAGAAATGTATAAAAGTCACTCAGAAATTTCTGCCTCCATGCAAGCCTGAAATAATTTAAACCTTCAAACACAAGGTGCAACTTTATGCACAGGACAATAAACACAGAAGATCACATGTGAAAGCATTTCATTTCACAGGTGTACAATTTTTATGCTTTTAGAATACCTCATACCTCTCACCAGCTATTTAGGGTCCTGTATCCTACTCACAAAATTACCTTGCCTGCGACCTCTCTCTCTACACAAACAACTACTGCACAGGAAGTAGGAAGGCAGAAGGTGGGGCATATTATGCAAATGTATGCTGTCATTGTGCCTTGCAGATTCATGCAGGATTTCTAGATCCTTGCTGGATACAAGAGAGCAGACCTTGTTTCAGATCAACTGTCCCTAGCAGGGAACGTCTGAGCACATGCAGTCTTTTGCTCTCTAGCCCCTGGCCTGGGACTCACCCTCACTGGCTGAGGCGTGAATTTCTGCATACCAACGTTGCATAGATGGTACGTTTGTGGTCGGTTTGGGATGGGTGGGAGGTCAAAAGCAGGGAAAAGTATGTCGCCTTCACTTCTAGTCTCCTCTTCTAGGCCTACCTGCCGTTCACTCACTCTGTCTTTGTTTCATTCTCTCCTTCCTCAACACCCCTTCTCACTCACTCGCTCTATCACTTGTGCTCTTTCCCCTTGCTCTGCATTTCATAGTGGAAACATCTCTTGAATGGAGCATTAGAAAATGAGGTTACATAAAATTAACAATCTACTTATTGGAAACCAAAAATATCACAAGACTGAATGTAACCCATTTCATTAATAAAAGGGACTTTTTAATCACCCCCCAAAAAACACATAAAGCACCACGAGTGCTAGAAGAATATTATACGAGCTTGAAGACAGAATTGGGCAAATTCATTTGCAGTTGAAACTGAAGTTTGTTACTTATTCAGATATTATATGCACTGCCAATTTTTAGCTGAGATTCTAAAAGAACTCAGAGACAAAATGGACTTATCGTTTTGTCAGAAGTGGAATTCGAACCCACGTCTCCAGGAGAGACTGCGGTCTTAACACAGCGCCTTAGACCACTCGGCCATCCTGACCACATGTTGCTTGATCATCTACAGAGAGGGAAAGATATTGTGAACCAAAAAAAGCACACATCTTAGGTCATGAGTGGCTAGAGCAAGAAAAAAACTCACTGCACTTTTCCAAGTAGACAACCATATAAGCCCATGTGAGGGAAATGATCTGATTTTTTCTCTCTCAAGAAAAACAGTAGAGCAAACACACAATTGTCAGAAGTGGGATTTGAACCCACGCCTCGAGAAGAGACTGCGACCTGAACGCAGCGCCTTAGACCACTCGGCCATCCTGACTTGCATTTGTGGAACCTTCCACAGGCCAGACAGCCATGCAAGTGGGGTACCGAAAAGGCATGCCCTCAATTTATTTATCCTATTATAAGTACTTCCAACAGATCTTTGAACAATCCATAGAGAGCAGTACCTATGAAGAACTCTTTAGACCTTTAAGGCGTACAAAGAGAAAGTGCTATTAACCAGCCACTTGAACGGCCCAAAGCTGCTTTGAAATTGAGTCAACAGCCACCTCTTGGCTAGCTAAAGCAAATTCACCAAGGAATTTCAATGTCACAACATAGGGTGGAATACGCAAATCTAAGCAGCCCCTGATCACAGCCCTGAGGAAATTGCCGTAAGTGAGCTGGAGTCCAACTGTCTACCAGATGCTAGGCATTCTTCCATATTTGCATGGCCTGTCTGGCCAGGGCATACAAGAGCATGACTCTTCCAGATGAGCTCTTACATGGGTCCTATGCTCATATAGTAGGGACTGCACTTTGTCAGCAAGACTTTATACAACCGAAATATATGAGAAACTCCAGCTCTCTTGACTAGATGAGGACGGAATCACATCCCAGGTGAAGACCAACAGATGCAACTTCCATCAGATGTTAACCTGAAAAAGGAGATTATATCTCCAAAAGTCATGTCAGAAGTGGGATTCGAACCCACGCCTCCAGAGGAGACTGCGGCCTAAACACAGATCCTTAGACCACTCGGCCATCCTGACAGTGCAGAGTCTTAAGAAATGTATAAAAGTCACTCAGAAATTTCTGCCTCCATGCAAGCCTGAAATAATTTAAACCTTCAAACACAAGGTGCAACTTTATGCACAGGACAATAAACACAGAAGATCACATGTGAAAGCATTTCATTTCACAGGTGTACAATTTTTATGCTTTTAGAATACCTCATACCTCTCACCAGCTATTTAGGGTCCTGTATCCTACTCACAAAATTACCTTGCCTGCGACCTCTCTCTCTACACAAACAACTACTGCACAGGAAGTAGGAAGGCAGAAGGTGGGGCATATTATGCAAATGTATGCTGTCATTGTGCCTTGCAGATTCATGCAGGATTTCTAGATCCTTGCTGGATACAAGAGAGCAGACCTTGTTTCAGATCAACTGTCCCTAGCAGGGAACGTCTGAGCACATGCAGTCTTTTGCTCTCTAGCCCCTGGCCTGGGACTCACCCTCACTGGCTGAGGCGTGAATTTCTGCATACCAACGTTGCATAGATGGTACGTTTGTGGTCGGTTTGGGATGGGTGGGAGGTCAAAAGCAGGGAAAAGTATGTCGCCGTCACTTCTAGTCTCCTCTTCTAGGCCTACCTGCCGTTCACTCACTCTGTCTTTGTTTCATTCTCTCCTTCCTCAACACCCCTTCTCACTCACTCGCTCTATCACTTGTGCTCTTTCCCCTTGCTCTGCATTTCATAGTGGAAACATCCCTTGAATGGAGCATTAGAAAATGAGGTTACATAAAATTAACAATCTACTTATTGGAAACCAAAAATATCACAAGACTGAATGTAACCCATTTCATTAATAAAAGGGACTTTTTAAGCACCCCCCAAAAAACACATAAAACACCACGAGTGCTAGAAGAATATTATACGAGCTTGAAGACAGAATTGGGCAGATTCATTTGCAGTTGAAACTGAAGTTTGTTACTTATTCAGATATTATATGCACTGCCAATTTTTAGCTGAGATTCTAAAAGAACTCAGAGACAAAATGGACTTAAAGTTTGGTCAGAAGTGGGATTCGAACCCACGCCTCCAGGTGAGACTGCGGCCTTAACGCAGCGCCTTAGACCACTCGGCCATCCTGAACACATGTTGCTTTATCATCAACAGAGAGGAAAAGATATTGTGAACCAAAAAAAGCACACATCTTAGGCCATGAGTGGCTAGAGCAAGAAAAAAACTCACTGCACTTTTCCAAGTAGACAACCATATAAGCCCATGTGAGGGAAATGATCTGATTTTTTCTCTCTCAAGAAAAAAGTAGAGTAAACACACAATTGTCAGAAGTGGGATTTGAACCCACGCCTCAAGAAGAGACTACAACCTGAATGCAGCGCCTTAGACCACTCGGCCATCCTGACTTGCATGTGTGGAACCTTCCACAGGCCAGACAGCCATGCAAGTGGGGTACCGAAAAGGCATGCCCTCAATTTATTTATCCTATTATAAGTACTTCCAACAGATCTTTGAACAATCCATAGAGAGCAGTACCTATGAAGAACTCTTTAGACCTTTAAGGCGTACAAAGAGAAAGTGCTATTCACCAGCCACTTGAACGGCCCAAAGCTGCTTTGAAATTGAGTCAACAGCCACCTCTTGGCTAGCTAAAGCAAATTCACCAAGGAATTTCAATGTCACAACATAGGGTGGAATACGCAAATCTAAGCAGCCCCTGATCACAGCCCTGAGGAAATTGCCGTAAGTGTGCTGGAGTCCAACTGTCTACCAGATGCTAGGCATTCTTCCATATTTGCATGGCCTGTCTGGCCAGGGCATACAAGAGCATGACTCTTCCAGATGAGCTCTTACATGGGTCCTATGCTCACATAGTAAGGACTGCACTTTGTCAGCAAGACTTTATACAACCGAAATATATGAGAAACCCCAGCTCTCTTGACTAGATGAGGACGGAATCACATCCCAGGTGAAGACCAACAGATGCAACTTCCATCAGATGTTAACCTGAAAAAGGAGATTATATCTCCAAAAGTCATGTCAGAAGTGGGATTTGAACCCACGCCTCCAGAGGAGACTGCAGCCTAAACACAGCACCTTAGACCACTCGGCCATCCTGACAGTGCAGAGTCTTAAGAAATGTATAAAAGTCACTCAGAAATTTCTGCCTCCATGCAAGCCTGAAATAATTTAAACCTTCAAACACAAGGTGCAACTTTATGCACAGGACAATAAACACAGAAGATCACATGTGAAAGCATTTCATTTCACAGGTGTACAATTTTTATGCTTTTAGAATACCTCATACCTCTCACCAGCTATTTAGGGTCCTGTATCCTACTCACAAAATTACCTTGCCTGCGACCTCTCTCTCTACATAAACAACTACTGCACAGGAAGTAGGAAGGCAGAAGGTGGGGCATATTATGCAAATGTATGCTGTCAATGTGCCTTGCAGATTCATGCAGGATTTCTAGATCCTTGCTGGATACAAGAGAGCAGACCTTGTTTCAGATCAACTGTCCCTAGCAGGGAACGTCTGAGCACATGCAGTCTTTTGCTCTCTAGCCCCTGGCCTAGGACTCACCCTCACTGGCTGAGGCGTGAATTTCTGCATACCAACGTTGCATAGATGGTACGTTTGTGGTCGGTTTGGGATGGGTGGAAGGTCAAAAGCAGGGAAAAGTATGTCGTTTTCACTTCTAGTCTCCTCTTCTAGGCCTACCTGCCGTTCACTCACTCTGTCTTTGTTTCATTCTCTCCTTCCTCAACACCCCTTCTAACTCACTTGCTCTTTCCCGTTGCTCTGCATTTCATAGTGGAAACATCTCTTGAATGGAGCATTAGAAAATGAGGTTACATAAAATTAACAATCTACTTATTGGAAACCAAAAATATCACAAGACTGAATGTAACCCATCTCATTAATAAAAGGGACTTTTTAAGCACTCCCCAAAAAACACATACAACACCACGAGGGCTAGAAGAATATTATACGAGCTTGAAGACAGAATTGGGCAAATAAATTTGCAGTTGAAACTGAAGTTTGTTATTTATTCAGATATTATAAGCACTGCCAATTTTTAGCTGAGATTCTAAAAGAACTCAGAGACAAAATGGACTTAAAGTTTTGTCAGAAGTGGGATTCGAACCCACGCCTCCAGGAGAGACTGCAGCCTTAACACAGCGCCTCAGACCACTCGGCCATCCTGACCACATGTTGCTTGATCATCTACAGAGAGGGAAAGATATTGTGAACCAAAAAAAGCACACATCTTAGGTCATGAGTGGCTAGAGCAAGAAAAAAACTCACTGCACTTTTCCAAGTAGACAACCATATAAGCCCATGTGAGGGAAATGATCTGATTTTTTCTCTCTCAAGAAAAAAGTAGAGTTAACACACAAATGTCAGAAGTGGGATTTGAACCCACGTCTCCAGCAGAGACTGCGACCTGAATGCAGCGCCTTAGACCACTCGGCCATCCTGACTTGCGTTTGTGGAACCTTCCACAGGCCAGACAGCCATGCAAGTGGGGTACCGAAAAGGCATGCCCTCAATTTATTTATCCTATTATATGTACTTCCAACAGATCTTTGAACAATCCATAGAGAGCAGTACCTATGAAGAACTCTTTAGACCTTTAAGGCGTACAAAGAGAAAGTGCTATTCACCAGCCACTTGAACGGCCCAAAGCTGCTTTGAAATTGAGTCAACAGCCACCTCTTGGCTAGCTAACGCAAATTCAACAAGGAATTTCAATGTCACAACATAGGGTGGAATACGCAAATCTAAGCAGCCCCTGATCACAGCCCTGAGGAAATTGCCGTAAGTGTGCTGAAGTCCGACTGTCTACCAGATGATAGGCATTCTTCCATATTTGCATGGCCTGTCTGGCCAGGGCATACAAGAGCATGACTCTTCCAGATGAGCTCTTACATGGGTCCTATGCTCATATAGTAAGGACTGCACTTTGTCAGCAAGACTTTATACAACCAAAATATATGAGAAACCCCTGCTCTCTTGACTAGATGAGGACGGAATCACGTCCCAGGTGAAGACCAACAGATGCAACTTCCATCAGATGTTAACCTGATAAAGGAGATTATATCTCCAAAAGTCACGTCAGATGTGGGATTCGAACCCACGACTCCAGAGGAGACTGCGGCCTAAACAGAGCACATTAGACCACTCGGCCATCCTGACAGTGCAGAGTCTTAAGAAATGTATAAAAGTCACTCAGAAATTTCTGCCTCCATGCAAGCCTGATATAATTTAAACCTTCAAACACAAGGTGCAACTTTATGCACAGGACAATAAACACAGAAGATCACATGTGAAAGCATTTCATTTCACAGGTGTACAATTTTTATGCTTTTAGAATACCTCATACCTCTCACCAGCTATTTAGGGTCCTGTATCCTACTCACAAAATTACCTTGCCTGCGACCTCTCTCTCTACACAAACAACTACTGCACAGGAAGTAGGAAGGCAGAAGGTGGGGCATATTATGCAAATGTATGCTGTCATTGTGCCTTGCAGATTCATGCAGGATTTCTAGATCCTTGCTGGATACAAGAGAGCAGACCTTGTTTCAGATCAACTGTCCCTAGCAGGGAACATCTGAGCACATGCAGTCTTTTGCTCTCTAGCCCCTGGCCTGGGACTCACCCTCACTGGCTGAGGCGTGAATTTCTGCATACCAACGTTGCATAGATGGTACGTTTGTGGTCGGTTTGGGATGGGTGGGAGGTCAAAAGCAGGGAAAAGTATGTCGCCTTCACTTCTAGTCTCCTCTTCTAGGCCTACCTGCCGTTCACTCACTCTGTCTTTGTTTCATTCTCTCCTTCCTCAACACCCCTTCTCACTCACTCGCTCTATCACTTGTGCTCTTTCCCCTTGCTCTGCATTTCATAGTGGAAACATCTCTTGAATGGAGCATTAGAAAATGAGGTTACATAAAATTAACAATCTACTTATTGGAAACCAAAAATATCACAAGACTGAATGTAACCCATTTCATTAATAAAAGGGACTTTTTAATCACCCCCCAAAAAACACATAAAGCACCAAGAGTGCTAGAAGAATATTATACGAGCTTGAAGACAGAATTGGGCAAATTCATTTGCAGTTGAAACTGAAGTTTGTTATTTATTCAGATATTATATGCACTGCCAATTTTTAGCTGAGATTCTAAAAGAACTCAGAGACAAAATGGACTTAAAGTTTTGTCAGAAGTGGGATTTGAACCCAAGTCTCCAGGAGAGACTGCGGCCTTAACACAGCGCCTTAGACCACTCGGCCATCCTGACCACATGTTGCTTGATCATCTACAGAGAGGGAAAGATATTGTGAACCAAAAAAAGCACACATTTTAGGTCATGAGTGGCTAGAGCAAGAAAAAAACTCACTGCACTTTTCCAAGTAGACAACCATATAAGCCCATGTGAGGGAAATGATCTGATTTTTTCTCTCTCAAGAAAAAAGTAGAGTAAACACACAATTGTCAGAAGTGGGATTTGAACCCACACCTCGAGAAGAGACTGCGACCTGAACGCAGCGCCTTAGACCACTCAGTCATCCTGACTTGCATGTGTGGAACCTTCCACAGGCCAGACAGCCATGCAAGTGGGGTACCGAAAAGACATGCCCTCAATTTATTTATCCTATTATAAGTACTTCCAACAGATCTTTGAACAATCCATAGAGAGCAGTACCTATGAAGAACTCTTTAGACCTTTAAGGCGTACAAAGAGAAAGTGCTATTAACCAGCCACTTGAACGGCCCAAAGCTGCTTTGAAATTGAGTCAACAGCCACCTCTTGGCTAGCTAAAGCAAATTCAACAAGGAATTTCAATGTCACAACATAGGGTGGAATACGCAAATCTAAGCAGCCCCTGATCACAGCCCTGAGGAAATTGCCGTAAGTGTGCTGGAGTCCAACTGTCTACCAGATGCTAGGCATTCTTCCATATTTGCATGGCATGTCTGGCCAGGGCATACAAGAGCATGACTCTTCCAGATGAGCTCTTACATGGGTCCTATGCTCATATAGTAAGGACTGCACTTTGTCAGCAAGACTTTATACAACCGAAATATATGAGAAACCCCAGCTCTCTTGACTAGATGAGGACGGAATCACATCCCAGGTGAAGACCAACAGATGCAACTTCCATCAGATGTTAACCTGAAAAAGGAGATTATATCTCCAAAAGTCATGTCAGAAGTGGGATTCGAACCCACGCCTCCAGAGGAGACTGCGGCCTAAACACAGCGCCTTAGACGACTTGGCCATCCAGACAGTGCAGAGTCTTAAGAAATGTATAAAAGTCACTCAGAAATTTCTGCCTCCATGCAAGCCTGAAATAATTTAAACCTTCAAACACAAGGTGCAACTTTATGCACAGGACAATAAACACAGAAGATCACATGTGAAAGCATTTCATTTCACAGGTGTACAATTTTTATGCTTTTAGAATACCTCATACCTCTCACCAGCTATTTAGGGTCCTGTATCCTACTCACAAAATTACCTTGCCTGCGACCTCTCTCTCTACACAAACAACTACTGCACAGGAAGTAGGAAGGCAGAAGGTGGGGCATATTATGCAAATGTATGCTGTCATTGTGCCTTGCAGATTCATGCAGGATTTCTAGATCCTTGCTGGATACAAGAGAGCAGACCTTGTTTCAGATCAACTGTCCCTAGCAGGGAACGTCTGAGCACATGCAGTCTTTTGCTCTCTAGCCCCTGGCCTGGGACTCACCCTCACTGGCTGAGGCGTGAATTTCTGCATACCAACGTTGCATAGATGGTACGTTTGTGGTCGGTTTGGGATGGGTGGGAGGTCAAAAGCAGGGAAAAGTATGTCGCCTTCACTTCTAGTCTCCTCTTCTAGGCCTACCTGCCGTTCACTCACTCTGTCTTTGTTTCATTCTCTCCTTCCTCAACACCCCTTCTCACTCACTCGCTCTATCACTTGTGCTCTTTCCCCTTGCTCTGCATTTCATAGTGGAAACATCTCTTGAATGGAGCATTAGAAAATGAGGTTACATAAAATTAACAATCTACTTATTGGAAACCAAAAATATCACAAGACTGAATGTAACCCATTTCATTAATAAAAGGGACTTTTTAATCACCCCCCAAAAAACACATAAAGCACCACGAGTGCTAGAAGAATATTATACGAGCTTGAAGACAGAATTGGGCAAATTCATTTGCAGTTGAAACTGAAGTTTGTTACTTATTCAGATATTATATGCACTGCCAATTTTTAGCTGAGATTCTAAAAGAACTCAGAGACAAAATGGACTTATCGTTTTGTCAGAAGTGGAATTCGAACCCACGTCTCCAGGAGAGACTGCGGTCTTAACACAGCGCCTTAGACCACTCGGCCATCCTGACCACATGTTGCTTGATCATCTACAGAGAGGGAAAGATATTGTGAACCAAAAAAAGCACACATCTTAGGTCATGAGTGGCTAGAGCAAGAAAAAAACTCACTGCACTTTTCCAAGTAGACAACCATATAAGCCCATGTGAGGGAAATGATCTGATTTTTTCTCTCTCAAGAAAAAAGTAGAGCAAACACACAATTGTCAGAAGTGGGATTTGAACCCACGCCTTGAGAAGAGACTGCGACCTGAACGCAGCACCTTAGACCACTCGGCCATCCTGACTTGCATTTGTGGAACCTTCCACAGGCCAGACAGCCATGCAAGTGGGGTACCGAAAAGGCATGCCCTCAATTTATTTATCCTATTATAAGTACTTCCAACAGATCTTTGAACAATCCATAGAGAGCAGTACCTATGAAGAACTCTTTAGACCTTTAAGGCGTACAAAGAGAAAGTGCTATTAACCAGCCACTTGAACGGCCCAAAGCTGCTTTGAAATTGAGTCAACAGCCACCTCTTGGCTAGCTAAAGCAAATTCAACAAGGAATTTCAATGTCACAACATAGGGTGGAATACGCAAATCTAAGCAGCCCCTGATCACAGCCCTGAGGAAATTGCCGTAAGTGAGCTGGAGTCCAACTGTCTACCAGATGCTAGGCATTCTTCCATATTTGCATGGCCTGTCTGGCCAGGGCATACAAGAGCATGACTCTTCCAGATGAGCTCTTACATGGGTCCTATGCTCATATAGTAGGGACTGCACTTTGTCAGCAAGACTTTATACAACCGAAATATATGAGAAACTCCAGCTCTCTTGACTAGATGAGGACGGAATCACATCCCAGGTGAAGACCAACAGATGCAACTTCCATCAGATGTTAACCTGAAAAAGGAGATTATATCTCCAAAAGTCATGTCAGAAGTGGGATTCGAACCCACGCCTCCAGAGGAGACTGCGGCCTAAACACAGATCCTTAGACCACTCGGCCATCCTGACAGTGCAGAGTCTTAAGAAATGTATAAAAGTCACTCAGAAATTTCTGCCTCCATGCAAGCCTGAAATAATTTAAACCTTCAAACACAAGGTGCAACTTTATGCACAGGACAATAAACACAGAAGATCACATGTGAAAGCATTTCATTTCACAGGTGTACAATTTTTATGCTTTTAGAATACCTCATACCTCTCACCAGCTATTTAGGGTCCTGTATCCTACTCACAAAATTACCTTGCCTGCGACCTCTCTCTCTACACAAACAACTACTGCACAGGAAGTAGGAAGGCAGAAGGTGGGGCATATTATGCAAATGTATGCTGTCATTGTGCCTTGCAGATTCATGCAGGATTTCTAGATCCTTGCTGGATACAAGAGAGCAGACCTTGTTTCAGATCAACTGTCCCTAGCAGGGAACGTCTGAGCACATGCAGTCTTTTGCTCTCTAGCCCCTGGCCTGGGACTCACCCTCACTGGCTGAGGCGTGAATTTCTGCATACCA
This sequence comes from Lissotriton vulgaris, assembly GCF_964263255.1. NCBI lineage: Eukaryota > Metazoa > Chordata > Amphibia > Caudata > Salamandridae > Lissotriton > Lissotriton vulgaris. Next base: position 152,531,589 of record NC_141696.1, on the reverse strand, counting down.
ACGTTGCATAGATGGTACGTTTGTGGTCGGTTTGGGATGGGTGGGAGGTCAAAAGCAGGGAAAAGTATGTCGCCGTCACTTCTAGTCTCCTCTTCTAGGCCTACCTGCCGTTCACTCACTCTGTCTTTGTTTCATTCTCTCCTTCCTCAACACCCCTTCTCACTCACTCGCTCTATCACTTGTGCTCTTTCCCCTTGCTCTGCATTTCATAGTGGAAACATCCCTTGAATGGAGCATTAGAAAATGAGGTTACATAAAATTAACAATCTACTTATTGGAAACCAAAAATATCACAAGACTGAATGTAACCCATTTCATTAATAAAAGGGACTTTTTAAGCACCCCCCAAAAAACACATAAAACACCACGAGTGCTAGAAGAATATTATACGAGCTTGAAGACAGAATTGGGCAGATTCATTTGCAGTTGAAACTGAAGTTTGTTACTTATTCAGATATTATATGCACTGCCAATTTTTAGCTGAGATTCTAAAAGAACTCAGAGACAAAATGGACTTAAAGTTTTGTCAGAAGTGGGATTCGAACCCACGCCTCCAGGTCAGACTGCGGCCTTAACGCAGCGCCTTAGACCACTCGGCCATCCTGAACACATGTTGCTTTATCATCAACAGAGAGGAAAAGATATTGTGAACCAAAAAAAGCACACATCTTAGGCCATGAGTGGCTAGAGCAAGAAAAAAACTCACTGCACTTTTCCAAGTAGACAACCATATAAGCCCATGTGAGGGAAATGATCTGATTTTTTCTCTCTCAAGAAAAAAGTAGAGTAAACACACAATTGTCAGAAGTGGGATTTGAACCCACGCCTCAAGAAGAGACTACAACCTGAATGCAGCGCCTTAGACCACTCGGCCATCCTGACTTGCATGTGTGGAACCTTCCACAGGCCAGACAGCCATGCAAGTGGGGTACCGAAAAGGCATGCCCTCAATTTATTTATCCTATTATAAGTACTTCCAACAGATCTTTGAACAATCCATAGAGAGCAGTACCTATGAAGAACTCTTTAGACCTTTAAGGCGTACAAAGAGAAAGTGCTATTCACCAGCCACTTGAACGGCCCAAAGCTGCTTTGAAATTGAGTCAACAGCCACCTCTTGGCTAGCTAAAGCAAATTCACCAAGGAATTTCAATGTCACAACATAGGGTGGAATACGCAAATCTAAGCAGCCCCTGATCACAGCCCTGAGGAAATTGCCGTAAGTGTGCTGGAGTCCAACTGTCTACCAGATGCTAGGCATTCTTCCATATTTGCATGGCCTGTCTGGCCAGGGCATACAAGAGCATGACTCTTCCAGATGAGCTCTTACATGGGTCCTATGCTCACATAGTAAGGACTGCACTTTGTCAGCAAGACTTTATATAACCGAAATATATGAGAAACCCCAGCTCTCTTGACTAGATGAGGACGGAATCACATCCCAGGTGAAGACCAACAGATGCAACTTCCATCAGATGTTAACCTGAAAAAGGAGATTATATCTCCAAAAGTCATGTCAGAAGTGGGATTTGAACCCACGCCTCCAGAGGAGACTGCAGCCTAAACACAGCACCTTAGACCACTCGGCCATCCTGACAGTGCAGAGTCTTAAGAAATGTATAAAAGTCACTCAGAAATTTCTGCCTCCATGCAAGCCTGAAATAATTTAAACCTTCAAACACAAGGTGCAACTTTATGCACAGGACAATAAACACAGAAGATCACATGTGAAAGCATTTCATTTCACAGGTGTACAATTTTTATGCTTTTAGAATACCTCATACCTCTCACCAGCTATTTAGGGTCCTGTATCCTACTCACAAAATTACCTTGCCTGCGACCTCTCTCTCTACATAAACAACTACTGCACAGGAAGTAGGAAGGCAGAAGGTGGGGCATATTATGCAAATGTATGCTGTCAATGTGCCTTGCAGATTCATGCAGGATTTCTAGATCCTTGCTGGATACAAGAGAGCAGACCTTGTTTCAGATCAACTGTCCCTAGCAGGGAACGTCTGAGCACATGCAGTCTTTTGCTCTCTAGCCCCTGGCCTAGGACTCACCCTCACTGGCTGAGGCGTGAATTTCTGCATACCAACGTTGCATAGATGGTACGTTTGTGGTCGGTTTGGGATGGGTGGAAGGTCAAAAGCAGGGAAAAGTATGTCGTTTTCACTTCTAGTCTCCTCTTCTAGGCCTACCTGCCGTTCACTCACTCTGTCTTTGTTTCATTCTCTCCTTCCTCAACACCCCTTCTAACTCACTTGCTCTTTCCCGTTGCTCTGCATTTCATAGTGGAAACATCTCTTGAATGGAGCATTAGAAAATGAGGTTACATAAAATTAACAATCTACTTATTGGAAACCAAAAATATCACAAGACTGAATGTAACCCATCTCATTAATAAAAGGGACTTTTTAAGCACTCCCCAAAAAACACATACAACACCACGAGGGCTAGAAGAATATTATACGAGCTTGAAGACAGAATTGGGCAAATTAATTTGCAGTTGAAACTGAAGTTTGTTATTTATTCAGATATTATAAGCACTGCCAATTTTTAGCTGAGATTCTAAAAGAACTCAGAGACAAAATGGACTTAAAGGTTTGTCAGAAGTGGGATTCGAACCCACGCCTCCAGGAGAGACTGCGGTCTTAACGCAGCGCCTTAGACCACTCGGGCATCCTGAGCACATGTTGCTTGATCATCAACAGAGAGGGAAAGATATTGTGAACCAAAAAAAGCACACATCTTAGGCCATGAGTGGCTAGAGCAAGAAAAAAACTCACTGCACTTTTCCAAGTAGACAACCATATAAGCCCATGTGAGGGAAATTATCTGATTTTTTCTCTCTCAAGAAAAAAGTAGAGTAAACACACAATTGTCAGAAGTGAGATTTGAACCCACACCTCCAGAAGAGACTATAACCTGAACGCAGCGCCTTAGACAACTCGGCCATCCTGTCTTGCATTTGTGGAACCTTCCACAGGCCAGACAGCCATGCAAGTGGGGTACCGAAAAGGCATGCCCTCAATTTATTTATCCTATTATAAGTACTTCCAACAGATCTTTGAACAATCCATAGAGAGCAGTACCTATGAAGAACTCTTTAGACCTTTAAGGCGTACAAAGAGAAAGTGCTATTCACCAGCCACTTGAACGGCCCAAAGCTGCTTTGAAATTGAGTCAACAGCCACCTCTTGGCTAGCTAAAGCAAATTCAACAAGGAATTTCAATGTCACAACATAGGGTGGAATACGCAAATCTAAGCAGCCCCTGATCACAGCCCTGAGGAAATTGCCGTAAGTGTGCTGGAGTCCAACTGTCTACCAGATGCTAGGCATTCTTCCATATTTGCATGGCCTGTCTGGCCAGGGCATACAAGAGCATGACTCTTCCAGATGAGCTCTTACATGGGTCCTATGCTCACATAGTAAGGACTGCACTTTGTCAGCAAGACTTTATACAACGGAAATATATGAGAAACCCCAGCTCTCTTGACTAGATGAGGACGGAATCACATCCCAGGTGAAGACCAACAGATGCAACTTCCATCAGATGTTAACCTGAAAAACAAGATTATATCTCCAAAAGTCATGTCAGAAGTGGGATTTGAACCCACGCCTCCAGAAGAAACTGCAGCCTAAACACAGCGCCTTAGACCACTCGGCCATCCTGACAGTGCAGAGTCTTAAGAAATGTATAAAAGTCACTTAGAAATTTCTGCCTCCATGCAAGCCTGAAATAATTTAAACCTTCAAACACAAGGTGCAACTTTATGCACAGGACAATAAACACAGAAGATCACATGTGAAAGCATTTCATTTCACAGGTGTACAATTTTTATGCTTTTAGAATACCTCATACCTCTCACCAGCTATTTAGGGTCCTGTATCCTACTCACAAAATTACCTTGCCTGCGACCTCTCTCTCTACACAAACAACTACTGCACAGGAAGTAGGAAGGCAGAAGGTGGGGCATATTATGCAAATGTATGCTGTCAATGTGCCTTGCAGATTCATGCAGGATTTCTAGATCCTTGCTGGATACAAGAGAGCAGACCTTGTTTCAGATCAACTGTCCCTAGCAGGGAACGTCTGAGCACATGCAGTCTTTTGCTCTCTAGCCCCTGGCCTGGGACTCACCCTCACTGGCTGAGGCGTGAATTTCTGCGATACCAACGTTGCATAGATGGTACGTTTGTGGTTGGTTTGGGATGGGTGGAAGGTCAAAAGCAGGGAAAAGTATGTCGCCTTCACTTCTAGTCTCCTCTTCTAGGCCTACCTGCCGTTCACTCACTCTGTCTTTGTTTCATTCTCTCCTTCCTCAACACCCCTTCTCACTCACTCGCTCTATCACTTGTGCTCTTTCCCCTTGCTCTGCATTTCATAGTGGAAACATCTCTTGAATGGAGCATTAGAAAATGAGGTTACATAAAATTAACAATCTACTTATTGGAAACCAAAAATATCACAAGACTGAATGTAACCCATTTCATTAATAAAAGGGACTTTTTAATCACCCCCCCAAAAAACACATAAAGCACCACGAGTGCTAGAAGAATATTATACGAGCTTGAAGACAGAATTGGGCAAATTCATTTGCAGTTGAAACTGAAGTTTGTTACTTATTTAGATATTATATGCACTGCCAATTTTTAGCTGAGATTCTAAAAGAACTCAGAGACAAAATGGACTTAAAGTTTTGTCAGAAGTGGGATTCGAACCCACGTCTCCAGGAGAGACTGTGGCCTTAACACAGCACCTTAGACCACTCGGCCATCCTGACCACATGTTGCTTGATCATCTACAGAGAGGGAAAGATATTGTGAACCAAAAAAAGCACACATCTTAGGTCATGAGTGGCTAGAGCAAGAAAAAAACTCACTGCACTTTTCCAAGTAGACAACCATATAAGCCCATGTGAGGGAAATGATCTGATTTTTTCTCTCTCAAGAAAAAAGTAGAGGAAACACACAATTGTCAGAAGTGGGATTTGAACCCACGCCTCGAGAAGAGACTGCGTCCTGAACGCAGCGCCTTAGACCACTCGGCCATCCTGACTTGCATTTGTGGAACCTTCCACAGGCCAGACAGCCATGCAAGTGGGGTACCGAAAAGGCATGCCCTCAATTTATTTATCCTATTATAAGTACTTCCAACAGATCTTTGAACAATCCATAGAGAGCAGTACCTATGAAGAACTCTTTAGACCTTTAAGGCGTACAAAGAGAAAGTGCTATTAACCAGCCACTTGAACGGCCCAAAGCTGCTTTGAAATTGAGTCAACAGCCACCTCTTGGCTAGCTAAAGCAAATTCAACAAGGAATTTCAATGTCACAACATAGGGTGGAATACGCAAATCTAAGCAGCCCCTGATCACAGCCCTGAGGAAATTGCCGTAAGTGAGCTGGAGTCCAACTGTCTACCAGATGCTAGGCATTCTTCCATATTTGCATGGCCTGTCTGGCCAGGGCATACAAGAGCATGACTCTTCCAGATGAGCTCTTACATGAGTCCTATGCTCATATAGTAGGGACTGCACTTTGTCAGCAAGACTTTATACAACCGAAATATATGAGAAACTCCAGCTCTCTTGACTAGATGAGGACGGAATCACATCCCAGGTGAAGACCAACAGATGCAACTTCCATCAGATGTTAACCTGAAAAAGGAGATTATATCTCCAAAAGTCATGTCAGAAGTGGGATTCGAACCCACGCCTCCAGAGGAGACTGCGGCCTAAACACAGATCCTTAGACCACTCGGCCATCCTGACAGTGCAGAGTCTTAAGAAATGTATAAAAGTCACTCAGAAATTTCTGCCTCCATGCAAGCCTGAAATAATTTAAACCTTCAAACACAAGGTGCAACTTTATGCACAGGACAATAAACACAGAAGATCACATGTGAAAGCATTTCATTTCACAGGTGTACAATTTTTATGCTTTTAGAATACCTCATACCTCTCACCAGCTATTTAGGGTCCTGTATCCTACTCACAAAATTACCTTGCCTGCGACCTCTCTCTCTACACAAACAACTACTGCACAGGAAGTAGGAAGGCAGAAGGTGGGGCATATTATGCAAATGTATGCTGTCATTGTGCCTTGCAGATTCATGCAGGATTTCTAGATCCTTGCTGGATACAAGAGAGCAGACCTTGTTTCAGATCAACTGTCCCTAGCAGGGAACGTCTGAGCACATGCAGTCTTTTGCTCTCTAGCCCCTGGCCTGGGACTCACCCTCACTGGCTGAGGCGTGAATTTCTGCATACCAACGTTGCATAGATGGTACGTTTGTGGTCGGTTTGGGATGGGTGGGAGGTCAAAAGCAGGGAAAAGTATGTCGCCGTCACTTCTAGTCTCCTCTTCTAGGCCTACCTGCCGTTCACTCACTCTGTCTTTGTTTCATTCTCTCCTTCCTCAACACCCCTTCTCACTCACTCGCTCTATCACTTGTGCTCTTTCCCCTTGCTCTGCATTTCATAGTGGAAACATCCCTTGAATGGAGCATTAGAAAATGAGGTTACATAAAATTAACAATCTACTTATTGGAAACCAAAAATATCACAAGACTGAATGTAACCCATTTCATTAATAAAAGGGACTTTTTAATCACCCCCCCAAAAAACACATAAAGCACCACGAGTGCTAGAAGAATATTATACGAGCTTGAAGACAGAATTGGGCAAATTCATTTGCAGTTGAAACTGAAGTTTGTTACTTATTTAGATATTATATGCACTGCCAATTTTTAGCTGAGATTCTAAAAGAACTCAGAGACAAAATGGACTTAAAGTTTTGTCAGAAGTGGGATTCGAACCCACGTCTCCAGGAGAGACTGTGGCCTTAACACAGCACCTTAGACCACTCGGCCATCCTGACCACATGTTGCTTGATGATCTACAGAGAGGGAAAGATATTGTGAACCAAAAAAAGCACACATTTTAGGTCATGAGTGGCTAGAGCAAGAAAAAAACTCACTGCACTTTTCCAAGTAGACAACCATATAAGCCCATGTGAGGGAAATGATCTGATTTTTTCTCTCTCAAGAAAAAAGTAGAGTAAACACACAATTGTCAGAAGTGGGATTTGAACCCACACCTCGAGAAGAGACTGCGACCTGAACGCAGCGCCTTAGACCACTCAGTCATCCTGACTTGCATGTGTGGAACCTTCCACAGGCCAGACAGCCATGCAAGTGGGGTACCGAAAAGGCATGCCCTCAATTTATTTATCCTATTATAAGTACTTCCAACAGATCTTTGAACAATCCATAGAGAGCAGTACCTATGAAGAACTCTTTAGACCTTTAAGGCGTACAAAGAGAAAGTGCTATTAACCAGCCACTTGAACGGCCCAAAGCTGCTTTGAAATTGAGTCAACAGCCACCTCTTGGCTAGCTAAAGCAAATTCAACAAGGAATTTCAATGTCACAACATAGGGTGGAATACGCAAATCTAAGCAGCCCCTGATCACAGCCCTGAGGAAATTGCCGTAAGTGTGCTGGAGTCCAACTGTCTACCAGATGCTAGGCATTCTTCCATATTTGCATGGCATGTCTGGCCAGGGCATACAAGAGCATGACTCTTCCAGATGAGCTCTTACATGGGTCCTATGCTCATATAGTAAGGACTGCACTTTGTCAGCAAGACTTTATACAACCGAAATATATGAGAAACCCCAGCTCTCTTGACTAGATGAGGACGGAATCACATCCCAGGTGAAGACCAACAGATGCAACTTCCATCAGATGTTAACCTGAAAAAGGAGATTATATCTCCAAAAGTCATGTCAGAAGTGGGATTCGAACCCACGCCTCCAGAGGAGACTGCGGCCTAAACACAGCGCCTTAGACCACTTGGCCATCCAGACAGTGCAGAGTCTTAAGAAATGTATAAAAGTCACTCAGAAATTTCTGCCTCCATGCAAGCCTGAAATAATTTAAACCTTCAAACACAAGGTGCAACTTTATGCACAGGACAATAAACACAGAAGATCACATGTGAAAGCATTTCATTTCACAGGTGTACAATTTTTATGCTTTTAGAATACCTCATACCTCTCACCAGCTATTTAGGGTCCTGTATCCTACTCACAAAATTACCTTGCCTGCGACCTCTCTCTCTACACAAACAACTACTGCACAGGAAGTAGGAAGGCAGAAGGTGGGGCATATTATGCAAATGTATGCTGTCATTGTGCCTTGCAGATTCATGCAGGATTTCTAGATCCTTGCTGGATACAAGAGAGCAGACCTTGTTTCAGATCAACTGTCCCTAGCAGGGAACGTCTGAGCACATGCAGTCTTTTGCTCTCTAGCCCCTGGCCTGGGACTCACCCTCACTGGCTGAGGCGTGAATTTCTGCATACCAACGTTGCATAGATGGTACGTTTGTGGTCGGTTTGGGATGGGTGGGAGGTCAAAAGCAGGGAAAAGTATGTCGCCTTCACTTCTAGTCTCCTCTTCTAGGCCTACCTGCCGTTCACTCACTCTGTCTTTGTTTCATTCTCTCCTTCCTCAACACCCCTTCTCACTCACTCGCTCTATCACTTGTGCTCTTTCCCCTTGCTCTGCATTTCATAGTGGAAACATCTCTTGAATGGAGCATTAGAAAATGAGGTTACATAAAATTAACAATCTACTTATTGGAAACCAAAAATATCACAAGACTGAATGTAACCCATTTCATTAATAAAAGGGACTTTTTAATCACCCCCCAAAAAACACATAAAGCACCACGAGTGCTAGAAGAATATTATACGAGCTTGAAGACAGAATTGGGCAAATTCATTTGCAGTTGAAACTGAAGTTTGTTACTTATTCAGATATTATATGCACTGCCAATTTTTAGCTGAGATTCTAAAAGAACTCAGAGACAAAATGGACTTATCGTTTTGTCAGAAGTGGAATTCGAACCCACGTCTCCAGGAGAGACTGCGGTCTTAACACAGCGCCTTAGACCACTCGGCCATCCTGACCACATGTTGCTTGATCATCTACAGAGAGGGAAAGATATTGTGAACCAAAAAAAGCACACATCTTAGGTCATGAGTGGCTAGAGCAAGAAAAAAACTCACTGCACTTTTCCAAGTAGACAACCATATAAGCCCATGTGAGGGAAATGATCTGATTTTTTCTCTCTCAAGAAAAACAGTAGAGCAAACACACAATTGTCAGAAGTGGGATTTGAACCCACGCCTCGAGAAGAGACTGCGACCTGAACGCAGCGCCTTAGACCACTCGGCCATCCTGACTTGCATTTGTGGAACCTTCCACAGGCCAGACAGCCATGCAAGTGGGGTACCGAAAAGGCATGCCCTCAATTTATTTATCCTATTATAAGTACTTCCAACAGATCTTTGAACAATCCATAGAGAGCAGTACCTATGAAGAACTCTTTAGACCTTTAAGGCGTACAAAGAGAAAGTGCTATTAACCAGCCACTTGAACGGCCCAAAGCTGCTTTGAAATTGAGTCAACAGCCACCTCTTGGCTAGCTAAAGCAAATTCACCAAGGAATTTCAATGTCACAACATAGGGTGGAATACGCAAATCTAAGCAGCCCCTGATCACAGCCCTGAGGAAATTGCCGTAAGTGAGCTGGAGTCCAACTGTCTACCAGATGCTAGGCATTCTTCCATATTTGCATGGCCTGTCTGGCCAGGGCATACAAGAGCATGACTCTTCCAGATGAGCTCTTACATGGGTCCTATGCTCATATAGTAGGGACTGCACTTTGTCAGCAAGACTTTATACAACCGAAATATATGAGAAACTCCAGCTCTCTTGACTAGATGAGGACGGAATCACATCCCAGGTGAAGACCAACAGATGCAACTTCCATCAGATGTTAACCTGAAAAAGGAGATTATATCTCCAAAAGTCATGTCAGAAGTGGGATTCGAACCCACGCCTCCAGAGGAGACTGCGGCCTAAACACAGATCCTTAGACCACTCGGCCATCCTGACAGTGCAGAGTCTTAAGAAATGTATAAAAGTCACTCAGAAATTTCTGCCTCCATGCAAGCCTGAAATAATTTAAACCTTCAAACACAAGGTGCAACTTTATGCACAGGACAATAAACACAGAAGATCACATGTGAAAGCATTTCATTTCACAGGTGTACAATTTTTATGCTTTTAGAATACCTCATACCTCTCACCAGCTATTTAGGGTCCTGTATCCTACTCACAAAATTACCTTGCCTGCGACCTCTCTCTCTACACAAACAACTACTGCACAGGAAGTAGGAAGGCAGAAGGTGGGGCATATTATGCAAATGTATGCTGTCATTGTGCCTTGCAGATTCATGCAGGATTTCTAGATCCTTGCTGGATACAAGAGAGCAGACCTTGTTTCAGATCAACTGTCCCTAGCAGGGAACGTCTGAGCACATGCAGTCTTTTGCTCTCTAGCCCCTGGCCTGGGACTCACCCTCACTGGCTGAGGCGTGAATTTCTGCATACCAACGTTGCATAGATGGTACGTTTGTGGTCGGTTTGGGATGGGTGGGAGGTCAAAAGCAGGGAAAAGTATGTCGCCGTCACTTCTAGTCTCCTCTTCTAGGCCTACCTGCCGTTCACTCACTCTGTCTTTGTTTCATTCTCTCCTTCCTCAACACCCCTTCTCACTCACTCGCTCTATCACTTGTGCTCTTTCCCCTTGCTCTGCATTTCATAGTGGAAACATCCCTTGAATGGAGCATTAGAAAATGAGGTTACATAAAATTAACAATCTACTTATTGGAAACCAAAAATATCACAAGACTGAATGTAACCCATTTCATTAATAAAAGGGACTTTTTAAGCACCCCCCAAAAAACACATAAAACACCACGAGTGCTAGAAGAATATTATACGAGCTTGAAGACAGAATTGGGCAGATTCATTTGCAGTTGAAACTGAAGTTTGTTACTTATTCAGATATTATATGCACTGCCAATTTTTAGCTGAGATTCTAAAAGAACTCAGAGACAAAATGGACTTAAAGTTTGGTCAGAAGTGGGATTCGAACCCACGCCTCCAGGTGAGACTGCGGCCTTAACGCAGCGCCTTAGACCACTCGGCCATCCTGAACACATGTTGCTTTATCATCAACAGAGAGGAAAAGATATTGTGAACCAAAAAAAGCACACATCTTAGGCCATGAGTGGCTAGAGCAAGAAAAAAACTCACTGCACTTTTCCAAGTAGACAACCATATAAGCCCATGTGAGGGAAATGATCTGATTTTTTCTCTCTCAAGAAAAAAGTAGAGTAAACACACAATTGTCAGAAGTGGGATTTGAACCCACGCCTCAAGAAGAGACTACAACCTGAATGCAGCGCCTTAGACCACTCGGCCATCCTGACTTGCATGTGTGGAACCTTCCACAGGCCAGACAGCCATGCAAGTGGGGTACCGAAAAGGCATGCCCTCAATTTATTTATCCTATTATAAGTACTTCCAACAGATCTTTGAACAATCCATAGAGAGCAGTACCTATGAAGAACTCTTTAGACCTTTAAGGCGTACAAAGAGAAAGTGCTATTCACCAGCCACTTGAACGGCCCAAAGCTGCTTTGAAATTGAGTCAACAGCCACCTCTTGGCTAGCTAAAGCAAATTCACCAAGGAATTTCAATGTCACAACATAGGGTGGAATACGCAAATCTAAGCAGCCCCTGATCACAGCCCTGAGGAAATTGCCGTAAGTGTGCTGGAGTCCAACTGTCTACCAGATGCTAGGCATTCTTCCATATTTGCATGGCCTGTCTGGCCAGGGCATACAAGAGCATGACTCTTCCAGATGAGCTCTTACATGGGTCCTATGCTCACATAGTAAGGACTGCACTTTGTCAGCAAGACTTTATACAACCGAAATATATGAGAAACCCCAGCTCTCTTGACTAGATGAGGACGGAATCACATCCCAGGTGAAGACCAACAGATGCAACTTCCATCAGATGTTAACCTGAAAAAGGAGATTATATCTCCAAAAGTCATGTCAGAAGTGGGATTTGAACCCACGCCTCCAGAGGAGACTGCAGCCTAAACACAGCACCTTAGACCACTCGGCCATCCTGACAGTGCAGAGTCTTAAGAAATGTATAAAAGTCACTCAGAAATTTCTGCCTCCATGCAAGCCTGAAATAATTTAAACCTTCAAACACAAGGTGCAACTTTATGCACAGGACAATAAACACAGAAGATCACATGTGAAAGCATTTCATTTCACAGGTGTACAATTTTTATGCTTTTAGAATACCTCATACCTCTCACCAGCTATTTAGGGTCCTGTATCCTACTCACAAAATTACCTTGCCTGCGACCTCTCTCTCTACATAAACAACTACTGCACAGGAAGTAGGAAGGCAGAAGGTGGGGCATATTATGCAAATGTATGCTGTCAATGTGCCTTGCAGATTCATGCAGGATTTCTAGATCCTTGCTGGATACAAGAGAGCAGACCTTGTTTCAGATCAACTGTCCCTAGCAGGGAACGTCTGAGCACATGCAGTCTTTTGCTCTCTAGCCCCTGGCCTAGGACTCACCCTCACTGGCTGAGGCGTGAATTTCTGCATACCAACGTTGCATAGATGGTACGTTTGTGGTCGGTTTGGGATGGGTGGAAGGTCAAAAGCAGGGAAAAGTATGTCGTTTTCACTTCTAGTCTCCTCTTCTAGGCCTACCTGCCGTTCACTCACTCTGTCTTTGTTTCATTCTCTCCTTCCTCAACACCCCTTCTAACTCACTTGCTCTTTCCCGTTGCTCTGCATTTCATAGTGGAAACATCTCTTGAATGGAGCATTAGAAAATGAGGTTACATAAAATTAACAATCTACTTATTGGAAACCAAAAATATCACAAGACTGAATGTAACCCATCTCATTAATAAAAGGGACTTTTTAAGCACTCCCCAAAAAACACATACAACACCACGAGGGCTAGAAGAATATTATACGAGCTTGAAGACAGAATTGGGCAAATTAATTTGCAGTTGAAACTGAAGTTTGTTATTTATTCAGATATTATAAGCACTGCCAATTTTTAGCTGAGATTCTAAAAGAACTCAGAGACAAAATGGACTTAAAGGTTTGTCAGAAGTGGGATTCGAACCCACGCCTCCAGGAGAGACTGCGGTCTTAACGCAGCGCCTTAGACCACTCGGGCATCCTGAGCACATGTTGCTTGATCATCAACAGAGAGGGAAAGATATTGTGAACCAAAAAAAGCACACATCTTAGGCCATGAGTGGCTAGAGCAAGAAAAAAACTCACTGCACTTTTCCAAGTAGACAACCATATAAGCCCATGTGAGGGAAATTATCTGATTTTTTCTCTCTCAAGAAAAAAGTAGAGTAAACACACAATTGTCAGAAGTGAGATTTGAACCCACACCTCCAGAAGAGACTATAACCTGAACGCAGCGCCTTAGACAACTCGGCTATCCTGTCTTGCATTTGTGGAACCTTCCACAGGCCAGACAGCCATGCAAGTGGGGTACCGAAAAGGCATGCCCTCAATTTATTTATCCTATTATAAGTACTTCCAACAGATCTTTGAACAATCCATAGAGAGCAGTACCTATGAAGAACTCTTTAGACCTTTAAGGCGTACAAAGAGAAAGTGCTATTCACCAGCCACTTGAACGGCCCAAAGCTGCTTTGAAATTGAGTCAACAGCCACCTCTTGGCTAGCTAAAGCAAATTCAACAAGGAATTTCAATGTCACAACATAGGGTGGAATACGCAAATCTAAGCAGCCCCTGATCACAGCCCTGAGGAAATTGCCGTAAGTGTGCTGGAGTCCAACTGTCTACCAGATGCTAGGCATTCTTCCATATTTGCATGGCCTGTCTGGCCAGGGCATACAAGAGCATGACTCTTCCAGATGAGCTCTTACATGGGTCCTATGCTCACATAGTAAGGACTGCACTTTGTCAGCAAGACTTTATACAACCGAAATATATGAGAAACCCCAGCTCTCTTGACTAGATGAGGACGGAATCACATCCCAGGTGAAGACCAACAGATGCAACTTCCATCAGATGTTAACCTGAAAAAGGAGATTATATCTCCAAAAGTCATGTCAGAAGTGGGATTTGAACCCACGCCTCCAGAAGAAACTGCAGCCTAAACACAGCGCCTTAGACCACTCGGCCATCCTGACAGTGCAGAGTCTTAAGAAATGTATAAAAGTCACTCAGAAATTTCTGCCTCCATGCAAGCCTGAAATAATTTAAACCTTCAAACACAAGGTGCAACTTTATGCACAGGACAATAAACACAGAAGATCACATGTGAAAGCATTTCATTTCACAGGTGTACAATTTTTATGCTTTTAGAATACCTCATACCTCTCACCAGCTATTTAGGGTCCTGTATCCTACTCACAAAATTACCTTGCCTGCGACCTCTCTCTCTACACAAACAACTACTGCACAGGAAGTAGGAAGGCAGAAGGTGGGGCATATTATGCAAATGTATGCTGTCAATGTGCCTTGCAGATTCATGCAGGATTTCTAGATCCTTGCTGGATACAAGAGAGCAGACCTTGTTTCAGATCAACTGTCCCTAGCAGGGAACGTCTGAGCACATGCAGTCTTTTGCTCTCTAGCCCCTGGCCTGGGACTCACCCTCACTGGCTGAGGCGTGAATTTCTGCATACCAACGTTGCATAGATGGTACGTTTGTGGTCGGTTTGGGATGGGTGGGAGGTCAAAAGCAGGGAAAAGTATGTCGCCTTCACTTCTAGTCTCCTCTTCTAGGCCTACCTGCCGTTCACTCACTCTGTCTTTGTTTCATTCTCTCCTTCCTCAACACCCCTTCTCACTCACTCGCTCTATCACTTGTGCTCTTTCCCCTTGCTCTGCATTTCATAGTGGAAACATCTCTTGAATGGAGCATTAGAAAATGAGGTTACATAAAATTAACAATCTACTTATTGGAAACCAAAAATATCACAAGACTGAATGTAACCCATTTCATTAATAAAAGGGACTTTTTAATCACCCCCCCAAAAAACACATAAAGCACCACGAGTGCTAGAAGAATATTATACGAGCTTGAAGACAGAATTGGGCAAATTCATTTGCAGTTGAAACTGAAGTTTGTTACTTATTTAGATATTATATGCACTGCCAATTTTTAGCTGAGATTCTAAAAGAACTCAGAGACAAAATGGACTTAAAGTTTTGTCAGAAGTGGGATTCGAACCCACGTCTCCAGGAGAGACTGTGGCCTTAACACAGCACCTTAGACCACTCGGCCATCCTGACCACATGTTGCTTGATCATCTACAGAGAGGGAAAGATATTGTGAACCAAAAAAAGCACACATCTTAGGTCATGAGTGGCTAGAGCAAGAAAAAAACTCACTGCACTTTTCCAAGTAGACAACCATATAAGCCCATGTGAGGGAAATGATCTGATTTTTTCTCTCTCAAGAAAAAAGTAGAGGAAACACACAATTGTCAGAAGTGGGATTTGAATCCACGCCTCGAGAAGAGACTGCGTCCTGAACGCAGCGCCTTAGACCACTCGGCCATCCTGACTTGCATTTGTGGAACCTTCCACAGGCCAGACAGCCATGCAAGTGGGGTACCGAAAAGGCATGCCCTCAATTTATTTATCCTATTATAAGTACTTCCAACAGATCTTTGAACAATCCATAGAGAGCAGTACCTATGAAGAACTCTTTAGACCTTTAAGGCGTACAAAGAGAAAGTGCTATTAACCAGCCACTTGAACGGCCCAAAGCTGCTTTGAAATTGAGTCAACAGCCACCTCTTGGCTAGCTAAAGCAAATTCAACAAGGAATTTCAATGTCACAACATAGGGTGGAATACGCAAATCTAAGCAGCCCCTGATCACAGCCCTGAGGAAATTGCCGTAAGTGAGCTGGAGTCCAACTGTCTACCAGATGCTAGGCATTCTTCCATATTTGCATGGCCTGTCTGGCCAGGGCATACAAGAGCATGACTCTTCCAGATGAGCTCTTACATGGGTCCTATGCTCATATAGTAGGGACTGCACTTTGTCAGCAAGACTTTATACAACCGAAATATATGAGAAACTCCAGCTCTCTTGACTAGATGAGGACGGAATCACATCCCAGGTGAAGACCAACAGATGCAACTTCCATCAGATGTTAACCTGAAAAAGGAGATTATATCTCCAAAAGTCATGTCAGAAGTGGGATTCGAACCCACGCCTCCAGAGGAGACTGCGGCCTAAACACAGATCCTTAGACCACTCGGCCATCCTGACAGTGCAGAGTCTTAAGAAATGTATAAAAGTCACTCAGAAATTTCTGCCTCCATGCAAGCCTGAAATAATTTAAACCTTCCAACACAAGGTGCAACTTTATGCACAGGACAATAAACACAGAAGATCACATGTGAAAGCATTTCATTTCACAGGTGTACAATTTTTATGCTTTTAGAATACCTCATACCTCTCACCAGCTATTTAGGGTCCTGTATCCTACTCACAAAATTACCTTGCCTGCGACCTCTCTCTCTACACAAACAACTACTGCACAGGAAGTAGGAAGGCAGAAGGTGGGGCATATTATGCAAATGTATGCTGTCATTGTGCCTTGCAGATTCATGCAGGATTTCTAGATCCTTGCTGGATACAAGAGAGCAGACCTTGTTTCAGATCAACTGTCCCTAGCAGGGAACGTCTGAGCACATGCAGTCTTTTGCTCTCTAGCCCCTGGCCTGGGACTCACCCTCACTGGCTGAGGCGTGAATTTCTGCATACCAACGTTGCATAGATGGTACGTTTGTGGTCGGTTTGGGATGGGTGGGAGGTCAAAAGCAGGGAAAAGTATGTCGCCGTCACTTCTAGTCTCCTCTTCTAGGCCTACCTGCCGTTCACTCACTCTGTCTTTGTTTCATTCTCTCCTTCCTCAACACCCCTTCTCACTCACTCGCTCTATCACTTGTGCTCTTTCCCCTTGCTCTGCATTTCATAGTGGAAACATCCCTTGAATGGAGCATTAGAAAATGAGGTTACATAAAATTAACAATCTACTTATTGGAAACCAAAAATATCACAAGACTGAATGTAACCCATTTCATTAATAAAAGGGACTTTTTAATCACCCCCCCAAAAAACACATAAAGCACCACGAGTGCTAGAAGAATATTATACGAGCTTGAAGACAGAATTGGGCAAATTCATTTGCAGTTGAAACTGAAGTTTGTTACTTATTTAGATATTATATGCACTGCCAATTTTTAGCTGAGATTCTAAAAGAACTCAGAGACAAAATGGACTTAAAGTTTTGTCAGAAGTGGGATTCGAACCCACGTCTCCAGGAGAGACTGTGGCCTTAACACAGCACCTTAGACCACTCGGCCATCCTGACCACATGTTGCTTGATCATCTACAGAGAGGGAAAGATATTGTGAACCAAAAAAAGCACACATCTTAGGTCATGAGTGGCTAGAGCAAGAAAAAAACTCACTGCACTTTTCCAAGTAGACAACCATATAAGCCCATGTGAGGGAAATGATCTGATTTTTTCTCTCTCAAGAAAAAAGTAGAGGAAACACACAATTGTCAGAAGTGGGATTTGAACCCACGCCTCGAGAAGAGACTGCGTCCTGAACGCAGCGCCTTAGACCACTCGGCCATCCTGACTTGCATTTGTGGAACCTTCCACAGGCCAGACAGCCATGCAAGTGGGGTACCGAAAAGGCATGCCCTCAATTTATTTATCCTATTATAAGTACTTCCAACAGATCTTTGAACAATCCATAGAGAGCAGTACCTATGAAGAACTCTTTAGACCTTTAAGGCGTACAAAGAGAAAGTGCTATTAACCAGCCACTTGAACCGCCCCAAAGCTGCTTTGAAATTGAGTCAACAGCCACCTCTTGGCTAGCTAAAGCAAATTCAACAAGGAATTTCAATGTCACAACATAGGGTGGAATACGCAAATCTAAGCAGCCCCTGATCACAGCCCTGAGGAAATTGCCGTAAGTGAGCTGGAGTCCAACTGTCTACCAGATGCTAGGCATTCTTCCATATTTGCATGGCCTGTCTGGCCAGGGCATACAAGAGCATGACTCTTCCAGATGAGCTCTTACATGGGTCCTATGCTCATATAGTAGGGACTGCACTTTGTCAGCAAGACTTTATACAACCGAAATATATGAGAAACTCCAGCTCTCTTGACTAGATGAGGACGGAATCACATCCCAGGTGAAGACCAACAGATGCAACTTCCATCAGATGTTAACCTGAAAAAGGAGATTATATCTCCAAAAGTCATGTCAGAAGTGGGATTCGAACCCACGCCTCCAGAGGAGACTGCGGCCTAAACACAGATCCTTAGACCACTCGGCCATCCTGACAGTGCAGAGTCTTAAGAAATGTATAAAAGTCACTCAGAAATTTCTGCCTCCATGCAAGCCTGAAATAATTTAAACCTTCAAACACAAGGTGCAACTTTATGCACAGGACAATAAACACAGAAGATCACATGTGAAAGCATTTCATTTCACAGGTGTACAATTTTTATGCTTTTAGAATACCTCATACCTCTCACCAGCTATTTAGGGTCCTGTATCCTACTCACAAAATTACCTTGCCTGCGACCTCTCTCTCTACACAAACAACTACTGCACAGGAAGTAGGAAGGCAGAAGGTGGGGCATATTATGCAAATGTATGCTGTCATTGTGCCTTGCAGATTCATGCAGGATTTCTAGATCCTTGCTGGATACAAGAGAGCAGACCTTGTTTCAGATCAACTGTCCCTAGCAGGGAACGTCTGAGCACATGCAGTCTTTTGCTCTCTAGCCCCTGGCCTGGGACTCACCCTCACTGGCTGAGGCGTGAATTTCTGCATACCAACGTTGCATAGATGGTACGTTTGTGGTCGGTTTGGGATGGGTGGGAGGTCAAAAGCAGGGAAAAGTATGTCGCCGTCACTTCTAGTCTCCTCTTCTAGGCCTACCTGCCGTTCACTCACTCTGTCTTTGTTTCATTCTCTCCTTCCTCAACACCCCTTCTCACTCACTCGCTCTATCACTTGTGCTCTTTCCCCTTGCTCTGCATTTCATAGTGGAAACATCCCTTGAATGGAGCATTAGAAAATGAGGTTACATAAAATTAACAATCTACTTATTGGAAACCAAAAATATCACAAGACTGAATGTAACCCATTTCATTAATAAAAGGGACTTTTTAATCACCCCCCCAAAAAACACATAAAGCACCACGAGTGCTAGAAGAATATTATACGAGCTTGAAGACAGAATTGGGCAAATTCATTTGCAGTTGAAACTGAAGTTTGTTACTTATTTAGATATTATATGCACTGCCAATTTTTAGCTGAGATTCTAAAAGAACTCAGAGACAAAATGGACTTAAAGTTTTGTCAGAAGTGGGATTCGAACCCACGTCTCCAGGAGAGACTGTGGCCTTAACACAGCACCTTAGACCACTCGGCCATCCTGACCACATGTTGCTTGATCATCTACAGAGAGGGAAAGATATTGTGAACCAAAAAAAGCACACATCTTAGGTCATGAGTGGCTAGAGCAAGAAAAAAACTCACTGCACTTTTCCAAGTAGACAACCATATAAGCCCATGTGAGGGAAATGATCTGATTTTTTCTCTCTCAAGAAAAAAGTAGAGGAAACACACAATTGTCAGAAGTGGGATTTGAACCCACGCCTCGAGAAGAGACTGCGTCCTGAACGCAGCGCCTTAGACCACTCGGCCATCCTGACTTGCATTTGTGGAACCTTCCACAGGCCAGACAGCCTTGCAAGTGGGGTACCGAAAAGGCATGCCCTCAATTTATTTATCCTATTATAAGTACTTCCAACAGATCTTTGAACAATCCATAGAGAGCAGTACCTATGAAGAACTCTTTAGACCTTTAAGGCGTACAAAGAGAAAGTGCTATTAACCAGCCACTTGAACGGCCCAAAGCTGCTTTGAAATTGAGTCAACAGCCACCTCTTGGCTAGCTAAAGCAAATTCAACAAGGAATTTCAATGTCACAACATAGGGTGGAATACGCAAATCTAAGCAGCCCCTGATCACAGCCCTGAGGAAATTGCCGTAAGTGAGCTGGAGTCCAACTGTCTACCAGATGCTAGGCATTCTTCCATATTTGCATGGCCTGTCTGGCCAGGGCATACAAGAGCATGACTCTTCCAGATGAGCTCTTACATGGGTCCTATGCTCATATAGTAGGGACTGCACTTTGTCAGCAAGACTTTATACAACCGAAATATATGAGAAACTCCAGCTCTCTTGACTAGATGAGGACGGAATCACATCCCAGGTGAAGACCAACAGATGCAACTTCCATCAGATGTTAACCTGAAAAAGGAGATTATATCTCCAAAAGTCATGTCAGAAGTGGGATTCGAACCCACGCCTCCAGAGGAGACTGCGGCCTAAACACAGATCCTTAGACCACTCGGCCATCCTGACAGTGCAGAGTCTTAAGAAATGTATAAAAGTCACTCAGAAATTTCTGCCTCCATGCAAGCCTGAAATAATTTAAACCTTCAAACACAAGGTGCAACTTTATGCACAGGACAATAAACACAGAAGATCACATGTGAAAGCATTTCATTTCACAGGTGTACAATTTTTATGCTTTTAGAATACCTCATACCTCTCACCAGCTATTTAGGGTCCTGTATCCTACTCACAAAATTACCTTGCCTGCGACCTCTCTCTCTACACAAACAACTACTGCACAGGAAGTAGGAAGGCAGAAGGTGGGGCATATTATGCAAATGTATGCTGTCATTGTGCCTTGCAGATTCATGCAGGATTTCTAGATCCTTGCTGGATACAAGAGAGCAGACCTTGTTTCAGATCAACTGTCCCTAGCAGGGAACGTCTGAGCACATGCAGTCTTTTGCTCTCTAGCCCCTGGCCTGGGACTCACCCTCACTGGCTGAGGCGTGAATTTCTGCATACCAACGTTGCATAGATGGTACGTTTGTGGTCGGTTTGGGATGGGTGGGAGGTCAAAAGCAGGGAAAAGTATGTCGCCGTCACTTCTAGTCTCCTCTTCTAGGCCTACCTGCCGTTCACTCACTCTGTCTTTGTTTCATTCTCTCCTTCCTCAACACCCCTTCTCACTCACTCGCTCTATCACTTGTGCTCTTTCCCCTTGCTCTGCATTTCATAGTGGAAACATCCCTTGAATGGAGCATTAGAAAATGAGGTTACATAAAATTAACAATCTACTTATTGGAAACCAAAAATATCACAAGACTGAATGTAACCCATTTCATTAATAAAAGGGACTTTTTAAGCACCCCCCAAAAAACACATAAAACACCACGAGTGCTAGAAGAATATTATACGAGCTTGAAGACAGAATTGGGCAGATTCATTTGCAGTTGAAACTGAAGTTTGTTACTTATTCAGATATTATATGCACTGCCAATTTTTAGCTGAGATTCTAAAAGAACTCAGAGACAAAATGGACTTAAAGTTTTGTCAGAAGTGGGATTCGAACCCACGCCTCCAGGAGAGACTGCGGCCTTAACGCAGCGCCTTAGACCACTCGGCCATCCTGAACACATGTTGCTTTATCATCAACAGAGAGGAAAAGATATTGTGAACCAAAAAAAGCACACATCTTAGGCCATGAGTGGCTAGAGCAAGAAAAAAACTCACTGCACTTTTCCAAGTAGACAACCATATAAGCCCATGTGAGGGAAATGATCTGATTTTTTCTGTCTCAAGAAAAAAGTAGAGTAAACACACAATTGTCAGAAGTGGGATTTGAACCCACGCCTCAAGAAGAGACTACAACCTGAATGCAGCGCCTTAGACCACTCGGCCATCCTGACTTGCATGTGTGGAACCTTCCACAGGCCAGACAGCCATGCAAGTGGGGTACCGAAAAGGCATGCCCTCAATTTATTTATCCTATTATAACTACTTCCAACAGATCTTTGAACAATCCATAGAGAGCAGTACCTATGAAGAACTCTTTAGACCTTTAAGGCGTACAAAGAGAAAGTGCTATTCACCAGCCACTTGAACGGCCCAAAGCTGCTTTGAAATTGAGTCAACAGCCACCTCTTGGCTAGCTAAAGCAAATTCACCAAGGAATTTCAATGTCACAACATAGGGTGGAATACGCAAATCTAAGCAGCCCCTGATCACAGCCCTGAGGAAATTGCCGTAAGTGTGCTGGAGTCCAACTGTCTACCAGATGCTAGGCATTCTTCCATATTTGCATGGCCTGTCTGGCCAGGGCATACAAGAGCATGACTCTTCCAGATGAGCTCTTACATGGGTCCTATGCTCACATAGTAAGGACTGCACTTTGTCAGCAAGACTTTATACAACCGAAATATATGAGAAACCCCAGCTCTCTTGACTAGATGAGGACGGAATCACATCCCAGGTGAAGACCAACAGATGCAACTTCCATCAGATGTTAACCTGAAAAAGGAGATTATATCTCCAAAAGTCATGTCAGAAGTGGGATTTGAACCCACGCCTCCAGAGGAGACTGCAGCCTAAACACAGCACCTTAGACCACTCGGCCATCCTGACAGTGCAGAGTCTTAAGAAATGTATAAAAGTCACTCAGAAATTTCTGCCTCCATGCAAGCCTGAAATAATTTAAACCTTCAAACACAAGGTGCAACTTTATGCACAGGACAATAAACACAGAAGATCACATGTGAAAGCATTTCATTTCACAGGTGTACAATTTTTATGCTTTTAGAATACCTCATACCTCTCACCAGCTATTTAGGGTCCTGTATCCTACTCACAAAATTACCTTGCCTGCGACCTCTCTCTCTACATAAACAACTACTGCACAGGAAGTAGGAAGGCAGAAGGTGGGGCATATTATGCAAATGTATGCTGTTAATGTGCCTTGCAGATTCATGCAGGATTTCTAGATCCTTGCTGGATACAAGAGAGCAGACCTTGTTTCAGATCAACTGTCCCTAGCAGGGAACGTCTGAGCACATGCAGTCTTTTGCTCTCTAGCCCCTGGCCTAGGACTCACCCTCACTGGCTGAGGCGTGAATTTCTGCATACCAACGTTGCATAGATGGTACGTTTGTGGTCGGTTTGGGATGGGTGGAAGGTCAAAAGCAGGGAAAAGTATGTCGCCTTCACTTCTAGTCTCCTCTTCTAGGCCTACCTGCCGTTCACTCACTCTGTCTTTGTTTCATTCTCTCCTTCCTCAACACCCCTTCTAACTCACTTGCTCTTTCCCGTTGCTCTGCATTTCATAGTGGAAACATCTCTTGAATGGAGCATTAGAAAATGAGGTTACATAAAATTAACAATCTACTTATTGGAAACCAAAAATATCACAAGACTGAATGTAACCCATCTCATTAATAAAAGGGACTTTTTAAGCACTCCCCAAAAAACACATACAACACCACGAGGGCTAGAAGAATATTATACGAGCTTGAAGACAGAATTGGGCAAATTAATTTGCAGTTGAAACTGAAGTTTGTTATTTATTCAGATATTATAAGCACTGCCAATTTTTAGCTGAGATTCTAAAAGAACTCAAAGACAAAATGGACTTAAAGGTTTGTCAGAAGTGGGATTCGAACCCACGCCTCCAGGAGAGACTGCGGTCTTAACGCAGCGCCTTAGACCACTCGGGCATCCTGAGCACATGTTGCTTGATCATCAACAGAGAGGGAAAGATATTGTGAACCAAAAAAGCACACATCTTAGGCCATGAGTGGCTAGAGCAAGAAAAAAACTCACTGCACTTTTCCAAGTAGACAACCATATAAGCCCATGTGAGGGAAATTATCTGATTTTTTCTCTCTCAAGAAAAAAGTAGAGTAAACACACAATTGTCAGAAGTGAGTTTTGAACCCACACCTCCAGAAGAGACTATAACCTAAACGCAGCGCCTTAGACAACTCGGCCATCCTGTCTTGCCTTTGTGGAACCTTCCACAGGCCAGACAGCCATGCAAGTGGGGTACCGAAAAGGCATGCCCTCAATTTATTTATCCTATTATAAGTACTTCCAACAGATCTTTGAACAATCCATAGAGAGAAGTACCTATGAAGAACTCTTTAGACCTTTAAGGCGTACAAAGAGAAAGTGCTATTCACCAGCCACTTGAACGGCCCAAAGCTGCTTTGAAATTGAGTCAACAGCCACCTCTTGCCTAGCTAAAGCAAATTCAACAAGGAATTTCAATGTCACAACATAGGGTGGAATACGCAAATCTAAGCAGCCCCTGATCACAGCCCTGAGGAAATTGCCGTAAGTGTGCTGGAGTCCAACTGTCTACCAGATGCTAGGCATTCTTCCATATTTGCATGGCCTGTCTGGCCAGGGCATACAAGAGCATGACTCTTCCAGATGAGCTCTTACATGGGTCCTATGCTCACATAGTAAGGACTGCACTTTGTCAGCAAGACTTTATACAATCGAAATATATGAGAAACCCCAGCTCTCTTGACTAGATGAGGACGGAATCACATCCCAGGTGAAGACCAACAGATGCAACTTCCATCAGATGTTAACCTGAAAAAGGAGATTATATCTCCAAAAGTCATGTCAGAAGTGGGATTTGAACCCACGCCTCCAGAAGAAACTGCAGCCTAAACACAGCGCCTTAGACCACTCGGCCATCCTGACAGTGCAGAGTCTTAAGAAATGTATAAAAGTCACTCAGAAATTTCTGCCTCCATGCAAGCCTGAAATAATTTAAACCTTCAAACAAAAGGTGCAACTTTATGCACAGGACAATAAACACAGAAGATCACATGTGAAAGCATTTCATTTCACAGGTGTACAATTTTTATGCTTTTAGAATACCTCATACCTCTCACCAGCTATTTAGGGTCCTGTATCCTACTCACAAAATTACCTTGCCTGCGACCTCTCTCTCTACACAAACAACTACTGCACAGGAAGTAGGAAGGCAGAAGGTGGGGCATATTATGCAAATGTATGCTGTCAATGTGCCTTGCAGATTCATGCAGGATTTCTAGATCCTTGCTGGATACAAGAGAGCAGACCTTGTTTCAGATCAACTGTCCCTAGCAGGGAACGTCTGAGCACATGCAGCCTTTTGCTCTCTAGCCCCTGGCCTGGGACTCACCCTCACTGGCTGAGGCGGGAATTTCTGCGATACCAACGTTGCATAGATGGTACGTTTGTGGTTGGTTTGGGATGGGTGGAAGGTCAAAAGCAGGGAAAAGTATGTCGCCTTCACTGCTAGTCTCCTCTTCTAGGCCTACCTGCCGTTCACTCACTCTGTCTTTGTTTCATTCTCTCCTTCCTCAACACCCCTTCTCACTCACTCGCTCTATCACTTGTGCTCTTTCCCCTTGCTCTGCATTTCATAGTGGAAACATCTCTTGAATGGAGCATTAGAAAATGAGGTTACATAAAATTAACAATCTACTTATTGGAAACCAAAAATATCACAAGACTGAATGTAACCCATTTCATTAATAAAAGGGACTTTTTAATCACCCCCCCAAAAAACACATAAAGCACCACGAGTGCTAGAAGAATATTATACGAGCTTGAAGACAGAATTGGGCAAATTCATTTGCAGTTGAAACTGAAGTTTGTTACTTATTTAGATATTATATGCACTGCCAATTTTTAGCTGAGATTCTAAAAGAACTCAGAGACAAAATGGACTTAAAGTTTTGTCAGAAGTGGGATTCGAACCCACGTCTCCAGGAGAGACTGTGGCCTTAACACAGCACCTTAGACCACTCGGCCATCCTGACCACATGTTGCTTGATCATCTGCAGAGAGGGAAAGATATTGTGAACCAAAAAAAGCACACATCTTAGGTCATGAGTGGCTAGAGCAAGAAAAAAACTCACTGCACTTTTCCAAGTAGACAACCATATAAGCCCATGTGAGGGAAATTATCTGATTTTTTCTCTCTCAAGAAAAAAGTAGAGTAAACACATAATTGTCAGAAGTGAGATTTGAACCCACACCTCCAGAAGAGACTATAACCTGAACGCAGCGCCTTAGACAACTCGGCCATCCTGTCTTGCATTTGTGGAACCTTCCACAGGCCAGACAGCCATGCAAGTGGGGTACCGAAAAGGCATGCCCTCAATTTATTTATCCTATTATAAGTACTTCCAACAGATCTTTGAACAATCCATAGAGAGCAGTACCTATGAAGAACTCTTTAGACCTTTAAGGCGTACAAAGAGAAAGTGCTATTCACCAGCCACTTGAACGGCCCAAAGCTGCTTTGAAATTGAGTCAACAGCCACCTCTTGGCTAGCTAAAGCAAATTCAACAAGGAATTTCAATGTCACAACATAGGGTGGAATACGCAAATCTAAGCAGCCCCTGATCACAGCCCTGAGGAAATTGCCGTAAGTGTGCTGGAGTCCAACTGTCTACCAGATGCTAGGCATTCTTCCATATTTGCATGGCCTGTCTGGCCAGGGCATACAAGAGCATGACTCTTCCAGATGAGCTCTTACATGGGTCCTATGCTCACATAGTAAGGACTGCACTTTGTCAGCAAGACTTTATACAACCGAAATATATGAGAAACCCCAGCTCTCTTGACTAGATGAGGACGGAATCACATCCCAGGTGAAGACCAACAGATGCAACTTCCATCAGATGTTAACCTGAAAAAGGAGATTATATCTCCAAAAGTCATGTCAGAAGTGGGATTTGAACCCACGCCTCCAGAAGAAACTGCAGCCTAAACACAGCGCCTTAGACCACTCGGCCATCCTGACAGTGCAGAGTCTTAAGAAATGTATAAAAGTCACTCAGAAATTTCTGCCTCCATGCAAGCCTGAAATAATTTAAACCTTCAAACACAAGGTGCAACTTTATGCACAGGACAATAAACACAGAAGATCACATGTGAAAGCATTTCATTTCACAGGTGTACAATTTTTATGCTTTTAGAATACCTCATACCTCTCACCAGCTATTTAGGGTCCTGTATCCTACTCACAAAATTACCTTGCCTGCGACCTCTCTCTCTACACAAACAACTACTGCACAGGAAGTAGGAAGGCAGAAGGTGGGGCATATTATGCAAATGTATGCTGTCATTGTGCCTTGCAGATTCATGCAGGATTTCTAGATCCTTGCTGGATACAAGAGAGCAGACCTTGTTTCAGATCAACTGTCCCTAGCAGGGAACGTCTGAGCACATGCAGTCTTTTGCTCTCTAGCCCCTGGCCTGGGACTCACCCTCACTGGCTGAGGCGTGAATTTCTGCATACCAACGTTGCATAGATGGTACGTTTGTGGTCGGTTTGGGATGGGTGGGAGGTCAAAAGCAGGGAAAAGTATGTCGCCTTCACTTCTAGTCTCCTCTTCTAGGCCTACCTGCCGTTCACTCACTCTGTCTTTGTTTCATTCTCTCCTTCCTCAACACCCCTTCTCACTCACTCGCTCTATCACTTGTGCTCTTTCCCCTTGCTCTGCATTTCATAGTGGAAACATCTCTTGAATGGAGCATTAGAAAATGAGGTTACATAAAATTAACAATCTACTTATTGGAAACCAAAAATATCACAAGACTGAATGTAACCCATTTCATTATTAAAAGGGACTTTTTAAGCACTCCCCAAAAAACACATACAACACCACGAGTGCTAGAAGAATATTATACGAGCTTGAAGACAGAATTGGGCAAATTAATTTGCAGTTGAAACTGAAGTTTGTTACTTATTCAGATATTATATGCACTGCCAATTTTTAGCTGAGATTCTAAAAGAACTCAGAGACAAAATGGACTTAAAGTTTTGTCAGAAGTGGGATTCGAACCCACGCCTCCAGGAGAGACTGCGGCCTTAACGCAGCGCCTTAGACCACTCGGCCATCCTGAACACATGTTGCTTTATCATCAACAGAGAGGAAAAGATATTGTGAACCAAAAAAAGCACACATCTTAGGCCATGAGTGGCTAGAGCAAGAAAAAAACTCACTGCACTTTTCCAAGTAGACAACCATATAAGCCCATGTGAGGGAAATGATCTGATTTTTTCTGTCTCAAGAAAAAAGTAGAGTAAACACACAATTGTCAGAAGTGGGATTTGAACCCACGCCTCAAGAAGAGACTACAACCTGAATGCAGCGCCTTAGACCACTCGGCCATCCTGACTTGCATGTGTGGAACCTTCCACAGGCCAGACAGCCATGCAAGTGGGGTACCGAAAAGGCATGCCCTCAATTTATTTATCCTATTATAAGTACTTCCAACAGATCTTTGAACAATCCATAGAGAGCAGTACCTATGAAGAACTCTTTAGACCTTTAAGGCGTACAGAGAGAAAGTGCTATTCACCAGCCACTTGAACGGCCCAAAGCAGCTTTGAAATTGAGTCAACAGCCACCTCTTGGCTAGCTAAAGCAAATTCAACAAGGAATTTCAATGTCACAACATAGGGTGGAATACGCAAATCTAAGCAGCCCCTGATCACAGCCCTGAGGAAATTGCCATAAGTGTGCTGGAGTCCAACTGTCTACCAGATGCTAGGCATTCTTCCATATTTGCATGGCCTGTCTGGCCAGGGCATACAAGAGCATGACTCTTCCAGATGAGCTCTGACATGGGTCCTATGCTCATATAGTAAGGACTGCACTTTGTCAGCAAGACTTTATACAACCGAAATATATGAGAAACCCCAGCTCTCTTGACTAGATGAGGACGGAATCACATCCCAGGTGAAGACCAACAGATGCAACTTCCATCAGATGTTAACCTGAAAAAGGAGATTATATCTCCAAAAGTCATGTCAGAAGTGGGATTTGAACCCACGCCTCCAGAGGAGACTGCGGCCTAAACACAGCGCCTTAGACCACTCGGCCATCCTGACAGTGCAGAGTCTTAAGAAATGTATAAAAGTCACTCAGAAATTTCTGCCTCCATGCAAGCCTGAAATAATTTAAACCTTCAAACACAAGGTGCAACTTTATGCACAGGACAATAAACACAGAAGATCACATGTGAAAGCATTTCATTTCACAGGTGTACAATTTTTATGCTTTTAGAATACCTCATACCTCTCACCAGCTATTTAGGGTCCTGTATCCTACTCACAAAATTACCTTGCCTGCGACCTCTCTCTCTACACAAACAACTACTGCACAGGAAGTAGGAAGGCAGAAGGTGGGGCATATTATGCAAATGTATGCTGTCATTGTGCCTTGCAGATTCATGCAGGATTTCTAGATCCTTGCTGGATACAAGAGAGCAGACCTTGTTTCAGATCAACTGTCCCTAGCAGGGAACGTCTGAGCACATGCAGTCTTTTGCTCTCTAGCCCCTGGCCTGGGACTCACCCTCACTGGCTGAGGCGTGAATTTCTGCATACCAACGTTGCATAGATGGTACGTTTGTGGTCGGTTTGGGATGGGTGGGAGGTCAAAAGCAGGGAAAAGTATGTCGCCTTCACTTCTAGTCTCCTCTTCTAGGCCTACCTGCCGTTCACTCACTCTGTCTTTGTTTCATTCTCTCCTTCCTCAACACCCCTTCTCACTCACTCGCTCTATCACTTGTGCTCTTTCCCCTTGCTCTGCATTTCATAGTGGAAACATCTCTTGAATGGAGCATTAGAAAATGAGGTTACATAAAATTAACAATCTACTTATTGGAAACCAAAAATATCACAAGACTGAATGTAACCCATTTCATTATTAAAAGGGACTTTTTAAGCACTCCCCAAAAAACACATACAACACCACGAGTGCTAGAAGAATATTATACGAGCTTGAAGACAGAATTGGGCAAATTAATTTGCAGTTGAAACTGAAGTTTGTTACTTATTCAGATATTATATGCACTGCCAATTTTTAGCTGAGATTCTAAAAGAACTCAGAGACAAAATGGACTTAAAGTTTTGTCAGAAGTGGGATTCGAACCCACGCCTCCAGGATAGACTGTGGCCTTAACGCAGCGCTTTAGACCACTCAGCCATCCTGACCACATGTTGCTTGATCATCTACAGAGAGGGAAAGATATTGTGAACCAAAAAAAGCACACATCTTAGGCCATGAGTGGCTAGAGCAAGAAAAAAACTCACTGCACTTTTCCAAGTAGACAACCATATAAGCCCATGTGAGGGAAATGATCTGATTTTTTCTGTCTCAAGAAAAAAGTAGAGTAAACACACAATTGTCAGAAGTGGGATTCAAACCCACGCCTCCAGAAGAGACTGCGACCTGAACACAGCGCCTTAGACCACTCGGCCATCCTGACTTGCATTTGTGGCACCTTCCACAGGCCAGACAGCCATGCAAGTGGGGTACCGAAAAGGCATTCCCTCAATTTATTTATCCTATTATAAGTACTTCCAACAGATCTTTGAACAATCCATACAGAGCAGTACCTATGAAGAACTCTTTAGACCTTTAAGGCGTACAGAGAGAAAGTGCTATTCACCAGCCACTTGAATGGCCCAAAGCTGCTTTGAAATTGAGTCAACAGCCACCTCTTGGCTAGCTAAAGCAAATTCAACAAGGAATTTCAATGTCACAACATAGGGTGGAATACGCAAATCTAAGCAGCCCCTGATCACAGCCCTGAGGAAATTGCCATAAGTGTGCTGGAGTCCAACTGTCTACCAGATGCTAGGCATTCTTTCATATTTGCATGGCCTGTCTGGCCAGGGCATACAAGAGCATGACTCTTCCAGATGAGCTCTTACATGGGTCCTATGCTCATATAGTAAGGACTGCACTTTGTCAGCAAGACTTTATACAACCGAAATATATGAGAAACCCCAGCTCTCTTGACTAGATGAGGACGGAATCACATCCCAGGTGAAGACCAACAGATGCAACTTCCATCAGATGTTAACCTGAAAAAGGAGATTATATCTCCAAAAGTCATGTCAGAAGTGGGATTCAAACCCACGCCTCCAGAGGAGACTGCGGCCTAAACACAGCGCTTTAGACCACTCGGCCATCCTGACAGTGCAGAGTCTTAAGAAATGTATAAAAGTCACTCAGAAATTTCTGCCTCCATGCAAGCCTGAAATAATTTAAACCTTCAAACACAAGGTGCAACTTTATGCACAGGACAATAAACACAGAAGATCACACGTGAAAGCATTTCATTTCACAGGTGTACAATTTCTATGCTTTTAGAATACCTCATACCTCTCACCAGCTATTTAGGGTCCTATATCCTACTCACAAAATTACCTTGCCTGCGACCTCTCTCTCTACACAAACAACTACTGCACAGGAAGTAGGAAGGCAGAAGGTGGGGCAGATTATCCAAATGTATGCTGTCATTGTGCCTTGCAGATTCATGCAGGATTTCTAGATCCTTGCTGGATACAAGAGAGCAGACCTTGTTTCAGATCAACTGTCCCTAGCAGGGAACGTCTGAGCACATGCAGTCTTTTGCTCTCTAGCCCCTGGTCTGGGACTCACCCTCACTGGCTGAGGCGTGAAGTTCTGCATACCAACGTTGCATAGATGGTACGTTTGTGGTCGGTTTGGGATGGGTGGGAGGTCAAAAGCAGGGAAAAGTATGTCGCCTTCACTTCTAGTTTCCTCTTCTAGGCCTACCTGCCGTTCACTCACTCTGTCTTTGTTTCATTCTCTCCTTCCTCAACACCCCTTCTCACTCACTCGCTCTATCACTTGTGCTCTTTCCCCTTGCTCTGCATTTCATAGTGGAAACATCTCTTGAATGGAGCATTAGAAAATGAGGATACATAAAATAAACAATCTACTTATTGGAAACCAAAAATATCACAAGACTGAAGGTAACCCATTTCATTAATAAAAGGGACTTTTTAAGCATCCCCCAAAAAACACATAAAACACCACGAGTGCTAGAAGAATATTATACGAGCTTGAAGACAGAATTGGGCAAATTCATTTGCAGTTGAAACTGAAGTTTGTTACTTATTCAGATATTATATGCACTGCCAATTTTTAGCTGAGATTCTAAAAGAACTCAGAGACAAAATGGACTTAAAGTTTTGTCAGAAGTGGGATTCGAACCCACGCCTCCAGGAGAGACTGCAGCCTTAACACAGCGCCTTAGACCACTCGGCCATCCTGACCACATGTTGCTTGATCATCTACAGAGAGGGAAAGATATTGTGAACCAAAAAAAGCACACATCTTAGGTCATGAGTGGCTAGAGCAAGAAAAAAACTCACTGCACTTTTCCAAGTAGACAACCATATAAGCCCATGTGAGGGAAATGATCTGATTTTTTCTCTCTCAAGAAAAAAGTAGAGTTAACACACAAATGTCAGAAGTGGGATTTGAACCCACGTCTCCAGCAGAGACTGCGACCTGAATGCAGCGCCTTAGACCACTCGGCCATCCTGACTTGCGTTTGTGGAACCTTCCACAGGCCAGACAGCCATGCAAGTGGGGTACCGAAAAGGCATGCCCTCAATTTATTTATCCTATTATATGTACTTCCAACAGATCTTTGAACAATCCATAGAGAGCAGTACCTATGAAGAACTCTTTAGACCTTTAAGGCGTACAAAGAGAAAGTGCTATTCACCAGCCACTTGAACGGCCCAAAGCTGCTTTGAAATTGAGTCAACAGCCACCTCTTGGCTAGCTAACGCAAATTCAACAAGGAATTTCAATGTCACAACATAGGGTGGAATACGCAAATCTAAGCAGCCCCTGATCACAGCCCTGAGGAAATTGCCGTAAGTGTGCTGAAGTCCGACTGTCTACCAGATGATAGGCATTCTTCCATATTTGCATGGCCTGTCTGGCCAGGGCATACAAGAGCATGACTCTTCCAGATGAGCTCTTACATGGGTCCTATGCTCATATAGTAAGGACTGCACTTTGTCAGCAAGACTTTATACAACCAAAATATATGAGAAACCCCTGCTCTCTTGACTAGATGAGGACGGAATCACGTCCCAGGTGAAGACCAACAGATGCAACTTCCATCAGATGTTAACCTAATAAAGGAGATTATATCTCCAAAAGTCACGTCAGATGTGGGATTCGAACCCACGACTCCAGAGGAGACTGCGGCCTAAACAAAGCACATTAGACCACTCGGCCATCCTGACAGTGCAGAGTCTTAAGAAATGTATAAAAGTCACTCAGAAATTTCTGCCTCCATGCAAGCCTGATATAATTTAAACCTTCAAACACAAGGTGCAACTTTATGCACAGGACAATAAACACAGAAGATCACATGTGAAAGCATTTCATTTCACAGGTGTACAATTTTTATGCTTTTAGAATACCTCATACCTCTCACCAGCTATTTAGGGTCCTGTATCCTACTCACAAAATTACCTTGCCTGCGACCTCTCTCTCTACACAAACAACTACTGCACAGGAAGTAGGAAGGCAGAAGGTGGGGCATATTATGCAAATGTATGCTGTCATTGTGCCTTGCAGATTCATGCAGGATTTCTAGATCCTTGCTGGATACAAGAGAGCAGACCTTGTTTCAGATCAACTGTCCCTAGCAGGGAACATCTGAGCACATGCAGTCTTTTGCTCTCTAGCCCCTGGCCTGGGACTCACCCTCACTGGCTGAGGCGTGAATTTCTGCATACCAACGTTGCATAGATGGTACGTTTGTGGTCGGTTTGGGATGGGTGGGAGGTCAAAAGCAGGGAAAAGTATGTCGCCTTCACTTCTAGTCTCCTCTTCTAGGCCTACCTGCCGTTCACTCACTCTGTCTTTGTTTCATTCTCTCCTTCCTCAACACCCCTTCTCACTCACTCGCTCTATCACTTGTGCTCTTTCCCCTTGCTCTGCATTTCATAGTGGAAACATCTCTTGAATGGAGCATTAGAAAATGAGGTTACATAAAATTAACAATCTACTTATTGGAAACCAAAAATATCACAAGACTGAATGTAACCCATTTCATTAATAAAAGGGACTTTTTAATCACCCCCCAAAAAACACATAAAGCACCACGAGTGCTAGAAGAATATTATACGAGCTTGAAGACAGAATTGGGCAAATTCATTTGCAGTTGAAACTGAAGTTTGTTATTTATTCAGATATTATATGCACTGCCAATTTTTAGCTGAGATTCTAAAAGAACTCAGAGACAAAATGGACTTAAAGTTTTGTCAGAAGTGGGATTTGAACCCAAGTCTCCAGGAGAGACTGCGGCCTTAACACAGCGCCTTAGACCACTCGGCCATCCTGACCACATGTTGCTTGATCATCTACAGAGAGGGAAAGATATTGTGAACCAAAAAAAGCACACATTTTAGGTCATGAGTGGCTAGAGCAAGAAAAAAACTCACTGCACTTTTCCAAGTAGACAACCATATAAGCCCATGTGAGGGAAATGATCTGATTTTTTCTCTCTCAAGAAAAAAGTAGAGTAAACACACAATTGTCAGAAGTGGGATTTGAACCCACACCTCGAGAAGAGACTGCGACCTGAACGCAGCGCCTTAGACCACTCAGTCATCCTGACTTGCATGTGTGGAACCTTCCACAGGCCAGACAGCCATGCAAGTGGGGTACCGAAAAGGCATGCCCTCAATTTATTTATCCTATTATAAGTACTTCCAACAGATCTTTGAACAATCCATAGAGAGCAGTACCTATGAAGAACTCTTTAGACCTTTAAGGCGTACAAAGAGAAAGTGCTATTAACCAGCCACTTGAACGGCCCAAAGCTGCTTTGAAATTGAGTCAACAGCCACCTCTTGGCTAGCTAAAGCAAATTCAACAGGGAATTTCAATGTCACAACATAGGGTGGAATACGCAAATCTAAGCAGCCCCTGATCACAGCCCTGAGGAAATTGCCGTAAGTGTGCTGGAGTCCAACTGTCTACCAGATGCTAGGCATTCTTCCATATTTGCATGGCATGTCTGGCCAGGGCATACAAGAGCATGACTCTTCCAGATGAGCTCTTACATGGGTCCTATGCTCATATAGTAAGGACTGCACTTTGTCAGCAAGACTTTATACAACCGAAATATATGAGAAACCCCAGCTCTCTTGACTAGATGAGGACGGAATCACATCCCAGGTGAAGACCAACAGATGCAACTTCCATCAGATGTTAACCTGAAAAAGGAGATTATATCTCCAAAAGTCATGTCAGAAGTGGGATTCGAACCCACGCCTCCAGAGGAGACTGCGGCCTAAACACAGCGCCTTAGACCACTTGGCCATCCAGACAGTGCAGAGTCTTAAGAAATGTATAAAAGTCACTCAGAAATTTCTGCCTCCATGCAAGCCTGAAATAATTTAAACCTTCAAACACAAGGTGCAACTTTATGCACAGGACAATAAACACAGAAGATCACATGTGAAAGCATTTCATTTCACAGGTGTACAATTTTTATGCTTTTAGAATACCTCATACCTCTCACCAGCTATTTAGGGTCCTGTATCCTACTCACAAAATTACCTTGCCTGCGACCTCTCTCTCTACACAAACAACTACTGCACAGGAAGTAGGAAGGCAGAAGGTGGGGCATATTATGCAAATGTATGCTGTCATTGTGCCTTGCAGATTCATGCAGGATTTCTAGATCCTTGCTGGATACAAGAGAGCAGACCTTGTTTCAGATCAACTGTCCCTAGCAGGGAACGTCTGAGCACATGCAGTCTTTTGCTCTCTAGCCCCTGGCCTGGGACTCACCCTCACTGGCTGAGGCGTGAATTTCTGCATACCAACGTTGCATAGATGGTACGTTTGTGGTCGGTTTGGGATGGGTGGGAGGTCAAAAGCAGGGAAAAGTATGTCGCCTTCACTTCTAGTCTCCTCTTCTAGGCCTACCTGCCGTTCACTCACTCTGTCTTTGTTTCATTCTCTCCTTCCTCAACACCCCTTCTCACTCACTCGCTCTATCACTTGTGCTCTTTCCCCTTGCTCTGCATTTCATAGTGGAAACATCTCTTGAATGGAGCATTAGAAAATGAGGTTACATAAAATTAACAATCTACTTATTGGAAACCAAAAATATCACAAGACTGAATGTAACCCATTTCATTAATAAAAGGGACTTTTTAATCACCCCCCAAAAAACACATAAAGCACCACGAGTGCTAGAAGAATATTATACGAGCTTGAAGACAGAATTGGGCAAATTCATTTGCAGTTGAAACTGAAGTTTGTTACTTATTCAGATATTATATGCACTGCCAATTTTTAGCTGAGATTCTAAAAGAACTCAGAGACAAAATGGACTTAACCTTTTGTCAAAAGTGGAATTCGAACCCACGTCTCCAGGAGAGACTGCGGTCTTAACACAGCGCCTTAGACCACTCGGCCATCCTGACCACATGTTGCTTGATCATCTACAGAGAGGGAAAGATATTGTGAACCAAAAAAAGCACACATCTTAGGTCATGAGTGGCTAGAGCAAGAAAAAAACTCACTGCACTTTTCCAAGTAGACAACCATATAAGCCCATGTGAGGGAAATGATCTGATTTTTTCTCTCTCAAGAAAAAAGTAGAGCAAACACACAATTGTCAGAAGTGGGATTTGAACCCACGCCTTGAGAAGAGACTGCGACCTGAACGCAGCACCTTAGACCACTCGGCCATCCTGACTTGCATTTGTGGAACCTTCCACAGGCCAGACAGCCATGCAAGTGGGGTACCGAAAAGGCATGCCCTCAATTTATTTATCCTATTATAAGTACTTCCAACAGATCTTTGAACAATCCATAGAGAGCAGTACCTATGAAGAACTCTTTAGACCTTTAAGGCGTACAAAGAGAAAGTGCTATTAACCAGCCACTTGAACGGCCCAAAGCTGCTTTGAAATTGAGTCAACAGCCACCTCTTGGCTAGCTAAAGCAAATTCAACAAGGAATTTCAATGTCACAACATAGGGTGGAATACGCAAATCTAAGCAGCCCCTGATCACAGCCCTGAGGAAATTGCCGTAAGTGAGCTGGAGTCCAACTGTCTACCAGATGCTAGGCATTCTTCCATATTTGCATGGCCTGTCTGGCCAGGGCATACAAGAGCATGACTCTTCCAGATGAGCTCTTACATGGGTCCTATGCTCATATAGTAGGGACTGCACTTTGTCAGCAAGACTTTATACAACCGAAATATATGAGAAACTCCAGCTCTCTTGACTAGATGAGGACGGAATCACATCCCAGGTGAAGACCAACAGATGCAACTTCCATCAGATGTTAACCTGAAAAAGGAGATTATATCTCCAAAAGTCATGTCAGAAGTGGGATTCGAACCCACGCCTCCAGAGGAGACTGCGGCCTAAACACAGATCCTTAGACCACTCGGCCATCCTGACAGTGCAGAGTCTTAAGAAATGTATAAAAGTCACTCAGAAATTTCTGCCTCCATGCAAGCCTGAAATAATTTAAACCTTCAAACACAAGGTG
Organism: Lissotriton vulgaris; assembly: GCF_964263255.1. Lineage (NCBI taxonomy): Eukaryota > Metazoa > Chordata > Amphibia > Caudata > Salamandridae > Lissotriton > Lissotriton vulgaris. The sequence continues at coordinate 152,494,285 of NC_141696.1, read as the reverse complement.
CAACTTTATGCACAGGACAATAAACACAGAAGATCACATGTGAAAGCATTTCATTTCACAGGTGTACAATTTTTATGCTTTTAGAATACCTCATACCTCTCACCAGCTATTTAGGGTCCTGTATCCTACTCACAAAATTACCTTGCCTGCGACCTCTCTCTCTACACAAACAACTACTGCACAGGAAGTAGGAAGGCAGAAGGTGGGGCATATTATGCAAATGTATGCTGTCATTGTGCCTTGCAGATTCATGCAGGATTTCTAGATCCTTGCTGGATACAAGAGAGCAGACCTTGTTTCAGATCAACTGTCCCTAGCAGGGAACGTCTGAGCACATGCAGTCTTTTGCTCTCTAGCCCCTGGCCTGGGACTCACCCTCACTGGCTGAGGCGTGAATTTCTGCATACCAACGTTGCATAGATGGTACGTTTGTGGTCGGTTTGGGATGGGTGGGAGGTCAAAAGCAGGGAAAAGTATGTCGCCGTCACTTCTAGTCTCCTCTTCTAGGCCTACCTGCCGTTCACTCACTCTGTCTTTGTTTCATTCTCTCCTTCCTCAACACCCCTTCTCACTCACTCGCTCTATCACTTGTGCTCTTTCCCCTTGCTCTGCATTTCATAGTGGAAACATCCCTTGAATGGAGCATTAGAAAATGAGGTTACATAAAATTAACAATCTACTTATTGGAAACCAAAAATATCACAAGACTGAATGTAACCCATTTCATTAATAAAAGGGACTTTTTAAGAACCCCCCAAAAAACACATAAAACACCACGAGTGCTAGAAGAATATTATACGAGCTTGAAGACAGAATTGGGCAGATTCATTTGCAGTTGAAACTGAAGTTTGTTACTTATTCAGATATTATATGCACTGCCAATTTTTAGCTGAGATTCTAAAAGAACTCAGAGACAAAATGGACTTAAAGTTTTGTCAGAAGTGGGATTCGAACCCACGCCTCCAGGTGAGACTGCGGCCTTAACGCAGCGCCTTAGACCACTCGGCCATCCTGAACACATGTTGCTTTATCATCAACAGAGAGGAAAAGATATTGTGAACCAAAAAAAGCACACATCTTAGGCCATGAGTGGCTAGAGCAAGAAAAAAACTCACTGCACTTTTCCAAGTAGACAACCATATAAGCCCATGTGAGGGAAATGATCTGATTTTTTCTCTCTCAAGAAAAAAGTAGAGTAAACACACAATTGTCAGAAGTGGGATTTGAACCCACGCCTCAAGAAGAGACTACAACCTGAATGCAGCGCCTTAGACCACTCGGCCATCCTGACTTGCATGTGTGGAACCTTCCACAGGCCAGACAGCCATGCAAGTGGGGTACCGAAAAGGCATGCCCTCAATTTATTTATCCTATTATAAGTACTTCCAACAGATCTTGCACAATCCATAGAGAGCAGTACCTATGAAGAACTCTTTAGACCTTTAAGGCGTACAAAGAGAAAGTGCTATTCACCAGCCACTTGAACGGCCCAAAGCTGCTTTGAAATTGAGTCAACAGCCACCTCTTGGCTAGCTAAAGCAAATTCACCAAGGAATTTCAATGTCACAACATAGGGTGGAATACGCAAATCTAAGCAGCCCCTGATCACAGCCCTGAGGAAATTGCCGTAAGTGTGCTGGAGTCCAACTGTCTACCAGATGCTAGGCATTCTTCCATATTTGCATGGCCTGTCTGGCCAGGGCATACAAGAGCATGACTCTTCCAGATGAGCTCTTACATGGGTCCTATGCTCACATAGTAAGGACTGCACTTTGTCAGCAAGACTTTATATAACCGAAATATATGAGAAACCCCAGCTCTCTTGACTAGATGAGGACGGAATCACATCCCAGGTGAAGACCAACAGATGCAACTTCCATCAGATGTTAACCTGAAAAAGGAGATTATATCTCCAAAAGTCATGTCAGAAGTGGGATTTGAACCCACGCCTCCAGAGGAGACTGCAGCCTAAACACAGCACCTCAGACCACTCGGCCATCCTGACAGTGCAGAGTCTTAAGAAATGTATAAAAGTCACTCAGAAATTTCTGCCTCCATGCAAGCCTGAAATAATTTAAACCTTCAAACACAAGGTGCAACTTTATGCACAGGACAATAAACACAGAAGATCACATGTGAAAGCATTTCATTTCACAGGTGTACAATTTTTATGCTTTTAGAATACCTCATACCTCTCACCAGCTATTTAGGGTCCTGTATCCTACTCACAAAATTACCTTGCCTGCGACCTCTCTCTCTACATAAACAACTACTGCACAGGAAGTAGGAAGGCAGAAGGTGGGGCATATTATGCAAATGTATGCTGTCAATGTGCCTTGCAGATTCATGCAGGATTTCTAGATCCTTGCTGGATACAAGAGAGCAGACCTTGTTTCAGATCAACTGTCCCTAGCAGGGAACGTCTGAGCACATGCAGTCTTTTGCTCTCTAGCCCCTGGCCTAGGACTCACCCTCACTGGCTGAGGCGTGAATTTCTGCATACCAACGTTGCATAGATGGTACGTTTGTGGTCGGTTTGGGATGGGTGGAAGGTCAAAAGCAGGGAAAAGTATGTCGTTTTCACTTCTAGTCTCCTCTTCTAGGCCTACCTGCCGTTCACTCACTCTGTCTTTGTTTCATTCTCTCCTTCCTCAACACCCCTTCTAACTCACTTGCTCTTTCCCGTTGCTCTGCATTTCATAGTGGAAACATCTCTTGAATGGAGCATTAGAAAATGAGGTTACATAAAATTAACAATCTACTTATTGGAAACCAAAAATATCACAAGACTGAATGTAACCCATCTCATTAATAAAAGGGACTTTTTAAGCACTCCCCAAAAAACACATACAACACCACGAGGGCTAGAAGAATATTATACGAGCTTGAAGACAGAATTGGGCAAATTAATTTGCAGTTGAAACTGAAGTTTGTTATTTATTCAGATATTATAAGCACTGCCAATTTTTAGCTGAGATTCTGAAAGAACTCAGAGACAAAATGGACTTAAAGGTTTGTCAGAAGTGGGATTCGAACCCACGCCTCCAGGAGAGACTGCGGTCTTAACGCAGCGCCTTAGACCACTCGGGCATCCTGAGCACATGTTGCTTGATCATCAACAGAGAGGGAAAGATATTGTGAACCAAAAAAAGCACACATCTTAGGCCATGAGTGGCTAGAGCAAGAAAAAAACTCACTGCACTTTTCCAAGTAGACAACCATATAAGCCCATGTGAGGGAAATTATCTGATTTTTTCTCTCTCAAGAAAAAAGTAGAGTAAACACACAATTGTCAGAAGTGAGATTTGAACCCACACCTCCAGAAGAGACTATAACCTGAACGCAGCGCCTTAGACAACTCGGCCATCCTGTCTTGCATTTGTGGAACCTTCCACAGGCCAGACAGCCATGCAAGTGGGGTACCGAAAAGGCATGCCCTCAATTTATTTATCCTATTATAAGTACTTCCAACAGATCTTTGAACAATCCATAGAGAGCAGTACCTATGAAGAACTCTTTAGACCTTTAAGGCGTACAAAGAGAAAGTGCTATTAACCAGCCACTTGAACGGCCCAAAGCTGCTTTGAAATTGAGTCAACAGCCACCTCTTGGCTAGCTAAAGCAAATTCAACAAGGAATTTCAATGTCACAACATAGGGTGGAATACGCAAATCTAAGCAGCCCCTGATCACAGCCCTGAGGAAATTGCCGTAAGTGTGCTGGAGTCCAACTGTCTACCAGATGCTAGGCATTCTTCCATATTTGCATGGCCTGTCTGGCCAGGGCATACAAGAGCATGACTCTTCCAGATGAGCTCTTACATGGGTCCTATGCTCACATAGTAAGGACTGCACTTTGTCAGCAAGACTTTATACAACGGAAATATATGAGAAACCCCAGCTCTCTTGACTAGATGAGGACGGAATCACATCCCAGGTGAAGACCAACAGATGCAACTTCCATCAGATGTTAACCTGAAAAAGGAGATTATATCTCCAAAAGTCATGTCAGAAGTGGGATTTGAACCCACGCCTCCAGAAGAAACTGCAGCCTAAACACAGCGCCTTAGACCACTCGGCCATCCTGACAGTGCAGAGTCTTAAGAAATGTATAAAAGTCACTTAGAAATTTCTGCCTCCATGCAAGCCTGAAATAATTTAAACCTTCAAACACAAGGTGCAACTTTATGCACAGGACAATAAACACAGAAGATCACATGTGAAAGCATTTCATTTCACAGGTGTACAATTTTTATGCTTTTAGAATACCTCATACCTCTCACCAGCTATTTAGGGTCCTGTATCCTACTCACAAAATTACCTTGCCTGCGACCTCTCTCTCTACACAAACAACTACTGCACAGGAAGTAGGAAGGCAGAAGGTGGGGCATATTATGCAAATGTATGCTGTCAATGTGCCTTGCAGATTCATGCAGGATTTCTAGATCCTTGCTGGATACAAGAGAGCAGACCTTGTTTCAGATCAACTGTCCCTAGCAGGGAACGTCTGAGCACATGCAGTCTTTTGCTCTCTAGCCCCTGGCCTGGGACTCACCCTCACTGGCTGAGGCGTGAATTTCTGCGATACCAACGTTGCATAGATGGTACGTTTGTGGTTGGTTTGGGATGGGTGGAAGGTCAAAAGCAGGGAAAAGTATGTCGCCTTCACTTCTAGTCTCCTCTTCTAGGCCTACCTGCCGTTCACTCACTCTGTCTTTGTTTCATTCTCTCCTTCCTCAACACCCCTTCTCACTCACTCGCTCTATCACTTGTGCTCTTTCCCCTTGCTCTGCATTTCATAGTGGAAACATCTCTTGAATGGAGCATTAGAAAATGAGGTTACATAAAATTAACAATCTACTTATTGGAAACCAAAAATATCACAAGACTGAATGTAACCCATTTCATTAATAAAAGGGACTTTTTAATCACCCCCCCAAAAAACACATAAAGCACCACGAGTGCTAGAAGAATATTATACGAGCTTGAAGACAGAATTGGGCAAATTCATTTGCAGTTGAAACTGAAGTTTGTTACTTATTTAGATATTATATGCACTGCCAATTTTTAGCTGAGATTCTAAAAGAACTCAGAGACAAAATGGACTTAAAGTTTTGTCAGAAGTGGGATTCGAACCCACGTCTCCAGGAGAGACTGTGGCCTTAACACAGCACCTTAGACCACTCGGCCATCCTGACCACATGTTGCTTGATCATCTACAGAGAGGGAAAGATATTGTGAACCAAAAAAAGCACACATCTTAGGTCATGAGTGGCTAGAGCAAGAAAAAAACTCACTGCACTTTTCCAAGTAGACAACCATATAAGCCCATGTGAGGGAAATGATCTGATTTTTTCTCTCTCAAGAAAAAAGTAGAGGAAACACACAATTGTCAGAAGTGGGATTTGAACCCACGCCTCGAGAAGAGACTGCGTCCTGAACGCAGCGCCTTAGACCACTCGGCCATCCTGACTTGCATTTGTGGAACCTTCCACAGGCCAGACAGCCATGCAAGTGGGGTACCGAAAAGGCATGCCCTCAATTTATTTATCCTATTATAAGTACTTCCAACAGATCTTTGAACAATCCATAGAGAGCAGTACCTATGAAGAACTCTTTAGACCTTTAAGGCGTACAAAGAGAAAGTGCTATTAACCAGCCACTTGAACGGCCCAAAGCTGCTTTGAAATTGAGTCAACAGCCACCTCTTGGCTAGCTAAAGCAAATTCAACAAGGAATTTCAATGTCACAACATAGGGTGGAATACGCAAATCTAAGCAGCCCCTGATCACAGCCCTGAGGAAATTGCCGTAAGTGAGCTGGAGTCCAACTGTCTACCAGATGCTAGGCATTCTTCCATATTTGCATGGCCTGTCTGGCCAGGGCATACAAGAGCATGACTCTTCCAGATGAGCTCTTACATGGGTCCTATGCTCATATAGTAGGGACTGCACTTTGTCAGCAAGACTTTATACAACCGAAATATATGAGAAACTCCAGCTCTCTTGACTAGATGAGGACGGAATCACATCCCAGGTGAAGACCAACAGATGCAACTTCCATCAGATGTTAACCTGAAAAAGGAGATTATATCTCCAAAAGTCATGTCAGAAGTGGGATTCGAACCCACGCCTCCAGAGGAGACTGCGGCCTAAACACAGATCCTTAGACCACTCGGCCATCCTGACAGTGCAGAGTCTTAAGAAATGTATAAAAGTCACTCAGAAATTTCTGCCTCCATGCAAGCCTGAAATAATTTAAACCTTCAAACACAAGGTGCAACTTTATGCACAGGACAATAAACACAGAAGATCACATGTGAAAGCATTTCATTTCACAGGTGTACAATTTTTATGCTTTTAGAATACCTCATACCTCTCACCAGCTATTTAGGGTCCTGTATCCTACTCACAAAATTACCTTGCCTGCGACCTCTCTCTCTACACAAACAACTACTGCACAGGAAGTAGGAAGGCAGAAGGTGGGGCATATTATGCAAATGTATGCTGTCATTGTGCCTTGCAGATTCATGCAGGATTTCTAGATCCTTGCTGGATACAAGAGAGCAGACCTTGTTTCAGATCAACTGTCCCTAGCAGGGAACGTCTGAGCACATGCAGTCTTTTGCTCTCTAGCCCCTGGCCTGGGACTCACCCTCACTGGCTGAGGCGTGAATTTCTGCATACCAACGTTGCATAGATGGTACGTTTGTGGTCGGTTTGGGATGGGTGGGAGGTCAAAAGCAGGGAAAAGTATGTCGCCGTCACTTCTAGTCTCCTCTTCTAGGCCTACCTGCCGTTCACTCACTCTGTCTTTGTTTCATTCTCTCCTTCCTCAACACCCCTTCTCACTCACTCGCTCTATCACTTGTGCTCTTTCCCCTTGCTCTGCATTTCATAGTGGAAACATCCCTTGAATGGAGCATTAGAAAATGAGGTTACATAAAATTAACAATCTACTTATTGGAAACCAAAAATATCACAAGACTGAATGTAACCCATTTCATTAATAAAAGGGACTTTTTAATCACCCCCCCAAAAAACACATAAAGCACCACGAGTGCTAGAAGAATATTATACGAGCTTGAAGACAGAATTGGGCAAATTCATTTGCAGTTGAAACTGAAGTTTGTTACTTATTTAGATATTATATGCACTGCCAATTTTTAGCTGAGATTCTAAAAGAACTCAGAGACAAAATGGACTTAAAGTTTTGTCAGAAGTGGGATTCGAACCCACGTCTCCAGGAGAGACTGTGGCCTTAACACAGCACCTTAGACCACTCGGCCATCCTGACCACATGTTGCTTGATGATCTACAGAGAGGGAAAGATATTGTGAACCAAAAAAAGCACACATTTTAGGTCATGAGTGGCTAGAGCAAGAAAAAAACTCACTGCACTTTTCCAAGTAGACAACCATATAAGCCCATGTGAGGGAAATGATCTGATTTTTTCTCTCTCAAGAAAAAAGTAGAGTAAACACACAATTGTCAGAAGTGGGATTTGAACCCACACCTCGAGAAGAGACTGCGACCTGAACGCAGCGCCTTAGACCACTCAGTCATCCTGACTTGCATGTGTGGAACCTTCCACAGGCCAGACAGCCATGCAAGTGGGGTACCGAAAAGGCATGCCCTCAATTTATTTATCCTATTATAAGTACTTCCAACAGATCTTTGAACAATCCATAGAGAGCAGTACCTATGAAGAACTCTTTAGACCTTTAAGGCGTACAAAGAGAAAGTGCTATTAACCAGCCACTTGAACGGCCCAAAGCTGCTTTGAAATTGAGTCAACAGCCACCTCTTGGCTAGCTAAAGCAAATTCAACAAGGAATTTCAATGTCACAACATAGGGTGGAATACGCAAATCTAAGCAGCCCCTGATCACAGCCCTGAGGAAATTGCCGTAAGTGTGCTGGAGTCCAACTGTCTACCAGATGCTAGGCATTCTTCCATATTTGCATGGCATGTCTGGCCAGGGCATACAAGAGCATGACTCTTCCAGATGAGCTCTTACATGGGTCCTATGCTCATATAGTAAGGACTGCACTTTGTCAGCAAGACTTTATACAACCGAAATATATGAGAAACCCCAGCTCTCTTGACTAGATGAGGACGGAATCACATCCCAGGTGAAGACCAACAGATGCAACTTCCATCAGATGTTAACCTGAAAAAGGAGATTATATCTCCAAAAGTCATGTCAGAAGTGGGATTCGAACCCACGCCTCCAGAGGAGACTGCGGCCTAAACACAGCGCCTTAGACCACTTGGCCATCCAGACAGTGCAGAGTCTTAAGAAATGTATAAAAGTCACTCAGAAATTTCTGCCTCCATGCAAGCCTGAAATAATTTAAACCTTCAAACACAAGGTGCAACTTTATGCACAGGACAATAAACACAGAAGATCACATGTGAAAGCATTTCATTTCACAGGTGTACAATTTTTATGCTTTTAGAATACCTCATACCTCTCACCAGCTATTTAGGGTCCTGTATCCTACTCACAAAATTACCTTGCCTGCGACCTCTCTCTCTACACAAACAACTACTGCACAGGAAGTAGGAAGGCAGAAGGTGGGGCATATTATGCAAATGTATGCTGTCATTGTGCCTTGCAGATTCATGCAGGATTTCTAGATCCTTGCTGGATACAAGAGAGCAGACCTTGTTTCAGATCAACTGTCCCTAGCAGGGAACGTCTGAGCACATGCAGTCTTTTGCTCTCTAGCCCCTGGCCTGGGACTCACCCTCACTGGCTGAGGCGTGAATTTCTGCATACCAACGTTGCATAGATGGTACGTTTGTGGTCGGTTTGGGATGGGTGGGAGGTCAAAAGCAGGGAAAAGTATGTCGCCTTCACTTCTAGTCTCCTCTTCTAGGCCTACCTGCCGTTCACTCACTCTGTCTTTGTTTCATTCTCTCCTTCCTCAACACCCCTTCTCACTCACTCGCTCTATCACTTGTGCTCTTTCCCCTTGCTCTGCATTTCATAGTGGAAACATCTCTTGAATGGAGCATTAGAAAATGAGGTTACATAAAATTAACAATCTACTTATTGGAAACCAAAAATATCACAAGACTGAATGTAACCCATTTCATTAATAAAAGGGACTTTTTAATCACCCCCCAAAAAACACATAAAGCACCACGAGTGCTAGAAGAATATTATACGAGCTTGAAGACAGAATTGGGCAAATTCATTTGCAGTTGAAACTGAAGTTTGTTACTTATTCAGATATTATATGCACTGCCAATTTTTAGCTGAGATTCTAAAAGAACTCAGAGACAAAATGGACTTATCGTTTTGTCAGAAGTGGAATTCGAACCCACGTCTCCAGGAGAGACTGCGGTCTTAACACAGCGCCTTAGACCACTCGGCCATCCTGACCACATGTTGCTTGATCATCTACAGAGAGGGAAAGATATTGTGAACCAAAAAAAGCACACATCTTAGGCCATGAGTGGCTAGAGCAAGAAAAAAACTCACTGCACTTTTCCAAGTAGACAACCATATAAGCCCATGTGAGGGAAATGATCTGATTTTTTCTCTCTCAAGAAAAACAGTAGAGCAAACACACAATTGTCAGAAGTGGGATTTGAACCCACGCCTCGAGAAGAGACTGCGACCTGAACGCAGCGCCTTAGACCACTCGGCCATCCTGACTTGCATTTGTGGAACCTTCCACAGGCCAGACAGCCATGCAAGTGGGGTACCGAAAAGGCATGCCCTCAATTTATTTATCCTATTATAAGTACTTCCAACAGATCTTTGAACAATCCATAGAGAGCAGTACCTATGAAGAACTCTTTAGACCTTTAAGGCGTACAAAGAGAAAGTGCTATTAACCAGCCACTTGAACGGCCCAAAGCTGCTTTGAAATTGAGTCAACAGCCACCTCTTGGCTAGCTAAAGCAAATTCAACAAGGAATTTCAATGTCACAACATAGGGTGGAATACGCAAATCTAAGCAGCCCCTGATCACAGCCCTGAGGAAATTGCCGTAAGTGAGCTGGAGTCCAACTGTCTACCAGATGCTAGGCATTCTTCCATATTTGCATGGCCTGTCTGGCCAGGGCATACAAGAGCATGACTCTTCCAGATGAGCTCTTACATGGGTCCTATGCTCATATAGTAGGGACTGCACTTTGTCAGCAAGACTTTATACAACCGAAATATATGAGAAACTCCAGCTCTCTTGACTAGATGAGGACGGAATCACATCCCAGGTGAAGACCAACAGATGCAACTTCCATCAGATGTTAACCTGAAAAAGGAGATTATATCTCCAAAAGTCATGTCAGAAGTGGGATTCGAACCCACGCCTCCAGAGGAGACTGCGGCCTAAACACAGATCCTTAGACCACTCGGCCATCCTGACAGTGCAGAGTCTTAAGAAATGTATAAAAGTCACTCAGAAATTTCTGCCTCCATGCAAGCCTGAAATAATTTAAACCTTCAAACACAAGGTGCAACTTTATGCACAGGACAATAAACACAGAAGATCACATGTGAAAGCATTTCATTTCACAGGTGTACAATTTTTATGCTTTTAGAATACCTCATACCTCTCACCAGCTATTTAGGGTCCTGTATCCTACTCACAAAATTACCTTGCCTGCGACCTCTCTCTCTACACAAACAACTACTGCACAGGAAGTAGGAAGGCAGAAGGTGGGGCATATTATGCAAATGTATGCTGTCATTGTGCCTTGCAGATTCATGCAGGATTTCTAGATCCTTGCTGGATACAAGAGAGCAGACCTTGTTTCAGATCAACTGTCCCTAGCAGGGAACGTCTGAGCACATGCAGTCTTTTGCTCTCTAGCCCCTGGCCTGGGACTCACCCTCACTGGCTGAGGCGTGAATTTCTGCATACCAACGTTGCATAGATGGTACGTTTGTGGTCGGTTTGGGATGGGTGGGAGGTCAAAAGCAGGGAAAAGTATGTCGCCGTCACTTCTAGTCTCCTCTTCTAGGCCTACCTGCCGTTCACTCACTCTGTCTTTGTTTCATTCTCTCCTTCCTCAACACCCCTTCTCACTCACTCGCTCTATCACTTGTGCTCTTTCCCCTTGCTCTGCATTTCATAGTGGAAACATCCCTTGAATGGAGCATTAGAAAATGAGGTTACATAAAATTAACAATCTACTTATTGGAAACCAAAAATATCACAAGACTGAATGTAACCCATTTCATTAATAAAAGGGACTTTTTAAGCACCCCCCAAAAAACACATAAAACACCACGAGTGCTAGAAGAATATTATACGAGCTTGAAGACAGAATTGGGCAGATTCATTTGCAGTTGAAACTGAAGTTTGTTACTTATTCAGATATTATATGCACTGCCAATTTTTAGCTGAGATTCTAAAAGAACTCAGAGACAAAATGGACTTAAAGTTTGGTCAGAAGTGGGATTCGAACCCACGCCTCCAGGTGAGACTGCGGCCTTAACGCAGCGCCTTAGACCACTCGGCCATCCTGAACACATGTTGCTTTATCATCAACAGAGAGGAAAAGATATTGTGAACCAAAAAAAGCACACATCTTAGGCCATGAGTGGCTAGAGCAAGAAAAAAACTCACTGCACTTTTCCAAGTAGACAACCATATAAGCCCATGTGAGGGAAATGATCTGATTTTTTCTCTCTCAAGAAAAAAGTAGAGTAAACACACAATTGTCAGAAGTGGGATTTGAACCCACGCCTCAAGAAGAGACTACAACCTGAATGCAGCGCCTTAGACCACTCGGCCATCCTGACTTGCATGTGTGGAACCTTCCACAGGCCAGACAGCCATGCAAGTGGGGTACCGAAAAGGCATGCCCTCAATTTATTTATCCTATTATAAGTACTTCCAACAGATCTTTGAACAATCCATAGAGAGCAGTACCTATGAAGAACTCTTTAGACCTTTAAGGCGTACAAAGAGAAAGTGCTATTCACCAGCCACTTGAACGGCCCAAAGCTGCTTTGAAATTGAGTCAACAGCCACCTCTTGGCTAGCTAAAGCAAATTCACCAAGGAATTTCAATGTCACAACATAGGGTGGAATACGCAAATCTAAGCAGCCCCTGATCACAGCCCTGAGGAAATTGCCGTAAGTGTGCTGGAGTCCAACTGTCTACCAGATGCTAGGCATTCTTCCATATTTGCATGGCCTGTCTGGCCAGGGCATACAAGAGCATGACTCTTCCAGATGAGCTCTTACATGGGTCCTATGCTCACATAGTAAGGACTGCACTTTGTCAGCAAGACTTTATACAACCGAAATATATGAGAAACCCCAGCTCTCTTGACTAGATGAGGACGGAATCACATCCCAGGTGAAGACCAACAGATGCAACTTCCATCAGATGTTAACCTGAAAAAGGAGATTATATCTCCAAAAGTCATGTCAGAAGTGGGATTTGAACCCACGCCTCCAGAGGAGACTGCAGCCTAAACACAGCACCTTAGACCACTCGGCCATCCTGACAGTGCAGAGTCTTAAGAAATGTATAAAAGTCACTCAGAAATTTCTGCCTCCATGCAAGCCTGAAATAATTTAAACCTTCAAACACAAGGTGCAACTTTATGCACAGGACAATAAACACAGAAGATCACATGTGAAAGCATTTCATTTCACAGGTGTACAATTTTTATGCTTTTAGAATACCTCATACCTCTCACCAGCTATTTAGGGTCCTGTATCCTACTCACAAAATTACCTTGCCTGCGACCTCTCTCTCTACATAAACAACTACTGCACAGGAAGTAGGAAGGCAGAAGGTGGGGCATATTATGCAAATGTATGCTGTCAATGTGCCTTGCAGATTCATGCAGGATTTCTAGATCCTTGCTGGATACAAGAGAGCAGACCTTGTTTCAGATCAACTGTCCCTAGCAGGGAACGTCTGAGCACATGCAGTCTTTTGCTCTCTAGCCCCTGGCCTAGGACTCACCCTCACTGGCTGAGGCGTGAATTTCTGCATACCAACGTTGCATAGATGGTACGTTTGTGGTCGGTTTGGGATGGGTGGAAGGTCAAAAGCAGGGAAAAGTATGTCGTTTTCACTTCTAGTCTCCTCTTCTAGGCCTACCTGCCGTTCACTCACTCTGTCTTTGTTTCATTCTCTCCTTCCTCAACACCCCTTCTAACTCACTTGCTCTTTCCCGTTGCTCTGCATTTCATAGTGGAAACATCTCTTGAATGGAGCATTAGAAAATGAGGTTACATAAAATTAACAATCTACTTATTGGAAACCAAAAATATCACAAGACTGAATGTAACCCATCTCATTAATAAAAGGGACTTTTTAAGCACTCCCCAAAAAACACATACAACACCACGAGGGCTAGAAGAATATTATACGAGCTTGAAGACAGAATTGGGCAAATTAATTTGCAGTTGAAACTGAAGTTTGTTATTTATTCAGATATTATAAGCACTGCCAATTTTTAGCTGAGATTCTAAAAGAACTCAGAGACAAAATGGACTTAAAGGTTTGTCAGAAGTGGGATTCGAACCCACGCCTCCAGGAGAGACTGCGGTCTTAACGCAGCGCCTTAGACCACTCGGGCATCCTGAGCACATGTTGCTTGATCATCAACAGAGAGGGAAAGATATTGTGAACCAAAAAAAGCACACATCTTAGGCCATGAGTGGCTAGAGCAAGAAAAAAACTCACTGCACTTTTCCAAGTAGACAACCATATAAGCCCATGTGAGGGAAATTATCTGATTTTTTCTCTCTCAAGAAAAAAGTAGAGTAAACACACAATTGTCAGAAGTGAGATTTGAACCCACACCTCCAGAAGAGACTATAACCTGAACGCAGCGCCTTAGACAACTCGGCTATCCTGTCTTGCATTTGTGGAACCTTCCACAGGCCAGACAGCCATGCAAGTGGGGTACCGAAAAGGCATGCCCTCAATTTATTTATCCTATTATAAGTACTTCCAACAGATCTTTGAACAATCCATAGAGAGCAGTACCTATGAAGAACTCTTTAGACCTTTAAGGCGTACAAAGAGAAAGTGCTATTCACCAGCCACTTGAACGGCCCAAAGCTGCTTTGAAATTGAGTCAACAGCCACCTCTTGGCTAGCTAAAGCAAATTCAACAAGGAATTTCAATGTCACAACATAGGGTGGAATACGCAAATCTAAGCAGCCCCTGATCACAGCCCTGAGGAAATTGCCGTAAGTGTGCTGGAGTCCAACTGTCTACCAGATGCTAGGCATTCTTCCATATTTGCATGGCCTGTCTGGCCAGGGCATACAAGAGCATGACTCTTCCAGATGAGCTCTTACATGGGTCCTATGCTCACATAGTAAGGACTGCACTTTGTCAGCAAGACTTTATACAACCGAAATATATGAGAAACCCCAGCTCTCTTGACTAGATGAGGACGGAATCACATCCCAGGTGAAGACCAACAGATGCAACTTCCATCAGATGTTAACCTGAAAAAGGAGATTATATCTCCAAAAGTCATGTCAGAAGTGGGATTTGAACCCACGCCTCCAGAAGAAACTGCAGCCTAAACACAGCGCCTTAGACCACTCGGCCATCCTGACAGTGCAGAGTCTTAAGAAATGTATAAAAGTCACTCAGAAATTTCTGCCTCCATGCAAGCCTGAAATAATTTAAACCTTCAAACACAAGGTGCAACTTTATGCACAGGACAATAAACACAGAAGATCACATGTGAAAGCATTTCATTTCACAGGTGTACAATTTTTATGCTTTTAGAATACCTCATACCTCTCACCAGCTATTTAGGGTCCTGTATCCTACTCACAAAATTACCTTGCCTGCGACCTCTCTCTCTACACAAACAACTACTGCACAGGAAGTAGGAAGGCAGAAGGTGGGGCATATTATGCAAATGTATGCTGTCAATGTGCCTTGCAGATTCATGCAGGATTTCTAGATCCTTGCTGGATACAAGAGAGCAGACCTTGTTTCAGATCAACTGTCCCTAGCAGGGAACGTCTGAGCACATGCAGTCTTTTGCTCTCTAGCCCCTGGCCTGGGACTCACCCTCACTGGCTGAGGCGTGAATTTCTGCATACCAACGTTGCATAGATGGTACGTTTGTGGTCGGTTTGGGATGGGTGGGAGGTCAAAAGCAGGGAAAAGTATGTCGCCTTCACTTCTAGTCTCCTCTTCTAGGCCTACCTGCCGTTCACTCACTCTGTCTTTGTTTCATTCTCTCCTTCCTCAACACCCCTTCTCACTCACTCGCTCTATCACTTGTGCTCTTTCCCCTTGCTCTGCATTTCATAGTGGAAACATCTCTTGAATGGAGCATTAGAAAATGAGGTTACATAAAATTAACAATCTACTTATTGGAAACCAAAAATATCACAAGACTGAATGTAACCCATTTCATTAATAAAAGGGACTTTTTAATCACCCCCCCAAAAAACACATAAAGCACCACGAGTGCTAGAAGAATATTATACGAGCTTGAAGACAGAATTGGGCAAATTCATTTGCAGTTGAAACTGAAGTTTGTTACTTATTTAGATATTATATGCACTGCCAATTTTTAGCTGAGATTCTAAAAGAACTCAGAGACAAAATGGACTTAAAGTTTTGTCAGAAGTGGGATTCGAACCCACGTCTCCAGGAGAGACTGTGGCCTTAACACAGCACCTTAGACCACTCGGCCATCCTGACCACATGTTGCTTGATCATCTACAGAGAGGGAAAGATATTGTGAACCAAAAAAAGCACACATCTTAGGTCATGAGTGGCTAGAGCAAGAAAAAAACTCACTGCACTTTTCCAAGTAGACAACCATATAAGCCCATGTGAGGGAAATGATCTGATTTTTTCTCTCTCAAGAAAAAAGTAGAGGAAACACACAATTGTCAGAAGTGGGATTTGAATCCACGCCTCGAGAAGAGACTGCGTCCTGAACGCAGCGCCTTAGACCACTCGGCCATCCTGACTTGCATTTGTGGAACCTTCCACAGGCCAGACAGCCATGCAAGTGGGGTACCGAAAAGGCATGCCCTCAATTTATTTATCCTATTATAAGTACTTCCAACAGATCTTTGAACAATCCATAGAGAGCAGTACCTATGAAGAACTCTTTAGACCTTTAAGGCGTACAAAGAGAAAGTGCTATTAACCAGCCACTTGAACGGCCCAAAGCTGCTTTGAAATTGAGTCAACAGCCACCTCTTGGCTAGCTAAAGCAAATTCAACAAGGAATTTCAATGTCACAACATAGGGTGGAATACGCAAATCTAAGCAGCCCCTGATCACAGCCCTGAGGAAATTGCCGTAAGTGAGCTGGAGTCCAACTGTCTACCAGATGCTAGGCATTCTTCCATATTTGCATGGCCTGTCTGGCCAGGGCATACAAGAGCATGACTCTTCCAGATGAGCTCTTACATGGGTCCTATGCTCATATAGTAGGGACTGCACTTTGTCAGCAAGACTTTATACAACCGAAATATATGAGAAACTCCAGCTCTCTTGACTAGATGAGGACGGAATCACATCCCAGGTGAAGACCAACAGATGCAACTTCCATCAGATGTTAACCTGAAAAAGGAGATTATATCTCCAAAAGTCATGTCAGAAGTGGGATTCGAACCCACGCCTCCAGAGGAGACTGCGGCCTAAACACAGATCCTTAGACCACTCGGCCATCCTGACAGTGCAGAGTCTTAAGAAATGTATAAAAGTCACTCAGAAATTTCTGCCTCCATGCAAGCCTGAAATAATTTAAACCTTCCAACACAAGGTGCAACTTTATGCACAGGACAATAAACACAGAAGATCACATGTGAAAGCATTTCATTTCACAGGTGTACAATTTTTATGCTTTTAGAATACCTCATACCTCTCACCAGCTATTTAGGGTCCTGTATCCTACTCACAAAATTACCTTGCCTGCGACCTCTCTCTCTACACAAACAACTACTGCACAGGAAGTAGGAAGGCAGAAGGTGGGGCATATTATGCAAATGTATGCTGTCATTGTGCCTTGCAGATTCATGCAGGATTTCTAGATCCTTGCTGGATACAAGAGAGCAGACCTTGTTTCAGATCAACTGTCCCTAGCAGGGAACGTCTGAGCACATGCAGTCTTTTGCTCTCTAGCCCCTGGCCTGGGACTCACCCTCACTGGCTGAGGCGTGAATTTCTGCATACCAACGTTGCATAGATGGTACGTTTGTGGTCGGTTTGGGATGGGTGGGAGGTCAAAAGCAGGGAAAAGTATGTCGCCGTCACTTCTAGTCTCCTCTTCTAGGCCTACCTGCCGTTCACTCACTCTGTCTTTGTTTCATTCTCTCCTTCCTCAACACCCCTTCTCACTCACTCGCTCTATCACTTGTGCTCTTTCCCCTTGCTCTGCATTTCATAGTGGAAACATCCCTTGAATGGAGCATTAGAAAATGAGGTTACATAAAATTAACAATCTACTTATTGGAAACCAAAAATATCACAAGACTGAATGTAACCCATTTCATTAATAAAAGGGACTTTTTAATCACCCCCCCAAAAAACACATAAAGCACCACGAGTGCTAGAAGAATATTATACGAGCTTGAAGACAGAATTGGGCAAATTCATTTGCAGTTGAAACTGAAGTTTGTTACTTATTTAGATATTATATGCACTGCCAATTTTTAGCTGAGATTCTAAAAGAACTCAGAGACAAAATGGACTTAAAGTTTTGTCAGAAGTGGGATTCGAACGCACGTCTCCAGGAGAGACTGTGGCCTTAACACAGCACCTTAGACCACTCGGCCATCCTGACCACATGTTGCTTGATCATCTACAGAGAGGGAAAGATATTGTGAACCAAAAAAAGCACACATCTTAGGTCATGAGTGGCTAGAGCAAGAAAAAAACTCACTGCACTTTTCCAAGTAGACAACCATATAAGCCCATGTGAGGGAAATGATCTGATTTTTTCTCTCTCAAGAAAAAAGTAGAGGAAACACACAATTGTCAGAAGTGGGATTTGAACCCACGCCTCGAGAAGAGACTGCGTCCTGAACGCAGCGCCTTAGACCACTCGGCCATCCTGACTTGCATTTGTGGAACCTTCCACAGGCCAGACAGCCATGCAAGTGGGGTACCGAAAAGGCATGCCCTCAATTTATTTATCCTATTATAAGTACTTCCAACAGATCTTTGAACAATCCATAGAGAGCAGTACCTATGAAGAACTCTTTAGACCTTTAAGGCGTACAAAGAGAAAGTGCTATTAACCAGCCACTTGAACGGCCCAAAGCTGCTTTGAAATTGAGTCAACAGCCACCTCTTGGCTAGCTAAAGCAAATTCAACAAGGAATTTCAATGTCACAACATAGGGTGGAATACGCAAATCTAAGCAGCCCCTGATCACAGCCCTGAGGAAATTGCCGTAAGTGAGCTGGAGTCCAACTGTCTACCAGATGCTAGGCATTCTTCCATATTTGCATGGCCTGTCTGGCCAGGGCATACAAGAGCATGACTCTTCCAGATGAGCTCTTACATGGGTCCTATGCTCATATAGTAGGGACTGCACTTTGTCAGCAAGACTTTATACAACCGAAATATATGAGAAACTCCAGCTCTCTTGACTAGATGAGGACGGAATCACATCCCAGGTGAAGACCAACAGATGCAACTTCCATCAGATGTTAACCTGAAAAAGGAGATTATATCTCCAAAAGTCATGTCAGAAGTGGGATTCGAACCCACGCCTCCAGAGGAGACTGCGGCCTAAACACAGATCCTTAGACCACTCGGCCATCCTGACAGTGCAGAGTCTTAAGAAATGTATAAAAGTCACTCAGAAATTTCTGCCTCCATGCAAGCCTGAAATAATTTAAACCTTCAAACACAAGGTGCAACTTTATGCACAGGACAATAAACACAGAAGATCACATGTGAAAGCATTTCATTTCACAGGTGTACAATTTTTATGCTTTTAGAATACCTCATACCTCTCACCAGCTATTTAGGGTCCTGTATCCTACTCACAAAATTACCTTGCCTGCGACCTCTCTCTCTACACAAACAACTACTGCACAGGAAGTAGGAAGGCAGAAGGTGGGGCATATTATGCAAATGTATGCTGTCATTGTGCCTTGCAGATTCATGCAGGATTTCTAGATCCTTGCTGGATACAAGAGAGCAGACCTTGTTTCAGATCAACTGTCCCTAGCAGGGAACGTCTGAGCACATGCAGTCTTTTGCTCTCTAGCCCCTGGCCTGGGACTCACCCTCACTGGCTGAGGCGTGAATTTCTGCATACCAACGTTGCATAGATGGTACGTTTGTGGTCGGTTTGGGATGGGTGGGAGGTCAAAAGCAGGGAAAAGTATGTCGCCGTCACTTCTAGTCTCCTCTTCTAGGCCTACCTGCCGTTCACTCACTCTGTCTTTGTTTCATTCTCTCCTTCCTCAACACCCCTTCTCACTCACTCGCTCTATCACTTGTGCTCTTTCCCCTTGCTCTGCATTTCATAGTGGAAACATCCCTTGAATGGAGCATTAGAAAATGAGGTTACATAAAATTAACAATCTACTTATTGGAAACCAAAAATATCACAAGACTGAATGTAACCCATTTCATTAATAAAAGGGACTTTTTAATCACCCCCCCAAAAAACACATAAAGCACCACGAGTGCTAGAAGAATATTATACGAGCTTGAAGACAGAATTGGGCAAATTCATTTGCAGTTGAAACTGAAGTTTGTTACTTATTTAGATATTATATGCACTGCCAATTTTTAGCTGAGATTCTAAAAGAACTCAGAGACAAAATGGACTTAAAGTTTTGTCAGAAGTGGGATTCGAACCCACGTCTCCAGGAGAGACTGTGGCCTTAACACAGCACCTTAGACCACTCGGCCATCCTGACCACATGTTGCTTGATCATCTACAGAGAGGGAAAGATATTGTGAACCAAAAAAAGCACACATCTTAGGTCATGAGTGGCTAGAGCAAGAAAAAAACTCACTGCACTTTTCCAAGTAGACAACCATATAAGCCCATGTGAGGGAAATGATCTGATTTTTTCTCTCTCAAGAAAAAAGTAGAGGAAACACACAATTGTCAGAAGTGGGATTTCAACCCACGCCTCGAGAAGAGACTGCGTCCTGAACGCAGCGCCTTAGACCACTCGGCCATCCTGACTTGCATTTGTGGAACCTTCCACAGGCCAGACAGCCTTGCAAGTGGGGTACCGAAAAGGCATGCCCTCAATTTATTTATCCTATTATAAGTACTTCCAACAGATCTTTGAACAATCCATAGAGAGCAGTACCTATGAAGAACTCTTTAGACCTTTAAGGCGTACAAAGAGAAAGTGCTATTAACCAGCCACTTGAACGGCCCAAAGCTGCTTTGAAATTGAGTCAACAGCCACCTCTTGGCTAGCTAAAGCAAATTCAACAAGGAATTTCAATGTCACAACATAGGGTGGAATACGCAAATCTAAGCAGCCCCTGATCACAGCCCTGAGGAAATTGCCGTAAGTGAGCTGGAGTCCAACTGTCTACCAGATGCTAGGCATTCTTCCATATTTGCATGGCCTGTCTGGCCAGGGCATACAAGAGCATGACTCTTCCAGATGAGCTCTTACATGGGTCCTATGCTCATATAGTAGGGACTGCACTTTGTCAGCAAGACTTTATACAACCGAAATATATGAGAAACTCCAGCTCTCTTGACTAGATGAGGACGGAATCACATCCCAGGTGAAGACCAACAGATGCAACTTCCATCAGATGTTAACCTGAAAAAGGAGATTATATCTCCAAAAGTCATGTCAGAAGTGGGATTCGAACCCACGCCTCCAGAGGAGACTGCGGCCTAAACACAGATCCTTAGACCACTCGGCCATCCTGACAGTGCAGAGTCTTAAGAAATGTATAAAAGTCACTCAGAAATTTCTGCCTCCATGCAAGCCTGAAATAATTTAAACCTTCAAACACAAGGTGCAACTTTATGCACAGGACAATAAACACAGAAGATTACATGTGAAAGCATTTCATTTCACAGGTGTACAATTTTTATGCTTTTAGAATACCTCATACCTCTCACCAGCTATTTAGGGTCCTGTATCCTACTCACAAAATTACCTTGCCTGCGACCTCTCTCTCTACACAAACAACTACTGCACAGGAAGTAGGAAGGCAGAAGGTGGGGCATATTATGCAAATGTATGCTGTCATTGTGCCTTGCAGATTCATGCAGGATTTCTAGATCCTTGCTGGATACAAGAGAGCAGACCTTGTTTCAGATCAACTGTCCCTAGCAGGGAACGTCTGAGCACATGCAGTCTTTTGCTCTCTAGCCCCTGGCCTGGGACTCACCCTCACTGGCTGAGGCGTGAATTTCTGCATACCAACGTTGCATAGATGGTACGTTTGTGGTCGGTTTGGGATGGGTGGGAGGTCAAAAGCAGGGAAAAGTATGTCGCCGTCACTTCTAGTCTCCTCTTCTAGGCCTACCTGCCGTTCACTCACTCTGTCTTTGTTTCATTCTCTCCTTCCTCAACACCCCTTCTCACTCACTCGCTCTATCACTTGTGCTCTTTCCCCTTGCTCTGCATTTCATAGTGGAAACATCCCTTGAATGGAGCATTAGAAAATGAGGTTACATAAAATTAACAATCTACTTATTGGAAACCAAAAATATCACAAGACTGAATGTAACCCATTTCATTAATAAAAGGGACTTTTTAAGCACCCCCCAAAAAACACATAAAACACCACGAGTGCTAGAAGAATATTATACAAGCTTGAAGACAGAATTGGGCAGATTCATTTGCAGTTGAAACTGAAGTTTGTTACTTATTCAGATATTATATGCACTGCCAATTTTTAGCTGAGATTCTAAAAGAACTCAGAGACAAAATGGACTTAAAGTTTTGTCAGAAGTGGGATTCGAACCCACGCCTCCAGGAGAGACTGCGGCCTTAACGCAGCGCCTTAGACCACTCGGCCATCCTGAACACATGTTGCTTTATCATCAACAGAGAGGAAAAGATATTGTGAACCAAAAAAAGCACACATCTTAGGCCATGAGTGGCTAGAGCAAGAAAAAAACTCACTGCACTTTTCCAAGTAGACAACCATATAAGCCCATGTGAGGGAAATGATCTGATTTTTTCTGTCTCAAGAAAAAAGTAGAGTAAACACACAATTGTCAGAAGTGGGATTTGAACCCACGCCTCAAGAAGAGACTACAACCTGAATGCAGCGCCTTAGACCACTCGGCCATCCTGACTTGCATGTGTGGAACCTTCCACAGGCCAGACAGCCATGCAAGTGGGGTACCGAAAAGGCATGCCCTCAATTTATTTATCCTATTATAACTACTTCCAACAGATCTTTGAACAATCCATAGAGAGCAGTACCTATGAAGAACTCTTTAGACCTTTAAGGCGTACAAAGAGAAAGTGCTATTCACCAGCCACTTGAACGGCCCAAAGCTGCTTTGAAATTGAGTCAACAGCCACCTCTTGGCTAGCTAAAGCAAATTCACCAAGGAATTTCAATGTCACAACATAGGGTGGAATACGCAAATCTAAGCAGCCCCTGATCACAGCCCTGAGGAAATTGCCGTAAGTGTGCTGGAGTCCAACTGTCTACCAGATGCTAGGCATTCTTCCATATTTGCATGGCCTGTCTGGCCAGGGCATACAAGAGCATGACTCTTCCAGATGAGCTCTTACATGGGTCCTATGCTCACATAGTAAGGACTGCACTTTGTCAGCAAGACTTTATACAACCGAAATATATGAGAAACCCCAGCTCTCTTGACTAGATGAGGACGGAATCACATCCCAGGTGAAGACCAACAGATGCAACTTCCATCAGATGTTAACCTGAAAAAGGAGATTATATCTCCAAAAGTCATGTCAGAAGTGGGATTTGAACCCACGCCTCCAGAGGAGACTGCAGCCTAAACACAGCACCTTAGACCACTCGGCCATCCTGACAGTGCAGAGTCTTAAGAAATGTATAAAAGTCACTCAGAAATTTCTGCCTCCATGCAAGCCTGAAATAATTTAAACCTTCAAACACAAGGTGCAACTTTATGCACAGGACAATAAACACAGAAGATCACATGTGAAAGCATTTCATTTCACAGGTGTACAATTTTTATGCTTTTAGAATACCTCATACCTCTCACCAGCTATTTAGGGTCCTGTATCCTACTCACAAAATTACCTTGCCTGCGACCTCTCTCTCTATATAAACAACTACTGCACAGGAAGTAGGAAGGCAGAAGGTGGGGCATATTATGCAAATGTATGCTGTTAATGTGCCTTGCAGATTCATGCAGGATTTCTAGATCCTTGCTGGATACAAGAGAGCAGACCTTGTTTCAGATCAACTGTCCCTAGCAGGGAACGTCTGAGCACATGCAGTCTTTTGCTCTCTAGCCCCTGGCCTAGGACTCACCCTCACTGGCTGAGGCGTGAATTTCTGCATACCAACGTTGCATAGATGGTACGTTTGTGGTCGGTTTGGGATGGGTGGAAGGTCAAAAGCAGGGAAAAGTATGTCGCCTTCACTTCTAGTCTCCTCTTCTAGGCCTACCTGCCGTTCACTCACTCTGTCTTTGTTTCATTCTCTCCTTCCTCAACACCCCTTCTAACTCACTTGCTCTTTCCCGTTGCTCTGCATTTCATAGTGGAAACATCTCTTGAATGGAGCATTAGAAAATGAGGTTACATAAAATTAACAATCTACTTATTGGAAACCAAAAATATCACAAGACTGAATGTAACCCATCTCATTAATAAAAGGGACTTTTTAAGCACTCCCCAAAAAACACATACAACACCACGAGGGCTAGAAGAATATTATACGAGCTTGAAGACAGAATTGGGCAAATTAATTTGCAGTTGAAACTGAAGTTTGTTATTTATTCAGATATTATAAGCACTGCCAATTTTTAGCTGAGATTCTAAAAGAACTCAAAGACAAAATGGACTTAAAGGTTTGTCAGAAGTGGGATTCGAACCCACGCCTCCAGGAGAGACTGCGGTCTTAACGCAGCGCCTTAGACCACTCGGGCATCCTGAGCACATGTTGCTTGATCATCAACAGAGAGGGAAAGATATTGTGAACCAAAAAAGCACACATCTTAGGCCATGAGTGGCTAGAGCAAGAAAAAAACTCACTGCACTTTTCCAAGTAGACAACCATATAAGCCCATGTGAGGGAAATTATCTGATTTTTTCTCTCTCAAGAAAAAAGTAGAGTAAACACACAATTGTCAGAAGTGAGTTTTGAACCCACACCTCCAGAAGAGACTATAACCTAAACGCAGCGCCTTAGACAACTCGGCCATCCTGTCTTGCATTTGTGGAACCTTCCACAGGCCAGACAGCCATGCAAGTGGGGTACCGAAAAGGCATGCCCTCAATTTATTTATCCTATTATAAGTACTTCCAACAGATCTTTGAACAATCCATAGAGAGCAGTACCTATGAAGAACTCTTTAGACCTTTAAGGCGTACAAAGAGAAAGTGCTATTCACCAGCCACTTGAACGGCCCAAAGCTGCTTTGAAATTGAGTCAACAGCCACCTCTTGCCTAGCTAAAGCAAATTCAACAAGGAATTTCAATGTCACAACATAGGGTGGAATACGCAAATCTAAGCAGCCCCTGATCACAGCCCTGAGGAAATTGCCGTAAGTGTGCTGGAGTCCAACTGTCTACCAGATGCTAGGCATTCTTCCATATTTGCATGGCCTGTCTGGCCAGGGCATACAAGAGCATGACTCTTCCAGATGAGCTCTTACATGGGTCCTATGCTCACATAGTAAGGACTGCACTTTGTCAGCAAGACTTTATACAATCGAAATATATGAGAAACCCCAGCTCTCTTGACTAGATGAGGACGGAATCACATCCCAGGTGAAGACCAACAGATGCAACTTCCATCAGATGTTAACCTGAAAAAGGAGATTATATCTCCAAAAGTCATGTCAGAAGTGGGATTTGAACCCACGCCTCCAGAAGAAACTGCAGCCTAAACACAGCGCCTTAGACCACTCGGCCATCCTGACAGTGCAGAGTCTTAAGAAATGTATAAAAGTCACTCAGAAATTTCTGCCTCCATGCAAGCCTGAAATAATTTAAACCTTCAAACAAAAGGTGCAACTTTATGCACAGGACAATAAACACAGAAGATCACATGTGAAAGCATTTCATTTCACAGGTGTACAATTTTTATGCTTTTAGAATACCTCATACCTCTCACCAGCTATTTAGGGTCCTGTATCCTACTCACAAAATTACCTTGCCTGCGACCTCTCTCTCTACACAAACAACTACTGCACAGGAAGTAGGAAGGCAGAAGGTGGGGCATATTATGCAAATGTATGCTGTCAATGTGCCTTGCAGATTCATGCAGGATTTCTAGATCCTTGCTGGATACAAGAGAGCAGACCTTGTTTCAGATCAACTGTCCCTAGCAGGGAACGTCTGAGCACATGCAGCCTTTTGCTCTCTAGCCCCTGGCCTGGGACTCACCCTCACTGGCTGAGGCGGGAATTTCTGCGATACCAACGTTGCATAGATGGTACGTTTGTGGTTGGTTTGGGATGGGTGGAAGGTCAAAAGCAGGGAAAAGTATGTCGCCTTCACTTCTAGTCTCCTCTTCTAGGCCTACCTGCCGTTCACTCACTCTGTCTTTGTTTCATTCTCTCCTTCCTCAACACCCCTTCTCACTCACTCGCTCTATCACTTGTGCTCTTTCCCCTTGCTCTGCATTTCATAGTGGAAACATCTCTTGAATGGAGCATTAGAAAATGAGGTTACATAAAATTAACAATCTACTTATTGGAAACCAAAAATATCACAAGACTGAATGTAACCCATTTCATTAATAAAAGGGACTTTTTAATCACCCCCCCAAAAAACACATAAAGCACCACGAGTGCTAGAAGAATATTATACGAGCTTGAAGACAGAATTGGGCAAATTCATTTGCAGTTGAAACTGAAGTTTGTTACTTATTTAGATATTATATGCACTGCCAATTTTTAGCTGAGATTCTAAAAGAACTCAGAGACAAAATGGACTTAAAGTTTTGTCAGAAGTGGGATTCGAACCCACGTCTCCAGGAGAGACTGTGGCCTTAACACAGCACCTTAGACCACTCGGCCATCCTGACCACATGTTGCTTGATCATCTGCAGAGAGGGAAAGATATTGTGAACCAAAAAAAGCACACATCTTAGGTCATGAGTGGCTAGAGCAAGAAAAAAACTCACTGCACTTTTCCAAGTAGACAACCATATAAGCCCATGTGAGGGAAATGATCTGATTTTTTCTCTCTCAAGAAAAAAGTAGAGTAAACACATAATTGTCAGAAGTGAGATTTGAACCCACACCTCCAGAAGAGACTATAACCTGAATGCAGCGCCTTAGACAACTCGGCCATCCTGTCTTGCATTTGTGGAACCTTCCACAGGCCAGACAGCCATGCAAGTGGGGTACCGAAAAGGCATGCCCTCAATTTATTTATCCTATTATAAGTACTTCCAACAGATCTTTGAACAATCCATAGAGAGCAGTACCTATGAAGAACTCTTTAGACCTTTAAGGCGTACAAAGAGAAAGTGCTATTCACCAGCCACTTGAACGGCCCAAAGCTGCTTTGAAATTGAGTCAACAGCCACCTCTTGGCTAGCTAAAGCAAATTCAACAAGGAATTTCAATGTCACAACATAGGGTGGAATACGCAAATCTAAGCAGCCCCTGATCACAGCCCTGAGGAAATTGCCGTAAGTGTGCTGGAGTCCAACTGTCTACCAGATGCTAGGCATTCTTCCATATTTGCATGGCCTGTCTGGCCAGGGCATACAAGAGCATGACTCTTCCAGATGAGCTCTTACATGGGTCCTATGCTCACATAGTAAGGACTGCACTTTGTCAGCAAGACTTTATACAACCGAAATATATGAGAAACCCCAGCTCTCTTGACTAGATGAGGACGGAATCACATCCCAGGTGAAGACCAACAGATGCAACTTCCATCAGATGTTAACCTGAAAAAGGAGATTATATCTCCAAAAGTCATGTCAGAAGTGGGATTTGAACCCACGCCTCCAGAAGAAACTGCAGCCTAAACACAGCGCCTTAGACCACTCGGCCATCCTGACAGTGCAGAGTCTTAAGAAATGTATAAAAGTCACTCAGAAATTTCTGCCTCCATGCAAGCCTGAAATAATTTAAACCTTCAAACACAAGGTGCAACTTTATGCACAGGACAATAAACACAGAAGATCACATGTTTAAGCATTTCATTTCACAGGTGTACAATTTTTATGCTTTTAGAATACCTCATACCTCTCACCAGCTATTTAGGGTCCTGTATCCTACTCACAAAATTACCTTGCCTGCGACCTCTCTCTCTACACAAACAACTACTGCACAGGAAGTAGGAAGGCAGAAGGTGGGGCATATTATGCAAATGTATGCTGTCATTGTGCCTTGCAGATTCATGCAGGATTTCTAGATCCTTGCTGGATACAAGAGAGCAGACCTTGTTTCAGATCAACTGTCCCTAGCAGGGAACGTCTGAGCACATGCAGTCTTTTGCTCTCTAGCCCCTGGCCTGGGACTCACCCTCACTGGCTGAGGCGTGAATTTCTGCATACCAACGTTGCATAGATGGTACGTTTGTGGTCGGTTTGGGATGGGTGGGAGGTCAAAAGCAGGGAAAAGTATGTCGCCGTCACTTCTAGTCTCCTCTTCTAGGCCTACCTGCCGTTCACTCACTCTGTCTTTGTTTCATTCTCTCCTTCCTCAACACCCCTTCTCACTCACTCGCTCTATCACTTGTGCTCTTTCCCCTTGCTCTGCATTTCATAGTGGAAACATCCCTTGAATGGAGCATTAGAAAATGAGGTTACATAAAATTAACAATCTACTTATTGGAAACCAAAAATATCACAAGACTGAATGTAACCCATTTCATTAATAAAAGGGACTTTTTAAGCACCCCCCAAAAAACACATAAAACACCACGAGTGCTAGAAGAATATTATACGAGCTTGAAGACAGAATTGGGCAGATTCATTTGCAGTTGAAACTGAAGTTTGTTACTTATTCAGATATTATATGCACTGCCAATTTTTAGCTGAGATTCTAAAAGAACTCAGAGACAAAATGGACTTAAAGTTTTGTCAGAAGTGGGATTCGAACCCACGCCTCCAGGAGAGACTGCGGCCTTAACGCAGCGCCTTAGACCACTCGGCCATCCTGAACACATGTTGTTTTATCATCAACAGAGAGGAAAAGATATTGTGAACCAAAAAAAGCACACATCTTAGGCCATGAGTGGCTAGAGCAAGAAAAAAACTCACTGCACTTTTCCAAGTAGACAACCATATAAGCCCAAGTGAGGGAAATGATCTGATTTTTTCTGTCTCAAGAAAAAAGTAGAGTAAACACACAATTGTCAGAAGTGGGATTTGAACCCACGCCTCAAGAAGAGACTACAACCTGAATGCAGCGCCTTAGACCACTCGGCCATCCTGACTTGCATGTGTGGAACCTTCCACAGGCCAGACAGCCATGCAAGTGGGGTACCGAAAAGGCATGCCCTCAATTTATTTATCCTATTATAAGTACTTCCAACAGATCTTTGAACAATCCATAGAGAGCAGTACCTATGAAGAACTCTTTAGACCTTTAAGGCGTACAGAGAGAAAGTGCTATTCACCAGCCACTTGAACGGCCCAAAGCAGCTTTGAAATTGAGTCAACAGCCACCTCTTGGCTAGCTAAAGCAAATTCAACAAGGAATTTCAATGTCACAACATAGGGTGGAATACGCAAATCTAAGCAGCCCCTGATCACAGCCCTGAGGAAATTGCCATAAGTGTGCTGGAGTCCAACTGTCTACCAGATGCTAGGCATTCTTCCATATTTGCATGGCCTGTCTGGCCAGGGCATACAAGAGCATGACTCTTCCAGATGAGCTCTGACATGGGTCCTATGCTCATATAGTAAGGACTGCACTTTGTCAGCAAGACTTTATACAACCGAAATATATGAGAAACCCCAGCTCTCTTGACTAGATGAGGACGGAATCACATCCCAGGTGAAGACCAACAGATGCAACTTCCATCAGATGTTAACCTGAAAAAGGAGATTATATCTCCAAAAGTCATGTCAGAAGTGGGATTTGAACCCACGCCTCCAGAGGAGACTGCGGCCTAAACACAGCGCCTTAGACCACTCGGCCATCCTGACAGTGCAGAGTCTTAAGAAATGTATAAAAGTCACTAAGAAATTTCTGCCTCCATGCAAGCCTGAAATAATTTAAACCTTCAAACACAAGGTGCAACTTTATGCACAGGACAATAAACACAGAAGATCACATGTGAAAGCATTTCATTTCACAGGTGTACAATTTTTATGCTTTTAGAATACCTCATACCTCTCACCAGCTATTTAGGGTCCTGTATCCTACTCACAAAATTACCTTGCCTGCGACCTCTCTCTCTACATAAACAACTACTGCACAGGAAGTAGGAAGGCAGAAGGTGGGGCATATTATGCAAATGTATGCTGTCAATGTGCCTTGCAGATTCATGCAGGATTTCTAGATCCTTGCTGGATACAAGAGAGCAGACCTTGTTTCAGATCAACTGTCCCTAGCAGGGAACGTCTGAGCACATGCAGTCTTTTGCTCTCTAGCCCCTGGCCTGGGACTCACCCTCACTGGCTGAGGCGTGAATTTCTGCGATACCAACGTTGCATAGATGGTACGTTTGTGGTCGGTTTGGGATGGGTGGAAGGTCAAAAGCAGGGAAAAGTATGTCGCCTTCACTTCTAGTCTCCTCTTCTAGGCCTACCTGCCGTTCACTCACTCTGTCTTTGTTTCATTCTCTCCTTCCTCAACACCCCTTCTCACTCACTCGCTCTATCACTTGTGCTCTTTCCCCTTGCTCTGCATTTCATAGTGGAAACATCTCTTGAATGGAGCATTAGAAAATGAGGTTACATAAAATGAACAATCTACTTATTGGAAACCAAAAATATCACAAGACTGAAGGTAACCCATTTCATTAATAAAAGGGACTTTTTAAGCATCCCCCAAAAAACACATAAAACACCACGAGTGCTAGAAGAATATTATACGAGCTTGAAGACAGAATTGGGCAAATTCATTTGCAGTTGAAACTGAAGTTTGTTACTTATTCAGATATTATATGCACTGCCAATTTTTAGCTGAGATTCTAAAAGAACTCAGAGACAAAATGGACTTAAAGTTTTGTCAGAAGTGGGATTCGAACCCACGCCTCCAGGAGAGACTGCAGCCTTAACACAGCGCCTTAGACCACTCGGCCATCCTGACCACATGTTGCTTGATCATCTACAGAGAGGGAAAGATATTGTGAACCAAAAAAAGCACACATCTTAGGTCATGAGTGGCTAGAGCAAGAAAAAAACTCACTGCACTTTTCCAAGTAGACAACCATATAAGCCCATGTGAGGGAAATGATCTGATTTTTTCTCTCTCAAGAAAAAAGTAGAGTTAACACACAAATGTCAGAAGTGGGATTTGAACCCACGCCTCCAGCAGAGACTGCGACCTGAATGCAGCGCCTTAGACCACTCGGCCATCCTGACTTGCGTTTGTGGAACCTTCCACAGGCCAGACAGCCATGCAAGTGGGGTACCGAAAAGGCATGCCCTCAATTTATTTATCCTATTATAAGTACTTCCAACAGATCTTTGAACAATCCATAGAGAGCAGTACCTATGAAGAACTCTTTAGACCTTTAAGGCGTACAAAGAGAAAGTGCTATTAACCAGCCACTTGAACGGCCCAAAGCTGCTTTGAAATTGAGTCAACAGCCACCTCTTGGCTAGCTAAAGCAAATTCAACAAGGAATTTCAATGTCACAACATAGGGTGGAATACGCAAATCTAAGCAGCCCCTGATCACAGCCCTGAGGAAATTGCCGTAAGTGTGCTGGAGTCCAACTGTCTACCAGATGCTAGGCATTCTTCCATATTTGCATGGCATGTCTGGCCAGGGCATACAAGAGCATGACTCTTCCAGATGAGCTCTTACATGGGTCCTATGCTCATATAGTAAGGACTGCACTTTGTCAGCAAGACTTTATACAACCGAAATATATGAGAAACCCCAGCTCTCTTGACTAGATGAGGACGGAATCACATCCCAGGTGAAGACCAACAGATGCAACTTCCATCAGATGTTAACCTGAAAAAGGAGATTATATCTCCAAAAGTCATGTCAGAAGTGGGATTCGAACCCACGCCTCCAGAGGAGACTGCGGCCTAAACACAGCGCCTTAGACCACTTGGCCATCCAGACAGTGCAGAGTCTTAAGAAATGTATAAAAGTCACTCAGAAATTTCTGCCTCCATGCAAGCCTGAAATAATTTAAACCTTCAAACACAAGGTGCAACTTTATGCACAGGACAATAAACACAGAAGATCACATGTGAAAGCATTTCATTTCACAGGTGTACAATTTTTATGCTTTTAGAATACCTCATACCTCTCACCAGCTATTTAGGGTCCTGTATCCTACTCACAAAATTACCTTGCCTGCGACCTCTCTCTCTACACAAACAACTACTGCACAGGAAGTAGGAAGGCAGAAGGTGGGGCATATTATGCAAATGTATGCTGTCATTGTGCCTTGCAGATTCATGCAGGATTTCTAGATCCTTGCTGGATACAAGAGAGCAGACCTTGTTTCAGATCAACTGTCCCTAGCAGGGAACGTCTGAGCACATGCAGTCTTTTGCTCTCTAGCCCCTGGCCTGGGACTCACCCTCACTGGCTGAGGCGTGAATTTCTGCATACCAACGTTGCATAGATGGTACGTTTGTGGTCGGTTTGGGATGGGTGGGAGGTCAAAAGCAGGGAAAAGTATGTCGCCTTCACTTCTAGTCTCCTCTTCTAGGCCTACCTGCCGTTCACTCACTCTGTCTTTGTTTCATTCTCTCCTTCCTCAACACCCCTTCTCACTCACTCGCTCTATCACTTGTGCTCTTTCCCCTTGCTCTGCATTTCATAGTGGAAACATCTCTTGAATGGAGCATTAGAAAATGAGGTTACATAAAATTAACAATCTACTTATTGGAAACCAAAAATATCACAAGACTGAATGTAACCCATTTCATTAATAAAAGGGACTTTTTAATCACCCCCCAAAAAACACATAAAGCACCACGAGTGCTAGAAGAATATTATACGAGCTTGAAGACAGAATTGGGCAAATTCATTTGCAGTTGAAACTGAAGTTTGTTACTTATTCAGATATTATATGCACTGCCAATTTTTAGCTGAGATTCTAAAAGAACTCAGAGACAAAATGGACTTAACGTTTTGTCAGAAGTGGAATTCGAACCCACGTCTCCAGGAGAGACTGCGGTCTTAACACAGCGCCTTAGACCACTCGGCCATCCTGACCACATGTTGCTTGATCATCTACAGAGAGGGAAAGATATTGTGAACCAAAAAAAGCACACATCTTAGGTCATGAGTGGCTAGAGCAAGAAAAAAACTCACTGCACTTTTCCAAGTAGACAACCATATAAGCCCATGTGAGGGAAATGATCTGATTTTTTCTCTCTCAAGAAAAAAGTAGAGTAAACACACAATTGTCAGAAGTGGGATTTGAACCCACGCCTCGAGAAGAGACTGCGACCTGAACGCAGCGCCTTAGACCACTCGGCCATCCTGACTTGCATTTGTGGAACCTTCCACAGGCCAGACAGCCATGCAAGTGGGGTACCGAAAAGGCATGCCCTCAATTTATTTATCCTATTATAAGTACTTCCAACAGATCTTTGAACAATCCATAGAGAGCAGTACCTATGAAGAACTCTTTAGACCTTTAAGGCGTACAAAGAGAAAGTGCTATTAACCAGCCACTTGAACGGCCCAAAGCTGCTTTGAAATTGAGTCAACAGCCACCTCTTGGCTAGCTAAAGCAAATTCAACAAGGAATTTCAATGTCACAACATAGGGTGGAATACGCAAATCTAAGCAGCCCCTGATCACAGCCCTGAGGAAATTGCCGTAAGTGAGCTGGAGTCCAACTGTCTACCAGATGCTAGGCATTCTTCCATATTTGCATGGCCTGTCTGGCCAGGGCATACAAGAGCATGACTCTTCCAGATGAGCTCTTACATGGGTCCTATGCTCATATAGTAGGGACTGCACTTTGTCAGCAAGACTTTATACAACCGAAATATATGAGAAACTCCAGCTCTCTTGACTAGATGAGGACGGAATCACATCCCAGGTGAAGACCAACAGATGCAACTTCCATCAGATGTTAACCTGAAAAAGGAGATTATATCTCCAAAAGTCATGTCAGAAGTGGGATTCGAACCCACGCCTCCAGAGGAGACTGCGGCCTAAACACAGATCCTTAGACCACTCGGCCATCCTGACAGTGCAGAGTCTTAAGAAACGTATAAAAGTCACTCAGAAATTTCTGCCTCCATGCAAGCCTGAAATAATTTAAACCTTCAAACACAAGGTGCAACTTTATGCACAGGACAATAAACACAGAAGATCACATGTGAAAGCATTTCATTTCACAGGTGTACAATTTTTATGCTTTTAGAATACCTCATACCTCTCACCAGCTATTTAGGGTCCTGTATCCTACTCACAAAATTACCTTGCCTGCGACCTCTCTCTCTACACAAACAACTACTGCACAGGAAGTAGGAAGGCAGAAGGTGGGGCATATTATGCAAATGTATGCTGTCATTGTGCCTTGCAGATTCATGCAGGATTTCTAGATCCTTGCTGGATACAAGAGAGCAGACCTTGTTTCAGATCAACTGTCCCTAGCAGGGAACGTCTGAGCACATGCAGTCTTTTGCTCTCTAGCCCCTGGCCTGGGACTCACCCTCACTGGCTGAGGCGTGAATTTCTGCATACCAACGTTGCATAGATGGTACGTTTGTGGTCGGTTTGGGATGGGTGGGAGGTCAAAAGCAGGGAAAAGTATGTCGCCGTCACTTCTAGTCTCCTCTTCTAGGCCCACCTGCCGTTCACTCACTCTGTCTTTGTTTCATTCTCTCCTTCCTCAACACCCCTTCTCACTCACTCGCTCTATCACTTGTGCTCTTTCCCCTTGCTCTGCATTTC
The DNA here is from genome assembly GCF_964263255.1 of Lissotriton vulgaris. Classification (NCBI taxonomy): domain Eukaryota; kingdom Metazoa; phylum Chordata; class Amphibia; order Caudata; family Salamandridae; genus Lissotriton; species Lissotriton vulgaris. The sequence goes on along the minus strand of NC_141696.1, from coordinate 152,460,150 downwards.
ATAGTGGAAACATCCCTTGAATGGAGCATTAGAAAATGAGGTTACATAAAATTAACAATCTACTTATTGGAAACCAAAAATATCACAAGACTGAATGTAACCCATTTCATTAATAAAAGGGACTTTTTAAGCACCCCCCAAAAAACACATAAAACACCACGAGTGCTAGAAGAATATTATACGAGCTTGAAGACAGAATTGGGCAGATTCATTTGCAGTTGAAACTGAAGTTTGTTACTTATTCAGATATTATATGCACTGCCAATTTTTAGCTGAGATTCTAAAAGAACTCAGAGACAAAATGGACTTAAAGTTTTGTCAGAAGTGGGATTCGAACCCACGCCTCCAGGTGAGACTGCGGCCTTAACGCAGCGCCTTAGACCACTCGGCCATCCTGAACACATGTTGCTTTATCATCAACAGAGAGGAAAAGATATTGTGAACCAAAAAAAGCACACACCTTAGGCCATGAGTGGCTAGAGCAAGAAAAAAACTCACTGCACTTTTCCAAGTAGACAACCATATAAGCCCATGTGAGGGAAATGATCTGATTTTTTCTGTCTCAAGAAAAAAGTAGAGTAAACACACAATTGTCAGAAGTGGGATTTGAACCCACGCCTCAAGAAGAGACTACAACCTGAATGCAGCGCCTTAGACCACTCGGCCATCCTGACTTGCATGTGTGGAACCTTCCACAGGCCAGACAGCCATGCAAGTGGGGTACCGAAAAGGCATGCCCTCAATTTATTTATCCTATTATAAGTACTTCCAACAGATCTTTGAACAATCCATAGAGAGCAGTACCTATGAAGAACTCTTTAGACCTTTAAGGCGTACAAAGAGAAAGTGCTATTCACCAGCCACTTGAACGGCCCAAAGCTGCTTTGAAATTGAGTCAACAGCCACCTCTTGGCTAGCTAAAGCAAATTCACCAAGGAATTTCAATGTCACAACATAGGGTGGAATACGCAAATCTAAGCAGCCCCTGATCACAGCCCTGAGGAAATTGCCGTAAATGTGCTGGAGTCCAACTGTCTACCAGATGCTAGGCATTCTTCCATATTTGCATGGCCTGTCTGGCCAGGGCATACAAGAGCATGACTCTTCCAGATGAGCTCTTACATGGGTCCTATGCTCACATAGTAAGGACTGCACTTTGTCAGCAAGACTTTATACAACCGAAATATATGAGAAACCCCAGCTCTCTTGACTAGAGGAGGACGGAATCACATCCCAGGTGAAGACCAACAGATGCAACTTCCATCAGATGTTAACCTGAAAAAGGAGATTATATCTCCAAAAGTCATGTCAGAAGTGGGATTTGAACCCACGCCTCCAGAGGAGACTGCGGCCTAAACACAGCTCCTTAGACCACTCGGCCATCCTGACAGTGCAGAGTCTTAAGAAATGTATAAAAGTCACTCAGAAATTTCTGCCTCCATGCAAGCCTGAAATAATTTAAACCTTCAAACACAAGGTGCAACTTTATGCACAGGACAATAAACACAGAAGATCACATGTGAAAGCATTTCATTTCACAGGTGTACAATTTTTATGCTTTTAGAATACCTCATACCTCTCACCAGCTATTTAGGGTCCTGTATCCTACTCACAAAATTACCTTGCCTGCGACCTCTCTCTCTACATAAACAACTACTGCACAGGAAGTAGGAAGGCAGAAGGTGGGGCATATTATGCAAATGTATGCTGTCAATGTGCCTTGCAGATTCATGCAGGATTTCTAGATCCTTGCTGGATACAAGAGAGCAGACCTTGTTTCAGATCAACTGTCCCTAGCAGGGAACGTCTGAGCACATGCAGTCTTTTGCTCTCTAGCCCCTGGCCTAGGACTCACCCTCACTGGCTGAGGCGTGAATTTCTGCATACCAACGTTGCATAGATGGTACGTTTGTGGTCGGTTTGGGATGGGTGGAAGGTCAAAAGCAGGGAAAAGTATGTCGTTTTCACTTCTAGTCTCCTCTTCTAGGCCTACCTGCCGTTCACTCACTCTGTCTTTGTTTCATTCTCTCCTTCCTCAACACCCCTTCTAACTCACTTGCTCTTTCCCGTTGCTCTGCATTTCATAGTGGAAACATCTCTTGAATGGAGCATTAGAAAATGAGGTTACATAAAATTAACAATCTACTTATTGGAAACCAAAAATATCACAAGACTGAATGTAACCCATCTCATTAATAAAAGGGACTTTTTAAGCACTCCCCAAAAAACACATACAACACCACGAGGGCTAGAAGAATATTATACGAGCTTGAAGACAGAATTGGGCAAATTAATTTGCAGTTGAAACTGAAGTTTGTTATTTATTCAGATATTATAAGCACTGCCAATTTTTAGCTGAGATTCTAAAAGAACTCAGAGACAAAATGGACTTAAAGGTTTGTCAGAAGTGGGATTCGAACCCACGCCTCCAGGAGAGACTGCGGTCTTAACGCAGCGCCTTAGACCACTCGGGCATCCTGAGCACATGTTGCTTGATCATCAACAGAGAGGGAAAGATATTGTGAACCAAAAAAAGCACACATCTTAGGCCATGAGTGGCTAGAGCAAGAAAAAAACTCACTGCACTTTTCCAAGTAGACAACCATATAAGCCCATGTGAGGGAAATTATCTGATTTTTTCTCTCTCAAGAAAAAAGTAGAGTAAACACACAATTGTCAGAAGTGAGATTTGAACCCACACCTCCAGAAGAGACTATAACCTGAATGCAGCGCCTTAGACAACTCGGCCATCCTGTCTTGCATTTGTGGAACCTTCCACAGGCCAGACAGCCATGCAAGTGGGGTACCGAAAAGGCATGCCCTCAATTTATTTATCCTATTATAAGTACTTCCAACAGATCTTTGAACAATCCATAGAGAGCAGTACCTATGAAGAACTCTTTAGACCTTTAAGGCGTACAAAGAGAAAGTGCTATTCACCAGCCACTTGAACGGCCCAAAGCTGCTTTGAAATTGAGTCAACAGCCACCTCTTGGCTAGCTAAAGCAAATTCAACAAGGAATTTCAATGTCACAACATAGGGTGGAATACGCAAATCTAAGCAGCCCCTGATCACAGCCCTGAGGAAATTGCCGTAAGTGTGCTGGAGTCCAACTGTCTACCAGATGCTAGGCATTCTTCCATATTTGCATGGCCTGTCTGGCCAGGGCATACAAGAGCATGACTCTTCCAGATGAGCTCTTACATGGGTCCTATGCTCACATAGTAAGGACTGCACTTTGTCAGCAAGACTTTATACAACCGAAATATATGAGAAACCCCAGCTCTCTTGACTAGATGAGGACGGAATCACATCCCAGGTGAAGACCAACAGATGCAACTTCCATCAGATGTTAACCTGAAAAAGGAGATTATATCTCCAAAAGTCATGTCAGAAGTGGGATTTGAACCCACGCCTCCAGAAGAAACTGCAGCCTAAACACAGCGCCTTAGACCACTCGGCCATCCTGACAGTGCAGAGTCTTAAGAAATGTATAAAAGTCACTCAGAAATTTCTGCCTCCATGCAAGCCTGAAATAATTTAAACCTTCAAACACAAGGTGCAACTTTATGCACAGGACAATAAACACAGAAGATCACATGTGAAAGCATTTCATTTCACAGGTGTACAATTTTTATGCTTTTAGAATACCTCATACCTCTCACCAGCTATTTAGGGTCCTGTATCCTACTCACAAAATTACCTTGCCTGCGACCTCTCTCTCTACACAAACAACTACTGCACAGGAAGTAGGAAGGCAGAAGGTGGGGCATATTATGCAAATGTATGCTGTCAATGTGCCTTGCAGATTCATGCAGGATTTCTAGATCCTTGCTGGATACAAGAGAGCAGACCTTGTTTCAGATCAACTGTCCCTAGCAGGGAACGTCTGAGCACATGCAGTCTTTTGCTCTCTAGCCCCTGGCCTGGGACTCACCCTCACTGGCTGAGGCGTGAATTTCTGCGATACCAACGTTGCATAGATGGTACGTTTGTGGTTGGTTTGGGATGGGTGGAAGGTCAAAAGCAGGGAAAAGTATGTCGCCTTCACTTCTAGTCTCCTCTTCTAGGCCTACCTGCCGTTCACTCACTCTGTCTTTGTTTCATTCTCTCCTTCCTCAACACCCCTTCTCACTCACTCGCTCTATCACTTGTGCTCTTTCCCCTTGCTCTGCATTTCATAGTGGAAACATCTCTTGAATGGAGCATTAGAAAATGAGGTTACATAAAATTAACAATCTACTTATTGGAAACCAAAAATATCACAAGACTGAATGTAACCCATTTCATTAATAAAAGGGACTTTTTAATCACCCCCCCAAAAAACACATAAAGCACCACGAGTGCTAGAAGAATATTATACGAGCTTGAAGACAGAATTGGGCAAATTCATTTGCAGTTGAAACTGAAGTTTGTTACTTATTTAGATATTATATGCACTGCCAATTTTTAGCTGAGATTCTAAAAGAACTCAGAGACAAAATGGACTTAAAGTTTTGTCAGAAGTGGGATTCGAACCCACGTCTCCAGGAGAGACTGTGGCCTTAACACAGCATCTTAGACCACTCGGCCATCCTGACCACATGTTGCTTGATCATCTACAGAGAGGGAAAGATATTGTGAACCAAAAAAAGCACACATCTTAGGTCATGAGTGGCTAGAGCAAGAAAAAAACTCACTGCACTTTTCCAAGTAGACAACCATATAAGCCCATGTGAGGGAAATGATCTGATTTTTTCTCTCTCAAGAAAAAAGTAGAGGAAACACACAATTGTCAGAAGTGGGATTTGAACCCACGCCTCGAGAAGAGACTGCGTCCTGAACGCAGCGCCTTAGACCACTCGGCCATCCTGACTTGCATTTGTGGAACCTTCCACAGGCCAGACAGCCATGCAAGTGGGGTACCGAAAAGGCATGCCCTCAATTTATTTATCCTATTATAACTACTTCCAACAGATCTTTGAACAATCCATAGAGAGCAGTACCTATGAAGAACTCTTTAGACCTTTAAGGCGTACAAAGAGAAAGTGCTATTCACCAGCCACTTGAACGGCCCAAAGCTGCTTTGAAATTGAGTCAACAGCCACCTCTTGGCTAGCTAAAGCAAATTCACCAAGGAATTTCAATGTCACAACATAGGGTGGAATACGCAAATCTAAGCAGCCCCTGATCACAGCCCTGAGGAAATTGCCGTAAGTGTGCTGGAGTCCAACTGTCTACCAGATGCTAGGCATTCTTCCATATTTGCATGGCCTGTCTGGCCAGGGCATACAAGAGCATGACTCTTCCAGATGAGCTCTTACATGGGTCCTATGCTCACATAGTAAGGACTGCACTTTGTCAGCAAGACTTTATACAACCGAAATATATGAGAAACCCCAGCTCTCTTGACTAGATGAGGACGGAATCACATCCCAGGTGAAGACCAACAGATGCAACTTCCATCAGATGTTAACCTGAAAAAGGAGATTATATCTCCAAAAGTCATGTCAGAAGTGGGATTTGAACCCACGCCTCCAGAGGAGACTGCAGCCTAAACACAGCACCTTAGACCACTCGGCCATCCTGACAGTGCAGAGTCTTAAGAAATGTATAAAAGTCACTCAGAAATTTCTGCCTCCATGCAAGCCTGAAATAATTTAAACCTTCAAACACAAGGTGCAACTTTATGCACAGGACAATAAACACAGAAGATCACATGTGAAAGCATTTCATTTCACAGGTGTACAATTTTTATGCTTTTAGAATACCTCATACCTCTCACCAGCTATTTAGGGTCCTGTATCCTACTCACAAAATTACCTTGCCTGCGACCTCTCTCTCTATATAAACAACTACTGCACAGGAAGTAGGAAGGCAGAAGGTGGGGCATATTATGCAAATGTATGCTGTTAATGTGCCTTGCAGATTCATGCAGGATTTCTAGATCCTTGCTGGATACAAGAGAGCAGACCTTGTTTCAGATCAACTGTCCCTAGCAGGGAACGTCTGAGCACATGCAGTCTTTTGCTCTCTAGCCCCTGGCCTAGGACTCACCCTCACTGGCTGAGGCGTGAATTTCTGCATACCAACGTTGCATAGATGGTACGTTTGTGGTCGGTTTGGGATGGGTGGAAGGTCAAAAGCAGGGAAAAGTATGTCGCCTTCACTTCTAGTCTCCTCTTCTAGGCCTACCTGCCGTTCACTCACTCTGTCTTTGTTTCATTCTCTCCTTCCTCAACACCCCTTCTAACTCACTTGCTCTTTCCCGTTGCTCTGCATTTCATAGTGGAAACATCTCTTGAATGGAGCATTAGAAAATGAGGTTACATAAAATTAACAATCTACTTATTGGAAACCAAAAATATCACAAGACTGAATGTAACCCATCTCATTAATAAAAGGGACTTTTTAAGCACTCCCCAAAAAACACATACAACACCACGAGGGCTAGAAGAATATTATACGAGCTTGAAGACAGAATTGGGCAAATTAATTTGCAGTTGAAACTGAAGTTTGTTATTTATTCAGATATTATAAGCACTGCCAATTTTTAGCTGAGATTCTAAAAGAACTCAAAGACAAAATGGACTTAAAGGTTTGTCAGAAGTGGGATTCGAACCCACGCCTCCAGGAGAGACTGCGGTCTTAACGCAGCGCCTTAGACCACTCGGGCATCCTGAGCACATGTTGCTTGATCATCAACAGAGAGGGAAAGATATTGTGAACCAAAAAAGCACACATCTTAGGCCATGAGTGGCTAGAGCAAGAAAAAAACTCACTGCACTTTTCCAAGTAGACAACCATATAAGCCCATGTGAGGGAAATTATCTGATTTTTTCTCTCTCAAGAAAAAAGTAGAGTAAACACACAATTGTCAGAAGTGAGTTTTGAACCCACACCTCCAGAAGAGACTATAACCTAAACGCAGCGCCTTAGACAACTCGGCCATCCTGTCTTGCATTTGTGGAACCTTCCACAGGCCAGACAGCCATGCAAGTGGGGTACCGAAAAGGCATGCCCTCAATTTATTTATCCTATTATAAGTACTTCCAACAGATCTTTGAACAATCCATAGAGAGCAGTACCTATGAAGAACTCTTTAGACCTTTAAGGCGTACAAAGAGAAAGTGCTATTCACCAGCCACTTGAAAGGCCCAAAGCTGCTTTGAAATTGAGTCAACAGCCACCTCTTGCCTAGCTAAAGCAAATTCAACAAGGAATTTCAATGTCACAACATAGGGTGGAATACGCAAATCTAAGCAGCCCCTGATCACAGCCCTGAGGAAATTGCCGTAAGTGTGCTGGAGTCCAACTGTCTACCAGATGCTAGGCATTCTTCCATATTTGCATGGCCTGTCTGGCCAGGGCATACAAGAGCATGACTCTTCCAGATGAGCTCTTACATGGGTCCTATGCTCACATAGTAAGGACTGCACTTTGTCAGCAAGACTTTATACAATCGAAATATATGAGAAACCCCAGCTCTCTTGACTAGATGAGGACGGAATCACATCCCAGGTGAAGACCAACAGATGCAACTTCCATCAGATGTTAACCTGAAAAAGGAGATTATATCTCCAAAAGTCATGTCAGAAGTGGGATTTGAACCCACGCCTCCAGAAGAAACTGCAGCCTAAACACAGCGCCTTAGACCACTCGGCCATCCTGACAGTGCAGAGTCTTAAGAAATGTATAAAAGTCACTCAGAAATTTCTGCCTCCATGCAAGCCTGAAATAATTTAAACCTTCAAACAAAAGGTGCAACTTTATGCACAGGACAATAAACACAGAAGATCACATGTGAAAGCATTTCATTTCACAGGTGTACAATTTTTATGCTTTTAGAATACCTCATACCTCTCACCAGCTATTTAGGGTCCTGTATCCTACTCACAAAATTACCTTGCCTGCGACCTCTCTCTCTACACAAACAACTACTGCACAGGAAGTAGGAAGGCAGAAGGTGGGGCATATTATGCAAATGTATGCTGTCAATGTGCCTTGCAGATTCATGCAGGATTTCTAGATCCTTGCTGGATACAAGAGAGCAGACCTTGTTTCAGATCAACTGTCCCTAGCAGGGAACGTCTGAGCACATGCAGCCTTTTGCTCTCTAGCCCCTGGCCTGGGACTCACCCTCACTGGCTGAGGCGGGAATTTCTGCGATACCAACGTTGCATAGATGGTACGTTTGTGGTCGGTTTGGGATGGGTGGGAGGTCAAAAGCAGGGAAAAGTATGTCGCCGTCACTTCTAGTCTCCTCTTCTAGGCCTACCTGCCGTTCACTCACTCTGTCTTTGTTTCATTCTCTCCTTCCTCAACACCCCTTCTCACTCACTCGCTCTATCACTTGTGCTCTTTCCCCTTGCTCTGCATTTCATAGTGGAAACATCCCTTGAATGGAGCATTAGAAAATGAGGTTACATAAAATTAACAATCTACTTATTGGAAACCAAAAATATCACAAGACTGAATGTAACCCATTTCATTAATAAAAGGGACTTTTTAAGCACCCCCCAAAAAACACATAAAACACCACGAGTGCTAGAAGAATATTATACGAGCTTGAAGACAGAATTGGGCAGATTCATTTGCAGTTGAAACTGAAGTTTGTTACTTATTCAGATATTATATGCACTGCCAATTTTTAGCTGAGATTCTAAAAGAACTCAGAGACAAAATGGACTTAAAGTTTTGTCAGAAGTGGGATTCGAACCCACGCCTCCAGGAGAGACTGCGGCCTTAACGCAGCGCCTTAGACCACTCGGCCATCCTGAACACATGTTGTTTTATCATCAACAGAGAGGAAAAGATATTGTGAACCAAAAAAAGCACACATCTTAGGCCATGAGTGGCTAGAGCAAGAAAAAAACTCACTGCACTTTTCCAAGTAGACAACCATATAAGCCCAAGTGAGGGAAATGATCTGATTTTTTCTGTCTCAAGAAAAAAGTTGAGTAAACACACAATTGTCAGAAGTGGGATTTGAACCCACGCCTCAAGAAGAGACTACAACCTGAATGCAGCGCCTTAGACCACTCGGCCATCCTGACTTGCATGTGTGGAACCTTCCACAGGCCAGACAGCCATGCAAGTGGGGTACCGAAAAGGCATGCCCTCAATTTATTTATCCTATTATAAGTACTTCCAACAGATCTTTGAACAATCCATAGAGAGCAGTACCTATGAAGAACTCTTTAGACCTTTAAGGCGTACAGAGAGAAAGTGCTATTCACCAGCCACTTGAACGGCCCAAAGCAGCTTTGAAATTGAGTCAACAGCCACCTCTTGGCTAGCTAAAGCAAATTCAACAAGGAATTTCAATGTCACAACATAGGGTGGAATACGCAAATCTAAGCAGCCCCTGATCACAGCCCTGAGGAAATTGCCATAAGTGTGCTGGAGTCCAACTGTCTACCAGATGCTAGGCATTCTTCCATATTTGCATGGCCTGTCTGGCCAGGGCATACAAGAGCATGACTCTTCCAGATGAGCTCTGACATGGGTCCTATGCTCATATAGTAAGGACTGCACTTTGTCAGCAAGACTTTATACAACCGAAATATATGAGAAACCCCAGCTCTCTTGACTAGATGAGGACGGAATCACATCCCAGGTGAAGACCAACAGATGCAACTTCCATCAGATGTTAACCTGAAAAAGGAGATTATATCTCCAAAAGTCATGTCAGAAGTGGGATTTGAACCCACGCCTCCAGAGGAGACTGCGGCCTAAACACAGCGCCTTAGACCACTCGGCCATCCTGACAGTGCAGAGTCTTAAGAAATGTATAAAAGTCACTAAGAAATTTCTGCCTCCATGCAAGCCTGAAATAATTTAAACCTTCAAACACAAGGTGCAACTTTATGCACAGGACAATAAACACAGAAGATCACATGTGAAAGCATTTCATTTCACAGGTGTACAATTTTTATGCTTTTAGAATACCTCATACCTCTCACCAGCTATTTAGGGTCCTGTATCCTACTCACAAAATTACCTTGCCTGCGACCTCTCTCTCTACATAAACAACTACTGCACAGGAAGTAGGAAGGCAGAAGGTGGGGCATATTATGCAAATGTATGCTGTCAATGTGCCTTGCAGATTCATGCAGGATTTCTAGATCCTTGCTGGATACAAGAGAGCAGACCTTGTTTCAGATCAACTGTCCCTAGCAGGGAACGTCTGAGCACATGCAGTCTTTTGCTCTCTAGCCCCTGGCCTGGGACTCACCCTCACTGGCTGAGGCGTGAATTTCTGCGATACCAACGTTGCATAGATGGTACGTTTGTGGTCGGTTTGGGATGGGTGGAAGGTCAAAAGCAGGGAAAAGTATGTCGCCTTCACTTCTAGTCTCCTCTTCTAGGCCTACCTGCCGTTCACTCACTCTGTCTTTGTTTCATTCTCTCCTTCCTCAACACCCCTTCTCACTCACTCGCTCTATCACTTGTGCTCTTTCCCCTTGCTCTGCATTTCATAGTGGAAACATCTCTTGAATGGAGCATTAGAAAATGAGGTTACATAAAATGAACAATCTACTTATTGGAAACCAAAAATATCACAAGACTGAAGGTAACCCATTTCATTAATAAAAGGGACTTTTTAAGCATCCCCCAAAAAACACATAAAACACCACGAGTGCTAGAAGAATATTATACGAGCTTGAAGACAGAATTGGGCAAATTCATTTGCAGTTGAAACTGAAGTTTGTTACTTATTCAGATATTATATGCACTGCCAATTTTTAGCTGAGATTCTAAAAGAACTCAGAGACAAAATGGACTTAAAGTTTTGTCAGAAGTGGGATTCGAACCCACGCCTCCAGGAGAGACTGCAGCCTTAACACAGCGCCTTAGACCACTCGGCCATCCTGACCACATGTTGCTTGATCATCTACAGAGAGGGAAAGATATTGTGAACCAAAAAAAGCACACATCTTAGGTCATGAGTGGCTAGAGCAAGAAAAAAACTCACTGCACTTTTCCAAGTAGACAACCATATAAGCCCATGTGAGGGAAATGATCTGATTTTTTCTCTCTCAAGAAAAAAGTAGAGTTAACACACAAATGTCAGAAGTGGGATTTGAACCCACGCCTCCAGCAGAGACTGCGACCTGAATGCAGCGCCTTAGACCACTCGGCCATCCTGACTTGCGTTTGTGGAACCTTCCACAGGCCAGACAGCCATGCAAGTGGGGTACCGAAAAGGCATGCCCTCAATTTATTTATCCTATTATAAGTACTTCCAACAGATCTTTGAACAATCCATAGAGAGCAGTACCTATGAAGAACTCTTTAGACCTTTAAGGCGTACAAAGAGAAAGTGCTATTAACCAGCCACTTGAACGGCCCAAAGCTGCTTTGAAATTGAGTCAACAGCCACCTCTTGGCTAGCTAAAGCAAATTCAACAAGGAATTTCAATGTCACAACATAGGGTGGAATACGCAAATCTAAGCAGCCCCTGATCACAGCCCTGAGGAAATTGCCGTAAGTGTGCTGGAGTCCAACTGTCTACCAGATGCTAGGCATTCTTCCATATTTGCATGGCATGTCTGGCCAGGGCATACAAGAGCATGACTCTTCCAGATGAGCTCTTACATGGGTCCTATGCTCATATAGTAAGGACTGCACTTTGTCAGCAAGACTTTATACAACCGAAATATATGAGAAACCCCAGCTCTCTTGACTAGATGAGGACGGAATCACATCCCAGGTGAAGACCAACAGATGCAACTTCCATCAGATGTTAACCTGAAAAAGGAGATTATATCTCCAAAAGTCATGTCAGAAGTGGGATTCGAACCCACGCCTCCAGAGGAGACTGCGGCCTAAACACAGCACCTTAGACCACTTGGCCATCCAGACAGTGCAGAGTCTTAAGAAATGTATAAAAGTCACTCAGAAATTTCTGCCTCCATGCAGCCTGAAATAATTTAAACCTTCAAACACAAGGTGCAACTTTATGCACAGGACAATAAACACAGAAGATCACATGTGAAAGCATTTCATTTCACAGGTGTACAATTTTTATGCTTTTAGAATACCTCATACCTCTCACCAGCTATTTAGGGTCCTGTATCCTACTCACAAAATTACCTTGCCTGCGACCTCTCTCTCTACACAAACAACTACTGCACAGGAAGTAGGAAGGCAGAAGGTGGGGCATATTATGCAAATGTATGCTGTCATTGTGCCTTGCAGATTCATGCAGGATTTCTAGATCCTTGCTGGATACAAGAGAGCAGACCTTGTTTCAGATCAACTGTCCCTAGCAGGGAACGTCTGAGCACATGCAGTCTTTTGCTCTCTAGCCCCTGGCCTGGGACTCACCCTCACTGGCTGAGGCGTGAATTTCTGCATACCAACGTTGCATAGATGGTACGTTTGTGGTCGGTTTGGGATGGGTGGGAGGTCAAAAGCAGGGAAAAGTATGTCGCCTTCACTTCTAGTCTCCTCTTCTAGGCCTACCTGCCGTTCACTCACTCTGTCTTTGTTTCATTCTCTCCTTCCTCAACACCCCTTCTCACTCACTCGCTCTATCACTTGTGCTCTTTCCCCTTGCTCTGCATTTCATAGTGGAAACATCTCTTGAATGGAGCATTAGAAAATGAGGTTACATAAAATTAACAATCTACTTATTGGAAACCAAAAATATCACAAGACTGAATGTAACCCATTTCATTAATAAAAGGGACTTTTTAATCACCCCCCAAAAAACACATAAAGCACCACGAGTGCTAGAAGAATATTATACGAGCTTGAAGACAGAATTGGGCAAATTCATTTGCAGTTGAAACTGAAGTTTGTTACTTATTCAGATATTATATGCACTGCCAATTTTTAGCTGAGATTCTAAAAGAACTCAGAGACAAAATGGACTTAACGTTTTGTCAGAAGTGGAATTCGAACCCACGTCTCCAGGAGAGACTGCGGTCTTAACACAGCGCCTTAGACCACTCGGCCATCCTGACCACATGTTGCTTGATCATCTACAGAGAGGGAAAGATATTGTGAACCAAAAAAAGCACACATCTTAGGTCATGAGTGGCTAGAGCAAGAAAAAAACTCACTGCACTTTTCCAAGTAGACAACCATATAAGCCCATGTGAGGGAAATGATCTGATTTTTTCTCTCTCAAGAAAAAAGTAGAGTAAACACACAATTGTCAGAAGTGGGATTTGAACCCACGCCTCGAGAAGAGACTGCGACCTGAACGCAGCGCCTTAGACCACTCGGCCATCCTGACTTGCATTTGTGGAACCTTCCACAGGCCAGACAGCCATGCAAGTGGGGTACCGAAAAGGCATGCCCTCAATTTATTTATCCTATTATAAGTACTTCCAACAGATCTTTGAACAATCCATAGAGAGCAGTACCTATGAAGAACTCTTTAGACCTTTAAGGCGTACAAAGAGAAAGTGCTATTAACCAGCCACTTGAACGGCCCAAAGCTGCTTTGAAATTGAGTCAACAGCCACCTCTTGGCTAGCTAAAGCAAATTCAACAAGGAATTTCAATGTCACAACATAGGGTGGAATACGCAAATCTAAGCAGCCCCTGATCACAGCCCTGAGGAAATTGCCGTAAGTGAGCTGGAGTCCAACTGTCTACCAGATGCTAGGCATTCTTCCATATTTGCATGGCCTGTCTGGCCAGGGCATACAAGAGCATGACTCTTCCAGATGAGCTCTTACATGGGTCCTATGCTCATATAGTAGGGACTGCACTTTGTCAGCAAGACTTTATACAACCGAAATATATGAGAAACTCCAGCTCTCTTGACTAGATGAGGACGGAATCACATCCCAGGTGAAGACCAACAGATGCAACTTCCATCAGATGTTAACCTGAAAAAGGAGATTATATCTCCAAAAGTCATGTCAGAAGTGGGATTCGAACCCACGCCTCCAGAGGAGACTGCGGCCTAAACACAGATCCTTAGACCACTCGGCCATCCTGACAGTGCAGAGTCTTAAGAAACGTATAAAAGTCACTCAGAAATTTCTGCCTCCATGCAAGCCTGAAATAATTTAAACCTTCAAACACAAGGTGCAACTTTATGCACAGGACAATAAACACAGAAGATCACATGTGAAAGCATTTCATTTCACAGGTGTACAATTTTTATGCTTTTAGAATACCTCATACCTCTCACCAGCTATTTAGGGTCCTGTATCCTACTCACAAAATTACCTTGCCTGCGACCTCTCTCTCTACACAAACAACTACTGCACAGGAAGTAGGAAGGCAGAAGGTGGGGCATATTATGCAAATGTATGCTGTCATTGTGCCTTGCAGATTCATGCAGGATTTCTAGATCCTTGCTGGATACAAGAGAGCAGACCTTGTTTCAGATCAACTGTCCCTAGCAGGGAACGTCTGAGCACATGCAGTCTTTTGCTCTCTAGCCCCTGGCCTGGGACTCACCCTCACTGGCTGAGGCGTGAATTTCTGCATACCAACGTTGCATAGATGGTACGTTTGTGGTCGGTTTGGGATGGGTGGGAGGTCAAAAGCAGGGAAAAGTATGTCGCCGTCACTTCTAGTCTCCTCTTCTAGGCCCACCTGCCGTTCACTCACTCTGTCTTTGTTTCATTCTCTCCTTCCTCAACACCCCTTCTCACTCACTCGCTCTATCACTTGTGCTCTTTCCCCTTGCTCTGCATTTCATAGTGGAAACATCCCTTGAATGGAGCATTAGAAAATGAGGTTACATAAAATTAACAATCTACTTATTGGAAACCAAAAATATCACAAGACTGAATGTAACCCATTTCATTAATAAAAGGGACTTTTTAAGCACCCCCCAAAAAACACATAAAACACCACGAGTGCTAGAAGAATATTATACGAGCTTGAAGACAGAATTGGGCAGATTCATTTGCAGTTGAAACTGAAGTTTGTTACTTATTCAGATATTATATGCACTGCCAATTTTTAGCTGAGATTCTAAAAGAACTCAGAGACAAAATGGACTTAAAGTTTTGTCAGAAGTGGGATTCGAACCCACGCCTCCAGGTGAGACTGCGGCCTTAACGCAGCGCCTTAGACCACTCGGCCATCCTGAACACATGTTGCTTTATCATCAACAGAGAGGAAAAGATATTGTGAACCAAAAAAAGCACACACCTTAGGCCATGAGTGGCTAGAGCAAGAAAAAAACTCACTGCACTTTTCCAAGTAGACAACCATATAAGCCCATGTGAGGGAAATGATCTGATTTTTTCTGTCTCAAGAAAAAAGTAGAGTAAACACACAATTGTCAGAAGTGGGATTTGAACCCACGCCTCAAGAAGAGACTACAACCTGAATGCAGCGCCTTAGACCACTCGGCCATCCTGACTTGCATGTGTGGAACCTTCCACAGGCCAGACAGCCATGCAAGTGGGGTACCGAAAAGGCATGCCCTCAATTTATTTATCCTATTATAAGTACTTCCAACAGATCTTTGAACAATCCATAGAGAGCAGTACCTATGAAGAACTCTTTAGACCTTTAAGGCGTACAAAGAGAAAGTGCTATTCACCAGCCACTTGAACGGCCCAAAGCTGCTTTGAAATTGAGTCAACAGCCACCTCTTGGCTAGCTAAAGCAAATTCACCAAGGAATTTCAATGTCACAACATAGGGTGGAATACGCAAATCTAAGCAGCCCCTGATCACAGCCCTGAGGAAATTGCCGTAAGTGTGCTGGAGTCCAACTGTCTACCAGATGCTAGGCATTCTTCCATATTTGCATGGCCTGTCTGGCCAGGGCATACAAGAGCATGACTCTTCCAGATGAGCTCTTACATGGGTCCTATGCTCACATAGTAAGGACTGCACTTTGTCAGCAAGACTTTATACAACCGAAATATATGAGAAACCCCAGCTCTCTTGACTAGAGGAGGACGGAATCACATCCCAGGTGAAGACCAACAGATGCAACTTCCATCAGATGTTAACCTGAAAAAGGAGATTATATCTCCAAAAGTCATGTCAGAAGTGGGATTTGAACCCACGCCTCCAGAGGAGACTGCGGCCTAAACACAGCTCCTTAGACCACTCGGCCATCCTGACAGTGCAGAGTCTTAAGAAATGTATAAAAGTCACTCAGAAATTTCTGCCTCCATGCAAGCCTGAAATAATTTAAACCTTCAAACACAAGGTGCAACTTTATGCACAGGACAATAAACACAGAAGATCACATGTGAAAGCATTTCATTTCACAGGTGTACAATTTTTATGCTTTTAGAATACCTCATACCTCTCACCAGCTATTTAGGGTCCTGTATCCTACTCACAAAATTACCTTGCCTGCGACCTCTCTCTCTACATAAACAACTACTGCACAGGAAGTAGGAAGGCAGAAGGTGGGGCATATTATGCAAATGTATGCTGTCAATGTGCCTTGCAGATTCATGCAGGATTTCTAGATCCTTGCTGGATACAAGAGAGCAGACCTTGTTTCAGATCAACTGTCCCTAGCAGGGAACGTCTGAGCACATGCAGTCTTTTGCTCTCTAGCCCCTGGCCTAGGACTCACCCTCACTGGCTGAGGCGTGAATTTCTGCATACCAACGTTGCATAGATGGTACGTTTGTGGTCGGTTTGGGATGGGTGGAAGGTCAAAAGCAGGGAAAAGTATGTCGTTTTCACTTCTAGTCTCCTCTTCTAGGCCTACCTGCCGTTCACTCACTCTGTCTTTGTTTCATTCTCTCCTTCCTCAACACCCCTTCTAACTCACTTGCTCTTTCCCGTTGCTCTGCATTTCATAGTGGAAACATCTCTTGAATGGAGCATTAGAAAATGAGGTTACATAAAATTAACAATCTACTTATTGGAAACCAAAAATATCACAAGACTGAATGTAACCCATCTCATTAATAAAAGGGACTTTTTAAGCACTCCCCAAAAAACACATACAACACCACGAGGGCTAGAAGAATATTATACGAGCTTGAAGACAGAATTGGGCAAATTAATTTGCAGTTGAAACTGAAGTTTGTTATTTATTCAGATATTATAAGCACTGCCAATTTTTAGCTGAGATTCTAAAAGAACTCAGAGACAAAATGGACTTAAAGGTTTGTCAGAAGTGGGATTCGAACCCACGCCTCCAGGAGAGACTGCGGTCTTAACGCAGCGCCTTAGACCACTCGGGCATCCTGAGCACATGTTGCTTGATCATCAACAGAGAGGGAAAGATATTGTGAACCAAAAAAAGCACACATCTTAGGCCATGAGTGGCTAGAGCAAGAAAAAAACTCACTGCACTTTTCCAAGTAGACAACCATATAAGCCCATGTGAGGGAAATTATCTGATTTTTTCTCTCTCAAGAAAAAAGTAGAGTAAACACACAATTGTCAGAAGTGAGATTTGAACCCACACCTCCAGAAGAGACTATAACCTGAACGCAGCGCCTTAGACAACTCGGCCATCCTGTCTTGCATTTGTGGAACCTTCCACAGGCCAGACAGCCATGCAAGTGGGGTACCGAAAAGGCATGCCCTCAATTTATTTATCCTATTATAAGTACTTCCAACAGATCTTTGAACAATCCATAGAGAGCAGTACCTATGAAGAACTCTTTAGACCTTTAAGGCGTACAAAGAGAAAGTGCTATTCACCAGCCACTTGAACGGCCCAAAGCTGCTTTGAAATTGAGTCAACAGCCACCTCTTGGCTAGCTAAAGCAAATTCAACAAGGAATTTCAATGTCACAACATAGGGTGGAATACGCAAATCTAAGCAGCCCCTGATCACAGCCCTGAGGAAATTGCCGTAAGTGTGCTGGAGTCCAACTGTCTACCAGATGCTAGGCATTCTTCCATATTTGCATGGCCTGTCTGGCCAGGGCATACAAGAGCATGACTCTTCCAGATGAGCTCTTACATGGGTCCTATGCTCACATAGTAAGGACTGCACTTTGTCAGCAAGACTTTATACAACCGAAATATATGAGAAACCCCAGCTCTCTTGACTAGATGAGGACGGAATCACATCCCAGGTGAAGACCAACAGATGCAACTTCCATCAGATGTTAACCTGAAAAAGGAGATTATATCTCCAAAAGTCATGTCAGAAGTGGGATTTGAACCCACGCCTCCAGAAGAAACTGCAGCCTAAACACAGCGCCTTAGACCACTCGGCCATCCTGACAGTGCAGAGTCTTAAGAAATGTATAAAAGTCACTCAGAAATTTCTGCCTCCATGCAAGCCTGAAATAATTTAAACCTTCAAACACAAGGTGCAACTTTATGCACAGGACAATAAACACAGAAGATCACATGTGAAAGCATTTCATTTCACAGGTGTACAATTTTTATGCTTTTAGAATACCTCATACCTCTCACCAGCTATTTAGGGTCCTGTATCCTACTCACAAAATTACCTTGCCTGCGACCTCTCTCTCTACACAAACAACTACTGCACAGGAAGTAGGAAGGCAGAAGGTGGGGCATATTATGCAAATGTATGCTGTCAATGTGCCTTGCAGATTCATGCAGGATTTCTAGATCCTTGCTGGATACAAGAGAGCAGACCTTGTTTCAGATCAACTGTCCCTAGCAGGGAACGTCTGAGCACATGCAGTCTTTTGCTCTCTAGCCCCTGGCCTGGGACTCACCCTCACTGGCTGAGGCGTGAATTTCTGCGATACCAACGTTGCATAGATGGTACGTTTGTGGTTGGTTTGGGATGGGTGGAAGGTCAAAAGCAGGGAAAAGTATGTCGCCTTCACTTCTAGTCTCCTCTTCTAGGCCTACCTGCCGTTCACTCACTCTGTCTTTGTTTCATTCTCTCCTTCCTCAACACCCCTTCTCACTCACTCGCTCTATCACTTGTGCTCTTTCCCCTTGCTCTGCATTTCATAGTGGAAACATCTCTTGAATGGAGCATTAGAAAATGAGGTTACATAAAATTAACAATCTACTTATTGGAAACCAAAAATATCACAAGACTGAATGTAACCCATTTCATTAATAAAAGGGACTTTTTAATCACCCCCCCAAAAAACACATAAAGCACCACGAGTGCTAGAAGAATATTATACGAGCTTGAAGACAGAATTGGGCAAATTCATTTGCAGTTGAAACTGAAGTTTGTTACTTATTTAGATATTATATGCACTGCCAATTTTTAGCTGAGATTCTAAAAGAACTCAGAGACAAAATGGACTTAAAGTTTTGTCAGAAGTGGGATTCGAACCCACGTCTCCAGGAGAGACTGTGGCCTTAACACAGCACCTTAGACCACTCGGCCATCCTGACCACATGTTGCTTGATCATCTACAGAGAGGGAAAGATATTGTGAACCAAAAAAAGCACACATCTTAGGTCATGAGTGGCTAGAGCAAGAAAAAAACTCACTGCACTTTTCCAAGTAGACAACCATATAAGCCCATGTGAGGGAAATGATCTGATTTTTTCTCTCTCAAGAAAAAAGTAGAGGAAACACACAATTGTCAGAAGTGGGATTTGAACCCACGCCTCGAGAAGAGACTGCGTCCTGAACGCAGCGCCTTAGACCACTCGGCCATCCTGACTTGCATTTGTGGAACCTTCCACAGGCCAGACAGCCATGCAAGTGGGGTACCGAAAAGGCATGCCCTCAATTTATTTATCCTATTATAAGTACTTCCAACAGATCTTTGAACAATCCATAGAGAGCAGTACCTATGAAGAACTCTTTAGACCTTTAAGGCGTACAAAGAGAAAGTGCTATTAACCAGCCACTTGAACGGCCCAAAGCTGCTTTGAAATTGAGTCAACAGCCACCTCTTGGCTAGCTAAAGCAAATTCAACAAGGAATTTCAATGTCACAACATAGGGTGGAATACGCAAATCTAAGCAGCCCCTGATCACAGCCCTGAGGAAATTGCCGTAAGTGAGCTGGAGTCCAACTGTCTACCAGATGCTAGGCATTCTTCCATATTTGCATGGCCTGTCTGGCCAGGGCATACAAGAGCATGACTCTTCCAGATGAGCTCTTACATGGGTCCTATGCTCATATAGTAGGGACTGCACTTTGTCAGCAAGACTTTATACAACCGAAATATATGAGAAACTCCAGCTCTCTTGACTAGATGAGGACGGAATCACATCCCAGGTGAAGACCAACAGATGCAACTTCCATCAGATGTTAACCTGAAAAAGGAGATTATATCTCCAAAAGTCATGTCAGAAGTGGGATTCGAACCCACGCCTCCAGAGGAGACTGCGGCCTAAACACAGATCCTTAGACCACTCGGCCATCCTGACAGTGCAGAGTCTTAAGAAATGTATAAAAGTCACTCAGAAATTTCTGCCTCCATGCAAGCCTGAAATAATTTAAACCTTCAAACACAAGGTGCAACTTTATGCACAGGACAATAAACACAGAAGATCACATGTGAAAGCATTTCATTTCACAGGTGTACAATTTTTATGCTTTTAGAATACCTCATACCTCTCACCAGCTATTTAGGGTCCTGTATCCTACTCACAAAATTACCTTGCCTGCGACCTCTCTCTCTACACAAACAACTACTGCACAGGAAGTAGGAAGGCAGAAGGTGGGGCATATTATGCAAATGTATGCTGTCATTGTGCCTTGCAGATTCATGCAGGATTTCTAGATCCTTGCTGGATACAAGAGAGCAGACCTTGTTTCAGATCAACTGTCCCTAGCAGGGAACGTCTGAGCACATGCAGTCTTTTGCTCTCTAGCCCCTGGCCTGGGACTCACCCTCACTGGCTGAGGCGTGAATTTCTGCATACCAACGTTGCATAGATGGTACGTTTGTGGTCGGTTTGGGATGGGTGGGAGGTCAAAAGCAGGGAAAAGTATGTCGCCGTCACTTCTAGTCTCCTCTTCTAGGCCTACCTGCCGTTCACTCACTCTGTCTTTGTTTCATTCTCTCCTTCCTCAACACCCCTTCTCACTCACTCGCTCTATCACTTGTGCTCTTTCCCCTTGCTCTGCATTTCATAGTGGAAACATCCCTTGAATGGAGCATTAGAAAATGAGGTTACATAAAATTAACAATCTACTTATTGGAAACCAAAAATATCACAAGACTGAATGTAACCCATTTCATTAATAAAAGGGACTTTTTAAGCACCCCCCAAAAAACACATAAAACACCACGAGTGCTAGAAGAATATTATACGAGCTTGAAGACAGAATTGGGCAGATTCATTTGCAGTTGAAACTGAAGTTTGTTACTTATTCAGATATTATATGCACTGCCAATTTTTAGCTGAGATTCTAAAAGAACTCAGAGACAAAATGGACTTAAAGTTTTGTCAGAAGTGGGATTCGAACCCACACCTCCAGGAGAGACTGCGGCCTTAACGCAGCGCCTTAGACCACTCGGCCATCCTGAACACATGTTGCTTTATCATCAACAGAGAGGAAAAGATATTGTGAACCAAAAAAAGCACACATCTTAGGCCATGAGTGGCTAGAGCAAGAAAAAAACTCACTGCACTTTTCCAAGTAGACAACCATATAAGCCCATGTGAGGGAAATGATCTGATTTTTTCTGTCTCAAGAAAAAAGTAGAGTAAACACACAATTGTCAGAAGTGGGATTTGAACCCACGCCTCAAGAAGAGACTACAACCTGAATGCAGCGCCTTAGACCACTCAGCCATCCTGACTTGCATGTGTGGAACCTTCCACAGGCCAGACAGCCATGCAAGTGGGGTACCGAAAAGGCATGCCCTCAATTTATTTATCCTATTATAAGTACTTCCAACAGATCTTTGAACAATCCATAGAGAGCAGTACCTATGAAGAACTCTTTAGACCTTTAAGGCGTACAAAGAGAAAGTGCTATTCACCAGCCACTTGAACGGCCCAAAGCTGCTTTGAAATTGAGTCAACAGCCACCTCTTGGCTAGCTAAAGCAAATTCAACAAGGAATTTCAATGTCACAACATAGGGTGGAATACGCAAATCTAAGCAGCCCCTGATCACAGCCCTGAGGAAATTGCCGTAAGTGTGCTGGAGTCCAACTGTCTACCAGATGCTAGGCATTCTTCCATATTTGCATGGCCTGTCTGGCCAGGGCATACAAGAGCATGACTCTTCCAGATGAGCTCTTACATGGGTCCTATGCTCACATAGTAAGGACTGCACTTTGTCAGCAAGACTTTATACAACCGAAATATATGAGAAACCCCAGCTCTCTTGACTAGATGAGGACGGAATCACATCCCAGGTGAAGACCAACAGATGCAACTTCCATCAGATGTTAACCTGAAAAAGGAGATTATATCTCCAAAAGTCATGTCAGAAGTGGGATTTGAACCCACGCCTCCAGAGGAGACTGCAGCCTAAACACAGCACCTTAGACCACTCGGCCATCCTGACAGTGCAGAGTCTTAAGAAATGTATAAAAGTCACTCAGAAATTTCTGCCTCCATGCAAGCCTGAAATAATTTAAACCTTCAAACACAAGGTGCAACTTTATGCACAGGACAATAAACACAGAAGATCACATGTGAAAGCATTTCATTTCACAGGTGTACAATTTTTATGCTTTTAGAATACCTCATACCTCTCACCAGCTATTTAGGGTCCTGTATCCTACTCACAAAATTACCTTGCCTGCGACCTCTCTCTCTACATAAACAACTACTGCACAGGAAGTAGGAAGGCAGAAGGTGGGGCATATTATGCAAATGTATGCTGTTAATGTGCCTTGCAGATTCATGCAGGATTTCTAGATCCTTGCTGGATACAAGAGAGCAGACCTTGTTTCAGATCAACTGTCCCTAGCAGGGAACGTCTGAGCACATGCAGTCTTTTGCTCTCTAGCCCCTGGCCTAGGACTCACCCTCACTGGCTGAGGCGTGAATTTCTGCATACCAACGTTGCATAGATGGTACGTTTGTGGTCGGTTTGGGATGGGTGGAAGGTCAAAAGCAGGGAAAAGTATGTCGCCTTCACTTCTAGTCTCCTCTTCTAGGCCTACCTGCCGTTCACTCACTCTGTCTTTGTTTCATTCTCTCCTTCCTCAACACCCCTTCTAACTCACTTGCTCTTTCCCGTTGCTCTGCATTTCATAGTGGAAACATCTCTTGAATGGAGCATTAGAAAATGAGGTTACATAAAATTAACAATCTACTTATTGGAAACCAAAAATATCACAAGACTGAATGTAACCCATCTCATTAATAAAAGGGACTTTTTAAGCACTCCCCAAAAAACACATACAACACCACGAGGGCTAGAAGAATATTATACGAGCTTGAAGACAGAATTGGGCAAATTAATTTGCAGTTGAAACTGAAGTTTGTTATTTATTCAGATATTATAAGCACTGCCAATTTTTAGCTGAGATTCTAAAAGAACTCAAAGACAAAATGGACTTAAAGGTTTGTCAGAAGTGGGATTCGAACCCACGCCTCCAGGAGAGACTGCGGTCTTAACGCAGCGCCTTAGACCACTCGGGCATCCTGAGCACATGTTGCTTGATCATCAACAGAGAGGGAAAGATATTGTGAACCAAAAAAGCACACATCTTAGGCCATGAGTGGCTAGAGCAAGAAAAAAACTCACTGCACTTTTCCAAGTAGACAACCATATAAGCCCATGTGAGGGAAATTATCTGATTTTTTCTCTCTCAAGAAAAAAGTAGAGTAAACACACAATTGTCAGAAGTGAGTTTTGAACCCACACCTCCAGAAGAGACTATAACCTAAACGCAGCGCCTTAGACAACTCGGCCATCCTGTCTTGCATTTGTGGAACCTTCCACAGGCCAGACAGCCATGCAAGTGGGGTACCGAAAAGGCATGCCCTCAATTTATTTATCCTATTATAAGTACTTCCAACAGATCTTTGAACAATCCATAGAGAGCAGTACCTATGAAGAACTCTTTAGACCTTTAAGGCGTACAAAGAGAAAGTGCTATTCACCAGCCACTTGAACGGCCCAAAGCTGCTTTGAAATTGAGTCAACAGCCACCTCTTGCCTAGCTAAAGCAAATTCAACAAGGAATTTCAATGTCACAACATAGGGTGGAATACGCAAATCTAAGCAGCCCCTGATCACAGCCCTGAGGAAATTGCCGTAAGTGTGCTGGAGTCCAACTGTCTACCAGATGCTAGGCATTCTTCCATATTTGCATGGCCTGTCTGGCCAGGGCATACAAGAGCATGACTCTTCCAGATGAGCTCTTACATGGGTCCTATGCTCACATAGTAAGGACTGCACTTTGTCAGCAAGACTTTATACAATCGAAATATATGAGAAACCCCAGCTCTCTTGACTAGATGAGGACGGAATCACATCCCAGGTGAAGACCAACAGATGCAACTTCCATCAGATGTTAACCTGAAAAAGGAGATTATATCTCCAAAAGTCATGTCAGAAGTGGGATTTGAACCCACGCCTCCAGAAGAAACTGCAGCCTAAACACAGCGCCTTAGACCACTCGGCCATCCTGACAGTGCAGAGTCTTAAGAAATGTATAAAAGTCACTCAGAAATTTCTGCCTCCATGCAAGCCTGAAATAATTTAAACCTTCAAACAAAAGGTGCAACTTTATGCACAGGACAATAAACACAGAAGATCACATGTGAAAGCATTTCATTTCACAGGTGTACAATTTTTATGCTTTTAGAATACCTCATACCTCTCACCAGCTATTTAGGGTCCTGTATCCTACTCACAAAATTACCTTGCCTGCGACCTCTCTCTCTACACAAACAACTACTGCACAGGAAGTAGGAAGGCAGAAGGTGGGGCATATTATGCAAATGTATGCTGTCAATGTGCCTTGCAGATTCATGCAGGATTTCTAGATCCTTGCTGGATACAAGAGAGCAGACCTTGTTTCAGATCAACTGTCCCTAGCAGGGAACGTCTGAGCACATGCAGCCTTTTGCTCTCTAGCCCCTGGCCTGGGACTCACCCTCACTGGCTGAGGCGGGAATTTCTGCGATACCAACGTTGCATAGATGGTACGTTTGTGGTTGGTTTGGGATGGGTGGAAGGTCAAAAGCAGGGAAAAGTATGTCGCCTTCACTTCTAGTCTCCTCTTCTAGGCCTACCTGCCGTTCACTCACTCTGTCTTTGTTTCATTCTCTCCTTCCTCAACACCCCTTCTCACTCACTCGCTCTATCACTTGTGCTCTTTCCCCTTGCTCTGCATTTCATAGTGGAAACATCTCTTGAATGGAGCATTAGAAAATGAGGTTACATAAAATTAACAATCTACTTATTGGAAACCAAAAATATCACAAGACTGAATGTAACCCATTTCATTAATAAAAGGGACTTTTTAATCACCCCCCCAAAAAACACATAAAGCACCACGAGTGCTAGAAGAATATTATACGAGCTTGAAGACAGAATTGGGCAAATTCATTTGCAGTTGAAACTGAAGTTTGTTACTTATTTAGATATTATATGCACTGCCAATTTTTAGCTGAGATTCTAAAAGAACTCAGAGACAAAATGGACTTAAAGTTTTGTCAGAAGTGGGATTCGAACCCACGTCTCCAGGAGAGACTGTGGCCTTAACACAGCACCTTAGACCACTCGACCATCCTGACCACATGTTGCTTGATCATCTGCAGAGAGGGAAAGATATTGTGAACCAAAAAAAGCACACATCTTAGGTCATGAGTGGCTAGAGCAAGAAAAAAACTCACTGCACTTTTCCAAGTAGACAACCATATAAGCCCATGTGAGGGAAATTATCTGATTTTTTCTCTCTCAAGAAAAAAGTAGAGTAAACACACAATTGTCAGAAGTGAGATTTGAACCCACACCTCCAGAAGAGACTATAACCTGAACGCAGCGCCTTAGACAACTCGGCCATCCTGTCTTGCATTTGTGGAACCTTCCACAGGCCAGACAGCCATGCAAGTGGGGTACCGAAAAGGCATGCCCTCAATTTATTTATCCTATTATAAGTACTTCCAACAGATCTTTGAACAATCCATAGAGAGCAGTACCTATGAAGAACTCTTTAGACCTTTAAGGCGTACAAAGAGAAAGTGCTATTCACCAGCCACTTGAACGGCCCAAAGCTGCTTTGAAATTGAGTCAACAGCCACCTCTTGGCTAGCTAAAGCAAATTCAACAAGGAATTTCAATGTCACAACATAGGGTGGAATACGCAAATCTAAGCAGCCCCTGATCACAGCCCTGAGGAAATTGCCGTAAGTGTGCTGGAGTCCAACTGTCTACCAGATGCTAGGCATTCTTCCATATTTGCATGGCCTGTCTGGCCAGGGCATACAAGAGCATGACTCTTCCAGATGAGCTCTTACATGGGTCCTATGCTCACATAGTAAGGACTGCACTTTGTCAGCAAGACTTTATACAACCGAAATATATGAGAAACCCCAGCTCTCTTGACTAGATGAGGACGGAATCACATCCCAGGTGAAGACCAACAGATGCAACTTCCATCAGATGTTAACCTGAAAAAGGAGATTATATCTCCAAAAGTCATGTCAGAAGTGGGATTTGAACCCACGCCTCCAGAGGAGACTGCAGCCTAAACACAGCACCTTAGACCACTCGGCCATCCTGACAGTGCAGAGTCTTAAGAAATGTATAAAAGTCACTCAGAAATTTCTGCCTCCATGCAAGCCTGAAATAATTTAAACCTTCAAACACAAGGTGCAACTTTATGCACAGGACAATAAACACAGAAGATCACATGTGAAAGCATTTCATTTCACAGGTGTACAATTTTTATGCTTTTAGAATACCTCATACCTCTCACCAGCTATTTAGGGTCCTGTATCCTACTCACAAAATTACCTTGCCTGCGACCTCTCTCTCTACATAAACAACTACTGCACAGGAAGTAGGAAGGCAGAAGGTGGGGCATATTATGCAAATGTATGCTGTTAATGTGCCTTGCAGATTCATGCAGGATTTCTAGATCCTTGCTGGATACAAGAGAGCAGACCTTGTTTCAGATCAACTGTCCCTAGCAGGGAACGTCTGAGCACATGCAGTCTTTTGCTCTCTAGCCCCTGGCCTAGGACTCACCCTCACTGGCTGAGGCGTGAATTTCTGCATACCAACGTTGCATAGATGGTACGTTTGTGGTCGGTTTGGGATGGGTGGAAGGTCAAAAGCAGGGAAAAGTATGTCGCCTTCACTTCTAGTCTCCTCTTCTAGGCCTACCTGCCGTTCACTCACTCTGTCTTTGTTTCATTCTCTCCTTCCTCAACACCCCTTCTAACTCACTTGCTCTTTCCCGTTGCTCTGCATTTCATAGTGGAAACATCTCTTGAATGGAGCATTAGAAAATGAGGTTACATAAAATTAACAATCTACTTATTGGAAACCAAAAATATCACAAGACTGAATGTAACCCATCTCATTAATAAAAGGGACTTTTTAAGCACTCCCCAAAAAACACATACAACACCACGAGGGCTAGAAGAATATTATACGAGCTTGAAGACAGAATTGGGCAAATTAATTTGCAGTTGAAACTGAAGTTTGTTATTTATTCAGATATTATAAGCACTGCCAATTTTTAGCTGAGATTCTAAAAGAACTCAAAGACAAAATGGACTTAAAGGTTTGTCAGAAGTGGGATTCGAACCCACGCCTCCAGGAGAGACTGCGGTCTTAACGCAGCGCCTTAGACCACTCGGGCATCCTGAGCACATGTTGCTTGATCATCAACAGAGAGGGAAAGATATTGTGAACCAAAAAAGCACACATCTTAGGCCATGAGTGGCTAGAGCAAGAAAAAAACTCACTGCACTTTTCCAAGTAGACAACCATATAAGCCCATGTGAGGGAAATTATCTGATTTTTTCTCTCTCAAGAAAAAAGTAGAGTAAACACACAATTGTCAGAAGTGAGTTTTGAACCCACACCTCCAGAAGAGACTATAACCTAAACGCAGCGCCTTAGACAACTCGGCCATCCTGTCTTGCATTTGTGGAACCTTCCACAGGCCAGACAGCCATGCAAGTGGGGTACCGAAAAGGCATGCCCTCAATTTATTTATCCTATTATAAGTACTTCCAACAGATCTTTGAACAATCCATAGAGAGCAGTACCTATGAAGAACTCTTTAGACCTTTAAGGCGTACAAAGAGAAAGTGCTATTCACCAGCCACTTGAACGGCCCAAAGCTGCTTTGAAATTGAGTCAACAGCCACCTCTTGCCTAGCTAAAGCAAATTCAACAAGGAATTTCAATGTCACAACATAGGGTGGAATACGCAAATCTAAGCAGCCCCTGATCACAGCCCTGAGGAAATTGCCGTAAGTGTGCTGGAGTCCAACTGTCTACCAGATGCTAGGCATTCTTCCATATTTGCATGGCCTGTCTGGCCAGGGCATACAAGAGCATGACTCTTCCAGATGAGCTCTTACATGGGTCCTATGCTCACATAGTAAGGACTGCACTTTGTCAGCAAGACTTTATACAATCGAAATATATGAGAAACCCCAGCTCTCTTGACTAGATGAGGACGGAATCACATCCCAGGTGAAGACCAACAGATGCAACTTCCATCAGATGTTAACCTGAAAAAGGAGATTATATCTCCAAAAGTCATGTCAGAAGTGGGATTTGAACCCACGCCTCCAGAAGAAACTGCAGCCTAAACACAGCGCCTTAGACCACTCGGCCATCCTGACAGTGCAGAGTCTTAAGAAATGTATAAAAGTCACTCAGAAATTTCTGCCTCCATGCAAGCCTGAAATAATTTAAACCTTCAAACAAAAGGTGCAACTTTATGCACAGGACAATAAACACAGAAGATCACATGTGAAAGCATTTCATTTCACAGGTGTACAATTTTTATGCTTTTAGAATACCTCATACCTCTCACCAGCTATTTAGGGTCCTGTATCCTACTCACAAAATTACCTTGCCTGCGACCTCTCTCTCTACACAAACAACTACTGCACAGGAAGTAGGAAGGCAGAAGGTGGGGCATATTATGCAAATGTATGCTGTCAATGTGCCTTGCAGATTCATGCAGGATTTCTAGATCCTTGCTGGATACAAGAGAGCAGACCTTGTTTCAGATCAACTGTCCCTAGCAGGGAACGTCTGAGCACATGCAGCCTTTTGCTCTCTAGCCCCTGGCCTGGGACTCACCCTCACTGGCTGAGGCGGGAATTTCTGCGATACCAACGTTGCATAGATGGTACGTTTGTGGTTGGTTTGGGATGGGTGGAAGGTCAAAAGCAGGGAAAAGTATGTCGCCTTCACTTCTAGTCTCCTCTTCTAGGCCTACCTGCCGTTCACTCACTCTGTCTTTGTTTCATTCTCTCCTTCCTCAACACCCCTTCTCACTCACTCGCTCTATCACTTGTGCTCTTTCCCCTTGCTCTGCATTTCATAGTGGAAACATCTCTTGAATGGAGCATTAGAAAATGAGGTTACATAAAATTAACAATCTACTTATTGGAAACCAAAAATATCACAAGACTGAATGTAACCCATTTCATTAATAAAAGGGACTTTTTAATCACCCCCCCAAAAAACACATAAAGCACCACGAGTGCTAGAAGAATATTATACGAGCTTGAAGACAGAATTGGGCAAATTCATTTGCAGTTGAAACTGAAGTTTGTTACTTATTTAGATATTATATGCACTGCCAATTTTTAGCTGAGATTCTAAAAGAACTCAGAGACAAAATGGACTTAAAGTTTTGTCAGAAGTGGGATTCGAACCCACGTCTCCAGGAGAGACTGTGGCCTTAACACAGCACCTTAGACCACTCGACCATCCTGACCACATGTTGCTTGATCATCTGCAGAGAGGGAAAGATATTGTGAACCAAAAAAAGCACACATCTTAGGTCATGAGTGGCTAGAGCAAGAAAAAAACTCACTGCACTTTTCCAAGTAGACAACCATATAAGCCCATGTGAGGGAAATTATCTGATTTTTTCTCTCTCAAGAAAAAAGTAGAGTAAACACACAATTGTCAGAAGTGAGATTTGAACCCACACCTCCAGAAGAGACTATAACCTGAACGCAGCGCCTTAGACAACTCGGCCATCCTGTCTTGCATTTGTGGAACCTTCCACAGGCCAGACAGCCATGCAAGTGGGGTACCGAAAAGGCATGCCCTCAATTTATTTATCCTATTATAAGTACTTCCAACAGATCTTTGAACAATCCATAGAGAGCAGTACCTATGAAGAACTCTTTAGACCTTTAAGGCGTACAAAGAGAAAGTGCTATTCACCAGCCACTTGAACGGCCCAAAGCTGCTTTGAAATTGAGTCAACAGCCACCTCTTGGCTAGCTAAAGCAAATTCAACAAGGAATTTCAATGTCACAACATAGGGTGGAATACGCAAATCTAAGCAGCCCCTGATCACAGCCCTGAGGAAATTGCCGTAAGTGTGCTGGAGTCCAACTGTCTACCAGATGCTAGGCATTCTTCCATATTTGCATGGCCTGTCTGGCCAGGGCATACAAGAGCATGACTCTTCCAGATGAGCTCTTACATGGGTCCTATGCTCACATAGTAAGGACTGCACTTTGTCAGCAAGACTTTATACAACCGAAATATATGAGAAACCCCAGCTCTCTTGACTAGATGAGGACGGAATCACATCCCAGGTGAAGACCAACAGATGCAACTTCCATCAGATGTTAACCTGAAAAAGGAGATTATATCTCCAAAAGTCATGTCAGAAGTGGGATTTGAACCCACGCCTCCAGAGGAGACTGCAGCCTAAACACAGCACCTTAGACCACTCGGCCATCCTGACAGTGCAGAGTCTTAAGAAATGTATAAAAGTCACTCAGAAATTTCTGCCTCCATGCAAGCCTGAAATAATTTAAACCTTCAAACACAAGGTGCAACTTTATGCACAGGACAATAAACACAGAAGATCACATGTGAAAGCATTTCATTTCACAGGTGTACAATTTTTATGCTTTTAGAATACCTCATACCTCTCACCAGCTATTTAGGGTCCTGTATCCTACTCACAAAATTACCTTGCCTGCGACCTCTCTCTCTACATAAACAACTACTGCACAGGAAGTAGGAAGGCAGAAGGTGGGGCATATTATGCAAATGTATGCTGTTAATGTGCCTTGCAGATTCATGCAGGATTTCTAGATCCTTGCTGGATACAAGAGAGCAGACCTTGTTTCAGATCAACTGTCCCTAGCAGGGAACGTCTGAGCACATGCAGTCTTTTGCTCTCTAGCCCCTGGCCTAGGACTCACCCTCACTGGCTGAGGCGTGAATTTCTGCATACCAACGTTGCATAGATGGTACGTTTGTGGTCGGTTTGGGATGGGTGGAAGGTCAAAAGCAGGGAAAAGTATGTCGCCTTCACTTCTAGTCTCCTCTTCTAGGCCTACCTGCCGTTCACTCACTCTGTCTTTGTTTCATTCTCTCCTTCCTCAACACCCCTTCTAACTCACTTGCTCTTTCCCGTTGCTCTGCATTTCATAGTGGAAACATCTCTTGAATGGAGCATTAGAAAATGAGGTTACATAAAATTAACAATCTACTTATTGGAAACCAAAAATATCACAAGACTGAATGTAACCCATCTCATTAATAAAAGGGACTTTTTAAGCACTCCCCAAAAAACACATACAACACCACGAGGGCTAGAAGAATATTATACGAGCTTGAAGACAGAATTGGGCAAATTAATTTGCAGTTGAAACTGAAGTTTGTTATTTATTCAGATATTATAAGCACTGCCAATTTTTAGCTGAGATTCTAAAAGAACTCAAAGACAAAATGGACTTAAAGGTTTGTCAGAAGTGGGATTCGAACCCACGCCTCCAGGAGAGACTGCGGTCTTAACGCAGCGCCTTAGACCACTCGGGCATCCTGAGCACATGTTGCTTGATCATCAACAGAGAGGGAAAGATATTGTGAACCAAAAAAGCACACATCTTAGGCCATGAGTGGCTAGAGCAAGAAAAAAACTCACTGCACTTTTCCAAGTAGACAACCATATAAGCCCATGTGAGGGAAATTATCTGATTTTTTCTCTCTCAAGAAAAAAGTAGAGTAAACACACAATTGTCAGAAGTGAGTTTTGAACCCACACCTCCAGAAGAGACTATAACCTAAACGCAGCGCCTTAGACAACTCGGCCATCCTGTCTTGCATTTGTGGAACCTTCCACAGGCCAGACAGCCATGCAAGTGGGGTACCGAAAAGGCATGCCCTCAATTTATTTATCCTATTATAAGTACTTCCAACAGATCTTTGAACAATCCATAGAGAGCAGTACCTATGAAGAACTCTTTAGACCTTTAAGGCGTACAAAGAGAAAGTGCTATTCACCAGCCACTTGAACGGCCCAAAGCTGCTTTGAAATTGAGTCAACAGCCACCTCTTGCCTAGCTAAAGCAAATTCAACAAGGAATTTCAATGTCACAACATAGGGTGGAATACGCAAATCTAAGCAGCCCCTGATCACAGCCCTGAGGAAATTGCCGTAAGTGTGCTGGAGTCCAACTGTCTACCAGATGCTAGGCATTCTTCCATATTTGCATGGCCTGTCTGGCCAGGGCATACAAGAGCATGACTCTTCCAGATGAGCTCTTACATGGGTCCTATGCTCACATAGTAAGGACTGCACTTTGTCAGCAAGACTTTATACAATCGAAATATATGAGAAACCCCAGCTCTCTTGACTAGATGAGGACGGAATCACATCCCAGGTGAAGACCAACAGATGCAACTTCCATCAGATGTTAACCTGAAAAAGGAGATTATATCTCCAAAAGTCATGTCAGAAGTGGGATTTGAACCCACGCCTCCAGAAGAAACTGCAGCCTAAACACAGCGCCTTAGACCACTCGGCCATCCTGACAGTGCAGAGTCTTAAGAAATGTATAAAAGTCACTCAGAAATTTCTGCCTCCATGCAAGCCTGAAATAATTTAAACCTTCAAACAAAAGGTGCAACTTTATGCACAGGACAATAAACACAGAAGATCACATGTGAAAGCATTTCATTTCACAGGTGTACAATTTTTATGCTTTTAGAATACCTCATACCTCTCACCAGCTATTTAGGGTCCTGTATCCTACTCACAAAATTACCTTGCCTGCGACCTCTCTCTCTACACAAACAACTACTGCACAGGAAGTAGGAAGGCAGAAGGTGGGGCATATTATGCAAATGTATGCTGTCAATGTGCCTTGCAGATTCATGCAGGATTTCTAGATCCTTGCTGGATACAAGAGAGCAGACCTTGTTTCAGATCAACTGTCCCTAGCAGGGAACGTCTGAGCACATGCAGCCTTTTGCTCTCTAGCCCCTGGCCTGGGACTCACCCTCACTGGCTGAGGCGGGAATTTCTGCGATACCAAAGTTGCATAGATGGTACGTTTGTGGTTGGTTTGGGATGGGTGGAAGGTCAAAAGCAGGGAAAAGTATGTCGCCTTCACTTCTAGTCTCCTCTTCTAGGCCTACCTGCCGTTCACTCACTCTGTCTTTGTTTCATTCTCTCCTTCCTCAACACCCCTTCTCACTCACTCGCTCTATCACTTGTGCTCTTTCCCCTTGCTCTGCATTTCATAGTGGAAACATCTCTTGAATGGAGCATTAGAAAATGAGGTTACATAAAATTAACAATCTACTTATTGAAAACCAAAAATATCACAAGACTGAATGTAACCCATTTCATTAATAAAAGGGACTTTTTAATCACCCCCCCAAAAAACACATAAAGCA
Organism: Lissotriton vulgaris; assembly: GCF_964263255.1. NCBI lineage: Eukaryota > Metazoa > Chordata > Amphibia > Caudata > Salamandridae > Lissotriton > Lissotriton vulgaris. Next base: position 152,426,519 of record NC_141696.1, on the reverse strand, counting down.
CCACGAGTGCTAGAAGAATATTATACGAGCTTGAAGACAGAATTGGGCAAATTCATTTGCAGTTGAAACTGAAGTTTGTTACTTATTTAGATATTATATGCACTGCCAATTTTTAGCTGAGATTCTAAAAGAACTCAGAGACAAAATGGACTTAAAGTTTTGTCAGAAGTGGGATTCGAACCCACGTCTCCAGGAGAGACTGTGGCCTTAACACAGCACCTTAGACCACTCGACCATCCTGACCACATGTTGCTTGATCATCTGCAGAGAGGGAAAGATATTGTGAACCAAAAAAAGCACACATCTTAGGTCATGAGTGGCTAGAGCAAGAAAAAAACTCACTGCACTTTTCCAAGTAGACAACCATATAAGCCCATGTGAGGGAAATTATCTGATTTTTTCTCTCTCAAGAAAAAAGTAGAGTAAACACACAATTGTCAGAAGTGAGATTTGAACCCACACCTCCAGAAGAGACTATAACCTGAACGCAGCGCCTTAGACAACTCGGCCATCCTGTCTTGCATTTGTGGAACCTTCCACAGGCCAGACAGCCATGCAAGTGGGGTACCGAAAAGGCATGCCCTCAATTTATTTATCCTATTATAAGTACTTCCAACAGATCTTTGAACAATCCATAGAGAGCAGTACCTATGAAGAACTCTTTAGACCTTTAAGGCGTACAAAGAGAAAGTGCTATTCACCAGCCACTTGAACGGCCCAAAGCTGCTTTGAAATTGAGTCAACAGCCACCTCTTGGCTAGCTAAAGCAAATTCAACAAGGAATTTCAATGTCACAACATAGGGTGGAATACGCAAATCTAAGCAGCCCCTGATCACAGCCCTGAGGAAATTGCCGTAAGTGTGCTGGAGTCCAACTGTCTACCAGATGCTAGGCATTCTTCCATATTTGCATGGCCTGTCTGGCCAGGGCATACAAGAGCATGACTCTTCCAGATGAGCTCTTACATGGGTCCTATGCTCACATAGTAAGGACTGCACTTTGTCAGCAAGACTTTATACAACCGAAATATATGAGAAACCCCAGCTCTCTTGACTAGATGAGGACGGAATCACATCCCAGGTGAAGACCAACAGATGCAACTTCCATCAGATGTTAACCTGAAAAAGGAGATTATATCTCCAAAAGTCATGTCAGAAGTGGGATTTGAACCCACGCCTCCAGAAGAAACTGCAGCCTAAACACAGCGCCTTAGACCACTCGGCCATCCTGACAGTGCAGAGTCTTAAGAAATGTATAAAAGTCACTCAGAAATTTCTGCCTCCATGCAAGCCTGAAATAATTTAAACCTTCAAACACAAGGTGCAACTTTATGCACAGGACAATAAACACAGAAGATCACATGTGAAAGCATTTCATTTCACAGGTGTACAATTTTTATGCTTTTAGAATACCTCATACCTCTCACCAGCTATTTAGGGTCCTGTATCCTACTCACAAAATTACCTTGCCTGCGACCTCTCTCTCTACACAAACAACTACTGCACAGGAAGTAGGAAGGCAGAAGGTGGGGCATATTATGCAAATGTATGCTGTCATTGTGCCTTGCAGATTCATGCAGGATTTCTAGATCCTTGCTGGATACAAGAGAGCAGACCTTGTTTCAGATCAACTGTCCCTAGCAGGGAACGTCTGAGCACATGCAGTCTTTTGCTCTCTAGCCCCTGGCCTGGGACTCACCCTCACTGGCTGAGGCGTGAATTTCTGCATACCAACGTTGCATAGATGGTACGTTTGTGGTCGGTTTGGGATGGGTGGGAGGTCAAAAGCAGGGAAAAGTATGTCGCCGTCACTTCTAGTCTCCTCTTCTAGGCCTACCTGCCGCTCACTCACTCTGTCTTTGTTTCATTCTCTCCTTCCTCAACACCCCTTCTCACTCACTCGCTCTATCACTTGTGCTCTTTCCCCTTGCTCTGCATTTCATAGTGGAAACATCCCTTGAATGGAGCATTAGAAAATGAGGTTACATAAAATTAACAATCTACTTATTGGAAACCAAAAATATCACAAGACTGAATGTAACCCATTTCATTAATAAAAGGGACTTTTTAAGCACCCCCCAAAAAACACATAAAACACCACGAGTGCTAGAAGAATATTATACGAGCTTGAAGACAGAATTGGGCAGATTCATTTGCAGTTGAAACTGAAGTTTGTTACTTATTCAGATATTATATGCACTGCCAATTTTTAGCTGAGATTCTAAAAGAACTCAGAGACAAAATGGACTTAAAGTTTTGTCAGAAGTGGGATTCGAACCCACGCCTCCAGGAGAGACTGCGGCCTTAACGCAGCGCCGTAGACCACTCGGCCATCCTGAACACATGTTGCTTTATCATCAACAGAGAGGAAAAGATATTGTGAACCAAAAAAAGCACACATCTTAGGCCATGAGTGGCTAGAGCAAGAAAAAAACTCACTGCACTTTTCCAAGTAGACAACCATATAAGCCCATGTGAGGGAAATGATCTGATTTTTTCTGTCTCAAGAAAAAAGTAGAGTAAACACACAATTGTCAGAAGTGGGATTTGAACCCATGCCTCAAGAAGAGACTACAACCTGAATGCAGCGCCTTAGACCACCCGGCCATCCTGACTTGCATGTGTGGAACCTTCCACAGGCCAGACAGCCATGCAAGTGGGGTACCGAAAAGGCATGCCCTCAATTTATTTATCCTATTATAAGTACTTCCAACAGATCTTTGAACAATCCATAGAGAGCAGTACCTATGAAGAACTCTTTAGACCTTTAAGGCGTACAAAGAGAAAGTGCTATTCACCAGCCACTTGAACGGCCCAAAGCTGCTTTGAAATTGAGTCAACAGCCACCTCTTGGCTAGCTAAAGCAAATTCACCAAGGAATTTCAATGTCACAACATAGGGTGGAATACGCAAATCTAAGCAGCCCCTGATCACAGCCCTGAGGAAATTGCCGTAAGTGTGCTGGAGTCCAACTGTCTACCAGATGCTAGGCATTCTTCCATATTTGCATGGCCTGTCTGGCCAGAGCATACAAGAGCATGACTCTTCCAGATGAGCTCTTACATGGGTCCTATGCTCACATAGTAAGGACTGCACTTTGTCAGCAAGACTTTATACAACCGAAATATATGAGAAACCCCAGCTCTCTTGACTAGATGAGGACGGAATCACATCCCAGGTGAAGACCAACAGATGCAACTTCCATCAGATGTTAACCTGAAAAAGGAGATTATATCTCCAAAAGTCATGTCAGAAGTGGGATTTGAACCCACGCCTCCAGAGGAGACTGCAGCCTAAACACAGCACCTTAGACCACTCGGCCATCCTGACAGTGCAGAGTCTTAAGAAATGTATAAAAGTCACTCAGAAATTTCTGCCTCCATGCAAGCCTGAAATAATTTAAACCTTCAAACACAAGGTGCAACTTTATGCACAGGACAATAAACACAGAAGATCACATGTGAAAGCATTTCATTTCACAGGTGTACAATTTTTATGCTTTTAGAATACCTCATACCTCTCACCAGCTATTTAGGGTCCTGTATCCTACTCACAAAATTACCTTGCCTGCGACCTCTCTCTCTACATAAACAACTACTGCACAGGAAGTAGGAAGGCAGAAGGTGGGGCATATTATGCAAATGTATGCTGTTAATGTGCCTTGCAGATTCATGCAGGATTTCTAGATCCTTGCTGGATACAAGAGAGCAGACCTTGTTTCAGATCAACTGTCCCTAGCAGGGAACGTCTGAGCACATGCAGTCTTTTGCTCTCTAGCCCCTGGCCTAGGACTCACCCTCACTGGCTGAGGCGTGAATTTCTGCATACCAACGTTGCATAGATGGTACGTTTGTGGTCGGTTTGGGATGGGTGGAAGGTCAAAAGCAGGGAAAAGTATGTCGCCTTCACTTCTAGTCTCCTCTTCTAGGCCTACCTGCCGTTCACTCACTCTGTCTTTGTTTCATTCTCTCCTTCCTCAACACCCCTTCTAACTCACTTGCTCTTTCCCGTTGCTCTGCATTTCATAGTGGAAACATCTCTTGAATGGAGCATTAGAAAATGAGGTTACATAAAATTAACAATCTACTTATTGGAAACCAAAAATATCACAAGACTGAATGTAACCCATCTCATTAATAAAAGGGACTTTTTAAGCACTCCCCAAAAAACACATACAACACCACGAGGGCTAGAAGAATATTATACGAGCTTGAAGACAGAATTGGGCAAATTAATTTGCAGTTGAAACTGAAGTTTGTTATTTATTCAGATATTATAAGCACTGCCAATTTTTAGCTGAGATTCTAAAAGAACTCAAAGACAAAATGGACTTAAAGGTTTGTCAGAAGTGGGATTCGAACCCACGCCTCCAGGAGAGACTGCGGTCTTAACGCAGCGCCTTAGACCACTCGGGCATCCTGAGCACATGTTGCTTGATCATCAACAGAGAGGGAAAGATATTGTGAACCAAAAAAGCACACATCTTAGGCCATGAGTGGCTAGAGCAAAAAAAAAACTCACTGCACTTTTCCAAGTAGACAACCATATAAGCCCATGTGAGGGAAATGATCAGATTTTTTCTCTCTCAAGAAAAAAGTAGAGTAAACACACAATTGTCAGAAGTGAGTTTTGAACCCACGCCTCAAGAAGAGACTACAACCTGAGTGCAGCGCCTTAGTCCACTCGGCCATCCTGACTTGCATTTGTGGAACCTTCCACAGGCCAGACAGCCATGCAAGTGGGGTACCGAAAAGGCATGCCCTCAATTTATTTATCCTATTATAAGTACTTCCAACAGATCTTTGAACAATCCATAGAGAGCAGTACCTATGAAGAACTCTTTAGACCTTTAAGGCGTACAAAGAGAAAGTGCTATTAACCAGCCACTTGAACGGCCCAAAGCTGCTTTGAAATTGAGTCAACAGCCACCTCTTGGCTAGCTAAAGCAAATTCAACAAGGAATTTCAATGTCACAACATAGGGTGGAATACGCAAATCTAAGCAGCCCCTGATCACAGCCCTGAGGAAATTGCTGTAAGTGTGCTGGAGTCCAACTGTCTACCAGATGCTAGGCATTCTTCCATATTTGCATGGCCTGTCTGGCCAGGGCATACAAGAGCATGACTCTTCCAGATGAGCTCTTACATGGGTCCTATGCTCATATAGTAAGGACTGCACTTTGTCAGCAAGACTTTATACAACCGAAATATATGAGAAACCCCAGCTCTCTTGACTAGATGAGGACGGAATCACATCCCAGGTGAAGACCAACAGATGCAACTTCCATCAGATGTTAACCTGAAAAAGGAGATTATATCTCCAAAAGTCATGTCAGAAGTGGGATTCGAACCCACGCCTCCAGAGGAGACTGCGGCCTAAACACAGCGCCTTAGACCACTCGGCCATCCAGACAGTGCAGAGTCTTAAGAAATGTATAAAAGTCACTCAGAAATTTCTGCCTCCATGCAAGCCTGAAATAATTTAAACCTTCAAACACAAGGTGCAACTTTATGCACAGGACAATAAACACAGAAGATCACATGTGAAAGCATTTCATTTCACAGGTGTACAATTTTTATGCTTTTAGAATACCTCATACCTCTCACCAGCTTTTTGGGGTCCTGTATCCTACTCACAAAATTACCTTGCCTGCGACCTCTCTCTCTACACAAACAACTACTGCACAGGAAGTAGGAAGGCAGAAGGTGGGGCATATTATGCAAATGTATGCTGTCATTGTGCCTTGCAGATTCATGCAGGATTTCTAGATCCTTGCTGGATACAAGAGAGCAGACCTTGTTTCAGATCAACTGTCCCTAGCAGGGAACGTCTGAGCACATGCAGTCTTTTGCTCTCTAGCCCCTGGCCTGGGACTCACCCTCACTGGCTGAGGCGTGAATTTCTGCATACCAACGTTGCATAGATGGTACGTTTGTGGTCGGTTTGGGATGGGTGGGAGGTCAAAAGCAGGGAAAAGTATGTCGCCTTCACTTCTAGTCTCCTCTTCTAGGCCTACCTGCTGTTCACTCACTCTGTCTTTGTTTCATTCTCTCCTTCCTCAACACCCCTTCTCACTCACTCGCTCTATCACTTGTGCTCTTTCCCCTTGCTCTGCATTTCATAGTGGAAACATCTCTTGAATGGAGCATTAGAAAATGAGGTTACATAAAATTAACAATCTACTTATTGGAAACCAAAAATATCACAAGACTGAATGTAACCCATTTCATTAATAAAAGGGACTTTTTAATCACCCCCCAAAAAACACATAAAGCACCACGAGTGCTAGAAGAATATTATACGAGCTTGAAGACAGAATTGGGCAAATTCATTTGCAGTTGAAACTGAAGTTTGTTACTTATTCAGATATTATATGCACTGCCAATTTTTAGCTGAGATTCTAAAAGAACTCAGAGACAAAATGGACTTAAAGTTTTGTCAGAAGTGGGATTCGAACCCACGTCTCCAGGAGAGACTGCGGCCTTAACACAGCACCTTAGACCACTCGGCCATCCTGACCACATGTTGCTTGATCATCTACAGAGAGGGAAAGATATTGTGAACCAAAAAAAGCACACATCTTAGGCCATGAGTGGCTAGAGCAAGAAAAAAACTCACTGCACTTTTCGAAGTAGACAACCATATAAGCCCATGTGAGGGAAATGATCTGATTTTTTCTGTCTCAAGAAAAAAGTAGAGGAAACACACAATTGTCAGAAGTGGGATTTGAACCCACGCCTCAAGAAGAGACTACAACCTGAGTGCAGCGCTTTAGACCACTCGGCCATCCTGACTTGCATGTGAGGAACCTTCCACAGGCCAGACAGCCATGCAAGTGGGGTACCGAAAAGGCATGCCCTCAATTTATTTATCCTATTATAAGTACTTCCAACAGATCTTTGAACAATCCATAGAGAGCAGTACCTATGAAGAACTCTTTAGACCTTTAAGGCGTACAAAGAGAAAGTGCTATTCACCAGCCACTTGAACGGCCCAAAGCTGCTTTGAAATTGAGTCAACAGCCACCTCTTGGCTAGCTAAAGCAAATTCAACAAGGAATTTCAATGTCACAACATAGGGTGGAATACGCAAATCTAAGCAGCCCCTGATCACAGCCCTGAGGAAATTGCCGTAAGTGTGCTGGAGTCCAACTGTCTACCAGATGCTAGGCATTCTTCCATATTTGCATGGCCTGTCTGGCCAGGGCATACAAGGACATGACTCTTCCAGATGAGCTCTTACATGGGTCCTATGCTCACATAGTAAGGACTGCACTTTGTCAGCAAGACTTTATACAACCGAAATATATGAGAAACCCCAGCTCTCTTGACTAGATGAGGACGGAATCACATCCCAGGTGAAGACCAACAGATGCAACTTCCATCAGATGTTAACCTGAAAAAGGAGATTATATCTCCAAAACTCATGTCAGAAGTGGGATTTGAACCCACGCCTCCAGAGGAGACTGCAGCCTAAACACAGCGCCTTAGACCACTCGGCCATCCTGACAGTGCAGAGTCTTAAGAAATGTATAAAAGTCACTCAGAAATTTCTGCCTCCATGCAAGCCTGAAATAATTTAAACCTTCAAACACAAGGTGCAACTTTATGCACAGGACAATAAACACAGAAGATCACATGTGAAAGCATTTCATTTCACAGGTGTACAATTTTTATGCTTTTAGAATACCTCATACCTCTCACCAGCTATTTAGGGTCCTGTATCCTACTCACAAAATTACCTTGCCTGCGACCTCTCTCTCTACATAAACAACTACTGCACAGGAAGTAGGAAGGCAGAAGGTGGGGCATATTATGCAAATGTATGCTGTCAATGTGCCTTGCAGATTCATGCAGGATTTCTAGATCCTTGCTGGATACAAGAGAGCAGACCTTGTTTCAGATCAACTGTCCCTAGCAGGGAACGTCTGAGCACATGCAGTCTTTTGCTCTCTAGCCCCTGGCCTAGGACTCACCCTCACTGGCTGAGGCGTGAATTTCTGCGATACCAACGTTGTATAGATGGTACGTTTGTGGTCGGTTTGGGATGGGTGGAAGGTCAAAAGCATGGAAAAGTATGTCGCCTTCACTTCTAGTCTCCTCTTCTAGGCCTACCTGCTGTTCACTCACTCTGTCTTTGTTTCATTCTCTCCTTCCTCAACACCCTTTCTCACTCACTCGCTCTATCACTTGTGCTCTTTCCCCTTGCTCTGCATTTCATAGTGGAAACATCTCTTGAATGGAGCATTAGAAAATGAGGTTACATAAAATTAACAATCTACTTATTGGAAACCAAAAATATCACAAGACTGAATGTAACCCATCTCATTAATAAAAGGGACTTTTAAAGCACCCCGCAAAAAAACATAAAACACCACGAGTGCTAGAAGAATATTATACGAGCTTGAAGACAGAATTGGTCAAATTAATTTGCAGTTGAAACTGAAGTTTGTTACTTATTCAGATATTATATGCACTGCCAATTTTTAGCTGAGATTCTAAAAGAACTCAGAGACAAAATGGACTTAAAGTTTTGTCAGAAGTGGGATTCGAACCCACGCCTCCAGGATAGACTGCGGCCTTAACGCAGCGTCTTAGACCACTCGGCCATCCTGACCACATGTTGCTTGATCATCTACAGAGAGGGAAAGATATTGTGAACCAAAAAAAGCACACATCTTAGGTCATGAGTGGCTAGAGTAAGAAAAAAACTCACTGCACTTTTCCAAGTAGACAACCATATAAGCCCATGTGAGGGAAATGATCTGATTTTTTCTCTCTCAAGAAAAAAGTAGAGTAAACACACAATTGTCAGAAGTGGGATTTGAACCAACACCTCCAGAAGAGACTGCGACCTGAACACAGCGCCTTAGACCACTCGGCCATCCTGACTTGCATTTGTGGCACCTTCCACAGGCCAGACAGCCATGCAAGTGGGGTACCGAAAAGGCTTTCCCTCAATTTATTTATCCTATTATAAGTACTTCCAACAGATCTTTGAACAATCCATAGAGAGCAGTACCTATGAAGAACTCTTTAGACCTTTAAGGCGTACAAAGAGAAGTGCTATTCACCAGCCACTTGAACGGCCCAAAGCTGCTTTGAAATTGAGTCAACAGCCACCTCTTGGCTAGCTAAAGCAAATTCAACAAGGAATTTCAATGTCACAACATAGGGTGGAATACGCAAATCTAAGCAGCCCCTGATCACAGCCCTGAGGAAATTGCAGTAAGTGTGCTGGAGTCCAACTGTCTACCAGATGCTAGGCATTCTTCCATATTCGCATGAACTGTCTGGCCAGGGCATACAAGAGCATGACTCTTCCAGATGAGCTCTTACATGGGTCCCATGCTCATATAGTAAGGACTGCACTTTGTCAGCAAGACTTTATACAACCGAAATATATGAGAAACCCCAGCTCTCTTGACTAGATGAGGACGGAATCACATCCCAGGTGAAGACCAACAGATGCAACTTCCATCAGATGTTAACCTGAAAAAGGAGATTATATCTCCAAAAGTCATGTCAGAAGTGGGATTCGAACCCACGCCTCCAGAGGAGACTGCGGCCTAAACACAGCACCTTAGACCACTCGGCCATCCTGACCACATGTTGCTTGATCATCTACAGAGAGGGAAAGATATTGTGAACCAAAAAAAGCACACATCTTAGGCCATGAGTGGCTAGAGCAAGAAAAAAACTCACTGCACTTTTCCAAGTAGACAACCATATAAGCCCATGTGAGGGAAATGATCTGATTTTTTTGTCTCTCAAGAAAAAAGTAGAGTAAACACACAATTGTCAGAAGTGGGATTTGAACCCACGTCTCCAGAAGAGACTGCGACCTGAACGCAGCGCCTTAGACCACTCGGCCATCCTGACTTGCATTTGTGGAACCTTCCACAGGCCAGACAGCCATGCAAGTGGGGTACCAAAAAGGCATGCCCTCAATTTATTTATCCTATTATAAGTACTTCCAACAGATCTTTGAACAATCCATAGAGAGCAGTACCTATGAAGAACTCTTTAGACCTTTAAGGCGTACAAAGAGAAAGTGCTATTAACCAGCCACTTGAACGGCCCAAAGCAGCTTTGAAATTGAGTCAACAGGCACCTCTTGGCTAGCTAAAGCAAATTCAACAAGGAATTTCAATGTCACAACATAGGGTGGAATACGCAAATCTAAGCAGCCCCTGATCACAGCCCTGAGGAAATTGCCGTAAGTGTGCTGGAGTCCAACTGTCTACCAGATGCTAGGCATTCTTCCATATTTGCATGGCCTGTCTGGCCAGGGCATACAAGAGCATGACTCTTCCAGATGAGCTCTTACATGGGTCCTATGCTCATATAGTAAGGACTGCACTTCGTCAGCAAGACTTTATACAACCGAAATATATGAGAAACCCCAGCTCTCTTGACTAGATGAGGACGGAATCACATCCCAGGTGAAGACCAACAGATGCAACTTCCATCAGATGTTAACCTGAAAAAGGAGATTATATCTCCAAAAGTCATGTCAGAAGTGGGATTTGAACCCACGCCTCCAGAGGAGACTGCGGCCTAAACACAGCGCCTTAGACCACTCGGCCATCCTGACAGTGCAGAGTCTTAAGAAATGTATAAAAGTCACTCAGAAATTTCTGCCTCCATGCAAGCCTGAAATAATTTAAACCTTCAAACACAAGGTGCAACTTTATGCACAGGACAATAAACACAGAAGATCACATGTGAAAGCATTTCATTTCACAGGTGTACAATTTTTATGCTTTTAGAATATCTCATACCTCTCACCAGCTATTTAGGGTCCTGTATCCTACTCACAAAATTACCTTGCCTGCCACCTCTCTCTCTACACAAACAACTACTGCACAGGAAGTAGGAAGGCAGAAGGTGGGGCATATTATGCAAATGTATGCTGTCATTGTGCCTTGCAGATTCATGCAGGATTTCTAGATCCTTGCTGGATACAAGAGAGCAGACCTTGTTTCAGATCAACTGTCCCTAGCAGGGAACGTCTGAGCACATGCAGTCTTTTGCTCTCTAGCCCCTGGCCTGGGACTCACCCTCACTGGCTGAGGCGTGAATTTCTGCATACCAACGTTGCATAGATGGTACGTTTGTGGTCGGTTTGGGATGGGTGGGAGGTCAAAAGCAGGGAAAAGTATGTCGCCTTCACTTCTAGTCTCCTCTTCTAGGCCTACCTGCCGTTCACTCACTCTGAATTTGTTTCATTCTCTCCTTCCTCAACACCCCTTCTCACTCACTCGCTCTATCACTTGTGCTCTTTCCCCTTACTCTGCATTTCATAGTGGAAACATCTCTTGAATGGAGCATTAGAAAATGAGGTTACATAAAATTAACAATCTACTTATTGGAAACCAAAAATATCACAAGACTGAATGTAACCCATTTCATTAATAAAAGGGACTTTTTAAGCACCCCCCAAAAAACACATAAAACACCACGAGTGCTAGAAGAATATTATACGAGCTTGAAGACAGAATTGGGCAAATTCATTTGCAGTTGAAACTGAAGTTTGTTACTTATTCAGATATTATATGCACTGCCAATTTTTAGCTGAGATTCTAAAAGAACTCAGAGACAAAATGGACTTAAAGTTTTGTCAGAAGTGGGATTCGAACCCACGTCTCCAGGAGAGACTGCGGCCTTAACACAGCGCCTCAGACCACTCGGCCATCCTGACCACATGTTGCTGGATCATCTACAGAGAGGGAAAGATATTGTGAACCAAAAAAAGCACACATCTTAGGTCATGAGTGGCTAGAGCAAGAAAAAAACTCACTGCACTTTTCCAAGTAGACAACCATATAAGCCCATGTGAGGGAAATGATCTGATTTTTTCTCTCTCAAGAAAAAAGTAGAGTAAACACACAATTGTCAGAAGTGGGATTTGAACCCACGCCTCCAGAAGAGACTGCGACCTGAACGCAGCGCCTTAGACCACTCGGCCATCCTGACTTGCATTTGTAGAACCTTCCACAGGCCAGACAGCCATGCAAGTGGGGTACTGAAAAGGCATGCCCTCAATTTATTTATCCTATTATAAGTACTTCCAACAGATCTTTGAACAATCCATAGAGAGCAGTACCTATGAAGAACTCTTTAGACCTTTAAGGCGTACAAAGAGAAAGTGCTATTAATAAGCATGGGCGGAAAATCCGTTACGCTCGCGGATTTTGCGGATTTTTGGGAAATTCGCAATCCGCGAGATTTGCGAATTTCCCGCAAAATCCGCAAATTCGCACGCAGCGGATTTTTTTGGCGGCGCGCGGCGTTGGTGATACAATTTTTGCGGCGCGCGGCATTTATCATCGTTTGCCGAGTTGTTTTTCTCGATAGTTTGCGAGTGCTGCGCCATTTTGGATCTTGCTGTGTGATCCCGCGGGAATTGGCGAGCGCGATTACGTCATCGCGGCTTGCCAGCGCAAGTTTGTCAACGCGAGTACGGCGAGATCACGTCTCGCGGTACTTCGCAATTGCGAGATTTGAGATGCGGCGAGCGAAAATATAAAATTTGCAATTCTGCACAAGAAATCCACCAGCAAGCAGCATAAACCTTCTAGAAATGATGATTTTTATCTGAATAACTCCTTAGTTTGACATTTGCCTGCACTTTTTTAGCGAGGAATCCATTTTGGGGAGGGGGGCAGGGGGGTGGGAGGAAGGAAGTGCCCCACAGTCTTCAACTTCCTGTTCCTGTTCAGCAGGCTCCTCCCAGTGCTTTGTCCATCTCCTGGTCACTTTTCATTTGGGTCTGGAGCTGGAAGGATTACTTTTTGTGGATGCTGCTGGATATTTGGATTTGAGGCCTTTTTGACTTTCTTTGGATCACTGTTGGATTAGAAATTTTACAAGTAAGTTTGTTTGGGGCATTACAGTTGCTGCAATTAAAATTTTGGAATTTTCGATTTTTGGGCTGTTTTGGGGCCTTTTGCCCAGGGGTACTCAGTGGTGGGTGGACTGAGTCTTTCTGTGGGTTGTCTTGAACTTAAACATCATGGAGGCCATGGATGGATTGGGATTGTGCTGATTTTTCAGTGATTTTCGTTTTTTGGGGCTGTACTTGTGGCCTTTTCACCAGGGGTATTTGAGTGTAGCATGGGCCTAGTCTTTCTGTAGGTTGTCTTGAATTTAAACATCATGGAGGGCACGGATGGAATGGGATTGTGCAGATTTTTCAGTGATTTTCGTTTTTTGGGCCTGTACTTGTGGCCTTTTCACCAGGGGTATTTGAGTCTAGCATGGGCCTGGTCTTTCTGTGGGCTGTCTTGAACTTAAACATCATGGAGGGCATGGATGGAATGGGATTGTGCTGATTTTGCAGTGTTTTTCGATTTTTGGGGGTGTTCATGGGGAGGGACAGGCCATGTGGCTGGTGGCCATTTTGAGTGCAGCTACAGGCACTGGCCATGTGCTGGCAGGCAAGTGGCCATTTTGAATGCAGGCTTTGTTGTTAGGCCTCCAACCATTTTGCCTACTTTTCAACCTTTATTTATGCCCAGGGGTAGTGAGTCTTGCATGGGCCTAGTCTTTCTGTGAGTTGTCTTCAATTTAAACATCATGGAGGCCATGGATGGAATGGGATTGTGCTGATTTTGCAGTGTTTTTCGATTTTTGGGGGTGTTCATGGGGAGGGACAGGCATGTGGCTGGTGGCCATTTTGAGTGCAGCTACAGGCACTGGCCATGTGCTGGCAGGCAAGTGGCCATTTTGAATGCAGGCTTTGTTGTTAGGCCTCCAACCATTTTGGCTACTTTTCAACCTTTATTTATGCCCAGGGGTAGTGAGTCTTGCATGGGCCTAGTCTTTCTGTGGGTTGTCTTGAATTTAAACATCATGGAGGCCATGGATGGAATGGGATTGTGCTGATTTTTCAGTGATTTTCGTTTTTTGGGCCTGTACTTGTGGCCTTTTCACCAGGGGTATTTGAGTCTAGCATGGGCCTAGTCTTTCTGTGGGCTGTCTTGAACTTAAACATCATGGAGGGCATGGATGGAATGGGATTGTGCTGATTTTGCAGTGTTTTTCGATTTTTGGGGGTGTTCATGGGGAGGGACAGGCCATGTGGCTGGTGGCCATTTTGAGTGCAGCTACAGGCACTGGCCATGTGCTGGCAGGCAAGTGGACATTTTGAATGCAGGCTTTGTTGTTAGGCCTCCAACCATTTTGCCTACTTTTCAACCTTTATTTATGCCCAGGGGTAGTGAGTCTTGCATGGGCCTAGTCTTTCTGTGGGTTGTCTTGAATTTAAACATCATGGAGGCCATGGATGGAATGGGATTGTGCTGATTTTTCACTGATTTTCGTTTTTTGGGCCTGTACTTGTGGCCTTTTCACCAGGGGTATTTGAGTCTAGCATGGGCCTAGTCTTTCTGTGGGCTGTCTTGAACTTAAACATCATGGAGGGCATGGATGGAATGGGATTGTGCTGATTTTGCAGTGTTTTTCGATTTTTGGGGGTGTTCATGGGGAGGGACAGGCCATGTGGCTGGTGGCCATTTTGAGTGCAGCTACAGGCACTGGCCATGTGCTGGCAGGCAAGTGGCCATTTTGAATGCAGGCTTTGTTGTTAGGCCTCCAACCATTTTGCCTACTTTTCAACCTTTATTTATGCCCAGGGGTAGTGAGTCTTGCATGGGCCTAGTCTTTCTGTGGGTTGTCTTGAATTTAAACATCAAGGAGGCCATGGATGGAATGGGATTGTGCTGATTTTTCTGTGATTTTCGTTTTTTGGGCCTGTACTTGTGGCCTTTTCACCAGGGGTATTTGAGTCTAGCATGGGCCTAGTCTTTCTGTGGGCTGTCTTGAACTTAAACATCATGGAGGGCATGGATGGAATGGGATTGTGCTGATTTTGCAGTGTTTTTCGATTTTTGGGGGTGTTCATGGGGAGGGACAGGCCATGTGGCTGGTGGCCATTTTGAGTGCAGCTACAGGCACTGGCCATGTGCTGGCAGGCAAGTGGCCATTTTGAATGCAGGCTTTGTTGTTAGGCCTCCAACCATTTTGCCTACTTTTCAACCTTTATTTATGCCCAGGGGTAGTGAGTCTTGCATGGGCCTAGTCTTTCTGTGGGTTGTCTTGAATTTAAACATCATGGAGGCCATGGATGGAATGGGATTGTGCTGATTTTTCAGTGATTTTCTTTTTTTGGGCCTGTACTTGTGGCCTTTTCACCAGGGGTATTTGAGTCTAGCATGGGCCTAGTCTTTCTGTGGGCTGTCTTGAACTTAAACATCATGGAGGGCATGGATGGAATGGGATTGTGCTGATTTTGCAGTGTTTTTCGATTTTTGGGGGTGTTCATGGGGAGGGACAGGCCATGTGGCTGGTGGCCATTTTGAGTGCAGCTACAGGCACTGGCCATGTGCTGGCAGGCAAGTGGCCATTTTGAATGCAGGCTTTGTTGTTAGGCCTCCAGCCATTTTGCCTACTTTTCAACCTTTATTTATGCCCAGGGGTAGTGAGTCTAGCATGGGCCTAGTCTTTCTGTGGGCTGTCTTGAACTTAAACATCATGGAGGGCATGGATGGAATGGGATTGTGCTGATTTTGCGGTGTTTTTCGATTTTTGGGGGTGTTCATGGGGAGGGACAGGCCATGTGGCTGGTGGCCATTTTGAGTGCAGCTACAGGCACTGGCCATGTGCTGGCAGGCAAGTGGCCATTTTGAATGCAGGCTTTGTTGTTAGGCCTCCAACCATTTTGCCTACTTTTCAACCTTTATTTATGCCCAGGGGTAGTGAGTCTTGCATGGGCCTAGTCTTTCTGTGGGTTGTCTTGAATTTAAACATTATGGAGGGCATGGATGGATTGGGATTGTGCTGATTTTGCAGTGTTTTTCGATTTTTTTGTGCTGTATAACTGAACTGATGTTCCTCTGTCTTCCATTTTTTTAGGTGCACAAGACTCAAGAGAACCACCAGTGCCAGGAAGAAGTCCTGCAGCGGTGTGTGTGTGCAGCATAACGTCACGCGACGTCACGTCTGGCCTCAGACAACTCTACAATTCGTGCAACTGCGGCCTGCTGTCTGACCTGCTCTGAAGAAGATGGCCCCAAAGAAAGGTCTCCGTAGCTCCTCTAGCAAGAAAGTTGCTAGTAAGGAGCAGAAGAAGCAAGTTACCAAGGAGGCTGGTGTGCCACCCGCCACGTTTTTTGGGAGAAAAAAAAAAAGTACGCCTGCAGCAGCAGGACCTGCTGGGGACCAAGCTGGGAGCAGCACCCCTGCTCCATTGGGTTCAGTGCCTCCACCACCACGCCAACTTAAGTCAAAGCCCTTGAGTGCTTCAGAGGCAGTCAGTGTACTTCTCCAATCACCATCGACCAGTGATGTTGGCTCATCGCAAGAAAGTAGCAGCAATGTCCCTGAATCAACACAGGTTGTTGTAACTCATCTGACAAGTGTTGAACAACCACAGCCGCAACAACAACACCATGTGCAAGTACACGCCCAAGTACATGTGGAAGGAGAGGCAGCAAAAGGAGATGCGCAAGCAAAGGTGCATGGAGGTTCACAAGTGCCCACAATAGTTGTTCCTCCCGAAGTAGGGGCACATCAGGAAATCGACAATGAAGCCGAGGTATCATTGGAAGCCACTCCTCCTGATGATCATTCATTGTCTTCCACATCCCTAGCAAGGAAAAGATCAAGGGGGGTGTCTACATCTTCTTCAAGCCCACCTCGTTCTGATGCAAGTGATCTGTCTTGGGAACCAAAACTGCGGTCTGACAGTGAGGCACACCATGATCTGACACCGGTACCTAAGCGTGAAAGGAAGGTCGTCCAAAAACTCAAACCTATGGAGTGTGATGAGGCTCAACAAGAAGTGACAGATACTGCTGGTGATGAAGCCTCTCACGATGACGACGAGCCAGTCATCACAAAGGTCACTGCAGCCCCACCGGGCATGCAGCAAAGAGACATTTTGACCCTATCCCGAGAAGCTGCTGAGCGTGATGATGATGTCGGCGAGGAGGCAATGGAAATGGAATCATTAGATTTGGAGTTAAGTAGTACACCAAAACCTACCGCTTCCATATTTCTTCCTCGCAAGAAGGTACCCACCTCGTCCTCGACCTCAATTCGTGGTGGTGAAAGTGCAAAACGTACTGAAGTTCGGCAATCCACATCCTCCACTTCATCTGGCATTAGCAGCAGGACCACCACCACCAGTATCGCCGCCTCCTCCGGCCCCCAAAGACATTTCAAGTCTCCAGTTTGGGACTTCTTTAGTGTTTGCCCAAAAATGGAAAATGTAGCCATTTGTAGCCTTTGTAAGGTTCGAGTTGGTCGTGGTAAGCTTGGTTCTAACTATGGTACCGGAGGCCAGAGAGGTCATCTTAAGAGAACGCACCCTGTCCAATGGCTTCCGCACCTAGAGGCGTTTATGCAAGCCAGAATTGCACGTAATGAAAACGTTGATTTTTCATCTGATGATGACGAGGAGGAAGAAGACGATTCAAACACTTCACTTACACCCAGTACCCCTGTCAGCAGCACACCCCATGTGAGCCACACTAAGAGTGTGGGAGAGAGTGAGACATCAATGCGGAAAAGTACATCAGCGAGCGTAACTGGGTCGAAGAGATCATCATCATCCCGTAAATCCTTGGTCCAGGGCAACATTAAAAAGATGTTGTTTACAGAAGCGCAATATGAACGCAACCACCCAATGACGCGTCTGTATAACACTAAGCTGGCTAAAATGCTAGCTCTGGACCTTCTCCCTTTTTCTTTTGTAGAAGGGGTTGGTTTTCTAGAATTAGTGGCAGCGCTCTGCCCTAAATGGAAGGTTCCTAGCCGGTTCTATTTTGCCCGAGTTGCGGTTCCAGCACTACATGAAGATGTTCTGAAGGTGATTGGGGCAGCTTTGCAGAAGAGTGCTGTTCACACTATACATCTGACAACAGACATGTGGACCAGTGGCGCAGGCGCTGATTACATGTGCATCACTGCACACTGGGCCTCTTTTTCAGGGGCTAAAGCAAAGCTAAACGCAGGTGTTGACACATACATTGTTTTTAAAAACATGCAACACTAGCCATGTTTGGTTTGGAGAAACGTCACACAGCAGAAAACATTTTGGATGTCTTTAACACAAAGGTCCTTAACTGGCTGTCCCCACTAAAACGCCAGGTTGGTTATGTTTCCACGGACAATGGCGCCAATATAGTTAAGGCCATGAGGGATGGTTACTATTTCAGAGTGCCGTGTTTGGCGCACTGTATAAACCTGGTTGTCCAAAAATTCTTGGCTAATAAAGCCAGTGCAGCGTACAGTGTATTGGACACCTGCCGAAAAATGTGCAAGCATTTCAGCCATTCTTTTAAGGCCCGGAAGCAGCTGAGGAGCCTGCTATATCAACGTAAAATGCCAGTGAAAGCACTCATCCAGGAGGTGGTAACACGTTGGAACTCAACCTTCTACATGCTTGAGCGCCTGTATGAGCAGTATATGGAACTCGATCAATATTTCCTTTCAGAGGGTACAGAGGAGCTGAGGATGGGTGGGCCGCAATGGAACATAGTTCAAGGCCTGACACGCATGCTTCGTCCTTTTGAGTTCTTCACGCGTGCAGTCAGCAAGGAGGACTCTAATTTGGGAAAAGCTATCCCATTGTTGTACATGCTGGAGGACCAACTGAAGGAGGTGTGTTCTGTGTTTGAAAAAGATGACAAAAACCAAGACTCTTTGCTTCTGGCTGAGCAATTATTAGAGCTCCTACAAGGTGATGAACGTCTTAAAAAGATCCACTCAGAACAGCATTACATTTGTGCTACTATTCTGGATCCACGCTACAAAAAGGCGCTGGCAGGCCAAGCATTCTTTCCTTTTGATTATGAACATGTTCCAAAGTACAAACGTTGGCTAGCCTTGTCAGCCAAGAAGTTTGAAACAGAACGGCTGAAAATTGAAGGAAATGGCAGTACATCAGCAGGCCATCCCCAGTCAAAACAATCCACTTCTGCACCTGTGGCTGTGGCACAAGTGACCTCTCAGCCGTTAAAGACACCGGCAACCGGATCATCTGCACGAGACACAACAGAAACATTGGAGGCTGAAGAGGATTGGCTAGCTCTGCGTGGGTTTGGTTCTCAAAAGGTCAGAGGCACAGCAAGATCTAAGCAAAGTGGAGGAACCTTGGAAGAGGACCTTGAGTCGATGGTGAAGGACTATCTGAATGACTCAACAGAGGTCTATGTTAATTCTGACCCATTGGCGTATTGGCATGGGAAAAAAGAATTGTGGCCACAGCTCACCAACCTGGCTTTAAACTACTTGTCTTGCCCACTCGCAAGCGTGTCTTCTGAACGGGTTTTCAGTGCTGCTGGTGGCATTGTAACTCCCAAACGGAGCCGCCTCTCGCCCAAAAATGTGGAGAGGTTAACAATGATCAAGATGAATCAGCACCTCATACCACCAGATTTCAGAGTACGAGAAAGCGTGCCGGATGAAGAGGAGGTGGCCAGCAACATAGATGAGGGAATTTCTACTCTGTCAGGTGACACTGAGCTCACCCTGCCTGAATTCGCAGAGTATGATGACGAAGCCTTATTCTTATTCCTGGACCGTGATACCGAGCCCTGAAAATGAGACAACAAATCAATACCTTTCTTTTTCGTCCCTATTCACTTTTATTCCTGTCTGTCTGTCTTTCTTTGTTGTGCACAGTTAATATATTACAAACTTTAATCAGATAATCACAAAATCAAGCCCATCAGCAGAACTGTCTTCACTGGTTTGCTAATTGATTTGAAGTTGCCGCAGTCTGCATTCCTCAGGTTCACAATTTCAGAAGAACATGCTCCTCTATCCTCCTCCTCCAGACTCCTATTTCCATCAAACCAGAGGGCTGGTTTACGCCCAATGAAGAAAGACTCAGCACTTGTGGGGGTGTTGTTGTACCTCTTTGCAGGTGAGTTGACGGCTCTGGGGCCATTGCTGGGAAGCTCTAATACCGGATAAAAGTGTTTTGGACCAAATCCCAGGCGGAAAATTATTTGTGTTTTTGATGACTTGCTTGCCTTTGAGGTGCTCTTAGGGGGGCTTCCTGGTGTTTGCGGGTGAGTTTCGTGGTCTGGGAGCACTGCTGGGACACTCTAATCTTGATTGCATTTGCTTTTCAGGAAATCCGTCGGGCAAACCCCGACTTATGGCCTAGCTACGCAGCGCGTTTGGACCGAAGGCCGAGAAATATTGCAAGTATGAGATTTTGCTTTTGGCCTGTTTGGGGGTGTTATGCTTCTTGGCGGGTGGGTTGGCGGGTCTTGGGGCATTCCTGGGATGGTCTAATACCGGGTAGAAGTGGTTGGGACAAAATCCAGGCCGAATTTTTTTTGGCTATTTCTGACATTTTGCTCAATGTGGCCTTTTCGGGGGCCTGTTTGGGGGGCTTCCTGGTGTTTGTGGGTGAATTTCGGGGTCTGGAAGCACTGCTGGGACACTCTAATCTTGATTGCATTTGCTTTTCAGGAAATCCGTCGTGGCAACCCCGACTTATGGCCTAGCTACGCAGCGCGTTTGGACTGAAGGCCGAGAAATATTGCAAGTATGAGATTTTGCTTTTGGCCTGTTTGGGGGTGTTATGCTTCTTGGCGGGTGGGTTGGCGGGTCTTGGGGCATTCCTGGGATGGTCTAATACCGGGTAGAAGTGGTTGGGACAAAATCCATGCCGAATTTTTTTTTGGCTATTTCTGACATTTTGCTCAATGTGGCCTTTTCGGGGGCCTGTTTGGGGGGCTTCCTGGTGTTTGTGGGTGAGTTTCGGGGTCTGGGAGCACTGCTGGGACACTCTAATCTTGATTGCATTTGCTTTTCAGGAAATCCGTCGTGGCAACCCCGACTTATGGCCTAGCTACGCAGCGCGTTTGGACCGAAGGCCGAGAAATATTGCAAGTATGAGATTTTGCTTTTGGCCTGTTTGGGGGTGTTATGCTTCTTGGCGGGTGGGTTGGCGGGTCTTGGGGCATTCCTGGGATGGTCTAATACCGGGTAGAAGTGGTTGGGACAAAATCCAGGCCGAATTTATTTTTGGCTATTTCTGACATTTTGCTCAATGTAGCGTTTTCGGGGGCCTGTTTGGGGGGCTTCCTGGTGTTTGTGGGTGTGTTTCGGGGTCTGGGCTCACTGCTGGCTATATATACTTTACTTTGCAAGAGGTTTGAAGCAAATCCATGGTGGCAGAGGGGAGTTAGGGCCTAGCTGCAGAGCGCGCGCGGAGTGATTTGGGAAATTTGTGAAAAATTGACTAAGTCCCCATTTTTGTACTTTTGCTCTTTGGCTGTTTGGGGGTCTTCTACTAGTTTTTGCCTGGGTTGACGGCTCTGGGGCCATTGCTGGGAAGCTCTAATACCGGATAAAAGTGTTTTGGACCAAATCCCAGGCGGAAATTTTTTAGTGTTTTTGATGACTTGCTTGCCTTTGAGGTGCTCTTAGGGGGGGTTCCGTCTGTTTGTGGGTGAGTTTCGTGCTCTGGAAGCACTGCTGGGACACTCTAATCTTGATTGCATTTGCTTTTCAGGAAATCCGTCGTGGCAACCCCGACTTATGGCCTAGCTACGCAGCGCGTTTGGACCGAAGGCCGAGAAATATTGCAAGTATGAGATTTTGCTTTTGGCCTGTTTGGGGGTGTTATGCTTCTTGGCGGGTGGGTTGGCGGGTCTTGGGGCATTCCTGGGAAGGTCTAATACCGGGTAGAAGTGGTTGGGACAAAATCCAGGCCGATTTTTTTTTTGGCTATTTCTGACATTTTGTTCAATGTGGCCTTTTCGGGGGCGTGTTTGGGGGGCTTCCTGGTGTTTGTGGGTGAGTTTCGGGGTCTGGGAGCACTGCTGGGACACTCTAATCTTGATTGCATTTGCTTTTCAGGAAATCCGTCGTGGCAACCCCGACTTATGGCCTAGCTACGCAGCGCGTTTGGACCGAAGGCCGAGAAATATTGCAAGTATGAGATTTTGCTTTTGGCCTGTTTGGGGGTGTTATGCTTCTTGGCGGGTGGGTTGGCGGGTCTTGGGGCATTCCTGGGAAGGTCTAATACCGGGTAGAAGTGGTTGGGACAAAATCCAGGCGGAAAAGCCTTTTGGCACTTTTTGTAACTTAGGGTTCGTTAGGGTTAGCCCTAGCAGCAGGATTGCATGTGTTTCGGGGTGTTCTAGATTTTTGCAACTGAGTTCTGGGGTCTTAGAGCACTCGTGAGAATGTGTAATTTTGGTTGCAAGTCATTTGAAGAAAATCCATGGTGGGAAAGGGGGGATTTGGCATAGTTAAAGAAAGCCTTTGCCACTATTCTTAACTTAGGGTTCGTTAGGGTTAGCAGTATTTCTATTGCATGTGTTTGAGTGGGGGGGATTTCGAGTCTTGGAGCGATGCTGGCTATGGCTACTTTTGCTTGGTTGCTTGCAAGTGGTTTGAATGCAATCCACGGTGGGTAAGGGGTAATTAGGAAGGGGGTACTTCGGCCTACTGTTACTTTCAAAGTAAGTTTTGTCACCAGTTTTCTGCTAGGCCTCGTTTTTTGAGATTTGATTGGGGGTCTTCTACATTTTTGCGACTGGCTTTAGTAAGGGTCTGGGTGGGAGCACTGCTAGGAAGATCTAATTTTGTTCTAAAAAACACTTTACAGTACACCTAGCTTGAGGGTAAAGATCCGCTACATTAATTTCCCCATACTTATTTATCCTTCAAAAGGTGACTCAGACAGAGTACGCACTTTCAAAAATATTGTACTGTCTACTAGGAAAATCAAATTGTGACTTTTTGCACTCCACAGCCTACATACCTTATATTTATTTATCAGTGGTGTTGTAATATTATATCACTTTCTGTTTTTCGTTGAATAATTACAGGCCGGGTTTCAGTCTCTGTAATGGGGAAAAAAGGATGGAGTCAGGCTTCACAGTAGCGAGCCACAATTCAGCATCAGGCAGGCAGTGGACAGGGTGTCTTCTGGTGACCAACATCGATGGACGAAGCGTCGGCTGCAATGGAGGAGTGCCGCTAATAAGAGGATTTTTTTTCTGCAGGCAACTTACTTACCACTTCCAACAGGACAACTACAACCACATAGATACAGTATCCCTTGCCTTTTTCTCTGACTGTGACTGCATTTCTTGGATCTCTCTCTGCTTCTGAATTGATCCCTTAACACATCACTTAGTCCACTCCACTATCACATCTGCACCACACATAGTCATTTGTAAGTGCTCCTACGTAATTCGCAAGTCGCAGCACGCCCCAGGCCGTAGAGGACTGGGATGGCCCCAATGATGAAGCATGTCACCAAGGGGCAACCCTGGTGAGTGAGGGGACACCTAGAAAAAAAGCAATTTCTCCTTTTCTATCTACTATACCTTCCAGACCAACCCCACTGAGTGTTGTTGTGAATGGATTTATAGTGACCAGCAAGGCTCTCGGGTATCTGGCTACAGAGACCTTATGTTGAATATCGTTATCAATAATTCCACACAGGCCCTGTACTGTCGCATTCTTTCTTCCACAGTTGTCGAATGTACTACTTACTTTTCACTGACATGCATGCAGTAGTGCATGCACTTTCAAAGATTGATGGATAGGTTTGTACCCAAAGATTTGTTTATGTTCAATTGTTTGTCTATGCTGTGCTTTTTTTTACAGGGTGTCTTCTGGTGACCAACATCGATGGACGAAGCGTCGGCTGCAATGGAGGAGTGCCGCTAATAGGAGGATTTTTTTTCTGCAGGCAACTGACTTACCACTTCCAACAGGACCACTACAACCACATAGATACAGTATCCCTTGCCTTTTTCTCTGACTGTGACTGCATTTCTTGGATCTCTCTCTGCTTCTAAATTGATCCCTTAACACATCACTTAGTCCACTCCACTATCACATCTGCACCACACATAGTCATTTGTAAGTGCTCCTACGTAATTCGCAAGTCGCAGCACGCCCCAGGCCGTAGAGTACTGGGATGGCCCCAATGATGAAGCATGTCACCAAGGGGCAACCCTGGTGAGTGAGGGGACACCTAGAAAAAAAGCAATTTCTCCTTTTCTATCTACTATACCTTCCAGACCAACCCCACTGAGTGTTGTTGTGAATGGATTTATAGTGACCAGCAAGGCTCTCGGGTATCTGGCTACAGAGACCTTATGTTGAATATCGTTATCAATAATTCCACACAGGCCCTGTACTGTCGCATTCTTTCTTCCACAGTTGTCGAATGTACTACTTACTTTTCACTGACATGCATGCAGTAGTGCATGCACTTTCAAAGATTGATGGATAGGTTTGTACCCAAAGATTTGTTTATGTTTAATTGTTTGTCTATGCTGTGCTTTTTTTTACAGGGTGTCTTCTGGTGACCAACATCGATGGACGAAGCGTCGGCTGCAATGGAGGAGTGCCGCTAATAGGAGGATTTTTTTTCTGCAGGCAACTGACTTACCACTTCCAACAGGACCACTACAACCACATAGATACAGTATCCCTTGCCTTTTTCTCTGACTGTGACTGCATTTCTTGGATCTCTCTCTGCTTCTAAATTGATCCCTTAACACATCACTTAGTCCACTCCACTATCACATCTGCACCACACATAGTCATTTGTAAGCGCTCCTACGTAATTCGCAAGTCGCAGCACGCCCCAGGCCGTAGAGGACTGGGATGGCCCCAATGATGAAGCATGTCACCAAGGGGCAACCCTGGTGAGTGAGGGGACACCTAGAAAAAAAGCAATTTCTCCTTTTCTATCTACTATACCTTCCAGACCAACCCCACTGAGTGTTGTTGTGAATGGATTTATAGTGACCAGCAAGGCTCTCGGGTATCTGGCTACAGAGACCTTATGTTGAATATCGTTATCAATAATTCCACACAGGCCCTGTACTGTCGCATTCTTTCTTCCACAGTTGTCGAATGTACTACTTACTTTTCACTGACATGCATGCAGTAGTGCATGCACTTTCAAAGATTGATGGATAGGTTTGTACCCAAAGATTTGTTTATGTTCACAATTCTTTGTCTATGCTGTGCTATTTTTTCTTGTCTCCCAAAACCTTTCCCAAAAACCCCCGTACCCATCCATTTTTCAAACCCTAACCCTCTTCCCCCGGGCTGTGTGGTTTTGATTGATGTGTGACTAAATTACAGCAATAAATCCACTCACTTGCTGGGGAGGATAAGGTGATAGCAACAGGCTGGTGAAGAAATCCGAGGATATATTCTTACTCTGCTTGACAAAGAACCATTGCTAATGTGAAAGAACTTCAACCGAATTAGTAGTTATACATTACCATTTGTTAGGCTACAATGTGGCACTGTTCTACTGTACTTCTGTCACCTGCTATATTCTAAGCATGAGCGGATTTTGCGGATTGGCAATCCGCGAATTTGCGGATTTGCAAACTCGCAATCCGCAAAATCCGCGAATTCCCGCGAATTTGCGGATTTTTATTTTTTTTTGTGTTCGCCCGTGTTTCTGCCAGTTCGCGAGGGTTTTTACAATTTCGCAATTTGCGAACTTACCTGTCGGGTCGCAAGTTTTGCGAACTTGTTGTTTCTACATGTCCAGCCTGTTTGGGACACTCTTCTTCATCACTGCCACTCTCTGTCACCACTGCCACTCTCTGACTACTCATGCCACCCTCTGGCCCACCCATGCCACCCTCTGTTTCATCACCACACCCTCTGGTTGTCCAGTGTACATTATTTTCGGCAAAGCAAAGCACACCTTCCCTGCCTCAAGTGACCTGAATTAATTTGGGGCTGATTAATGTGTCACAGAATATTTTTTTAGCTGGCACCTGCTTCCTTAGTGCGCGCTGATTAGTGATCTTTTGCACTTGCTAAGTGCTTTCATTGTTGCAAAATTAGTTACAACACCTGCCCTGCCCCAACTGACAATAATGAATTAGGGGCTAATTAATGTGTCACTGAAAGAATTTAAAGTTCCAGCCTGGCACCTGCTTGTCTGCTCCTTTAGCTGTAAATCAGGACCTTTGTGGCATACAGTTAAGGTCAGAGCAGGGTCACACAATAGTTGCAAGCAGGCAACCGAATTCTGGAGGGCCCCCTCAGGAAGCAATACAAAGAATCGTTACAAATCATGAGGTTGACCTTTTGCACCTGCTCATTGCTTTTGCTTTTGCTGAAATCGTTTTGCGGTTTTTTTCGCGCTATTCGCGGGGCGCGGCGTCGTGCGAAACCGACCGCGGAAGCCGCCAATTCGTGCGAATGAGCATTTTATTTTTTTGCGGCTTGTTGTTTCGCGAGTTTTTTTGCAGTATTCGCGAGCCGCTTGCAGCGCAACACGCGAATTTACCCCAAGGTCGAGTACGGGCGCGGCCATTTTGTTTGCGTGACGTATTTCCGTTTCCGCCCGCTATGTATAAACTCGCGCAGTAAGCGCATTGCGAGTAGAGGTTCGCACGAGATCGCGCGGGAAATCTAGAGGTTCGCACGAGATCGCGAGGAAAATCTCGCGCGAACTGACTTTCGCGCTCGGAAACGGGCGCCGGCCATCTTGTTTTTCATTCATTTCCTGTGTCTGGGCATGGTGTTTAATCCTCTTGATATCTTTCCCATCCTTTGCTTGTTTTCAGTTTTTTTTTTACGATTTTGCTTCTTATCTATCCCTCTCTTTTCCTAGCTGTATATTTTTGTCTTTTCTGCTATTTTTCTTTACTTTTAAACTACTTTTGTAAACTCTTTTCTTTTCTTCTTCCCTATCCTATTCTTTCTTAATTTTCTACTTCTTCCTACCTTACCTGCCCAGACCATGGTCAAGCCAGGCGCCGTGAAGCTGCCCAGGCACTTGAGGGCCGCAGCGGCGGCGGGGAGTAGTGCTGGACCCAGTGGCAGGACAGCAGGCGTGAGATCGAGGGGGGAGCAGGTGACGCGCCGGGAGATATTCAGCCCGGAGGAAGTGGGCGCGCTGGTCTACTTCGTCCAGCGCCGCCTGCCCAGGACCATCGCGGGAGGCGGCAGGATCGCGGCCGGCGGCTACAACATGCGGGAGCGCCGGAAGCGGTGGGAGAAGGTGTGCTGGGCCATATCCCACCTCTACGGGGTCCAGCGCACCTACAGCCAGGTCACCCATCGCTGGACGGACCTCCTGGACCGCGAGCGCGACCTGCTGGACCAGCTCGGCTTGGAGATCCCCGGGCTTGGTGAGTAGTA
Source organism: Lissotriton vulgaris (assembly GCF_964263255.1). Classification (NCBI taxonomy): domain Eukaryota; kingdom Metazoa; phylum Chordata; class Amphibia; order Caudata; family Salamandridae; genus Lissotriton; species Lissotriton vulgaris. The sequence continues at coordinate 152,399,343 of NC_141696.1, read as the reverse complement.
GTAGCCATTGGCATTTAATCACTCACTACTATGATGTTTTCTCCTGCTCTGTGTTGTTGTATTGCAAATATTTGTTTTTTACATGGAGCAAGCCAATAATGCCGCTGATGACGATTACATTGTAGTTAAATTATATTTCAAAATCTTCTGTGCATTTCAGGTGCACTGCTCTCCTTCTCAGTGGGGTTGCTACTATGCTTATTTGTTTTCTATTTTGTGGTCTCATTGGCCTGAGTAACTATTATGTATGAGTGTACTTAACAGAACTGCGTAATGCTAGACACTAGGGGGCAGATTACATTTACAAGCCCCTTGCGCCACGTTTACGTTGCCTTGCGTGACGCAACAGCGGCGTAAACGTGCCGCATCCCTGCAAGTCATTTACAGCATGACGCATCTAGGGAGATGCGTGACGTTATAAAGCCATGGGCCTGCACCACAATGGGTGCGTTCCTAGTACGCAGGGTGGGCGGTCCAGCGGCTGTGCGCCTCGCAAAATTGCCTGCGTGAAATCTACAAGATTTAACGCAGGCACTTCTGCGACGCTGCTACGTCAATTCAATTCCTTATGTCTGCTCGAAGCAGGCGAAAGGACTGACACAGCATGTAAAGTATTGGGTGGCCCTGAGCATTACTGGAGTTGCATTGCGTTGGCGACGTGACTCCAGCGATGCGCCGCTCTTACGTGACGAGATGCGTCACGCAAGTGCCTACCCTTGCGCCAGGGCGCGCCGCATTGTAAATGAGGCACATCTGCCGTGTCGCAAGGGTAGTTTTGCGTGACGCATTTGATCTGGCGCATCTCTGGAGATGCGCCAGAACGCGTAAGTAAGTATGCCCCTAAGGGGCAGAATTGCAATTACCGTCGCATCCCTGCAAAGTAGCAGGGATGCGCCATTAATTGTGCGGCCCGCTACCACCACCAAACATGGTGCGCCGTATTTGCAATGCGGCGCCCCATGGGCCCAAAACGTCACCGAAGCTTTACTGCTGGAGTTGCGTCGCAACGATGGCGCAGCTCCATCAATGCTCTGGGGTACCCTATCTCCCCAATGCTGGGTCAAGCCGTACGTCTGCTTCAAGCAGGTGCAGGGTTTGTGTGACGCATCATTGTCCTAAAGGTGACTGATTGATATTTTGTAGATTTCCCTCAGCCACTATTAGGATGTGTTCCAGCGCAGGAATGCCCTCCCTTGCGCCGGAACGCCCCCTGATGGCGCAGGGCTTTATAACGGGATGCATCTCCCAAATGCGTCACGTTGTTATAATATTATACGCCGCACCATGGCGCCCTTTTTTGTTTAGCTGCTGCGTCACAAAAGTCACGCAAGAACGGCGCAAAAGAGCCGCAAGGGCTTAAATCTGCCCCTTCCTTTGTAACCCTGACAATAAGAAAAATAGTGGCGGTGGATTGATAGTTTGACTATTTAAATGACTGGTAATGTAGCAGGCAACTGTTAGTGTTGTCACTGATCTGACTGAAATCACAATGGAGTTTGTCTGTCACTTTGCGTCTTGCCTGCGGACTGCTGCCTGCCAGTCCTAGGTGAACGTTTCAGTACTTTGTTTAGTGAGTTACGTGACTTTCGAAGTCACAGGTCCGCAAATAAATAAAAAGTAACCATAATCAATATAATTTCGCGGAAATATTTTGTTATTGTTCTTTTGAAATGTTTGATTTGGTTGACATTGACAAGCAACAATCATCCATGTTTTCTGTTCTTTCTTTCATGTTGTACGTCAGCTCCCCCCAGGGGCGAGAGGAGGACACAGGAGCAGCAGGCGGCGGATGCTGTTCAACAGGGCCAGGATCGGGCAGGCGAGGGCTCCTCTGCTGGCCCCAGTAAGTTTTCATTTTAGACTAGTACCTATTTTTCCTAGCGTTCCTCATTTGAATTTTTTCAAAATTGTCTTTGCTCTTCTTGTAGACTGTATCTAAATTCTTATCCTGCCTCTACTATGACTCCCTGTGGTATTACTAGATTATTCTTATTAGTCTGTCTGTGTAGCTAACTAAGATTGCACGGTTGGCGAAACTCCCATGATTCTAGTCAGCAATAGCTCTATCAACTTAGTGCAGTCCTCTGGGATTGTCCATAATGTCTTTTGAAGTGTTCTATCTGGACTCATGCTTGCAAAAATTGCAAAACCTTTCGCTCAGTCACTCTAGTCTGGAGGACCAAAAAACACAGATTGTATTTAAATTTAAAAGCTTTATTAAAAGTAAACACATTTATTAAAATGAAGTCATAATAAAACTAAACGTTTAACTGATAATGGAAAAGTGGTTAGTGCTGACGATTAATTGAAGACATTTCTTGTGGTCGAGCCGAGCTCTCACCTGGTTTCAACTTGATCTTGTTGTTAGAAGTCCATCTTCTGTCTGTGTGGAGAAAAATGGTGCGTGTTAAAAAATCAGCCTTCATCAGTTGTGCCAAAAGTGCAGCAAGACAACCTTCCCTGGAAAAAGGGACATTTTTTTTAACTTTAACGTAGACAGTCACAAATTACATTGTTTTCACATGTCTTCATTCCTAGACCAAATACTAGTGACTAGTGAGTGCTTTATTCTAAGATTCTTAAATGTACTTTGTAGGTGGAACATCTGGTGGCGGGGCCAGTGTGGTGGTGGTGCTCGACACGGAGGCGGAGGGCAGTTCATCAGGGGAGGAGGCGGCGGCGGCGGCTGTGAGAGTTGAGACGGTGGTGGCGGCCAGAGGTAAGCTCTTATATATTCCTTACTTATTGAGATTGAAGACTAGCTGGGAAGGCAAGAATATGAGATGCATGGCTGGGTGAATGATGAAGCAATGATGGGTGGAAGGACAACAGCCTGGGTGGGTGACACAGAAACTGTATGTGTCCATATACCTGGATCATGCTACTATCTGACTCTTAGATAGCATATGTGTATCTAGAGCAGGGGTACTCATAGTACGGCCCGCGGGCCGGTGGTGGCCCGGCAAGCCTTCCTTGGCGGTGCGCAGACCTTGCAGACAATCACTGCTCCCCCGGCCCCCACAGAGCAGAGGCTTTTTTGTATTTCACCTGTTAGCGCCCCTGCATCTCCACTCTGACAATCACTGCTCCCCCGGCCCCCACAGAGCAGAGTGGAGATGCAAGGCCACAAAGAGGTGAAATAGAACAAAGCCTCTGCTCTGTGGGGCCGGGCAAGCAGTGATTGTCAGGGTGGAGAAGCAGGGGCGCTAAAACAAACAAAGCCTCAATAATATGTTAATGGTCTTTTAAAGACCTGTTAAGTACTTTGGTGTTGTTGTCTGTGTGTGCGCGTTGAGGAAGCGGTCTCAACCCGGGCTGAAGGCTGACACAGATAGACACACACACAGTGAGATGACAGAGGGAGAGGGAGGGCAGGAGGGAGAGAGAGATGGAGGGAGGGCAGGAGGGACAGCAGGAGGGAGAGAGATGTATGTAAATGCTGGGTCTGGTGGCTCAGTGGATGAGGGCATCTGCTGCAGGGACCTGTGTGCAACCTCATGGTCACAAGTTATCGTTTTGCTTTAGCCCCGCCCCCTCTGACTCCGCCCCCACCAGTGCGGCCCTCGGCCCCAAACTACACTGTAAATGTAGCCCCTGAGAGAAATTTTGTGAGTACCCATGATCTAGAGAGAGTAGATGGTCAGTGGATGAACTAAGTGTAACTTTGAAGAGCATGTAACACTGCACCCGCACGTCCGTTCCAGTGTAGGAAAGGCAAGGAAAAGAACTTTTAATTTTGTCCAAATACTACCATAAATAGTAGCAGTAGTTTGTATTGCAAGCACTGCATAGATCCGGTTATTATGGTGGCCACTCCCTACCTCTCTTAATAAGTTTAGTAGTACTCAGTCATTCATGTGTGGATGTATCACTGCCTGTCACTCAATAAAAAGCAAAGCACCTAAAGTCATCCCATATATAAGCAAAAACATCCCATGTGAAGTGATAGATAATCAGATTATTTATCTTCTTCAATTTTCCATTTCTAGTACTCATTTCCACTGTAGGGTGAAAGTTAAATTAATTAAGCAGTAGCCCTTGAGTTGTAACAGAGTATTCTCAGTGCCACCCGTAATAGAAAAGTAAGAGATTCACCACCTGCATGTACTGGACGGGTACAGTAACGCAACGGCAACGCAAGTCTAGGTCACTCCTCATGGCGTGCGTCTCTTTTTCTCGGGTGCAAGTTTACCGCGCTGGCATTATGCCGGCTTGCAGAAAATAACGTACCAATTTTCCAAAACAAGAGACAAGAAGAAGAATAAGACTGGTGTACTTTCATAGTCGACTCCAATGGAAGTCCACAGTGCTCATAGAATTTGTTCCTTAAACTCCCACTAATGTTAGAGCAAGGATGAAGAAGTGTGAGGTTAGATAGATACTGGCCTCAATAGTTATGTAATGCGCTTGCAAGTTGCTAGTTGTACTGCAGCACACATTTCTGCTGAATGATTGAGTTAATCTTAAAGAGCATTGGTTACAGACTATGTCTTTCTTTCTTCATATAGGTTCTCCTTCCAAACGAACAAGGAGGAAGGAGCTGGCTAGAGCGGCCCGGCAACGGAGAATCGAGGCCACTGTTGCGGAATATCGGCGGCTGGTGGCCCTGGAGGACGAGGAAAGTGTGCGGTCGACAACAACGACAACGTCGTCTGCATCGGCCTCCGTGGCCCCACCGGCTGCCACCCAGCACAGTGGTCCACCGAGACTGAGCCGGGCTGCCAAAGGCAAACGCCACCGCCGAGCAGCAAGGCCAACAGCTGCTTCTCACAGGCCTTGCACCTGCAAGGCAGTGAAGGCACGCCTGCGCCGCACTACCCTGATGGTGTCCCGCCTTCAGCAGGAGCTCGCCTTGCTCCGCGAGGAGCATGATGCCCTGGCCCAAAAAGTTAACAGCATCCACCCATAGTGTCCCTTGCCCCTTTTTTAGAGACTTTTGGGGGGTGGGAATTGGGAGTTGGGTTTTTGGGGACTTTTGAAGGACAATCGTTGGGGTTAGGGAGGGTCTTGCGGGAGATTATTTTGTTAGGGATATAAATATACTTTTTCAAACTTTATCTGAGCATACCTGTTTTTTACTGCTTGCCTGGTGGGTGGGGGTTTAACGTTGACTGTTTTCCTGAAAGTTTAGTTCCATTTTCTTCCTTTAAGTGTAAATGCCCAAATGTTTTCAACACTAAGTGCCTCTCACAGACTAAGTGAAGTGAATCCAAGAGTCCTAGGACTTTAGTAGTACTACCTTCAGTCTCTCGTCTCTCGTACTAATACTCCATTATACCCCCAAACCACCAAACGCTTATCTTACCTGTAATTTGTGTTTGAAAGTAGGGCTAGGCCCAGGGCTGGCTCCACGGGAAACACCGAATAACGTTGGCAATCTTGGTCGGATAAAATTTCCTCATAGCGGTGGTACTAGTGGTGTGACACAGTGGCAGTTGCATGCCTATGAAAAAAAAGAAAATGAAATCTGGTTTGTCCTCCTGAGCAATTCAACGGTACAACTGAGAATATAGCAGGTGACAGAAGTACAGTAGAGCAGTGCCACATTGTAGCCTAACAAATGGTAAAGTATAACTACTAATTCGGTTGAAGTTCTTTCACATTAGCAATGGTTCTTTGTCAAGCAGAGTAAGAATATATCATCGACAACTGTGGAAAGAAAGAATGCGACAGTACAGGGCCTGTGTGGAATTATTGATAACTATATTCAACATAAGGTCTCTGTAGCCAGATACCCGAGAGCCTTGCTGGTCACTATAAATCCATTCACAACAACACTCAATGGGGTTGGTCTGGAAGGTGTCACGTTTACTCCCCGTGATCCAGTCGATGCAAATATGGTTCCACCTCCAAATGTCACCAACACCCAGAAGTGTAAACACAGGGTGTTCGAGGCATTAGGCGAGGGAGAAAAATAACAAACTAAAATAAAAAATGTGGGATGGGTAAAGGTAGGGTCAGCAGGGAAAGGATACCTGTAAGAGAAGACAAGACAGGCATCAGTGAAGTGATGTCCTAACATACAAGGGTACTCTCATATAGTCTCACTAAATAGTCTGCAAGTCTCCCGCCTACTCATGGGAAATGTAGTTTCATAGTACGGTAGGCGCTTAGGGGCTGCGTAACCTGACAGAAGGTATAGTAGATAGAAAAGGAGAAATTGCTTTTTTTCTAGGTGTCCCCTCACTCACCAGGGTTGCCCCTTGGTGACATGCTTCATCATTGGGGCCATCCCAGTCCTCTACGGCCTGGGGCGTGCTGCGACTTGCGAATTACGTAGGAGCACTTACAAATGACTATGTGTGGTGCAGATAGTGGAGTGGACTAAGTGATGTGTTAAGGGATCAATGTAGAAGCCGAGAGAGAGCAAAGAAATGCAGTCACAGTCAGAGAAAAAGGCAAGGGATACTGTATCTATGTGGTTGTAGTGGTCCTGTTGGAAGTGGTAAGTAAGTTGCCCGCAGAAAAAAAATCCTCCTATTAGCGGCACTCCTCCATTGCAGCCGACGCTTCGTCCACCGATGTTGGTCACCAGAAGACACCCTGTCCACTGCCTGCCTGATGCTGAATTGTGGCTCGCTACTGTGAAGCCTGACTCCATCCTTTTTTCCCCATTGCAGAGACTGAAACCCGGCCTGTAATTATTCAACGAAAAACAGGAAGTGATATAATATTACAACACCACTGATAAATAAATATAAGGTATGTAGGCTGTGGAGTGCAAAAAGTCACAATTTGTTTTTCCTAGTAGACAGACAGTACAATGTTTTTGAAAGTGCGTACTCTGAGTCACCTTTTCAAGGATAAATAAGTATGGGCAAATTAATGTAGCGGATCTTGCCCCTCAAGCTAGGTGTACTGTAAACTGTGTTTTAGAACAAAAATAGATCTTCCTAGCAGTGCTCCCACCCAAAAAACGAGGCCTAGCAGAAAACTGGAGACAAAACTTACTTTGAAAGTAAAAGTAGGCCGAAGTACCCTAATTACCCATTACCCCCCGTGGATTGCATTCAAACCACTTGCAAGCAACCAAGCAAAAGTAGCCATAGCCAGCATCGCTCCAAGACTCGAAATCCCCCCCACTCAAACACATGCAATAGAAATACTGCTAACCCTAACGAACCCTAAGTTAAGAATAGTGGCAAAGGCTTTCTTTAACTATGCCAAATCCCCCCTTTCCCACCATGGATTTTCTTCAAATGACTTGCAACCAAAATTACACATTCTCACGAGTGCTCTAAGACCCCAGAACTCAGTTTGAAAAATCTAGAACACCCCGATACACATGCAATCCTGCTGCTAGGGCTAACCCTAACGAACCCTAAGTTACAAAAAGTGCCAAAACTAAAGGCTTTTCCGCGCGGATTTTGTCCCAACCACTTCTACCCGGTATTAGACCTTCCCAGGAATGCCCCAAGACCCGGCAACCCACCCGCCAAGAAGCATAACACCCCCAAACAGGCCAAAAGCAAAATCTCATACTTGCAATTTTTCTGGTCCTTCGGTCCAAACGCGCTGCGTAGCTAGGCCATAAGTCGGGGTTGGCACGACGGATTTCCTGAAAAGCAAATGCAATCAAGATTAGAGTGTCCCAGCAGTGCTCCCAGACCACGAAACTCACCCAGAAACACCAGGAAGCCCCCCAAACAGGCCCCCGAAAACGCTACATAGAGCAAAATGTCAGAAATAGCCCAAAAAAAAATCGGCCTGGATTTACTCCCAACCACTTCTACCCGGTATTAGACCTTCCCAGGAATGCCCCAAGACCCGGCAACCCACCCGCCAAGAAGTATAACACCCCCAAACAGGCCAAAAGCAAACTCTCATACTTGCAATATTTCTGGGCCTTCGGTCCAAACGCGCTGCGTAGCTGGGCCATAAGTCGGGGTTGGCACGACGGATTTCCTGAAAAGCAAATGCAATCAAGATTAGAGTGTCCCAGCAATGCTCCCAGACCACGAAACTCACCCACAAACAGACGGAACCCCCCCTAAGAGCACCTCAAAGGCAAGCAAGTCATCAAAAACACAAAAAATTTTCCGCCTGGGATTTGGTCCAAAACACTTTTATCCGGTATTAGAGCTTCCCAGCAATGGCCCCAGAGCCGTCAACCCAGGAGAAAACGAGTAGAAGACCCCCAAACAGCCAAAGAGCAAAAGTACAAAAATGGGGACTTAGTCAATTTTTCACAAATTTCCCAAATCACTCCGCGCGCTCTCTGCAGCTAGGCCCTAAGTCCCCTCTGCCACCATGGATTTGCTTCAAACCTCTTGCAAAGTAAAGTAGATATAGCCAGCAGTGCTCCCAGACCACGAAACTCACCCAGAAACACCAGGAAGCCCCCCAAACAGGCCCCCGAAAACGCTACATAGAGCAAAATGTCAGAAATAGCCCAAAAAAAAAATCGGCCTGGATTTAGTCCCAACCACTTCTACCCGGTATTAGACCTTCCCAGGAATGCCCCAAGACCCGGCAACCCACCCGCCAAGAAGCATAACACCCCCAAACAGGCCAAAAGCAAAATCTCATACTTGCAATATTTCTGGTCCTTCGGTCCAAACGCGCTGCGTAGCTAGGCCATAAGTCGGGGTTGGCACGACGGATTTCCTGAAAAGCAAATGCAATCAAGATTAGAGTGTCCCAGCAGTGCTCCCAGACCACGAAACTCACCCAGAAACACCAGGAAGCCCCCCAAACAGGCCCCCGAAAACGCTACATAGAGCAAAATGTCAGAAATAGCCCAAAAAAAAATCGGCCTGGATTTAGTCCCAACCACTTCTACCCGGTATTAGACCTTCCCAGGAATGCCCCAAGACCCGGCAACCCACCCGCCAAGAAGCATAACACCCCCAAACAGGCCAAAAGCAAAATCTCATACTTGCAATATTTCTGGTCCTTCGGTCCAAACGCGCTGCGTAGCTAGGCCATAAGTCGGGGTTGGCACGACGGATTTCCTGAAAAGCAAATGCAATCAAGATTAGAGTGTCCCAGCAGTGCTCCCAGACACTCCATAGGTTTGAGTTTTTGGACGACCTTCCTTTTACGCTTAGGTACCGGTGGCAGATCATGGTGTGCCTCTGCCTCACTGTCAGACCGCAGTTGTCGTGGTTCCCAAGACAGATCACTTGCACCAGAACGAGGTGGGCTTGAAGAAGATGTAGACACCCCCCTTGATCTTTTCCTTGCTAGGGATGTGGAAGACAATGAATGATCATCAGGAGGAGTGGCTTCCAATGATACCTCAGCTTCATTGTCGATTTCCAAATGTGCCCCTACTTCGGGAGGAACAACTATTGTGGGCACTTGTGAACGTCCATGCACCTTTGCTTGCGCATCTCCTTTTGCTGCCTCTCCTTCCACATGTACTTGGGCGTGTACTTGCACATGGTGTTGTTGTTGCGGCTGTGGTTGTTCAACACTTGTCAGATGAGTTACAACAACCTGTGTTGATTCAGGGACATTGCTGCTACTTTCTTGCGATGAGCCAACATCACTGGTCGATGGTGATTGGAGAAGTACACTGACTGCCTCTGAAGCACTCAAGGGCTTTGACTTAAGTTGGCGTGGTGGTGGAGGCACTGAACCCAATGGAGCAGGGGTGCTGCTCTCAGGTTGGTCCCCAGCAGATCCTGCTGCTGCAGGCGTACTTTTTTTTTTGCTCCCAAAAAAAGTGGCGGGTGGCACACCAGCCTCCTTGGTAACTTGCTTCTTCTGCTCCTTACTAGCAACTTTCTTGCTAGAGGAGCTACGGAGAACTTTCTTTGGGGCCATCTTCTTCAGAGCAGGTCAGACAGCAGGCCGCAGTTGCACGAATTGTAGAGTTGTCTGAGGCCAGACGTGACGTCGCGTGACGTTATGCTGCACACACACACCGCTGCAGGACTTCTTCCTGGCACTGGTGGTTCTCTTGAGTCTTGTGCACCTAAAAAAAATGGAAGACAGAGGAACATCAGTTCAGTTATAGAGCACAAAAAAATCGAAAAACACTGCAAAATCAGCACAATCCCAATCCATCCATGCCCTCCATAATGTTTAAATTCAAGACAACCCACAGAAAGACTAGGCCCATGCAAGACTCACTACCCCTGGGCATAAATAAAGGTTGAAAAGTAGGCAAAATGGTTGGAGGCCTAACAACAAAGCCTGCATTCAAAATGGCCACTTGCCTGCCAAGCACATGGCCAGTGCCTGTAGCTGCACTCAAAATGGCCACCAGCCACATGGCATGTCCCTCCCCATGAACACCCCCAAAAATCGAAAAACACTGCAAAATCAGCACAATCCTATTCCATCCATGGCCTCCATGATGTTTAAATTCAAGACAGCCCACAGAAAGACTAGGCCCATGCTAGACTCAAATACCCCTGGTGAAAAGGCCCCAACAACAGGTCAAAAATCGAAAAACACAAAATTTTACAAAAAAAAAATCGAAAAACACAGAAAAATCAGCACAATCCCAATTCATCTATGGCCTCCATGATGTTTAAATTCAAGACAACCCACAGAAATACTAGGCCCATGCAAGACTCACTACCCCTGGCATAAATAAAGGTTGAAAAGTAGGCAAAATGGTTGGAGGCCTAACAACAAAGCCTGCATTCAAAATGGCCACTTGCCTGCCAGCACATGGCCAGTGCCTGTAGCTGCACTCAAAATGGCCACCAGCCACATGGCATGTCCCTCCCCATGAACACCCCCAAAAATCGAAAAACACTGCAAAATCAGCACAATCCCATTCCATCCATGATGTTTAAATTCAAGACAGCCCACAGAAAGACTAGGCCCCATGCACCACTCACTACCCCTGGTCAAGGCCCCAACAACAGGTCAAAAATCGAAAAACACAAAATTTTACAAAAAAAAAAAATCGAAAAACACAGAAAAATCAGCACAATCCCAATTCATCTATGGCCTCCATGATGTTTAAATTCAAGACAACCCACAGAAATACTAGGCCCATGCAAGACTCACTACCCCTGGCATAAATAAAGGTTGAAAAGTAGGCAAAATGGTTGGAGGCCTAACAACAAAGCCTGCATTCAAAATGGCCACTTGCCTGCCAGCACATGGCCAGTGCCTGTAGCTGCACTCAAAATGGCCACCAGCCACATGGCATGTCCCTCCCCATGAACACCCCCAAAAATCGAAAAACACTGCAAAATCAGCACAATCCTATTCCATCCATGGCCTCCATGATGTTTAAATTCAAGACAGCCCACAGAAAGACTAGGCCCATGCTAGACTCAAATACCCCTGGTGAAAAGGCCCCAACAACAGGTCAAAAATCGAAAAACACAAAATTTTACAAAAAAAAAAAATCGAAAAACACAGAAAAATCAGCACAATCCCAATTCATCTATGGCCTCCATGATGTTTAAATTCAAGACAACCCACAGAAATACTAGGCCCATGCAAGACTCACTACCCCTGGCATAAATAAAGGTTGAAAAGTAGGCAAAATGGTTGGAGGCCTAACAACAAAGCCTGCATTCAAAATGGCCACTTGCCTGCCAGCACATGGCAAGTGCCTGTAGCTGCACTCAAAATGGCCACCAGCCACATGGCATGTCCCTCCCCATGAACACCCCCAAAAATCGAAAAACACTGCAAAATCAGCACAATCCCATTCCATCCATGGCCTCCATGATGTTTAAATTCAAGACAACCCACAGAAATACTAGGCCCATGCAAGACTCACTACCCCTGGCATAAATAAAGGTTGAAAAGTAGGCAAAATGGTTGGAGGCCTAACAACAAAGCCTGCATTCAAAATGGCCACTTGCCTGCCAGCACATGGCCAGTGCCTGTAGCTGCACTCAAAATGGCCACCAGCCACATGGCATGTCCCTCCCCATGAACACCCCCAAAAATCGAAAAACACTGCAAAATCAGCACAATCCCATTCCATCCATGATGTTTAAATTCAAGACAGCCCACAGAAAGACTAGGCCCCATGCACCACTCACTACCCCTGGTCAAGGCCCCAACAACAGGTCAAAAATCGAAAAACACAAAATTTTACAAAAAAAAAAATCGAAAAACACAGAAAAATCAGCACAATCCCAATTCATCTATGGCCTCCATGATGTTTAAATTCAAGACAACCCACAGAAATACTAGGCCCATGCAAGACTCACTACCCCTGGCATAAATAAAGGTTGAAAAGTAGGCAAAATGGTTGGAGGCCTAACAACAAAGCCTGCATTCAAAATGGCCACTTGCCTGCCAGCACATGGCCAGTGCCTGTAGCTGCACTCAAAATGGCCACCAGCCACATGGCATGTCCCTCCCCATGAACACCCCCAAAAATCGAAAAACACTGCAAAATCAGCACAATCCCATTCCATCCATGATGTTTAAATTCAAGACAGCCCACAGAAAGACTAGGCCCCATGCACCACTCACTACCCCTGGTCAAGGCCCCAACAACAGGTCAAAAATCGAAAAACACAAAATTTTACACAAAAAAAAAATCGAAAAACACAGAAAAATCAGCACAATCCCAATTCATCTATGGCCTCCATGATGTTTAAATTCAAGACAACCCACAGAAAGAATCAGTCCACCCACCACTGAGTACCCCTGGGAAAAGGCCCCAAAACAGCCCAAAAATCGAAAATCCCAAAATTTTAGTTGCAGCAACTGTAATGCCCCAAACAAACTTACTTGTAAAATTTCTAATCCAACAGTGATCCAAAGAAAGTCAAAAAGGCCTCAAATCCAAAGATCCAGCAGCATCCACAAAAGGTAATCCTTCCAGGTCCACATCCGAATGAAAAGTGACCAGGAGATGGACAAAGCACTGGGAGGAGCCTGCTGAAAAGGAACAGGAAGTTGAAGACTATGGGGCACTTCCTTCCTCCCACCCCCCTGCCCCCCTCCCCAAAATGGACTCCTCGCTAAAAAAGTGCAGGCAAATGTCAAACTAAGGAGTTATTCACATAAAAATCATCATTTCTAGAAGGTTTATGCTGCTTGCTGGTGGATTTCTTGTGCAGAATTGCAAATTTATATTTTCGCGCGCCGCATCTCAAATCTCGCAATTGCGAAGTACCGCGAGACGTGATCTCGTCGTACTCGCGTTGACAAACTATCGCTGGCAAGCCGCGATGACGTAATCGCGCTCGCCAATTCCCGCGGGATCACACAGCAAGATCCAAAATGGCGCAGCACTCGCAAACTATCGAAAAAAACAACTCGGCAAACGATGATAAACGCCGCGCGCCGCAAAAATTGTATCACCAACGCCGCGCGCCGCCCAAAAAATCCGCTGCGTGCGAATTTGCGGATTTTGCGGGAAATCCGCAAATCTCGCGGATTGCGGATTTCCCGAAAATCCGCAAAATCCGCGAGCGGAACGGATTTTCCGCCCACGCTTACTATATTCTCAGTTGTACCGTTGAATTGCTCAGGAGGACAAACCAGATTTCATTTTCTTTTTTTTCATAGGCATGCAACTGCCACTGTGTCACACCACTAGTACCACCGCTATGAGGAAATTTTATCCGACCAAGATTGCCAACCTTATTCGCTGTTTCCCGTGGAGCCTGCCCTGGGTCTAGCCCTACTTTCAAACACAAATTACAGGTAAGATAAGCGTTTGGTGGTTTGGGGGTATAATGGAGTATAAGTACGAGAGACGAGAGACTGAAGGTAGTACTACTAAAGTCCTAGGACTCTTGGATTCACTTCACTTAGTCTGTGAGAGGCACTTAGTGTTGAAAACATTTGGGCATTTACACTTAAAGGAAGAAAATGGAACTAAACTTTCAGGAAAACAAAGTCACTGTTAAACCCCCACCCGCCAGGCAAGCAGTAAGAAACGGGTATGCTCAGATAAAGTTTGAAAAAGTATATTTATATCCCTAACAAAATAATCTCCCGCAAGACCCTCCCTAACCCCAACGATTGTCCTTCAAAAGTCCCCAAAAACCCAACTCCCAATTCCCACCCCCCAAAAGTCTCTAAAAAAGGGGCAAGGGACACTATGGGTGGATGCTGTCAACTTTTTGGGCCAGGGCATCATGCTCCTGGCGGAGCAAGGCGTGCTCTACACGGAGCCCCTCCAACTGGTTGGAAAAGTGGTGGAGCTCCTGCTGGAGGCGGGACACCATCAGGGTACTGCGGCTCAGGCGTGCCTTCAATGCCTTGTAGGTGCAACGGCTGTGAGAGGAAGCTGTAGCTGTTGTCCTTGCTACTCGGCGGTGGCGTTTGGCTTTGGCAGCCTGGCTCAGTCTGGGTGGACCACTGTGCTGGGTGGCACTGGCAGCCCGTGGGGGAACGGAGGCCGATGCAGACGACGTAGTTGTTGTGGTCGACTGCACACTTTCTTCGTCCTCCAGGGCCACCAGCCACCGATATTCGGCCACAGTGGCATCGATCCGCCGTTGCCGGGCCGCTCTAGCCAGCTCCTTCCTCCTTGTTCGTTTGGAAGGAGAACCTATATGAAGAAAGAAAGACATAGTCTGTAACCAATGCTCTTTAAGATTAACTCAATCATTCAGCAGAAATTTGTGTTGCACTACAACTAGCAACTTGCAAACGCATTACATAACTATTGAGGCCAGTATCTATCTAACCTCACACTTCTTCATCCTTGCTCTAACATTAGTGGGAGTTTAAGGAACAAATTCTACGAGCACTATGGACTTCCATTGGGGTCGACTATGAAAGTACACCAGTCTTATTCTTCTTCTTGTCTCTTGTTTTGGAAAATTGGTACGTTATCTTCTACAAGCCGGCATAATGGCAGCGCAGTAAACTTGCACCCGAGAAAAAGAGACGCACGCCATGAGGAGTGACCTAGACTTGCGTTGCGTTACTGTACCCGTCTAGTACATGCAGGTGGTGAAGCTCTTACTTTTCTATTACGGGTGGCACTGAGAATACTCTGTTACAACTCAAGGGCTACTGCTTAATTAATTTAACTTTCACCCTACAGTGGAAATGAGTACTAGAAATGGAAAATTGAAGAAGATAAATAATCTGATTATCTATCACTTCACATGGGATGTTTTTGCTTATATATGGGATGACTTTAGGTGCTTTGCTTTTTATTGAGTGACCAGTGATACATCCACACATGAATGACTGAGTACTACTAAACTTATTAAGAGAGGTAGGGAGTGGCCACCGTAATAACCGGATCTATGCAGTGCTTGCAATACAAACTACTGCTACTATTGATGGTAGTATTTGGACAAAATTAAAAGTTCTTTTCCTTGCCTTTCCTACACTGGAACGGACGTGCGGGTGCAGTGTTACATGCTCTTCAAAGTTACACTTAGTTCATCCACTGACCGTCTACTCTCTCTAGATCATGGGTACTCACAAACTTTCTCTCAGGGGCTACATTTACAGTGTAGTTTGGGGCCGAGGGCCGCACTGGTGGGGGCGGAGTCAGAGGGGGCGGGGCTAAAGCAAAACGATAACTTGTGACCATGAGGTTGCACACAGGTCCCTGCAGCAGATGCCCTCATCCACTGAGCCACCAGACCCAGCATTTACATACATCTCTCTCCCTCCTGCTCTCCCTCCTGCCCTCCCTCTCCATCTCTCTCTCCCTCCTGCCCTCCCTCTCCCTCCCCCTCTGTCATGTCACTGTGTGTGTGTCTATCTGTGTCAGCCTTCAGCCCGGGTTGAGACCGCTTCCTCAACGCGCACACACAGACAACAACACCAAAGTACTTAACAGGTCTTTAAAAGACCATTAACATATTATTGAGGCTTTGTTTGTTGTAGCGCCCCTGCTTCTCCACCCTGACAATCACTGCTTGCCCGGCCCCACAGAGCAGAGGCTTTGTTCTATTTCACCTCTTTGTGGCCTTGCATCTCCACTCTGCTCTGTGGGGGCCGGGGGAGCAGTGATTGTCAGAGTGGAGATGCAGGGGCACTAACAGGTGAAATACAAAAAAGCCTCTGCTCTGTGGGGGCCGGGGGAGCAGTGATTGTCTGCAAGGTCTGCGCACCGCCAAGGAAGGCTTGCCGGGCCACCACCGGCCCGCGGGCCGTACTATGAGTACCCCTGCTCTAGATACACATATGCTATCTAAGAGTCAGATAGTAGCATGATCCAGGTATATGGACACATACAGTTTCTGTGTCACCCACCCAGGCTGTTGTCCTTCCACCCATCATTGCTTCATCATTCACCCAGCCATGCATCTCATATTCTTGCCTTCCCAGCTAGTCTTCAATCTCAATAAGTAAGGAATATATAAGAGCTTACCTCTGGCCGCCACCACCACCGTCTCAACTCTCACAGCCGCCGCCTCCTCCCCTGAAGAATCGCCCTCCGCCTCCGTGTCGAGCACCACCACCTCCACACTGGCCCCGCCATCAGATGTTCCACCTACAAAGTACATTTAAGAATGTTAGAATAAAGCACTCACTAGTCTTTGGTCTAGGAATGAAGACATGTGAAAACAATGTAATTTGTGACTGTCTACGTTAAAGTTAAAAAAAATGTCCCTTTTTCCAGGGAAGGTTGTCTTGCTGCACTTTTTGGCACAACTGATGAAGGCTGTTTTTTTAACACGCACCATTTTTCTCCACACAGACAGAAGATGGACTTCTAGTTCTAACAACAAGATCAAGTTGAAACGAGGTGAGAGCTCGGCTCGACCACAAGAAATGTCTTCAATTAATCGTCAGCACTAACCACTTTTCCATTATCAGTTAAACGTTTAGTTTTATTATGACTTCATTTTAATAAATGTGTTTACTTTTAATAAAGCTTTTAAACTTAAATACAATCTGTGTTTTTTGGTCCAGACTAGAGTGACTGAGCGAAAGGTTTTGCAATTTTTGCAAGCATGAGTCCAGATAGAACACTTCAAAAGACATTATGGACAATCCCAGAGGACTGCACTAAGTTGATAGAGCTATTGCTGACTAGAATCATGGGAGTTTCGCCAACCGTGCAATCTTAGTTAGCTACACAGACAGACTAATAAGAATAATCTAGTAATACCACAGGGAGTCATAGTAGAGGCAGGATAAGAATTTAGATACAGTCTACAAGAAGAGCAAAGACAATTTTGAAAAAAGTCAAATGAGGAACGCTAGGAAAAATAGGTACTAGTCTAAAATGAAAACTTACTGGGGCCAGCAGAGGAGCCCTCGCCTGCCCGATCCTGGCCCTGTTGAACAGCATCCGCCGCCTGCTGCTCCTGTGTCCTCCTCTCGCCCCTGGGGGGAGCTGACGTACAACATGAAAGAAAGAACAGAAAACATGGATGATTGTTGCTTGTCAATGTCAACCAAATCCAACATTTCAAAAGAACAATAACAAAATATTTCCGCGAAATTATATTGATTAGGGTTAGTTTTCATTTATTTGCGGACCTGTGACTTCGAAAGTCACGTAACTCACTAAACAAAGTACTGAAACGTTCACCTAGGACTGGCAGGCAGCAGTCCGCAGGCAAGACGCAAAGTGACAGACAAACTCCATTGTGATTTCAGTCAGATCAGTGACAACACTAACAGTTGCCTGCTACATTACCAGTCATTTAAATAGTCAAACTATCAATCCACCGCCACTATTTTTCTTATTGTCAGGGGTACAAAGGAAGGGGCAGATTTAAGCCCCTTGCGGCTCTTTTGCGCCGTTCTTGCGTGACTTTTGTGATGCAGCAGCTAAACAAAAAAGGGCGCCATGGTGCGGCGTATAATATTATAACAACGTGACGCATTTGGGAGATGCATCCCGTTATAAAGCCCTGCGCCATCAGGGGGCGTTCCGGCGCAAGGGAGGGCATTCCTGCGCTGGAACACATCCTAATAGTGGCTGAGGGAAATCTACAAAATTTCAATCAGTCACCTTTAGGACAATGATGCGTCACACAAACCCTGCACCTGCTTGAAGCAGACGTACGGCATGACCCAGCATTGGGGAGATAGGGTACCCCAGAGCATTGCTGGAGCTGCGCCATCGTTGTGACGCAACTCCAGCAGTAAAGCTTCGGTGACGTTTTGGGCCCATGGTGCGCCGCATTGCAAATACGGCGCACCATGTTTGGTGGTGGTAGCGGGCCGCACAATTAATGGCGCATCCCTGCTACTTTGCAGGGATGCGACGGTAATTGCAATTCTGCCCCTTAGGGGCATACTTACTTACGCGTTCTGGCGCATCTCCAGAGATGCGCCAGATCAAATGCGTCACGCAAAACTACCCTTGCGACACGGCAGATGCGCCTCATTTACAATGCGGCGCGCCCTGGCGCAAGGGTAGGCACTTGCGTGACGCATCTCGTCACGTAAGAGCGGCGCATCGCTGGAGTCACGTCGCCAACGCAATGCAACTCCAGTAATGCTCAGGGCCACCCAATACTTAACATGCTGTGTCAGTCCTTTAGCCTGCTTCGAGCAGACATAAGGAATTGAATTGACGTAGCAGCGTCGCAGAAGTGCCTGCGTTAAATCTTGTAGATTTCACGCAGGCAATTTTGCGAGGCGCACAGCCGCCGGACCGCCCACCCTGCGTATTAGGAACGCACCCATTGTGGTGCAGGCCCATGGCTTTATAACGTGACGCATCTCCCTAGATGCGTCATGCTGTAAATGACTCGCAGGGATGCGGCACGTTTACGCCGCTGTTGCGTCACGCAAGGCAACGTAAACGTGGCGCAAGGGGCTTGTAAATGTAATCTGCCCCCTAGTGTCTAGCATCACGCAGTTCTGTAAAGTACACTCATACATAATAGTTACTCAGGCCAATGAGACCACGAAATAGAAAACAAATAAGCATAGTAGCAACGCCACTGAGAAGGAGAGCAGTGCACCTGATATGCACAGAAGATTTTGAAATTTAATTTAACTACAATGTAATCGTCATCAGCGGCATTATTGGCTTGCTCCATGTAAAAAACAAATATTTGCAATACAACAACACAGAGCAGGAGAAAACATCATAGTAGTGAGTGATTAAATGGCTACTACTACTCACCAAGCCCGGGGATCTCCAAGCCGAGCTGGTCCAGCAGGTCGCGCTCGCGGTCCAGGAGGTCCGTCCAGCGATGGGTGACCTGGCTGTAGGTGCGCTGGACCCCGTAGAGGTGGGATATGGCCCAGCACACCTTCTCCCACCGCTTCCGGCGCTCCCGCATGTTGTAGCCGCCGGCCGCGATCCTGCCGCCTCCCGCGATGGTCCTGGGCAGGCGGCGCTGGACGAAGTAGACCAGCGCGCCCACTTCCTCCGGGCTGAATATCTCCCGTCGCGTCACCTGCTCCCCCCTCAATCTCCCGCATGCTGTCCTGGCACTGGGTCCAGCACTACTCCCCGCCGCCGCTGCGGCCCTCAAGTGCCTGGGCAGCTTCACGGCGCCTGGCTTGACCATGGTCTGGGCAGGTAAGGTAGGAAGAAGTAGAAAATTAAGAAAGAATAGGATAGGGAAGAAGAAAAGAAAAGAGTTTAAAAAAGTAGTTTAAAAGTAAAGAAAAATAGCAGAAAAGACAAAAATATACAGCTAGGAAAAGAGAGGGATAGATAAGAAGCAAATTCGTAAAAAAAAAACTGAAAACAAGCAAAGGACGGCAAAGATACCAAGAGGATTAAACACCATGCCCAGACACAGGAAATGAATGAAAAACAAGATGGCCGGCGCCCGTTCACGAGCGCGAAAGTAAGTTCACGCGAGATTTTCCTCGCGATCTCGTGCGAACCTCTAGATTTCCCGCGCGATCTCGTGCGAACCTCTACTCGCAATGCGCTTACTGCGCGAGATTATACATAGCGGGCGGAAACGGAAATACGTCACGCAAACAAAATGGCCGCGCCCGTACTCGACCTTGGGGTAAATTCGCGTGTTGCGCTGCAAGCGGCTCGCGAATACTGCAAAAAAACTCGCGAAACAACAAGCCGCAAAAAAATAAAATGCTCATTCGCACGAATTGGCGGCTTCCGCGGTCGGTTTCGCACGACGCCGCGCCCCGCGAATAGCGCGAAAAAAACCGCAAAACGATTTCAGCAAAAGCAAAAGCAATGAGCAGGTGCAAAAGGTCAACCTCATGATTTGTAACGATTCTTTGTATTGCTTCCTGAGGGGGCCCTCCAGAATTCGGTTGCCTGCTTGCAACTATTGTGTGACCCTGCTCTGACCTTAACTGTATGCCACAAAGGTCCTGATTTACAGCTAAAGGAGCAGACAAGCAGGTGCCAGGCTCGAACTTGAAATTCTTTCAGTGACACATTAATTAGCCCCTAATTCATTATTGTCAGTTGGGCAAGGCAGGAGTTGTTAATAAACTAACCCCAAATTAATTCATGTCAGTTCAAGCAGGGCAGGTGGGCTTGCTTTTCCCCCCCATCTTCTACAGTGATGATGAACCAGAGGGTGGCATTGATGTAACAGAGGGTGGCATGGGTCAAAGAGAGGGTGCCAGTGGTGAAACAGAGGGTGCTGGGAGGCTGTGATGATGAACCAGACGTAGAAACAACATAGTCGCGACCGTTGCGAGCCGACAAGTAAGTTCACAATTGCGAACTAGTACCAAATCCTCGCGAACTGGCAGAAACAATTGCGAACACACAAAAAAAAGAAAATCCGCAAATTTGCGGGAATTTGCGGATTTTGCGGATTGCGAGTTCGCAAATCCGCAAAATTCGCGAACGCGAGATCCGCAAAATTCGCCCATGCTTAGCTATTAACCAGCCACTTGAACGGCCCAAAGCTGCTTTGAAATTGAGTCAACAGCCACCTCTTGGCTAGCTAAAGCAAATTCAACAAGGAATTTCAATGTCACAACATAGGGTGGAATATGCAAATCTAAGCAGCCCCTGATCACAGCCCTGAGGAAATTGCCGTAAGTGTGCTGGAGTCCAACTGTCTACCAGATGCTAGGCATTCTTCCATATTTGCATGGCCTGTCTGGCCAGGGCATACAAGAGCATGACTCTTCCAGATGAGCTCTTACATGGGTCCTATGCTCACATAGTAAGGACTGCACTTTGTCAGCAAGACTTTATACAACCGAAATATATGAGAAACCCCAGCTCTCTTGACTAGATGAGGACGGAATCACATCCCAGGTGAAGACCAACAGATGCAACTTCCATCAGATGTTAACCTGAAAAAGGAGATTATATCTCCAAAAGTCATGTCAGAAGTGGGATTTGAACCCACGCCTCCAGAGGAGACTGCGGCCTAAACACAGCGCCTTAGACCACTCGGCCATCCTGACAGTGCAGAGTCTTAAGAAATGTATAAAAGTCACTAAGAAATTTCTGCCTCCATGCAAGCCTGAAATAATTTAAACCTTCAAACACAAGGTGCAACTTTATGCACAGGACAATAAACACAGAAGATCACATGTGAAAGCATTTCATTTCACAGGTGTACAATTTTTATGCTTTTAGAATACCTCATACCTCTCACCAGCTATTTAGGGTCCTGTATCCTACTCACAAAATTACCTTGCCTGCGACCTCTCTCTCTACATAAACAACTACTGCACAGGAAGTAGGAAGGCAGAAGGTGGGGCATATTATGCAAATGTATGCTGTCAATGTGCCTTGCAGATTCATGCAGGATTTCTAGATCCTTGCTGGATACAAGAGAGCAGACCTTGTTTCAGATCAACTGTCCCTAGCAGGGAACGTCTGAGCACATGCAGTCTTTTGCTCTCTAGCCCCTGGCCTGGGACTCACCCTCACTGGCTGAGGTGTGAATTTCTGCGATACCAACGTTGCATAGATGGTACGTTTGTGGTCGGTTTGGGATGGGTGGAAGGTCAAAAGCAGGGAAAAGTATGTCGCCTTCACTTCTAGTCTCCTCTTCTAGGCCTACCTGCCGTTCCCTCACTCTGTCTTTGTTTCATTCTCTCCTTCCTCAACACCGCCTTCTCACTCACTCGCTCTATCACTTGTGCTCTTTCCCCTTGCTCTGCATTTCATAGTGGAAACATCTCTTGAATGGAGCATTAGAAAATGAGGTTACATAAAATGAACAATCTACTTATTGGAAACCAAAAATATCACAAGACTGAATGTAACCCATTTCATTAATAAAAGGGACTTTTTAAGCACTCCCCAAAAAACACATACAACACCACGAGTGCTAGAAGAATATTATACGAGCTTGAAGACAAAATTGGGCAAATTAATTTGCAGTTGAAACTGAAGTTTGTTACTTATTCAGATATTATATGCACTGCCAATTTTTAGCTGAGATTCTAAAAGAACTCAGAGACAAAATGGACTTAACGTTTTGTCAGAAGTGGGATTCGAACCCACGCCTCCAGGAGGGACTGCGGCCTTAACGCAGCGCTTTAGACCACTCAGCCATCCTGACCACATGTTGCTTGATCATCTACAGAGAGGGAAAGATATTGTGAACCAAAAAAAGCACACATCTTAGGCCATGAGTGGCTAGAGCAAGAAAAAAACTCACTGCACTTTTCCAAGTAGACAACCATATAAGCCCATGTGAGGGAAATGATCTGATTTTTTCTCTCTCAAGAAAAAAGTAGAGTAAACACACAATTGTCAGAAGTGGGATTTGAACCCACCCCTCCAGAAGAGACTACAACCTGAACGCAGCGCCTTAGACCACTCGGCCATCCTGTCTTGCATTTGTGGATCCTTCCATAGGCCAGACAGCCATGCAAGTGTGGTACCGAAAAGGCATGCCCTCAATTTATTTATCCTATTATAAGTCCTTCAACAGATCTTTGAACAATCCATAGAGAGCAGTACCTATGAAGAACTCTTTAGACCTTTAAGGCGTACAAAGAGAAAGTGCTATTCACCAGCCACTTGAACGGCCCAAAGCTGCTTTGAAATTGAGTCAACAGCCACCTCTTGGCTAGCTAAAGCAAATTCAACAAGGAATTTCAATGTCACAACATAGGGTGGAATACGCAAATCTAAGCAGCCCCTGATCACAGCCCTGAGGAAATTGCCGTAAGTGTGCTGGAGTCCAACTGTCTACCAGATGCTAGGCATTCTTCCATATTTGCATGGCCTGTCTGGCCAGGGCATACAAGAGCATGACTCTTCCAGATGAGCTCTTACATGGGTCCTATGCTCATATAGTAAGGACTGCACTTTGTCAGCAAGACTTTATACAACCGAAATATATGAGAAACCCCAGCTCTCTTGACTAGATGAGGACGGAATCACATCCCAGGTGAAGACCAACAGATGCAACTTCCATCAGATGTTAACCTGAAAAAGGAGATTATATCTCCAAAAGTCATGTCAGAAGTGGGATTCGAACCCACGCCTCCAGAGGAGACTGCGGCCTAAACACAGCGCCTTAGACCACTCGGCCATCCTGACAGTGCAGAGTATTAAGAAATGTATAAAAGTCACTCAGAAATTTCTGCCTCCATGCAAGCCTGAAATAATTTAAACCTTCAAACACAAGGTGCAACTTTATGCACAGGACAATAAACACAGACGATCACATGTGAAAGCATTTCATTTCACAGGTGTACAATTTTTATGCTTTTAGAATACCTCATACCTCTCACCAGCTATTTAGGGTCCTGTATCCTACTCACAAAATTACCTTGCCTGCGACCTCTCTCTCTACACAAACAACTACTGCACAGGAAGTAGGAAGGCAGAAGGTGGGGCATATTATGCAAATGTATGCTGTCATTGTGCCTTGCAGATTCATGCAGGATTTCTAGATCCTTGCTGGATACAAGAGAGCAGACCTTGTTTCAGATCAACTGTCCCTAGCAGGGAACGTCTGAGCACATGCAGTCTTTTGCTCTCTAGCCCCTGGCCTGGGACTCACCCTCACTGGCTGAGGCGTGAATTTCTGCATACCAACGTTGCATAGATGGTACGTTTGTGGTCGGTTTGGGATGGGTGGGAGGTCAAAAGCAGGGAAAAGTATGTCGCCTTCACTTCTAGTCTCCTCTTCTAGGCCTACCTGCCGTTCACTCACTCTGTCTTTGTTTCATTCTCTCCTTCCTCAACACCCCTTCTCACTCACTCGCTCTATCACTTGTGCTCTTTCCCCTTGCTCTGCATTTCATAGTGGAAACATCTCTTGAATGGAGCATTAGAAAATGAGGTTACATAAAATTAACAATCTACTTATTGGAAACCAAAAATATCACAAGACTGAATGTAACCCATTTCATTAATAAAAGGGACTTTTTAATCACCCCCCAAAAAACACATAAAGCACCACGAGTGCTAGAAGAATATTATACGAGCTTGAAGACAGAATTGGGCAAATTCATTTGCAGTTGAAACTGAAGTTTGTTACTTATTCAGATATTATATGCACTGCCAATTTTTAGCTGAGATTCTAAAAGAACTCAGAGACAAAATGGACTTAAAGTTTTGTCAGAAGTGGGATTCGAACCCACGTCTCCAGGAGAGACTGCGGCCTTAACACAGCACCTTAGACCACTCGGCCATCCTGACCACATGTTGCTTGATCATCTACAGAGAGGGAAAGATATTGTGAACCAAAAAAAGCACACATCTTAGGTCATGAGTGGCTAGAGCAAGAAAAAAACTCACTGCACTTTTCCAAGTAGACAACCATATGAGCCCATGTGAGGGAAATGATCTGATTTTTTCTCTCTCAAGAAAAAAGTAGAGGAAACACACAATTGTCAGAAGTGGGATTTGAACCCACGCCTCGAGAAGAGACTTCGACCGGAACGCAGCGCCTTAGACCACTCGGCCATCCTGACTTGCATTTGTAGAACCTTCCACAGGCCAGACAGCCATGCAAGTGGGGTACCGAAAAGGCATGCCCTCAATTTATTTATCCTATTATAAGTACTTCCAACAGATCTTTGAACAATCCATAGAGAGCAGTACCTATGAAGAACTCTTTAGACCTTTAAGGCGTACAAAGAGAAAGTGCTATTAACCAGCCACTTGAACGGCCCAAAGCTGCTTTGAAATTGAGTCAACAGCCACCTCTTGGCTAGCTAAAGCAAATTCAACAAGGAATTTCAATGTCACAACATAGGGTGGAATACGCAAATCTAAGCAGCCCCTGATCACAGCCCTGAGGAAATTGCCGTAAGTGTGCTGGAGTCCAACTGTCTACCAGATGCTAGGCATTCTTCCATATTTGCATGGCCTGTCTGGCCAGGGCATACAAGAGCATGACTCTTCCAGATGAGCTCTTACATGGGTCCTATGCTCATATAGTAAGGACTGCACTTTGTCAGCAAGACTTTATACAACCGAAATATATGAGAAACCCCAGCTCTCTTGACTAGATGAGGACGGAATCACATCCCAGGTGAAGACCAACAGATGCAACTTCCATCAGATGTTAACCTGAAAAAGGAGATTATATCTCCAAAAGTCATGTCAGAAGTGGGATTTGAACCCACGCCTCCAGAGGAGACTGCGGCCTAAACACAGCGCCTTAGACCACTCAGCCATCCAGACAGTGCAGAGTCTTAAGAAATGTATAAAAGTCACTCAGAAATTTCTGCCTCCATGCAAGCCTGAAATAATTTAAACCTTCAAACACAAGGTGCAACTTTATGCACAGGACAATAAACACAGAAGATCACATGTGAAAGCATTTCATTTCACAGGTGTACAATTTTTATGCTTTTAGAATACCTCATACCTCTCACCAGCTATTTAGGGTCCTCTATCCTACTCACAAAATTACCTTGCCTGCGACCTCTCTCTCTACACAAACAACTACTGCACAGGAAGTAGGAAGGCAGAAGGTGGGGCATATTATGCAAATGTATGCTGTCATTGTGCCTTGCAGATTCATGCAGGATTTCTAGATCCTTGCTGGATACAAGAGAGCAGACCTTGTTTCAGATCAACTGTCCCTAGCAGGGAACGTCTGAGCACATGCAGTCTTTTGCTCTCTAGCCCCTGGCCTGGGACTCACCCTCACTGGCTGAGGCGTGAATTTCTGCGATACCAACGTTGCATAGATGGTACGTTTGTGGTCGGTTTGGGATGGGTGGAAGGTCAAAAGCAGGGAAAAGTATGTCGCCTTCACTTCTAGTCTCCTCTTCTAGGCCTACCTGCCGTTCACTCACTCTGTCTTTGTTTCATTCTCTCCTTCCTCAACACCCCTTCTCACTCACTCGCTCTATCACTTGTGCTCTTTCCCCTTGCTCTGCATTTCATAGTGGAAACACCTCTTGAATGGAGCATTAGAAAATGAGGTTACATAAAATTAACAATCTACTTATTGGAAACCAAAAATATCACAAGACTGAATGTAACCCATCTCATTAATAAAAGGGACTTTTTAAGCACTCCCCAAAAAACACATACAACACCACGAGTGCTAGAAGAATATTATACGAGCTTGAAGACAGAATTGGGCAAATTAATTTGCAGTTGAAACTTAAGTTTGTTATTTATTCAGATATTATATGCACTGCCAATTTTTAGCTGAGATTCTAAAAGAACTCAGAGACAAAATGGACTTAAAGGTTTGTCAGAAGTGGGATTCGAACCCACGCCTCCAGGAGAGACTGCGGCCTTAACGCAGCGCCTTAGACCACTCGGGCATCCTGAGCACATGTTGCTTGAACATCAACAGAGAGGGAAAGATATTGTGAACCAAAAAAAGCACACATCTTAGGCCATGAGTGGCTAGAGCAAGAAAAAAACTCACTGCACTTTTCCAAGTAGACAACCATATAAGCCCATGTGAGGGAAATTATCTGATTTTTTCTCTCTCAAGAAAAAAGTAGAGTAAACACACAATTGTCAGAAGTGAGATTTGAACCCACGCCTCCAGAAGAGACTATAACCTGAACGCAGCGCCTTAGACCACTCGGCCATCCTGTCTTGCATTTGTGGAACCTTCCACAAGCCAGACAGCCATGCAAGTGGGGTACCGAAAAGGCATGCCCTCAATTTATTTATCCTATTATAAGTACTTCCAACAGATCTTTGAACAATCCATAGAGAGCAGTACCTATGAAGAACTCTTTAGACCTTTAAGGCGTACAAAGAGAAAGTGCTATTCACCAGCCACTTGAACGGCCCAAAGCTGCTTTGAAATTGAGTCAACCCCACCTCTTGGCTAGCTAAAGCAAATTCAACAAGGAATTTCAATGTCACAACATAGGGTGGAATATGCAAATCTAAGCAGCCCCTGATCACAGCCCTGAGGAAATTGCCGTAAGTGTGCTGGAGTCCAACTGTCTACCAGATGCTAGGCATTCTTCCATATTTGCATGGCCTGTCTGGCCAGGGCATACAAGAGCATGACTCTTCCAGATGAGCTCTTACATGGGTCCTATGCTCACATAGTAAGGACTGCACTTTGTCAGCAAGACTTTATACAACCGAAATATATGAGAAACCCCAGCTCTCTTGACTAGATGAGGACGGAATCACATCCCAGGTGAAGACCGACAGATGCAACTTCCATCAGATGTTAACCTGAAAAAGGAGATTATATCTCCAAAAGTCATGTCAGAAGTGGGATTTGAACCCACGCCTCCAGAAGAAACTGCAGCCTAAACACAGCGCCTTAGACCACTCGGCCATCCTGACAGTGCAGAGTCTTAAGAAATGTATAAAAGTCACTCAGAAATTTCTGCCTCCATGCAAGCCTGAAATAATTTAAACCTTCAAACACAAGGTGCAACTTTATGCACAGGACAATAAACACAGAAGATCACATGTGAAAGCATTTCATTTCACAGGTGTACAATTTTTATGCTTTTAGAATACCTCATACCTCTCACCAGCTATTTAGGGTCCTGTATCCTACTCACAAAATTACCTTGCCTGCGACCTCTCTCTCTACACAAACAACTACTGCACAGGAAGTAGGAAGGCAGAAGGTGGGGCATATTATGCAAATGTATGCTGTCAATGTGCCTTGCAGATTCATGCAGGATTTCTAGATCCTTGCTAGATACAAGAGAGCAGACCTTGTTTCAGATCAACTGTCCCTAGCAGGGAACGTCTGAGCACATGCAGTCTTTTGCTCTCTAGCCCCTGGCCTGGGACTCACCCTCATTGGCTGAGGCGTGAATTTCTGCGATACCAACGTTGCATAGATGGTACGTTTGTGGTCGGTTTGGGATGGGTGGAAGGTCAAAAGCAGGGAAAAGTATGTCGCCTTCACTTCTAGTCTCCTCTTCTAGGCCTACCTGCCGTTCACTCACTCTGTCTTTGTTTCATTCTCTCCTTCCTCAACACCCCTTCTAACTCACTTGCTCTTTCCTGTTGCTCTGCATTTCATAGTGGAAACATCTCTTGAATGGAGCATTAGAAAATGAGGTTACATAAAATTAACAATCTACTTATTGGAAACCAAAAATATCACAAGACTGAATGTAACCCATCTCATTAATAAAAGGGACTTTTTAAGCACTCCCCAAAAAACACATACAACACCACGAGTGCTACAAGAATATTATACGAGCTTGAAGACAGAATTGGGCAAATTAATTTGCAGTTGAAACTGAAGTTTGTTATTTATTCAGATATTATATGCACTGCCAATTTTTAGTTGAGATTCTAAAAGAACTCAGAGACAAAATGGACTTAAAGGTTTGTCAGAAGTGGGATTCGAATCCACGCCTCCAGGAGAGACTGCGGCCTTAACGCAGCGCCTTAGACCACTCGGCCATCCTGAAAACATGTTGCTTGATCATCAACAGAGAGGGAAAGATATTGTGAACCAAAAAAAGCACACATCTTAGGCCATGAGTGGCTAGAGCAAGAAAAAAACTCACTGCACTTTTCCAAGTAGACAACCATATAAGCCCATGTGAGGGAAATGATCTGATTTTTTCTCTCTCAAGAAAAAAGTAGAGTAAACACACAATTGTCAGAAGTGGGATTTGAACCCACGCCTCCAGAAGAGACTACAACCTGAACGCGGCGCCTTAGACCACTCTGCCATCCTGTCTTGCATTTGTGGAACCTTCCACAGGCCAGACAGCCATGCAAGTGTGGTACCGAAAAGGCATGCCCTCAATTTATTTATCCTATTATAAGTACTTCCAACAGATCTTTGAACAATCCATAGAGAGCAGTACCTATGAAGAACGCTTTAGACCTTTAAGGCGTACAAAGAGAAAGTGCTATTCACCAGCCACTTGAACGGCCCAAAGCTGCTTTGAAATTGAGTCAACAGCCACCTCTTGGCTAGCTAAAGCAAATTCAACAAGGAATTTCAATGTCACAACATAGGGTGGAATACGCAAATCTAAGCAGCCCCTGATCACAGCCCTGAGGAAATTGCCGTAAGTGTGCTGGAGTCCAACTGTCTACCAGATGCTAGGCATTCTTCCATATTTGCATGGCCTGTCTGGCCAGGGCATACAAGAGCATGACTCTTCCAGATGAGCTCTTACATGGGTCCTATGCTCATATAGTAAGGACTGCACTTTGTCAGCAAGACTTTATACAACCAAAATATATGAGAAACCCCAGCTCTCTTGACTAGATGAGGACGGAATCACGTCCCAGGTGAATACCAACA
The DNA here is from genome assembly GCF_964263255.1 of Lissotriton vulgaris. Lineage (NCBI taxonomy): Eukaryota > Metazoa > Chordata > Amphibia > Caudata > Salamandridae > Lissotriton > Lissotriton vulgaris. The sequence continues at coordinate 152,369,923 of NC_141696.1, read as the reverse complement.
GATGCAACTTCCATCAGATGTTAACCTGAAGTAGGAGATTATATCTCCAAAAGTCATGTCAGAAGTGGGATTCGAACCCACACCTCCAGAGGAGACTGCGGCCTAAACACAGTGCCTTAGACCACTCGGCCATCCTGACAGTGAAGAGTCTTAAGAACTGTATAAAAGTCACTCAGAAATTTCTGCCTCCGTGCAAGCCTGAAATAATTTAAACCTTCAAACACAAGGTGCAACTTTATGCACAGGACAATAAACACAGAAGATCACATGTGAAAGCATTTCATTTCACAGGTGTACAATTTTTATGCTTTTAGAATACCTCATACCTCTTACCAGCTATTTAGGGTCCTGTATCCTACTCACAAAATTACGTTGTCTGCAACCTCTCACTCTACACAAATAACTACTGCACAGGAAGTAGGAAGGCAGAAGGTGGGGAAGATTATGCAAATGTATGCTGTCAATGTGCCTTGCAGATTCATGCAGGATTTCTAGATCCTTGCTGGATACAAGAGAGCAGACCTTGTTTCAGATCAACTGTCCCTAGCAGGGAACGTCTGAGCACATGCAGTCTTTTGCTCTCTAGCCCCTTGCCTGGGACTCACCCTCACTGGCTGAGGCGTGAATTTCTGCATACCAACGTTGCATAGATGGTATGTTTGTGGTCAGTTTGGGATGGGTGGGAGGTCAAAAGCAGGGAAAAGTATGTCGCCTTCACTTCTAGTCTCCTCTTCTAGGCCTACCTGTCGATCACTCACTCTGTCTTTGTTTCATTCTCTCCTTCCTCAACACCCCTTCTCACTCACTCGCTCTATCACTTGTGCTCTTTCCCCTTGCTCTGCATTTCATAGTGGAAACATCTCTTGAATGGAGCATTAGAAAAAGAGGTTACATAAAATTAACAATCTACTTATTGGAAACCAAAAATATCACAAGACTGAATGTAACCCATTTCATTAATAAAAGGGACTTTTTAAGCACCCCCCAACAAACACATAAAACACCACGAGTGCTAGAAGAATATTATACGAGCTTGAAGTCAGAATTGGGCAAATTAATTTGCAATTAAAACTGAAGTTTGTTACTTATTCAGATATTATATGCACTGCCAATTTTTAGCTGAGATTCTAAAAGAACTCAGAGACAAAATGGACTTAAAGTTTTGTCAGAAGTGGGATTCAAACCCACGCCTCCAGGAGAGACTGCGGCCTTAACACAGCGCCTTAGACCACTCGGCCATCTTGACCACATGGTGCTTGATCATCTACTGAGAGAGAAAGATATTGTGAACCAAAAAAAGCACACATCTTAGGCCATGAGTGGCTATAGAAAGAAAAAAAACTCACTGCACTTTTCCAAGTGGACAACCATATAAGCCCATGTGAGGGAAATGATCTGATTTTTTCTCTCTCAAGAAAAAAGAAGAGTAAACACACAATTGTCAGAAGTGGGATTTGAACCCACGCCTCCAGAAGAGACTGCGACCTGAACGCAGCGCCATAGACCACTCAGCCATCTTGACTTGCATTTGTGGCACCTTCCACAGGCCAGACAGCCATGCAAGTGGGGTACCGAAAAGGCATGCCCTCAATAAATGTATCCTATTATAAGTACTTCCAACAGATCTTTGAACAACCCATAGAGAGCAGTACCTATGAAGTACTCTTTAGACCTTTAAGGCGTACAAAGAGAAAGTGCTATTCAACAGCCACTTGAACGGCCCAAAGCTGCTTTGAAATTGAGTCAACAGCCACCTCTTGGCTAGCAAAAGCAAATTCAACAAGGAATTTCAATGACGCAACATAGGGTGGAATACGCAAATCCAAGCAGCCCCTGATCACAGCCCTGAGGAAATTGCTGTAAGTGTGCTGGAGTCCAACTGTCTACCAGATGCTAGGCATTCTTCCATATTTGCATGGCCTGTCTGGCCAGGGCATAGAAGAGCATGACTTTTCCAGATGAGCTCTTAAATGGGTCCTATGCTCACATAGTAAGGACTGCACTTTGTCAGCAAGACTTTATACAACCGAAATATATGAGAAACCCCAGCTCTCTTGACTAGATGAGGACGGAATCACATCCCAGGTGAAGACCAACAGATGCAACTTCCATCAGATGTTAACCTGATAAAGGAGATTATATCTCCAAAAGTCATGTCAGATGTGGGATTCAAACCCACACCTCCAGAGGAGATTGCGGCCTAAACACAGCGCCTTAGACCACTCGGCCATCCTGACAGTGCAGAGTCTTAAGAAATGTATAAAAGTGACTCAGAAATTTCTGTCTCCATGCAAGCCTGAAATAATTTAAACCTTCAAACACAAGGTGCAACTTTATGCACAGGACAATAAACACAGAAGATCACATGTGAAAGCATTTCATTTCACAGGTGTACAATTTTTATGCTTTTAGAATACCTCATACCTCTCACCAGCTATTTAGGGTCCTGTATCCTACTCACAAAATTACCTTGCCTTCTACCTCTCTCTCTACACAAACAACTACTGCACAGGAAGTAGGAAGGCAGAAGGTGGGGCAGATTATGCAAATGTATGCTGTCATTGTGCCTTGCAGATTCATGCAGGATTTCTAGATTCTTGCTGGATACAAGAGAGCAGACCATGTTTCAGATCAACTGTCCCTAGCAGGGAATGTCTGAGCACATGCAGTCTTTTGCTCTCTAGCCCCTGGCCTGGGACTCACCCTCACTGGCTGAGGCGTGAATTTCTGCATACCAACGTTGCATAGATGGTACGTTTGTGGTCGGTTTGGGATGGGTGGAAGGTCAAAAGCAGGGAAAAGTATGTCGCCTTCACTTCTAGTCTCCTCTTCTAGGCCTACCTGCCGTTCACTCACTCTGTCTTTGTTTCATTCTCTCCTTCCTCAACACCCCTTCTCACTCACTCGCTCTATCACTTGTGCTCTTTCCCCTTGCTCTGCATTTCATAGTGGAAACATCTCTTGAATGGAGCATTAGAAAATGAGGTTACATAAAATTAACAATCTACTTATTGGAAACCAAAAATATCACAAGACTGAATGTAACCCATTTCATTAATAAAAGGGACTTTTTAAGCACCCCCCAAAAAACACATAAAACACCACGAGTGCTAGAAGAATATTATACGAGCTTGAAGACAGAATTGGGCAAATTCATTTGCAGTTGAAACTGAAGCTTGTTACTTATTCAGATATTATATGCACTGCCAATTTTTAGCTGAGATTCTAAAAGAACTCAGAGACAAAATTAACTTATCGTTTTGTCAGAAGTGGGATTCAAACCCACGCCTCCAGGAGAGACTGCGCCCTTAAGGCAGTGCCTTAGACCACTCGGCCATCCTGACCACATGTTGATTGATCATCACAGAGAGAAAAAGATATTGTGAACAAAAAAAGCACACATCTTAGGCCATGAGTGGCTAGAGCAAGAAAAAAACTCACTGCACTTTTCCAAGTAGACAACCGTTAAGCCAATGTGAGGGAAATGATCTGATTTTTTCTCTCTCAAGAAAAAAGTAGAGTAAACACACAATTGTCAGAAGTGGGATTTGAACCCACGCCTCCAAAAGAGACCGCAACCTGAACACAGCGCCTTAGACCACTCGGCCATTCTGACTTGCATTTGTGGCACCTTCCACAGGCCAGACAGCCATGCAAGTGGGGTACCGAAAAGGCATGCCCTCAATTTATTTATCCTATTATTAGTACTTCCAACAGATCTTTGAACAATCCATAGAGAGCAGTACCTATGAAGAACTCTTTAGACCTTTAAGGCGTACAAAGAGAAAGTGCTATTCACCCGCCACTTGAACGGCCCAAAGCTGCTTTGAAATTGAGTCAACAGCCACCTCTTGGCTAGCTAAAGCAAATTCAACAAGGAATTTCAATGTCACAACATAGGGTGGAATACGCAAATCCAAGCAGCCCCTGATCACAGCCCTGAGGAAATTGCCGTAAGTGTGCTGGAGTCCAACTGTCTACCAGATGCTAGGCATTCTTCCATATTTGCATGGCCTGTCTGGCCAAGGCATACAAGAGCATGACTCTTCCAGATGAGCTCTTACATGGGTCCTATGCTCATATAGTAAGGACTGCACTTTGTCAGCAAGACTTTATACAACCGAAATATATGAGAAACCCCAGGTCTCTTGACTAGATGAGGACGGAATCACGTCCCAGGTGAAGACCAACAGATGCAACTTCCATCAGATGTTAACCTGATAAAGGAGATTATATCTCCAAAAGTCATGTCAGAAGTGGGATTCTAACCCACGCCTCCAGAGGAGACTGCGGCCTAAACACAGCGCCTTAGACCACTCGGCCATCCTGACAGTGCAGAGTCTTAAGAAATGTATAAAAGTCACTCAGAAATTTCTGCCTCCATGCAAGCCTGAAATAATTTAAACCTTCAAACACAAGGTGCAACTTTATGCACAGGACAATAAACACAGAAGATCACATGTGAAAGCATTTCATTTCACAGGTGTACAATTTTTATGCTTTTAGAATACCTCATAACTCTTACCAGCTATTTAGGGTCCTGTATCCTACTCACAAAATTACCTTGCCTGCGACCTCTCTCTCTACACAAACAACTACTGCACAGGAAGTAGGAAGGCAGAAGGTGGGGCAGATTATGCAAATGTATGCTGTCAATGTGCCTTGCAGATTCATGCAGGATTTCTAGATCCTTGCTGGATACAAGAGAGCAGACCTTGTTTCAGATCAACTGTCCCTAGCAGGGAACGTCTGAGCACATGCAGTCTTTTGCTCTCTAGCCCCTGGCCTGGGACTCACCCTCACTGGCTGAGGCGTGAATTTCTGCATACCAACTGTTAGACGGGGACCCGGAGGGTCGGCCGAGTATAGGGGGAGAGGCCTCCAGTGAGGGCCGTCTCCGGTGATCGTACAGACAGGTAACTTCCCCCCCACAGATGGACACCACACACGGATGAGGTTAACACACTTTATATAAGGTTCTTGCGGTCAGGTGGTAATTGATACAGTGCGGTCAGGACACGAGGGTCCTCTCAATTCTAGTCTCTGTAGGGGAAAGGGTAGTGGGACAGTCTTAGTACCGGTCCGGTACACGGGTGGCAAGGAGGAAGCTCACAATCCTCGAGCTTGGGGGCCTGTAAAGATGGGCCGTGGCAGCGCCAGCAGGCTAGGACTATGGTTCTTTAGCAAGGAGGGCCGCGGCAGCGCCAGCAGGCCAAGGCGATGGTTCACGTTGCAGAGAGCCGTGGCAGCGCCAGCAGGCCAAGGCGATGGTTCACGTTGCAGAGGGCCGCGGCAGCTCCAGCAGGCCAAGGCGATGGTTCACGTTGCAGAGGGCCGCGGTAGCGCCAGCAGGCCAAGACGATGGTTCGCGTTGCAGAGGGCCGCGGCAGCGCCAGCAGGCCAAGACGATGGTTCACGTTGCAGAGGGCCGCGGCAGCGCCAGCAGGCCAAGAGTAGTTCACAAGGCAGGGCTGCGGCAGCGCCAGCAGTCCGTCAAGGATGAGTTCTTCTCGGTGTCTCTCGACTCCAGGATACAACTGCCTTCCTGCTCTGGAGGAGCCCCAGTTATAGGTCTAGTCTCCTTTGATGTCCGGACCCTCGCGCTTGGAGGTCGGGGGGTCCGGGATGCGGGAGCCCAGACACCCAGCAGGGGGGTGGAGCCAGCGCCCGGGGAGGCCGGGGGCGATCGACACCTGGCGGAGGAGAGCCATTGACCACTCCTTCTTCCATTGACCTGCCAAGTGGCGTCTTCACCTCCTGGGTGGAGGCTGGTGCCTCGATGTCGGGACCGGGCCAGGCCCAGGGTTGGGGGCGAGTCGAGGTCACTTGGCCTCGTGGTGTAGTGTCCAAAGATGGCGGCTGGGCCGGGGCAATGGTGCTGACGGGGACCAGGGCCCGCCGGTACTGGAGTGTTCAGGAGCTGGAGTCTCGTTGGGGACGGGTTGTGGGTTACCTCGGTGGGTTGCCGGGGTGGCTCTTGCTGGGGATACGGGGAGAGCCGGGGTCCGGGCCCCGTCATGCGGAGGAGACGGCTCGGCCACGAGGCCTGTCCAACATGCGTCCCCCCCAGCTGAAGGCAGGGAGAGTCACCCATCCTCTTGGGTACTCTCCTCGCCGAGGCGGAAAAAGCGTGACAGGCCGTCGGTGTTGGCGTGGTCCTGGCCTGGACGGTGCTTCACAGTGAAGTCCATCCCCTGCAGGGAAATGGACCACCGCAACAGTTTCGGGTTTTCCCCCCGCATTTGCATCAGCCATTGCAGGGGTCGGTGGTCTGTCTGTACCCGGAAGTGGGTACCAAAGAGGTAGGGCCGGAGCTTCTTAAGGGCCCATACCACGGCGAAGGCCTTCCGCTCAATGGTGCTCCAGCGTTGTTCTCGTGCCAGCAGGCGCCGGCTGATGAAGGCCACTGGCTGATCGACTCCCTCGGTGTTGAGTTGAGAGAGGACAGCCCCAATGCCATGGTCTGAGGCGTCCGTCTGGACTATGAATTCCCGGCTGTAGTCGGGGGCCTGGAGCACGGGGGCGGTGCACATGGCGGCCTTCAACTTCTCGAAGGCCGATTGACAGTCCGGAGTCCAGCTGACGGTTTTGGGGTTTTTCTTGGATGTGAGTTCTGTGAGGGGCCCCACGATGCTGCCATAGTCCTTCACAAACCGCCGGTAGTACCCAGTGAGTCCCAGGAAGGCCCGGACCTCGGTTTGGGTCGTAGGGGGTTGCCAGGCCTGGATGGCAGCGATCTTGAGCTGAAGGGGGGCCACCAGACCACTTCCCACTTGGTGTCCTAGGTAGGTCACGGACCCTTGGCCAATCTGACATTTTCTGGCTTTGATGGTGAGCCCGGCCTGCCGGAGGGCGTGTAGAACCTCCCGGAGGTGGTGGAGGTGGTCTGCCCAGTGGCGACTGTACACAGCAATATCGTCCAGATAGGCGGCGCTGAATTCTTCGAGGCCCGCCAGTACCTGGTTCACGAGTCGTTGGAAGGTGGCTGGAGCGTTTTTCATGCCGAATGGCATCACCGTGAAGTGGTAGTGGCCATCCGGGGTAGAGAAGGCGGATTGTTCTTGCGCCCCCGGGGTGAGGCCGATCTGCCAGTAACCCGCTGTTAAATCGAAGATGCTAAGGTAGCGGGCAGCTCCCATGCGGTCAATCAGCTCATCCGCCCGGGGGATGGGGTGAGCGTCAATTCTGGTAACGGCGTTCAGGCCCCGATAGTCCACACAGAACCGGAGCTCGGGGGCAACGCCCGGGGCGGCAGCCTTGGGGACCAGTACGACGGGGCTGGCCCAGGGGCTGTCGGATGGTTCGATTACTCCCAGAGCCAGCATTTTGGATACTTCGGTCTGGATGCAGGCACGTACCCGATCTGGCACGCGGTAGGCCCTGTGTCGAATAGGGGGACTATCCCCTGTGTCCACGTCGTGAAGGCACCAGGGGGTGACCCCCGGGGTGAGGGAGAACAGTGGGGCGAATTGTGACAGGAGAGCTCGACAGTCTTGGCGTTGCTCCGGGGACAAGGCCACGGAGAGTCTGACCCCTTCCACTGAGCCATCCTGCTCGAGCGTCCTCAGCAGGTCAGGAAGGGGCTCGGAGTCTTCCTCCGCCCCATTATCAGTAGCCAGCAGGAGGCTGAGTTCTGAGCGTACGAAGTGGGGCTTGAGTCTGTTGGCGTGGAGGACCCGTAGGGGGTTCCGGGAGGATTCCATGTTGATTAAGTAGGTGACGGGACCCTTGCGCTCTATCACCTTGAAGGGTCCGGTCCATTTGTCCTGGAGGGCACATGGTTCAACCGGGGACATCACCCCGACTTGCTGCCCCGGCTCGAACTCGATGGAGGAGGCGTGCTGATCATACCATTTCTTCATGTCCTCCTGACTGGCTTCAAGGTTGGCTTTGGCGATCTCCCTGAATCGCCGAGTCTGGTTGCGAAGGGTCAGGAGATACTTGTAGATATCTGGAGGAGTCTTCTGGGGGGCCACCTCCCAACCTTCCTTGACCAGGCTGAGGGGACCCCGGACAGGGTGTCCGTACTGGAGTTCAAATGGGCTGAAGCCCAGGGATTTTTGAGGGACTTCTCGGTAGGCGAACAGGAGGCACGGGAGCAGCACGTCCCATTGGCGATGGAGGGGTTCTTCTAGGCCCATGATCATCCCCTTGAGAGTGCGGTGAAACCGCTCGACCAATCCGTTTCCTTGCGGGTGATAGGGGGTCGTGAATTTGTCGGTGACCCCGCATTGTTGCCAGAGAGACTTCATGTATTTCGAGATAAAGTTGGTGCCCCTGTCGCTGACGACCTCCCGGGGGAAGCCCACCCGGGAGAAGATCCCCATCAGGGCTCGGCCTACCACGGGCGCCGTCACGGTCCGAAGAGGGATAGCCTCGGGATAGCGGGTGGCGTGGTCCACCAGGACCAGGATGAACCGGTGCCCTTGTGCTGTTCGGGGGTCCAGGGGCCCCACAATGTCTATTCCCACCCGTTCGAACGGGGTGGTGACGACGGGAAAAGGCTGTAAGGGTGCTTTGGTTTTTCGACCGCTCTTCCCGCTGGCCTGGCAGGTGGGGCAGGTTCGGCAGTGGTTGGCGACATCGTTTCGCATTTTGGGCCAGTAGAAGTGGGTCACCAGGCGGCTGTACGTCTTGTCTTGCCCCAGGTGTCCGGCAAGGGGCACATCGTGTGCTAAGTTCAAGAGGAAGTCTCTGAAGCGGAGGGGTACCACCAGCACCCGACTGGCCCCCAGCTCCGCAATATTTTGCTCACTGTAGAGCAGGTCATTGTCCCAATAAATCCAGTGGGCCCCCGCGGTGTCTCCTGCGCTCTGGGCGAGGGCTTGCTGCCGGAGTCCCTCGAGGGAGGGACAGGCTCTCTGTTCTTGTCGGAATTGTTACTGGGTGGGGCCCCCCTCTTGACGCCACTCGGCCAGTTCGGGAAGGTCCTGGAGCCGATCGATTCCGTCTTCGTTTTGGGCTGGAGAACTTGCTTCTAGGGTGGCTTCCTCTCGGGCAATCGGGGGAGGAGGCTCTGGCCACTCTGGTTCTTCTGGACGGGGGATGGCGCGGGCGGCCATGGACCGGGTCGTTACACAGACCCATTCGGGGAAGCCCAGCATCCCCAGGTGCTCTCTCCTCTCGACGGCTGCCCAGGGAGAACTTTCGAGGTCGTTCCCCAGGAGGCAGTCCACGGGGGCATCATCGCGGACAGTCACTTTCAGCATCCCGGATACGCCCCCCCATTCGAAGGGAACGCAGGCCATCCGACATAGACTTTCTGAGTTGTCGGCCGACCGTACAGGGCAAAGGATGTTCGGCAAGATCTGGTCCGGGGTCACCAGATGACAGCGGACGGCGGTCACACTGGCCCCGGTGTCGCGGAGGACTTCAGCCCGGTGTCCATTAATGTTGACCCACTGGCTGTACTTCTGCGTGTTGGCGGGAAGGGGGGCCCGCGGAATCAGGTCTCTTTCCCCTAGGCAGACCAGGGACATGGCGGCGGGTTCCCACTCGGGCTGGTCGGGCTCGTACTCCTCTTGGTCTTCGGGGGCTTGCTCTTCCCCCAGGGCGGCGGCAACGACCTGGCGGGGCATAGGGCTCTGGCTCTTCGGGCAGTTGGGATCATTGGCGTAGTGGCCGGGTCGCTGGCATCGGTGGCAAGTAACGTTGGCTCGGAAGCCTGGTCGCATCGGGAAGTTTCCCCTGCCGGCCGGGGGCGGGGGGTTGCTGGCGGGAGCCACCGGGACGGTGTCTCTACCCCGACCCTGGCCTCCTCCTCCCCCGCGGGGGCGATGGGGCTGGAGTTCTGGACTTTTTGGTTCCGTCCAGAGGTGTCAGGGAACAACACCCAAAGACCCCGGAGTTCCACCTGTCTCGGTGCACAAATGAACAGAAACACGGGCTTCTCGATGGTGGCGTCAAAGACCAAAGGTTTATTACTGCAGGGACACAGAAGTCACAGATACTACACACGGGCAGAATCTAGGAGCCTGTTCAAATTGTACAAAGCGGGTTGCTCCTTATATACTAGTTTTTGGCCTTCAGGCGAATTCTTCACATGTTGGTACATTCCCAAAACCTTTGTGTCATAAACAATAAATATTTGGCGTGCACAGGAACCGTTGATAAAATCTGATACGAAACATCTACGAAGAGGGGTTCCCACTAGTTCATCACAATTCCCTGTCAATATTGCATTCAGGACCCGGACCGCCTCATCGTAAAGTTCGTTACCTCCCCCTAATAAAGTTTCAGAAAGAAAGGAACGGAGCCAGGTGTGGAAGATAGGAAAGCGGGATAAGAGATGCTTGTGGGTTGTAAATGGGCAAGGCTACCGGCTTCGGCCGCCTAATCATGATCAGGACAATGGACACGAAGACCAGTTTGGCAGGGCTGGCCTCGAGCAGAGGAGGCAGCCTTTGTCGAGTCATGCAGCTACAGCGTGATCTGGTTTAAGGTGCACGTGTCATGTAAAAGGTGAATCTCCGGCTAAGGCTACGTGTCCTTAATCGAAATGAAGTGATCAGAGGTTATTGCGTATGTGAGGGCAAGAAACACAAAATGGCTGCCATGATCTAAGATGGATGCCGTGGGTGGATTAGAAATGTGTTAATAAAAGGAGTGCTCTTGCTTGTAGCGTAGCGAAAACACCAGGGTATGCTAAATGGATCATTTGCGGTTCACTGATACCAATATTATGTATTTCTGACAAACTTGAAAACACGGGTTCAAATCGTCACGGAACCGTCACGGAACCTCAGACCCTCCTTTTGCCCTTACATAGGCAATTACTCAGTCTATGTCAGAATCTAGTTCTATGCTCATCAGGTCAGTGACATGCTGTTGTATCATCATCCTTTCTCGTGCCTTTTCTCCAAACGCAGGTGGTTTTCTGAGACAAGTTGCAGCACAAAGACTACACAGAGCAGGACCACACTGGATAATCAGGCAGCATGAGAATAGGAATACTAAGATGACACCAATGACCATTAGAACCTTCCATCCCCACGCTGATATCAGAGTCCAAAACCACTCCATGAAGGACCAGTTTCCCTTGTCTACATGTATAGAGTCGGAAATCTTGTGTAGCTTAGAGATCGCCTCATAGACTGTTGGAGCATTATTAGGAATAAAGACACAGCAGCTCGATTGGATCATTCTGCATACCCCACCTCGATCTGCAAGTATAACGTCTAGAACCATACGGTTCTGCAACGTCATGAGTCTATCCGCCTGAAGCTCAGCTGTTAAGTTGCTAAGGGCACCAGCAGTTTCGGTAATAGTAGATTCAACTACCCGTGTTAGCTGACGTATGTTTCTACTATTGGCCATAGGCCCCCAGAACGGAAGGAAGCCTTTGAAGAAGTCTCCAGCTTCCTGACCAGCGGTATCTTCCTTGCTGAAGACACCTCTCGCTACTCTGGTTCTGTGGTAATCAGATGAAGCAGTGTATGTCGGAGGCAACAATCGAGCAATATAACATGATCCTGAAAAGTCGGCAGGCAACCATGTATAAGCTCTGTCTCGACAAATGAAGTAGGTACCCCTAGCAGTGAGAAAGGCAGGGGAAGAGTTAGCCGGAAACACATAAGTCTCTACGCACTCACTCCTCCCTAGCTGAGCTCTCGGATTTATCCCATTACCTTGCAAGCAGACCTGACCTCGGTGAGGTACGACCCAGATTGGAGTTGAGCTTTTACGCTTGCTTTCTCCTAAACTAAGGCGATACTCTGAAGTATTCCAACTTAAATATACTCGCAATTCGTCTCTAGGGTAGGATGGAGTATTATTGACGTCCTTGACCATGTCAATAATTCCCTGGACTAAGGCTTTGTTGGCAGAGTTATATTTAGTGGAACGCGGTGGACGTGGAGGATAGGTTTCAAGGGCATAAGCAAAGATGGTTTGGAGGGCCTGAAATGATCCATTGTAGCTGTAAGGCAAAACCAGATAGGGAATACCTTTATCCATAGTGTGGGGTATCAAGCCACACACCCAGCAGTCTGTAGTGTTAACTACCAGTTGGTGTTGGTGCAAGAGCTGTACAAAAGTGTTGTTGGTGAATTCTGAGCGTCGGGCTTGCTCATGTTCCGGAAACGAGTGAAAAGAGTGTATAGAAGAAACAGTAGAAATGGCAGGATCAAGGGGAGGTACTGTAGTAACTGGCACAAAAATCAAATTTATACTAAAGACGATTCCACCCACCAATGTTGCTAAAATAATCAAGAATGTAATGGCACATTGCATCAAAAAGCATTTGCTATGAAGAATTCTATGAAGTCTGTTTCTGCGAACATAAATCACATTTTTTCGTTGCAGCGCAGGAAGCTCCATCTTCTACAATCCGCTCGCGACCACTGATGATGTGTACGTAGATGAAAATGCCTCTATCAGCCCTGGGAGTTCCCAGAACCAACAGAAGGATCGACCTTGTGTCAGACCCCCGCAGATTCAACTAGGCATACAGCCACGACCCTACGGCTACCCAGACGGCAAGGCAATTTTAAAAACAATAAACAATAGCAAACTTCCTGGCTGAAGGCAAAAGTTCAATATATCAAAATCACAATATGCAGTTGCCTGCTTTATTTGTCCATTTTACGGCTTCTTAAGTTATATCTCTGTTTCGCTGGTACTGTCTGATCGGAAAATAGTGTATCACTAGCAGCTGTTGCAGTGTTTAAGTTCGCAGATGGCAAAGTTTCTTCTGATGCTGGAGACAAATGTTCAGTGTTCAAAGGAGTCTTTTCAGGAGGAGAGTCAGATTTTGGAGTGTCAGTAATCAATTCGGCATCGCTGAAAGAGATAAACTTCGGTGTGCTTTCAGATTCGGAGGCACCAATTCCCTTCTTCACCCAGTCGTCGTAAGGGAGCGGCAAAGGGACACGCTTAACGTGGGATGCGTGTACCCAGTGCTTGCGGCCAGCTACACGAACTGCTGTCCTCATTGCAAGTAGGATTTGGAAGGGCCCCACAAATCTCGGCTGAAGGTTCTTCGTCCTCGCGAAGTTTTTGATGACGACGAAGTCTCCCGGTTTCAGCTGATGCCCTGGACTCTCCGGAGGTTTTGGCAAAGCATCGAAAACCTGTTGATGAATAAGACTCAATTTAGCAGTCAAGTCGTAAAGGTAGTCTATCAACATAGGATATTCTATGGAACAAAATTATTTAGGCCTTGGCACACCCCATATATTTGCCGGGCGACCAAAGACTATTTCATAAGGACTAAGCCCTATTCTAGAATGTACCGTTGCTCTCGTTGATAACAAGGCCAAAGGAAGTGCGTCTGGCCAGGCTAAACCTGTGGATGCTTGTATTTTAGCTATTTTCAACTTGAGGGTGCCATTGTAACCCTCCACTAAACCAGCAGACTGGGGATGGTTTGCACTGTGGAATTTCTGTTTCAGTCCTAGGCCGGCACACACACTCTGCATAACTTTCCCTATAAACTCACTTCCGTTATCTGACCATACAATCCGTGGCATTCCATATCTAGGGAAAAATTCTTTGAGAAGAATTTTGGCAGTTGATAGGGCAGTGTTGTCCTTTAGTGGGTATGCTTCTATCCACCTGGAAAAAGCACAGACCACCACTAGGACATATTTTAAATTATTACAGCGGTCCATGTGAATAAAATCTAACTGAATCACTTCAAAAGGGCAGGAAGGAGGAGCGAAATGACCAGCTGGAGTTGGAGTTCCCTTGCCAGGATTATGCATCAAGCACACCATACAATTTTTCACCACTCTCTCTGCACACTTACTGATTCCCTCATTCTTCCAGACCGGAGCCAACATCTTACAGATCCCTTTAGAACTTATATGCGCTACCCCATGCGCCATCGTCACTACTGCAAGCACATACGCATCGGGCAACATCCAACGCTGCTGTTCTGTCAAATCAATCCAACATCCATTCGAGTCCAACTTGCCCGTACTTTCTCTCCATACACGTTTCTCTTCCTCAGTTGCTTCTTTCTGAATCTCTTTCACACTTTCCATAGTATCCTCGCACATTCCAGACTCAGCAATCCATCTTGCAGACGTAGCAACATACATTCTGCTCATCGTGTCTCTAGCTGTCTGTTTAGCAATTTCATCAGCAAAAGCATTCCCACGACCAACATCATCCGTGATTGCTTTATGAGCACTGCACTTCACAATCGCAACTTCAGTCGGCAAGGTTAGAGATTCCAACAAGTCATTCACTAGCTGACCATGTTGGATCTTAGTCCCATGGGACGTAATGAAACCTCTTTCTCTCCACAACCGGCCAAAACTATGGGCCACGCCAAATGCGTACTGACTATCTGTAAACACATTCACTCTCTTTCCCTCCGCTAAAACACATGCTCTCGTTAGAGCTATTAATTCTGCAGCTTGGGCAGAATTCTGACTCACTCTTGCAGTCTCCACAATCGTCTTCAAAGTCGTTACTGCGTAAGCAGCAGTCACATCACCATTCTCCAATTTAAAACATGACCCGTCCACATACAGCGTACCATCCGGATCGGATAACGGAGTATCCTTCAAATCAATGCGTCCTTTTGTCTCTTCCTCCGTTTTAAAACCGCAATCATGTGGCTCGGAATCACTCGACTCTTGATCAGTCGGCAACAGTGTTGCTGGATTCAAGACATTACATCTTTTGATCTGAATATGACTCGCTAGTAATGTCAGCTCGTAACCAGATAATCTCGCACTAGTAAGGTGTTGTGTCTTCGTTCGGTTCATGAGTGTATCCACTGCATGAGGAACCATGACCACTAGCATGTTGTTCATCACCAAACCAGCAGATTGTCGAATGGAAGCCGCAGCTGCCGCTGTAGCTCTCAAACAACTAGGCAACGCTCTAGCTACCGGATCTAATGTTGATGAAAAATACGCACAAGGGCGTTGTTTATCACCAAACTTCTGTGTCAGAACACTCAATGCGCAACCTTCTCTCTCGTGAACGTAGAGCGTGAACGGCTTACTGTAATCAGGTGTACCCAATACAGGAGCTGAACACAATGCTTTTCGTAATTCAGTAAAACTCTCTTGACATTCATCAGACCATGGCACTGGACTCGGAACATTTTTCCTAGTCAAGGCTACCAATGGTTTCGCTAAAAGAGAAAAATTTGGGATCCATTGCCTACAGTAAGAGGTAATACCTAGAAAGGCACGTACTTCTCTCTGTGTGCATGGAACACTCATCTGTGTAATTGCTTTTATTCTTTCTGGGGTCAACTTCCTTCCCTCCTTTGACAAGAGATGACCTAGGTAGGTCACTTCTTGGCAGCAGTATTGCATTTTGGAAGGAGACACCTTGTGATTCAAATTAGACAAATGATGCAATAAGGAAATTGTAGCTGCTTTGCAAGTTTCCTTGTCATCGGCAGCCACTAGAAGATCGTCTACGTACTGTACTAGAGCAGAACCTGGAGGAAGGACAAAAGAATCTAACTGGCTTTTTAATGCTTGACTATAAATAGATGGACTTTCACAATAGCCTTGTGGAGCTCGTTTAAATCTGAAACTTCGTCCTCCTAAACAGAAGCCGAAAATATCTCTACTTTCTTCGGCTATCGGAATGCTGAAAAAGGCATTCTTTAAGTCAATAACTGAGAACCATGTGGCTGTAGCAGGAATCAATGTTAGCAAGGCAGTAATATCCGGAACCACAGGAAACTGCGGAACCACAATCTTATTAACTTCTCTAAGGTCTATGACAAACCTGTACACTGGAGGTTTTGTAGGATCAGTTCGTTTCAAAATCGGTAGTACAGGGCTATTACAGACATTTCCCCTAGTTTCTTCAATCACCTCTTTCTTAATTAAATCTTGCACAATCAATAAAAGTGCACGCTCTCCTTCACTAGATATTTTATATTGGGGAATTCTTGGAAATTTTACATTTGTTTTCAAGGTTACCACATACGGTGGAATTTCTAAGAGACCTACATCATTAGGACCAGTCGCCCAAAGAGAATCAGGGAGTGAGCGTAGCTCTGGCGGGAGTGCGTCCATTGATAAGTACATCGGAGAGGTGATATTTTTACCCAACGTGAGTTGTACTCCTTCCGGAGAACAGTACAATGTCGCATATAGTCGTTTTAACAAATCTAAACCAAGCAGATTTTCATTACAACCTGTCGTCAAAATCAGGGGTGCTTTCAATTGGCACGGTCCAACAGAAATAGACAAAGGACTAGATATCGGGTTGTAAACAGGGGCGCCTGAAAAACCTACGGAAACATTTGTTGAGCCGGACAAAGGTGCGCCAGGGAGTTTCGTATGAATGATAGAACTTTTTGCGGCACCAGTATCCAACAGAAACGGTTCGACTACACCTGATGTTGCTACTGCGACATAAGGCCCACTCTGATCCACTGGAACTGATACTACTCCCTCTCTCTGTCCATGACTGTCCTAGTACCCATTTTGCTGAAAACCCTCATCTACTTCACAATAGTCCTCAACAAGATATTGTTGAGATCTATTTTGCTGAGTAGATTGTCCATTTCGTTGATCAAAGTGATTGGAAGGACGATCATTCGTTTGTGGAGGCATAGCACCTCGTCCTCGACCTCTAGAATTCTGCACAAAACCACCACGACCTCTCTGGGCTGCTGCTGCATTATTTTGCGCTAAGATCGGACATTCATTTTTATAGTGACCCTCTTTCTTACAGTACGCACACTGATTCCACTGATATTGAGGTCTTGATGAACTATAATCTGTCCTTTGGTACGAACCTTGCTGCGTATTAGATTGATTCATGCGAGGCGGATACGCCTGCTGCAAAAGAACTTTAGTTTTTAAATCTTTCGTTTTCTTTTCTGATTTCTCCTTTTCCTCTTTATCCCTATTTTCGTAGTACTGTGCAGTCGCAAGTATTTGCGCTGTTGTGGACACAGCCCACGCACTTTCTGAGTCTTTTAATTTATTGCATAATTCAGGTAACAAATTATGCACAAATTTATCGACAAACAGTCTTTGTCCTCCTTCTGTACTCATGTCCTGACCACTATGATCTACAAAAGTCTCTTCAAACCTTGTGAAGAAGTCGGAGACACTTTCGTCTTTCTTCTGCCTGCATGCTGACAGCTTGTCCCAATTTACACGCAATGCTGGCATCAGAGTCTTCATTAGATCAATTATTCTACCTGGAAGATTAGCAATTAGGGGTTCGGGTTTCGCACCACCTACTTGCTGACCATCTGCTGCAGTGATAGCTGCCCAATCACCACCTAAGGCAGCTTGATGATCCTCTCTACGAATTTTAGCCCACACTGGTTGCGGAACTACATTGCCAAATAACATATCGATGTCGGCTAAGTTCATTATACAGGCCTCAACTGTCTGTGTTAATTCCTTGTAATATCCAGCAGGATTCTTACGTGGATCTGGCAAGGCCTGCTTCACCGCTAGCACTTCAGCTCGCTTCCATGGAATGTGTATCCACACTCTTTGGAACTGCGCTGGAGCACCTGCAATACCAGCATTATCATCACGTGCCACTGCTTCGCGCCAGATTGGAGGAACTTCCCTCATAGGATATTGGCGACTTAGCTTCATTTTTCCTCTTTCTAAATCTCTCGGCGAACGAAGAGATGGATCATTCCTAAAACTTAAAATAAGTTCCATCGCTTCTTTTATATTATCACCCACTATCATTCCAGCAGCAAACTCTTTTTGAACTTTAATTAAATCTTCCAAATCTGATTCTACATCATCTTCTTCTATTTCTTCACGTAACACCGAGCACATCTCATCAAAGACATACCGTTGTGTTGGTTCCTTCCACTGCATAAATGTGTCTAACACATCTCTCGTACTATATCTTCTACTCTTCGAAATCCATCTGAGAGCCGTGGAATCTAAAATTCCCCGTTCCTCAGTACTTGGAAGCTGACTACGTCTCTGAACTGAGTCAGGAGTAGGAGTCTTAATTAAAGTTTTATATAAAGGAGACAGCATATTAGTAACAGAATCAGTGATTCTTCGACGAACAGAAAGTGGAGTTAGCACACTCGCAGACGTAGAGAACGCAGTAGAGGTAGGAATAGATAACGGAACAGTAGGAGTATCGAGAAAAATAGTTTGTGGAATAGTAGGTACAGAAGCTGACAGTTCAGGAAGAGAAGGAGCTGTAGGAACATTCACATTCATCACAGGAGGTACGGGAACTTGATTTTGGGGGACAGGAGCAGGAACACCAGGTTGTCCAGCAACCGGCAATTGAACATTCGGGACAAGTGGAGCCGCAGCACCTTGTGCATACGGTGGAGGTGACCGTAACAGATAAGATAACAGAGGATCGTTTTCGGAATCCTCCAGTATCTTAGCCATTTTCGATGGCAAGGCAGGATAGCACTTGTCAATCGCTAAGTTATGCTCTCTAATGGCTACATCTATGGCCTTCTCACACTCGTTAGCCTGCAACTGCTTAGCCGCTTGCTCTAGAGTCAACTCTTCTTGTTCTTTCTGTTCTTTCTTCAACCTTTTAATTTCTCTCTGTTTGGATTCTTTTCGCCAATAACGGAAAGAATCAAACATTGCCGGCCGGGCTTTCTTCCTAAACAATTTCGCTTCTAAGTTGTCGAGAATCTCGGGTTCAAAACTACCATGCAGTGGCCAACTAAGGACACCATCCTTCGCAGTGTAACGGACCCATACCTCATTATAAGATATAGGACCCGCACCATGTTTACAATATAAATCATATAGGGGAGTCCCAATCGGAGGAACCAGACAAGAGTCCTCCAATCGTGAGTCACGGTTGCAACCAAAGCAAGACAACATTTTCCGACTTACCATTTTTCAGTCCGGAACACAAAACAAACAAAACACAAAACAGATATGTGCACTTGAACCAAGAATTTAGGCCTACCAAAACGAACTGTTGTATCGATACCCAAACTAAACCAAATAGATTATCTTAACCAGAACAACCTGTGATAATCCTACCAAGAACCAAAACCAAACCAAGAACCAATCAAGGATTTTAACAATCCTCACAAAGTAACCAGCTAGCTATCACTAAATACTTAACTGAGTCACTGAAGACGTCACCAAGGAGAAACCCGTCACGTTTCGCTGTACTAAGGACTGCACCTCGGGTCCAAGACAGGGCGACGGTCAAGGCAACGGCCCACTGCAGCCGTCCTGAACGGGAAACCCTCGTGGAAGAGAACTTCGGGCCACTTTTGCGATATGCCGGGATCGATGAAGTGGGGCGCCTCCCTCAGGAATCTTCACACGAAGCTTCTCGAACTCTTCAGGCTTTTGGACCGGTACCGAATGACGTCGCCCTACGTTGGGCGCCAATTGGAGTTCTGGACTTTTTGGTTCCGTCCAGAGGTGTCAGGGAACAACACCCAAAGACCCCGGAGTTCCACCTGTCTCGGTGCACAAATGAACAGAAACACGGGCTTCTCGATGGTGGCGTCAAAGACCAAAGGTTTATTACTGCAGGGACACAGAAGTCACAGATACTACACACGGGCAGAATCTAGGAGCCTGTTCAAATTGTACAAAGCGGGTTGCTCCTTATATACTAGTTTTTGGCCTTCAGGCGAATTCTTCACATGTTGGTACATTCCCAAAACCTTTGTGTCATAAACAATAAATATTTGGCGTGCACAGGAACCGTTGATAAAATCTGATACGAAACATCTACGAAGAGGGGTTCCCACTAGTTCATCACAATTCCCTGTCAATATTGCATTCAGGACCCGGACCGCCTCATCGTAAAGTTCGTTACCTCCCCCTAATAAAGTTTCAGAAAGAAAGGAACGGAGCCAGGTGTGGAAGATAGGAAAGCGGGATAAGAGATGCTTGTGGGTTGTAAATGGGCAAGGCTACCGGCTTCGGCCGCCTAATCATGATCAGGACAATGGACACGAAGACCAGTTTGGCAGGGCTGGCCTCGAGCAGAGGAGGCAGCCTTTGTCGAGTCATGCAGCTACAGCGTGATCTGGTTTAAGGTGCACGTGTCATGTAAAAGGTGAATCTCCGGCTAAGGCTACGTGTCCTTAATCGAAATGAAGTGATCAGAGGTTATTGCGTATGTGAGGGCAAGAAACACAAAATGGCTGCCATGATCTAAGATGGATGCCGTGGGTGGATTAGAAATGTGTTAATAAAAGGAGTGCTCTTGCTTGTAGCGTAGCGAAAACACCAGGGTATGCTAAATGGATCATTTGCGGTTCACTGATACCAATATTATGTATTTCTGACAAACTTGAAAACACGGGTTCAAATCGTCACGGAACCGTCACGGAACCTCAGGGCCCTTGGGTGGCTCTGTTCTGTTCGATGGGTCCATTTCGGGCCACTCGGGTGCTTTACCATCGGTCGGCTTCGGCGGCGAGTTGCCGAGGTTCAGTCAGTTTACTGTCGAGGAGGTGCTGCCTGAGTTCGACGAAGCAGTTGTTAGAAAGGTGCTCCCACACAATAAGGTCAAAGAGTTGCTCGTAAGTGGTCACTTTGCTGCCCTTGATCCACCCCTCGAAGGCTCGGCTAAAGAAGTTCACGTATTCCACCCAAGTTGTACCTGGCATCCGTTTGCAGTCACGGAACCGCTGGCGGTACATCTCGGGCGTGAGTCCGTATCGAGTGAGGAGGGCGGCTTTCATGTGGTCATAGGATGTCATCTGATGGTCCGGGAGTTGCAGCAGGGCGTCTCGCCCTTCGTTGACAAACCTCCCCCATAATCCGGCTCCCCAGTCGCTCCGGGGGATCCGTTGGGAGGCCATGGCTACCTCGTAGGCTTTGAACCATTGTTGGATATCATCGTTCCGGTAATACTCTCTGACGACATCCTTGGGGATGTGGACCTTGGGGTCTGGGGTGGCAGGAGTGTTCGGGCGCTCGGGGACCCCGAGATCTTTGTTCAGCTTCCGGATCTCTAGTTCTTTTAGGTTGCGCTCATGTTCGTAGGCTAGCTTTTTCTCTTCTAGCTCTCTCTGTCTTTGTTTTTCTTCTCGCTCCTCTCGGAGCCGTAAGTGTTCCAGCGTTATTTTTTGTTCTGCCAACTTGAGTTCTCCATCTAAGCGAAGTCGAGCCAGCTCCAATTCATGGAGCCTGCTTTTTTCCCGTTCTCGGACCTTCTCGCGGGAGAGACCCGATCTTCCTTCTTCCGTTAGCGTGGGGCTTGTCTCGCCGCTTTGGTTTTGGGGTACGGCTGTACCCGTCTCCGCCCAAGATTCCAGGGCGTGTTTAAAGTCCTCTTTCGCGCTCAGTCCTGTGGTAGCAATGCCTAGCTCTATGCAGAATTGTTTTAGTTCTCTGTGGTTGTATTCCTCTAGTTTTTCCATCTGGACTTTTTCCGTTGTTCCGCTCTCTTTTGTCGTCATTGTGGTTGTGTCGTGGGGTGAGTTACTCTCTGTACGATTATGCGTTGGTTCGGATCCCGCCGCTAGCCACCAATGTTAGACGGGGACCCGGAGGGTCGGCCGAGTATAGGGGGAGAGGCCTCCAGTGAGGGCCATCTCCGGTGATCGTACAGACAGGTAACTTCCCCCCCACAGATGGACACCACACACGGATGAGGTTAACACACTTTATATAAGGTTCTTGCGGTCAGGTGGTAATTGATACAGTGCGGTCAGGACACGAGGGTCCTCTCAATTCTAGTCTCTGTAGGGGAAAGGGTAGCGGGACAGTCTTAGTACCGGTCCGGTACAGGGGTGGCAAGGAGGAAGCTCACAATCCTCGAGCTTGGGGGTCTGTAAAGATGGGCCGCGGCAGCGCCAGCAGGCTAGGACTATGGTTCTTTAGCAAGGAGGGCCGCGGCAGCGCCAGCAGGCCAAGGCGATGGTTCACGTTGCAGAGGGCCGCGGCAGCGCCAGCAGGCCAAGGCGATGGTTCACGTTGCAGAGGGCCGCGGCAGCGCCAGCAGGCCAAGGCGATGGTTCACGTTGCAGAGGGCCGCGGCAGCGCCAGCAGGCCAAGACGATGGTTCGCGTTGCAGAGGGCCGCGGCAGCGCCAGCAGGCCAAGACGATGGTTCACGTTGCAGAGGGCCGCGGCAGCGCCAGCAGGCCAAGAGTAGTTCACAAGGCAGGGCTGCGGCAGCGCCAGCAGTCCGTCAAGGATGAGTTCTTCTCGGTGTCTCTCAACTCCAGGATACAACTGCCTTCCTGCTCTGGAGGAGCCCCAGTTATAGGTCTAGTCTCCTTTGATGTCCGGACCCTCGCGCTTGGAGGTCGGGGGGTCCGGGATGCGGGAGCCCAGACACCCAGCAGGGGGGTGGAGCCAGCGCCCAGGGAGGCCGGGGGCGATCAACACCTGGCAGAGGAGAGCCATTGACCACTCCTTCTTCCATTGACCTGCCAAGTGGCGTCTTCACCTCCTGGGTGGAGGCTGGTGCCTCGATGTCGGGACCGGGCCAGGCCCAGGGTTGGGGGCGAGTCGAGGTCACTTGGCCTCGTGGTGTAGTGTCCAAAGATGGCGGCTGGGCCGGGGCAATGGTGCTGACGGGGACCAGGGCCCGCCGGTACTGGAGTGTTCAGGAGCTGGAGTCTCGTTGGGGACGGGTTGTGGGTTACCTCGGTGGGTTGCCGGGGTGGCTCTTGCTGGGGATACGGGGAGAGCCGGGGTCCGGGCCCTGTCATGCGGGGAGGAGACGGCTCGGCCACGAGGCCTGTCCAACACCAACGTTGCATAGATGGTACGTTTGTGGTCGGTTTGGGATGGGTGGAAGGTCAAAAGCAGGGAAAAGTATGTCGCCTCACTTCTAGTCTCCTCTTCTAGGCCTACCTGCTGTTCTCTCACTCTGTCTTTGTTTCATTCTCTCCTTCCTCAACACCCCTTCTCACTCACTCGCTCTATCACTTGTGCTCTTTCCCCTTGCTCTGCATTTCATAGTGGAAACATCTCTTGAATGGAGCATTAGAAAATGAGGTTACATAAAATTAACAATCTACTTATTGGAAACCAAAAATATCACAAGACTGAATGTAACCCATTTCATTAATAAAAGGGACTTTTTAAGCACCCCCCAAAAAACACATAAAACACCACGAGTGCTTGAAGAATATTATACGAGCTTGAAGACATAATTGGGCAAATTCATTTGCAGTTGAAACTAAAGTTTGTTACTTATTCAGATATTATATGCACTGCCAATTTTTAGCTGAGATTCTAAAAGAACTCAGAGACAAAATGGACTTAAAGGTTTGTCAGAAGTGGGATTCGAACCCACGCCTCCAGGAGAGACTGCGGCCTTAACGCAGCGCCTTAGACCACTCAGCCATCCTGACCACATGTTGCTTGATCATCTACAGAGAGAGAAAGATATTGTGAACCAAAAAAGCACACATCTTAGGCCATGAGTGGCTAGAGCAAGAAAAAAACTCACTGCACTTTTCCAAGTAGACAACCATATAAGCCCTTGTGAGGGAAATGATCTGATTTTTTCTCTCTCAAGAAAAAAAGTAGAGTAAACATACAATTGTCAGAAGTGGGATTTGAACCCACACCTCCAGAAGAGACTGCGATCTGAACGCAGCACCTTAGACCACTCGGCCATCCTGACTTGCAATTATGGCACCTTCCACAGGCCAGACAGCCATGCACGTGGGGTACCGAAAAGGCATGCCCTCAATTTATTTATCCTATTATAAGTACTTCCAACAGATCTTTGAACAATCCATAGAGAGCACACCTATGAAGAACTCTTTAGACCTTTAAGCCGTACAAAGAGAAAGTGCTATTCAACAGCCACTTGAACGGCCCAAAGCTGCTTTGAAATTGAGTCAACAGCCACCTCTTGGCTAGCTAAAGCAAATTCAACAAGGAATTTCAATGTCACAACATAGGGTGGAATACACAAATCTAAGCAGCCCCTGATCACAGCCCTGAGGAAATTGCCGTAAGTGTGCTGGAGTCCAACTGTCTACCAGATGCTAGGCATTCTTCCATATTCGCATGAACAGTCTCGCCAGGGCATACAAGAGCATGACTCTTCCAGATGAGCTCTTACATGGGTCCTATGCTCACATAGTAAGGACTGCACTTTGTCAGCAAGACTTTATACAACCGAAATATATGAGAAACCCCTGCTCTCTTGACTAGATGAGGACTGAATCACGTCCCTGGTGAAGACCAACAGATGCAACTTCCATCAGATGTTAACCTGATAAAGGAGATTATATCTCCAAAAGTCATGTCAGAAGTGGGATTCGAACTCACGCCTCCAGAGGAGACTGCGGCCTAAACACAGCGCCTTAGACTACTCAGCCATCCTGACAGTGCAGAGTCTTAAGAAATGTATAAAAGTCACTCAGAAATTTCTGCCTCCATGCAAGCCTGAAATAATTTAAACCTTCAAACACAAGGTGCAACTTTATGCACAGGACAATAAACACAGAAGATCACGTGTACAATTTCTATGCTTTTAGAATACCTCATACCTCTCACCAGCTATTCAGGGTCCTGTATCCTACTCACAAAATTACCTTGCCTGCGACCTCTCTCTCTACACAAACACTACTGCACAGGAAGTAGGAAGGCAGAAGGTGGGGCATATTATGCAAATGTATGCTGTCAATGTGCCTTGCAGATTCATGCAGGATTTCTAGATCCTTGCTGGATACAAGATAGCAGACCTTGTTTCAGATCAACTGTCCCTAGCAGGGAACGTCTGAGCACATGCAGTCTTTTGCTCTCAAGCCCCTGGCCTGGGACTCACCCTCACTGGCTGAGGCGTGAATTTCTGCATACCAACGTTGCATAGATGGTACGTTTGTGGTCGGTTTGGGCTAGGCGGAAGGTCAAAAGCAGGGAAAAGTATGTCGCCTTCACTTCTAGTCTCCTCTTCTAGGCCTACCTGCCGTTCACTCACTCTGTCTTTGTTTCATTCTCTCCTTCCTCAACACCCCTTCTCACTCACTCGCTCTATCACTTGTGCTCTTTCCCCTTGCTCTGCATTTCATAGTGGAAACATCTCTTGAATGGAGCATTAGAAAATGAGGTTACATAAAATTAACAATCTACTTATTGGAAACCAAAAATATCACAAGACTGAATGTAACCCATTTCATTAATAAAAGGGACTTTTTAAGCACCCCCCTAAAAACACATAAAACACCACTAGTGCTAGAAGGATATTATACGAGCTTGGAAACAGAATTGGGCAAATTCATTTGCAGTTGAAACTGAAGTTTGTTACTTATTCAGATATTATATGCACTGCCAATTTTTAGCTGAGATTCTAAAAGAACTAAGAGACAAAATGGACTTAAAGTTTTGTCAGAAGTGGGATTGAAACCCACGCCTGCAGGAGAGACTGCGGCCTTTACGCAGCGCCTTAGACCACTCGGCCATCCTGACCACTTGCTGCCTGTTCCTCTACAGAGAGAGAAAGATATTGTGAACCAAAAAAGCACACATCTTAGGCCATGAGTGGCTAGAGCAAGAAAAAAACTCACTGTACTTTTCCAAGTAGACAACCATATAAGCCCATGTGAGGGAAATGATCTGATTTTTTCTCTCTCAAGAAAAAAGGAGAGTAAACACACGATTGTCAGAAGTGGGATTTAAACCCACGCCTCGAGAAGAGACTGCGACCTGAACGCAGAGCCTTAGACCACTCGGCCATCCCAACTTGCATTACTAGCACCTTCCACAATCCAGACAGCCATGCAAGTGGGGTACGGAAAAGGCATGCCCTCAATGTATTTATCCTTTTATAAGCACTTCCAACAGATCTTTGAACCATCCATACAGAGCAGTACCTATGAAGAACTCTTTAGACCTTTAAGGCGTACAAAGAGAAAGTGCTATTCACCAGCCACTTGAACGGCCCAAAGCTGCTTTGAAATTGAGTCAACAGCCACCTCTTGGCTAGCTAAAGCAAATTTAACAAGGAATTTCAATGTCACAACATAGGGTGGAATACGCAAATCTAAGCAGCCCCTGATCACAGCCCTGAGGAAATTGCCGTAAGTGTGCTGGAGTCCAACTGTCTACCAGATGCTAGGCATTCTTCCATATTTGCATGGACTGTCTGGCCAGGGCATACAAGAGCATGACTCTTCCAGATGAGCTCTTACATGGGTCCTATGCTCATATAGTAAGGACTGCACTTTGTCAGCAAAGTAAAGGGGTATTTTGGGTAAAGGGGTAAAGGGGTATTTTTAGGGTTCACGGTCAGTTTTAGGTTTTTCGGTAAAGGGGTATTTTTAGGGTGCAGGGTCAGTTTTGGGTTTTTGGATAAAGGGGTATTTTTAGGGTTCAGGGTCAGTTTTAGGTTTTTGGGTAAAGGGGTATTTTTAGGGTTCAGGGTCAGTTTTGGGTTTTTGGGTAAAGGGGTATTTTTAGGGTTCAGGGTCAGTTTTAGGTTTTTGGGTAAAGGGGTATTTTTAGGGTTCAGGGTCAGTCTTAGGTTTTTGGGTAAAGGGGTATTTTTAGGGTTCAGGGTCAGTTTTAGGTTTTTGGGTAAAGGGGTATTTTTAGGGTTCAGGGTCAGTTTTAGGTTTTTGGGTAAAGGGGTATTTTTAGGGTTCAGGGTCAGTTTTAGGTTTTTGGGTAAAGGGGTATTTTTAGGGTTCAGGGTCAGTTTTAGGTTTTTGGTTAAAGGGGTATTTTTAGGGTTCAGGGTCAGTTTTGGGGTTTTGGTTAAAGGGGTATTTTTAGGGTTCAGGGTCAGTTTTAGGTTTTTGGGTAAAGGGGTATTTTTAGGGTTCAGGGTCAGTTGTGGGGTTTTGGGGTACAGGGGTACAGGGTAAAAATAAATTAAAATTAAATTTAAATTAAATTAAATTAATTAAATGAAATTAAATTAAATTAAATTACATTACATTAAATTATATTAATTTCAATTAATTTACAATTAAAAAATTAATATATACTTACCAATACTTACGTTGTAATGGTATGCGTTGTAAAGGTACCTGCGATGTAAAAACATGCGTTGTAAATACATGCGTTGTAATAGTATTTGCGTTGTAAAAGTTTCGTTGTAATGGTAGGTCGTTGTAAATGTATGCGTTGTAACGTCATACATCCCTTTATACAACCAAAATATATGAGAAACCCCAGCTCTCTTGAGTAGATGAGGACGGAATCACATCCCAGGTGAATACCAACAGATGCAACTTCCATCAGATTTTAACCTGATAAAGGAGATTATATCTCCAAAAGTCACGTCAGAAGTGGGATTCGAACCCACGCCTCCCGAGGAGACTGCGGCCTAAACACAGTGCCTTAGACCACTCTGCCATCCTGACAGTGAAGAGTCTTAAGAACTGTATAAAAGTCACTCAGACATTTCTGCCTCCGTGCAAGCCTGAAATAATTTAAACCTTCAAACACAAGGTGCAACTTTATGCACAGGACAATAAACACAGAAGATCACATGTGAAAGCATTTAATTTCACAGGTGTACAATTTTTATGCTTTTAGAATACCTCATACCTCTTACCAGCTATTTAGGGTCCTGTATCCTACTCACAAAATTACGTTGCCTGCAACCTCTCACTCTACACAAACAACTACTGCACAGGAAGTAGGAAGGCAGAAGGTGGGGCAGATTATGCAAATGTATGCTGTCAACGTGCCTTGCAGATTCATGCAGGATTTCTAGATCCTTGCTGGATACAAGAGAGCAGACCTTGTTTCAGATCAACTGTCCCTAGCAGGGAACGTCTGAGCACATGCAGTCTATTGCTCTCTAGCCCCTGGCCTGGGACTCACCCTCACTGGCTGAGGCGTGAATTTCTGCATACCAACGTTGCATAGATGGTACGTTTGTGGTCGGTTTGGGATGGGTGGAAGGTCAAAAGCAGGGAAAAGTATGTCGCCTTCACTTCTAGTCTCCTCTTCTAGGCCTACCTGCTGTTCACTCACTCTGTCTTTGTTTCATTCTCTCCTTCCTCAACACCCCTTCTCACTCACTCGCTCTATCACTTGTGCTCTTTCCCCTTGCTCTGCATTTCATAGTGGAAACATCTCTTGAATGGAGCATTAGAAAATGAGGTTACATAAAATTAACAATCTACTTATTGGAAACCAAAAATATCACAAGACTGAATGTAACCCATTTCATTAATAAAAGGGACTTTTTAAGCACCCCCCAAAAAACACATAAAACACCACGAATGCTAGAAGAATATTATACGAGCTTGAAGACATAATTGGGCAAATTCATTTGCAGTTGAAACTAAAGTTTGTTACTTATTCAGATATTATATGCACTGCCAATTTTTAGCTGAGATTCTAAAAGAACTCAGAGACAAAATGGACTTAAAGGTTTGTCAGAAGTGGGATTCGAACCCACGCCTCCAGGAGAGACTGCAGCCTTAACGCAGCGCCTTAGACCACTCGGCCATCCTGACCACATGTTGCTTGATCATCTACAGAGAGAGAAAGATATTGTGAACCAAAAAAGCACACATCTTAGGCCATGAGTGGCTAGAGCAAGAAAAAAACTCACTGCACTTTTCCAAGTAGACAACCATATAAGCCCTTGTGAGGGAAATGATCTGATTTTTTCTCTCTCAAGAAAAAAGTAGAGTAAACACACAATTGTCAGAAGTGGGATTTGAACCCACGCCTCCAGAAGAGACTGCGACCTGAACGCAGCGCCTTAGACCACTCGGCCATCCTGACTTGCATTTGTGGCACCTTCCACAGGCCAGACAGCCATGCACGTGGGGTACCGAAAAGGCATGCCCTCAATTTATTTATCCTATTATAAGTACTTCCAACAGATCTTTGAACAATCCATAGAGAGCACACCTATGAAGAACTCTTTAGACCTTTAAGCCGTACAAAGAGAAAGTGCTATTCACCAGCCACTTGAACGGCCCAAAGCTGCTTTGAAATTGAGTCAACAGCCACCTCTTGGCTAACTAAAGCAAATTCAACAAGGAATTTCAATGTCACAACATAGGGTGGAATATGCAAATCCAAGCAGCCCCTGATCACAGCCCTGAGGAAATTGCTGTAAGTGTGCTGGAGTCCAACTGTCTACCAGATGCTAGGCATTCTTCCATATTCGCATAAACAGTCTGGCCAGGGCATACAAGAGCATGACTCTTCCAGATGAGCTCTTACATGGGTCCTATGCTCACATAGTAAGGACTGCACTTTGTCAGCAAGACTTTATACAACCGAAATATATGAGAAACCCCAGCTCTCTTGACTAGATGAGGACGGAATCACATCCCAGGTGAAGACCAACAGATGCAACATCCATCAGATGTTAACCTGATAAAGGAGATTATATCTCCAAAAGTCATGTCAGAAGTGGGATTCGAACCCTCGCCTCCAGAGGAGACTGTGGCCTAAACACAGCACCTTAGACCACTCGGCCATCCTGACAGTGCAGGGTCTTAAGAAATGTATAAAAGTCACTCAGAAATTTCTGCCTCCATGCAAGCCTGAAATAATTTAAACCTTCAAACACAAGGTGCAACTTTATGCACAGGACAATAAACACAGAAGATCACATGTGAAAGCATTTCATTTCACAGGTGTACAATTTTTATGCTTTTAGAATACCTCATACCTCTAACCAGCTATTTAGGGTCCTTTATCCTACTCACAAAATGACCTTGCCTGCGAGCTCTCTCTCTACACAAACAACTACTGCACAGGGAGTAGGAAGGCAGAAGGTGTGGCATATTATGCAAATGTATGCTGTCAATGTGCCTTGCAGATTCATGCAGGATTTCTAGATCCTTGCTGGATACAAGAGAGCAGACCTTGTTTCAGATCAACTGTCCCTTGCAGGGAACGTCTGAGCACATGCAGTCTTTTGCTCTCTAGCCCCTTGCCTGTGACTCACCCTCACTGGCTGAGGCGTGAATTTCTGCATACCAACGTTGCATAGATGGTACGTTTGTGGTCAGTTTGGGATGGGTGGGAGGTCAAAAGCAGGGAAAAGTATGTCGCCTTCACTTCTAGTCTCCTCTTCTAGGCCTACCTGCTGTTCACTCACTCTGTCTCTGTTTCATTCTCTCCATCCTCAACACCCCTTCTCACTCACTCGCTCTATCACTTGTGCTCTTTCCCCTTGCTCTGCATTTCATAGTGGAAACATCTCTTGAATGGAGCATTAGAAAATGAGGTTACATAAAATTAACATTCTACTTATTGGAAACCAAAAATATCACAAGACTGAATGTAACCCATTTCATTAATAAAAGGGACTTTTTAAGCACCCCCCAAAAAACACATAAAACACCACGAGTGCTAGAAGAATATTATACGAGCTTGAAGACAGAATTGGGCAAATTCATTTGCAGTTGAAACTGAAGTTTGTTACTTATTCAGATATTATATGCACTGCCAAATTTTAGCTGAAATTCTAAAAGAACTCAGAGACAAAATGGACTTAAAGTTTTGTCAGAAGTGCGATTCGAACCCACGCCTCCAGGAGAGACTGCGCCTTAATGCAGCGCCTTAGACCACTCAGCCATCCTGACCACATGCTGTTTGACCATCTACAGAGAGAGAAAGATAGTGCGAACCAAAAAAAGCACACATCTTAGGCCATGAGTGGCTAGAGCAAGAAAAAAACTCACTGCACTTTTCCAAGTAGACAACCATATAAGCACATGTGAGGGAAATGATCTGATTTTTTCCTCTCTCAAGAAAAAAGTAGAGTAAACACACAATTGTCAGAAGTGGGATTTGAACCCACGCCTCCAGAAGAGACTGCAACCTGAACGCAGCGCCGTAGGCCACTCGGCCATCCTGACTTGCATTTGTCACACCTTCCACAGGCCAGACAGCCATGCAAGTGGGGTACCGAAAATGCATGCCCTCAATTTATTTATCCTATTCTAAGTACTTCCAACAGATCTTTGAACAATCCATACAGAGCAGTACCTATGAATAACTCTTTAGACCTTTAAGGCGTACAAAGAGAAAGTGCTATTCACCAGCCACTTGAACGGCCCAAAGCTGCTTTGAAATTGAGTCAACAGCCACCTCTTGGCTAGCTAAAGCAAATTCAACAAGGAATTCCAATGTCACAACATAGGGAGGAATACGCAAATTTAAGCAGCCCCTGATCACAGCCCTGAGGAAATTGCCGTAAGTGTGCTGGAGTCCAACTGTCTACCAGATGCTAGGCATTCTTCCATATTTGCATGGCCTGTCTGGCCAGGGCGTACAAGAGCATGACTCTTCCAGATGAGCTCTTACATGGGTCCTATGCTCATATAGTAAGGACTGCAATTTGTCAGCAAGACTTTATACAACCGAAATATATGAGAAACCCCAGCTCTCTTGACTAGATGAGGACGGAATCACATCCCAGGTGAAGACCAACAGATGCAACTTCCATCAGATGTTAACCTGATAAAGGAGATTATATCTCCAAAAGTCATGTCAGAAGTGGGATTCGAACTCACGCCTCCAGAGGAGACTGCGGCCTAAACACAGCACCTTAGACTACTCGGCCATCCTGACAGTGCAGAGTCTTAAGAAATGTATAAAAGTCACTCAGAAATTTCTGCCTCCATGCAAGCCTGAAATAATTTAAACCTTCAAACACAAGGTGCAACTTTATGCACAGGACAATAAACACAGAAGATCACATGTGAAAGCATTTCATTTCACAGGTGTACAATTTCTATGCTTTTAGAGTACCTCATACCACTCACCAGCTATTCAGGGTCCTGTATCCTACTCACAAAATTACCTTGCCTGCGACCTCTCTCTCTACACAAACACTACTGCACAGGAAGTAGGAAGGCAGAAGGTGGGGCAGATTATGCAAATGTATGCTGTCATTGTGCCTTGCAGATTCATGCAGGATTTCTAGATCCTTGCTGGATACAAGAGAGCAGACCTTGTTTCAGATCAACTGTCCCTAGCAGGGAAGGTCTGAGCACATGCAGTCTTTTGCTCTCAAGCCCCTGGCCTGGGACTCACCCTCACTGGCTGAGGCGTGAATTTCTGCATACCAACGTTGCATAGATGGTACGTTTGTGGTCGGTTTGGGCTAGGCGGAAGGTCAAAAGCAGGGAAAAGTATGTCGCCTTCACTTCTAGTCTCCTCTTCTAGGCCTACCTGCCGTTCACTCACTCTGTCTTTGTTTCATTCTCTCCTTCCTCAACACCCCTTCTCACTCACTCGCTCTATCACTTGTGCTCTTTACCCTTGCTCTGCATTTCATAGTGGAAACATCTCTTGAATGGAGCATTAGAAAATGAGGTTACATAAAATTAACAATCTTCTTATTGGAAACCAAAAATATCCCAAGACTAAATGTAACCCATTTCATTAATAAAAGGGACTTTTTAAGCACCCCCCAAAAAACACATAAAACACCACGAGTGCTAGAAGAATATTATACGAGCTTGAAGACAGAATTGGGCAAATTAATTTGCAGTTGAAACTGAAGTTTGTTACTTATTCAGATATTATATGCACTGCCAATTTTTAGCTGAGATTCTAAAAGAACTCAGAGACAAAATGGACTTAAAGTTTTGTCAGAAGAGGGATTCGAACCCACGCCTGCAGGAGAGACTGCGGCCTTTACGCAGCGCCTTAGACCACTCGGCCATCCTGACCACTTGCTGCCTGTTCCTCTACAGAGAGAGAAAGATATTGTGAACCAAAAAAAGCACACATCTTAGGCCATGAGTGGCTAGAGCAAGAAAAAAACTCACTGCACTTTTCCAAGTAGACAACCATATAAGCCCATGTGAGGGAAATGATCTGATTTTTTCTCTCTCAAGAAAAAAGAAGAGTAAACACACAATTGTCAGAAGTGGGATTTAAACCCACGACTCGAGAAGAGACTGCGACCTGAACGCAGCGCCTTAGACCACTCGGCCATCCCGACTTGCATTACTAGCACCTTCCACAATCCAGACATCCATGCAAGTGGGGTACGGAAAAGGCATGCCCTCAATGTATTTATCCTTGTATAAGCACTTCCAACAGATCTTTGAACCATCCATACAGAGCAGTACCTATGAAGAACTCTTTAGACCTTTAAGGCGTACAAAGAGAAAGTGCTATTCACCAGCCACTTGAACGGCCCAAAGCTGCTTTGAAATTGAGTCAACAGCCACCTCTTGACTAGCTAAAGCAAATTCAACAAGGAATTTCAATGTCACAACATAGGGTGGAATATGCAAATCCAAGCAGCCCCTGATCACAGCCCTGAGGAAATTGCCGTAAGTGTGCTGGAGTCCAACTGTCTACCAGATGCTAGGCATTCTTCCATATTCGCATGAACTGTCTGGCCAGGGCATACAAGAGCATGACTCTTCCAGATGAGCTCTTACATGGGTCCTATGCTCATATAGTAAGGACTGCACTTTGTCAGCAAGACTTTATACAACCGAAATATATGAGAAACCCCAGCTCTCTTGACTAGATGAGGACGGAATCACATCCCAGGGGAAGACCAACAGATGCAACATCCATCAGATGTTAACCTGATAAAGGAGATTATATCTCCAAAAGTCATGTCAGAAGTGGGATTAGACCCCACGCCTGCAGACGGAGACTGCGGCCTAAACATAGCGCCTTAGACCACTCGGCCATCCAGACAGTGCAGAGTTTTAAGAAATGTATAAAAGTCACTCAGAAAATTCTGCCTCCATGCAAGCTTGAAATAATTTAAACCTTCAAACATAAGGTGCAACTTTATGCAGAGGACAATAAACACAGAAGATCACATGTGAAAGCATTTCATTTCACAGGTGTACTATTTTTATGCTTTTAGAATACCTCATACCTCTCACCAGCTATTTAGGGTCCTGTATCCTACTCACAAAATTACCTTGCCTGCAACCTCTATCTCTTCACAAACAACTACTGCACAGGAAGTAGGAAGGCAGAAGGTGGGGCAGATTATGCAAATGTATGCTGTCAATGTCCTTGCAGATTCAAGCAGGATTTCTAGATCCTTGCTGGATACAAGAGAGCAGACCTTGTTTCAGATCAACTGTCCCTAGCAGGGAACGTCTGAGCACATGCAGTCTTTTGCTCTCTAGCCCCTGGCCTGGGACTCACCCTCACTGGCTGAGGCGTGAATTTCTGCATACCAACGTTGCATAGAGGGTACGTTTGTGGTCGGTTTGGGATGGGTGGGAGGTCAAAAGCAGGGAAAAGCATGTCGCCTTCACTTCTTGTCTCCTCTTCTAGGCCTAACTGCTGTTCACTCACTCTGTCTTTGTTTCATTCTCTCCTTCCGCAACACCCCTTCTCACTCTCTCGCTCTATCACTTGTGCTCTTTCCCCTTGCTCTGCATTTCATAGTGAAAACATCTCTTGAATGGAAAATTAGAAAATGAGGTTACATAAAATTAACAACCTACTTATTGGAAACCAAAAATATCACAAGACTGAATGTAACCCATGTCTTTAATAATATGAGGGTCCTAACTCCTTCTTGTTGTCCACCTTCTTACGGACCAGGTCACCTACTCGGGGTAGCCAACCAACTACCGGAATCTGAAGCGCAGCATCAGTTGTGGAGGGCAAGACTGTCACGGGTCTTTTGTAGGTTCCATAACACAGCAGAATGGTCAGCTACGTCAAAGGATGCGGCAGACACCGCCATGTCTAGACCATCAAGGTCCGGAACAAAGATTTTGATGCCAAAGAGCATTTCGTATGGGGTCCGCCCACCCAGAGACCTTCTAGGGAGATTATTAAGTGCACGTTGAATGCTATAGAGATGGGCCAGCCAGTTCCTGCCAGTACCTAAAACCCGAGCTGTCAAGGATTGCTTTAAATCACGGTTCATTCACTCCACAATGCTATTACCCTCAGGTCTGTATGGAGACTAAAATTTTAGTTGGACCCTCAATGAACGCATGGCATCCTTGTACGCCTTAGAGGCGAACGCTGGACCCTGGTCCAAATGAAAGGTACCCCATGCAAAAATTCCCACAAAGACACGCAAATCCCTTATGACAGTTCGGGCATCAGCACTCCTTTGTGGCCAGACCCAAACAAAGCATGTGCACAAATCCACTTCAACTAAGATGTACTTATACGCAGTTTCTGAGGAGAAAGGACCGCAGTGATCTATATAAACACAGCCAAGTGGTTTATTAGATATGTACAACTGTGTCTGGGGCGGGCGTGCAGCAGTGGAAGGTTTTATCTGCTGGCAAATGTCACAATGAAGGACATAATCACGCGTTTGTTTGTACAAACCGCACCACCAGTAAGGCTGTTGTAGAAGAGATACTGTTGCAGAAATGCCGGCATGAGCCAAGGCCATACCCTCGTGAGCGGCAGTTATCAAGGATGAGCTGCGATCAGTGTTGGGGATCAATCTGTCACCAACGTCGTTAATTCTCACATAGGGAACTTTATCAGGACTTAAATGATAAGAGTATCTGGAAGGGAAACCTCTAGGGTAATTACTTCCCTTCTCCATTTTAGCAATGGCTACCAAGATGTCATCATCAATCTTACTTTTGGAATGCTACTACATATGTCCCTACTGCTGTCTTTGCTGCACTGTCAGCAAGACTGTGACCAACAGCGTGTACCCCTTATGCGCTGATGACCAAGAGTATGAATTACCAACAAGAGTGGCAGCCGTTCTTTAAGCTCAGCCACTCGAACCCATAGCATTTTGTGTTTGATTGTGCTATCTTTGGAATCACGAAATTAATTTTCAGTCCAAAAGAATAATTTGTCATTGTAAGACTGAACACAGTAGTAAGAGTCACTTAAAATAAGAGTAGTCATACAAGGGTCAGCATACTCCAGTGCAAGCACCAAAGCACGTAGCTCTGCCAAAGAGAGTTCAAGTGCCGGTAATCCAAAACCAAATGGTACAAGCCATCAGGCTTGGTCACAGTAAAAAAGAGGATTATTCATTGGTGACACACATGTCTCAATCACACCTTGATATTCTAATTGTTCAGAATTTCTGCCACGGGAGCTTTCGCTTCACGTCGCATGGGATATTGGGGTTGAGGCTGTGGCATAGACCGCAATGGTGTCTCATGTCCAGGCGAAAGCTTGTCCCATCCACATTGAGTACAGTACTAAGCTGGTGAAAGCACCTTAGCTCACTCTTCTGCACAATTCAGCGCCTGCTCTTTTGGCACTGTGTGTGCGACACTAGGGAGGATGACCTCCTCCCCTCTCGGAATGGCCAGAACAAATGGTGGGGGCCAATCTGCCTCTGCAAGCAAAATATCATATTTAGAGGTCAGATTCTCCCCAAAAATTCCTTTTATTGTACTCTGAATGTCACTTTCAATTAAAAGGACAATTTTATAAAGTCTGTCTGGGGGAGCCAATATAGTGTCAGCTGTCTCAACAGCAACAAACGTGTCAGTTGCTGTCGCCTTCAGATACAGACGCAGTGCTTCCCGCACTACTGTAATTTCCGCCACGCTGTCTAGCAGCGTCAGCGCCCATGTCATGTTCTGAAGCTGTGTTCTCACTATCCTTGGCATACCTCGCTGTTAAGGCCGCAACTTTATTTTTCTGAAACTGGGGTCGTTGACGTTGAAAGTCGTCCTGCTTGCCTTTACCTTCCGTCGGGCGGGGCTGCTCACGGCTCTGTTGGGCACCCCAACCTATGCCGCGGTCTTATCCACCGGTTTGTGAGACCGATGTATCCTGCAAAGAGCGAGGATAACATTGACCAGGAATCTGAAAACGATCAGGTGACTTAATATTAGCGTGGTCGCGCAAATCATATGTGCGCTCAGTAGACACAGGTATTGGTGATGCAGGACGTGACCCCTGATTCTGTTGCTGTTTCCCCTGCTTATTCTTATTCCAATTCTGTTTTGGAAAATTCGGGCGATCATCTTTATTAGACTTTGCCGTCTGAGTTTGCTGCTGTGCTGGTTTCTTAGCAAAAGGCTTAACACCCAAACTATTGCGGCCAATGGTCTTATAAGACTCTGCAATGATTTTCGGTAACTGCCGGGGTTTATCGGCATCGGGGACATCGCGTAAAGCGTTAGACACCTGTAAGTTCACCGCACCTCCCTTGACATTAGCAAGGACGAGATCGGAAACGACGTCAAACACTCCAACGAGTCTCATTCCTAATTCAACGGCCGCCTCCGCTACGTGTTCATCTTGTACATGTTTAATGACGGTGGGCAGGAGAGCCATGGACAGGGTGCCGAAGCACTTAGCATAGACTGCCGCAAATATTCTACTCCTGGTCTCACAATCTGGTACCTCTGGTATTAAGTCTTTCTGCAAACTAATGGTTAGAATCCTGTGTTTTTCAACAGGAGTCGTGTTAGGAAACACCGCTTCCAGTTGGAAAAATATCTCAGCAAGCCAAAAAGGCATATCATCCTTATCTTGGGGCACTTGCCCATAACCGAATTCACCATGACGGGATTCATTTTCATCCCGGCCGGTCCCCACCTGGATGTTGTGTGAAACATATTGCACTAAAGACCGGTGCACTCCAACCAAAGAGGTGTAGAGCCCACGTAACTCAGCTATAGTGACTTGCTGATAACGTGGATGCGGTGTGTAACCTGTCAATACCGGCCACGTGGCCCCGGGAGTAGACAAAGGGCCCAACCAAACCGTCGTGACAGATTGGGGAAGGGCGCCATCAAACCAAACTCGATGCTGCCAGGCAGTAATTGGAATCTCTAGTGTCCTATATGAGGTGTAGGCTAAAGGCACGGCTGCGGGAGGATAAACATGAAACGTATTAGTAGCCACCTCAACTGCTGTTAAGGTAACCCAAGAGTAGAAGAGCTCAAATGGGTAAGCAGCTTCGGCACTCACCACTAAAACAACCGCCATATCCTTCAAAGGTGACGCCATATGTCTGCAAATGAATGGTAAGCATGCCTTCGAAACGCGTCAGGCATCCAAGGCAGTTTGAACAGTTAAAGGATATCGTTGTGTTGGAGGCGTGCTTACCATTCAAGGCTCCTTGTGTGCAGCTGAGGTCCGGGTGCTCCTTTGTACGTTGGGTACTTTGGAGCTGGAATATTAATGCGGCGACCCATGCCGCGGAAGGAGCACCACCCTGAAAGAACCGGGGGCCATGCGGTCTTGACTACGGGCCGAGAACATGGGACAGCAGCGTATGGATTCTGCACGAACTCCACACAGCGAGGCCCATCTGTGGGCTTGAAAAGTTACCAACTGAACATTAGCGCGACGTGAGGCACTACAAGTCCCATAGGTCCCAACTAGGGCGTGCATCTAAGCAGGAAGGGGTGTGGTGCCTCAAGGGCTCCTTCATAACTGCCAAAGCCTCTGAAGAGAAGTGGGGACACTTCGAAACTCGTCAGGCATCCAAGGCAGTCTGAACAGTTAAAGGATATCGTTGTGTTGGAGGCGTGCTTACCATTCAAGGCTCCTTGTGTGCAGCTGAGGTCCGGGTACTCCTTTGTACGTTGGG
Organism: Lissotriton vulgaris; assembly: GCF_964263255.1. Lineage (NCBI taxonomy): Eukaryota > Metazoa > Chordata > Amphibia > Caudata > Salamandridae > Lissotriton > Lissotriton vulgaris. Next base: position 152,331,614 of record NC_141696.1, on the reverse strand, counting down.
TACTTTGGAGCTGTAATATTTACCCGGCGACCCATGCCGCGGAAGGAGCACCATCCTGAAAGAACCTGGGGCCATGCGGTCTTGACTACGGGCCGAGAACATGGGACAGCAGCGTATGGATTCTGCACGAACTCCACACAGCGAGGCCCATCTGTGGGCTTGAAAAGTTACCAACTGAACATTAGTGCGATGTGAGGCACTACAAGTCCCATAAGTCCCATCCAGGGCGTGCATCTAAGCAAGAAGGGGTGTGGTGCCTCAAGTGCTCCTTCATAACTTCCAAAGCCTCTGAAGAGAAGTCATAAGTGGCATTTGAACCCACGCCTCCAGAAGAGACTGCGACCTGAACGCAGCGCCTTAGACCACTCAACCATCCTGACTTGCATTTGTGGCACCTTCCACAGGCCAGACAGCCATGCACGCGGGGTACCGAAAAGGCATGCCCTCAATTTATTTATCCTATTATAAGTACTTCCAACAGATCTTTGAACAATCCATAGAGAGCACACCTATGAAGAACTCTTTAGACCTTTAAGCCGTACAAAGAGAAAGTGCTATTCAACAGCCACTTGAACGGCCCAAAGCTGCTTTGAAATTGAGTCAACAGCCACCTCTTGGCTAGCTAAAGCAAATTCAACAAGGAATTTCAATGTCACAACATAGGGTGGAATATGCAAATCCAAGCAGCCCCTGATCCCAGCCCTGAGGAAATTGCTGTAAGTGTGCTGGAGTCCAACTGTCTACCAGATGCTAGGCATTCTTCCATATTTGCATGGCCTGTCTGGCCAGGGCATAGAAGAGCATGACTCTTCCAGATGAGCTCTTACATGGGTCCTATGCTCACATAGTAAGGACTGCACTTTGTCAGCAAGACTTTATACAACCGAAATATATGAGAAACCCCAGCTCTCTTGACTAGATGAGGACGGAATCACATCCCAGGGGAAGACCAACAGATGCAACATCCATCAGATGTTAACCTGATAAAGGAGATTATATCTCCAAAAGTCATGTCAGAAGTGGGATTAGACCCCACGCCTGCAGACGGAGACTGCGGCCTAAACATAGCGCCTTAGACCACTCGGCCATCCAGACAGTGCAGAGTTTTAAGAAATGTATAAAAGTCACTCAGAAAATTCTGCCTCCATGCAAGCTTGAAATAATTTAAACCTTCAAACATAAGGTGCAACTTTATGCAGAGGACAATAAACACAGAAGATCACATGTGAAAGCATTTCATTTCACAGGTGTACTATTTTTATGCTTTTAGAATACCTCATACCTCTCACCAGCTATTTAGGGTCCTGTATCCTACTCACAAAATTACCTTGCCTGCAACCTCTATCTCTTCACAAACAACTACTGCACAGGAAGTAGGAAGGCAGAAGGTGGGGCAGATTATGCAAATGTATGCTGTCAATGTCCTTGCAGATTCAAGCAGGATTTCTAGATCCTTGCTGGATACAAGAGAGCAGACCTTGTTTCAGATCAACTGTCCCTAGCAGGGAACGTCTGAGCACATGCAGTCTTTTGCTCTCTAGCCCCTGGCCTGGGACTCACCCTCACTGGCTGAGGCGTGAATTTCTGCATACCAACGTTGCATAGAGGGTACGTTTGTGGTCGGTTTGGGATGGGTGGGAGGTCAAAAGCAGGGAAAAGCATGTCGCCTTCACTTCTTGTCTCCTCTTCTAGGCCTAACTGCTGTTCACTCACTCTGTCTTTGTTTCATTCTCTCCTTCCGCAACACCCCTTCTCACTCTCTCGCTCTATCACTTGTGCTCTTTCCCCTTGCTCTGCATTTCATAGTGAAAACATCTCTTGAATGGAAAATTAGAAAATGAGGTTACATAAAATTAACAACCTACTTATTGGAAACCAAAAATATCACAAGACTGAATGTAACCCATGTCTTTAATAATATGAGGGTCCTAACTCCTTCTTGTTGTCCACCTTCTTACGGACCAGGTCACCTACTCGGGGTAGCCAACCAACTACCGGAATCTGAAGCGCAGCATCAGTTGTGGAGGGCAAGACTGTCACGGGTCTTTTGTAGGTTCCATAACACAGCAGAATGGTCAGCTACGTCAAAGGATGCGGCAGACACCGCCATGTCTAGACCATCAAGGTCTGGAACAAAGATTTTGATGCCAAAGAGCATTTCGTATGGGGTCCGCCCACCCAGAGACCTTCTAGGGAGATTATTAAGTGCACGTTGAATGCTATAGAGATGGGCCAGCCAGTTCCTGCCAGTACCTAAAACCCGAGCTGTCAAGGATTGCTTTAAATCACGGTTCATTCACTCCACAATGCTATTACCCTCAGGTCTGTATGGAGACTAAAATTTTAGTTGGACCCTCAATGAACGCATGGCATCCTTGTACGCCTTAGAGGCGAACGCTGGACCCTGGTCCAAATGAAAGGTACCCCATGCAAAAATTCCCACAAAGACACGCAAATCCCTTATGACAGTTCGGGCATCAGCACTCCTTTGTGGCCAGACCCAAACAAAGCATGTGCACAAATCCACTTCAACTAAGATGTACTTATACGCAGTTTCTGAGGAGAAAGGACCGCAGTGATCTATATAAACACAGCCAAGTGGTTTATTAGATATGTACAACTGTGTCTGGGGCGGGCGTGCAGCAGTGGAAGGTTTTATCTGCTGGCAAATGTCACAATGAAGGACATAATCACGCGTTTGTTTGTACAAACCGCACCACCAGTAAGGCTGTTGTAGAAGAGATACTGTTGCAGAAATGCCGGCATGAGCCAAGGCCATACCCTCGTGAGCGGCAGTTATCAAGGATGAGCTGCGATCAGTGTTGGGGATCAATCTGTCACCAACGTCGTTAATTCTCACATAGGGAACTTTATCAGGACTTAAATGATAAGAGTATCTGGAAGGGAAACCTCTAGGGTAATTACTTCCCTTCTCCATTTTAGCAATGGCTACCAAGATGTCATCATCAATCTTACTTTTGGAATGCTACTACATATGTCCCTACTGCTGTCTTTGCTGCACTGTCAGCAAGACTGTGACCAACAGCGTGTACCCCTTATGCGCTGATGACCAAGAGTATGAATTACCAACAAGAGTGGCAGCCGTTCTTTAAGCTCAGCCACTCGAACCCATAGCATTTTGTGTTTGATTGTGCTATCTTTGGAATCACGAAATTAATTTTCAGTCCAAAAGAATAATTTGTCATTGTAAGACTGAACACAGTAGTAAGAGTCACTTAAAATAAGAGTAGTCATACAAGGGTCAGCATACTCCAGTGCAAGCACCAAAGCACGTAGCTCTGCCAAAGAGAGTTCAAGTGCCGGTAATCCAAAACCAAATGGTACAAGCCATCAGGCTTGGTCACAGTAAAAAAGAGGATTATTCATTGGTGACACACATGTCTCAATCACACCTTGATATTCTAATTGTTCAGAATTTCTGCCACGGGAGCTTTCGCTTCACGTCGCATGGGATATTGGGGTTGAGGCTGTGGCATAGACCGCAATGGTGTCTCATGTCCAGGCGAAAGCTTGTCCCATCCACATTGAGTACAGTACTAAGCTGGTGAAAGCACCTTAGCTCACTCTTCTGCACAATTCAGCGCCTGCTCTTTTGGCACTGTGTGTGCGACACTAGGGAGGATGACCTCCTCCCCTCTCGGAATGGCCAGAACAAATGGTGGGGGCCAATCTGCCTCTGCAAGCAAAATATCATATTTAGAGGTCAGATTCTCCCCAAAAATTCCTTTTATTGTACTCTGAATGTCACTTTCAATTAAAAGGACAATTTTATAAAGTCTGTCTGGGGGAGCCAATATAGTGTCAGCTGTCTCAACAGCAACAAACGTGTCAGTTGCTGTCGCCTTCAGATACAGACGCAGTGCTTCCCGCACTACTGTAATTTCCGCCACGCTGTCTAGCAGCGTCAGCGCCCATGTCATGTTCTGAAGCTGTGTTCTCACTATCCTTGGCATACCTCGCTGTTAAGGCCGCAACTTTATTTTTCTGAAACTGGGGTCGTTGACGTTGAAAGTCGTCCTGCTTGCCTTTACCTTCCGTCGGGCGGGGCTGCTCACGGCTCTGTTGGGCACCCCAACCTATGCCGCGGTCTTATCCACCGGTTCGTGAGACCGATGTATCCTGCAAAGAGCGAGGATAACATTGACCAGGAATCTGAAAACGATCAGGTGACTTAATATTAGCGTGGTCGCGCAAATCATATGTGCGCTCAGTAGACACAGGTATTGGTGATGCAGGACGTGACCCCTGATTCTGTTGCTGTTTCCCCTGCTTATTCTTATTCCAATTCTGTTTTGGAAAATTCGGGCGATCATCTTTATTAGACTTTGCCGTCTGAGTTTGCTGCTGTGCTGGTTTCTTAGCAAAAGGCTTAACACCCAAACTATTGCGGCCAATGGTCTTATAAGACTCTGCAATGATTTTCGGTAACTGCCGGGGTTTATCGGCATCGGGGACATCGCGTAAAGCGTTAGACACCTGTAAGTTCACCGCACCTCCCTTGACATTAGCAAGGACGAGATCGGAAACGACGTCAAACACTCCAACGAGTCTCATTCCTAATTCAACGGCCGCCTCCGCTACGTGTTCATCTTGTACATGTTTAATGACGGTGGGCAGGAGAGCCATGGACAGGGTGCCGAAGCACTTAGCATAGACTGCCGCAAATATTCTACTCCTGGTCTCACAATCTGGTACCTCTGGTATTAAGTCTTTCTGCAAACTAATGGTTAGAATCCTGTGTTTTTCAACAGGAGTCGTGTTAGGAAACACCGCTTCCAGTTGGAAAAATATCTCAGCAAGCCAAAAAGGCATATCATCCTTATCTTGGGGCACTTGCCCATAACCGAATTCACCATGACGGGATTCATTTTCATCCCGGCCGGTCCCCACCTGGATGTTGTGTGAAACATATTGCACTAAAGACCGGTGCACTCCAACCAAAGAGGTGTAGAGCCCACGTAACTCAGCTATAGTGACTTGCTGATAACGTGGATGCGGTGTGTAACCTGTCAATACCGGCCACGTGGCCCCGGGAGTAGACAAAGGGCCCAACCAAACCGTCGTGACAGATTGGGGAAGGGCGCCATCAAACCAAACTCGATGCTGCCAGGCAGTAATTGGAATCTCTAGTGTCCTATATGAGGTGTAGGCTAAAGGCACGGCTGCGGGAGGATAAACATGAAACGTATTAGTAGCCACCTCAACTGCTGTTAAGGTAACCCAAGAGTAGAAGAGCTCAAATGGGTAAGCAGCTTCGGCACTCACCACTAAAACAACCGCCATATCCTTCAAAGGTGACGCCATATGTCTGCAAATGAATGGTAAGCATGCCTTCGAAACGCGTCAGGCATCCAAGGCAGTTTGAACAGTTAAAGGATATCGTTGTGTTGGAGGCGTGCTTACCATTCAAGGCTCCTTGTGTGCAGCTGAGGTCCGGGTGCTCCTTTGTACGTTGGGTACTTTGGAGCTGGAATATTAATGCGGCGACCCATGCCGCGGAAGGAGCACCACCCTGAAAGAACCGGGGGCCATGCGGTCTTGACTATGGGCCGAGAACATGGGACAGCAGCGTATGGATTCTGCACGAACTCCACACAGCGAGGCCCATCTGTGGGCTTGAAAAGTTACCAACTGAACATTAGCGCGACGTGAGGCACTACAAGTCCCATAGGTCCCAACTAGGGCGTGCATCTAAGCAGGAAGGGGTGTGGTGCCTCAAGGGCTCCTTCATAACTGCCAAAGCCTCTGAAGAGAAGTGGGGACACTTCGAAACTCGTCAGGCATCCAAGGCAGTCTGAACAGTTAAAGGATATCGTTGTGTTGGAGGCGTGCTTACCATTCAAGGCTCCTTGTGTGCAGCTGAGGTCCGGGTACTCCTTTGTACGTTGGGTACTTTGGAGCTGTAATATTTACCCGGCGACCCATGCCGCGGAAGGAGCACCACCCTGAAAGAACCTGGGGCCATGCGGTCTTGACTACGGGCCGAGAACATGGGACAGCAGCGTATGGATTCTGCACGAACTCCACACAGCGAGGCCCATCTGTGGGCTTGAAAAGTTACCAACTGAACATTAGTGCGATGTGAGGCACTACAAGTCCCATAAGTCCCATCCAGGGCGTGCATCTAAGCAAGAAGGGGTGTGGTGCCTCAAGTGCTCCTTCATAACTTCCAAAGCCTCTGAAGAGAAGTTGGGACACTTTGAAACGCGTCAGGCATCCAAGGCAGTCTGAACAGTTAAAGGATATCGTTGTGTTGGAGGCGTGCTTACCATTCAAGGCTCCTTGTGTGCAGCTGAGGTCCGGGTGCTCCTTTGTACGTTGGGTACTTTGGAGCTGGAATATTTACGCGGCGACCCATGCCGCGGAAGGAGCACCACCCTGAAAGAACCGGGGGCCATGCGGTCTTGACTACGGGCCGAGAACATGGGACAGCAGCGTATGGATTCTGCACGAACTCCACACAGCGAGGCCCATCTGTGGGCTTGAAAAGTTACCAACTGATCATTAGCGCGACGTGAGGCACTACTAGTCCCATAAGTCCCATCTAGGGCGTGCATCTAAGCAAGAAGGGGTGTGGTGCCTCAAGCGCTCCTTCATAACTGCAAAAGCCTCTGAAGAGAAGTGGGGACACTTCGAAACGCATCAGGCATCCAAGGCAGTCTGAACAGTTAAAGGATATTGTTGTGTTGGAGGCGTGCTTACCATTCAAGGCTCCTTGTGTGCAGCTGAGGTCCGGGTGCTCCTTTGTACGTTGGGTACTTTGGAGTTGGAATATTTACGAGGCGACCCATGCCACGGAAGGAGCACCACCCTGAAAGAACCGGGGGCCATGCGGTCTTGACTAACGGCCGAGAACATGGGACAGCAGCATATGGATTCTGCTCGAACTCCACACAGCGAGGCCCATCTGTGGGCTTGAAAAGTTACCAACTGAACATTAGCGCAACGTGAGGCACTACAAGTCCCATAAGTCCATCCAGGGCGTGCATCTAAGCAAGAAGGGGTGTGGTGCCTCAAGCGCTCCTTCATAACTGCCAAAGCCTCTGAAGAGAAGTGGGGACACTTCGAAACGCGTCAGGCATCCAAGGCAGTCTGAACAGTTAAAGGATATCGTTGTGTTGGAGGCGTGCTTACCATTCAAGGCTCCTTGTGTGCAGCTGAGGTGCGGGTGCTCCTTTATACGTTGGGTAGTTTGGAGCTGGAATATATATATATATATATATATATATATATATATATAGAGAGAGAGAGAGAGAGAGAGAGAGAGAGCGAGAGATATAATGTCCAGCCGTGTTATCCCAAGTGAGCTGCTCACTGCCTAGTGATGCCAGTACCAGCAATGATTAAAGCTCTGTCGGTAATGTCCAAAAGATTTTCAGTCCCCCAAAGGAAAGAAAGAAGCGGCACACTAATTCTCATGCGGTACAAAAGGGGGTGGTAATGGACGGAGCATCTGAACCAATCAAACACTCACACCCAGTCAAAAGATCTGGGTTTAATCCATCACCGTTCTTTAGCCCACTCTGCCACCCCAGTTCAGACATGGCTATATGCAAATCAGTCTGACTCTGTGCCTCATGGGAACAGTCCAGCCCGAACTGGCAAGCCATGCCTTCCCTGGACCGGAAACAAGCTTCCGAGGACCGGTTTCTGGCATTCCAGCCGTCTTCAGCCCGGCTAGCTTGAATCCAGTGGCAAAGTGAGCAAGGGACTCACGTCTGAGCATACCCTGCCACACTTATGGCGGCCAAAAGCGGTACAAAAGGGGGTGGTAATGGACGGAGCATCTGAACCAATCAAACACTCACACCCAGTCAAAAGATCTGGGTTTAATCCATCATGGTTCTTTAGCCCACTCTGCCACCCCAGTTCAGACATGGCTATATGCAAATCAGTCTGACCCTGTGCCTCATGGGAACAGTCCAGCCCGAACTGCCAAGCCATGCCTTCGCTGGACCGGAAACAAGCTTCCGAGGACCGGTTTCTGGCATTCCAGCCGTCTTCAGCCCGGCTACCTTGAATCCAGTGGCAAAGTGAGCAAGGGACTCACATCAGAGTATACCCTGCCACACTTATGGCGGCCAGAAGCAGTACAAAAGGGGGTGATAATGGACGGAGCATCTGAACCAATCAAACACTCACACCCAGTCAAAAGATCTGGGTTTAATCCATCACCGTCCTTTAGCCCACTCTGCCACCCCAGTTCAGACATGGCTATATGCAAATCAGTCTGACCCTGTGCCTCATGGGAACAGTCCAGCCCGAACTGGCAAGCCATGCCTTCCCTGGACCGGAAACAAGCTTCCGAGGACCGGTTTCTGGCATTCCAGCCGTCTTCAGCCCGGCTAGCTTGAATCCAGTGGCAAAGTGAGCAAGGGACTCACGTCTGAGCATACCCTGCCACACTTATGGCGGCCAAAAGCGGTACAAAAGGGGGTGGTAATGGACGGAGCATCTGAACCAATCAAACACTCACACCCAGTCAAAAGATCTGGGTTTAATCCATCATGGTTCTTTAGCCCACTCTGCCACCCCAGTTCAGACATGGCTATATGCAAATCAGTCTGACCCTGTGCCTCATGGGAACAGTCCAGCCCGAACTGCCAAGCCATGCCTTCGCTGGACCGGAAACAAGCTTCCAAGGACCGGTTTCTGGCATTCCAGCCGCCTTCAGCCCGGCTACCTTGAATCCAGTGGCAAAGTGAGCAAGGGACTCACATCAGAGTATACCCTGCCACACTTATGGCGGCCAGAAGCAGTACAAAAGGGGGTGATAATGGACGGAGCATCTGAACCAATCAAACACTCACACCCAGTCAAAAGATCTGGGTTTAATCCATCACCGTCCTTTAGCCCACTCTGCCACCCCAGTTCAGACATGGCTATATGCAAATCAGTCTGACCCTGTGCCTCATGGGAACAGTCCAGCCCGAACTGCCAAGCCATGCCTTCCCTGGACCGGAAACAAGCTTCCGAGGACCGGTTTCTGACATTCCAGCCGTCTTCAGCCCGGCTAGCTTGAATCCAGTGGCAAAGTGAGCAAGGGACTCACGTCAGAGCATACCCTGCCACAATTATGGCGGCCAAAAGCGGTACAAAAGGGGGTGGTAATGGACGGAGCATCTGAACCAATCAAACACTCACACCCAGTCAAAATATCTGGGTTTAATCCATCACCGTTCTTTAGCCCACTCTGCCACCCCAGTTCAGAAATGGCTATATGCAAATCAGTCTGACCCTGTGCCTCATGGGAACAGTCCAGCCCGAACTGTCAAGCCATATCTTCCCTGGACCGGAAACAAGCTTCCGAGGACCGGTTTCTGCCATTCCAGCCGTCTTTAGCCCGGCTTGCTTGAATCCAGTGGCAAAGTGAGCAAGGGACTCATGTCTGAGCATACCCTGCCACACTTATGGTGGCCAAAAGCGGTACAAAAGGGGGTGGTAATGGACGCAGCATCTGAACCAATCAAACACTCACATCCAGTCAAAGGATCTGGGTTTAATCCATCACCGTTCTTTAGCCCACTCTGCCACCCCAGTTCAGACATGGCTATATGCAAATCAGTCTGACCCTGTGCCTCATGGGAACAGTCCAGCCCGAACTGCCAAGCCATGCCTTCCCTGGACCTGAAACAGGCTTCCGAGGACCGGTTTCTGGCATTCCAGCCGTCTTCAGCCCGGCTTGCTTGAATCCAGTGGCAAAGTGAGCAAGGGACTCACGTCTGAGCATACCCTGCCACACTTATGGCGGCCAAAAGCGGTACAAAAGGGGGTGGTAATGGATGGGGCATCTGAACCAATCAAACACTCACACCCAGTCAAAAGATCTGGGTTTAATCCATCACCGTTCTTTAGCCCACTCTGCCACCCCAGTTCAGACATGGCTATATGCAAATCAGTCTGACCCTGTGCCTCATGGGAACAGTCCAGCCCGAACTGCCAAGCCATGCCTTCCCTGGACCGGAAACAAGCTTCCGAGGACCGGTTTCTGGCATTCCAGCCGTCTTCAGCCCGGCTTGCTTGAATCCAGTGGCAAAGTGAGCAAGGGACTCACGTCTGAGCATACCCTGCCACACTTATGGCGGCCAAAAGCGGTACAAAAGGGCGTGGTAATGGACGGAGCATCTGAACCAATCAAACACTCACACCCAGTCAAAAGATCTGGGTTTAATCCATCACCGTTCTTTAGCCCACTCTGCCACCCCAGTTCAGACATGGCTATATACAAATCAGTCTGACCCTGTGCCTCATGGGAGCAGTCCAGCCCGAACTGCCAAGCCATGCCTTCCCTGGACCGGAAACAAGCTTCCGAGGACTGGTTTCTGGCATTCCAGCCGTCTTCAGCCCGGCTTGCTTGAATCCAGTGGCAAAGTGAGCAAGGGACTCACGTCTGAGCATACCCAGCCACACTTATGGCGGCCAAAAGCGGTACAAAAGGGGGTGGTAATGGACGGAGCATCTGAACCAATCAAACACTCACACCCAGTCAAAAGATCTGGGGTTTAATCCATCACCGTTCTTTAACCCACTCTGCCACCCCAGTTCAGACATGGCTATATGCAAATCAGTCTGACCCTGTGCCTCATGGGAACAGTCCAGCCCGAACTGCCAAGCCATGCCTTCCCTGGACGTCTGAGCATACCCTGCCACACTGCCGGTCCTAGGAAGCTTGAATCCAGTCCAGGGATCAGAGGTACAGGTGATGAATTTAGAAATCCTTTTGGTTTTACCAGTGGGTAAACAATATTGGTCCCAGTTCGTGCTAGAATTGGAGGACTTGCATGAGCCACATCTGTGGAATCCTACTAGGGAACTGAAGTGTTGGGATTTTTAGTCTCAGGGAATACTTACTAATATACCAAAGACTATGGCACAGAAGCTGAAATATGAAAAAGACATCTTTATTAAACACAATAAGTGAGGCTACGTCACCCAACTGCCTTAGCAATTGAATGAGGCAGTCTGCGGAAATACAGATAACAGAGCTCTTATATATGTTTTAGGTTACATGACTCAGCACAAAAGTAAGGGGCAGTCCTAGCTTATGCAAGCATGCAAAAACCCCAACATTCCTTATTTACAGTTTGACCAATCCCATGTATACACGACCAAAGCATTGTATGATGACAAACCCATTTTTCAGTTTGTCCAGCCCAAAATTAATCATCAAACAAACCCATAATAAACATTCTTCTTTAGACAAGCTGGACAAGACCCATAATGAAAAGGCCCGCAGCCCACATCATAAATAGACCATAAAGAAGGAACAGAAACAGATAGGAGCAAGATAAAGGGGTGTGTGCGTGTACAATAAACATTGCAATGTCCTGCTCTTTGATCTCTATCTGACCAGCTGCCTAACAAGGAACTGGCTCAACGAGGTCAGCCTCGGGCAAGGGAGTCAGCTTGCTCAGGTCACACAGAAGTCAGCTAAGGTGTATGTGTCCCTAGAGACTTGTTTGGCCACAGTCATCCTGTAGTCATCAGCCTATGTGAGGGCAATCCACAAAATGGCTGCCGTTCACAAAATGGAACCCGAGGGTTCAGGACGGAAACTCTGATTTCAGGGTGCTTTCGTCACCCGAATATGACGAAAATGATTGTGCATAGTATACTCGTCATTTCCGGTCTGCTGATACCAAAATCGTCATGATACGACGATGTTTATGACACGGGTCCAGAATTTTCAGTACCACAGACGCTCCTTTTGCCCTTACATAGGCAATAACCTAAACCCATGTCAGTCTGAATCTAGGTCTATACTCATCAGATCATCAAGATGTTGCTGTAGTATCATCTTATTACTTAGCACGTCTCTAGATGCAGGTCTCCTTACACACGATGTAGCACAAAAGCCATATATGGCAGGACCAAATAGGGAATACCTCTATCTGTAGTATGTGGTATAAGACCACACATCCAACAATTAGTGATGATCGCTACTAACTGGTGTTGATGCAGAAACTGTACAAAAGGAATTATCAGTAAACTCTGACCTAACCAGTTCATCTTCAGGTAAAATATTGAAATAATGCAAAGGAGTAATAGTAGGAAGAGACATAGGTTGGGAGGTGGGTACAGATGTCAATTGGGTAGCAACAAAAACAATCCCACCCATAAAAGACAATGTCATGTTTTAAAACACTAGAAAACACGTTGTTAAGAACATATAGACAACAGGAGAAAGTAGTGACCACTATTACAAACAAAATTGTAATTTTTCACAACCCTAAGCAGAAAGCAAATCCTAGAATTATCTAATAACATTTTTATGGCTCCTATGCATTTCAGTAATTTATCATATGTTCAGGTGAAACAGTGGTGATCCTTATCAATGCTCTCAGATGAAAAGGGATACTCTTCCACAGAGAATGGACTTAATTCTGCTTTTACTAAACAGAATAGTACTTTAAAACAATGCCAGCAAAGCAGCAAAAATTAGTTTCCTAACACCTATTATATGCAATCGCACGGAAACCGCTTGTGAAACCAACTATGCCCAGAGTCCGTTCAAAAAGCCTCTCTGGCAGGCTTCTATTGTCCATCAAATCTGCTCCCGTTGTTGCATGGGCCTTTGGATTCAGGCCTCCCATGAAAAAAATGCTCAGTATCTGTTGGAGTGCCCTCCTGGCAAACACTCATAGCTCATTCAAAAAGTCTCAATGTCTCAAGGCAGTGCACCGTATCTCTCCTCTGCGGCAGACACTCAGATATTGTGCTCTTCATTGGTCATGGGCACAAATCATCTCGTACAGACCCGGGACCATTCTCAGACTCCAACACTCATCATTCAGTGTCAGAGGACGCTCAGGCTGCTTCTTTCATGGGCACCAGAATGGAGTGCCTTTTGCCACTCTTGGATCCTCCGGTACACGGCACTTCCGTTGAAGCAAAGGAAAAAGGGGATGTGTGTGTGGCCAAAATTCAGGCCAAGGGGCTCAAGGGACTGCACACTGTCAGAGGTTAACCAGCACATAACAGGCGCTCTTTTGCACTGCTCAGGGGACTGCACACTGTCAGAGGTTAACCAGCACATAACAGGCGCTCTTTTGCAGCAAAACCAGCTCCTCTTTTGATGTTGAGCGCCTTCTGATGAAGCAAGTGCGATGCTTTAAACAGTTCATTGTATAACAAAAAGGACTGAAAACAGGGGGCCTGCAATCTTCAAAGGAGTGGCCACACGCCATGGGACAATTTTGGTCTAGAATACACTGTCATTTTCAAAAAGCAATTCAAACATAAAGGCAGTAGGCAAAACAGTGTCTCTAGGCTTTTCAATTGGGTTTCCGTGTGAGAGCATATCCTCCATCATCTAAGGGTAGATAACTACCCGAGAATTTTATCTAAATGGATGTCTTCACACATATCGGCATCATCTAATGGGGTAAACACATTTTTTTTTTCAATGATTACATATAGGTGTTCCTAAATTCCTTATCTAGAACACTTCAAAACAAATACAGATTATCAGGGACATGTAGACAAAGGCTAAATATCAAAATGTGGAAACAAAAGACAAGAACTAGAGAGTCCTGGTGTTTCCATTATTAAACACATCTAGTCTATCAAAAAATTAAAGCAGCAGAAAAAGAACTGAGAACCAAATTAGAATAGGCATTGAATTTGTCATATTCAAAAAATATAACATAAGGTGTCTCCTATTGAGATGGAAAACTTATCTCACTATAGTATTGAGTCAGGAAAAGAGAAATGGGACTAGGACACAGCTAAAATCCCCAATAACTAGGCATGATGTGCTTGGGTGATAGTCAGGCATGTGACACATTACCAACAGTATGGGTGATACAAAAAAAAATCACAATAGTATACAAATTTAACTCTACCGCTGGCCGCTACACCATATACGGTAATCTCATCTAATGTTCCAGTTCCTTCTTCAGGGAAAAATGAAACCTGGTTTCCTTTACGGTCCAAAGCCATATACTACTTAGGAAGTGGAATAAAAACTGACTAATGTAATATAGAAATTAGGTCACCATGTACAAGAGTCACAAATCTATAATTTATCCTTACGTCCAATCAGGATATATAATTTTAGGGCTGCCTGTTCCTTACAGGAAAGGGCAGTATCGTGACTACAGATGGCACAATTTGTTGTTGATTTTTCTTCAATACTTATAGCCAAATTTGACATACACTGATGAAGTGTTGTCTGTCTTTCTATGAAATTTAGTGTCAAAGCAAATCTACCCAACTGTTTCAGGATACACATCGTCATGTATATCCCTTTACAACACAGGTAAACTTGTAATCATTTCTTAAGCAGCAACATAAAACAAAAACAACATATGTCAAACCATCAGCTATACATGTAGTATACCAAGCACAAAAAAACATAGACAAATTACAATAGCACATGTAAATAAGCGGTAACGCATGCATTCATGCAGCCCAAAACCCAAAATCCAGGCCTGCTTAATTTGTCAGGCTTAAAATAAAAATCTAAATTACACCAAAATTATACTTTTATTTACTCTCACCCTGCTTTTGACAGTAGATCACCAGTAGTGGATATCTGCTGTCAAATACAACTTTCTAACATACAGGACCAGCAAGAACAATTCCTGATAGGACCAAATACACAAACATAAAAAACACATGAACATTTCTTTCCAAAGGAGTTACGCAAAACTCACGTGTCTTGTCTGCTTTAAATCACCCAGAACAATCCATGAATGGTCTGTAGGCAGAAGCAACAAAAAGAACATACACAACACACAAAAGAGCGACATTTTTCTTAACAAACAGACATCAATTATAACTTTTAATCAGAAGACAAAACATGATACACATTAAGAAACACAAAAATAAATTTCCATTACTTAACTGTTACCATCTTGTCATTCACCTTGCAACATGAAGCCCTTTTAGCTTTCCAAAAGTACAATTCCTTCACTCCATGTTAGCCTTGCCTTACAATTCGTTCTCACTTGGGCATGTAGCCTTCAACATTTGAATAAAGAGCTTCCTCTTATTTTCTGTCTAAAACTTAATGCAATGCCTAATTTTCTGTCAAATAAAAGCAACTAGCGGACATCATTTTCTTAGAGTAGAAATACAAATGTATCATTTCTGCAGAGCATTTAGCATGTGTTGGGACTTTCACAGAAACCTTTTTTATATTTTCCCTTTGGAATTAAGTTCTTTAACTTTGTGGAGAAACTAGAAATTCCACCTTTCAGAGGTCTGTTTAGCAAAGTCATTCTGCATTTCACAGAGACAAGGCTTGAATTTAAAAGGTCACAAATGTCAACATGACAGCCTCATCCATTGTTTACAGGAAACCTAAAGATAGCATCTTGGCGCAACTGGCGCAGCCTGTTCTCCTAGCCCACAGTTTCTGCTCATTTTGAGGGTGACAAAGACAGAAGGCCTACCACATTTATTGTGAATGATTCACAGAACCTAACAACACACATACCAGTTTTTAGAACAAATGCTTGTTGCAATGGTACTCATTTCAGCAATTTTAATTGGATCTCACGGGGCCATTTAAAAGTAAACCCAAATGGGGACAACCTGCAAATTTGTATTATACACAAATGTATGCATTTTCTGAAGCCAGAGACACTTTCAAGCTATGGTAAATGACAAGAATGTTGTGTAAAAAATCCATTTAACTCAATTTCGACTTTTATCTTTGGGGCATTTAAAAATAAAAATCCTACAATTATATTACTTATTAATCATCCTCAGAATGTGCTTTACAGACTGCAAAGATTGGACATTAAGCCTATCACATCTAATTCCCTTGAAAAATGAGTCTTTACGCCTGCGCCAAGTGAAAACCAACATGTAAATTACCTAATTATACAGTAACACATAACTTAAATCAAATTTTAATGCTAGGAGGTCATAGTATGAGTATTAAGCTTTATAAATATCAAAAAACGATTTTAAAAAGCACTTATTTTTTAAAAATAATTTTTCCATAATTAATAATTTTTCGTTCAATGAAACCAATTATCTGTTTTTATGATAATTCCACATATAAAGGTAAGCTGTATCCCTTGCCTATCATTTTCAGATGCATTCATTTATGCGCCTAAGCACAAAAGCCTAACTTAAAACAAGACAGATTTTCGCGCCACTTTCTATAAAAGGATTTTCTTATTTAGCAGGAGAACCAAGAATACTTTAAAAAAAATGCTTAAAGAGAGGAAAACCACAATTGAAATGTCTTCCTGTTATACAAAATAATGAACCTTATTTTTGTAACCTTGTAAAACACTATTCTGAAATGCAAAATTCAAACCGTCATTAACTAACGGCTAAACCCTGGCCAAATAAACATTCCAATGTCATCCATGGCCTTTGAAAAACAACATCTGCTTCCTTAACGGCAGTCAAAGCCCTGCACATCTGAGCACGCTTTCAGTCTTACTGAAAACAGACATTTCAAGTTTTTAAAATGCGTGTGCAATAAGATGCATTTAAATGTAGCAAAAATTCACTTTAGCTGAAGTGTTTGCCTTTTCCATGTAGTACAATGCATGTAGGTACAAAAATGCTATAAATTCGTTTTTCTAAAAAAAAAAAACACAATTTATTTTTGATGCCTTTCATATTCCTAGTGAATGCGAATTTTAACTTTATCTATTTTAAGCATTTAACGTTTTGCACATATGCGTTTTGCTTAGTCTATAAATTAAATAGCAACATATAGCGATTTTAGCATGTCGCATGGCAAATCGCTGCATTCTCATTTAATTTCCACCTAATATTAATTAATCTAACATTTTACTTAACAGACTGAAAACATCAAGAAACCCACAACCACATCTTGAGCTAATTTCAGACAGAAACAGAAAGTGTTCAAACATTCAGGATACACAATACAGCGCTATACGTATTTGTTTCATAAATTGCGCGAACGCTATTCACATACCGAAGTTACACTAATGAGAAAAGCCACATAGATATTTAAACACACATTGAACCCACAAATCAACACTCAGGACGAAAACACAGGACAGCCTACAGACTGTACTTAAACCAAACCATTTGTAAACACTAGCTGTAAGTCATATTTACAAGAAACACTTCTCAATAGTGTTCCAAAAGACTGCAAAAACAGCCCAACAGACCGCTGTATGTGCAGGAAGCCAAAAATACACTTAATTCACTAGCTTTGGCTGGCAGAACACAAAAAATCGGTCTGCATATCTCTATTCATAAAACTGCGCAGAACAAAGAATCCTTGTTTTGTATTATGTCATATTTTAATTCCCTGGGGATACAAAATCACCAAGGAAGAAATATGTTTGTAAATCTAAACCTACTTAGACTTCACATCACACTATGGTACCTTCCAAAAATGCAACACATTTTTCCATGTGAGCTTACAAACAGGCACGCCAAAAATACTGCGGAAAACGCAAGTATTATAATCAAAGTGGTGCTTAAGGTACTTTTCGTACGTGCACCGTTCAACTAAATCAAATGGAGAAATATCTCCTCATTACCTGCCTACACAAATTGCCATTCGCATATCCAAACCTATACAAATCAAAAAATAAAATTGGCCAACACAAATTCCAAAGTTCCAAAGCGACATTTCCAAATTTGCTAAGATCAGGCATCTTATAGCTCACTAATCTAGCTTCAAACTTCAAGGGGTTATCTCTACCAATACACTCGCAAATATACAAGACCCTCGGCTATGGTAATTGCAATGACCAAATCAAAAAAGCAAGAAACCAACCCCTTGGCTTTGGTAATTGCGATAACCAAATCAAAAGACCCAAGAACCAAAGGAATGGGAGCGACCCACTTATACTTAACTCTTACTTTTATTAATCAAAAGGTTATCCAAATTCTAACTGTCAAGTTCTACATGACCTAACGGTCTTTTTAAGAATACTCACGCCAAAAAGGTTCTCAGTCAGGAGTGACATCATGTGGAGGATCAAAATCAGGAAGATCAGAAATATACTGGGCCGCAGAATCAAAGAATCTCCGGAATCCCTGTGCACAGAGTACCTTCTTAGTAGAATCCTGTTCTGTCCTCCTCAGTGGATTTCAGTCTCCTGACAAGATCACTCCCACAGGAAGCCACTTCTCTGATGAGCCCCGCGTTGGGTGCGCCAACTGAAGTGTTGGGATTTTTAGTCTCAGGGAATACTTACTAATATAACAAAGAACTTGGCACAGAAGCTGAAATATGAAAAAGACATCTTTATTAAACACAATAAGTGACGCTACATCACCCAACTGCCTTAGCAATTGAATGAGGCAGTCTGCGGAAATACAGATAACAGAGCTCTTATATATGTTTTAGGTTACATGACTCAGCACAAAAGTAAGGGGCAGTCCTAGCTTATGCAAGCATGAAAAAAACCCAACATTCCTTATTTACAGTTTGACCAATCCCATGTATACACGACCAAAGCATTGTATGATGACAAACCCATTTTTCAGTTTGTCCAGCCCAAAATTAATCATCAAACAAACCCATAATAAACATTCTTCTTTAGACAAGCTGGACAAGACCCATAATGAAAAGGCCCGCAGCCCACATCATAAATAGACCATAAAGAAGGAACAGAAACAGATAGGAGCAAGATAAAGGGGTGTGTGCGTGTACAATAAACATTGCAATGTCCTGCTCTTTGATCTCTATCTGACCAGCTGCCTAACAAGGAACTGGCTCAACGAGGTCAGCCTCGGGCAAGGGAGTCAGCTTGCTCAGGTCACACAGAAGTCAGCTAAGGTGTATGTGTCCCTAGAGACTTGTTTGGCCACAGTCATCCTGTAGTCATCAGCCTATGTGAGGGCAATCCACAAAATGGCTGCCGTTCACAAAATGGAACCCGAGGGTTCAGGACGGAAACTCTGATTTCAGGGTGCTTTCGTCACCCGAATATGACGAAAATGATTGTGCATAGTATATTCGTCATTTCCGGTCTGCTGATACCAAAATCGTCATGATACGACGATGTTTATGACACGGGTCCAGAATTTTCAGTACCACAGAACCAAGTCAGGTGGATAAAGTGCTGACAGAACTGTGGTAGATTTGGACTTTAAGGACTAAGGGCCTCATTTAGATCTCAGTGGATGGGTTACTCCATAACAACGGTGATGGATAACCCATCCGCCAAAATATAAATCCCATTTATATCTCAGTGGATGGGTTACTCTGTCACAACGGTGACAGATAATCCATTATATCCTATGCAGTGTTCCCTTGAAGGAGTGCGCATGTGTGCCCACACACCTCAGTGCCCCCGAACACGCAGTGCTGTGTGTGTGGTGCACACACACATCCCCGAGACCATTCACGCCGAGAAAAACAGGCATTTCCAAGTTGCATTGAAGAGGCATTTAGCAAGTGCTCAGAGCACTTGCTAAATTTCTTTTGTTTTCTAGAGTGCTGCCCGGCTCATTGTGTGCTTTTGTTTAAGTATTCATGTTAATTGCAGAGCCCGTCAGGAGCTGCGATTATCACAAATGCTTTAAACAAAAACACACAATCTGCCCGCACCCGCACTCTAGAAAACAAAAGAAATGCAGCACCAAACACAGAATAACCTAAAAGTACACGCTGTGTTTGTAGACTTGTTGCATTTCTTCTCTTAATAGAGCTGGGCTTCAGGGTGATTGTGTGCCTTTTTTAAAGTTTCCATGTCAATTGCAGCTCATGACGGGGTGCTGCCATTAACATGAAAACATTAACAAAGGCACACAAAGTATTTTGGAAGTCAGTTTCCTGCACATCAACAACGATTCAGTTCTATTTCCCACTGGTGCTACTCACACACCAACATCTGTTGCCCGGATAGCAGAAACAAATAAGGCTTCATAACGTCAGAGTGCATGTCCCATTTATTATTCATGTAGCTTTCTTTTTAAGGTGTGTGTAGAGGTATTGTAAATGCATTACCTGAGGGTGATTGACCAACTAAAATTGTGAAAGAATAAGAACAGGCACATCTTTGCCCCTGTCCTCCCACACTGAACGCCATGCACCCATGCACTCAGTTGACAATTCTGTGTAATAGTCAACTGTACAAACAAGTGACTGTCAACCTGAGCCAGCAAAGAGCATCTTTAAAGAGGGGCCAGCTGAGGATCATTGGGCTTTTGGTAGTGTGCAAAGCTGATTGCAGAATTGCACTTGGTTTAGATGGTGCTCCCCGAACAGCAGCACTGCAGGCCGTTTTCAGTGTGGGCTCTCCTCTGAGAAGGTGGCTGCCCAGCTTGGCTCTCTGATTCATGTGATGGACAGGGCTGCTGTAGGCCTGCATACACTAGCTGGGTAAAATAATGTGCTCTGGGGTCAGTGACACCTAAAGAGGCCGTGTTCTAAAATGTGCAAAGAAATCATGCTAAAATATATATCCACCCTGAACGGCTCAGCCATGCAAAATGTTCAATTCATTCAACTTACACTAATCTGACATGTAATTTGAACTGAAACATGGTTAAATAACCGGTCAGGCCCGCACTTCTACGTCTCTCTGTGATGGCTTTAAGACTGCAGCCATAAATCCTACCTGTGATGGAAGTGTGGTAGTTCTATTCAGGGATGATATCAGCTGCATGTTAGTTAGCGCACAAGTTGGCATCTGATGAGTAGTTGAAAACGTGGAATTTGTAGTTTGTAGATGCCCTACAGATACTAAATCTGAGTTGCCTTCTGGTCTAACGTCCTCTGGGGGAATGCTGCTATAGGCTTGATATAGTTTTATGTGCGGCTGAATCGAAACCCTGCACAGAGGCATTGTCCCAGTCACAGATCGGATGGCACCAGTGGAGAACAACTATGGGAAGTCAGCTGTTCGTGGTGCTTTTAAGTGTGACCTAAGTACAGGGCTCTACCCAGGCACACTTGACTGCAGCTTGCTGACTTTTAGTCAGCAACATTCATACTGAGCAGCCCATGCTGGCTATATGCCTAGGAGGCTGGGACGAAAGCAAATAGAGAGAGTGGAAACCGTGCGTCAGATCTGCTTCCCTCAACCCGCAAACACAACAACCACTCAGCACTGCGCAATTCTTATAATAATGTTAGCTCTTCCAGTGGCTTCTGTTAGACCCCCGTCATGGTGTGAAATACAATCTGCTCAACAGCACAGAGCAGCACTGACACCATCATGGTGTGAAAGTACACCCTTCTCAACAGCACAGAGCAGCAGGCACTGATGGGTCTGGCAATGACGAGGGTTGCCCCTTGTCTGCTCTGGCGGCGGGGGCAGCAGGCCCAGCAAAGAAAAATTAAGGTGCTGCCCACAGCCTTAGTGACTGCTTCAGGTCGTCAATCAAGAACTGCAGTGAATTTTATTGTTTATAACACCCTACACAATATTAATGTTGCTGACTGAAAGTCAACAAACTGCTCAGTCACGTGTGCATGGGTTGGGGGCTCAATTCCTAGTGTGCTAAGAGACCACAGCCACGTGTGATGTGCAAGAACCTTAAAGGCCGAGCTCGGATTGAGTAGAGCCTACCCAGTCACTGAGTCACTGTCAGCTGACATCGGAATGCAGCCTGAGGAGAGCAGCGAGCTTAGGCTAAGGCTAACATCGTAATTTAAATTAATCTATTTTCAAGAACAGAAGCTGGCGTCATTACAGACCTCACTGTGAGCCGTCGGCCATGACGTTGAGTCTCCACAAGCCCTGTCCGGTCGCAGGGCATCATGAGGGAGGTGCAGGCAGCTACCGGCTGCAGAACTCTTTAGAAACAACTGTGCCTGCTGCCCGGTCTGGTAGAAAGCGTCCCTGCCTGGCCCACCCCCTAGTAAATTGTCTTCTCTGCAAAGGAACAATGTTGCAGTCACCGGACGTGAATGCAGGCACGATGCTTCAGCCAAGAGCACAGCTCTGAGCTCAGCCTGGAAACGCAACCGGGCCCAGGCATGGATTTTATGTATACTTAGTATAAATGTAACACCTGGAGGACAGAGCAGTGCACTGCACAGTGTAGTCCCACACAATCTGCGGCTGCCAGAGCAGCACGCGGTCTATTCTACTTTGCTCAGAGAGTGCAATAGCAATGCTCCCGTTTCCAGCTTGTTAGCAACTTCACAGCCCTATAAATGCAGGACTTTTCATTTTAGTGCGGTGATGCGGATAACACACTAAAATGCGTTAGTCCCACGCCTGATGCGTGATACTTGGCAGGGCTGCACAATCACCCCGCAGCTGCGCTTTATTAAGAGAAGAAATGCAGCAAGCCTACAAACACGGCATGTGCTTTCAGTTGAAATAAGCTTAAACGTGGAAGCACAAACCATTTGTCTCCGAGCCATGCAGCTTCTGTCATCAGCACTTCTCCTCCCTTTTTTCACAAGAGCAGTTCAAGCTTTATTGGCAAAATATCCAAATTTGCAAAAAGTTTTCTATATAATTCTAGTTCTGCAATATTTACTGCATACTGCATCATCTGCTGCATAATTTGACGATTTCAATTAATTATTGTTTGTAGCTCAAACGGATCAAATGTTACTAAAAATGTGACTTGTGCTTCTGCAAAGTGGACGCCCCTTTGCAAAGGTGACTGATCACCTTTGTCACTGCTGGATTTGTATGTTACACTGGTATTAATAAGGCAAACGTCCAGAGACTGTTAGCATATGTAAAAGAAAATATACTGCATTACGCTACAGTCTTTTTTTTGGCTGCATAATTTAGTCAACACTGCGGCATAATTATGACCTCCATTGCTGGATAATTCCAGTGGTCCCAAAGCAGGCAGAACATGTTAAAAGTGCTTGTGCATGAAGGAGAGAGACTGTGAAGTTAGTGAACTTAGTTTGGTGTGCATGCAAATCCTGCATTGCCGACCCCTGGTGAGTTACAGCTACTACTGCTGAAACCAGTTCAACGGAGGGACCAATAGGTGAGGCAGCCTGGCCTCAAGGACAGGGTCAGCTTTAGCGCTGGTGGAGCCCTGTGCGACAATGTTTGTTGGCGCCCCCCCAATTACTCCCTTCGCCCCTGATTCCCTCACTACCACCCTTTAACAGTGCCCCTCAAGTCTCCATAAGCACACTGTCGCTCAGATAAATGTAACTTGATTTACAGCACCACTGATACCAGTGTAGGGTGTCAGAGCACTTTACATCACACTCATTACACAGAAACAATTAATCATATGTGTGTAAATCCCTGTATAGGAAATATTACATAAAACAAAGGACTACAAGGTGTAGGAGTCACATGACATCCATACTAGTAGGCAGTATAGTTTAATAGTCATTGGTCTGGAGAAACACACTGAATTTAGAACGTAAACTCTGAATTTAGAATGTAATACCATGACTGGGGGTTCTCGTTAATAACCAGAATTGATTTCTATTCAAATGAACCCTTTTTGCAACATTAGGATAATCAGGCTGGGGAAAAACATGCAGCTCTTAGATGACAGCTCACTGTTCTATGTTAGGATTTTGACTTATAAACTGCAAGTACCAAAAGGATCTCACTGACAAAAGTAGTAACCCACTGACCCATTTACATTATGTGCACTTTGTGATCTGGACGGTACATTTTCTTTGCAGCAGGCAAATTAGCCCTCTGCGCTACCTTTCCATGAGTCAAAACTGCCACACAAAACTCATCTGTTCATAATGTGCACTTATTATGGTTACCACTTAGTACATATATTAGCGGAATTGGTAGTGACAAACAAAATATTTTATCTGTATTGTCTGACAATTGTTGTCCCCCCATGCAATGTTATCTCTGTCTTTCTTTTATACCTTAGTTATTTCATTGAATGTGTTAAGATGCATATTGTTAAGTATATGAATTGTTCCTGAGGCAACTTGTTATTATTCTCAATATGGATGACTTATGTTAGACAATTTTAGAGTGCTGGTGCTGCCTCATTGGCAGTGTGCCTCAATTGCAGTATTGTCAGATGGGCGCTAGAATGCATGACTAAATGCATTTTAATGCAGTGAATCGGACACTAGCATTAAAATGCTACCACCTGTACTACGTACCATTAATAATATCAATGGTATGCCTCTATATGCTGTGTCACTGCCAATTTGTTTTTGTATTTGTAAAATGTAAAATGAAAAAAAAATTACAAAAATGCGTTAGTCGAAAGCCTGATGCGACCCTACCCTAACACAGCCCTGAAACTGCAAAAAGTAATATAATAATAACTATGTTATTATAATTTTATTTTTCCTGCTCAAAGAGAGCATTTGTTAAAGTTTTCATGTTAATCGCAATGCCCGTCATGAGCTGAAATTAACATGAAAACTTGAACAAATGCACACAATCACCCACAGCCCAGCTCTATTAAGAAAAGAAATGCGGCAACATAGCTGCCAAGGTTTCAAATTGCTATGTGGTACGGTTTCAAACCTGCCTTTACACCGCACGTGGATCTGTATGTGAGGAAATGCACCCTCTTGTCACTTTTTGAGCAAAACTTTGGAGTGATATTTGGCGCTGCACCCTCACATGTGGTCTGGTAACTGGCACACATAGCCTTGGTTGCAGCGCACATAGACCTTATACTGCCGGACACAGAGGAAAAAAATTACAGGGAACATTGATCCTATGGGATTTATATTTTGGTGGATGGGTTATCCTTCACTGTTGTGAAGGAGTAACCCATACTCTGAGATCTAAATCAGGCCCTAAGTCAAAAGGGGAAATCTTTGACTATGGCGAGCCTGGGTGGTGTATCTGACCCACGCTCCATCGCGGTCAGCCTCAAATTGCGTCTAGCGCGATCATTGACTATCCAGGGGTGGCTCCTTCACAATGGTGGAGGAGCGTCACCCCACTCGCTCACAGCCAGCAGGTGAAAAACAAGACGAATTTCTATCATTGTTTTATTTTTCATTTGCTGGCTCTGAGTCGGCGAGTGTAGGGAGGGCAGGCCGGGCCATAGGAGGTGGGAGGAGTCCTATGTGCACTTCTAAGTGCGCATGTCTGTTTGGCCGGCCGGCTCAGTCCGGGGGAAAAAAATGAGTCTCCAACTATGCTGTATTGAACAGCCCGGCTGGAGAAACAGCACAGGCTCCCTTTTCAGACTGCTCAGGCCAATCCCCTCGCTGCTCTCATAGCATGAGACCAGCGTGGGGATTGCACAGGGAGTCAGTCCAAGTGTCTGCTTCGACCAAGAAGAAAACAGAGGTGTGAAGTGATGCAGGAGGCAGCCTGTAGCTTAAGGTAAGTTCCTTCTTTAAAAAAATTATTATTAAACCCCCACGCTACTCCACCTCACGCTCCCCCTCTCACGTTCCCTCCACCCGCCCCACCACCCTTTGTTTGTGGCAGAAGTCACTGTAACTATCATTGGTGCTTTGTCCTTTTTGACACTATTTCTACTTAAAAGTTTAAAAATAAATGCATGTCTTTGGTTCCCTTTGTTGGGGTTTTATATTTTTAGTGTCATTTTGTTTATTACATTTTACTCTATTTTTTATTGCTTTGTATTTTGACTTTGTTTCTGTTTTGGTACTGCATTAATACTTTACCCACCCAAAATAATGTAATTTCTTACAGCTGCCAATACAGATGTATTTGACTCCAAATATTAATATCTGTGAATGAGATGTGAATGTACGCCATAATATATGTACACATAACTGTGTCAATACCCGAAAATACAATGTCAATGAACTACATGGCAAATGTACGCATAATAATGAGAATATCTGTAAATGCGATATCAATGACCGCTGTGTTATATGTACACATAATAACAAAGTCATATCATTGCAGTCTATTACACCTGAGAGGACCTCCCCATCAACCCCGAGTCAGAGATGCACGGCCCGGTGACCCAAACCCAAGCCTACCGATTGATGATGAGTCACAGGTGGGGTTACACTTAGCCCGTAGACAAATGCGTGAACAGGGAAAACCTAGATCGATCCCACAGGCCAGAGGTTTGAGGAGATTGGCTTCAATAAACACGTTTGGCCAAAGGGGCACGCGTTCCAAAAACTCCCCAAAGTTAGATGCCACGTGTAGTTAGGAAAACTCAGCAGCATGCACACCACATACAGTGATCATGTGCTCTCCATTCTGGACATCTGAACACAAAAACACTTGCCCACATTGGGTCTCCACAAAGTCGAGACTCACCCGTGCCTCCTTATTAGATGGTTGAATTTATGGTTCATGGCTAGGAACTTATTTAGGTGCTCTACTGGAATGTGTAATCGGTTTATTGTGCTTCAAGAACTCTTTATAATGCTGGACAACATCTCTGTACATTGAGACAGTCTTAAAACATGACTCTGCTGCTGCTCTCCCAGCCGCTGCATTTAAATAAACCAACGTGTTCCTGTCTTGCCAAACGCCTCTTGTTTTTTCATTTTTTCAAGGTAAATTCATATCCGCGCAACATTACAACTTTTAACATTCATTGTCTTTTGTAACATACCCTGTACATTTTTTGATTAATACATTTATATTATTCATTGTCTCTGTATAATATGTGTTTGATACAAAATGTTGTGATACTCTACCCTCAACTTAGGATGAGTAGCGTGACAAAACAAATCAAAAAAAGTACTTTTTAAATTAGTACTAGTCTAATAACTCATGCAGAGAGATACATGTGACGTTTCTACAGTGCATTCATATTTCTTACTTAGAGGATTGAACAAAGTCAAAAACCTGCCTCTAAATCATAATTTATATTTAACACTTCTGCAAAGTAATAACAAACTGAGTATCTTTGCTTTCTTCCATTGCACTGGCATGTAGATGGTAGGCTCCCGATAGCTCCCAGCCAGGATGAAACCCTAACAAAAGAAGGGCGATGAGGCCTTTGTGATGGGCGCATCTGTTAAGTGGAAACAAAAAACTCTCTCATCCTCTGCATGTTGCTGCTGTGAAAAGAGGCAGCCAGAGTGGCTGACTCCGGAGCACGGGGCTCACGGTTCGTTCCCGGCGGCAGCCCAGCTCAGCATCATGTGACTCTGAAAAATAGCTCACTTACTTTCCCCAAAGGCCCCTGTACCTTGAAACCCTCAACTGGTGATTGTTCCTGCTTTACTTATAGGAATTAATATAGTAACAAGTGGTGCTGAACGAGTCCCAATTTCTGCTATTTACATTGGGGCAAATTCATCATATTTCACTGATACTGGGTAAAATACTTGCACTGGTGAAAGAGAATACCTAAAGAAGGACAGAATGAAAAGCTGGTGCTGAAGAGGAAAGAGATGACATGAGTAATGTGAAATGTGCTGATGGAGGTTAACAGAAAGATGTGAGGAGAAGAAGGCCCCATACCCCTAGCATCACTTGCCCAAATGGGCATGCAGAAATGTACCCAGCCTCTTGCTGCACACATGCATTAGGGCTTTCATTTGCAATTGACATTTATGTCCACTTCACTCTGTGCACTCTACAGAGTGGCCGAGGAGTGGAGGATTGGATGTGCATGAAATCTAAACACCTTCATTTCCACCTGGCAAACCCAGTGAGAAAAGTGTGCTTTAGCCATGCCCTCACATAAACACCCATCATCATCATCAAGTTCTTTATTTCGGGTTAACAAACCATAAAAGAAGCCACCATACAGATCATGATTGTATCATTTTAAACTAAAAGAGCATTTTGGACGATGAATATACAAATAGACAATAAGAGCGCTTGAGTTGACGTATTAAAAATGACATTAACATCATATAAGTAAGACTATTTCACACAATTCATACGTTTGATCTTTCTAACATGATTGTGGGACTAAAGTGCAAGTGCATCATCAAAATTTTTGCAAATCAGTTTCTGGGTTGATAGCCCGCGCAATGGCAGAAAAGAGGATTACCCCTAATCTAAAGTCAAGGCACTATCAAATAACTTTCTTCGGTTATTTGTACAAAAACCATCAAATTGTTCATTGAATAAAAAAAAAAAATTCTCGTTACAATCTAAAAGTATAAAAACAAATACATTCCCAATCACAGTTGAAAAAGAGGGGTATAGGAGTAGTCAGCCAAGCATATATCAGAATGCATAAAAACAGATATAATACCAGCTTCCTGCTGGGCTCCACAGTGCTTGCAGATACATTAAAAGGAGAAAGAGCATTCCTGTAGTACGCGATGCATAAAATACATATACAACATAGGACAGTTAATATAGTAGTGCAAGCTATGGTAAAAGCTTCTGTCAGATTATCCAGAAGGCAAATAAAAAGCGGGTAACAACAAAAACAACTGGCCCCGATACGTCCGCTTTTAGAATTCTAAACGCAGTCTGATACTGCCTTACACCTAAGTTAAGGCAAATTGGTCTTATCCACCTCCTGCGTATCTGTCGGTAATTAGGACAAAAAAACAAGGTAAGTTCTTCAGTTTCTTTATCTTTAGTGCAGGCAGGACAAGAATCTAATGATAAACCAATCGCCTCCTTTCCAGGGAATTTTAGGAGCAGATTACCATATCTAAATCTTACATATAAACTTTTAGCAAGAGGGGGCGAAATTAGGTCCAGGAAGGGTTTGAATTGTGAACATGATTTTATAGCTAAAAATTTAGATGATAGATCATCACTAGTTGAATTATTAGTGTAGTGATCTTCCACAACCTCCCAGTACCTAACTTTTAATCACAGTAAATCACCTTGAGTGGACCTGTCTGGATGTTCCCACAGATCCATCATATTCATTGACTTACACCAGTCTGCGATATATTTGAGCCATTGTAGTTTTTTGCACCATTGATCATCATGACCTCCCGCAAAGAGTTTTGATAATCAATAAGTTGGGGGTTATCCATAAACGCAACCAGTAGATTAAGGGTTTCAGGGCAGCCATGTCACCAATTCTCTTCAACCCAAGATCGCAAAACAGGGGAATTAAAGGAGTTGTAATAGGTACCGAAATGAGAGACCTAACAAAGATGTTTTCGCAGATCTTTAACTTATTAACAGTAATATATCCCCAGATCTCAGCTCCAAACAGACCTCCACTTTGGGCTTTTGCACGATACATTTCCAGTGCAGGGGATAGGGGTTGGGTGTAAGATTGTTTGTGGAATCTTAATATAGATTTAGATCTTTGACATAAGATTAGGTAGCTCTTGTTTAACTGATATTCCCAAGTGAGTGACTCCTTGAAGCCTGTGCCTAGGTAATCAAAGTTCTTTACCCGTTAAAGGGGTTCGTGTGGGATATTGATCTCCCGTAGACCTCCCCGTACTTTCTCAAACACAATATATTTTGACTTGGAGGGGTTAAGTTCCAATCTCCTGTCCTTGCAAAATTCTAAGAAACTGTCCAATAAAATTTGCAGGCCCATGGGTGTTTTAGATATTAATAGGGAGTCATCTGCAAAAAGCAGAATAGGAACTTTCTCACTGTTCAAGGATGGTGCGTCATTCCTACAACCCATTAAACGACTCGCCATGTCATTAATGAACAGCGAAAACAACGTGGGGGCGAAACACACCCCTGGCGCACCCCTCGCTGTATCGGTATCTTCTCTGGAAGTTCGCCATTTTTCCACCAACTGACCTGGGCGTAATTATCCCTATGGAGTCTGGCTATCACAGTTACCAAATCTGCTGGGGCACCTTGATCGAGCATGGTCTTCCATAACAAGTCACGCGGTACTAGATCAAACGCAGCTTGCAGATCCACAAATGCTACATAGAGCTTCTGTTTCCTAAGTAGCAAATATTTTCATGTTAATGAAGTGAATCTGAAAGCTTGTTCACATGTGCTTATTTTAGAACGAAAACCCACCTGGAATGTGGACAATATCATGTTATCGTCCATCCATCCTTGAAGTTTATCTAAAACTTGCCTGGCAGAAATCTTTTGTAAATTGTCTATCAGTCAAGGCACTGGCATTAGTCACAATTGGCAGAATAAAATACATTAAAAACCACCATAAAAGCAATTATTTAAAAGTATAAAATTACAACATAAATTAATCAGTGCAGTCTTGATTGGTCAGCACAATCTGTTTTATCCATTCACACCAATCGACCCTGTTAACTGTGCCCTCCTTCTATTCGCCCAGGAATGGCATAAACATTTCACAGTGGCATAAGCGAAGAGAGGTCTAGCGTCAGATTTTAATATCTGTAGGACATCTTTTGAGCTTCGGGTTCCTAATTGGCTACACACTGGAGCTAACCACTTTCTTCATAGTTTCACATATGCCTTGCAGGCACAAAAGTACATGCCCGATAGATTCATGTGGGAATGGGCAGGAAGGACAGCCCTTTGGTTGAAGTTTGTTACTCTGCCAGGAATTAGAAAAAGCATTAATTGGTAAGCTTCTGTGTCTAAACTGTGTGTACAACTTCCTGCCTGCTGGCACTTTAATGATATTGAAATAGCTTTCTAGGTAGCAATTAGATTTCAAATCAATGAAAGCATCTGTTGGGCTGCCAGGCTGACTTTTCCGAAAGTTGTTCTTGTCGACCCAAGCCCAATACAAACACCCATCCACAGTCTAAATTCACCCAGGCACCGAGAGGCGACTTGTTCCCAACTCTACACTACACAACAGTCAAAAACGTTTATGGAATGCAAGAGAATGTATAGCATGGAAAGTTGAACCTGTCATGAACACCCACCAACATCCTGACCTTTGCAGGCAGCTTAAGGGGTCATTAGGATGGCGGACAGACCAAAAACTTTTAAGTAATGCCGGATGAGGTCAAGCATGAAATATTGAGCCCAATGAGGAACACCCGGCAAGAACCTGACCTTTTCAGGCAACTTGGTTCAAAGCATCCAGCATGCAGGGATCATATGTGGCATGAAACAGTACTAAAGCACACTATTTATATAAAGCCTACTGGACCAAAAAAGAACTTTCTAAAACTGCATTATGTCAACAGTAAAAAAAAGACACTCCCTTCTAGAAACCCAAATGGTGCAATACATTTTTCAAATGTCTGGTAGAAAGTTGTGGCTTCCTTTACTTACATTATTTTTACTGGTGTGGGTAAGATCGTGATGATAGGTGAAGGTCCTGGTGTCCAATGGACACCCCAGGCCATCACATCCCACTGCTATTGCATGATGTAACCCCTGAGATTTTGGACTGATGATGCTGGTTTTTCAACTCTGAGTGTACTGAGTTCAAGTTCAAGTTCAGAAATTTGTATAGCGCACTACTCACCCATAGGGTCTCAAGGCGCTTGTGGGAGGGGGTGCATTATTTATCGAATAACCAGGTTTTAAGTTCCTTTCTGAAGGAAATGTGGTTCTGTGTGAGGCGGAGGTGAGTGGGGAGAGAGTTCCAGGTCTTGGCCGCCAGGTAGGAGAAATATCTTCCTCCCATGGTGGATCTGTGGATGCGCGGAACTGCTGCAAGAGCTTGGTTGGAGGATCTTAGTTGGCGGGTGGGTGTGTAGAAGGACAGTCGTGTGTTGAGGCATTCGGGTCCTAGTTTGTAGAGGGCCTTGTGAGCGTGGGTGAGGAGACGGAACGTTATTCTCTTGTTGACGGGAAGCCAGTGGAGGTCTTTCAGGTGGCCGGTAATGTGAGCTTGGCGAGGGATGTCCAATATGAGTCTGGCAGATGCGTTTTGGATGCGTTGGAGTTTTTTCTGTAATTTGGCTGTGGTTCCGGCGTAGAGGGTGTTTCCATAGTCAAGTCGGCTAGTGACCAGTGCGTGGGTGACCGAGAGGGAGAGAGCACAACATGGCTCCCAGCCTGCCACTGCAGTCTGGAAGAGTAGCTTTAAAGCGGCTAGTTTGACTTTGCCATTTAAACTTAGCTGAACTTAGGGCTTAGTAAGTGCAACAATCTTGATTGCTTGTTCCTTTTCACCTCGCCGCATAGCGCTTTAATCTTAGGCATTGAAACTTTTAAGGGGGAGCTGAGAAATTCCAGCTGTCACCATTGGCTGAATTGGAAACTGTTTTTAATTGTTTTATATTTAAGCCCCGAGTCACTTTAAAGGGGATCTGAGATTTAATTTGTGATTGATGAGAATTTCAAAACTGATTCAAAACTGTCACTCCAACAACGTAATTCATGATCACACAGGCAGACATCTCATGGTGGAATAATCAGAATCAGTTAAGGCTCTGCTTCTGCTCCTTCCCGCTCTGTTTTTTTTAGAAGGGGCAGGGCTTTCTCCTACCTCCTGCTACCCAACGTGCACACAAGCGCTGATGCAACGGTCTTACAAAAGTGCAACATCTCTGGTTGCTTCCTACTTTCCACCTCACCGTATAGCGCTTTAATGTTTGGCATCGAAACTTTTAAGGGGGGCTGAGATTTGCTTTGCTTTAAAATATTCCAATTGTCACCATCGGCTGAATTGAAAACTGATTTTAATCTGTTTACGTTTAAACACTGAATCACTTTAAAGGAGCGTTGAGATTTAATTTGTGATCTGTGACATTTTCAAAACTAATTCAAAGATGCACTTTATCAGCGTAATTCGAGATCACATAGGAAGGCATCTCAAGGCGGAGTAATCGTAGTCAGTCAGGGCTCTGCTTCGGCTCCTGTCCACTCTCGTTGTTTAGAAGAGGTAGGGCTTTCTCCTACATCCTTCTACATAATGTGCACACAAGTCCGAAGGCGCACCAAAGGCAAGCCCGTCTGCTCCCATCTGCGCCAGAACTCCTGGCCAAAACACCCCTCGGAGGTACTCGAGGGAACAGCTCTGTGCAATTAACAAGCAAGGTAGGAATGTTTTGTGCAATACGTTATGTATTAATAAGCATTGATAGTAAGGAGTGTCATCTTGAGTAGGCTCGACTACTGCAATGCTCTGTTGCTGGAGTCCCTAAGGTGTTTGATTGGGAGACTCCAGAGAATCCAGATGATGGCGGCCAAATTAACCTTAATGAGGTCAAGATGCTCGTCAGCCTCCCAGGCACTCATGGAGCTTCATTGGCTCCCAGTCCTACAGAGGATACAATTCAAGTCGCTTTGTATTGTTTTTACATCTCTGCATGACCTGGGGCCTAAACTGTCGCAGAACAAATTTGAATGGTATGTCCCCACTCGTAGTCTTCAGTCTTCCTCAGCTAAATTGGTGAAAGTCCCTAGATTCCAAAGAATTAAAGAGGGAAGAAGAGCCTTTACCATCGCAGCAGCTCAACTTTGGAATAAACTTCCAACTGACTTGAGACAGATGGAAGACCTGCTGCAGTTTAGGAAGAAAATAAAGACCTGGCTCTTTCCCAGGATATAATCTCCAATCCTCCTATAGTCTTTGGAACCTTGTCACTCACACGGCACTGATGATGGTTTGACACACGTATCTTAGTGCCAGGATACCCGTTAGCTCTCCCTTGTTCCAGAACTGAAGACTGTTTAGTAAAATTATCTTGTGTTCTGCTTAATACTAGCTTGTTAGTTAAACATAAATACGAATTCACTGAAGTTATGGTCAATCACTCCCTAGAGATAGTTTATGTCACAGAAACATGGGCCAATCAGAGCTTTAGCCCTGACCTAGCAGTCGCCACTCCAGCTCACTGCACTAATTTTAGGCTGGATCGTACTTCTAAATACGGTGTGGGATTGGTGGTTATTTACTGTTTTGGAAATTCCATTTGAATCTGTTACTCACATAGATTGTGAGGCTCTCACATTTAAATGCAAGCTTTACAATCACTATGGGGCCGATTCCGATCCTGGAAAAAAAACGTCGGTACGATTTTCATCCGGAGCCATTGCCGTACGATTCGTACCTGTCCGTCTGAGTCGCGTAGTACGATCCGTATTCCGTCAATCCGTCTGAATCGTCGCGATCCGTACGTATTGCAAGGCTGAAACAGTGAACCGTACGACTTGTACACATGCCGTATGACCCGATGAGTACGATCCGGACCGGGGTATGAGGACGCGATTTGTACGGTCTGTGTCAGGTAAGGGTGATTCGTACGGAAAAGCACACAATCACGTAAACACCGTGCGGTGCGTACACCCCATGATAGCAGGGGTATGGTGCGTACCCCTGCGATCTTGGGGTGTACGCACCGTACCCTGCGATCGCAGGGTGTACACACCGTACACCCAGCGAACATGGGGTACGGTGCGTACACCCCGTGATCGCCGGGGTATGCACCGTACCCCTGCGATCATGGGGTATACGCACCGTACCCGGGGCGGCCGTTCCGTACCTGTTTCGGCGCGAACTCTGCTTTTACGGCTGTTTTCAGCTCCCATAGAAAAAGGGTCGTACGGTGCGTACACAACACGAATCGTACTTGCCGGATCTGAAAAAGCAGCCGCGATCCGTACAGATGTTGCGTACAGCGGGTTCCGAGGGAGATTCGTACGGGGATTTGATTCGTACGGTCTCTGTACGATTCGTACGGAGTCCAGCTCCTGGTACGAATCGTACTTCGTCGTATGTACGGGGACGTTGCAGGGTACGATTTGTACGGGAAAAATGCTCCGAACGGCTATTCGGAGCATTTTTTCCCGAATCGGAATCGACCCCTGTGTGTTTAATGATCTGCTAATTCATCGGCCTCCTGGCCCGAGTGCAAATTTGCTACATTGAGTAAATGGATTCACTGGAACATGTATGCAGCTCCCTAACTTTACAATTTTAGGTGATTTTAACTTTCATTTAGAGGATTTAACTAATAAGCATACAGAACAATTAACTAATAACATGCTCTGCTTTGATCCTAAACAATTGGTTAACTCCATCGCCCACTCAGCAGGCCATACACTTGAAGGCATTTTGTCTAGCAACATGGACTTATAATTAAAATCTATGTTCCCGTTGACTTGGTCTGTTCACAAAGCAAACAGCTTTACCTTAAAAATCCTTGCAAAAAGTACACTAGCTTATAAAACCGCACAAAATATTAAATCCCATGCAAGGCATAAAATCAATTGAAAAAACTTTCTGAAATACTATGAGACTCACAAACTACTCTTTTGCGAATTCCCCCTCCTCAATGTAAAGAGGATAACCAAATTAATTGAGTGCAGCATTTCAGGTGACCCCTCTGACCCATGTCCCCCAAAACTCTTCACGCTTTAGCTGGAACAATGGCAGCTCACCTTACCAATCTCCTTAATGGAATAATCCTGGCTGGATATTTTCCTAATGATTGGAAAATGGCCTCTATCCCTCCTTTGATTAAAAAACTCTGTCTTAAACCTAATGAGGTAAAACGTTATTGAACCATTTCCCGTCTCCCTATGCCAGCAAAAAGTTTCGAAAAACACCTAAATACAGAACTCTCATCCTTTAAGAAGAAATATTAAGTACTGGATAGTGCTCAATATGGTTTTTGGAAAAGCCATATTACAGATTTCACTCTGATTACTATAACAGAGGAAATCAGAGTGATTGTGGATAAGGGTGGAAAGGCGGCTACGTTCCATTTGGATATATCTACAGGTTTCAACACTGTTAGCCATCAAGTGCTTATTGAATGGCTAGAGATTATAGGAATAGGCAATTCGACCCTAGATTTGTTAAGCTCCTTTCTTACCGACAGAGGACAATCAGTCTCTCAAGGAGAATTTACATCTGAGTCCTTCTCATTGCCTTGTGAAGTCCCCCAGGGGTCTTCATTGAGCTCTATGCTCTTTAATATGTATGTAGTACCATTGGCCAAACTGATTCGATCTTATGGTTTTTCTACAGTCTCATACGCAGATGACACTCAAATTTTGTAGTTTTGATTTCGAGTAACCCTGATGAGGTTGCAAATCACTTCAACAATTGCATGAGAGTGGTAATTAGATGGATGAGACGGTGCACAGTCAAAATATCGAGTTTGAAATATCGACCTACAAAAATATCGAGTTGGAAATATCTAAGGTACAGAATATCGAGGTCAAGAATATTGTTGGACAGAATATCGACCCTAAGGTAAGTAATATCGATTTTGTTTATATCTATTTAAGTAATATCGAAGTTACTGATATCGATATTTGTATTATTGTTATGTATATTATTATGTATGTGTAATATTTTTTTTGTTAAGTATTTTACTTGTTTTAAATTATATGTGTATTATTTTTATATATTAATAATGTTATTTTTAAGTAAATTTTATGTTTTAGTACCGCAGCTGGTTGTGGGTTTATAGGGGAATAGGGTGGGAAGTAATTTAAATATACTAAATTAATTATTAATTTTTAGGAATTATAAATTAATTTGAATTAATTTTTGTGTTTATTTCTGTAGCTGGTTGTGGGTTTATAGGGGAATTGGGTGGGAAGTAATTTAATTGTAATTAATTAATGATTTATTTTTATTTATTGGTATGGATAATTACATTATCTATACTAATATAATAAAGAGAGAGCCCAAACCTTTGAGGCGGGTAATCTCAGGAACTACAGCACCAATCACAACACCCAATAAAGCGTTGGAAAGGGCAGTTGCAGCAGAAGGACATAGGCTATGCCAGCAAAGTAGTCCCTTGTGGGCGTGTCTGTGTTGTGCTGTGGGCGTGTGCTGGGGGCGTGACAAACGCTTGGGGCGTGTGGTACGTTCCGCCCTTCATGCCATGTCTCATATTGTGTGCTAATCCCACCCTGCTCCCTTTAAATACCCCTGCACCCCATAATCATAACCAACCCTTACTCCTTAAAATACCCCAACACCCTTAAACACTAACCCATCTTAACCCTATAAATATACCCTGTACCCCAAAACCCAAACCTATCCCTAAACCCTAAAAATACCCCTGTACCCCAAAACCCAAACCTAGCCCTGAACCCTATATATACCCCTGTACCTCAAACCCCAAACCTACCCCTGAACCCTAAAAATACCCCTGTACCCCAAAACCCAAACCTAGCTCTGAACCCTAAAAATACCACTGTACCCCAAAACCACCCCTGAACCCTAAAATACCCCTGTACCCCAAAACCCAAACCTAGCCCTGAACCCTTAAAATACCCCTATACTCCAAAACCCAAACCTACCCCTGAACCCTAAAAATACCCCTGTACCCCAAAACCCAAACATAGCCCCGAACCCTAAAAATAACCCTGTACCCCAAAACCCAAACCTACCCCTAAACCCTAAAATACCCCCGTACCCCAAAACCTAAACCTAGCCTGAACCCTAAAACTACCCCTGCACCCCAAAACCCAGACCTAGCCCTGAACCCTAAAAATAGCCCTGTACCCTAAAACCCATACCTATCCCTAAACCCTAAAACTACCCCTGTACCCCATAACCCAAAGCTATATCTGAACCCTTAAAATACCCAAACACCCCAAAACATATAACTCAGTACCCCAAAACATATACCCCTATACCCATACTTACCTTATCCAAACATTAAAAAAACATGCTTTTACCATTCATGCATTTACAACGAATTTAGTTGTAAATGTATGCGTGGTAAAAGCATATAAATTGTAATGCCATGCGTTATAATGGCATTGCGGAGTCATGGTACTTTCGTAATGAAAGTATGTAGAGTGATGGTATGCGGAAAGAAAGTTGCGGATTAATGGGTGTTTACCCTTCCCCGGTAAGTACATTGGTGGCACGGCGGCCCACATCTCCAGCAACATACTCATATGTTTTCACCACCCATTTGAAAAATGCACAGGTCTCTCTCATTGATGGCCAGCACCGACATACACTT
Source organism: Lissotriton vulgaris (assembly GCF_964263255.1). NCBI lineage: Eukaryota > Metazoa > Chordata > Amphibia > Caudata > Salamandridae > Lissotriton > Lissotriton vulgaris. Next base: position 152,294,077 of record NC_141696.1, on the reverse strand, counting down.
TTAGACACACCTCCCGCCACAAGTTCTAGAATTGCGAGCTTTAGAGCTGGGGAGCTACGTTTGTATCTCGGCATCAGCTCAACGTCCTGTGATTGCAGGCAAATCGCTTTGTCTCCCCGTGCCTACCACAAATGAATGTGTTCTTCTGTAATATAAATTGTACTCATGTCATGTTGTCGAGTTCTTGCTGTATAATATTGCAAGGAAAAATAAAGTAAGGAAACTCGAGTTCACACACTACTGAACGCGCACTCTTAAGTACATCAGCAGTGAACTGTGAATCGGAGCGTTTCACAGGCCTGTCACAGATAAGAAATGCTATGAAAACAAAATCCTACAAAACAATATACTACTGGCCGGCAGCAATTCATACCCGGACAACGTCGGGACGGGCTGCTAGTTTTTAATAAATTAATAATTGGCAAATAATTATTTTAATTGATAATTAATTTTTTTAATTGGTAATTAATGTTTTTAATTGGCAAACAATTTTTTTAATTGGTAATTCATTTTGTTAATTGGCAATTACTATTCTTAATTGGTAATTAATTTGTATTAATTGGAAAATATTTTTAATTAATTGGTAATCAATGTTTCATAAAAAGTATTATTTGGTATGAAAAATAATTTTATTGTTTAATATTTTTTTCAATAATTAATATTTTTTTAATGAAAAATATTTTATTGTTCAATATTTATTATTTGGTGACTAATATTTAATAATTATTATTCATTGGTATTCATTGTTAATTTATTGTTACGTTATTGTTAATTAATTATTCAATTGTAATTATGTTTTTAATAATTATTAATGGGTATTTGTAAATGATGTAGAGTTATTAAAAAATTAAATTATTTATTATTTTAAATACAAAAATTATTTATAAGTACGTTATATTTAAATTCTATGCTATCTAATGTTTTCCCTACTGTAGCACCCTCTGGAGTTGGAATAGTAATTTTTACCACCACCCTATCCAACGTTTTCTCTACTGTAGCACCCTCTGGAGCTGGAATAGTAATTTTTACCCCTACGCTATCCAATGCTTTCCCTACTGTTGCCCTCTCTGGAGTTGGAATATTGATTTTTACCCCTACGCTATCCAGCGCTTTCCCTACTGTAGCATCCTCTGGAGTTGGAATATTAATTTTTACCACTACGCTATCCAACGCTTTCCCTACTGTTGCACCCTCTGGAGCTGGAATAGTAATTTTTACCACTACGCTAGCCAACGCTTTCCCTACTGTTGCACCCTCTGGATTTGGAATAGTCATTTTTACCACTACGCTATCCAACACTTTCCCTACTGTTGCACCCTCTGGAGTTGGAATAGTAATTTTTACCCTTAAGCTATCCAATGCTTTCCCTACTGTTGCACCCTCTGGAGTTGGAATAGTAATTTTTACCCCTACGCTATCCAACGCTTTCCCTACTGTAGCACCGTCTGGAGTTGGAATATTAATTTTTACCCCTACACTATCCAACGTTTTCCCTACTGTTGCCCCCTCTGAAGTTGGAATAGTAATTTTTACCCCTACGCTATCCAACGCTTTCCCTACTGTTGCATTTTCTGAAGTTGGAATAGTAATTTTAAGTGTTACGCTATCCAATGTTATTTTTACTGTAGTTTTTTTGGGACTTTGAATAGTAGTTTTATATTTTTAGCTATTTAATATTATTATTAATATTTTTGATAATGTAGTATATTATTAGTTTTAAAAATATTGAAAGTATATATATATATTTTTTTTTTAATATAATTATTTACTTTTTATTTATGTTATTGATTTATGTGTGTAGATCTATTTGTACTTTATAATACTTTTTAATCATTTATAAGTTATTAAAATAATTATTAAAACTTATTAAGTATATATTATAATTTTTATGTATATGTTTAATTAATGTTATATTATTGTATATGTATTATTTATTAATTTTAAACATTATTAAATATTTTTAACCATGTTTATTTGGTTTATAACTATCATTTACTTTATTTTACACTTTTTTTATTTAAAAAAAACAATATTTTTAATTACAATATTTTTAACATCTATATTTTGGTTTCGATATTTTTGTTCTTACCATGTTGTAGATAGGCTGTCGATATTCTTGTCTCCGATATTCCAACGTCGATTTTTCTGTAGGTCGATATTTTTTCCATCGATATTGTGTATGTGATCCGGATGAGAGACAACTGTCTTGTAGTGAAGACACGGTTCAGCTTGCACACATTGCTATGTTAGCATATGCGTATTAAAAGTTAAACGCCATTTTGCCGCTTTGCAGCTTTTGCACACAACACTACATGTAACTGTTGTTGAAAGTTAAACTGCTTGATTTTCTTCACATGAGAACGGTCTTTTTTTCACATCCCTAGACTTACACTGCGTCCTTAGTCTGTACACTGAGTGCAGAAGTCTTCAAGGTCATAATAACAATGTATGCTGTGATTCAGGTTGATCCACCCACGCTCTAGACACAACACGCACACAGCTGCATCCAACTGAAATTCTAGTGACTTTAATATTGCATTGCATGCATGATTCGGGCACTTGAAGAAAAAACCTTTTCAGAGACAGAGAGCTTTGCTGATCCTAAGATGTGATTCACCTCTGCTGCTCTTGGAGGTATGGGGTTCCCCATTTAAGCCTAAGAGATCTTCTATTATTATAAAACCTAGTTCCTAGCAGGGGAGGGTGGTTCGCAAGGCGCTATATGACCTGTTTCTACTATTATTGTAATATGATTTCTCCCTTTGTGGTTTATGGAATTGCAACAATGCTGATTGTTTTATTTCTAATCATATGCCTGCTTATGTTAGCCAAAATACTACATCTTAGAGCACGTAGTTAACATTTAAACTTTTCTGTGTCTCTGATTACTCACGTTGTGGACTGGTATGAGAATATAAACGAAAGAGTGTTCTTGATTGCCACCATTCCTGAGAGTACCCTAAGTCGCGTATTCTGGGTTGTCTAATCATCGGTAGCTTCGCTATAGGACGGAGAGCTAATGAGACACTGATGCTAGTCGGATAGGGGTTCTGGGTACAGAGGTGAGTTTTTTGGTACACCACAATTCACTGAGGTCCTGGTTTCCTGTGCATAGTTCTGTGCATGAGCAGAATCCCCGCAACATGGCGCACCTAACATTTGGTCTTATATTTGAGACATTCGTGTAGTGCTTGTAATAATCCACAACACCCTCACTCCTGTTTCCGGTTGACAGAAGTGACAGATTAACCTACCTATATGGATAAATTATAGGTTCATTCAAGCTTGATAGTTTAAAAAGGTTCGTCTTTTGAATTATCTCCCGATTGCTTTTCTTCTCTGTGTCCTTATGGGTGAGATTGGAATAGCTCTGCATAGTCGTCTCCCGCTCTGGTGGCATTTGACGACGTTTGGGGTACCCGCTGATGGTATGGCTGTTCTTTACGTAGTGAGTGCCGATGCACTGTACCCCTTTGAGCTTTTTTACTCTTGGGTTACGTTTCCTGCAGTAAATGCGGATGATGAAACATTCCATACTAACACTCACACTGCACTACCTCTTTGAGCTTTTCTACTCTTGGGTTACGTTTCTTGCAGTAAATGCGGATGATGAAACGTTCCATACTTACACTCACACTGCACTGCCCAACTTGTATACACCTTATAGGACACATGAGATTCCGATATCTGCGTAGCAGCATCATATCTGGTTTAATGGTGCCCTTCCCCACGCCGTTACTCCGATTCGGCTAGCCCTTTGTCTATACCTGGGGCCACCTGGCCAGTGCTGGCTGGGTTCATACTGCATCCATAATATCTAATTGTCCTCAATAGCCGAGTTGCGACAACTCTATACCTCTGTTATCGGGGTACATAAAGCTTTAGTGCAATACGTTTCACGCAACATCCAGGTGGGGGCACCTGGGACTGCGACGCAACCAGTTGGACCGGCCATGATAAAAATTAGTCCCGTCATGGTTAATTCGGTAATGGGCAAGCGTCCCCAGGATATGGACGAGATGCCTTATTGGCTTGCTGAGGAATTTGACCAGCTAGAAGCAGTATTTCCTAATACGACTCCTGTGGAAAAGCACAGGATTCTGACCATTACTCTGCAGAAAAACTTAGTACCAGAGGTAACAGATTGTGAGAACTGGGGTAAAGTATTTGCAGTAGTCTATTTGAAGTGCTTCGGCACACTGTCCTACCCTCCGTGATCAAGCGTGTTCAGGATCAACACGGTCCAGAGGCGGCTGTTGAGTTGGGAAAGAGACTTGTCGGAGTGTTTGACGTAGTTGCTGATCTCATCCTTGCTGACGTTAAGGGAGATGCAGTTAACTTTCAGGTGTCTAATGCTTTGCGTCTCGTTGCCGAAGCTGATAAACCCCGGCAGTTACCGAAGATTATTGCGGATGCTTACAAGACCATTGGCCGCAATAGTTTGGGTGTTAAGCCTTTTGCTAAAACAGCAGCTCTACCGCAAAGTCAGACGGCTAAGTCTTCTAAAGACGACAGTCCCGTTTTTCAAAAACAAAATTGGAAAAATAAAAAACAGGGGAAGCAGCAACAGAAACAAGGATTGCGTCCTGCGTCACCAATACCAGTGTCTACTGAGCGCACATATGATTTGCATACCCGCGTGAGTATTAGGGGGTCGATTCCGATTTGGGAAAAACCACTCCAAATAGCCGTTCGGAGCGTTTTTCCCATACCAATCGTACCCTGCAACGTCCCCCGTTTGTACGACAAAGTACGATTCGTACCAGGAGCTCGACTCCGTACGAATCGTACAGAGACGTACGAATCAAATCCCCGTACGAATCTCCCACGGAACCCGCTGTACGCGACATCTGTACGGTTCGCGGCTGCTTTTTCCGACCCGGCAAGTACGATTCGTGATGGGTACGCACCGTACAACCCTTTTTCTACGGGAGCTGAAAACAGCTGTAAAAGCAGAGTTCGCCCCAAAACAGGTATGGAATGGCCCCCCCGGGTACGGTGCGTACACCCCATGATCGCAGGGGTACGGTGCGTACCCCTGTGTTCACGGGGTGTAGGCACCGCGATCTTGGGGTGTACGCACCAAACCCCATGTTTCGCTGGGTGTACGGTGTGCACACCCTGCGATCGCTGGGTACGGTGCGTACACCCCAAGATCGCAGGGGTACGCACCGTACCCCTGCTATCATGGGGTGTACGCACCGTACGGTGTGTAGGTGATTGTGTGCTTTTCCGTACGAATCGCCCTTACCTGACGTGGACCGTACGAATTGCGTCCTCATACCCCGGTCCGGATCGTACTCGTCGGATCGTACGGCTTGTGTACGAGTCGTGCGGTTCATTGTTTCAGCCTTGCAATACGTACAGATCGCGACGATTTGGATGGATTGACGGAATACGGATCGTACTACGCAACTCGGACAGACGGGTACGAATCGTACGGCGATGGCTCCGGATGAAAATCGTACCGACGTTTTTTTCCAGGATGTGAATCGGCCCCTAGGTCTCCTCATAGATTTCAGGTTCCTGATTAATGTTCTCCTCATTCTTCACAGGAAACATCGGTCTCACAAGCCGGTGGCGGAGATCACGGCAGAGGTCGGGGTGCACCACAAGGACGTGAGCAGGCCCGCCCAGCTGACGGTAAAGGCAAGCAGGACGACTTTCAATGTCAACGCCCTCAGTTTTAGAAAAATAAATTTGCTGTGTTAACAGCGAGGTATGCCACAGATAGTGAGAACACAGCTTCAGAACCAGACATGGGCACTAACGCTGCTATACAGTGCAGCAGAGATTAAAGTAGTATGGCAAGCACTGCGTCCGTATCTGAAGGCGACAGCAACTGACACGTTCATCACTGTAGAGAAAGCTGACACTAGAGTGGCCCCCCCTGACAGACTATATGAAATAGTCCTTTTAATTGAGGGTGACATACAACGTAAAATAAAAGGGATTTTTTGGGAAAGTCTGACTTCCACATATGACATTTTGTTAGCGGAGGCAGACTGGCCCCCACCTTTCATTTTGGCCACTCCAAGAGAAGAGGAGGTAATCATCCCTAGTTTCACACACACAGTGCACAAGGAGCAGGCGCAGAATTTTGCAGAAGAGTGGGCTCTGGCGCTTGTGCTGGCTTTGTACCATACTCAAAGTTAGGTGGGATAAGCTTTTGCCCAGGCATGAGATTTCATTGCGGTCAATGCCACAGCCAGAACCCCAATATCCCATGAGGCGAGAAGCAAAAGCTCTGGTTGCGGAGATCCTTGAACAATTGGAATATCAAGGTGTAATTGAAATGTGTGTCTGCCACGAATAATCCTCTTTTCACTGTGACCAAGCATGATGGGTCATACCGCCTAGTTTTGGATTATCGACATTTGAACTCTCATTGCCGGTCGTGCGCAGTACAGAATACCCACAGTTCTGCCCTAGTCGATAGTCTCGTGAGAAAAACGTTCAAAACCACACTTGACATTTTCAATGGCTGTTTTTTTAGCCATAATCTGTCCTCAATTAGTAGTCAGTGGACAGCCTTTACTTCGGGCGGCAAACAAAGACAGTTCAAAAGATTAGCCATGGGCTATAAAAACAGCCCAGACGTCTTTGCCCCTCGCGTAGTCTCTCTGTTAGAGAGACTAGACCCTGATGCATGCTCTTACGTTGATGATATATATCTCACTGACGACGAATTATGGCCGCATCTGTGTCACGTTGACCACATCATTGTTATGTTTTCGGACTTCGGTTACAAATGTAACTTTGCAAAATCACACATTGCAGAGTACACAGTGTTGTTTTGGGATTATGAGCTCTACAACGAAGGTCGATGTTTAGCACCTCACTTCCTGGAGAAATGTGCATGTTTGCGAGCTCCATCTACTCTGAAAACACTACAATCTTTGCTGGGTTTTCTGAATTTTGGGCGTACTTACATTCCCGATTATGCACAGCGTATCAAGCAGCTATATGCTTTGATACAACCTACTTTTACCAAATTATCCTGGCTACCTGAACATACAGCTAGACTGCAATCTTTGCAGGCTGATCTTCTTGAATCTAAGTTCTTACTGACACGTGACAACCACAAAAACCTGGTAATAAGAATTGTGCCAGGCACAGTGGGTTTCACGTACTTGACGTTTAATGAAGGAGTCACAGTCCCTATTGCTTACTAGTCACACTTGTACACTTCGGCTGAAATGCGATTTTTCTACTGTCGAGAAAGTTTTGACAGCAGTGCAGATGGCGATTGTTAAAGCACGAGCACTGTCACAGGGGAAACGCATGTTGGTTGCTACACCGTATCCTGCCCTGAGGCAGTGACGAAAGCCAGTGTACCGAATTCTAAAGCTTTGCTTCCACATTGGATACAATGGGCCACTTTACTGACATCTCCGGATGTCACGTTTATCTTTGATCCCTCATTGCATACTCAGGAGTTCTTAAAGTATGAATTTGTTCATCCTGCTCCGTTGTCCTTGCACCTGCTTGAGGATTACCATTGTATCATTTACACTGACAGGATCGTTGCATGCTTATTCAGCAGCCTGCGCAATAGTGGTTGGTACCATGGTGAATGTAGAATTCAAGTCTGGTGTCGTGCACACACAGACATTAGGGGACTGTACCTCCCAGTTGGCAGAGCTACGTGCTCTGGTGCTTGCACTAGAGTATGCTGATCACCGTGTGACTACTCTCGTTGTAAGTGACTCTTACTACTGTGTTCCGTCTTTCAATGACAATTTATTCTTTTGGACTCAGAATGACTATCGTGATTCCAAAGGTAGCGCAATCAAACACAAAATGCTTTGGGTTAGAGTTGCAGAACTTAAAGAGCGTCTGCCTCTCGTAAATGTAATTCATACTCTTGGTCACCAGTGCGTAGGAGCACACGCTGTTGGTAACTGTCTTGCTGACGAAGCAGCAAAGACAGCAGTGGCAACATATTTAGTAGCAGCAGTTACAAGATCCAAAAGTAAGATTGATGATGACATCTTGGCAGCTATTGCTGAAACAGAGAAGGGAAGTGATTACCCTAGAGGTTTCCCTTCTAAATACTCTTATCATTTAAGTCCTGATAAAGTTCCCTATGTGAGAATTAACGGCGTTGGTGACAGATTGATTCCTAACGCGGACCGCAGATTTTCCTTGATAACAGCCGCTCAGGAGGGCATGGCCTTGGCTCATGCCGGTGTTTCAGCGACTGTCTCTATCTTGCAGCAACATTACTGGTGGCGTGGATTGTACAAACAGACTCGCGATTATGTCTTTATTTGTGACATTTGACAGCAGATTAAACCTTGAACTGCTGCCCGTCCACCTCAAGCACAGTTGTACATATCTAATAAACCACTTGGGTGTGTTTATTTAGATCACTGCGGTCCTTTCTCTTCTTATACTGTGTATAAGTTCATCCTAGTTGCAGTGGATTCGGGCACACGCTTTTTATTGGTCTGGGCACAACGCAGCGCTGGTGCTCGAACTCTCATCAGGGATTTGCGTGTCTTTGTGGGAATTTTTGCATGCGGCACCCTTCATTCTGACCAAGGACGGGCGTTCACCTCTAAGGCGTACAAAGAAGCCATGAGGTCCTTGGGGGTGCAGGTCAAATTTTCGTCTCCATACTGGCCTGAGGGCAAATCTGTTGTGGAGCGGATGAACTGTGACTTACAGCAATCCTTGACAGCTAGAGTTTTAGGTACTGGCAGGAACTGGTTCGAGCATTTGTATAGCGTACAATGTGCACTTAATAATCTCCCTAGAAGGTCTCTGGGTGGGTGGACCCCATACGAAATGCTCTTTGTCATAAAAATGTTTGTCCCGGACCTTGAGGGTCTAGACATGGCGGCGTCAACCGCACCCTTTGACATAGATGATTATTCTACTGTATTACAAAACCTACAAGAGACACGAGACAGTCTTGCAAAGGAACACTTACCCTCCACAACTGATGCTGCACTTCAGATTCCGGTAGTTGGCTGTCTACCTCGAGTCGGTGACCTGGTTCGTGAGAAGGTAGAGAACAAGAAGGAGTTCGGCCCCTCTTATTTCGCACCTGTTCCAGTGCTTGGAATGCAGGGTACAAGAACAGTCATTTTACCTCCTCTTCCTGGTCGCAAGGATAACAGGTACATCTCCATTGACAATGTCAAATTACAACGAGTGACCGATTCTTCTTAGTATTACTCCAGCGGACTTTTGTCCAGCAATGCTGAGAAATTCTGTTTTTACCCCAGCTAACACCAACAGGCCTGACATTGTCATCGAGATGACTACAGTTACTAATCCATTATTGAATTCACCGGCTGGTGATCCGCATGAAAATACTGAGTATACCTATTCCACAGATGTGTCATTGCCTGGTGTGCAGACAAGTGCAATTGGCCAGTCACGTTTTTCATTTGACTCTGACTCTACAACATCAAGAGCCCCATCGAAAATTACAATTTTTTCTGTTTGGTTTAAAAGACATTTTTTAATTCCCCATTGGACTTACATTTGGCTGGTGCTCTTCTCCATTTTTTTATTCATGTCGATTGTATTTGTAGTTATGTTTTTTTGACTTGTACATGGACATTATCTTAAAGAAAGATCTTCAATTAGATTAATTGATGGAACTTTGGTACCCCACCGCTCTTCACGCAGAATGAAGAGGGACCAGACTTTTGTTAACATCACTGCCTGGCCTGTATTGGATGGGATTGTTTGGGATGCTGTAAAATTTCAAATTCATGGCCCAATAAAGGTGATAAATGTCCCCAATGTACTGCGTATTTCTATGGGGGATGTGGTTAAACAAAATATATGCTCTGATGATTTGGATGTTGTAGTCATTCACCGAACAGCATACAGTTTGAAGAGTGGTTTATTTGTAGAAAAGACTACACAGCTGATCATCTGCTAGCCACATCCATCTTCCAAGTCAGTTGGCTATTCAGAGTTGAAACATAACATTCTAAGTGTAACAAGAAGCAGTGACATCACAGACTCAATGTAACCAGGCGGATGATGAATGCTGTATATAACATTGAACATAGAAAATAACATAACTCCTTTTCTCCTACCCAAAGCAAAACAAAGAACAACAAAATAAATAATACAGTGCTAAATAAAAATACAACAGTACAAAATCTTAAACCTCGTAATACAAAAATATAAAATCTTAATCACGAAACCTCCGAGGAGTAACAGGAACCCTAGAGCTCTTCCTACGTTGTCCAAGGGAAGGAGTAAAAGAACCCTCCTGTCCATTTGAACTTGGAACTTCAGGAATTGGGCAAGATCTAGTCTTGACCAATTTGGATAGATTCCACCAACAACCACCCTCCACCTGGACAGCATTGTTGCAAATTCTAATAACCTTGACAGGTTCACCAAATTTACATTTGCCTTTCTTGGTGTTCACAGGATTCTTGATGCGAACAAAATCACCGACACAAAGAGAAACCATCTTGACACCTTTTTTTCTGTCAAACCATGTTTTTTCTTTTCCCTGTGCAATATCAGAATTGGTCTTAACCTTTTCCATCAGGGATTCAACATTCGTCAGAGAATCTATCCATTTCCCCATCCATCCAGGTCGAAAACTAGCATTAGCCTTTTTTCCCCCTTAACACATCCAAAGGAGAAGTATTAGTGGATGAATGAGGCATGGTTCTGTAGAACCACAACATACTTTTGAGTGAGTTAAAAACATCATGTTTACCATTCATAGCCCACTTGACACATTCACCCACAACTCTGTTCATTCTCTCCACGAGACCATTGGTCTGTGGGTGATATAAAGAGCTTCTAAGATGTTAATTCCACTCGAATTAAGAAAAGACTGGAATTCTTCACTTAAAAATTGAGTTCCATTATCAGAAACCAAAAATTGAGGAAACCCTTCCCTCAAAAATATCTCTTTGAGAAACTTGACAACGCTAGAAGAACTGGCCTCTCTGACCACCTTAATTTCCTGCCATTTAGAAGCATAGGCTGTTAAAACAATAATGAACTTCATTCCTTCATTCCTAAATCTCATATGGTCCCATGATGTCAATTCCTACTTTAACCCATGGACCAGATGGACATTCAATTGGAGATAGAGGTGGAGTGACAACCTTCAATGTTTTCTCTGACGAGCAGCACGCAGGACAATTTTCAACTGTCGTGCTGATCTCATCATCCATGCTGGGCCACCAGAATCTTGGCGGGCATGCCGTTTAGTGAGGGTGATGCCCAAATGTCCCTCATGAGCTTCTTTGATAATAGTAGGCCTAAGAGAATGAGGTGGAATAAGCTTATCACATCTCATGAGTAAACCATCTTCTACTGATATTTCCGACTCAACTTTCCAATATGGTTGTAGTATGCTCGGCAAAGATTTCTCTTTTGGCCAACTATTTTTGACAAGCATGCATACTTGTTGGAGAAGACTATCTCCTAAAAAAGCTGTCCTCCAATCTGCTTCAGAACCAACTGCAAGAACAGAAATATCTAGAGAGGCCACAAAACAATCCTCAGCATCTTCTTCATTTAAATCTTGAAAACTGGTCCCTTCACCAAACCCACTACTCTGAGGAAAATGTGAGAGAAAATCAGCTCTTGTGTTCTTTCCCCCAGCAATATGTGATACCTCAAATTGATACTGAAGAAGCTTGCTGACCATTCTGGTAATCCTTGGTGGCAACATTTACTGGGACCAGACGTTAATATTGAAACAAATGGCTTATGATCAGTGATCAAATTAAAACGTCTTCCCCATACATAGGGCCGATATTTACCAATAGCCCATAAACAAGCAAGTAACTCTTTCTCAATTACAGAGTACTAGACTTCAGCACTCCTGAGTACTCTTGAAGCAAATGCAACCGTGTTTTCCTGACTACCACACTGCTGTGTAAGAATGGCCCCTAGACCAACCTGACTGGCATCTACAGTTATACAGCTAGGTAAATGGTCAAAAGGGAGTAAGAGCATCACTTTACTTTAAGGAACTCTTAACTTCTTTAAATGCACGATCACACTCTTGACACCACAGAGTAAAGTAAAAACCACTTCCACCAACTTGCGCTGTGCCTGAAGGTCTGCTCGAAACACCAACAGCCGCTGAAGTAAGGAAACTAACCAGGTGGAAGTAGGCAAGTCAAGAACTACCACAGTCTCACAGAAAAGCAGTCACGCAGCTTGGATCGATGCAGAACGAAAATGTAGACTGCTCCAAACTGTACCATCTAGCGCAGCGAAGCGTGAGAGCTTAAGGTAGGTAAGCCAGCTATATTTGAAGTTGAAATATGTTGATGATGAATGTAAAGCAAGCATTTGAAGCAGATGATGAATATTGAAAATGCCCAAAATTATTGAGGCGTGGGTTCTGCTGTGTACTCAAATCGTCGCCAAAAATCTGTAGTAATTCACTCAACAGCATACAGTTTGAAGAGTGATTTATTTGTAGAAAAGACTACACAGCTGATAATCTGCTAGACACATTCATCTTCCAAGTCAGTTGGCTATTCAGAGTTGAAACATAACATTCTAAGTGTAACAAGAAGAGGGGGGGAGAGATGAACCTCTCTCAGGTACCTCGTTAGAGTCTTTATTCCTTACGATGGCATCCGACATTAAAAATGGTTTTGCAATCTCAGAGTCAAACCAGGGAGAAATCAGGGTTTTTTTGCGAATCCTTAGAGAAAAAGCTTGATATTCTAAATTCCAGGACGGAAGTCTTAGAAAAATCGGTGGGAGAACTTAAATTAGATCTAGTAATGGCTAAAGATGACATCTCCTCACTCAAAAAAGAGGAAGCTGTACTCCGAGATCGAATGGAATCTTTAGAGAACTACTCTCGGGGCAATAATTTGCGCATTTTGAAGGTGCTTGAAGGTAAAGAAGGGGAGGACTTAAAATCCTTCATTGTGGCCCTCATCAAGGAAGCTGTGCAGATCGAGGTATCAGAAGGGGAATTGAGGCGAGATATCCAGAGGATACACAGAGACCCTTTTAGGAGAAATCCTAATAGTACAAAACCAAGGAAGATTTTGATAAATTTCCTCACCTTTGAATTAAAAGAGAGAATATTAACTGCAGCACGTAAATTGAAATCTTTGAAATCAAAGGACTTCTCTTTTGAGATCAGGTCGGATCTTGCACGTGTCACTCTAGATCGCCAATGGGAGCTGGGAAAAAGAATGAATGATTTTAAGAAGTTGGGAGCTGTGGTCCAACTCAAGTTCCCAGCGCAACTGAGGATTATGCTTAATAACAAGATGCATAATGTACGATCTGTGCAGGAGGTGGATGATTTATTAGAGAGCCTAAAATAAAAGAAAATAATCTTTTTTACACAACGTTAAAATAGGTACACTGCACGGTTTATTTGCCAGAATTGGAGAGAGGCACCATAGAAGCTGGTTAAGTTTTATCCCATTAGATGAAGATATAGTTAGTATACACTGGGTAAATATGAGTAAGTTAGATTTTTTCGAAATACATTTATGCTTTTCACGTTAGCACTGTCATAAAATCAAAATCAAAAATAGATAAATAAATAAGTACATAAATAAATAAATAAATGAGGCAAAGTAGGGTCTACTGGCTGGCAGAACCTGGACTCTCCAGGTAAATAGGGGTTGGGTTCTCCAAGGGGGGGGCTAGAGGGAGGGTGGAGCGAGCACGGGTGAGGGAGCAGAGGTTTAAAAAAGAGAAAACATGTCTCATTCATCTTCTAGTCCCTTTAGGTTTCCTAAGCCACTGTTTTTGGTCAGGTATGGATTTCTTGCAGGATGAGGTTGGGTCAATTGGTGGTTTTCTCAATTCCCCATGAGTACGCTTCAATGCTTATCATGGAACGTAAATGGCCTCCGAGTTAAGAACAGGAGAGAAATGTTTTTACAATATCTGAAAGATTCACCCGCACACATAATTATTCTGCAGGAAACCCACCTTACTAAAAAAGAAACTACTGAAATGTGTCGGAAGCTTAGGTGGGTGGAACACTATCTCTGTTCTGATCAATCTGCAAACGTTAGGGGAGTAGCCATATTAATCAAAAAGACAGCAAATGTTAAGCTTTCCGATATGAAGACAGACTCAAGTGGTAGATGGGTCATAGCGACGATTGTGGTGGAGAGTGTCCCTATTACCATAGTTGGGTATTATGGTCCTAATCAGGATGATCCTTCAACTTTAAAAACAATTTTTCTGAATTTGTTGGGGCTTCCAGATAGGATAATTTTTGCAGTAGATTTTAAAATAGTTTTAAATCCTCTGTGGGATAAATCCCCAAATAGCAGGGCTAATATCCCGTCCAAATCTAGGACCTATCTGAAAACAATGATGAGGCAAAATGCGCTAATTGATATTTGGAGGGTGAGGTCTGGAAACCAGATGGGCGTGTCTTTCTATAACAAAAAGTACAGACACAAGTCTAGGATAGACTATATTTTAATCAGTAATGATCTAAGAAGCAACATCAAAGATATAGGCTATCTGACTCCTCACCTTTCAGATCATGCGGCTGTGTGGATGGAATGGGATCTTGTAGGAAAAGCCCAGCAGAAGGTTTGGTCGTTTGATCGTACTATCCTTTTAGACAAAGAGGGTATTACTTATCTGACCCAGGAAATTAAATCTTTCCTAGATATCAACATTGGCTCTGCAGATGTCATGGTGGTCTGGGACGCTCCAATATCTTTTCTGAGGGGTTTGGCCACAAACAGGACCTCGTATAAAAAATAGGAAATATAGGGAGGAAATTTCACTCATAGAGAGCCAAATGAAAGAGGTGGAAAACAGCATTGCGAAAGAAACAGATCAAGAGCTAATTCAATCATTAATCGACAAATTAGATTCACTAAAAGCGCTTCTGGAGAGCATAGTCCAGGCTAGAGTCTCCAGCTGGTGGGAGGTGAGCAGGCTGGCTCATTTTGAATATGGCGAGGGGGCCGTTAGAATACTTGCCTGGAAGGCCAAATCAGACAGAGTGCGAAATTTGATTAAGGAAATAGAGGTTGAGGGTTTAAACACATCTACAAGTAATGAAGAGGAGATAAGATGCCTTCCATTCCTTCTTTAAAGAATTATATGATGAGGAAAACAGCCTAGACAAAACCATTGCTAGAGATTGGTTAAATTCAGTCCACCTCCCAGCTTTGGAACTTATTGAGCGGCAAAATCTAGAGGCTGAAATTTCGCAGCAGGACGTCAGGAAGGTTCTCTCCTCTTGTAAAACTGGGAAGGCGGCGGGGCCGGATGGCCTTCCGGCCGAAGTCTACAAAGCTATGGGCGAAGTCATAATTCCTTTTATGACCATACTTTTTTAAAAGGTTCTAATAGATGGGGTAAAACCGCCTTTATCGTGGGGGGAGGCAAATATCACTTTGGTTTTGAAACCAGGAAAACCCCCTACCAACTGTGGGTCGAAAAGACTGATTTCGCTCCTAAACGCTGAATATAAGGTATTTACTAGGATTCTTGTTGATAGATTAGGAGCATTTGTAGGTGACTTGCTCCATACTGACCAGAAGGGGTTTATAAAAGGCAGAAATCTTTTTGACCTTACACATGATTTGATAGGCGCGATTGATCTTTCCTCAAATTTTACCCTTCCGCTGGCTGCCATGACACTCGATGAGACAAAAGCATTCGACAGGGTAAATTGGAATTATCGCGCTGCTGTTTTAGAGAAATTACACTTTGGTCCAAATTTCTGCCGAACTGTTAAACTCTTATATAGTGATCCGTCGGCAAGGCTGGTGGTTAATGGAAATCTGACCGCGCCTTTCAGCATTAAGAGAGGAACAAGGCAGGGCTGCCCTCTTTCCCCCCTCCTCTTTGACTTGTATATCAAGCCATTTGCGCAGAGTATTAGGGGGGAGCGAGCTATATTACCATTCAAGAGCGGCAGTTGGGAGAGAAAGGTAGCCCTCTATGCAGATGATATTTTAATCCTGTCATCAGATCTTGAGACGTCTTTTCCCCAAGTTATCAGACTAGCAGAGGAGTTTGGTAGAGTGTCCAGATATGAAGTTAACGCAGGAAAGACTGAAATCATGGCCTGGAACCTGCCAAAGGGCAGATATCACACTAAACAGGAGATGAGGTACTTGGGAGTTAAAATCGTCCCTAGCATTGAGGAGATAGCTAAGGTAAATCTTTCTAACATTCTTAAGGAGAGCCAAAACCAAATGAGAGCCTGGGCCCATCTCCCCTTGGTCATTTTAGGCAGGGTAAACCCGATAAAATGGTAATTCTACCAAGAGTAACTTTTCTCTTTAATACCATCCCACTATATTTTGAAAAAAAATTGATTGACAGATTTCAGCAGGCAATAAACTCATTTGTGTGGGCCTATAAGGCAACCAGGATGTCCTGGAAAAAATTGAGACGGAGGAGGGAAAAGGGTGGTCTTGCACTCCTGGATGTGCAGTACTATGCGTGGGCATTTCAACTAAACCCCTCGAGAATGCTTTTAAAATCCCCAGACTTTTCAGACAGAGGGATAATATTTAGAGCAATGCTTGAAATGGGAGGGCTTCCCCAGGAAGCTTTTCTTTTATAATATGGAGACAAATTTTTTTTCAAAAACTTTAGACTTAAAGTCCTATGGGGAGCTGCCCAAATATGGGAGAGAATTAAAGCATTACCAGGTCTTGAACATTTCTCTAGATTAGCTCCATGGTGTGACAGCCCGGGGTCACCTAGCTGCTTACAGGATATGCTGGCTATACCATTGAAAACAGGGGGCTTAGTAACATGGGGTGACTTAACTAAAGACGGTTCCCTCCTTTCTTGGGTATCACTTGACGAGAAATTGGAAGGGGGCATTTCGAGATTTAAGTATATCCAGTTAAAAAGTTGGTCCGAAAATCATAAAAAAACGATTGGACTGGGGAATGATCTTGAAGAACATCTTGTTAAAAAGCCAGCTGGTAATAAGGAGGTAGCGTCTTTCTACTGGGCAATTGAGGAGGCAATTGATGGAGATTTTAGACTTGCCAGATAATTATGGGAAGAATCTATTTTGGAGGAAGATTGTACTGAGATGTGGCAGGTCTTATACAACACTTTGTTCTCAGTTGTGAAGCCAGCTTGGCTGAGAAGAAACCATTATTTCACCACTCATAGGGCTTATCTTTCCCCAGCCAGACTTTCCAAGATGACCAACGGCCCACCTGCCAGATGTAAAAAATGCGGAATGGAAAGGGCCCCGGACACACACATGTTTTGGACTTGTCCTGCTATTACGGTTTTTTGGCAAAATGTGGCTTCTACTATAAAATCAATTTTAGGATATCCAGTACATTTTACTCTTAGTCTAATTACCCGTTACAGTAGGAGTTTCCTCTTTTTTGCCATTTTGTTAGCTAGTCGAGAAATTTGCAGGAAATGGGCGGAGGCTTTGCCCCCCACACATTCGGATTGGCTTACATCGGTGTACAAAACATCTAGAATCGACCTGGCCAGATTAAAGAATAGCAAGAAGAGAGCTGTCTGGGACTGCCTGTTAAATTGGTCTTCAGCTCGGACAGAGATATAACTAACTGATTTGTCTCCGCACTGTGTAAGGAAAACCTTCTTTTGTCCTATGATTAGGCCTCATGGGAAGCTCTCAGAGACTTAGGTGGTCTCCCCTTGGTATCACAGGGTCATCAAGTTATAGTGAACCAAGGAGGGTACTATCTTAAACTACAGTCTTTGGTAAACGGTGTTGAGCACGACCACCCTCTCATAAACAACAAGAGGTCAGTCTCAGGTAGGATATAGGTAAACCACTGGTAGGCGGTAGTTATGGGAATGGGGCAGCACCCCACGAAAACAAAACATACCTCTCCAAAGTAAGTAACAGTGGAAACCTGCGGATCACCAGTCTGTGAGGGTCAGAGGCGAATGAGGACAAAAAAAAAAGAAGTAGTGACATCACAGACTCAATGACAGCTGTAACCAGGCGGATGATGAATGCTGCATATAACATTGAACATAGAATATAACAGATGTCCAGGCCGTAAAGGCCCTTTTTTCTAATTTGAAATACTATGCTGCATTTGATGCTGAAGATTTGTACTAAGACTCTGCTAATTATGCAGACTTATTCTGCTATCAGCACTATGGCAATCATTTCCTGCATAAAGCAAATACATTTAGAAATGTGGTTATTATACGCAATGGGAACATTGCCCAGCTCCAGTTGAAGGCAGTTCGAAAACTCTATTGAAATAATATACGTATTTTACTGATTTTAATCGATCCAATCCCGAAGTCTTTTATTTCAAAAAAGTCCTCTTCCAAAGTTAGACTCACCCACACTAAATTACTGTATTCGAAGTCCTTTATGGATCAATTAGCTATAGGGGGCTATGAGCTGTGGAAAGAAACAATTGATCTTAAATCTGTTTGGGGTTACAAAAGCTGGCAGGTACAAGGCACTGAAGCTTTGCATCGTGCAT
This sequence comes from Lissotriton vulgaris, assembly GCF_964263255.1. NCBI lineage: Eukaryota > Metazoa > Chordata > Amphibia > Caudata > Salamandridae > Lissotriton > Lissotriton vulgaris. The sequence goes on along the minus strand of NC_141696.1, from coordinate 152,275,652 downwards.
GTCTCATCCCTAACCACATGTTGTTTTTGAACTCTACGATTTCACAAACTACTTGCTGTGGATTGGCAACATCTAAAAAATGAATGCCCCTTCAATTCCTGACTTGGGGGCATACCCTACATGGTACAACCACGCTGATTGGGCCCTTGATGAATTGCAATCACTAGTAACAAATTCCTCCTTTAATTTTTCCAGCTTAGATCCTCAAGGTTGGGTATTATGGCAAAAAAGTTCAGATTCATGCCAACATTGTTTTCTGGGTCTGGCCCCAGGCTACACACAGGTTAGGGTGGACCCCTGTTTTGAAAACGCCCATTCTGTTACTACCTATTCTGTAGGCAAATTGTGTCAAAATTGGCGGAAACAATCCACCTTAGCGTCAGTTAAACATCATTTGTCCCAATTGACTGACGATGTTGATTTGAATGATTTTGTTAAAGGCCCTGGATATATGCTATTTACTACGAAGTTTGAAAATTGTCTCAAATTGAAGCAGCTTCTAGATTAAGGGCTATTGATCAAGCACATTTAGAAAAAGTGCTTGCTGTCTTGGATAATAGCATTAATACTCTTTCTTCCAGAATTTACACTTTAGATAATATTGCTTCATCTGTTGCCACCAGACTAAGCTGGGTCTGGTGGCTCAGTGGAATAAAGCAGCCAATGCAGGTGCCTGTGTTTGACCTAATGGTCACAGGTTCAAATCCTGGCAGGTCTACTCAGCCATTCATCCATTTGAGGTTGATAAAATGAGTACCATTGAGTTGGGTAACAATAAACATCCATTATTCAGCGCCAGGACAGGTTCGGATAATCGTGCGCTTTACAAATACACCTGTTATGTTGTTGATATTGTACAGGATGAAGAGTCTGTTTTGTACCATGGTCAAAATCAATTACGATCTATAATGAAGTTTGCTTGGACTTTACAAACTTTAAAATCTGGGAAAGTTCCTTGGGACAACATGAATATACCGCACTGAAGTGCATGCTCTTTTAAATACTGATCTCCCACTTCATTTTGGCGCTCTGATTCACACTATATTCAATGCCTCGTCAACAACTGGCTTGGTGCATTTTTTTAAAGTGGTGAGCTCCGGCCTTGTGACCTCATTCCAAACAATATTTGGTGTGATACCGGCATTTTTCCATTCTTTTTTTTCCAGCATCTTCGGCGGGTTAACATTAATTCTCGCCTTAGCTGCCGGTATGCTGCTGTTGATTTGTTTGCTCAGAAATGGCTGCACAATCTGTGCCACAAAACAGCCTGCCCCGGCTGTTCCAGCTTCGCAACCGGATGCTTGAATATTATGGAACACTACCTCTGGCAAACATGAGTGTAGCCTATGGATTATCATTTCGATTCTCGTACTTTACTGGCGTGCAACCCGTTTTCCATTGCCAGGATTGTTGTTTTGAATAGGCTTTGGATTTGTATCTCACCAATACGGCGTCTCCTGCCCCGGATTGTGATCGACTGATGAGTCCCTTAGTGGCCCATGAATTGAACTGTTTGGTATCGGGATTAGGACCTTTGCAGGTGCGCATGGAGTTCTAGGTAACTGGGATATATGTGCAGCGGCCCATGACTTCCTGGCACAAAGTTACCTTGAAGAACACGCAAGTTGTCCTCTCATGGTGCTAGAGGCTCAGGCTATCGAAGAACATGTATGTTCATTCACTTTATTAAATTCGATGGCTGAATCGTTTGCTGAAGATAACAATGACTTCTTTTTGGAGGCTGTTGCAACATATTGTGCCTATAAGCTGATGGATTGAATTGGCACTTTTACATCTTCAAAGCGTACTGTACTAGAAGAATTTTTTTTACGATTTTTTTCTTCTCCATGATGGGCAGTATACCACCCTTCTTGTTTTTTTTTTGCTTTTTTACCTAACAATTTCAAACTTATCACTTCTAATTATCCAGTTTGGCAACTTATGAACTTGGTTCTGTCTCACTCGAACTTGAACTCTGCGTTCCTAAATTGCTTCCCTTTTTATACGTGGTCCGATCAGGGGAGGGTGTAGTTAAGACAGGGTTCTGCTCGCACACATTACTATGTTAGCATAAGCGTATTAAAAGTTAAATACCATTTTGCCGCTTTGCAGCTTTTGCACACAACACTACATGTAACTGTTGTAAGTCAAACTGCTTGATTTTCTTCGCATGAGAATGGTCTGTTTTTCACATCCCTAGACTTACACCGCGACCTTAGTCTGTACACTGTGTGCAGAAGTGTTCAAGGCCATAATAACAATGTATGCTGTGATTCAGGTTGATTGGCCCACGCTCTAGACACAACACGCACACAGCTGCATCCAATTGAAATTCTAGTGCCTTTAATATTGCATTGCATGCATGATTCGGAACTTGGAGAAAAACCTTTCCAGCGACAGAGAGCTTTGCTGATCCTGAGATGTGATTCACCTCTGCTGATCTTGGAGGTATGGGGTTCCCCATTTAAGCCTAAGAGACCTTCTATTATTATAAAACCTAGTCCCTAGCAGGGGAGCATGGTTCACAAGGCGCTATATGACCTGCTTTCACTATCATTGTATTATGATTTCTCCCTTTGTGGTTTATGGAATTGCAACAATGCTGATTGTTTTATTTCTAATCATATGCCTGCTTATGTTAGCCAAAATACTGCATCTTAGAGCACGTAGTTAACATTTAAACTTTTCTGTGTCTCTGATTACTCACGTTGTGGACTGGTATGAGAATATAAACGAAAGAGTGTTCTTGATTCCCACCATTCCTGAGAGTATCCTAAGTCACTTGTTCTGGGTTGCCTAATCATTGGTAGCTTCGCTATAGGACGGAGAGCTAATGAGACACTGATGCTAGTTGGATAGGGGTTCTGGGTACTGAGGTGAGTTTTTTGGTACCCCACAATTCACTGAGGTCCTGGTTTCTTGTGCATAGTTCTGTGCATGAGCAGAATCCCCGCAACAGTCTCAAATTAAACTGGGATAAAACGGAGTCCTCCTATTCAGAAACGATACCTCCTCTTGAAATCTGTCCTAGTTGCCTCAACACCTGGGCCCTCTCCCTCCCCGGTCACAAAAGTTAGGAATCTGGGAGCAATCTTTGATGAAAAACTTACCTTTGCAGATCAGATAAATCATGTTACCTCCTCCTACTTTTTTCCTCCTAAGAACCTTGAGAAAGATCTTTCCATTCATCCGGTTAGAATTCCAAAAATACAGTAATCATTGCCTTTGTACTCTCTAGGATAGATTACCGTAATACCCTTTATATGGGCATCCAACAACAGCTGCTGAGCAAACTGCAGGTACTACAGAATGCAGTGGCTCCACTTCTTATGAAGATTACAACAATTAATTCAGTCTCCCAAGCCATAGTGAAGCAACACTGGATCCCTGTTAGTAAATGGGTAGCCTTTAAGGTGCTCTGCCTGGCTCACAAAGCCCTTCATGATACCGGCCCAGATTACCTCAGGAAGAAACACCGTTGTTACATCCCCACAAAAGTGCTTGGATCATCTTCTGCTAAAAATGTGGTAACTCTCAGGATCAAAAAAGTATCCTGGGGTGGCAAAAGTCTTGCCTACAACACCTGCCAAATGAGGAACAAGATGCCGTTGCCTCTCAAAGCTCAGTCCAACCTCATGCAATTCAGAAAATTGCTTAACACCTGTCTGATTTCTTTTTTGTTTGCCTCTTTAGACAGCCCATTGGATCAAAAAGCAGACCCCAGTGCCAAGACGTCTTCAGGCAATTGCACACTCTATAAAATAATAGCAATATCAATAAATGTATGGCAAAGCCCAAACCTTCATTAATGGTATGTATGTCAACCCTATAGAAGGAACAATAAAGCCCTACCTTAGAGAGGTGTTACCTCCCCCTCACAGGCAGCCACACAGGGTGTTTGCCCAAAAGATGAGCTTCATTGAGGAAGCTGCCTTTGATGGCCAAAGAGCAACCACACTCAAGAGAGGCTGCTCTTTTTTTCAGGTAGATGGGCTGGTGGTGGAACAGAGGCAGGAAACCAGTTGCCAAACCGTTTTTTTCTGTAGGCGTGTAGCCCTCAAGTAGCCACACCTCTAGGGTGGACTACCATGCTCCCCACAACAAGCGAGGGGTTCAACATCTTGGGAGTGGGAATGATAGAATACTCTGGGATAGATAAGATGCCACAAATAGCCGGAAGACGTCATAAGACGGCCAGGAACCCGGTGGCCCAGTGATTCCCAATCTGTGCGCTGCGGCACCCCGGTGCGCCATCAAAACTAGCCATGGGCGCCGTGCTCTTAGGGTTTCTGATTTCGGTTTTAAGCAATAATTGCTGGTTAACATCACAGAAATATGAGTTTTTCATTAAAATCATAAAATCTCTAGTGTTCCACTATATGGCAGCAGAGCATTATTTATTAAGAGTGCAGAAGTGAATGTTACAAGTCTCTTCTGCCTGCAGCAGCGGTTCCTGCTGTGACTTGCATTTCAGCAAAGAGGGAGATGCGAGCCTTATCTACTGCAGCTTTGCATGTGTGAGAAATACGGGGGTAGGAGTGGGGCGCAGGGCTGGGATAGCCATGTTGAAAGTTACTCAGAGACTTGTGCTGCCATTTTTCTCCTTAAGGCAAACAGTGACCTGCCTGCTGCTGGAGGAGGGGCAGCTCCCTCAGAGTCAGGTGCACTTCTGTGGGGATGAGGTCAGCTCTGGTATTAATCTGGGATGATCAAGGAGTAGTAAATAAGCCCTGTCCTTTCACACATGGAGAGGGCAAAGACTGATCAGTCCTAATTAGTCTCTTTATGTTGGGTTACCCTCCTACTAGCACCCTGATACACTATCCAGAATAGGTTTTTTTATGTGACCTTGGTACTATTGGTCTGAGCTGCCTTTTTCATTGGTGAATCACAAGGCCTACTAACCATCATCTAGATATGAATGTATACGTATCTTTGCCAAGAGGTTCCTTATATTTATAATGTGATTTTTAAAGGAAGAGATTAGTGCTACGGATCTCTCCTCCTTTAGCCGTGGGGTTTTCCTTTCATCCTGGTTCCAGTACCAGTGAAGCACCTGGTGTAGATCAAGACCTTCTATGGTCTAATTGCTGTTGGACTTCCTTTACATGGAGGCTTGCGATCATGTGTTTCCACATCTGGAATTTGCTACCAGTGTGTATTGCTGTACATCCACAGCCTGTTCCATGTTGGCTCAAAGTGTAGAAGAACCCAGGAGTGAGACCATCTCTGTCCCCCTACACACCCTCCAAGAAGGTCATTAACCCTGGGGACACCAATTCACATATGTTTCTCCTGTGGCATTGTCCAAGCTATTTTGAAGTGAACCCCCCTTCTTTAGTGATTTACTTGTGCCTGCCTGAGGAAGGATTTTGTTTGCAACATGAAATGATGGACTTTTATTGTAAATTGCATACTCTGCCGTGCTCTGCTACCTAGTGTTGAGGCCCAATCTGGTATCATTAAAGTGGAGGCAATAATGTGCAAAAAAGAAAAAACTAGACAGCAGACGCAGACCTTTTATATCAATGCATCAGGATCTGAAACAACACTCCTGTATCTATCTGAGCCTAACAAACCCTGCTGTGGAACGAGCTAAAGAAACACCACTTTATAGAGCACTACATCACAATGCAATAACAGTTCACTTCTTTGGGAATCCTCTGTCCCTCCAATCAGTTGTTGACACTGCATGGGGCTGTACACTGGATAGTTAAGGATTACATCTATGATTATAAGACCATTATCGTCTTCAATTATTTTCTGGGAGAAAAATGGAAGTACTCCCGAGGCTGAACTTACATCCCCCTACCGGCCAAAAAAAAGTAACATAGTGAGGAGTCGCAGCCAACGGGCAATAGGTCAGGGGTGCCACAGGTTGAAAAAGTTTGGGAACCACTGTGGTAGCCGATTGTCTAGTGACTTTTTCATCCCCTGAGAGCACTTTCGGGGCATAAATATGGCACCTCTCACACCCAGACCTCAGACCACATCTGGACTGGAGAGAGGACAGAAGAAGGACTGCCCTACGGACCCCTGGCTCTGGCAAGAAAGGCTGTCCCAACTACTGGACTGCACCTGCTGATCATTGGGATAGCAAATCCAAGCATGTGCTGTGGTGCCTGGTTCATGGAAAAGTTGCTCCAGAGCCACAGACAGAAACTGTTAACTCCAGTCGACTTATTCCCTGTTCGAGCATGAGGGACATAAAAGCTGAAACAGCCCTTTCTGGCAGTAAGTAGCCACATTCATCGAATAGCCTCACACCAACGTGTAGTAAAGAAGACCACTCCTCTTTGTTTAAAAGTTGCACCCAAGTCTTTCAGATCCGGGAGAGTTGTCAGAGTGTAAATTGGTTGCCAAAGACGGACACTAGCTCTCACCAAAGATTACGGCTGGATTTGCTGTGACTGGACACCAGTAGCCCATTCATAACCGGACTTCTGCTGGACCAAAGAAGGCTTCAAAGGAACATCGACCCCTGGGGTCAAGGTCACCCCACCCAAACAGTGGACCAAGGAATAACCCCAGGAGCCCCTATGTCGACCACACAGCACCCACAGCATCGTGTATCCTTAAAATCTTGACCACTCCATTGAAGTGTGTGGTGGTCTGTGCATAAAGTGTGGAACTGGGCTTGAGACTGCTTTGGTAACCAGGTAACTGTCCTATTATTCCTTATTGACCCCCCCTGACATTCTCCCTATTGGAACTGGTCACCTATTCTGGGCTGGACTAGTCGTACACTTTAAAGGTTTTAGAAAGTTTCCATTCTTTACGGTTGACAATGCTTGTTTGCACTTTAGACTAAAAAGCTGAGATCCAAGTTGGGATTCAAAACTTGTGTTTAGCTGTATCAAACAAGTTTTAAGTTGGTAACCACCAAAAATCCATAAAGTCAACTCTGAGAAGAACGTTTTAAGAAGTTTGCCAAATTCCTGGTATCCAAGCCACAGTTTTGCAGGAGTTTACATAATTTCAGTAAAGTTCACAAAAGTTTGAAGAATTTTGGTAAATGTTCTTGTTGAGTCTCCAAAGAATGGAAAACATGCAAATAGAATTGGAATCATGTTGACACTCAAGATCAATGACCTAAGGGTGTTGTGTAGGAACAGAAAGATCAGCTTGGGTGTTACTGCCAGAAAGGAGGACCTGAAGAAGGCCCTCAGAGCCTGGAAGGAAGCCAGGAAAGCACAACTTGTGGTAGAAACTACAGCTGTCAGAGGATATGAGGAGGATTGCAGAGACCTCCTCAATGACAAGGATGAGGGGAATTACAGTGTGGCCCCCACGGTACTTGCAAGGCATGCCTTCACATCAGGGAGTGAGAAAAGCTTTACTTCAGTGAGGAGGGCCAAGAACATAGAGGCTCAACTTGGTCTCCTGAATCTTGCTCACTGTGGCACTGGATTCAAGCTAGCCTGGCTGATGAGGGGTAATACCCCAAAACCAGTCATACAATTCTTGTTTCCAGTCCAGTGCGTGATGGACTGTTTCCCATGAGAGCAGGGTCAAGACTGATTTGCACATGGCTGGGTCTAAACTGTGGTGGCATGGTGAGCAAAAAGAACGATGGATTTACCCAGATCTCTTGACTGGAGGTGAATGTATGATTTATTCAGCATTCCATCCATCATTTGTTTGCATAGCACTTTCCGCCCTAAGTGGGATGGGTATGCCCAGGCGTGGGTCCCTTGCTCACTGTGCCACTGGATTCAAGCTAGCATGGCTGATGAGGGGCAACACTTAAAACACTGGTCCCAGGATGCTCGTTTCTGATCCAGGGAGGACCTGGCTTGTCAGTACTGGCTGGACTGTTCCCATGAGGAGCAGGATCAAGATTGATTTTCATATGGCTCGGTCTAAACTGGGGTGGCATGGTGAGCAAAAGAACAATGGATTTAACCCAGATCTCTTTACTTGGGTGAATGTATAATTTCTTCAGCATTCCGTTCATCATTTGCTTGTGTATCACTTTTTGCCCTGTGTGGGATGGGTATGCCCAGATGTTGGTCCCTTGCTCACTGTGCCACTGGATTCAAGCTAACCTGGCTGATGAGGGGTAATACCCTGAAACCAGCCCTAGATGCTTGTTTCTGGTCCACTGAGGACCTGGCTTGGCAGTTCGGGCTCGACTGTTCCCAAGAGGAGAAGGGCCAAGACTGATTTGTATATGGCTGGGTCTAAACTGGGGTGGAATGGTGAGCAAAAGAACTAAGAATGATTTAATCCAGATCTCTTGACTGGGAGTGAATGTATGATTTATTCAGCATTTCATCCATCATTTGTTTGCGGAGCACTTTTCACCCTAAGTGGGATGAGTATGCCGGGACGTGTGTCCCCTGCTCACTGTGCCACTAGATTGAAGCTAGCCTGGCCGATGAGGGGTAATACCCCAAAACCGGTCCTAGGATGCTTGTTTCTAGTCCAGGGAGGACCTGGCTTGCAAGTTCGGGCTGGACTGTTCCCATGCGGGGCAAGGTCAAGACTGATTTGCAGATGGTTGGATCTAAACTGGGGTGGCATGGTGAGCAAAGGAACAATGAATTTAACCCAGACCTCTTGACTGGGGGTGAACGTATGATTTATTCAGCATTCCGTCCATCATTTGTTTTGCGTAGCACTTTTACAATATTGACATTTTCTTGTCCCAACCATTTTGCTCTGCAGCCCATATCCTGAGTCACATGGTGTTGGCAGGATGGACCACTAGGAGTTAATGAGCGTGAGGAGCTGTCACCTACCACACTTGCACAACACAATGACCCTGCCTGAGCACTCTCACAATGCGTTTGGCACTAGTGTTTTGTGTCCCCAGAGAAGCTGCGGCCAGGGCAGGGAGGCTGGAAATTCCAGTCACCCCTGGGGATAGAAAGCTCCAGAACCTTGTCCTACTTAAAAGTGGGTACCAGGTATAAATAGTGGACCCTCAGACCCAACTCTTCAGTGCACCACTGAACCTGTGGAAATCTCAGAAGGACTGCTGTGCAGCTCTGCATGAAGAACTGCTACCCTGCTGCCTGAGTGGGAAGGACAGAAAAGGCTCCAATCACCTTGAACCCAGCACCTGAACTCGGCTTGTTGTGAATCTTGCTCCTTCAAGTGATGCCACCTCAGAACTCGACCCTTGAGAGCAGGACTCAATGTGCGCTGCTTGCCCAGCTGTGGTCAGATCTGATGCAGGTCATTGCATCTCCTCCCAGGTCCGCTTCTGAACCACCGCAGCGCGATGCATGCCCGATGCATGCCCGATGCCAGACCTCGCATTGCAGCCCGCAGTCTCATTGGAACCGCTGTTGTGTGACAAATCTTTCAATCAAGCAATCAGGTTCTTGTAAAGTGCAACTATTCACCCGATAGCGTCTCAAGGCACTGTGGGGGGAGATCTGCAGATCAGTCGAGGAGCCAGGACTTCACTCTTCGCATCGCAAGCCCCTCATCGACGGCATCCTCAACGACGACACAGGTCTTTGCAGTGCAGCCCCGCAGCTTCTTTGGAACTACAGCTGTGTGACGCATCCTCGACACTGGACTTCGCATTGCAAGCCCCTCATCGACAGCAACCTTCAAGATGATGCTGGAGTCCGCATCGTAGCCCCAAAGCTTCCTCAGAACTGCTGCTGTGCAGCCCATCTTCAACATGGGATTCTCGCAATGCTCTGCAAACCAGGATATAAAGTACATTGTACAGCAGGACTAACCTAGTCCCTGTATCCAGCCCATGCTCCATCACGGTCCACCAGAACTTGTGACATTCACACAGCCACACATGTCCAGATAACCGGGAGTGGCGCTTGGTGCTTTTAGGCACTATACTTATCTTAAATCTTTGAAATTGCCTATCTCAGATTCTACTGATTGGAGATTTGTCATTTTGGTCTCAAATAATTTCTTAAATTCTACTCTATTTTTTAAAATTGATATGGGATTTTTCTTGTGTTGTGTTTTCACTTTATTACAGTTTGAGGTGCTGCATAAATACTTTACACATTGCCTCTAATTTAAGGCTGACTGCTTAGGGCTAAGCTACCAGAGGGTTACGCACAAGTTAATTTGAGGTTTGATTGTGTTTCACCCTGACATGAGTTTCCATTGCTGCTTGAGCTGGGATTCACCCCCCTCAACCAGCAAACCAATTTCTAACAATATCTATAAGCGACTTAGTGGTGAAAGAACACATACTTACAAACTATACCTCAGAGAAGTTACACCAGCATGTGGTAGATTCTAAGTTTTCTGTCCCTTGAGAGCTAGGAAAGCTAGCTGATGAATGGGTATGCACTAGAGTCCCCAGGAATTCTCAAGGTGGTGTTCACAAGAAAGGAGAACAACCTCTACTCCCCTCCCAAGGAAAAGAAGTAGGCAAGGATAAAAATAAGGAAACTCTCATAGAGTCCCCACAAGATGCCCAAGGTGGGGGTAGCCAAGAGACACAGCCTTTTAAAGAGGAGGGGATACGTGGGAAATCATTTTGACCCCACAAAGGCTGGTGTGTGCTATGACTGTAAACAGCAAGCGCACAAGAGGGGTGATACTGATTGCACCTACACGTCACCCACGGATGACCATCCCAAAGACATTGCTAGTGTAGGGATGGGTGTAGATATTGTCCCTGGTAATTGTAATGGGTATGCTGAAGCCACCTTAGTCTTTATGGGTGGGTAGGAAATTGAACCCTTGGCCCACTGGCCTGCCAGTATGGAAAAGTACAGGCAGTGGCCAAGAATCGAAGGGCTTTAAGTCCAGACCCTGTAGGATACAGGTGCCGGATCACCATGGTCATGGCTAAGCTGTTTTTCTCAGGACAGATCATTCCTTATGAGATGTACCAGATTGTCAACTCTTACCGTGTTACAAAGTCACACCCCATAGCAATGATAGACTTTACGTAGGGAGGCGGTTACCGGCCCAAAGAAGGTATCTGTGTCACATACCATCTCAGTGGAGTGTCTGCTGGGCAAGGACCTTGAATCTTCTGCATGGGTGAGGTGAAGAGAAGGAATGTTGCAGCAATGATGGATCTCCGTGAGTAGGTTTGTATCTTCACCAGAGCGCAAAAGGCCATAAGGGAAAGTCAAAAAACTTAGAGCCTGGAAAAATGGCCCAAGGCCCTAGTTACAAGCCACTTCTCCCTATGTACAAGGGTGGCGTACATAGGAGGCAGCGTCAAAATTAAGACCAGGAAAAACCTGGTCTTAACTTGGCGAAACAAGGAGAAATGCACTATTTCTCCTTGTTTTTGCTTTTTCCATGTGTGTTGCCTTGTGCAGCACTCATGGAAAGAGCAAAATGCCATGGTTTGTTTATGTACAGGAAGGTGTCCCTTCCTGTACATAAACAAACCTTTTAAAAAATGGCATTTTGTCACTTTTATGTTTGCTGCATGAAGCAGCACGCATGAAAGTGATGGAATGGCATTTTAGGATTGTTTATGTGCAGGAAAGGACACCTTCCTGTACATAAACAATCCTCCCCTGCACGCAGACACCCTTGCACTATGCTGCAAGGGTGCCTGCATAGGCGCTAATTTGCTAAAGTTAGCGCCACCGCAGGGGGAAACAAAAGGCTGTACCATATTGTAGGAGAGTAGGGTCTGCAATCCTATGATCACCCAGATTTTTTGCTTTTGTTTCACTGGTTTACGACTTTCTCTGGCTGTGGGCCTGCTAATCAGACCCACAGCCTAGCTGTTCTCTCACTAAATTGTAAGCATGTACCTTAGGTGCATTACCAATTGGTACTGGGCCACCTTATCAGACTCGGTACACAGGGCATAGGTGTACCCAGGGCCTACCAGGGGCTGAAGCATGTATTGTGCCACCCCTGGCTGGCCATCTAAATCTGACACAACTGGCTGCACGACAGCTGGGGCAAGGTGGTGTAATCACCCTTTGCTTTAGATATAGTATACCTATATCTAACCCTAAAATGGACACACAGATTCCTATCAGTCACTCCTATGGCAGGCCTTAACAATCCTGAAGGCAGAGTGCTTGGAATCGTGTGAGATGGTGCTCTGGCATGAGCTGAGCCTGTCTGCAGCTTGCGGAACCAAGTCCAAATAGCTGTTCCATGATAACGCGTACCATATACTCTTAAGTGCATTATAATCCTCGCGGTTATATGCCAACTCTGGTATCGCTTTATCAAAACATGTCGAGTAAGGTGTCATACGAATTGGAATACTAACCCCTCGCCAATTCTGGCGACGGGGTTAGCATTCCACCCTACTAGAGGGACACGACATGGATGTAACTGTGAACCCCGGTTAAAGTTAACTCAAGCCTCAGCTCCACAAAATGGATGCTGCCACCACAGACACGAGTCTGACCTCCTGCTGCTGGGAGTCCTTCCAGCGAGGAGTGCTTGGACAAAGGGTTTCCTGTCCGGGGCGGTGCTAGCACCATCCCAGACAGGGTTTTGTGTATTCTGGGTAGGCAGGGCTTTACAGGAAGGTGACTGCAAGTGGCACCCCGGTGCTCACTGTGCATAGGCCGGCTAGAACCAGTTCCAGGGGCACACAGCCCCTGAGCTGGGGACAGCCCGGCATGGGAGAGGGGTGTAACCACCCCCCTTCCTGGTCCCACCCCTAGGGCAGGACCTAATCGCGTACCCACCCCTTTCTTTAGGATAAAGGCAGGAGCGGGGACCCCTTCCAAATTAGATCATCTTTGAATCAAGAACTACTTTCTACGAAAGGAAACTCAAGACTCTTCTCAAGATTTCTCCCTTGTGACTAAGGAGTAGTCACCCTGCATCCGCGGGCACCATCTAAGAACACTGCGGTTTGCTGCACGTCCTTCCTCAGGAATCCGACCGACCAGCACGACGAGACCCAGCTTCCCTGGCACCTCTGACCTCTACCCACCTCTACAGCTAAGCTGAGATCCGTGGGTGCGACGAGGGACCGGCCATCATCAGAACTGCACGACTTCTATCCAGCACGACCGCCGAGGGATCCTCTGGTGAGTGCTTTGGGGTCCGAGAAGCCCCGACCCTGAGCAGCTCCAGCACCGAAGTCCAGCCTCCCAGCATCTCCACGATCTGCGTGGGGCCCTTCTGCTTTTTGCTGCTCACCGCGTTGTTTGGCTACTAGCCCGCTGGCTTGTGGCCTTCTTAACGACGCCCGACGACATCACCGTTGCTGGTCTGGTTGCTCCAGACTGGCCCTTGCTCCCTTCCAAAAGAGGAGCACCCCGTACCTTCCTGGTCCACTCCAGACGCCATTTTAAGTCCACCGCGTGGGCTTAAATTTGCCAAGACTTGTTGCCCCAATCCTGGGTCCAGCGACGTCGACAGCATCATCCATCGTGGGACAGCTCGTACCTCCATCCTGGTCGCCGACAACGCCTCCTGGTCCGTGAGACTGCAGAGCCCAGCGTCGCCCACTCACCTAGTCGAGGTGACTACCATCCGGTGCCCTCCTGGTGCCACCTGACTACTGGCTAGTAGTCACGAACTTGGTCCCCTCTGCTTTCAGGTGTCATCCATCTTCGATCCAGGCTTGGATCACTCGAACAATCTTCACTGGTCGCCTGCCAGCAACTTCTTTCTTCAGGCTCCTGGTTCGTCAACGAGGATTTCCGACGTCTTTTCAGACCCATGCAGCCGCAGCCCCTGGGCTAGGTAACTTCGGCATTTCGGTGCCCCAGCATAGCCTCACTATCCAAGGGTCCAGATCCACTTTCGTTTTCGACCTACCTAGTCGGGTTCGCCCGAGAACACTAACTTTGTCTTTGCTAGCCTCCATAGACTTTGTCCCGCTTCCCGCGTGAGAGTGCACACTCTGCACCCGAGTCCCCTAGGCCTCCTATTAGTAATCTGAAGGTTCAGTAGTCAAGTCCTAGCGATTCCAAAGCCTATTAGTCCAGTACTTACCTGCTAGTAATTTCGCATTCCACTTTTAGAGTATATGGTTTTTCGTGCCCCTCGGGCATTTGTGTAAATTGTGCAACTTAAAGTATTATCGTAAGAGTTTTGTTGTGTGCTTAGTACCCTGTCCTCATAAAGAGTACAGGACTGTTGTGATCTAAATAAATACCTGTTTATTTTCATAACACTGTGTGGTGTCCTTTCACTTGGTGTTCAAGGGGTATATGTGATGGTAAAACAGTTGGCTTAACACGCCCTCTAGAGTTTAGCCTTAGACTGCTCGTATCCATGCTACTAGGATAGCTGGTCTATAAGGTTGACTTACAACCAATCATCAATAAGGGTTGTTTGGACTGATACAAAGTGCTCACTAGAATAGTGAACATTATATATCAGGCCAACTTCTCACATTGGTGAGCAGCGGGTGGGATTTGAGCTTGCTGTTGTTTTACCACACGTATCCTAAGAATATCTTGTGAAAGATCACATAAGTACTCCAGGTACATATAACTTAGAATACTCTGAGTTCTACTGAACCAGCTGTTGTAGCTCCTCAAGGCTTAGCACACCTTGGCTACAACTCTTAGCAAGGGATCAGTAGGCAAACAAATAGTGTAGGTAGGTGCATCACTTACACCACACTAGAAGCATGTCTGTCCACGGAGAATCTTCCCAGACTCCTCTTGTGGTTGAGGACCCTCCACAGGTCCCTTCAAGATATGCAGCTCTTAGTTTCAAGGAGATGAGACAAGTGTGTACCTCCAGGAAACTAAAACAGGGGTCTAACCCCACAATTCCCTTTCGGATTGGTCTCTTAGAGACTTATGATGCCAGAAGAGCTGAGAAACTTAACTCTTCTAATCCAGATGGGAACATGCCTCCCCTAGAGGGAACCAGGGGTGACCCTGACCTCATCCACCTCTCTGAAGAGGATGATGAGGATCAGGAGCCATCTGAGGATGAGGCAGACAAAGGTCCAGGAGTAGTTAGCCAGCTAACTAGGGACAACTTAAGCAGGCATGAGAATGGTACTAGGAGACCCCTGGGACCCCTCTCAGGCCAGCTTAACATTGGGAATGGACGAGTTAGATCTCACTCTAGAGGCTCTAACAGATCCATTCAAACCAATGGCTCTCAGGCCTCTTCTCACAGGAGGATGACATCCCCTCAGAGAAGAGTGTATGAAGCTAAAGAGAGGGAGGTCAATCTGAGGATTGAAAGGGAAGAACTTGCCCTGGCCAAAGAGAGACTTGCCTTTGCTAGAGAGCAAGAATTGAGTGGGACAAACCCCACTGGTGGCAGCATTCTCCCAAGAGAAAAAGACAGGAGTTTAGACACTAGACACCTGAGTAAGATAGTGCCCCCCTTTAAACAAGGGGATGACATCCACAAATGGATGACTGCTTTGGAGAGGGCCTGCACTGTACAGTGTGTCCCCCAGAGTCAGTGGGCAGCTATCTTGTGGCTCTCCTTTGAAGGCAAAGGTAGAGATAAGCTCCTCACTACTAGAGCTGAGGATGCTAACAATTACCAAGTCCTGAAAAATACACTGGTAGAAGGGTTTGGCCTAACCACTGAGCAGTACAGGTTGCTGTTCAGGGATACCCAGAAAATTCAGTCTCAGGATTGGTCTGACTTTGTAGATTGTGCCACTAAGGCTTTGGAGGGCTGGTTGCTGGGCAGTAAGGTTACTGATTATACAGGATTGTACAATCTGATCATGAGGGAACAGATTTTAAACAATTGTCAGAACCAGTTGTTGCATCAGCATCTTGTTGACTCGGATCTGACCTCTCCCCAAGAATTGGGAAAGAAGGCAGACAGATGGGTCAGAACAAGGGTTAAGCAAAACCAGGGCCAGAACCAGGGTGGTCAGAAGAAAGCAGACCAAAAGGGTAAAGATTCCAAAGGTGAACAAAATGACCAGAAGTCTTCAACAGGCCCCCAACAGAACAAAGAGGGTGGGGGTCAGGCTTCCCAGAAAAAGAAGAATCAAGAAGGCCAGTCCAAAAGGTGGTGCCAATACTGTAAAAGTAAAACTCACTGGTTTAGTGAGTGCACCAAGAAAGGAGGACAGACTCCTGCCACTACAGCCCCTAAGGCAACTGCACCCCCTAGTACAGTCAGTAGTGGTAGTGTACCTCCCAAGGGATTAGTTGGGTTAACCCTGGGTACTGAGGGAGGTGACAACTTAGTTGGCACCCTCACTCAGGCTGTCCTTGTCTGTACAGGGGATATGGATATGTCCCCTGATGTCAGTCCCAATACTTTGGGCAAATACAGGCAGACGCCTTTAATTAATGGAAAAATGGCTCAGGCCTATAGGGACACTTGTGCCAGTGTCACAATGGTGACACCTAACTTTGTGGACCCTGGACAGATCATGCCAGGTACAGAATTCCTGGTGACCAATGCAAGCAATGTCACTACCAGTCATAGTGTGGCAATTGTTGCTTTCTCCTGGGGAGGGGTAATTGGCCAAAAGAAGGTTGTAGTTAGTTCAGACCTCCCAGTGGATTGTTTGTTGGGCAATGATTTGGAGTCATCACAATGGTCAGAGGTGGAGCATAGGACTCACATGGAGATGTTAGGCTTGCCAGCACATGTGCTTGCTGTGACTAGGTCACAGGCCAGAAGATGCCCCACTGAACAGGTGCTGAATCCTGGAACAATGGACCAGCCACCTTCCAAGAAGAAGAGCAGTAGGGTTAAGGCATTGCCTTCCCCCTTGCCCCAGGTTGAGGATCAAGTCTCAGAGGAGGCTGACCTACAGGAATTGAGGGAAACTGAGCCTAAAGAATTTGAACTTGATCAAGTTAAATTTCTGGGCTCAGGGGGACCCTCAAGAGAAGACCTGGAGAAGGAACAGTTAGACTGCCCTTCCCTTGAACCCCTCAGACAGCTGGCTGCTGCTGAGGCTGCTGGGAACGCCACAGGTACCCACAAGGTGTACTGGGATGATGGACTCCTGTATACTGAGGCAAGAGACCCCAAGCCTGGCATGGCCAGGAGGCTGGTTATCCCCTTGTCTCAGAGAGGTTTCCTTCTTACCTTGGCCCATGAGATTCCCTTAGCAGGACACTTAGGCCAGACAAAGACTTGGGACAGACTTGTCTCACACTTTCACTGGCCTCACATGAATGAAGATACCAAGGAGTTTTGTCGCTCCTGTGTCACTTGCCAAGCCAGTGGTAAGTCAGGTGGCACAACAAAGGCCCCCCTTATACCAATGCCTGTGGTGGGGGTGCCCTTTGAAAGAGTGGGGATTGACATTGTTGGTCCAATGGAACCCCAGACAGCATCAGGGCACAAGTTTATACTGGTGGTAGTGGATCATGCCACCAGGTATCCTGAAGCTATTCCACTTAGGACCACTACAGCACCTGTAGTGGCAAAAGCCCTAGTTGGAGTATTCTCCAGAGTGGGCTTCCCTAAGGAGGTTGTTTCTGACAGAGATACACACTTCATGTCCAGTTACTTGACTGCTATGTGGAAGGAGTGTGGTGTAAATTACAAATTCACTACACCCTATCATCCACAATGCAATGGGCTTGTTGAGAGATTCAACAGGACCCTAAAAGGGATGATTCATGGACTACCTGAAAAGCTCAGGCGAAGATGGGATGTCCTGATACCCTGCCTTCTGTTTGCTTACAGAGAGGTCCCACAAAAGGGGGTTGGCTACAGCCCTTTTGAACTTTTGTATGGGCATCCTGTAAGAGGGCCCCTGTGTTTGGTGAAGGAAGGATGGGAGAGACCTCTCAAAAAGCCTGCAACCAACATAGTGCACTATGTACTTGGTCTCCGCTCCAGGATGGCTGAGTATATGGAGAAGGCATCTGAAAACCTTAAGGCCAGCCAAGAACTCCAAAAAGCTTGGCATGACCAAAAGGCTGTCCTGACTGTATATCAGCCTGGACAGAAGGTGTGGGTGTTGGAGCCAGTGGCCCCAGCAGCACTCAAAGACAAATGGTCTGGGCCCCACACAATCCTTGAGCAAAAGGGAGAGGTCACCTACCTGGTGGACCTTGGAACTCCCAGGAGCCCCCACAGGGTGCTCCATGTTAACAGGCTCAAAGCATATGTCGACAGGAAGGACATGAGCTTGCTCATGGCCATAGATGAGGGACAGGAGGAAGAGAGTGACCCTCTCCCAGACCTGCTCACTCAGAATCCTGATGATGGGTCAGTAGATGGTGTTGTCTTTTGTGGCAGCCTCTCTGAACATCAACAGAAGGATTGCAAACAAGTTCTTCAATCCTTCAGGCATATGTTCTCTCTAACCCCCAGTCAAACCAATTGGTGCACCCATGAGGTTGACACTGGTGACAGCTTGCCAGTCAAGAGTAAAATCTACAGGCAGCCTGATGATGTTAGAGACTGCATCAAAACTGAAGTGCAGAAAATGTTGGAGCTGGGAGTCATTGAGCCCTCAGATAGCCCTTGGGCTAGTCCAGTAGTTCTAGTGCCAAAGCCTCACACCCAGGGTGGTAAGAAAGATATGAGGTTTTGCGTAGATTACAGAGGCCTCAATGCAGTCACTAAGACTGATGCCCACCCAATACCAAGGGCAGATGAACTTATAGATAGATTGGCTTCTGCCAACTACTTAAGTACATTTGACCTGACAGCTGGGTATTGGCAAATCAGGTTAGCTGAGGATGCCAAGCCCAAGACAGCATTTTCAACCCCTGGTGGGCATTATCAATTTGTGGTAATGCCCTTTGGTCTGAAAAATGCACCTGCCACCTTCCAAAGGTTGGTGAATCATGTTCTCACTGGGCTGGATGACTTCTGTGCAGCATATCTAGATGATATAGCTGTCTTTAGTTCCACCTGGGAGGATCACCTGGTCCACCTGAGGAAAGTGTTAGAGGCACTGCAAGCAGCAGGTCTCACTATCAAGGCCACCAAGTGCCAGATAGGGCAGACACAGGTTGTATACTTGGGCCACCTGGTAGGTGGAGGCCAAGTTCAGCCACTGGAGAGCAAAATACAGTCAATCAGGGACTGGGCTCCTCCAACCACCCAGACTCAGGTTCGAGCTTTCTTGGGCCTGACTGGTTACTACAGAAAGTTTGTCAGAAATTATGGATCAATTGTGACTCCACTTAATGAACTGACAAGTAAGAAAATGCCAAAAAAGGTTCAGTGGACAGCAGGCTGTCAAAAAGCATTCGATGACCTAAAGCAGGCCATGTGCACAGCACCTATCCTCAAGAGTCCAGACTACTCCAAACCATTCATTGTCCAAACAGATGCTTCTGAGTTGGGTGTGGGAGCTGTTCTATCACAACTGAATTTTGATGGTCAAGACTAGCCCATTGCTTTTATAAGCAGAAGGCTGACCCCCAGAGAGAAAAATTGGTCAGCTATTGAGAGGGAGGCATTTGCTGTGGTTTGGGCCCTGAAGAAACTGAGGCCATACTTGTTTGGCACTCATTTCAAGATTCAGACAGACCATAAGCCCCTCTTGTGGCTAAATCAGATGAAGGGTGAAAACCCCAAACTGCTTAGGTGGTCCATTTCCCTACAGGGGATGGATTTTACAGTGGAGCATAGACCTGGCACTGATCATGGCAATGCAGATGGGCTCTCCAGGTATTTCCACTTAGAGCAAGAAGACTCACCTGGTCAAGGTTAGTTTATTGTCCCAAAGTTTGGGCGGGGGGTCATGTAGGAGAGTAGGGTCTGCAATCCTATGATCACCCAGATTTTTTGCTTTTGTTTCACTGGTTTACGACTTTCTCTGGCTGTGGGCCTGCTAATCAGACCCACAGCCTAGCTGTTCTCTCACTAAATTGTAAGCATGTACCTTAGGTGCATTACCAATTGCTACTGGGCCACCTTATCAGACTCCGTACACAGGGCATAGGTGTACCCAGGGCCTACCAGGGGCTGAAGCATGTATTGTGCCACCCCTGTCTGGCCATCTAAATCTGACACAACTGGCTGCACGACAGCTGGGGCAAGGTGGTGTAATCACCCCTTGCTTTAGATATAGTATACCTATATCTAACCCTAAAATGGACACACAGATTCCTATCAGTCACTCCTATGGCAGGCCTTAACAATCCTGAAGGCAGAGTGCTTGGAATCGTGTGAGATGGTGCTCTGGCATGAGCTGAGCCTGTCTGCAGCTTGCGGAACCAAGTCCAAATAGCTGTTCCATGATAACGCGTACCATATACTCTTAAGTGCATTATAATCCTCGCGGTTATATGCCAACTCTGGTATCACTTTATCAAAACATGTTGAGTAAGGTGTCATACGAATTGGAATACTAACCCCTCGCCAATTCTGGCGACGGGGTTAGCATTCCACCCTTCTAGAGGGACACGACATGGATGTAACTGTGAACCCCGGTTAAAGTTAACTCAAGCCTCAGCTCCACAAAATGGATGCTGCCACCACAGACACGAGTGTGACCTCCTGCTGCTGGGAGTCCTTCCAGCGAGGAGTGCTTGGACAAAGGGTTTCCTGTCCGGGGCGGTGCTAGCACCATCCCAGACAGGGTTTTGTGTATTCTGGGTAGGCAGGGCTTTACAGGAAGGTGACTGCAAGTGGCACCCCGGTGCTCACTGTGCATAGGCCGGCTAGAACCAGTTCCAGGGGCACACAGCCCCTGAGCTGGGGACAGCCCGGCATGGGAGAGGGGTGTAACCACCCCCCTTCCTGGTCCCACCCCTAGGGCAGGACCTAATCGCGTACCCACCCCTTTCTTTAGGATAAAGGCAGGAGCGGGGACCCCTTCCAAATTAGATCATCTTTGAATCAAGAACTACTTTCTACGAAAGGAAACTCAAGACTCTTCTCAAGATTTCTCCCTTGTGACTAAGGAGTAGTCACCCTGCATCCGCGGGCACCATCTAAGAACACTGCGGTTTGCTGCACGTCCTTCCTCAGGAATCCGACCGACCCTCACGACGAGACCCGGCTTCCCTGGCACCTCTGACCTCTACCCACCTCTACAGCTAAGCTGAGATCCGTGGGTGCGACGAGACCTCGAGGGACCGGCCATCATCAGAACTGCACGACTTCTATCCAGCACGACCGCCGAGGGATCCTCTGGTGAGTGCTTTGGGGTCCGAGAAGCCCCGACCCTGAGCAGCTCCAGCACCGAAGTCCAGCCTCCCAGCATCTCCACGATCTGCGTGGGGCCCTTCTGCTTTTTGCTGCTCACCGCGTTGTTTGGCTACTAGCCCGCTGGCTTGTGGCCTTCTTAACGACGCCCGACGACATCACCATTGCTGGTCTGGTTGCTCCAGACTGGCCCTTGCTCCCTTCCAAAAGAGGAGCACCCCGGACCCTCCTGGTCCACTCCAGACGCCATTTTAAGTCCACCGCGTGGGCTTGAATTTGCCAAGACTTGTTGCCCCAATCCTGGGTCCAGCGACGTCGACAGCATCATCCATCATGGGACAGCTCGTACCTCCATCCTGGTCGCCGACAACGCCTCCTGGTCCGTGAGACTGCAGAGCCCAGCGTCGCCCACTCACCTAGTCGAGGTGACTACCATCCGGTGCCCTCCTGGTGCCACCTGACTACTGGCTAGTAGTCACGAACTTGGTCCCCTCTGCTTTCAGGTGTCATCCATCTTCGATCCAGGCTTGGATCACTCGAACAATCTTCACTGGTCGCCTGCCAGCAACTTCTTTCTTCAGGCTCCTGGTTCGTCAACGAGGATTCCCGACGTCTTTTCAGACCTATGCAGCCGCAGCCCCTGGGCTAGGTAACTTCGGCATTTCGGTGCCCCAGCATAGCCTCACTATCCAAGGGTCTAGATCCACTTTCGTTTTCGACCTACCTAGTCGGGTTCGCCCGAGAACACTAACTTTGTCTTTACTAGCCTCCATAGACTTTGTCCCGCTTCCCGCGTGAGAGTGCACACTCTGCACCCGAGTCCCCTAGGCCTCCTATTAGGAATCTGAAGGTTCAGTAGTCAAGTCCTAGCGATTCCAAAGCCTATTAGTCCAGTACTTACCTGCTAGTAATTTTGCATTCCACTTTTAGAGTATATGGTTTTTCGTGCCCCTCGGGCATTTGTGTAAATTGTGCAACTTAAAGTATTATCGTAAGAGTTTTGTTGTGTGCTTAGTACCCTGTCCTCATAAAGAGTACAGGGCTGTTGTGATCTAAATAAATACCTGTTTATTTTCATAACACTTGTGTGGTGTCCTTTCACTTGGTGTTCAAGGGGTATATGTGATGGTAAAACAGTTGGCTTAACACGCCCTCTAGAGTTTAGCCTTAGGCTGCTCGTATCCATGCTACTAGGATAGCTGGTCTATAAGGTTGACTTACAACCAATCATCAATAAGGGTTGTTTGGACTGATACAAAGTGCTCACTAGAATAGTGAACATTATATATCAGGCCAACTTCTCACATATATCCTTGTAAATATGGTGCAGCCTTGCGTTTCAGAAGTGGTGGAGCGTGTTAAGCCAAGGAGACTAACGACATGCTCCGCCACTTCCTTGTACCAAAGAGTATCAGCTGAGCCCATGTTCTAACCCCAGTTTTAGTTATCTCTCATGCAATTAGTGTTTCCCATTTATAAATAGTCTATGCTCGCACCCCACTCACAGTGCTCACCTCTCCTTTAGGTGCATTCTCTTTAGGCAATCCATTTTCTAAATTCTCCCATATATTTAAAGTTTTATTTTTTGGAAAATAGTTTGTAGTTTTCTCTTTTTCCGGTTATTGAATAGCTATAAAGTTAATTATTAATTGTGCATTTTTAATATGTGCTTGAGCATTCTTGTAGAGTCACTACTTTAGGTACGTATTTGCTGTCAGGCACAAGTACATGCACTTCTGTAATTTGAAACAGAGTGCTTTTGCTCTTCTGATCATGGAATACCAGCACTCATCATTCTCAACTGGATACCTTTATACTTTATATATTTCTATTGAAGTCACTTTGTAGAGTTGCTGTAAAGCATCTCCAGCTTTCTCTATCTGTTGACCATTTTCAATGATCTATTTAGTGCGTACACAGTCCCCCTCATGCTGTAGCCTGGTTATTATTTGCTATTCTCTTTTTTACCTAGGTATCAAACTTTCTGTGGTGTTTTACCTTTCTCTCCTCGCAAAGTAAAATTGTTCTTATTCCCTTGGACGAACATCAGGTTTACTTGTTATTGGAAATTATGTATTTAAAGGTAGGAACGAAGGGAGTAATGTCAAGGATAAGCCTTTGTATTTTTTTCTATCACAGAGGCGTTTAATGATGTATTACTATTATAATAGTTTTATAGGGAAATTTGCCTTTGTGCACCATCTCCTCTTTTTCTTATGCTTGTTTTGACAGGATAAAAAATGGATAATTCTAAGTGGTACACCTGACTGTTTAGTGAAGCCACAGTCAAATGGCAGAAAAGGTATCGGTGGCATATATGTTACCCCTGCTAACCAGTGATGAAGTGTTTGTGCTTCTACTTTCAATGTGGTAAAATTGGATACTCCTAATTGACTTATTTAACTTGCCTACATGTCCTTACAGTGAATAGGTCCCTAAAGCAATTTTCACTTTAGCAGGGCAGGCTGTTCCATAAGAAAACACAAGGGGGGGGGGGGGGGGGGGTGCAATATTAAATATTTAATCAATCTTTCCCTGACTTCAGGCACTGTTCCTGCCAAGTGGAAGCAGGCGGTGGTTTCCCCGATCCTGAAAAAACCATCTTTGGATCCTCTAAAACCGGAAAACTATCGCCCGATCTCATTGCTTCCCTGGCCGGCCAAAGTCATGGAGGCCCATGTTAACCTAGCCCTATCTGAGCATCTGGCCCTGGCCAATGTTCTCGATCCTACGCAGAATGGGTTCCGTGCTGGGCACAGCACGGAGACCGCCCTTCTGGCAATGGTGGAACATCTGCGGAGTGTGTTGGATGCAGGTCAAACGGCAGCGCTTATTCTATTAGATCTTAGCGCTGCCTTTGACACAGTGTCCCATCGCATCCTCCTACACCGCCTGGAGAACATTGGCATTTGTGGCCCCGCTCTGCAGTGGTTCCGTTCCTTCCTCAGCGATCGTTCCTTCTGCGTTGCCACCCCTCCTTTCCAGTCCAAATTCCATCAGTTGGACCTGGGGGTCCCCCAGGGCTCCTCGCTGAGTCCCACGCTTTTCAATCTCTACGTGCGGCCGCTGGCTGATGTCGCCAGGCAGTGGGGCCTTACTATGGTCTCATATGCCGACGACACACAGCTAGCGGTCACGATCAGCGGGGACGCCGAACTGGATGCCCCCAGGTTCCGAGATGGGCTGAGAGAGGTGGCCAGCTGGATGAATAACAACTGTCTCCAGCTGAACGCAAAAAAAACCGAGGTGATGATCGTGGGAAGAGGAACGGACTGCTGGGGGGACAATTGGTGGCCACAGGAGCTCGGGCCTGCCCCCATACCGGTGATGGAGCTCAGAAACCTGGGAGTATGGCTCGACCACACCTTATGTTTTACCACCCACACTAAGAGAGTGGCAGCATGCTGCTTTGGTGTTCTGCGCGGACTGAGGCCGGTGCTTAAATTTTTCGATGCCCCGACGAGACAGTTGGTCATCCAAGCGACGATCATCTCCCGGCTGGACTATGCCAGCTCGCTCCTGCTGGGAGCTAACCAAGCTGAGATCGTCCGCCTGCAGCGCGTCCAGAACGCGGCTGCGAGAGCAGTGGTGGGCCTGCCGAGGTCATGTCCCACATCCAACACTCTGAGGTCCTTACACTGGTTACCAGTGAAAAGCCGAATACATTTTAAGGTACTCAGCCTTGCTTTTAAAATTTTAAAAGGATCGGCACCTGAGATCCTCAATAACCTTATATCCCCTTATGTCCCGACTCGCTCCCTCAGATCCCTAGGGCAATCCCTTGCGGTTACCCCGCGTTTCAGGCTTAGCCGGATGGGCGGCCGCTCCTTCCGTGTGAGAGCTGCGGCTCTCTGGAATTCGCTTCCGTTGGAAATCCGCCTTTTAGAGGATCTTCTAGCATTTCGCAGGGCCGTGAAAACCTACTTGTTCTAATCTTCTTATGTTGACTCTCACCTTTTTTCCGCGTTGTGTTATGCTCACCTTTTCCATGCGCCAGGACGCTCCTTCGCTGGAGCAGCTGTGCGCAAAATAAATGCAGTTAACATAACATAACATACTGATACTGTATCTCGGGAATGGGGCTATCTAGAAAAATAACACAACTATGTGTAATAGTTATTAAAAATCCAATTCAATGGTGAAGTCAGTTTTAATAAATTGCACGGAAAAGGTAATTTTATAAAGTTACATTTTCCATAAATGCCAGTCTTTTAAATAGGTGTGAATTGGTATGAAATGCACTCCAGGGGCTGACCTGAGTGGGAAGGGAAATTAGCCTCTGGATGGGAAGACATTGTTTAAAGCTTAATTCGGATAAAACCGAAGTGGTGACCTTCGGTAATGTCCAACCAAAATGGATTGGACTGTGGTGGCCAGCCAAATTAGGACAGACCCCTGAACCAGTAAAGAAGGCCAAAAACCTGGGAGTTCTGATAGATAATAATCCTACTTACGCACAACAAACTAATGCTACAGTTTCAGCCTCTTTTTATCTATTGAAGAAACTCAAGAAGGTCTTGCCATACATTCCCTATGACCTCAGGAAAACAGTTGTGATCACCTTGTTGCTGTCTAAGCTAGACTACTGTAACGGTTTACACCTTGGATTACAGAAACAACGGTGAACAACCTTTACAACAAAACTTTTACAACGCACTACCATTACAACGCGGTCATTACAACGCAAACCATTACAACGCATTGCGCTGGGGGGCGCTCTAGGATAGGGAATAGATTTAATTTACTATCCAACACCTTCCCTACTATCCACGGGGACTGGAGTTGGAATAGTAAATTAAATAATTCACTATCCAGCGCCTAAAAGCACTATGCGTTGTAATGGTATGCGATGTAAAAACCGCGTTGTTAAGGCATGCGATGTAAAAGCATGCGTTGTAACGTCATACATCCGAAACAACACCTAAAGAAACTTCAGATGGTGCAGAATGCTGCAGCCAGGCCACCCCAATACATAAAACAAATCACAGGAATGTAAGAATAGAAGGAACATTTGAGCATCTGTATATGGTCTATTGGAAGAAGACAAATAGACTACTAGGAGGCGGGTGAGCAGCCCAGGTGGTCTTGACTCCCTTACCAATATTATGCAACTGGCAGATGACATAAGAGTCGCAATAGTTCTGGCCAACAGAAGGAAAGAAAGGCACACACCGATGGCTTGCAGTAGCATGTAACATGCCATATCACCCGATATGGGCAACTCCATGATACTACTGGGGGAGATTGGGGAAAAGAAATCTTGGTGTGATCACACGCCCGGACTATCTCTGTACACCCTCTCTGGGCTCCTCGTATAATTTTTGTTACATGTTCACTTACCATATGACAAAGACGGGGTTCTCCCCCTTCACTGGTGGGCATCAGAGATGCAAGGTTCAGGGTGAGACTATGGACTAGGGTGATATGGGACAGCAATAGAATCTTGTATCAGGACAGCCTGGCAGTGAAGTGGTGTTGCATCTTGGCCAAGAGCAAATCCATCACATTCATGACAATACAACGTAAATGGTTTTGCATAGTCAGGGGGTCTAAGCAGAGCACAGAGGCAACATCTTGCTTTATTTGTACTAATGCACGTTCTGCTTCTTTAGACTTCTGCAAAGAAGTATGCTTTTTTATAACATTTTGCAGGGTCTTTCCCATAGCAGTATACCCAAGCATCCATTGTCTGCAATACCCAGCCATACCCAAGAAAGTTTATACGTGGAAGATGATTTCTGAACGGGATAACTACTGATGGCTCAAATTTCTCTGTCAACAAGTGATGCTATCCTGTTGAGAGTTCAAGACCAAGGTAACACACCCGGGTGAGGCAGAAATTCTTCCTTTGAAACCTTATACCCTTTCTTAGCCAATTCACTGTGGCGGTAGATGGAGTCTCATTTGCAGTGGTCTAAAGAAACAGAGGCAAGCAAAAGGTTATCAATTTGCTGTACTAATGTAGAAATTCCTTCGTTAAAGCTTGGGGAAATTTTGAATGAGACCCTATAAATCCCTGAGGGACCCTCCACTATGCAAGCTGTGATCTTCCAAATGAGAACACGAGGAGAAACTCTGGGGCATATTAGCAAGGGCACTATCGCCGCTTTAGCTGGACTTTTTCCCGCTAAAGTGGCAATAATTTTATCGCCCTATTAGCAAGCTGTCGCTAGCAGCAGTTAGCGACAGCTTTTAGGCGATAGCGACCGGTTAGGTGCCCATTTTGCATGTCAGCGATATTTATCACTAATGAAATGCAAAGTGGGTGTACCCAACCTGTTAGCGACTGAAAGCAGTCGCTAGCACAGCTATCGCCTATTAGCAGGGCAGGCTGTGCGATTAAAAAAGTCGCGATAAGCGCGATTATTGCCAGAACCCAACTCCTGCCCAGACCATGACTTAACTTGTATATACAATGGGAGGTGGATATTCAGGTTCAGTCCCCATTAGCGTTAATGCCTGAATATTGCTGGATTTCCGGCGATATTCACTCATTGAGCCGCTCTCGCCGGATATTTTATTTGCATTAGAGATAAACGTTGCTAATAGCATGTTATCTCTGCGATAATATCCGGCGATAGACAGCGATTTAAGAAAAAGCGATAAATATCGCAATTTGTTGCTAATATGCCCCTTTGTTTGTGGATGGATGATATGGAGAAGAAGGCAGAACAGAAATCTGCCACTGTAAAGCATTGGGCATTTGCAGCGATGGAAGAAAGGGATGGTAGTTTGGTTTGGAACCTGAGGGATTCTAGGGATATCCTTTCTATGTATCGCACCCAGGTTTTAGATGAATCTGTGCATGTATCGCACCCAGGTTTTTGATGAATCTGTGCACATTGGCTCTCCTGTCATTTTGATAGGACGTATACTGCTAACAGTTGCTACCAAAACACCTTGCTTTATAAGATCCTCACTGACCAGTCAAATCCCTGTCTCAGCTTCAGGCTTTAAAGGACACTGTGGAATACGAGGCAAGTGTTTCATTGGGATGATCTTTCTTTATGGGTCCATGAACAAAATGCACCTTACATCATTGGCTCCTGTGAACCATAACGTGGAAGGTACCTGAGAAATTCTGACAATTCTTTAGACATTTCAATCTGCTTCACACAACAGGGCAATGACCTTGTTTTTCATGCTTTGTGTCACACTGATGTAAACTCCGTCTGGTGTACCAACAACTGTACAGGTTCACTTACACAACCCTACAGATTAGCAGGTGAGGCAGGGCTTGAGGAAAATGCATGCTTCTGTCAGAAAATAAATATAAGTGTCAAATTTTAATTTTTTTGTGAACCATTTTCTTAAGCGATGTTTAAGAAATTAGTAAAAGGAGACCACATAACCTTTCTCTTTTCCAAAGGGTCACATTTCTCCTGCTTTAAACTCACACTTTAGTAGCTGGTGTTTCAGCCCTCAGAAGTTCTTTATTTGTGTATTGTGGTGTGAGGAAGTGAATGGTCTTACCCATGCCAGACTTGACAGAAGAGGCTGGCTTGATCCTGCTGGAGCAAGTGTATTCTGTGGAGGAGGGATGAAGATTCAGTGGCGTAGCAATGGGGGGCCGGGGGAAGCGGTCTGATCTGGGTGGCACGAGTTTTAGGGGCAGCATCCCCCCCGCTCTTACCTTCGGCCGTCGCGGGGCAGCATACGCAGGGATCTCCAGCACCCACCCGCTTACCGGCGGCCATCGCGGGGCGGCAAACGCAGGTACCACCATGGGTGGCAAAAGGTGTAGCTCCGCCACTGTGGAGATAACCGCAGATAGAAACTGGAGGCTCCACCAGCGAGGGTGGACGACCAGGTGGTGTCTGAACTAGCCAGCAATGACCCTAACTATTCTTTCATTTATTTATTTACTGGGAGGTACTTAGCACACAGGCGCTTCAGGTGAAGTCTCTTGGGGCCTCATTTATGAGGCTCTGCGTCACTTTCACGCTGCCGGTGCGTCACTTTTTGTGACGCACCAGTGGCGTAAAAAATGCGCCTTGTTGCGCCATATTTACAAAGTGACGCATCTAGGTAGATGCGTCACTTTGTAAACCCCTGCGCCACATTATACCTGCGCCAGGTATAATGTATGCAAGGGGGGCATTTTGACTCAAGAAAGGGTCATGGAAGTGACACAGTGAAATCTATAAGATTTCACTGCGCCACTTTTAGGACACAAATACGTCAATTTCTTACGCCTGCCTCACAGCAGGCGTAAGACTGACGCAGGCCCTTTCACACGGGGCTTGCCCCATGTGAAAGGCACATTGGTGGAGTTGCGTCACTTTTGCAACACACTCCAGAAATGCGTCACTTTTGCGCCTACAGATACATCAGAAATACTGACATATCTGTAACTCCTTGCAACATGATGCATCATAGTGTAAATATGACACATCATTGGTGTCGCAAGGAGGGCGCAGTGAAAAGTGACGCATCGCTGTTTTCACGCAGCGATGCGTCACTTTTCATAAATGAGGCCCTTGGTGCTTACGAAATGTGAGATGGATC
Source organism: Lissotriton vulgaris (assembly GCF_964263255.1). Taxonomy (NCBI): domain Eukaryota; kingdom Metazoa; phylum Chordata; class Amphibia; order Caudata; family Salamandridae; genus Lissotriton; species Lissotriton vulgaris. The sequence continues at coordinate 152,246,189 of NC_141696.1, read as the reverse complement.
TGAGTTTTCACTTGACACAATCAGTAACTTGAGTCCCTTCAAAATAAAGGTGAAGCAGTAGAGCTGCACACACCAACCATTACGGTAACACTGATTCCATCGAACAAAATATTACTGTGACATGGCCATGATCACAAATAACATCAATATTGTTGGTACTAAAGTTACAATACTGAACCTGCCAGATCGAGATCTTGCCCATGTGGTGTACTTTAAGACATTGCAGTATGTGTGAGCGAACTCCTGCTTTGCGTAGTGAGCTCATTAGTCAAAAGTAAATACATTCCGATTGCTATGTTTCCTTTTCGGTTACTGCTTTATGGCCCGCGCTTCTGTCCCGCATTGGTTGCTCAGTCTTCGTTGAGCATCTGATGCATGAGGACAGGCTGTGTGTGCGCTCCTTATTTATTACCTGGTACTTCCCCACATAAACACTTTAATTATCTCCGCTTGGCTCCCAAAGTCTCATTGAGATTTGAGACTTTTGAGAATTTGGGCCCACAGCTTACCCCAGATCACCCACGCTATAATAGGTATCATTTCACTCGTGGAATCTGATAACCCGTGAGTGCTTCTCCTTTACTTCCTGGAGCCCACACAGACCAAGGCTACTTTGGAGCTATTCCAAGTGCATCTCCACCCACTTCCTCATTTCGGCTTCATGTGTTCCACTTCTTCCTCAACATGCGTGAGCCACCGACCCAGCACACTTGTGTATACGCATGATATCAGTTCTTCAGTTTACATGCCTGTCCAACATGTAAATTTTAGCTGCACTATGTGCATATGCCCCGCTGGCACTAACTTTACATTTCTGATCTGTATCTGCTTTATTTTATCAATGGTGTGCCAATGCGCTCAAATTTCAAAGCCAGTGATGGATTGCTTTGGATAATTCAAGTTTACAGCAATGTTTCTTTAAAACGTAAGGAATTTTTGTTTGAAGTGGCTCAAGTGGACTTGCAAATACTTACTGACTTCACAGAACTGTGTCATTACCTGAATCAACTCTTCATTGGATGGAGGAATCTTAAAAATTGCTTTCAATGGCTTCTAACAATTTAGCTCAGACCTCACCACTTCCTCAATTTCCTGGCAAGCCTTTGATTAAGTAGAATGCTTGGTTAAGATCTTTTGAGAAATGACTTTGAGTCTAAAAGAAAGGCTACTATTTTGTTTATTCATTTGGGAAATGCTGGGCAGCACTTTTTGATAATTTGCCTTCAGATGTCCGGAGATTCTGATGAGTACTCACAGGCGATTATAAGACTTAGAGTCAAATAAATTCTCTGAAAAACCTATCATTCTATTGGAGAGATTTAATTTTTTCCATAAGAATCAAACAACTGGGGGGCGTGCTTGGCGCCCGATGGTGATGGCGGCGCCCGTGTGTGGCTCGGCTGACGCCTTGGGAGATATACTTTCTACAGCTCGTCTTTCCCTGCTGAGCGGCTTGTTCCTAGCGGCGGAACACCTCCGGATGACGGTGTGACTAATTTCGTACGCTGGGATGCCCTGAAACCGGAGAACATTACGGCAGTCGGCGGCTTCACTTGAGGTATTAGCGCGGCCACCATTTTATGACGCCGCACGATTTGCTCTAATGCCGCTTCTGCAAGGGACCTTCTCTACAACACCACCGCTTGCTTTTCAGAACTTTCGCCAGCATGCGTGTATTTGCCTTCTTCATTGCTTGTAAGCTCCTCATTTACTTTTTATAAATTTCGACATGAGAGGCTGCTGTGTCATTTTTCTCATATGAATGCTTTATGTACTTTGCCTCATTTTCCTGCTGATATGTATGAAAACGCTTGAGTCCTTGAGTACTTGTCCTTGTGTCCTTCTTTATTCAAGCTTTTGCCGAACACTAACTTTATGCTGTCTTCCACCGGGTGATTACTACTCCGGCTGAGAGTAAGTCATCATTTTTTTGCTTTTCTCTCGTAGCGTATACTGGCAAAGGGAGCTACCAAGATACGCACTCTGGCTTATCACTACGCCAACGAAGCGGAAAGATGCAGCTCTGCTGTTCTTTTTTCACTCACTAATTTGCACCTTCATTGATGCTTGCATGTCATTTTCTGATGGTGGATGACTGGCCTCTCTTCGACAGTTTTCTAGTTTGAGCCCTGTCATATCCAGCAGTGCCTCCTTGGACTACTTATTTTTTCCCAATTTCAAGCTCTTGCGCATTTTCCTGTACTGTGCGCTTTGTAAGTTGCCATAGTTTCCTATATTTTATATGGGACAGCTCAAACTTATGTCGCGCATACACTCAAAATCTACGGCGAAGGTGGCCTTTGTGAAAAATTCTAAAGTGTTCTCTGCTCTCTCTAAACTAGAGGACTCTCTCACTTCGTCTGGCTCTGACACTGCCATGGAACCTTCCCAGTCAGCATCAGGGAAAACCAACACCAAGAGACTAAAGAAAGATCCACCCTCGCCTCTCAAATCGTCTCCACATGTTTCAATGAAACTCCTTATGGAAGAGATACGATCCTTTCGACCTTTTTTGGAGGAAATCGGGACTTTGCGTCCTTTTATGGAGGAAACCAATGCCAAGCTTCAAACTCTCACAGACAATTGGTCGCAAATTGAAACTAGAGTTTCTTCAGTCAAACAATCTGTTGCTTCATTTCAGGAAACTCATACCGCGGTTTCCCATATCACCTCACAAGTAGGCGCCCTCCAGAAGCAGGTGGAGGAATTGGAAAACAGGAACAGGCGTAACAACCTACGCATTTACGGCTTGGTGGAGGGTCTTGAGTGTTCGGACCCATTACATTCTTTCGGTCCTTCCTTCCTAAGTTGCTCCACTTGCCAGAGGGTACCACTCTTAACATACAAAGTGTGGATGTATGACATTACAACGCAAACTTTTACAACGCAATTTTTACAACGCAGATACATTTAAAACGCATACCTTTATAACGCAAGACATTACATAGCAGATGCTATTACAACGCATGCCATTACAACGTAAGTATAGGCAAGTATATTATTTTATTTAAAAATGTAATTTAATAAAATTTAATTAATTAAATAAATTCAATTATTTTTAAATAATTAATTTGTACTTATATATATATTTTAAAAAATTGTTTATTTTTAAAAGAACTATTATTATTAAAGAACTATAATTAATAAATAAAAATAAACAAAATAATTTTTTAAAATATTTTAAATTATTTATTTAAAAACAGAACCCTAAAAATACCCCTGTACCCCAAAACCCAAACCCAACCCTGAACACTAAAACTACCCCTGTACCCCAAAACCCAAACCCAACCCTGAACCCTAAAAATACCCCTGTACCCCAAAACCCAAACCCAGCCCTGAACCCTAAAAATACCCCTGTACCCCTAAACCCAAACCCAGCCATAAAACCTAAAAATACCCCTGTACCCCTAAACCCAAACCCAGCCCTAACACCTAAAAATACCCCTGTACCCCTAAACCCAAACCCAGCCCTAAAACCTAAAAATACCCCTGTACCCCAAAACCCAAACCCAGCCCTAAACCCTAAAAATACCCCTGTACCCCAAAACCCAAACCCAGCCCTAATACCTAAAAATACCCCTGTACCCCAAAACCCAAACCCAGCCCTAAAACCTAAACATACCCTTGTACCCCAAAACCCAAACCCAGCCCTAAAACCTAAAAATACCCCTGTACCCCAAAACCCAAACCCAGCCCTAAAACCTAAAAATACCCATTTACCCCAAAACCCAAACCCAGCCCTAAAACCTAAAAATACGCCTGTACCCCAAAATCCAAACCCAACCCTGAACCCTAAAAATACCCCTGTACCCCAAAATCCAAACTATATATATAAAATTACTTTAATTAAATTATTTTATTTATTTTAAATATTTTAGTAATTAAAAAAAGGTAAAATAAAATAAATTACTTACCTATACTTACGTTGTAATGGCATGCGTTGTAATAGCATCTGCTATGTAATGTCATGCGTTGTAAAACCATACGTTGTAAAGGATCCTGCGTTGTAATGGTGTGCGTTGTAACGGTGTGCGTTGTAATAGTTGTGTTGTAACGGTGGTTTCCCACAAAGTGTACACTGGCTGGGGCGTCTACCTACATCTGCTTCAATGTCGCAACGACCAAGAGGTGTCATTCTCTATTTTCTGGAATATACTGACCTTCTGAAGGTTCTTATGGCCGCCAAGGCTTCATCAAATCTATCATGGTCTGGTTCTCCCTTGTTCTTCGCTCAGGATTATGCAAAGGCGACTGCCAATCGTCGGAAGGCCTTCTTAGGCATGAGAGATGTCCTTCGTTCCATGGGTGCTAGATATGGACTGTACCATCCATGCCTGTTTAAAGTTACCTACAACAACAGGACGACCACCCTTGAAGATCTGTGCGCCTACAGAGTTTCATTAATGCACACAAGACTACTGCCATGGACTCTTCTGGGCCTTCCTCGTCGCATCCTGGTTGAACAGTTGCTGTTCTGGTTCTTGTTCTTCTGATGTTCTCGTTTTGGTCATATTTTTGTCCTCCCAGTTTGCTCTGTTCCCTTGCTTGTTACTCCCCTTTGCTTTCACTGTTGTCAATTGCTCCTTGTTCTTCCTTGTTTTCCTTTGATAAATGTTTGTAACTGGTTTTGTATTCTCCCATTTTGTTTCTGCAGGACTCTTCCCCGTTTGATGATGTCTCCCTGGCTTACTGCCCGGCTGACCACGCTTGTGCTGCCTAGCCTAGTGGCCCCTTCCCCCCCAGCTCCATTTTGTCTTCTCCTTTTGTAGGTATGTTCTTCCCTTACTTCCCTTCATTATTTTGTTCCCTTTTTTCCCTACCCTTCCTTCCGTGTTTCAGCTTCCTTGTTAATGCAGCGGTTCTAATTTTCTTCTTTTCAGGTTGTAGTTCCTTCCTTCTTTTTTCTTTTCTTACGCCAATTTTCTTGAACTCCTCTCTAATCTTTCCCCTGTCCTTTCTCTTTGTACGTTCTTTTATATTTACAAATTCCTGTTTTCTCTTTCCTTTCTCAATCTATATTGCATCTCTATCCCCTTTTTCTTCATTCTTATTCATGGGTCTTTCTCCTATTCTCTCGTATGCTCTTTATGCACACTGGTTTCTTCTTATTCATCTCATCCTTCTCTTCCTTCTCCTATTCTTCATTATTTCTTTCTTTTCTCTTGATTTGCTTGCTTTTATGGTTTTTTACATAGGTTTCACATGCAACAACTTTGTTAAATTATTGTACAATTTATGTCTTTGAATATAATTTCCTGGAATGTCAGGGGTATCAATTCCCCAATTAAGCGTCAACGCATTTTATCGCACCTAGCCAAGTTGAATGTTGATGTTGCTTTCCTTCAGGAAACTCACCTTTCTGATGTAGAATCTGCTAAACTTAGAACAGGCTGGGTGGGAGAAGTTTTTTATTCGCAAGGCGATGGTAAAAGCAATGGTGTTGCAATTCTTTGTCACAGGTCTCTCCCTTTCACAGTCATTTCCCAAGAATCTGATACTAATGGCAGATGGACACATGTCAGACTATCGCTTAGAGGTGTTCCAATCTCTCTTCTTAATGTTTATGGTCCCACCAATGGTGAACCCCTTTTTTGGGCTGCGTTTTCTCCACGCATCACCCAATTCATGGATGATAATTTCATCCTTGCTGGGGATTGTAATCAGCCTCTTGATCCGTTTTTAGGTAGGAAATCCGATGCCACCTATGTCCCCACTAAATCACATAAACTTTTTACCCAAGCTATATCCCAACACAAGCTTGTTGACTCCTGGCGATTATGCAACCCAACTTTGCAGGTGTTTACTTTTTATTCACCATATCATCGTTCCCAATCACGGATTGATTACATTTTTGTTTCCCACGACCTTGCTCAAACGCTTACTATAGCGGAAACTGGTCCAATTTTGCTCTCGGATCACGCCCCTGTAGTAGTTAGCCTTGAGGTGATCCCCAAAGTTGATGGGCCTAGGAGATGGCGTTTTAATAATGCCCTCCTTTTGGATTCCAAGTTTTTCTCTTCCTTCACCGCCTTTTTTGATGATTTTTTTCTGTTCAATGATGTCCCGCCCATTTCAAAACACACTGTTTGGGATGCTTTTAAAGCAGCTGCCCGCGACTTTATTATTAATTATGTCGCAAAGAAACGCAAAATTGCTCGCCAATTTACTAAGACCCTCCTTCTGGACATTAAACGATTGGAACATGCCTATTTCACCTTACATTCCTTAGATAGTCTGACAGCTTTGGTCGCTGCTAAACTTAAATTTAACGAAAAATCTACTGAGGATGCTTCCCTATATTTACTTAAGTCAAGTGCCAAGATTTATGGTGGTAGGAATAAGGCTGGGAAGATTCTTGCTAATTACTTGAAGGTCAAACATAACAAGATGACAATTGAATCTGTTTACGACATCAATGCACACTTACAACATAAAGATGCCGACATCCTTGATGCTTTTTCCCGCTTCTACGAGACCTTATATACTTCTGACACCCAACCCTCTTCTCAGTCTCTTACACACTTCTTCTCAACTATTCAAACACCTGCACATTTTCCCCTTGATCTTTCCTCTTTGGAGACTGACATCTCACAGAAAGAATTGCTTACCGCACTCCAATAGCTTAAACTTAACAAAGCTCCGAGTCCAGACGGTTTTACCGTTGAGTTTCTCCAAGTTACTGATTCCAAGGCTCCATTCCCTTCTCCATTCTTTTGCTGATTTAGGTACCTCCTCGGGGACCTTTTCAGATGCACACATTTGTTTAATACCTAAACCCGGAAAAGATTTGCAATATTGCAAAAACTACAGACCCATCTCCCTTGTTAACAATGATTATAAAATCTTTGCCAAATCATTAGCGATAAGGCTGGACCATTTGCTTCCTGACCTCTTAGGAGAAGAACAATCCGGCTTTGTTAAAGGTTGTTACATTACTGACAACACTAGGCTTTTATTTAACATATTATCTAAATCATCCCATCTCCAACATTCCCTCTCGGCGATCGCCCTGGACGCTGAGAAAGCGTTTGACAGCGTCAAATGGCCTTATCTCTTCCACACTCTCGGTTGGTTTGGGTTTGGCCCAAATTTATTTCCCTATTATTGTATTCTCACCCACGAGCTGCAGTTTATGCTAATGGTCGAATCTCCCCTTACTTTGACCTTGGTAGAGGTTTCCGCCAAGGTTGCCCCCTCTCGCCTTTTCTTTTCAACCTTGCTTTAGAACCCTTCTTATCCAGGCTCTGCCAAAACCCCGGTATTCACGGCTTTCAAACCACGGAATCCTCCATCAAACTAGCTGCTTACGCAGATGATATTTTACTCTTCATCTCAAATCCCACGGTCTCCATCCCTGCTTTGTACGGCATTATTCCTGAATTTCTGGTTATAAACTCAACAACGATAAATGCGAGATCCTTCCCCTGATGAAATTCACTTTTAAAACTGACTTCAGCGCCTCCAATTTTACCTGGAGCCCTTCCCACATTAAGTATTTAGGATTGCATATCACCCCCTCCATCCCTGATACTGTTTCCCTCTGCCTTACTAAATGCATTCAGAAATTGTCTGACCTCACTGCTAAGTGGCATCCTCTTTACCTGTCTTAGTGGGGTCGCTTAGACACTATTAAGATGATGCTATCCCCCATTGTTCTATATACCCTCTCCAATCTTCCAATCTCTATCCCAGCCAAATTTTTAGAGAAAATGTATTCAGTTTTGTTATCCTTTCTATGGCATAACAAAAACCCAGAATGTCCCTTGCTAGACTCATTCGTCCTGCTTCTGAAGGAGGAGTCAATTTTCCGGACTTCCCGGCTTACCACAAGGCTTTTTTGTTGCATCAAGCTTCCTTTTGGTTACAGGGCCCTGATTCCCCTTTCCCTTTGTGAACCAAGGTTGAGCGTCTCTTCTTGTCCCCTTTCTCTTTTGCTGAATATATCTCTTTTTCCCGCAAACCCTCCTCAATTCCTACTCTTATCCATAAATTCACTGTCAAACTCCTATTGTCTTTTAATCCCCCCCCCACCCCCTGCAAATATTACTGACTTCCTTTCATCCACCATTTGGCATAATAAACACCTTCTAATCTGTGGTAAACCCTTTTACTGGAAATCTTGGAGATCCAAGTGTTTGCTTTGGATATCGCAGCTATTCTCACAATCTACCTTTTTGCCTTTCCATACCCTTTGTTCCACCTTTGATTTGCCCCCTTCCTTCGCTCCCAAATATCTCCTCCTTAAAGCAAAGGTCATGCAAACCTACACGAGACTCTCCGGGGCGACCCCCTCTTCCATTTCACCTAATCGTACTCTTCAACTACATTCTGTTCTACAAACCCTTCCTAAAGCTTCTGTTGTTTACAAGCACCTTCATGCACATGCATTCCTCAGACCTAAGTCCAAAGTGGAGGAGCATTGGGAAAATGATCTCTCCACATCATGGCCAATCTCTCTCTGGGACAAGATTTGGACAAAGGTTCGTAAAACTTCTAGGGCGGCGTCCTTGACACAATCTATATTTTTCATATATAAACGATTACTTCAAACTCCCTCTACACTTCACAAGCGATTCCCCGCCACCCCAGATATTTGTTGGTCTTGTTCCCTACCTAATGCCACTTTGTTTCATATGTTGTTCCTCTGCAAGAATGTGCATGCATTTTGGTTACAAGTTTGGGCACAAATTAATGTTATTTTTTGCACTTGCATTCCTTTTTCTCCCACTCATATATTTTTGGGTAGCCTTTCTCCTTGCTGGGACGAGACTGATCTGTATATTCGTATTGTTGATTTGCTATTGGCTGTTGCGAATCAACAAATTACTATTAATTGGAAGTCTTCTTCTAACATTACCTTCAAAGCATGGTGGTATAATGTTTGTCATAATCATAGACTTGACAATGCTTTTGTTTTTCCTGCCCAGTTAGCAGCTAAACGTGCAGATGTATGTCTCCCTGTTACGATGTATTTAGATAAATGTACAACTCGTTCCTTTTGCCCACGACCTGCTCAACAGGAGGTTTCCAAACCTCCCTGATGCCCTTTTTTCATTCCCCTTTCTTTGTTACAGTATTTCACTGTATAACCTCAATTGCATTTGCCTTTATTGCATAATTATTTTACCCTTTCTTTTGACTTTCTCATACCCATGATGAGTTTATCATTGTTTCTTTATTTTTACAATGTATTCTAATTATTCTTCCTATGCTTTTCCTTTCCCCCTCCCATTTTTCCCCATAACTCTTTTTGCTGTATTATGTATTCCTACTTCATACCATAATTAATAAACTTTTATTGAACTCAAAAAAGAATCAAACAACTGATGAAACTATTGAAGAATTTGTATCGACATTAAGGGCATTTGCTGCTACATGCAATTTTGGAGCATACTTTGACATATACATTCGAAATCAGTTTGTGTATAGCTGCTTTTCAGAAAAGATACAAGAAAGGCTACTCTTTTGCAGAGACCCTCCATTGTCAGAGGTTATTGATCTGGCCAAAAGCATTGAACATTCAATAATGTTCAGTCGCATGATGGTTCAGGAATCCTCTCAGAAACCTTCTCCAATTGGTAATGCTGTGGGGTATTCTGCACATGTTTATGCTGTACAGCAGTGTTTCCCAAACTGTGTTCCGCGGACCCCCAGGGGTCCGTGACACATTCCCAGGGGGTCCTCAGGCAGAAATTTTAAAAGCACAACAAAGTTCCTTGTGAAATTAGCAGTTTTCTAGCAGCAATAAAAATGTCAAGATAATGTCAGTGATTAATGTTCCTGCTGGAGAGAGATGAGAGTTTTATCAAGTGGCAGCTTTGACTTATCTAATGTAGCACAGAGGGTTAATATGCCTACTGCAAAGAAAGTGTATCATGCATTCTATAAAACTGTTTTTCATGTGCGTAGGTTAGTGGGTTACTGCTTTTATCACTGAGATTCTTTCGTTATTGTGCAGTTCATAAGTGATAATCATAATCTAGCACAGTGACCTATAAACTTTCATCAAAGAGCTGCTTCCAAACCGCATGGTAAAAGTTTTGAAACATATGTTTTTTCCAAGTCTTTCATTATCCTGATGCTGCTAAAAAGGTTTATTTGGGTGGAAATTCATTTTTATTGTTAAAGTCAGCAATGCTAACCACTGTGTTATGTTCTGAATCCTGAGTTTGTGCTTCTCCAGACCAAGCACTCTTTAAAAATGCTTACCAGTATGAATGCCATGCAAATCCTGCACCTTGTAGTTGCATTTGCCTTACGTAACATTTTCCACACACTGATTTACACATCTGAATTATTGTCTCTTGGGGGCAGATTTACACAGAAAGTGACTCAGTGTGTGCCGCAAGCCATTTCGCTGCGCCGCACTGAGTCAATTTCAAAGCACAGGGTTGCGACATATTTACAACAATATGTCGCATCTCTGAGCTTCCCTCTGCGTGGGCACACAAACTGCTGCCAGGCGCCTGCACAGGCACATTTGCACCATGGTGCAAGGATACCCGCGTCGTGGGGAGATTGTTTATATGCAAGAAGGGTTCCCTTTGTGCACATAAATAACCAAAAATTGCGTTTTTCAACTTCTAAGTGTGTTGCATTAGCACACATAGTACTTGCAAAACGTCAATATTTTACTGATTGTTTAAGTGCAAGAAGGGACACCTTCTGGTACATTAACAATCACCAGAGGTGATATCCTTTTTCTATGCATGCTGCAGAATGCAACACGTATAGAAAGAGGATAAAACGAGGAGAAAATAATACTTGTCTTCTCGTTTCGCCTCCCTACGCCTCCCCTGGAGAGGCATAGCATTCAGACACATTTCCAGATTTACGAATTATAGTAAGTCTGGAAATGTATCTGGTTTCATGGGTGTTTTGTGGGAACACCCACAGCAACACCCATGGAACGCCTCTTTCACGCAAAGTGCTGTGTGCAAATGGGTCATATTTACAGACTAGGAAAAGTCACGCAGGGTGGCTTTTCTTGCCTTGGAAATATGAGGCACTAAAATGTGCCACCAGTGCGTCAGTTTTTGGAACGCACCCATGGCGCAAGGGGCTTGTAATTCTGCCCATATATGTGAGTAATGTAAAGGGATCTGACATCTTTCAATGATATGAGAGATGCTATAAAACAAATGAAATACATGTGACTGAGGGGCTATGGAGAGAGGAGAGTCACTGTTGGAGGGTGATAATAGGGAATCATTGAAGAACGCCAACTAAGATTGATGTATCCTGGTGCATAGTAAGGTCATCATTTACTATTCTTGAAAAATTGATGCAAGTCAATATATAATGATACATTTGTTGTAAAATACACGGATCACTGACATAATATCGAGGGACATAATATCGACTATCAAAAATATTGTTGACAAAATATCGACAGACAGAATATCGAGTTTGTATCTACAAACAGGTAAGTACAAAAATATCGAGTAAAAAATATAGTTTACAAAAATATAGTTTATAAAAATATCGACTTTATTAAAAACAATGTTAAATTAAATTAATATTAAAAATTAATTACAAAAATATACTTAAAAATACTTAAATTAACGTATAATAATTAAATAATTAATGAAAGTTATAAAAACAAATTAAATCATATTTGTTAAAACATATATATATAGTAACATGATATAATTAAATAATATCCAATATTAGAACTGTACAATAGCGTAAGTGTAAAAATTACTATTCCCACTCCAGAGAGTGCAACAGTAGGGAAAGCGTTGGATAGCGTAGGGATAAAAATTACTATTCCCACTCCAGTGAGTACAACAGTAGGGAAAGCGTTGGATAGCGTAGGGCTAAAAATTACTATTCCCACTCCAGCGGGTGCAACAGTAGGGAAAGCGTTGGATAGCGTAGGGGTAAAAATTACTATTCCCACTCCAAAGAGTGCAACAGTAGGGAAAGCGTTGGATAGCGTAGGGGTTAAAATTAATAGTTCCACTCCAGTGGGTGCAAAACTAGGGAAAGCGTTGGATAGCGTAGGGGTAAAAATTACAATTCCCACTCCAGTGGGTGCAACAGTAGGTAAAGCATTGAATAGCGTAGGGGAAATAATTACTATTCCAACGACAAAGCGTGCAACAGTAGGGAAAGCGTTGGATAGTGTAGGGGTAAAAATTACTATTCCCACTCCAAATAGTGCAACAGTAGGGAAAGCGTTGGATAGCGTAGGGGTTAAAATTACTATTCCCACTCCAAATAGTGCAACAGAAGGGAAAGCGTTGGATAGCGTAGGGATAAAAATTACTATTCCCACTCCAGTGAGTACAACAGTAGGGAAAGCGTTGGATAGCGTAGGGGTAAAAATTACTATTCCCACTCCAGTGGGTGCAACAGTAGGGAAAGCGTTGGATAGCGTAGGGGTAAAAATTACTATTCCCACTCCAAAGAGTGCAACAGTAGGGAAAGCGTTGGATAGCGTAGGGGTTAAAATTACTAGTTCCACTCCAGTGGGTGCAAAAGTAGGGAAAGCGTTGGATAGCGTAGGGGTAAAAATTACAATTCCCACTCCAGTGGGTGCAACAGTAGGGAAAGCGTTGGATAGCGTAGGGGAAAAAATTACTATTCCAACTCCAAAGAGTGCAACAGTAGGGAAAGCGTTGGATAGCGTAGGGGTAAAAATTACTATTCCCACTCCAAATAGTGCAACAGTAGGGAAAGCGTTGGATAGCGTAGGGGTTAAAATTACTATTCCCACTCCAAATAGTGCAACAGTAGGGAAAGCGTTGGATAGCGTAGGGATAAAAATTACTATTCCCACTCCAGTGAGTACAACAGTAGGGAAAGCGTTGGATAGCGTAGGGGTAAAAATTACTATTCCCACTCCAGTGGGTGCAACAGTAGGGAAAGCGTTGGATAGCGTAGGGGTAAAAATTGCTATTCCCACTCCAAAGAGTGCAACAGTAGGGAAAGCGTTGGATAGCGTAGGGGTTAAAATTACTAGTTCCACTCCAGTGGGTGCAAAAGTAGGGAAAGCGTTGGATAGCGTAGGGGTAAAAATTACTATTCCCACTCCAGTGGGTGCAACAGTAGGGAAAGGGTTGGATAGCGTAGGGGTAAAAATTACTATTCCTACTCCAAATAGTGCAACAGTAGGGAAAGCGTTGGATAGCGTAGGGGTTAAAATTACTATTCCAACTCCAAAGAGTGCAACAGTAGGGAAAGCATTGGATAGCGTAAGGGTTAAAATTACTATTCCCACTCCAGAGAGTGCAACATTTAGGGAAAGTAAATACTTCATATATTATTTAAAAATATATAAATTAATATCTATAAAAAATTAATTAAAAGTAATTACCAATTTAATATAATATAATAATTCATCTATTAAAATTACTAATTAACAATAATTATTACAATTAGTTACCTATTAATACAAATCAATTACAAATTACCAATTAATTATTTAATAATTAAAAATTAATTAACAATTAATTCTAATTAAATAAAATTAAATAAATTTAATTATTTAATTAATTATAAATAAATCACTTCCCACCCTATTCCCCTATAAACCCACAACCTGCTACAGAAAATAAATTAGTAATATTAACATAATTAGCAATTAATCAATTAAATTAAATTAATTGGCAATTAAAATTTCATTAATTACCCATAAAAACGTAATTAACAATTAATTCTAAATAAATACCAATAAAAAAATTACATATTTAATTAATTATAATTAAATTACTTCCCATCCAATTCCCCTATAAACCCACAACCCGCTACAGAAAATAAATTTGTAAAATTAACATAATTAGCAATTAATTAATTAAGTAAAATTAATTGCCATTTAAAATTTAATTAATTACCAAATATAAATTAATTAACAATTAATTAAAGATTAATACCAATAAATAAATTTACATTTTTAGTTAATTATGATTAAATTACTTCCCATCCTATTGCCCTATAATCCCAAACCCGCTACAGAATTAAATTACGCAAAAATTAAAAAAACAAAATTCATTAATTAAAATTAATTATAACATAAATACACACTTTTCACACATATAATAACATAAAAAACACTATAAAAAATCGATATTATAAAAAAATCGATAATTTTAATAACCTTTATTACATACTTTGATATTTTAACTTTCTATATTTTTAACATTCGATATTACATTACTTACCTTAAAAACAATATTTTTGATGTCTATATTCTGTCCATTCGATATTTTGTCCATTCTATATTTTAAACTAGATATTATGTTCATTCGATATTTTGTACTCGATATTTTGACTGGTTACCAAAATGCACCATTGTTTCCTACATTTTCTTGGGGGGAGAGCCTCCAAAGCCCCTTTTGTAGTGGTCAGGCTCACTCACTGCACATGGTGTGCACTGTATGGGGACTGGTCTGAAAACATTTGCCAAGGCTAATTTGGGTTTCCAGTCTGGCCCTGTCAGGAGCCTTGTACTGCGAAATAAAATCAACTATTTAAAACTTAGTCGGGGAGATGAAACACTAACCTTCCTATTTTTTTGCAAATTCTTTCAATATAAAGTACTAAAATCCTTAGTAGTTTGAGTATTTGTTTTGTGTGCATATGTGTGTTTGTTTTCGAATTACTGTTTTAATGTTTGAAATTTAAATCACACAAATTTTTTGGGAGTCCCCGGCTTCCAGTGGGGACTCAATGGGGGTCCTCAGGAGTCAAAAGTTTGGGAACCACTGCTGTACAGAGTAATAGCAAAGACATTAGGAATGTTCAACATAATACTAACACTTTTTGTGTCAAGTGCAGATCTAAATTCCATTTAAGCAATTATATACAATGTCCAGCAGTAGATAAATGATACAATAAGTGCAAGAAATTTAGTAACTTTGACAGCGTTCGCAGATCTGGTAAATACCAAGTTAAAGTACGCTGTGTTGACTTAAACGAAGTAAGAGAGGTCTGGTCATGATTACCCAGGTGCAGGCAGACAAAATTCAAGCTATGCGAGGCTACGATGGCAACAATTCCGATCTTGAAAGAACTTGGTGGCAAACAACTCAAGAACATTCAACTAACAGTCAAGGGTCATCTCAGATTGATAATACAAATGATTTGTTACGTACACAAAGGCAAACTGGTGCAGACATTGTTCCTGAACAATTTAATGATTGTATTACATCCTTTAACACAAGAGTTGTATACAATACTACAGTGCCTTATAAATTTAATGATTAGTATTCATATTACAAAAAAATTTAGAGATGTAAATATTGTGTTATGTCTATTTTAGATACTTTTATTTTATATTTTTCATACAAATTATTTAGCTTTGTGTTTTTTCAAAAAGGGGAAGGTGTTGCACCATAAGACATTGCAGTAATGTATGGAGTGTGCGGTACCTTTAAGAACTTCTTATGAGTGAGCAAGTGAGCTCCTGCTTTGCACAGCAAGCTCACTGGTCAAAAACAAATGCATTTTGCTTTCTCTGTTTCCTTAAAAGTTACTGCTTTATGGCCCGCGCTGCTGTCCCACGTCGGTTGCTCAGCCTTCGTTGGGGGTCTGATACTTGAGGACAGGCTGCATGTTGATTCCTTATTTAGTACCTTGTACTTCACAAAATAAACATTTTAGTTATCTCCGGTGGCTCCTGAGGTCTCTGTGTAACACAATGTCAGTATATCAGTCATGTTAATGAGATGTTTGTCAATATAGAAACATAAATCCACTATAAGTAAAGGATAGATTGCAACCCAGCCGGCCCCAAGACCTTGGACTTTCAAAGAGAAATCTCACCACCTGCAGATGGTCCAATACTGTGATCTAATTTCTGGACACAGTTATGACACACTTTTTATTTGATTCAGAAGCACAACACAGATTCTGAGTTCTTCTCAATATTGGGGCCTCATTTACGAGGTTTTGGTGCTGGGCAGTGCCGCAAGGAATCGGACAGCCCTGCGTCAAAAGGAAAGGGCGGAATGCACAGTATTGTAGCGCTCTAGTGCTCCGAGGGTCTCAGGTTGAGCCCCCGGAAGCACTCCGCACAATGTATCACTTTTTGGCCAGGCGTGGCCAGAAAGCTTTAAATAAAGGGACCGAAGTGGCACGGCACTTCCGGTCCACACCAGCGCAGTAACGTGTGTGTGTCAACTTATTGCGCTCCCCAAGCATTGCAGCGCTGCAGGCCTAGCTTGGCCCCTAGGGCCTCACACTGGCGACGAGGGTGGGATACCCATAAGTTAAGCAACGCCCGCCAGCGGCATTTACCTGCCCGATCACCAGCTGACTCGATCGCCCAGCCGCGGCACCGGAGAGGAACGTCAGCGACGGCGGCCACCACCGAAGGCAGAAGCTACATCCCGGAAGCTACCCACACCGGTAAGCAGCGTGAGCAAGGAGCTGCGTGTGGCACCGGCGGCAGCGACAGCAGGAAGGCCCAAGACGGAGACGCGCGCCGAAGGAAACAGCCCGGCAGCAGGCCCAGCGGTGCGCGCATGCGCAGAAGGCGAGGCGCCGTCACCAGAGGAAAGAACCCGGGGAGAGCGCGAGGCCGAGAGGGCGCCTCAGACAAATCGAGCGCGAGGCCCCGTAGACACGAGGAAGACCCGGCGAGGCCAACCACACCACGAGGTGACACAGTAACGCCCAAGCGAGCGCAAGCAGCACTCCATCAAGCATTGGCCAAGGCAACAAGGCGAACCACACAACAAGCACAAGCAAGCACAAGCAAAGTCAATCAGCCACCGGTTACACACCGGACCACACAAACGCAAACAAGCACAAGCAAGTGCAACCAATAGCCAGACAATCAGTGACTCACACAGGCACCAACAAGCACGAGCAAGTACAACCAAGCACACCATAAAAAGACGTTCAAAAGGCAAGCGCCCAGCCACCGCCCAGCATCAAAATGACCACAAACCCTGGAGGGGCGTCTGGAGGAGCCAGCCAAGCTCAGCAAGCGGCACCACCAGCAGTAAACATCGGCACTCAACCACCGACGCCGTCAGCCCACTCACAAATCCAGGCACTACCACCTTTCAGCGAGCTGATAGACCCCGGGACAGCGGCCCCCAGATGGGCTGTGTGGCTAGGGCAACTCAACAACTATTTCACTGCCACCAGGGAGAAAGATAACGAAGTGAAGAGGTCCCTGTTGTTACACTTTGGGGGCACAGAACTGTATAAGCTATTCAAACATCTCCCCGACACAGGAGATGACGATGACTATGACGCTGCGGTCAATGCGCTGAACGCCCACTTCGACCCCCAGCTGAACCCTCACTATGAACGATTCAAATTTCGCCAATCCAGGCAAAGGGAGGGAGAAACCATGGATGCGTTCCATGCACGACTGAGAGATCTCATAAGCACGTGCACGGACGATGACGAAAAGAAAGAGGTGACCGCGCAACTCATTCAAGGTTGCCGCAACAAACACATGAGAACACTCATTCTAAGGCAACCGCGAATCACGCTTGAAGAAATATTGATCCTGGCCAGATCCCACGAACTGCCGGATGCACGCGCAACGGCAATGGAAGCAGCCTTGAACCCGAGGGCAGAAGCAGGAACCGTGGTGAAGACAGAAAGGGTGGATGCAGTCCGCAACACCAGTCGGGGAAGCAGAGGGAGATGGCCGACCAGGACGCCACGCCGAGCGTCGTGTGGATACTGTGGCCGAGACGAGCACAACCAAGATGGCTGCCCAGCACGTGGCAAGACATGCTCAAAATGCGGAATACCCAACCATTTCGCAAGCGTGTGCAGAGGTGGCTCCCGCGGAAGAGGGGCGTCCGGAAGAAGACCAATCACGGGAGCGGTGAAACAACTATCGCTAGACGACGCAACGTCGTCTCGATCACACAGACCGCCGAGGCAACCCCAGTTTGATGACTCCCCCTCAGAGGATGAAGATGAATGCTACTACGTGTCGTTCGTAAGTGAACTAAAGAAGCGACGGAGACCACAGCCCAAGTGCCAAATACACATCGACGGGTCCCCAGCTTATGGCGTCATCGACACGGGAGCCACCGTGAACGTCATGGGAATCCAGCACTATAAAGCACTGAAACCAAGACCCAAGCTAGTACCTTCAAAGGCGCGCATACTAACGTACGGCAGCCAGGAACCCCTCCCACTACGAGGGAAAATGACGGTTCAAGTAAAAGCAGAGGACAACGAGGTGACGACAACGTTCCACGTGATAGACAAGGAAGCAGACCTGCTTGTGGGCAGCAACACGGCAGAAGACCTCCGCCTCATTGCGTTCGCAAACGCCGTCAAAGCGTTACAAACAGAAGACATCCTGGAGATGTTCCCCACACTCTTCGAGGGTCTCGGCACAATCAAACGACCACCGATCAAGCTACACATCGACCCCGCAATCCAGCCAATAGCCCTAAGACACCGAAGGATACCCTTCCACTTGCGCGCAGCCGTAGAAAAGGAACTCAACCAACTTGAAGAACAAGGGGTGATCGAGAAAGTATCGGGGCCTACGCCGTGGGTATCCCCAATGGTGATAGCCGAGAAGCCGCGCCAGCCAGGCAAAATCCGCATCTGCATAGATATGAGGGTCCCCAACAAAGCCATCCGACGGGAGCGACACCTCACCCCAACGGTAGATGACATCCTGACAGATCTGAATGGGGCCCAATGGT
Source organism: Lissotriton vulgaris (assembly GCF_964263255.1). NCBI lineage: Eukaryota > Metazoa > Chordata > Amphibia > Caudata > Salamandridae > Lissotriton > Lissotriton vulgaris. Next base: position 152,227,551 of record NC_141696.1, on the reverse strand, counting down.
TCTCTAAGTTGGACCTTAATGCAGGATATCACCAGCTCAAACTAGCGGAGGAGAGCCGCTACATTACAACATTCTCAACACACCTAGGGCTAAGACGTTACAAGCGGCAAAATTTTGGCATTTCATCCGCAGCCGAAATCTTCCAAAACACAATAAAAGAAATCCTAACAGGACTTGATGGAGTACTGAACGTCAGTGACGATATATTGATTCACGCCAAAACCAGTGAAGAACACCACCGAAGACTGAAGGCCACCTTACAAAGACTCGCGCAGTACGGCGTCACCTTACACAAAGACAAATGCCAGTTCTTCAGGAAATCAATAGAGTTCTTCGGATATGTATTCGACTCAGACGGAGTAAAGGTAGACCCCCGCAAATCGCACGCCATCAAGAACGCACCAGCACCATCAACCGCTTCCGAAGTGAGAAGCTTCTTAGGAATGGCGCAGTACTGTGCCAGGTTTATACCCAATCTGGCCAAAATCGCAGAGCCTCTGAGAAGCCTAACGAAGAAAGACAGCTCATGGAAATGGACGGCAACAGAAGACAAAGCATTCCACCGGATCAAAGAGGCCCTGCTAGACAGCACAACGATGGCGTACTTCAACACTGCAAGACCCACCGAAGTACTAGTGGATGCCAGCCCAGTCGGCCTGGGAGCCCTCCTGTCACAAGAATCTGAACCAGGGGTGTGGGCCCCGTTGGCGTTTGCAAGCAAAGCCCTGACAGCGACAGAGTCCAGGTACTCGCAAATCGAGAGGGAGGCACTGGCAGTAAAATGGGCGTGCGCCCATTTTCATCTCTACATCTCCGGTCACCCCTTCAGAATGGTGACAGACCACCAACCGCTAATCCCCTTGTTCCGTGGGACCGCTCCACATCCACCGCCAAGGATCGAACGCTGGGCAATCCAGGTTCAACAGTACCAAATGGACCTAGTGTACCGACCGGGGGCGAAGAACCCGGCAGACTTCCTGTCGCGCCACCCCCCGCAGAAGAATCCAGCAATGCAGACCCAGAAGTCCAGACCGAAGAATTCATCAACATGCTAGCTACGGGCGCATGCCCCTGTGCACTGACCGCCAACGTCATCATCTCCCACTATGACAACGATGCAGTAATCGGAAGAGTAAAAGAAGCCATACAATCCGGAACGTGGGCAAACTTCCTGAAGGATACCAGCGGGTGGAACGAAGCAGACAGAATTCGCCTGCAACAATTCTGGAAGGTTCATGATGACCTCAGCTGCGCTAACAATGGCCTCTTACTGAGAGGGACTCGCGTGGTCGTTCCCAAAACGCTGCAAGAGAGAGCAACCACCCTGGCACACGAAGGACACCAAGGCACCCGCAGAATGAAAGCGAGGATGCGAGAAAAGATATGGTTCCCCAACATGGAGGAGAACATCGAAGCCTGCGTACGAGAGTGTCGAGCATGCCAAATCACAAGCAGCCCCGAAGTGCCAGCCCCAATAATCACGGAGGAACACGCCCCATCACCATGGGCATGGCAAAGCCTGGACTTTGGCAGCTTCCCAGACGGAAGAGTCACAGTAGTACTAGTGGACAACTACACCAAATACCCCATAGTGGAAACGGCAGCATCAACCAGCTTTGCGAACATTCGCCCCATCCTCACCAAATCCTTTGCTCTGTTCGGCATCCCAATGGTCATCAAAACGTTCAATGGGCCCCCATTCCAGGGGAGTGAGTTTAAGGAGTTTCTGGACAACCTTGGCATAAAACACCACCGAATCACCCCGCAATGGCCGCAAGCCAACGGTGAAGTAGAACGCTTCATGAGGACAATAAACAAAGTACTGAGGATATCGTCAGCGGAAGGGAGTGACCCGGAAGAAGCACTACAAGCGTTCCTAAGAGAATACCGCAGCACACCGCACAGCACCACCATGCAATCACCATGGGCACTGATGCTGGCCGGCCCCAGAAGAGATTTATTACCCATGGCCGACGGTTTCACTCCCCCACCATACTCACCGGCAGATACCCAAGAGAGGAGAAGGAGGACAAACGAGAAAGCAAGTTGCAAGAGAAGAGCCCAAGCAAGGACCCTGACCCCGGGAGAGACGGTGCTCATCCGGACAAGGAGGCCCGGAGGGAAATTCAAGACCCCATTCGAACCGGAGCCCTGGATCATCAAGGAAACCCACGGAACAGCAGTCACGGTCAGCCGAGACGGAGAAGAAGTGACTCGCAACGTATCGTGGTTCAAGCAGGTACCTGCTCCAAAAGGACAAAGCCCAAATGGCGGCACACCTGTAACGAGGGAAGAAGGAGAGAGTACAGCCACGAATGACAACTCGTGCCTGCCCCCGGACACTGCAGAACAATCATCCCTGCCATCACCGGGACCTCCTCGAGACCAGATCCCTCCGAGAGGCAAGTGGCAATATAATCTCAGATCTAATCCACGGCCCAATCATAGACTGGCAGATTTCGCATGTTGAACTGACTGTTATAGTTGTTTTGAAAAATCCAAGTTGGGAAGGGATGTAGCGCTCTAGTGCTCCGAGGGTCTCAGGTTGAGCCCCCGGAAGCACTCCGCACAATGTATCACTTTCTGGCCAGGCGTGGCCAGAAAGCTTTAAATAAAGGGACCGAAGTGGCACGGCACTTCCGGTCCACACCAGCGCAGTAACGTGTGTGTGTCAACTTATTGCGCTCCCCAAGCATTGCAGCGCTGCAGGCCTAGCTTGGCCCCTAGGGCCTCACAAGTATCTATGAGGTACGGCGCATTGCTGTCCTTTTCCCCTGTGCGTATGCACACTGGGCTGCCATGCTCCAATGCTGGCACCATGGCTCAAGGGTGCCTGTGTTGTGGGGTTGATTGATTTTGTGCAGGAAGGGACACCATTCTACACAAAATCAATCAATTGAGGTGATTTCCTCTTTCTATGTGTGCTGCAGAATACAGCACACATGGAAAGAGGAAAAAACTAGGAGAAATACGGAGATTTCCCCTAGTTGCGCCTCCCTAACGCCGCCGCTGGAGTGGCGCTAGAATCTGACGCATTCCCAGGTTTACGATTTCTTGTAAATCTGGGAATGCTTCAGATTCCATGGGTGAACACCCACAGCAACACCCACTAAACGCCCCTTTCACGCAGTAATCTGCATGAAAGGGGCCCATATTTACAAGGACATGAAAAGCAGCTTTGTGTGGCCTTGTAAATATGCAGCGGCTCATTGCACCACTGGAGTGTCAAACAGTGATGCTCCGGCGACACAGACGTGCCGCAAGGGCCCTAGTTGTGGTTTGCTCAGGTGTCTTTTCTTCATCTTTAATTGAAAATATAAACTTTTTTGTGCCTGTTTGAGTTATTTCTTCCTGCTTCAAATCGACATGAAACAGTCTGGCCAGTTTGTTTTATGCTAAGTTGTTGTTTGTTTTATGTTCTCAGAAGCACATTGCTGTCGCTCCTACTTGTTCAGGTTTACACTGGTGTAACCAAGGATCTTCAGCTTGAAATCTAAGCCATGCTGACATTGTTTCGAATTCTGGAAACGCCTGTGGTTCTTTGTCGGTACACACTGTACTTTTTGAATGGTAACACAGCATCTGCACAAGACATCGCACATTAACAGAATCCGCATTCGGCGACTTATCTCCAGTCTCATTTATAGTGTTGTAAACTAATGTCGCCAGTAGGTGTCAGCAAATACCTTCTGTTTTTACTCTGTTGCAATAAAAGAGTTTCTGTTTTTTTAGGGACACGATTCACACAGCATTTTGGATTCCTAAATTCAATCATCTGCGTAAAGCAAACCATTTGGAGGGCAAATTCTCAACCCTGAATCACAAAAACAAGATTGGCGGAGTTTTTGCTCTTTGTAAATGTGGACATTCTTTCTCTATTATTACATTTCTCTAGTGCCAAATTTGGAATTAATTTGGGTTTAATTGTGGGCATTTCTAGATGGATCTAGTTTCAAAAGTGGGTGAACAGCCACAAGCACATGAATTAGTGGTTAGTTACATACCTCTTGAGGGAAATGCTCGTTAAAGTACGCACACATTTACTCCTGTTGAGGGCAGGAGTAAGTTAGCTTGAAGGATGGAAAAGAGGAGGTGAAACCTTCATAATCATTTCATCGTGAAGAATGAAAAATAAAAAATAATGAATTCCCATTTTGGCAAGTTTATGCAGAATGAATCTTCCACCTGGCGGATGTTTTATTTCTATACATTTTACACACTGGTGTATTTTTTGTAAACTATGATGAATGTTGTAGTTTTCCGAGACTACTTCTGCTGTTATTCATGAATGACCTGGATGTCACAAATTTGCAGCAACTGAAAGCATTCCTGCAGGAATTAATTTCCATTTTTTTTCTATATAGCGCAAACTCCACCTGAAGGTATCATAGCGCTTTACATGAGCACCAGCTGCATTACAGATGGACACATAGGGGCCGATTTACAATTACTGGCGCATCTCTGCGTATCGGCATTGATGTGCCAGTAATTGTGCGCCACAGCTCCGCCACCCTTGATACACCGCATTTACATTGCGGCTCACCATGGGGCACAAACAACACAGATGCGTCACGCATCTGTGCTGTAAAAGTGGCGCATTGCTGAAGTTGCGCCGCAAGCGCGACGCAGCTCCAGCAATGATCAGGGGGGCCCTATGTGCACAATGCTGCGTCAATCCTTACGCCTGCTTCAAGCAGGCGCAGGGTTTTGATGAAGCATGGGCCCAAAAGTGACTGAGTGAAATCTTGTAGATTTCACTCAGCCACTTTTGGGAGGCCTTCCTGTGCCGGAACGCCTCCCCCTGCGATGGTACGCCTCTTCTGGCACAGGGCTTTACAACGTGACACATCTGGGAGATGCGTCACGTTGTAAATACCCTGCACCATGGCGCATCTTTTGCGCCGCCGCTGCGTCACAAAAGTGACGCAATGGCGGCGTAAAAGCGGCAAAAGGGGCTTGTAAATCTGCTCCATACATTTTTAGGCACGGGTGGATTAAGTGATTTGCGCAGAATCACATGATGTTTGAGCCTTCCTCCAGACTCACCTTGTTCAGCAGCTTCAAAGACGGCAGCCCTAGCTGTTAAGCCACACCCTCACACAATTTCTACACTTAAGCAATATTTTAGGGGACAAGCTTTCTCCCAAAGACACTTACAAAGGTTAATAGCACCATTACTGTACAATAACACGGACACCCTCGAACACAAGCAGTAATTCGCAGTTTTCAACATGTAGAATTTCACTTTAAAATGGGGACTTTTGTGCCCCATTTTAATTGGTTTGAGAAAATACCTTCACGCTCCATCCGGTCTCAAGGAAATTTGTTTCAATCTCAACTTGCTAGAAAAGAGTCAATCCGTTATTACAGCGAACTAGCAATGGCAGGAAAATATTACAATTTGAGTTTAAACCAGTGCATAGTCAAAGTGAACTACAGGTGAAATCCAGATAGACCAGTAACCAGTAATTTGTTCACATAATAAAACAAAATATAAACATAAAAGAGGTTTAAAGTATGACAGCGATACCTGTACTGAACGCTAAATTACCAAACATTATGTCAGTAGAGTTTCTATGTCATTTCATGTTTCCCCTCTGTAGGCGTCCATGTATGTATTTATGGCACGGCATACATGCATTCGGTCACTTTCTACGCAATCGTTGCCCTATTGCTTGATATAGGAAATGCCCCATTACTTACCAGTAATCTTCATTGCCCCGATTAAGGGCCTCCTCGTCCCAGTCCTTCCAATATGTGGTGGTCCTGCCTCCCGACAGGCACTCTCACACGCTAGTATTTTTTAAAATTTTCATTGAATAAAGGCTCCTTCCGCCCTTCTCCGTGTCTGCTTGTAACAAGACCAGACACAAGATTCAAGATTCAAAAATGCTTTATTCGATTTCAACAGACACAATAAAAGAGGGGGGGATGGGACATGACTGGGACGAGGAAGTCCTTTATTTTTATTTAGTTTTTATTTATTGAGTTTTATATAGCGCTGGCAAGACCCGGAGGTATCAGGGCTCTTTACATGAGGAAGAAACATTGTTTCAGAACATGGTTACAAAGTTACAACAGTTACTGGAGCTTAGTTGCAGAAAATACATGAGTACAAAAGAAGGGGAAGGAATAGGGGAGGTAGAGGAGAATAATGGGGGGAAGAGGAGGGGGAGGGTTTAAGATGCACAATGGGGAAACGAGGAAAAACAGTGCCTGACGTCCGGCTGGGTAGGTGACGGCGAGGGGTGAACCTGAGCCAAACTCCTCGATAGCTGCGTGGGACAGCTGCACCAGTCATCGGCCAAAGGTTGCTCGGGCACCGCAGTACATAGAGAAGGACATCATAGGAACTCTTCATCCCAATCATTACAATATGAGAACTTAACAACCCTGAAACAAAAAAGAAACTTGACTTGACACAAAGACAGTAGGTCACCCAACTGCAAGAAACAAGCCTACAAAATTGCTGCAGACACAACACCCACAGCAAAAGCATCCATCAAAGCATGCAACACCTCCAGTCGAATATGCTGAACAAAAGTGTGAGGTGACAGCCAAGAGGCTGTCTGACAGAATCTCCGGAGAGAAACCCCTGCAGTCTCAGCCCAGGAAAGTGAGAGTGCCACTGAACCTGGACAGGAGGAGCCAGACCCAAGGATCCACAAGATTAACAAATGCCAGCCCTACCCCTTCAAGGAGAGGAGAACTCAGACCCTCGAAGACACCCTGCCAGAAGAGACAAACAGAACAGGAGAAAGACAAACCTGAAGTGCGCAGCAAACAGAGCAGAAGAGCCTGTTGAACAACCGAAGAGGAGAGGACCTGACCAACACCCCCACTAGGACAGACAGGAAGAAGCTCCTGTCGGAAAGGACAGCAGAGAAACTGAAAGAACCAAGGCAGGATCCAACATCAGAACCACCCTAACAGGCACAAGCTGTAAAGGAGGACAGGACACCAGGAAAGTCACAACTCCCCCGAACCCCAAGCCGAAGAAAACGTCGACAGAAAGCCAGCAAGCAGTAAACTGCAGCAAGCGAACCACAAGGAAAAGACACAAAGGGAACAAATCGAGACCCTGAAGAACAGGAGGCAAGTCCCAGGGTGAACCAAGAACTGGAGGAATTGGCAACGAAAAAAGACCCCAGATCAAATAACCCACCAAGGAGGCAAACCCACCAGAGGAGCGCCAGATCCCTGACAAGCTCAAAAAGCAGCCTACAATTGAGTCGAGACAGAAGAGCTGAGTCAACAAAGAACAGCCTCCAAAACTCAAGAGGCAGGACCGAAACCCCTTCAACCAGAACCACCCTATGAATCACACACAACCGCATAAAGGTACTCCCGTTGGAGCAAAATAAGCAAGAGTAGATACCAACAGGACCACTGAACACCCATTGCCAACTGAAAAGAGCGCCCCAACGACTCCAATGCGAAGTGCCCAAGAGCCAAGCCACCAAATGCAATGGACGGAGATGGGGGAAAGGCAGCAGAGGAAACCAAAGTGCAGACAAGATTCCCAGAAACCAGACAACGGTCCCCATGGAAAACTGGAGCAACACAGGGAACCACAGTGATGAGGTAGAAAAGGGGGCCATCAAAATATACAGACATCCTTGTCACCCGAATCACCAGCCATACCCCCCTGGACGAGGGGAACTGAAGGGAACCAAGATGGAGGACAAACCATCCTGTAAAAGAACCCTGTTAGCAGAGGAAGGGGGGGGAGAGGCAAAGAGACCGATCCACGGAACTCCCAAACAGGAGATTAAAAGGTTCTGAAGAGGGCCACGCCAAAGTGTGCAGGATAGAGAAGGGCAGTGCAAATCACCCCCAAACAATGTAGGATCCTGAAAGGCAACCTGAGGGCCAATGATTTCAGTGCTACCTGCAGACTCCATGGGGATAGCCCACAGGACCACGCCCCTGAAGTCCCAGCTAAGGAGGAAACCATAAGCCAACAAAAAAACAAATAGGACCTGTGCCAACACCACCAACAAGCCAGGCTTAGGCGGAATGGCTCCCAGGTGGGAAGACAGGCAATAGTGGCTCAAAGACCGAAAGGAAGTCCCATGAGGAAGAAGATGAACATGGACTAACCCATATCAAAAGCAGAGGCCACGGAAGCCTGCCACAGATCAGCCCCTATGTGTGGCACGGTTGTATGTTGGAACAACGAGTTCCCCAACCACGACTTCTGTAACAGCGAGGTCATAACCACGACCCCGTCTAAACCACGATTTTTTTTCCCACGCATTCCTTTACCACGAATTTTCTTTGTAAAGGAATGCGTGTTAAAAAAAAAATGCTTTCCAACTAGTACCCTGACCGGGATACTGTCTGTACAGACTAAAACTTATGCCTTGTTGAATGCTGAAGCCGGAAGCTCCTTGAAGCAACTAAATTCTATATTTAGTGTACACAAAATAGACATAAATCTACATTATCATAATTCCTTTAATTGAAACAGGACTACAACTTATATTTAAGCACCTTGGGCTCCGTACAATATTTTTCAAAGATACACAGATATGCTCGCATTTTTTTTTTGCCATGAGTGGTCCACAGCCCCTTTATTAATACCTTTCAGCCGAGCCCAGACTCCAGGCTAGTATTGCATAATCATCAAGCCATCATATGACATAACTATATGTTCTCAAGGGCGATATTACTGATGCCTCACCACAAGTTACAAAACGATGGTACCGCCAGGCCGGCACAAACAAGCACTTAGATTTTTTTCAAAGAGGTTCTCGTTTTTCTCAGAGACTCCTCGTTGTCCAGAAATATTATTTCACTTGCAAATACTGAATGCCTCGCATGAATCTGTCCATCTTCAACAGTTTTGACCGCGCAGTGCCATCTAGTGGTCATTTTTTTCAATGTATCTTGATGACAGAAGGCAGAAGCATCTATTAAGCTTCGTTGTTAACTAAAGTCGTGGTTTAGGCAAGTCGTTGTTAAGATTTTTCGTTGTTCGACTTCGTTGTTCATGTAAGTCGTAATTTAAACTTCGTTGTTAAGAATGTTTCCCCCCCAGGACCACATGGGAAAGAACGTCAGTGGGAGTCCAAACAAAAAACAGGCATGGGCGTCCGCAGAAATTTTTCCAGGGGGGGGGCAAAATGTTAACGTCATCCCCATCCTCTGACATGATGTGTGCCAGGTGGGGCACACGATACACTGGGGCGCAGAACTAGGGTAGACTCAATTAAATGCCAGGGATCCAGGACATGTGACTGACCCTGCCACGGGCCAACAAATACCACATGTAGGGAAAACGCTAAACTTTCTGACAAGCTGCTTTATCTCTCTCTGCTAGGTGTGCAGGCTTCTGGATCCTCGATCCAACACCAATCAAGGCTGTCTTCAGCATGATTCAATTTTTATCAGAATACTTTAAAACCGGCTATGATTAAAGCACCAGATTAAATATACTGTATGCACAGTGTATGTTAAGGATTATTTGTAGCACACATATTTACCAATATTGGCTTCTTGGTGCTAGAATTCATGATAACTTTTATCCAAAGTTAAAGCACCACGTCAAAGTTAGTAATAAATAATGCAGTAATCACACACGCTAGTGATTTGGCAGTGGGTGCTCCCTTTACTAGAATTCCCCGGGCATTGCTACATTTTACACACATTCAATTAATTTATACAAAATAAAATGTATAGGTCCAAATGTTAGCTATATTTTTTAAAAGAAACTTAGGGCCTCATTTATGAAAAGTGACGCATCGCTGCGTGAAAACAGCGATGCGTCACTTTTCACTGCGCACTCCTTGCGACACCAATGATGCGTCATATTTAATGTATGACGCATCATGTCGCAAGGACTTACAGATACGTCAGTATTTCTGACGCATCTGTAAGCGCAAAAGTAACGCAATGCTGGAGTGTGTCACAAAAGTGACGCAACTCCAGCAATGCGTCCTTTCACATGGGGAAAGCCCCATGTGAAAGTGCTTGCGTCAGTCTTACGCCTGCTGTGAGGCAGGCGCAAGATTTTGACGCAACAGCATCCTAAAAGTTACGCAGTGAAATCTCATAGATTTCACTGCGTCACTATTACGAGGCTTTTTGCGGGGGAACGCCCCCTCTGCATACATTATACCTGACGCAGGTATAATGTGGCGCAGGGGTTTAAAAAGTGACGCATCTACCTAGATGCGTCACTTTTTAAATATGGTGCAACAAGGCGCACTTTGTACGCCGCTGGTGCGTCACAAAAAGTGACGCACCGGCGGCGCAAAACTGACGCAAGGCCTCATAAATAAGGGCCCTAGAGTCCCTCTACGTGTAGTCAATGTCAAACTGACATCGTGCGCACGTTTAGGGATACAATAATGGCCAGCTCCCTTATGCGGAAGCCCGGCACCTTAAATGTGTGGCACATGTGGCGCCCGCAGTTGCGCCACATCACAGGTCCAGGAATGCTAAGTCTTACACAGCGGTCGAAGTGGGGGGAAAAAAGTAGGGGAACAGTGGGCGGAGAATCAGAGGGCGGGTATAACCCAAGGATTGGATCTGTGGGAGGAGCCAGAGGTGTGGCCAGAATGTGCAGACATCCCAATTTTTAGTATTTGTTTGTGGTGCCGCTCATTTCTAATCTCTCTACTTGCCATAAGGAAGGACTACAGAACGCTGTTCACGGAGGGCGCTTTATCACTCACCTTGCGCAGGAAAGGTCGCGCCGCTGGTGGGAGCTTCTCCGCAATCGGCGGACAGCCTGCACGCTCCCAGCGTGCACCAGACCTCAGGGCTACCTGTTGGCTTCACCGGGGGACTGCGAGGACCAGCAGCCCCTACATCTAACAGCTGGTGCCTCTTCCCCCGGAGGCCACGCCCCCCTCAGACGCCTATTTACTTTTCGCGACACCCGCTTCGCGGGTGCCGCTCATTTCTAATCTCTCTACTTGCCATAAGGAAGGACTACAGAACGCTATTCACGGAGGGCGCTTTATCACTCACCTTGCGCAGGAAAGGTCGCGCCGCTGGTGGGAGCTTCTCCGCAATCGGCGGACAGCCTGCACGCTCCCAGCGTGCACCAGACCTCAGGGCTACCTGTTGGCTTCACCGGGGGACTGCGAGGACCAGCAGCCCCTACATCTAACAGCTGGTGCCTCTTCCCCCGGAGGCCACGCCCCCTAACTGGCTCACTACAAACTGACCAGCCCCAAACGCAACGCGGGACGTGCGCGGGGAGAAGCGCGAGGCGAAGCCCGGGCCAAGGGCGGGCCCGTTTAAGCCCGTTCAAGACCGGGCAGGACTGGACTGGGCCACCCTATTTGTAGTTTGTGCTTTTATATTCTGCCACTGACATTTCACCTATTTAGGATCCGCTAACTTTTTGCTATTGGCCTCAGAAAATTCATTGTACCTCACTATTGTAACAATTCCTACGGCACAATGTCCCCGAGAACCACTAGGAATGCTGTTAAAAAGCAGGCTCAATCCGCTGGTGAGGTCATTGGGCCAATTGACCAATTTATAACCAAAGCTAACGATGCTATTGAGCAGGGCATTATCCTACTAGACCGGAGGATTTCACAGGACTTGATGATTGCCAGACGCTCTTCAATGGGCCTACTGGCCACTGCAAAAACCCCCTTACGTCCTGTTGATCTACCTCCTCCAGTGACAGTACATGCAGAAACGCACACCGTTCCCTGCACAGTGGACCTTTCTGCATCTTTAGACTTGTCTGAATCCCATCTCTCCCTTGAAAAATCTCCTGCTATTTTTGTTACTCAACTAGATAACACCCCTTCTTCCCCGATGGCTAGGGGTATACGAGAAGGAGCAATTCCCAAAAAATTAAAGAAGAAGACAACCACTAAGCCCCACCATTTCACCATTCCTCCTGCTACAACTATCCCTGTAACTCCTCTTGCCTCTAATTTTCCCCCGCAAATCCCTAACCCTTCATCCCTCCACCATTCTCCTTCACTGTCAAATGTACAAATAGTGGATTCTATCTCTGCTAACCCGAATATCAGCTGCACCAGCTCAAGTAGCTATGACAGCGGAGGAGATATGGTAAATGGTAACCTTACAACTAACGCATGTAGTAACGACAGCCTACTGCTCACCAGAATTGGTGATTTATTTAAATCTCACTTGGAACCCATAGAAAAGGCCCTACACATGGTTCAGTCTCAACTAACCCAACTATCCCTTGCACTAACCCAAAGTAAAGGAAACAAGAAGGATTCCAATTTGGCGAAAGGCAGGTCCACTACTTCAAACACTCCAAACGCTAAAGCGTTAAAACCTGTAACCTCTGCGCAGAACCCCAATCCCAACAAACAAAAAGTCTCTGAGAAGCCTATTCAAAATCATTCCCTAGCATCCACAAACAAGCCGCAACCACCTCCAAAATCCTCTAACCCTTTGCCACCCCGCCCTGTAACCAATCCTAAACCAACAGCACCCTCCCTACCAAACCCTCCTTCTTCCCTTCCTACCTCTACAGCCCCCACTCCTGCTCCCACCCAATCCAATAACGCTACTGGATTCAACACCATTCCTAATAACCGTAAGAGAAGGACTCCCCCTATCCATCTCCCACCCGAGGCCTCTCCATATGTAGTAATAATGACTGGGGTTCCGGAACTCCCCCCAAACCAAGATGAACCGGTTTGGTCTCTAAAAAATAAAGTAATATACTGGTTGTCCAACAATAGACCGCTTCCAATCTTTATGGACAACAGAGTTACTACAGTGCGCAGAGTGCCTTGGTTAGGCAACCTACCAAAAAACACTCAGGGCGACTGTATTATAGTAAATTTTGAAGATCCCAACACAGTTGAGCATATTTGCTCCTGGGGTGATCAAACCTCTACTGAAGGGATAGCTACCCACAATCTGTCGTATTTCTATCCCCCTAATACACGACGTAACGCTGGTCCTCCGTGGTCCTGGACGAGGGTAGGAAACTGGGGCGGAATCAGAGACCGAGATCAGTGGTCGGGGTACGGCTTTAGCAATCCACCACCAGGCCACTTTAGCAATTGGAGAGGTCCATCACTATCCAATAGATATGACTGCCTGGATATGGTGGACTGACTACCAACTCTATCCATAACAGACAGCAGCTACAACAGCGTTTCGCCCAACCCAAAAGACCCCTGTAAGAGCATTCGGACGGCTGGCTCCTTCTCGCCATCTCTGTATGGTACTCAGCCCGAGTCTTGCCCTCCCCAGCAACCCCTGACCCAACAGCCGTCATCTTCTCCCCACCAGGTTGCGTGCCACACTTTGTCAGCTACCCCTGCAGACCCGTCTCCGAACCAACAATCTACTATTCCTCAACTCAGTGAGCCTAAACCTATCCTTTCTCTTTCTGCCATAACCACCCAGTCCCCGTCCCAACCCCCACACTCCTCAGCTGAACCTCAGCCTCCAAACTCTACTTTCTCATCAACCCAGGACCTTCCAATTTTATACTGGAACGTAGCTGGCTTAAGATCGAAAATCCATCTCCAGTCCTGGATAGAAGTGACCAATAAATATAAGCTAATTTGCCTAGAAGAAACTTGGGCAATTGACCCTATTCACATCCAGGGCTTCAAAACATTTCATCTTCCTGCCCTACCGTCCACTCATGGTAGATCCAAGGGCGGCTTAGCCATCTATGTTTCCAACTTAATTCCTTTTACGATCATGGAAGTTCCGTTAGTTTCGTCAATTTCCCAAATCCTCAAAATAGTTCCAGACAATAACTCCTGTTACTATCTCATCAATATGTACAACAACTCTTCACCCAGCGACTGTGTAAAATCTCTGTCGGAAATTACTTTATATTTACAAGATCAAAAAGCTATGAATCAACAGTTATATTGTCACGTTGTGTGGGGTGGGGATTTCAATGTTTATTTGTGTAACAATTATAACAAAGGTATTTGCGGGCTTTTAGACGAGCACGATGTCCCTCTGGCCCACTTCGCCCACAGTACAGTTGGTCATGCATTAAACACTTGTATTTTTGCACTAGAACTTGAATTCGCGAACATTTTAGTGAGTCCTGCTGTAGAGTTCAAGACGACTTTCCATGGTAGAGGAGCTACCACAATCATTGATTTTATCTTATGCTCCCAATCCCTAAACAACCGACTGAAGCAATTTATAACTGGCACCGACCCCTCAAGTGACCACTACTCTAATAGCATTACCATAGTATTAAATACTCCATCCTCAGCCTGCCTAAAAACAAGTCTCTTAGCGCAGCACTCCCTGGAGATGAGTAAAATCAACGGCTATACTGTCAAGTGGTCGATGATCAACCCCACAGAGATCACCAGTAAGATCATCCAAAAAACCCTTCCTTTAATTCATCACTGTCTGAAGACGTCATCTTCCCCCCAGTTGATCCTCTCCAGCTTTGCCAATTTATTAGAAGTCATCAGACAAGAGCTTACTCGTCAACATAAGACTCACGACAATGATAAGGATTCCAGAGGGTGGTTTGACTCCCGTTGCCGTAAAGCTCAGCGTGCATTGAAAAATGCTCTACACAATCAGGCCAGGGACCAGCCCCAAATTGCCTCCTTAAGAAATAACTATAAGATGGCACAACAATCCCGAAACGGGAAATAAAAAATAATCTCTGGGCCCAATTACATCAGAGCACTCTAACCAAGGACTCCACCATGTTTTAGAGAACAGTTAAGGCCCCTTTCCTAGCTGATGAAACCGCTATACAGCATCTTGATGTGGCAGTACCCGCTGATAAATGGGTAGCACACTACTCGCAGATCTTTGGGGACAACCCCTTGACAACCGAGGCTCCCAGACTAGATGCGGAAGCTGCCACTAGCAACAACATCTACCCTATTGACCTCCACTTCGATCTAGTGGAGGTAACCACAGCACTGACCTCCTCAAAGACCGGTAAAGCGCCCGGTCCAGACGGGGTCCCCTTAGACATATTTGTGAGCAACATAGATCTTTGGTCTCCAATTGTCACACAGGTCATGTCTGCAGTTACCCAGATCGGCCTTATTGATTCTTGGTCCACCTCTGTGCTCCTGCCCATTTTTAAAAAGGGAGATCGGGACAACCCAGCCTGCTACAGGCCCATCTCCCTCTTGGATTCCCTAGGCAAGGTCGCCGGCAGACTAATCCTGGAGCGATTAAGGGACTGGGCCACAGAGAATAAGATCTTAACCGACTTACAGTTTGGGTTCCAGGAGGGCCTGGGCACTGTGGAACAGGCCTTAAACCTGACTTTACTTATGGGCAAATACGCTGGGGCCAAAGGCGGTAATCTTCATCTAGTCTATGTGGACTTGAGTTCCGCATTTGATTGCGTAATTCATTCCAAGTTATGGGCGATCTTGAAAAATTTGGGCATAGATCTTGCACTGCTGAATTTCCTCCGAGAGCTATACTCGGACGCAAAAGCTTGTGTGAGATACGGCACTAAAGGGGAGCTTACTGAATCCTTTAACATCGAAAAAGGCGTAAGGCAGGGATGCGTCCTTGCTCCATTCCTATTTAACATCTATACTAATGGACTGGAGCAAGCGATGCTAGCTGACAGCAAAGATCTCCCCTGCATAAGCTCCCGCCCAATCCCTGCATTACTGTATGCAGACGATTCAGTCATCCTAGCAAGGACACCTAATGAACTTCAGACTCAACTAGATAAATACTGCCAATTCATGCTTTCTCTTGGTCTCAAAGTTAATAAGTCCAAGACTTTTGTTATGAATATTGGCAAGAGAGCCCAAAAATGTAAATCTCTCTTTATTGAGAAGACCAGGTTAGAAACTGCCAACACCTACCCTTACCTAGGTATTCTTATTGATAAACATCTGTCCTGGAAACCTGCCATATCCAGCAAAAAATTGCAGTTTCAACGCACAACATCAGCATTGTCTTCATTCTCTAGGAAACTGGGCAAGCCCGCCCCTACTGTGATTTTGAAGATCTACCAAGCTAAATGCATGAGCGTGGCTACATACGGGGATGGAGTCTGGGGCTATGTGTCTGCAGATGAGCTTCAAATTATAGAAAACAATTTTCTGAAACATATATTAGCCCTCCCCCGTAGTGCTCCTACTTACGGTACCCATGTGGAACTCGGTTGGGAGTATCTGACTGACATCATTAGATACCAGCCGATTCTACTATGGCATCGAATATGGACCCAGGAGCAATGTCATCTAACTAGGTCACTAATATCTGACTGTCTCACTTTGTCCCACTGGAAAAAGATTCCTTGGCTGTTATATGTTTCAAAATTTTTGACTGATTTGAATCGCCCTGCATATTTCACTGACCCTGAATCTCTATTGGACATACCTAGAAAATCTTTGAAAAAGCTATGTGCCGACCACTTAAGCGACCTTCGTTTGTGCTCAGAACTTGTCAAAAAGTCAAATGTACATTTAACGATGGTTCAATCCTCTTATGGCATTCAACCTTATCTGTCTTTTTTTCTGTCAAATTATGAGAGGTATGTTTTAACCAGATTTCGGTTTGATGCATTTTATCGCCTTGTCTCACTGCCTGTGCCCTCAGACTGGTCACGGGAATTAACAAACTGTCCTTGTGACGGTCTTACTCGCCAGTCAACTCTGCATGTAACCTTTTTCTGCAGTTTCTATAAGTCCCCGCGGAAACGATGGCTGGTTCCATTGCTCCGGCACTTAGGATTGAGAAGATGCAGACCGGCTCTTTTGGCACTTCAATACTTAGACACCCCGTACGTTGCCAAAACTGTAGCCTGCTATCTCAAAGCCTGCTTGAAAACTCATTCCCAACTATTGGCAACTGTTCCCTAAGATTTTATTGACTACTGTGTTATTATTCTTGTGTATAGAGTCAGTGTTTACTTGTACTTGAATGATTTTTTCACCATTTCGAAGCATAAAATGCCCTGCCTTCTTTAGTAATCAATGAGCAAATTGAATTTTTACAATGTTGTAATGTTTTTAAATGCACTTTTTATGATTGTAAATTCAATCGAAATAAAGTTATCTTTTGACATAGTATTTGTTTGACATTTCACTGCCCAGTTTAATCAACCAATGGATACACATGATTATTTAAGGTTATAATGAGTTATTGACATTAAAATATATTCACAAAGTGGGATATGCTTCTAATCACAGAATGTACCAAATATGATAAAATGTGGAAACACAAGCACTTTGTCTCTGAGTCATGAAGTTTCTGTCATCAGCACTTGTCCCTTTTTCAACAGCAGTTGAAACATGAATGGCAAAATATCCTAGTTTGCAAATGTTTTCTCTAAAATTATGGCTCTGCCATAGTTGCCTCATAATGCAAGATCTGCTGCATAATCTGACCATTTAAACTAATAAATTGTTTGTAGCTCAAACATATCAAAAGTTAATATAAAATGTGACTTGTTGTGTTGCTGCGGAGCGGATGGCCTATTGCAAAGGTTGACTGGTCACCTTTCTCACTGCTGCGTTTGTATGTTACACTGGTACTAATAAGGCAAAATCTTTCCAGAGACTGTTAGCATGTGTACACACGTCAAAATGATAAAATATCTGAAAATATACTGCATTACGCTGCAGCCTTTTTTTCATGCATAATTTAGTCAACACTACGGCATAATGTTGTCATCCTTTGCTGCATAATTAATTCCAGTGGCCCACAGCAGGCAGCACATGTTAAAAGTGCTTGTGAATGAAGGAGGGAGACTGTGAAGGTTGCGAACTTAGTTTGGTTTGTGAAAATCCTGCATTGCCAATCCCTGATGAGTTGCAGCTACTCCTGCTGAAACAAGGCCAACGGAGGTACCTATGGGTGAGGCAGACTGGCCTCAAGGGCAGGGCCAGCCATAGCACTGGTGGTGTCCTGTGCATTAATGTTTGTTAGTGCCCCCAAATGACCACCTTGGATTCCCTCACTACCACCGTTTAACTGTGCCCCCCAAGTCTCCATAACCACTCTCTCTCAGATGCATTTAATTTGATTTACAGCACCACTCATACCATTGTAGGGTGTCAGAGCACTTTACATCACACACATTACACAGAGACCATCAATATGTGTGTAAATCACTGTATAGAAAATGTTACATAAGACTAAGGACTACAAAGTGTAGGAGTCACATGACAACCATACTAGTAGCCCGTATAGTTTTACAGTGATTGGTCTGGAGAAACACAATACCCGGAATTTAAAACGTAATACCATGGTTGGGGGTTCTCCTTAATAATCAGAATTGATTTCTGTTCAAAAAAACACTTTTTGGGACATTAGGATAATCAAAGACTGGGGGACGGGGGGTGGGGGGGACAACATAACGCTCAAATTTATAGCTTGCAGTTTGTATGCAGCTCTTAGATGACAGTAAATAGCTCACTGTTCTAAGTTAGGATTTTAACTTATAAACTGCAAGTAACAAAAGGATCTCTGACAAAAGCAGTAGCCCACTGACCTATTTACATTATGTGCACTTTGTGATGGACATGTTCTTTGCAGCCAGTACATTAACCATCTGAGCTACCTTTCCATGAGTCAAAACTTCCACTAGACAAAATTCTGATCTCTCTCTAGGAAGAACATTAATCACCAGAGTCATCATGACATTTTTATTGTTGCCGAAAATTGCTGGAAGCCTGGAAGGAGGCAGCAAGCGTTTTTAAAACCATAATATACTTGCAAACATGATGCCTTCACCTAAAGTCAGTACCCGGGGCGGTCACACTGGTTGCACCGCCCTAGAGCTGGCCCTTCTCAAGGGTCCTGTGACCTCAGTGACTGTTGTTCTAGGGTGTGCTGCTTCATAGGCCTGCCCGCAAGACTGGAGGTGAACTTCAGTATGGATAGTGGTGGACAAGCCTTGAAGGTTAACCTACACTTGTCATGCTAGGGTCCACCTGCTGGTGTGAAGACACCAGGACCTCTAAGGTGTTGCGAAGCCTTCTAAGGTCTAGCATGTGATTGTGCTCTCGCAGGAGAGTGGTCTGGTGGGCTGGTTATTAAGGCTGAACCTGGTTCCCAGTTCCAAATTCAGCAGCTCTGACCGTAGTGCCACATCCTCTCCCCCACTGAACACCGTACTGCTCTCACTGTTTTCAACTACAACCCCATTGTTGCCCGCTATAAACACCTGGATGCGCAATTTAAATTACGCACTAGACAAGATCAATATGCGGCCTACAAAAAAAAGGAACAACATCCTGGAAGAAGCAAATACTTATAGAGAATGCAAAATTTAGCAAACCATGGGATATGTAAGCAGGAACAACATGGTTACCTTAATGCTTTTACACTCACTATTCAGAATTCAGTGAGAGCTTTTGCCTGAAAAGTTAAGGACACAACTACAGGGCCCTGAATGGACCCATTTCAATGGCCATTGTTTATATCCTTACAAAACGTAAGCAGTATGGTAAAAAGACCACATCCCTGGATGCAGAGCCTCAGCACACATTTTGTTTTCCAATCCACAGATTGCAGTACCTCCAGGATTGGTGCACTAGTTCCAAGTCCAGGGAAAACGAAAACAAAAATAGCACTTCAATGGCAAACTCTGTAAAAGTGGCGCTAATGCCTTTTATTCCCAACTCCCCACTTTGGAATTAAAATGTAAGAAAAATACTACATTTCCAGCAAAAGTGTAAGTGTCTTTCTTTTTTGGATCCATTTCACAGGGAAGCAAATAAAAGAAAGGAGAGGAAAGAGAATGAGAACCCCGTCTTTAAGTCACGGTTTTCATGGGCGTTTGCAGGGGGGGCAAGGAGGGTCGCTCCGGGGGGTGGTGGGGGGGCCAACGCCCCTCCTTGCCCCCCCTGCGGACGCCCATGAAAACAGGTATTACCATGGACAACGACATCCCTCCATGTTCAGCCAGGACACCCCGAAGAATGCCACGCAGATCAAAAACACCCAAACAAGGAGGACCAAATCGGAGCTCCACAAGAATATATGCCATAAATGGGCCCACAGGAGTTGAATAAAAACCATCAACATTCCTATTCCACCTGGCGGTTTGAGGCTCTTTGAAGCCATTTGAACCACATTAAAAGCAGTTTGATATTCGCCAATACTTGCATAGCTTCCATGTAAAAGTTAGTGCAGAACCACCAGCAAGGCCCCTGAGGAACAACTATGGTAGCTGGCCCGCCAAAGCCGACAGTGAACCGTGCTAAAATCACAACTGCAAAAGGAAAACCTGAAGGGTAGTAACAAAGCCCCATGAAATCAGACGAGGTGAGGAAAATTTGATACATTAAAAGACCTTTTTGAACCACCAGGTTTTCAACTTTCTTCTAAAAACCACATAGTCGGTCTCTGCCATTGAAGAATGTGGAGCGAATTCCAGAATCTGGGAGCACTGAAAGAGAAAATCCTGCTTCCCACTCTGGTTTTCCATATCTTAGGAACTTTCAACAAACTTTTTACACTATCTTTCTGGAGCCGTGTCTCTCACCCCCTGCACAATAAATCTTGGGAACTGGAAATAGAGAGCTTTAAAGGTGAGACAAAGCATCTTGAATTGTATTGGTTTGGCCATTGGAAGCAAGTTCAGTCTGACCAACAGGGGCCATGCCGTAGAAACCCTGGGTGCATCCAAGTTTAGTATATTTGCCGCATTTTGAGCTGCTTGCAGCTTCCAAATCAAGTATTGCGATAGGCCAAGATACAGCACAGTGGCACAGTCTAATCTGGACATGACTTCAGCTGCCAACACTAGCGTTTTCACTGCTTCTGTTAAAATGGCTGGATTTTCCACAGGAATCACATATTAAAGCAGGATGACCCCACCATGGGGATCTGTTTATTTAGTGTAAGTGGTCCATTGACCTTGACACATAGACTCTTCACATCAGGAGAAGGCTCAGGGCATGACCCTAGTTGACATGTCCAGGACTCAAGTCCTAAAAAAAGAAGTAGGGGTAATAACCAAGTTAGACAGTATGCAATTGACATCATGGTGTGTGACATCAGGGCATGTGACATCCCATGTGGCGTCAAAGCAAGTGGCATTGCAACCCATGACCTCACAGAAAGTAACATCACAAGAAGTGCCATCAGATCTTAAGACCTCACACATATGTTTAGCAGGTCTACCGTGAATACATTTGAGCACATTACAAAATGTAACAAATTGCATTTTATGTCGGGGTTGAGCCAAAAAAGTGACACAACCCTGGTGCAAAATCTGGCCCTCAAATTGTACATTTATTTTTTTTAAACCCTGCCACAAAAAAAATTGGCAACAATGAGAAATGTGGCAGTAAATCCTGCTTAATTGGTTGCAAAGTCTACATTTTAAAATATCTTATGAGGTTAAGGCACCTGCTGCAGAGATCATTGTGTGGTAAATAAATCTCAGCGGATAATAATAATGGTAAGAGACCTCTGGAGGTTAACACAGTTGCTAAAGAGACCTGTGTGTTGTCTAGTCCCAGTTTTGAATCAAAGTAGCATAGGTTGCCCTCAAAGCACATTGTGTAACACGTAAATGACAGGTTTTTATTTAATGTAAATGGCTTTGTGGGTTACTACTTTTAGCAAAGAGACCCTTTTGTTACTTGAAGATCATAAACTGTATTCCTTCTAATATAGCACAGTGAGCTATGAAGGACATGTGACTCCTGCACCTTGTGTCCCTCGTTGTTTTATGTAACACATCCTACACATTGATTTACACTCAAATGGTTTATTGTCAATGTATAATGTGAAAGTGGGAAGTAATGTGCTCAGACAGCCTGCATTGGGATGAGTAATGATATAGCGCTATAAAAGAACTAAACAAAATAGTGGTATTTAAATTATTTGTGCAAATACTGGGATAACCCAACACATCTAACATTCTTACACTGCATGCATATTTATTATATACAGGGTCTGAACAAAGTCAAAGGTATGAGTCTCTTAAGTACCTGTGAAGTGATAAGCTGTGTGCGTTTGTTGCCCCTCTATTGAATTTAGTTGAAAGGCTCCAGATAACTACTAGCTAGGATGCTCCAACAAACGGATGCCTGATGGCCCCTTAACGTCTTCCTTCGTTAAGGGCCCAGCTGGAAGCTGATACCCCCTCCCTGTCTGCGCTTTGCTGCTCATAACGAAAGCAGACATTGTGTAGGTACTGCTAAATATACCCCCAGTACAAGTATAGCATATTTCTGTGGGGCCCAAACTCTTGGCACGGTAGTCGTCATCTACACACGTGTACCGTCGACTTGTGCCTCTTTTTTTCTGCATTAAGTTCCAACAATTTGTGCCCATCTTTTCCCAGAGGAGAAGTTGAAAGGCCTCATGTGAGGTGTGTGGCCGGGCCATAGGTTAGTCGTAACACTATCAGGGCGTCGTCGGCATTCATATATATTTTAAACCCAGTGCTCCCAGGGCCTTACCCACACAGTGGGTGCCAGCAGAAGGGGTGGAAACAGGAAATCCAAACTACACAAATTAGAGACCAAATAAATCCTACAGTTAGATACTAAACAACCTGGGGGGTTAAATCTCACGGAGGATCTTTACTCCT
Organism: Lissotriton vulgaris; assembly: GCF_964263255.1. Lineage (NCBI taxonomy): Eukaryota > Metazoa > Chordata > Amphibia > Caudata > Salamandridae > Lissotriton > Lissotriton vulgaris. The sequence continues at coordinate 152,205,059 of NC_141696.1, read as the reverse complement.
GTTTACACTAGGGGGCACATTATGATGGCGGACGGACCTGAGCCCGTCCGCCACCACAGAGTAGGAGGGAACCTCCGCATGGGCTGCAGAGTTCCCTCCTGTGCAATTAGGATGTGACCGCCACCCTGGCGGTCGCATCCTCTATTTTTAACATTGCGGCGGTGCGGCTTCAAGCTGCACCCGCTGCAATCTTAAAAATGCACGCATTGCATTTGTATGTAGAAAGTGGCAGGCAAGGCGCGGTGCCTGCCGCTTCCTGCATACAAATGCAGGGGGGTACCATAGGTATCCCCCATGTGCACCCCCCACCCCCTTCACCTAGGGGGCCCGCAACGGGCCCCTGCAGTGAAGTTATACATGCTTTTCCACGGCGGAAAAGCCGCTGCAGAAAAGAATGTTTCAGAGCCCATCCTAATCTGGCTGACGGTGTCTGAGAGACACCGTCACCATATTAGTGCTTTTCCGCTGCGGTTGTAAGCCAACCGCGGTGGAAAAGCTGCGGACGGAAACCAGGACCCACCAGCCTTCCTAATGTGGCGGTGGGTCTTTGGTGGGTCCGCAGAGGATTTTCCGCATCCTCCGGGCCGACGGTGGCTTCCGCTGGCCCGGAGGATGCGGAAAATCCTCCATCCTAATGAGGCCCTAGATTAGGTAGAATGAGTCAGGATATATATAAGACAATGAGGTGCAAGGGTTGTAATTTTAAATAGTGTTTAATGAGATTGATTACTATTTATTGTTTTAATGTGAATCATTTTTACATGTTTTAACATGTTTGCACTATCCTAGGACTGTTTATTGCGGTGTTTGCACTTTAATCCCACCTCCAAATCTGTTAAACAGTCTTTATGAATTTAAGTATGTGAATTCTAGTCAATATACTGTGGACTGCATTAATATGGATGACTTACCTCTATACTGTAGTTTGGTTACTATTTCATGAAAAGTACAGTTGTAGTATACCTCTTAGATATATTATCTCATTGTTTGCACACGGAGTTTACTGGAAATGTATATGTATTTTGGACAGACAGATTGGGCTCAGTCTGTCTTAATGTAACAGCATTATTTGGATTTTAATCTAGTTATTCTCATTGCACATTTAGCACTTTTTGAGTTTTTTACTTACACGTATGTAGCACTTTAGGTATGGGTTACTCGAGTGAACAAGTCGTTATAGTACTGCATAGTGTATAAAGGGATTTAACCCATAATAATTCTTTGGTATATGACATACACAAATGACATTTAGTGTTAGGACTTGTGTAATTTGCACAATATTGTTGCAAATAGGAATGGCTTGTCAATATATGCAGTGCATTTTAAAACTTGTGGTATTTTATCAGTATATAAGTTGCAATTATTTACTTTTACTTCCGTTACTTTTAAGAAGTGTTGTAAATAGTCTGTTGTCTGTTTACTGAATGTAACCCAATGAAATGGTAGCACTTGCACTTTAAATATGGGTCTAGCACTATGACACGCTGTCATGTGATCAAGGCTCCACGGAGCCGAAACGTTATGGCGACAGCACTGAAAATAAAGTAATTTGGCATCTAAATACCTTGGTTCGTGCCTGTTCCTGTTCGTGGCTGGGGAGGAAGACTACAGCGTGAGGGAAATGGAGGTTTATATATATATACATGGACTCGACAAGTCTCGCTCCGGTGCATACTCGATTCACGGGTTCACACTCTGCGACTCTGGGCAATAGCTTGCTTAATCTCCACAACGGCCCCTTGCGGCGGTGTGCCTGGCTTTCACCTTGCGGATACCCTGCCGGGGTTATCTCACAGGGGAATACCAGGACGGGTTCCCTAAGCAAGCGCTTAGAAACCGCTCGGTCATTTCTGCTATATAAATTCCTGTACATTTACATTTACATTTACATATTGCAACACAATTGTCCTGTCGCAGAGGGAGCAATACCTGCTCTAAAGGAAGACAGTGGAACAATTAAGGAATTGAGAGCTGATATGGAAAAGAACCTTGATAAACACGAGGCGGAGGAACAGAACAGAAAACAGAGGAAGTTCCATAGACACAAAGACGATTATGAGTATGGCACAATACTAACATTTGCCAAGAAATATCACGTCTTTAAAAAGCAATGGGAAACCACCTCGGGGGCTAATACTGGACTTTCTGCCAGTGAAACAGAGTCCGAAGTAAGCGATGGCGAACAGAGAGCCAAAAGTACTAAGAAATTTACTTTTTTAGAAGAACTCACGCTGCTATACCAAGAGCAGCAAACACCCAGAGGGAAACCAAAAGGACAGGGAGCTTACCGAACAAGAGCAAGAGGCAGAGGATTCTCTCAATCAGCCGGACAGGACAGAAAACAAGGAGAGGCAGGGGCAAGAAGTGGCGGATACAATCTGAGGAATCGAACAATAACAAAAAAATGATAACACAGCAATCACAGAAAAACAAACCCCCAGACCTAATAATTAACTTGTCCAGATATACACCAACTGAAAGTAAAACAAACCTCCTCAACAGAGGACTCTCATTCTGCCCAGAAATCCATCAAGATCTTGTAGACACGAAAATAGATCTCTACAAGTATATAAGAAAACTTAAGCTCAAAAACATTTCAAGAAATGTTCCTCCTCTAAAGAAACAAATCCAAATATTGGAGCAACAAGTAAAGAGCATGCAAGCTATCAAAAAAGGGAAATTCCACAACTTCGTGTAGCCTATGAATTGACAAATGACACAACAGCATCCCAAATCACAAACACAGAAGTACTGGAAGAAATGGGCATAGAATCTGAAAAAAGAATACCAACAGAATTCAAAAGCAAGTCGAAATTCTGTCCTGCAATACATCCAGGCAACAAGATAGATACCTTTTATGAACTGGTTTTGGGAGACCTCGAGAAAATGAAGACAAATGGTAATCAAAAACAAGAGAATCTGAGTGAAAAGGAACGCATGGCAATTCAAACCTTAAAAACCAACGAGACAATTGAGATCAAGCCTGCGGACAAAGGCGGAAATATAGTAATCTTGGAAAAAAACAATTACTCAGAGGAAGCTATGCGACAACTTGAGAACACGACTAACAATAGACTATTAACAAAGAATCCAACTTTAATATATATTGAAGAGCTACGAACAAAACTCGAACACTGGAAAGAGAGGGCCCTCATATCGGAAGATGAAAGAAAATTCCTTATAGTGGAAAATCCAATCACACCCACCATATACTTTCTCCCGAAAGTACATAAGACCCTCAACAAACCGCCAGGACGACCGATTATATCCAGTTGTGGAAGTCTATATGAAAACATCTCCATTTATGTTGATCATTTTCTTCTCCAATTGTACCAACACTGAGCTCATACTTAAAGGACACTGGAGATTTTCTACGCACACTCATGGATACGGAGTGGCAACCAACATACCTCCTTGTGACAGTTGATGTCATTTCATTATACACGTCTATCAATCATGACATTGGCATCAAAGCAATTAAGTACTTTTTGCAGCATAGGCCAATTACGGAATTCGAACATTCTAAAATGTTGATCGAGATGATCACACTATGCCTCCATAACAATGTGTTCCTATTTAATAAGAAAGTGTATGCGCAGAGCTGCGGAATGGCCATGGGAGTTTCCTTCTCTCCAAGCTACGCTAACCTCGCAATGGGGTGGTGGGAGAGGAGCGTGGCTTGGAGAGAGGAAAACGACCAACATATGGCAGGCGTGGCTTTGTGGCTGCGCTTTATAGACGATCTTTTTCTTCTTTGGAAAGGAACAGAATCAGAATTTGTAACATTCTTCAATATTTTTAACACCAACAACGTAGGGCTGAAATTCACATACAACATCAGTGCTAAAGAGGTAGAGTTTGTGGACACCAAGGTATATGTAAAGCAGAATAAGATACAGACAACCGTCCACAGGAAGAAGACGGCGACGAACAGCATACTACACAGCCAAAGCTTTCATCCCGAAAAGCTGAAAAAAGTATACCTTATGGAGAACTCCTAAGGATGAAGCAAAACTGCTCTGAAAACAGTGAAATGGAGAAGAAATTTACAGAGACTAAAAAACGGTTCGCCCAACGAGGATACAAACCAGCAGATATAAGTAGAGGAGAACAAGAAGCCAGAGAAACATCAAGGGCAGAGACTCTCCTGACCAAGGAAGAAAAATACAGTAATATAACAACACAGGAATCAAATTGTGAGAAACAACCAGAGTGAATAATAAGGAAGAATCACCATGCATGATAATGACATTTAACAAAGAAAGCTACAAAATTCAAAAAATTCTGATGAAATATTGGCATGTCATCCAAAAAGACCCGGATATAGGCCATAATATAGGTGATCGACCACTCATGACCTACAGTAGGGCTCCACACCTCTCAGATCATCTGGTACGAAGTCATTTTGAAATGAAAAAGTCGGCGAATTGGCTGAATGAGAGATCCAAGGGATTCACCAAATGCCTAACATGTAAGGCATGCAATATTGGTATGAATCTGAAAAATCTAAAAGACCCAGCCGGAAAAAACGTTATCATCAGAGACCGCATAACTCGTGAAACCTCATATGTTGTGTATCTACTTTAATGTTGTTGTGGAAAAAGATATATTGGAACCACAACTTGCCCATTAAAAAAACGGATTATGGAACACATACGAACAATACAAAATGGGGACCACACATATGAGATGGCGAAACATATCATCTAGTGTACACAAAATGATAATTTGCACACCTTTCTTAAATCACTTTTTAGACTATAATATTGACTATCACATCTGGTGCAGACCCATATCTTGACTAGCCCCAGTCAAGTTAGTATGAATGCATGAACCACAGAAACCTGTGTTATGGGGTGCACTGTCCACTGGGCCACTATTGCGTGGTGCTAACTTATTAAACTGTGTTCTCAATTATATGACAAATTCTTATAACGAAATGTATAAAAAAAAAAAATTTTCAAAGAATAAACAAATAATGGTTAAACATCACATTACATGATCATTGTAAAATGAGAGAATTGAAAGCTTAACAAAACAAAAATGCCATGAATCAGTTTCTTAGTTTTCCTTCTTCAGAAAGGCTTTTATTCTTCTTTTTTCGTCATCAATTTTGTTCATTTGAAATCTTCAAACAACTCTCCAAATATCAACACATGAAGACATATCCCAATGCATTTCCGCATGCACCTTCGTCAGGGGAATGCTCTACAAATAACATAAAAGTCTATCACTATATGTGAAATGCTGATAAGTCGTTAACACTTTCTGATGGAATTAATCCATTATACATCATTTGATCCACAAAATATTATAACAGATACCAGAGAATAACCAGCTAGGTTCTCACATGTTGGGTATTACTAATTATCATGCTCACAAAAAATTCAGAAGTGACTGAAAGAACCAAAAGTGTGCAACAAGAAACGAAAAAGAGCGAAACTACACCATGCACTGACAGTGCCCAAAATAATATTCACCCAAAAAATCGTGTGTATGTCCAAGTGTCTCAAATCATGCCTCTGCTTTATTCGCACTCCTACCTTCACTGACCAAACTCAAACAGGTAAGCGTGATGTACCAATACTGATGTTCGCTTTCTTATGAGCTTCTGCAAAGGGAACAATATCATCCGTAAAGCTTAAAAATATCCCTTCTGTTAATAGGTTTGTCCTGTGCGCGTAACTTCGTATAATCACTCACTTATCTCTGGAACAGCGTCCAAAATTAATGTCCACAATACTGTTTCCACTTTCTCTCTTCCCCTTTTCTAAAATACAATAATGATGGCGCAAAATAAGCTTACAATTCATGCTGTTAACGAAGCTCAAAAAAGTTAAAAGGTTTACTGCCTCGCTACAGTGCCCAGTTCTTACCTATTTTGCCGTATAATCGTCCAAAGAGTGTACCAAACGCTATCCGTGTAACTCCAAACAGTCTCCGTGTGCCTATACTTGCCGTCTGACGTCACTGGTGGTACGAACATGAAAGACGGACTACAAACCTACTAACCCTATCCAAGATGGCACGTGTGTACTCACGCCTGTTCTGAACTAAACTTAGATTGAATCCCATAATGTAAATTCTCTCTATTCACTCAAATTCTAATTGGCACACTAGACTGTTGTCTGCAAATAAAAACTTTTTGAAGCCATAACTATGTTTGTGGTGAATCTATACATATAAGCCATTCTCGTGGTTAATCCTATAAGAATCCCCTTGTATGAAATAAGATGTATGATTGTGAAGTTTTATGAGCATGAGATCTAATAATACACAAATGTAATAGTGAACCCGTACAGATAAAATCAATTGATTGATTCAGTACATTTTCAGTATATTTACAAAAAGCAAATCATCTCTATCTTGTCGTTAAGTCCATAGGGAATCAGTGTCCTAAGGGACTTTATCCAGTATGTTTCTCTTTGTGCCAAAAGTCTCATTATATCAACATGTGGTGAATCCACCAATCTCTCTAATACAGTAAATCTTAACTGAGGTATTGTATGGCCATGTTCTTTCCAATGTGCAGCCAAACAAGATTTCATATTCATAGTACGTATCATACTTTTGTGCTCGGTCATCCGTACCTTCACCTTCCTTGAAGTTCGCCCAACATAAAGAAGTCCACATGGACATTTAATTGCATATACCAAAACACTAGAGTTACAATCAGATGTGTATTTGAGTATTATCCTTTTACCAGTTTGAGGATGTGCAAATGAGTTTCCAACCAACACGTTTCCACAATGTCCACAGTTCTGACACTTCATCATACCCTTTTGACCTAAATTCTTGACTTCTTGTCTGCGACCTTTCAAAATTTCTTTAAGGTTCCTCGGCCTAGAATGTGCGAACAATGGTTTATCTAGTAATACCTGTTGAAAGTCAGGTTCTTGCTCTATAATCTCCCATCTTTTTCTTATACATTTTTTGATGGCCGCTGTGGCTGTAGAGAATTTGAGTACAAACACTTCTCTCTTGCCTCTCACTCTCTCACTCTTCTCTAACATCGTGGATCTGGACATGGTTCTTACTCTGCTCTCGGCCTGTTCAAGTACTGTCTCTGGATAACCCCTCTCCTTGTAATCCTTTCGCATACTCTTGATAGTAACAAACCCTTCGTTCTCATCTGAACATATCCTTCTTGCCCTGATAAACTGTGACAAGGGTAAATGTCTCTTTAAAGACTGAGAATGAAAACTATCAAAATGTAGGGCATTGTTCCTGTCAGTAGGCTTCTTATATACACTTGTCTCAAGTGTGTCTCCTTTTCTTTGGATAAGTATATCCAAATAGCTTATCTGCTGGGAATTGATGGTGTGTGTGAACTTGATAAATGCATGACATTCATTCAACTCATGGAGTCGTTCTCGTAACTTCACCTCTGGTCCTTTCCACAATACCAATATGTCATCAATATACCTCAAATACAGAGCTAAATGTTCCTGCCACTCAACCTTCTGTAATATGTGTTGCTCTTCAAATTTGGACATAAACATATTTGCATCTGTCGTTGCCCCAGTAAACCCCATAGAGGTACCAGTCTCTTGTAGAAAAAACAATTCTGCCACTGAAAATACCCATGATATAAGCAAAATTGCAACAATTCAAGCAAAAAATTTTTTTGGCTCTCCTCGTATTCATGTCTCAAAAGCATCCATTCTGCTGCCTCTAACCCTTCCATGTGTGGGATCGATGTGTACAGTGCTGATACACCAACTGTACACAGCCAGAGTTCATCATCAGCAGAGAAGGTTACTCTCTGCAATTTTTTCAAACAGTCAGTGGTGTCTTGTACAAAAGTTGACCATTGTTGCACTAGAGGTTGCATATAATGATCCAGATATTTCCCTAATGGCTCATGTAATGACCCACAACCTGCCACAATCGGCCGGAACGGTGGGTCCTTTGGATCTTTGTGCATTTTAGGCAGCATGTATATATACGGTCGACTGGGATGTTCTGTAGTCAGGTACCTCCGTGTTTGTTCTTCAATCCAACCCAAATTGGTGGCTTTTTTCAAAATCTCAGATAAAATTTTCTGAAACTGTGGTGGGATCCGATTCTAACTGCACATAGGTGTTGGTGTCCTTCACATGTTGATCTACCTTGAGATGATAATGGGCAGAACTGAGCACAACTAGTGCTCCTCCCTTGTCTGCGGCAACTATAGTGAGTGCCTCATTGGAAGCTGATTCATTAAGTGCTATAGTGTCTTGCTTCGTAAGATTTCTTCTTGTATTGCCATGATGTCTCAGTTCTGCAAGGTCTTTTTTAACCAATGTCTCGAAAAGGTCTAAAGTCTTGTGTGACGCGGGTGACATAAATAAACTTTTCGGTTTAAAGATTTTTCTGGATCTTAAAGTATCTGCTGTAAGCTCAGAGCTCTCTAGAGTTGTTTGATGAAAAAAACACCTGAGTCTCAACTTTCTCATGAACTTAAAAAAAAAAAACTTCAGTCTCAAATTCATTACTTTGGTAAGTTGGCACAAAATCAATCAATCAATCAATCAATCAAAGCAATTATATAGCACACTACTCACCCAGAGGGTCTCAAGGCACTCGGGAGGGAGGTCCGCTACTGCTCAAACAGCCAGGTGTTGAGTTGCTTCCTGAAGGCGAGGTGGTCCTGGTCTAGTGTTTTGGTATATTCAAATTAAATGTCCATGTGGACTTGTTTATGTTGGGCGAACTTCAAGGAAGGTGAAGGTACGGATGACCGAGCACAAAAGTATGATACGTACTATGAATATGAAATCTTGTTTTGCTGCACATTGGAAAGAACATGGCCATACAATACCTCAGCTAAGATTTACTGTATTAGAGAGATTGGTGGATTCACCACATGTTGATATAATGAGACTTTTGGCACAAAGAGAAACATACTGGATAAAGTCCCTTAGGACACTGATTCCCTATGGACTTAACGACAAGATAGAGATGATTTGCTTTTTGTAAATATACTGAAGATGTACTGAATCAATCAATTGATTTTATCTGTACGGGTTCACTATTACATTTGTGTATTATTAGATCTCATGCTCATAAAACTTCACAATCATACATCTTATTTCATACAAGGGGATTCTTATAGGATTACCTACGAGAATGGCTTATATGTATAGATGCACCACAAACATAGTTATGGCTTCAAAACATTTTTATTTGCAGACAACAGTCTAGTGTACCAATTAGAATTTGAGTGAATACAAGAGAATTTACATTATGGGATTCAATCTGTGTTTAGTTCAGAACAGGTGTGAGTACACACGTGCCATCTTGGATAGGGTTAGTAGGTTTGTAGTCCGTCTTTCATGTTCGTACCACCAGTGACGTCAGACGCCAAGTATAGGCACACGGAGACTGTTTGGAGTTACACGGATAGCGTTTGGTACACTCTTTGGACGATTATACGGCAAAATTGGTAAGAACTGGGCGCTGTAGCGAGGCAGTAAACCTTTTAACTTTTTTGAGTTTCGTTGACAGCATGAATTGTAAGCTTATTTTGCGCCATCATTATTGAATTTCAGAAAAGGGGCAGAGAGAAAACGGTAAAAAGTATTGTGGACATTAATTTTGGACGCTGTTCCAGAGATAAGTGAGTGATTATACGAAGTTACGCATACAGGACAAACCTATTAATAGAAGGGATATTTTTAAGCTTTACGGACAATATTGTTCCCTTTGCAGAAGCTCGTAAGAAAGCGAACATCAGTATTGGTATGAGTTTGGTCAGTGAAGGTAGGAGTGCGAATAAAGCGGAGGCATGATTTGAGACACTTGGGCATACACACAATTTTTTGGTGAATATTATTTTGGGCACTGTCAGTGCATGGTTTAGTTTCGCACTTTTTCGTTTCTTGTTGCACACTTTTGGTTCTTTCAGTCACTTCTGAATTTTTTGTGAGCATGATAATTAGTAATACCCCACATGTGAGAACCTAGCTGGTTATTCTCTGGTTTCTGTTTTAATATTTTGTGGATCAAATGATGTATAATGGATTAATTCCATCAGAAAGTGTTAACGACTTATCAGCATTTCACATATAGTGATAGACTTTTATGTTATTTGTAGAGCATTCCCCTGACGAAGGTGCATGCCGAAATGCATTGGGATATGTCTTCATGTGTTGATATTTGGAGAGTTGTTTGAAGATTTCAAATGAACGAAATTGATGACAAAAAAAGAAGAATTATAGCCTTTCTGAAGAAGGAAAACTAAGAAACTGATTCATGGCATTTTTGTTTTGTTTAGCTTTCGATGCTATCATTTTACAATGATCATGTAATGTGATGTTTAACCATTATTTGTTTAATCTTTGAAAAAAAATTTTTTTGAAACATTTCGTTATAAGAATTGGTCATATAATTGAGAGCACAGTTTAATAAGTTAGCACTAAGCAATAGTGGGCCAGTTGACGGTGCACCCCATAACACAGGTTTCTGTGGTTCATGGAAACACATCATCTGCCATGCAAAGAAAACCTAGTCGGACATCAAATACTTTGGATTGGCAACAATACCACACCATGAACGAGGGGGAAACAGGAAACTTAAGCTAAGGAGATTGGAATCCAAATTTATCATGAGATTCAAAACCAGACAACCGGCAGGCCTGAACGGGGATGAAGAATTATATGTTAATTTGTGATCGGAACAGAGTACAAAAAAACGGAAACTGAAACACGAACTCCATGCCAGTAGAACACTGGACATTGAAAATTATGACATTGAAACAATGTGATTTATATGCAGGCAGTATTGACTCAAATTGATGTAAATAACAGCTAACTAGGTAACAGATTTGGTTTAACAGGATTGAACCACAGGCTAATAAATTGGTGGTGGCAAGGGCACTCAGCCAGAGTAACGAACCTTACACTATACATCACTAATTTTTAAATGTAATACAAAACATTTATCAAAAACCAAACTAATATCAGATATTTTCAGATAGTGTATAGTGACACACCGCACAGCGAGATTACCCATAACACATATGTATGAATCTGCTGCTAATATAGGATGATTAATTTTTCCAATTAAACAATGGAAACCAGGCAACATCACACTCACTATTTTAGATATGTAGTAAAAACTGATAACAAAGGGCACTTAGCCCGACACACCCAAAAGCATTGCCATTCGATTCCAACCTGGGGACACAACCGCGATGTAATCCAAACAGCGGACTCCCCCCCAATTCATATGAAGGTCATATGCATTAAATCGCATACAATGGCATCACATACAATGGTAATGCAACATCACATAGAGTATATAAATCACTTGTGGTTGTATGCTGACAAAAACAATAAAGTTTCAAACTTGATATCAGAAACTACATATCCCAGAATGCCTTGATAAGACAAAAATGCCATGAATATGGAAAGTGAAAATGGACAAAATGTATGATACTGCCGTGAGAAGGAACTACAGGTTCGAAACTCGTAGGCTTCTACAGTTGTGAAATAAACTAATTGAAACTACCAAGCGGAGTGCCAAGAGTATTCATTCTTTGTGTGGGATATATATATATATATATATATATATATATATATATATATATATATATATATATATATATATATGTACAGAACAATCTTCAAAAAAAACCACACTTCTGTGGAAACGAAGACACGGACCCAAGGGTTGCAGTCAAGGAGATTTTATTTAAAACCTCTCTGGTTACGCGTTTCGAGCAACTAGTGCTCTTGGTCACACACCGCGCACCTGGTCAGCTACAAATTTATACAGTTTTTTCTATCAGTGATGCTCCACCCATTGACGTGAGTTACAAAGGTGTAGACATAGAAAAAACACGTATTTCATTATGAGAATACGTGCACACCTCTATATACAATCAAAAAACATATCAGAGTTGATGATCTTTAGAAAATTATATCTGCATGAATGCATTTACAGTGTCATGTTAAACCATAGCCATGTATAAAACATACTAAATATGCATATATCAATCCTACACACAAATGTGCCCATTGAACTCGAATCCAACTATATACAATTAGAAAAATATATATATATATTATCTATGTACAATAATACAAAGTTATACAAAAAATATATATATACATATGCCTACTCCTGTACATATATACATATTTATATCTTACAAAAATACACACTATTTTCTTATTTACAAAATCTATATCTTTTCCAACTTACATGGCATTACATTGGACAAATGGACACATATCCGAGTGTAATTCAGGAAAATGAATAGCATCAATATATACATGTGCTGATAGTATATCAACGCTGATATTAGATTACCCACTGGTGATAAATCTTATTGTGATCTATATTAAAAATATAGTGAAAGTGCACCCTAGTGAAAATAAAAACACATTATTGGTAGACTGAAAATCATTAGTATATATATGTATATATATATGCATATATATATATATATATATATATATATATATATATATATATATATATATATATATATATATATATAATATATATATATATATATATATATATCGACACGCTTCACCCGCGTCCTCTTACTCCCAGTTAGGAAAGAACGACACAGGAGCCGTGGCCTCAATTAGTGGTGCAGTTTAATGCTGATACACCGTCCGACGCGTTTCGGAGTAAGCCTACTCCTTCATCACGGGCCCAGTCTGCTTTCAGACAAAAAGGACCAAACCCACACAAGCGCAGTATCCTCCAGACCCATTGATGCAATTCGATTGAAGAGGATAGTGTGACCCACCATATCAAATGCAGCCGACAAGTCCAGCAGGACCAAAGCATTACTGACACCCAGATCACTATCCATGCAGAGACCTTCCATTAGGACAAGAAGAAGCTCATCAATGTTATGATCTGGGTGGAAGCCACCTTGCACCCCTAAGATCCCTGATGTCCGAAGATGATCCAAAAGCTACTCTGCCACACGATGTTCCATAACTTTGTCCTCGTAAGGAAGCAAAAATATTGCGTAATATATTTTAAAATCTGCACCCTGGCTTATTCAAGAGAGTCCAATAACTCCTTTGAAAGCCCTGGGTAATCTGCTTTGTTCAAGAGACAAGTTAATTAAGGCCTGCAAAGATTCCAAAATAATATTTGCCAGTTGCAAGAAGATTTTGGGGGCAAGGGTTCCTCAAATAGCCACATTTTTTTGTATCAGGGGCCTGCAATGAAACATGACAAGGATATGAAAGTTGAAAGCGTATACAATGTAAGTGTAGTGACAAACGGTAGAGTTTCCTCGGTTACATCAGTGGAAATGCCTGACAAGCTATGCTGCAAGTTGACCATAGATTTTATTGGACCATTTCCCACTTTACCCAGGCAGTATTGTCATACTTTGTCCTTGTGGACTGTTTTTCAAAGGGGATGGAAGTAGTGCACACCATAAACACTAGTACTGATGCAGTGATGCATATTTCTCTGGAAGGGATACCTTCGGCAAAATCATGGTGTTTATTGCAAGTTATGAGATTAAACTTAAATGGACATACCCCTGTCACCCTCAATCAAATGGGCTTGTGGAGAGAGCCCACCAGATGGCTTCAGACTGTTTACATTGGGTTGTGGTTTGTAGGAAGCCTATGGTACAATCTGAGAAGTCAGTGCTTTGGGCCTATACAGATACTCCACCCTCTGTTACAGGATATTCACCCTTCTTTCTTTTCAGGAGTAATGCTGGTAATTTAGGTCAGTGTCAGGGGTGAAGGAAATGTTGGTGACTAAGCAGGCCACTAAATAAATGGTATTGAAATGGTAAGAAATATTGGGCAAAGTAGTTTGCAGTGGGAAATTGTGTATGAGTGAGTGCCCTGGCCATGTTGAAAGGAAAGTCTAAGTTTGGTACTCCCGGGGAGAGAGAAAATGTCTATGACAGCAGTTAAGGTGAAAGGATAGTGGTTCAATGACAATCCTGCCTTAACTAGGAATGCTTCTGCATCAAGACCCTGAATGCCCCTCCCCCCCAGCATGAACCCACTGACTTAGGAACTTAGTTATGAAAACTATCAAGGTATCATGATCTACAGGGAAGTAATGTGAGCTGATTACCGCAGAACCTGACTAGCTACTCATAAATTGCAGAGAACAGTGTGCAAATTAGCTAAAGTGTGTTCTACAACTGCTGACAGAATGAGCAGTTTGGAATTGAGGACCGCTGCTCTTGAAACAGATGTGAGAGCTGCTCAGGGACTCACAGAACCGCATGAAGTACAGTTAATGGATATCCAGTGGAAGCTGGAGGAACAGGAAAACCATCAAAGGAGGAATAATCTACTGGTTCTCTGGGTACCCGATGGGAAGAAGGGAAAAGATGCAAAAGCTCTTCTGATTGATCTATTTCAGAAGTCCTTTCCAGAGCTTCAGGGATGGCCCATCAAACCCCATTGGTGCAAAAACAGGCAATCTAGGACCCGGGGAAACCTAGAGCAATACTGGTTTATATTGGCCATTTTCTGCTGCGCCTGGTAATTTTTGAGAAAGTGTGCCCAGAGTTAAAACGCACCTTGGACAACTGCTTATTTTTTGATTTGCCTTACTTTTGTCATGCAACAGTGGGACAGAGGTGATGCTTCAGACAGTTAATAAAGGCAAGAGTTCGCAAGCTTTCCTGATAAACCCGGCAACATTAAAAATTATTTGGAATAATAAGACATAGGTGTTCACATCCAAGATGAAGGCCGCTGAATGTTTGTAAGGCAATAATCTGTAATGGGCCAATATTAATTTGATTCATAGAAGTGGATATGGCCTGCGGCAGCTAGATGTGTGATGGCGCAATGGAGAAATGTACTGGTTATTTAAATAAGAGGATTGATTTAGTGCAGACATTAAATTTGGTGGTGGATACACGTTTATGTCAAGCCATATTAAATGTATGGTATGATCAATGGCAGTGGGGCAGCTGCCGACAGTGATATATTTGTGATAATGGGCTGGCTATTGCTTTGCTGGTTTTGGGGGCTGGACTGGGGGAGCTCAATCATCTCTAGCAGACCATGACAAGGCTTGGTACTTCACCTGAATGGGCGTTGGTGGGAGAGGGTCCTTGGGCGGGTGTGGAGGAGGGACAGGAAGGGGGACAGAGAGAATTGTGGGCGGAGGCACATAAAGGAATAAAAAAGAGCATAATCATGTGGAATTTGGAGGTGATCCAACTTTGGAGTTTTGGGTGATAATCATCGCTTGGGCTATTTGAGATCATTCAGTGTGAACTATACTCAGGTATTTTTCAATGCATGGGGATACATTGTGAATATGCTCAATAAATGTTTTCAGGCTGAATGATATGAATAAGGGGGCCAGCTATCATCTATGAGCAGGAGACTCACATCCCCTGGTCAAAGATGGATCTATTACAGACTATTGAGTATTTTCTGGCAGCTTGCACATCACCAAATGTCTCTACTAGGGGCTGGCAATATTGGTAAAAAGAGGCCTTATCGTGTCCAAACATGAGTTGGTGGACAAATATGTTCACTGGGCGGTTATTGAAAACCCAGTGGCAGGTACTAGATTCACCGTGAACTCTGTTAATGGCTCTAATTTGGATGAGACAGTAGCCTGGGAAGAGTTGATGTAGAGCTAGGCATGTGGCCAACACCCCTGATACGCTTAGGAGATTTTAATATACATTTGGAAGTTGTTATGAGTGGCAGCAAAGCAAATCTGTATGTGGGGACAAAGCCAATGATTTTAAGACCACTAATTCAATTTTTTTAAAAGCCATGGGATATTTGACATCTGGGAAAGAAAGAATGCCTAAGACCCCGGTAATACATATTTCTCGCATCCACATCAAAAGTATGCCTGCTTGATTGGTTTCTCCTGGTTTCTCCAGGGTAGGAGGGCCAGTTCTGCTGTTAAAAGATTGTCAAAAATGTTCTCTTATTCTAGCCCTTTAATTTCTGGAATTTACAGGACTGGGCATTTGTAATCTTCCTGGAAAGAGGACGTTTGACAGAAAACTGCTCTTAAATGCGGACTGTAGATCATGTGAAAAATGGATAGAAGAGTTTATGGAAATTATTAGGCATAGCACATCTAGAGGTGCAGTATGGGATTCATTTAAGGCAGGTGTGAGAGGCGAGATGATCATCTTTGTAGCTTATACCCAGAGGCAGTGAGATAAGGAGTTTAGGGAACTAAATAAGGATTTGGCGTGCCTGGAAGCATTTGGCCATCTTAGAGTGGGCAGAGGCCGAAAGCAAGGCCATACAAAGGAATATCAGACACTACAACACATGCCTTTACCATGTATGCCTTTACTACATGTGTAATACAAGTCATTGTATATATATATATATATATATATATATATATATATATATATATATATATATATATATATATATATATATATATATATATCCCGCTCGTTTGTCGCCGTCTGGAAATAAAAAGGCACTCGCAGGGCTTACTGCAAAATGGGTTTTATTATTCAAAGTTCATGGACGCGAAACAAGAAAGACGCGTTTCGCCTATGGCTTAGTCTAATTTCAGGAAAACCGCCATTGCAACTTACTCATTTAAACCATTGGTGCTTGCAATGTCACATGATGCGAGTAAGTTAACACAATAAAGGAGGGACTATGGCGTGTATTATTGGCCGCCATCTTTACACTGTAAAAACCTCATGAACGACTTATAGTTCAACAGGAAAACATTAATCAGTGCAACTTTGACAATTACTAGATTTCATAGTCAAGTGAAAATTATACAGCCGTGTATTGGCAAATTTATAGTTAAAAACTAACTTGTAGTTAAAAACTGACATTAAGCCGTGTATCGGCATTGCCCTCCTAGTTGTGACAATATCGGTTTTTTTTCTCTGTTGTGGCCTCAATAGTTCAAAAAACCTGCAGCTTAGGTTTGTGTTTTTTAATCGCCCAAATGGATCAGCATCTCCTCACACATATTGAGACCATTCGGAGTTTTTGTTCCCATGTCAATTATGTATCTAGATTCCAGTCTTCTGAGCTTCCTGACTCTATCTCCACCTCTGACAAGTGCTGGCACGCAATATAGAGCAAAGTAACGCAACAGGTCCCTGTTGCTGTTATGCTTTTCAGAAAAATGCCTTAGTACTGGGTAATTAACATCACCCTTAGCAATTGCTCGCATATGCTCCAATATTCTCAATTTGACAGCATTAATTGTGCTGCCTATATAATACAGGCCACACGGGCATTCTAGGCAGTATCAACATAGTTCGTCTGACATGTGAGATATTTGGAGATAAGTCTTGTTCTAGATAGGCCAGCTACCTTGTAAGTAAGTGTTCTTCTGCTGTTTGTACATGCCTTGCATTTACTGCAAGGATAAAAACCCTTAAGCTCCCTTAGGGTTCCAGATTTCTTTTTTCTGCATGTAAATGACTCTGTACCAATTGATCTTTTATCAAACGGGGCCTTCTAAAAGTGATAAGAGGAGCAGATGGAATATCACCTCCAATTACACTGTCAGTTTTAAGGATATGCCAGTTGCGTTTCAGTATGCTTCTTAGGTCTTTTGCATTATCAGAATAAGTAGTTATCATCCTGAAATTATTCTCACTCTTATTGGACTTTTGTTGTCTTTTTTGATTGGTAAGAATGTTCTTCCTCTCTATTTTTCTCACTCTGTTCAAAGTATCTAACAGAAATTTCTCACTATATCCTCTTTTCAGGAATCTGTTGATACTCTCATTTGCTGCCCTTTCAAAATCCTCTACAGTTATACTATTGCGTTTCATTCTGAGCAATTCCCCATAGGGGAAGCTTCTCACCAGGCCTGGTGGATGATTGCTAGAGGCGTGAAGGGTTGAGTTGCCTGCAGTAGGTTTGCGATAAAGTGACACATTTATGGAATTATTAGCTATTGTAATTTGCAGATCCAAATAATTAACCGTGTCTTTGCTTATATCTCCACTAAATTCCAAATTGATAACATTCATATTCATGCATCTAATGAAGTTGGATGCCTCCTCAGTCGAGCCATCCCAAACAATACATAAATCGTCGATATACCTATACCAGGCAATGACTTTGTCCATTTGCATATCACCTGGCGACCTGGACACCTGCTCCTCCCACCAGCCTACGAATAAATTCGCATAGCTGGGGGCAAAGCAGGTGCCCATCGCCGTGCCAGATACCTGGTGGTAATAGTCGTTATCAAACAAAAAAATGTTGCTTTTTAAGCAAAATTCTGTGAATTGTAACAACATTTGATTATGTGCAGTAAATTTCAACGGTTTCTTTTTCAAAAAATGTGACACTGCCTCCAACCCATGTTCATGTTGTATTACTGTATACAGGCTGGTAATATCTAATACTATCAGTCTGTATTGGGGTTGCCACAAAAGTTTCTCAATCCGCATCATAAAGTCTTGGGAGTCTCTTACATATGCAGGAAAGTTTTTCACCAGAGGAGAGAGGAAAGAGTCTATAAAAGTCGAGAGATTTTCTGTGAGACTTCCTTTAGAAGAAACAATGGGTCTTCCCGGTGGGGCTTCCCTATTTTTGTGCACTTTGGGGATATGATAAAAAGTCGGTACTACTGGATTCAAACATCTGAGGAATAAGTATTCATTCATGTCTAGCATTGATTTATCCAACCACGTTTTTATCATCGTATGGTACCTTTCAATGCTGTCCAAGTATATATCCCTTGAAACTTTTCGATAGCAGTTAGGATCTGAGAGCTGTCTTAATGCCTCTGTTCTATAGTTAGTTCTTGTTTGTAGCACAATGTTGCCGCCTTTATCTGACGGTTTGCAGATTAAGGTTTCATCACAACTCAAAGTTTTCAGAGCCTCACTTTGTTCTTTAGTAAGGTTTGATGTAGTTCTTTTGATTTGTGTCCTTAACTTTAATAAGTCTTTATTGACAGCCTCTGCAAAAACATCAATGGCATCAAACGGCATTTGAGGTAGAAATTGTGACTTCGGTTTAAAACTGCTTTCTTCCTTGTCTTGACTTAAACCCAGTCTTCGCGTTCTTTCCACTGCATCTGTTGAAATGTTCCCAGAAGTTTGAATGTCATGGTCGGCTTGTAATGCATGCATAAGTTCTAAGGCTGCCAGATTCTCACCCACTAAAGCATCGGTCACTTGTGCTATTGATGCATGTTTCTTGGGTCTCTGTGAAGATGGTTTTGTTTTAAAGAACTTGTAAAGTTTAAACTTCCTTGCCAGTTTAAACAAGTCAATTTTCGTTTGTGTGTATTCCAGCATGTTTGAAGGACAAAAAGTTAACCCTAATTTAAGCACCTCCTCCTCCGTTGGTGTTAGGGATCTTGTTGTAAGATTGATAATCGTAAGACTATCTAATTCCACTTCTTGCCGCGATTGTTGCGAGTAATTTTGCTTGGAGCTTTTGTTCCTCTGCTTGTACCAACCCCTCCTTGTTTTCCTGGTGCTTCCTCGGGTGGACGGCTTTTTCCACATCGTAACCATATCTGCCTCATGATTTGAAATTCCTCCTGAAAAGGGGTTTTCTTTGTTCTTTGTGGGGCACCTTCATCAGCTGAGGAATCGTCTGGGGTAACTTCAGATTCAGACGTTTCCACTCGTGCTTGCGCGGGCTCTGCAGCTTGGGCACGAAATGCTTTCCGTGTTCCTTCAAATTTCTTGGCAAATGTAAGCACTCTGCCCTGCGTGTAGTCGCGCTCACGCCGTTCAAACTTTTCTTGTTTCCTCGTTCTTATTTTGGCTTCATATTTTACAAGTCTTTTTTGCATTTGTTCATTCAATTCGTCATTCCTCTTTTTGTCAGGTTCCAGGTCAATTTCTGCTTCCAGTTTCGCAATTTCTTGTAGAGCTTTCTCTCGATCGCTCCATGCAAATTTAACTAGGATAAACAGCATTCCTTTACTTGATTCCGCGGTATGTGCAGCCCACTCATCAAGTAGTTGCGGGTCAGGATTTTCATAAGCCGGAATCGTGTAGATTCTTAGACCTCTAGGTACACGATCTACATCAATATAGTGTTGCAGGGATGTGGCTTCCCACCATTTTCTCAATTCACGTTCGTACAATCTCTCCAGAGCTGTGAATTTGGCTGTGAGGTTACTTGTGGTGGGTGGCGTTCTTGTCCCCTCCTGCATATTTGTTGTTGATGATTTACTTTTAAACATTCCCAGCGCTGCTTGTTGGCGTTCATTTACATTCATCATGTTGAGCGTCCTTATTTTATCCCTATGCAGTGCCCCTCGTTCTGTCGTTTTTAAAGGTCAGTGCGAGTTGAATTACGATGGAAAAAACACTCGCTTACCGGCTGTGCCCGTTCCAGCTGCGGTCTCACCGACTTCAATGCTGTGCTGTAGCGTAGCCGTTACTGATCCTTATCTCGACCGTGCCGCTGTGCTTTTAATTGCCGCTCCATTTGCACCTCCTCACAGCGCACTTCAAGAACGGGTGCCTCAGTCGCGGCGGTGCAGCCGCGAACATATCCCGCTCGTTTGTCGCCGTCTGGAAACAAAAAGGCACTTGCAGGGCTTACTGCAAAATGAGTTTTATTATTCAAAGTTCATGGACGCGAAACAAGAAAGACGCGTTTCGCCTATGGCTTAGTCTAATTTCATGAAAACCGCCATTTCAACTTACACATTTAAACCATTGGTGCTTGCAATGTCACATGATGCGAGTAAGTTAACACAATAAAGGAGGGACTATGGCGTGTATTATTGGCCGCCATCTTTACACTGTAAAAACCTCATGAACGACTTATAGTTCAACAGGAAAACATTAATCAGTGCAACTTTGACAATTACTAGATTTCATAGTCAAGTGAAAATTATACAGCCAATAATACACGCCATAGTCCCTCCTTTATTGTGTTAACTTACTCGCATCATGTGACATTGCAAGCACCAATGGTTTGAATGTGTAAGTTGTAATGGCGGTTTTCATGAAATTAGACTAAGCCATAGGCGAAACGCGTCTTTCTTGTTTCGCGTACATGAACTTTGAATAATAAAACCCATTTTGCAGTAAGCCCTGCGAGTGCCTTTTTGTTTACAGACGGCGACAAACGAGCGGGATATGTTCGCGACTGCACCGCCGCGACTGAGTCACCCGTTCTTGAAGTGCGGTGTGAGGAGGTGAAAATGGAGCGGCAATTAAAAGCACAGCGGCACGGTCGAGATAAGGATCAGTAACGGCTATGCTACAGCACAGCATTGGAGTCGGTGAGACCGTAGCTGGAACGGGCACAGCCGGCAAGCGAGTGTTTTTTCCATCGTAATTCAACTCGCACTGACCTTTAAAAACGACAGAACGAGGGGCACTGCATAGGGATAAAATAAGGACGCTCAACATGATGAATGTAAATGAACGCCAACAAGCAGTGCTGGGAATGTTTAAAAGTAAATCATCAACAACAAATATGCAGGAGGGGACAGGAACGCCACCCACCACAAGTAACCTCACAGCCAAATTCACAGCTCTGGAGAGATTGTACGAACGTGAATTGAGAAAATGGTGCGAAGCCACATCCCTGCAAAACTATATTGATGTAGATCGTGTACCTAGAGGTCTAAGAATCTACACGATTCCGACTTATGAAAATCCTGACCCGCAACTACTTGATGAGTGGGCTGCACATACCGCGGAATCAAGTAAAGGAATGCTGTTTATCCTAGTTAAATTCGCATGGAGCGATCGAGAGAAAGCTCTACAAGAAATTGCGAAACTGGAAGCAGAAATTAACCTGGAACCTGACAAAAAGAGGAATGACGAATTGAAAGAACAAATGCAAAAAAGACTTGTAAAATATGAAGCCAAAATAAGAACGAGGAAACAAGAAAAGTTTGAACGCGATGAGCGCGACTATGCGCAGGGCAGAGTGCTTACATTTGCCAAGAAATTTGAAGGAACACGGAAAGCATTTCGTGCCCAAGCTGCAGAGCCCGCGCAAGCACGAGTGGAAACGTCTGAATCTGAAGTTACCCCAGACGATTCCTCAGCTGATGAAGGTGCCCCACAAAGAACAAAGAAAACCCCTTTTCAGGAGGAATTTCAAATCATGAGGCAGACATGGTTACGAGGTGGAAAAAGCCGTCCACCCGAGAAAGCACTGGGAAAACAAGGAGGGGCGGGTACAAGCAGAGGAACAAAAGCTCCAAGCAGAATTACTCGCAACAATCGCGGCAAGAAGTGGAATTAGATAGTCTAACGATTATCAATCTTACAACAAGATCCCTAACACCAACGGAGGAGAAGGTGCTTAAATTAGGGTTAACTTTTTGTCCTTCAAACATGCTGGAATACACACAAACGAAAATTTACTTGTTTAAACTGACAAGGAAGTTTAAACTTTACAAGTTCTTTAAAACAAAACCATCTTCACAGAGACCCAAGAAACATGCATCAATAGCACAAGTGACCGATGCTTTAGTGGGTGAGGATCTGGCAGCCTTAGAACTTATGCATGCATTACAAGCCGACCATGACATTCAAACTTCTGGGAACATTTCAACAGATGTAGTGGAAAGAACGCGAAGACTGGGTTTAAGTCAAGGCAAGGAAGAAAGCAGTTTTAAACCGAAGTCATAATTTCTACCTCAAATGCCGTTTGATGCCATTGATGTTTTTGCAGAGGCTGTCAATAAAGACTTATTAAAGTTAAGGACACAAATCAAAAGAACTACATCAAACCTTACTAAAGAACAAAGTGAGGCTCTGAAAACTTTGAGTTGTGATGAAACCTTATTCTGCAAACCGTCAGATAAAGGCGGCAACATTGTGCTACAAACAAGAACTAACTATAGAACAGAGGCATTAAGACAGCTCTCAGATCCTAACTGCTATCGAAAAGTTTCAAGGGATATATACTTGGACAGCATTGAAAGGTACCATACGATGATAAAAACGTGGTTGGATAAATCAATGCTAGACATGAATGAATACTCATTCCTCAGATGTTTGAATCCAGTAGTACCGACTTTTTATCATATCCCCAAAGTGCACAAAAATAGGGAAGCCCCACCGGGAAGACCCATTGTTTCTTCTAAAGGAAGTCTCACAGAAAATCTCTCGACTTTTATAGACTCTTTCCTCTCTCCTCTGGTGAAAAACTTACCTGCATATGTAAGAGACTCCCAAGACTTTATGATGCGGATTGAGAAACTTTTGTGGCAACCCCAATACAGACTGATAGTATTAGATATTACCAGCCTGTATACAGTAATACAACATGAACATGGGTTGGAGGCAGTGTCACATTTTTTGAAAAAGAAACCGTTGAAATTTACTGCACATAATCAAATGTTGTTACAATTCACAGAATTTTGCTTAACAAACAACATTTTTTTGTTTGATAACGACTATTACCACCAGGTATCTGGCACGGCGATGGGCACCTGCTTTGCCCCCAGCTATGCGAATTTATTCGTAGGCTGGTGGGAGGAGCAGGTGTCCAGGTTGCCAGGTGATATGCAAATGGACAAAGTGATTGCCTGGTATAGGTATATCGACGATTTATATATTGTTTGGGATGGCTCCACTGAGGAGGCATCCAACTTCATTAGATGCATGAATATGAATGTTATCAATTTGGAATTTAGTGGAGATATAAGCAAAGACACGGTTAATTATTTGGATCTGCAAATTACAATAGCTAATAATTCCATAAATGGGTCACTTTATCGCAAACCTACTGCAGGCAACTCAACCCTTCACGCCTCTAGCAATCATCCACCAGGCCTGGTGAGAAGCATCCCCTATGGGGAATTGCTCAGAATGAAACGCAATAGTACAACTGTAGAGGATTTTGAAAGGGCAGCAAATGAGAGTATCAACAGATTCCTGAAAAGAGGATATAGTGAGAAATTTCTGTTAGATACTTTGAACAGAGTGAGAAAAATAGAGAGGAAGAACATTCTTACAAATCAAAAAAGACAACAAAAGTCCAATAAGAGTGAGAATAATTTCAGGATGATAACTACTTATTCTGATAATGCAAAAGACCTAAGAAGCATACTGAAACGCAACAGGCATATCCTTAAAACTGACAGTGTAATTGGAGGTGATATTCCATCTGCTCCTCTTATCACTTTTAGAAGGGCACGTTCGATAAAAGATCAATTGGTACAGAGTCATTTACATGCAGAAAAAAAGAAATCTGGAACCCTAAGGGAGCTTAAGGGTTTTTATCCTTGCAGTAAATGCAAAGCATGTACAAACAGCAGAAGAACACTTACTTACAAGGTAGCTGGCCTATCTAGAACAAGACTTATCTCCAAATATCTCACATGGCAGACGAACTATGTTGTATACTGCCTAGAATGCCGTGTGGCCTGTATTATATAGGCAGCACAATTAATGCTGTCAAATTGAGAATATTGGAGCATATGCGAGCAATTGCTAAGGGTGATGTTAATTACCCAGTAGCAAGGCATTTTTCTGAAAAGCATAACAGCAACAGGGACCTGTTGCGTTACTTTGCTCTAGATTGCGTGCCAGCACTTGTCAGAGGTGGAGATAGAGTCAGGAAGCTCAGAAGACTGGAATCTAGATACATAATTGACATGGGAACAAAAACACCGAATGGTCTCAACATGTGTGAGGAGATGCTGATCCATTTGGGCGATTAAAAAACACAAACCTAAGCTGCAGGTTTTTTGAACTATTGAGGCCACAACAGAGAAAAAAACGATATTGTCACAACTAGGAGGGCAATGCCGATACACGGCTTAATGTCAGTTTTTAACTGCAAGTTTTTAACTATAAATTTGCCGATACACGGCTGTATAATTTTCACTTGACTATGAAATCTAGTAATTGTCAAAGTTGCACTGATTAATGTTTTCCTGTTGAACTATAAGTCGTTCATGAGGTTTTTACAGTGTAAAGATGGCGGCCAATAATACACGCCATAGTCCCTCCTTTATTGTGTTAACTTACTCGCATCATGTGACATTGCAAGCACCAATGGTTTAAATGTGTAAGTTGTAATGGTGGTTTTCATGAAATTAGACTAAGCCATAGGCGAAACGCGTCTTTCTTGTTTCGCGTCCATGAACTTTGAATAATAAAACCCATTTTGCAGTAAGCCCTGCGAGTGCCTTTTTGTTTCCAGACGGCGACAAACGAGCGGGATATGTTCGCGGCTCCACCGCCGCGACTGATGCACCCGTTCTTGAAGTGCGCTGTGAGGAGGTGCAAATGGAGCGGCAATATATATATATATATATATATATATATATATATATATATATATATATATATATATATATATATATATATATATATATATATATATATATATATATATATATATATATATATATATATGAACAGCAAAGGCTCCGGTAATGAAAGAAGCCGTCTCACAGGGCGGTCCGTGATCAGGTCACCGGCAGCCCTGTACAATATTGCACCACAGCACTCCCCCACTTAGGAAGAATTACCACGGACGCCTCGCATGGATTGCAGGTAGTTTATTCGTATGTTAGACTGCACAGCAACGCGTTTCGACTTTACGTCTTGATCACGCTAAGGAAGCTTCACAGTTAGCACATTCAAATACATTTCAGTGAGTAAACACAAACAAAGGACTTAAACCACAGTGATAAAGTAAAACAGTGATGTACGGTGGTGCCGCCATTTTAGCCTAGTCAATGTCGTCAGTAAGTTCAATATGGGGAAATACCAAATACATTCCATAGTATATCTCCAAGTGTCAGCTTAAACTATATACAACAATTCTTTGCATATACAGGATTTTTTGCATGATTAGTATTCAAAAAGAGCAGTGCATCTCGCCCAAGTGGGCAAACACATAGTTTGTCATCATAACGATCTCGTAGTAAGCTGTATCAACAGGAAAAACGGAAGGTCTCGCTCCAGTGGGCATGTATTAGAAACGGTATTTCTTGATGTAAATACACAGATAATTTCATTTAAGGCAATGTCCAAAAGCGAAAACCACCTTCACCATAAAGTGTGCCACAATCTAAAATAAGCAAACACAACAGGTGATGGACCGAATGTGGATCAATGTCACACACTCACCCCAGTCCAAAGATCTGGGCCCAAATCCATCGTTTTTTTGCACTCCACACCACCCTGGGTTAGACAATGGCGATATGCAAATCAGCTCTGACCCTGTGCCCCATGGGAACAGTCCAGTCCGAACTACAAAAGCCATGTCCTTCCCAGAACGGAATCAAGCATCCGAGGACCGGACCGGTTTCGAGGTAACACCTCTCATCAGCCCGGCTAGCTTGACTCCAAGTGGTGTGGAGTGCCTGGGACCCACGTCTGGGCATCCCCAGCGCACTTAGGGCGGAATATGCAAACACAACAGGTGATGGACCGAATGTGGATCAATGTCACACACTCACCCCAGTCCAAAGATCTGGGCCCAAATCCATCGTTTTTTTGCACTCCACACCACCCTGGGTTAGACAATGGCGATATGCAAATCAGCTCTGACCCTGTGCCCCATGGGAACAGTCCAGTCCGAACTACAAAAGCCATGTCCTTCCCAGAACGGAATCAAGCATCCGAGGACCGGACCGGTTTCGAGGTAACACCTCTCATCAGCCCGGCTAGCTTGACTCCAAGTGGTGTGGAGTGCCTGGGACCCACGTCTGGGCATCCCCAGTGCACTTAGGGCGGAATATGCAAACACAACAGGTGATGGACCGAATGTGGATCAATGTCACACACTCACCCCAGTCCAAAGATCTGGGCCCAAATCCATCATTTTTTTGCACTCCACACCACCCTGGGTTAGACAATGGCGATATGCAAATCAGCTCTGACCCTGTGCCCCATGGGAACAGTCCAGTCCGAACTACAAAAGCCATGTCCTTCCCAGAACGGAATCAAGCATCCGAGGACCGGACCGGTTTCGAGGTAACACCTCTCATCAGCCCGGCTAGCTTGACTCCAAGTGGTGTGGAGTGCCTGGGACCCACGTCTGGGCATCCCCAGCGCACTTAGGGCGGAATATGCAAACACAACAGGTGATGGACCGAATGTGGATCAATGTCACACACTCACCCCAGTCCAAAGATCTGGGCCCAAATCCATCGTTTTTTTGCACTCCACACCACCCTGGGTTAGACAATGGCGATATGCAAATCAGCTCTGACCCTGTGCCCCATGGGAACAGTCCAGTCCGAACTACAAAAGCCATGTCCTTCCCAGAACGGAATCAAGCATCCGAGGACCGGACCGGTTTCGAGGTAACACCTCTCATCAGCCCGGCTAGCTTGACTCCAAGTGGTGTGGAGTGCCTGGGACCCACGTCTGGGCATCCCCAGTGCACTTAGGGCGGAATATGCAAACACAACAGGTGATGGACCGAATGTGGATCAATGTCACACACTCACCCCAGTCCAAAGATCTGGGCCCAAATCCATCGTTTTTTTGCACTCCACACCACCCTGGGTTAGACAATGGCGATATGCAAATCAGCTCTGACCCTGTGCCCCATGGGAACAGTCCAGTCCGAACTACAAAAGCCATGTCCTTCCCAGAACGGAATCAAGCATCCGAGGACCGGACCGGTTTCGAGGTAACACCTCTCATCAGCCCGGCTAGCTTGACTCCAAGTGGTGTGGAGTGCCTGGGGCCCACGTCTGGGCATCCCCAGCGCACTTAGGGCGGAATATGCAAACACAACAGGTGATGGACCGAATGTGGATCAATGTCACACACTCACCCCAGTCCAAAGATCTGGGCCCAAATCCATCGTTTTTTTGCACTCCACACCACCGTGGGTTAGACAATGGCGATATGCAAATCAGCTCTGACCCTGTGCCCCATGGGAACAGTCCAGTCCGAACTACAAAAGCCATGTCCTTCCCAGAACGGAATCAAGCATCCGAGGACCGGACCGGTTTCGAGGTAACACCTCTCATCAGCCCGGCTAGCTTGACTCCAAGTGGTGTGGAGTGCCTGGGACCCATGTCTGGGCATCCCCAGCGCACTTAGGGCGGAATATGCAAACACAACAGGTGATGGACCGAATGTGGATCAATGTCACACACTCACCCCAGTCCAAAGATCTGGACCCAAATCCATCGTTTTTTTGCACTCCACACCACCCTGGGTTAGAAAATGGCGATATGCAAATCAGCTCTGACCCTGTGCCCCATGGGAACAGTCCAGTCCGAACTACAAAAGCCATGTCCTTCCCAGAACGGAATCAAGCATCCGAGGACCGGACCGGTTTCGAGGTAACACCTCTCATCAGCCCGGCTAGCTTGACTCCAAGTGGTGTGGAGTGCCTGGGACCCACGTCTGGGCATCCCCAGCGCACTTAGGGCGGAATATGCAAACACAACAGGTGATGGACCGAATGTGGATCAATGTCACACACTCACCCCAGTCCAAAGATCTGGGCCCAAATCCATCGTTTTTTTGCACTCCACACCACCCTGGGTTAGACAATGGCGATATGCAAATCAGCTCTGACCCTGTGCCCCATGGGAACAGTCCAGTCCGAACTACAAAAGCCATGTCCTTCCCAGAACGGAATCAAGCATCCGAGGACCGGACCGGTTTCGAGGTAACACCTCTCATCAGCCCGGCTAGCTTGACTCCAAGTGGTGTGGAGTGCCTGGGACCCACGTCTGGGCATCCCCAGCGCACTTAGGGCGGAATATGCAAACACAACAGGTGATGGACCGAATGTGGATCAATGTCACACACTCACCCCAGTCCAAAGATCTGGGCCCAAATCCATAGTTTTTTTGCACTCCACACCACCCTGGGTTAGACAATGGCGATATGCAAATCAGCTCTGACCCTGTGCCCCATGGGAACAGTCCAGTCCGAACTACAAAAGCCATGTCCTTCCCAGAACGGAATCAAGCATCCGAGGACCGGACCGGTTTCGAGGTAACACCTCTCATCAGCCCGGCTAGCTTGACTCCAAGTGGTGTGGAGTGCCTGGGACCCACGTCTGGGCATCCCCAGCGCACTTAGGGCGGAATATGCAAACACAACAGGTGATGGACCGAATGTGGATCAATGTCACACACTCACCCCAGTCCAAAGATCTGGGCCCAAATCCATCGTTTTTTTGCACTCCACACCACCCTGGGTTAGACAATGGCGATATGCAAATCAGCTCTGACCCTGTGCCCCATGGGAACATTCCAGTCCGAACTACAAAAGCCATGTCCTTCCCAGAACGGAATCAAGCATCCGAGGACTGGACCGGTTTCGAGGTAACACCTCTCATCAGCCCGGATAGCTTGACTCCAAGTGGTGTGGAGTGCCTGGGACCCACGTCTGGGCATCCCCAGCGCACTTAGGGCGGAATATGCAAACACAACAGGTGATGGACCGAATGTGGATCAATGTCACACACTCACCCCAGTCCAAAGATCTGGGCCCAAATCCATCGTTTTTTTGCACTCCACACCACCGTGGGTTAGACAATGGCGATATGCAAATCAGCTCTGACCCTGTGCCCCATGGGAACAGTCCAGTCCGAACTACAAAAGCCATGTCCTTCCCAGAACGGAATCAAGCATCCGAGGACCGGACCGGTTTCGAGGTAACACCTCTCATCAGCCCGGCTAGCTTGACTCCAAGTGGTGTGGAGTGCCTGGGACCCACGTCTGGGCATCCCCAGCGCACTTAGGGCGGAATATGCAAACACAACAGGTGATGGACCGAATGTGGATCAATGTCACACACTCACCCCAGTCCAAAGATCTGGGCCCAAATCCATCGTTTTTTTGCACTCCACACCACCCTGGGTTAGACAATAGCGATATGCAAATCAGCTCTGACCCTGTGCCCCATGGGAACAGTCCAGTCCGAACTACAAAAGCCATGTCCTTCCCAGAACGGAATCAAGCATCCGAGGACCGGACCGGTTTCGAGGTAACACCTCTCATCAGCCCGGCTAGCTTGACTCCAAGTTGTGTGGAGTGCCTGGGACCCACGTCTGGGCATCCCCAGCGCACTTAGGGCGGAATATGCAAACACAACAGGTGATGGACCGAATGTGGATCAATGTCCCACACTCACCCCAGTCCAAAGATCTGGGCCCAAATCCATCGTTTTTTTGCACTCCACACCACCCTGGGTTAGACAATGGCGATATGCAAATCAGCTCTGACCCTGTGCCCCATGGGAACAGTCCAGTCCGAACTACAAAAGCCATGTCCTTCCCAGAACGGAATCAAGCATCCGAGGACCGGACCGGTTTCGAGGTAACACCTCTCATCAGCCCGGCTAGCTTGACTCCAAGTGGTGTGGAGTGCCTGGGACCCACGTCTGGGCATCCCCAGCGCACTTAGGGCGGAATATGCAAACACAACAGGTGATGGACCGAATGTGGATCAATGTCACACACTCACCCCAGTCCAAAGATAAAGCAAAATAATACAATCAGCTAAATGTATCAAAATACACTAGGAAATTTAAAATTCAAACAGCAGCAGATATAAAAACACATCATATGTTCTCCAAAATTCTATTTACATTCCATGATTGCATTGTTATATCCCGTAAATTGAAACTAAAAAAGTGGTTTGATACCAAGCATCAATCTAATGTGGTTAAAGAGACTGAGACACATAGTAACCTGAATAGAAATGATGTTGAACTGTTAAATATATTGACATCACAAGATGATCTAAATAATGATGATGATGTTGACTTGATGCAGTATAATCTGAGTGGAAATAGTAATCCACGGAGTGGATTTAAACCTAAGTCAGTATTTTTGCCTTTGGTGGAATGTGATGCTATTGATGTTTTTGAAAGAGGAGTACTGAAGGATCTAAAAAAGATGAGGTATTGTAGAATACCGAGAGGTGATAGGAACCTCACGCCAGGACAATGGGAGGCTTTGGAGAACCTAAAATCAGACACATCCATTGTGATACGCCCCTCCGATAAGGGAGGTAACGTAGTGGTCCTCGATAAAGATGCATATTTGAACGAGGGGCTCAGGCAACTATCAGATGGTACATGTTATGCCAAATCCGATAGATCATGTATCATGCTATCCAATAAGAGGTATGGTGAAATGTTGAGTGAATGGCAGGAACAGGGACTCCTGGAGTGGGAGGAGCTTAACTATCTGAAATGCTTACACCCTCGCATTCCTGTCCTCTATTTGTTACCGAAAGTACACAAGGACCCCATGAACCCACCAGGGAGACCCATTGTGTCATCTATTGGGTCTTTACTGGAAATGACATCCAGATTTATTGACCACTATTTAAGACCCTATGTTGTCAGTCTCCATGCCTATCTCAAAGATACCACTCATTTCCTTACTATCATCGAAGGTATCCACTGGGAATCCAACTACATCATGATTACCTTGGACGTATGCAGTTTGTATACGTCTATAAGACACAATCTAGGTCTAAAAGCGGTGGAACACTTTCTAAAGAGACGTTCTATCGCCTTTTTGTCCCATTCCAATATGATTTTGAGTATGATGAAATTTTGTTTAGAAAATAATTTTTTTCTGTTTGATGACGTTGTCTACCGCCAATCCCAGGGCACAGTGATGGGCACCTTTTTCGCCCCCAGCTATGCCAATTTGGTGAGGGGCTGGTGGGAGGAGCGGGTGGCCGCCCAGTTGGAACATCACGATCGTTGTGTCCAGTGGGTGCGGGACATAGACGACATTTTTTTGATTTGGAATGGTGACATGGAATCTGCTAAAAACTTTGTGAAACTCCTTAATGACAATAAATACAACTTACGTTTCACTGAACACGAGTCATACTAAAATTGAATTTCTGGATGTCCTAGTGGAGATTGTAGACAATACTATACAGACTAAACTATTCCGCAAGAGCACATCGGGTAACAGTATCCTTAATGCCTCCAGCTCCCACCCAAGACAGTTGGTATATAGTATCCTTTATGGAGAATTATTACGAGCCAGACGGAATTGTAGCTCTGATGAAAGCTACCAACTAGAAAAGCAAACTATGATTGGCCGCTTTCAAGAAAGGGGATATAACAGTAAGACCATTAGTGAAGCCTGTCCTAAGGTGGATGCGGTGACCCGAACCAAATTACTTTACCCCTATGTTGAGGTCCCAGAAAAGAACACCCTACGATTTATACCCAAATTTTCAGCGCAGGCGACACAACTACGTAAGATACTTCAGAAATATTGGCATGTTTTACTTACTGACACCAACCTTGAGAAACATCTGAATGTTAAACCCCAGATTACATTCCAAAATGTAATTCACTCAGAGATGAATTGAGTCCTAGCTTAATCACTACCAAGGGGAAGACCAACAAAACAGTGCTAGGTGGATTTACTAGGTGCAGGAAATGCAAAGCTTGAGGTAATAGTGTGGACTGTAGAATTTTATCCATTGCAGGCACTAAAAAAGAGATGACCATCAAAAAGAAACTGAACTGCAATACTATGTATTGAGTGTATGCCTTGCTATGTCCATGCAATAAGGCATACATTGGCAGCACGATTCATTGTGCCAAAAAACGTGTCCTTGAACATATTAGGGCTATCCGGCACAATAACAGACAGTATCCCGTTGCCAGACATTTCTATGAACAACATTTTCAAAATGAAAAACTGTTGAGAATGGTGGTCATCGATGATGTCCCTAATAACATACGGGGGGCAATTGCAAACTTGCTCTGCGGAAACTAGAGTCCAAATATATAATTGATCTGGAAACTATGATTCCACATGGACTTAATTCCAGTGAGGAGCTAGCTATCCACCTGCACTGAATATTCTTCCTTGTTGTGTATATAGAGAAGTTTTGATATAACAGTGCAATCATGTAATGTAAATAGAATTTTGGAGAACATATGTTGTGTTTTTATATCTGCTGCCGTTTGAATTTTAAATTTCCTAGTGCATTTTGATACAATTAGCTGATTGTATTATTTTGCTTTATTTTAGGTTGTGGCACACTTTATGGTGAAGGTGGTTTTCGCTTTTGGACATTGCCTTAAACGAAATTATCTGTGTATTTACATCGAGAAATACCGTTGCTAAAACATGCCCACTGGGGCGAGACCTTCCGTTTTTCCTGTTGATACAGCTTACTACGCGATCGTTATGATGACGAACTATGTGTTTGCCCACTTGGGCGAGATGCACTGCTCTTTTTGAATACTAAGCATGCAAAAAATCCTGTATATGCAAAGAATTGTTGTATATAGTTTAAGCTGACACTTGGAGATATACTATGGAATGTATTTGGTATTTCCCCATATTGAACTTACAGATGACATTGACTAGGCTAAAATGGCGGCACCACCGTACATCACTGTTTTATTTTATCACTGTGGTTTAAGTCCTTTGTTTGTGTTTACTCACTGAAATGTATTTGAATGTGCTAACTGTGAAGCTTCCTTAGCGTGATCAAGACGTAAAGTCGAAAAGCGTTGCTGTGCAGTCTAACATACAAATAAACTACCTGCAATCCATGCGATAATTTCATTTGAATCTGAGAATTATTAATTCACTTAGTATCACATTGGATACTTGTTTATAATTCAAGTGTTTTTGTAATGGTTCCACAGCTTTCATTCATTAGAATTTTTTGATTTTTGATTTTATATGTTAAACACACTGTTTACCATTGTGTTTTGGTGAATACATTACCATCAATCAGTGCCTGTGTTCTTTTTTTTTTAATAAATACCCATTTTATATCATCATATATTGTGTACATGTTACTTCATGCAGTCAATCAACACTCCTCCACCATTTTTGCAACTTCCTGGTGACCGACCCATAAGGTGGAAGGAGTAGTACAGAGAGTTTTATGTGTATCCACATGCCGTGGATGATGATTTCAAGTTCAAACCAGACAGAAAACATTGGTTGAAAGACCAAACCTTGGGTCTTAAACGACAATACATTTTTGAACATTTACCACTTTTCATACCAGAGAAAGAAAAACAACTAGATGAAGAAACAGTAAAAAGATTAGAGAAATATTTATTCAAACCGTCAAATCTGGTAGTGAGATGTCACCGATTTTTCTTGGGAGAACAACAACCTAGTCAAACAATTGATATGGATGGTTCTTCTTTTAGGGTATTGGCCGCCAAATGTGTATTTCAGAATTTCACAGAGCAAGTAATCAGGGATCAATTAATAAATAGATGATTTAACACATTTATGTAGGAGGAACTGCTCATGTCTGCAAAAATCCATCTATGGAAGAGAATGCAAAGGAAAACAATAAGCATCTTACTGAAAATGTTTGTGCTGTCCAATTAAACAAACCTGAGTTTCATCAAACTATTAAGCCAACTGTGGCCAACAATCATGGCCCGCATGGCACGATTTGTGAGCACTCCACTGCATTTGCCTGCAAACTCAAGTTTCCAAGCACCCATAAGGAACAAATCTACCCCCACCATGCCCATGAAGAAGTGGAGAATCAGAAGTGCAGAAAGAGACTCCCCACAGTCTCTCGGATAGAGGGGGCAGGCAGGAGCAGGAACTAACAGGAGGAGCAGCAATCGACCAGAAATGACCAGAGTGCTCAACCTCACTCCTCGTTCAGGTGTTGGTGGTGAAACGGACAAAGAGCACACAAACAAATGTCCAGCCCCTGTGAGATTCCCCCCACCCGTAATATAGTGAGAGGACACCTGGCCATGAGGAGGTAATGTAAATTGCATCACCCACACCAGGTACAAGGACTCGGGGGCCCCCGGGGAGACAAGTCTAAACCCCCCTTACTGTGTGCCAGAGCTGTGGGGACACTGTTGGTTACAGTAGAGGAAGGCCTGCTCTATATCGGGCTGTGGCCTCATGGCACTGGGGGAGGCCGTGTTCCATGACATTACAATGCCTGACTTTAAAATCGCAGATGCACTGCGAGGAGATCAGCTGCACCGACGTTCAACCCTGCTGCCATAGTGTTGCAGATGCAGATGATTCAGAGCCAAACTTGCTGCATTGCTACTTATTGTAATGGGCTTCTTGCAATTTCTGGGCTTGGCTGTGTCCAGCCCCAGATTTCAATTCCTATGGCACGTTACCCTCGCGTGGTTCCACCAGCGGCAGTTGGTTTGTGGCTGGCGATGGTGGATCACGCTTCGTTGCTCCCGTTGTGAGGCTTTAATGACTAAAACACTCAACCAACCCAAAGCTCTCTGGCTGGTGTCATTACTACATTTTCTTGGCGACGATCGCCAGCCATATGTAGTGACACCCGGGCAGCACGAAAGTGTGGGTGTGTGTGGAGCGAGGCTGCCCCGTTGAGTCTCGCTGTGAGGGGTCTTCAACTAACTTGGGCCCTCACCGAAGTACTGGTACGCGTATAAAGAAATGGAAGGTGTTGAGCGTGGTTTCTTCATAGAGGTTTGCCTCCTGTGTCAACAGAATCCACTCACACTATGCTATATTGAGGTGAGGTGTGGAGGGGGTAAGCACACTTAATTTTCTATGGTTGCAAAGTCTTCTGCCTGATTCTAGCTACAAGGGCTATTTGCTCTTCTAGTACTTTGTTTGAGCGGTGCTCAACTGGGCATTTGTTGACCGACAGCTTCGGAAGGCTAGCCAAGTTGCGCACCTCACAGCAGCTCTCCACTGTCTCAGCGGTGGTTCCTACATTTCCGGTGGCTGTCATGTGGCTCATTAGAGGAAAGACTCTTGCAGTGGTTAGTGAGCCTCCTGCTGGCTGCAGTCACTATTACACTTCAGAAGGATGTGTCTGTGCAGAACTAAGGCTGTTGTGTTCCTGTATTAGCCCCTGCTGGCGTAATTTGTAATTGAACAGTTCTTCATCCTTTTTGGGACTTCTTTGGTGGTTTTTTTCCAAGCTACTTTGCCTTTAGTTGTGCGTTCTCCTTCAGCATGGCAGTCTCATCCATTGTAATTCCTCCTTCTTTTCTTACTCAGCTTGGGCAACCATCCATGTCGTGGGAGGAGTGGATTGACCTTTTTGAGAACTACATTGCTGCGCTGGATGGCCTTGAGTTTTCACCTGAAAGGAAAAAAGGCACTACTGCTGAGTACGATCGTATTTTTAAGTATTTACCTCAGATGCTTGGAAGTGAAAACCAGCCTGTTGAGGACATGTTTTTGGAGGCCAGGCAATGCCTAGAGAAGATGTTTTCCAAAGAGGAGAACATTGTGTTGTCACGTTATAAGTTCTATACCAGACTGCAAAGGGCTGGCGAATCTATGGATGAGTTTGTCTCTGCTCTACGAGAGTTGTCAAACAAGTGTATATTTGTTCAAATGGCAGATGAACTCATTCGAGATCAGTTGATTGTTCTTTGCCATAGTAAGAAGACTCAAGAATGGCTTTGTGCTGGATTCACCCCACTTTGAAGGATGCAATCTCAATTGCCAAAGTGGTTGAAGAATCTGAGCGGTGCATGTTGGTCATGAGCAAAAAAGACTGCGCAGTAGAAGACGTAGCTGCTGTTAGGAGGAAAGCTTTAGTCACAAAGAGTTCAGCCTACAAATATAATCCAAGGCTCCTGAGAGGTGCAAAGTCTAAGGGGAGTCTTAGGCATGGCAGTTCATTCCATGCAAGTCATTCAAAGTGATGTTTTGTGTCCAAACAAGACTACAGGAAGTGTTGTCGCAGGGGCCACTACGCCCTGATGTGCAAAACTTCCGACAGGTCTAGAGTTGCTGTCGCTGAGGAATTGAGTACGGATTGGAACAGCGATGAACGGGTGTTGATGGTCCTTCCCGGCAGCGGTGATGAAGGAAAAAGGCCTTGTCACAAGGCTTTCTTCGGAATCGTGGGTAAACAAGTGGAACTGATGGTGGACTGTGGTTCTCCGTACACCATCGTGCCTAAGTGGATGTGGAAGGAGTGGCCGCATGTACCACTCCTGCCAAGGGACATCGATCCATGGGGGTAACAGGGCCTGTCTATTGATGTATTAGGTTACTTTATTACTCCCATTGTTTTTAAGTCTAGACAAGTGGTGGGTAAAGTTTACATTGCAGAGGATGGGCCCCCTATCCTGGGTTGGGGCCATCAATTTGACCTTCACATTGTTATCCATCCCCATGCTGAGGGTCAAGTATTGTCCTTAGCTGATGCATTCACTGAAGATGTTTTGAGGGAGATGGATAACGTTTTTGGAGAGGTTCTTGGCGAGTTGAAGGGGTATACTCATAGGATTATTTTAAAAGAGGGTACAATCCCTGTCAAGCATAAATTGAGGAGGGTCCCAGTCATTGCGAGAGATGAAGTCAAGAAATTGTCTGACGACATGCTCAAAGATGGAATCATTGAACTGATTGAGGCATCTGAGTGGTTCTCTCCGGTGGTGATCACCAAGAAAAGTGATGGTAAGTTCAGGTTCTGTGTGGACCTTCACAGTCTGAACCAGCATGTAGTTACTGACACTTTTCCCTTTCACAACATTAATGAGCTGTTGCTTTCCCTTAGGGTGGTAAGTACTTTTCAAAACTAGATTTGAAAAGTGCTTATCGTGAAATTTAGTTACATGAAAAGTCCACACATCTCACAACGTTTATTACCATGGAGGGCACCTTCAGGTTCAAAAGGCTGCCTTTCGGATTGTCATCCACTGCCAGTGTTTTTCAGCGTATCATGTCTGAGGTGTTAAGGGGTGTTGAGAATTTAAATATTTTTCAGGACGCCATCCTCGTGTTTGAGGAGTCGGTTCAGGGGCATAACAAGATTTTGAGCGAAGTCCTGGGCAGATTGAGTGAGGCTGGTCTTACACTGAGTTTCTAGCGGAGGAGATCGAGTACCTTGGCCATACCATCTCTGGGCAGGGTGTTCGTCCCTAAGGTCAACCTGATTGAAACTATTCGAGATGCTCCTGTTCCTCACGACAAGGACCTGTTACGGTCGTACATGGGCTTAATAGAGTATTATGCCAAATGTGTCAACTGCTTTACTACCAAGACTGAGGCTTTCAGGTCTTTGTTAAAGATAGGGTGTTCTTTTGTGTGGGGGTGCTCAACAGAGTGCTGTTGATCTTATGTGGAGGGATATTTGTGAAGCTGGGGTTCTTGCACCCTTTGACACTCACCTCACCACCTTACTTACTGTCGATGCCAGTGCTTATCGGCTGGGGCTGTGTTGTGTCAAGTGCATGCAGGGTGTGAGAGGACAGTGGCGTTTGCCTCCCGCTCTTTGTCCAGGTGTGAGACTGACTACTCGGTCATCGAGCATGAAGCGCTGGCAGCTGCATGGTCTGTCGAGCATTTCAGGACCTTCTTGCGGAATCTCGATTTTTGCATTCACACTGACCACAAACCCTTGGTTAAGTTGTTAAGTCCAGGTGGTGCAGTGTAAAGGCTCAGCAAGATTGGCCAGAGGTGCCTCTCATCTCCAAGAATACAGGTACAGGATGTCTCACATTCTGGGCAGGAAAAATGCTCAAGCCGACTGCTTTTCAAGCTTGTCTTTGAGTATTAAAGGGAAGTCAAAGCATAGGATCTTCTTGGAAACAAGACGGTGCAGTGGCCACTTTGGGTGATGTGGAGGAGTGCGTTGGCGGGGCCTTGTTGGTGGATGAGTGGTACATATGCATGGATGAAGACTCCACACTTAAGGCTGTTGAACGCATGTTGGTCTCGGGTGGTAGAAGGGAAACCACTGTGCCCCCCTCAGAGGACCTTTTGTGAAGATCTTGGATGAATTGAGTGTTCGTGAATTTAAAGTTTTGATAAGGAATGACAACTTAGTACCTCCTTATCGTTAAGGCCTAAGATTAATGGGCTTGCTGACATCTCTGGCTAACCGGGATTAAGAAGCGGGTGCGTGAAAATGTCTGGTGGCCCTCCATGGATGAGCAGATCACTTCTTGGATTGTCAATTGTGAGGTGTGCTTGGAGAGTGAAAAAAGCTCCAGACTTGCTGTCAGACTACACCTGGTCACATTGAGGATCCTGGGCTGCCCTGGAGTACCGTTTGTTTAGACTTCATTGGGTCAATGTATGGTGTGGAGAAGAGGTTGAGAAATGCGTTTGTGCTGGTTGATGTTCACTCTAAATGGTTGATTGTTCATTTTATGTCTGTTGTTATGACTCGCAGGACTATTGAGCAGCTGAAGGTTGTGTTTCAAGAGGAGGGTCTTCCCCGTATCCTTGTCATGGATTTTGGCACTCAACTTGATTCGCATGAAATGAGGGATTTTCTTGTTAAGTGTGGTATTCCGCATCACCGCACGGCCCTTTACAACCCTCAGGCAAATGGCTTGGTGGAACGAGCCAATCGCCTGGTTAAGGGCACCATTTTCATGGCCATTCAGAGTGGGAAAAATGTCAGAGAATTGGTTGATTAAATGGTATGGACACATCCCAAGACTGCTCATAGTGTGACTGGTATTTCTCCCTTCGAGAAAATGCGTGGGAGGAAGCCTGGCACCAAATTCTTCCCCTCTTGGCTTGCCTCTCCCAAGTCTGTATCTGCAAAAGGGGTTGGAGTCACTTCCGACGCACATGGTTTCTGCACCCGTGACTGGGTCAAAATCAAACATTGAAGGCCTGGCAGAGGGTTTTCCAAGTTCTGGGGGCCCTTTAGAGTGAGGCAAGTTTTCAGTAGCTATGTTCTGCTTGACAATGGTAACAAGTGGAACAAGTGCAAGGTTGCGTTGTTTCGCGAAGGAGAAGAATTGGGAGCCAAAAGAGCTGGGCCCCTTGACAGCAGTTCTGGCAACAGCGCCAGTGACTTCTTGCTTATGAACCCTCCATTGCACATTGCGAGGATTTAGCCTCGTTTTTTGTTGAAAAGGTGGAGGCTATTTATAGATCATTTTCTCAGCTTCCCATCAGGGAGAAAATGTCTACATCTTCGGCTCTCAAACCACTGCTAACCATCCCTAGTCCGACCCGGGATGAGTTTCTAGCTTTGACAACAAAAGTCAAATCCGGCTCTCCGGACGATCCCATGCGACCCGCTCAGTTCCGGGAATTTGCTGAATGTTGCTATCCTGCCCTACACGATCTCATCAATCTGTCCTTTAGTACAGGCAGTGTTCCCAAGGCCTGGAAACAGGCGATGGTCATTCCAATCCTTAAAAAACCTGCCCTCGATCCGACTAAGCCAGAACACTATCGGCCCATTTCCCTTCTTCCTTGGCCAGCCAAGCTAGCGGAAGCACATGCTAACCGTATTCTCTCTGCTCACCTGCAAGAAACGAATCTACTGGACATTTCCCAGAACGGATTCCGTGCAGGTCATAGCACCGAAACTGCTCTTTTGGCTGTGGTGGAACATATCAGGAAGATGGTGGATCAGGGTCAGACGGCGGCACTGATCCTTTTGGATCTTAGTGCCGCCTTTGACACGGTGTCCCATCAGATTTTATTACATCGTCTGACGGAGGCTGGAGTTGGAGAGATGGCACTTGAGTGGTTCCGCTCTTTTCTTGAGGATCGAGGTTTCAAAGTGTCTACACCTCCTTTTGTTTCTGCTTCACGCCCTATTCTTCAGGGCGTTCCCCAAGGATCGGCTCTCAGCCCCACTTTATTTAATTTATATGTTCAGCCTTTGGCGGAGGTAGTTCACAGTTTTGGTCTCTCCATAGTGTCATACGCCGATGACACGCAGCTGGCGGTGGCACTTAATGGTGACTCCAACATGGATGCCCCCACCTTCCAGTCAGCGTTAAAAGCTGTTTCTGGCTGGATGGCGAACAATCGACTTCAACTTAATGCCTCTAAGACCGAGGTCATTATTTTTGGCAAGGAAAGTGGCCTATGGGGAGATCAATGGTGGCCTACTGATCTTGGCCCTGCACCCACCCCCGTGAGTGAAGTCAGAAACCTCGGGGTATGGTTTGATGATAAGCTTTCATTTACCTCCCACACTAAACGCGTGGCCGGCGCATGTCTAGGTACTCTGCAATGTCTGAGACCCATTTTTAAATTTTTTGATGCCGAGACAAGACAGATTATGATCCAGGCTCTGGTTCTTACCAGACTGGACTATGCCAACTCTCTGTTTTTGGGCTTAAATCAGGCCGAACTATCCCGCCTTCAGAGGGTCCAGAATGCGGCGGCTAGGATGCTTGTCGGCCTCCCGAAATTTATCTCAGCTCGCCAAACTATCCGGAATCTTCACTGGCTACCGATTGAGCAAAGAGTTAAGTTCAAAGCCCTCTGCTTAACTTTTAAAATTCTTAAACTAGCTTCCCCTCCTATTCTTTCACAGACTATCCTGCACTATGTCCCTGCTAGAGCTCTTCGCTCTGCTGGATTGAACCTCGTCACGGTGCCCCGTTTTAAACGAGCCAGAATGGGTGGACGCTCGTTCTCTGTGCTGGCGGCTGCCCTCTGGAACTCTCTGCCAGCTCCACTCCGTGCAATCCCAGACCTGCTTCTTTTTAGGAAGACCTTGAAGACCTTCCTCTTTTCCACAGTTTAGTCTGTCTTCTTGCCTTCGCCTTCTCATATGTGTTGTGTTATTCAGTTCTCCAAGCGCCGGGACGCCTCTTAGCTGCGGCATCCGTGCGCTATACAAAAAATAAATAACATAACATAACATAACATGAGTGATGTGGATCTCAGGGGCAATTACTTGGGAGGGGGTAGCGAGGCTGGCTCTGGGGTGCCTCTGGGTGTGTTCCTAGTTCGCTTCACTGTAGTTCTTCTCCTCCTTTGGGACCTGAGTCTACCCGCCCTTGCCGGTCTTGCACACCGCCTCGCTATTTAGCGGATTATGTACAAAATTAAATGTTTGATTTTTTCTTCCCTTTGTGTATTTACTTTTATTGATGTACTTCTCTGTTTCTTGTTTTGTTTTGTATTCCTTGTTTGGTCTTTTGGTTAGAAGGGAGGGGGTGGGGATTGTAATGGGCTACTTGCATTGTCTGGGCTTGGCTGTGTCCAGCCCCAGAGTTCTATTCTTATGGAACGTTACCATCGAGTGGGTCCATCAGCGGCAGTTGGTTTGTGGCTGGCGATGGTGGATCACGCTCCGTTGCTGCCATTGTGAGGCTTTCATGAATAAAGCACTCAACCCAAAGCTCTCTGTCTGGTGTCATTACTACATTTTCACAAAAAAACTCGCCTGGGACGATGGTAGGAGAGAGGAAATCAGTGGTGAAGCCAGCCCTAGATGCACCACGCTGCTGCCAAGCAATGTATCCCCAGTTGCTCCATGTCTACAACTGAACTTGGCAGCACTGATAATTAGGAGCCTCTCAACAAGCCTGGGGCCTGAAACCGTTTGACTCACCCTCCAAGAAATAGGGCAAAGGTAATAAAACAATAGCTGGGCACTGGGGGTTCCTTTCCTGAAGGCCTGAGTGATTCCTGCACTGAGTGTTAGGCTAGAGCTGACCCATAGCGCGATATCAAATACCACCTGTTTATGCTACACACACAACATGTAGGCCCTGAAGCAGGCAGAGCCAGACCGATCGAGGTGCATCAAAAAGCTAAGTGGTGAGACGTTAGTGCGCTACGCACTTACTTCCCAGAAGTGTGGCACAGTGGCCATGGCGGCTGACTCCAGAGCACGGGGTTCACAGTTCAATCCCCGGCAGCAGCTCAGCCCAGCACCATGTAACTCTGAGCAATAACTTGCTTAATCTTTCCGAAGGCCCCTGGTGCCTTGAGATCCTTAGAGGTGATTGGTTTGCGCTTTACAAATATCAGGTTATTTGTTATTACTTGGACAAGCTCATTTCTACCATTGATGGGTATTGATTCAATGCCACCCCTGTACAGTGGAGTACTGTACCTCCGAAGAAACCGCAAACGAATAGGGTGTCATGCTACTTTCAACCAGCCCAAACAAGAGACATCCACCAGCAACCCCAGGTGGCAAAATGACATTAACTAAGGATGATCTCCTATCCTACCTTCTACCGGGTGGCTTGGTCCTTTCTATTCCACATTCTACGAAACTTTGGCTTTAAGGAATGTTTTATAGCCATGGCCCAGGCAAACTACATAAATTCACTCTTGCAGATGGTAGTTAATGGGGTGGGCTCATATTTCTTTAAATTAAAATGAGGCGCACGCCAGGGGTGTCCATTGTCACCCCTTTTATTTGCACTCAGCATAGAAACCCTTAGCTGCCAACATAAGAGCTACGCCAATGACCAGTGACAGTTCCTTTAGCTCTGCGGATCATAACATTTTGCTTTTTGCTGGGCATTCGTTACGGGGGCAAGATGGCCGCTGCTAGATCCTAGTGTTCAGTCAAAATCTCCCCGTCTCCCTCCTTGACCTAGGATGGAACTGTCAGGGTTCCCCGGCCGCTGGTAGATCACTGCCTGCAACCCGAGTCTGAAACGGGCTTGTAAAACTACATTACCCATGATTCCTAGCGTTGCGCATAGGAATGACGCTATGCGACCGGAGATAGGATATCACGGCACTTGCAGAGAGACACACTGCCGATTATTCCTCCCGGCGAGCAAGAGTGATTGCTCGAGTGACCAGTTTTTGTTCGGTACTGTTTTGCGGTGGGCTGAGGTAAGCTCACGCCGTTTGTTCTTGGGACCCGTTGGATTTCTAGGTGGGGCTTAGGAAGCGCCCGTATTGTTTGGTATCTGTGATCCCGATTCTTGGAACTCCGTGTCACCTCTGCCGGTGTGACACTGTATCTTGGATTACTTGGGAGGGGCTTAGGAAGCGCCCACATCACGTGTTGAGAGCTTCGTATTCAGGTTTCCTCCGATCAGGGGGGTGCTTTAATCCCTGTCGGACACTTAGGCTAGTGTCCTTAAACTTGTGGGGAAGTTTTGTCCCTGCTTTCTCTTGCAGAGACGTATCTGCATGGAAGTCGAGTTCTTCGCCATTTGATTTTTGCTGGGCTGTTTTCTTTTGTTATTTGTTCTCAGAAAAGTACATTACTGACTTCTAATTTAGGTGGTTGTGAAACGCAAAGGGTGTTAGTCACATTTGAGCCTACGGTTCTGACCCCTTAACTGTGCTGTTCATAAGTCCACCTCGGAGGGGACTTTAACTCATTATCTGGACAGAGTGATAGGTGATATTGTTTCTCCTGGGGCTTTCTGGTCTTCCTCATTTCCCATTTGGGTAGGTGTACATATATGTATACATATAACCTGTTCTTTTGAACCCTATCACTAGAGGTGGGCAGGAAGGGGCATATTTATGTTCTTCTTTGTGTATTCAAGCAGGAAAATCTGGGAATTGAGAAGACGCCCATTCTATTACTCTTAGTTCCAGCATACCTGTAATATATTTCAGGTGAGGAAAAGTATAGCATATTGGGTAGAGAGGTTATAGGTCTAGGGTTACTGTTCCACTTATCCCATGCTTTATATATTTCAGGTTTCCAGTTCCAGCCGCCCAGCTGTTCCCCTCCGGACCTATCTATTTTCCCGTGCTTGATCTCCTTAATAGTCTGCGTTACTGATAGCCAGACTTGGGATGATCTAGAGGTGGGCCCCCTTTATAGCATCAATCCAATCCTGAGGATCAACAACGAAAGACCTGACAGAATAATCGGCCCACGAGTTCTTATCCTCCTGGTTGTATTGATTAAAGGGATGGCCACCTTAGATGACGTCCTCGCAGCGTTAAGCTTAGTACAAACGGAATTAGCCACCTCTCGTCAGGAAACCGCCGCGCTGCAAGCACGGTTTGACGCCTTACAGCGAAACCCTTTCGATGTAGGTGCCCCTCAACCTGCCTCAGTAGTGGTGGAAATGCCTTCCCCTGTTCCATTGGCCCCTCCTGAATGATTTCTGGGAGATAGAAAAAAGGTGCAAGTATTTATGACCCAGGTAATGTTACACTTCACATGTAAACCCAAGTGTTTCTTAACCAACCAAGCCCGGGTTTCTTTTCTGATTTCATACCTGGGTGGAGAGGCAGCTCAGTGG
The DNA here is from genome assembly GCF_964263255.1 of Lissotriton vulgaris. NCBI lineage: Eukaryota > Metazoa > Chordata > Amphibia > Caudata > Salamandridae > Lissotriton > Lissotriton vulgaris. Next base: position 152,160,316 of record NC_141696.1, on the reverse strand, counting down.
GCGGTCCCTATAGTCAAGAGCAATGACGCAATCCTTTACGATTGGGATCTGTTTCGAACAGAATTCGAAAAAACCTTTGACCGGAGGGCGGAAACTTTTTCCGCCGATAAGGAATTGCTTGTCCTCAAACAGGGCACTTCCGATTTAGTCACATACTTGAATCATTTTAGGAGGTTGATAGTGGAAACTGATTGGCCTGAGGCAAAGCAAATGGTCCTGTTCTACCAGGGACTCACAGAAAATCTAAAAGATGTTATAGCCCAGGTTGAACCCCAACCTACGACGTGTGCTGCATTTATTGATTTGGCCTTACGTTTGGACCACAGATTACGTGAAAGAAAAGGAGAGCAAGGAAGAAAAGACAGACCGCTACTCTTGGGTGAAAAACCGGCCAGTAGGGAAAAGCATGAGGGAAAGACAGAACCGATGGAAATCGGAGTTGTACGAGCATCCCTAACCCCGAGTGAAAGAGATCATCGCCGTAAATTTGGGCTCTGCCTTTATTATGGGAAAAAAGGACACTTCTTACGTGAATGCCCAGTAAAGCCTAAGGGTGGTCGCTACCGTTCAGGACAAGTAGCAGTGTCCGCAGTTGAAAAGGGGTCGGAAAACTCCACCGCTTGAGTTTCCTGGAAGGGAGGAACTCGAGCACACATGTTATCCCTTCAGTGACAGAAGAATACTACGTTGGAAACCACCTATTCTTTCTGGACATGGAATTATGGATAGACCAAACTCCAAAGAACATCAGAGCTATGGTAGACTCAGGAGCCACAGGCTGTTTTATGGATTTAGCGGAAGCACGTCGCTTGGGGGTGACTCCTGTCACAAAACCTGTCCCTGAGGCTGTCTTTGCTGTAGACGGACATGAACTGGAATCTGGCCCTATCAACCAACATACGCCTGAATACGAGCTGTGGTATGGGGGTTACCATACAGAAAGTCTTTCATTCAACCTTATTCATGCCCCTAATTACGGTGTGATACTGGGACTCCCATGGTTGAAGAAACATGAACCCACCATTAGGTGGACGGATCAGTCTTTGGATTTCATCTCCCCTTATTGTCAAGAACACTGCTTCAGAGAGAATCCCCGGCCTTCCATGGTTCTGGCCACTACACATTTCATTTCCACGGCAGCAGAAAAGGATGTAGCATTACCATGTTGTTACCAGGAATATGGGGAGGTTTTCAGTCAACTAAAAGCTGAGGTGCTCCCTCCACATCGTGAATACGACTGCCGTATCGAGTTAACGCCAGGGTCTGTGATTCCCTGTGGCAGGATATACGCTCTATCACAACCTGAAACTGAACATCTCCGGGAATACTTGGACAACCTCCTTAAATTGGGATTCATTCGACCTTCCAGGTCTCCGGCGGCTTCTCCGCTTTTCTTTATCCCTAAAGCCAATGGGGAATTACGCTGTTGCACTGACTACAGGGCATCAAATGCCATAACTATAAAGAACCAGTACCCGCTTCCATTAATACCAGTGTTATTGGAGCAAGTGAGATCAGCTAACATCTACACCAAACTGGACCTTAGAGGGGCCTATCATTTAGTGCGTATGCGAAGTGGCGACGAGTGGAAGACCGCCTTTAAGACGCGGTATGGGCTCTTCGAGTACCTGGTGATGCCCTTTGGGCTCTGTAATGCCCCCGCCTCTTTCCAATTCTTCTTGAATGAAGTGTTACGAGACTTTTTAGACATCTTTGTAGTAGTCTACATAGATGATATACTGATCTATTCCAACGATGAACTAGAACATCAAGGACATGTATGTCAAGTGCTCCACGCCTTGCAACAGAACCATCTGTACTGCAAATTAACAAAGTGCGAATTCCATGTTACCACTGTTGAGATCTTAGGAGTCATACTCACTCCATCAGGTCAAGTGATGGCAGAACAAAAAATACGTGCAATCGTGGAGTGGCCTAGACCCCACAGCGTCAAAGACATTCAAAAACTCCTTGGATTCGCAAACTTCTATAGGAGATTCATTGCACACTTCTCGGACATGGTAACTCCACTCACTAAGTTGACCAGGAAGAACACTCCCTTTGTGTGGGGCTTGGCCGAACAGACCGCATTTGACCGATTGAAAACCGCATTCACTTCTGCACCGGTATTAACCCATGCCGATCCGAAACTCCCCTTTGTGGTGGAAGCTGATGCTTCAGAGCTGGCAGTCGGGGCGGTCCTCTCCCAAAGGAACGAGAGTACAGGTCATCTTCATCCCATTGCCTTCATGTCTCGCAAATTGAACATCGCAGAACGCAACTACACCATTGCGGAAAAAGAACTGTTAGCAATCAAGGACGCCTTCTCTGAATGGAGACATTGGCTGATGGGCGCCTCTCAGCAAATCACGGTGTACACCGACCATCGTAACCTGCAGTTTATGCGAGCAGCTCGTCACCTCACCCCTAGACAATTACGATGGATGCTGTTTTTTGCTGAATTCCATTTCATGGTTACATTTCGGCCAGGATGTGATAACCGGAAGGCGGATGCTCTCACGCGCCAGGAAAATAACCCAGTGGTATCGGTAACACCTGAGAAAAGCATCATTGAACCCAAGAAAGTGGTGGGAGTGATACACACAGAGGAGTTTCTGTACAAGGTCAAGAGAGGTATACAAACCTTTGCTTGGAAAACATGGATCCGTCTACATCCAGAGTGGAGAATCCGACAAGGGTTACCAAGAAAAGGCCCACAGTTGCTCCTTCCTACGCTAGCCTTGAGACAACAGGCTTTCAAATGGTGTCACAATCTGCCGTGTGCTGGACACACTGGAGGAAAGAAGACTCTAGAGAAGATGCTACGCACTTACTGGTGGCCCACTATCCGCCCTGATGTGTTTGCATGGGTACAACGGTGTGTCACTTGTTCTCAGGCCAAGAGCGATCATCGTCCTGCCCAAGGGCTTCTGCAAAGTATGCCCACTCCTGTGAGTCCTTGGGAGAGCTTTTCTGTGGACTTCGTAGTGGGTCTCCCTAAAGATCAAGGCATGACAGATATTGTAGTAGTAGTGGACTACTTAACTAAAATGGGACACTTCATAGCTTGTAAAGGGGTTCCAACAGCTAGCCAACTTGCCCATTTATTGCTCCTTCATGTAGTCAGGTTACATGGACTTCCAATGGTCATTGTTTCAGACAGGGGAGCCCAGTTCACCGCTAAGTTTTGGAAGGTCTGGTGTGACAGGTTAGGCATTGCTTCTTCCTTATCCACCAGCTTTCATCCCCAAACAGACGGTCAAACCGAAAGGTTGAATCAAACTCTCAAACAATACTTGAGATGTTTTGTCGATACCACTACTGAGGCATGGGTTGACTGGTTATGGACTGCGGAAGTATCTTATAACGATGCTACGCATTCCTCTACTTCATACACCCCATTTTTCTGCACCTACGGGCTCCACCCTAGATTTGCCCCTTTGAGTGTCCCATCCACAGAAGTTCAGATTCCTCAGTTACAGTCTCGACTGGTGCAATTACGGAAAACCGTACTGTTAGCAAGAAAGAACCTTGATAAAGCGACACAGAAATATAAGGCACAGGCTGATAAAGTTCGCAGGTCTTGTCCTGAGTATAGCAAAGGAGATTGGGTATGGTTGTCCACTCGGAATATCCGTTTCCGCAAGTATAGTGTCTTCAACCCTAGGTTTATTGGCCCATTCCAAGTGATTCGCCACATCAACCCTGTGGCTGTGAAACTGAGTCATCCTGCACATTTCAGAATACATCCGGTGTTCCATGTATCGCTGCTTAAACCGGCGAAGTGTCCCCGTTCTCAAATCCCTGCGCCTGTGAGAGTACAACAGGATGTGGAGTACGAAGTGAGGGGTATCTTGGATGCACGCAGAGTGCGGGGCAAACTCCAGTACTTGGTGTCATGGAAAGGATATGGACCTGAGGAAGACTCCTGGGAGCCTGCTGGTGCTGTGCATGCCCCTAGACTGGTGCGGAAGTTCCACCTGTCTCATCTGGGCAAACCTGGTGGCAGTCAGTGAGTTTTGTGAAGGGGGGGGGGGTGTCCTGTCAGGGTTCCCCGGCCGCTGGTAGATCTCTGCCTGCAACCCGAGTCTGAAACGGGCTTGTAAAACTACATTACCCATGATTCCTAGCGTTGCGCATAGGAATGACGCTATGCGACCGGAAATAGGATATCACGGCACTTGCAGAGAGACACACTGCCGATTATTCCTCCCGGCGACAAAGAGTGATTGCTCGAGTGACCAGTTTTTGTTCGGTACTGTTTTGCGGTGGGCTGAGGTAAGCTCACGCTGTTTGTTCTTGGGACCCGTTGGATTTCTAGGTGGGGCTTAGGAAGCGCCCGTATTGTTTGGTATCTGTGATCCCGATTCTTGGAACTCCGTGTCACCTCTGCCGGTGTGACACTGTATCTTGGATTACTTGGGAGGGGCTTAGGAAGCGCCCACATCGCGTGTTGAGAGCTTCGTATTCAGGTTTCCTCCGATCAGGGGGGTGCTTTAATCCCTGTCGGACACTTAGGCTAGTGTCCTTAAACTTGTGGGGAAGTTTTGTCCCTGCTTTCTCTTGCAGAGACGTATCTGCATGGAAGTTGAGTTCTTCGCCATTTGATTTGTGCTGGGCTGTTTTCTTTTGTTATTTGTTCTCAGAAAAGTACATTACTGACTTCTAATTTAGGTGGTTGTGAAACGCAAAGGGTGTTAGTCACATTTGAGCCTACGGTTCTGACCCCTTAACTGTGCTGTTCATAAGTCCACCTCGGAGGGGACTTTAACTCGTTATCTGGACAGAGTGATAGGTGATATTGTTTCTCCTGGGGCTTTCTGGTCCTCCTCATTTCCCATTTGGGTAGGTGTACATATATGTATACATATAACCTGTTCTTTTGAACCCTATCACTAGAGGTGGGCAGGAAGGGGCATATTTATGTTCTTCTTTGTGTATTCAAGCAGGAAAATCTGGGAATTGAGAAGACGCCCATTCTATTACTCTTCGTTTCAGCATACCTGTAATATATTTCAGGTGAGGAAAAGTATAGCATATTGGGTAGAGAGGTTATAGGTCTAGGGTTACTATTCCACTTATCCCATGCTTTATATATTTCAGGTTTCCAGTTCCAGCCGCCCAGCTGTTCCCCTCCGGACCTATCTATTTTCCCCCGCTTGATCTCCTTAATAGTCTGCGTTACTGATAGCCAGACTTGGGATGATCTAGAGGTGGGCCCCCTTTATAGCATCAATCCAATCCTGAGGATCAACAACGAAAGACCTGACAGGAACTTTGATTAGGATGCTGTGGACCCCTGGAGACTCTGAATTTCTGGTGGCAAGCTGGCTATCATACCCAACAGCCTCATCAATCACAATCATCAGCTTTATAAGGATTGCCGCATTTATTTCACGAACAAGAGCAGCAAGCATAATGCCCCCGCGAGCTCCCAAGCATGTGAAGGAGCAAAAGAAACCGGGGAACCTCAACGAGAAAATGACAAGCAAAGACACACCAGCCCCGGGTGCGGGTCAGCGCTCTTCAGGCACAGCTCAGAGGGCTCCGATTACAACTTGAATGGGGAACAGCACGGAAACGTCAGCGAGCCCCCAACTGTTGATAATATTCGAAACACCTCGCTACAGAAGCTCCCAAAAGATAGTGGCAAACCCAAGGACACCTCAATGCGACAGCCTACCGTGGTTGAAGCCTTCACCGCCAAAGTGCCGGTGCTGTCAGATCCTGACGTGGGGAAAGGGAAAAGCGAAAGCAGCGCCGTTCTCGAGGATGCTGGAAGCACGGTTGCCAAGCAACGCCCTGACTCAGCAGTGCAAACTCCACCTGGAGCAGAGGAGCGGCAAGGCAGGCACTAGAAAGAATGGAGGAGCCCAGAAGGTGCTCCCTGACAACAATGGAATCCTGGCCATATCTTTTGCGGGCAATAAGGATGAACTGAGAGAGCAGACCGTGGTGGGAGCCGGATTTAACACTCCTTTCCAAACTGTGAGTACGTGGGGAAGTGATTCCCTCCTGGCAAGTCAGGATGATGCGAAGGGTCTGCAACAGCAAGGGTTACTGGAAAGAGGGGGGGGTGGCTCACCCGAGGGGGACTGGTTTTTTTCTCTGAATAAGGACTCTGAGTCTATGTTATCTAGCGGAGCAAGCTCAGTTGAGGACTCAGACTCAGGGACCAGTGCTTCTGCTAGAAAGAGCACGTAGGGGAAGCGAAGGTCTAAAATAAGAGTCAACCCGCCTGGGAGCCCCTCGGACACCGCTAGGAAATTAGTTTGGAACTACAGGATGGTACTAATTCACTCAGCCTAGAAGGGGAGCTTTCATCTAACACCACCCCCCAGCCTCAGCCCCCCTCATTGGAGCTACTGTTTAGCACTTTAAAGCAGATGCAGGGGGAAGCAAGGATGGAGAGCCGCAGGGCTAGGCAGGCAACAAAAAAGATACAAAATTCACTCAGGAACATGAACAAATTGTATGAAGAAGTGGCGGACAGAGTGACACATGTTGAGGAAAGAACAGGAAAGTTGGAGGATGACGTCAGCAGTTGGCAGACTTTTAAACAAACACAAGAAAAGATGGCCGAGGACGTTCAGTGGAAGCTGGAGGATTCTGAGAATCGGCAGCGGCTGAACAATATAACACTACTGGGTGTGGCCGAGGGGGTGGAGGGGCAAGATGTCAGGTTGTTGGTTGTCAATTTACTGAAGGGCGCTTTTCCAGAGTCACAATCCTGGCAGTGGGAGAGTGAAGTTCAGAGAGCGCATTAGTTTCCATTCACACTGAGGAAAGGGCATGGGGGGTCACAGGATAGGCCCAGGGCAATCTTGGTCTATGTGGGTAATTACCTGCTTAGACAAGGAATTATGGACAAGGGAAAGCCGGAGTCTAAGCGCTCATTTAAAGACATCACTTTTTTTGCCAGACCCGACTTCTGCCATGCTACTGTTGGGAGAAGATGGAGGCTAGGGCAGTTAATAGCTCCCTTACAGGCCCTAGGGTCGGAGGTTTACCTACTATATCCAGCCAGGCTCAAGGTGATTACAAAGGGGCAGGTTAAAATGTTTTTTTCAGAAGTTAAAGCGCAACAGTACATGGAGGAGTTAAAGGAACAGAAGGGTGGTTGAATTGCTTAAGTTAAGGCATAGAGCAAGGGACTCAGGGCTACACAGGGGATTATGAGGCCAGGTCATAAGTCGATGCTGGTTTTTTCAAGGGTCCACAATGAGGCTTGATTGGCATTTGGGAGGGAGGGGGATGCGATGGCTGCAATCCAAAAGCGGTCACTCATAGGTAATGCTTGACCTATTTGCCTGTAAGGGGGGGAGGGTGGCTCTAGAGGGAGGGATGCTGGTAGGGGCAGGAGGGGAGGGGGGTTGGGGGAGGGTGGGGGCTTAAGGGGGGAGCATACAGCACATTCAGCACAGCCCAGTTCACGTTTTTAGTTCTTTCAAGGTACGGCTGTGAAAGGCAGGACAGCAATATGACATATTCTAATGAGTATCCGGATTGCATCAATAAACGCCTGTGGTCTCAATGATGGCACTAAAAGGCAGCGGGTGGCAGCGCTCCTTAGGTCAATGCATTTAGATCTTGCTTGTCTACAGGAGACAAACATAGAAGGGACGAAAGGCTCCCTCTTGGAGCAGCTGGGATTCTCGGTGCTGGCACAGACTAAGCACGGGTCAAAAACTCGGGGAGTGGCTGTACTTGCTAAAAGAGGGGACACAATAGTTAAGAGAAAGAAGGAGAATCAATGGGGTAGGTGGGTCCTACTCGAATGTACTACTAGAGGGGAGATATACTCCTTAGGATCAATCTATGGGTCTACTGAATATGACCCAGATATTTTTGAGTTTTTGGATTTGGAATTACCCTTATGGCCAGAACCTATCATTTGCTGTGGGGACTTCAACATCAATGGACTGACTGGTTTGGGCACAGAGGTGGGGCAGATATATACCGGCCGTAGGAAAAAGACATGCCGCGCAATAGTTAACTTGGCATATCATAACTCATTAACAGATCTCTGGGCTCGGCTTATTCCGGTAGGCACTGGCAGTACATTTTATTCAGCATCACACAGGATCTTCGTGAGATTGAATTATTTTTTAGTATCTAACTCCCTAATTGCAAGAACCCTGATAGAAAAGCAACCACAAATAATCTCCGATCATAATCCTCTAATAATCACTCTTAAACTAGGGAGGGTCGCTAACAGGGAGAACAATTGGACTTTTGACAGGGCATTATTAAAAGATGAGGAATATGTTAATCATATGAAGGAGTGGATTAGAACATACTGAGAGATTAACAGAGGAAATACCTCCTTCGGTATTGCTTGGGACGCTTTCAAAGCAGGGGTACGAGGGGAGACTTTGAGCTACACACTATATAAGAAAAAACAAGAAAAGGGAAGAGTTGAAAAGCTTATTAAAATGTTGGCAGAGGCAGAGGAGGAGCTGAATGTAGCTATACAGCAGAAGGCGCCCCTGGAGCAAATCCTTCTTAAAATTGCAGTCGGTAAAGCTGAAGCAAGCAAGATTATCATGAGCAAAGCGGCAGCCAGTTTTTTGGGAAAGGTGCTATGAATTAAGTGAGAGAGTAGGGCAAATTCTGGCAATACGTACGAGGCTGAAAATGGCAGCAAGAGAAATAAAGGACATTTTAGATGATAGAGGAGATGTAGTTACAGACTCCGGGGCAATACGTGAGGTCTTTAGACTTTTTTATGCGGCATTGTATAATCAAACTCAGATAAGCGATGTAGCACCTATTCAGGAATACTTAAAGGACAGTCTACACCTGGTCCTCCCTGAGGAGGAGAAGGCGGCTCTGGATCTCCCTATAACTCTAGATGAGATGGTTACTGCACTAAACAACCTTCCCTCGGGTAAGGCGGCAGGTCTGGATCAGATACCGGACAAATTTTACAAAGTTTTTTAAGGTGTGTTAAGTAGGGATATGCAGGTTAAAATGGCACAAGCGCAACAAGGAGCCACCATACCAAGCTCTTGGGGGGGGGGGGGCGATATAGTAGTAATCCTGAAAAAGGACAAACCACCATCAGAACCAGGATCTTATAGGCACATAACACTTATGAGCGCTGATGCGAAGACTTTCTCCAAAACACTTGCTATGAGATTAGGCAGGGTGATCGAGGGCATGGTTAGCCCCACGCAGCAAGGCTTCATACCAGGGAAGGGAACCACACAACATATTAGGCAAATGTTTACCCTCTTTAATGCAGCAGAGGTCACAGGGGATCCTATGGCGTCTTGTTACTTGACACAGAGAAGGCATTCAATAGGGTCTCCTGGGACTACCTCTGGATGGCCATGAGGTGGAGCTGTATAGGGGAAGGATATATAAAAGCTATGCAAGCTCTTTATAGGGATCCTTCAGCCCGACTGAGAATCAACAAAGGATACACCGCCCTGCTGCAGATCAAGCGAGGGACTAGACAAGGGTGCCCATCCTCACCTCTCCTATTCGCTCTGTATACGGATCCACTGCTACACTGACTGGAATATAATAATAGGATCTTCCCTTTAGTTATGCATGGGCAGGAGTTTAAAACCTTCACTTACTCAGATGACGTTGCAATAGTCACATCAGCACCAGTCATTGCTATAGAAGGGGCAGAGTCAGAAGCCTGGGTATTCGGGCAGGTTTCAAGGTATGCGCTCAACAGGGCTAAAACCCAGATAAATAAAAATGCTATCACGGTTTGCAACGATGATAGGGTGGTTAGGTCGTCCGTCTATTTAGGGATTATGGTCTCAGCAGACTTGAGCAGTTCAGTAGACCATAATATTGAGCCATTGATAAATAAAGTGAAAGCGGATCTTAACAGGATACATAATCTTCAGTTGTCATTAGTGGGCCATACAAATGTGATCAAGATGATCATCTTGCCTAAATTTCTTTATTTGTTCAGGGCGATTCTTTTTTTCTTTGAGGCCAAATGGTTTCGGGCACTAGAACATATTCTGAACAGATTTATATGGGCTCACGGCAAAACAAGGAGGGCATATAAATACATTACCCTTCCCAGGGAAAGAGGGGGATGGGGGCCCCGGATTTTAGAATGTATTACTGGGAAGCGGCACTTCAGTACATGCAGGGGCTATTGGGCGGAGCAGAGAGAGAGTCGGAAGATAGATCTAGCTTCACTAATGTATATGCTACAGTGTTTGGGGCAGAAGCGGGGAATTGTTTTCTTAATTGCACAGATTTTAGTTATTATAAAAGAGCAAGGTTCAAGACAATGCAGGCGGCGTATAAGATATGGCCAGCCTTCCCAAAAAAAGTTCGGCCTCAGAAGATTTAATAGATATACTTGTATGCTTAAGAATGCATCCCTTCCAGGGGAGATATTTATGGATCCAGTGATGGGGGATTGGGGGGAACATGGAATCCAGAAATTAGGCGACCTGATGGGCCCCAGCAGGGTACTTCCGTTCTCTGATCTACAGGAATCTATGGAATTAATAGGAGGAGTTATTTTTTAATATTTGCGGGTGCGGATTTTCATCTCCAATAAACACGGTGGAACATTAGGGTTCAGTAATAATAAAATCTTGGATATTATTGAAAGCAGGGGAAATTGTACTATTCGTAAATTGTTTTGCAGAACTTGCCGTAGCGAAGCCTGATGATCTAGGGAAATTTGGCACAAAATGGGCAGAGAAACTAGGTACTGACCAGGATTGTTTTCAGGATTCACTCGTCCTGGGACGGACAATACTTTGTTCAGCCGCAATGCAGGCCCAGCACTATAAGACAATATATTCTCTATATCATACACCTGCATGGATAGCTCAGTGGGGGGGTACCTCAGGTATTACTTCCCCTCGCTGTGATACCACGTAGGCAGACATAATCCATATTTGTGCTACTTGCCCGCAGTTGTACACACTTCATAGAGCAGTTGAGTTGTTTCTTGATAGGTCCTTGAGGATAAAAATTACCCTCTCATCAGTTTTGATCATACTTGGGGTTAATCTAGGCTCTGAGGGGTCCCATGAGGATTTATTTTTTATTTATGGCATGTCTGTCCTGCGAATGTGTAGTGCTACGGTATGGCTTGACAAAGTGCCCCCTACGCTACATCAGTGGTTAGCCAGGCTGCTTGCGGTCTATAATCTAGAGAATGGAATTTATGCAAGGAAAGGGAAAAAAGGCAAACTACTTGGGAGGAGAATTTGGAGACCCATTGAGCAGTGGAAAGAGGGCCTTAAAAATACACTTTAGGGCAGATGTGTTTTCTTCTTGTATATATTTTTTCTCTGTTTCTCGTTTTCTATAAGATGCCCTTCCTATTTGGATATTTCTCAATAGTGTACTTTGGGATGTCTAAGTGTACGGAAGTAATATATATAATGTATGGTAATATGATTTTTGCTGTGCTGTAAACACAAAATCTTAATAAAAATATATTTGTTTAAAGAATTCGCTTTTTGCGGATGATGTGTTTCTCTCCTTTATCTCCCCCACCACATCAGTAATAACCTTGCAAAGAGAACTAACCCGCTACTAAGCTGTGGCAGGTTACCACATAACTCTCCATAAATCTTTCCTTCTGAATTTGACTCTGCCCACACCGGAAATGGAGGCATTGGTAAAATCAACTCCTTTCCAATGGGCCAGAAAGATATTACTTATCTAGGGAACAACATCACCCCCAAAATCTCTAACCTATGCTGAGCTAACTTTCCCCTACTGCTCCGAAAGCTCAAGGCGGAACTTAAACAATGGTCTCCCATGTATATTTCATGGTTATGATGTATCAATGCAATTAAAATGACGGTCTTACCCTGGATTTTATGTCTCTTCCAGGGTCTCCCAATTGAGCTTCCGATGGACTTTTTGTCAGAGCTCTGATCCCTGGTGATACGTTTCGTATGACAAGATCGTAGAGCACGTCTGCCCTTTAAACAACTGTGGTTGCCGAAAAAGGAGGGGGTTGACAAGGCCTGACTTTTCTGTATACTACAAGGCAACACACCTGCAAGTAATATCAGAATGGGCAATGAGGGAATCAGACAAACATTGGCTCCATATGGATAGAAAGGTGGTTGGAAGATATGTCTAGGACATACTATGGAAACCCAAATCAGTTAGACCCCCCTAATGCATACCTCAGCCCACTCATCCCTCAGAGTCCCATACTCTTCTGGTATGGGACTCTGTGACTTGGATGTCAGGGTAGGCTACTTTCCCTTCACATTATACTCCCATTCACTTCAATCCTGCCTTTCCACCAGCCCCTTTGATCTGAGGAGGGAGGGCAGATACTTGACAATTTCAGAGCTGTTCCATGGACGGGACAGACTTACTTTTGAGCACTGCCAGCTGGAATTTGGCTTCTGAGAGGTACCATTACATTTAACTAAAACACTGGGTCCTTTATCCCGACATGCGCCTTGCAGCTACCAGAGATCTATCCCACATTGAAAAACGTGTGCACCATACAGGAGGAATGAAGGGTTCTCAATGGAATTAATTGCAGATATTTTAATGGATAACTACAAAAACGTTGAGTATCAATGGGGTCCATTTCTCCTCTTCCTTTTGAAGGATCTTCCACTTACTGCCAGTCCCACTCGTATGAGAGCACTCCACCTCATCCAGTACTGACCATTTTGAGAGAACCAAGATCCCCCTTCCAGCGACAAGTGATCACGAATACGACAATCCATGCCCACCGGATCGCTCACACATTTCATTTGTTATACAGTTTTGGTACACTCACTCATGGTTTACAGTTGAGAATTTGTAGGGGGGAGGGAGGAAAAAACTAGGTGCAAGATGTATTAATTGCTACGCTAAAATGTTGACATAGATGCATTTGTCTTTACTATGTTTACTGGAAATATTGGGCCTGATTCACAGAACTAACTTAAGACAAAATCCTAAACTTACTACTTTTGGCATTCACAGAATGGATTTACGACTACTAACTTTACGTCCGCACTCAATATTGCGGCCGGGTGGCGGAGATTCTGGCCCGGAGGTGGAGATTCCAGCCCGGTTGTGGAGATTTCAGCCGTGGCTAAGTCTCCGCCCCTATAAAGTTTTGCCCTTAGGATACCAGAGCCTATTTTAATCACTGCAGACACATTTTATTAGTTACACAGTTAGGTAGCCCCCTGACTTGCACTCATCTTGACGGTGACTTCTAAAAGATCTCCGATAAAGAGCCCCCAGGCCCGTCAGGCATTGCAGCGCCAGCCTGACGAGGAGCGCCCAATGATGAAGCATGATACCCTAGTGGGTATGTGAGGGCACCAAGATCCGACTTTCAGGTCTTCCTACGACAGGACGAACAGCCTTAAGGGTGTACTCACACACAAGTCATTAGCACACGCATACAAAAAGTAACATGGATTTTCAATAATTGTAGAAGAGAAAATGGTGCGTAGTTTTCAGTTCTTGGTCTTTAAATCCTTTCGTCCAGCCAACACGTGTTTGTCGATGGGGGGTTACGACAGGACTTCTTCAGGGCTGTATGGTATGCTTCTGGTTCACACTAGATGGAAGGATTGCAGGAAAATTTGGAGGAGGAAGTGTACTCTCTTTGAGGAGAGGACAGTGATTATTGGATAATAATATAGACCACCTATTTGAATGGACTAAAGTCATTGCTATTCTAACCTTGAGTATAGGACATAAACTGCTTTGGAGATACGTACTTACGTGTAATCAGACCTTATTTTTTAAAAACATTGGACCAGCCGGGTTGGAAGTAGAACCGACGGAGAGGTGAGAGTGATTTGGAGAACCATACAGCCCTGAAGAAGTCCCGGGGTAACCCTCTATTTACGAACCACATGTTGGCTGGGCGAAAAGAACTGAAAACTATGGACCATTTTCTCTTGTACAATTATTGAATACACATGTTATTTTTTGTATGCATGTGCTAAAGACTGTTGTGTGATTTAGTCTAGACCTTTGGGACTAATTCGGAGAGGTTTAGGGTGATTCCCCTCCTCTTAAGCACCACAACTGATCAGAGCTTGAATCATACAAACCATTACTTAATTTTAGTAGTGCCTGGATTAGCCTAGTTTCAATTCCCCCTATCATGAGGCTAAGCCTTAAGCGTCAACCCTTGGTGATCGCCTTTGGCTATCGAGGAACTAACCTTATCTTGAGATTCACAAATATTACGTAGGCATAACCGATACCTGGTTTAGCCTTGCTGAACAATGTATACACAAAGCTGGCCTGGTATAATCGTCCATCTAAGCTGCATATATCAGAAAGGACATATATTAATTGACCGTAACTTAATCATTATGGTATTGACTAGTTGCAACTTGATGTAAATGCCAATAAAGATGATTAAAAAATAAAGAACTCTCTTTACTGTTTCTTCCCCTGCCTTCAAGACCCCTAAGGAGTAGCAAGGACAGTGACAGATGTACCAAAGGGCAAGTTGTGGGTGCCAGCTGCTAAACTGGTTTTATATTGATTTGGGAGCTCAATGCCATACTACTTATTTGGGTTCAATTTCCAATACCACGTAAGGCTCCCAAAATCTTTTAAAGCATGTTTTCAATGGAGTATTACATGAGGTCAAAGAAAGTTTGTTTTTGTAGCTCCCACCTAAAGACTCCACTCCCATATAACTACTTCCCTGGTGAGTTCACTTGTGGAACATGAAAGCCTTTTTTTAACACTATGAATCCTATACAAATGTGTCCTATTCAGTTTTCACAGAGCTGTGCATGTGTACTTATTTTAGTCTTATTTGTTTTTCCCAGCTGTCGTTGAGCAGAGAGAAGCAGATGTATTTGACTTCAGCAGACATTAACTTAACACGTTTAGCTGGCCACTGTTCCATCATTTACCTTACTGTCCATTACATCCCTCCCAACTCTTCCTTTCCACTCCCCACTCTTCCTTTCCTTCCCCTCCCCGCTCTTCCTTTCCTTCCCTTCTCCACTTGTCCTCACGTCCCTCTCCACTGTTCCTTTCCTTCGACTCCCCGCTCTTCCTTTCCTTAACCGCCAATGCTCGTCTTTTATTTTCCTCTATGCTCTTCATTTCTTTCCCCTCCCTGCTCTTCCATTCCTTCCTCTCTCCACTTGTACTTTACATCCCCTCACCATTCTTCCTTTCCTTCCTCTCCCCTCCCTTCCATGGTCTTCCATACTGCCCCTCTCCACTCTTCCTTTCCTTCCTCTCCCCTCCCTTCCCTGCTCTTCCTTTACTTCCATTCTCCACTCTTCCTTTCCTTCCCCTCCCTTCCTTTTCTTACCCTTCCTGCACTTCTTTTCCTTCCTCTCCCTGCTCTTTTGCTTCCACTGCCCACTCTTCCTTTCCTTCTCCTCCGCTTCTTCCATTCCTTCCTCTCTCCACTTGTACTTTACTTCTTTTCCCCATTCTTTCTTTCCTTTCCCCACTCTTCCTTTACTTCCCTTCCCCTCTCCACTCATTTCCTTCACCTGCCTGCTCTTTTCTTTCCTTCCCCTCCCGCTCTTCATTTGCTTCCCCTCCTAGCTCTTCCTTTCCTTCCCCCTACTCTTCCTTTACTTCCCTTCCCTGCTCTTCCTTTATTTCCCCTTCCCGCTCTTCCTTTACTTAACCTCTTCCTTTGCTTCCCCTTCCCTGCTCTTTCTTTCCTTCCCCTCCCTTCTTTTCCTTTCCCAGTCTTCTGTTACTTCCCTTCTCCACTCTTCTTTTACTTCCTCTCCCTGTCCTTCTTTTACTATCCCTCTATTCCTCTGCTTCCACTCCCCGCTCTTCCTTTCCTTCCCCTCCCACCTCTTCCTTTGCTTCCCCTCCCACCTCTTCCTTTCTTTCCCCTCCCGGCTCTTCCTTTACTTCCCCTCCCACCTCTCCCTTTCTTTCCCCTCCCTGCTCTTACCTTACTTTCCTTCCCCACTGTTCTTTTACTCCCTCTTCCTGTTCTTCTTTTACTTACTCTTCCTGTTATTTTTATTATCCCTCTCTTCCTTTGCTTCCACTCCCGCTCTTCCTCCCCTACCCCTTTCCACCTCTGCCTTTCTTTCCCCTCCCTGCTCTTCCCTTACTTCCCTTCCACTCTTCTTTTACTTCCTCTTCCTGTTCTTCTTTTACTTCCTCTTCCTGTTCTTTTACTATCCCTCTCTTCCTTTGCTTCCCCTCCCAGCTTTTCCTTTACTTCCTCCGCTCTTCCTTTCCTTCCCCTCCCCACTCTTCCTTTCTTTCCCCCTCCTCTTGTTTTAGTTTTTACATTAGTTCTAGAAGCGGATTCATTGTGGTTGTACTTGATGTGTTTTTTGCACTTCCCTTTTTATGCTGGGGTTGTTTGCATACAGACTCTTAACGGGGAGTACTTTAACTATAGGCGACCTTGTCATATTCTGTATAGCAAACTGTACCTTAATAGCTAGAGACCTGCACTGTATGTAGAGTTTATTTCACGCTACTATATTATATTTACCCTGTGTACACCCTTGGGGGTATAGCCCAACGTACGGTTTTATTGTTTGTTTCTTTATATTCAAAAGACAATCAATAACATTTATTGAACATAAAACGTTGTTATTTTTGTCCCCGTTGGTTCTCATGTGAACCATTTCTAAAGGACAGGGATCAAAAGCCGTTTAACTTGTGTTTTATTTTACATTTTAGTCAGTTCCTATCTTTTCTCTGCAGCATTTTCTTTATTCCCCCTCTAATTTAAACAGCAAAATATTGTTATGTTCTCCCAGAGTCTCACCAGACAAATATATTATTACTTTATGTAACCCAGACCTTACATATAATGCTGCTTTAAAACTCTTTGAATTAATTCAATTCAATTATAAATCTTTATTCGGCACTTAAAAAGACAGCATAAAAGTACATACACAATATATACACATATTAAAAACAGATTTACAAAGTGAGTTAAAAAAATGGGCTAAAAATGCATTTCATGAACGAAGGGGTTAGAGGAAATTTCCTTACATGGGGCTCTATTTAAATACCATTAGAGTCAATTATTTCTCTCGTGTTCCTTAACCGCATTGCAACCCTGATAAAACTTACAGTACAAAACAAAGTATGAGCATCCGAGGCTTCCTGAAGAAACCTCAGGGCCATTTTTGCTTGTCTACATTTGGTTTCTTTCAAGATCCCTACTAAAAATTTGCGTCTTGGGACAGAATAAAAGGGGCATAACAGAACAAAGTGAAGGGTATCCTGCGGAGACCTAGAGCCGCAGCCGCAGGTACCCTTTGCTTCCACTGTGAGAGTGAACCCAGAGGGAACAGCAAGTAGATGATGCAGCATATTTAGTCTGAATCGAGTCATATAGAATTAATTCACATAGCAACCATTGTTTGTCAATCAACTCGTATTTATTAAGTGATCCTTAGCAGAAGGTTAATTCTTTAGATGTTCTAAACGTGGTCATGCCCATAGATTTCACATAGGCATCCCTGATAACTCTTCAAAAAGACCATTGCTTACATTTTCAGCTGGAATGTCTATGTGCTTAATTTCCCCATGAATTGAAGAGCAGTATTAAAATGGCTTGACACTAAAGGCATAGATATTGTCCAGTTGCTTTTGTTTTTGCTGCCACCATAGTGATAACATTATTGCAGAAATGTATGAATATAGATGGAAAAAACCAGTAGCACCAAGTAGAGACCTACCGTTTAGGCATGTGCAAGAGTGCGCTTGGGCCGTATACCTGGCAATCGCTACTTTACAGAGCCAATACTACATTCTCATGCATAGTGAATAAGGACACAATGTGGCAGGTCACAGATGTTGGTTTGTCCTTCTCATGATCCTCCCACAGTGAATGCAGCTATCCTTGTAGTTGAAGAAGGGATCAGAATATGCCTTTGATCATTGGTCCCCTATAAATCTCAATTTGTGACCTCGGCTCCCCCGTTTACTCTGCCCAATCACTGTCCACCTCTAGCGGAGGCCTCCAACTCAGTGTGACCACCACCATGCAAGCTTCCTCTTCTCATCTTTGTCCTAGTAGTAGGAGAGGCCAAGATTACAACTCACGAATGAGCCAGAGCCACCATACCTTGAAGAGTCTCAACAATGCAGTCAACAGTGCAAAACCAGTGACTGCCCCAAAGCAGCTGCCGCCATCTTGGGATGAAGTTTTACTTTTGAGCACAGGTGGTGCCAGCAGATACACCTCAGATCATAGATCGCCAGCCTTCATCTTCTCCCCATTGCAAGGTTGCATTCCCAATCATTTGCTAAGCAATTGCATTACATTTTCTGCGTAATGGTCGAAGAGTAAATTTTTCTCCCAGCGCATGCCTGTGTCCCGAAGTTAAGAGAGGCACATTCTGTTATGCCCACGCCCCTTAACCGCATCGCTGCGGCGGCTTTTCCCGCTGTGTGCGGCTATTTTCAAAATCCCTCGTATACATGACGAGCTCAGCTCGTCATCAGCATACGAGCGCCGTAGCTGATGACGAGCTCAGCTCGTCATCAGCATCGAAGGGGTTAAGAGTCCATTTTGAAATGTAGATTTTGAGCTGGTTGACTTGGAAAGATTGGTTATCACAGTTCATAATCTAACCTTCTGGTTATAAAGGCTACGCAACAGTTTAAGGTGATTATGGCCTATCGGATTAGGAGCCAGATGTAGATAAAATCAAATTTGCGAATCCTTAATAGCGAATTTTACCGATTCGCTATTAAGGACTCGCAAAATTGTATGTAGGTAGGAATCGCAAAAAAAATATTAGCGAATCCTTACACTAATCGCTAATTGAGATTCGCTAATAAGGAATACCTACCTATTCATTGCTATGGGCTTGGATGCCCATAGGAATGAATGAGAAGATATTCTCCAATTGCGATTCGCTATTAGAGAATTGCAAATAGCGGGCGCTATTTCAAGGGTGCTAGGGTGTCAAAAGGACATCCTGTTGCACCCCTGAAATGTGCATGTGTGCACATGTGGCACACATACATGCCCTAAGGGAATGCATGTGTGCCAAATGGCACTTTAAAAAAAGCAAAAAAGTGCTTTTTTAAAGAAAATCGCTAATTACCACCAACTTGAAGTTGGTGGTAATTAGCGATTCCTACTTACATTGCATTTATGGAACCGCAATTACCGATTCCTTAAATGCAATAGCAAAATACATTGCTCGCAGCCAAATAGCGATCGTAAACTATGAAATTCTGCTACTTTCAGCGTTAGCGCTCGCTATTTGGCCACCTACATCTGGCCCTTAGTTGTTAATCAACTGAGAGCAAGACAAACTCTCAATTTATTGTTTTATTAAATTTTTTTGCAGTTTTACATAGCACAAACTCGGCCCGAAGGTATTGGAGCACTTTACATGAGCACCAGTACCATCACACAAGGAGGAAACTTTCAGTTTTTTGGTGGGAACCAGGAGATTAAGTGATTTGCCCAGAATCCCAGGATTTTGAGCCAACAGACTCGAACCGGATACCCCAATTCCAATGACACCAGCTCTGTCCGACATTCAGATTCCTTGCAATGCAATGCAATGCAATGCAGACTTGCAACTTTAGTCTGTCTGGGTTGATATGGCTTCTTCATTGGTAGACAAAGTAGCCAGGCATTCAGTGCATCTGTTTGCCAAGACTATCCAGCATGAGCTGGCCAGTGATGTACTTACTGAAAGCAGCAGCTACAGTTTAACAGGGTGGACTTCATCAGGTAGTTTTCGACTGTGGTTTGTTTTTGGCAGATGAATATTCTTCTGTTCCAGACTCCAGCCACCAACTCGGTCACTGTTTATTCACCCACAGGCAGGTGAAAGCTCTTGCTCCAATGAGCATTCAGAACTGTGTACAGTGCACTAGGATTGGAGGAGATGCCGCTAATCAAGAATTATTAATATTTATCATAATAGATTGTGGCAGTACCTATATCAACAATCCACCACTTGTCTTGTACTAGGCACAGCTTTGATTTTTTTTTAATATCGAGCCCTTGAAAGTTTCAGTCCACAACTAGTCAAGTAAACAAGAGTAGGGGTTTGTGCCAAGTAGTATTGGAACAAACTCATTTTTCTAATTAGTGTTTTGCAGTTTCAATACTGCTCTGAACTTTCTAACAATTGTCAGGAAAGAGGAGTCCTACTTCTCAGGTCTGAAATGTGTAATTCAGATACCCGCCAGAAAGCAAGATGCAGTAACAAAAGTGCAGACAACTCTTCACTATTATACAGAACAGGTTTTGGCAGCAACCAGCAGTGAATTAAGCACAGCGGAGAATAAATTAATGATCTCTGAACCACCTAGTATTCTGGGTAATCCAAACTTTCTAATGCTACATATGGCCTCTATCCTTAAACCCATCAACTGATGGCTGGGCAGAAAAATCATAGTTCAGTACAGCTAGATTGTGCACTTTCAGCATTAGTCTTTTGGGCAAACTATAAACACGCTCCAGCTGAAAATTAACCCTGGGCGTAGTTCGCGAAGTAGCGCTACGCAAAGTTCACTTCGCACTATGCGAGCTACTTCGTGAACTGCGTAGTACCCTGTTCGCAATGTGCAAGGTGCCGTTTTCAATGGCTGCACAGTGCAGACAAGCATCCGGGAGTGTGCAATCTTTTAAAACGGCATCTTGTACGATGCGAGCTGTAGTTTTCTGCTGCGCGAGTAGATTTTTACTCGAGCAGCCTCTTTCACAACGCGGACTGGTAGTTTCTCATCACGAGCAGTCACGAGCATACGCAACCACTCGCAATTAGCAACCTGACCTCCCCGCGTTCAGAATCTTGCCAGGAGGTTTATTTTCCACGCTCGCGATCGGCAACTTGATGTTGCTGATCGCGAACGAGGAAAAAGTCTCGCCGGGATGTCATTTTGCTTGCTCGTGGTCGCCAACTTGACGTTGAGGACCGAGAGCAAGCAAAACATGACCGCTACGCGTGTTTGCACTGTGCTACGTGCAGTTCACGTAGTGCGAAGTTGCGCAAACTATGCAAGCGTAGCATAGTGCTTTGCCCAGGGTTACTGAAAATCTGCCTGCTGTGCCAATGTATACATGTCGTAGTTCAGTCTACAGCACTGAAAGCTAGATGAAGATCTTGCCACTCATTTCATATTTGCCCTCTACTTAGTCACCTTTGTTTTGTAGTTATGACCTAGTTACAGCTTTAGCAGGAACATTCCCAACAACATGAAAGAGACACCTATTTATGAGTTTTATTTGTGTACACTGTACAAAAAAATATCAATAGCTTGGTAAATAGAGTTGAAAGATGCAGTGACTGGAAAGTAAAACATTCCTTCATTGCAGAAGGCACATTTTATAACTAGGACACGCTTAGAATCAAAGGCTGAATTACCCATGAAGCCTGTGCAAAATATTAAAAACTACCCTAAGTTCTCTTACAGCATCATTACATCCGTTAACATTCCTGTAAACAAACATTTTTAATACAAAAATGTCAAATGGTGAGTACAAATTCTATATTTTCTTTATACATTCAATGGAGGCATTACATTTTCTATCAATCAGTAGAATGCATATTTTTCTCCCTGGTCCATGCTGCTGATGAGTCTCCTGTCCTTAATACTGCCAACACCTTCCCTTTAACCTTTATGCACCAGCATAATCATTAAAAGGCACTCAAGAGAGACAACATGACTTAGGGAAAGAAAACAACCTCACTTTGCTTTTTAGCTTTTCCTTCTTTGGTTACCGTGCAGTGTTTTAATATAGAACACCCCCCTGCCTACAAATTGGATCAATGTGACCCATAAAACCCCTTCCCTTGTGCGAGAGTCAACCTAAGGTCGAAAGGACACTTCCCAATACCATTTTACATTCAATAAGTCTTTCTTGTGGACATAGCATTCAAGAAGTCAATTCTAATGAAGACAGATGCTTCTGTAGACATTTGGTTCTGCAAGCCCATGACTATAAAGAGGCTGCAGGCTAGATCCTAGAGGTCCTGTAAGATTGGTTGTTGTATATGACAGAAATCCGTAAAAGAACACTAATGAAGTTAAAACAGTTAGTACAATTGGCAAATATGTGATTACATGAACTTCATATTGCATCTTAGGTCCTCTCAGTTGTACATAATCAGGAAAAATAAATCAAGCTTTTAAGATCAACTCAAAAAGACCAATGACAACAGTGAAATATATATCTTCAAGTAAGGTGCTCCTGTGCTAGACTTACAGAAATCATACTCCAGAGAGAAGTCATCGAGTGCAGCTCTTATTACATTTCCAGAAACCAAGGTGACCTTTTGTGCAACATGAATCTGGAGATGCTTCAAACTACACAGCTCACCTAGATTGGTGGCCTGTTTCTCAGTCACAAAGCGACAACCAGAATGCATTGACAAAATGCAAGCGTCTTCTGGAGAGTCGCAGAACAGTGGCTCAACGTTTATGTTAAAGTGACCACAGAGGAATACTAAAGGCTTCAAACACTGAAACTGAAAGTGGACGCAAGTTGTAAGCCCCCAATGTCAGAAGAAAGCCTTAAAATTCCAAAGTTACTAGGGCTCAGCTCTTTCTGCCAGAACACTGTTTTTAGCGCAAAGCCTCCTCAAATGGTTAAAACGTCCCAACACAGAACATCCCTCCTCAATGGGAAAATAACACATTGGCATCAAAGGCATTTACAAAGCAATTCCTGTAGGATAAAAATCACAAAACTATCTAAATGTGTTTCTCAAAATCCAAGTAGTATGCTTTGTCTACTGTAAGTCTGGAGGTGGGATGCATATCATGGGACAACTTTCTGGAAGAACTGCCAGTCTAAATGGTTGCAGCCGGCCCTTTAGTTCACTTCGAGGTCTTCAGTCTCCGGGACGCCACACTTAGTCTTGTATTTGTCGAAGAGCTTGATCAAGGAGTTCAGGTACATGCTGTGGTAGAGATCCACATCTTTTTCAGTTGGACATTCAATTTTAGGAATAGTGATTGGTTCACCAACTGCAAATTTAAAATAAATATTCACATTTATAAGAGTGGTACTTTAGTAAGATGGGAGAATCATTAGACAAACCTTGCATTTCTTTGTTAATGAAGTATATGCCACTATGATAGTTGAAGCACCTCCATGGGCTAAATTGGGCATGCTTGTAACCCAGCATGCCCAATGGAGGCCTGCTATGCATATTCAGGCATTAGTTGCAGTACCTAGCACTTAGTATATCATTTCTTCAGTGATAAAATGTGAAAATGCCTCGATAATAGAAGATTCTGGGACCAGAGTATCAGAACTCAAAAAAATAAATTCTACCAATTTACATCTATCTCATTTCCACTCCCTAAGAGAAAAGATGGCTTTGTGGAAGATGAAACTTGTTAGTATAGGCTGGGTATCAAAGTCCCAAGTATAGATACAAATGAGGACTTGCAGAATCTGACCCTACTTTGAGGGGTCAAATGAGTGAAGCCTACCCTTTTCTAGATTGACAGGAGGTAGCAGCATTAAGACTTATTGTGGTTAAGAATAGAAAAAGGAACACATTGGAATATTTGAGAAACTTATGCATTGGCTGTGAGCATTCAGTACTGTAATGCAGTCTCACGTACAAGTGGGGCACCCAGTATTTTGCATGAACGGAGTCAGCAATGAGGTTTTAAAAATTTAATTATTGGGCTGCACTTTAAACTGATACTGTGTGAGTGGTTTATGCATTTTGTTTGTTCTAATGTCTAGTGATTGAGTGTAACCCACTTGAAGGGAGACATGCTCATGTGTCTACATTACGGGAAATTGCCTAGCACCCTGTTCAGTTCATGTGAAAGGGCACCTGCCAACCTCCCCTCCCACTGTAAATGTATCTGAATGCCCTTGAAGAATACTTTCCCTTAGCAGAGTTGAAGGTGCATAAAAGGAAAGCTTACAGATTTATGTAGCAACTAAATTCCAAAATCTGTTTGTCACGGAAGTAATGGTGGTGATGATGTGGAAAAGGTGCAAGACAGAAAATCACTCTGGTGACTCAGAATACCAGTGCAAGAAGGCCCAATTAGGAAATGGTCAAAATGGCCACTATCTAATTAAGCCACTCGAGCTAATCAAGTGGGATTTTCCATAAAAAGGTATAGAAAACTGATATCCCATGACAGAAAATATCCTGCATCCCCAGTTGTCATCAGATCACATCTAACAATCTGTGCTAACACTGAATCCTTCAGGAAACACCTGAATGTTACAGAAAATAAAGTGAAAAGCCATCTGATCTGGAAATGTACCTAGACTGGGACCATGACATGGCACCTTAGGCGTGGAGTTAGAATCTGAGGACCACTGCCACAAAATCACTTTTTATTGCATATCTGAGAAGAAAAACATGATTGACTCTCTCTCAGGAACTAATACCTCACTGCTTGACATATAATTTGTAGAACCGTAGATTCCAAAGTCCCCAGTAATCAGTCAGGGAAGACCAGACATGATGGATAACCATATGCTTCCTGAACATCAACACGTCTGGGCAGTCCTTGCATCTGGTAAGAAACCAGACCTTTCTGCTCAAAGGCATATCCAATAATTAAGAGGATGAAGTTTGTGTCATGCTGGTCCACTTGGTGCCAATGAGACATTAAGTGGCAGTTATCCTTACCAAAACACATGTTAATAAACAACAAGACGAGCGCCCCAATAGATGGAACCTGATGAATTGGAAGATTATTTAGGACTTGCTGGATTCCATCTCCACCTCAATAGATAGAAGTACCAACAAGCAACACTGAGAGCAATTACATGTTGCTCAACAACTCTCTAACAATAATTGAAGAAATTCAACCAAACAGGCTGGAATGATTCGAAGGTAACCTGACAAAGCAGGACTACCCCAGATTGTTGGAACATCATCATGAGACAAGTCTAGGTCATCTTTTAAAGAAGAAACTAGGATCAAAAAAGAAGTAATTTTGATATTTACTGTTGCGCATGATCAGGTTTCCTTGCTATAGAATCAGATGGTATGTGCACCAGAACATTCTTTGAACGTGCTTATGTTCTCATTTTCTGTTCTCACATTAGGTCCATCGCCACCATTTGTATCGCTAAAGGTGGTGTTGGTCTTATACATAAAATGTACAGTTCCTGCGGATTACTCAATAGGACTTTTGTCTGGGCCTGTGAACATTTTCACCTTTTCCTCTATAGAAAGTTATTTCCCATAGTCACGGACCACCAGGCTCTACTAACAATATTCACCAACTCCAAGGCGAAAATGCCCCCACAAATGGAACGGTGGGTGAAGCCATTGCAGGAGTATGACTACACCATTTTCCACAAGCCCGGGAAAGAACAAAATCCAGCAGATTATTTTTCACGACACCCATTGCATTGCAATCAACCCGAACTAGCCGGTCAATGGCTGTGGAATATCTCTGTTCCATCGTACACACAAGTCTTCCCCCTGCGCTGTCAATCCCAAATATTGCAGCTGCCAGACGGGAGGACACTAGTCAGACACCGATCAAATGACTCATTGACATGCAAAAGTGGAAACACAGCAAACAAGATGAAGATGATACAGAGAAAATAAGAGTGTTCTGTGACATACATAAACAGTTAGCAGTGACCCAAGGAGGAATTATATTGAGAGGATCACACATAGTAATACCCAAGAGTATTATAAAAACAGGCAATTGAGCTGGCACATAGGAATCGTAGCCACCAAAACGTGCGCTGCACGAGAGACTCTGGTTTCCAAAATTTGATGACAAAGTAAAATAGTTAAAACATGTCACATCTGCATGTGCCAGTCCTCAACAACCAAACAATATCCTCTAATAAGGTCAGATCTACCTGAGAACGTGTGAGAGCATGAAGTGGACACAGGGGATCAATAATCTGACCCCGTGTCTCACCAAGGTTCTGGAATGGATGACCTCCTCCTGTTTGAAGCGAAATGGGACTAAAACTGACATTATGCTTATGGGCTACAAAGCCCCAATTAACTTGGACCCTTGGTGGCCTCATTGCCTAGGACCCCCCCCAGCACCTAAGACTCACATAAAAAGCCTGGGGATCTGGCTAGATTCCTCCCTTGGTTTTCACTATCAGGCTAAAAAGGTAGCTGCAACCTGCTACGGGCTGCTGAGAGTCTTAAAAAAAGTGCTAGACCTCCTGCCATTCGAAGCCAGACGATTGCTGGTCCAGTCGCTGATTTTGTCGCGGCTGGATTATGCAAACGCCGTCTATATGGGAGCTCCAGTCGGCACCATAGAAGTTCTGCAATCTGTGCAGAACTGTGCTGCTCGGCTGCTCATGAAAGTCCCCAAAAGATGCTCAGCGAAAGCCGCACTTCAATATCTCCACTGGCTACCCATCAAGGGAAGGATTATTTTCAAAACAATGTGCTTGGCGCATAAGTCCATCCATGGCGCTGGCCCGCCGATTTTGGATCCCCTCTTTTGTCGCCATCGATCAGTGAGATCTCTGAGATCCAACCAGCGGAACTTGTTGGTAGTCCCCAGGATAAAGCTGGCCCGGATGGGTGGCCGCCGGCTCTCTGTGCATGCAGCTAAAGAATGGAACGCACTCCCAGATGACATCAGGCACGAGTCTAATCATCTCGCTTTCAGGAAGCGTTTAAAGACACACCTGTTTCAATAGCGTCTTCCTGGTCCCTTGGTCTTACAGCGCTGGGATGCTCAAGAGTAGCCATGCGCTATAGAAGAAGGTATTCATTCATTCAAGTTGTCGATTTTATTTGGTCCCCTCGCCACTGGGAAATATCTTTTAGTACTGATGGATGAACATTCCCTTTTCTTTTGGTCAACATACTGTCCTCCAATGGGGCTGAGAAAGTAATCTGTGCACTGGATAATATATTTGTAACATGGGGGGTTCCCTAAAACACTGAAATCAAACAGCTCACCATTCACCAGCAAAGAATTCTAAGACTTTCAAAAACACTTAGACTTCACACATTCAGATCACCCAGTTGTGGCCCCAAGCCAATAGAGTCATTGAACGTTTCATGGGCACACTGAAAAGAACGGTTCAGATGGTCACAGGCGAAGGGATAATAAATGACCAGCCCCTGTGTCAAGTCCTGCGTGCTTATTGAACCACACCTTACTTGACCATGGGAGAAAACCTGCAATTCCAATGTTTGGACGTGCACTCAGAACAAGACTCCCTCAGTGGACTCTCAAGGGAGAAGTGGATGCCCTCTGGCTTCAATCCACTGACAAAGAAGGAGGAGATGATGAAGTGGTACGCCGAGGCCAAGCGTTGGGTCCAGGAGGCTGTGACTAGACCGGGAGACTGGGTGGTGGGTAGACAACAAAAACAATAGAAGGCAAACATTACATGCGGCCTCAAGCCATTTCAGGCGACTCAACGAAAAGGAAGCATGGTCATCGCGACTTGTAGCGGAAAATCCATCACCCAGAATGTGTCTCATTTCAAGCAGAACGTGACTCCGTCCTGAAAAGAGAGCAGACTTACTGAGTCCAATGCCAGACGGGAATCACTTGATGACAATCAATACAGAAGGAGATTCCAGTTAGCTCACAACCTGTCGACCACTCAGTCGGGTCAACAGGTGAGCCGACAGAGGAGACTGATTGAAAAAAATGTAAGTACTTGAGCAAAGACTGAGATGGTGTTTAAAAAGGAGGCAGAAGATGTAATATCGGGCACTAAGACCCTGACTGGAAGTGAATATGCCTTTGGGGAACAAGAAGGACCTCTGGAGTTCGAGGGGGGATTCAGAGGAAAGGTAGAGAGAAGGTAGATGAGGGGGTGGCGGGGCGGGGGAGTGGTGAATAATCATATGGGGACAGTCAACTCTACCTGGTGTTTGTGGGATCAGGTTTGAGGATACCACAATTACTATTTACCAGTCAGGATGTATTCAGGACACACAGTACAGTGGTACTGAGACTCTACAATAGAGGAGGGTGGACTGAGCCTCCTGCCCATTTAGAGTTGGCAGTTGTCCTACTCAGGAACTTTGAAGTTCCCTCCTCACAGTTTGAGCAAAGTATCAGGAACCCTTAAAATGATGGAATACCCCATCCTTGGGCCATGGGGTCATAGTGACTGCACCCTGACGTATTTAGGGTGGTGCAACAGGGAGATTACTCACTGACTCCCTGCTGCAGGAAGAAAAACTCCCTGTGTGCCAAGGGCATTCATTTTTGGTTTCAGTAACAAACATCAGCTTTTGGAAAAACAACTAAATGTTACCAGGCAGATGCAACAACCATGACACTTGTTAGGTGAACTATTCTGCTTTTTCAGCAGCCACAGAAGCGGTTGCTTTGAAGGTTTTGCGATCAGGCAGCTGGTCCATTGCTATGGAGCCAGGTCCCTATCCTCTGCTGGCCTGGAGGCCATCTGCCACCTTCTAAATGTGAGCGAGTCTAGCTTTTTTTTTTAAAGGCGTTTACAAAGTGCAGATGGGGCAACATGAATAGGCAGTAACCAACGTATTCCACTCCTCCAATGGTGCTCTAAAGCGGGAACAGACAGAGCCTGACCTCCCAAGTCCCACCCTTAGGACTATTACACCTCTGGATCTTGGGCACTTTCTCATGGAAACCTTTGAAAGAACCATTTGCCACCCTTGTTCTCAAAATTGAGCCCTGTGACGTGCATGGAAGTGGGATTTTCCATTCTAGTGCTGCAGCCAATGGCAACCTTACCATGCCACAGAAAAGTCTTTAAGAGTTGGTGACCATAGAAGACATTACAGACATGCAAAACATTGTATAATAGCTGCACTAGAATGGAAAATCCCACTTCCAAGCACGTCACAGGGCTTAGTTTTGAGAACAAGGGTGGCAAATGGTTCTTTACGGAGAAAACTAAATCACCACAAGCAGACAGAGTGCAGTGGGAGTAAGAATTAAGTTAAGGTGAAACAAGGACATAGATGTACTCCACACTTGTATAACGGAAACTGAACTAGTCCGCTGAGGACCAGACTTCAAGGCACACCAGAGTGAATATTTTGTCAAAGAAAATCCAGGGACTACAAATGTGACATGGACTAGGAACAAGTTGACAGCCTTACTTTTTCTTTGCTTCCTCCAGACTCTCATAACTACAAAACACCCATTAATAGAGGAACCCATCATTGCATCCTAACCTGACTACACAACTTACTGCTTTGGCCTTCAAACCTCTTAAATTTACTAGGTCAAGCGTCTAATGCAGCCAAAGTCAGTTGCAGATTCAGGAGACGACAAAATGGAGACTTACCAACAGTGGTGATGGGACTGGCATAGGGTACCAAGCCCCAGCTACTGGGTGAGAATAGACCACAGCCATGGAAGATGCAAGGGGCAAAACCAACATATTTCTGAAATTTCTTCTGTACCCATCGCCCCCAGGACTCTTCTTCAAAGATAATCTGCTTGTAAGTATCGTTTTCTCCAAACGAGTACAGAGGAACAAGGTCTGCCCTAATGAAACAAAAGAAAAGTCCAATTATTCTAGTGTACCAGCCAAGGCCGATGTACTTTACTAAGCAAAACATTCTGTAAACAGGGCATTTAGATCACATGGGAAACAAAATTCGAGGTACTCTCTCACAAAGTAAAGTCTAATGTGTGCAGGGTTTCAAAGGCAGCCCAAACCAACAGAACACTACATAAAGATAATGGTACAAACAGATTTTACAGTTAGATACAGAATGGAGAAAGCCACAGTTACACATCAGGTATTGAAGAGAAGAGTGCATTTAGGTAAAGTGGGTAGGTAGAAGTAGCCACAGCTTGTCACACCACAATCCCTTGATTAATTGTTGCAGCGCATAGGGCATTGAAGAGGATTGATGGGATTCTGATGCCCGGAAGCAGGGCTCTACTTACAGCAACTGAACTTCCAAGTCTGAATCCAGCAACAACAGTTGCTGTAAGGTTTGCTTTGTTTGCAATGTGGGTTTTAAGCATGACATCGGAGTGCAACCTCAGGAATTGGGCACTGTTGGATTTGTGAGTGTGAAATCATTTATGTACGTTACTGCGCTAGCGATGCACTTGTTGGTAGTTATTTTTCTTCAAGGGTATGATACCACATCACATAGGACTGAACTGTGATGCAGCAATGTAACAACTTAGGGTAAAGCTGGACAACATCCTCACACTGATGAATGCAACATCACCCAGGAAGAATCCAAGTAAATATTTTGAACCACTGGCAACAGGGTGGAGTTTTTGGGATTAATGCAAGTTCAATGGATGAATTTGGAACCTGGAAGTCACCTGAATGAGCAGAATCTGTTCTGGTAGAACACCAGTCCACTACAGCGCCAAAGCCCATTATGTAGGGAAGCAAGCTTGAATGACTGTTTCTAGTACTGCACAATAAGGCAACTGGGATTGCTGGCATCAGTGATCTGGAGTGCAACTGTATCTGTGGGAGCATTCCTTCGCTTTAGGCAGCCTTGTTAGTCTGAGTGCATTGATCTTGCTCAGAACACGCCATCCGCAACCCCAGAACACGGCCTATCCCTGCTGACGAGGGTGATACCCCGAAACACGTGTCCAGGGATGGCAAAGATAGCAGAAGATCGAAAGATGATGCATCGTGAACACGTTACTACATTAACCAGAGTCCTTAGGGACGACACCGCCGGTGTGTGAGTAGTGTGCGACCCTACCCCCATTTGTTAGTCTGAGTGCATTGATTTTGCTCAGAACACGCAAGTGGGTGAGCATTCAGTTTACAAGAAAGGGTCTAGGTTGGCAGAATCTGTCTGATCATGAGAGAGGCTGGTGGGGTCTACCCACGAGCTATTTTGCACAACAACCACAAGCATTGTGAGCACAGTCTTCCCTGTGGATATGGGTAAACATCCTTGGAGTAGCCTTCAGTGAAGAGTGGTGTGTCAAAGAAGGACACTAGAGATACATTTCAATTTGGAGGAGATGGGTGCTTTAACTGCAGGGTCAGTGTGGTCGAGTTGATCGATCTCATTGAACTGGCTGAGAGTGGTGCATATTTCCACGCAGTGTTCAGTGGCAAATCAGGGGCATTACAACCTTTTGGTGGCATTCTTAGTTTGAAAGGGCTATGTGGCTTCCAATAAGTTGCTTTTGCAATAGGAACAGGTTCTTCAGTCATGAATTTTTGTAGGTGGGTATAATGTCGCCTGTGGTTTTTGAAGGATTGTTTGTTGTCCAGGGTCTTGTGAGTTTCAGCTGTTAGAGAGTTTGTGTTTTTGGACTAGAGGTGATAAGGTTCTTTAAAGACCAAGGTCTAGATTTATCGAATTACCAAGCAACATAACGAGACAACTTGCTGAACTGAGAGACAGTGACCAGGTATGTACCATATCTACTAAGAAAACTCACTCCTGCTCTCTCCCTGCACTGGCACACTAAGTGCTGCCTAGCACCAACACGCGTACCCTTGAGCCAAGGTGCAAGGGCGCCTGCATTACAGGCAGGATTGTTTTTTGCAAAAAAGGGACACCTTCCAGTACAAAAACAGTCCAAAGAGGAAACAACAAGGAGAAACAAAGATATTTCTCCTTGTTACACCTCTTTTGGGAAGAAGTATCATTTTGACACAACCCCTGCTTTATTGACCGAAGTAAATCTGGGATTGTGCAGAAATTCATGGGTGGCTGCATGGGAACGCCCATTCTCCACCCATGTAATGCCTTCTCAAATCAGAGTAAAGCAAGGCAGTGATTTGTGCTGCCATGCACTACTGTGGATTTACTAAACCATGCAGCCACAAAAGGTGGCTTTTTGTGGCTTAGTAAATCTCACTTTAGCTCTTGCGTGACAGAAAAGCAACACACAGGTTTAGTAAATCTAGCCCCAAATGCGTTGGTTAGCGAAGTGAAAATAGGTAGGCAGTGTCTGCACATGTTTTATAGGTGATGCTGTTGCAAGTGGAGCTGACGAAGTCAAAGATGTTTGTCTTGATGCAAGTCAGCAGACTCACCTTTGCGGACTAGTCCAGTTGGGCCGATACTAGAAAAGACATCAAAAGCTGCAGCTTGCTTACTGATTGGCCTTTAAGGCTGAAAAAGGGGTCCATGCCATCTAGAACAGACGTCATTTAGACCGACTACCAGCTGCAGCTAGTAGTCGGTCTAAAGCCACAGTGCTAGAAACATGTCTGCCCTGACCCTGCTGTCCTGACTGAGCCTTAAAGCCTCTTAAGGCTACAGAAACTTTTTAGAATGGATGTCTCTTGTGCTGAGCCTGAAACTTTCCCAAGGGGAGTCACTACTGACACAAAAGCAGGGATTCCTTTATGAAAAGGAACCCGCTGCTCTTGAACTTCGGGTGCAGGGTGGAGTTAAACACTCGCTGGTGATATATGCTGTATTGTGCGTGTCAAGAGTTTCAATGTGGGCATGGCAGGCTCATCCCTTCAAAGTAGACAACTTGCTTATCATTAAATAGCAACACCATTACTTGCAGAGCTAAAGAACGTCAATGGTGCACTATTAAATGATACTTGGAAAAACATGTTATTAAATGCCTCTCCTCCTGCCTAAGCCCGACCACTATCAGCGCCTTGATGCCTTTGGGCAATTGTTTGCACTTTATAAGCTTATTTCATTACACCATCACTCTTGGCACAGGGGTGGGCCATGCATGGCCAACAGACTGCATTGTGGTCTGTCATGCAATCATGGCTCAGGCCCAAGACTGTAGACACGTTTTCCTGCCAATACTGAAGCTTCAGATCATCGCTTGCCCATCACTTTACCACCCCAAATCAGCAAGTACAAAGCAGATCACAGGTTATGTGAACCCTCTGAGGATCGCCCCTTATCCTGCAGAGCTGAACTCTTACCCGTGCCGGAGGGCTAGTTTCACAAACCCCTTCCGCTCCTTCAGGGTGACACGGTGCTTTCCTGGTCTGCAATCCAACGACTCCGCAGCTCCTCCAACCACAATGACCACTGCGTTTCCAGTGCCATTCTTGGAGAGGATGTAGTCAATTGTATCACGACTCACAGGACATATGCCTAGAACACGATAAAGAATAATCATGTGCTTTAACCGGCTTATGCTCAATGCACAAGTGCATTTGTTGCAATATATTCCTATATTTTAGGTCGGACTGGAAGAAGCACAGATAAGAGCAGCGTAGAATGTAAAATAGAGGTCAGTTTCATTTTTAGGAGTGGCCAGCAGCAAACAGTACTTACATTCTGAAGGTGGTGGGCATGAAACATAGTTTTGACCAGACTTTGACTCAAAGCAAGACAAAGGCAAGAGAGAAAGAACATAGAAGAGAAAAAGGTAGGGATACTGTGAAAAAGCAGGAATAAAAACAACCTGTAAGACACACAAAAACAGAAGTGTAGGTTCGTGAAAGATGGATAAAAGGTGGAATCAAAAATAGGCAGTATTGGTATTCAGTAGCAGCTGGCACTTAAAACATTGAACCATGTACTTATTTTTATATTAAGCACTAAAAATATCAAGCAATCAATACAGAATTGTGCGTGTGCACCACTCGCTTGGTGCTCACAGCATGTTCTATGAAGACATGCATGGTGGTCTGCAACCAACAACACTTTAGTTTAAAAATGTGGCTGAGAGAATGCTGGCTCTGTACACTTTGCCATAACAAGTAAATCATGCAAGTCCCTCCACAGGCATCACAGCATCCTTTTGGCTTTTGAGAGAGTGGGAAAATGTCAATGGATGCAAAGGCCCCCTAGTATATGCTAGATTGCTGTGAGCCAGGGGGTTGCAGTCAAGATTATTTCCTACTTAAAGAGCCTGAGAACTGCCAGACTTGCATGGGCAAAGCGGTGGCATTCCAGCCACCGATGCACCAGCAGTCCAACTGACTTATTAGAACTTTGGCAGTCGGCCCACCATTGCACCGCAGCATCCACCAAGGAACCGCATTCCCTGGTGGTGGTCTGCGGGCCACATTATGCTTGGTTGTGCCCTGAGGCAC
Organism: Lissotriton vulgaris; assembly: GCF_964263255.1. Taxonomy (NCBI): domain Eukaryota; kingdom Metazoa; phylum Chordata; class Amphibia; order Caudata; family Salamandridae; genus Lissotriton; species Lissotriton vulgaris. The sequence goes on along the minus strand of NC_141696.1, from coordinate 152,126,484 downwards.
TGTCAAGTATATTAAGACTTTCCTCACAGCCAGTGGCGTTATGGAGGTTCTCCTTCCCTATAACTGCTGGCAGTGTGGAGAGAAAGGAGCCCTACAGGGCCCCCTCTCGCCCCCGTGTATGGGGTGCATGGAGGGGGACACAGGTGCCCCTCGCAGTAGTTTCACACCCCAGTTACTGCTTGGGGAGGAATGCACAACATGGTGCATACCGTCCTGTGCAGGAACGTGAACTGGCAGTCCCACAGTGATGCCGTTTAAGGCACGCAATGCTCCTTTAAAAAGCACCTCTGTGGGACCGCCTGCCCGCCAGACTACAAAATTACTTGAATTGGGCGACGGCGACACTTGGTGGTGGTGTGCCGCCCGCACCGCCAAAAGTCATAATCAGGCCCTAAGTCACATTACTGATCACTAATATATCAGTGTCAACAGCATGCTGCCCACAAGAGGAGATTCTAGTCTACTCGCACAGATAGAGTACACCCCAGCAGAGCAGATGCTAGTCAGCCCAAGCAGATAAAATGTAGTCAGCAGTTGGAGCAGAAGTGCTCCTTTTATGAAGAGGCAAAGGCGAATGTGCATATTATTCAGCTCCTCCCACAAGGTTAGACTATATCAGAATTAACACTGCCAATAGTTCGGGAACATTGTAGATACATGAAGGCACACATTTTATTTATTTATAAAGTTTTATATAGATCAACCTTGATCCCGAGGGATATCAGAGCACTTTACAATTTGAGGGATAGGAAGGTAACAGTTCAGTAAATGAGTCAAATGGGAATAAAAAACAGACAGTGAATCAAATAGGGCTCACACAACAAGGCCAGTTACACATCCACATACAAACATTACAGACAAGCACACCATAAAATTGCCAAATCATACATTTTCTGGGGCACACTCAATTTACATCAAAAACCCCACCTATAAACTGTAGCACAATGTCAAGGCTGACCCTGTATTGTGCTCATTTGCATTAATGATACTTTATCTAATAATCCATCTACCACAAAAGATGACCATGACCGGCGCTCAAATTCAAGAGTAGAGGGCAGTCCACACTAGACAAGAATTGCCTTTCTATTAAAATATTGAGTTCTATTCATGAAAGGGCACTCCTGATGAAAAGTGCTGTTTTATTTCCTTTAAGGAAAACAGGTAATCAGAGCCTAATTGTTCTTGAATGCAGTCTAGGAGCCTCTTGCCCCCTGTACTCCATACTGCAACTAAACATCTAAATACCTGTTCTCAGACCAACAATGGTGGTTCCTACAATCCCCACACCTATAAAAGAACCTATTTTGTGCACATCTAACAAATATCTAAATGCTACTCATAAGGGTGCCCTGACATTGGCAAAACAGGCTAGAGTAAAGCTTCCCAAAATTGAAAAGACCAATACTTTAGATGTTACTAAATCGAAAGATGTGAGCCAAAAGAGATCCAGTGTTTGGCTGTAAAAAATAAATAAAGGAGGACTGACTACCAAGATAGGCCCTTTTAAAACTGGGAAGAGTAAGCAAGTTGGGACATAGGGTGCAAAGTAACCCTGGGCGGAGTTTGCAGAGTTGCACTATCTTGAATGGCACAATGCACAGCACAAGCGGTCCCTACTTTCCTTTTCTACCGCTCAAGTAGATTTAGCCTTTTCTATCCATGTGCCCAGCCAACTAGCCCTTGGCGGCACTCTGGTAGTCCTATGTTCAAGCAGTGAAACAGGACTCCAGGAGCAGGGCAGGGCTCTGAGGGTTCAACTCAAGCTTCAGGCAGCAAAGCAGTCCCAGGTGCAGCAAAGCAGTCTTCTGAAGTACACGGCTGGTCACAACAGCAGGCAGTTCTTCTGCAGGTCCAGGCGTGTACTGAAAAGTGGGTCTGGTGAATTCTTTGAAGAAAGGAGAAGTTTTTAGAGAATCTCTTTGAAATGCTTGAAATATCCTTCCTCCCCTGGCTCTAGCATGGCTGCAGGCACAATGCACTAGTGTGAAGTTCTTCTGTGAAGGCAGGACACAGCCTATTGATTTGCAAGTGAGGCTGTGCCCAGCTCCGCCTGCCCCCCCCCCCCCCCCCCAGCTTGCCAGTGATTGCCCATCCAGGCACACCTAATCCCTCTATTATGTGGCTGTCTGAGAGGAATATACAAAGTCCAACTGCCAACTACACCCAGTAATGTGACCCGGAAACAGGCTGCAGACATAAAATAGCTAGGGCAGGAAAATGTCAACTTTCTAAAAGTGGCATTCTTCGAATTGGATGTAAAATTATGATTTCTCAGACACCAAACATTAAATGCCTACCTACTTCTAATGAAAACTTAGCACTTAATTGTAATAAGGCAACTTAATATTATCCTTTGAGAGAGGTAGGCCTCATAGTGAGAAATGAATTTGTGAGCTTTTCACTACCAGTACATGTAGAACTTAAGCCATTCAATTAAAATGCACCCTGCCCTATGGGCTAACAAGGGCCTACCCGGGGGTGACTTGTCACAGGAGGGGAGTTTAAGGCTTGGATAGGGGTTTCCATCTGCATTCAGGTTCCAATAAAAGACCCGGTATAGGTTTTAAAGGGCTACTTAAGTGGGTGGCCCAATAAGAGCTGCAAGACCACTAGTAGCGAGGGACTTATTAGTAAATTAAATATGCCAATCATGAGTAAGCTAAATCTACCAGGTTTTGGGCAGTGAGCACTTTGTGCACTTTATCTCTGCTAACCAGTGCTGGAGTCCTTAAGTCAAAAACAAATTTTGAAAAATAGGGTGCAGGCAAAACGTTTGAGAGAAGACCACCCTAAGGCTGACAGGTATCACAGTGTTTAATCTAGTATCTGAATTCTCCATACAAGCCTTTGTCTTCCACACAAACAGCAGATGCTATAGAACATTCATTCAGGGGAATAGTTACCCCAAAATCTGCTGTTCCAGCATTAAGAAAGGCCAAGTTCAGTGAGTGCGCCTCATAGTTTTCGTTTAAAAGGGGTTTGTTTTACAGAGCCTCTTCCCACCACATTATGCTCAAACAAACAGTTCCCTTGGGCATCGTAGGCTTTTGTTGTATGGCTAACTTCATATTTACAGCTAAACAGCAGTGAAATGAACGTGTCTAAAATTTAAGTTGATTACAAACATTGCTGCATAATCCCAGTAAGTCATGTACATGAAGGGTTTTAATCAGCAGCGGAATGCATGATCCATGAAAGACTATTTGTTACTAAAGGGTGAAGCACAGGCCAAGAAAACGGAAGTGAATTCTGTGCAGAGAGGGAACACAGGCATTGTCAGCATAGGATGAGCAAAAGGAAGATGGGTATAGCCTAAATCGCATGGGTGAATCTCTTGCTGGAAAGGCACTGGAACAGTATTTGCCTATTTAGGGGACTGTCCCTGGGGGGGGGGGGGGGGCGGGGGATGTTAAGGCAGGAAGAGATGCTTGTACCTTTAAATTGTTCGGCTAGTATAAAAAAAATCCCCAGACACATGCAGGTAAATGGGCAGGTATCCAGGTACCCAAAAGGCCATGAGAAGCAGATCGCAAAGAGGAATGCAACTTTGCACCTTTCTCCTGTTGCGTAAACTTACAACTCCACCTCAAATTTGACTCCAGCACATGAAACTATTTGCTACATCTGCAGGTTGAGGAGAGTGGTCCTTCATCCTTACCTCCAGACATCAAGTACTCTCTCAGCAGAGGTAATCTGAAGTTTCCAGCCAAAGTAGCAAGGTACGATTTGATACCAGGAAACTTCACAGAGAAACCGGTGGCTTCAGTACCAAAGTTGCAGAATGCACCCAAACCCATGATCCCGTGAGGATGATAGCCAAATATGTAATTTCTGCTTGGTAGCAAGTTGTGAGTTTTAACCAGCTGAAACAAGAAAATGCATAAAGTATTAGTTTTGAAAAAGTTAAGGTACATGAACAATTACTGCACCCCAAAGCTGCTGATCCACTGAAGTTGACAAAACGTACTCCCCAGACCTCAATCTCCGCATTACAGTTCTGATAGACAATCACATTTGCTGTTACAAAGCCCAAAAAGAAACAGCAAGTACAGACAGTAAACTAATATGGTTACAATACAATTAAGGCTGTAATAAATGTATGAAAAATCTTTAATGTAATATTGAAGGGTCAGTGCAGCTTTTCTCACCTGTAATAACTAATTTATCATAGTACAGATACATTTTTGTGACGCCAATGTAATCTAGTTATATTACACTAAATGCTGTAATAAATGGATATCAGTCGTGCAATGTCACTATTCCCCTGCACTGAGAACATATCACAATACTCGAGGTGTTACTACAGTCCAGTTGTGATAATAATGCCTGAAACAGTGTCAATCGAAAGTGACATGCAGGTCATGGAGCAGAATTCAAACTTCTGGTTAATGAGGGGGATAACTAGTCTGAGCTCTTCCCGCTGAACTTTCGTCCAGAAAATTAATTATTGGACAAGGAAGCCCAAAAAGCAGCAGTTTCATTGATGGCACAGCTAGAACTCACAACAGGTATCTAACCATCTCTAAAGGTTACAGCACTTTCAGAACTACAGTCGGGTTTTGAAGGGACTTCCTGATACAAGTTATTTATTTCCTTGTTTTCACAGTGCAGATTGACCTAACCAGATTGTGTTTATTAAGTTGCTAGGGATACTACTTGCTAAATGAAGATCTTAAATTTTAGACACTATGTAATAGGGTCTTGTGAAGTTAACTAGGCAATATGAACACACTCTGGTTACCAAACTCTGAAGGTTTCGAATCCAGAAGAAACTATTCTGCGAATATGGCTTCATGCTACAGCTTTCTTATAAGAGAAAATTTAAAAGGGTAAATAACAGCGAGTTTCCAACCACATGGAAAAATAACTTGTTTGGAACGCTTTTAAGCAATGCAGTTCAAAAATGTACTTACATGGAATAGCCTCCATCCAGCCATCTCCAACTAGGCCCTACATCTTTTTTTTACCAACTCCCATTGTGGTCAGCACATAACAGTGCAGAAGATATGACACTGTCCCAAGAGGTGGTACAACACCACAAGCATACAAGCAAGTTCATTAATTGAAACTTGCCAACGTTTATACCCAAAAGACTGAATGAGGACCACAATTGCAGCAATTTGTACGGAGTGTGCCCAAAAGGGGACTACACACGTCAGATGAAACTACCCTGTCCCTCGGTATCAGTGCAGGAAGACCAAGTTAATTGGCGAGCCTCAAGAAAATAGTATCTTCTCTGCAGCTACCTCCCGGTCAGGCATTCAGCCATCAATCCAGTAGTCGCATTTGACCAAGGACACATTTGCTTCTCTTCTATGTTGTCCTAGAACAGGGATTCATATCTTTTTGACTTCTGTGGACTAGCGGAATCATTACTGAAACTTGGACTGCCACAGAAGCATTAATGGAATCCAGGGACCCCACAGAATCATTACTGGAACCCAGGGACCCCCACAGAAACGTTCCTGAAACCCCCGGGACCTCCACAGAAACATTCCTGGAACCCCGGGACCCCCACAGAATCATTGCTGGAACCCAGGGACCCCCACAGAATCATTGCTGGAACCCAGGGACCCCCGGCTTAAGCATTTTCAATAATTCGAACCTCAAAACAATATAGAAATTCTGAAACAAGCATTACTGAAATAAATATACAAATGATAAAATATTTTCTTCCCTTCACGCACAAATATGAAAAATCTAAATTTCAATGGGAAGGTGGGACTTTCTCTAAATACAATTGAGGCCAATCACTGTCCATAATATATTTTGCTTGATGCACTCGCACTGCTCCCTTATATCAGTTTATGGATACGACCGTAATTCAGCTTTCAGTTTCAAATTCCATCACATTTAAAGAAAGTTTTCAAATTTTCGATGGTACTTTTGTGGTCCTTATTTAAAAGACACTTTATTCATTTGTTCATATTATATTTTTCTATGCACTTGTGGATCTCTTCCCCCCCCCTAGCCCCCCCCCTCCCGCCCCCGCCCCCCCCCCAGTAGGTTTTTCAAACCCAGAGGGGCCCCGGGACCACAGGTTAAGAGCCTCAGTTCTCAAATTTTAATATTGGAGGATGCTTTCGTGGTAAAACAGTACGCTAGGTATTTGGACGCAAGTGGCTGTCTAGAATCCCAAGCTGAGCAGGACATGGTCTCATCAGGCTGAGTTAAGGAAGTGGCCCAAAGCGCAACAGGCTTTTGCACTCTGGGCACTTCGCGACAACAGAAAGGGCTGCAGACTCCGGTTCAGTCCCTTCTGTAATACAGATTACATTGGCACACTCTGTGCCTAGGCCATCCCAGGGGAAGTGACCCTTCGTTTACATGCATGTGATGGAACACCTTTACTCCTGTACCAGCGCTGTATTACAGGACGGCTCAAACAGGCCAAGAGGCACAGTAATTATGAGCCTCAGATGAAGTGGGGCAGGCTGTACGCCGACCCTAGTATTTAGCCCTTCGGAGGGGGCATGATATTCCTATACTCCTGCTCCGCTCCCTCCCCCGGGCTGCACCATAAAGTCAGGTGCAGTCACAATGTGCAACCACACCTCTGCATTTAGAGAGTCATTTCAGTTGGGTGGGGTTTGCAAAATTTCCTGGTTTTACACTGAGCATTTGAAATTTAAAGTACCTCATTTTGGAAGACACGTCAACAGCACGGTTCACCTAGGCTCAGAGTTTGCTTGATTGGGAACGGTAGTACTTCCGGTTTTCCAGCAGTGTTGACAAGACACCAGATCGGCACTGCGCATGCCTGTGCCTACACACCCCCAGGGCCCGGACAGAGTCGAATCCGTTTCGGACTTTGGATGTTGACAGAGGGTTTCACAAAACAAATAGATAAGCAGATGAGTCCGGCCTCGCATGGATTCCCCAGACCGGTGTCTTCCTTCCGGCCACTATCGAAGAGGGTCGTGATTCCGAACCCAGGCACAGTTCAATGAAATCAAGCGAAGGCATGTGAGGAAAGTTCATGTACAAGCAGAAAAGAACAGGAGTGCAACAAAGGTCGAAAGCTTAGTGGACAGCCAGGACTAAGTAACTCATTGGCAAAAGTGTTACAACTTTAGAACACAACAAACCGTGAGCTCACTGAAGAAAAATGAAGAAAAAAAAAAGCTGTACAATCATGGACGATCGAGCCAAATATGGTATTACAGAAGGAACTCAAGGGAGTAACCAAACACTTGATCAATACCCCACCCCAACCTCCACACCCCACGAAAAAAAATAATTAAGGAGTTACACCTAAACAAACAGTTTATTTAACATGGAACTAACAAGCCGTAGGAAGCAAAGGAATAGTAAAGTTACCTTGGAAAAGACACTAAAAGCATTTTCGAAAGGGAGGAAACCTGACACTCAATCCCAAAAGATGAATATTGTCAGACACCGAATGGCAGACACTGCCTCAAAAAAGAGACTAGTGACACTGCACTTCAGGGATTTGATATACGCTAAAGAATCCAGTCCAGAACATTGCTCGAGTGACAGGAGGAAGAGGGCAATGATGAAGAGCTGACAGAGCATGAAACTTTAAAAACAATTCAACAATGAAAAACATAAGGAAATTCTGGTCTCATTTCTAAGCAGTGAAGTAGTGTGGCTCACTGGTTAGAGGCGGCAGACCCGAGAGCAGAGGACGGCCCGGGACCAGGGTTCGATTCCCGGCGCGGCAGGTTTCTGGACCAGGGTCAGCGGACTCGATAATTCTCTCGCCTCGGTGCCCACTCTGATCAGCGATCACACTCGGCAACTCTGGGCATTAGCTTGCCTCATCTTCACTAACGGCCCCACCAGACTGCCGGGGATGCCTGGTCTCACCCTGGAGATACCCATTAAGGGACCATCTCTCAGGGAAGCCAGGAAGGGTTTCGCAGCGGTCGAAGCGCCTTGGGACCCTACGGGTAAGTAGTGCGCTATATAAATGCCTATACATACATTTCCAAGCATGAACCAAGCACAGAGACGGAGATACACCCGCTCTAGTCGATGGTAGTAAAGTGCCTTACTCCACTCTTTTAATGCTTCATACTTTGATGAAGAGTGCTTGGTTGGACCAAAGCTGAAGTACAGTGTGGGGATTTGTGGGAAGAATTGGTGTAGAGAGTGACTGATGCTCTTTTCCAGATACAGGTTGCTATAGTTGGACAGGTAGCAGAAGAGGAGAACAGAACACATGAGATGTATAACACATCTATTATAGTGTAATGTATTTTTGGGGTGGGTTATGGTGCCCTAAGAGTGCAGTACTTTGGTGTCCTGAACGATGATTAAAGGCGTGCACCTCATGTTGATGCAATTGGGTAGTTGCATTGATGCTTTCAGTGCAGACCAACACATAACTGTGTGTCGATCCCCATCATCTATTGGTTAAGAGACATTTGTCACAACTCTGACTAGTGTTTGTCGGCAACAGAAATGGTTAGAGTAAATCTGTATCATTAAAATTAAAGAGGTCTGTACAGCCATCCCAAATTTCAGGTGATCTTAAACACTTGTCTTTGCTGAGCGGGAGTTCCACAACTATGCAGCTAGTATGGAGAAGGAAGTTCCACCGAGGATCTTCTTCTAAGATGTTCAGTTGAGGGGCTAGACTAGAAAGGAGTGTACTAGGAGTGTTGTTGAAGCTCGAGTAAATAGGCCTTCATCCTGGTCCTTTGGATGATGCAGAAAGGCATGAAAGCAGAGCATTATAGTGAGCTTTTTACTTGTTCTACCAGCACTGGCACATGTTTCAATGTATGTAAATTTAGGAGCACTCTTTCCACCATTTTCATTCCATTGCAAATTTTGAAGGATGGAAGTCGCCACTGGAGGACCATTTTTCTAGATCACACTTGACATAAAGAGTGTGATCACACACAGTAATTTCTGCAGTGATTCTAGATAGAGAAGATGCAATGTTTATGCACTAGGTGCTTTTTGAGATTTAATTGACTTGCGCCATCACAAAGATTTTTTTCATTTCAAGTCAATCTAGTTGTTAGTTCTTCACTAAGCCTGAGCGGTGAACTCATCTCCGCTCACAAATTTTTTCGCCCCCTGCACAGCTCAGAGTTCCGGGGAGCTGAGTTTTCTCCTCGCTCGCTAACAGTAAGTTGGCAAGCAAGGAAAATCCAGTGCTAGACCACTTCCCAGCGAGATTCCTCAATGTGAGCAGTTGCAGATTATCTCTATCGCTCGAGTTGAGGAAGCTGGAGCTCGAGTAGAACTTCAACACAAGTGGCAAAAAGAAGCAGCACCATTTGGCACAGGAAGAGATGCCATTCGTGCTGATTTTACTGCACGGGACAAACACCTGTCACTAAAAATGACCAGCGTGAGTTAACCCACTCCGCCGCTGGTGAAACTCCGCATAGCTTGGCGAAACTCCGCATAGCTTGGCAGAATATTTGTCACTTCGCGGAGTTCCACATAGCGGAACTCCACCCAGGCTTATTCTGCACGCCAGATGAATGTAAGAATTAATTCCTCAAGTAACCACGTGAACATTTTTGTTTCAGGTGGTTGCTCATCAATGGCAGATGGAATATTTCCATTTAAGCGATAAATGATTAGAATACTGTAATTATAATAAGGGTACAACATAAAGCAGAATCTAATGGTTTCAGCATTGTGAAAAGGTGGTCAAAATAATTCTGATGTACAGGCAGGGGTGATATTTCATATTTAAAAACACTTCAAGGACCCTTAAGCAACATAATTTGTACAACCTCAATGCTATTGACTACTGCTACTGCGCATAAAGCGTATACTGAAATGGGGTTATTGAGGATTGAGGGTGATTATTGGTAAAGGCCATAAGAAGTATAAGGGGAATGGTTTCTTTAATCTTACACAACCACAATTTCATGTAGATTGAGCCATTATGAGAAATGCGAGCAGAGGTGTCCAAGTGCTTACAGGCGCTTCAACTGCACCACGTAAACGGCATTCCATACATCATGACATGGGTGTATAACAGAGGCAAGTTAAAACCATTTTGAAGGAATCCCGACTTGAGACCATTTAACAGATAATTCAATAAATCATCTCTGATCAGGTTTCCCAGAATACAAAATGCTTATTTGACCACTTGCACTTTCAACTTGCTCTTCACAACGCAAGCCTGGTCAATATCCAAGGCCAGGCCAATAGGCACGAAGAGGATAGTGCTACAACAGTGGTTGAAAAACAGAACCATGTAATGCACAGTCAAGGGTGAGTTCAACTTTGGCTTGTCAATTGCAGAACCATTTAGTCTTCTCAATTTAATGTGCTCAGCAGCTCAGTTTTGCTTTTCTACAGGGCTATGTTGACTGTAGTGTTACGCCAGCATTCCGTCCATGATGCGGTTGCAGATTGGGCAACTTCACCCGGTGACAAGCCATATCAGCGAGTATTTTTACTTTGGAAAACAGGCAGCAAAGTCGGAGTTGTGCAAGCTTAGTCAGCCCTTTAACCCCTTCCGTGCGGGGCTGTTTCCCCCGCTGTGCTGGGGGGGCGGGGGCGCGTACAGCGCCCCGGTGCTCATGACGAGGTCAGCTCGTCATGAGCTACGGCGCTACGGTGCTCATGACGAGCTGAGCTCGTCATGGCCACACCCGTTCCAATGGAACGTTCAGCACAGCAGGGGAATCAGCCCAGCATGCGAGCGTTCCACAGAACGGGCGAGGTCATGACGAGCTCAGATCTTCATAAGCACCGGAGTGCCGTAGCTCATGACGAGCTGACCTCGTCATGAGCACCCAAGGGGTTAACACCTTCTCAACCAGGGTAATTTACGAATACGTGGATTAAAGCATTCTATTGCGAGTTTTTTTAAATGGTAGTTCAGTAACCTAAAAACAATATTGTAAATAAATGACGGCAGCAACAAGGACAGAATGGAGAAGCTGAAATAAAATATGATCCATCAGCCCAATGCAGAATGTTTGGCTTGAGGCAAAACTGACCACATCACAGGTAGCAATATGATAACCAGGTGGGGACAAATACAAGAGCCAAAGAGAGCCTACAGCTGTCAAACCAGTCAGTCTACCACACTTCCCTCCAGTGCTGGTGGCAGGAATTTCAAATTCATTTGTATGCTTGGCTTGACTAGAATCTGAAAGCTTGCCTCACACAAACCCTCTGGAGATACATTCTAGAAACAAAGAAAAAAAAAACTTACTCTGACTGGGAAGTAGTCCCGGAAGTATTTCCAAACAGTCCAATTTCTGACCCATTTCGACCTTCTTCCACCTGCAAAAGAAGTAAAATATTTAGACAAGACCGATGGACACCAACAGGCACATGCATGAATATTGCATTTTGCGATTCCTTAATTGCGAAAAATAAGGAATCGCAATTAAGGAATTGCAAACTGCAATGCAGCAAGAAAATCGATTAAAAAAAATAGCGATTCCTTAAAATTCCTTAATTGCGATTCTCTAATTGAGAATCGCAATTAAGGAATACTTCCCCATCCATTCCTATGGGCCTCTCTAGGCCCATAGGAATGAATGGAAATTTTCTTAATTTGCATTTCACCATTAAAAATTTGCAAATTAAGAATGCAATTTCAAGGGTGCAGGGGTGTCCAAAGGACACCCTGTTGCACCCCTGAAATCTGCTTAGGAGTACATTTTGCACACTCACAGTTTTCGGAAATTACCATGAAGGTCAACTTCATGGTAATTTGCTCCCCTTATTTGAGATTCGCAAATTTTTAAAGTTTGGTGCATTGCATTTAAGGAATCTCAATTTGAGATTCCTTAAATGCAATTGCAATTTAAGAAATCGCAATTTCGCGATTTCTTAAATTGCGAAAATAACAAAAATGTTAATGCATCCCCAAAATGGGAATTGCATTCACAAACGGCCGAATTTTGCGATTCGCACCGTTTGCGAATGCAATTTCCTTTGATGCATGTGGATGTTCGCCTCCCAGGCACCTCGAGACGTTTAGCCAGGTCAAGCAGGTGATAACGGCTAATTAATAGAATACCGGCTTTATTTCAGAACCAACTGTAGAAAACGAAGGATTCCTAAACTGTACAGGACCCGCCAACATTAAGAAACCATATAGTAGGAGACAGAATTGCCAGATGGCAGTGTGAATGTGATCATCAAGACACATGGGTACTGATGGAGAAAGCAGTATATTGAGCAGGTCTAACGGGCTCATTAAAATCAAGTTGGTGAGAGAATAGCAGACGTGCATGAGGTATTGTGGGAGAATACAGTACGGTTGCAACAAGGAACATGCCTGTTTGCAAAAGAGGGTACAACGGATTACTGTATATAATGGAATAAAAGACTCACCCAACCCACTCCAGTTTCCAATACAGCTATTCTAGGCATACAAACCTTTATTTGGTGTATTCCAGTCAAAAACCAGCCAGGCCAGATATAGGGCAGCGATCAGCCAGCAATCGGTGCAGGAGATATAGATCATTATTACTGTACATGCAACACCTGAAGGGAAAGATTGTTCCATTAGAACTTGCCTTAATGATTTGGTGGCAGGGCATTGCACAGTATCTTTACATTAGCACATGCAATTCCTTACCACAACAGATAGATGTACAAATATATCAGATACTTTTGCACTCATCATGCTTAGGTTAGTAACACACCCGACCATAACCAAAAGCTGAAATACAAATACATGCTAATGTCCAACCCAAACTAACCCAGTGGGGCATACGTATGGTGTTGCTTCAAGGGGTATTTGACATTAGTCCCCTCTGTCAACTTCAATACACCAGCTGCCCATGATCTAAAGTCATCAAAAAACTGCTGAATCAACATTGTGCCAAAATGAGTGGCATGAATTCAGAAAAGTAGCTGGAAAAATACCAGTGACAAATGTGACTGCCAATGTGTAGTCACAAAGTTATGATCCCTTTGATCGTGCTCCTGGTGCACAATAGGTCTGAGTGGGGTCTACCACAAATGGTAATAGAAACTAATATGACAGAAATGCAGTAAAGCCTTCCCACAACCTGCTGACCTCCCCCAACCCGACAGCACATCATGCAAATAGTTCAATTCCACGACTTGGTGGGTGATGACTACATTCACCAAATGAGGTATCTGTCAGGACAAAGTCTGCTCTTGAACTCCACTGCTACCTCCAGGACATGTCCACTTGTCCTCATCCCACAAAACGCATACTGCCTTAACATCAAAAGATAATAACATGCAACAGCACTTATGACAAGTCACTGTAAGCATGAAATAAGCCATACTTGACCCATGGCACAGCTTATGATTGACTCGGTCATGAGACTTCTAAAGATGATGATGATACAAGTGTCAATGTATTCTAACAGAACACAAAAACTACCTTTGACAGCGCAAGGGGCTTTTAAGATTAAGATGCATGATTTACAAAAGCACACTAGTGAAAGTACTACAAGTTAAACACACAAGATGATGGACGGAATGTTGCACAATGGCAAAACATTCACCCCAAGTCACAGATCTGGGTTTAATCCATCGTTATTTTGCTCACCAAGCCACCCCAGTTCAGACATGGCCATATGCAAATCAGTCTGACCCTGTGCCTCATGGGAACAGTCCAGCCCGAACTGCCAAGACATGTCTTTCCTGGAACGGAATCAAGCCTCCTAGGACCAGTTTCTGGCTATCAGCCGTCTTCAGCCAGGAAGCGCCTCAATGCTAATCTTACACGTTTAATAACTCAAAAAAATGAAAAGAATGTTAACGTACCCATCATAAGGAAGCTTATAACCCATTGTAGCACTGAGACAGTCTGCAGCTGCTTCTCCACTTTAGACTTGGACAGCCAAGAAAAATTGGTAAAATCCTGTACAGCAGACCGGAAGCTGGAGCTGTTGCCTGCAGTAAAGGGAGAAGTAATAGTGCATGAGTATGGCAAAACTGAATTTGGCTACTTAATACATTTGAGTGGGGAATTTGCAAGATCATTGACATTTATGGAACTTCCCTTTGGAGAGAGAACATTTTATCAAAAATACAATGTCAAACGAGCATTGGCAAAGCCAAAAAGGCTCACCTTTGCTGCTGGGAGCCAACATACTGGCTTTGCCAATGTTCTTTTTTGGGCTGACATTCATATATACATACATATACAAATACACATACACATCTATCTCCAAACGAACTGTGATGAACGAAACGCCCATCCGGGCGGGTCAGGGCTTTTTTGAGGACGTCACTGCCTTTATATTCCATATGCAAACTCATGCTGCTTTCTCAGCACAGCGAAAAGCCCTACCATTCAGAAAATAGGTAAAATGAGGTTTTGTTCATAGCAGGGAGCTCAAATCATGTAGCATGACAGCTCAAATCATGTAGCATTACGCATTTCGATCCACCAGGATCTTAGTCATATGCAGCAACGGACATCAGCTGTTCTTGGTTTAAATATACGATGGTAAACAGTGAGGAGGGACACAACATAGTCATGCTGAGAAAGCTACATGAGTTTGCATATGGTATGTGTTTGTATATCTCACACAACTTCTATCTACAAAATAAACTAGAATCTCCATTACAAGATGGCCGTTGCAAAACATGAGCATGGTTGTTTACCCACCAAAGTCTTGGCTGAAAAGTTTGTGACTACTTTGACCAAATACTTAGTTTTGGTTAAGGCTTTAGTGCGTTAATACCTGAGCACATGTCAGTGTTTACAAATGCTTACTGGCTTTGCAACTATTTCCTACCATAGAGGTTCTGGAAACCTATATATAAGAAACCAAATAGTTTTATAGGTGCGTTTTTAGGTCTATCCGCAATCATTTTTTTACATAAGTGTTTTTTTGTAGAGGGAGACAGAGAGAGACAGAGACAGAGACAGACAGAGAGGCAGAGAGAGACAGAGAGATATAAAGTGAGAGAGAATCACAATTACAAATATATTGATCACACAACCACACCCACACCTAAAAGATTACGCAATCTACACACAGATCGGACTGCCTATGTAAGGTCATGAAGGATAACGATTGTGGGACAATTTATTGTTCTTTTCATCGTTATTTGAAACAATGTATATGTTAAGGATGGTCTGCCCTTTGCTCTCCCTGGCCATGAACTTTGAGTATGGTGTTTTGAACTCTGTACTTTGCATGTGTGCACATTTTATGTTTCAGGTGGGTGCACGATCACGGTTTTCTAACAGTGAGTAAACAAATGAAGGGGAGCCAGAAAAAAACAAAAGGTTTCACTCCTTTAGACACAGCTGTAAGACATTTAGATGACTGAATAGGCCCCGAAATGTCCAGCTTCCAATTATTAAATGTGCACAAAGTGAAGCGACCTTTGTTTGAAAGAACTCCACATGCCGATCCCCTGAATATTCGTATTTTAGATACTTTGGGGCCAATCGACAAAAGTATGTAGGAGTGACTAAGAGAGTACAACAGGAGTTCTACTTATTTCAAAATACCTATGCGAACAGGCCCTTAAGTTGCTAAACTGAAAAACCTTGTAACCTTGAATCCTGGCTTCCGTCATTTTACAGACAAGCCATGTGATTAAAGGCGTAAATCAATCTCTCTCTGCCTTTTAATTTGCCCGCTGCATTCTGCTGTCAATCACATCCTATATTCAGTAATGTGGTCCCAAATGGCCCTTCAGTTCCATCTTCAGCGCCTGTCTGACACGACGCTCCTGGTGCAATAAAATGTGTTTTCTGTAAAGTGCTCTTTGGGGCCTGTCTGTGCTTTAGAAGTAACTTTACAGCGAAGTCTAGACAGGTCTCTGAACACTTGAGTGCTCATTCACTGTTGTAGTTAAAACTGGGGGCGACGCGAGGTGAGCGACTTGAAGCTAGGTGTGAAGTTCAGGCTAGTATCTGAAATCAGGCTTGCTTTCTGGTCCCGTGACTAGGAGTCCTGCTTCTGTGGCCCCTCTCCAATCTCCCAACAAGCCCTGAACCTCGCTGACTTTTCCAGACCTCCTGGGTGGCTGCTTTCCCTGGAGTTGAATTCCAGTAGAAGGCAAAAATTAAACAAGTGGTAGGTTTTTTTTCCTGATCAAGGTGGCACCCCATGCCCAGCGGTGGTGCTGGCAAGGCTTTCCTCCAAATGCACCAACCCTGACTTACCTCCAATCCCAGCGCGCCGGCGAGTGGTCCAGATGCCAGCGAGTGGTCAGCAGCTTTGCCCAGTGAGGCCTCAAAGACTGAAGTACGTCTCATCTATGGATGGTTCTGGTCATGTTTAGGATTAAGGCTGTCTGGAGCCTTAGAACAACTAATCCACCCAGACAGGATTCCCTCATGTAAGATGCAAGGTACTCATGTCCACGTGAACCCTGGTCCCTGCATGGGTTGGATATTTATACATCAAGTCTTGAAATTCATGGAAGGCTATTTTGTTTTGCACAGACACACTCAGGGTGCTGTTCGATTAGATTTCTTTCTTGCAGGGATAGCTTTGAGAAAGCACTTTCTTAGCACTGGTAATACATTGAGAGTCCACAACTCAAGACCTATAGGACTTCCAGTTAACCGCACAAGCTGTGCCAAACCTTCTTCCCATTGTATGGTTGGTATTAACTGCCTAGGAGCAGAGAGAACCAAAAGCTAACTCTAAGTACTGAGACCTGTAGTAGAACCAACCATACAGTACAATAAAATACTCAAGACCAAGTGAGGATTTTCTTAACTACACGTTTAACTAAAAATAAAGTTAACATTCAAGTTGATGCTCCACGTTTGCTCACTTAGCCCGTTCACGGAAGCTGGGTGGACATTGACCCCCCCCCCCCCCCATGTGCTTTGCTTGAATTAGAAAGGTTAGTTTTAATACACAAAGTAATTTTTCAGAATCTTGCTACAAGACACCTCCTGAATGTCCCCATCAGTAATAATGCACACAAAAAAATCCAAAAGCTATTTAAAACTGGCCAAATGCAGACCTAAATATTTTAAAGTAGCTAACACGTTTGGGGATCAGATATCGCATCTGCCCCACATGGCATTTTTGGCCCACCCTACTCCCTACAAAATACCCGGTAGAGCTCTTCATGCCGTACCAACATGATTGAAGTGGGTCTTCAGAGACCAGATACTATTTCCAAATCCTCTTTTCCATGGTGCCAACTTTAGAAATGCAAATCACTGAAAACGCAATGGATAGGAACATTCACCAAAAAGCCATCTCAGGTGACGAGACAGGTTTTATTCTCTTCCCCATCTAATGTTTTTGCGGCCAGATATTTCAATAAAGCAATTTTTTTAAAAATATCAATGTTCACTAATGCATTTTTTTTTAACCAAAAACTTTGAACAAATGCATTTGAGGTTCTGTGTGCAGCTTTATGGCCAAGAGGCAAAGCTAATTCACTTCAGCGCAAGCTTTGGCCAAGCCCAACGCGCTTAGAAAACAATTTCAGCTATACTCAAGCAAGCTTTATGCTACCACAAACACTGGCAGAAAGTTCTTTGCATGTCCGGGGCCATCAATAAAATCTATTATTTGGAGTTTATAAAGCTTTGAATCTGGCTCTAGTTTAACTAGGCCATTTTGCTAACATCTGCCGAATAGGAAGCAACCAATGGGTTGGAAGACACTATGCACCAAGAAGTGTATCCTTTAGATCACCTGTTTGTTATGTATGCATCATACCCGGTGCATGCAGTCAACATTAAGCTCATGCAGTAATCATCAACAAGACCTTTCTCAGTGGTTTCCATGGGCTTCACCACCCGCCTTGCTTCTGTTCTTAGCTTGGGTGGAGCACTAGAGGAGTTGGTATATACACAATTGACAGCACACACATCTTTGGATGCATTGTTCTCGGGTGAGGCAGGAGTTTAATACTCACCCTGCATACCCTACTCATCCTGCATACCCACTCAAGCAGCAAATCACAAGTACAATCCTGAAGAACCCCAGTGATGGTCTTGCTAGACCCTCTGCAAGTCCTCCTACTGGAGCTCTTTTAATATGTATCATCCCCCTCCCACATATTCTGGAAGTCCATGGATTCTTCATTTGCCCAACCCAATACCTCACACAAATAAAACTCATTCAACCTCATCACAATCACTGCTCCAATCAATAAAAGACACTACATCAAATACCTAAACATAAACCACCCTCAACACATCAGAGCCTCCTCCTCCCCACTTCTTGAGTTCCACTAGAAGCTGAAGACCCGGCTCTTTGAATAAGCAACTTGGGGATGCCAGACCTACACACCTGCCCAGGCGTGTTGATACCCTCTCAGGTATTTAGAGTGCTATACAAATCAAAACATATGCAGCTTAAAATACTTGGGGAAAATAACTTCTCTCAGGCCTGCCCATTTTCACAAGGTGCACCTACACTGAGATTGTAGTTGGAAGCCCCTTGGAAAAGCCACCAAGATGAACCACACAAAATCAGAGAACTGGCAGTTCTTCATATGACCTACTGACAAAGTATGGACCAGCATCCCCTCTTCACTGGGTTCTCTAGTACAGAAACTGCCACTTCAGATAGCTATGCCTGGTACCAACTCTATAGTTGAAGAAACCAGACCATGGTTCAATATGGATTAACATATGTGCCGCCCGCTTTTAATAGGGCAGTTTTCCAAGGCCTTTGCAAGTGCCACTGCCTATCCCCAGGGTATAAATCCAGTTAACAAATATCTACATTTAGGTCAGTTGACCTTTGGGCACTAATTCTTGGCCTCCACTTTGCCCATATTGACCTTACCTCGAGTGTTGATTAACCTCTAACCTCACTCCCCAGTTTCTCAACCAAAAATATACAAGACATGGGGCATTCACGCCCAACATCTACCAAGCAGATCACACAATAATGGGTTATGGGCTTGGCTGGGGAGCGAATATTTTGAGCTTGTTGGGAAACAGTCTTAACACCGTAGGCTCAAAGATGGCAAGCGAGTCTGTTCGCCAGAAGATGGCTACAGTAATCGCGTTTTCACCCATGCATAAAGGGTGTTTTGCATATGAAAGAAAAGATTGCCTGGGTCGAGGGGGTTGCCAGTGATGGGGCTTGGCCCACCTCCTACCCCGTACATTTCATAAGTTATGAGGAATGGAGTTTTCCCTACTTACTGGGTTCTTTCTGTGGCATTTGCTGGCGCTGGAAAAACGGATATACACAGAATCACTTCGATTCAGCCAGTATTCTTGATGTCAACCAGGGAGAGTGAATGACGCGTCATACACCCTCCTTACTATTTGTTGCATGTGGCCCTTTTGATCTGTAGTGATATCCAATGGCGGCTTCTATCATATTTCAGAGGAGCATGGCCAATGAAAATGCAATATTGCTTAAGAGGCTTCGTTCATAATCCAGGACTGAAAATAATAGAACCCTTCATAGCAGTAGTCTTATTCCTATAAACTTATTTTTTTAAATACCATCCATTTGAGTAGCTGCCCAATGTCATGTGCCGCATCTTCACACAGTTTCAGATTTTTAGCCAGCAGAACTTTGCATTTCGAGCTCTGGTGTTTGTTGGTTTTACCCTATAAAACCCTAGCATGCAAAATGTTGCTGAAAAATAACAAGGACTGAACACGTGGCATGACTATTAGTGCCCCTATATTTTTGTAGGCTCTGTAGGGTTCTGTTGGCATGCATGATATGTGACCGTGCACCTATGTGTGTACCCCTTGGTTCATACGTAGCACACAAACCAAACCTATGTGCTTCCTCCGTGTTTGTTTCTGGAGCACAGCAGGGTCAGACCTCTGGGGCTGCTGTAAAGCAGAGTCACTCCCTTTACATAACTGTGGTGTTGCTGGGACGAGCTGCTGTTTACTTCTTCATCTTGTTACCATCCTACCGTGACACGCACTGCTGATAAATATTTATGACTTGCTCCAAAGTCGAAGGATGCACGGAAGCAAGTTAAAAGGGCAGTCTACAGAAGACAGCCCTGAAGAGACTGCCAAGTCCACGGCGACTATTGACAAGTAGGGAGGCCACTGTTCCGCATTGTTTTGCTGCAACCGTGGCTCGTGCCCAGCTGCCCAGAGGCCCCGTTGGGCACCTATTGTCCTGCATTTTGGTTCCTTGACTCTTAACCACCCCACACAACAGGCAACCCGAATGCTTTGTGAGTTATTGGTAATAGAGGCGCCTATGGGTGGATGGGAGGGCGGGGCTGCAGCACAGGGGCACATTCAGTTGTTGAGATCTAAACACAGCCGCTTAGGTGGTACAGCAAACTGAAAAGGGGAGGGAAGAATGCTTGCAATAAGTCCAACTAGCCACTGTCGATCGCAAAGGGGTAGAATTCCCTGCTCCAATAGGAACAGAGCAGCCGAACTTAGTGCCGGCACCCTTATCACCTTTTGTGTTTGATCTAGCATCCGAAGCGGCCATGGGTATGCCCAGACATGGGTCCCATGCTCACTGTGCCACTGGAACCCAGCTGCACCTTGCTGAAGAGCCCACATTAGGGTGGGACTGGCCTTGCATTGCTTGTGTTCCAGTTCAGGGAGGACCTGGCCTGTCAGTTTGGTCTGGACTGTTCCTATTGCAGCAGGGGCAAGACTGATTTGTGTATGGCTGGGTCGAAACAGAGGTGGCACGGTGGGCAAATGAACGATGGGTTGGAAGCTATACGAGGCGGTTGCTAATGGTTAGAAGATAAGGTCAAGAATGATTGCAATACTTCTGTGTTGAACGAAACCCTAAATCCGTATAGCCATGGTGATCGAATCAATCATCAAAAGAAACCCCAATGACTTCAAGTTAATTACCTCGACCCAGCCTTAGACCAACAGCCTCCTACATGCTACTGAATGAATCTGGAAGGTGTAAAGTATACAAACTAAACGGTAAACAGGTCTTAAGAGTCCCATTTGCTATGTTCTTCCAATTGCCTTCATAACTGCGCCTCAAGGTTGTATGACATTACAACGCATGCTAATACAGCGCATGCCATTACATCGCGGTTTTTACAACGCAAGTCGTTAAAACAACTTGCGTTGGAGGGCGCTGGACTTAGGAGTAGTATAATTTACTATTCCAACTCCAGTCTACATACAGTAGGGAAGGTGTTGGATAGTAAATTATACTATTCCTTATCCTAGGGCGCCATCCAGCGCAAGTCGTTGTAACGAATTGCGTTGTAAAAACCGCAATGACATTGCGATGTAACAACCACGTTGTAAACGACGTTTCCCGCGCCTTAATTACTTAGTGTGGGGGGGGGTACCAAAAGGCAAGTACTATCACTCCAGCTGAACTCACTATACTTCACCAGAGTGTACTCATAGGTGCCCTTCCACTATGCTTCATTTATATTGTCCCATGTGAAGTTCATAAACTCATCGCTAAAAGATATCTCCCGCCTGGATACTATTGGAATTAATTTATAAAGCCCTCGCTATCCTGACAAAGCTGTGAAGTGTTTTGCGCTGGACAGAACGTTGCACCAGAACCTATGGTTAGTCCAGTGTTAGTTACTGAAATGATCCTAGTCCACTCAGGCAAACCATTCCATGCATCAATGCCAGTGACTTTGTGGTGGACTAAAGTTATAAAATAGTTTGGTATGATCATTAGAGGGGGGGGGGAGTGGGGGTTGTGAGTTGAAGATGAATATTGGCGGGATTAATAGATGTGCTAGAGGAGATCTGGTGTTGCAGTGGTACGACAGGAGAGGTTGCGATCTTTGTAACGAGTTGTTAGCAATTTGCAGAAATACATTATTAGACATTAAGGCAAAGATGCATGTGGCTTAGAGAGGTTGTGCCCAGCGAGGAGGAATACCAGGGATGAAGGGAAAAAGAGGGTCAATTGAAAGGAACATTTTTAAAAAAAGACAATTGGACGTTTTAGGTAAAGGTTAGTTTTTCAAGCAGGACTTAAAACAAAACCAGTATGATTTTTGATATGGCATGCTTTTTCAGATAGGAAGACATTTTAGGATTCAAGACTGTTGAGAGAAACATAGTTTGCATTTGAAAATTGTGATATACAAGGTACTTTTGCGTAGGCACTAGAATCAGGTGAAGTCTGTCCACTGCTAGGCTACCACTAGACTTCCGGTCCAGCAGGGTCAGCTCAGGGGTTTGAAGCATAAAGTAAAGGGCAGTAAACATACTGGGAAATAAGAGTTTCAGACTGTGCTTGAAGGAAGCAGACCCATCAAGAGCAGAGCAATGTGAGAAAATATTTAAGTAAATAAGCATTTATTAGACTTGGCAAATGCTGGAGTGAAGCCTTATGATGTCTCCTCCTTAAGTTGGCCTCTGTTTTAATTTTGCAAAAGCAAAGTTGGATCCCTTTCGAAGCCCCGGTTGTATCATGGCACAAAGCGGAGGGTGAAGGCAGCTTCCTGTAAAGGACTTACTTCATTATAATGATAGTCAGTCTTCATTGTTTAATCCAATGTTAACATTCTGAAGGTGCATCGCTCGTGGTACTGTCCTTCGTTGAAGCACTTAACAGTTTAACCAATCATTCAAAAGTCAGGCTTCATTGCAGACAGACGTACTCCCGTGATTAGCTCCAGTGCCAGAATAAACCTTAATTTGGAACTTACCTGGGGACGCCTCTTCTTTCCACGAATATTGTTTATTGGCACTCTTTACAATTGGCGACGAGGATGGGATCATTTGACAAAATTCTAACCTTTAAACATTGCCTTGTGAACAATTCTGATAGTTCACATTTTCCTATAGGCACTTTCTCTGATACCACAAACTATTAATCACAATACTATGGGTCAAACTTCCTCCACATTTTCCACTCCTGCAGTATCATGTGATAATAGATATGTTTGTTTTAACAACTTTGCTGATGTTACTTCAACGAACCAAGCAACCTCCACTACTTCTTTACCTTCTGTTTCAAGCTCCCATAGATCGTTTTATAATTGTTCAATTCTTATAAGGTTTAAGGGTTTTTATAAGTCTTAATTTAAAGTTTTTTTCATAGGTTTTATCTTCGTTTTATAAAAAAAGGAGATGATGTAAAGGGCTTCCTTCATTGCAATGTCAGTCAGTCAGTCAGTCAAAATACACTTTATTCGATTTTTGTTAAAATCATAAAAGGCAAAACATACATGTATTTAAAAAGACATTTTAAAAATACCCACAGTTCATTTTGTTTATACATAGTGTCCATAAAAAAGTCACTGAATTAGTCACCATTTTACATACGAAAAGTAGCAGTTAATGTATTCATTTTTAGTTTAAAGCAGAGCAGTTCTAGGGATTCTTTTATTTCTACCTCTGTGCGCGGCTGTTAAAAAACTCGCTACACAAAAAGTGACATGTGCGTCCGGTAATCTTTGGAGGTAAAGCAAGGCAGGTCTCACTTGTATAAAGCCCAGTGTTTTCAGGAGGGGAATTAAATATTTTCTCCTCTCAGTATCGTAAAATGCACAAAAAAACAGGAAATGAAAAGTGTCCTGATTAGAAAACTGATCGCACTCACAGGGTGGTGCGTGTTCTGGTTTACCCCACATAGGGAAGGTACCTAATAAATAGTGGATTAAATTCAATCTGAATCTGGTTAACAAAAATCTATGCAAGGGTTTAGAGACATATTGCAGGTATGGTTCCATCGAGGGGGAAGAGGACAAAACCAGATGTGCTCTTACTAACGGTTTATTAACCTCATATTCCTCTCTCTCTAAGCGTGTCCTCCCCTGGAATTCCTTCTTGATCCATGCAATGTCCGCTTTCCTGATTATAGATGGTGTTGTATATAAATCAGGTGAATGATGACTTTATATATCTCAGCCAAGCTATTTTCATTGCCCCCTCCCTTGCAGTCACGTCTTTAAGGATTGTGTGATTTAAAGACAACTCGGTATTTAACCAGGTATTGGCCCAAAAAAGTAAAGGGGCCATTTTCAGTCCATCTATAATATAGGAAAGGCCAACTTCCTCATGTATGGAGTATGTAGGTGTGGAGTTTGGGACCGACAGAATTCGTCTAATGAGTTTGTTCTCTACTATCTGCATACTATCCAGATTAGTATAACCCCACAGTGCAGCACCATATGAGGCTATTGAGATGCATTTACTTTTGTAAACTTTTAACACGGCTTCCATTGGTTTAGCCCCTAGTCTTTTAGTAAAATCCAACAGGGCTGCTGTGGACCTGGCTAAAGAAATACATTTGGCCTTGATTTGCGGGACCCAGGAGCCCTTCTCATCAAACAGGACCCCTAGATAAGGAAAAACCGGGACCCTGGAGAGAGCCTCGCCGTTACAAAAAAAGGTTTTTGTATGTGATTTGTTTTTTTGTGGACCCACAATCATTGTGTGCGATTTAGTTACATTGATTTTTAGATCCAATCTGGCCATAAAGGAGCCAAAGAGTTCCAAAAGGGTCTGTAACCCAATTCCCGTGCGGGCGATGAGAACAGCATCGTCTGCATATAAAAGAGCCGGTATCTGCTTCCCATCTACCCGCGGGACATCAGCGTTGCCTGCTAACAAAGACTTCCCTAAATCATTAATGTAAATGGTGAATAAAAGTGGGGCTAAAATACAGCCTTGGCGGACACCTTTATTTGACCTAAAACTATCAGAACATCGCCCATCCCTGGTCACCCGGACCTTCGCAGTAAGGCTTTGGTGCAAGCCTGCTATAAGGGCTACCAAGGGTTCCTCAATACCAAGCTCGCGCAATATAGCCCAAAGCTTGGCCCTATTAACCAAGTCGAAGGCCGAGGAGAGGTCCATAAAGGCCAAATATAGTGAACCCTCCCCGGCCACCGTGTACTTCGATATTAGGAGGTGTAAATTTGAGCATTGCTCTAAGGTTCCCCGTTTTTCCCTGAAGCCATATTGAATCTCTGCGAGATCCCCACAGGTCTCCAGGCTTGTTCTCAACTTTGTCAATAAAACTCTGCCCAGAATCTTAAAGGCAGAGTCTATCAAGGAGATTGGGCGGTAACATCCCGGATTCTCCCTGTCCCCCTTTTTAAAAATTGGTACTATGACAGATGTGTTCCATGTTGCTGGAAAACATCCATCATTTGTTGCCCTGAAGACATTTGTAAGTACTTTGGACCAGGTAGTTGGGGCATATATAAAAAAGTCTACCGGGACACCGTCCGGGCCCGGAGCCTTATTTTTCGTGGAGTCCATTATGGCTTTGTATACCTCCTCCTCATTAAATTCTACTGCCACTAAGCCCCTGGTCGGTCCTGTCTCATTATCATTTACAGGGTCATTGCCGCCATATATATTTTTAAAATGATCAACCCATTTCTCGTCACTGATAATGCAGTCAGAGATTGTGTTGATCTCCCCAGAGAAGAATTGGTTGTTTATGATGTCCCAGAATTTTTTACTATTCCGTAGTATGTCCACGTCAAGCAAATCATTCCAGGCATTCTTTTTAATTACATTTTTCCTATTTTTAACAACCAATTTATACTCTCGCCTTAATTTAGAGATTAATGTTTTATCCCTTGGCTTTATTTTAAGGGCATTTTTCAGTTCTTTATGGGCTTTAGAGCAATTCCTATCAAACCATTTAAATGGCTTGGGAGGCAAATTAGAGTTGGGGACAGTAAGTTCTTCAGCCGTATGTGAGCAAATTAGATTAAAAGCTGAGACAATCTCATCATTGGAGGCATTTTGGTCTAAACAAATACGCATGGGTTCCTCTATCTTTGGGCGCAGGGAAGCCATAAAGGTTTCCTGGACCACCTTACCCCACTTGAGCTGTCTGCCCTGGTCACTGGGCACCGTCGATGTGCAAGCCCTGGGAAGACCCAGGTGCTTGCTCCATAAGTCACTCCAATGAACCTGTGCAGAGACTGGGTTGTGATCACTATGTGGAGAGGCGATTACCTCGTAAATCCCCATCCTAGAGGTTAAGCCCTGAGAAACGAAAATGAAATCTATCACAGACCCACTTTCAGACCCTTTGTAGGTGGGCAAGAATTCGTCACTACCAATACTAAGGGGTTCAGACATGTTAAGGCTGGCAAGGAGAAATTCCAACGCCTCCCCCGCTTTGGTGTGAACAAAGTGCAGATTGCCATTATCTGTTTGACCGTCTAGGTTGCCTAAATTACATTTTAAAACACATTTTTGGATGTTAAAATCACCTAAGATTAGGAAATCGAAGTTAGTGCAAGATTTGTGACTATAATCAATAAGAACTTTTTCTAATTGATCCAAATGGGCTGTGTCTGTTTGTCTAGCCCACGAATTATAAAAATTTAAAACCACTAAGACCCGCCCTGGTGAGATAATCCATTCTACCATTAAAATATTTGGGGAGCCTGACTCTAGTTGTTTAAACGTCCCTGCCAATTTTAGCGAGAAGAGGAGAACTAGACCACCCTTAGCTCTTCCAGCACTACTAGGAGTTGCTGGAATAATAAAACTTGTAAACCCATCCAGACAAAAAGTTGGTGCGGTGTCCCATGTCTCTTGAAGGGCAATTACGTGGTTGCTGGTTATGAAATCTATCCATGTGGGATCCAACCTTTTGGCTCTAGTCCCTGCCACGTTCCAACTCAGAAACCGACATGGGGTCCGTTCCACCCCACCCACTGCAGCTACGGGCATTGTCTGAGTGTGTGTTAGTTGTTCACTAATTACAGGCATAGAGTCCTCCGCCCTACATAATTGGGTTTGCAGGGCCGGGTTTCTTTGTACCACTGGTGTTTCTGCTTGGGCGCCCTCTTCTACGGTTTCCTTACAGGCCTTGTCTATTTGTCAATCCACCCCCTCTAGATCATTTAAACAGTTAAACCGATTATAGGTTGGGAGTAATGGTGCCATTCTACCAGAGAGTGGCCAGGGATGAGAAGCCTGATGGCGCCCTCTTCTACCAACTCTCTCCCATCTATCATGTCGTTGGGGTGGATGTTGTAGGCCTGGGGTATTTGGGAAAAAAAAAGACACACGAAGGGTATGGATGGTAGATTCCCTTGATATGTTTTCCCCTTGACAGATGTGTGCCACCGTGCCCTTGTCCCTGAAACTCACCAATATACAGTCCCCAGTAATGGATTTCCGACTTCTCCCCACCCACGGGACCCTTCTTACCATTATAATCTCATTATTAAGATGTATCGGGAGAGGTCTGTTTATGTTTAGCCACTTAATGACCCTAGTTTTTAGTGTGCAAAAATCCTCTATTTCACCTTCGTCTAGTTGGGGGACCCCTGCCATAACTACTGTGAGGTCGTTGGTCTCAGGTGGTAAGTTAGGACGACGGGGTCTTACAGGGGGCATTTTTTGATTGTCCTGGATGTTATTTTCTATCCTATGTGCCTGAGGTGCTAATGCTAGGGGTGGGTTGGTTGTGGTAGCCTGGGGAGGATTGGTGACTACCGGCTTTGGGATTGGTGGATTTTGTGGGACTGCCCCATTTGTAGCCTGAGGTAGGATTGGCGTTGGGTTAACTACCCTGGGTTTTAACCCTTGCGAAGCTGCGGGGCTAGGGATGGCTGTAAGATCACCTTCCTGTCGAACACTACGGTTTTTAAGGCTTCCCAATGTGGCCTCTAGTATGGTTAATCTAATCTCGATCTTTTTTACGCTTTCACTGATCGGGAGTAACAGAGACCTTAGGAGGAATTCCAGGTTTCCCAGTGGCACAACAGAGAGGGTGACATTCTCACTACTGGTTCCTACATCTGTGCTCAGGGCGGGAGCTATAGCTTCCTGCACATTAGATTTAGAGTGTAACTCTACCGGTGGTATTGCTGTGGGTACCTGGGATTGTGAGGCTTTCCCAAATTCTCGGTGTAGAGTCTTGGGTTTACTGCCACCCTGTGCTCCCTTTGCCCTTCTCCTACGTTTTTTTGGGGGGGGTCCTGGAATTGCTTGTGTGGTGACTGCTTTCAATTTGGGATGCTTGTCTTTACGGGTTATGGGTGGTTGTGAAGTTAGGACTGTAGCCCCCCTAGCAGGGCTAATTCTAATACTACTAGGTGGAGCAATACTCGTGATATCAATTTGAGAGGTGTTCATCCCTTCCCTTAACAAAACTGGAACATCCTCGATACGGGTTGACTCCTCCCTTAAAGTGATAGATAGCTCTCCCAAGGGGGTGTTTTTCAAGTTGTCCACTGATCGTCTCCGTTCCGCCCTTAGCCTAGACAAATTTCCCTCTTTATCCGCCTCCCCCACGGCCCGTGCAAAGTAATTTTCAAGAGTCCCATTTTTCACACCACCCGGCTTCAGAGGGGTACTCTCCTTTGTTGATGAAGGCATAGTTATACTCCAGGGGGGTCAGACAGATTATTTCACCCTAAACGAGTGTGACAAAGTTATCAAGTCTGTAAGTACCTGCACAATATGAGAAGCCAGGAGGGTGGGCCCAGCCCGGCCTGCTCCGGCCTGTGACGGCCTTGGACGGTCCCGCCCTTGTCCCGGGCTTCTCCCGGCGCCCTCCCGCGCGCTCCCGCGCAGCGGGTCTACTGCTGGCTCTTATTCACTGGTCGCTACACAGACAGGTGGGCGTGGCCGGCAGGGAGAGCAGCCCAGCTGATGGTTATTGGGCGCGCAGGGACTCCTGGTCCACGGAGTCCCTGCCTGTGCTCGCAGCCCTGCCGGTCCTGATATGCCTGCCTCTGGTAGCCCCTTCCTGGGATAGACGAAGGCCAAAAGACAACCCCCTCCTTGGTGAGCGCGCTGCGGGACCCGCGAAGCGGGTCCGGCGAGCTGCAGGCGCTATGCTGGTTAATCTCTCAAGCGAAGGCTCCCGCTGCAAAGGTCCGTTGTGCTGTGAATGAATCCCACCAAGTTGAAGGCAAGGGGAGGCTTTATCCTCGGGTGACAGGCGGGCGTGGCCGGCAGGGAGAGCAGCCCAGCTGATGGTTATTGGGCGCGCAGGGACTCCTGGTCCACGGAGTCCCTGCCTGTGCTCGCAGCCCTGCCGGTCCTGATATGCCTGCCTCTGGTAGCCCCTTCCTGGGATAGACGAAGGCCAAAAGACAACCCCCTCCTTGGTGAGCGCGCTGCGGGACCCGCGAAGCGGGTCCGGCGAGCTGCAGGCGCTATGCTGGTTAATCTCTCAAGCGAAGGCTCCCGCTGCAAAGGTCCGTTGTGCTGTGAATGAATCCCACCAAGTTGAAGGCAAGGGGAGGCTTTATCCTCGGGTGACAGGCGGGCGTGGCCGGCAGGGAGAGCAGCCCAGCTGATGGTTATTGGGCGCGCAGGGACTCCTGGTCCACGGAGTCCCTGCCTGTGCTCGCAGCCCTGCCGGTCCTGATATGCCTGCCTCTGGTAGCCCCTTCCTGGGATAGACGAAGGCCAAAAGACAACCCCCTCCTTGGTGAGCGCGCTGCGGGACCCGCGAAGCGGGTCCGGCGAGCTGCAGGCGCTATGCTGGTTAATCTCTCAAGCGAAGGCTCCCGCTGCAAAGGTCCGTTGTGCTGTGAATGAATCCCACCAAGTTGAAGGCAAGGGGAGGCTTTATCCTCGGGTGACAGGCGGGCGTGGCCGGCAGGGAGAGCAGCCCAGCTGATGGTTATTGGGCGCGCAGGGACTCCTGGTCCACGGAGTCCCTGCCTGTGCTCGCAGCCCTGCCGGTCCTGATATGCCTGCCTCTGGTAGCCCCTTCCTGGGATAGACGAAGGCCAAAAGACAACCCCCTCCTTGGTGAGCGCGCTGCGGGACCCGCGAAGCGGGTCCGGCGAGCTGCAGGCGCTATGCTGGTTAATCTCTCAAGCGAAGGCTCCCGCTGCAAAGGTCCGTTGTGCTGTGTCATAGGTTTTATCTTCGTTTTATAAAAAAAGGAGATGATGTAAAGGGCTTCCTTCATTGCAATGATAGTCTGACTTCATTTTTAATCCAATGTTAACATTCTGTATTCTTTATCTTTTATCTTGGTGTTCTCCGGCACGCGCACCTCCAAACATGTTTGCAGGGGCATCGCTCGTGGTACTGTCCTTCGTTGAAGCACTTAACAGTTGAACCAACTACTCAACAGTTATGCTTCATTGCCGACAGACGAACTCCCGTGATTAGCCGCAGTGCCAGAATAAACCTTCATTTGGAACTTACCTGAAGACGCCTCTTCTTCGCATGAATATTGTTTATTGGCACTCTTTACACTTCGCCAGACAGCGGAAGAGTATTGCTTGCATTCTTGTAGCTGGAGGGTGGGGATCAAGACACTGAGGAGGATGGTGACAGGGCTTGGTATGATAGCAAGGGGCTGCTGATGAAACTTCTTGAAGCACTGAGGGCAGGGGGGTCAGGATTTCAAAGGCTGTTTGTGCAAGGTGAAGAGGACCCTTCAGGTAAGGCCCAGTCTTTGGTTCTTCTTGATCACAGCCAAATGTAGAAACAAACCTACTTTTGTGCGTGCTCCAGAGGAGAGACCACCCTGCTGTGAGTGACAAAATCACATAAATGCTTTGTTGTAGAGTAATTGGGGAAAAATCAATCTATATTTTGGTACAGGTTGGGTCACTAGGTCAGTTAAAAATTAAATGAAGACTTCAAGTGCAGTATAAAGGAAAACCAGTACAGAGTGCTGTAAGGCGTTATCACAGCTGTTTAAAATGTGATACCTGTGAAATAAAACACTAAACTCCTACATACTGCCTAGTGCAAGGGCCGATAAAGCACATTTATATGCGGTCATCAACACATGCCAAATTCTTTCCCAATAGAAGCCATTCATACCAGTAAAATATTTTCACTAGATAAACCTGGCTTTAAATAAAGCTTAGAATTAGGGGATGTCTATAAGTCAGTACTATGAAGGCTGACAGTGTTCCAAAAAAAATAAAAAGTTTTAGCATTGTACTAATCAATACATATGTAAATAATATATGAACTCGTTAAACATGCTACCAACATGTTGGTTGCAGCTGGTTAGACTGCCTTCTTTAGAAACAACGTGGCATTTACTCTGGGCATACACTTAGTTTCTTGTGATTTTATTTTATCACTTGCGCCTTTGTTTCACATCTTAGAAGGGTCTGGGTGTTGGCTTGCCTCATCATTTATAATGCTTCACACAGCCGAGTGCCTCTTCCAAAAATCCAATCATATGATCTATCCAAGCACTACACAAACAGCTTTCCATTCCCATGAACCTTTGGCTGGGGCGTTACAGGATCCTCGTCGCCATGTCCTCAGTCATAGTCATCCTGCTCGCACGCATCCAAAGACTGGTTAAAGAGCAGCGTGCCTTGGGGTGAGTGCAAGGTTAATGTTAATGATAGCACGAAGGCAGAATAGAAGGACTTTCATGGGGCCAATTTCCATTATGAAAATCTGGACGATTTTAATTATAAGTGTACTATATGACAAAGAGTAACTCCAGGATACTTTAAAAAACCTATAGAGCAGGTCCAAACATTTAACCAACTTGTCCTGCTCTACCCAAATCACCACTGAGGACGAAGTGTGGCCTGTAGAGGTACTACAGCTCAAGGATTGGAAGAAAGGGGTGGGTCCGAAGAGGCTTACCCAATTGTGGCCAAGTGAAAAAACAAGGTTAAACATTCAAATCAGCGATTGTACATCACACGCAAGATGGAGTGGGCAAACCTACATAACAAAGCACCTAAACTGAGAGTATTTGAAAGAAGATTGAGAAAATGGGGGGGGGGGGGGGGGAAATGGGGTTCTGTTGCTGTAACCCCCCCTTTTTAGGTCTCACCTGGCGACTGCAGCGTGAAAGCTCTGTCGCCAGCGAGATCTATTGTCACCGACTTGCCTCCGAAGGAAGACAGGAGATGGGCACGCGCAGGACGGACTGGAAATGTGAACACACACGCAATGTGCACATCTCCTGTCCCCCTTCCGTCCTCACTGCGTGAAATACACAAAATGCCCAAGATGTGGCAGCACACTTAAAGTAAAATATGTCCCCGATGGAGTGGCCCACAATGGCGGGACCGCTCAGGACAGGCACTCGCTAGGGCTGCTGTGCAGAGACTCAGTTTCCTCTCTTCTCAGCAGCCTGCGCAGTGTTCCCATGCATACGGGGGCCCTGCAGAAATAGACCCCGCCTCTCCACTTCACCCGGGCCCCCTCCTGGGACCCAGGACTTCGACCGCTACCGTGGGGCTCTACCTTCCTCATGGGAGCCCTGCATCAACGAGCCACACTGGCCTCTTACGGCCGCGTCATAGGCCCCGCCCAGGTCATGGGCAAGGATGCCTGACTTCCTGGTTTTCATATTGCTCTTCACACACATTTCCTGCTGTTTCACTTCTACCCGCACAAGCCCTTGCCCCCGACACACAGCTCATGTCCGTACACAGAAGTGCCGGCCTATCACCGCGTGGTTACGCAAACACGTGTGACAACACCTGTGTTTTGGTACACAGCTCATGCACTGGCATACGCCGCCTGCCATGGTACACTGGGTCTCAAAGAATGCACTTGGCAAACAGCCTGTGTCTCTGCACACAGCTGCCTGCCATGGTACAATGTGTCTCAAAGAACGCACTTGGCAAACAGCCTGTGTCTCTGTATTGAGCTGACTGCCATGGCACACTGACAAAGGAGCCAGAGCAGTGTTTCCCACGGGCAACTTAATGCGCATATCTCAAGTCCTTGACACCTGCACACAACTACCATGCCACTCCGCCCTCACACCCATCTACACATACGACCCATGTCCTAATCCCTGGAACACAGATCTACACACAGCTGCCATGGAAATTAAGCAGAACCCCTTGCCCTACACTGCTGTACCATACGACAACCGCTCTTGTCTCCCTCACGTAGGTGTGCATGGGTGCTGTTAAGTGACTCGTCTTTAGGGGACAGGGCTGGATAGATAGAGTAATGCAGAGCAGTCCCATGAAAGAAACACGCTTATTTTTCATGAAAACTCCATCTGCTAAAAGTAAAAGCTGCTTTAAGGCTCAAGGCGACAGACTTTTTATGCTAGAAAGTAGTTAACCATGCACCAAATCCTCATATGTCAAATACAAACTAAAAGCAGTTTTCCACCTGGAAAGACTACTACAATGAGTAACCGTTAAAGCATGCGGCTGAGCTATGAAGCAATGTGGCTCTGAAGACTGCTGGAGTTGGCATCTGCCCTGATTGCTCAACCTCAGGGGCTTAGCTATCTAAGGTGTAGCAGGTGCAGAGGCACCCGGGCACAGTGGTCGGAGGGTTCCAGTGCATTTAAGAGGTGTCAGTTGCTATCCAGCCTGCAGTCCTGGGAGTGGCTCTTGCGGGCACTAAGGCTCATGGCTCCCTTGCTAAGCCACTGCAACCCTATGCACACGAACACAACCCATGAACTCAAGTTCTTCAGACAATTGCCATGGCACTTAGCCTTTGTATTGGCACACAGTCCTCTAACCTGACACACAACTCCCTGCAGTGTACAAGCTCCCAAGCTTGGGAGCCTGCTCCCTGGCCTGGCACACCGCCACATCCCACAGCACAGAGCCACCTACAACATGCCCTCACCCTGCATACGCAACAGATACAAGTCTCTCTGCCCCCTGCTCCCCCCTCCAAACCACTACCCTCCCAACAAAACTCACAGAAATGCACACAGTTTCTGACTTGGGAGATACTGCTTTGCCCGTGTGGCCACTGCTCATGCCCAGAAGTTAGTACTTTCACACGCATCCCCTCAGAACTTGTAAAGGAAACCATGCCTACCATGGCATGTAACTAGCCCACACATCCCCATGCCATCACACCGCAAAGGGGAGGGAGATCCTTTAAAAATATATAACATGCCTGTGTACAAATTTCCCCCACTTGCTCAGAACATTCTTCTATCAGTATTTCTGTGTTAACTTGGTGGTTATTAACTGATGCCAATGAGTTCATAACTACAATCAGTGACATGAAAGGCTCAGTTATCTCAAAGAAACGAGAACTTAAGAAGGAACAAGCACTGGCGTTGCCAATAGGTCTCGCAGTAGGAAAGTTGGAGCTATTACAATTGCAAATAACAATGCCTTTTATTTTTGTTTTCATTTTAAAAACATAAAGGGCTTTGTCATTTACAAAACCAATAGCTCCAACTTTCCTACTGCAAGACCTATTGTGCACTGCACAGTGTGGGTGAAAGTGGCGTTGCGTGGGTGAGTGGCGTTGCGTGGGTGTGTGGCGTTGCGTGGGTGAGTGTGGCGTTGCGTGGGTGAGTGTGGCGTTGCGTGGGTGAGTGTGGCGTTGCGTGGGTGAGTGTGGCGTTGCGTGGGTGAGTGTGGCGTTGCGTGGGTGAGAGTGGGCTTGCGTGGGTGAGAGTGGGCTTGCGTGGGTGAGAGTGGGCTTGCGTGGGTGAGTGGCGTTGCGTGTGTGAGTGGGCTTGCGTGGGTGTGAGTGGCGTTGTGTGTCTGAAAGTGGTGCTGTGTGGGTAAAAATGCCACTGCGTGGTTGTGAGTGGCGTTGCGTGGGTGAGTGGCGTTGCGCGGGTGAGTGGCGTTGCGCGGGTGAGTGGCGTTGCGCGGGTGAGTGGCGTTGCGCGGGTGAGTGGCGTTGCGCGGGTGAGTGGCGTTGCGCGGGTGAGTGGCGTTGCGCGGGTGATAGTGGCGTTGCGCGGGTGATAGTGGCGTTGCATGTCTGAAAGACTATTACTGGGTCACTAGCTTCGCCACTCGTCGTGATCCCCGCATGTCCGCTTCCCACACTTGCTTAATTTTTATTATTATTGCTGCAAAGGCCCAGGGATAGCACACTGCTACCGGAGTGCTTGCTTCTGTTGCTTTGCATAACATCATGCATACTTGTTTTTAAATTTACTATTCTAAAATGGCTGCCTGCCATCTTGGATGGTAAATGATTTTTTTTAGAACGGCCAAAATGGCGCACACACAGCTTTGTGATGCAGTGACAGCCATTTTGTAATTATTCTTTTTCATAATGTCAAGGGAAACAATCATTGGTAAAGTCGACGACAGGGTCTTTTACAGGTGAGACCTTTTGGCTTTGCCAATGCTTGTTGTTTCTGAGCTTGCTCTTAAATGGACTCGCACTTTGGAAACTCGGAAGTCCTATGTTGTGAAAGGATTGAGTCTGGCCAGAAGGTGCCTTGCTTAAGAGTTTGATCATATGAAGGCAACTCACATGTAGGGCCCAGGTCACACTGCAAGCATGCTCACTGTTTGTCTATTCCGCTGCCTTCACCCAGGAAGTGATGTAAGCAGTGCGGTGTTTACAGTCTTTGTGTGTTAGCACAAAACACACGCTACGCATAGTACATGCCAGTTATACACATAGTACAATCCATGTTATACATATAGCACATACACTTAGCACAGTGGCGATGCACGTTACATACATAGCTCAATGCACATTACACACAGAGCACAATGACTATTCATGGTATACATGTAGCACAATGCCCAATATACATATACAATGAAGCAGGTTATACACATGACACTGCACATTCTTCACATAACACGATTCACACTGTACACCCAGCACAGTGACGTTACACGTGCTGCTCAATGCACGTTCATCACATATCTCAATGCACACCATGCACACAGCACAGTGAGGATGCACGTTCTTCACATAACACACTGCACATTATACACAGAGCACAA
Organism: Lissotriton vulgaris; assembly: GCF_964263255.1. Taxonomy (NCBI): domain Eukaryota; kingdom Metazoa; phylum Chordata; class Amphibia; order Caudata; family Salamandridae; genus Lissotriton; species Lissotriton vulgaris. The sequence continues at coordinate 152,091,063 of NC_141696.1, read as the reverse complement.
TGACGATGCACGGTACACATGTAGCAAGCACACTGCACATTATACTAAAAGCACAATGCTTACCTTTTGTGTCTGACTGCTCTAATCACATGCTAGCAGTTGTGCTGATAAAAACAATATGCAGCAATAACGCTTTACCTGTTGGCTTTGTCAGTGATGCTGTCCGAGTTCTGTCGTCCGCGCAGGGGCCCTGAGTTCCAGAAGAGTTACAGAGAATCTAGAGAGTGAGTCGAGGGATGCTTACTGACCACGAAGGAAAAGCTGAATATCTCTAAATGTTACTGGATATCGAATGGTCTATCTACCGATTTAATATAGATGGGAAAATCCAAAATAAGCATAAGCTATGCGGTGTCTTTCCTTATCCTCTTTGATTAAGGTTACCTTCATGGGGTAAAAGTGTTCCTACATAAACTAAGCAGATGTTTCTTTCAACCTGGAAAGAAGACGGTGGAAAGAAGACGGAGGGAAGGCAGAGAAGGGGAGGGGGAGGAGAAATGCGACAGCAGGGGCCTTTGAAGTGAAGCTAAGCTTCACTTCAAAGGTGTGGGAGGAGTGCTGATACGGCCTGGGGGAAGCTGGCTGGGGAGGTTCGGCCGGCCTGCGGCCGGCCATGAATAATCGGCAAGGCTGTGTTTGCAGGGAGAGAGAGGGGAGGTGCTGGTGTGGGAGGAGTGCTGCTAGGGCAAGGCTGTACCACTGGTCGATTTAATGTGTTCACTAGTTACATTATTTACAATGACAGTTTTTCTTTTATCATTGGCTTCCTGTATCACACCAACCACCAAGTTCTGCAGCAATACCTCATTTTGTTTTTGATTTGCTATCTGTAAAAATGTTTTTTGTAGCAAAATCAAGTTAAAACTGTAAGCACAGTTCTAAGAATCAATTCCACACACCAGCAACACCCCGCACACAACCCCCTCCCAGTACCCACATATCTGTTTATAGTCTCACACACACACAAATGCACACAGCCTCACACACCGGCGACGCTGATCTCATGTGACCAGTTCTTCTCACGCCAGCACAGCATAATTCCGTGTTCATAAATTAACCGCGCTCTCTCTCAGGCTGCAGCATGGCGGCGGTCCTTGCCAGCTCAGCCGGCGAGGCCCGCCGCCATTCATTATTATGCGAATTTTGACAGGATATTAAATTTACTAATCCTGAAATTTCCGAACTGACCCCTAAACTCGCAAGCAGACAATACCGCACGTGGGTGCCTGCCTGCGAAGCCCCCAGTGTTTCAGCCTGCCGACTGCAGCCTCGCAGCAAGTTTGTTTAGAAAGCACGTATTTTCAACTCACTGGACAGTACGAGAGTGATCGACCACAGAACTGCTTGTACGTGAATGAGCGTGTGCTGTCCTGCTGCCAAGACTGAGTCAGCAGGCTTGGAACATTCTAGAACACCCTACACAAAGGTCAATTATGGAAAGTAAATATAAAACACATACATAAATAAGTACGCACGGAAATAAAATGGTCTTTACGTCAACCCATTGCAGGCTTGTTAGAAACAAACAAGAATCAAAAACCTGAGCATTGCTTTTAAAGCCATTCGCATAGCATCACGCCCACCTCTCGCCACATATTATGTGCAAAGATTTTGTGGTGGAACACTGGAAGTCAGTGAGAGAAGATGACCGGATGGTACAAGTGTGAGTAGTAACGTGTTTTCCCCCTCTGTGGAGCTGTAGGTGGCATATTTGCAAAGAAACATGGGCTGTTAGATTTAACAAGGCTGTGTTTGCGGGGAGAGAGAGGGGAGGTGCTGGTGTGGGAGGGGGGAGGTGCTGGTGTGGGAGGAGTGCTGCTAGGGCAAGGCTGTGTTTGCGGGGAGAGAGAGGGGAGGTGCTGGTGTGGGAGGGGGGAGGTGCTGGTGTGGGAGAAGTGCTGCTAGGGCAAGGCTGTGTTTGCGGGGAGAGAGAGGGGAGGTGCTGGTGTGGGAGGGGGGAGGTGCTGGTGTGGGAGGAGTGCTGCTACGGCAAGGCTGTGTTTGCGGGGAGAGGGGAGGTGCTGGTATGGGAGGGGGGAGTTGCTGGTGTGGGAGGAGTGCTGCTAGGGGAGGAGAAGCCCTGGCCGTGAATGCGCGTGCATGTTTGCTCACGTGATTCACGTGAACCGCAAGAAAACCGCGGGGCTGAAAGCCCTTAGTTTGAAGAGGATTTTGCCGACTTAAATTCTCTCCATTTCCCATTCCTGCGGAATGGTAAAAGTGAGACCTAAAAAAGAACTGTCCAATACCCTCTATACCATTTCCCATACTTCATGAGTATTCACTTTAAAACTTGGTTAAAGAAGAGCAAAGGTTGATTTAGAAGCTATCAGCCATTCATTTCACAGCATAGGAACCTTCGAAAGTCCCTTGAAAATCTCCATTTAATGCCATGTTATGTCCCTGGCCCATCAATATTTTGAACAGATCCTACACGGAGGCTGGGATTGCACCGCACCCGGTGCGCTCTGCATCTACCATCTTGTTTACAGCCTAGTGCACCAGGCTCTAGACAGACACAAAGGTGCCAGCATCTGCCGTCTATGTGCTTGTCTAAAACTTTGTAAGTAAGGCTGTTGCTGTGCTATTCCAAATAACACTTTCCAAATAGGTAACGGCTACTTTGCAATATGTGAAAAACAAGAGTTAACACAAGATCCAATAATTTGTAAATGTCCCCAAACATTCATTTTGCTCTAGTTTCCCAACTAAATATCAATGTTTTTTCTTGACATCATCACTGTGTTAAGTCTACAATCCTGCATAGGCTATTCTCTTCAAACTTTATTGTAGAGCTTCTGTGTCTGTCTGTGCTGCCAAACGGTGGCAGCATAATTTAAAACAAGCATTTGCAATGCAATCGGTCTCGCATTTCTGAGAGTTTGACATTTTGGCATTGTAAATGACAATGCCTTCTATATATGTGTTATGAAAACCTGCAAGCAGTGCGTTGTTGCTTAGGAGAAGCAAGGCTGCCAGTAACTGTGCCTCTTACTGCCAGCCTTGCTTCTCCCAAGAAAGAAGTATACGTGTAAAGTGCCTGTTTAGGCACTGCTTGCAGGTTTTCAAAATACATTGTCATTTACAATGCCATTAGCTCAAACTCTTGCAAATGCAAGACCGATCGCACTGCAAATGCTTGTTGTTATTGGCATTGAAGGGGACAATGGCGGCTGCTTTTTGGGAACTTACATAATTATCGAGTCACCCACTTTAATTTTAATGTTATTATTTTTCATGTTGAGCGTTGCGTCCACTTCTGGGACACTGTGCTCTGTTTAATTTTTTAGTTTTTTAACTTTCATAGTGAGCGCTGTGCCCGCTTCAGGGACACTGCACTCTTTTTTTGTTGTTTTTTTTATTTAAAACTGAGCGCGGCAACGCTTCAAGGACACCGCACTTGGTTTCTTTATTTTTTAAACTTTTAACAGGCAGCGCGGGCCTGCTTCAAGGACACCGCGCTCATTGTTAAAGTAAAAAAATAAATTAAAAAAACCAAAAAACTTCTAAGCCTAGTCCTTGAAGAAGCACCACGCTCAGTTTAAAAGTTAATCAAAAGTTTGCATTGCAATGGATCTCGCAATTACGCGAGTTTAAGCTTTTGTCATTTACAATGTCAATGGCTTAAACTAGCGTAAATGCAAGACCTACTGCATTGCAAATGCTTGTTTTTGTTGGCTTTTGATGCATCTTTGACTGTAGAGTACTGGGTTCCTGCTGTCCAGGTTCCCAGTACTGGTGTTCTTTCGCTAAAAACATGTACACAATTGGTACTTCTGCCCCCTACCTCCTGTAAGTCCTAGTAAGTAGTATCCTGGGTATCTAGGGTCTGGAGGCAGAAGAGGGTCCCCTGAGACCCCCTCACTAAGACCATGCCACTTCCCCTGCAGCCGACATGCCCTTGTGAGGTGAAAAAATGACCAAGTCGACATGGCACACTGCGTGCCATGCCAGTTAGCACTGCCTAAGATATAGGTAAGTCACCCCACTAGCAGGTCTTACCAGCCCTAAGGCAGGGTGCACTATATCTGAGGTGTGAGTATATCTGCATGAGCAGAAATGCCCGTACAGTATTCGCGTCTATTCCTTAGAAATGCAAGTGCCAGGGAAGCCATAGAGAGTAGATCGACTGGGAACTTGAAACTTCTAGTTCCACAGCACGGTTATGGCTTCACTGAACCCTGGAGCGTTTGGTACCAAATAGCTCCTTGTAATAAATCCACACTGATGTCAGTGTGAGATTTATTACAACATGTACTCAGAGGGCACCTCACAGGTGCCCCCTAAAAACCTGCTGACCCAGGTGTGGGCACTGACTGGCTTTAGGCAGTCTGCCACACACAGACATGTTTCCCCTGGGACCAGAAACAATGCACATCCTGGACAGAGCGGTCAAACCTCCTACCAAGGATGGGGCCAGTGCTCGAAGGGGAAACTTCAAATGCCTGCCGCCTTTGTAATGCAAACCCCAGTCTCTGCTGCTAGCAGCAGATGGCAGCCCCTGGTTTACACTCCCACTTTGGGTGGGAAAACCAGCAGGGAAACTTAGAAAGACTAGGGTGTGCCCACCTTTGCCAACTCCACCCATCTGGTGGAGGAGGTGAAGTAAAGTACACTTTTCAGTCCCTTCCATCTTGAAGATGAGTGGACCTCTCCAATCTGGGAAAGGTCTTTGCACCTCTCCCACAGGAGGGTGGCATAATTGAGGGTGTGGTCAGGTACCCATCAGACCCACCTTCTCCTTCCCTCTTATGCACATACATGTATCTAGGTTGCTCCCCCCCCCCGACCTAGAAACTCAATCCACGACGACCAAATGAGGAAGAAAACAACCCCACAGAGAAGCCTGAAGAAGACTACTGCCTTTGCCAAAGCCCTACTAGCCTGCCTCCAGCTTGTGCAAACCTACGACCTGTCTTGCAGCCAGCGACCTCTGAAAACTCTGGGAGGACTGCTGCCTTCAAAAAAGGCCCCAGTCTCCTCTGGACAGCGGACCTGTCCAAGAAGAAACATGGCATAAGTCACCTGTGCAGTGAAGTCTCCCCAGCGATTGACCTCAAGTCCACAGTTGGTTGGCTTCTCCTGATCTCCACGGCAGTGCCTGCAGTGTGATGCTAGAGGCTTTCCCCGACCGCGGCTAGCTTTGGTAGGAAGACTTGGACGTCGTAGGGACCCCTGTACCTGAAGCCCCTGTGCCTTGGTGAGCTGAACCAATGGTGCCCTTATGATACCCCCCCCCCCATCTCTACTTACTTCTGCTATTGTCTCCCTCCTGCAACGTCCGGTGCAATGCCTGCAGCCTGCTTACCAAAAGAAGAATATCCATTTCACCCTGCACCCGATTGCCCCTTTTCTACCGGTGGTGTATGTTTCGTGCTGAGTTGACCCCCTGTGCTGGTCCTAACCCCCAAAACTTGGCCCCTGCAACAGATTTACCTACCTGAACCCAGTGTGGCTCCAGGCACCCCCAGTCTCCATTGAAAAGCATGGGCTGAATTCTGATTTGAACCTCTGTACTCAGCCGCCCCTGGTGCAGTTTTGGTTCTCACCCGACACTTGCCCCTGGCTGACCTTTGGGCCCAAAAACTGGATTTGTACGTTTACCGCGATATTGTTTTCCCAATAGGACAACATTGAACTGACCTGAAAAGTTTAGAATTGTCGATTTTACTACAGATTTACTACTTAAAAACCCACCAGAGTTACTTATTTCATTATGGTGGAGAGGGCATATCTATTGCATAGGTTAAAAAAAAACATTGGGAATTATAATGGCAATAGCTCCAACTCCAACAAATGGGAGACCTATTGGGTTTCCAATGCTTTTTATTTATGTTTGCCAATTGGCAAAAGCAGCTGACTGAGCCTGGGGAACCAGGTTGGATTCCTGGCCTCAACTCTACATTCTAGGATTCTGAGAATATCGCTTTATCTCCCTGTGCCTTAATGCTCACGAAAAAGTGCTTGAATACATCTACCATTTTTGTGCCGAAATGCACAAAAATCCTATAATTTCAGAAGGAGTCAACTGCTTAATAAAAGTATTGCTCTTTCTGTTAGAAATTGTAAGTGCTCCCGGATGTATGCTAAGGCGTGCATGCAGCATGGACAAAGGGCCCTGTAGAAGTCTTCTTTTTTTATTTTTTATTTATTTAATGCAATTTTCTATAGCGCGAACATTACCCGAAGGTGTCAGAGCGCTTTACAAAAGAACCAGTTGCGATACATAAGGATTTAGGATTACATGAGTTACATAAAAGATACAAACAGGAAACAAAATTGCAAATGTACAAGTTGTAAAGTCACTCAAGGAAGAGATACAAATGGATAAACTCTAATAACCACATAGGAATGGTAATGAGTAAAAAGGTCTACTACATATACTAGTGGTTAAAGTTCTCTATATACAAACAGTGGATTTTCTCAGGATTCCATTTTACCAACGATTCGGCTTGGACAAGTATATATCACATATTTACAGAGAGAAAAGAGAAATAAAAAAAAATTATAATCATTAAAATAAAAAGGGGTAGAGAGCAGTATGTGGAGGAGAAGAGTTGGAGGCTGAGAGCAGAAAGGGGGACATGAGAGGGAGTAAGAGATAAGGCAGTCCAGCATAAGAGAAATGTCTGAAGGTCAGCAGGATAGAACCCAAGGGACCAAAGGAAAGGACAAGAATCAACAAAATGGCAGACACAGGTCGTGGGCATCGATGTAAACCATGTCAACATGGCAAGATGAACCCAGGACAAAAGCGACAACAGGAGAGGGTCCCAAAATGGCAGGGCGCACACGAGTTCCAGTCCAAAAGTTACGAAGGCCAAGTCCAAAGAAAACCAGAGAGCCGACCCAAAGGAGGAAGAACAAGAGGGGAAAAGGAGCCAGACAGTCAAAAGTAGGAGCATCTTCAGTATTTGCACCTCCTTTCACCACTGCTGCACACACAAGATCCCTGGACTAAATGCTCCCATGCTCCTGTACTGGGCACCGTGGTCCACTCTTGTCATTATCTGGAGGGGTGTTAAAACAAATCCCCAGGTCTCCACCCAGCTTTCATGCTCGACAAAAAGCGGATGTCTATCTTGGCTCTCCCAGGGGGGCGTTAGCGGCTTCGTCATATGTAGGGGTGAACGCTGTAATTAAAATCCTCTCCCGGTCGTGTAACCGGTCCCGCCCGTCCTCTGTGGCCACGTGCCCCCATCCAAAGTCAAAGTCAAGGTTATTTGTTTGATTAATTAAAATCTTACAAAAATGCTTTGGCCACGTGCCCCCATCCACACACTGCGTTCGGGCCACACAGGCGGATGGAGGCTGCAGACCCGGCGATCACAGGCTGCACCAGCTGCGGGCACCCGCTGGGGAAGATGAAAGGGCAGCAGGGGGCCCACTCCTGATGTCACGGCCCCCGCATTGTTACCTCATAACGTGGGTCCGTTTCACTGCAGCCCCCCTCACTTCTACCTCCGTTTTATCTCGGGTGCCATCTCGAGGTGTTATCCCCAAGGGTGGATATTGCTGATATCACGGCAGAGCAGCTGCTGGAAGTATCGGCGGCCCCAGCGGCAGACGCTTCAGATCGTCCGATTTTGGCATTTGGCCCTTACAAATAATTTAGTGGGGCTTGGAGGGCCGTGTTAGGATGTTGTGCACAGGGTTTCCACAAAGCTGAAGCTCCGGGCAGCCATGTTGGAAATGGCTGCCAAAATGCCACTAACCAGCAGAGTGTGCTTGCACTGCAGTACTTCTTTACCTGTGCTGCAACCCTATCAGCCCCAGAGTGATGAAGTGGGGCACATCCAGCTGGGCTGGCCAATCTCTGCCAGCGATGCATCCATAGAGGACCCTGGGAGACAGTCCCTTCCTGACCATGGGAATCTGCTACTTATTGTGCTACACAGTAACAAGAGACGGGGCTGCACTGTGTGACCAGAGTGAGGCCTTTTCAGAAATGTTAGACTTGTTATTCGTAAACAGTTTCATTCTCTTGTTTTTTCAGTGCTGTTTTACTTGCCAAGTTTGCTCATAAAAGTGTTTTCCCCAAATGCAGACATTTGAGAACATACATGTGGGCATTGAAAACAAAGTTAATTACAATATATACCCTTGTTTTTATCATTGGTTTTTGAAGAATGTAAAATTAAAATATTTGTTTTCTAAATGGAGAGCCCCGATCTCACCAGTAATGCTAGCATGCACGTGACAGTACATTACTGCGGTGTTAGTACCCGAATGAAACAGTCACTGTTTCTGAAAACAAAATACAACTCTGGCAACGAAATTTCACAATTTTATAACTTTCTCAAAATTCTCAAAACACTTCACGCCAGACATTGTCCCAAACATCTCCCACTTCTGTTTCTCTGTACCATCCATTCAGACCCCATCTTGACCCCCTCCGAGCTATGGTGCCCTTTGACCCTGTTCACTGGTTGGTAAACAAGCTTGGCAACTGTACGAACTACAGCCAAGGAGCTAATGCAGATAGCACTGAAAACAGGCCAATGTCGGAAAGATTCAGGGAGGCCGGAGCCGGACAGTAAGCATACAACTCTTGCTCCAAGTATTTGAGTTAACTAAGAGGCCAGTACACAAACCGAGTGTGCGCACTTCAATCTCAAAAGGTTGACGACAGGCAGAATATCTGGGATTCACACCTGCTTCTCAACAGGGTGCTAACTCGCTCAGGGATCCTGCTAGCTGTGTAAGACAAGGGGCCAGATGTAGGTGGCCGAAAATAGCCATTTACCGATCGGTAACGGCCGAATTCGGCCGTTACCGACCGGTAAATGGCCATTGACATGTAGGGGCCCTTAAATGTTGCATTTTCGGTAATTTAACCGAATCGGTAATTTTACCGAAAATGCAAGATTGAAATGTGGGTAGCCAATTTTCCATTGGCACATGGCTTTCAGAATCGGTATTTTACCATGGAATACAAATCCATGGTAAAATACTGATTCCTGTGTACATGCACATCTGTGCATGTACACATGTGCCATGTGACAGACAGACGTGCCCTTAGGGCATGTCTGTGTGCCACATTGCGCAGATGCCCGTTTTGGGGGTGCTAGAGGGTGTCAAAGTGACACCCCCTGCACCCTTGACAAATTCGGTATTTACCGATTCGGTAAATACCGAATCGGTATTTGAATTGAATCCTATGGGCTTCAAGGCCCATAGGATTCAATAGCAAATACCGATTCGGTATTTACCGAATCGGTAAAGAATCCAGATGTTGGTACCTACATCCCATTTACCGATTTTGAAATACCGAATCGGTAAAATTCGGTAATATTCGGTATTTCAAAATCGGTAAATGTGATTTACCTGTGTGTAAAGTGTTCCTTTTTCTGGCACATTTAACATCAACAGTTTAAAAAATAAGCTTAAAAAAACTACAGTTTGCTGCAAGACTTCTGCACCAACCCAAAGTGACCTCAATTCACCAAAACGCCTGGAGTATATTAAAAATCATGCACTTTAAATGCCCTTAATTCCGACCCCACCCCCCTCCAAGTCCCCCTTTCCCCCCATCCTTTTTTAACCCTTCTGGTTCTTATTTGCATTTGAGGGCAGGGGACAGGCAGGGCATGGAAAAATATAAACACCTCTTAGCACACAAACTGCCACCTGTTTGTCTATGCTACCCCCTTTACATTCAATAACCCCTTTACATTAAATACCCCCTTTACATTCCGAGTCTCAAAACCTGCATTGGCAAAGGAAAGCTGATGCCATCATCAATCACTAGTAACTAGGGGGAACCAGGACATTAGGATACCTTAATTAAGAGTACCATGTGCGTACACCGGCTCCAGTGGTTAAACCCACAGTGCTGAGGTCATGTGACAATGTATAGTTGGTACCAAGAGTCAAAAGCCAATTAACTGCATACCTAAGCTGAGTAAAGTAAAATGTATTCTCTTCAGTTATATAAAGAAAACATGCACATTAAAGATGAATCATACAATTGGTCCACTTCTGTGGTGGGTGGCCTTTTAATGTCCAGTGAAAGCATTGGCACCTCCATCCCGCCTGATCTCCATGGCATTTCACATTGATAAGCAGTTTAGTGGACCCCATATCATTTGTGATCTTTAGCCAGTATAGACTCTAGCTCTTATTTTGGACTGTAGGCTCAAACACTCTACTGTTTGCGAAAAAAACACAGCTGAAACAAGACATAAGTACAGATGTTCAGCCATCGATTGGCCTAATAAATCCTACATCCTCCGTCTCTTGGCGAAACCATCAAAAAATCCTTAACTCAAATTCTTAGGCAAGTACTTCTGCTTAAACCTCTTTGCCAAATCCTTCAATCACAAGTCAGGTTGGCAAGGGTGTTAGTCTCCCTAAGAAAACTGAGCGATGCCACCTCACATTGCACATCAATATTTAATGGTTAAAAGGGCGACCAAATTTAGTATACCGAGCTGCTACTTAGCCATTAAGTGACCTATAGCCAGCCCTCACAAGTAGTCTTTTTTAGCTATGCAAGATGTAAAAGACATTGTCCTGTCTGACATGCAGAGATGATGTCTCCAGTGGTTGACATTCTTCTTCCCAAGCTAGACTACAATAAGTCTACTTCAGCAATCTAGTGTCCTCACCAGTCTACAGAGAACAGCATCACTGCCTCCCCTGTATCCAGAATACTGAGGACATTACACATGATTGGTCCATAGGGCACTGACAGATGCCCAGAGGATCCAGAGGAAGACCCTGTAGAGTTCACTCTGCACATCACAATGAATGTTCTACAAGCCTCACCTGACAGTTCTTACGCTACTCATCTTTATCACAGGACTCAGATTTTTCCAACTTGGTAAAGCTGTGCAGCTTATTAACTGCCCCCATCTTGGTACAGCTTCTGACCTTCCATCATCTTGGTAAAGCTGTGCAGCTTCTGTCCCCCCCTCATTCTTGGTAAAGCTGTGCAGCTTCTGTTCTCCCCCCCCCCCCCATCTTGGTAAAGTTGTGCAGCTACTGTCCTGCCCCCCCCCCCCCCAGTCTTGGTAAAGCTGTGCAGCCTCTGTCCCCCCCCCCCCCATCTTGGTAAAGCTGTGCAGCTTCTGTCCTCCCCCCCCCCCCAGTCTTGGTAAAGCTGTGCAGCCTCTGTCTCCCCCCCCCCCCCCATCTTGGAAAAACTGTGCAGCTTCTGTTCCCCCCTCATCTCGGTAAAGCTGTGCCGCTTCTGTCCCCCCCCTCCTCATCTTGGTAATGCTATGCAGCTTCTGTCCAAGCTGTGCAGTTTCTATCCTCCGCCCCGCCCCCCATCTTGGTAAAGCTGTGCAGCTTCTGTCCTCCCCCCCCCCCCCCATTCTTAGTAAAGCTTTGCCGCTTCTGTCTCCCCCCCCCCCCATTCTTGGTAAAGCTGTGCCGCTTCTGCCCTCCCCCCTCCTCATCTTGGTAAAGCTGTGCAGCTCCTGTCCAAGCTGTGCTGCTTCTGTCCTCCACCCCTCCTCCCCCATCTTGGTAAAGCTGTGCAGCATCTGTCCAAGCTGTGCAACTTCTGTTCTATCCCCCCCCATCTTGGTAAAGCTGTGCAGCTTCTGTCCCTTCCCCTCGTCTTGGTAAAGCTGTGCAGCTTCTGCCCCCCCCCCCATTCTTGGCAAAGCTGTGCCGCTTCTGCCCCCCCCCCTCCCCATCCTGGTAAAGCTGTGCAGCTTCTGTCCTCCCCCCGCACCCTCTTGTTAAAGCTGTGCAGCTTCTGTCCAAGCTGTGCTGCTTCTGTCCTCCACCCCTCCTCCCCCATCTTGGTAAAGCTGTGCAGCATCTGTCCAAGCTGTGCAACTTCTGTTCTATCCCCCCCATCTTGGTAAAGCTGTGCAGCTTCTGTCCCTTCCCCTCGTCTTGGTAAAGCTGTGCAGCTTCAGTCCTCCGCCCGCCCCCCATCTTGGTAAAGCTGTGCAGCTTCTGTTCTCTCTCCCCCCCATCTTGGTAAAGCTGTGCAGCTTGTCCTCCACCCCCCTCCCCCATCTTGGTAAAGCTGTGCAGCTTCTGTCCAAGCTGTGCAACTTCTGTTCTCTCCCCCCCATCTTGGTAAAGCTGTGCAGCTTCTGTCCAAGCTATGCAGCTTCTCTCCTCCGCCCCCCCCCCCCCATCTTGGTACAGCTGTGCAGCTTCTATCCCTTCCCCATCTTGGTAAAGCTGTGCAGCTTCTGTCCAAGCTGTGCAGCTTTTGTTCTCTCCCCCCCATCTTTGTAAAGCTGTGCAACTTCTGGCCTTGCCTCAGTTCTGGAACTCTACCATAAACCGCCAATGACACTGTGGATCACCCGACAGTTCTTACGCTACTCATCTTAATCACAGGACTCAGAATTTTCCAACTTGGTAAAGCTGTGCAGCTTATTAACTGCCCCCATCTTGGTACAGCTTGTGACCTTCCATCATCTTGGGAAAGCTGTGCAGCTTCTGTCCCCCCCCCCATTCTTGGCAAAGCTGTGCCGCTTCTGCCCCCCCCCTCCCCATCCTGGTAAAGCTGTGCAGCTTCTGTCCTCCCCCCGCCCCCTCTTGTTAAAGCTGTGCAGCTTCTGTCCAAGCTGTGCAGCTTCTGTCCTCCGCCCCCCCCCCCCCATCTTGGTAAAGCTGTGCAGCTTCTGTCCAAGCTGTGCAACTTCTGTTCCCTCCCCCCCATCTTGTTAAAGCTGTGCAGCTTCTGTCCTCCCCCCCCCCCCCCATCTTGGTAAAGCTGTGCAGCTTCTGTCCAAGCTGTGCAGCTTCTGTCCTCCGCCCCCCCCCCCCATCTTGGTAAAGCTGTGCAGCTTCTGTCCAAGCTGTGCGACTTCTGTTCCCTCCCCCCCATCTTGGTAAAGCTGTGCAGCTTCTGTCCCTTCCCCTCGTCTTGGTAAAGCTATGCAGCTTCTGTCCAAGCTGTGCAGCTTCTGTCCTCCGCCCCCCCCCCCCCCCCCCCATCTTGGTAAAGCTGTGCCGCTTCTGTCCAACTTCTGTCCTCCCCCCACCCCATCTTGTTAAATCTATGCAGCTTCTGTCCAAGCTGTGCAGCTTGCCCTCCTCCCCCCCCCCCCGCCCCCCATCTTGGTAAAGCTGTGTCGCATCTGTCCAAGCTGTGCAACTTCTGTCCTCCTCCCCTCCCCCCATCTTGGTAAAGCTGTGCAGCTTCTGTCCAAGCTATGCAGCTGCTCTCCTCCGCCCCCCCCCCCCCATCTTGGTAAAGCTGTGCAGCTTCTATCCCTTCCCCATCTTGGTAAAGCTGTGCAGCTTCTGTCCAAGCTGTGCAGCTTCTGTTCTCTCCCCCCCCCCCATCTTTGTAAAGCTGTGCAACTTCTGGCCTTGCCTCAGTTCTGGAACTCTACCATAAACAGCCAATGACACTGTGGATCAAGTTGATTTCACTGAAGAGCATTACCATGCCCCTTCCACGCATTCGATGCTGTAATACAACCTCACCCTTCAGCACAGTGCAGAGGGCACCTTGTGGTGGAGAATGTAAAAGGTTCCCAATCCACAGAGCAGATTCAAGAGGGTGAAAGGAAGCAGATAGTGATAAAGATGCTTTAGGTGAGCATGCACAGGGGCATCCCAGGACCAGTCAAATTTCACATTCCAATATCAGAATAATTGCTGCCTCCACTTTAGAATACTAAACGTGTGACCGAATTTAGCCAGTCACATGTTGGGCTCAATATCAACAAAAGCAAAGCACCGTCACAGATGAACCAAGAAAGTGAACTAAACTGCACCATCTCAAGGTCTTCAATGAAAACCGTTAAGTTTCTAAAAGTCCATGACAACAACCACATCAAGAATGCATACGCGCAAATGCAGAAAGAAAACACTGCAACAAAAGTAACTATGAAATACACAGGGAAGAGGCAAAACAAAGGAGTCACTGCTAAAATCCAAGCTTGGAGTTAGAGGACACTAAACAGCTGGATACTTTTAGCACTGGAGCTTAAGGCAAAGCCCTCAGGGAGCCCTAATCTGTTTATGGTCAATGAATGCGGGAGACGGGGGGGGGGGGGGGGGGGGTGATTTTGCTTTACACCGTGATTTTAGTATATGGTATGGTCTGTGGTACACTTCTCGTGAGAAAGGATGCAAAGACTCTTGATAAAGGGTGGAGAGGACGGTGGGTAGACCGGATGAAGATTAGACATACCCTGGAAGATAAATAGAGAGAGACAATGGCCCAAGTGTCATGACAGACCTTCTGGGTCCTAGGAATAACCAAGTAATCTGTAGATTGGGGTTAGCTCTGAACCATATCCAGGCAGGAGGCCACAGTGCCGATTTGACCTGGATCTGAGGTAATTCGCGTGAAACAAAACTGTCTATTAAATCTGGCACCCGCGCCGGTCAGTGCATATGGGTCAACACAGCTACCGAAAATAGTGGGGATCAAGACTTATCAGGGCTGTAACTTTAAAAGTATTTTTGAACAGAAGCTAAAGTCAGTGTTTCCATGACAACAGGCTGGCAGAGCTTCCAGAGAACAGCCCCATCCCCTAAGATCAGAGCCTCTCCTAGCACAGAATTGTGGAGGAGACGAGAAGGGCAGACTTCAGGCTTGCATGCTCTAAAACCCACAGCGGAGAGGAAACCCTGGATTTAAGCTCCCCAAAGTACTAGTGATTGAATACATGCTTATCTGTGTCCAAAGAACAGAACGCTTGATGGGTCAAATCCAACCCTAAATCCACAGTTTTCCTACCCAACTCCTCTGAAGCATACAAGTGACTAAAGCATGGCCTGTTAATAAATCCCAAAAATTAATATGGTCTGTCTCGGACCAGTAACCACAGGCTAAGTACATGCATCACAGGAGGCAGATTGCAAAAATTGCTTTCAAGGTGGCACATGCCAGGTGAGATTACCAACCCCAGTGCTGGTTCAGTGTGTGCACGGAGTTTTATTCTCTTTTTACATTTTACCGTTTGGATTTTATAATTTGGGTCAGGACTCAAATTATTAAATCCAAACGGTAAAAGTCAGAGTATGTAAGGGACTGGCTCAGGTCATCGTGCCTGACTTGGGAGACATGATAAAGTCTCTCCGCTCCAACCCAGGAAGCCAGGACCCACCGGACAGGCCAGAAGCAGCCGCAAGGGACATGTGGCTACCCTGGCATGCGCCAGGACATCTGTGTACTCTGCCCGCTGGCACTAGATCGCCTGCAGGCCATCTGTTATTGCACTCTGGTACTTGTACAGTCATCTCCTTGAAGAGGAAAAGCAACAACAAAAAATTAAAAATGAATCCATGATGAATAAAGGTAGATGATTAATGAACTGGCACAGGACAAGAAAGGTCTGTTCTAGTGAGAGCTGGCATGCACGGGAAAAGAACGCAACTAACTTAGTTTGTGGACAGCCATTTTCACCATCACCATTCACCAAAAGCACCCCGAAGGGCCAGGACACAAATAAACAGTGCCGGGGTTAAAAGCATAAGCAATGCATTATATAACTGCACAGAGTAACACCACATGAAGTGATGTCACATTACCTTTAGTCACTCATTAACAGGAATGGTCATTTACCGGTCCGAGAAGAGATTCAATAGGTGAAGGATGGATATATTAATTTAAGTCAAGAACAACAAAGGAGTGACGAGAGATATAAAAGAAACCAACCCAAGATTATCTTGCTCGGATACATGGTTTCAAAATATAAAGAAAAAACGAAAAGGAGAAAAGGAAGTACACAACATCAGGGTGTATGACTAAATGAAAAGCAACTTTTATTAAAAAGTAGAACCCTCACTCATCAGCATAGTTGATGACATGCTTCATCATAGGGTTCCACCAATGTCTCCTTGGTGTGCTGCCACGCCTGAATTACAGCAGAGCTGGTATCTAGAGGACGTGTAGGAAGGTGCTCAGAGAAATAAGCGGATTAAAAGATGGCGGACTGAACTCCAAAACAACTTTAATGAAGAGTCAGACCAAGATTGTTAAAAACAAGTGATTGACACTTTTGGCTATAAATTTGAGCCAAATGTATCCTGTGGAATATATAGATCGACATGTTTCAGCTTTTAATCGCTAGCTCAGCAAAGCTTTCATCAGGGCCAGAATTAAGAATAAAAATAAAAACTCCCCAGGCGGTATACGCACTCTAAGGCGTACCTAACCTTGGGGATGTCTGTGCATTGTGCATGTAGAGGTAAACTCACGGTTTTACCCGATGTAGGTAGTCTCAGAATTTCCAAGGCCTACAGTTTTGAAATGTTGTATTATAGTACTACATGGGCACTGCGGAAGGGGATCTCTTCACGGCAAGGAAGTTTGTGTCATTGGCGGCTCCCCACAGGCATCCTACAGACTGCACTTCTGCGGCCCGAACCATATACACCCTGATGTTGTGTACTTACTTTTCGTTTTTTCTTTATATTTTGAAACTATATATCCGAGCAAGATCTTGGGTTGGTTTCTTTTATATCTCTTGTCACTACTTTGTTGTTCTTGTGTTATTAATTGGGGAATAGGAGTGTCCTTTATCCCTACCTCTCTTGTTGAAGTATATTAATTTAAGATCATGTATACAATGCATGTATTCACATCTACATCACATACGCTTTGTCTTAATTCCAAAGAGAGGATGTTTTGGAAACAAACCCCACATTTAAATAATGTATGCAAACAGTAATTTACTCGTTACCAAACAGCGAAGAAAAGTGCATACTGCAATAGAATTAAGAATACGTTAGTCAGGAAATGCACAGGTTGCTTACGGAGCCCTACGTTTCATGTGATTATGTACATGTTTAACTCAAGCTGATGATGTGAAATCAAGGGCGTTAACTAGGGATACCTGAAAAAGAAAAGTTCTGTTTTATCTGGGTTGTGAAATGGCCTCTTGACAGAAGGAGAACTTCACAAAACAAATACACTCACATATAAACACGTGACAAGAACAGGTTGCATTTTAGCTTCACTTTTGTAAACTGCTTGCACGTGTTTTGGGATAATGGAGTTTAGAACTGACTGGGAGTGACATACACGCATGCATATGCACGCACACAAACATATATACTCACACGGGGTACTTAGAAATTGGATTGAAAAAGTGAAGTTTTTACCAAATAAATAAAAACGCTTGGGTTAAGAGTTAATAACTAGGACTCGTGCATTTGATCCCTGGCCGTGTTTCCAAAAGCACAAAAGGGTCAGATTACCACATTCTTAAAGAAGGAGAGGGTCAAAGGTCGCAGCCCTTTCCTGATAACCTCCTGCTGGGCCATTCTCAAGTATAAGGAGGATGCTGTCCGAGCCCTCCCCACCCCCGCCCCTGCTCCTCAGGCCACATTGTGTTTGTGTACAACGGCAAACAGCAAGAGCACCTCTGGGGGGCGGGTGGAAGCGACGAGACAATCAGACTTCAGTTCCTACTAAAAGGACACCCCCTTCCCCCGCGAGCCTCGGTAAGCCTTGAGCAAAAGGCACCAACTTTTTAAGATTAGCGTGGGGGAGGGGAGGGCTACTCCACCCCACCCCCGACTTGTGCCCTGATACAGGCGTAACTGTAAGAAGGCAACACTGGACATTACAAGGCTCCAAAAAATATACGGGTGAATGAAATAAATTAAAAAAAATGCTTCCGCACAAATATATCATAAGCCCTGTGGGCCGGAGTCCCATCTTTAAAAAGGTAAAAATGCAAAGTTGGTACATTAGCCCGTCCACTCAATCCGTGGCAAGTGTAAAGACAAGAGAAACTCATTTAACGTTGATAATAGAAGCGCATTTATGCTGTCCCTGAGTCCCTAGTTCCAGGCCTGGCATAGCTGGAAGACACCATCTGCACATCCCTAGAACCCCCATCCCTGGGAGCCTTCGTCCTCGGCCTCCATCACTGGGAGCCTTAGTCCTCGACCTCCATTGGCGTAACCAGCCAGACCGCAGCACAGCACGGTCCATGGGCGCAGAACCAACAAAATGCCTGGGGTGGAGGAATTGGACCAGAGTCCCTTCTGAGCCTCCTGGAGTACTAATGTGGACCCCTATACCACCTCTAACTTCCTGTGTGCTGCTGCAAAGCCACCGGAGAATAAGAAGTATAAACTACAAAATAGTAAAGTGCCATCGTGGCTAGTGTATAAGATAAAAAAAAAAAACAGCAAAAGCTCCATGGCCACTATGTTTTTTTAGGCGCCCCCTGCTGGCGCTATTTAAGGCCAAGGCTCTTAATTCTTGGTCCCACCTCAGGCTGCTTTATCTCATCATCTCCACTTACCGAGTCTTACTCCACTCATGCAGGTTCTTTTTCATTCTCACTCTTTCTTCTGTTGCCAGGTCTTTCTATCCCTCCCCCTTTTGCCTCTCTCAACTAAGGGTCAAAGTCTGATGAAAAATAAGTCGAGTGTCTCAAAAAAGAGTGCTGGTACCCATCACTCGCACAACATGTCCAAATGAAGCACGCCCACTGTAAACCCGTTCTGTCCCAGCTGCGGGCTCCCTAACTCCTGAAAAAGGAGTAGCAGGGACAGCTTGTAGTTCCAAAGGGCAGGCCGGGGCAGGGCAACTACCCCAATGCAAGTCAGTTACACCTACTGTACATGAGGACATACTTTTCCACGTCCACGCCTCGTCAGGGGTAGTAAGCGCTATATAAATGCAATTTAAACTTCTATTTTCTTAGTTGTTGTGAACATTGGTGGACCCCCACCTCCCACCATCAAAGCTTTTAACCCTTGTAAATTATTAACGACACACCGAGCTGGCCACACGGCCCCGGGCTCTCAAGGTGCACACCACCACCCGTCTCAAGTCTACGGCAAAACAACAGCTCCGTTACTTATTCACAGAGAGCAGCCAAGAGCATCCTTCCGCCACTTTGGTCACTCTCCCTCCATTTAGTGGTTGTAAAGTACCCACAGAGGCTCATGAAAAATATCTTTCAAAACACCCTTTAAACTTGTGAATTTTGCAAGTGATTGTACAGAAAGCTTCACTGACCTTGCAGTAAATAAACAGGGCGATGCAAGGGTGCCAGTCAGGGATGGACCAAAAAAAGGCTAGGAGGGGCTGGATCACATTTGAATAAAATAAGAGGAAAAGAAAAAAAAGGAATCTAATCCCATAAAATGGGATTACACCCAAAAAAGACACAGCTAATTTACAATCGGATTACACATTGCGGTTTTAAACAGTGTAAAGAAATGGCGACATAACACAAGCAGACTAGAGTGCTTACCTCGCAGGGCTCCCGAGTACGCCGCGATGAGGGTCTTCATGGCGAGCCCCTGGCTGCTCCGGTGTAGGGCTGTTCATGCAAAGGAGAAGGGTACGACTCTGTTGCCACCGGCACAGCTTCTTCCCTGACCTAGCAGCCGACGCGTCTGCCTTTATATCAACTCTGGGGAGGAGGGGCGCACCAAACTCGGGCGGGGTGAATCGGTTGGAGGGGGAGCGGTGTTCCGCCAGCTCTTTCCTCGGTTCACAGACAGTCTCTGAAGGGCACAGTTTACTTCAGCTTGGCATCGACTGTGGGCGTGCGTGATGTGGAAATGCCGTCTGTGGCGCCTGGCAGCGCCTCAGCGGCGAGCCGTCCCCTCAGCCGCAGTCACTGTGGTATGTCCCAGCAGGGACTTGGCACACCTGCAGGGTGCAGGGCCAGCGAGATTGGGCTCCGCGTGCGCTGTGCGTGACCAAACGAGGTGGAAGCGTGGACTGGTCCAGCCCACCTAGTGGCACGCATTGACCTCCATCTACCGTGTGTAGCATCTGTGAATGTTTGTAAACACACCAAGTAATGAAAAACCAAATTGCTAGCTAGGGCAATTAGGAGATGGTTGTATCTCAAGAGACTGTTAATTACTTGTCACACCTCTTCAAGTGAGTTAATCCGCGACATGTTAACCCCTTACTTGTAAAATCGTACAATTTTAAAGTGTAATCTTTACTTGTGAAATCGCTAACACCTGGCTCGCTCCCTTTTAAACTCACGTAATGTTCCTGTAGATGTGAGGCAGTAGTACAAGCTAGTTAAATCCCCTTTTCACATACATTCTACAACAGGTGGCTACTAATCCGATCACTGGATACATTATTCAGGGCCCTCTGTGGGAAGGAAGTGACATTAATTGACTAATAAATCTCTGGCATAATTGAAGCCAGAAGCAGATTTCCTAGTATAGCTATCAGTAAACTATAAAAACATAAATATTTACCCTAATAAAATAAGTAAATATATTGTAAAACTCTCTTAAGTAGAAATGCCTCATAATAATATTATTCGGTAGAAAGGTTGTTCCAAAACTGATATCTTTTCTCTAATGTTAACTGTTTCAAGATTAGAGCACTATTAGGTATTCTAAATGAGGTAACTTGCACCCAGGGTACAGACCGCGACTTGGATGAGTGGGCCACAATATTTGACACGGCCCAGTGCTTAACTTGTAAAACAATAGGTGCCAGGGCCCTCGTCAGGAGATGACCCCAGCTTGCACAACCAATTGCCACTGCCAGCACTGTCAATGACAGTACAAACACAACCACTAGCCACCGCACTGCTACAAGTGTGACAATTCCGACTGTTCGAGCCTCACCCAAAGCTATAAGAATGGCTTTTTGAGGCAGGTATTAGTTGTTTTAATGTCTGTTTGATTAATAAACAACTGTTATTGTGCTCATCTCTGGATTACACAAACAGCGCCACCATGAGGCAGCTGTCCTAAGTGCTGGTGCTAACAATGAAGTGCAGGTGCCCAGCACCAGGAAGCTACCGGCTCAAATTAAGCACTGCTGAGACCCCTGTTGTTCTCGAGCGATCCAAATCCTATTTATTTATCTCCTTGGCCGCGCCTGGCCTTGGAGTGCGTACTGCATCACATCATGACAGAAGAGGCCTGGAGGCACTCTACAGGTATGTATGCTGTATTTATGTAGCACAAACCTAGCCCAAAAGCAGAGAGACTATGTACAGGGTCAAAGGCAAACATAATGTGGTCTGATCCAGGATGGCGTCCCACCGTAAGGTCCATTCCCTGTAGGGAGATGGTCAACTTCAACATTTTGGGATTTTCACCCCTCATTTACATGAGCAATCTGAGGGACCTGTGGTCTGTCTGAACACGGAAGTGAGTCCCACACAGGCATGGTCTCAGCTTCTTCAGTGCCCAGACAACAGCAAAGGCCTCCCTTTTAATCACACTCCACCTGTATTCCCTCTGATTCTGCTAATGAAGGATACTGGTTGTTCTAGATCCTCCTCATTTTACTGTGTTAAGACAGCTCCTGTGCCATTCTCTGAAGTGTCTGTCTGCACTATGAACTCCTTAGGGAAATCAGGAGCCCAGGGTACTGGTGCTGTACTTGTGGCCTCCTTGAGGGTATCAGAGGCTTTCTGACAAACCTCTGTCCAGATCACCTTTCTTGGTTATGGGAGGGCGGGATTTTTGATCTCCTGTTCACCACTTAGGATCTAAACCCCGTTCAGGTCGACTGAATCTTTATTGCCTGTCATTGAGGAAAGAAAGTGCATCCAATACCAGGTTAGTTTCCAATAATGGGCTCGACTCTGAAAAAAACACATACTACTTCTAAGTTTCAAAGATTTATTATAGAGTCATAGATAACTGCAAATACAGGCATCTCAAAACGAGATTCAAAAGATATAGAGGCACTAATACAAACATATTTTCTCTAAAGAATCTCAGGCGACTGAAGAGCATCACTAGCATTAATTCAAAGCCCATCAGGGTTATAAGAATAGACACAATTTGTAGTCTATCTGTCATTTACAAAGGAAGGAAGGAATCAGGTTAGGCTGTCCCTACTCTGTACTAGATGGTATCCCTACTTAACAAAATCCCAACCTATCAAAAGGTGTCAGCTGTGAATGACTTCCTAAGAAGTTCACCCACTCTTAGTCTCAGGTGAAAACCTATGATCTCCAGTCATGATCCCTCTCTGCCTACCCATCCACTCTCTGAAGGGTCCACAGGCGTCTGCTCTCCTCTCTTCCCCGGGGTGCTGTCCCTAATACAAAACACAATTACAATTGAAACGCCCCTCACGAGACGCCCCTCACGTGGTGTCGATTCTGGCTTTTTCCATGATGATCTTACTCTGGGCCTCGTGTTTAGCGTTGACCTTGCTTCTCAGGCTCTTCTCCGGCCCGCTGATACCCCCTAAACATTCCTGAATCCTCCTCCATGTCTGTACCAGTCTACTCGAACAGAGCTCTATTCATTAAACCTTTGATTGGAACCCCCCTCGCACCTGCAGACAGACATCCACAGCTAGGATCCCAATTCTCATAAGCTTCTAACAGAAGTTTGCAACTTATTTCTCAACACATCTCGACATGTATCAGCACGTGCAAACCAGAAGAAAACCCTTTTCTCTCTTCAGGCCTACAACCCTTCTCGCAGAGGTTTTATTTCTCTTCATATTCTCTCGAGAACTAAAATAACATGTAATGTAATGTAATGTAATGTAAGGATTTATTTGTACCGCGCAACTATCGCTCCAAAGAGCATCTTGGCGCCCACTTGAGTAGCTGATAAGATAGGAATCTTACACTAGAGATCTGGCAATAGTGTCTGGGAGAGTGAAGATCCAGGTTTTTAGTTGCTTCCTGAATTCAGTTTCTCTGTCCAGCGCTCTTATACAGGGAGGGAGGGTGTTCCATGCTTTTGCACCTAATATCGCAAAGGACTTGCCTCCACGAGTCTTAAGCCTGAATGGTTGAACTACCAGAAGATTGGCATTGGACGAGCGGAGAATTCGAGTTGGGCGATATCTGGTGAATTTTTTCCGCAGATACAGTGGTCCACGTTGATGAAATGCTCTGAAGGTGATGAGCTCATGTGGTGATAGTCCTGTTCTTCTGTCTGGGGTACTACGGATGCTCATAAGAACTAGTGGCAAGGCATCAAGCCAACTCTGAGACGTTGATGAACACATCTTGGCAATTCGGGACTTTATGGTGCCGTTTATCTGCTCCACAATTCCCGAAGCTTCTGGTCGATAGCTACAATGCAATTTCTGGTCTATGTTCAGGGCTGCACAAATCATCTTCACAAGCTCGCTGTTGAAATGTGTTCCCCTATCTGATTCCAAAGAGGCCGGTACCCCGAAGCGCGAAATGAGCTCCCTAAGCAATAACTTGGCTACTGTGAGGGTGTCACACCTGCGTGTAGGGTATGCCTCGACCCATCTGGAAAATATGCAAACAATCACCAGCACGTATCGAAGGCGGTTGCACCTTGGCATTTCGATGAAATCAATTTGCATCCGATTGAATGGACCTCCAGACCTCCCTATGTGACTCAATGCAACTGGTGTTCTTTTCCCTATATTCAGCTGCTGACAGGTCACACAACGCTGGCACACTGCTTCTGCTGCTACTCTGAACTTGGGGTTGTACCAGGTTTGTCTGAATACTCTCAGCATAGCGTCTCTCCCTAGGTGTACTGGACCATGTATTTGTCTTGCCATTGGGCTCACCAACTTGTTTGGCAACACTGCCCTTCCATCTGCTGAGACCCAAAAGTCGGTCTCGCCTATCACACATCCTGCAGTTTCCCATGTTATTTTCTCAAAATCGGGTGCATTTTCTTGCATACTTTTTAACTCGTCCCAAGTATCTACAGTTTCCAATATCATAGCTAATTCAGTCCTTACACTGATTCCACCTGTAGGAGAGTAGGGTCTGCAATCCTATGATCACCCAGATTTTTTGCTTTTGTTTCACTGGTTTACGACTTTCTCTGGCTGTGGGCCTGCCAATCAGACCCACGGCCTGGCTGTTCTCTCTCTAAATTACAACGTGTACCCTAGGTGCACCTACGAATTGGTACTGGGCCACCTTATCAGACCCTGTAACTCAGGGCATAGGTGTACCCAGGGCCTACCAGGGGCTGAAGCATGTATTATGCCACCCCTGGCTGGCCTCCTAAATTTGACACAACTGGCTGCATGACAGCTGGGGCAAAGTCGTGTAATCACCCTTTGTTGTAGGTGTAGTATACCTATACCTAACCCTAAAATGGACACACAGATTCCTATCAGTCACTCCTATGGCAGGCCTTGACAATCCTGAAGGCAGAGTGCTTGGAATCGTGTGAAATGGTGCTCTGGCATGAGCCGAGCCCGTTTGCAGCTTGCGGAACCAAGTCCTAATAGCTGTTCCATGATAACGCATACCATATACTCTTAAGTGCATTATAATCCTCGCGGTTAAATGCTATCTTTGGTATTGCTTTATCAAAACATGTCGAGTAAGGTGTCATACGAATTGGAATACTAAACCCTCGCCAATTCTGGCAACGGGGTTAGCATTCCACCCTTCTAGAGGGACACGAAATGTATGTGACTGTGAACCCCGGTTAAAAGTTAAACGAAGCCTCAGCTCCACAAAATGGATGCTGCCACCACAGACACGAGTCTGACCTCCTGCTGCTGGGAGTCCTTCCAGCGAGGAGAGCCTGGACAAAGGGTTTCCTGTCAGGGGCGGTGCTAGCACCATCCCAGACAGGGTTTTGTGTATCCTGGGTAGGCAGGGCTTTACAGGAAGGTGACTGCTGAGTGGCACCCCGGTGCTCACTACGCATCTGCCGGCTAGAACCAGTTCCAGGGGCACCCCAGCCCCTGGCCTGGGGAAAGTCCGGCATGGGAGAGGGGTGTAACCACCCCTCTCCTAGTCCCACCCATAAGCAGGACCTAGTCACCGGGTCAGCCCCCTTTTTTAGTATAAAGATGGGAGCGGGCCCCCTGTTCAAATTAGATCATCTTTGGAATCAAGACACGACTTTCTGCGAAAGGACTTCAAGATTTCCTTCTTCAAGATTCTCCCTTGTGGCTAAGGAGTAGTCACCCTGCATCCGCAGGCACCATCCTAAGAACACTGCGGTCTGCTGCAAGTCCTTCTTCACGAATCCGACGACCCAGCTCGACGAGACCCGGCTTCCCTGGCACCTCTGACCTCTACTCACCTCTACAGCAAAGCTGAGAACCGTGAGTGCGACGAGACCTCGAGGGACCGACGATCGCCAAGACTGCACGACTTCTTTGCAACAAGCCCACCGTGTGCTCCACTGGTGAGTGCTTTGGGGACCGAGAAGCCCCAACCCTGAGCAGCTCCAGCACCGAAGATCAGCCCTCCAGCATCTCCACGATCTGCGTGGGGCCCTTCTGCTGTTGCGTGCTCACCGCGCTGTGTGGCTACTAGCCGGCTGGCTTGTGGCCTTCTTCACGACGCCCGACGACATCACTGCTGCTGGTCTGGTTGCTTCAGACTGGCCCTTGCTTCCTTCTTCAAGAGAGGCACCCCGGACCCTCCTGGTCCACTCCAGACGCCATTTTGAGTCCACCGCGTGGGCTTGAATTTGCCAAGGCTTTGTTGCCCAATCCTGGGTCCAGCGACGCCGACAGCTTCATCCATCGTGGGACAGCTCGCTCCTCCATCCTGGTCGCCGACAACGCCTCCTGGTCCGTGAGATCTGCGAACACAGCGTCACCCACTCACCTAGTCGAGGTGGCTACCATCCGGTGCCCTCCTGGTGCCCACTGACTACTGGCTAGTAGTCTCGAACTTGGTCCCCTCTGCTTTCAGGTGTCATCTTCCTTCGATCCAGGCTTGGATCCATCGAACTTTCTTCACTGGTCGCCTGCCAGCAAATTCTTTCTTCCAGGCTCCTGGTCTGGCAACGAGGATCCCGACGTCTTTTGAGACCTATGCAGCTGCAGCCCCTGGGCTAGGTAACTTCGGCATTTCGGTGCCACAGCATAGCCTCACTATCTAAGGGTCCGGATCCACCTTCGTTTTCTCCCTACCAGGTCGGGTTCGCCCGAGAACACTAACTTTGTCATTACTAGCTACCATAGACTTTGTCCCGCATCACGCGTGAGAGTGCACACTCTGCAGCCGAGTCCCCTAGGCCTCCTAGAAGTAATCTGAAGATTCTATAGTCAAGTCCTAGCGATTCCTAAGCCTATTAGTACTGTACTTACCTGCTAGTAATTTCGCATTCCACTTTCAGAGTATATGGTTTTCCGTGCCCCTCTGGCATTTGTATATACTGTGCTAACTTAAGTATTTTCGTAAGAGTTTTGTTTTGTGCTTAGTACCCTGTCCTCATAATGAGTACAGGGCTGTTGTGATTCTTAATAAATATCTTGTTTATTTTCATAACACTTGTGTGGTGTCCTTTCACTTGGTGTTCAAGGGGTATATGTGTGGTAAACAGCTGGCTTAACACGCCCTCTCGAGTCTTTAGCCTTAGACTGCTCGTATCCACGCTACTAGGATAGCTGGTCTATAAGGTTGACTTACAACCAATCACCATAAGGGTTGCTGGACTGATACATAGTGGTCACTAGAATAGTGAACACTGCATATCAGGCCACCTTCTCACATTGGTGAGCAGCGGTTGGGATTTGAGCTTGCTGTTGTTTTACCACACGTATCCTAAGAATATCTTGTTGAAAGATCACATAAGTACTGTTAGGTACATATAACTTAGCTTAGAATACTCTGAGTTCTACTGAACCAGCTGTTGTAGCTCATCAAGGCTTAGCACACCTTGGCTGCAACTCTTAGCAAGGGATCAGTAGGCAAACAAATAGTGTAGGTAGGTGCATCACTTACACCACACTAGAATCAGCATGTCAGACAAAGGTGGAAACACTGAGTCTCCCCTTCTGTCAGTAGACCTTCCACAGGTCACCTCCAGATATGCTGGTCTCAGTTTCCAGGAGATGAAACAGTTGTGTACCTCCAGAAAACTGAGACAGGGGTCTAACCCCACCATTCCCATTCTGTTGGGTCTCTTAGAGACTTATGATGCCAAGAAGGCTGCTGGCACAGAGTCTTCTCAGCCAGATGGGAACATGCCTCCCCTAGAGGGAACCCTGGGGGACTCTGACCTAATCCACCTCACAGTTGAGTCTGATGAGGGGGAGGAGGATGAGGATCTCTCAGGGGATGAGGCAGACAAGGGACAGGTAGAAGTCAGCAGACTAACCAGGTCCAACTTAAGCAGGCATGAGAGTGGTACTAGGGCTACCCTAGGGCCCCTCTCAGGCCAGCTTAACATTGGGAATGGACGAGTTAGATCTCTATCAAGAGGCTCTAACAGATCCATTCAAACCAATGGCTCTCAGCACTCTGCTCTGAGGAGGATGACCTCCCCTCAGAGGAGAATCTATGAAGCTAAGGAAAGGGAAGTCAATCTGAGGATTGAAAGGGAAGAACTTGCCCTGGCCAAAGAAAGACTTGCCTTTGCTAGAGAGCAAGAATTGAGTAGGTCCAAACCCACTGGTGGCAGCATTGTACCTAGCAATAGGGAAAGGAGTTTTGATACAAAACACCTGAGTAAGATAGTGCCCTCCTTTAAGCAAGGAGATGACATCCACAAATGGATTACTGCTTTGGAGAGGGCCTGCACTGTACAGTGTGTCCCCCAAAGTCAGTGGGCAGCTATCTTGTGGCTCTCCTTTGAAGGTAAAGCTAGAGACAAGCTCCTCACTACTAGAGTAGAGGATGCTAACAATTACCAAATCCTGAAAAATACACTGATTGATGGGTTTGGCCTAACCACTGAGCAGTACAGGGTGCTGTTCAGGGATACCCAGAAAACTCAGTCTCAGGATTGGTCTGATTTTGTAGATTGTGCCACTAAGGCTTTGGAGGGCTGGTTGCTGGGCAGTAAGGTTACTGATTACACAGGATTGTATAATTTGATCATGAGAGAACAAATTTTAAACAATTGTCAGAACCAGTTGTTGCATCAGCATCTTGTTGACTCGGATCTGACCTCTCCCCAAGAATTGGGAAAGAAGGCAGACAGATGGGTCAGAACAAGAGTTAAGCAGAACCAGGGCCAGAATCAAGGTGGTCAGAAGAAAGCAGACCAGAAGGGTAAAGATTCTAAGGGGGAACAAAATGACCAGAAGTCTTCGACAGGTCCCCAACAACCCAAAGAGGGTGGGGGTCAGCCTCCCCAGAAAAAGAAGAATCAAGAAGGCCAATCTAAAAGGTGGTGCCAATACTGTAAAAGTAAAACTCACTGGTTTAGTGAGTGCACCAAGAAAGGAGGAGGGCAGACTCCTGCCACTGCAGCCCCTAAGGCACCTGTGCCCCCTAGTACAGTCAGCAGTGGTAGTGCACCTCCCAAGGGTTTAGTTGGGTTAACCTTGGGTTCTGAGGGGAGTGACAACTTAGTTGGCACTCTGACTCAGGCTGTCCTTGTCTGTACAGGGGATGTGGATATGTCCCCTGATATAAGTCCCAATACTTTGGGCAAATACAGACAGACACCTTTAATAAATGGAAAAATGGCTCAGGCCTATAGGGACACTTGTGCCAGTGTCACCATGGTGACACCTAACTTTGTGGACCCTGGACAAATCATGCCAGGTACAGATTTCCTGGTGACCAATGCAAGCAATGTCACTACCAGTCATAGTATGGCAATTGTAGCTTTCTCCTGGGGAGGGGTAACTGGCCAAAAGAAGGTTGTAGTTAGTGCAGACCTCCCAGTGGATTGTTTGTTGGGCAATGATTTGGAGTCATCTCAATGGTCAGAAGTGGAGCAGAGGACTCACATAGAAATGTTAGGCTTGCCAGCACATGTGCTTGCTGTGACTAGGTCACAGGCCAGAAGATGCCCCACTGAACAGGTGCTGGATCCTGGAACAATGGACCAGACACCTTCCAAGAAGAAGAGCAGTAGGGTTAAGGCATTGCCTTCCCCCTTGCCCCAGGTTGAGGATCAGGTCTCTGAGGAGGCTGACCTACAGGAATTGAGGGAAACTGAGCCTAGAGAGTTTGAACTTGATCAAGTTGAATTCTTGGGTTCAGGGGGACCCTCAAGGGAAGACCTGGGGAAGGACCAGTTAGACTGCCCTTCTCTTGAACCCCTCAGACAGCAGGCTGCTGCTGAGGCTGCTGGGAACGCCACAGGTACCCACAAGGTATACTGGGAAGATGGACTCCTGTACACTGAGGCAAGAGACCCCAAGCCTGGCATGACCAGGAGGCTGGTTGTACCCTTGTCTCAGAGAAGCTTCCTCCTTACCTTGGCCCATGAGATTCCCTTAGCAGGTCACTTAGGCCAGACAAAGACTTGGGACAGGCTTGTCTCACACTTTCACTGGCCTCATATGAATGAGGATACCAAGGAGTTTTGTCGCTCCTGTGTCACTTGCCAAGCCAGTGGTAAGTCAGGTGGCACAACAAAGGCCCCCCTTATACCAATGCCTGTGGTGGGGGTGCCCTTTGAAAGAGTGGGGATTGACATTGTTGGTCCAATGGAACCCCAGACAGCATCAGGGCACAAGTTTATACTGGTGGTAGTGGATCATGCCACCAGGTATCCTGAAGCTATTCCCCTTAGGACCACCACAGCCCCTGTGGTGGCAAGAGCCCTAGTTGGAGTGTTCTCCAGAGTGGGCTTCCCTAAGGAGGTTGTCTCTGACAGAGGTGCAAACTTCATGTCAAGCTACTTAACTGCTATGTGGAAGGAATGTGGTGTCAACTACAAGTTCACCATTCATGGACTACCTGAAAAGCTCAGGCGTAGATGGGATGTCCTGATTCCCTGCCTTCTGTTTGCTTACAGAGAGGTCCCACAAAAGGGGGTTGGCTACAGCCCTTTTGAACTTTTGTATGGGCATCCTGTGAGAGGCCCCCTGTGTTTGGTGAAGGAAGGATGGGAGAGACCTCTCAAAAAGCCTGCAACCAACATAGTGGACTATGTACTTGGTCTCCGCTCCAGGATGGCTGAGTATATGGAGAAGGCATCTGAAAACCTTAAGGCCAGTCAAGAACTCCAAAAAGCTTGGCATGACCAAAAGGCTGTCCTGACTGTTTACCAGCCTGGACAGAAGGTGTGGGTGTTGGAGCCAGTGGCCCCAGCAGCACTCAAAGACAAATGGTCTGGGCCCCACACAATTCTTGAGCAAAAGGGAGAGGTCACCTATCTGGTGGACCTTGGAACTCCCAGGAGCCCCCACAGGGTACTCCATGTCAACAGGCTCAAAGCATATGTTGGCAGGAAGGACATGAGCTTGCTCATGGCCATAGATGAGGGACAGGAGGAAGAGAATGACCCTCTCCCAGACCTGCTCACTCAGAATCCTGATGATGGATCAGTAGATGGTGTTGTCTTTTGTGGCAGCCTCTCTGACCATCAACAGAAAGACTGTAAACAGGTTCTTCAGTCTTTCAGACATATGTTTTCTCTGACACCCAGTCAGACCAATTGGTGTACCCATGAGGTTGACACTGGTGACAGCCTGCCAGTCAAGAGTAAAATCTACAGGCAGCCTGATCATGTTAGAGACTGCATAAAAACTGAAGTGCAGAAAATGTTGGAGTTGGGAGTCATTGAACCCTCAGATAGCCATTGGGCTAGTCCAGTAGTTCTAGTGCCAAAGCCTCACACCCAGGGTGGTAAGAAAGAGATGAGGTTTTGCGTAGACTACAGGGGTCTCAATGCAGTCACTAAGACTGATGCCCACCCAGTACCAAGGGCAGATGAGCTTATAGATAGATTGGCTTCTGCCAACTACTTAAGTACATTTGACCTGACAGCTGGGTATTGGCAAATCAGGTTAGCTGAGGATGCCAAGCCCAAGACAGCATTTTCAACCCCTGGTGGGCATTATCAATTTGTGGTAATGCCCTTTGGTCTGAAAAATGCACCTGCCACCTTCCAAAGGTTGGTGAATCATGTTCTCACTGGGCTGGATGACTTCTGTGCAGCATATCTAGATGATATTGCTGTCTTTAGCTCCTCCTGGGAGGATCACCTGGTCCACCTGAGGAAAGTGTTAG
The DNA here is from genome assembly GCF_964263255.1 of Lissotriton vulgaris. Taxonomy (NCBI): domain Eukaryota; kingdom Metazoa; phylum Chordata; class Amphibia; order Caudata; family Salamandridae; genus Lissotriton; species Lissotriton vulgaris. The sequence goes on along the minus strand of NC_141696.1, from coordinate 152,060,314 downwards.
AGGCTCTGCAAGCAGCAGGTCTCACTATCAAGGCTACCAAGTGCCAGATAGGGCAGACACAGGTTGTATACCTGGGCCACCTTGTAGGTAGAGGCCAAGTTCAACCACTGGAGAGCAAAATACAGTCAATCAGGGACTGGGCTCCTCCAACCACCCAGACTCAGGTTCGAGCTTTCTTGGGCCTGACTGGTTACTACAGAAAGTTTGTCAGGAACTATGGATCAATTGTGACTCCATTAAATGAACTGACAAGTAAGAAAATGCAAAAAAAGGTTCAGTGGACAGCAAGCTGTCAAAAAGCATTCGATGACCTAAAGCAGGCCATGTGCACAGCACCTATCCTCAAGAGTCCAGACTACTCCAAACCATTCATTGTCCAAACAGATGCTTCTGAGTTGGGTGTGGGAGCTGTTCTATCTCAACTGAATTTTGATGGTCAAGACCAGCCCATTGCTTTTATAAGCAGAAGGCTGACCCCCAGAGAGAAGAATTGGTCAGCTATTGAGAGGGAGGCCTTTGCTGTGGTCTGGGCCGTGAAGAAGCTGAGGCCATACTTGTTTGGCACTCACTTCAAGATTCAGACCGACCATAAGCCCCTCTTGTGGCTAAATCAGATGAAGGGTGAAAACCCCAAACTACTTAGGTGGTCAATTTCCCTACAGGGGATGGACTTTACAGTGGAACATAGACCTGGTACTGATCATGGGAATGCCGATGGGCTCTCCAGATATTTCCACTTAGAACAAGAAGACTCACCTGGTCAAGGTTAGCTTACTGTCCCAAAGTTTTGGGGGGGGGGGGTCATGTAGGAGAGTAGGGTCTGCAATCCTATGATCACCCAGATTTTTTGCTTTTGTTTCACTGGTTTACGACTTTCTCTGGCTGTGGGCCTGCCAATCAGACCCACAGCCTGGCTGTTCTCTCTCTAAATTACAACGTGTACCCTAGGTGCACTTACCAATTGGTACTGGGCCACCTTATCAGACCCTGTAACTCAGGGCATAGGTGTACCCAGGGCCTACCAGGGGCTGAAGCATGTATTATGCCACCCCTGACTGGCCTCCTAAATTTGACACAACTTACTGCATGACAGCTGGGGCAAAGTCGTGTAATCACCCTTTGTTGTAGGTGTAGTATACCTATACCTAACCCTAAAATGGACACACAGATTCCTATCAGTCACTCCTATGGCAGGCCTTGACAATCCTGAAGGTAGAGTGCTTGGAATCGTGTGAAATGGTGCTCTGGCATGAGCTGAGCCCGTTTGCAGCTTGCGGAACCAAGTCCTAATAGCTGTTCCATGATAACGCATACCATATACTCTTAAGTGCATTATAATCCTCGCGGTTAAATGCTATCTTTGGTATTGCTTTATCAAAACATGTCGAGTAAGGTGTCATACGAATTGGAATACTAACCCCTCGCCAATTCTGGCGACGGGGTTAGCATTCCACCCTTCTAGAGGGACACGACATGTATGTGACTGTGAACCCCGGTTAAAAGTTAAACGAAGCCTCAGCTCCACAAAATGGATGCTGCCACCACAGACACGAGTCTGACCTCCTGCTGCTGGGAGTCCTTCCAGCGAGAAGAGCCTGGACAAAGGGTTTCCTGTCAGGGGCGGTGCTAGCACCATCCCAGACAGGGTTTTGTGTATCCTGGGTAGGCAGGGCTTTACAGGAAGGTGACTGCTGAGTGGCACCCCGGTGCTCACTACGCATCTGCCGGCTAGAACCAGTTCCAGGGGCACCCCAGCCCCTGGCCTGGGGAAAGTCCAGCATGGGAGAGGGGTGTAACCACCCCCCTCCTAGTCCCACCCATAGGCAGGACCTAGTCACCGGGTCAGCCCCCTTTTTTAGTATAAAGATGGGAGCGGGCCCCCTGTTCAAATTAGATCATCTTTGGAATCAAGACACGACTTTCTGCGAAAGGACTTCAAGATTTCCTTCTTCAAGATTCTCCCTTGTGGCTAAGGAGTAGTCACCCTGCATCCGCAGGCACCATCCTAAGAACACTGCGGTCTGCTGCAAGTCCTTCTTCATGAATCCGACGACCCAGCTCGACGAGACCCGGCTTCCCTGGCACCTCTGACCTCTACTCACCTCTACAGCAAAGCTGAGAACCGTGAGTGCGACGCGACCTCGAGGGACCGACGATCGCCAAGACTGCACGACATCTTTGCAACAAGCCCACCGTGTGCTCCACTGGTGAGTGCTTTGGGGACCGAGAAGCCCCAACCCTGAGCAGCTCCAGCACCAAAGATCAGCCCTCCAGCATCTCCACGATCTGCGTGGGGCCCTTCTGCTTTTGCGTGCTCACTGCGCTGTGTGGCTACTAGCCGGCTGGCTTGTGGCCTTCTTCACGACGCCCGACGACATCACTGCTGCTGGTCTGGTTGCTCCAGACTGGCCCTTGCTTCCTTCTTCAAGAGAGGCACCCCGGACCCTCCTGGTCCACTCCAGACGCCATTTTGAGTCCACCGCGTGGGCTTGAATTTGCCAAAGCTTTGTTGCCCAATCCTGGGTCCAGCGACGCCGACAGCTTCATCCATCGTGGGACAGCTCGCTCCTCCATCCTGGTCGCCGACAACGCCTCCTGGTCCGTGAGATCTGCGAACACAGCGTCACCCACTCACCTAGTCGAGGTGGCTACCATCCGGTGCCCTCCTGGTGCCCACTGACTACTGGCTAGTAGTCTCGAACTTGGTCCCCTCTGCTTTCAGGTGTCATCTTCCTTCGATCCAGGCTTGGATCCATCGAACTTTCTTCACTGGTCGCCTTCCAGCAACTTCTTTCTTCCAGGCTCCTGGTCCGGCAACGAGGATTCCCGACGTCTTTTGAGACCTATGCAGCTGCAGCCCCTGGGCTAGGTAACTTCGGCATTTCGGTGCCCCAGCATAGCCTCACTATCCAAGGGTCCGGATCCACCTTCGTTTTCTCCCTACCAGGTCGGGTTCGCCCGAGAACACTAACTTTGTCATTACTAGCTACCATAGACTTTGTCCCGCATCACGCGTGAGAGTGCACACTCTGCACCCGAGTCCCCTAGGCCTCCTAGAAGTAATCTGAAGATTCTATAGTCAAGTCCTAGCGATTCCTAAGCCTATTAGTACTGTACTTACCTGCTAGTAATTTCGCATTCCACTTTCAGAGTATATGGTTTTCCGTGCCCCTCGGGCATTTGTATATACTGTGCTAACTTAAGTATTTTCGTAAGAGTTTTGTTTTGTGCTTAGTACCCTGTCCTCATAAAGAGTACAGGGCTGTTGTGATTCTTAATAAATATCTTGTTTATTTTCATAACACTTGTGTGGTGTCCTTTCACTTGGTGTTCATGGGGTATATGTGTGGTAAACAGCTGGCTTAACACGCCCTCTCGAGTCTTTAGCCTTAGAGTGCTCGTATCCACGCTACTAGGATAGCTGGTCTATAAGGTTGACTTACAACCAATCACCATAAGGGTTGCTGGGCTGATACATAGTGGTCACTAGAATAGTGAACACTGCATATCAGGCCACCTTCTCACACCACCCACTTCCACCTCCGTGAAAGAGTATCCTTGCTCGGCACAGTATCGTGCCACTTCGTCAGCATATCTATTGCCCTGTGACACGAAGTCTGTGTTTTTGGTATGTGCTGCACATTTCACAACGGCAATAGCTGCCGGACATTGCAAGGCTTCCAACAGTAAACGTACAAACTCCCCATTTCGAATGGGTGATCCTGAAGAGGTCATGTAACCCCTTTGAGACCACAGTTGCCCGTAATCATGAACTACCCCGAAACCATATTGGCTATCAGTGTAGATGGTGACTCGAATTTGGTTGCTTGCCAGACAGGCACGCGTCAATGCAATAATTTCAGCTACCTGAGTGGAGTGTACTCCTTCCAGGCATGCGGCTTCCACAACTCCAGTAATTGTACAAACAGCATAAGCTGCTCTCAACTGACCGACATCGTCTCTTACACATGAGCCATCGACAAAGAAAACTTCATCAGGGTCCGTCAGTGGCTCATCCACGATGTCGGGTCTCGGTTTGGTGCATAGTTCAGTCACATCGAGGCAATCATGGTCTGTACATACATCATCATCAATGTCACTTGGGAGTGGCATCAATGTAGCAGGGTTCAAAACAGAGCATCTCCTGAGGGTCACGTTCTCTGCAGCAAGAATGACTTGCTCATAGCGCGTGAGCCTGCTATTGGTCAGATGCTGTGTTTTGGTCCTGGTCATCAACAGTTCAACAGAATGTGGCACATACACCTCTAACTGGTGTCCCATTACGATACCCTCACACTTTTCAATGCTGACACCCGTTGCAGCAACGGATTTGAGACATCCGGGCAACGCTGCGGCTACTGGGTCTAAGGTAGCCGAGAAATAGGCGACTGGTCTACGGGCATTCCCATGGATTTGGACTAGGACTGCCAAAGCACAACCCTCTCTTTCACAACAGTAAAGCAAGAACGTTTTATCATAATCTGGCATTCCCAGAGCAGGAGCACGACACAGGTCCTCTCTCAGCTGCAGGAACGCCATCAAACAATCTTTGTCCCATGGTACCGGATCACTCACCTCCTTGTGCGTCAGTTTTTGCAAGGGTTTTGATTTCAGTGAAAAGTTCGCTATCCACTGTCGGCAACAACCCACCATCCCTAGGAACATCCTGACCTCTCTCTGTGTTTTAGGCGCGTTCATTTTCATGATCGCCTCTATTCTGTCTGGTGACACCTTCCGTTTTCCTTTTTCAATCCTGTGCCCCAAATACTGCACTTCCGTCAGGCAGTACTGTAATTTGCTTGGAGACACCTTGTGCCCATTTGCAGCTAGGTGGTTTAGCAAAGCAATGGAGTCCACCCTACAGGCGTCCTCTGTTTCTGACGCTACAAGTAGGTCGTCTATGTACTGGACCAGAACCGAATTCTGGGGCAGTACTAGACTTTCAAGATTTTTCTTCAAAAGCTGGTTAAAGATCGATGGGCTCTCTTTATACCCCTGTGGGATACGACACCATGTTAATACGCGACCTTCCAGCTTAAAAGCGAAAAGAAAGTGGCTATCCTCGTCCAAAGGGATCGAAAAGAAAGCCTGGCAAAGGTCTATCACTGTGAACCATTCGGCTTGGAACGGTATCTGAAACAATATCACTGATGGATTCGGTACCACTGGACAACATGAGACAACAATGTTATAAATTTTTCGAAGGTCCTGCACTATTCTGAATTTCCCATTTGTTTTCTGCAAACCCATAATCGGGGAGTTACATGGACTACCCACGATTTCTTTCAGTATTCCCTGCTTAATCATGGACTCAATCACGGGTTTTATACCTGCAATCGTCTCTGGGGTCAATTTGTATTGGGGCGTTCTTGGAAACTCGGCATTCGGTTTTACTATAATTTTCACTGGGTCTACCCCCTTGACTAGTCCAATCTCTTCCCCAGTAAAATCCCACACTTCTGGTGTCACGGTCTCCCTTAGGTCCCAAGGGAGCTCATCCACTGTCAAAGTGGGATACAGCTCCACGCACGTTCTTGAGTTCGCGACCTTAAAGTCAGCGTCATCATCATTAGTCAGTACCTCCACTCCCTGCGGTGTGCAGTATATTGTACAATTTAACTTGCACAATAAATCCCTTCCCAATAGACATACAGGACTAGAATCACAAACCACAAACTGATGTTCATCGCTGTATTTCCCTATTTTCACTAGCACTGGTTCTGTCAATGGGCTTGTCATTCTCCTGTTTGCGACCCCCACCACTTGAATCGTTTCTCCGGACATGGGCAGGCCTGGAACTACGGCTGATCTTATCGTGGATCGAGTGGCCCCTGTGTCTACTAAGAAAGTCGTGGGGCGCCCTGCCACTTCAGCCTCAACGTATGGTCCCCTTTGATCCACTTCTAAGACGGCCCGAGGGTACAGTCTTCTCTCTCCACTTTCTGTCCTGTTAGAGGATCAACGTAGTAACACTCTTCCCCTCCTACAAAATGAGGCATCTGTCTATAGGTCTTTCCCCCTGTCGCTATTCGGGGTGCTTGAGGGAACTGGGCTCGTGGTGCTGGGGTCCCCCCTTTGACCACCTTTCCTTGGTAGGCTGTTGCCCCGTTCCCTGGAGTGTTTTGAACCCCTTCCTCCTCTATCTCTAGTTCTCCAATTTCAACGTTATAGGGACACTCGCGTTTCCAATGTCCCACCTCGTTACATTGGTGGCACCGGGTCGTCTTTTTCAATGTCGCAATATCTACCCTAGGTCTGAAGTTGGAGTTCTCCTCATTACCTTTGTTCTGGTTATTCGGTCTCCTGCCCCCAGTCCCTGTTCCCTGTTGCTGTTGTCCACCCTTACCAGCTGACTGCATCTGTACCACCATCAGTTTTTCCTTTAGCTTCTTGGCTTTTGAATCTATCTCATCGCTGCAGTACCTAGCATATCTCAGAATTTCGTCCAAGGGTTTGTTTTGCCAACAAATCAAGTGTTGCTGAATCATTAAACAAATATCTGGTCTTAAGCCCAAAACGAATTTAGACACAAACTGCCCTATGTCTTTAGGATCCATTACGTCCAACCCGCTATATTGTTTAAACGCCTTCAGCAACCTCTCATAATATTCGTGGACTGTCTCCTTGGGTTCCTGCCTAGTTCGATCTATTTTGACCCAATCTATGTCCTGCATTGGCACCTTATCCTTCAGCCAAGTCATCACCCTCTCATATTTTGCCATTACTGTCTCAGACGGTCCATTAGTCCGTGCATCTCTCTCTGGTTCTGATGTGGGCCATTCAGCACTGACCTTACATGCTGACCACAAGTCTCCTGGTACCACAATGTCAAACAGGGTGTTCAGGTCAATCCAGAGTACTTTGGAGATTTTTACGAACCTCTCTACCTGCTTGTACCATTCCAATGGATTCTCCCTCAATTTAGGAGAGGAATTGGTAAAGGCAGCTAAGTCCCCCCTACTCCAGGGCACATGCACATAGCTCCCGTTTGCAACCTCACGCAAAGGGTATGCCTCTATCTTCTGCAGCCCTCCCTCTGGGGACATCCCAAGTGTGCTTCTCCTGATGGTCCCTTTCTTGGACCATCTTTCTTCCCATTTATCCAGCGCTCTCCATGTCCTTATTCCAGTGATCAGTTCCCTTATGTGTGTTTTTAATCCTATTGTTCTCCTCTCATCTAGGTCCTGATCTGAATAATGTAGCCTGTGGTTACCCTGTAATGCTTTGGTCCTTGACAAGTCTACCATGTATTTTCCTGCCAGTTCGACTAATTTCTCATGTGCTGCTCTCGCTTTCCTAGTGATGTCCTTTGCCATGAACAGTATTTCATCCTGCTCATACATGTCCATTCTCTCCAAAGGCAAGGTACCATCTACCATGTCATCCAGATCTGATCTTAAACTGGCGACATCAAGTCTCTTTGCTTTTATCTCGGCTCGCAGTATGTCTTTCTTAGGGTGTTCATTGATATCTCTCCCATCCCAGCTCCGAGTCCTACGCCTAGGCTCAGGGGTGTTAAGGAGAGTCCTCCCTTGTTCCCATCTTTCTAAGTCCCATGCTCGGCCATCTTCCCTTGGAGGGTGGTGAAACACTGCCCTGTTTCCCCCAATTTCATTTTGTCCATTCTCTCTGCTTTCCCTAGTCCCATGATAGGATTCTCTGCTGTTCTCCACCCTGTCGCTATTCCCTCGTTGCCTAGTGTCACTCAATATCTGGTAAGCTCCTTCTCGGCTCCCCATGTCCCCCGGATTCCGTTCATGTTCGTGATCACAGGGGTCATGGCGAGACCTCTCGCGACTCTCGTTTTGTCCACTATTGCCAGACGCATGATGTGTGCACTTAAAGCTGTCCCGGTACTCCTGCGTTCTCCTATCCCCTTCACTGTGGATAGGACGGGACACCCCCCCACACTCCGGGCCTGTGCTCCTGTTTTCCAGTACTGGTCTACCTTCACTCCGGGTACGGCAAGTATCTCCTCTATTTTCCTGACCCTTCCCGACCCACTCCGGACAGCTTTCGTCAGCCCCGCAGTGAGTCCGGATCCTGCTACCCTGGCTTTCCCTTTCAGCTTCCGCTGCTATCAGGTTCTTGTGAGCCTCTACAGTCGCATCCCATTCCTTCAGGTACTCTCTTAACTCCTGGAAGGATTTCGGCTCTGATCCCCTCAGGTCTACCGGCCATCTCAGGCCCCCCTGATCTCTCGTGGGATCTACTGCTGTATGTACTGGGGTGCTCCAATCCCTCGGTCCTGGCAACGGTCCTGGGGAATTGATTGCATCATTCCTCCTTTCTATTTCTGCTCTCTCAGGGTCATAAATCAATACTATAGGACCAATAGTAACAGGTGCTTGCAGGGCGTCTGGTAGTACATAGGATGTGGCACGCACCGTTTCTGGCACCTTTTGTACCACGAACCTTCCAACTACCTTCTGCACCGGACTAGAATGTTGCAATTCTTTCTTTGCAGTGGGATCCCAATCTGTAATAGGAAGCGGTCTATACTCCCCTATGCCAGACCCCCCTTCTCCACTGTTCTCGGCACTTTCTGTCTCTCTATTGTACGGGGTGGCCTATCTGTTAGCAACCTATTTATCAGGCTGTCCTCTGTCTCGCTCTCATCATCTTCCTCTAATGGGCTCTTGTTTCCCGCCACCTCTATCACTGGGTACAGTTTGTTTACTTCAAGGTTATGCACTCTCCATCTTTTAGCATCCGCATCCCATTTGGCATCCTGCACTGCTCTTACCGATCGTTTCACCCTTTCTTGACGCCTGTTCTGGTTCCTATCGTGCGCCGCCCTAAGCCATGCATTCAGGGCTTCAAACTGGGTCGGTCTAGGCAGAGGTTTCATTGAGGTCATAACTGCTTTTAATCGATGTAATACCTCTAATCTGAACGTCCCATACTTTGGAAACGTCAGCTCCTCATTCCCTTCCGTAATCTTACACCACTCTGAAATCCACAATATAGTATGCAATCCAACATTCGTCGCCATATACTGAGCCGGCGTACCCTCCGGCGGGGCCTCTTCCCCATCATAAGATTTCCGCATCTCTCTTTTAAACATCGCTCTTAACCATTTAAAACACTTCATGATCAATTGTACAATTTCCTGCTTCGCTATTCTGTTTACTTCCTGGTGACAATCCGCCAATCCTAGCGCGGCTTTGCTAGCTGGCCTATCTTAGCGCGGTCTCACCCGTACCGGCCAATCCTAGCGCGGCACTTTCTGACGTCACTCGTCTCCCCTTCGCAGCAGTTCCCCTCCTTTCTCAGCTCGTCTCTCGGTCACGCATGCGTCCCATTCATACATCGAAAAATGACTACTTCCGACCAAGCGATCACTTCTCTTGACTGTACGTCCACAGTCTGACTGTAATTGTCACCTCAACTGACGAAATGCCTTTCCAGGCAATCGTCTCTCTGATAGGTTGCTTACACACAGTAACTTCCGACCAGCGTCCGTTACTCACACACTCACTCTTACGTTCCCCCGGTCCTGCGGGCGATCAATGGTACCTCATGACCCCCTTCACTCAGTTGACAATTACTCTGGATGTCCGATACACCCGAACCACTTAAGCTCTCTTCTGAACTTAAGATTTGCACCGGTTGCGCGCGCTCACAACCTGTTCCACAGTCACTCTACAGGCATTCAACTCCGCTTGACATTACAACATAGATACAACACAAACACTGCAATCTAACACGCATGACCCTTTATACTCACTCTCGACCGATACTGCTGCTTTTTTTTCTCACGCCGTCAGCACCCTCTTCGGCGGGCGGTTCTTCTGATCATCGATCTCTAGGGGCCTTAGGGTAATCTAACCTGGCCTAGATCACCTTCCTCAAGAAGGCAACCATCCTCTATAGCTACCAACTGGGAGGGCGGGATTTTTGATCTCCTGTTCACCACTTAGGATCTAAACCCCGTTCAGGTCGACTGAATCTTTATTGCCTGTCATTGAGGAAAGGAAGTGCATCCAATACCAGGTTAGTTTCCAATAATGGGCTCGACTCTGAAAAAACCACATACTACTTCTAAGTTTCAAAGATTTATTATAGAGTCATAGATAACTGCAAATACAGGCATCTCAAAACGAGATTCAAAAGATATAGAGGCACTAATACAAACATATTTTCTCTAAAGAATCTCAGGCGACTGAAGAGCATCACTAGCATTAATTCAAAGCCCATCAGGGTTATAAGAATAGACACAATTTGTAGTCTATCTGTCATTTACAAAGGAAGGAAGGAATCAGGTTAGGTTGTCCCTACTCTGTACTAGATGGTATCCCTACTTAACAAAATCCCAACCTATCAAAAGGTGTCAGCTGTGAATGACTTCCTAAGAAGTTCACCCACTCTTAGTCTCAGGTGAAAACCTATGATCTCCAGTCATGATCCCTCTCTGCCTACTCATCCACTCTCTGAAGGGTCCACAGGCATCTGCTCTCCTCTCTTCCCCGGGGTGCTGTCCCTAATACAAAACACAATTACAATTGAAACGCCCCTCACGAGACGCCCCTCACGTGGTGTCGATTCTGGCTTTTTCCATGATGATCTTCCTCTGGGCCTCGTGTTTAGCGTTGACCTTGCTTCTCAGGCTCTTCTCCGGCCCGCTGATACCCCCTAAACATTCCTGAATCCTCCTCCATGTCTGTACCAGTCTACTCGAACAGAGCTCTATTCATTAAACCTTTGATTGGAACCCCCCTCGCACCTGCAGACAGACATCCGCAGCTAGGATCCCAATTCTCATAAGCTTCTAACAGAAGTTTGCAACTTATTTCTCAACACATCTCGACATGTATCAGCACGTGCAAACCAGAAGAAAACCCTTTTCTCTCTTCAGGCCTACAACCCTTCTCGCAGAGGTTTTATTTCTCTTCATATTCTTTCGAGAACTAAAATAACATGTTAACCTTATTCTTCATTTATGAGAAACACTTCTATGGAATACAAGTCTAACAAATAACATAATTGCTATATAATGTAGTGCATCTATGTCACGAATAAGTGTACATTTCCACTTTCCCTTGCCCTGCCCTGAGGCCTGTTCCATTCTATGCTTTGCAGCATGACATTCCTCCATTAGCAGCTACATAACATGGGTATACATTTAATCACGTCTAATATTTCTAATCATTTCCACACATTTCTATTATAGGGGCTTCTTATTTCTACCAAAACACTCTTGAGTAAGTACGGATACATTGTCTCCTTTCTCAAGTTACACTAGCTAACTTTACGCCATGGCCTTGTACATATGGCGTATACGTACGTTTCATTCAAATTGCGCTCTCTCAGTTACTTCTTTGAACGCAACTCTGTTAAGGTGACAACAATGGTGCCATAACCCTTAACAAACCTCTTATAGTATCCTGTGAGGCCCAGAAAGGCTCTAATCTCTGTCTGAGTTTTAGGCGGTTGCCAGGCCAGGAGAGTAGCAACCCTGGCCTGGGGGGGCTGCACCTTGCCTCGATCCACCATGTGGCCCAGATATACCGGGGAACCTTCCCTTATCTGGCACTTACCTGCATTGATAGGCAGGCCTGCCTGCTGCCAGGCCTGAAGCACCTCCTGGAGGTGGTACTGGTGTTCCTCCCAGCTGGAGAAGTAAACAGCTATGTCATCCAGGTTGGCAGCACAGAATGCCTTCTTCTCAGCCAGGATCGTGTTGGCCAACCTCTGAAAGGTGGCAGGGGCATGATTTAAGCCAAAGGGCATCACTCTAAAGTGGCCCTCTGTGGCCAAGAATGCAGACCTCTCTTTTGCCCCTCATTCAGAGCAATCTGCCAGTACCCTGATGTGAGATTAAAGGTACTCAGGAACTTGGTAGCACTCAGCCTGTCGCTGAGCTCATCAGCTCGAGGGATGGGGTGTGCTTTTATCTTGTGACAGAATTGAGCCCCCTATAGTCCACACAGATCCTAAGTTTTGGAGCAGCACAATGGGGCTGGACTAGGGACTGTTGGAGAGCTCAATTGTCATATAGCTACTTCTTTTCTACATTCTGTGTTAAGTTAGCATGAGTTTATTAAATGTTTGCACGCCGTTTTTCATTCTTGCTTCACTTTTCCACACAACACATAATTGTTGTTTTAGCTTTCAACCCAGAAGAGCTTCGTGATTTACTAGAGAAATAATATGTTATTGCTCTGATATCAGTTTTGTTCTGCACTCTGTCTGCACACCGAGTGCTGAAGGCTACACGGATAACTTAACCCAGTGTTGTTGTAAGGTCTGATCTTCGCACCCTTATAGACATAATACACATGCTGCTGCCAAAATCTGGCTCTAGGCGAGTTTTATATTGTGATGCTGAACGCACAAAAACACACTTGATATGCTTCGCATGCACAGAGCTGGTGGGAGGTGATGTGATCGTCCTGCCACTGAGATTTTAAGGTATGGGCCCGCCCTGCTAAAACCCAAATGAGACCTTCATAGATATAATATACTATGCTAAATAGGGAGAGTGTGAATTAGACATTGTTAATTTCTATTCATTTCAGCATATTAGTATGCTCTCACCATTCGCCTTTTATAGACTGATAACTATGCTGATAACTTTGTTGCTTATAATATGTTTGCTAGTATTATACAAGATACTGCGTTTGAGAACCTTGCATTAGTAAATAAATATTTCAAACGTGCACGTTTCCTCTTTTACTCCACGTTCTGGTTTGTGATGATTATATAACGAAGGAGTGTTCATGTGTTCCACGATTCCTGAGGTATTCTAAGTTCATGTTCTGGTCTGTCTAAGCATTGGGAGTTTGTTATGACCAATGAGACACTGTAGCTTGCTCGGTAAGGGGATTTTGGGTACTGAGGTGAGTTTTGGGCCATCCTAATTCACCGAGGTTCCAGGTCTCTATGCACAGTTCTGTAGGAGAACGGAATTCCCGCTACATGGCGCCCATACGTTATTGGCCTTATATCATGACACTCGAGTAGTATATCATTCAATCCTTAACCCCTTCACTTACGCTTCCGGTAAACGGTGGTGTCGGAAAAACTTACCTATTTTTGAAATAGGTCTTTTCAAGCTTGAATCTTTCTAAAAATGGTTTCCTTGAATTACTACCCAGTTGTGCTACAAAGTTTACTTTGTTTTTTCTAATTCCTGTGCTGTCATGGCCCAACCAGTGGACATTCCGCAGCATAGTCGCATTGCGGTGCGAGATCATTTGCGGGCTTACAATGTGCCTTTGGAGGGCTTGGCTGTGATTATGGTGGTGAGTGTGGAGCATGCTTACCCTTACGAACTCTTTTATTCGTGGGTGACATTTCCGGCGGTGGACGCTAATTCAGGCGTATTCCACACATACACTCCCACGGTTGTACCTAATGAGTATACTCTGTACAGAGCACAAGAAGTTCCTATTGATGTTTGGCTACGTTATAGGGAACAATGGTTCCTAGCTCATTCAAAGTCATCACAATACAGTATAGAACACAATGGAAAGCTATACGTTATGATTTCCTTATCCAGCCGGGCAGGGAATTTATTTCAAAGAAACAATGTCAAATGCACATTACAATATTTACACAAATATAGTATGACACAAGCCTGTGCCGTACCGAAAAAGGAAGAAAAAGAATGAGAGTAGAGTGAAAGGGGTGTTTTTTCAGGCAAAAGAAAGGAGCAGAACAGGGCACTGTAGGAAAATTTGAGAGTAATAACAGTATCGCCTGGAGTAGAACATACACACTCTTATTAATAATAACGTAAATGTATGTCCACTCATGGGTGTCGACGTTTCGATCCCTATTGCTCAATTAATTAAATGGGATCATCATCAGGACTTAGAAATAAATATGCCTGAAAGTAAAAGCCCGGGGTTAGTAGACCATAATGGTCCTTGTGGGGATCCAAAAACAATGAGGGTTTTTGTTATTAAAAAACCGGTGGCCCGTTTCCATTTGGTTCTGCGCACTTGATTCCTCAATGGGTAAGAGGTAAACGGGGTCGCTACGGTAGGGCTTCAATGGCCGTACAGGCTTGGCTCCATCGATGTGGGGCTCGGGCACGAATCGGGAATACGACTCGCGTCTGGTCTGGATCCTCGGTCAGAATGCCGGTTCCTGACCGAGGATCCAGACCAGACGCGAGTCGTATTCCCGATTCGTGCCCGAGCCCCACATCGATGGAGCCAAGCCTGTACGGCCATTGAAGCCCTACCGTAGCGACCCCGTTTACCTCTTACCCATTGAGGAATCAAGTGCGCAGAACCAAATGGAAATGGGCCACCGTTTTTTTAATAACAAAAACCCTCATTGTTTTTGGATCCCCACAAGGACCATTATGGTCTACTAACCCCGGGCTTTTACTTTCAGGCATATTTATTTCTAAGTCCTGATGATGATCCCATTTAATTAATTGAGCAATAGGGATCGAAACGTCGACACCCATGAGTGGACATACATTTACGTTATTATTAATAAGAGTGTGTATGTTCTACTCCAGGCGATACTGTTATTACTCTCAAATTTTCCTACAGTGCCCTGTTCTGCTCCTTTCTTTTGCCTGAAAAAACACCCCTTTCACTCTACTCTCATTCTTTTTCTTCCTTTTTCGGTACGGCACAGGCTTGTGTCATACTATATTTGTATAAATATTGTAATGTGCATTTGACATTGTTTCTTTGAAATAAATTCCCTGCCCGGCTGGGTAAGGAAATCATAACGTATAGCTTTCCATTGTGTTCTATACTGTATTGTGATGACTTTGAATGAGCTAGGAACCTTTGTTCCCTATAACGTAGTTATACCCATGGTTCTTAGCTATCCTCTGGGTTCCCCTTGTTTCTAAAAAATATTGATGTTTGGCAGCATGGAGTTTGGTTTTGTGGCGCCCTACCCCATTCTTTAACCGCTCCGAGGTTAGGTCCTTTGTCCATTCCAGGTGCTAGTTGGCCTGTTTTGGCTGGATTTACTCCTCATCCTCTACACGGCAATTGTAATGTGGCTGAACTACGATGACTAGATGTAGTCGCGATTGCCGTGATTAGAGCCTTAGGGCATTACATGGGTCGCAATCTTCAGGGGGAGCCCCGGGGGGTGCGGCGCTTCCGGCAGGGCAGGGTGGTTTGAAAATCAGCCCTGTCATGGTCAATGCCGTTATGGGCAAGAAGCCCCAGGAAAAGGATGATTTTCCTTTCTGGCTTGCCGAGAAATTTGACCAGTTGGAAGCTGTATTTCCTAATACGACTCCTGGTGAAAAACACCGGATTCTTACGCTCAGTTTGCCGAAGGATTTGGCCCCTGAACTTGTTGACTGTGAGACATGGGGAAAAACTTTTGTGGTGGTCTATGCGCAGTGCTACGAAACCCCTTCTATGTCCGTGCTGTCTTCGGTCCTTAAACGTGTTCAAGATGATCACGGACCGGAATCTGCGGTCGAGTTGGGCATGCGCCTGTGTGGCACCTTTGATGTAGTTTGCGATCTGATCCTTGCTAATGTCAAGGGAGATGCAGTGAACTTTCAGGTTGCTAACGCGTTAGTGGCGCTTGCCGAGGTCAAGAAACCCCGTCAGTTAGCGAGGATTATTGTTGCGGCTTATAAGACCGTTGGTCGCAATATTAGGGGCGTTAAGCCTTTTTCTGCTAAAGATAAAAAGCAGCCCCAGGGACAAACTTTGGAGACTCAGGTTCAGCCCAAGTCCAATAAACAAAATTGGCCTAAAAAACAGAAACAGGGAAAACAACCGCAACAACAACAAACAGGTTTCTCGCCCTGCGTCTCCGTTACCTACGCAGTCGGAACGTGTTTATGTCTTGCGCGACCGCGCGACGATTAAGACTCCTGATAGATTTCAGGCTTCTGACCAACGCTCTCCTCGTTCCTTTCAGGACTCATCGGCTCCGACGACCGGTGGTGGAGGGGGCGGCAGGGGGCGGGGTGGTCAGCAAGGACGTGACCAGCCCCGCCCGAGGAACGGTGCAGAAAAGCAGGAAGGCTCTACGCCTAGGAGACCACAGTTTGCAAAGAAGAAAGTCGCGGCCTTAACAGCGCATCGATATGCCCCAGATAGTGAGAACGCGGCTTCGGAATCTGACGTGGGCTCTGATCTTGCTGGACAGCGCGGCGGAGATTACCATAGTGAGAGAGGCGCTCCGTCCACTACTGAAGGTGATAGCGACTGATACTTATATTGTCATTGAAACAGCTGACACAAGAGTTGCTCCCCCTGATAGACTTTTTGAAATTGTCCTGTTAATTGAAGGTGACATACAGCGAACCATAAAAGGGGTATTTTGGGAAAATCTTTCGTCTACATATGACATTTTGCTTTTGGAGGCTGACTGGCCCCCACCTTTTGTGCTCAGGGGAGGAGGTGATCCTCCCCAGTTTCGCGAACACGGTCTCGAAAGAGAATGTGCAGCATTTTGCAGAAGAGTGGGCTCTTAATCTGGCGCCGGCTGTATACCGCAATCAATGTGGGTGGGATAAATTGTCCCCACGCCACGAGATACCTTTACGGTCTCAGCCGCAGCCTCAACCTCAATATCCTATAAGACGTGAAGCGAAAGCTTCCGTCGCGGCTATCCTTGAACAATTGGAATATTAAGGTGTAATTGAAACGTGTGTGTCACCAATGAATAACCCTCTTTTTACTGTAAACAAGCCTGACGGTTCATATCGTTTGGTTTTGGATTACCGGCATTTAAACTCGCATTGCCTTAACTGTGCAGTACAGAATACTCACGGCTCTGCTCTTGTGAATAGTCTTGTGCGTAAGCGGTTTAAGACCACGCTTGACATTTCTAATGGTTTCTCTGCCCACCAATTGGATGCTATGAGTTCCCAATGGACCAGTTTTACATGCGGCGGTGTCCAAAAACACTTTTGGGGTCTCCTATGGGCTATAAGAATAGTCCTGGGTTTTTTTCCGCCCGCATAGTCCCTCTTTTGGAGAGAATCGACCCGGATGCTTGTTCGTATGTGGCTGATATATATCTCACAGACAACGAACTTTGGGAGCATCTGTGTTGTGTAAACAGAATTATTTGTACCTTTGCAAACTTAGGTTACAAGTTCAACTTTTCAAAATCGCACATTGCAGAGTACACAGTGTTGTTTCTGGGCTACGAGCTTAACAATGAAGGAAAGGGATTGGCTCCTCACTTCCTGGAGAAATGCGCACAGTTGCGCGCTCCGACAACACTGAAAAAATTACAATCTTTACTGGGCTTTTTGAATTTCGGGAGAACTTACATTCCGGAATATGCCCAGCGTATCAAGCCTTTGTATGCTTTGATACAACCATCTTTTTCCAAATCATGCTGGCTGCCTGAGCATTCGGCTATACTGCAGTCTTTGCAGGCTGATCTGCTCGCTTCTAAATTCTTACTGACTCGTGATAATCAGACCAACCTGGTGATAAGAATTATCCCTGGGACGGTAGGTTTCACGTACCTGACTTTTAATGAAGGAGACACAGTACCTATTGCTTACAAGTCACACTTGTACACTTCGGCTGAATTGCGCTTTTCCACTGTGGAGAAAGTTTTGACGGCTGTGCAGATGGCTATTCTTAAAGAACGTGCCCTGTCACAGGAAAAACGCATGTTGGTTGTTACCCCGTGTCCTGCCTTGGAGGCAGTCACAAAAGCCAGTGTACCTAATTCTAAGGCTTTGCACCCTCGGTGGATTCAGTGGGCAGCGTCCTTGTCATCTCAGGATGTCACGTTTATTTTTGACGCCACATTAAGGTCGCAGGAGTACTTACAGTATGAATTAGTTCATCCTGCTCCTTTAGCAATGCAACCCCTGGAGGATTTCCATTGCATTATTTACACCGATGCTTCGGCGCAGGTTGCGCGTGGCTCTAAACACGCCTACGTTTCCGCTTGCGCCATTGTGGTCGGTGCCATGGTGAAAGATGAGTTCAAGTCCAGTGTCGTGCACACGCAGACGCTTGGAGACTGCACCGCACAATTGGCAGAGCTTCGTGCTTTAATGCTTGCATTGGAGTACGCAGATCCTAGGGTGACTACTCTTATTGTAAGTGATTCTTACTACTGTGTCCAGTCTTACAATGAAAATTACATTTTTTGGATTCAGAATGAGTTTCGTGATTCCAAAGGTAGCACAATAAAACATAAAGTGATCTGGGTCCAAGTGGCTGAGCTTAAAGAGCAGTTGCCACTTGTGTTTGTGATTCATACTCTCGGCCATCAGCGGGTGGGAGTCCACGCTGTCGGTAATGCGCTTGCTGATGAAGCAGCGAAATCAGCAGTATTTAAATATTTAGTTGCAGCAGTTACACGGTCCAAAAGTAAAATAGATGATGACATCTTGGCGGCTGTTGCTGACACTGAGAAGGGAGGTAAATATCCTGCTGAGTTCCCTTCGAAGTACACATACCACTTAAGTCCCGATAAGGTTCCTTACGTGAAAATTCCTGATGTTGGCGAACGTTTAATTCCCAACTCGGATCGCAGAGCTACTTTGATTACAGCGGCTCATGAAGGTGTGGCGTCTGCGCATGCGGGCGTCTCGGCCACTGTAACTAAGCTACAACAGAGGTTCTGGTGGCGGGGACTGTACAAACAGACGCGTGATTATGTCCTTCAATGTGACATTTGCCAGCAGATCAAACCTTCGACTGCTGCGCGTCCGCCACAGACACAGTTGTACATTTCTAATAAACCACTAGGATGCGTTTATTTAGATCACTGCGGTCCTTTTTCTTCTGATACTGCGTATAAGTACATCTTAGTAGCAGTTGATTCATGCACACGCTTTGTGTGGGTATGGCCCCATCGCAGCGCTGATTCACGGACTGTCATAAGAGATTTGCGTGTTTTTGTAGGGATTTTTGCCTGTGGTACCTTCCATTTGGATCAGGGTCCGGCTTTTGCCTCTAAGGCGTATAAGGATGCTATGGTTTCGTTGGGGGTCCAAGTCAAGTTTTCGTCTCCGTACAGACCTGAGGGTAACATTGTAGTGGAACGAATGAACCGTGACTTAAAGCAATCTTTGACAGCTCGAGTTATAGGCTCTGGCAGAAACTGGCTGGCCCACCTCAATGGCGTGCAGCGTGCTCTTAATAATCTCCCTAGAAGGTCTCTGGGTGGGCGGACCCCGTACGAAATGCTCTTTGGTATCAAGATGTACGTCCCTGACCTCGACGGTCTAGACTGCGTGGCTCAAGCCACGGCCTTTGACGTAGATGAACATTGTGCTGTTTTACAGGATCTACAAAAGTTGAGAGACAGTCTTGCAAAAGAACATTTGCCCTCCACGTCGGATGATGCCTTGCAGATCCCGGTAGTTGGCTGGCTACCCAAAGTTGGAGAACTGGTTCGAGAGAAGATCGACAACAAGAAAGAATTTGGTCCTTCCTTTCGAGCACCGGTCCCCGTTCTTGGAGTGAAGGGCACAAGAACAGTCGTTTTACCATCACTTCCAGGTCGTAAGGAAAACAGGTTTATCTCAATTGACAATGTCAAGATACACAGGGTGGCCGATTCTTCATAGTATGACACCGGCAGTCTCATGTCCTTCGATTGTGAGAAATTCTGTTTTGGCCATTACTGCAGCTGCTGAGCCAGAAGTGGCCTTAGAGATGCCTGTCATTTCCAATCCTATACTGAACACTTTCCCAGTTAATAACAATGATAACCTCGATTATTCCTTTCCTGCTGATTTATCGATGCCTGATTTACAAACACGTTTGGCCTCAGACTCTAGATTCTCATTTGACTCTGCTTCAGTGACTTCGACAAAACCCTCAAGTTGTGCAATCTATGCCTCGTTATTCCAAAAACATTTTTTGGTTCCCCCTTGGACATATATTTGGCTAATGCTTTTTTCAGTATACCTTTTTATGTTATTTGGTTTTGTGTTTTATTTTTTCCGACTCATGGATGGACACTATGTCGCGGAGAGAACATGCATTCGACATCTTAATGGAACTTTGGCCCCCTTATCCTCTTCACATTCTGCACACAGGCTGAAAAGAGACTTGAACTTTGTTAACATCACAGCATGGCCGGTTCTTAATGGGATTGTGTGGGATGCAGTTACATTTCAAATTCATGGCCCAACTTAAGTGGTTAATGTCTCAAATGTACTTAGAGTGAACATGGGGGATGTAGTTAAACAAAACATACGTTCTGATGATTGGAATGTTCAGGCCGTAGAATCATTATTTACTGATTTAAAATATTATGCTGCCTTTGATGCTGAGGATTTATATTTAGAATCTGCTAATTATGGTGACTTATTTTGCTTTCAACATTATGGTAATCATTTCCTGCATAAAGCAAGTTCCAGAAGGAGTACTGTAAATTACACACAGTGGGAACATTGCCCAGCACCATTACAAGTCTACTCCAGTACATTTTTGAAGAAGTACACTTACTTTACCAACTTTAATCAATCAAGTCCTGAGTCCTTTTATTTTAAGATGACACAGAAGCCCATGTCCAAAGTTAGACTTACCGATACTAAATTGTTGTATTCGAAGTCCTTTCTAGACAGATTAGCTGTAGAAGGCTATGAGCTATGGAAGGAAACCATTGACCTTAAATCGGTTTGGGGTTCTAAAAGTTGGCAGGTACAAAGCACTGAGGCTTTGCACCGTGCATGTCTCATTCCGAATCATATGTTGTTTTTGAATTCTACTATTTCTCAGACAACGTGCTTTGGATTGGCTACTTCAAAAAAGTTAAATACCCCTGCGGTCCCTGATTTGGAAGAATATCCTGGTTGGGATAATTACACAAAATTTTCCATTAGAGAATTGCAGACATTACTAGGTAATGCATCATTTAATGTGTCCAGTTTTGATCCAAAGGGATGGCTGCTATGGCACAGAAGCTCTGAATCTTGACAGCATCACTTTCTGGGTTTAACTGAGGGTTTTACACGAATCAGGCCTGATCCACGTTTTGATCCTGACCACACTGTTACAACATATTCAGTTGGCAAATTATGTCAAAATTGGTTACAACATTCTACATTAGCTGCTGTTAAATTACATCTATCTAAGCTGACTGATGAGGTGGATATTAATGATTTCATTAAAGGCCCGGCAAGTGGTAGATCTAAACGTTGGATTTATGCTGCTTACAATGAAATTTGGAAGCTATCACAGATTGAAGCTGCTAAGCGCCTAAGAGCAATTGATCAAGCAAATTTAGAAAAGGTGCTTGCAGTTGCCGATAACAGTATTAACATGCTTTCTTCCCGCATATACACGTTGAATAACATTGTGTCTTCTGTAGTTGATATTGTAAATGATGAGGTGTCTGTTTTATACCATGACCAAAATCAACTGCGTTCTGTGATGCAGTTTGCATGGACTCTACAGACTCTCAAATCTGGCCGTGTGCCATGGAATTACATGAACGTTTCCTCCCTCTTTGCCCCATTTAATTTGACTGACAAACAGCGCATGCTTTCAATGCGAGATGCATCATTTTCCATGTTACACATTGAGAGGTTGGAATCTTTACCGTTCTCTGTTGCTGAGGCCGCTGATGCAACGTGGCTTATCCACGGATTAATTACATTACCATTCGCGTTGTACAAATTCACTAGTTGTATGCGACATGTGGCAATAGGACGTTATGAACCGTTAGGAGGTGCCTTCCTCCATGAAGCATGGTCTCTTCCCTTCACATATAGGTGCCTGAAAGACGGCAGAGAAGTTTATCTGAATGGAGAAGAATGCACAGAGTCCCCTGACCATTCATTAATATGCAGACACATTCAATTGCATGGTTCCTGCAACCAGGAACGGCCTAATCTGGCCTGTGTTTTGAAAGGGACTCCTGTACCCGCACTTGTTCCCACGTTTACACTTTTGGCAAATGGTAGTTATTTGCTGTTGAATAACGAGGAGTGTTGTGGTCTTATTGTCGGTATCGCTTATGTGGTAACTGTATCTGAACGTGTTGTGTGCTGCAAAAATATAATGTATCCCCCTACGCATGGGAATTCAGATGTTTCCATCTGGCGGCGCATCCCAACCTTGAAAGCAGAGTTCAATGGTATGACTAGAATAAGAGCCCTTTTGTCTCAGAAAGAGGTGGCCCTGAGTTCGGCCCGAGAAACATTCGTCCTTCACATAGCTAACACACGCACAGAAGTGCAAGCGCTTTTAAATACTGATTTACCATTACATTTCAGCGAGTTGGTTTATCAAATCTTTAATGCCTCCTTCAATTCCGGCCTGGCTCACTTTTTTAAATTAGTTTGCAGCGGTCTCGTGACTGCATTTGAAAAAATATTTGGGGTCATCCCTGCCTTTTTTCATTCTATTTTTTCAAGTTTGTTCGGAGGCTTTCCTGTCTTGCTGGCTTTAGCTGCGGGCGTTTTGCTGATATTTTGCTTTATTACAAATGGATGCCCATCCTGCATTAGGAGCAGAAGAGCCCCTCCTGTCACTGCTGCGCAACCGGATGCTTGATTACTATGGCACCCTGCCGCTTGCGACTTCAAGCACGGTGTTTGGATTATCGTTTAGATTTTCCTATTTCACATGTGTCCAGCCTGTGTTTCATTGCCTAAGCTGCGATATCCACTGGGCCCTTGATTTATGTCTCTGCTTGACGGTGTCTCCTGACGTCGACTTTAATCATCTGATGAGCCCCGTAGTTGCTCATGAGTTGGTTTGTTCTGGCGAAACGATTATGGCCTTGGCAGCAATGCATGGACTAATGGGTCGTTGGGATGTAATCGCAGCAGCGCATGAGTTCTTGGCAAGGAGCTTTCTTGAGAACCCACCGAGTTGTCCTCTGATGTTAATAGAGGATCCAGTGATGGAGCAGCACGTATGTTCCTTCCCACTACTTAATTGGATGGCTGAACTGTTTTCGGATGACGACAGTGATTTCATGTTGGAGGCTGTGGCTGCATATTTTGCATATACAGTTCTGTCGTGAGATGCCATGGAATTTATTCTACTTATTTCAGCACATGCATTTTTATATTTTTGGACAGTGCCCTTTTTCATGTGTGAATAATTTTTTATATACGTCCCAGACCTATTGACTTATATTTTCAAAGGTTGAATAAATTACGTTTGGTCATTATAGGCCTGCATATATACGTTTGGAGAATAGATTAGTTCATTATTATTGAACTATGTTTTCAGGTTAAGCCCCTTCCAGGTTCTGCCTTTAGATGATTTTTTGACAGTGCTCTGATCATTGGGGGGGGGGGGGGGGGGGTCATATAGCTACTTCTTTTCTACATACTGTGTTAAGTTAGCATGAGTTTATTAAATGTTTGCACGCCGTTTTTCATTCTTGCTTCACTTTTGCACACGACACATAATTGTTGTTTTAGCTTTCAACCCAGAAGAGCTTTGTGATTTACTAGAGAAATAATATGTTATTGCTCTGATATCAGTTTTGTTCTGCACTCTGTCTGCACACCGAGTGCTGAAGGCTACACGGATAACTTAACCCAGTGTTGTTGTAAGGTCTGATCTTCGCACCCTTATAGACATAATACACATGCTGCTGCCAAAATCTGGCTCTAGGCGAGTTTTATATTGTGATGCTGAACGCACAAAAACACACTTGATATGCTTTGCATGCAAAGAGCTGGTGGGAGGTGATGTGATCGTCCTGCCACTGAGATTTTAAGGTATGGGCCCGCCCTGCTAAAACCCAAATGAGACCTTCACAGATATAATATACTATGCTAAATAGGGAGAGTGTGAATTAGACATTGTTAATTTCTATTCATTTCAGCATATTAGTATGCTCTCACCAACTTACAATATGTTTATAATATGTTTGCTAGTATTATAAGATACTGCGTTTGAGAACCTTGCATTAGTAAATAAATATTTCAAACGTGCACGTGTCCTCTTTTACTCCACGCTCTGGTTTGTGATGATTATATAACAAAAGAGTGTTCATGTGTTCCACGATTCCTGAGGTATTCTAAGTTCATGTTCTGGTCTGTCTAAGCATTGGGAGTTTGTTATGACCAATGAGACACTGTAGCTAGCTCGGTAAGGGGATTTTGGGTACTGAGGTGAGTTTTGGGCCATCCTAATTCACCGAGGTTCCAGGTCTCTATGCACAGTTCTGTAGGAGAACGGAATTCCCGCTACACAATGACCCTTAATGCCAGCATCCTTGATATTGGCCCTCACCTTGTTTGACAGTATGTCAATTGAATTTTTAACATGCGGACTGTCTTCAGTGTCAATGTCATGGACGCACAAGTGTTTGAGTCCCGGTTTGAAGGAGTAGAGAAAGGAATAGGTTCCCTGTCCTCTTCTATCCCTTCATCTGTCACCAGGAGCATGATGACTTGGAACCTCTCAAAGGGCCAGATGTAGGTATCCAAATACCGGTTGGAAACGGCCGAAAATACAGATTTTTGTCGGTTTCCGACCGGTATTTGGATATTGAGATGTAGGGGCATGTTAAATTACAGAATCGGTAATTTTACAGAATTTGTAATTTTTCCGATTCGGTAAAATACTGAATTGGTAAAATTACCGATTCTGTAATTCAACATGTAGGTAGCACTTTAATCAGTGCTACAAGGGTTTAAGAATTCGTTATTTACCACCAACTAGAAGTTGGTGGTAAATAATGAAAACCCTTCAAAAACCATTTTTTTTGCTTTAAAAAACGTGGCATGTTGCAGACATACATGCCCTAAGGGCATGTATGTCAGCAACATGTGCACCCATGCACAATTGAGGGGTGCAACAGTGTGTCAAAGTGACACCTTGTCCCCCTTGCAAATTCGGTAATTTTACAGAATCGGTATTTACCGATTCGGTAATTGGCATTGATTCCTATGGGCCTCAAGGCCCATAGGAATCAATGGCAATTACTGAATCGGTAAATACCGATTCGGTAATTACCGAATCATTCCGATTCGGTAATTTCAAAAGTGAAGTTACCTACATCCCATTTACATACCGAATCGGTATGATTAGGTATTTAAGAGTAGGTAAATCGAGATTACCTACATCTGGCCCCACGTGTGGTTTGAGAGTCACGTGGAGCACCCTTAAGGCATTTCTAGGGGTCTTGATCCACCAGGTAGGTGGACCCTACCCCTTCCACTCCTTCTCCTCATATGCGTCTGTCCAGCAACCTGGAGAGCTCTGGGCTCCACAGACTCCATAACCCACACCTTCTGGCCAGATTGAAACTCTACCAGAGTGGTCTTCTGGTCATACCAGAGTTTCATAACATTTTGACTGGCCTCAAAATTGATTTTTTCCGCCTTCCACAGGCGATGCATCTAGTTGCATAGGGCCAGCATGTAGCTGATCAAATCCTGAGGGGTTTTACTGGGAATTTGCTCCCACCCCTCTCTGACAAGTCTAAGAGGTTACCTAACAGGATGGCCATAGAGGAGTTCGAAGGGGCTAAACGCAAACCCCTTTTGTTTCACCTCCTTGTAGGTAAAGAATAAGAATGGGACGAGGATGTCCCACTTAAGCCTGATGGTCTCAGGTAGGCCCAATATCATGCCTTCCAGGGTCTTGTTGAATTTCTCCACAAGCTGTTTGTTTCGACGTGAGAGGGTGTGGGAAACTTATAAGTTACTCTACACTCATCCTACATGGACTTCATGTTCGTAGTGCCTTTGTCAGACACTAGCTCCTTGGGGCACCCTACATGGTTAAAAATCCCTGTCAGGACCCTGGCTACCTGCAGGTGCAGTCACCAAGCTCAGAGGGATGGTCTCTGGGTAGCGAGTTGTGTGTTCCACCAAGACTAGGATGAACCGGTTGCTTAAAGCTGTCTTGGGGTCTTAAGGTCCTACAATGTCAATGCCCACCCTCTAAAAGTACGTTCCCATGACAGGTAATGGGGTCAGGGGAGCCTTGAACATTTTCCTGAACTTCCCACTGGCCTGGAAGGTGGGACAGGACCTACAAAATGGATCTGAGGTTGTCTTCATCCAGGGCCAATAGATGTGGGCAACAAGCCTGGCAAAGGTCTTGTCTGGCCTCGGATGTCCTGCCAGAGGGATTTAATGTGCCAACCCCAGTAGGAAGGCCCTGTAAAACTGGAGGACCACCAGCACGCGGGTAAACACAGGTCAAGGAACCTTAGGCTCCCTGTATAGAAGTTAATTCTCCCAGTAGATAAGGTGATCTCCAGAGGTGTCACCTGCTGCCTAGGCCTCAGCTTGCTGCCTCCTACCCTCTAGAGTAGGGCACTCTCTCTGGACCTTGCAGAATTCCTCCCTGGTGGGCCCACCCTCAACTTGCCACCCAGAAAGCTCAGGGAGATCACTTAGGGTGGCAGTGCCCTCCCCAGTTGGCTCAGAAGCATACTTCTGAGGTGCCCTGTCAGCCTGGTCGGTGGAACCTTCAGGGTCTGGTTTCCCACCCCCTTGGCCGTACTCTTCTTGGCAGCTGCCTGGGTCATTGTTCCAGGTACCAGGTACCCTTGACTCCATCCCTAGGCAGTCATGGACCTTGTGGTTATGCAGACCCATTCAGGCAATCTCAACCTCTCCAAGTGTGACTGTAGGTCTACCTCCTTCGAGATAATGTGTGCCAGGTCATTGTTTAAAAGGCAATCTACAGGCATGGCTCAAAGCTACTTTTAGAGAACCTGATACCCCCCACCCCAAATCAAGGGGAACCAGAGCTACCGGTAGATGACCCTTACGGTTGTTTGCAACAATGACTTGGTGGAATGTGAAAAGTCTATGGATCGCACACTTCTGACCTCACCAGCGGGTGTAACCCTCGAGCATCATGGTAAATGCAGTCTTTAGGCGGGTGCGCCTTTCGTAGCACTGGACGTGTGACAGGCAAAGTTGCAGCACCAACTCTGTACACCGGTGTCTCGGAATTGTTGTTCCACATCAGCAGAGTGTAGGTTTCTTCAGGGATTACTGGATAGGTCACCAAAGTATTAACAGGTTTGGTACCCCTCGTGGCGCGAAGATGCGGTGTCTGAGCTCGTCAGCTCCAAGGTTCAAGGGAACCATATAAAGTGAAAAGTCTATGGATCGCACACTTCTGACCTCACCAGCGGGTGTAACCCTCGAGCATCATGGTAAATGCAGTCTTTAGGCGTGTGCGCCTTTCGTATCACTGGACGTGTGACAGGCAAAGTTGCAGCACCAACTCTGTACACCGGTGTTTCGGAATTGTTGTTCCTCATCAGCCTAGTGTAGGTTTCTTCAGGGATTACTGGATAGGTCGCCAAAGTATTAACAGGTTTGGTACCCCTCGTGGAGCGAAGATGCGGGGTCCGAGCTCGTCAGCTCCAAGGTTCAAGGGAACCATATAAAGTGAAAAGTCTATGGATCGCACACTTCTGACCTCACCAGCGGGTGTAACCCTCGAGCATCATGGTAAATGCAGTCTTTAGGCGTGTGCGCCTTTCGTAGCACTGGACGTGTGACAGGCAAAGTTGCAGCACCAACTCTGTACACCGGTGTTTCGGAATTGTTGTTCCTCATCAGCAGAGTGTAGGTTTCTTCAGGGATTACTGGATAGGTCGCCAAAGTATTAACAGGTTTGGTACCCCTCATGGCGCGAAGATGCGGTGTCCGAGCTCGTCAGCTCCAAGGTTCAAGGGAACCATATAAAGTGAAAAGTCTATGGATCGCACACTTCTGACCTCACCAGTGGGTGTAACCCTCGAGCTTCATGGTAAATGCAGTCTTTAGGCGTGTGCACCTTTCGTAGCACTGGACGTGTGACAGGCAAAGTTGCAGCACCAACTCTGTATACCGATGTTTCGGAATTGTTGTTCCTCATCAGCAGAGTCTAGGTTTCTTCAGGGATTACTGGATAGGTCGCCAAAGTATTAACAAGTTTGGTACCCCTCGTGGCGCGAAGATGCGGTGTCCGAGCTCGTCAGCTCCAAGGTTCAAGGGAACCATATAAAGTAAAAAGTCTATGGATCGCACACTTCTGACCTCACCAGCGGGTGTAACCCTCGAGCATCATGGTAAATGCAGTCTTTAGACGTGTGCGCCTCTCGTAGCACTGGACGTGTGACAGGCAAAGTTGCAGCACCAACTCTGTACACCGGTGTTTCGGAATTGTTGTTCCTCATCAGCAGAGTGTAGGTTTCTTCAGGGATTACTGGATAGGTCGCCAAAGTATTAACAGGTTTGGTACCCCTCGTGGCGCGTAGATGCGGTGTCCGAGCTCGTCAGCTCCAAGGTTCAAGGGAACCATATAAAGTGAAAAGTCTATGGATCACACACTTCTGACCTCACCAGCGGGTGTAACCCTCGAGCATCATGGTAAACGCAGTCTTTAGGCGTGTGCGCCTTTCGTAGCACTGGACGTGTGACAGGCAAAGTTGCAGCACCAACTCTGTACACCGGTGTTTCGGAATTGTTGTTCCTCATCAGCAGAGTGTAGGTTTCTTCAGGGATTACTGGATAGGTCGCCAAAGTATTAACAGGTTTGGTACCCCTCGTGGCAAGAAGATGCGGTGTCCGAGCTCGTCAGCTCCAAGGTTAAAGGGAACCATATGAAGTGAAAAGTCTATGGATCGCACACTTCTGACCTCACCAGCGGGTGTAACCCTCGAGCATCATGGTAAATGCAGTCTTTAGGCGTGTGCGCCTTTCGTAGCACTGGACGTCTGACAGGCAAAGTTGCAGCACCAACTCTGTACACCGGTGTTTCGGAATTGTTGTTCCTCATCAGCAGAGTGTAGGTTTCTTCAGGGATTACTGGATAGGTCGCCAAAGTATTAACAGGTTTGGTATCCCTCGTGGCGCGAAGATGCGGTGTCCGAGCTCGTCAGCTCCAAGGTTCAAGGGAACCATATAAAGTGAAAAGTCTATGGATGGCACACTTCTGACCTCACCAGCGGGTGTAACCCTTGAGCATCATGGTAAATGAAGTCTTTAGGCGTGTGCGCCTTTCGTAGCACTGGACGTGTGACAGGCAATGTTGCAGCACCAACTCTGTACACCGGTTTTTCGGAATTGTTGTTCCTCATCAGCAGAGTGTAGGTTTCTTCAGGGATTACTGGATAGGTCGCCAAAGTATTAACAGGTTTGGTACCCCTCGTGGCGCGAATATGCGGTGTCCGGGCTCGTCAGCTCCAAGGTTCAAGGGAACCATATAAAGTGAAAAGTCTATGGAACGCACACTTCTGACCTCACCAGCGGGTGTAACCCTCGACCATCATGGTAAATGTAGTCTTTAGGCGTGTGCGCCTTTCGTAGCACTGGACGTGTGACAGGCAAAGTTGCAGCACCAACTCTGTACACCGGTGTTTCAGAATTGTTGTTCCTCATCAGCAGAGTGTAGGTTTCTTCAGGGATTACTGGATAGGTCGCCAAAGTATTAACAGGTTTGGTACCCCTCGTGGCGCGAAGATGCGGTGTCCGAGCTCGTCAGCTCCAAGGTTCAAGGGAACCATATAAAGTGAAAAGTCTATGGATCGCACACTTCTGACCTCACCAGCGGGTGTATCCCTCGAGCATCATGGTAAATGCAGTCTTTAGGCGTGTGCGCCTTTCATAGCACTGGACGTGTGACAGGCAAAGTTGCAGCACCAACTTTGTACACCGGTGTTTCGGAATTGTTGTTCCTCATCAGCAGAGTGTAGGTTTCTTCAGGGATTACTGAATAGGTCGCCAAAGTATTAACAGGTTTGGTACCCCTCGTGGCGCGAAGATGCGGTGTCCGAGCTCGTCAGCTCCAAGGTTCAAGGGAACCATATAAAGTGAAAAGTCTATGGATCGCACACCTCTGACCTCACCAGCGGGTGTAACCCTCGAGCATCATGGTAAATGCAGTCTTTAGGCGTGTGCGCCTTTCGTAGCACTGGACGTGTGACAGGCAAAGTTGCAGCACCAACTCTGTACACCGGTGTTTCGGAATTGTTGTTCCTCATCAGCAGAGTGTAGGTTTCTTCAGGGATTAATGGATAGGTTGCCAAAGTATTAACAGGTTTGGTACCCCTCTTGGCGCGAAGATGCGGTGTCCGAGCTCGTCAGCTCCAAGGTTCAAGGGAACCATATAAAGTGAAAAGTCTATGGATCGCACACTTCTGACCTCACCAGCGGGTGTAACCCTCGAGCATCATGGTAAATGCAGTCTTTAGGCGTGTGCGCCTTTCATAGCACTGGACGTGTGACAGGCAAAGTTGCAGCACCAACTCTGTACACCAGTGTTTCGGAATTTTTGTTCCTCATCAGCAGAGTGTAGGTTTCTTCAGGGATTACTGGATAGGTCGCCAAAGTATTAACAGGTTTGGTATCCCTCGTGGCGCGAAGATGCGGTGTCCGAGCTCGTCAGCTCCAAGGTTCAAGGGAACCATATAAAGTGAAAAGTCTATGGATCGCACACTTCTGACCTCACCAGCGGGTGTAACCCTCGAGCATCATGGTAAATGCAGTCTTTAGGCGTGTGCGCCTTTCGTAGCACTGGACGTGTGACAGGCAAAGTTGCAGCACCAACTCTTTACACCAGTGTTTCGGAATTGTTGTTCCTCATCAGCAGAGTGTAGGTTTCTTCAGGGATTACTGGATAGGTCGCCAAAGTATTAACAGGTTTGGTACCCTCGTGGCGCGAAGATGCGGTGTCCGAGCTCGTCAGCTCCAAGGTTCAAGGGAACCATATAAAGTGAAAAGTCTATGGATCGCACACTTCTGACCTCACCAGCGGGTGTAACCCTCGAGCATCATGGTAAATGCAGTCTTTAGGCGTGTGCGCCTTTCGTAGCACTGGACGTCTGACAGGCAAAGTTGCAGCACCAACTCTGTACAACGGTGTTTCGGAATTGTTGTTCCTCATCAGCAGAGTGTAGGTTTCTTCAGGGATTACTGGATAGGTCGCCAAAGTATTAACAGGTTTGGTACCCCTCGTGGCGTGAAGATGCGGTGTCCGAGCTCGTCAGCTCCAAGGTTCAAGGGAACCATATAAAGTGAAAAGTCTATGGATCGCACACTTCTGACCTCACCAGCGGGTGTAACCCTCGAGCATCATGGTAAATGCAGTCTTTAGGCGTGTGCGCCTTTCGTAGCACTGGACGTGTGACAGGCAAAGTTGCAGCACCAACTCTGTACAACGGTGTTTCGGAATTGTTGTTCCTCATCAGCAGAGTGTAGGTTTCTTCAGGGATTACTGGATAGGTCGCCAAAGTATTAACAAGGGAACCATATAAAGTGAAAAGTCTATCAAAAGTGTGCGACCCATAGACTTTTCACTTTATATGGTTCCCTTGAACCTTGGAGCTGACGAGCTCGGACACCGCATCTTCGCGCCACGAGGGGTACCAAACCTGTTAATACTTTGGCGACCTATCCACTAATCCCTGAAGAAACCTACACTCTGCTGATGAGGAACAACAAATCCGAAACACCGGTGTACAGAGTTGGTGCTGCAACTTTGCCTGTCACACGTCCAGTGCTACAAAAGGCGCACACGCCTAAAGACTGCATTTACCATGATGCTCGAGGGTTACACCCGCTGTGAGGTCAGAAGTGTGCGATCCATAGACTTTTCACTTTATATGGTTCCCTTGAACCTTGGAGCTGACGAGCTCGGACACCGCATCTTTGCGCCACGAGGGGTACCAAACCTGTTAATACTTTGGCGACCTATCCAGTAATCCCTGAAGAAACCTACACTCTGCTGATGAGGAACAACAATTCCGAAACACCGGTGTACAGAGTTGGTGCTGCAACTTTGCCTGTCACACGTCCAGTGCTACGAAAGGCGCACACGCCTAAAGACTGCATTTACCATGATGCTCGAGGGTTACACCCGCAGGTGAGGTCAGAAGTGTGCGACCCATAGACTTTTGACTTGGTGGAATGTGTTAGACAGGACCTGCTCTGTGGATATTATAGATCTCCTTGTGTGGGTTTGACTGAATGAGAACCTCCTGCAGTAATCCATTCATGCATTGCTAATCCCTCTGTTATATTGCCCTCTGTAATGTATATATTAATCTTTGTATTTCTGTCTGTCTCACGTTTATTGTTATGTTTTTCCTTAAGCAGTTGTTGTTTGGCAGTGTATTAGTAATACTACTACACTGGCCACATGATGTACAATGCCTATGTTACATCGCGCTCTAGATGCTGATGGTGCCCTAGATGTTAGGATCAAGGCAACAGAACAATGGCACCTGGAACATACTTTTGTGTGTGGCCTATTAAAACAACGCCTGGCCGCTGACTCAAGCTTCGCATTTAGTTTCCAAAGCGGATCTCATCGGTGTTCCAGTTTTCCGTGCTGGCGAGTTCTTGGGAGGAGCTTCCTGTGGCGGCAAATCTCGGTTAAGCTTCCCAGGTCCACTTCCGCTTCCTACTGCCGCAGCTGTGGCTTGACTAAGAGCAGTGTATCCAGCTAATAACAACGAGGTAATGTGCAGCTCTGCAGCAAGTGCAACACGCCAAGGAGGTAACATGCAGCTCTTGCGCATTTTACTTTGCATATAACAACGTACGAACAGTTGTTTGATATTAGTGAATTCAACTAATAACTTTTACTAGTATTTGTTGTACATTGGAACCTATGCACTCACACCAGCTTCAAAGATGGTGTTGCATGACTGTTCTGTAACCAAGGACACCAGACTGCTATGGATATTGACTGTGTGAGCGCAGGACTGGAGTATTAGGTAACTACCAGTTCATATTTATGCATAATCCAGAGATGTAATTACATTAGTGTTTACTTTATATTTACAATTAGGCCAATGTTTATTTTAGTTGTTTGTACCCCTTGAGTAATGTCCATTTGCTTCTTTCAGTACATTAATCCAAGAACAGCGCACTACCCCAAGAACAACACGTGTATCCTTTCTAAAAGTGGCCTTCCAGTTTCTCACAGGTATTTTCCTTAGTATTTAGATACATAGGTTTGAGAGAGGGGTTGGTTGGTAGCCTAGATAGGCATCTGGGAGAGTTAAGTAATACTGAGCCTTGTTTTTTAAGGGCAACAACAGGAAAGGATTAGGACGGAAGATATCCCGGAAGACCCTCTTTCCTGAGCCTTATCGGTAATTGTAGAAGTCTCTTAACCAGGATCTAAAACTGCACATAGGGCACTAGGAGGTGGGTCCATATTATCTCTGCAGTGTTGAGGTGCTCACTGCTCACTGACAGGTAAGGAGCATCTCAGTCCTGACAAAGGACAACAGCTGACCCTTGCAGTAGTCATGTTGACTCCTGTGTCCCTCAGAGCCTCCACCCGTTGCCCATTGATTGTGATCCTTTGCCTGTACTTACAAGTATTAGCAGGCATATGGGCTTTTGGCACCTTCTCCGTATCCCCCAGGAACACTAGGATCACCTCTGTCTGCTCACCAAAGTTAACTGGGACCCCCTCCTCTCCAAGTGCTACACTTGCCAACCCAGGTGTCTGCCCACCGGTAGGAGGCTGTACCCTCTTGGGACATTTGGTGTCACCCTTAGAGTGCCCATACTTGTAACATTCTGTACATCAAGGGACATACCTCCCTGTCTGTTTGTCAAAGAATCCCTTCTTCTTTGGTTCAGATTGGGACTGGTTACCAATTTTCCTCTGGGAATTATATTGGGGGCCTTTTGAGAACTCCTTACTTTTAAGCCTCACCCCTTTCTTCTGGTGGGACCTTTGCCAACCCGTTTAGGAGGCCCCCAGTTGTCTTTTTGGACACTCTGGTGCTGACACAGAGGTCCCCCTCATCAGCAAGCTTCCTGGGGTCAGTCAGCTTGCAGTCCGCTAGGTGCAGGCGCAGCTCTGTAAAACAAATATTGAGCATGTGCTTCCTGAGAATCAAGTTTTACAGCCACTCATGATTATTGACCTCGCTGCTCCTCACACAGCCCTTCAATGCCTTGCTGGACTAGTCCAAGGAATCCATCCAAGACTAGTTGGTGAGTATGTGGCTGTCCCTGAACCTCTGGCTGTACTTTTCAGGAGCCAGCCCACATTTCCCTAAAATAATGGCTTTCATGTGGGTGTACTTTGTTTGGTCCTCTACTTCTAGGGTCAGAAGAGTGTCCCTCTCCACTGGAGGCATATGCTTCCACGGACTGCCCCCAGTGCTCCTCTCAATTAATCCATCAGGGGTTTGTTCTGCGCGACTACTCACCCTTGAGTGTCTCAAGGCGCTGGGGGGGAGGGGAGGTGAAGGATCCAATTCATCAAGGAGGGGGTCTGTCAAAGAGCCAGGTTTTGAGGTTTCTTGCGAAGATGGTGAGCGATGTTGTCTCTCTGAGGTGGAGCGGAAGGGCGTTCCAGGCTTTGGCCGCAAGGAAGGAAAAGGAGCAGCCTCCTGATCTGGTCTTTCTGGTGTGGGGGACCACGACATAGGAGAGCTGGGCTGATCGTAGGGTCCTTTGGGGTGGGTGGAATTTGGGATCCTCTGGGATCTTGTGTCCTCTCAGGGTCACCTCACAAGTTGAAAACCATTTGTCAATGTAATTTCCCACCACATAACTGGGCACCAGGTCTTTGGGAATATGAACAATCTTATCCCATTCAGACTCTGAGGGTATACTGCCACCAATGCTGCTGGAATCCACTTGCTTTGCCTTCAGTTTCAGATCTTTAAGGCTCTTTTCATGAGGCAAACACTCAAAAGCTAGTTCCTTTTCCATTTTTAATTTGCCCATAGGTAGATGAAACTCCCTCTGCCTTCATGTTCACCACCTCCTCTGGGGACAGGCCATGCGAGGACACATGGCATCATGCTCTGGCAGGGAGTTCCAATTCAGGAGAGGGATCATCCTTCTCCACTGATGGATGCATTTCAGGCTTGATGTCCAGGTCCTAATCGTGCCCATTCTCATCATCCTGTTCCTCTGTGGCTCCTAGTGACTGGTGCACCTCCCACCAGGCCCTCACAGCTTTCTGCAACTCCAACATCTAGGTACCCTTCTTGGTGGGAGAGCCCCCTGTCCTTGCAGAGTTGCTTGAGTTCAGCCACAGTGTAATTTTGCAAGTTGGCCTGCTCAAAAACCATCACTGCAGGTTGCAGGTATATTCACAGACAGTCCGGTAGCAAAGAGAGTAGATTTGGAAAAACATAAACTAGCCAACCAAGGAGAATAAAAAAAAACTTGGATTGGTATAAAATTATTTTTGTGGAGTGGTAATGTAACAAGAAATTATTATATGGCACTGCACAAACCCTGGTCCAACTCCTCACCGCTAAACACCAGTGTAAGAAACTGGGTTTTTGGTTGACTGGGATGTGAGCCTTGGTCAAAAAGCAACCAAAACGCTTGTCAAGGTAAAGCACAAGCCTATGCTTAATCCCCTGTTAGTTTACCACAGAGCAGCCAGGCTTAACTAAGAAGATCCCACACCAAGTTAGAAAAAATAGAGTTCGTTTTATTGAATTAAACAAGTCCAAAATGACAAGGATCCAATTAGTAGAACCAGAGATATGCAGGTTAAAGATTTCAGTAAAAATATTGGCAAAAAGCACAAAACTCCAACTGTGCATTTCTGCTCGCTCCACACCAGGACAAAGTCACAAGTTCAGGCCGACAGCGATGAAGCAAGGGCTGGTTACAGGGGCTCAGTTAGGTCCTCTCATCAAGGTACCTTAAACCCTGGTTTGTGGTTTGTGTGAGGATCCGCGTAGAAAATACTTTGTGCAGTCACTGCGATGCATTGGTTCTGAGATGTGGTGAAGCTGCAGTGCGAGGTCCTGCATCGTCATCGAAGGTCCCATTGGCGATCACTTGTGATGCAAAATCTTGCCTCAAGATTGAATCTGTGCATCTGGGTGATGAGTGGGTTCTGAAGAGCTGCGATGCTGTGATGCAGTCTGTTGTCATTGTTGAGGCTGTCATCGACAAGAGATATGAGAGCCTGTGCCAAAGATGTGTTGTGAAGCAGCAGGTTCAATGTGGTGATGGGCTGCAATGCGGTTCTTTGCAACAGTTCATATCCACACAGAAGCTATGATGCGTCGGTTCTGCTCAGGGTTGTCCCGCACAGCAGAGAAGACACGTGGGTCTGCTGGATTTCCAGAGGCTGCACGGCACCTTAGGTCCACTTACATGGGTCCAGGACTCAGGAGGCACCACTTAGCAGGGGTAGGCTCAAAGAGGGCATAGTCAGAGGTAGATATTTTAATGTTCATTTATGTCCGTTCCTACCCAAAATAGTTTGTGGCGTGGTATGCATGCTACAGATCATTCCCATTTTACCCACGATGCATACGGGCCAAGTTGAATGATTTTATGTTTACATATGATTTTGTTTTTACTAATGAACTGTGTTTCCCCACCCACTTCCTTTAATTGTACATTTAATGGTAGAGGTACAAATATTGTTTTGGATTATATCATTTCATCATAGAAGTTGGGTACGTTATTATCTAACTTCACCACTCACTCAATTTCAGTGAGTTATCACAGCACTCAGAATGTTAATTCTGGTTTCCTATTTAGTGTGGAGAGGTATAATATAGAGTTTACTTTTGATAATATCGAAATAGCCTCTAGTAATGGTATCTTCTTATGTTGGACCAGGGTTGAGCAAGTCAGTTTCTTTGAAAGCTTTGTTATAGATCTAAGGGAGGCTTTTGACATGTATTTGGATGATTCTTTCAATGATAATGAAAGTAAGGAAGCCTTTCTCTGTGTTTCTAGAGAGATTAAAGAATGTTTAACTAGGCCTGTGTCCCACGTTGTGCATAATAGATCTGGCTGGTTTGATTCTAAGTACTCAAAGGCCCAAAGGAGACTCAAACAGCTCTTTATAAATCTCCTAACTGTACCTCTGAGGTTAAGATATGCAGACAGGGGAGGAAAAAAAAGATAAAGAATGCTGCTTGGGAGTCGCTACTCTAAGCAAGGAAGACTGAGGACTGCCCAGCCTTCTGGTGTGTGATTAGTGATCCACCGTTAAACAGACCCTCCAGGATATCGCAATTTCGCGATTTCGCGATTTGCCGCGAAATCGGCACTTTTTAAAAAATGCCGCGATTTTTACAAAAATGCCAGCGAAATCGGCATTTTTGTAGAAATCGCGGCATTTTTCGCTATATCCTGGGGGGTCTGCTTTATGTGGCTATCGCCTGTGCCTCTGTCTCCGATGCTGCACCAAAGCTCCTCAGATACTCAGCAGCATTGAAGTGTCACAGCGGGATGGCAAACCTCACACCTCCAGCCCTTGATGACCTGTTAAGAGGTGCTTCGAAGGTGACTGAGAGGGAGGGGCTGCAGGTTCAGGAGCTGCGACATCTATTCAAATGCAAACAGCCCTGAATGTGTCATGTCTCTGCTATTTAGAGGGGGGCTCACACATTCCATTTCTACCCAGGGCCCCAAACATCCGAGACTCGGCCAGATTACACCCCTGATTACACCGAGGCAGCACGTGGTTCTCTTCACAGAGCGTAATTACTGTCACTAAATTGTAAGCAAACCTCGGTTCTTCAAACATGCAGTCTATAATTTAAGATAATACAGAAATGACACAATAGCACCCACACTGATTAACAGAGTATGGAGGACAATCAGTTCTCTTAGAGTATCTCCTGTAAGTACTGTACATCACAGTGGGGGATGGCATTTTGGACAGAGAGCCTGTCTTCTCGTTGTCTTGTGCAGGAGGGGGCGAGGAGCCCAAGATGATACTAGAATACTGCATGCCCACCCCTGTGCCCACCCTGGTGGATCCTGTTCCCTCTCCTGTGATGGCTTCTGCCCTCCCCTCAGTGATGGCTCCTGTCCCCCCATGTGGTGGCTCCAGTCCACCCCCCGCCTGTGATGGCTCCTGTCCCCCCATGTTGTGGCTCCAGTCCACCTACACCTGTGATGGCTCTTGTCCCCCCTGTGGTGGATCCTGTCTCCGCCCTGGGTGGCTTCTGTCCCAGTCCTGGAACGGCCCCTGCAGCAAGGGTGAAGTTCTTGATGGGCCTCTTCTCAAAAGGGCTCAGCTCAAAATTAATATGGCAAGGTCGGCGAGTAAGTAAGTGAAGGGATGGGTGAATGGCTGGATGAATTAGTGAAAGGGTGAATGGATGAATGAAAGATTGAATAAATGGATAATGAGAGAGGATGGATGGATTGATGAGAGGGGAAGGATGGAGGGAAAATGTAAATAGCTGGATGTATGGGTGGAAGGGTAGCTGGATGATGGATGAGGGGAAAGATGGATGAGGGGAAGGATGGATGGATGAGGGGAAGGATGGATGAGAGGAAGGATGGATGGATAGAGGGGAAGGATGGATGGGTGGGTGAAAGGATGGATGGATGATGAGGGGATGGATGGATGGTTGATGAGGGGGTGGGTGAAAGGATGGATGATGAGGGGAAGGGTGGATGGATGGATGATGAGGGAATGGATGGATGATGAGGGGGCGGGTGAAAGGATGGATGGATGATGAGGGGAAGGATGGTTGATGAGGGGAAGGATGGATGGATGGGTGGGTGAAAGGATGGATGGATGATGAGGGGATGGATGGATGGATGGTTGATGAGGGGGTGGGTGAAAGGATGGATGATGAGGGGAAGGGTGGATGGATGGATGATGAGGGAATGGATGGATGATGAGGGGGCGGGTGAAAGGATGGATGGATGATGAGGGGAAGGATGGATGGATGATGAGGGGAAGGATGGATAGATGAAGAGTGGGTGGGTAGATGGATGGATGGATGATGAGGGAAAAGGATGGATGGATGGATGATGAGGGAAAAGGATGGATGGGTGATGAGGGGAAGGATGGATGATGAGGGGAAGGACAGATGGATGGATGGATGGATGGATGGATGGATGGATGATGGGTGGGTGAAAGGATGGATGGAAGGAAGGATGGCTAAGTGAAAGGGTCGATGGAGAGAGAAAGGGAGGATGGATGGATGACTAAAATAGTGGATGGGTGGAAGGATTAGTAAGTGAAAGGATGGCTGGATTGGTGAAAGGGTAAATGGCTGAATGGATGAGTGAATGGATGGATGGGATGAAGAGTGGATGGATAAGTGTACAGATGGATAGGGTGAAAGGGTGGATGGATAATGAAGATGAGTGAAAGGATGGATGAGGGGATGGATGAAGGGATGGATGAGTGAAATGATAGATGGAAGGATACATGATGGATAGGTTTGCAAACGGTTGAATATGTTTGGAAATGGCTGGGCTTACTTATATACTATTGCGCGACCTCTGATGTGTCTGTAAAACGTACCTATTGTCCTGAAGTTTTGTCCTGAATTTTGAGCTCCTGTCCTGAATTTGTGTCCTGAATTTTGACCCTTTGTCCTGAATTTTTACACTCACCGTCCTGAATTTGCACCAATGCCAGTTGGTCACCCTATTCGCTGGCTTGGAGACGGAGCGCCGTGCAGAGATGTCTTTCCCTCAAGATAAACAGACAGAACCACTCAGCCGAGAGAGCTGAGGCGCACACGGGACGGGGTATCTGCAGAGGCGCGCTGGACAAGGGATGAAGTCAGAGGGTTGAGCTCACCTATTGCAGACCATTTCCCCCTGGGAGTGAGCCATGTGAAAAATCCTAGAGGCGAGAAATTTAACACGGGCGTCAAGTGGCCCCATGTCATGGGTGTCAACTTCAACCAGTCCCCGCTTTTAAATCGGAGACGATTTGCAGGCTGACATTTTGCAACGAAACTACAAGTACCAACATGCAGTTCGCTACTGTTTAACAAGTGACCACTTGGCGGTTTTGACTGCTCTTTCTCTAGTGGTTAGGTCTGTCGAACGGGCATCCGGTGGGATATCAGGTCGTGTTCAAAATACACTGTACTATTTAACGTGCTTACTAATAAAAGGGGCGATAGGTATAGCCATCATTAGTGCAGCAGGTACAGTGGCACCAAGCTCTAAGGCTATTGCAAGACACAAACTGACCTGCAATGGTACACCTCTTCTGGCGCAGGGCTTTGCAACGTGACGCATCTGGGAGATGCGTCACGTAGTAAATACCCCGCACCATGGTGCATCTTTTGCGCCGCCGCTGCGTCACAAAAGTGACGCAACGGTGGTGTAAAAGCAGCGCAAGGGGCTTGTAAATCTGCCCCAAAGTGTCTACATTGTAAAGAAACCAAATATACATAGCTTCATGTTGTTAAATAACAAAAAAAACTAAGATATCTGTGTTTGTTGTAGGAAAAATGGCCACATAAAATACCGCAAAATTGCCGCTAAATTTCCATATTTGTGCCGCTAAATTTCCATTTTTGTGCCGCTAAATTTGCTAATCCATGCCGCTATATCCTGGGGGGTCTGGTTAAAGGACTAAACTGCCCCCAGATTAGATTTTGCCATCATTGAAGCTGACTGGGTGGCTCATTTTTTCAAAGATCTATTCTGCCCCTAAATTGGTACCATTGTGGCTGGACTTCTATTGAGGAACTACTAGGAGACCATAGCTGCCTATCTTTCTCTTTCGAGGAGGTCAACAGGGCTGTTATTAATAACAAGGGCGGAAAAGCACCGGGACCAGAATGTTCTACTGACATTTTTCAGGCTAATACACCACTCGGGTCCAATATTGACCAAGGTAATATGGGCTTGTTGTAGAACGGGTATTTTGAACTCATGGTCAGATGCTATGATAGTTCCCATTTATAAGAAGGGGACCCTTCTATTCCCATCTGTTACCGCCCCATTTCCCTACTTGATTCTCTGGTGAAAGTCATAGGTGGAAAATTATTGTGAAGATTTGAAGAATGGGTGGAAAACAATGATATTCTGTCTGATCTACTGTATGGCTTTCGTAGGGGAATTGGGATGACTGAGCAGGGTCTTAACTTAAACCTGGTAGTTGGGAAATGCATTAAATTTGAAAATGGGCAATTGTTTTTGGCATTTGTTTGCTTATCAAGCACGTTTTATTGTGTGGTGCATGACAAATTGTGGAAGATATTATCAGAGTTAGGGGTTGACCCGCCAATAATCGCTTTTCTTAGGGATTAGGGATTTTGTACATTATGGACTCACGGGTGAATGCACTTTTGAATTCAACATAGAGATAGAATTAGGCAGGGTTGTGTTTTTCCACCATTTTTGTTCGCTTTGTACATTAACAGCTTAGGTGCAGTCTTGACTGAGCGGCACACGGACCACCCTCAGAGCGGACATCGCCCTATTCCAGCCCTTCTCTATGCCGATGATGCAGTGCTCATGTCGCGTATCCCTATGGGGTTGCAGCGGTTACTCACCTGTTTTGTCAAATATTCACAGGATTTGGGCTTAAATGTTAATTTGGGTAAAAAGCTTCAAATGAAATGTGGGCCTAAAGCTATGAAGTGCTCTGATTTCAAGGATGTTGATTGTAATCTAAGGTTTACTCCCACTTTTTCTCACCGTGGGGTTTTATTTGAGATACGTAGCTCTCCTCTTCGCTGCTTAATTTCACAGCTAAGCTTGACAAGAGACCCCTGAGTGAAATGGTTACTATCTACAAGGCTAAGTGTATGTCTGTGGCATTGTAAGGGGTGGGAGTGTGGGGATGCAGTAACATCAAAACCCTTCAATACAATTGGCTGAGAATGCCTTCCTTAGGAGACTCCTTGCCGTGCCTTAAGGTAGTGATGTGTTTTATCTAGGAACCCGATTCAATATTGTGACTTTATGCCCCTATACGGCTATAATCAATAATATCCCTATAATGGCATAATAATCAGATCCATATTTCAGTAAATCACACTTGCAGTCCAAGGCATGGCAAAAGCTACTTCCTTGTATTCCTAGAGAGCACACCGAGTTCTTTCGACACACCAAACCTCCAGCAACCTGGGAAAGCCCTGCTTGCTTTGTTTTGATTTGTAATAGAACTCCTGTGAGCACTGTAAGAACGGCCAGTTATTAGTGACATCTTTATTGACGTCTTATGTCCAAACCTTACATCAAACTCGGCACCTTTCAGGTATAAATATACCAACGTTGCCTTAAGCAAACACACAGTGGTGGTTTTGGCGCAGAGCAGCTAATCTACTTTCCGAGAGCCCAGCAGAAGCGAGAAGCCCACGGACGCGGCCCCTCCTCTTTTGACGCGCTGAGAAAGACGCTGTCTTTACTCCTGCCGAGAAAATCCAGCTCCGGCGTTTCCAGCCTACCCACCCTTGCGGGTGACTGGGATATCGGGTCCTGAGAGAGAGATACCAGACCTCCTACATTCTATTCCCAAGGTACAGTGCTGACTAAACCCTTAGAGAGAATTCTTGAACAGATCCTTGGCAACAAACCTACTTAACTTAAACTGCTACTTACTTACTCCTTCCCACGTATTAGGCTTAGGTCAGGTACACCGGGGTAGGCTTATTTTAGAAGCACCAGTTGAGCACGTTAGCCTATGTATATATGTATATATATTTTATCCATTTTAAAGTGTCTTATGGCTAAGAAACCATATCAATGCTTTTACAGTATTATTTCATAATACTTCTTTTACTGTACGTACTTTACTTTACATTATGTATTGCAATTGTGGCAATTCATTTCTCTTGCATGAGAAGGAAGACTGCTCAATAAATAATACTTTTTATTGAAAACGCCAGTCTCTTTATTCTCTGCACCCTGGTGAAACTAAATATGCACATCTGACTGAGTGAAATAGCTGTCTATTGTTTCACACGACTCTAGAGATTGACTCTTATTCTGAGGGAGCAAAGTTGTCATATTTATGCGGTTGTCGGAAGCTGAATCCCTTCTTGTCTGAGCCAGGGAAGCTGATCACTTCCTATTCATTCAAGAAAGTTTCCAGTGACCTCTGAGCTAGCTGGCGCAAACCTAAATAAAGTCTAACATAGTCAGTAGAGACCTAGAAGACCTCAGTCCTACGTCTACACTGCTGTTTATGTTATTCCAATGCACAGGGCCTATAGGGAAAATGGGAACTACACTACATGGCGCCCAACGTTTGGTAAGGCGATAAAACTAACGCAAGACGTTAGAGTAAATCAGTCGTGCTTTTTCACACAGACCCTTTCTCCCGTAAATACTCCAATAGACGTCTGGAGTGGGTGAAAGGTTAAAATCCGCCGGAACTTAGTAGGAAGAGATTCTTATGGAGAGTTTTTTGGTTTAGTCAACGTTGAAGGATACATTGTTCCAAAATATTGTGCACCTAATCTTTTGTCTCCTTGAAACTTGATCTGCAACACAAAAACCTTTCTGACAGTAAATTGCCAGATAGTGAAGACGA
Source organism: Lissotriton vulgaris (assembly GCF_964263255.1). Taxonomy (NCBI): domain Eukaryota; kingdom Metazoa; phylum Chordata; class Amphibia; order Caudata; family Salamandridae; genus Lissotriton; species Lissotriton vulgaris. The sequence goes on along the minus strand of NC_141696.1, from coordinate 152,017,241 downwards.
AAGGGAAGGAGCTAGATTAGCAGCCCAACTAATGGAGGATGACACGAGTCTCCTACAGAATGACCGGAATGCTATCCTCATTCCGGTCAACATAAGGAAAACTATAACTTTAAAACGGACTGACATCACGAGGTGGTACAGTCATTTTCGTGATAGAGGCACACGAATATCGGCAGACAGAGGTATTCTATTCATGGATAAACTTTCCAGCGGCAAACGCTACAACACACAAATTCCACTATTACAGAATAGATGAACCACCGGAAGAATATACACCTTTCGAGGATATTGAAATACCACTAAATTACCAAGAGCACCGGTTCTGGTTTAAAGGCTCCCTAAAACATAATGATCACATCACCAGGCTCGGTCCACTAGGTAGACCAGGAGCAACGTGGCCGGTTCTAGCCAGCTACACACCAAATCCTGACATCGGAAAAATGTCAGACAAAGAACTTTTAGCACAGCTAAAATTACTCATTAAAATTCACAGACAGTTAATCCAATATGTAATGCGGACTCCAACAGTCCAACCAGCTGTTAATATTCCACAGCTGACCCCTCATCAGGGGAACACAAATAAAATTACACCACAGAACATACAATCATGTCTAGGAAAAACACCCGCAAAACAAGAACAAATTCCATTCTGGCTAGCACAGAAAATAACTCAAATAGAGGCAGTATTCCCGAATACTACCCCTTTTGAGAAACACAGAATTCTGACTATCTGCCTTCCAATGGGGGTCACAACACATATGGAGGACTGTGACACTAGGGGCACAGTCTTTGCTTCCATTTACACAAAAACACATGGTGTTCCGTCTCTGGCGGTGATACCAGATGTACTAAGACAGATTCAAAATGAATACAGTCCAGAACCTGCTTTAACTCTTGGTATGAAATTACTGAAAGACTTCAAGCAGGTCTCGGCTATATTATTAGCCAACATAAAAGGAGAAGCAGCATCTGTGGCGATCCGCCAAAAATTGAAAGAGACAGATATAACAGATCAACCAATTGAGCTTGCCAGAATCATAGAAAAATGCTATGAAGAACTAGGTAGAGATAGTTTGGGTGGGAAACCAGTAAAATCCCAACTACTTGAAAATCCTGAAAAGATATTTATTAAAAATAATCTAAACACTCCTAAAAAGAGCTGGGGTGGAAATAAACAATCCACTCCCAAAGAAAAAGGTTTCCAGTCCAGAGGAAGGTCCCCTCAGCGGAGAGAAAGAGCTCCGAGCCGAGAACACCAGTCTCCCCAAAGGGAGCCCTCTGAAAAAAGATACAACCTTAGAAATAGGGATAATTTGAAAAAGCATGATAGATATCAAGATATTGATACATGTCCCTCTCGATCTTTTTCGCAGAAATCGGAAAGAAGAGGACGGTCAGAACAAAGGGAAGAGCACGCCAAGTCCAATGACAAGGAACCTGCTCAAAGTAAAAAACTTACAATTTCCAAGAAAGAAGGTAGCCAGTATAAAAGTAATCAAACATGCCGAGGATACTGAGGCACAGCTGAAAAACGGAGAGTGGGCACAGACAATGCTAGACAGCGCAGCAGAAATCAGCATAGCTCGCAAGATCCTGATGAATCATCTGGAGACAGTGGACACAAATGAATACATTCAAGTGGAAACTGCAGATACCAGAGTTAGCGAACCTCATAAAATATACGAAATAACATTGCGTATAGAGGGAGATAAGACTAGGAAAATAAGGGGTCTATTTTGGGATAACCTCTCAAAAGGCTATGACATCCCGTTAGCCGAGAAAGACTGGCCACCAGAGTTTGTAAGGGAGTGCCCTCATGGCGAAGAAATGATTATGCCTGCCTTCTCAAATCATATTCCAATTCACAGAAAATATATATATGCAAGAAAATGGGCAGTAGCTCAAGCCCCTGCATTATATAAGAATCATGTAGGATGGGATGAGGACTCTCCTCCTCACAAAATCCAGTTAAAATGTCAACCTACTGCCCAAAGGCAGTACCCGATTAAGCAAGAAGCTAAAAAACAGGGACGGGAGATTTTAGATCAACTTGAATACCAAGGGGTGATTGAAACATGCACCTCTCAAATGAACAATCCTTTGTTTCCTGTCTCCAAACCAGACGATTCATATTGTCTAGTCTTGGACTACAGACACCTTAACTCATGTTGCAAAACATTTGCGGTACAAAATTCGCACAGTGCGGCACTAATGAATAACATAGTTCGCAAAAAATGCAAAACAACATTAGAAATTTCTAATGGATTCTTTTGTCAAAATATTGCACCAGAAAGCAGGTACTTGACCGCTTTCTCAATAATGGGATCACAGAAACATTTCTGTAGACTCCCACAGGGATTCAAGAATAGCCCAGGATTATTCTCAGCCAGAGTAACAGAGTTACTACAAATGTATGATGATGAGGCATTATCTTATGTCAATGACATCTATCTCACAGACGACGACTTGGATACTCACTTGAAAAGAGTGAACACCATAATACTTGGGTTCGCAGCAGAGGGTTACAAATTCAACTTTAAAAAGTCACAAATTGACCATCTAACGGTCCTGTTTTTAGGATACGAATTATCAAGTGAAGGCAAAAGCCTAGCAGACAACTTCTTAGAGAAGTGCGCTGTACTCCAAGCACCAAAAACGCTGAAGAACTTACAATTGATTCTAGGCTTCCTGAATTTCGGAAGAACTTACATTCTAAACTATGCAGAGAGGGTTAAACCTCTCTACGAATTAATAAAACCTGATTTTAAACCAATCAACTGGACTCAGAAACAGACAGAAATTTTGAGATCACTGCAAACAGACATGTTAGCTAAAACAAAATTAGAAACACGTGACAATACACGCAACCTTGTAATCCGAGTCATCCCAGGAAGATGCGGATTCACGTACCTGACCTCTAATGAGGGAGAAACGGTACCGATAGCTTACAAATCACATTTGTACACAAAAGCAGAAAAAACATTCAGTCTTACAGAAAATACTATAAAGGCAGTTCAAACTGCTGTAGCAAGAAAACGAGCCCAAGCACAAGGAAAAGGAATAACTGTTTTCACAGCAGAATCAGCCTTCGAGGCGCTATTCAGCCCAATAAATCTAAAAACAGTGGCAGTATATCCAAAATGGATACAGTGGGAAAATTCTCTTGATACAGAAAAAGTGACATACTATTATGTCCCGAACATGAAAAAACTGAATGATTTGAAATATGAAGAAGAATATCCTCTGCCAATGGAAATTCTGCCTCTCCAAAGTACTCTTGTATAATCTATACAGACAGATTTGTACAGCATTATAATGTAGATGATAAATCCTACAATGCAGCCTGCGCGATTGTTAAAGGTCGCTGGCTCTGCGGTAAATTCAGACCGAAAATAACAAAAACTGAATCAGTGAGAAACTGTTCGGCTCAGCGCGCTGAAATCAGATCTTTAAAGATGGGGCTTGAAAATGCCGAACGTGAATTCCCGACACTAATATTGTGCGATTCGCATTTCTGCATCAAATCTTACAATAATGATTTGCAGAACTGGGTTCAAAATGATTACAAAGACGACACAGATGCCACAATCAAGCATAAAATGCTTTGGAAACAGGTAGTTCTTTTACAGAAAGAACTACAAAAGACTCACGTGATATACACTCTGAGTCATCAACGTGATGGCGTTCACGTTGCAGGGAATTCATTGGCTAATACAGCCACAGCGGAAGCACCTCAACGGGCTTCCGTAGCCACAAAAAACCATTCAGAAAAATACATAGACGGGGAAACCATGCTGGCGGTAAAAACGTCTTCAAAAGGCAACTGTGCAGCACTACCCGTGAACTTTCCACTCAATTATACATACGTAATAGACGCAAACTCCGTTCCTTTTGCTCGAATCCCTGGAGTGGGGGATAGAGTGATTCCAAACATGAACCGGAGAGTCTTATTAATAGCAGATGCACACATGGGTGATGGTCCAAGGCACAAACAGATGAAGGCATCTCTGACAGAATTACAATCAGAATACTGGTGGCCGGGGATGAGCCTGCAACATTACAAATTTGTAAAGAGCTGTCCAGACTGCAACAGAGACCGCAGTAACGAGCCAACCGGAGTAATGCCATGGCCATTTCTGTAGTTAGCATAAGGCTATCTATACATAAAATTCAGCGTCCTATTAATTCCTTTTAAGACTATATTCACTTAAGAATGTGGCCCCAGCGCTCGGCTGACGCCAGAACTGTTATAAAAGATTTGCGAGTCTTTATCGGCACATACGCAATTGCCATGCTTCATTCTGACCAGGGTCCTGCTTTTAGCTCTCGAGCTTATAAGGAGGCCATGACCTGCATGGGCATTGGATTGCGGTACTCTTGTCCCTTCCATCCTGAGGGAAACGGGATTGTGGAAAGAAAAAAACGAGACATAAAGCAATCTATAACGGCAAAGGTATTAGGTTCGGGTGATGGGTGGGTCCAGCATTTAACAAGTGTCCAACGTAGTCTTAATTATCTGCCAAGAAATTCTCTAAAAGGTTTCAGTCCGTACGAACTATTGTTCAGAACTAGAATGTATGTTCAGGACTTAGATAGTCATGCTTCAGTGGTAGAAGATAAGAAAAAATGCTTTGACATCAAAGATCGTTTGGCTGTTTTACAGGACTTAAATGAAACAAGAAAAGCCCTGAGCAACATAAAGTTAAAACAGCAGCCAACAACCACTGAAGACACACCACCTGTCCCAGCAAGACCTGTCTGGATTCCAAAGATTGGGGATCTGGTCAGAGAGAAGATTGCGGTGAAGAAGGAATTTGGGCCTTCTTACAGAAAAGCAGTACCTGTCTTAGCAATCAACGGAACAAGATCAGTTGTACTACCGCCCCTTGCTGGTAAAAAGGAGAACCGAGTTGTATCCATCGACCTGGTAAAACCACAATCATGTGGCCAATAATAAGTAGTAGGCCCAGTGGACTCCCAATAAATAGCAGAATACCAAAATTTGCTACAATCCAAGAGGTTCAAACTGGGAGACTAATCACATTTGATAAACCTGCAGTGAATAAAAAAGGACTATGCAACAATGTCATGGAACTTGTGCCTCTTGAAGCCCAAATTGAAACAGTTCGTCCAGAAACACCAGTCTACAATGATGTAGCATCAGAATGTGCTGATAAAAGGCAAATTGAAAAAACAATTCCAACAATTGACAGAACTGCATCTGGCTACTTCATCAATTTCGATAACTTTTCTGAAGATCAAAGCGACCCGGAAGTAACGCCAGCAACAAAGACTTTTAAAGACAAATCAAGAGAACTCTTTCATCAACTCAAAGAAGCATATCTAAATGCACCATTGATTGAATATTGGATTGTATTAGGGGTACTCATACTCCTATTCTGCCTAGTTTTAGTTCTAATTTTAGGAAAATTTATTACAGTACAATGGACACAGCAAGTCAGAACATCAACTTAGTTCTGAAGCCACACAAGTCATCTCACATTGAGAAAAGAGAACTATCATCAGTGAATGTCACAGCCATTCCAATACCCAGCGAGGTAGTTTGGGACAAAACAGATTATGAAATATATGGACCGGTCGAACTCTTGAAATATCCTCATCAGTTTAAGTTTTCATTAAGTGACTTTGTAAAACAAAGTACATTTTCTGATGATTGGGACTTTGAAAGCATAAATAATATGATGTCAGATTCAGTAATGTCAGCAAAATTTACAGAACATGATTATTTGCAAGGTTCATCGAATTATGAAAAGATGTATTGCTATACCCATTATGCAGACCACTATTTGCATAAATCTGCTCAACCTAGAAATATTTTTCAAATATAATCAATGGGAACATTGTGCAACTCCACCAAGAAGCAGTTCGAAAACATTCTATGAGAAATTCCAATACTTCTTAGGGTTTAACACAAGTAATGCAGAAACATTTTATTATAAACTGTTAGATAAAACAGGGACAAAACCATGCTGACAAATACTAAATTGATCTATTTGGAAACATTTTATGAAAAAATGATTACATTTGGTTTTGATTTCTGGAAAAACAACATTGAAACAAAAACCATCTGGGGTACAAAAGAATGGCAGGTACAAGGCCTAGAAGCATTATTTCGAGCCTGCATGATCCCAGAACAAATAATGTTCTTGAATGACACCATTCAACAAACTACCTGTTTTGACCTAGCCAAAATCAAAGACTTAAACAAACCGTCTATTCCAAAGCCAATACCTGATAACACAACCACAGATATTGAGATAGACGTATCCCAAATTTTACATCAAAATAGAACACATCCTGATTGGAAAAGGTGGTTAATCTGGCCAACAGACACAAATAAATTTCAAGATAGATTCCTGAACAAAATACAGGGGTTAAAAATGACCAGACCAGACCCTAGATATTCCCAGAGACAACATCCAGGGATAGTAACAACATACAGTGTAGGGAATCATTGTTCTCTATCTTTAACTTTACTGATAAACAAATCAGTTTGGCACAGAAAGGAGCAGACTATATGATTCTGAGTACTGAAAAACTTGAGAGATTACCATTGACAATGTCAGAAAGACCTGTCATTGAATGGATAATACACAGAATTATCACAATTCCGATAACAACTTTCCAATTTAAAAATTGCCAAGAGTATATACCAGCAGGCCAGTATGAAAGGTTGGGTAAAGGGTACATTAAGTCATCATGGAAATTACCTTATACACACACATGTTATAGTGACAAAAACCTGAATGTATTTCATAGTGGTAATAATTGTAAACAATCACTAAGCGGTATACTTCTGTACCAAGGTATTAATTTACATGGGGCCTGTGAGGGGACTTCAAATAACCTTTCATGCCACCAGCACGGCACACCTGCAACACAGATAGAGCCATTTTTTAGACAACTTTCTAACGGGAGTTACGCTCTAATAACGGACCACAGCTGTTGTGGCATGGTGCCAGGGAAAGCATATCTCATAAGCGTTAGTTCCATGGTCACTTGCTGTATGCAAGCATTGTATCCAAACGGCCCTGAAGACTCAGAGGCGACGATTTGGCCACCGTTGTCATGTCATCAAAAGAAAGGTATGATCTTCAAGTTGCAAGGACAACGGCAGAGATACATACACTTTTATCTACTAATTGCCCCATGCATTTCGTAGAAATTCTAAGCCAAATCCTAAATATTTCAGATGCCAGTGGTATCGCAAATGTATTTAAGACAATTTTTTCGGGACTGTTAACACCCTTCGAAGCAGTCCTGGGCATCTTTCCCAATTTTGTCCATTCGGTTTTTGGTGGCCTACCACTACTTTTGGGACTCGTAGCAGGAATCTTATTTTTGACTCTTCAGCTCCGATATGGCAAGCCAAAACGCAGACATGACTCCGGCAACAATGGAAGAAACGATCCTAGCAGTACGCTACCGGGACCGGATAACTAAAGTCCTTGGATTAGCCCGGCTAAGAGATCTGAATATGACCTGGTTTCTTTCATTCAGACCTATATGGCAGAACTGCATCTTACCTGTGCTTCGATGTATGCTATGCGGAGAAGAATGCGTGTTAGACACCTGTCTTACACTACAATCAGCAGTACCAATGGATATCGATACTTTGCTAAGTCCTGTAACGGCTCATGAATCGTGTTGTCCCCAGCGGTTACCAATCTTGATGACGCCATTCGTTGAGACTTCTCCACTACGATTAGGTGGTGGCAGTGAAGCAAGAAATGAGAGCAGCATCACCCAGCTACGACCTTCTGTGAGCATTGCTGATCCCAACACCGATGATAGCAATCATTCTCACGACTGCCCAGTTACAGCATTATCATCCTTGGTCGAACTTTCACCTGAAGCTGTAGACTGTTTTTTTGCACATCTATCTGAAGTCATGTTCTCCCCGAACCGAAAGAATAACTTTTAAGCAAACCGGCACACAGCGTTCCCATGAACTCTGAATTCGGCCTTCAGCTTTTAAAAACAAAAGCTACTGAAAACATTTGGAAGTATTTTTTCCCCTGAAAACGAAATTATTTTTTCCAAATTCCAAAATATTTACCTTTTTTGTTGGCACTTGTACTCTGCTTGAAGTAGAACTATTCATAAAGGACAGAGCTTCTATTTTTAGCAAATCTAGAGACAATATGTTACCACAGCCTCTAGCACACTCACAAGCAATTTCATTTATATGTGATGAAATAGTCTCGACCTTCTTTTCTGTAATTAAGAGACATTTCATGTGTAATTTTCGCATATCGTTCAGCTAAAGATATATGCAATTATTTTGAATGATTACACTGCTTAAAAACGTACAGTACCTATAACGTTCCGTGTATTTCTCATACACCATTTCGAATGCAAAATGTATTTTGGGGTGGGTTTGAATACACATGCATCTTTATTGCTTAGTTTTTTAGTAATTAATGGTCATAAAATCGTGGAGTGGGTGATGTGTTTTATCTAGGAACCCGATTCAATATTGTGACTTTATGCCCCTATACGGCTATAATCAATAATATCCCTATAATGGCATAATAATCAGATCCATATTTCAGTAAATCGCACTTGCAGTCCAAGGCACGGCAAAAGCTACTTCCTTGGATTCCTAGAGAGCACAGCGAGTTCTTTCGACACACCAAACCTCCAGCAACCTGGGAAAGCCCCGCTTGCTTTGTTTTGATTTGTAATAGAACTCCTGCGAGCACTGTAAGAACGGCCAGTTCTTAGTGACATCTTTATTGACGTCTTATGTCCAAACCTTACATCAAACTCGGCACCTTTCAGGTATAAATATACCAACGTTGCCTTAAGCAAACACACGGTGGTGGTTTTGGAGCAGAGCAGCTAATCTACTTTCCGAGAGCCCAGCAGAAGCGAGAAGCCCACGGACGCTGCCCCTCCTCTTTTGACACGCTGAGAAAGACGCTGTCTTTTCTCCTGCCGAGAAATGCCAGCTCCGGCGTTTCCAGCCTACCCTTGCGGGTGACTGGGATATCGGGTCCTGATAGAGAGATACCAGACCTCCTACATTCTATTCCCAAGGTACAGTGCTGACTAAACCCTTAGAGAGAATTCTTGAACAGATCCTTGGCAACAAAACTACTTAACTTAAACTGCTACTTACTTACTCCTTCCCACGTATTAGGCTTAGGTCAGGTACACCGGGGTAGGCTTATTTTAGAAGCACCAGTTGAGCACGTTAGCCTATGTATATATGTATATATATTTTATCCATTTTAAAGTGCCTTATGGCTAAGAAACCATATCAATGCTTTTACAGTATTATTTCATAATACTTCTTTTACTGTACGTACTTTACTTTACATTAAGTATTGCAATTGTGGCAATTCATTTCTCTTGCATGAGAAGGAAGACTGCTCAATAAATAATACCTTTTATTGAAAACGCCCGTCTCTCTATTCTCTGCACCCTGGTGAAACTAAATATGCACATCTGACTGAGTGAAATAGCTGTCTATTGTTTCACACAACTCTAGAGAATGACTCTTATTCTGAGGGAGCAAAGTTGTCATGTTTATGCGGTTGTCGGAAGCTGAATCCCTTCTTGTCTGGGCCAGGGAAACTGATCACTTCCTATTGATTCAAGAAAGTTTACAGTGACCTCTGAGCTAGCTGGCGCAAACCTAAATTAAGTCTAACATAGTCAGTAGAGACCTAGAAGACCTCAATCCTACGTCTACACTGCTGTTTATGTTATTCCAATGAGCAGGGCCTATAGGGAAAATAGGAACCACACTACAGTAGCTCTTCCTTTGTTTGCCACAATGAACTCAGCGTTCAGTTTTTAGCTGATATGATTAAAGTCGAACCAATTTTGCTATAGCGTAAGATCTGGCCCAGCGAGGACACAGCCCCAAATCAAAATATTGAGAATGACTGTCTTAAGCCAGCACTGTCCTTACAAATTCCATTGTTGAAATGCATAAGACATACCTGTTTGAAATTATGCTGTTCAAAATATTTTGATAACCCTGACTATTTACACCATATAAGCAGGAGGGAGTTAAAAAACAGGTGTATACCCCTGTTTGAAGGTCAAAGGCTATCCGTCAAACTAGATAAACCAAGTTTCATCAATAACCAAATGATGCTTACTTACTACTGATAGTATGCAACCCTTTCTTAAAAACGTTTACAATCACCAACATAGTTTTGTTCTTACGAGATTCAGATTTGATATCTCCTACCGACTTGTCACTTTTCCTAACACCAGTAATTGGTCGGTTACCTTAGCTAAATGCCTGTGTGATGGTTTATCTTATCAATGCACTTCTAATGTAATTTTCTTCGTACATTTTATAAGACACCTAGGAAGCATTTTATCCTACCCATTTTACAAGACCACAAATTCATCCAATGGTGTCCTGCTTCATTGTTTTTGTAACAATTGATATCTTTACCAATCTGTTGTGTTGTATCTTGTTATCTAGATCTGTGATTTATATCAGGTAAAATGTGGATTATGAGTATTGACCAGGCTACAGTGTGGTGTCATCCCCTTCTTAATTATGTGCAATATTGGTATGCTGGTTATGCAGTTTTTAACATATTGCTATTATATTTTATTGTATGATCTTTAAATAAATCTGTGCATTATCATTCTGCTTCACTTTTAAAGTATTGCAATTATAAGTTATTGTTCGCTTTAATGATTAAAGTATTGAATTGAAATGAAATGAAACTATTTTTTATTAATGAACTTCAAAATGAAAATCAGCAATCCCCTTACGGTGTAATGTGCATTATTAAAAATCTTACATAATTCCTTGAAAGGAAAGCCGTACTCTACCTCTCTCCAGGCCTAAATCACATGCAGAGAACTATAATCATTCTCCCCTGTAGGGGATTTAAACAGTACTGTTGCATTAACATTTTGCAGTCTGAAGCATTAAGTAAAAAATTATTGCAGACATTAAATTCATTTAGTTTCTTATCATGTTGTCTTTTTTCTGTATTAAACCACTTTTAAATGGCTTGGTGCATACATGTCAATGTGTATAATACATTGACTTCAATATCTGAGATTAGTTACCTTGTGCTCAAGATCCAGCGGGAGAGATGCAATCTTCTGTCTTTCACTGGCTTTACCAATCACCACGTAAACAAGAATATGGGCACCACCAGTGGTAAAAGTGGGGAAGGATAATGGGATAAGAGATGAAACAGATACACCGGATCCACCACTTGTACTCGTTACTTCTGCTGGGTATTGCTGACTGCTAGGTGCAGTAGATTCTCTGAAGGCAATAAGAGATATCTTTAGTGACTAGCCACCACATTCTTGCATTTAACCGCAACAGTAAATAGATACACCTTAATGATATATCTTGGTAACATAGAGCCTTGTTATGATGGCGGTGGGACCAACATCCCACCGCCATCTGTAACTGCGTTCCTGCCCGCCTCATCAAGATGGAGGGCGGTTCTTTCGTGGTTGGAGAGACTGACCTCTACGGATCTGACGGGCTCAAGGAGCCAGTCGGACCGTCAGAGGTGCTGTAATACCTACAATAGTGGCGGTGCCCGCCTCAGGTATTACAATGTTCCTTTCCGCCGGCCCATTTATGGTGGTGAACCCGCCATGGAAAGGCTGGCGGAAATGGACATTGGGGGCCTGTAGCGGGGCCCCCTTCACCCCTGGACCTCAGCTTTGTGTTTGGGGGGCAACTACATATCCCTGACCATGTGGCAGGCACCAGATGGTGCCTGCCACATGGTTCAGGGACATCTCTAATGTGTATTATTTGTACTGCGGTGTGTGCTGCAGCCCACAGCGCCGCCAGCATTCAAATTATAAGGATTTGCGACAGCCTTGAAGGCGGTTGCATTGTAATTCCAATGGTGGGACCAACGCCAGCCAGTCGGGCGTTCCCATCCCCGATATGATGGAGGTCGGACTAAAGTCCGACTTCCATGATAATGAGGCCCTAAGTTTTATACTCTAATGTTGAACTTGCTATTCCTGAAACCAAATGTATAAGAAATGAGTATCTAAAATGTATGTTCTGAACATTTCTTTTTTGCAACAGGAGAACAACTTCAAGATATGTCACTGTGCACGTTCTGTGAAAGAATAGTTGTACTTTTCAAAGAAGAGTATTCCACAGCGGATCAGACAACCAGCACCTCTATTTTCCAACGTCCCTCAAAATGTTCAGTCTTTGTTGTGCTGACAACCTCCAGGACCTGCTGCGGTTTGGTCCCACTGGAAATCCAGATGAAGACTTTAGAAAAAGAATGGAGGCAGCACCAAGCATGAAGTAAAACAGGACCACGTTGTATCAAAAAATATATTTTCTTTTTATTTTTTCATTTTTAGGACAGCCAACGCGTTTCGCTCCCCAACCATGGGAGCTTCGTCAAGGCAAGGATATTGGTAGATCTTGATGCGACACAATAACGTTGACAAGAAAGCTGGCCAATAAGGTGGTAAAGATGCTAATATCAAGATTCCGATATTGGGAAATAAAGATGTAGACAAACGTCACGGGCCGTTAGATGGATATCATCAGTAGCATAAGAGGTAGTATTTCAATTGCATAAAAGTATTAGAAGTGGACTGTATGTAGAGCGATGAGCATGTGTGCAGTCATTGGTAAGCTGCTACCACAAGTGAGTAATATTAGACGTGGACTGTATGTAGAGCGATAAGCATGTGTGCAGTCCTTGGTAAGCTGCTATCACAAGTGCTCCAGGCTTCGTTTTTCAGCAATGGCCCGTGACGGATTCGATCGAATAGTTGTACTTTTACTTAACTCTTATGGAACCGCAAAGTAATTGATTTATGCAAAAATAGTTCTGACCTAAGCACTCTTCATGTACTCTCACAGGCTATCCATAAGTGTAACAACAATCCCGCAGTCTTAAAATAAAGCTCAAGTTAAATGTGTAAAATAGTTCAAAAGTTATTTTCAGAGAAAATTCTAGATCCGCATAGGAAGGCCCTGGCTGCCTCAACAAAGAGTCATGATAGCCCAGATAAGACAATGTGACCCACAAGGAAAGATATACCCGGGAATCCTAGACGGCCTGCTGGAAGATGCACTTTGTCATTGGGTTGCTGCTGCAGACAGCACTGACACTCTTCAAGGACTGCCAGCCTTTCCTTCCCTACTATTTTGGAGTAGTTAGTGCTCACCTCCACTCGCCAAGTCTTAACTGGTAAGTCATGTCCTGAGCAATGCTTCCTGAGAAAGTCTCTGAGTTCTGTTGTAGATTGGGGGTTATCAGTGTATATAAAACACTCCTCTTTCAGCTTGGAAGGCACTTGAAACGCAGCATTTTTGTGTTTCTTATTTTATCAACAACAAACTTATTCTGCACAGTTCAACAGCAGTCTCAATATAACTCAGCATTCCAAAGATCATTGCTGGACATCTTGACATGTTTTTAAAATTAAACATGTGTTCACATACCTTCTCCTGCTTGTCCGGATACACAGTTCAGTAAGGAAAGAGATGTGCAGAAAAAAACAAATTAAGTGTATGGTGGCAAAGTGTGCAACCTGTGCATCTACTTTATGAAAGATCATCTAGAGACACCCCAAGGTTCATGAGATAAGGTACTATCCCGGACCAACTCTGTTACAATGGAGATGTTGATTTTTAATCAAAGGGCAAGTTTATTTTTATATACGTCTGTGTAAAGTTACTTGTGTGTGTTGAATAGTAGTAAGTGACAGCCACATATTTCGAGTCTTTTCGAGTCTCTTGTCTCACATGTGAGACACTTTCACCCCCTCAACAAAACACAAGACAGAAATGTTTTTGTAAATAGACATGTTAAAATGTAATTTCAGTTTCCCACTTTGAGATGTTATGTTTACCTAATGCCGTGTTAGAATGAGGGCATCTTTCCTTCATCCCCAGACCAAAACACTTGTCCAGATCTGGGCAAAGCTTAGAAAACCCCTCTGTTGGGTAAATCAGCTATTCTTTTGGACTTCTCCCCTGTCAACTCTCAGTCATTCCTGCAATCCAGGGACCCCTCCTAAATTCAGCTAAAGCAGCTTTCCACATTCCCTCACTCAGACTACTTCCACCCGCTACCTTCTCTCTCCTCATGTGACAAAATATACCTGCTTCACCCCACCCAACCCCCCCTCCAAGGACCAATGCTATATTGAAACATGAATTAATTTCCAGCAGGTGTGATAGCATTGGCTTAAAAATCTTCTCCCATGCAGTGCTCCTTTTTCAAGTCCAGCAGGCCCACACAACATTGGAAATGTCTGCCCATGAGACAACGAGTTGTCATTCCTGTCCTTGGGTCCCAAGGTAGCTGGCATCTCATCCCACAAACCCCAGGCTGGCTACTCAAAGGCCTGCTAACAAGACACACATCAACCGTGTATTGCAAGCAAAATCAGGGAATTAATATTTTATTAAAGAAAGGAGGCCTGCTCCTGTCCTTTATTCTCCTTGGAAAGGAACGTTCTAGTCAACGTTCCCTGTGTGACTCTAGTGAGAGCTCAGCTAGAATTTATCATGGAAATTGCCATAGAGCAAGGGGGAAACCGGACGCGATCTCTGAATGAGAGACATGCAGGTTTCACAGCTGGGTTCACAGCAATGCAGCCCCTTGTGCAAGGGACATACAAAAATAAATGGTAAACCCAAGCCTTAAGGCAACTGAGGCAGCAAATGAATAAAGCAGCCAGAAACCTAAAAAACCCAACATACGGAAGGGGTCTACCCCAAAACCTTTTCATGAAATTAGAAAAGAGTACAAAAAGGCAGTATGGGAAGCCAAGCAGGCTCACATAGACCAGGAGTGGGTAAGAACTTTGAAGGCCTGTAAGCCAAAAAACAGCAATCCACTATGGTCCATCATTAATCAAATCGAGCAAGAGCCCACTGGACCCCTAGGAAATACACTGACCGAAGAAAAGAGGGTAGAGCACATCACTAAACTGTATCAGAACCCAAATACAGATAAACCATTACCGAGCGCACTCAGTGGATTAACACCCTTAAATTTCACAGAACAAAAAATTGAAGCAAGATTACGGGTCTGCAGAAGCATCAACGATCCATGCCCAAATGGCCTGCCCACAGCAGAATTTAACAAGCATTGGCATAGCCAAAAGGTCTTGCCTTTGGGACCATATAAGTGTTTAGCTATCCAGCACAATATCCTTGGTGCAACAATATCAAGTGTCGCATGGCTAAACACTTATAAGCTCCCAAAGGCGAGACCTATTGGCTATGCCAATGCTTGTTTTGAGTGAGTGGCTCGTGCAGGTATGCCACTGTGAGGTAGAGATGCTGTGAGTGCTTTTACAGGAGCCCTTGTGACATTTTGCCTCTTCAAAATGTATCTTGGGTCTGGTGTAATACTTCTAGCCCCTATTCCCGCACCCAAGGCATCCTCAAACGTCCCATGTACAGCAGGGGTTGACACTCCTATTATCCCTGCCCTCCAGTGACACTTTACCCATCACAGGTGGTGGTGGTGGTTGATGTGGTGTGGTGGACTTGGTGGTGGTAGACTTAGTGGTGCTGGTGGACGTGGTGGTGATGCATGTGGTGGTGGACATGGTGGTGGTGGATGTGGTGGTGGTGAATGTGGTGGTGGTGGATGTGGTGGTAGTGGACGTGGTGGTGGTGGACGTGGTGGATGTGGACCTGGTGGTGGTAGTGGACATGGTGGCCGATGTGGTGGTGGTGGTGGACGTGGTGGTGGACTTGGTGCTGGACATGGAGGTGGTGGATGTGGTGGTGGATGTGGTGGTGGACGTGGTGGTGGCTGATGTGGAGGTGGTGGTGGTGGTGAATGTGGTGGTGGTGGACGTGGTGGTGGATGTGGTGGTGGTGCTGGACATGGTGGTGGTGGATGTGGTGGTGGTGGATGTGGTGGTGGTAGATGTGGTGGTGGATGTGGTGTGGAGGACGTGATGGGGTGTATGTGGTGGTGGATGTGGTGGTGGTGAATGTGGACAAGGTGGTGGTGGACCTGGTGGTGGTGGGTGAGGGGGTGTTTAATGTGGTGGTATTGGACATGGTGGTGCTGGATATGGTGGTGGTCGATGTGGTGGTGGTGGACGTGGTGGTGGACATGGTGGTGATGGATGTAGCTGTGTTGGCCATTGTGGTGGTGGTGAACATGGTGGTGGTGGTGGTGGTGGTGGACGTGGTGGTGGTGGGCGTGGTGGTGGACGTGGTGGTGGTGGATGTGGTATTGGTGGATGTGTTGGTGGTGGATGTGGTGGTGTTGGACGTGGTGGTGGTGCATGTGGTGGTGGACATGGTGTTGGTGACATGGTGGTGGATGTGGTGGTTGTGGACATGGTGGTGGTGGATGTGGTGGTGGTGGACGTGGTGGTGGTGGATGTGGTGGTGGTAGTGGATGGGGTGGTGGTGGTGGTGATGGTGGACGAGGTGGTGGTGGACATGGTGGTGGAGGTGGTGGTGGTGGACGTGGTGGCGGTGGTGGATGTGGTGGCAGTGGATTTGGTTGTTGTGGACGTGGTTGTGGTGGATGTAGTGGTGGTGGTGGACGTGGTGGTGGACGTGGTGGTGGTGGTGGACGTGGTGGTGGACGTGGTGGTGGTTGATGTGGTGGGGGTGGACCCGGTGGTGGTGGACATGGTGGTGGTGGATGTGGTGGTGGTGGACATGGTAGTGGTGGACATGGTGGTGGACTTGGTGGACCTGGTGGTGGATTTGGTGGTGGTGGCTGACATGGTGGTGGCGGACATGTTGGTGGTGGATGTGGTGGTGGTGGGCATGGTGGTGGTGGTGGACATGGTGGTGGATGTGGTGGTGGTGGTTGTGGTGGTGGACATGGTGGTGGTGGATGTGGTGGTGCTGGATGTGATGGTGGTGGTGGTGATGGACATGGTGGTGGATGTGGTGGTGGTGGATGTGGTGGTGGACATGGTGGTGGTGGACATGGTGGTGGTGGTGGACATGGTGGTGGTGGATGTGGTGGTGGACGTGGTGGTGGTGGTGGATGTGGTGGTGGATGTGGTGGACATGGTAGTGGTGGATGTGGTGGTGGATGTGGTGGTGATGGTGGGGGATGTGGTGGTGGTGGTGGATGTGGTGGTGGGGGTGGATGTGGTGGTGGTGGTGTTTGTGATGGTCGTGGATGTAATGGTGTTTGTGGTGGACATGGTGGTGGATGTGGTGGTGGTGGACGTGGTGGTGGTGGACATTGTGGTGGTGGTGCTGGACATGGTGGTGGTGGACATTGTGGTGGTGGATGTGGTGGTGGTGGACGTGGTGGGGTGGATGTTGTAGTGGTGGATGTGGTGGACATCGTGGTGGTGGACATGGTGATGGTGGAGGTGGACGTGGTGGTGGACGTGGTGGTGGTGGACATGGTGGTGATGGACGTGGTGGTGGTGGTAGATGTGTTGGTGGTGCACATGGCGGTTGTGGTTGATGTGGTGGTGGTAGACGTGGTGGTGGTGATGTTGGTGGACGTGGTGGTGGACATGGTGGTGGATGTGGTGGTGGACGTGGTGGTGGTGGACATGGTGGTGGTGGACATGGTGTACATGGTGGTGGTGGACATGGTGGTAGTTGAGGTGGTGGTGGACATGTTGGTGGTGGGCCTGGTGGACATGGTGGTGGTGGTGGACATGGTGGTGGACGAGGTGGTGGAGGATGTGGTGGCAGTGGACATGATGGTGGTGGACGTGGTGGTGGACGTAGTTGTGGTGGATGTGGTGGTGGATGTGGTGGTGGTGGCATGGTGGTGGTGGACATGGTGGTGGTGGATGTGGTGGTGGTAGTAGACATGGTGGTGGTGGTGGACATGGTGGTGTGGTGGACATGGCGGTTGTGGGTGTGGTGGTGGTGAACGTGGTGGTGGTGGGTATGGTGGTGTTGGATGTGGTGGTGTTGGACATGGTGGTGGTGGACGTGGTGGATGTGGTGGTGGTGGTGGACGTGGTGGTGGTGGACATGGCGGTGGTGGATGTGGTGGTGGTGGAGGTGGTGGACAAGGTGGTGGTGGAGGACATGGTGGTGGTGGACGTTGTGGTGCATGTGGTGGTCGACGTGGTGGTGGTGGACATGGCGGTGGTGGAGGTGGTGGTGGTGGAGGCGGTGGACAAGGTGGTGGTGGGCGAATATTGGGTAGGAGGGTGCTGGCAAAATGCAGAAGGAGAGGAGGATCTTAAAGGGGGCACATGGGAGAGCAGAAAGAGGCCGAATATTAGAAACAAACAAGCACTGAAGAAAAGAAAAGCTCACAGCTGCCATTGTTCACTATTCGACTTAACAGGTGCAGCTGTCGCACTGGTTTAATAAACTTTAAAAAGCACCAACGGAACAGAGGCAGTGACGGGTGGAAGTGCTTCACGACGTAAACAAGTAGTCTTCACTGTCTTCTCTTTTCAAGCACTCTTGCTTGTTGCCGCATCCACCTTGCAGGAGCGAGCAGTGGCCATATGTTTGTAATTAAAATGGCCGCGCCGCTGCTCGCTCTCGCAAAGTGGATACTGCCACAAGTACGAGTGCGAGTGCTTGAAAAGTGAAGACCGATGGCTAAAGGCCCCCCTAGGGCAGCGCATGTGCGCTGCCTAGGCGAGACCTAAAAATGATCAATCATCTTGGAGCAGCCAACGAGGTAGAACATACAACACCTGCCTAAAAGAAAACAGAGTCCCAGACTCATGGAAAGGGGCAATCATACATCCAATCTACAAGAAAGACGCATACGGGAACCCTGACAGCTACTACATGACCATAGCATGCTTTGCTAATGGGTTTTTAAAGGCGGACTTTCTCATCAAACAGTCCACAACCAAATCCACTGGAACCAGAATGGAGCGTGCATATATATCCCACTTACATGACTTAACTCCCACCCCCATTTATTACAGGATCAAAACTTGACAATGCCAAATGCACTGCACTTTAGCAACTCTGCGCATTAAGCATGTCAGTTATTATGCACAAAGGGATGATTCCAGAATGCATACCACTAGTACTCACTTGGACTCGGTAACATAGACTCCACTGTCGTGTACCATCTCAAGCGGAAGCATGGCACTGCAGCACTTTATTTTTGTTGCTTCTTAACCAGGACCTTTTTTAGCCCACGATGACGATCATAAACTTTTTTTAACTTCTCTTTCTATTTTTACAGTTCATGATGTACCTAATATACTGACTATGCATTTTTACCCTTTTTTAGTAGTTGATTGCAATGGTTATTATTAATCAGGCAAATAAAGTATTTTATTCATTCACATTGAAATTCCTGTAACCTGCCCACTATGAAGACTAGTCTGAGAGGCTTACTCCGTACTCTGGTGCATTACAAACTCCAAACATTTATTGTAAATAATGCACTTTTGTATGTTAGTAAATAGTAAACTCATCCTAGCTGCCAGTGATATATATCACAAATTCCACTGTCGATCGACAAAAGATGCTCAAGCCCAATTCCATTCAATGGAAGATTTTGAATTCAGCATATGGCAAGCAAATGCCCAACGCGTTACGGTGCACACGGACTGTTTGTTGCTATCAATTACACATAGTGCACTTAAACAAAATAAACATAGGACTACATATCCCAAATGCTTCATTACAGAAAGGAACATTGGCATACATTTTGAAACGGTGACCTTTTATTCAGAGTTTACATCCATACTGAATAAAGCAATAAAGTTACCCATGATTCGGTATTGAAAATTAAATCAAGCAATGCTGCCAAGTCTCCTGGTAATCTGTGACTGATTGTTTCATCAGTTTAAACGAACCACAATTCCGCCCTAGTGAGACAATGCTCTTTACAATCGTGACCAGCACTCCCTAGACGTGATTAGCAAACTCTTTGTGAAAACACAACTGGAAATAAGATACCTTTTGAAGCCGTGTACTTCTACTTTTCGTACGACCGACTTATAATAAGCTCACCAGTAGCTGTTTTCGAGCTGAAAATTTGGATTCTACTTGAACAACGAGCAAATTTCGAACTTTCATAACATATTTGGATCCCGAAGAGTTATACGCATTTTATATATTCAACGATGAAAGACGGTCGGCTAGCTACGCGACTTTCGAATTTACTTTGAGAGCCTTGAGCAAGTCACTGGATGTGACGAAAAACGTGTCGGCTGTCCTCGTACATGCTGTTAAGGACTGATTTGTGTCATTACATTTGAAAGAATGTCTTCCTATCTGTACTTGTTTTAGAACTGTGGTACTTACAGTCCTGTCAGAAACTGTGTTCATAAATGGCTTTCAAAACACTTGTACAAATTAAATGGATGCAATTTTGTATGAACACATCACTGCTGTTTTCCTGTGATATACTGGACCTTTGTCCATTTGATACTAAATTATCAAGGTCATTTACTTGGAATATACATGTTTAGAGTGCCAGGGTATATTTTGTCATATCGTATCTCACAATGACTCTTGTTGGTCCCTGTGTGTTTTTGCACCCAAGGTAGTAGGGTACATTTTGCCCTTCAGCGCACCGCTAGATTTTTTCCTGTTGCTGGTTACATTTGTAGAGTTTTTATTTACCCGGTAGCCCAGTCTATACGTATAATCATTGATGTGTGACCCCTGTATACACTACTACAGTTTTCTGTTATATATATATTGCCTGATGAGAGGACAAAAGAGAAGGCTGAAAATTTCCAAGCAATGGTGCCTGTTTTTGGGAACTGTATCCAATGTAAATAAGGGCATCACATGGTGTCAGGAATGCCTATCTCTGTATATGGGATCTATGACGTTACAACGCGTTATTTTACAACGCAGACCGTTACATCGCAATTTTTACAACGCAGGATCCATTACAATGCATGCCTTTACAACGCATGTCATTACATAGCAGATACCTTACAACGCATGCCATTACAACGTAAGTATAGGTAAGTATATCTTTTTAAAAAAAATGTAATTAAGTTAATTTAATTATTTAATTTAATTAATGTAATTTTATTAATTCTAAAAAAGTAATTAATTTAATTTAATTTAAAAATTGTAATTTAATTAATATTAAAATTGTAATTAATTTAATGTAATTAATTTAATTTAATTAATGTAATTTAAATAAATTAAAAATTGTAAATAATATAATTTAATTTAATATAATTAATTTAATTTTCATAATTTTAAAATAATAATTAATTTAATTTAATTTAATTTAATTAATGTAATTTAATTAATTTAAAAATTGTAAATAATATAATTAAGTTAATTTAATTTAATTAATTTAATTTATTTAAAGTCGTGATTTTTAAAAAAGTAAACCCTAAAAATACCCCTGTACCCCAAAACACAAACCCAGCCCTAAAACCTAAAAATACCCCTGTACCTCAAAACCCAAACCCAGCCCTAAAACCTAAAAATACCCCTGTCCCCCAAAACACAAACCCAGCCCTAAAACCTAAAAATACCCCTGTACCTCAAAACCCAAACCCAGCCCTTAAACCTAAAAATACCCCTGTACCCCAAAAACCAAACCCAGCCCTAAAACCTAAAAATACCCCTGTACCCCAAAACCAAACCCAATCCTAAAACCTAAAAATACCCCTGTACCCCAAAAACCAAACCTAGCCCTAAAACCTAAAAATACCCCTGTACCCCAAAAACCAAACCCAGCCCTAAAACCTAAAAATACCCCTGTACCCCAAAAACCAAACCCAGCCCTAAAACCTAAAAATACCCCTGTACCCCAAAAACCAAACCCAGCCCTAAAACCTAAAAATTAGCCCTGTACCCCAAAAACCAAACCTAGCCCTAAAACCTAAAAATACCCCTGTACCCCAAAAACCAAACCCAGCCCTAAAACCTAAAAATACCCCTGTACCCCAAAAACCAAACCCAGCCCTAAAACCTAAAAATACCCCTGTACCCCAAAAACCAAACCCAGCCCTAAAACCTAAAAATACCCCTGTACCCCAAAAACCAAACCTAGCCCTAAAACCTAAAAATACCCCTGTACCCCAAAAACCAAACCCAGCCCTAAAACCTAAAAATACCCCTGTACCCCAAAAACCAAACCTTGCCCTAAAACCTAAAAATAAATATATTTATGTACATTTAATATTAATCAAATTAATTAAATAATATTAAATAAAATTAAAAAAAAAATATATTCTTACCTATACTTACGTTGTAATGGCATGCGTTGTAATAGCATCTGCTATGTAATGACATGCGTTGTAAAGGCATGCATTTTAATGGATCCTGCGTTGTAAAAGTTGCGTTGTAATAGAAGTCAGTTGTAAAAGTTGCGTTGTAACGGTGCAATACCCTGTATATGGCCTCTTTAACGGACTCCCTCAACCAGCACGCACCGGCAAGTCGGGCGAGTGCAAGGCTCATTACAATCGTTTAGTGGAGGAGGGGCAAAAGATCACCTGACTGGGAGTGGTCCCGTTATCAACAAAACATCGCTCTACTCTCAGGAAGATCAAGAAGCCCATGGAACCGGCACTGATGAAGCCGATTGGACGGCTGAAACGCTTCTGCCCAAGCGCTTCGTAGACTTCACTTTCCTTGCGCTTTTAGTGAAATAAAGCCTTGTTTGTCTCCGGAGCTGTGTTGTGCTTTTTTCTGTCTTGGGAGAGAGCATTAGGCTGTGTGTTTAGCCAGCAAGCAGGCGCTGGTAAGCGACGCACCCTCTCATTTTGGAGCAACGCGTCAAACCTGCAACAAACTTGGACTATGCTTTAAAATGCAAACGCATCGCCCCCCCTTCGGTTCTAGTGTACTATAGACTGATGGGGAGAGAGTAGGCAACACTGATTGCCTGATAAGGGGACAAAACAGAAGGCTGCAAATTTCCAAGCAATGGTGGCTGTTTTTGGGAACTGTCTCCAATGTAAATTGGGGCATCACATGGTGTCAGGAATGCCTATCACTGTATATAGCCTCCTTAACTGACTCCCTCAACCAGCATGCACCGGCAAGATGGGCGAGAGCAAGGCTCATTACAATCGTTAAGTGGAGGAGGGGCAAGAGACCACCTGACTGGGAGTGGTCCCATTATCAACAAAACATCGCTCTACTCTCAGGAAGATCAAGAAGCCCATGGAACCGGCACTGATGAAGCCGATTGGACGAGTGTAAGCATGCCCAAGCGTTTCGTAGACTTCACTTTCCTTGCGCTTTTAGTGAAATAAAGCCTTGTTTGTGTAAATATATATATATATATATATATATATATATATATATATATATATATATATGTTATACAGCATTGGACTGTATATATATATATATATATATATATATATATATATATATATATATATATATATATATATATATATATATATATATATATATATATATATATATATATATATATATATATATATATATATATATATATAAATATATATGTTATATATATATATATTATTTTCTCAACATGTATTGTATTTTCCAGCCTAAGTTATGAAGCCATAATTAATGTACGAGATATACCAAGATTAATGTTCACGTAAATACTTAGACATGCTATAGCGACATTAGGTTCCTAAAACACTGGGGTCTCTTTTTCTTCTGTTCTACCTTGTTAACTCTGATCTAAGAGGGAAGAGGGGATTCATACATGAGATATACATCTTGTAGAAAGCGTTATAAACTCACTTATGGGAGTGTTTTCCGCCCCACTTATTCTTTCACTTACAGGGAGAGGCTTAGGCGGGTCCCGCTAGTGACACATCCTGCAGCTCCGTCATCAGTGGACATTCTTTTTTTCTCTTCCCTTCCCCTTTCCCCCTTCTGTTGGGTTTGACTTTGACCACTGTTGGGTCATCTCGGCCGATAGGGAAGTTGGGAAATTTGCATCGCGACCTCCTCTCGCTCCTGAGGAAATCCCAGGTGAGATTACTACATTACCATTTGGATGCATCTATATAATATTTGTAAAATAAACATGCCCTGACATGGCTTTGTTCATTTCACTTACTAAAATAAAGTAATATTTGTATTCTCTCTTAGAAATATAATTTAAGAACCAGATATCACACTCAACCAAAAACCAGAGCTTGACACAGAGAAAATGGCAGAGCTCCTCTTGAGCTCCGGAGAGACTCCGACCTGAAGCCTGCATCAGAGAGCTGGACTGCTGTGATTTTGCGGCGGGATTTAGACAAGAATCTGGTAAAGCAGAATAAGACCTGCTTTAAAGTCTATCAACTTCCCATGCTGGGCAACGTCCCTTCATTCCTTGCTGCTGGGGAATGCATCTGACAATTTCCTAACCTTGCAGGACAGGGTGTTGCACTGTATGAGCAGAGATTTAGAGCTTATGTCGGGATACCCCCTTCTCCACTGACTTTGTGGCTGTGCGTATTGACCAGCGGGGGCTCTGATAACAGAGGTCTGGTAGACTGGAAGAGCCTGTGCTGAAACTGGAAATGCATTGAGTTGTGGGGTACAGCTAGTGCCACACAGGGAGATCCCTGTCTACATGCAGAAAGCAAGAAGAATGCAGAGGAACAGGTCTGAAATCAATGAATACAGTAAGACGCCATTGCGCAGTAACTCTGCTCATCCCCTACCCCCAAAGGCCACCCCCAACCTGAGCATCATCTTGGACAGAAAGCTATCAATGTGGAACAGGTAAACACAGGTAAACACAGTCTCATCCTCCTGCTTCCACACCCTGCGCATGTTCTACAAGGTCTTCAGGTGGCTTCCAGTCAACACCAGGAGGATGGTCACGAAGGCCCTTGTTACCAGCAGGCTGGACTACAGGAGCATACAACATGTATGAATCACTGCATGCCTCAGCTCAAGAAGCTACACTGGCTCCCAATCCAGAAGAGATGGCAGTTAAAGTTGGGGACACACACATACAAAGCCTTGCACAACGAAGGACCAGCATACATCAACAAACGCATGACCTTCCACCAAATGACCAGACATCTACTATCCACCTCCCTCTTTCTCACAGACACCCCCTGGATCTGCCATAGCAACAGCGGAGGACACTCCTTCTCACTCCTTGCTGCCAAAGCATGGAACGACCTTCCCCTGCACCTCAGGACCCCCTCATCATTCTGGGAATTCAGAAAGGGGCTCAAGACCTGGCTGTTAGAATGACCAGACTACCACAAAGCAGCGAGCAACTTCAGAGCCCTGAGACCCACACAGATGACTTGCAACGCTTTATAAATTCTGATTGATTGTTGGAATGGATGACCAAAGCCTGGGAAAGAGGACAGGTGTGCCTGACCTGTGAATACCATTTTAACTACTTGAACATCAGGCATCTTGCCTTCTTGCTCCATATTTATGGCCAGATTTGTTTTGCAAACGTATTTGTTGCACACTCACCTCATTGGGATGCTTTAACATTTACTGGGCTCTATTGGTCTTTTTATGTATGAAAAACAACCTCTTTTGCATGAGATTAACATTTCCATCTCTGCCCCAGGAACATATTAACTGCTTTAAAGGCACCAGGGTAATTTGAACTGTAGATGTTAGGGCTCTTATAAGGTTGGATCTCTTGCCCAGCCTTGGTGAGTGCCACCTGATCCTTCATGATCTTTTCTTCCTGAATTGTGCAAACTGCATCTTATATTTCTCTATTCCTCCTCTGGAGATAATGAAAACACTCCATACATGTATAATGCCTAAACAGAAACCAGCACAACAGTTGTTGAACTACTTTGTCGGTGAACTGCCTTGACAATGCTGGACATCACTCCTCAAATCATGATGACGGACTGACGGACATCACGCTGTCTTTGCGGTCGGTGGACTCAGCTTCCACCAAGACTGCATCCAAAGTTCAATCACTCGGGATGGACATGGTATCCTTCAATGGGAGGATTGACAAGGTGGAAATGAGACAGGCTGATGTGTGGAATAAATTGAACTGTACCAAGGACTGAGGCCAGGAGGTGTGGAACTTGTTCAAGAAGTCTGTTGACCTAGAAAACAGATGTAGAAGAGGCATTGTCTGGTTTTCAGGAACTGCAGAAAAAGTTGTAGAGGATGATACGCTCTTGTTCTTTGCCAAATTACTTCATGAACATCTGGACATGACGTCCACTCCACCTCCGGAATTTCAAAGAGCCCAAAGGGCACGTGCACACTCTACTGAAAATTGAATGATCCCAGGCAAATTCTGAAAGTCCTCGGAAGCTTGTTTCTGGTCCAGGGAGGGCATGTCTTGGCAGTTCGGGCTGGACTGTTCCCATGAGGCACAGGGTCGGACTGATTTGCATATAGCCATGTCTGAACTGGGGTGGCAGACATGGGCGTCCGCAGGGGAGGGCAAGGGGGGGCACTTGCCCCCCCCTGGAACACCGGTCCGTCACTATTAACAGCCCCCACAGTGGTGTTTGTCTGCAGGGCCGTCAATTTTAAAAGCATGAGAAAGCGCTTGCAATGAATGTCCTGCTTGATGAGCCGGAAAACTGCTGCTGATGGCAAGAGAGAAGGTCCGGGCCTGGCTACTCCCACAGCTTGAAGCAGAGGCGCACCCAGAGTCAAATTTCGGGGAGGGGGGGCACATTTTTCAATCTAAGGAAGAGTGGAGCTGAAGCCAGGTGCCCTAAGAAGGGTGAAAACCATCAAAGCCTCATTAACGCTGCACCGAATTACACAATTCGCCCAGAGATGCAATGGGTGTGTCTGCCCGTTTTTTTGCGAAATCAATAGGAAAGTCCTTCTGTGCACTCGTGATTTATTCGTACTCAAGCTATATTCCTTTCTTTTGTTGGTGCTACTACATCCTGGTACCTACTCTTTAGGTGCCCTTTCGAATACCATATCGTGTGTGGTGCAGACACTTCTGTTCCGATGGATGTGAGCACTTTTCAGCGAACATGTTTCATCAATTTCTTTTCCATGGTAATAATCAATTTTAACTCTTTTTCAGTTGTCAACAAAATATTTTAATTCATATTTTGGTTTCCATTGTTAACTGTTGTTATACGTTTTTTAATATATCCATTATTTCTAAAATAAAATAATGGATATATTAAAAAACAGTTAACAATGGAAACCAAAATATGAATTAAAATATTTTGTTGACAACTGAAAAAGAGTTAAAACTGAACAGAAGTGTCTGCACCACATACGATATGCCTGTTTTTTGCACCATAAGCACTAGTATTACAGAAGGGTCTGCATATGAGATGGATTAAAGAGTTTACGCCTTGAGCTCCAAAGGAGCAGTCCCTCATGTTCATTGCAGTATCGAGTGTAGCCCCTGGACCACTGACTGTACTCACTGTCGCCTGCCATGATTCACGAAGGGAAAGCTGTCGCACAGGGACAACTTTTCTTTTCTGAATCATGTACCAACTGCAGCTCAGTGTTGGTATCAGATCAACGGTTTGCGGCTGCCATTGCGTTTGAAAACCATGGATATATGTCATTGTAAATTGCAATTTGAAGATAGCACCCTTTCCACTGCCCCTCCAAATTCCAATATGAAGTAAGATGCAGAACCCCTTTTGTCAATCATGAAGGTTATACACAACTCTAAAAAGGGGTTTTGCAGTAGCAACCACTGTGATGCTGCAAATTGTAAGTTTTATGACCACAACATCCTTTTGTATTTGAGGGCCCTAGTTATTTAGATAAAGCAGGATGTGCAGTGAAAGGAATGACGTTACAAATGAGTAGTGCCTTTTAATGCTCTGAAAATGCTAGGATCTCCAATCTACTTCTCTACCTCTCTCTCTCTACCTCTCTCTCTCTCTACCTTTCTTTCTACCGCGCTCTACCTCTCTCTCTACCTCTCTCTCTCTCTCTCTCTCTCTCTCTCTCTCTCTCTCTCTCTCTCTCTCTCTCTCTCTACCTCTCTCTCTCTCTCTACCTCTCTCTCTCTCTCTACCTCTCTCTCTCTACCCCTCTCTCTCTACCTCTCTCTCTCTACCCCTCTCTCTCTACCTCTCTCTCTCGCTCTCCACCTCTACCTCTCTCTCTCTACCTCTCGCTCTCTCTCTACCTCTCGCTCTCTCTCCACCTCTACCTCTCTCTCTACCTCTCTCTCTACCTCTACCTCTCTACCTCTACCTCTCGCTCTACCTCTCTCTCTCTACCTCTCTCCCTACCTCTACCTCTCTCTCTCTACTTCTCTCTACCTATCTCTCTCTACCTCTCCCTCTACCACTCTCTCTCTCTCTCTTTGACCTCTACCTCTCTACCTCTCTCTCTCTACCTCTCTCTCTCTCTCACTACTGCTCTCTCTCTCCCTCTACCTCTACCTCTCTACCTCTCTCTACCTCTCCCACTCTCTCTCTACCCCTCTCTACCTCTACCTCTCTCTACCCCTCTACCTCTACCTCTACCTACCTCTGTCTCTCTACCTTTCTCTCTACCTCTCTCCCTACCTCTACCTCTACCTCTACCTCTCTCACTCTACCTCTCTCTCTACCTCTACCTCTCTCTACCTCTCCCTCTCCCTACCTCTCTCTCTCTCTCTCTCTCTCTCTACCTTTACCTCTACCTCTCTCACTCTACCTCTCTCTAACCTCTCTCTACCTCTCTACCCCTCTCTACTTCTCTCTCTACCTCTCTCTCTTCCTCTCCCTCTTCCTCTCCCTCTGCCTCTCCCTCTACCTCTCCCTCTACCTCTCTCTCTCCCTCTCTCTCTCTCTCCCTCTCTACCTCTCCCTCTACCACTCTCTCTACCTCTACCTCCCTCCCTCGCTCCCTCTACCTCTCCCTACCTCTACCTCTCTCTCTCTACCTCTCTCTCTACCTCTCTCTCCCTACTTCTATTACTCTACCTCTCTCTCTCCATCTCTACCTTTCTCTCTCTCTCTCTCTCTCTCTCTACCTCTCTCTCTCTCTCTCTCTACCACTCTCTCTCTCTCTCGCTCTCTACCACTCTCTCTCTCTCTCTCTCTCTCGCTCTACGTCTCTCTCTCTCTACTGCTCTCTCTCTCCACCTCTCTGTCTCTCTCTACCTCTCTCTCTACCTCTCTCTCTACCTCTCTCTCTACCTCTTTATCTCTTTACCTCTCTCACCCTCTCTACCTCTCCCACTCTCTCTCTACCTCTACATCTCTACCTCTCTCTCTACCTCTCTCCCTCTACCCCCCTCTCTCTCTCTACCTCTCCCTCTATCTCTCTACCTCTCTCTCTACCTTCACACCTCTACCTCTCTCTCCCTACCTCTACCTCTTTCTACCTCTCTCTCCCTACCTCTCTCTCTCTCTCTACCTTTCTCTCTACCTCTCTCTCTCTACTTCTCTACACCTCCCTCTCTCTACTTATGTCTACCTCTCTACACCTGTCTACCTCTCAACCAGTTGAATTCCGGGAAGCCCAAACCATCAGTATTTAAAATCTGCGCATGAAACGTGGGTAGGATGAGCCGTGCAGCTCAGAAAGGGATGTTCTTTTTACATCATTTGTATTTAATAGAATTGGGAAGCAGGAGAGCAGTCTCACAGTTGAGATAGGGATTAACATACACTGGTGACAGCTTTTGAATTGGCTTTAAAACCATTCAAAGATGGCTGCAGCATCTACGTGGGATGTGGTGGACTAAGTGGCAGCTGGAGCCACATAGCACTGCTTGTCATTTAAAAACAAAAACAGCATTGACATAGCCAATAGGTCTCCCCTTTGGGACCTTATAAGTGTTTAGTTGTCTAGTACAATATCCTTGGTGCAACAACTTCAAGTGTTGCATGGCTAAACACTTATAAGGTCCCAAAGGCGAGACCTATTGGCTATGCCAATGCTTGTTTGTTTTTTCCTCTGTTTCATTGGGGTTGCCAGGTAATCTGCTGTGAAGCCTCACATGATTTTTCTCCCACCCCATGGGTTTCTTTGTTTATTTAAGCTATTTGTCTTATTAGATTTTTTTATTTGTTTATTTAATACTTGTGCTCAATAATGTCGGAGGATGATGATGAAGTAAAAATGTTGCCCCCCCCTGGAAAAATTTCTGCGGACGCCCATGGTGGCAGAGTGGGCTAAAGAACGGTGATGGAGTCAACCCAGATCTTTTGACTGGGTGTGAGTGTTTGATTGATTCAGATGCTCCGTCCATCACCACCCCCCTTTGTATTACTTTCTTCACAGCGCCTCCTTTCCCATGATCCCCTTATTTGAGAGCACCTTGAAGTATCTCAGTTCAGGATCCGCACTGTACATAATTCGCTCTTATATGTGGGTTAAAATTCCGTAATTCTTCTCCATCTATAATAATAAATGCTCTATATAGGAGACATAGACAACGGACTTGCCTCTTGAGTCCCTCATAAAAATTGTCTCCAGGGCTGGTGGGAAAGATTACGAGACCCATCTGGTGATTTTCACAATGTTTACTTTGAAAACCTGGTGTCAATTCGGACCCTCCAATGTCACCGGGCGCCACTGAGGCCTCAGGCATGTACAGGACTGGGCATGTACCATAACTACTAGTTATTTTAACTGCCCCATCTGCGTTGTACCTGGTGTGTGTGTGTGTGTGTGGGGGGGGGGAGGGGGGGGGTGAGGTGAGAGAGGAAACTTTCCACCTCTACTGCACGCACTTATTGTCTGCTTGCTCCCCGTCGTGTTAGGGAAGCTTAAGGCAAGCTGTTGCCGCCCATGCTGTAACCCTGCTGTAGGCCAGTGAAGCTTGTTAAAACCTCAAAAACAAGTCTAACTCAATGGCATTTGCCCGTGCTTACTTTCTTCTCTATCTCATTGGAAAGGCTACTCAAGTGATTTTGAGGTATCTAGCTTGAGCAGCCACCAGTTCCGATGGTCACAGTCACTGCGCTGTGCTCTACATGCTGGTGAGTGCATGTTTGTTTCAACGGTGTCTTTTGCTTTACCAGCGCAGAACCTCTTCATAAGAATGTAAAGCTGATGAGGTCCTTCCAGGTGCGCTGCTGCGCGCGAGGAGGGGCACCACATGCATGCAACTGAAGCAGCAATAATGAACTGGGGAAATCTTGGGAATGATGCTTTGAAAGTTTTCATAAAAGTTTATGGTACAAGCTAAGCTGGAAAAATGTTTAAAATAGAGAAATGTCCTTGTGTCAAAACTGCAACTTTGATGAGAATGGATAAGACGCATTTAAAAAAAATCCCTTTTGTTTAAAAGTGATGGCAAAACAGCGTTGAATTGTAAATACCAGCACTTAGTTTGACTTCATAAATCATGACGGACTGGCGCACTAGCTTTCGATATTCATAAACTTGGGTAGCAGCAGCATGTATGATTAATGTATGATTCAGTGACTTGTCCGGAGAACCTCACAGGTCAACTGATCATTTTCCTAAAATTGTATTCTATCTCGTTCCTAATTGTTTGCCTGAAAGTAGGATTCCCCACAGTAGCCTTTGGAGTCCTCATGAGAGTACTGTTGTCCTGGCATTGTGCTATTACACAAACAAGGGTAACGGACTGTGATCTTACAATCCTGGGTCTGCATAGATATTCGGCATGTAATTATATCGATGTCAACAACCCTTTAGTGCCATACAAATTGTTTCACACGTAAGCCAAAGTCTGTCTGCAGGCAGACTGTAGAGAATGAGATGGTACCGAGCCTAGGCCAGGAAGGCATTGCTATGCGAGACACTCTACCACAAAATGACCACTATGACTTATTGCCAGAATAAACAAGTTACACACCTGCATTTTGTGCGGCCTCCAGGTCTTCTGAAAGCTTAGGGTCTGATTTAGAGCTTGTCGAACAGGTTGCATATTGTCAATTCTATATCAGACCCTTCATAGTTGTTCTTTGTTCTTCAGCCATAGGCAGTTCATGAGACAAAAGGATCACTCATTGGCATTGTTCTGATTGCTGACTCAGTTAAATAATCTGCTTTTGACAGGATTGTTGCAAATGCCATAGTGTGTATGTTGAGAGTGTTTCCCACTTTCTCACTAGAACTTACAGAAAGACAATATAGAGGCATTTCATTTAAATGTTGGAGGTTTCAAAGCAAAATATGCTGGATTTCTGGGTGGTAGGGCAAAGTGGTACATGGTGTGCCGCGGTAGGGCAAAGTTTTACATGGTGGGCCGTGTTAGGGCAGAGTGGTACATGGTACATGGTGGGCCGCGCCGCCGGGGAGGCATGGTGGGCCGCGCCTCAAGTTTTGTTACGCCACTGTGTGGGTGCAGTCTCTTCTGGTGTCAATCTTCTTGTGGCACTAGTAGATTCTCTGTAACCTCACCACAGACAGCAGTTGAAAGCTCAAGCATTATACACTTCTTGGTGCTAGATGACATGGCGGAACTCTTTCCCTGTTGAGTTCAGTGACACTCTAAGCCTGAGGTATTGATCCAATTGCCTATGCTGTGGGTACACCTCAAGGCTCCTGGATCTCACATCAGTGGTTCATGTCTCGCTCAGTGCTGCATCGGTGGTGGTGATGGTTCTCACTCATGGAATGTTTGTACCGCTTGCCAGAGGACTTTGCATCTCTAGAAGACACATTAAGCATTGGCATTCAAAGGCAAACTACATTTCCCATGAATCCAATGAACTCTCAAATTATTTGGAAATTGGGGGCGATCAGATTGAAGTTCTGCGAGTTAAGTTTCCTTACAGTTCATGGTGTCTGTGATAGGCAGCTAAGGTATTGTGTTGATGCCGTCTGGACTTTGCTACCAAAACTTGTGATAACTTTGGAGACTGTGGGCAAATTAGAAAGGGCAATTTCGCCGCTTTAGCAGCACTTCTTGCCGCTAAAGCGGCAATATTTTTATCGCCCTATTAGCAAGCTGTTGCTAACAGCAGTTAGCGACAGATTTTAGGCGATGGCGACCGGTTTGGGGCCCGCTTTGTATGTCAGCGATGTTTATCGCTAATGACATGCACAGTGGGTGTACCCAAACTGTTAGCGACTGAAAGCAGTTGTATGTTTTTAAAATGTATTTTTCAGGACTTAAGAACTGAGGGTCAGATTTACAAGCCCCTTGCGCCTCGTTTACGCCACCTTTGTGTCACTTTTGTGACACAGCGGCGGCGCAAAAGATGCGCCATACTGCGGGGTATTTACAACGTGATTCATTTGGGATATGCGTTATGTTGTAAAGCCCTGTGCCAAAAGTAGGCGTTCCTGCGCAGGCGGGCATTCCAGCGCAGGAACGCCTTCCAAAAGTGGCTGAGTGAAATCTACAAGATTTCACTCAGTCACTTTTGAGCCCATGCTGCGTCAAAACCCTGCGCCTGCTTGAAGCAGGCGTAAGGATTGACATAGCATTGTAAAGATAGGGCACCCTACAGCATTGCTGGAGCTGCATCGCGCTTGCGACGCAACTCCAGCAATGCGCCGCCTTTACAGCACAGCTGCGTCACACATCTGTGCCGTTTTTGCCCCATGGTGCGCCGCATTGTAAATGCGGCGCATCCATGGTGGCGGAGCCGTGGCACACAATAACTGGCGCACAATAACTGGCCTATCCCTGCTGATATGCAGGGATGCGCCAGTTATTGTAAATCTGCCCCTAAGTGTCCAAGTTCTGTAAAGGCAGCTGCAACATTTCTCCTTGTGTTGCAGGCAGCCAATCACCTCAATCAGTTCTATGGAATCAGCCAATAAGAATGATACATTTTTTCCACAGGACTCCCACGGGAGTCCCACAGCACTAGATTTTGCTATTTTTTAACCTTCATTTTGTAAAAACAGCCGAACAGATTCAGACCAAATCACAAAAAGCACACTTTCAGATTAAAGATCTCGCATGCTGACAAATTTGGTGCAACTCTGTTCAAACATTTTTCTGTATCGTTGTCTAATTTTCATGGGGCATAGAGTATTTCAAGACCCCTCTTTTCTCATCCCCTACTTGATGGGATTCTTGGAAGGAGCTGAGTTGGATGACTGCATTTTTTAATTGTTCATCAAATGATTCCAAAGTTATAATTGAAACAAAAAATGTTCTTCCGATGAAAACTCTCACTTACGTATAACTACACACTGACAACTGTCTCTAAAATATATATATATTGGAAGGCTTGGTCATCATGTCCTGCTGTGTGACCGAGGTGAAGATTACCTACACGCCTTCCCCATTTCACCGACCCGAATTGCGCGATCATATGGCTTTTTGGGAGTTGTAGTCCTTTAAGTCAAACGGACTACGACAGGTGTGCCTTATCGCCAGGGGGAGGAGCGGATCACACCAGCACTATATCAGAGGCAGCAGGAATGATACAACACAGATGAGGGCTCCTGGTGTTGGGTACTGAGGAAGGCTCCACGCCGAAATGCATCTGCCGCCACTGGGACTGCCTGTTTGCCAATAAAACCTGTCTTATTGTTCCGCTTGGGCTCCTGCTTCGTTCTTGTGGAGGAAGGTTTTCATTTATATATTTTGTGCTTGCCATTTGTACTATTCAGGAGCACCGCCATGTTTGGGATCTGGACAACTGCTGGCATCTGCTTTACGGCATCTACGGTTTACCGGGAGGGATAGTCCAGTTCCCGCTTCGCTAACAGAGGACCTGGAGCAGTGAGGTAATCTACCTCTTTTTGGACATTGTGCTAATTGCATACTGGATCCCTGCACATTGGATCTCCTGTATGCGAGGCTGTGGCGTCATAAGGGGACTTGAGGACTGGTTTGTTGGCTCTAGGGCAGTGGAAGGCTTGGTCATCGTGTCCTGCTGTGTGACCGCGGTGAAGATTACCTACACTCCTTCCCCATTTCACCGACCCGAATTGCCGTGATCATATGGCTTTTTGGGAGTTGTAGTCCTCTAAGTCAAATGGACTATGACAGGTGTGCCTTATCGCCAGGGGGAGGAAGGGATCACACCAGCACTACATCAGAGGCAGCAGGAATGATACAACACAGATGAGGGCTCCCGGTGTTGGGTACTGAGTAAGGCTCCACGCCTAAATGCATCTGCCGCCACTGGGACTGCCTGTTTGCCAATAAAACCCGTCTTAATTTTTCCCCTCGGGCTCCTGCTTCGTTCTTGTGGAGGAAGGTTTTCATTTATATATATATATATATCCCCCCAGTTCGTGACACCCCCGTGCAGCATTGTGGGACTGGTAGTCCCTGAGAGTGAAGAGGCACGAGGGAGAGTCAAGAGCAGGTGAGCCTCGTTACACAAATGGAGGCAGGGCTGCGCCGCATAAGATTGAGTGAGGGGAAGAATTGTGAAAAGACTGCTGGCACTGAGGAAGGCGCGATGCTGAAACCGGTCTGCCGTGTGATACTATTAAAAGCAGTTTGAACCCCAGTGTAAAACCCCTGAAGTGACCTACGTTTCTTCAGCTGGAAAGGTGAAGTGTTTGATGGAATATTGAACGCGCTGCCCGTGGTGCGCAACGAGGACCCTCTCACATAAGCAGGTCACAAGTCATGGGAACTTTGAACTGATGTTACCGAGGGATCGGATTTAATTTGTGAGCCACCAGTGGATTTCAGTCAGGCATCGATGCTGCTGCAAGTACGGCGGGTTGGGACCTCCCAATGAGATGCTATTGCGAAATAGTGTCTCCGATGAATGTCTGCAGAATCCGCTGGGCGAGAGAAGGGGACATGAGGAGAGTGAGAACATTTGCCAAAAACTCCCCCCCAGTTCGTGACACCCCCGTGCAGCATTGTGGAACTGGTAGTCCCCGAGAGTAAAGAGGCACGAGGGAGAGTCAAGAGCAGGTGAGCCTCGTTACACAAATGGAGGCGGGGCTGCGCCGCATAAGATCGAGTGAGGGGAAGAATTGTGAAAAGACTGCTGGCACTGAGGAAGGCGAGATGCTGAAACCGGTCTGCCGTGTGATACTATTAAAAGCAGTTTGAACCCCAGTGTAAAACCCCTGAAGTGTCCTACGTTTCTTCAGCCGGAATGGTGAAGTGTTTGATGGAATATATATATATATACATATATATATATATAGGGTGCTCTATACAGGAGCTGTCTTCCACCTAAACTTGGGAACTACCCAGAGCTCTCTCCATCTTTTTTGCACAATTTATGCATCACTCTATGCTTGCAAGGGTATTGTTTTGACTTATACTGGGTGCTCCCCTGTGTTTGGATAAAGCTAAACCTCTCTGAAGAGCTGAAATGACAGAGAAACACGTGTCAGGGGTTGCTTTTATTCATTTCAGGTTGGCTTGGATGGTATTTTACCAATCCAAAGCCGTAATACTGTGCCTGGAGTGGTAAATTGCTTTTGTCATTGCACAGCTCGGCGTGGATAACACTGTGCTAATCCTATGCTTAAAGACTTTGCTGTACAAATGGCAAAATACTTTGTCCATTTCTATCTCGGCGTGGATAGTACTGTGCTTATCCAATGCTTAAAAACTTTGATAGAAAAGCAGACATTTGAGGTGAGCAAATTTAGTGTGTCACTGGTGGTGAGGGTGCTCTATACAGGAGCTGCCTTCCACCTAAACTTGGGAACTACCCAGAGTTCTCTCCTTCTTTTTTGTATATATATATATATATATATATATATATACAAATATGTCGCTTTCCATAATGCACAGTCTCATTTGAGCCTCCCATTGGTGGGTGTGTCATATGGAAAATGGAGAAGTGGGTTAGCGGTTGCGCACACCGCTTCCGTTAAAGCCCCTGCAGAGAAGCATATGGAGCTTCGAAACGTGTCGGGCAGATCCATTACAGAGCGGCATCTACAAGCGGATCCCCGTCCTCACCTACACATAAATCAAGTTGCTGCTCGTGTGCTACTCAAAGGTGGACCACCTTGGAGCGACAATTTATACGCGGCCGTCCAACCGCGAATTATGCACCACCCCGTCATCCTTTGTGGTCACGGAAGTGAAACAGCAGCCATACACGGGATCGAGGACGGGCCCACTTGCGGGGTCCATACAGGACTTGATTGTGTGCTTACCGCACCACACTTCCCATAATGCACAGTCTCATTTGAGCCTCCCATTGGTGGGTGTGTCATATGGAAAATGGAGAAGTGGGTTAGCGGTTGTGCACACCGCTTCCGTTAAAGCCCCTGAAGAGAAGCATATGGAGCTTCGAAACGTGTCGGGCAGATCCATTACGGAGCGGCATCTACAAGCGGATCCCCGTCCTCACCTACACATAAATCAAGCTGCTGCTCGTGTGCTACTCAAAGGTGGACAACCTTGGAGAGACAATTTATACGCGGCCGTCCAGCCGCGGAGTATGCACCACCCCGTCATCCTTGGGGGTCACGGAAGTGAAACAGCAGCCGTATACGGGATCGAGGACGGGCCCACTTGCGGGGTCCATACAGGACTTGATTGTGTGCTTTCCACACCACACTTCCCATTATGCACAGTCTCATTTGAGCCTCCCATTGGTGGGTGTGTCATATGGAAAATGGAGAAGTGGGTTAGCGGTTGCGCACACCGCTTCTGTTAAAGCCCATGAAGAGAAGCATATGGAGCTTTGAAACGTGTCGGGCAGATCCATTACCGAGCGGCATCTACAAGCAGATCCCTGTCCTCACCTACACATAAATCAAGCTGCTGCTCGTGTGCTACTCAAAGGTGGACAACCTTGGAGTGACAATATATATAAAAATATATATATATCAAAGCAAATCCTGCCCGTCCCCTTCAAGGAACAGCTGCACGCAGGCACGGACCTCTTAGTTACTCCTAGTAATTACGGACCTCCACACAACAGATTATTGCAAAGCAGTGAAGACATTTATTTCGGCAAAAATGTCACAGGCAAGTGCCCTCCATGACGCGTTTCGCTCCTCGTGGGAGCTTGGTCACATGATATATGCAAGGTTAAAGTGATGTTAAAGTTAGATAAGTTACTATGATGTTAGCTTAGGTTAAACGAAACCCTA
Organism: Lissotriton vulgaris; assembly: GCF_964263255.1. Classification (NCBI taxonomy): domain Eukaryota; kingdom Metazoa; phylum Chordata; class Amphibia; order Caudata; family Salamandridae; genus Lissotriton; species Lissotriton vulgaris. The sequence goes on along the minus strand of NC_141696.1, from coordinate 151,979,518 downwards.
CAAATTCACTGAAAATAAACATAGGTCTTTTTTGGCTTTTTATTAATATAAAAACTATGGGGCATATTATCAAGCACAGCATTAACATTATCGCCCCTTTAGCGGCAGAAAACTGCAGCTTAAGGGGCGATAATGGGCTTGATAATACGCCGTAGAGAATTCCCATAGAAGCCCATGTTCACACCAGAACATGAGCTTCTATGGAAATTCACAAGGGCGCATTATCAAGCCCATTATCACCGCTTTAGCAGCAGTTTTCTGCCGCTAAAGCGGCAATAATGTTAACCTCATCACTGCGGCGCGAATTCCGCTGCAGTGCTGAAGGTTCTGATCGCGGGCGTGGTCATGACGGCTCCCGGCCGTCATCAGCACACGCCCACCGCCCACCGAGGCTGTTTCTTGATAATATGCCCCTATAATTTTTTAAAGAAAAACAACTGTGGAATTCTCATTTATAGTTTATGGTCAAGTCAAGTCAAAAAGCTTTATTTCGATAAAAGTCATTATCATAAAAGCAGCTCAATGTATAAAAAAGTTACAATTAAGGACAACAATAATACATCTAAAAAGATTTTGTGTCTCTGTACCAATCATTTAAAAAAGACAATAGTTTTAAAAAGTACTTATTCTGTTAAGCTAGCCAACAAGTTGGTTAAGTTTTTAAGCAATTTTAACAGCATTTTTAATTAAATAAATTTTTCTAAAAAAGAATTAAACAAATTATTTTAGCTTTTTGGCTCGGATAGCCCAGGCCCAGGATAGAAATTTGGCTAGGGCACAAGCATAGGGTACACTACTGTCCGAGATAAGTATCCTGATTGCCACTTCATGACTCCTTGTCCCCAGCTGGCGGCATAGGTTTTTAAGCCAAACCCTCCTTGGAGTGCCGTATTCGCCGCAAACAAACATGAAGTGTGCTAGTGTTTCCGGTTTGTCAAGGCACGATGGGCATAGTTCAGACGTTTCCGTACAGGGTTTCCAACTTTTAGTGAAGGTATTAAGTGGTAGGGTTCCCATTCTAAATCTGAAATACAAGGCCCTGTCAAAGTGTTTTCCAATTGCATCCAGGTATAGTTCCCGCCTAGGACAGTTTTTGAACCTCAAAAAGTCCTCTGTTAGCCTGCCCATATTGGTGCTAGAGTTTCTTTGAGAGCAAATCCAGTCCCAATAAAGCTTTTTGAGAGTTTGCTTTGGGGGTGAAGTTCTATTTAACCATGATTCTAGTTGACCCAGCTTAATTAATAAGCTTTTCATGTCTTTTAACCATTTGATTTTATGCCAGCTTGGTGATGACATGATTTCCTTGAGGCCTCTGGCATATCCGCTTAGTTCTTCTACCCGCCAAATACGGGCCCATAGTAATAGAGGGCGAAATTTCGCGATTTCACCAATCTGGGTACAGCCAAGGTCCAAAAATAGAGGAAGTGTCGGGGTGCCTTGTGAAAGGGACATTATTTCTCTGCAGAATTTGTTCTCAGATCTCTGCAGAGCATCAGTAGACGAGGAACCCCAAAGTTCCACCCCATAAAGGGCAGAGCTAACACCTTTAGCTGTGTATATCTCAAGGACTGTTCCTATAGGTCTTGTTGTACTGGAGCGTTGCTCTCTCAAAAGGGCACCTGTAATCCTTTTGTGGCTCAGCAGCATTTTATCTAGGTGAGGCGTCCAGTCCATTTTGTTCGAAAGGCGTATCCCAAGGTAATCGAAGACCTTTACCCTTTCCAAGAGCTCAGCGTTCAGGGTGGGGGAACGCACATGCTGTTTCGGTGGATTGAGGACAAGGTACTTCGTTTTGTTTGTATTTATTACCAGGCCTCGTTTGGTACAAAAGGATTGGAAGTTGTCCAAAAGTCTCTGGAGTCCCATTGGGGTTTTGGAGATTAAAAGCGTATCGTCCGCGAAGAGGAGGGTCGGTATGCGTTCTCCAGCCAGGGATGGCTCGTCAGATGGATGCTTAAGGAGATGCTCAACCACCCCGTTGATGTAGAGAGAGAAAAGGGTGGGAGCCAGAACACATCCCTGGCGGACTCCTCTCTCAACCGGAATACTAGCCGTTTTTTCCCCTGCAGGGCCCCACCTGATTTGGGCAAAGCTATCCTGGTGTAGTTTAACCAACAAGGATAGTAAGTAGTGTGGCAGCCCCATGTCAGCCAGTACTTTCCATAGTAGGTCCCTAGGTACAAGGTCAAAGGCAGTCTTTAAATCGATAATCGTGAGATAAAGACTGCCCTTGCCTATAACCACAACCTTCCAATATACCATCATGAGCCTGAATGCTTGCTCGATCGTTCCAGTACCCACTCTGAAACCTGCCTGGAAGTCAGAAAGGATTTTGTTTTCTTCTGCTCAATTTAAGATTCTAACTAACAGGACTTTGCCGACAACTTTTTGGCTGGTGTCTAGCAAGCTAATCGGCCTATAGTTAGATGGGTCATCCCTCGAGCCTTTCTTATGGATGGGGACCACCTCCGCCCCTTTCCACGATGAGGGAATAGGGGCACCCCTACAGATGGCAACAAGGAGGGAGTGGATCAATTTACCCCATTTGGCGCTATCGGATTTTAGCAGATCCCCGGGAATCCCATCAGGTCCGGCCGCTTTTTGTGGAATAATGAAGCTTATTGCATATTCCACTTCCTTTAGTGTAAAATCGAAGTCAGTAGGGCAGAGTGCATAGGTTATGATAGGCGGGGGTGTAACAGGCCCTCTCCCGTCGGGGCCATTATGGCAAGAATATAGTTTGGTCCTCCCACACCTGGCTTGGAATGTTGCAGGTTAGCAGGTCACTGTCTGGTCTGTTGCGTGCCCTTATAGTGTCCCAAAAACATTTAGAATCCTTTTTCAGGCTGGCTTCTTTAAGGGTTAGCCAGTAAGCATCTTCCCACTCCCTTTTGGCTAACCGCAAGGCCTTTTTATGCTCCCTTCTAGCTATTTGAATTGATAGAGGAGACTTACCTCTAACTGCCTCAATCAGGGATGACTTGGCCTTCCTGCACGACGCAGAATACCAGTCATGTCTACCTTTGGGTTTGGTCAAAGGTTTGGTTTTCCCTATGGTCCCTTTCACCCAAAAAAGATCCCCTATAGTTTTTATGGCTACTTCATAGATAGTTGTTACCTTATCTGCTGCCAAGAGTAAGTCTATGGAGCTAATTTCATCTTGTGTGCCTTTAATCACCTCTTCAATAGTGGACAGTTTGTTAGTGTCACACAAGATTTTGTTCCACTTGAGGCGTCTCCCACAAGAGGAGACAGTAATCTCCTGTGGGCAGCTCGGTGATACTAGCGGCGCTCCGGTGGGCCAAAAATTCTTTAAGGTTAGGGAAAGTGAGTTGTGGTCACTTTCTATGGTAGGTATAACAACCATATCGATGACCGAACTCCAGAGCCTCCGGTCCAACAGAATATAGTCTATCCTTGTGGAGTGACCAACTCTGTTGAACGTTGGAGCACCCATTTGATCAGAACGTGTGCGGCCATTGGTTGCTCTTAATCCAAACTCTAATGTAAGTGCATTAAGCTGTATTGCACTGCGAGTCCAACGCTTGATGGGTGGAATAGAGAGGATGGGAATACCCCACCTATTATCCTCTTCTCCCAAGTCAGGTATTCCTTCTAGGGGGAGTGGCTCATAAGTGCAGTTAAAATCTCCTGCTATTATGGTGTGGCCAAGTTCACTATGGTCCCCTAATTGGGCCTCCAACTCCGATACTGTTGGTGAGATGCACCCATTTTTGGAGCCTCTAACGTAGACATCGTAGAGATCTACAGGTAGTCCCCCACGTTGCCCCGATAGGGAGATACCAAGAATATCTGGGTTTCCTGCCTTCTTTATGGTTATCCGACAGTTGAGCGAAATGCTCACCCAGATGATAAGCCCCCCTGATGGCCGCCCCTTCCCTGCCTTAGGTTTTACAGCTGGTGTAAAGAATGTGACAAACCCGACACGATGCAGTGGCTCAGTGATCCAGGTCTCTTGAAATACACAGATCTTGTGGGCATCAATCAGGACATTCCACTCCGGAAGGCCTAATTTCCTAGAAATCCCCGCGAGGTTCCAACTAAGGATTTTTATCTCGTCATGTGTTGGATCACCGTTGGGGATAACAATAATTTTAGAAGTTGGTGGGTCTACACAATCCCTAGTTGATATGTGTGGAAGTGATACTGGGGGTGCCACTGTTGGAGATTCAGGACATATAGGGAAGGATATGGCTGGCGAAACATCCTCCATATCTTTGTTGGTGGTAGCGGGATTTCTATCTAAACCTTCCATGATGTTGAGTCAATCTACCTCATCTAACACACAGTATCTATTTGGATGGGCGAATTGTGAATATGAAGGGTCAAAAGAAGGGGGCAAATCCTGCCATGGCTGTTGCCACTGATGGTTAGTGGATAGTGGGGGCTGAAGGGATTGCTGCCACTGCTGAGCAGACTGGTATAGGGGTGGTGGGTGCTGGAAAGGTTGTTGCCATTGAGAGCTAGCATGATGTGGGAATAAAGATGGAAAGTGTAGTGGCTGTTGCCAGTGTTTAGTAGTACGTTGCGGGGGATACACAGGCCCTCTGTTGTTTGAAAAAGTAAGCCGATGGGGATTTAGTCTTGGCGGCATGGGAAGGAAGTAAGATAAGGGGAGTGGGTTGATTTGGGTAGCAGGACCACTGTTGGGTGTGTTGCATATGTAACTAGCTGCCCCTATATCCCTAAAGTTAACTGTGATTACATCCCCTGGTATTGTTTTCTTACTCCTACCCATCCAGTCCCCTCTACGCACAGTAAGAATTTCACCACTCATATTGCTGGGTAAGGGTTTGTGTAGATGAAGCCACTGGGCACATTTGTTTCTTAACTCTACAAAAGTTTCTTTTACTCCCTCCTTCAGTGGGGGAACGGCTGTCAGCACAACCACAAAGGGAGAGACTTCCGGTGGCAGGCTAATTGACTTGAAACGTGCCTGCTTTGGCTTAGAGCCTTCGGGCTTATTTGTAGAGTGAGTTATTTGCTGCAGGGTTAGTAGACTTTCCTGTGAGATCTTTTACTTGTAAGATGGTAGCTTTATTTCCACCGGCTGGATGTTGCAAAGTCGAAGTAGGGCCTACCGCCTTCGGAGTAGATAGGAGTGGGGGTTGAGCAGAATTATTCCCTGTTTGGGACAGGTGTAATTCGGCTGAGTCCTTGCTGACTGCTGGTATTTTTACTTTGTTAGATGCATCTTTAGAGAGCTTGACGCAAGGTGAAGGCTTGGGAAGCGGTTCTTTGATCCCTTGTGGCTGGACAGACCCAGGCCCATTCATCTTGTTAGGCCATTTCGAGTTTATTAGTGACGTGAGTCTGTCAAGTTTGGAAATTAGAGGCTTTATTTGTGCTGCTAATGTGGCCTCAAGATCCTGTTTGAGATCTGTTACCATGTTTTCAACCCAGCAGGGTATGCCTGACGCCTGCTGCGGAGTAGGCGATATCAAGTTGTGATTCCTGCCTTTAGCTTTGGGTTTTTCCTTAGACTTGGTCTTGGACACTACCTTTGTAGGAATAACCCTTCCCCCAGAATCGATAGGTACAGGAGGTATTTGTTTATCCATTTGCCCATTCAGGCTTGGCTCCGTCTCTTCAGATGTCTGACAGGCTTCTAGATCTGGGGTAGCCTCAAGATCAACAAAGGACGGGTCCGAGTCAGATTGGGTGACTGACAGATCGACAGCATTCGGTACTGTGACTGTGCCAGCGGTGGTCAAAGGCAAGGGTAGGGAACAATTATTCGAGGCTTGTTGGGAGGGTGAATTTGCGTTTGCGAGAGAGCCCAAGGAAGAGCGCTTAGCGTTCATGAGGTCCAGGGAGACTCTTTTTTCCAGCAATACAATACTTTTATCGATGGTCTCATTCACCCGTGAGATGAAAAGATCTATAGGTCCAGTCACTTGTGCTACCCCCATGGCTTTTTTTGTACAGCTTCTAGTTCTATTGCGCATAATTGACATCTGAGGTGCTGGGCCAGATGCAAAATGGGGCCTCAGAAGAGCGGTTAGTGATAGGGCTGGGAGGCGGCCGCTGTATGATTATAGAAAAGATGGAAATCAGTGCCGCCTACCTTACTGATGGATTAGGGGCGATGATGCAGGGGTTCAGGGCCAGGGCCGTCCTCTGCCGTCCTTGAACGGCCTTAAACGGCCCGCTCTTTGCCCGGTCTTCGCCCCGGCCGTTGCCCCGCGCGCGTCCCGCGTGCGCGTTACTGCCACAGATTATGTAGAAAGATCAGGTGGAGGGGGCGGGAAGAGGACCAGCTGCGGCCGATCAGCGCCGCGCTGCACGCTGGTCCTCGCAGTCCCGCCTCAAGCCTTGGGGTCCAGATGTAGCCTCGCAGGGATCGCGTTGGTGCTCCTATGCACTTGGGAAGGTCCAGGGACAGGTAACAAGCAAAGTCCTTAGCCTGCGAGCGGCACCCGCGGAGCGGGGGCCGCGAGACGTTGCTTGGCAAACAGGAAGGAGAGTACACGAAGGGAACAGCACTCTCAGCAGTTCAGTTCAATGGAGGTACCCGGGCTGCTCACACACCGCGATGTTTTTGACGGGTGGAGGGGCGGGAAGAGGACCAGCTGCGGCCGATCAGCGCCGCGCTGCACGCTGGTCCTCGCAGTCCCGCCTCAAGCCTTGGGGTCCAGATGTAGCCTTGCAGGGATCGCGTTGGTGCTCCTATGCACTTGGGAAGGTCCAGGGACAGGTAACAAGCAAAGTCCTTAGCCTGCGAGCGGCTCCCGCGGAGCGGGGGCCGCGAGGCGTTGCTTGGCAAACAGGAAGGAGAGTACACGAAGGGAACAGCACTCTCAGCAGTTCAGTTCAATGGAGGTACCCGGGCTGCTCACACACCGCAATGTTTTTGACGGGTGGAGGGGCGGGAAGAGGACCAGCTGCGGCCGATCAGCGCCGCGCTGCACGCTGGTCCTCGCAGTCCCGCCTCAAGCCTTGGGGTCCAGATGTAGCCTCGCAGGGATCGCGTTGGTGCTCCTATGCACTTGGGAAGGTCCAGGGACAGGTAACAAGCAAAGTCCTTAGCCTGCGAGCGGCTCCCGCGGAGCGGGGGCCGCGAGGCTTTGCTTGGCAAACAGGAAGGAGAGTACACGAAGGGAACAGCACTCTCAGCAGTTCAGTTCAATGGAGGTATAGTTTATGGAGCTAACTATAACTTGCACCCCCATTATGCACTATGTATGACCTCATATACTGCAGCACTATTGACATGTTGAAGGACATCGCTGATGAAATCTCAAATTACATCATCAATGACATCACTGATAACATCACTGATGCCTTCATCCAACCTACTGCTGTTCAAATTGCTCTATAAACTAGCACAGAATTTCAGTTACTAAAGGAAGTATTACATTTTGCAGAAACATGTAAAACATAAAATACCCTTCAGGCACACAAGCCTCATTTTTGAAGACCGGTTGATGCAATAGCAGTGGTGGAATGCCTATCAGATCTTGTTCTCCCCACACTTTTTGAGGAATACAGATCCATCCTCTGAGGGGACAGCTCAGAGGAAAAGATTGCTAGTTTGATTGACGGCATGGCTAGAGGAAAAGCACTGGACCAAGACTTTGGATATCATTTTACAAAACTACTGAACATTTATTTCTCCGCAATGCAGCGGATTGAGGAGAAGCTGCTCGCAATGTTGTCTAGGTCCAGGCCTTCACTGGTTGCCACCTTGACAGGGACCCTCTGTTTTGTTCCATTTACTGGCCTATCTTCCTAATAAATATGGACATGAACATTCTTGAAAGGGTCCTTCCAAACAAGCTGAAGAAAGATATTTGACTCTTGATACATGCTGCCCAAATTAGTTTTGTCCTGGGCCATTTCTCAGCTGGTCACCTATGGCCTCATCTTCTCTAACGAGTTAAAAGATGAAAATGTCAAGAAGCCAACAGTATCCTTAGACGCTGAGAAGGTCTTTGACTGTGTGAAATAGAGCTACTTATTTCAAAAGATGCATTGATTGTGTTTGGGTCAAGACGTTATTGAACATGTTTGGTGAGTATATCCCAGGCCTACGGCCTTGGTGAATTGTGGTGGGTTCTTGTCACCATCTTTCCAAGTACTGAGCATCATCAGAATGGTTTGTTCCCTCACACTTCATTTTCCTATTGGCCCTGAAGCCTCTGGCTATAATGTTTTGATGTTACTAGAACATCTAAGGCATACTATAATATTCTGGTGACAGTGTCACTCCAGTGGATTCCATTCCATCATTTATGTCTTGAATATCTTCCTTCCCAGATGTTTCTGGCTACAAGATTGATTGGTCAATTGTGCCCATGGCGTTGCATCTTATATGTGCATGAGTGATGACGCAGGAGCGCCAATGCAAACAAGCATTGACAAAACCAACAGGGCGGTATTTGCCCTCTAAAGATGATTGGTTTTGTCAATGCCTGTTTTTTAACTTCTTTTGTTGCTGAGAACTTGAAGGACCCACCATAGTTTCTGGGTTGGTCTTAAATAGTATTAAAATCATACCCAGCTGCAACTACCTGAGATGTACCCCATTTATAGTCACTCTACATACTATTTGGGACAGGAAATGTTTTTTGCCAGTGTTGGAGGGCCCGATTCACAGAACTAACTTAAGACAAAATCTTAAACTTACTACCGCTTTGGTATGCACAGAAGGCACTTACTCATTTTGGAATTCATAGTAGGCACTTACTCATTTCGGTATTCACAGAAGTTAGGAGTCCTATCTTTAGGACTCCTAAATGCCTTCTGTGAATACCAAAAGTCTTAAAGTTAGGATTTTTCTCAGTTAAAGAGTAGTAAAGTTAGGACTCCTAACTTTAGGACTCCTAAACTAAGATACCAAAATGAGTAAGTGCCTTCTGTGAATACCAAAGAGGTAGTAAGTTTAAGATTTTGTCTTAAGTTAGTTCTGTGAAACGGGCCCCTGAGTCACCACCACTTCAACTCATACTTTCTTTCCTGAACAGTGCTACTGATTCTCCATTGGTAAAAGATACAGCAATCCTAATTGCTGAAAAGGAGGAGGTAAAGTGTTCTGCCTCTGCTATAGTCACCACTAGCAGTGATGTTTAAAACCTATCTAACCTCCCGGGGAGTGGTAATTTACTAATGGTGGTATTTCTTTAGTCCCTTAGACTTACATCGAGAAGGTGTGAACCCTCAGGAGATTGATGCAAATAAGCAGCGCGCAAACTAGGAGTAACTGTCAAAAATCTTCTGCGTAGCGCGCTAGGGTCTGCAAAAGACTTGTCCTTAAATGGAGGATGGCTTAGGAGACCCAAATGTCTGCACTGCTCCTGATCCAAAGCCTTGCTGGCTGCCACTCTTGATTGCACAGCCTGGGAGTTTCATACAGCTGATGTCCTTTGAAAGGACTAGGCACACGGAACTCATTGCTTTAGCTGATGATGCAAATTTTCAAAAAGTTGATGCAACCATTTCCAGACTGCCATCTATGCATTTCGAAGGCCCTCTCCTTAAAAAGGGCAAAGGGTTCACGCGCTGGACTTCTCATGATGCAACCCTTGCTGTGTCCATTTAGCTGACATTTCACTGCCCTCAGACGGGGGTTTGGAAAGACAGCAGATTGCAATGGCTCTTTTCCCCATTTTGAGACATGGCCATGGGGGTTGTCCAAACAGACCAGTTTATTTTTAGACGGGGATTTCTTCACTGCAGTATCTCAACAGTAAAGGCTGTCTGCCCTTTCCCACCAGTAACCCTTTGCTCTCTAGACTTTAGGCAGTGCCAAAGGCATGGATCCACGCCTTTGAAACTGGCAGCTTCATCCCATACTGCAGCACTCTCACTTTTAGTGATTTTCCATGTAGCAGGGGTGGCTCTAAGCTCATGGCGGCCCTGGGCAGGGAGTGTAGGTAGGGGGCCCCGTAGGAGGGGGTCGGGGCGGGACTGAGCGCGGAGACCAGTGAAGAGAGGGGTGGGGTTGAGGGGTGGGAGTCAGGGTGTTTGGAAGTGGAACAGAGCCGGAGGCCGCCAAATCCCTGCCAGGGGCCGCCACGCAAATATGGATTATTATATTAAGGATATATATTGGCGTGGTGGCCCCTGGTGTTTGGCGGCCCTATGCAGGAGCACAGCTTGCAAATGCCGAAGGCCTAAGGCCGCCCCTGCATGTTGGGTTTAAATCAACTGAGGGAACCTCGTTTATTTAGTAATAGACTCAACAGTAGGTGCTGGCCTGGCACAAGGCATCCTTCACTGTTGTGAGTTGGCCCCCACGCTTAGGTGTGCAGACCGTGTACAACACAAGGAAAACACAGGGGGCCATGTCACGGATGTGAGGTTAGGGGCAAACAGGCCCTTGGGAGGCACACTGATGGTCCCTAAATATGAAGTGGCAAACACTAAGGGGCAGATTTACAATAACTGGCGCATCCCCAGTTATTGTGCGCCGCAGCTCCGCCACCCATGGTGTGCCGCATTTACAATGCGGCGCACCATGGGGCAAAAACGGACAGATGTGTGATGCATCTAATCCGTAAAGGCAGCGCATTGCTGGAGCTGCGTCACAACGAGGGTTGCTTTGGGTTCACAGTCCAGCCCTGGGCATATTTACACCTGTACTGTGGTCAGCAGATTGGTTATGTAATATGCCCACTGAGGATGGTGAGCACATCTAATTCAGGGTTTGCCTTCTGCAAACAGAGTATACCATTTTATGGAATACTGTCCTTTATGACCCGTTGGCATCTATTGCAGGATTGGTTGAGGGATGATTGTAGCCAACCCTAAAAGCAACAGGGCAATTTATTTAAAGGCACATACAAGATTTTCTGCTACAGGTAAATAAGGCTTTGGCACACTGTCAGCACCTTACATTTGTTAAATATTTTAGCCGTTTCCATTCAGAACTTGTTTTATATCTGGATGAGTCAGAATTTGTAGGAAATCAGATGTCACCATGGACCTCCTTTACACTGTAGCCACCCCTTTTTCTCATTCACAGTCTGTTTCCAGGTCAGAGTGCAAAGTATGAGTGGCCAAATCCATTTAGATGGTTACCCAGAAAAATGTATCCTTCTCTCGATGTTCTAGGTTTTTGATCCGGGTTGCTGTAAATTCCAGATTTGTTCATTAGAACTATAAAAATGTGTACCAAGTCCATATTTGCATTTTATGAAGATTTTACCTGGGTAAATTAAAGCGAGGCAAAGGGTATCATCTACTATTATTTATTGATTTTTTCAATTTTTAATGCCTCTATGTATTTTTTTATTCCCATTTTAGGGGAAAATTGTCTTAAATCGGATTGAAGTGAAAAAGATTGAGTTCTGAAGTTATCAAATAATTACATTGTTTAGCATTTGGTAATTATTTTACAATATATTATGTATGGAATGCATGTTTTTGTGTTGTATGAAGTTGCAAAGGCATTCATTTTTTCTAATAAACTTAAGTTACAATTCAAAATAAAAATATACAAATGTCCTTACTTTCCTATCAAGGAGCAGGATTCTGTGGAGGTGGGATGTGGTCGCATACTCATAACCGGCCTATTTTCTGATTTTCCGAAAGCATGCATATTTCCCCTCCCATAGGATCTTGACTATTAAGCCATCAAGATTATGGCACCATAGTGAAAAGGCTTTGGAGGATTTTGTGTGCGTGTTTTGCCAATCCATGCAGCCATGCCATTGTCCTGGATAAAGTGGCAGTCAAATAAATAAATATTGCCTCCCATTCTGAGGCTGCTGTTACCATCTTATTTATTTATTTTATTTATTTTTCACATTTGTAGAGCGCTCTGTTACCCGGAGGTGTCCTTGCGCTAACGTGATTGAACCAGTGTATGTGGGTTGAGAGCTTAGTGAGTAAAGAGCCAGGTCTTGAGCGCTCTTCTGAAAGATAGCAGGTCCGATGACTGTCTGAGATTGAGTGGTAACCTGGTCCAAGCCTCTGCCGTGCCAAGGGAAAAGCTCCAGCCTCCCCGTCATGCCTTCTTGACTCTCGGGACTGTTACCAGCGCCTGCTCTCTAGATCTCAGGTTTCTAGCTGGTTTGTGCCAGTGGAAGAGCAGCTTCATGCACCGAGGGCCCAGATCGTGCAGAGCCTTGAAGACCACGCAGAGTGCTTTGAAGACTATTCTTTTTCGGACTGGAAGCCAGTGAAGTTTCACCAAGTCCTGAGCTTACATTGGGGGACTCCAGACTCGAGTTGGGGCTATTTCAGGGGGTTGGGCACTACTCACCTATTAGAGTCTCAGCGGGGGAGTATGCAGCTTCGTTGGAGTCATTCGAAGAGCCAGGTCTCTTGTGTCTTCAGATGCACAGTGGCTTCTCTGAAGACCCTGCAGCTGTGACAAGCAGCTGCTCTGTCTCATGCAGCTGCTCTGCAAAGATGTTTGTTTTCAAAAACAAAAGTCCCAATGCAGGAGTTTATTTTTTTGAGAAGCAGGAAAACTATTGCCTTTGACGCTGCGAGCTTTCTCTCAGCCTGTGGGGTCCATTTTTGTTGTTCCTGGTCACGACCATCATGTTTTTCCTGGCAGTCCCGAACAGAATAAATATGTCGAAACTTCTGCTCTACAATGTGAGGATAGCCTGAAATCTATCCTCCAACTTCTCAATATCCTCCTGGCCATCAGGCAATTGTTTCTGCTGTTACCTAACCTAACCAAGGCCGAGGCGTTTTGCGAGAGTACTTGTCTTGTCATTAGGGAGGCTTTCACAAAGCAAAGCAGAGGACATGAAGGTTGAAAACAACTTTTGGCCGCAATATTTATTTTGTGCATAAAAAAATTATTCTAGTGCTGTGCTAAAACACTTTGCATCATGGGGCGCCATCCCCCTTTCCCGATAATAGGGGAAATAACAAGGTGTACACAGTCCAAACACCTCTAGAGTTCTACTCAAAGCCAGATCTTCTAGGTATTATGAGGACCTGGCTTTGTATGAGAATCCAGAATTCAAGCCACTGGACATTAAGCAACCTCAAGCGAGCTGTGTGATGCTTTAACATTACTTTAAAATCAAATTCAGAAATTCAAAAAAATGATGTTGTCATTTTTATTTAATTTGTTGCTTATAACATTCTGAACACATATACAACCATACAATATGTAATGAATTGAAACATGTATGATAACGAGTCTCCTTTATATTGTAATGGATGACAGATTTCTAGAAGTTGTGGATGAGTGTGGTAAGTGAGGGGAGTGAATGTATGGATTTGAATGTTTCAAGATAAATGCTTTATTCATATTTATGTTTATGTGATGTTGTCCATGCTGATTCAGTCATTCATAATAAGATATATTTTGATACTTCTCTATATCCATTTGGCTTAGAGCCCTTTTATCATAGACTAGCATCCCGTCCCGACCTTGTCCGGGATCAACAGGCTTCCCCGACCCCCGCCCGCCCCGACATTGTCCAGCAGCCCGGGCCCCAGCCCGGCACGTCCCCCGCCTGCCTCGACCCCCGCCTTGCCCGACCCCCGCCTGCACGGACATGGGTCTCCTTACCTCAGCCGCCGTTCCTCCCGCTTGTCCGCTGCTCGCACCGCCGCTGGCCTGTCCGCTGCTCCTCACGTCACTGCTCCTCCTTTTCCGCGCCATGTCCGCCGCTCCCTTACCTCAGCCGCCGCTCCTCCGGCCTGTCCGCTGCTCGCACCGCTGCTGGCCTGTCCGCAGCTCCTCACGTCACTGCTCCTCCCTCGCGCCATGTCCGCCGCTCCTCGTCACGCTCCTGGACGCCGCTCCTCCCCGCGCTCCTGACGTGAGCACGCACGTCGCGGCCGGCGCTACTTCGGAGGGACTACTTTTTTTTTTACTGTAAATCTTTTAAATAACGTTTTTAAAAAAAAATGTATATAGCCTATAACCATCTACACACCCTGACGATTCCAACGGTGTATCGGGTGTGTGGATTGGCGCTGTGGTTCCCGAGTTTACCTGCCTCAAAGGCTGAAAGTTCTTCCTTTTTTATAGTAGTATAGATATATGTGTGTTTGATGTAAAGGTATTAGTTACCTGATGCTTTTGTAGTGCATGAATTCCTACCACCAGAAGTAACCAGTTGCAAATAACTGGCAAGTGTAATTAATGCGCAAACATATCCAATCAAATCAGTGGCACACAACACTTTGTACATATGCACGGTGTAATCTTTTACTATAGGGCAATGCACCGATGCAAACTTTCATGCAGTGATGCACTGGGCTCGTAGAATTTAAACATATTTTGAAATTAGGTTAGCACGTAGAGGGAGGTGGCAGAGAGTGGCCGGAGCCCACGTGCATTTATTGTACATGGGCCACATTAGCAGGTAGATGGCTTACAACTTCTCTTCATCCTGTAGTTTGCATTGCCTGGTATCTCAGAGTGAAAAGGGGAGATGTAGCCTTACTGCTAGAGCAGTTGACCTCGATGCTGGGGAACCTGGTTCGAGTCTTGGCAACGACGCTCAACGTTCTGTGATTCTGGGCAAATAACTTAATCTCATCGTGCCTAACAAAAAATGAATGTGTAACAAAACTGGTGTTTTCTAAAATGCTCTGATACCTGTTATGTTCAGGTCTAGTTCGCACTATATAAAACGATGAAAAAATAAAAGTGAGCTATTATGTTTGGCACTACTCTCACCAAAATGGAAGATCTTCACTTAGTGTGATTCCAGTGGTTACAGCGGTATTCATTTACTATTAAAATATAGTATTTATTTAGTATGCATGAAGACTAAGTAGTATGGCCACAAGCCGAAATATGCAAATGAGGGAATACTAGTTCTACTCAACTACCCTTCAAATACATAATGAACACTTCAATTGATTGCTAAAAGAAGACTAGTAGTATTCGAGAAGAATAGTGTTTGAAGCTTAGTAGTATTCTGTTAAGGTTTATTTGCAGCTCTTGTGCTATTTCAAGAGCAAAATGAAGGCTAGTCTCATTGATTGCGACCACTATTTGAAGACTAGTGGTATTCTTTATGAGCAGCATTTGAATATTAACGGCAATCATTGTGAGGGGGGGTTCACGCGGGGAGGAAGGGCTCACGCAGGAGTAGCGTTCACGTGGGGAGGGTTCGCGCAGGGGGGGTTTGCGCGGGGGGGGGTTTCACGCGGGGGGGTTCACGCAGGGGGGGTTGGGTTCATGGGATGGGGGTTGGCGCGGGGGGTTTGTGCGGGGGGTTTGCGTGGGGGGTTTACGCGGGGGGGTTTGCGTGGGGGTTCGCACGGGGGGTTCATGCGGGGAGGGTTCACGGGGAGGGGGGGCGCACGGGGTTACAAGGAAGGGAGGGGACACGTGGGTGTTGCAAGGAGGGAAGACGCGGGGGAGTCACGCGGGAGGGTTCGCGCAGGGGGGGTTCACGCAGTTGGAGGGTTCATGCAGGAGGGTGTTCATGCAGGGGGGGTGTTCGTGCAGGGGGGTGTTCGTGCAGGGGGGTTGAGCGGGGGGATTGGTGCGGGGGGGACATGCAGGGGGTGTTCACGCAGGGGGGGGTTCACGCAGGAGGGGTTCACGCAGGGGGGGACTAGAAGCCGGTCACCCAGCTTTAAAGTCAGCAGTTGTGACTGTAAGACCATTGATGGTACGGCGATACAAATTCCCACATTCAATCGCTACCGCACATGCTTTTTATTAAGAGCATGTAATTCATTTGAGCCTGAAGCGCCAATGTTGAG
Organism: Lissotriton vulgaris; assembly: GCF_964263255.1. Lineage (NCBI taxonomy): Eukaryota > Metazoa > Chordata > Amphibia > Caudata > Salamandridae > Lissotriton > Lissotriton vulgaris. Next base: position 151,963,855 of record NC_141696.1, on the reverse strand, counting down.
AGGGGATCTCAGACACCCTGCCTCAATTGGAAGTCCCACATTGCACTCCCACATGAAGGCTGAAAGCTGAAAATCATTTGTGTCTGCCACAAATAGTACCAAAAAAAGCATGAATGAGCTTTCTATTTCAGGTTATAGTATTTTAAGGTCCGGCTTTAGCCAAGACCTCTTGATTTTACAAAAACTCTATGTATAGCATACTTATAAGGCCGTTCAGCTGGCCCTCTTCAGCTGTCTGTTATTGTATCATTTGCATTTTTCTTCCACTCACTACAGCATGGAGCAAAGGGTCAGTCCACTTCAGCTATTGGCTAAAGTCATTGCACATAAGTGAGTTCGCTTCAATGCCAGAAACTATTAAAACATCGTGTTCTGTCTGAGAACAAAGAGTTTTGCTTTTAGACACAGTTATTTTTTTAAATTGCAAGGAGCAGCTGCGAACCCAACAATAAAGTTTTGAAAAAAACCATGACAAAACAAAACAAGCATTGAAAACGTTAAAAGGCTGGCAGCCAGCCCCAGACCTGTTGTCTTTGCCACTGCTTGTTTTGACGTGCAACAACATTTTTATGTGGAATTCAGTTTTCACCCAGTCTGTCTCTTCAATTGCAGGAAAGACTCGGTACTGGTGGGTTGGAGAATGTTTTGTGGACTTGTACATATTATTAAAATTACATATAGGCACATAGCGCTAGACATTGTAGCTTTTGTTGCAGGATTTTCATAATCACAAAGAAACCTCCTTCACTATTGGTTTTCTCTAAGAGTGAAAATCGACGCACTGAATTAATGATTTTCACCATTACAACCCTTAAAGAACTTCCTCCTGCCAAGTTGTCAGAGACCTTTGACGGTATTGTAAGCACAAAAAGTACAAACTGACAAATGTCTCACTGGAAACTCGGGGTTTTAAACTTTTTTATCTAAGGAGTGTTTTAAGATGTTTAAGAAACGGGGGGCGTGGCTTGGCGCCCAACGGTGATGGCGTCGTTCAAATGAGGCTCCGCTACGGGCATGGGAGACTCCCCCTCTGTGCGTGCCTTTCCCTGAACGGAGATGCCGCTTCGTCGTGGGAACACCTCCTGACAACTTTAAGATCCTAGAAGACTCCTCATTTGCCGCGGGGACGCAGCTCTCAGCTGAAGACACTTCGCGCTCCTTACAAGCTGGTGCACCTTCTTTATGCTTTGCCGCGCACCGGGTCCTGTGAGCGCCGCGATACGGCTGGATGCTCCTACGCCCTCCAGGGGCCCCTTACCTTCCCTGCAGCTGGTGAACATGTCGCAGCTAGTCTTTCACAACTCCACAGGTATGGCGACCGCCATTTTGCCTTCAATTGCGCACTTTCTTCTGCCTGTCAGCCTATGCAATTGCTGTTACGACGTGGCCTTTCTCCTCCATTGCCTCATGTGACTCAGCCTCAATGGTGTCTAGCTACTTAGTTAACCCAATATACCCCATTGTTGCAGCAGACTACTTGCTGCTCTCGGGATGCTGGCACCACCTGTTTATGACGCTTCAATTGCTCTCCCAGTGATTGACTTTCCTACATTTTGGGTGGCAGAGGCTCTCCCAATACGCATTTTTTTTGGCTGACTGCTGACATTCCTGCTTGCTTGGCGACAACGTGATTTACAACTCTGTTGCTTTGCATTTTCATATGAGGCTGCTTATGGTTTTCTTTTTTTTTTTGAGGAAGGGCTTGTTTCCCTGTGCGCAGATTATGCATATCACAAGTCTTTCCACTTTATTTTGTTGCCTTGCCTCCTGCCTACGGATTCGTGTTTATCGTTTTTCAAGGCTCCTGCAATTAATTACATCTGAAGCTGTGTTTTTGGTGCTGAATAACAACTCTGCTGTCTGCCTTACCTGCTATCTACATTCAGTGCCCTCTCTACTCAATGTGCATTTTTAGTACTGCAGTTCCCCTTTTCTTTGAACTGATTTTTGCGCTTTCTGCTGTTTGACTCCTCCTGCGGAACTACCTACTTTTTCCGTGGTTCCACACTTTGCGTACTGCTTGCCAACGCAGCTGCATCTTACGACCTATGGGAAGGCTCAAGTCTTTGTCTCATCAGCCTTCTACCACAAAGTCTGTTTTTGTTAAGAATTCTGCAGTCTTTACTGCATTTTCAAAATTAGAGGATTCCCTCATCTCCTCTGGTTCGGATACTACAATGGAGTCTTCTCAGCCTACACCGGGGAAAACCAATACTAAACGACTGAAAAAAGATCCCCCTTCACCGCTCAAACAATCTGCGTCTGTATCCATGGAGATGCTCCTGGACGAAATCCGCTCTTTTCGCCCCTTTTTGGAGGAAATCAGATCCCTTCGTCCTTTTATGGAGGAAACTAATGTCAAGCTTTAGACTCTCACGGACAATTGGTCACAAATGGAAACTAGGGTATCGTCAGTTGAGCACTCGGTCACCTCTCTTCAGGAGACATGTTCCACTGTCTCTCATTTGAACTCCCAAGTGTCTACCCTTCAGCGGCAGGTGGAGGAGTTGGAAAACAGGAATAGACGTAATAACCTCCGTATTTATGGCCTGGCGGAAGGACTTGAAGGTTCGGATTCACTTTCCTTTTTCAAATCGTTCCTTCCCAAACTGCTTAATTTGCCGGAGGGCACGAATCTTAATATTCAGCGTGCACGCCGTCTAGGTCGCCCTTCTTCTCCTGCCTCTCCCTCGCAGAGGCCTAGCGGCGTCATACTCTATTTTCTGGAATACACTGACCTACTGAAGGTTTTGTCGGCTGCCAAGTCCTCTCCAAAATTGCAATGGTCTGGTTCCTCCTTGTTTTTTTCCCAGGACTATGCAAGAGCTACTGCTAACCGTCGTAAGGCCTTTTTGAGCATGAGAGACGACCTTCGTTCCATGGGAGCACGATATGGCCTTTACCACCCTTGTTTGTTCAAAGTCACCTATAACAACAAGACAACCACTTATGAGGATCCAGTCCGCTTGCAGAGCTTTATCAATGCGCATAAGACTTCTGCCATGGACTCTTCTGGTCCCTCGTCCTTCTCTCCTGGCTGAGTTGCAGCTCTCCCAGTTGTTGTTATATTAATGCATTGTATTCTTCTCCTATCTTGAATATGTCTTTATTCATTGTTTTCTAGTCCTTTCCAGTTTCGGTGTTGTTCACTGTTGTTCTATGTTTTTGACTCCATTTTTACCTGCCCACTAACCCTTGTTCCTCTTCTTCGTCTCGGCAGGATTTCTTCCCCATTTGATGATGTCTCCCTGGTTCCCTGCCCTGCCAACATTGGATGTGTTGCCTCACCTGTGTGGTTCCATCCCTCCCCAGTTTCGTCTCATCCTTCCCTTTTGTAGGTATGTTCTCCCTTTGTCTTTCCCCTATTTTCTTCTTTTTGTTCAGTCCTCTCTCCTTTCTGCTTCTTCCTCCCCTCTTCTCTATGGATGAAAGCTTTCGTATCTCACCTGTCCGTTTGCTATCTCTCTTATGTTGCACTGCTGTTATTTGCTTCATGGTCTTTTCTCTTCTTCATCTGACTCCGTTACACCCTTGTTCATTTTCCATTTTCTTCTCTAGCTTTGCACATTTTCCTCTTCTTGTTGCTCTCTTCTTTCTTTTTCTCTTTTCAATTTCTATTATGCATCTATCTTCTCTTTTATTTCTATTTTCTTTTTGTCCACCCCTCTTCATGGATCTTTATTCTACATCTACTTATGAAGTATTTTTTGTATTTATATTTAACTTATGTCATTGAATATAGTAACATGGAATGTTAAGGGTATTAACTCTCCGATTAAGCGTCAACGTATTCTGTCACATCTCGCCAAATTGAATGTTGATGTTGCGTTCCTCCAGGAAACCCACCTTTCTGATATAGAATCTGCTAAGCTTAAATGAGGTTGGGTGGGTGAGGTTTTTTACTCACAAGGAGATGGTAAACGTAATGGTGTTGCAATTTTATGTCGTAGATCTCTCCCCCTCACGATTATTTCACAAGAATCAGATATTCATGGCAGATGGACGCATGTCAGACTATCACTTAGAGGTGTTCCAATTTCCCTCCTTAATGTTTACGCTCCCACCAATGGTGAACCTCTTTTTTGGGCTGAGTTCTCTCAACGGATCACCCAATTTATGGAAGACCACTTTATTCTAGCTGGGGATTGCAATCATCCCCTAGATCCTTTTATTGATAGGAACTCCGACGCCACTTATGTCCCCAATAACCCCCATAAGCTTTTCTCTCAAGCCATTTCCCAACATAAGCTTGTCGACTCCTGGCGGCTTTGTAACCCGACCTTGAGGGAATTTACTTTTTACTCTCCATCTCACTGCTCCCAATCGCGGATTGACTATATTTTTGTTTCTCACACTCTCGCTCAAACACTCACCGCTGCATAAATTGGTCCTATTCTCCTCTCAGATCATGCCCCTGTTGTAATCAGTGTTGATGTGCTTCCCAAGATTGATGGACCCAAAAGATGGCGTTTTAATAAAGCCCTTCTACTAGACCCTAAATTTACTACCTCCTTTACTACCTTTTTTGATGATTATTTTTTATTTAATGACACCCCTTCCCTCTCGAAACACACCATTTGGGACGCTTTCAAGGCTGCAGCACGCAACTTTATCATTGGGTATGTTGCAAAAAAGCGCAGAACTGCTCGCCTATACACTAAAAATCTCCTTTGTGATATTAAGAGATTGGAGCATATCTACTTTACCTCCCACTCCAATGATAGTCTGACTGCCCTTGTCGCTGCCAAGATGAAATTTAATGAAAAGTCCACAGAAGATGCCTCCCTTTATTTGCTAAAGTCTAGTGCTAAGTTCTACGGTGGGAGAAATAAAGCTGGGAAACTTCTTGCTAATTATTTGAAGGTCAAGCACAACAGAATGCATATTGAATCCATTTATGACACTCACTCTAACTTACAACATAAAGATGCTGACATCCTCACTGAGTTTTCCCGCTTTTACAAAACTTTATACACCTCTGAAACCCAACCCTCAACCCACTCCCTTACACATTTCTTTTCTACTATCCAAAAGCCTGTACACTTCCCTCTTGATCTCTCCTCCTTGGAGACTGACATCTCGCAGAAGGAATTGACTATTGCACTCCAACGTCTTAAGCTCAATAAAGCTCCTGGACCAGATGGCTTTACTGTTGAGTTCTATCTCCACTTTTCCACCTTATTAATCCCGAAGCTACACTCTCTCCTCACCACTTTTGTTGACCTAGGTACCTCTTCAGGCACCTTCTCTGACGCACATATTTGTTTAATACCCAAAGAAGGAAAGGATGCACAGCACTGCAAAAATTACAGACCCATTTCCCTTGTTAATATTGATTACAAACTCTTCGCCAAGGCATTGGCGATAAAATTGGATCTTTTACTTCCCGATCTCTTAGGCGAAGAACAGTCTGGTTTTGTTAAGGGTCGCTATATTACTGACAACACCAGACTTTTATTCAATATATTATCCAAATCCTCACGCCTTCAGAGCTCCCTGGCAGCGATCGCCCTAGATGCCGAGAAGGCTTTCGATATGGTTGAATGGCCATATCTTTTTTACACTCTCGGATGGTTTGGCTTTGGCCCTAAATTCATTTCCTTAGTCTCACTGTTGTACTCTCGACCACGGGCTGCGGTATATGCGAATGGTCAGATCTCCTCCTACTTTGATCTTGATAGAGGCGTTCGCCAAGGCTACCCCCTTTCACCTTTTCTCCTCAATCTCGCTCTAGTACCCTTTTTGTCCAAGCTCCGCCAGAATCCCAACATACATGGTTTTCAAACAGCGGATTCTCCCATCAAACTTGCTGCCTATGCAGATGATATTTTACTCTTCATCTCTAATCCCACAGCATCCATTCCCGATTTCCTGGATGAAGTGCGGAATTACTCTTTAATTTCTGGCTACAAACTCAATAGTGATAAATGTGAGATTCTGCCCTTGACGAAGTTCACCTTTAAACCTGATTTCAGCGACTCTAATTTCACCTGGAGTCCTTCTCACATTAAATATTTAGGCTTGTACATCACCCCTTCCATCCCAGACACTATCTCCCTCTGTTTGACCAAATGTTCTCAGAAAATATCCGACCTTACAGCTAGATGGCATACCCTTTATTTGTCTTGGTGGGGTCGCCTTGATACCATCAAGATGATGTTATCTCCTTTAATTCTTTACACAATTTCTAATATTCCTGTCTCTATCCCAGCCAAATCCTCTCCTCTTTCTTATGGCATAATAAGAAACCAAGAATGTCCCTTATCAGACTAATTCGCCCGCTCTTGAAGGTGGAGTCAATTTCCCAGACTTTTTAGCTTATCAAAAGGCCTTTCTGCTACGTCAAGCTTCCTTCTGGCTCCAAGATCCCGCCTCACCCTGCCCCCAGTGGGCTAAACTTGAAAGTCTCCTCCTTTCCCCATTCTCCTTTGCTGAGTATATTTCCTTCTCCCGTAAGCCCTCCTTGATTCCTACTCCTATTCATAAGTCCACTGTCAAGCTCCTTTTATCCTCCAACTCTCCTCCCCCTATGAATGTGGCTGACTTTCTCTCCTCCACTATTTGGCATAACAAATACCTCTTAATTCATAACAAACCCTTTTACTGGAAATCCTGGAGGACCAGAGGGTTGCTTTGGATCTCGCAGTTGTTCTCGCACTCCACCTTTCTGCCTTTCCACACTCTTTGTTCCTCCTTTGATTTGCCCTCCTCCTTTGCCCCCAAATACCTCCTACTTAAAGCCGCTGTAATGGAGGTCTACACACGGCTCATACAGACATCACCTTCCTCCACTGCTCCTGACCATACCCTCCGACTTCACTCTCTCCTGCATACCACTCCTAAAGCTTCCATCATTTACAAGCATCTTCACGCTCATGTATCTGCTAGACCTAAATCTAAAGTTGAGGAGCAGTTGAAGCAGGACCTGGCTGTTTCTTGGCCAGTATCCTTATGGGATAGGATATGGACAAAGATTCGTAAAATGTCTAGAGCAGCGCCCTTGACGCAATCCTTATTTTTCATTTACAACAGGTTGCTCCATACCCCTTTCACCCTTAACAAAAGGTTTTCTACTGTCTCAGATGTTTGCTGGTCCTGCTCCTCAGCTTATGCCACCCTGTTTCATATGCTTTTTCTTTGTAAACATGTGCATGATTTTTGGTTGCAGGTTTGGGCTCAAATTAATGTGATTTTCCACACATGTATTCCCTATTCTCACACGCATATTTTTCTAGGGAGCCTCTCTCCTTGCTGGGAGGAGAATGAGTTACATGTCCGTATTGTTGATTTGCTCTTGGCTGCTGCATTCCAACAGATCGCTATCAATTGGAAGACCTCTTCTGCCATTTCTTTTAAAGCATGGAGGTATAATGTTTGCCATAACCACAGACTTGATACTGCTTTTGTTTTTCCTGCTCAATTGGCAACCAAGCGCGCAGACCTATGGCTCCCTGTTACATTGTATTTGGATAATTGTGTAACCCGTTCTTTCTGTCCACGGCCTGCTCAGCAGGAGGTTCCTAAACCCCCCTGATACCCCTTTCCCTTCCAGTATTTCTCTGCATTAATATCTGCTTTGTCCTTATTTGCTCCTGTTTTTAGATGCATAATTATTGTACTTCTTAATTTTTTGTATTTTTATTGCCCATGATACACCTTCTTTCTTTGTTCCCCCATCCCCCATCTCTCTCCTTCACTTTTCTTGCTATATTCTGTATTGATAACTTACTTCATGATTAATAAAATTTCTTGAACTTAAAAAGATGTTTAAGAAACTTTTTTTACATATATATTAACATTGCAAATCTTGAAAGGCTTTTTAATGTTATTGTAATGAAATGATCTGTTCTTTTCTTCTTTTCTACGTGCTTTGCAAAAGTGCTCAACTATGTATTTTTAGACCAATTGCAAAGATTTTTATTAATCATGCAATAAAGAATTTACTTACCATTACATTAGGTGAAACTTGAAACGGTATCCTTATTTCTCTTGCAGTACCTCATCCCTCTCTCGCATTTCTATGTATGCCCTTCTTTGCCTAGAAAGTTACATCCGATTCTGCTGATTGAGAGAAATTGGATGGGAAGGACAGAGCGATAAAGAAAACAGTATAACAAGAGTAGAGAAATAGAGACAGAAGGGAGGCGGTGATAGAAGTGAGGTAAAGACATAGGTGAGGTGGGGAGAGACATGAGGCGAAGAGAGAAATGTGAGCTAGAGAAAAAGATGGGCGGTAGAAAGAAGAAACAGATAGTAGACAAACAGAGGTACATAATGTTTTAGGCTGTGTTAGAGAGGTATAGAGAGTTAAAGAAAAGGAGAAAATATGTAGAAAGAGTGATGGATGGGGTTCACGCAAGGATAAAGTAGAAATAGAGGTAAGACAGAAAGAGATTCAAGTTAGAAGAAGTAAAGGTAGAGAGATAAGGAGATAGACTAGAAGAGAGATATAAAGAGAGGCAAGGCAAAGATGGAGCTTTGGGGTACAGGGAGGTGAAAACTGAGAAGGGGTATAGAACAATGGTTTAGGCAAAGCGAGTAGATTTGCAGAGAGGGAGAACGTGAAGAAAGAGAAATCAAAGTTAAAAGAGGCATTGTAGAGGCACAGGTGAAGTAGCAAAAGCGGTGAGCTTGAAGAGAGGTGGATCAAGAGAGGGTGAGGCTGATAGAGCTGTGAGGTAAAATTAGAGGTAATATCAGGGCTAGGTACCGAAATTAATAAAGACATAAAGGAGAGGAGGAGAGATAGGTGTGCAAGATGAGGTGAGTTCAAGTTGAGGAGGTGCAGAGCAAGATGTCTGTGTGTGTGAGAGATAGGAGATAATAACAGATACAGAAAAAGAGGCAGAAGTAGAGAAACAGATGGTGTGAGAAGGAACAAGGTAGTGAGAAAAAAGAGGTATAGGGAAATAAGGTAAAAATAGAGAAACCGGAGAGATGTACAGGTAAGATAGCAAATATATTGAGGAGTAAATCGAGTGGTAATATGACAAAGAGGTGGGTAAATAAACCAGATAGTGAGAGATGTGAAGTAAAGATAGTAATGAAAAAAGAGGTGAGGGAAAGGGTGGTGAATGTAAATGTGATTTATAAAGCGCAAACTCATGCCAGAGGGTGTCTTGGTGCAGAGGGATGGCTGAAAGAAGTGTAGGGAGGTACGATTTAGAGAGAGAGTGATGAGGTAAACATAGAGGTGAGGTTGACAGATGATAAGTAGACGTCAGAGAGATTCAATAAGGTGTGATGGAAAAGAGAGCTCTACAGTAGAGAGCGTGAGGTGAGTTACAGTGGCGGCTGCTTCGGACAGGGGTAGTGGGACGGGGGGAATGAGAGATTTTTTTAACTCACTTTCTTACTAACTAACTCCCAAGAGGGCCAGCCAAACAATCATGCACACTTTGGGAGTGAAAAAACACTCCTCACTGTACTCAGCCCCGCCTGAACCTGGCTCCAATTCCCCGCAGAAAAATAAAATGATAATAATGGCTTGTTATTATCATTTTATATTTATTTTTTGCACTGCTCGAATAGCAGTCGGGCGACCCTCCTCTGCCTTAGTGGAGGAGCCGTCACTGGTGAGTTACCAACAGCTGATGAATGGAGAGGGAGTAGAGAGTGGCAGATATACAGAAAGGCTAAGAGAGAGGTCATAAAGAAAGAGGTGTAAAGAGAAAAGTGAGGTCGAAGAAGTGATGTGGATTTAGAAGAGGGGCATTTCTAAGAAAGATGCTTTTTAAATTTATTTTCAGTAAATGTATTTCCTGAAAGTGTGAGAGTAAGGTCTAACCAGGACAGTCCCAGCAATGAAGTTTCTGTTAAGCATGTCCAGTTGTCAAATAAAAAGGTTTTGTTCATGCAGACCATTATTATGGCTGAATCTTTGACTCTGAGAACTTATGTCATGTTCCCACTCATAGGCTCACCCAGGTAATTAGTCTTGGTGACTATGAGTCTATAATGACTTTGCGGTTGTTTGGAGTCAATAGGAAAGAAAAGGCTGTCGGATGTTTGAAATCTTCTGTCGCCTGGAGACGGAAGGAATCACAGCCTACTTCTTGCGGAACCCGCTCCGCGGGTCCCGCTGCGACAGGAGTGCCGCCTGCTGCTTCTTCTAAGGGGACAACGTGGGATTGGAATTGCCGGGGCTGCGAGCGTGTGAGCGCGCTCTACTGGGACTGCATATCCCAGGAGCGCCCACCTGCCTGACTAGCCACACCTGGGCCGCTCTCCCCGACCCCTCCCACCCCTTCACCGAGCCTTCTTCTACTGTGCTCGCGGAGCTTGCGAGCGGGACGCCTTGCTGAACCTTTGTTGCTTCAACTCACCAGGAATCACAGCCTACTTCTTGCGGAACCCGCTCCGCGGGTCCCGCTGCGACAGGAGTGCCGCCTGCTGCTTCTTCTAAGGGGACAACGTGGGATTGGAATTGCCGGGGCTGCGAGCGTGTGAGCGCGCTCTACTGGGACTGCATATCCCAGGAGCGCCCACCTGCCTGACTAGCCACACCTGGGCCGCTCTCCCCGACCCCTCCCACCCCTTCACCGAGCCTTCTTCTACTGTGCTCGCGGAGCTTGCGAGCGGGACGCCTTGCTGAACCTTTGTTGCTTCAACTCACCAGGAATCACAGCCTACTTCTTGCGGAACCCGCTCCGCGGGTCCCGCTGCGACAGGAGTGCCGCCTGCTGCTTCTTCTAAGGGGACAACGTGGGATTGGAATTGCCGGGGCTGCGAGCGTGTGAGCGCGCTCTACTGGGACTGCATATCCCAGGAGCGCCCACCTGCCTGACTAGCCACACCTGGGCCGCTCTCCCCGACCCCTCCCACCCCTTAACCTACGTCGATCCATACTATATTAAGCACCTTGCTCTCCCGCTGCGCGGGAGCGCGCGGGAGGGCGCCGGGAGAAGCCCGGGACAAGGGTGGGACCGTCTGTGGCCGTCCAGGGTCGGACGAGGTTGGGTTGGGCCTAGAATCCTGGTCCTAACCTTTTGATATCCCGACCAACTGTACTCAGAGGATCCAATACCTGTTCCTAAACATGGCCCTGAGATCTGGTAAACAACGTCTAGTGCACATTCAAACTTCAAAGGGTGTTGTTTCAGGCCCTTTAGATGCCTTTATCACGAGAGCTACGGGAATATTGGAAAAAGAAATTGAACTGGTTGAGCACAGATTGTCCCTGGATTTAGTCACTGGGAAGCGTTCCTCTATAGGTGCTTTGGCTCGTGCTAAAAGCCCATTAACCAACGCAGCGTTTAATTGTATTTCTACATCAGACGCCGAAGTTATAGTACATGTGGATGGGGTTGAAGCCTTATCACCTAGGTCACCTGAAAATTTGGTTCCGAACTCTGGTAATAATTTGACTAGTATAGAAGGGGATAGCCTACTTAATGAGAATGATAAGCATAGTTCACCAGGATCCCCGCAATTACATGTCCCTTCCCCACCTAGTATCCCTGTCCCGCTACCTGTAATTACCAATCAGGTCTCACGAAAAAGAAAACATGTTTCAAGCCCACAGGGAGTCATGACACAGAAACAACCTAAATTAGATCAAACTAACAGCTCTTCCCACTCCCAGACCGTTCAAGTACCCCCAATAGTGTACTGCCCCTCATTGGCCCATTCTGGGTCTTCTAACCCCTGTCCAACCTGCCTTAGTAGTGATGACGTCCTGTTGGCAAAAATGGAAGCAATGGTTAAAACTTTATTGCTGCCGGTCTTAGAGAGTACCAGGATAATGTCCGCTAAAATAGATGTTTTAGAAGCAGCTATTAATATTAACATGGACCTCTTACAAAATTTAACAGCTACTGGTACTAAAACGAGGGGACCAAATCCAACAGGGGGAACAACTATAAATACGGGGAAAACTTTAATCAATCCCTCAGCGACATCAACAACTAATCTAAATAAGAAACTACAAACGGGGGCAAAAACACCATCTGCTAGTAGAGTCCCTATCAAAGAAACACCCAAGGCCAAACATCCATTGGCAGCCAACAATGCTCAGGGAAAAATACAGCAAGCGAATGGTGTATCAAACCAACCACAAAACACCCCAGCACATACACCCGCATTGGGTAGGGATAATAAAACCCCATATCCAGATAGGAACAAGAGGATAAACAATAGAACTTCAAGAAATCCACCAAGGGTTAACCTACCCCCAGAAGCGTCTCCGTACACTATCGTACTAACAGGTGTGGCCCCCCTTAGAGAGGGTATTAAGGAATCCCAAGTGGAGTTACGGAACAAGGTCACATTTTGGTTGAATAAACACCGCCCACTTCCCCCCTCGTCCCCCACCGAAATCCTATATGTAAGGAGAGTAGAATGGGTAGGAAAGGGTGAAAAAGATCTGGAGGGGGATTGTATTTTAGTTTCATTCAGAGACCCCTGGGTAGTGGATAGAATCCAGAGGAAAGCCAGATTCGCCCGTTTGGGTGATGTTCAGACCCTACACCTTGGCTATTTCTACCCCCACACACACCAAACTAATCATATGGGCCACAATCCCTGGAAAGTCAAAGGGGGAAGACCTCGGGAGCCTGCAATATATTTCCCCCAACATTACCCTCCCCTCTATAACCATTTTGAGGCACTGTCAGATCTGGAGTGGGTTGACTGACTAGGTGCACAGATCCAGTTATCTAACCTAGTATCAGCGGAAGTTGACGGAGCATATACCCCATCCACCCTTACCCCAAAACTAGCGAAGGAGGTACAGTTTATGCCCCATAATACCGGGACGCAGAGGGGGGTTGTGGGGATTAACGCCACCCCTTCTAACACAGAAGAAATTGGTCCAACAGTTACATGCCTACTGAGTAGCCATTCCCCTCTCTCTGTTAGTAACAACCACGCAGAGATAGATTCACAAATTTCGCATATGGTGTCTTGGAATGTGGCTGGAGCAAAGTCACGCCTGGCATCTGAGGATTGGATGGGGTTTATAGGCAATTATGAGGTTGTACTTCTGCAGGAAACGTGGGCTACAGCTCCGTTTTATATGGCTGGATATATAAACTTCTCTAAACCCGCAATAAAAGGTATAAAGGGGCGGGCATCTGGGGGATTAACTATATGGGTGAAGCAGGCCTGGTGTGTTTCAGCTGCCGAATTGTACATAGATAATCCCGATATACTGGCCATAAGGTTGAGCAAAGCAGGGGGGCAGGATATGCTCATTATCAACATTTACTCCAGAGGCCTCCCTGGCGGCCGGTGCCCCAAGCTGATAGGTGCTTTAGACACATTACTAACGGGCTGGAAAAAACCATCATTCATTATTTTAGCAGGGGATATCAATTGTACGATTGAGCCATTGTATCTGCCGGAAGACAATTGGGGGTTTGAAGAGGATGCCACGTGGAAAATCCCAGAACTTTCCAATAAAATTCCAGTTAAAGCAACGGAGGCCGCTCTGAACTGGACAGCTTTTTGCCTCACATGGGGCCTAAGGGCTGTCAATGGTCGCACCAAATCGGACATTGAAGCTAATCCCACTTTTGATAATGGTGTTAGAAAAAGTCGTATCGATTACATCTTTATAAAAATGGAATATTGGAATGTAATTGATGATATGGAAATCATAATACGCCCAGAAAGTGACCATAACCCCCTGTCCCTGAAACTTAAAATGTGTAATCAGATAAGAATAGGGGAACCAGATCCGAGGGGGCAAGGGGTGGTAACTTTATCTAATGATCGGAGGAGGGTGAAGTGGTCATTAATTTCAAATGATGTAACGATACAGGCCAATATTGAAAATGTGGTGACAAATGCTTTAAATAATATGAGGACCGTTGCTGTTGAGCGGGATCAGGGCGAATTACATAAGATGATGGGCTTACATGACAAATGTTTTTCCGAACTTAAAATTATTTTATCAAAGCCTTGCAAGTCTAACACTGGGCACCTGAATCCACCAAGAGCAAAATGGTACAATAGAGAGTGCAGAGAGGCCCATAGCTATCTCATCGAGAAAGTTAAATCTAGAGATTCTGTTGCAGTTAAAGAGGCCAGGAAAAGGTATAAAAAAGTGCAATGGGTGGCAAAGAAGGAATGGGAGGACGATTTTTGGGCTGACCTTCTGGACGCCAGTAAATCCAACGACCAGACCAAATTCTGGGATATTGTTAAATGTGGAAAGGATGGTGAGTTTCGTACCCCATCTAACCATGTATGCCCGGAAGATTGGATTAAACATTACTCTGCCCAATTTTGCCCTGTAGCCGTTGACTCCCTGTCCAGATCGACTATGTTGCTGGTAATAAATCCTAGCAATACGACTTTGTCTTTTACTGAAGCAGAAACGGAGTATGCATTAAGGCTAACAAAGAGGGGGAAGGCACCTGGGTTGGATCAAATTCCGGCAGACCTATTCAAAGCAAATATAGGCCTTTGGGTACCTTACTTAACAAGCATAGCTAACACCATAGCGAGAGGTGCCCGTATCCCCAAGACATGGAAAGGGGCGGAGATTCTCCCCATACACAAAAAGGGCGATAGATCAAACCCAGGGAACTACCGCCCGATTAGCCTAATTGACTGCTTTCAGAAAGTGTTTGCTCGCATGATTTTGGTGAGGGTTCTTGGGTGGATGGAGCTTGAAGGAATACTGTCCCCATTACAGGCGGGCTTCAGATCTGGTACAAGTACCATTGACCAGGTCCTGAGGTTCTGTATGATCTTCTGGAAGACTGTCATACTTGGCGGTGGCACCATCTTCGCTGCTTTCATAGACTTGAAATCAGCGTTCGATTTGGTGCCGAGGGGAAAACTATGGCAGGTATTAAGGGATTTAGGAATGCCGGGGGAATTAGTGGACATTATTATTAGATTACACGAAGATAATTTCGCCAGGGTCAGATGGGGGGTACAAGGGCAAGTTACGGACTCATTCCCAGTGTCACGAGGAGTCCGCCAGGGGTGCGTTCTCGCACCCACCCTATTCCTACTCTTTATAGATCAGGTAGTGAAATTCTTCGGGTCTACTAACACGGATGCACCATCCCTGGCGGGGACTAAATTCCCAATGTTGATCTTTGCGGACGACACCCTCCTCCTATCAAAGACGAGGGGGGGTCTGCAGAGGGCCCTAAATCACTTTGAGGAATACTGCCACCAAAATGACCTCCAGATAAATGTGGGGAAAACTAAATTTATGGTTTTCTCCAGGAAAAAACCCATACGCAGTTGCGTGCAACTTAACGGCGTCAACTTGGAACAAGTTGACACGATGACCTATCTGGGGGTCACCTTGGATTACTGCTTGTCCTGGAAACCTCAAATAGAGACCCAGCAGTTAAAACTGGCCCAATTGACTGGTTGTCTTCTGCGAGAGCAAAAGAAATCGATCACCAAAAGGGTTGCCCCCGCATTACAAATCTATGATGTAAAAATTAATGCTGCGACACTCTATGGGGCAGAGTTATGGGGCTTTATGGATCTCTCAAGCCTGTATAAAATCCAGTGTAGGTTTCTTCGCAATCTGGTGGGGCTTCCCCAATCAACTCCATTGATCCCTCTTTGCCATGACATGGGTTGCCACCCAATAACAGACATGGCAAGGTATAGAGTAGTGTCTACCTGGAGGCGTCTGTGGACTACGGAGGAGTTGGCACTCTTTGTAAAGGAGTTAACTGAGGTGAAGGCAATTGGAGGCTCCGAGCGGATCCCCTGGCTTCGCTCGGTGAAAAAGAGCCTGTTTGATATGGGTCTTAGTCATCTTTGGGTTTCGCCAGGCACTAACAACTTCCCCCCGAAAAAGGAATTTAAGAGTTTATTTTGGGCCTCAACTCGTCATTCTTTGGCACATGCATCCAGCTCTGAAGATCTGACGGGGCGTTTTTTAAGATTTAAATTGGACCCGGCTCGTGAGATATATTGGGACCTTATCTCCAGGCCATTGGACAGAAAACTGTTCCACCAATTTCGGGTGGGTTCATTACCTCTTAATTCGTTCACCACATCCTGGCGCAACAACACTACCAGTTTTTGTAGCTGCTGCCCTGGGTGTAAGGAAACAGAGGGCCATTTTCTGTTCGCCTGTCCTCAATATAGAGAACCACGCTCAAAATGGCTAAAACCCATTTTTAAACGTATGAAATGCAAAGACTCATCGGATGCTATATGGGCTTTAAAAACAATTACCACTGATTTTACTGTGATATGTCTGGCTAAATATTTAGGATGGGCATGGGCAATCAGAGCAAGAAGGAATTCAACCGCCACATGATTAGATAAAGTGTGCAATCTGTATAGTACCTTTTAGCAAATGCTAAGCATATTTTTAAGATCTGTTAAAATTAATGTCTTGTTTCTTCTCTAAAGTGGTTTAATAACTTTTTAACTGTGGATCCTAAATTGAGGTTAAACTGTTGATTATAAATATTTTATAAGATTTTGTATCATGTAGGGATAATGAAACTGTTTTTAAATGCTTGTTAAAATTGTCTTTTATGATTTTACTATCGAAATAAAGACATTAAAACCTGACTTTGCGGTTGGTTAAGACGTGCTATACCTTCTGCATGATCTAAGGACAAACCCATCTATCAAGGTGTGTGTGTGTGTGTATGTGTGTGTGTGTGTAAACCGTCTATCCATGTAGTGTACGTTCCTCCACCCTGTGTTATCCTATGCATAGCCATGAGCCCAAAGACTTAGCAACACATTTTGAATGAACGTTCTTGTGGACAATTTATTGACTCGGATTTTAGCATATTTTTTATTTGAACATTTATAGCAAAAGTGCCACCTTTCACTGTCTGTGCAAATCAAAATATGATAGAAGTCATTTTGCAGCAGTTCCATATATGACCACCATAGTCCATTTAATTCATTGGTAGATATAATTTGCCTCAATCCATTTTGAGTAACATAATTCTTCATCAGTAGGCTCTCTCTATAACACAAATTTGTAGTTTTGCATTAAAACATTACCTAAACGGTCTGCTCAGGTAAAAATTTACCTGAAATGCTGCTTGCTTTAAAAAACTACCTGAATGGTACACCTCATGCTAGCATTTCGCCCTGAAATTACGTGATGTGGAGTAATGGTGTAATCTGTGTAATTTTGCATAGATTTTGTTAAGAGAAATTACCAAAATGATGCCAATTAGTCCGGTGTAAATAAAATTTCTCACAGGGAGGGCCAGTTGCATTATTGTTGCCACCTTGACACAGTATAACTTTTTTAAGTCATCTGTCTACCAGAGTGATTTATAAAAGTGATTTTATAAGGCCACTCCTTGAACACACATGTGAAAACCTTCTGAGGGATTTAAGAAAGTGGCTTACACCACTATGGACATCACTACTCAAATCGTTCTTTTCCATATGTTCTAACTCATGGAGTTTGTTACTAAATCCCCTCCAAGGGCATATTTAAGTCAACTTTCTGAAAACTTTCTAAACACAAGCTTCCAATTCCAAAGCCTGGGAAATAATGATGCCTGCAAATTTTGGGGCATATTATCAAGGGGGTTTATCTCCGCTTTTTTGGCTTTAAAAGCCAAGAAAGCGGAGATAAAATTATCTCCCTATTACCTAGCTGTCGCTAACACCAGTTAGCGACAGCTAGTAGGAGATAGCGACCATCTTGGGCCCCATTTTGCATGTCGGTGATATTTATCACTAATGACATGCAAAGTGGGCGTGCCAAGATGTTAGCGACTGGAAACAGTCGCTAACATCGCTATCTCCTATTACCAACTTTTGGAGATATTCGTGCTACGCGTGAATATCTCCAAAAGCTAACACCTGCCCTGAGCAGTTCTTAGCCATGTTATCCAATGGGAGGTGGATAACATGGCTAAGAGCATTAGCTCGGTAATGCCTGAATATCGCTGACTTTTCAGCGATATTCATGCATTGCGGCGATTTTTATCGCATTTGCGATAAACCTTGGTAATACCAAGGTTTATTTGCGGTAAAAATCGCCGCAGCTCAGCGGTAATTTTTTGTCTCTAACCAAGCAATAGCGATAATTATCGCTATTGCTTGGTAATATGCCCCTTTGTCTTTATCTTGTCACATTTGCTGTGCGTTGAAAGAAATGAGGTTGTCAGGCTAGGTCTTCTGCCAAATTGCTGCTTATTTCTTTAACATGGAGATGGTGTTTACTTTTCATTCTTTGAGTACAATGTGACAAGAGTTTTTAAAGCGAATGATGTGACTATGTTGCTTGAGTACAGAGAGTGTGAAAGGAAAGGCTGTGGGATGTCATTTTTTCCTAACTCAATAAAATTGGAATATCTGTAAATGGACTGTATGAACATTTCAAAATATATCAGCAGATAGCAAAAAACAACCAAAGTGCTTTTTTTTTGTTATTTTGCAGTGAGATAGAAACTAAGATTTTAATAGGATCAAAATAAATCAAGACACTTAGTGATGTGCAAATGATAATTATACACTGAAACCAGATTTCCACACATTGTTGTTGTGCATGATATAGTTTTATAAGTAAAAGTGTATGTCTGTGCAACTTTAGTGGCCATTTCAATTAAAAACGCGTTGTCTGTAAATGGCAGTGCACTACCACACCGTGTCTTAGTGATATATTTGTGATATTGTGCTCCAAAAAGCACCACCGGCTATATGCCACCACTTACCACTGCGGAAATGGTGTGGCACATTGCTACAATTGTTCTTTGTGATTTTTCACAATCCCTATGACTTGGGTGATGTAACAATGACGATAGTATACCCCACTATGAAAATTGTTCCAGCACCACTGGTGGGTTTAAACAGGTGTTCAACAAACCAGGTGGTGTTATGGCCAAGCTGATCTTGGCCTACTCTAATAATGGGTAAATCATTTACTCAACTGTGCCTGAATAAAACAAGCATTGGCAATGTCAACAAGTCTGAACTATGCAAGAGCTATTGGCTTTGCCAATATGTTTTAGCACTGTTGAACACCAGAGTGGCTGCTGTTCAGCATGTCTAAAAGTTAGTGAGGTAAAGAAGAATGGTGTGGAGTGGAATGTCATAAAGTGTAGTAGAATGGAGTGTTATGGAGTGCCTAGAGTGACTTGGAGTGGAATACAGTCGAGTGTAGTGGCAAGGAGAGCAGTGAAGTGGAGTGTCATGTAGTACCGTACAGTGTTTTTTTTTTTTTTTTAAACCTTTATTTGACATTTTTAACCAGATACAAACACGGGCCTACAACCCCCAGGGCTGGCCGCTAAGCAATTGCAACACAATATTACGATCAAAACTTCAGACCCAGCCTCCCGGGGAGCATAGTCGCTACATCCACTGGTTGGAAGACATATCAAATTGGAAACAGGATACAAAAGGTTTCATTTTATAATATAAAATAGAAGGATCAGGTGCCGTACAATATCTCAAGCTATGAAGAGGGGGCGAGCGAAATAGCAGTGTGTCCACAGCTAATTCATTTTCATGTAGGTCAGTGGCGCTAAAGCAGACGACACCCGGATAAACAAGCATACTATTACGGTTCGCGCCAACATTTATGCCCGGCCCGTGGCCCCGAAACATCGCGAGAGTTGAGGCACAGGTGTGAAAGCAGAGATGGACCAAACAATGAACCCACTACGCTGACCCGGAAAAAGAGAAAGAAAAGGCCAAAGAAGATAAGAAGAAAAAAAAGGCCATAGAACCAAAGAAAAAACAAAACTCCCATCCCCCAGCCCCCCACCCTGCACCCCTGCAGATGACTACGGCCTACCCCCCTAGCAGCGTGCCTGTCGCCCAAGAACCAAACCCGAAATATAGAAGAAACAAGGAAAAAAGGAAAAGAAATTAAACCCCACCCGAAGAGGGGAAATGGAGGAGGTTTTTATTCAACGCACTCCCGGTCTCTCGCCCCCGTCCTAACCAACCCCGCCCCGGACTCCGTTAATTCAATAAAACAATCCCGTTAACCATAATACCACAATGAACAACCCAGACAGCAATCTCAGCCTTGGCCCCGTCGATTAAATTCGCGGAGTCCTTCAGGGGAAGAAAGCCCTGTCCTCAAAATGTCAAAAGGCACACAGAAGTTAGCAGAACAGGGGTCCACAGATGAAGAAAGAATGGCAGGTCCCAAATTAGCCGGCTGGTACCAACGATGCCCCTCCCCGTCTCCGAAGCCAGGCTTTATCCCATCCGCCATTTTGATAGAGCGACTGGGGAGGGGGGTCGACACAGTCCAAAACAGTTCACGGTACCAATTGAAAGGATCCGAAGTGGGGACAGCATGTAAATGTTCCGACAATTGCAAAACCGGGGATTCCAACGGATTAATTGAGTCACCAAGCACAGTACTTTCGGGTAGCTCCACTGCGATAGGGGCAAATACAGCTTCCAGCGCCGGGTCTAAGTACGCCACCGGGGCATCAATCGAAAGGCGGGCTGGCCGCCGGGTCTCGGGTGTCAAGTCAGGATCCGGTCTCAATCCTTTGATTCCATCCGCCGCCAACAACAGGCTGCAGGTCTGGACTTTAACAGTCTCCTGAAGTGCCACAAGGGCCTCCAGCACCATCCGCAATGACGGGCCACTTTGAGCCTGCTCCGTCAGCCTCCTTTTTTCTTCAGGCATGGTGTTCCCCACAGGAGAGGCGCCTTCTCCGGGGGAAGATGAGGCGGAGCAGGAATGAGCCATGAGGGACAGACTGGTAGCGTGCAGTAGCGCGTAGTGAGATTCCAACCCAAGGGGCACCGGCGATATGAATGCCGGACCCCCGGTCCGGGACCCCGGCAACACAGCGCCGTGCGTCACTCGTCACCTCACCTCCTATAGAACACCAGGCAGCAGATGGTAGCAAAGCAATCCCAAAATTCCGAATGTTCCAGAGACCGGACCCAACCGCATTCAACAGTCCGTTGTTGTTCAACTCAGACCCGGCTAGGCCAGCACTCGAGACCCCGTCTTCTCGGCTGGGTTAGGCCTCAAATCAGTCCTCGACGTTACTCCGCGCCAAGATGTCAGAGAAACTCCGGGATCACATCATCAGAGTGCAAATCGGGTCACACACACGGATCCGGGGCAGGAGATCAGGATAGATGACAGGATAGTAGAGCGTAGGACGGAGGTCAGCGGAGCCGGGAGACTATGCGGCCATCTTGGTTGGTGTCGTAGCTCCTCCCCCAGTACCGTACAGTGTTGAGGACTGTCTTGGGGGGAGTAGAGCGTCTTAGACTGGAAGGGTGTAGAGTACAGTGCCAGAGTTGAGTAGAGTGTTGTAGTGCGGAGTGGCATAGATTGTCATGAGTGGAGTGATGTAGAGGGTGTGGCGAAGAGTGGAGTAGAGTGTTGTAGAGTAGAATAGAGCAGTGTAAATTGTAATAGAGTGGAGGGGAGTAGAGAGTAATGTGTCACAGAATGGAGTAGAGTAAAGTAGCATTGAGTAGCATACAGGGAGTTGCATAGAGCATCGTAGAGTGGAGTACTGTCATAGAATGACATAGAGTGGAGTAAAGTGCTATAGAGTGGAGTGGCAAGGAGTAGAGTACAGTGTCAGTGGAGCAGAGTTTAATGGAGTAGAGCATCACAGAGTGGTGTATTGTGGAATGGAGGGTCGTAGAAAGGAGTGTTGTAGAGGGGAGTAGAGTGCACTAGAAGGAAGTGGCATAAAGTACAATGGTGCACAGCAGTTTGGCGTAGAGTACCATCGATTCAGTAGTATACAGTAGAGCTGTGGAGTGGTGCAGAGTAGAGTGGAGTCATGCAGGGTAGAGTGGAGTGGCATAGAGTGCAATGTCATAGAGTGCTGTGGTGTAGAGTGCAGTGGCATGGAGAGCAGTGGCATAGAGTGCAGTCATACAGAGTAGAGTGTCAGAGTCAGGATCGCAGAGTGATGCAGAGAAGAGTGGTACATAGAGCAGTGGCATTAGAGTACAGTGGTGCAGAGGAGAATAGAGTGGTGTAAAGTGCAGTGACATAGAGTGGAATGGTATAGAGTAGAATGTTGTAGAGTATAATGGCGTGAAAGGCGTTGATGTAGGTGCTGTATGTAGAGTGTATGGTTTTGAGTAAAGTGGTGTAGAGTGCATTGGCATAGAATGCAGTGGTTTTGACTACAGTGGCAAAGCGTAGACTTAAGAAGTGTAGAGTTGCACAGCTTTGAGTGCAGTGGCATAGTGTGGAGTTGAGGGGCATAGAGTGCAGTGGTATAGAGTGCAGTGGCATAAAGTAGATTGTTTTAGAGTAGTGTGGAGTGGTGCAGGGTAGAGTGCAACAGAAGAGAATAGAGTGGTGTAGAGTAGAGCTGCGCAGAGTTGAGTGCAGTGGCGTAGAGTGAAGTGACATAGAGTGGAGTAGAGTGGCATAGAGTGCAGTGTCATAGAGTAGATTGTTTCAGAGTAGAGGGCAGTGGTGTAGAGTGAAGTGGTGCAGGGTAGAGTGGAGTGGTGCAGGGTAGGCTGGAATGGTATAGAGTAGAGGCGTAGAGTTCATTCGCATAGAGTGCAGGGTTGTAAATTGGATTGGGAGTGCCCTAGACTGGAGTGATGTTGAGTGCAGTGGTGCATAGTAAAGTGGGGTAGAGTGCACTTGGATCGAGCGGAGTGGTGCAGAGTAGAATAGAAAGGCGTAGAGTGAAGTGGTCTAGAGTGCAGTGTCAGAGAGCAGTGGTGCACAGTAGATTAGAGTGGCGTAGAGTGCATTGGCATAGAGTGCAGTAGAGTGGTGCAGAGTAAAGTACAGTGGCATAGAGTAAACTGGCATAGAGTACAGTGGCATAGAGTAGAGGGGCATAGAGCTCAGTGGCAGAGAGTGCAGTGCTGCAGAGTAATGTCATAGAGTACAGTGGTGTAGGGTAGAGTGACATAGAGTGCATTGGAGTAGAGTGTAGTGGCATAGAGTATACTGGTTTTGAGTAAAGAGGTGCAGAGAACACTGGTGTAGAGTGCAGAGGCATAGAGTGCAGCTGTTTAGATAAGAGTGGTGTAGTGTGGAGCGGCATAGAGTGGATTAGCGCACAGTGGAGTTGCGTGGCGTAGACTGCAATGGTATAGACTTAATTGTTTCAGAGTGGAGTGAAATGCATAATGTGCAATGCTATAGAATAGAGTGTCATAGAACTCAGTGGTGTAGAGCAGATTATAGTGGCTTAGAGTGGATTGGCGTAGAGTGGAGCAATGCGGAGTAGAGTGGTGGAGAGTTCAGTGGCAGAGAGAGCAGTGTAGAGTGACGTAGAGAGAAATGACAGAGTGGAGTGGTGTAGAGTAGAGCGGAGAGGTGCAGGATAGAATGCAGTGGAATAGAGTGGAGTGAAGCAGAGTAGAGTGGTGGGGAGTGCTTTGGCATAGAGTAGAGTGTTGCAATGGTATAGAGTCGCGTAGTGTGCAGTAGAGTGGCGAAGAGTGCAGTAGGTTGGCATATAGTGCAGTGGCGTAGAGTGCAGTAGAGTGGCATAGACTGCAGTCACTCAGAGTAGAGTGTCAGAGGTCAGTGTCGTAGAGTGCAGTGGCATAGAGTGCAGTGGTGTAGAGTGTTCCTTGATTAGAGTGGTGCAGAAAGCAGTGAGATAGAGTACAATGGTGCAGAGTAGAATAGAGTGGTGTAGAGGGCAGTGACGTAGAGCTCATTTGTGTAGAGTGAAATATCGTGCAGTGATGTAGAGTGCAGTGGCATAGAGCAGAATGGTGTAGAGTAAAATGCAGTGGTGCAAAGTAGTTGGCATAGTCACAGTGGCATATAATCCATTGATGTTGAGTAAAGTGGTGAGGCGTGAATTGGCGGAGAGTGCAATGGTTTAGAGTGGAGTAGCATAGAGTACAATGGGATAGATTGGGGCAGCATAGGGTGCAGTGGTAAGGAGCAGAGTGGTACAGAGTAGAGTAGAGTGGCCTAGAGTGCAGTGGCATAGTGTAGATTGTTTCAGAGTAGAGGTAAGTGGAGTTGAGTGGTGCAGGGTAGTGTGCAAATTCATAGAGAGGTGGCATAGCGTAGACTAGAGTGGCACAGTGTTGATTTCAGTGGCATACAGTAAAGTGACTCAGAGTGAAATACAGTGGCTTAAAGTGCAGTGGCATAGAGTAGATTGTTTCAGAGTAGATTGAAGAGGCATAGAGTGGAGTGGTGTAGAGTAGTGGGGTAGAGTGTAGTGGCATAGAGTGCAGTTGCGCAGAGTGAAATAGAGTAGGGAAGACTGCAGTGGCCTGGAGTAGATTGTTTCTGAGTAGGGTGAAGTTGCGTAGAGTGCAGTGGTATAGAGTTGAGTGTCATAGAGTGCAGTAGTGCAGAGTAGATTAGAGTGGATTGGCATAGAGTGCAGTGGCATACAGTGGAGCAATGCTTTGTTCAGTGGCAAAGAGTTCAGAGGTGTATAGTGGGATAAGTAGATTTGCATAAAGTAGAGTAGCAGAGAGTGCAGTGTTGCAGAGTATACTGTCATAGAGTGCAGTGGTGCAGAGTAGAGAGGTGTAGAGAGCAGCTGTGCAGAATAGACTAGAGTGATGTAGATTGCAGTGATGCAGAGTATAATAGAGTGGTGTAGATTGCACTGACAGAGTACAAAGACGTACAGTATAGTGGCGTAGAGTGCAGTGGTACAGAGTAGATTGGCATAGAGTGGATTGGTTTTGAATAGAGTGGTTTAGAGGGCATTGCCATAGAGTGCAATGGGGCAGAATGGTGTACAGTAGAGTGGAGTGGCCCTGAGTCCAGGGGCATGGAGTAGATTGTTTCAGAAGTAAGGTACAGACTTCCTCAAGCAGACCCCACTAGCCAGCATTATTGTCACATAGATCCTTTCACTTTGAAGTCAGAGAAAGAAAAATAAACAAGCTCTCTTGGAAGACAGAGCCTGACATTTGACCTCTGCCTTTGAATGTACAGCAAATGTGACAAGATAAGAAGAAGATTTAAAGCCCTGTTTACAGAAAGGGAGTTTGTGGAAGAACACAGTAAACAAGGTTTGGGCAACAGGAGAGGGAACTAGAGCTGGACAGACTAAGGTAAATAAAGACAGCAAATAGAAAGTCTGAACATGTGAGTTATAAACCACAAAGCCAGTGGTAAGTAATGGGTGGATTGCATTCCTAGGTGAACTTTCTGAATGTCCCCAAGAAGCACAGCTGTCTGGTAGGCTGCGGCCTTAATCAAATGGTAAGCACTAGGTGGATCGCATTCTTAGGTCAACTTCCTGAATGTCCCCAAGATGTCTTTAGCAGACTGGTAGGCTGTGACCTAAACATGTAAGTTTGTGTATAATAACTTGGTGCTCATGTAAAGCGTTCCAATATCTTCTGGTCGAGTTCGCACTATATAAACCTGCTTAAAATAAAACAAAACAAAACCTCTAAACCAAAGCAAGCAGTTAATAAACGTAAAATCCATCTAGGATTGATTTCTAATGCAATTGAAGAGTTCATCAGAATCTCAGCAGCGATTTATATTGTGGACAATGACAGTTTTAATGACTTTGCACAAAGTGCCGAATCATTTTTTGGCAAAGGTTTTAAACAGTTGAGCAATTTTCTGTGCTTGCTTACTTTGCAAATGTAGTGCTTCAGATGGTTTCCAAATTGGCAGCGCTGGAACTGTATTTGTTCATAAAAGAGAAACTGAGGTCAGCGGCCTGCAAGCGAGCTTATCTGCAGCAGCCTTGTGTTGTGTCTAAATCCTGGGACTTTTTCCGTGCAATTTTGCACACCAGTCCCAGGAGATTTTACAGCAACAGCTACATCACTGACTAACGCAAAAACATCTGCACTAACTCACCAGTCCAAAACTACCATTTTGTGCTATTTTTTGGGGTTCACATGTAGGTTCAAGACTGGTGCAGATGCCAAACCTACTTGGATACTCGGGGTCAAGAACTGTAAAAACGCAATAAATGTAACACGAGGCGATTGAGGGATCTGTCCTTTGTATGTTGGGTGTAACATGATTTGCACGCCTCATTCATCTTTCAAGAATCTTTTCAGACGTTGGAGACATGCAGAGGAAAACACATTATTTACACCATGTTGTTGTGTCATTTTGATTAGTTTTACTCTCATTTTATAAGCCTACAATAAAATGGGCTTTCTGTATTTCGAATCAACTCGAAAACAAGAAGCAGCCTGGTGACTAACAATCTTCTTTATTTTTTGTTTTTCTATAGCGTCAATGGAGCGCACGTGGACGTCAGAGCGCTTTATAGGGGTAAAGCAAATTGCACAATCAGTCCAGTAGGATGGAACAGTAGGGGCAGCTCATAAGGCATTGTAGGTTCCAAGATTTCAGGGATTTGAAGTTGAAGGAGAGAGATTTCTAGTGTCCTTTTTATCCATACACAGGGGCATATTTACAAGTCCCTTGCGCTGCCGGGGCGTCACTTTTAACATGGAGAAAAGTGAGGCACAGGTGGCGCAAGAGGCTTGTAAATAAACCCCACAGTTTTCACAAGCAGTAGCTGAGTGATAGATAGAGGGAGGATCACTTCAGTGAGTCTAGATCGGGAACAGGGGAGACGTCGCTTTGGAGAAGGGGGGAAAGATTAAGAGCCTAATTTAGACCTTGGCAGATCTGGTCTCGTCGTCACTTTTCCGTCGGTTTCTCTGCCTTCCTACTAGGCAGTTCACCCACTCTATTCAGATGTTAGCAGGTCCGTGGATGATAGTTCGTTTTAGTCCCACCGAATCCACCAGATTTTTCCATCTGCGTCAACGGCTCAATAGGCAAAAGCGGCTTTCGGAGGGAGTACTGCCAATATTTCCGCCGGGCCAATCACGATGTGCCTTCCCACCAACGTAACTGTGACAGGGAAACCTCCACACCTGAGTGGACGGTTCTGAAGGGATATAAGGTAAAAACTTAGGGGCTGATTAGGATGGAGGATTTTCCACATCCTCCGGGCCGACGGAAGCCACCGCCGGCCTGGAGGATGCGGAAAATCCTCTGCGGACCCACCAAGACCCACCGCCACATTAGGATGGCTGGTGGGTCCTGGTTTCCGTCCGCAGCTTTTCCTCCGCGGTTGGATTACAAGCGCGGCGGAAAAGCACTAATATGGTGACGGTGTCTCTCAGACACCGTCAGCCAGATTAGGATGTGCTCGGAAACATGCTTTTCCGCGGCGGCTTTTCCGCCGTGGAAAAGCATGTGTAACTTCACTGCGGGATATAAGGTAAAAACTTAGGGGCTGATTAGGATGGAGGATTTTCCGCATCCTCCGGGCCGACGGAAGCCACCGCCGGCCTGGAGGATGCGGAAAATCCTCTGCGGACCCACCAAGACCCACCGCCACATTAGGATGGCTGGTGGGTCCTGGTTTCCGTCCGCAGCTTTTCCTCCGCGGTTGGCTTACAACCGCGGCGGA
This sequence comes from Lissotriton vulgaris, assembly GCF_964263255.1. Lineage (NCBI taxonomy): Eukaryota > Metazoa > Chordata > Amphibia > Caudata > Salamandridae > Lissotriton > Lissotriton vulgaris. The sequence continues at coordinate 151,936,580 of NC_141696.1, read as the reverse complement.
AAAGCACTAATATGGTGACGGTGTCTCTCAGACACGGTCAGCCAGATTAGGATGTGCTCGGAAACATGCTTTTCCGCTGTGGAAAAGCATGTGTAACTTCACTGCGGGGGCCCGTTGCGGGCCCCCTAGGTGAAGGGGGGATTGGGGGTGCACATGGGGGGTACCTATGGTACCCCCCTGCATTTGTATGCAGTAAGCGGCAGGCACCGCGTGGTGCCTGCCACTTTCTACATGCAAATGCAATGCGTGCATTTTTAACATTGCTGCGGGTGCAGCTTGAAGCTCCACCCGCCGCAATGTTAAAAATAGAGGATGTGACCGCCACCTTGGCGGTCACATCCTAATCTGCACAGAGGGAACGCCGCAGCCCATGCGGACGTTCCCTCCTACTCAGGGGTCGCGGACGGACTCAAGTCCGTCCGCGATCCTAATGACCCCCTTAGTTTTTTTGTTGCTTCCACTTCTTTTTCCACTGTGTCCCCGATCGTCCAAGCCATTTCTTTGCTGCTGCTACTTGACCATGAAGTAAATTAGGCCTGTTGTTGCCAGAATCAAAGGCAAGCCTCTTGTTACTTGTTTCCTTTTGAATTGTCTGTATAAATTAGCTCAGGACTCCTGCATTTTTAAATCTCTCTTAAAAGCAATATTTTTATAATGAGTAATGCATATGTGTGTAATGGTGTAGTTTAAGAAATATAAAGTCCTGTATGAATATTTTTTGTTATTTTTAAATTTGATGCAAGCTGCCTTCATTTTAAAGGGCACGTACACAAAAACTGACATTAATCAAAATTCGTAGGGCCATATTCTCAAGAACGTGTGATAACCATAGCAAAAGTAACTTAACGCAACTCCCAACATCGCAGTCTATCGCGGGAAAATTACGCTGTGTTAACAATGCCTTCTCAACACAGCGGTTCCGTGCGATAGTCACAAGATAACGCGTAAACAACAAAACCACACCGCAAAAATGCGAAGGGCGAACGCAAAAAATCCTGCGATGAGGCCAATACCAGTACAAAATCAGCGAAAACCAGCCACAGGCCTGCAATTCACATGCGTCAGGGCGGAAAAATATCACCATAAAAGTAGAAAAAAAACAGACAAATAAATGCCAAACAACAGCGAAGCTCAATGGAAGGTGCCGGAGCAAGTACAGAGGATAACCAGAACCCATAAGCCCCCCGGAGGACCAGCTTGGGATCTCGGGATCAGGGAAGTCCAAGGAGAAGAAGAGTAGGACGAAGCGGTTCAGTCTGCAGGAAAACAGGATCCTACAGCTCTCTTTCCCCTGAGGCGGAAGCCGGGGGCATTCTTCTCTTTCCCTCCTTGCTAAATCAGATTACGTGATTGTGCTGACATTATTTTTTAAAACTAACTGTAAATATTTTACTGGGTGCATTTTTAATTGTGCGGCAATCCGACCTTAGTAGGTGAGATTCACGTCGCCTCCAGGGTCTCCCTCTTGACACTGCTTACCGGCGCAGCCGAATTGAGGTGCTGACGCCGGTACGCATAGAACAGCCGCCGCCATACTACGGGAAGACAGGGTAGCGGTCCAGCTCTTGGACGACTCCCGCCCTCCCACATTATTTAAGGACGAATTCTACGGCCGGCGAGCAGTCTATAGCTCTCTTTCCCCTGAGGCGGAAGCCGGGGGCATTCTTCTCTTTCCCTCCTTGCTAAATCAGATTACGTGATTGTGCTGACATTATTTTTTAAAACTAACTGTAAATATTTTACTGGGTGCATTTTTAATTGTGCGGCAATCCGACCTTAGTAGGTGAGATTCACGTCACCTCCAGGGTCTCCCTCTTGACACTGCTTACCGGCGCAGCCGAATTGAGGTGCTGACGCCGGTACGCATAGAACAGCCGCCGCCATACTACGGGAAGGCAGGGTAGCGGTCCAGCTCTTGGACGACTCCCACCCTCCTCGCTATGAATATAAAGCGACAGTCTTCCCGTCCGCGCAGCGGGCGGGCGCAGCGGGCGCGCCGAAGGCGCGCCTAAGGCAAGCCCGTCTGCGCCCGTCCGCGCCTGGCCCGGGCCTAGGGCCAGTTCCCTTGCCCATTTGTCTACCATGGACTTAATTTGCCGGACCAGAGAGCAGCTTATACAACTTGGCTCTGACACCTGCTCGCCATTTGCTCGCTGTATGCCGAGTTCTTTGGAAGGTAGGAGTTATAATTGTTCTCATTGTGGTCTGACTATCCCCTCTGGCGGTAAACGCGCACTTGCATCTGCCACCTCATTGAATTGTACTCGCTCCCCTTTAAAACTGAGGGCAGGACTGGTCAACTGCCGCTCGCTGCCACGCCATGCGAGTTAAATTTGGACTTTACTGGTTTCTCAGGGTTGGGATATATTGTTCCTCACAAAATCCTGGATAAAAGACACCTCTAATCCGGATATTCATCTGGCCACCCCCCTGATTATCTCTTTATGGGTATTAACAGAGAAGGCAAAACGGGCGGGGGCCTTGCTATTATCCTGAAATCCCATTTGCGTCTGACTATAAAAAAACTTTCCAATATTGGGCTGATTGAAGCCATGTATTTCACCATTTCGGACTCAGCTGCGGTCTTTTTGACTGGTATCCTGGTGTATAATCCCCCTAGGGCTTCAGCCTCTTCATTAATGCAGCTTGTACATCTTATGGCGGATTTGTCTCTTAAACATCCGCACTTTATAGTCTTAGGAGACTTCAACCTGCATGCTGAAGACCCCTCTTGCTCCCAGGCGACCCAACTATTAGATACCATGCTAAGCTTGGGTATGCCTCAACTAGCCCAGGGCCCGACGCATATTGCGGGCCACACCTTAGATCTAATCTTCTCAAACCTCCCTGGTACCATAGTCCATACTTCCCTCCCCCTTACCTGGTCTGACCATTATCTTCTCCCGTTTGATCTCATATTTCCAGCGGTATTGACTCCAGTGGATTTTTGTAGGGATTATAGGAGAAAATGGCATCTAGTTAATTGTACGGCTTTAAAGCCCACTTTTGTGTGTCCCGTGGACACACTTACCGATGACATTGATGCAAGTGTTACTCATTTTAATTCAGCTCTGTCATCGACTATTGAAGCTACTGCCCCTTTGCAGTCTATCTCCTCGGCTAGATCCCGCCCTTCTGCCCCATGGCTCTCTCCGGCTTTGCGAGAGTAAAAAAGCCGTTGTAAAAAATTGGAGCGCAGCTGGCGACTCTCCTATAATCCCGAAGCAAAAAGCAATTATAAAGCTGCTTTAAAGAATTTTATTAAACTAAAAAAGTCTACAATGAGAGAATTTATTGCCTTACAAATCAAAAATGCTGAAAACTCGGCTAAAACTCTTTTTAACATTGTAAAAGACTTTGTTAAACCTCCTGCTATGACTCCTCAGAACCCTTCTAATCAGATTTTATGTAATGGCTTGTCCGACTATTTTCAAGATAAAATTGAGAAAATTACGTCCTCTTTCCCACTTGTCCCCCCATCTGAACTACCCCCTTTCAGCGTTGAGAACAAGGATTCTATCGCACCATCACTGTTGACTTTTAGGGATCTCACCAATGAGATTGCACTTAAATTACTTATTCAGTGCAAATCTGGTTCTCTTTTGGATATAGTCCCGCCCAAGGTGATGAGCAGCTTAGCACCCCTTCTGATTGAGCCCCTTATTTCTATTTGGAATTCCTCACTTCATCTGGGCCAATTCCCTATGGCTTGGAAGGAGGCCATGCTGGTCCCCATCCTCAAGAAGGCGGATGCAGACCCGTCACAATTTTGTAATTATCGCCCAATTTCCCTCCTTCCTAAACCAGCGAAGGTTTTGGAAAAGGCAGTCCAATTGCAACTCACAGACTACTTAGAGACTAATTCTCTACTACACGATTCCCAGTCGGGTTTCAGAACAGGTTTCAGTACTGAGACAGCGCTCCTGGAGGTCTCTGAGACCATTCGAGAGTGTGTGGATGGGGGCGAGGAGGCCATGTTGGTCCTCCTCAACCTATCCGCCGCATTCAATATGGTGTGCCATAAAATACTACTGGATCGCCTGCAGCAGATCGGACTGGGGGGTTCCGCTCTGTCATGGATCAGCTCCTTTCTTAAAGGTAGAACGCAGAGGGTACTTCTTAAACCATTCCAATCCGAGAGTAAGCCCCTTGTCTGTGAAGTCCCGCAGGGCTCTGCGCTGAGTCCATTGTTTTTTAATGTCTATCTAGCCCCGCTGGCGAAGGTGGTTGAGTCATGGGGGGTCAGAGTGATCTCATATGCTGATGATACACAGCTAATGTTTTCTTTTAGAGATCACTCTGACTCCAGTTTCTCCAACTTTCGACACTGTCTTGGCGAAATCTGCTCTTGGATGACTGCTAACCACTTGAGACTCAATACTGATAAGACGGAGGTCCTTTTTTTTAATCAGAAAAACCCAATACCGTCTAAACTGTGGTGGCCTACGGTGCTCAATCCCCCTCCGATTCCTGTCCAAACTGTTCGCAATCTGGGCTTTCAGTTTGACGATGCCCTATCGTGTAAAACCCAAATAAACAAGGTCACTGCAACCTGTTTTTGGAAATTACGTATGATGAAAAAGATCTTTCCATTCCTGTCCATTGATGCCCGCAGAACAGTCACTCATGCCCTAGTAACATCCCATCTGGATTATGGCAACAGCCTTTATGCTGGGGCCCCTTTGTATCAAATCGAACGACTTCAGATTGTCCAGAATGCGGCTGCAAGGTTGATTGGCAATATCCCTCACCGTCAGTCGGTTGCATCCTACCGTAAAGAGCTACATTGGCTCCCCATCTCCAGTCGCATCCAGTTCAAAATGCTGACTCTAGCCTTCCGGGCCTTCAACGGGTCAGGACCGAGCTACTTACGAAGGAGACTTGTGATCTCCCAATCTGTTAGATCTTTACGGTCTAACAACCTACGTCGTCTCATTGTGCCTCGGTTTTGCCGCTCCAGAATGGGAGGAAGAGGTTTCACAGTCATGACGGCTAAACTTTGGAACACTCTTCCTCTTGACCTGAGGTTTACTTTGTCTGAATCACTCTTTCGCAGCCGCCTGAAGACTTGGCTATTCTCCTCTGCATAGGTGTCTCCCTCCTTTTTTAGCATGTAGACTACAGCGCCGGGACACCCCTTTTAGGGGTAGCCGTGCGCTTTATAAGCTTCAAAAATAATAATAATAATAACACCGTCAACAACTGTTTGTCACCTCCACTGTGTCATTGGCAACCAAAAATGGACTATGGCAGTCCATCGTTGAAAAGGTGAATGCAGTGGGAGTGCTGAAGAGGACAATGGAAGAGGTCAAGAGGCGCCGGAATGACTTCGAGCGCAAAACCAAGCAGAAACTCGCCAACAACCGGAAGGCAGCAATGCAGACAGGAGGTGGAGTCCTGCACCACATGAGGAGCTGGACACTATGGAGGAAATGGTGTCCACAGTCATCAGTGGGGAGACGGTGGCAGGACTCGGGGGACGGGCACTGCTGAACATGACCGGACACAACAGCACCAGGGTGAGTAACGACCAGGGACTGAATGGATGGGGGAGATGGGCACAATGGCACACTTGCACAATTAAGTACAGCACATCTGCAGACAAACCATGCCCCAGACCTCCAACTCTCACCAGGAGACCAATGTACCAAAGTATGCAACATCTCAGCACTGCATAAGCACATAAGTCAAAGGCACATCACATGAAATAGAGAAGGGGCAGCAAAATCAGAGGTGCAGGGGCAACTCTCCCAAAATGCAGCACACACACAGAACAGGCAGAGCACATGGACACTGACAACAATGTGGCACAAACCGCAACATGTCCACAACTGGGGCCAACACGTCTGTTGTCGGAATGTCCACTGTCCCCCATCAAATAGGCATCTCTTCCAAAACAGCCACAATGTACACAATTATGCAGTCTGTATGTAAACATGGACAATGCAACAACATACATGTGAACACAATGTTAAACTGCATCCCCCTTTCACATTGAAGAGGGAGAATCAACTCCTCCTGCAGAGCAGCCCGACCCTCTCTTCCCTGATGACGAAGAGGACAACCACAGCTTCGACTCCAACGCCCTCCAGGAGTTCATTGACATCACCCGCAACACACCTCCAGGAGCAGGGCAGCCCAGCTGCAATGAGGGCAGCCCACCCCCTGCACAGACCACACAGCATGCAACACCCACCACCCCAGCTGCCTCCCAGGACCCCCACGAAGAACACATGGCCTTCCAACGCTGTGTGCTGGGGTGCCAGGAGCAGCTGGCTGAACAGGTGCGGGTGGGCTTTGACCGCATGGCAGCCAAACTAGATGCCAATACGTGGGTGTCTAAATCCCATCAGGGACCACTCACATTCCCTAAGGAACACCCACAGTCCGCTCCATGCTGTCCAATGGACCATGGTTGACATCGCTGGAGCCCTGACTCAGAGACTAGAACAACTGTCCAGTCAGAGTGGCTCCAGCAATGTCAGCCGGGAGTTGGGAAACATGCGGAAGTTAATGGAGACCACGGTGCGGGCGCAGGCGGAAAGTGCGGCTGCCACGGCTGCACACCAGCGAGTGACAGCCTGGGTTCTACAAAGACCTCAGGACCATCCTCATTGCATTGCTGCCACAAGGTCTGATGCTGATGCATGCTGCTGATACCACTACATCCACATCTCCACTCCCTGAAGTGTCAGTGCCACACAGTGCGGCAGACATTCCAAATCCGGCTCCTGAGGTGTCAATGCCACAGAGTGATGGAAACAGAACATCCCCTCCCACACATGAGGCACATGGAACAGCAGCAGACGATGATGTGGAAGAAACCTCTTTCATGGTAAGAAGGACGCAGTAGCATTCATCTCCGCTATATGGTCGGTTTCAGCTTGGTACTGCCTTCTGCATCATGACCTTCCACTGTTCCCTGATGCACCCTGCGACACTTAACTTGGACCTCAACATGGACTACCATATTCGGTTTAATCATCAATGACACAGCACTCGTACTGAACACTTTTTCTTCCTTTGGACTTGTCATTCCCTGAAGGACTCTGGCTGGCCCTCCATGGGCCAACAATGTAAAGTGGGGTTTGCTTGTACTGCTCCAGATGCAACAATCCACTGAATGTGCATTAAACATTCTGAATCACACAGATGTGTCTTGCCCATGGTCTTTTAAGTGTGGTAGTATGGATGAATATAGGGTCAGTGATTTCCTCTTACGTCCATGTGGCTCATGATGTTAGACTTTGGTCACAGGGTGACACATTGCCGAATGTTGTCCGGGTGGCGCCGATGCCACAACAGCGACACACACATTTGTTTCTTCCTTGTCCAGCCCCTTACGGAACCACGCCCAGAGCCCCGGGGTCTTTGTACAAACCCTGATGCTGGACTGGCATACTCAAGGCCAGCCCACTACGCTTACACTCACTGGGATAGGGGGGGACAACGCTACATGTGCCAGCACTTCACAGTAGTGATCTTCTGGTCACAGGTCTAGTTGTCAGCATGCCACAGCCACTCCCTCATGGCTGTGGTACACCCACACCACACCCATCCAGCACAAGCGTCAATGGACATGTGACCTGGGCATTAAAAAGGGCCGGGTGCACGTGCTTGACGCCATTTCCAACATCTCTCTGGTTGTATCTGTGTGGTGGGCATGGGGGCTCAGGGGCCTGCAACATCACATTCTGCCAGCCCAGAGGTGACATGATGGCGCCAACACCACGTTACCCAATCATAGAGGGTCCATGACTTTTGGGGTACAGACTTGGTGGCACCGGATACACTGCTGCCGGCACAGGCACACCGCCATGGGACGGTGACTTACGGTGCACTGAGGTAGGGGCACTGTAAGTGCTGAGCGGGTGTGTAGCCCTGTGCTCTGGTATGTCCTCTGCCTTAGCGTAATCAAGACCCAGCACCAAATGTGAGACCTGGTGGCCTGTGGAGCGGGGCTACATGATGTGGAGGGTGCCCTGTTTGCGGGCCCTGGGCTTGGGGCTTGCAACGCCATGTGGTGGGCCCTCTTTTCCACATGCCGGTGGTGGAAGGTGAGCAGTGAAACCTGGGTGCGAGGGGCGGGCAAGCACCGCTGGGCGGCGGGAGGGGCTGGGGTGCAGCTGCCTGGGTGCGCAGGGGCGGACAGGCGATGATGTTGTGTGCAATAGTATGTACTTTGCCGTTCTTGTATCTGGACTCTGTTTCAGATGACGGATGTTTCAGATGGGGGACCTGGTGAACTGCACCTCATACCGGCACGTGGATGGAGACCCACCGGTGGCAGCAGTTGAGCAGTGTGGCCTGGATGCGCAGTGTCGGCACTCTCCCTCCCTGCCCCTCTCTTCTTTTCTCTGTGTCTCTCTCCCCCTCTATGTCCCTCTATCACTTTCTCCCCCTCTCTGTCCGTCTATCACTCTCTCCCCCTCTCTGTCCGTCTATCACTCTCTTCCTCTCTCAGTCCATCTATCACTCTCTCTCTCTCTTTCTCTCTCTCTGTGTCTCCCTCTCTCCTTCACTCTCTCTCTGTCACTTGATTTGCGCAGGATACACCTTATCATCATAATTTTTGTCTTGCAGGCTGTATCCTATGGATTGTCATGAGGGGAGCCGCCATGTGTCTTCTTTTCTGTTCTGTGTTTATTTGAATAAAGTTTAATTTTTTGATTTGAAGGTGAATGTGTGATGCTTATTTTTGTGACAACACATGCATGTCACCAGATGTGATTGTGCGACATCAGGCAGATTAATTGGCACATGATTACATGTAGTTGATGTGGCATGTCTTTGCCGAGGGTAGGGGTACCGGGGGGGTGGGGGGCCTCGGGGTGGTGGCAGTGGGTGTTGTGGTCCTGTTGGGGCTCCGAGCTGCCTGATCGTTGGATCCATGGTATTTGTTGACCTTAAGGTGTGGCTCTGGGATGGGCTCCCTTGTGTGGTGCAGGCTGTGGCCCGACTTTGCACCAGGCCAGAGCGGGTGTTAGTTTATGGCTCCTAATGCACCGTATCGCCTATTTTGGGATCTTATTGCCGACCTAGCTGCTTGTTGAGAATGTGGAGTAGTGTTGTCACGGCTTTTTGCATGTGAACGCCTACTCTACATCTCATTAGCATTAGTTGCCGGGGTCATCTGTGGCAATGTTTTTTGTGGCTGCTATCGCAGGTAAACTGGTGCTATGGGCTGTTAGCACCAGCTTCTGAATGGGGTGATAACTTTTTCGCGACTTTGGCTGCGATAAAGTGCAGTTAACTCTGCAATAGCTCCTTGAGGATATGCCCCGTAATGTGTTCATACAGGTGTGTTAAAATATGTTTTATGAACTATCAAATTATAAACATATGCATCACACGCATTTTGGATAAGTTAAATGTAATTTTAATTTGGAAATTGCACTAGAAAAGGTAAATTGTTTAAAAAAAAGAAAAGTAAAACCAATGTTAGCTCTAAACCTAAATCATTGTATATATTCATTTATGTGACATATTCCTTAGTCCTTTTATGTATTTTATTACATTTTATTTTCTATTTCTTTCAAGGTATAATGCATAAATGTTTATTTTATTTTTGTCACTCATTTAGTTAAAATAAACACACCTGTATTAACACTTAAAAAATAAAAACACAAAAACAAAATTATAGTTTTGGTGTAAATGATCATTATCTTGAGGATAGCTTGCACCAAAATCTTAAGTTCCTGTCATAAGTGTGAGTAAGAAAATGTATTCCACATATTTCCCATTAACATTTTTGGTTTTGATGAGTGTGGTATTGTGGTGGTTGGTGTGTTGGTGGGTGCACTGGTGAGTTCGGGGCGGGTGTGCTGGTGGGCGTGGGGGTGGGTTTGGTGGTGGTTGTGGTGTTTGTGGATGTTGCGCTTGAGGTGCTTTTGAGTGTAGTTTCAATAGTGTGTTTATGTTGTTTGTGTGTTTGTTTGTGTTTCTTTATGTGTTTGTGTTTATGTGTGTGTGGTTGTGCTGCTTGTGTCTGTTGTAGTGGGAGCCTGCTAAGAAGTGAATATGCTTGGTATTGGGGTGGGAGTTTTGATTGGGGTTGAGAAAGGGACCTGAGTGGGTGCAGACGGTTGGGCTGGTTGAGCGGCTGGGGTGAGTGAGGATGCTGCTATTTTGGCAAGCAATCTCTGCATGCCAGACATTGAACTGTGAATGGAATCCAGAAATGCAACCGTTTGTTGCATTTGGCAGGTAAGGCCCTGGATGCCATTCACTATCGCAGTCGGGTCTACAGAGATGCTGCGTAAGAGGTCAATAGCCTCCTCACTGAGCACAGGCGGGTGACAGGGACAGGCCAGGTGAGGTGCCTGTGCAAAAATAAACTAAAATGATTTTAATAACCCACAAGATAATAATTAGAACATGAAACAAAATGAACAAGAAAAAGAGAAGGCCAACAAAACACCTGGCTTCACTCAATGAGTGCGCAGGAGCAATGTTCTGCTGGAGTGGAATGGCAAACAATAATGGGCTGAAATGGAGTGTGTTTGATACTATGGTATTCAGATGTAAACAATTAGCCAAAACACATCAGCTGTGTGATGCTAGCATCCATCCAAAAGGCACAGGAATAGTACAATGTTGAACGCATCCCGCAACGGAATCCCTCTGTCGGCAATACACTGCTAGGACAAAGCAAGCACAACTGTCAAATCTAAATAGCCTTGGCGCAATTCCGCCACCCTGATGGTGATGGAGTAATGTTAGCCAGCAGAGACGTCCGCCCCGTCAACAGTGGTGAGACACTTATGCAACTGAAAAAGACAAACGGAGGATCAGCCAGAGCACATCTAAAATACGGCGGGAATACGTCAGCTCAATGGAGTACTTATAAATGCTGCCACAGAGGGACGACGGGAGTACCACCAAGCTCTAAATGAGGCCCTAAGTCTGTTAACCGCAAAAAATCGTGAAACTCTACTTCTTACAGAAGTGGAAGTAGGCAGTAATATACTGCCTGGGCAAATTATTTATCCCTGAAATAGATCTCGGGTTCGTATTAATGGTATTTCAGAGGGTGCTCCCACGTATTGTATGATAAATCAATATGAATGGAATTATTTGTAACCAGTAATTGATACATGTGGGCTATATTGACTCTCTAAGGTGAAGATCTCGTAACAAGTATATACATATATATTATTGTAGCCCCTAAAAGGTTCTGAGTAAAAGAAACACTTAGGTTTAATTTGATTATGTCATATGCTGCAATCAATTCACACATGCTTTTCAACTAATAAATGAAAGGGCACAGGGGCAGATTACCAAGCCCCAAGCGCCACTTCTGCATCACGTTGCGTGATGCACCAGTGGCGCAGCCTGCAGAGTGATATTTACAAGCACAGGTAAAGTCACCCTGCGTGACTTAACCTGTGCTTTCAAAATATCGCCCCTTTTCACGTAACACTTTGCGTGTTAGGGGCGTGACATGGGTGTTGCTGTGGGTGTTCCCACACAACACCCATGTCCACAGATGCATTTCCAGATTTACGAGAAATCGTAAATCTGGAAATGCGTCAGAATGCTACACCACCCTAGGGGTGGCGTAGCGAGCTGCAACGAGGAGAAATTTTTTCATTTCACCTCGTTTTTCTCTTTCAATGTGTGCTGCATTCTACAGCACGCATTGGAAGAGGAAATCACCTCAATTGATTGTTTTTGTGCAGGAAGGTGCCCCTTCCTGCACAGAAACAATCTCCCCACGCCGCAGGCATCCTTGCATCCTGGTGCAAGAGTGCCTGCGCCGGCGCATGGCTGCAGTTTGTGCACCTGTGCAGGGGGAAGCACAGAGATGCAACATATTGTTGTAAATATGTTGCATCCCTGTGCTTCGAAACTAACGTAGCGCTGTGCAGCAAACTGACTTGCTGCATCGCGCTGCGTTCGTTTCTTGTAGATCTGCCCCACACTTTTTAACTAGACGATTGGACTGTTATGAACTTTGCCCAAGCGATTGTGGCCTGATGAATGCTCAAATCTGATTGATGCATTCAGAAGTAGTGTGGCTCACTGGTTAGAGGCGGCAGACCCAAGAGCAGAGGACGGCCTGGGACCAGGGTTGGATTCCCGGCGCGGCAGGTTTCTGGACCAGGGTCAGCGGACTCGATAATTCTCTCGCCTCGGTGCCCACTTTGATCAGCGATCACACTCGGCAACTCTGGGCATTAGCTTGCCTCATCTTCACTAACGGCCCCACCAGACCGCCGGGGATGCCTGGTCTCACCCTGGAGATACCCATTAAGGGACCATCTCTCAGGGAAGCCAGGAAGGGTTTCGCAGCGGTCGAAGCGCCTTGGGACCCTACGGGTAAGTAGTGCGCTATATAAATGCCTATACATATACATACAGACTTTAATGATGTTACTTGGAGTATGCTGAGCTTGGTGGATGTAAATATCCTAAAAAAATAATCTAATTGTTGTTTCAGTGTTTGAGGAGAAGATAACTCTTCCATCTATTTATGTGGAAGATGAATGTTGTCTGCTGTCTCTAGGAATGTCCTTCCAGAGCTTGGTTGTAAATCTAGAGAAGGATTATGATAAGGTGGAACATTTGACAAATACTACAAGTTTTCTATGCAGTGTGTGCTCGGACGATGAAGATTTCTACTACTACCCAATTGTAAACTTACGCATTTGCGCTGCAGACATTTATAGCCTTTTCTGGATTATTTTTTGTAGATTTATTTCCATACTTAGCTTTACATTAATCCATAACTGAACCATTGTTCTCACCGGGGAAAATAATCAAGAGGTGTCTGAGGGAAAATGACCATTTGCACTGTTTTAATGTTTATTTTTAATTAAAAGAAATTTCTTCCACTGCGAGCATTACACGGGGGTCTTAGAAGCACTCTCATGCTTATTACACAATGTACAACTACTTCATCTAGGTGTAAATATAGAAGTGAAGTGAGGATGTGAATTACTTTTCATAAAATACTTAAGACTCACACCTTGATATCCAGTCACTCATGCAGTACAGGTGCTCTGTATTTGACCAAACCAGGAAAGAGCGAATTCAATGTTCTTATGGTTGATTGCAACAAAGATTTTAATGATAAATCAAGCTTTAAGACTGCACAACTAAGTACCACATTTGTCATTAGCCTTTTCCCTGTATCTGTATCTACTGGAGCCCCTTGGTCATGCTACCGATGCCCTCAAGTTGTATCTGTCTTTGACGTGTAAAGCCTTGGTTCCATGCTTGGGATTTGAAGTGAGTAATTTCTCATCAGCTTTCTCAGAAAGTTTATGTTTCTGAGTCTGTTTTGAAGTGGCTCTGTAAACTTTTTTAAATCTTCAGAATCCTGCATCTGGATCACACCTTTGATTCAGTTTCAACACTTGATCTCCATTGGAGCCCTGTATACCTAACCTTTTAAATTTGTGTCTTGTCTTTGGGGTACTGGGGAACCATTTATTGTCCTTGTCTCTGATTCACATACATATATATTTCATTTGTTAATAAACAGTTTTAAATTGGCAAGTGGATCGATTTTTTTTTTTTTTATCCCAAAACTTATTGTTGCATCATGTTGTTTTGACTTGCCTGGTTTGAGTGGGTGTAAGGGAGACATTTTAATAGTTAGGTCTCCAATTTGTGAATTTACAATTTAAACATATGAAACGAAGTAGGAAGCGGAAACAGAGTGCGGTCCTTTAACCACAGATGCCAATTTTTGTAAAATCGAATTCAAGACACTCCCTCATTTATAAGGCCACTGGAAGACAGATAGAACTGATCTACAACAAGGGTTGGCAAAGCCAAATAGGTCTAGACAATCCAAGAGCTATTGGTGTTGCCCATGCCAATGTCTCTTAGACATGTTGTATAGCAGCACGGCAGCTTTGCAGCATGAGTGAAATAAAAACAAGAGCTATTGGTTTTGCCAATATGTTTTGGCCATTTTGTGCACCAGCGTGGCTGCTGGGTGTTGAGTGCTAAAATAGTAGACAGGGACGTAACAGTAGGGCTGCTGCAAGTATTCATCTTGCAGACTTTTACTAAGACTTACTGCCCAAGAGTGTGCAAAAATATTTACAACAAGGGGTGGTGAGGGACAGAGTCTCTGAATTAAGCAGAAAGCTCTCACCCAGTCAAGAGATCAGGGCTAGATCCAACACCGTTTTTTAGCTCACTGCACCATCCCAGTTTCAGAACCTGGCTGTATGCAAATTAGTCTGTTCCTGTCCCAGTGCATGATGGGAACAGGGCAAACCAAACTACAAAAGCCAATTCTTACACTGCTCCATCAGGATTCAAGCAAGCCGGGCCGAAGAAGGCTGAAATGCCAGAAACCGGTCCCCGGTAGCTTGTCTCCTTTCTGGTGAAGAATTGGCTTGGTAGTTTAGTCTGCCCTGTTCCCATGATGCACTGGGCCAGGGACAGACTTATTTGCATATAGCCAGGTTCTGAGCTGGGATGGGGCAGTGAGATAAATAACGGTGATGGATCAAGCCCTGATCTTTGGACTGGGTAAGAGTGGTCTGTTTAACTCAGACACTCTGTTCATCACCACCCCCTTTTTGTAAATCAAGAGTGTGCAGAGGCAGGGATGCATATGCTATTTTGCCGGATATTATTGTCAATGGCATCACATTGATTTAAATTAGAACAGCCCACTTCCTTATAGTAAGGCAAATATCCTGGCATTGGTTGTTTAAGTTATGTGGCCTTTTGTCATAGCCCAAATCCTACTCACAGTCTCCCAATCCACATATGCATCAATTTCCTAAGCTCCTTTCTGTTCCAGCTGTGTTTTGGCTTTTGGCCTTTACTCATTTATGAATGCCTACTAGAATTATGTGGCAATGGAGAACCAAAATGAAGCATCAGGGTTGACTAAATAATGTTCAAGAAGAGGCAAATTACGCAGTAAACTTGTCAGCTACAGAAATACATAATTCCAGTAGTATTGAAAGGTTGAGTAAGGTGTTCTAAGGGTGTTAGCAACATCGTTTGAGGTTTCAAGGTAAAAATATTCAGATAAGGACATCGGGCTTTCATCAACTTGATCACAAATGAGGCTCTCAGTGCCATCAACTGTTTATTTCTTCATAGTTTGTGCCTAGAAGGGAGGACAATACCCATGGTCAAGGTAGTGAGAAAATGCCGGCACAGAACTGTACCTTGACATGACCAAATGGCAGGATTTTATTATTCAGCCTGGCACTTTAAAATCTATTCTAAAGAACAAGTCAGACTACTATCCAAGGAAGATGACATGAAGGAACTGGACTACCAAAATCGACTAAGGAAGCCATACCTTAACGCCGCCCTAAACAAGACAATTTTAAAGTGAATCTTATCAGTGAGACTTATGGCATTGCCGATAAAAGATATCAACACGCGTTGAAAAACTTTAGAGGCTGTTGCTGCTGTAGACTCGGTCATCAGTATGAAGAATCCATGGTTCACCTGCTTTGTACATGTCATTGCTTGTTCCACGCACGTCGCACTTTACTGAAACCTATGTTTTTAAAATATGGAACACGTACTTGCTCAGACGCCATGAAACTTCTTTTTAATTTAGAGATCCCGATGGAACTGGCCAGAGTAGCGAAATGTGCACACAATGTGAAAGAACTTTTAGGCAAAGCCTTAGTCATGTACTAGAGCTAGTTTACTGGTTTGCAAATGTTTTAGACCGATTTTTATCTGTTTTGAAATTCCTAAATGCTGCGCTTTTAGATTTATCTTATCTATGTTTTAGTCACTAATATTAGATTTGTTAAATATGTACTAACTATGATTGAAGAAAGTGAGTGGTGGAGACTCTTGCTTGATCTCTTTTGTAACGATTTTTGTTATTTGACACAATAAATGCATTCAATTTAGTGAGAAGGTGCTCAATATTAGGGATATTTTTAAATAAAATATTCAAGGTTGCATAGCTCCAGTGAGGGTTTTACATTGGATTTGGTGCGATCAAGGATGGATAATTCATTGGCATTTGAGAAGCCTTCCTTATTTACGTTGCATGACTTGTCTATTCAGTTTTTTTTAAATGCTTTGATGGCAACTTAGTATGCTTTTTTAGAGTTTGTGAATGAGATGTTTTGGAGCCTCCCAAGTCCATAGTATACAACTCTAGATGGTATAGGTCTCCTTTCCTGGCGATGTTTAAGAGCTGATCAAATGTTAGCAGCATTAGTCAGGAAATCAAAATACTTAATAAACACCTTATTGCAAACTAAATTCCTTCTTCTAGATCTTCATTTGCTCAACCGCTCACTCCCTGTTTGCCTCACACTTTTATTCCTAGTTAGAGGCTCATGGCTGACTACCTACAGCGAACTAGTCCTGCAAGTGGTGGTGCATGCATTGCTTCGGTGGGATGTGAAAAATACCGACAAGCAACGATATTGCATCCAAATTATGTATGAATATCTTATCATCAAAATATATATAGAATTACTACTCCTAGCATCACATCTACTTACTGTGATGATTTAGTGGTAATAGATATTGTGGAATCTACATTATTGCAAATCAATATTTTGGACACTATCTTGTGACTTCCCGCCACTGTTTTCTCCTTTAATCTATCTCCTTGGTCATTCTTTTCATATATTATGTTCTCCTTCAGTGCTTTTATTGCGGAATAGTGTGCATTAGGAAATGTATCATGTCCTTGAGACTATCCCTTTAACCTGCTGGCCTGTCTAACATCCTGATATGTATTTATTAGGGTCAATGTAAAAATAGAGCCCTCTGTTTCTTGGTATAGGATCATGCACCCATCCCGTGCAACGTTCAATCCGGTAGATGTGTCACCCGCTGATTGGAAGGTGGCATTGGCATTCTTGATGATGTAATTTGAATTCATTGGCATCGACTTGCATTTCAATGTAGACAAGTAAGGTTGTGGTAAGAAATGTTTCAATGAATAAAAATTGCTTTAAGAAACAGAATATGGGTTTTGCTTTTCTCTCTTGCCTTATTCTCTTGCATGACCTGCTTGGCTCTTCGCTGATGGCATTGTATTGTTTTGTTGCATTCTTGTTTTATACCAATAAAAAGATTCAAACCTAAAAAGCATAATACAAATATGCCAGTAATTCCATTCAGAAGATCAGTAACTCAGTCTGTCGCATACAAAACACCACTTTCCGGCTATTATGAAGAAACTACTCAAAGTGCAGAAGGTGTTGCAGGGATATTTCATTTTCACCCACCTTCACTTCTGCTTTAGGACGATTGTCCAATGCAGGGGGGTTTCCTGACATTTCTCCCATCCTCAAAAAAAAATGACTTAGCGTGGCCGCCAAAAAAACTTGCACATGGGTTTACTATTAGGTGTACAGGTTCCATGCAACTAACCCTGTGATGAGGCGCGTACACAGCTCACTGTAGCCAACTTGTCATCACAAGTCTCCTGCACGTTACCTTATGTAAACAAGACGATATCGAACGATAATCAGTCCGTCTGCCATTCAAGAAGCAGAAAGTAACTGAACTATTATATTACCTACATCTTAAGAATAAAGTGTGGCCGGTAAAAGTAAACTTCCTTCATTGAAGAATATAGTATGGACCAAATTCTTCCATTAGTAACAAAAAAAAGACTACCAGCAACAAGAAAAATACAGATTTTTCCTGAGTGCATAAGGACGAATAACAATAACCCGTTTCTGTCAAAGAAGAGCACCAAATGGTCCTCACACTCCTGGAAACATGTAGCAACACTTAAAAAACACCACTGAGCTTGTGCAAGGGATCTAGTTATGAGAAACCGACCAGTACGCCATACAATTCTCCGCAGCACACCTTATTGTGACCACCACCGTGCCATAGGATGAATAAAACAAACACCGGCGCAGCCAGCCGGTGAGGTCAGCATGGAAGCAAGTCAATGCTGGGCATGATGGGGCATGTAGTCCCTGCAGCACTAGTTTGGCAAAAGAAGTGCAATGAAAACAGAAGAGGAACTGCATGTCCCAGCAGGCAGTCTCTCCACAGCTCCCACTTACAGTGATCACAACCATGTTATGGGCTGAAGAAAACAAACAGCTGGTGACGTCAGCACAGAAGCGAGTCAGTGCTGGGCATGATGGGGAATGAAGTCCCTGCAGCGCTGGTGCAGAAACAGAAGTATGTTGGCGGAGTTGCACATGGCACATAACAGAGTGGCGGAGACAGTTTGTGTGCTTGAAGGCGGCAAGGGGCTGACAGAGGTGCCCCTCTAAAAACAGCCTCTAACATTTGACCTCGGGATTTGAGTGCATAGCAAATGTAACAAGATATGAACATGATTTACAGCCCTGTTTACAGAAACATACCTCGGAGTGACTGAAAACATTGAGTGCTCGTGTGAGGTGGTGTTAGAGAACTAAAAAAGTAGTCCCTTTTTGTTCTATTAGTCCCTCTTTTTCATGGGTTGTTCCCACCCATGTAGCACCTCCCCATTACTTGCAACCTTCCAGTTATCCATTGTTAGCCCAGTTAAAGGGACTACTTTTTTACTTCTCTACTGGAAGGTTGCAAGTAATGGGGAGGTGCTACATGGGTGGGAACAACCCATGAAAAAGAGGGACTCATTGAACAAATCAACCAATTGTAAGCAAGGATTTTTAAATGACATTGAAAGAAAGAAAGTAAAAGAAATGGGCAGACTGTAAGTCCACAAAGTATATACAACATGTCTCAAAGAGCCAGAGCAAGCGGTGCCTAGCCTTGACCTAAAAACTGGCCCAACCTCATTTCCACCACTGTTCTGTTTCTCAACACCTGATTTCATCCTATCCAAATGGCTAAAACACAGTGGCTTATCCTTGGGTGTATTGTGCCCAAAAGTGGTGAGCAACCAATACAAAGAGGGACACCTGAAGACGAATGATAGGCAGGCGATGCAGGGGAGAGAACCATAAAGATACTACTAAAGAAAACCACCTTCCTATATCATAAGATAAATATATGCCCAGAATTGGGTCAAAGAAATGTAGGGCAACAACGAGGTTGACACATGGACATAGTCAACATGATTACAAGGATACAATAGTTACACAGTTTCTATTTCTTTTATTGTAATCATTTAGTTAATTCATTGATTTCTATCAGATTTCATATAATACATAAATAAGCACATAGTGCATAAAACATTTATATATATATACGTCCCACACATAGCGATCAAAACAAACAGTCAAGCCAACATTCATCCAAAGGTCCTAAATATCATACACATTCATTCAACACTTGCATTCCAAAGCATAACGACAGTCATACACAAAATTAAGAAACAATCAGCGATAATAAACAGCCAGGTGATGTAAGAATGGTGGGCTCTCATGTATCCTCCCGGTCGTAGATGGAGGCAGGGTCCAAATGCACGAGGGAATTGTGCGACAACGCACGTTTAGGTGTCAGGCTCAGGATGGGCTACACCTTCATCAGGGCGATAGACATATGAATAGTGTGAGATAGACAGACAGACCTATTAGGGATAGGGTACAGGAAAGTACATCATCAGCATATACATTACCAATGTTTCAAAATTCCACAGGCAACAGCGTAAATGATATACATGAATACATGCAGTGGACTTAGTGGGGTCATAATATTCAAAGATAGACCAAAAGTCAGCCTCAACTAGTTGCAGTACAACATTTTCATTTGCAGTATCGTATGTAAACTCCTCATCAACGTCAATTCACCAAAATGCTTAGGGTAGCAGAATTAACACCACATGCTATTTGACCTTTATTTTCACTGTTAGTAATTAGGTTACTGGTTGTTTGGGGTGTGAGCCCGGGTCAGGCAGGGCCTTTGTGTGGTCTTTGTAGGTCAGACAGACCGTTCAGAGGCTGTGATCAGGAGCTGCTTAGATTTTCGTATTCCACCCTATGTTGTGACATTGAAATTCATTGCTGAATTTGCTTTAGCTAGCCAAGAGGTGGCATTGCAACCAGCCTGTTTAAAGTTACAAAGCCTATGCTGTTTACACGGGTCTCTTAGGTGCTCGTTTACTGTTTACAATTAATGAAGGCCCTTGTGTACATTTAAACCCAGCATGAAGTAATGATTCAATTTATTGTCATTATAAACAGCCCTCATAGGCAACCCATTCCTTATGAAATAGAATTTAGATTAGATCACATGTGGCTCCAGTAGAAATAATGAATTCAATAAAAGAGACTACGAGCCCAAAAAGGTAAGCCAGCACAAAGAAGAGTTTTATATACAGGCAATGTGCCATCTCTAAAGTAGCCACAAACATACAAAAGAGTAACTTTTTGCACAGCGCTTCACACCCACTTCAGTTTATTTAAGCGCTGCAAATAACAGGTATTACCTTTACCTAATTTACCAATATTAGTAAAATGGAAGTCCGAGCCGGCCTTGCAGACGAACAAAGACGTAGGGCCTCATTTATGAGAAGTGACGCATCGCTGCGTGAAAGCGGCAATGCGTCACTTCTCAGTGAACCCTCCTTGTGACATGATTGATGCATCATATTTACTTGCATCAAGTCCAAGGAGTTACAGATACGTCAGTATTTATGGCGCAAACGTGACGCATTGCTGGAGTGTGTCACAAAAGTGACACAACTCCAGCAATGTGTCCTTTCACATGAGGCAGGCCCCACGTGAAAGGGCCTGCATCAGTCTTACGCCTGCTCTGAGGCAGGTGTAAGAAATTGACGCTTTTGCGTCCTAGAAGTGGCGCAGTGAAATCTTATAGATTTCACTGCGTCACTTCTATGACCCTTTCTTGCGTCAGAACGCCCTCCTGCATACATTATACCTGGCGCAGGTATAATATATGGCGGAGGGGTTTACAAAGTGACGCATCTACCTAGATGCGTCACTTTGTAAATATGGTGCAACAAGGCACATTTTTTACGCTGCTGGTGCGTCTCAAAAAGTGACGCACCGGCGTCGTAAAAGTGACATACGGCCTCATAAATAAGGCCCGTAGTTTGTAGATCACTGCACTCGTCCGCAGTGAGCATTCAATTTCCTGGCCCACCCTACGGCCCAGCTAATAAATATTCAGGGTTTGAAACACAGAAAGTGAGCCTAGTCCAACAGAACGCACATATGACTTAAAAGCTTAAAAAAACTTAAAAGCTCTTCTCTAAATATCACGGTAAATAGGACAGGAAGTGACTATACAACGGGTACACAGACTGCCTATAACTCTAAGGAACAAAGAGAGCAAATATCCACGACCTATTATGGTCTACTTCGGTAATTACTTGCCAAGACAAGCGGTCTCAATCAAAGCTAGACCGAATACCCCAGTGACATTAGACAATGTAACTTTCTTTGTTAAATCCGATCTTAGCAAGTCCACTATGGATAAAAGATGGGGACTACGCAAATTAATTGATCCTTTCAAGTCCCTGGGGGCAATAGTCTATCTTCAAGAACCGGCCCGCCTTAAGGTTATGAAAGCTGGCCATACTTATTTTTTCACTGAGGTAAAGGAGGCTGAGCAACTCCTTGCAAAAATGAGAAAGAGAGAGGGGGGAGAGGGGAGGTTGAGAGAGGTAGAAAATGAGACTCATGCCTAACCATAACTGCCTAGCGCAATTTAACAGGATACTCGGGCATATATTGTGAATTTGATTTCGAATCTTTTTTTGTATGATAATAATACGGAGTGTGGGGGATCCTGGGGAGACCTCTCTGATAGGCTGCCCCTTGAGCGTCAGCAGAAGATAGAGGTAGGCCTCTGGGTAGATACTGGGGGGAGGGGCCATGGGTTGGAGGGTAGGGTGGGCTGGGTGGGATGGGTGTGCGGTTTTGCTTGGGGTGGGGCTAAAAGGGGAAAAACTGTATTGCAGGAAAAAAAAAAGAAGATGGGCAAACACAGAGACAAAGCTTTTTTATTTTTACATATTAAACGATATATAATGCAGAGGAGTACGAAAAATTCAGTTATAATTAATGTCTTTTTTTAGATGTTTGGTGTGGAATGTTGCTGGCCTCAATAGTAAAGATAAAAGGAGAATGGTACAAGAAGAAATGAATATGTACAGACCCCATATGGCACTTATTTCTGAAACCCATATTGGGTTTCAAGATCGTAAACTTTTATCTCAAATGGGCTATGATCTTGTTGTTTGCTCAACGTTAGGGGCTTCAATCCGGGGGGTAGCTATTTTGAAACAGAAACATACAAGAATGGCTATCATTAAAACTGCTGCTGATGACAGGGGAAGGTGGGTAATTGCTCAGGTGCAACTTGCTGAAAAATATTATGTATTCTGCTTGGTTTATGGTCCTAACGTTGACGAACCCAAACTATATGAGCAATTAAACATCAAATTACTCGAGTGGGAGGGTGAGTTATTGATAATGGGAGATTTCAACTGCGTTATGAATTATAAGAAGGATTCCACAAGTAAAATCAACACAATCAGGATGCGTAGAGTTAGAGCAGCTATAGTGGAATTGGGTAGGCTACACAATTTGAAAGATGTCTGGCGCACTAAGCACACTACTACAGCTGGATATACATACTATTCGGCCCCCCATAGAGTCTGTTCCAGAATTGATATGGTATGGGCAACAGATAGAATTGTGGATAACTGCAATATAGAACTTTGCCTGAGAGTTACATCTGACCACAACCCTATATTGTTTGAATTTAAAACCCTTAACAAAGAGCAAACCCCCCTACAGTTTACATTCCCTAGGTATCTATGTACAGATGCTGAATTTGTCTTGGGCATTAAAGCGCATATAAATGAATTTATAACTTTTAATATTAACTCAACCACAGTTAATTTTGTGTGGGATGCGTGTAAATGTAGCATTAGAGGCTATGTACAACAATACATTTTAAGGAAAAATACTGAAAGACGGAGGGCAGATAAGCTAACTTTATCTAGTATTCTATCAGCCGAACAACAATTGATAGATGCTGTAATACAGGGGAAGACAAATATTGAAGAACTGAGACTAGGATTGGTGTCATTGAGGTCGGCATTAAAAAAGACTCTTAGGGAGAAATTTAGTTCCAAAATACATAAATATAAACTAGCCCAATATGAAGGGGGCGATAGAATCGGCAAGATCTTGGCCTATAAGGTAGCCGATAAAAAAGCTAAATCTACTATAAAATCAATAATAGGGTCAGACTTAATTGAATATAAAAAATCTGAGCAAATCTTAGAGCAATTTGCTAAATACTATTGCCATTTATATACCCCAGATAATTCACCCTCTCAGGAAGAAATGACAAATTATTTAGATAAATATTTGCCCAGCCGATTAGATACTGAAGCAATTAAGCAACTTGGGGCTAAGACTACTATAACTGAAATAGAGCTAGCTATTCAAGCACTACCTTCAGGAAAGGCTGCGGGAGAAGACTGCTTGCCTATAGAACTATATTAAATTTGCGAGAAAGAACTCATACCGCTTTTTCATTTGGTGATAGATTCTGTAGGTCAAACAGGAAGCGCTCCTATATCTTGGAGAACTGCAAAAATAATATTTGTTCTAATAAAAGGCAAACCACCAAAGGACCGAGGGTCATATAGGCCCATCTCATTAATAAATACCGATGCCAAGGTCTTTGCCAAAATCCTGGCTAACCGTCTCGCCCCTATTATGCCTGATTTAGTGAACTGCCAACAGCATGGGTTTGTAGTGGGGAGAGACACCACTACCCATATTAATACCGCAGTGACTGCATTTGATGTAGCCTCGACCACTCACACCCCACTCGGAATGGTTATGCTGGACGCGGAGAAAGCGTTCAACCGAGTGGGGTGGGAGTATTTGTGGGCGGCGTTGAGCGCATTCGGTATACAGGGGCAATATCTCAGATGGGTTCGATCTTTGTATGAACTACCAATTGCATTAGTTAGTTATGCTGGAGCTAATTCAGCTAACTTTGCAATTAAAAGGAGGACAAGGCAGGGGTGTCCTTTATCACCCCTGCTTTTCGCTCTAGCCCTGGAGCCATTTTTAAATGCATTGTCTGTCCAAGATAATATAATACCAATACAACATGGTGGCAAGAGTTTGAAAATAACCGCTTTTGCTGACGATATAGCTATATTCACTACAGACTTAGTTTTGGCACTCCCTGAGATAATTAAAGAAGCTAGTAAATTTGGAGAGATATCAGGCTATAAACTAAACGTTGGAAAAATCCCAGTAATTGCCAACTACAAACCTGCTCAACCGATATTGGGACTCTGTACTAATGCTATCTATTTAGGAGTTAAGCTTGCAGCAGAAATAGAGAAAATCGTAGCATTGAACTATGACCCTTTACTTAAGGAAATAACTACATCTTTAAAAAACTGGCATAAGATACCATTGAGCCTGGTAGGACGAATAAATTTAATAAAGATGAAATTGTACCAAAATTGCTGTACCTATTTAGATCTATTCCTTTACAACTCAACAACATATATATTAAAAAAATAGAGAGTATATGTAGCAGTTATATCTGGAGCTATAAAAAAGCTCGTAGATCAATGGCTTGTTTGAAACTCCCAACTGAAAAAGGGGGGTTAAATTTCCCGGATTTTAAATTATATTTTTTTGCAACTTTTTTTCAACGCATACGTAGCCTAATAACCAATGATGCTTCTTTATTTTTCCATCAATTTATGTTGGGACAAGATAGTAATCAGTTTTTGTACCGTGTGCATGACCCCAATTATTTTAAGAGAGTCAAGTTTAAGACCGCGAGACATATTAAAAGAATCTGGGACCAAATAATGATTTTTTGCAAGATACCTTTCTTTAATTCGGAGCTACAGATTTGGGGGAATACAGGGCTACCGGGCTTCTTTTCAGATGGTGCGGCAGCCTTGTGGCTGGAACATGGTATAAGTACTTTAGGTGATTTATATGGCTCGGATGGTTTTTTGAGCTTTAATGCATTAAAATTAATTTACAAAATTAGAGACACTATGTATTTTAAATACATTCAGATGAAAGATTTTTTGGTTAATAAAATGAAAATTGAGAAAATAGAAAACTCAGATACCTTAAAATATCTTTACTCGAAACATACTAAATCACTTATTAGTAAGAGCTATGCCTACTTAAGTAGCCACAAGCAAGGAGACTGTGAAAACATGGCGGAAAAATGGACTAACCGACTAGGTGTGAACATCAATCCTAGCCAGATTGCAGGCTCGCTCATACAAATAAACCTAATGGTCCAATCCTCAAGCTTAATGCTTCAATTATATAGAACGGTGACTCAAATATACTATACACCTCAAAGAATTGCTAGTTGGACCCCGGGAAATGGTCTCAGCGAGCGAACTAAATGTCCCAAATGCAATCTAGAAGCCGCCGGTATAGAACACATGCTCTATCAATGTCCGGAACTTACAGCATTTTGGAAAGGATTAACCGCGGCTTTAAACAGTAGACAAATTATATTTCCAACACTTTCGGCACATTTAGTATTGCTAGATATACAAGATACTAATAACAAGTGTAAAGACTTGATTTCTATTGCTATTGCTTGTGCTAGGTTGGTTATTGCACGGGCTTGGATCTCTAAGGAACCACCCAATATTATGGAGTGGTGGAATCTTATTAATGAAATACATACGATGGAATTTTCATTGGCCAAGCTAAGGGGTACTAAGGCATTGAAAGCGAGGCAAAACATTTGGGGTACTTTTATCTGATCTATATGTACCGGCAGCAACTAAACTAAAATGATTTACTTTTGGATGTACACTGTTATCCTCTGTATTTATTTAACCGTTAAATTTATGTTTGGATATTTTTGCCTCTGAAATTTGTATGCAATGTGATGTTGTTTTTTCTTTCCTGCAATAAAAATGTACAAAAAAAAAAAAGAAATTGACGCTTTTGCGTCCTAGAAGTGGCGCAGTGAAATCTTATAGATTTCACTGCGTCACTTCTATGACCCTTTCTTGCGTCAGAACGCCCTCCTGCATACATTATACCTGGCGCAGGTATAATATATGGCAGAGGGGTTTACAAAGTGACGCATCTACCTAGATGCGTCACTTTGTAAATATGGTGCAACAAGGCACATTTTTTACGCTGCTGGTGCGTCTCAAAAAGTGACGCACCGGCGTTGTAAGAGTGACGCACAGCTTCATAAATAAGGCCCAAAGTTTGCAGATCACTGCACTCGTCCGCAGTGAGCATTCAATTTCCTGGGCCACCCTACGGCCCAGCTAATAAATATTCAGGGTTTGAAACACAGAAAGTGAGCCTAGTCCAACAGAACGCACATATGACTTAAAAGCTTAAAAAAACTTAAAAGCTCTTCTCTAAATATCACGGTAAATAGGACAGGAAGTGACTATACAAGTAAGTGTAAGGGTCTATAAACACACGTCAAATTCACAATAATCTAAATGACATAAATCGCTGAATAAACACCACCTATGCAGGCGAATAGCACAGTTGATTTATTCATTTAAAACTAGTACTGCCACCTGAAAAGTATTTGTTTACTTGTTAAGTTTTATAAAGCTTGACACCATTTGGATACCATAGGGCACTTAGGATTTTGACAAAAATGTATTTCTTGCAGAGGGTGGTTTAAAGTTCATTTGGGCAGTGTGGGGACCCTTACATTCTTCTGTTTCTGCTTTGTGCAGTGTTCTGGAAGCTTGAACAGCTCTTTTTTCAGGAGTTTCCTGGAGCACCTGTGGGTTGAGTCTGTCCTGAGTAGGTTCTGCCTTCTAGCTTTAAAAGCCCTGGCTCTTCCCTGAACTCCCAGGGAACTCACAGTTAATAGCACATCTGGTGTGTTTATTGGTTGATGGAGATTCACCCTCGATGCCAACCTTTTCTTCAAGGAAAACCCTGCTAATGAATCCAAGGCGGAAAGGGATCTGCTCCCCAGCCTCAAAAGAGACATTTGCTTCCTGAATAGGACTTCAGCCATGCTGCTGTCCACAAGCCCTCAAACTCCCTCATCTAGATGGAGGCAACTCCCTTCTCCATGACCTCTGACATCACAATGCCCCCCATTAATGGTTCCCTTATGCTGTATCAAGTTGCGTCAACCATATAGCCCTAGTCCTATTGAAACTTCATTGGTTCCTACTCCAGAGTTTGATAAATGTCAATATCATTTTTGCATACTTCAAGAGCGAATATTCCCTCCATTCAGAGGTGCTTACACGCTCCATCCATCCATCCACACATCCATCCATCCATCCATCCATCCATCCATCCATCCATCTAGAAAGATAGATGTCAGTGTAATTAAATACCATCCATCCGTCCATCTAGACAAATGTTAGTGCAATTAAATATCAAACATAACTCGGACATTCTAGGTTACGGGTATACGGGTAACAGAACCGCCTCATTGCGCAAAGGAAACTCGTATCTTTAGCAAAAAAGAAGCATGTTTAGTCTTGCCTTTCTCTTGTGAATTTCAAAAAGTCCTAGAAATAATTTTGTGTGTAGAAATGGGGTTCGCCTGGATAAAGTACTACATCATTGTAAGTAACAAAAAGCTGTGAAAAAGGGCATTTGTGAGCTAATATGGTGTTTACGAATATCATTTTTTTCCGCAGACAGCATCCTTTTTGTCATGCGGCACTGCACATCTAGTTTTTGTCTGATTTGTCTTGACTAATGAGGATAGTGAACATTACTCTTTGCTCTGTGGGGTCTATTTCTTACAGCACCACCTTCGAACACCCTAGAACAGCTATGACTCGCTCTCAAGATGACCTTGAAGGGTGTTTCTCAAAAGGAAAAAAAAATTGCAGATTTCAGAATTATTCACAAAGTTGTTCTATCAAGTCAGAGCTCCTTTAGAAGGAAGCGAGGCAAGAAGGTGGGCAACTGCAGGTGACTAAACAAACTACTCACCACTCCTGTGCATCTAGTGGCGGAAGGTTCTAGAGTGTTCGAGTTAAAGGTGATTCAGCCTGATTCATCATGCAGAATTGCGCTCGCAAAGGGCCAGAATCTGAGAATCTGGCCCTTTGCGAGTGCGATTTTTGCATTTGGGATTCATCATCCCAAATGCAAAAATCGGCAATAGCGATTTCGCTGTTTTGCGAGGAATTACATTTAAGGAATGTTATGTTATGTTATGTTAGGTTCATTTATTAGGCGCACAGATGCTCCAGCGAAGGAGCGTCCTGGCGCCCGACAAGGTAGCAACACAACACAACTGGACAGAACAGAGCAGGGAAAATTTAAGGAAACAGAAAAGTTTTTAGGGCTCGACGGAAGGAAAGCAGATCCCTGAGGGCGCGAATCGCAGGGGGAAGAGAGTTCCACAACGTTGCGGCCCGAACTTGGAAAGAACGGCCGCCAGCCCTGCAACGCTGAAAGCGGGGAACAACCGCGAGTTCTAAGTCAGAAGATCTTAAAGCCCGGGTCGGAACATAACGGGACAGAAGATTGGAGAGGATCATAGCAGGGGATCCCTTGAGGATTTTATAAGCTACGCACAGGACCTTAAACTGGATCCTTTGCGCAATCGGTAGCCAGTGCAGCGTACGCAAGGTGTTGGCGGTTGGACAGAATCTCGGAAGTCCCACAACAGCTCTCGCTGCAGCGTTCTGGACACGCTGCAGGCGGGTGATTTCCAATTGATTTAATCCCGCTAGCAGGGAGCTGGCGTAGTCAAGCCGAGAGATCACGGTTGCTTGAACCACAAGTTGCCTGGTGATGGCGTCGAAAAATTTAAGTACAGGCCGTAGTCCGCGTAAAATGCCAAAACAGCAGGCCGCCGTGCGTTTGGTGTGGCAGACAAAAGAGAGCGTTGGATCAAGCCAAACCCCAAGGTTTTTTAACTCAGTGACCGGGGTTGGCGTGGGTCCCAGATCCGACGGCCACCACCTGTCTCCCTAGAGTTCCGTTTGTTTGCCAAAGATCATAACCTCCGTCTTGCTGGCGTTCAGCTGGAGACAGTTGGAAGTCATCCAGCTGGCGACCGCCCGAAGTCCATTCTGGAATCTGGGGGCATCCACATCCGCATCCCCGCTGATCGTGACCGCTAGCTGGGTGTCATCGGCATATGACACCATGGTCATGCCCCAGTGCCTGACCACCTCAGCTAGCGGTCTCACGTACAGATTGAAAAGCGTGGGACTCAGCGAGGAGCCCTGGGGGACCCCCAGATCCAGCGGATGGAGTTTGGACTGATAGGGCGGGACGGCCACGCAGAAGGAACGGTTGGCAAGAAAGGAACGGAACCACTGGAGAGCAGTTCCCGTGACACCAGCTTCCTCCAGACGAAGCAGAAGGATAGGGTGGGACACGGTATCAAAGGCGGCGCTCAGGTCTAATAGCACAAGCGCCGCCGTTTGACCCGCATCCAGCACGGAGCGTAAGTGCTCCACCATATACAGTAGAGCAGTCTCCGTGCTGTGTCCAGCCCGAAATCCATTCTGCGTGCTGTCCAAGATGTTTGCCTGGAGAAGATGGTCCGAGAGGACAGAGTTGACATGCATCTCCGCCACTTTGGCTGGCCACGGGAGAAGTGAAATTGGACGGTAATTCTTCGGCTTACCGGCGTCCAGAGATGGTTTCTTAAGAATAGGCATGACTACTGCCTGTTTCTATTTGAGATTCCTTAAATGCAATTCATCATCCATTTTAAAATTGCGAATTCGCAATTTCGGCCTGCTATTTACCGCGAGGTCAAACCTCGTGATAAATAGCGAAAACTTAGAAAAATGCTTTGAAAAGCATTTTTCTAAGTTGCATGTTGCACACACAGATGTCCTTTGGACATGTGTGTGCGCAACACCTATTTAAATTTGCATTTAAGGGGTGCTACAGGGTGTCCTTTGGACACCCCTGGCACCCTTTAAATCGCTATCCTATTTGCGATTAGCTAATTGCTAATCGCAAATAAGGAATACTCCTCATTCATTCCTTTGGGCCTTTTGGCCCATAGGAATGAATGGGGAGTTATTCCTTATTTGCGATTAGCAATTTGCTAATCGCAAATAAGGAATATGTAGGAATCGCATTTTTTTTGCGATTCCTACATGAATCCCATTTTGCGAGCCTGTAATAGCGATTCCTTATGAATCGCTATTAAAGACTCGCAAAACGGGTCTTTCATGAATCAGGCTGTATGTCTCCTAGGGGAGTTTAGGTTTATTTTATTGTTGATTAATTAAAATCTTACAATGTTTCTTGGAAGCTGTGCTTCAACGGGTCACAACTGAGCTGCCCAAGGGGGCGAATACATATAATGTTTGGTGAATGAGTTGTAACCTATTGGGTCTCACCTCCACTGCTTCTATGGTGGACCACATACACTTGTTTTGTAAATCATATATGGCCTCTTGAACGCAAGACCACCTGCTTATGTTGGTTGGGGAGGACAGATCTCAAGCCTTGGCTAGTGCCAATCAAGTATGACTGTATAGTACTGCCTCTAACTCCTTGCTTGTATAAGGGGCAAATGACCTCAATGTTCCTAAATTCATACACAATTACTCATAAAGAGAAACTCCCAAATGTGCTCTTTCTCGTCGTTTCTCTCTTACCCATACATTCCCACTGCCATCAGCATCTGTCAATAAAAGTTCTTCTGCAGCGTTCCATTCACCTATCAGGGACCAATATTTTAGATGGCATCTTGTAACTTTCTGCTCTTGATCTGCATTGTGACAGGCCGAGTATATCTTCTAAGCACGCTGTGAGAGTGACTGTGTAGGAAGTGGTTTTCATCCCCATGTATAACTCTACTTTTGCAAATTGTATTGATGTCTAATTTAACGCCCGGTAAACTGCTTTTGTGTTGGAGAGAGTGATTTCCACATTATTTTTTGTATCTGTTTAGAGTCGGAGAATCACTTTTGCATTTTATTTCATTATAAGTTTGTCTCTACAGCTTAAGGACATGCGCTCTGTGAATTTATAAGCCTCCAATACCCCACCGGCAGAAATCGCCCAGGATTTGGAGGTTCCCACAAGCTGTGAGAACCCTGGCCGCCATCTTGGTTAGTGGACTATAAATCTATAAATGCCTCTCCCCTTTTCTTCTTGATGCTTAACCCCTTCGACGCTGATGACGAGCTCAGCTCGTCATGAAGTACACCTCTCGTACGCTCATGACGAGCTGAGCTTGTCATGAACCGCTGGATTTTCGAATCTTCAGCGCACAGCGGGAAAATACGCAGTGTTTCTTCAGTGTGGAGTCTTCATGTTACACAGAAAGTTACAAGATGCCAACTAAAATATTTGTGTCATGAGAACATTTCTGATTACTTGCCTTCACCTCTCCATCTCTGAGAATATATAAATTGGGAGTGAAGAGTTGGGTGAATTTGGGCAGACATTGAGTGACTTGGTGCACATATTATATTAGTGTGATCTGATTGGAGACTAAGGGACAGACTTACCAACACTTTGAGCCAATGCACAAAAAGTGATGCAAACTGGCACTAAGTGTTGATTTAGTATTTACTTTCCAGCGTAAAACATTATTTGCACTAGAAATAATTGCCTGAAAGTAATGAAAAGAGGGGCATATTTACCAGGGAATGGCACAGCGTGGCATTAGGCAAACATTGTTAACGCCGTGCATTGCCATTTCGAAAACGCAGGGATGCGCTGTATTCACAAAAATGCGGAGCACCCCTGCGTTTCCTCTAGCGCTGGTGCTAAATCTAGTTGCCTAGCGCCAATGCAGTCACCCTTGCACCATAGTGCCACTGAGCTCTTTGCCGGGGCAGGTTTTCAGCCGATTTTGGTACAGGGCCGATTTTGCAGCTGTGCTGCAAAAACGGCCCTATAACAAAAACAGCCCCCAGGGGCCCAAAACCAGACCCCACCAGTGCGGTGCACTGGGGGATTCCCCGGTGCCCGCTATGGCCAGTCCGGGCCTGTGCACGACCCTCCCCCAGTCCTCTCCTTATACTAAAACACTACCCTGCATGACTCTCTCCCGACCCCCAGTCCTCTCCCTACCCTAAAACACTATCCTACACAACCCCCTGACCCTACCTCAAAACAGTACCCTGCATGACACACACCCCCACCCCCTGACCCCCTTTTACCCAAAAAAGTAACCCCCACCCAGGCCCAACCCCCCTTACCTCTCTCTCCTTGTGGTACTCTCTCTCCTCCTGGTTCCTGCTGCACGGAGGGTCTGAGGGGGGCGGTGCACGTCATTGTGAGGAAACAGAAGAGCCTCTGTTTCCTCACAACAACATGGATCGCCTATATGTTTTTACAAGTCATGTGCTTTTACCACACTTACCTTTACACCAAAATTCGTTGTAAAGGTTTGCGTGGTAAAAGCACATGTGTTGTAAACAAATACGTAGTAATGACTACGCATTGTTACAATGCATGCGTGGTAACACATGTGTTGTAATCGTATGAAGGCAACAGCCACGTTGTAATGGCTGTTTCCCTGCAGCACACACAGAAACAGCAAAAACAAGGAGAAATAAAGCATTTCTCCTTGTTTCAACATGTTAAGACCAGATTTTTCCTGGTCCTAATTTTGGCGCTGCCTCCTCTTTATGCCACCCTTGTAAATAGAAGGCAGTGTCACACTCAGTTTGTGTTGTGGTGGAACACCCACCGTAACACCCATTGCCCACCCCTTTCAAACTAAGTGTAGTGTGAGAGGGGGCCTTATTTACAAGGCGGCGTTAAGCTACGTTAAGTGGCTTACCGCCACTTTATAAATGAGGTGATGCCCCTATTGCCACAGGAACATCATTAAAACTGTTGTTCCTGTGGAGATACTGCCTTGTAAATCGGCCCCATAGTGTTTTACAATAATTTGCATTGAGTGCGTCCAATGGGTGATAAATGGCTGCTCCCACGCTGCCATCCATGGTTGTTGTTGCAGAGCCCTATCTTTTCACACTAGTGGACAGGGCTTTATGCCCAAAAATAATGCCTCCTCCAAACAGGCGTTGAATAGGGGAGTAGCTTCAGGGGGCAGGTTGGGATGTGACAATGCCCAAATAAATCAATTGTTGACTATGTAGTTGGGTCTGGGGGGCCCTGCATTGGGTCTGCCATGTCTTTGTTGGCTTGTCTTGTCATGCACTAAGAACAAAAAACAAAACAATGCACCATAAAGTAAATAACCCAGTTGGCTGCTTAGTCACTTGCTCACTCACTAGGCAGGAGGACGCTTCTTTATTACAATGCATTTAAGTACTGAAACAGCCTTCCTCACCATATCAGAACCTCCCCATCCCTTTTTTGAATTCTGCAAGAAACTGAAGACCTGGCTATTTGACTAGGAGCCCGATTGGCACTTGGGTGATAAACATGCTATACAAATACTCTTAACATAACATAAAATAATTTAACATAACACACAATAACATAATACAAATGGCTCAAAATACTGACATATCCATGTAAGGAGTTGTGCAAGGCCCGGCTCAAGAATATACAATATACCATCATGAACAGAGCTTATTATTCTACTGTAAAATATACAATGGTGCAGAATCGAAAAGCCCATGTTGTCTACTAGAGTGCAATCTTTTTCACATGCTTTGATCTTGCCGCTTCCATTCCACCTACTGGGCAAAAATAGTTGAGGTCTTGAATCGATCAACGGGTCCCACTTTGGCAAACTCTTTAGTGGTGGTCCTCCTGGATCTGTTTGCTCACCAAAAACTTGACAAGACATCTACCATATTTGTTGATATCGCATCACTAATCAATGGAAAAAAACTGCAGCCCCATCTATGGATACCTGGGCCATGAACCTTCTTTCCTGGCTCCAATCTGAAAGTGCACTCATGCACAGAAAAGAGCATACTAGACTGCTATAGTATCTCAATCTTGGGATCTTCTGAATTTAAATCACACAGTAAAAATAAACAATTACCCCTTGTAATTTTTCTACCCTGACTCCAATTTTCTTGTTTGTGATTCATTTTATTGAGAACCCACATTTTAAATGTCATATTGGGGCCTTTCTTATGTTATGTTGCTGACCCACCTATTGCTGTACCTGATCGGAAAGATAAATATTGCCATTTGGCAGCTGGAGGGGCGTGGGGGTGCAGGAGCTATGGGGTTAAGTTTTGTAACTGTAAGTTGAGGAAGCAGGAAATGCATGAAAAAATAGAGAGCTCTCCACTATTCTTGGTATATGTGCATTTATAACCTACACCGTCTTATTATACATCTCACTGTGACTGCTTTTGTTGTAATATGTGACATACTGCTCCAATAAAAATATATTAAACACATAGTTAGGTATGGAAATAATAGCTTACTCCACATAGGGTGACAATTTTAGTTAAAATGTAAAATGTTAATCTAAAAAACACTGACCTTCTACAGTTATAGTTAACACATGTAACAGTACCGTTCAATCTCGCCATGCACTGCTTACGTCCTCATATATTACATCACTCATGACATCTTCTATGACATCATTGACAACATCACTGATGACATATGAAATGACATATTGATTACATCACTGTGCATGGTGGTGGCTCAAGTTATATTTACTTGAGTTAATTGTAATCAAGGCCCCTGGATTTGTGTGATGCTGCTGCAGATTCTTTTTGTATGATTATGGATTTGCTGCATTTGCCACATCATCCACACTCTGTAGATTTAAACAAAAAACAAATTGTTGGCCTGAAGCCATGTTTTGACTGATACTGTAGTCAATGGCAGGATAGATGTGGCATTCCACAGTTGGCATTTAACTTTCCATGTCAGGGATGTATTTCTGCTCCATATACTAAGGCCTTATTGGAAAGTTAATTTGTAAAAGGGAAACACAAGCACTTCACACTTGTTTAGCAGGGGTAAAGTGCACAGACTTTTAATGTCAGAAAAACATAAAGGGAAAAAATTAGGGGGGGCATGTGAAAAGATGGGCATTTCCTACATTTATCCAACATAGTTTACATATTACCCAAAAATGTACTCTGAATTCATGCACCATACCTAGCGCTGTTTGTACTTTTTCTGACATTTTATGAACCATGGGGCATAAACATCGGTCGTGTTGATTCAAAACCACGTTATATGACCTGTTCCAAACATTTTGCATCTTGCATAGTACTACAGAGCCTTACTAGAAGTTAGAGAAACCAAATACAATAGGAGAAACACATTTCATTAATCCCTTTTTAGAATTGGCCATAGACAGATTTAGCTTTCTGGAAGACCTGTCAACAAATCATAAAAACATTCCAATAAGAAGAGCAGAGAGAACAAAGGCAACCCTATTCAACCATTTTTGTTTGTGTTTTTCATAGTTTAATATTGCTTGAAGTGATTCTCCATCATGTATGTACACATAGTGCCACTTGTTTTACCCGTAGGTTTAAGTGATGAGGCTCAAGTAGTTCTTTTATCAAGCTAGAGCCAGTGGGTAATCTTTGATCTATTTACTTTGCTGACAGAACAACATTTTAATTGCTTCCTTATGGCTTTTTTTATTTAGGAAGTGTTTGCTCTTTGGAAGCCTTAGACTGTTCTAAAGATAGGGTGTGATTCACTAATCACCCTTATGTGCTCATTTAGTTTACTTTGCTGTTATGATAACATGTTGTTGGATTTACAGTTCTGTGTTCACAAATAAGAAACATTGTCGCACATAGGCATTCTGAACGATGTAATAAATGTTTGAGGGTATATCTTAACTCTTCTTTTGAAGTCTGTTAAGCAAAGAGGCACTACTTCCAGCTTCTATATTTTTGTAGCCAATGATAACACTTCATTGTCGGACTTTCTTTATAAAATATCTGGGTGATACACCGACACAAGTCACCCAACTAATTACCAAACACTTCCCTTAACAAAAAGCCACAGTTATCAACTTTGCAAATGCTTGTCCATTTCTTCTCCTGGCTTGCTGATATTAAAAAGGGAAGACATTCCATCCTCAGCACATTTTTAAACCTTGCATGCTATAAATGAAGCAATGTATAACCACAGACAGCACAACTCTACTGTAACATTTTGGCTCAAGCCACAGACAGTCAACAGAATTACTGGCGAGGACCCAGCTTAAAAGAGTATAGGACAAAGTCAAACTGATTACAGTGCATCTGGCAGATAAAATAGGCTATTGAACGGATATCTTTTAGCCTGAATTCTCTTTTGCCCCTGGTGTCACGCTAAGGTCTAGGGTGGGCGCAGAAACCTGGGCCTGTCCATGACATTGTGAGGTCCATGACTTCTCCTGTGACCTTGACCTAGTGTGTCCTCATGGTAGACTGAGGAATCATGTCCCTGTCTATTCAGCACATAAACAGTGCACCAGGTTTTGTGATCATGTATACTTGACCAGACCATTTTATCAGTCCCACTGTTACGTGAAACATAGAACTTTGTGCTGACATCCTATGTAGATTATAAGTGTAGTACATGTATCATTGCAGGACATGTGTGTATGAGTCTGAGTACAGACAACAGTGGGATCCATTTTGGATGCTCCTGGTTTGGCTTGGCATAACGGATGATGAGAACAGCTTATGCAAACAGTGCTAGTGTTTTGCCCGTGACTGGTGGGTGAGAACCGCAGTAGCGGCTGCTACCAGATGGGGGTGGCGGGCCAAGGTTGGGGTGGAGGGAGCTGGATGAAAAAAAATGAAAAAAGGACTTCTCATTAACGCCTGGCTGCCGCCATTCCTCTGCCATCTTCATCTTCCTGTAGTCCCGGCAGCAGAAAGCACCCGAAAACATATTTTTAAAAAACAGTTCCCTATTCCGACGGCCGCGTCTCTCCTCCACTTCCCTGCTCTTCCTGACTCCAGTCTAGAAGATAGAAGAAGCAGCAGGAAGCACCCAGCCACAGCTTCCCTAAGCCAATCACAATGCTGCAGTTCAACTCTGTCTTTGGTCTAAGCGTAGTGGATCGGCGCTCTGATCGGGACAGGTAGCCTGTGCATATTTCCCACCAGGCTGTTTATTACAGGCCGGCCAAGCAGTCATGCGCACTTAGTGTGCACAGTCCACTCCCCCTCTCACCCTGAGCCACCAGTCCTGCCGTGCCCTAACCCAGCCCACAGCAACCAAAAATAAAACGCAAATAACCTTGTTAATATCATTTTATTTTTCCCCTTTTCACTGCTCTAAGAGCAGTAGGGTGACGCTCCTCCCCCTTAGCAGAGGAGCTGCCACTGCTCTAAGGACTGATGAATGGCCAGGGCTGGTGCCTGCCTGACAGTCAGTGTCCCAGAGGTGAAGGGCTATTATTTTAAATCTTCTGGAGGACCTGCGGGTCTCCCTAGTGCTTAGTAGCCTGTCTGCGGAGAGAGGGAAGGAATCTACATGGCTCTACAGGAGGAGAGATTGTACAGGAAGAGAAACCCAGTGTGCTCCTGGTCTGAGGAGCCCCTAGAAAAAGGAGCCTCTCTGAGAAGTGAATCCAGAATGACCTGTACTACATTGAGTTACCTGTTCTCTCACTCCAAAATCCAGGAAGCATACGAAAGACTGCATACATCTCTGCAATGGAACAATTTGGACCGCAATTGTCTTGCTGTCTACATTGGCCCCGGTTGGGTTGCAACTGCCTCACCCTGTTGTTTGGTCCAGCTTGCACTGCATATGCCTTGATAGGTGCCTCTGCATTGGCTGGGCTTCAACTGCATCGTTGTGTGTATCAGTCTGTATTGGTCTGCAGCTGCCGTGCCATGAGCACCGGCCCAAGTTGGGCTACAACTCCCCCTTCATGGGAATTGTCCCAGGTTGGGATGCAAGTGCCTTGCCGTGCCCACAAGTTCAAATGCTGGTTGCACTTTTGAACTTGTGGGAAGTGAAACCTTCACCTGAGTTTAATCCATGTTCTTGCCATAGCTTACACAGGGATCATCTGAAGTAGGGTCGCCTTGTGTGGGAGAGTACACCGAGAAGAGGGAGGGATTTATTGCTCACAGGAAAATCTTGATCAGGGTATCCCCCTGCAGTCAAAATTTAATTGTGCAGTATTTAGTATTGTTATGTCATTTAAATT
This sequence comes from Lissotriton vulgaris, assembly GCF_964263255.1. Lineage (NCBI taxonomy): Eukaryota > Metazoa > Chordata > Amphibia > Caudata > Salamandridae > Lissotriton > Lissotriton vulgaris. The sequence continues at coordinate 151,898,693 of NC_141696.1, read as the reverse complement.
ACTTTATTTTTCATAAAGGCAAAGATTGCGATGGACATTGAGTTATTGTGTCTGTTTATTGAATGTTGGGCTCTGAACTCTTTCCCTTCACACTACCACTCTGGAAAGGCTTTGCTTGGTCAACCTCACTACCCTGACAGTCAAATGCGAAGGATTGCACTTGGCCCAGTTTACAGAGCCATAGTAAGATGGACTCCAGCACACCAGTAGCAGACAGGGGGGAGATTATGTAGCCTTACGGCTAGAGCGATCAACGTCGGAGCTGGAGAACGGGGTTTGGGTCTCTGCAATAATGCTCACCATCCAGTAATTCTGGGCAAATCACTCACTCTCCCTGTGCCTAACAAAAAGAGTGAAAGTGTTCTTGTGTAACAAACTGGTGCTATGTAAAGTGCTCTAATACCTGATATCTCTGGGTCTAGTTTGCACTATATAGAACTCTAAAAAAAAGATCCTCAACCACCACTGTTGGAGTCCAGTCGCCCCTGTAGCCCATTGAACTTGGTCTGTCAAAGGGGATTTATCTTAATTTGACTTTATGTTTTAATCTTATAATATTGCTAGTAAGTTAGTGATATAAATGGATGTATGACAATACAACGCGATCATTTAGATAGCGGTACATTACATTGCTGTTTTTACAATGCTTGCGCTGGAGGGCACTGGACTTAGGAATAGTATGATTTACTATTCCAACTCCAGCCTACGTAACCGTAGGGAAGGTGTTGGAATAGTAAGTCATACTGTTCCTTAGTCTAAAGCGCCATCCAGTGCAAGTCGTTGTAATGACTTGCACTGTAATGACCGCTATGTAAATGTATTGCGGTGTTTTGACCGCGTTGTAAAGGTCGTTCGCCGATATGGATACAGTTTATGGATTGTCACTCTTACCTCACACAAATGCTGCTGGATTGCCTCCATTTTGTCAGCAGCGAAACCATGGATATTTCTTTGTTTATTTACTCCCAGATTCCCAACTCAGGAAGACTGGCTGGAAGAGTTATACTCACTGCTGCACATACATGTCAGATCTGTCAATTGAACAATCAGGACCACATATTTACTGACATATGGGGTTACCTTATTTGTGAAAAAGCAAACCAGCCCTATTTCCAGTCTTCCAAATATTTTCTGGTTCAGACTACTATTGGTTCATTTTGGTTCTCCTTCTGCTCTTGGCATGTCATACACTCTCTTAGACATGTTAACCTCAGAGTCCTTGATAACTCTTCTTCCATCAGGGGTCTCTTACTTCTACTTATAGCATGGCTTTCTTCTCCCTGTATAATCTTCCCTGGTCCAGGAATGTCCTGAGGTGATGGTAGTAAGGGCCAGTCTTAGCCTGTTCACTTGTCAGCAACTGGAGAATTTTTCCAAACCAATCCATGCTACTTTATGACCCTTCACCCATCCCTTTTTGCAGCACTCCCTATTCTCGTTACAGGAAAATTACCCAGAAACCCCTATATTCTGATGGCAAAACCCTCCTTCCAATAGGCATCTTGAGCCTTCATCTATTTAGATGCGCTTTCTTCCCCCTGAAAGGGTCAGCACTGTTACTCTGTCCTGCTGGCGTTGCAACCAAAGTGTAGAGGAAGACTCATGAAATGAATGAGACCAAATCCTTTTAGCCACGTTTGGATAAGCAAGTCAAAAGAAAAAGTGATAAGGCTGCACTTTGTTCTCCTAGCTTTCCTGCTAAGTTATGAGTAGGTAATACCACCGTGTTTTTCCTGGCACAGAGGCTAGCTATTGTCGTCTGAGTCAGAGTTGTTAACTCTTCCAGCCAAGAATGCGTATTCCAGTTCTGGAAGTGTGATGCGTGATAGACTGCCTCAGGCAGACCAAATTACATATCAGTCAGTCAGAAATACTTTTATTTGATCTCGTTAAAAATCATAAAAGAGTGGAAGAAGTTCAATAATACAAACATGTTAAAAAAAAACAAAATACATAATTAGATAAATTGTTGAAGGTTAAATAGGAGCTAACAGAAAAAGAATAAAAACACAATGCTGTCATGACCTAGATAATCGTCCATAGATAATACATTAGATAAAACTTTCATGTTAAAAAGAAGTTTTGAACAGAGAGAGGTGGTACTATACACCGGGGGCCCAGAATTTATGTTGATGCAGGAGAAGAACAAGGGTCCAAGCGGTCTTAACTGAACCACTCCAGTTCATTCTTATTTGTTGTCTAATTCGTTGGCTGCCATTTTCCAAAGCATAATGGCTTTGCATGAAAGTTCGATGGAGTGGCCTCCAAGACATTGTATGACTGCCGCTCTGCATGTCCGTAGCTGATTTTTTATCAGCAACTTGCGGAGGACCCTTTTCCGAATTTCCAGAAGTGTGGGGCAGATGCATAGGAGATGTAAGAGGCTCTCTTCTCCTTGTCCACACAGCCGGCATTCTTTTGTTGACCATACTAGTTTCCATTTTGGGGTTAGGTCCTTCGTGGGGAATGACCCCAACCGTAACATGGTCAGATAGTGCTTTTTATGTTGTGAGAAGTGGTCTAACAAGTATGGTTGTGGTTTGAGCGACTGATAAGAACTGATCACTGCCCAAGCGTGTTTTTTCTTTGAGAATGCAGTTTTATCCATTAGCTGTGAAATTTGTTTGGTTGCACTGTTTACTGCCTTGTTGAAGCCAGAAAAAGGGGTGTTTGTGTGCCATGCCCCTTCGAGGTGTAAGTCCTTGAGTGAACCTTTTAGGACCGTAACGATGGAATTATTTAGCCTCGCTTGCTTTTCGATTTCTTCCCAGCAGGAGTGGGCTAATGTGTTATATTCTGCTTGCCTCCGCCAATAGTATTTGACGACCTCCCCTTTTCTGGCTGGTTTCTGTTTTTTTAGCCCGTATTCCAGTCGAATCTGGGCTTGAGAAGTGTGCTGGGGAATTGAGAACAACCTCTTGAAAAAGCTTGATTGGGCTTGATTAAGGGCGGCTGCATCTATTGTATGCATTATTTCTGACCCGTATGATATGGTTGGTATGAATTTGGCTGCGATTACCTTCAACACATGCCCTGTTGAGCTGCCTTTTAATTTCCTGTGTAAAATTTTAAAGGCGTAGAGAAGTTGTTTTGCTTTTGTTCTCACTTGATTCAGCTGGTGTTTGAAGTTAAGGTTTTGATCGAGTTGAAACCCTAGATATTTGTAAGATTCCACTTGGGTTATTGGTTTGTCACCCAGGTTCCAGATGAATTTGCCGTTTGACCCTTTTTTATGATGTTTTGAGAAGCACAGCACCTTAGTTTTTTTGCGCTTAATTGTTAATTGGGATGCAATGGTGTAGGCTCCTAGTTGGGTCATTGATCGTTGAAGGCCTATCGGTGTTTATGATAGAAGGACGATATCATCTGCGTATTGAAGGCTGGTGATTGGTGTTCTGCCCTGTTTTGGGGGATCGGTTTGGACTTGTTGAAGGTATTTCTCGAGGTCGGCGGTGTAGATGTTAAAGAGGCAGGGGGCCAGCACGCACCCCTGTTTCAGCCCGTTTTTAGTTTGGATCTTACTTGTTATGCTGCACCGTCTCCTTTTTTTATTTGGACCCATGTATCCGAGTAAATGTTGATAATAGCCTCCAAAAGTTTTGATGGTGCTCCCAAGCTTTGCATTTTGGCCCATAGCTTTGCCCTCTGTACTTTATCGAATGCTGCTTTGAGGTCAATAAAGCAGGCATAGAGGGAGCGGGATTTGGCCATGGCTTGATTGGCTAGGAGTGTGACCGCAGAGATGTTGGTGAGGGTGCCCATTCCAGGCCGGAATCCTGTTTGTGTGTTTGGCATCAAGTTTGTGTGGCTCACCCAGTCTTCTAAATCTGTCAGCTGGTTTGAGGCGTAAATCTTGGCTTCAACATCGATGAGTGCGATCAATCTGTAGTTGGCAGGATCTGAACGTGACCAGATTTATATATAGGATTAAGGATGTTTCCTCTCCAGGAGTCTGGAATCGTACCTGACTATAGTGCATGTGTGAATAATGGAGTGAGGATGTCGGACCAGAATAAGGGGTCATGCCGGAATAATGCGTTAGGCAATCCGTTAGGTCCTGGAGCTCCTTCAGGCCTTAGATTGTTTATAGTTTTAAGGACCCGATCTTGGGAAATCTGCAGAAGTGGTTCTGACAGTTCAATCGTAGGTGTTTCACAAACTATTACTGCAATGGGGATTTCCTGATTTGCAGCTCCTAAAGGTAGGATGTCATTATATGTTTGCTCGATGTGTGCTTTCCAAGTGTCCTCCATTACATCAGAGTTGAAGTGCCTGTTCTTGCCGTTCGATAGCTGGTTGATTATATCCCAGAAGAGCTTAGAGTCTTTTTGGTTGCTGGCATGGAGGAGTTTTGCCCAGAGTTCTTCTCTGAAGGCTTTCTTGGCTACCTTGGAGTCTCTTTTGAGGTCTTTTCTTGCTTTTGACATTAGTGAGAGAATGTCCTGAGTGGATTCTGGGCCTCGAGTTCGCAGATGCCTTAGATGTTTATTCAATTGTTTTTTTTGTTTCCTTAAACTGGTGGTGAACCACCCTACCCCTTCTGGTCTGCCTGGCTTGCGGCCATTTTTTGAGAAATCTTTGTTTAGGTCTTGAGCAAAGATTTCCCAAGCCTTTATGCGTGATAGATTGACTTTAAAACTCTCCGAAAGGGTTATGCATTTGGCCATGATGTCACCGATATTTTCCTTTTTCCAAATTAAACGTTTCAGATTGTAACATTTTGTGAGTTGGGACATCTCTTTGTTTTTTGCTGGGTCGGCCGTGTTTACGAGTAAAGTGAAGGTTTGTGGGTGGTGGTCGCTTTCTGACCTATCTTTTATTTCAAAATTTGTGATGTGTGGGAGAAGGTCTAGGTTTGTTAATGAATAGTCTATGATGGAGCATGTTCTCTGCGTTACTCGGGGTATATGCTTGGTGGCTCTCTGATGTCACTTGTCCGTTTAACACGCCCAATGATCTTTCTTTCAACAGGGAAGCACATCTATTACCATGTGTGTCACGTTGTTTGCTAGATGGAACGTGGCCTGTTGGAATATCTTTCCTTAGATTTTGTATTTTCATGTTAAAATCTCCTGATAAAATTATGTTGGAGTGTGGGTGAGCCAGTTTTAATGTATCCAGTGTTGCTACTAGAGTATCAATATTCAATCTATTTTGTTTGGATGATGGGTGGATGTACATATTTAATATTAGTAGGCTACAGAAGGTCGGGCTGTTAATTTGATACATAGCATCCATGTTGTATCTAAATCTACTTCCGTAGCCTGCCATAAGATGTGGGTCGAGACATAGATTGAAAGCCCTCCTTTAGCTCTTCCATATTTCGAGTCCTTCTGGGCCGGGTTAAGATATTCTTTGTAACCTACTATTGGTGAAGGATTTGTTTGCCATGTCTCTTGAAGGAGGATTAAATCATGTTTTTTGAGAAATTCCATGAAGTCCGGATCTTCTAGTTTTGAGCTCAGGCCATTTATGTTCCAAGAGCAAATGTTACACCCGTGGTCTGTTATTTTGGCTTTGGAAGGGTTTGTTCATGCCGTACATTGGCGGGTTCCGGCTGGGTTCTCTTTCCTTTGCCCTATGTGTTTTCCTGCTTCCGGATGAATGAAGGTTATGGTTATTTTCCTCCCATCTTGATCTTTGCCAATTCTTGGGCTTTGGTGTTCTGGGCCTTTCGCACCTCTCAACAAGCTCTCTGGTGACTTTAGTTGTTGAAGTGGGGTAGGATAGCGGGCGGGCGCTGTTTTTTTTAGTTCTATACCCCATTTGACAAATAAAACCTGCTGCTGCAAGATTCGCTCTGTGATGGAGTTATCTGTAAAGCTTACTATAGTGATTTCTCGACCAGATGGGTCGGGATTAGGGCTAAATTCAAAGCTTTCAAGATTCCCCGTCTCGATATGACGCAGGGACCGGAGTGCTTTGAGCAGTTTTAATATGACGCTTCGATTAAGGATATCATGGGTTCCCCTTGATTCGAAATGGGGGATGAAATGCAGCTTTTTGCAGTAGTAGTTATTGCTGTCGGAGAGGAGCAGCTCTGAATGATGGCTTTTTTAAAGTTCTTTTCCCTCTGAGGGTTGACCCGCGATGGTCGGGCAAGGATTCTGAGGGTTGCATGCGGTATTTAGAGGAGGTATATCATTGTTCATTGCAGTGGTTGGAACACTGCTTTCCCTGTGAATCCAGTATGTTTTGTCGGCGGTGCACCCATCCTTGCTGTCTCCCTCATTGGGCCAAATTGCGTCATTTGAGCTGGTTTTAACGGGTTCTATTGTGTTGCGTCTGGTGGTTTTTGTTGGGGTTTGAGTGGGCTGAGATGTTACATGCCGATTCTCCTCCTTTTCTGCGGGTTTGTTTATGCTATATACTTTTGCTGGCTGCGAATGTTCCATTTTTGGTTGCTTTTGAATTGTTGTATTGGTAGATGAGGTTGTTTTGACCACAAGGCTTGCTTTCTCTGTGTTTGTTGTTGATGTATCGTCTTCACTTTGGGTAACATTTAGCTCCGTTGTGGTACTGATTACGCTTGATGCATGTCCTGTTTGTTTTCCCTTTCTTGACTTTCTTAGTCGTTTCCTCTCCCGCTTTGATAGTGAAGCTTTGGTAATTGCTTCTTTTGCAGGTGGCTCGTTGCAGTGATCGACTGGTGGGCTGATCGAGAAGGCTACATTGTCCAAAACGGTTTTTAACTGTAATGATTTTGTGATTTCAGGTGTTAGAGCACTGTTGAGCCCCTCTGCTTTTACATTGTGCTCTTTTGGGGGACTTGGGTAAACCTGATCCATTTCCTGCTGGGTTTCTTTGAATTTCTTTGTTGGTGGATTAGTCTGTGCTGAGGTGTCCCTGGCGACCCCCAGTAGTTCGGACATTAAGTTTGGAACTACGGCTAGTTGGTCTATTATTTGCGTGCAATGGCAGTGGTTTGTTAGGCAGCTTGTTTCTCGGTCTTGCTGCACCCGCTCTATCATTTCATTAAGGTTTTGCAGCTTTTGTTCCACCCCCTGAACGTAGATAGCTAGGATGTTTAACAGGCCAACTTGGGTATCTAATTTGTCTGCGTGATAAGTCATGGCTTTACCGATGGTGTCCAAAGTGTTTAACAAATGGGGCCAGACTGCAGAGGGTGGTGGGCTGGCTGCCTGTACCGGTGAAGGTGTATGCTCTAGGGGCTAGGAAACCGGAGAGGCTGGAATTTCGTATACTTTCTCCCTGTTTTGCGACTGCGGCACCATGGGAGAATTTTCGAGATTTTTTAGACTAAGAAATAAGTCATCTTGTTGCCTTGAGGGCGGTGATTTTATGCTACTTCGATGAACAGATTCCGGTGAATAGTGCTTGTTGGTTATTACTTTGACCGGGTCGTCTGTGAGTAGGGCCGGCGACAGCATGTGTATGGTACCGAAAGGGCTTAGAGGGCCCGTGCTTATCTGATGTATTGAGATAGCTTCTTTGTTACCGTTAAGACCATTGTGGCTCGGTAACAGTTGTTGCCCCTTCGGCTGTGGTTTTAGGATAAGCGGCTGATGGTGTAGTTCTGCTTCTATGGCGTTGACTTTATGGGTGTGACCACCTTCTGAAAGGGGTATGATTTTTAGAATTTGGGGGCCATGGGCTTCGCCTTTTAATGCGTGATCCAGGTCTGGACCTGTTGCCCAAAGTTCTGCTTTTTCATTATTGTGACTCTTAATGCACTTATCGAGGGGGATATTCGTATCGGCATCACTTAGGCCGTCAAAGGTGTCAATGCTTAGACTGGTATCTTGTAAATGTTTGAATTGTTTAGGGTCATCTCATTCATGGTTGTTTTTAGCTGTTTTTGTGGCCACTTTTAGGAAGTCGGTGATCAATGCCCGTTTACTGCTGTTTGGGCATGAATAATGCCTTTTTGGTGCCGGTAGTATGCCCTTCTTGCCGCCTTCGTTAGTGACAGGCGGGGCTGTCTCAGCCACTTTTTTGCTGAAAGCTGACTTTGAGCTTACGGGTTCAGAGATGACTGTGATGCCCTGTGTTATGCCTTCCGTCGCGTACTGCTTGTCGCTATTTGTTTGCCTCGGCTCTGTAGGTGACATTCCTTCCTGCGTGGTACCTGATGCTATGCAGTTGTCCTCCATGACCATCGCCTTGATGACCTCCATTTCTATTTCAGGTTCCATCTCCCTTTCTTTTTTGGGGTTAGATGGTGATTTTTTCTCTTTACACTCATCCCCCCTTGTTCTTCTGGACCTCATGGTTGTGTTGTTGCCCACCCACCTTGTGACTTGGTGCTGTGGCGAAGGTTTTTTTTTTTTTATTGCTTAGGGCGGAGCTGTAAATTTTTTTCTTTTTTTTGGGAGAGGGTCGTTATTATTATTATTAGTCTTTTTGCTGATTGTTAAAAAAAAAAAATTGTATTTTCTGTTTTGTTTTGCTCTGCTGACCCGTGAGCCGGATGGGGGGTGGGGCAGACTCGTGAATCACTGTTGCCGCCGGACCGAGCCGAGCCGGAGCACGCCCCTGCTGCCGGCAGGCGTTCGTTCGTGCTCAGCTCTCCCCGCTTCACCTCACCTCAGGCCTCCGACCGGCGCTACTCTACTTACAGCCTGCAGATTGCTGCCTGTCTCAAGCTTCGAGCTCCGCAACACATCCGTCAGGAATCACTGGTTCACTGGTTCACTCGCAGAGTTCGACAGCACCGCCTCCAGTGCTCCGCAGGCACGTCTTGGTGCTGACAGTCAGAATACCACCAGGCACTCTGATTGAGTCTCGCTGCTGCCACTGCCAAGTTCCCGAGGGTCCCGAAAGTCTGGTCCCCCAGCGAGGTCAATGCGGCAATCGCTACTTTCTCCACTTTCACCACTGGCTCCTCTGGCTTCACCCGCGTCCGTCTGCTTTCCACCACTACCACTCTGCTGCTCTGCTCCCGCGTCGGAGGAAGACAGGCAGGGCGCCGGCCCCTAATCGAACAGCCCTGCCGCCCCTGCCACCCCTGTCCCCCTGGCCTCGGATGCAGACCGGGGTCGGGCCATTGCTCGTGGCAGAGTTGGCTCTCACACCGGGAGAAGCGGGCGGGCAGACTGTCAGATGGGTACGGGCGGTGCCGGGGGCTTTCGGATAGCCGCGCAGCGCAGAGCAGCTTCATTCCTGCAGGGCTGCGGTCGGCAACAACGGACTCTCCAATTGGCCTTAAAACAAATTACATATTATAAGGTTACATTTCTACTAAAGTTATCAAAAATCCAAGTTCATCATTAAGTCAGATTTTTATAACTAAAGGCAAAATAACTTTGAAAGAGCTCTGTAGCATCTTACCAAGTGAAGATGCAAAATAAATATTGTAATTATGCCTAAGCCTATCTTATGGAAAGTGTGGCCTAACCTAAACAGAGTAGCTTTTAGGTTGTTAATCACGTTGAGGGCACATTTTTTTAAATACGTAGTGTGAAACTTTTTTGTACATAAAGCACCCTGTCTTGTGGCCTTACAAGGCACACTTTTGGCGTGACATTATTATATTAAAAATCGTATATGGCAAAGGCACTTTTCCTTGCTAGAGTTACTGCAGTGCCTTTAAACTACAGCCCAGCCATAGCACAGTTTTGTGTAAATAAGAACTGCGATTCCCAGTAGACATTTAACTTTTAGTCCCCTGGTGCAATTTCTGTGGCATCTACCATGGCCTTGCACAAAAGGTAAATAGACTTCTTGGGTGAATCCAACTTTACGAATACTTTTTTAGCTCCAAAGTACACACACTGTGGCACTAAATAGCGCTGTAATAGTGTACAGAGTTCAAATACCAACCAAAATGGAATCCCCAAAAAAAGTGAAAAATCCAGGGTGGCCATCAGAAAAGGCAACTTTGCTAAAACACCCGTACTCATATGTTAAGAGTCAGATGATAACTGTGGTGGTATTTGGCTATATTAATACAACAGTATAAAATAACATTTGAGAAACAACAAAAATATATCACTAACCAAAAATGATTCCGAAATTAGTTTCTAGAATTCTTGAAGGAGGGAAACAAGACATTGATCTTTTTCAATGAAATCACAAATGTACAGGATGAAAACTTCACTTTTTTAGTCCCTCTTGAAGTAGAAATCTGTGCAATGTGAGCTCTCACCGAACGTAAAACCTCTTCCAATGATGTTTGACAATGTAAAACTCCTTCCTGTTTTATGTGTAGGAGACTTTACAATGTAAAATCCCTTCCTATTTTATTTGCCTGACATTTACTCTATAAAACTCCTTCCAATTGCAATTGCTAGAGACTACACAGCAGTGTAAATAAGTTTCTTCTGTATTTGAGACAGGAGTTTTCCATACAACCCATCTTCCTTCAAGGGGTTTGCATTACCAATATTTCTGTAAGTAATGTAACTACTAAATATCCAGTTAAAGAAAAAACAATGGTCCTTGACTATCAATCAGGAAAAACCTTACATGAAAAACAGTTCTGATTCGGAGAATGCAATTAAATCTGCATGCTTTGACTCAAGCTTTATAAGGGAGATATCAGTCTTTTCTCAAATGGCTCTATATACATTGAATGTAAATGAAAGAATACCCTGTTATGTCAGCAAAATAAATGAATTATAACCACACTCTGGAAATTTGTACTACCGAGAATTTACATATTTATTTACAATTTTTATAAAACAGTAATGATCATAAACGGCGCAAGGACTATTAAGTATAGTCAGTGAGAAAGTAAAGGATGCTCAAGTGTTTAGAAGAAGAAAGATAAGCAATTAATATACAGTTCTGGTATTTACAAAAGGACAAAGCGGGCAACCTTCCGCTGTTTGTATGGGCCTGTCCACACGGTTTTGGGGGTAGGAGGGGGTGGGACGTTATAGGTACAGGCACATTAGTAGTAAAAGCGTTGACGTTTCGACCCTGGTGCTCTTGGGGTATTTGGGGCCTCGGCGGCGGGTCTTCCTCAGGACGGGGGACAAGAAAGGAGAGGGGGGGTTTGGGCTGACTGGGCCGTAGTCCAATTAATGTTCTGGATCTGACACCTAAAGTATAAAAAGGAGGTTGCTATTAGAATGGTCTGCAATTCGATATTTACAGGAGTGTGGTCCAATAACTGCTGAAGGGTACATTACAGATGAAGCTGATCAAGAGGGAACTCAGTCCAAGCTTCCAGGGGATAAGTCACCTGTGGGGTATAGAAGATATTCGAACATTGTCAGTTCCCATCTCCCAAGGGCAACTGACATTGAGTGTCATGTCTATTAATGAACATGATGCTAGACTCCTCTACTGTCTTGGGGTGTGATACAATCACTAGATAGTTCAGTCTGTTCTGTGTAGCAATACCTATGGGGGAGGAACATATGGTCAGACCCCAACCATTACTATGCACCGGTGTAAATAACGTTGGTAGGTGCAGAGTGAAACTTACCAAAATGAATGGTGAGATAGGGCAATCCTACCGCGCGCCCCCACGGGCAGTCCGGTGGCATTGAGGGGTTGCTTAAATCAATGTCGCCTCTATTTCTGGTTGGATATTTTGATAGATGTCCACGTCACCTGGTATACGAGAAGTGATAGAGAAGTGTGTTACTAGCTTCATCTATCCATACACCATACGTTTCTCGATTCTTGCGCCAGTTAGCGTTCTCTCGAGTATGCACCCACTTAGAATCCCCGGTTCGAAGGCTGACAGGAGGTGCAACCTCCCATGATGATTCGAGTTATCTGCTTACCTCGGTGTAATGATTTGGAAACCCGGTAACCGCGAGCAATTTCTAGCGCGAGGGGTAGTTGCTGTGATCGACGGAGAACAGCGTTCAAAATCGGCTGTTACTTCTGCGTTAGTGGCTCATGTCACATGTACTCGTTCTAGCCAATCAGAACGGGTTGGGCATAGAGGAAGGACCATAAACCTTTAGGTACGTTCTAGAGGTAAACAAAGGACTAATGATTCAGAAGAGTAGTTATTCAATGTCTATTAGGAGCGCATTAGTCGAATCACAAAGGGTTCGTTTTAACAAGTGTGCATTAGGAAAACAGTATAGGGTTCTTCCGCCTTAATCAGAGTTATTTAACTAGGTACAAATACAACAATATGAAAAATAGGTATGATACATGATACATTGAATCACAATGGGTTCGATTTGCAAAGTGCATTAGTGAAACAGTATAGAGTGCTTCCGTCTTAATCAGGATTATTTAGCTTAGTACAAGTGCAACAATATGTATAATACGTCAGTGGTATGATACATGATACATTGAACACAGATTATACAGTACAGCATTCATTACAGAGAATACACAAAACAAGCAATTGTAATGTAAGATGGATATTTATGAAATATCCTGAAAACAGTAAGGTACATAATTATGAAGAATGATTGTCAGGGGGGCATTCAGCCATTTCTGATTGATACCATTTGTCTCAGCACTTCTTCACGGTCATTAAGACCGCGATTGACAGTGTCGAAGATGTGCATCCAACGACATTCGCGAGTACTCAAAAGTTTGGCATAATTACCACCTCGGGGTTCTTATTGACCTTCTCTATTATCCACCATGTGAGACTTTCCGGGTGACGGTTAAATTTCAGAAAGTGATCCACTAGTGGGGCCCCTTGAACCTTGCAACGTATTTTGCTGCAATGCTGCAGGATGCGGGTCTTAGTTTTCTGGGTGGTCTGACCTATGTACATGAAGCCACATGGGCACATTATAGCATAAATAGCTCCCATGGTATTGCAATTGGTGTGATGTTGCATTGTGTGAGTGTAATTATTATAGGTACATGTTTTTAATTCAGATACCATTTTACAGGCCTTACAACTGCCACATTTAAAATGGCCCAATACAGGGGGTATATTCCACAATGATGTTTGACTTTCGACCCTTTTCTGGTTAAGATTAGAGTGTACTACAAAGTCTGTCACACTCCTACCTTTACGGAATGCATGCATCGGAGGTTCAGTTATACCTATTTCGTCCGCTACAAGGTGCCAATGTGCATTGCTGGTATGTTTTATTTCTGTACTGCGTGTGTTGAAGGTGGTAACACAAATGAGTCTGTCTTCCTTGGGCTCAGATCTCTGTTTCGGTTCTAGTAAAGACTCCCTATTGCTGAACCATGCTCTTTTTCGGGCTTTCCTGGCTAAACTTCTGGGGTACCCTCGTTCGATTAGTCTTTTGATCAAAACATCAGATTCCTTGAAATAGTCTGTTTTCTTAGTGCAATTACGCGCAACCTCAGGAATTGACCATAAGGTAGGTTATCCCTGAGGTTGCGAGGGTGGTGGCTAGAGTATCTAAGAAGTGTGTTCTTTTCTGTAGGTTTTCTGAAGAGTGTGGTATAGAGAACACCATTCTCTTCTTTAATCGTCAGGTCAAGGAAATTTATAGAACTGTTACTGTTCTCCATCGAGAATTGTATGTTTTGGTCCCTTTCATTTAGCCAGGTGTGGAAGGTCTTCAGCTCCTCCTCCGTGCCCCTCCATGTGAGGAGCACGTCGTCGATGTATCAACGCCATTCTTTAATTTTTGTTCTGTGGGGGTTGGTCTCATGTAAGACCCTTTGATGCTCAAAAGAGTCCATGAAAATAATAGCAAGATTTGGAGCAAAGCTTGCCCCCATGGCTACTCCACTTGTTTGCTCGTAAAACTGCCCATCAAAAATAAAATAATTTCTTTTCATTGCTATTTCTAACATTGATAAGATAAAATCAGTCGGTACCCTGTGGGGACGTGTTCTATTGTCTAGGGCATTTTCAATGGCAATCATTGCTGACTGTTGTGGGATGCTGGTGTATAAGGACGAAATGTCCATGGTTACCAGCAATTCATTTGTAGGGTCAAAGGTGGTTCCATCCATAAGTTGGATTACCTGCATGGTGTCGCGTATATAACAAGTGGTAGATTCTACAACGGGTTTTAAGAAGAGATCAATAAACTTGCACAACGGTTCCAGAATCGAACCACAGCCTGAAATGATCGGCCTCCCTGGTGGTAGGGCTAGTCCCTTGTGTATCTTAGGTACAGTATATATCGTCGGGACTCTGGGGTGTGCATTGTTTAAGTATTCATATTCTGATTTGGAGATTATACCTTCCTGGTATGCTGTATCAGTTAGTACTCTGATCGATGTGGCTATGTCATTTGTGGGGTCTGTGGATAGTTTTCTGTAGTTACCCTCTTTGGAAAGTTGTGAGAGGATCTCTGCTTTGTATGCCTCCCTGCCCTGAATGACTATTGCTCCCCCCTTGTCTGCAGGCTTTATCACTATCTCTTGATTCATGTTAAGATTGTGTAGTGCCTGTCGTTCGGTTTTAGAGATGTTGTATTTGACATATTTTTTGTCTTTGAGCAATTTGGTAATGTCTCCCATCACCATTTGTTCATAAGCCAGGATCCTAGGTGGCATCATGTGTGTCGGAGGGGTAAAAGTAGATAGTGGTCTCAAACCGGTGTTACTGTTCATGTTCATATGAGGTATCTTGTTAAAGTGGTATTTTAGGCGAACCTTGCGGAAGAATTGGAGAAGTTCCAATTTCAAATTGAAACTGTTAGGTAGGCTAGTTGGAACAAAGGATAGACCCTTTTCCAAAATACGTTGTTCCTCTCCTGTCAGATTATAGTCAGATAGATTGACTAAGGGGCTGGTTTGGCTGGATGTGGTAGGTGTGTCTACCATCTGTAGTGTTGCGAGCGTGTTCGTATATCGCCATGGGATTCCTGTCTGAAATGTACCTGTTTCCCTGGTTTGTCTCTCCCTTGATTCCAGGTTTGTTGGCCCCTGTTCTGTTTCCAGGACGCTTGCCCCCGTCCCCTGGGTCGTCCCCAGGGGCGTCCCCGCCCACGTTGGTCCGCCCATGGGTCCTGTTCTAAAAAAGTATGGTCACCCTCTTGTCCTGCAGTACTGGTGGATGGTTGATCTGTTTCTGAACCACTACTGACTGAGGAGTTGGAGAAAGTGTTATATCTGCGGTACCCTCCCCTGCCTCTAGTTGTGTATGTGCCTCTTGATTCCTGATTGTAGTATCCTTCTGCTAAGTAGGGGTATACCTTCTTTTTGTCAAAGAATTTGATATCGTTGGCTAATTTGTCCAATTGGTGGTTTGAGTGAATACGTCAAATTCTTTTAGGGTTGTCTCTAGTCTCTCTAGGGCTTCTTTGGCGTTTTTTAGAGCTGTGTCGTCAGTAATCTCCTTTCTCAAGTCTGCTATTTCTAAATATCCAGGACAACACAACTGCTACAATCAAATGATGTTAAACAATAAAAGAAACATAGGAACGTAGATAAGTCCCATCTTCTGTAATGCTTATTTGAATGATCTTCCTGTGCTGGCAAGTTCTGGCAGACAGCTAAAGCTATCTCTAAAAAGACCAAAAAAGGAATAGCAGATCATAAATGGCTGTTTGTTACAATGCCGTTAAGCACTCTGGGATCAAGTGAATCGCTGATTGCCAAATTTTTAGTACCAGGTTCTCAAAGTCTTCTTTTGGTGGATGAACCTTTCATCACCCAGAGGGAGTACTGGTCCACGTTAGGTTTCCTCACATTTTATGGTGAAGATGTTGGAATATTTCATGAGTGTCCTCTCAGATCTGAAACCAGAGTTTGGAACAAAGCACGATTTGGCCCTGTCTTTTCAATATTTACTTAAAGAGAGAACCACCACAAAGCCGACAGAGGACATCAGGCTGGCTCTATGCAATTCTGAGCAATGATTTACACCTCATCACTTGTATGTTTCATCAGCTACTACTGCACTTTACTTACACTTAAAGGGTGCATATGGAGACAAAAGAAGTACATTTTCTGAAAATGACCACTCAATATTTAGGGGGAAATGTGTTACTTTCTTAAACAATTAAAATATAGTATTTATGGCAAAGTTGGCCATTTCAGAAAATGACCACTTCATGCTGGGGGACAAAAAAATAGTTTATCCAGTAAAGGTGAATGCTTCAATAAAGAGCGAGTAAACAATAGTATTTTCAGAAACGGACAAGTCAATGTGTGAAGACAAAGTTAGCTTAGATAGGAAAAATGTAAAACTGGCATGGGAGTTAATGTCTTGTGTTCTCTTTAAATGGCAAACAGACATAAAGTGCAAAAATTAGTGCATTTAAAAATTATTCCTGAGTGATGTTTGAGTGCTAATTCATGTTGCTATAGGAACAAGTATCGTAAAAGCCATATCAGCATTTCATTTGTGCTTGATAAAACTTTCCTGCTTCTGTGGTTGGAATTTAATGACTCACACAGCGGCATTTCATGACCTATATGGGGGAGACATCCTCTGCCATGCAGTTAAAACCACGCAGTGCCTTTACAGTGCTGGCACTACAACGGCTGTGTCTTTACCACGCGTTCCTTTGTCACGCAAGTTGTTACAACAACTTGCTTTAGGGAAAGCGGGGTTGGACTTGTGTTGGATTTTGAGTCCACCACATGCCCTACTAATGCACAGAGTGGAGTTGGAATAGTTTGTTTACACTATTCTTAAATCCAGTGCTTCCCTAAAGCAAGTTGTTGTAACGACTTGTGTACTAAAGGAACGCGTTGTAATGACGCAGTTGTTGTTAAGCCACACGTGGTTTAGGCATGTGTGGTTCTGTCATACAACCCCTATTTGGTAGTTTGTTATATAACCATATTATGTCTGTAATTATCCTGTGTTAGTTTGGCCTGTGCCTTGAAGATTGGGGTATGCTGACTTTCTGAACCTGAATGCTATTAATCCCCTAAACTGAAGCAGGGGAGGCTCTAGGCTCATGGCGGCCCTGGGCAGGGAGCGTAGGTAGGGGGCCCCAGAAGAGGGGGTCCGGGCGGGGCGGAGAGCAGAGGCCAGTGAAGAAGGGCGGCGTCAGGGTGTTTGGAAGTGGTATAGCACCGGAGGCCGCCAAATCCCTGCCAGGGGCCACCACGCAAATATGTATCCATCCTCAGAGGATTGTTATATTAAGGATATATATTGGCGTGGTGGCCCCTGGGGTTTGGTGGCCCTGTGCAGGTGCACAGCTTGCACATGCCTAAGGCTGCCCCTGGCTGAAGCTCTGCAATATGAGTGTTTTTAGATGTAATTAACTCTCCTTAAATCTTGAGGTCTTGAGAGCTGGGAATGGGCAGAAGTGCTCTTCAGCCCCTGGAGTACTAAAACAATTCATAAGTTCCCTTCCAGACATATGCGTAAAACCTATGTTTAACATTTTGTGAGGATGATACTTTTAATATTTTCCTTTAGGGAGAATCTTCAGAAACCCTGCTCCCTTTATTTGCTAAATTAGTGTCAATCAGTTCGGAGAGTCACATTCGATCAATAAGAAAGTTTCACAACTTTCTTGGCATCAGAAACAACATTGTAAGGACATTGATAGAAGGAACATTTTAAGGTTTCGACAGAAAGCTTCAAGCACACAGCATTACTAATGTGTAATTACAATAGTGTAATACTGAGGTCCCAAGACTAATTTGTCCGGGTTTTGGAATTCGACCTGCCCTCATGCAGAAGGACAGCGTGCTCAGTCGATTCGGGAAGAACATCTTGATGCACAACCACAAAGGGAAGGACATACCGAGCATAGCTAGCTCTGGAGATGGTCGGTAGATAAGGATTAATATGTAGCCTTTCTATGTTAAAAGTCACGTACTATGCATCTGCTTTCTGCAAACAAATATGCAAAGTTTACAGCATCTGGTGTTTATGATTTGAGATGTTCAACACCGGAAGCTTTGGAAGAGTAGATTCAAAACCTCGAGAGACTGGTCCAGTGATGTGAAATCTCAGGTGTACAGAAAAGACTTAGGCTATGATTCAGAGTTGTCAGAATCCATAAACTATGTATAGCACCAGATAAATAGGGTATACTGGGGTATGTTATTTATTGGATGTGACAAGCAGAATCTGGTAGAAGTTTCTGGGGAATAACATTCAGATGGCATTCAGATGTTCACACTAACCACTGCAAAATCTGAATCATACATTTTCTCCTGAAATTTTTTTCCAGGGTCTGACCTGCCGGAATTTAATGAAGGATGAGGTAATTAACACATCTGCTAAATACTAAGGGGTCTATTAGGATGGCGGGCGGACTCCAGTCCGCCCAACACCCTAGGGGTGCTGGGACCATCCGCCAGTTGAGCGGTGGTCCCGCTCTGGCTATTAGGATGCGACCCCCCCATGGCGGTCGCATCCTCTATATTTAACATTGAGGCGGGCGGTGCTGTATTCAGCACCCGCCACAATGTCAAAAGGGTATGTTGTGCATTTGCATGCACAACGTGACAGACACCGGGTGGTACCTGCCACCTTGTGCATGCAAATGTCGGGGGGGGGTACCATGGGTACCCCCCCAAGTGCAGCCACCCACCCCCCAACCCCCTGTGGGCCCGCAACAGGCCCCCAAAAGCATTCTCTGCATGCCTTTCTATGGCTGAGTCTCCGCCATGGAAATGCATGAGACTGCCATCATCGTAATATGGATGGCGGTGCCTGGAAAGCACCGCCACCATATTGCAGGTCTTTTTCGCCCAGTAAGCAATCGGGCAGATTGCCTACCGGCAGAAAACTGGTGGACGGTCTTTCCGTCCGCCTGGGTCCCCACTGCCATCGTAATATGGCGGGGGAAATTTTAGGCGGGTGGATGGAAATGGCAGGCGGATCGCTACCGCCATATGAGCGATGGCGATCTGCCCGCCATCGTAATAGACCCCTATATGTAGTGACTTCCTCCCAACTTGTAATTCCGGCCCCTGCAGAAACAGGGGTTTACGCAGGTATTTGAAAACACTGACCCAGACAGTGCCCTTGGAAATTGTTTGGAGTTTGACGGAGAAGGACTCCATCGGAAACGTGGCTGAAATCCCATCTGCTGCATTACAAGTGCATTATAGCCCATGGCACCTGTAATGTGGTGGAAAGGACATCCACCACATCTTCCTTTAGATTGTGTGGCTAGTGACAGCTGGTGTTTGGGAACCCAAGTGACATGATGAAGCAAATCCAATGTTATAATGACTATTATATAATACCCATTTATTTAGGTCAGGCCTGGAAAGCATTGCTAGCCACCCCACTGCGGCTCTGGAGCGCTTTAGTTGCGGGTGCACAGTGAGGTTTTGGCGCCCTACAACTAGAACTCTGCAGATTCAAGTGAAGTAAAAGCAAATAGACATCCAGCAGCCATGGACAATGTCTGGAGATAGCCCAAGTGAAGGTATGTCCCCAACATGGCAGCAAAGCCTTGAATTGAAGAGTGTTGAGGTGCCTCGTAGTAGAAGCGAAGTCCCTCCTCTGTGTCCTCTGAGGATGCACAGGCTCTACATGCTGCTGACGGTACATGATTTCAGGTGGGGCACAGCATGCACTTGTACATTAGCAGGTGTCATCATTGATGAGCTGTTGGGCCAAGACTAATATTATTGGTAATAGATGGTGTAGAACAGGTGCAGTATTAGCACCGGCTGATACGCGGTGTTATAGCATGCTCTGCACTGGCTTTGCCAAGAGCTCTAATCCTTAGAGATACAACGCACCACTTGATTGCGTTAAGAGTGTTACCATATTTGGGAATTAATCTTGCATTTAGCGAAGGTTTCAAATATAATTTTATTACATAGTTCATTAAAACCTTTGCAAAATAGACACGCAATATTACAAAAAAAACTAAAAAGAAGGAAAATCAGAATGCGAATCGAATTCAGGGTTCTACGGTTTCATCACTGTCACTAATTTACATTAGTAACTGAATAAAACGTGAATTGTTCTTAAAGTGCCAATGCGGTAAAAAAAAAACGTCGCAGTTGCCAGTCCATGTCCAATGACGGGCAGTGGTTGGGATTGTGTTTATCCTGTTGTGAAAGGCTTATTCATTAGAAGCTAATTTGTTGTGGTTGAGAGTCTTTGAAGTGCATTAGTTAAAAAGTTGATGGTTTGAACATCAAGTTTCATGTTGTTCCATTGTAACAGCTTTTCTGCAACTACGCACTCACAGAAAATTGAAGAGAGGGCGTGAAGTGCTGGGAAGATGCAGATAACAAGCTCTTTGGATTCTTGTTCTCCATGACGCCATCTGCAAGTTTTATCTGAGCTCCTTACCAGCCATTTGGGACAATAGTCCAGTGTAGGCAGACCACCCAAACGCTGATTCATAAATTGACTTTTGGTACATTTTGAATAACTGTCCAGATAAGGTTGACTCCTAAAATGTCAGTAGTTGCTTATCTTGATCAAGGCATGGGATCTCTTAGCGAACCCTTTTTTTAGGTCTCGCCTGTCGATGCGCATGCGCATCGAGCAAGGCGAGAGTATTGCGAGTTATCCACACTTTATCTGCACTGCAAGGAATCGTGGCGATTCCTTGCAGTGCCCGTGACTTTTAAGGTCAATGCGCATGCGCATTAAGCTTATGCGCATGCGCATTGACCTTAAAAGTCACGGGCGCGTGCATGTCCCCTCTCCGCCCCCTCCCCCGTCCGCCCCCTCCCCTGTTCCGCCCCCTCCCCTTCCCGCCGTGTCGCATTTCTCCTCCCCCCTCCCCTCTCTTCCCTCCGGCTTGTTTGTTGATTTGACCCGCTCCGCCCCCTCCCCTTCCCGCCGTGTCGCATTTCTCCTCCCCCCTCCCCTCTCTTCCCTCCGGCTTGTTGGAGCTGTGTACACACTCATTTCCTTCTGTCCACGTTTGATTCCATTTCGAAACAGCACATACATTTACACATACAAAGCATCTTATTTAAGCAGTCCCCTGGCACACATTTCCATATCTTCTGCTTGTGAGCAACGTTCTTGTCAGGTTTTCTAGGTTGCACCTAACAGCCCGTCTTCATTATAATAATTAGCTAGTGAGCAGTACACAGTTACTTTTGGTATTTGAATCCCGTTTTTCCCAACTAAACAATTCGACATTTAATTAGTACCACAATATTCATTATTGCAGGCTACATAAGCTTTTTGCACTCCTCTTCGGAGCTTGGTACAAAAATAGAACACCTGGAGAATCAAGAATTTATTTACGCCATCTAAACCATTCCGACATGGCGCTATCGTGTAGTCCTCTTTCACTCTCGATTCAAAACGATCGCGAGCCCGCGCGGCTTTAAGCCGATCTGGTGCTTCAAGCATTCACCTTGTTTGTTGAACGTAGCAGACTAGGACTGTCACGGTTGATTATCGGTGAGTACCTACTCCGCTGGGAGGTTATGGGCTATCAGTCGTCTTCAAGCAATACAGTTTAGGCATTTATTGCGTCTCTTTGTTTCAGAGCGCGTTTTTTTAGACAGGTTCGTGTTTCTTCGGTGTTGAATGTAGCTGGTCGACAGTCTGACGGTCTTCCATCGGTGAGTGTAAACACTGCGTGGATTTAACATTTCACCAGTTTCTTTAGAATATTATTGCAGTGGGTGACTGTGGTTCTCTGTTTTCAGAGCGCAGTTAAAGACTCTCGCTCGAGTAACTTATGCGGACTGGCGTTCCAAAGGTCGGGTGTGACCTCACTGGCTAAAACAGCAGTTACCATATAGAAGTTATCGCTCAGTACTTTGGTGAGTTGAGCAACTAGCATCTCTCCATACTTACACGCTGTCTGAGTAGGAATGGTTGTCTCATGTGTGAGTTGCTCTTTGATTAGCAGACAGACAGAGTAATTCTTTTCCCAGCATGGGAACATAGCGACGATTTATTTTCATGATTATGTCAATAGCAACAGTGGATCACATATTGTGACAGTATTAGTTATTATTGTGTAGCAAGAGCTCCCTACACATTTAAACATTTACCACGACTGAACATTGTTTTGAATGCAATACACTATTAAAGGAATTCTTTCACCTAATCAGAGGTACTTATACTTCTTCAGGTTGCACCAGTTTGTGACTGTGGTTACACAGACACTACCTAGGCCATCTTATTTCCATGTGAGATTAAACTTTTCCAGAAGTAAGTAAGTACTGGAAATACAAGGTAGTACACACTTCCATTGGTAATTGGGACTTTAACTTGCACATTCACACAAATGCTTTAATCTAGAGTTTGAATTCACACACAACTGTCCTGCGATATTAATTCTTTCTTGGTGGTGGTCTCTATCAGTGGTTCATTTTACATAGGTTATTCACTGGGGCTTGGCTTGAACTACTTATAAGTCCATCATGGAATTTCACGTCGTACTCCCAGTTGTGAATTTTGTATTGTATTGAGATCTGCACCCTCACTCACCCTCAACACCTCACCCTCACTCACCCTCACCCTCACTCACCCGCACTCACCCTCACCCTCACTCACCCTCAACCACTCACCCTCACTCACCCTCACCCTCACTCACCCTCAACCCCTCACCCTCACCCTCACTCACCCTCAACCCCTCACTCACCCTCACTCTCACTCATTCTCACTCACCCTCAACCCCTCACCCTCACTCACCCTCACCCACCCTCAACCCCTCACCCTAACTCACCCTCACCCTCACCCTCAACCCCTCACCCTCACTCACCCTCACTCACCCTCACTCACCCTCAACCCCTCACCCTCACTCACCCTCACCCACCCTCACTCACCCTCACCCTCACTCACCCTCACCCTCACTCACCCTCACTCACCCTCAACCCCTCATCCTCACTCACCCTCACCCACCCTCAACCCCTCATCCTCACTCACCCTCACCCTCACTCACCCTCAACCCCTCACCCTCACTCACCCTCACCCAACCTCAACCCCTCACCCTCAATACCTCACCCTCACTCACCCTCACCCAACCCCTCACCCTCAATACCTCACCCTCACTCACCCTCACTCACCCTCAACCCCTCACCCTCACTCACCCTCAACCCCTCACCCACACCATCACTCACCCTCACTCGCCCTCACACGCCCTCACTCACCCTCACTCACCCTCACTCACCCTCAACCTCACTCACCCTCACCCAGCCTCAACCCCTCATCCTCACTCACCCTCACCCACCCTCAACCCCTCACCCTCACTCACCCTCAACCCCTCACCCTCACTCACCCTCACCCACCCTCAATCCCTCACCCTCAATCCCTCACCCTCAATCCCTCACCCTCAGTCACCCTCACCCTCAGTCACCCTCACCCTCACTCACCCTCAACCCCTCACCCTCACTCACCCTCAACCCCCTCACCCTCACTCACCCTCAACCCCTCACCCACACCATCACTCGCCCTCACTCGCCCTCACTCGCCCTCACTCGCCCTCACTCGCCCTCACTCGCCCTCACTCGCCCTCACTCCCTCACTCGCCCTCACTCACCCTCACTCACCCTCACTCACCCTCACTCACCCTCAACACCTCACCCTCAACCCCTAACTCACCCTCACTCTAACTCACCCTCACTCACCCTCAACACCTCACCCTCAACACCTCACCCTCAACACCTCACCCTCAACACCTCACCCTCAACGCCTCACCCTCAACACCTCACCCTCACTCACTATGACTCACCCTCACCCTCACTCACCCTCACTCACCATCACTCACAATCACTCACACTCAGTCACCCTCACTCACCCTCACTCACCCTCACTCACCCTCGACCCCTCACTCACCCTCACTCATCCTCACTCATCCTCAACACCTCACCCTCATCCACCCTCAACACCTCACCCTAACTCACAATAACACTCTCTCACCCTCACCCTCACTCACTCTCACTAACACTCACCCTCAACACCTCACTCACCCTCAACACCACCTCACCCTCACTCACCCTCAATGCCTCACCCTCACTCACCCTCAACACCTCACCCTCAACCCCTAACTCACCCTCACTCTAACTCACCCTCACTCACCCTCAACACCTCACCCTCAACAACTCACCCTCAACACCTCACCCTCAACGCCTCACCCTCAACGCCTCACCCTCACTCACTATGACTCACCCTCACCCTCACTCACCCTCACTCACAATCACTCACACTCAGTCACACTCACTCACCCTCACTCACCCTCACTCACCCTCACTCACCCTCACTCACCCTCGACCCCTCACTCACCCTCACTCATCCTCACTCATCCTCAACACCTCACCCCACCCTCATCCACCCTCAACACCTCACCCTAACTCACAATAACACTCTCTCACCCTCACTCACTCTCACTAACACTCACCCTCAACACCTCACTCACCCTCAACACCTCACTCACACTCAACTCCTCACTCACCCCCACCCTCACTCACCCTCAACACCTCACCCTCACACAGTGCAATAGGTCTCGCAGGATTTTTACTTAAAGCTTTTACATTTGCTTATTGCTTTTTTGATTTGTAAATCTTTTGCATTGCCTACAAAAAATAAAATGCAAAAGATTTACAACAAAAAAAATATAAACAATTCTAAAAGCACTAACTCTAATGCTGCGAGACCTATTGCATTTCTAATGCTTGTTTTATTTAGAGAGGGTGTTTCTTGAGAGGCAGTAAGGCAGCTGCCTTATGTTGCCACCTAACTGTGTTTCCCCAAATCTGCAAATAAAATCCTGAAAATGGCCTGTCCTCTAGCATGCAGAGCGTTATTTTGCCTAAAACTAGGGGGTGGACTTAATAATGCATATAATTGCCAAGTTATCACCCACTTGCACAGATAAAAGTCTTTCCAGTTGCTGATATTGATGGTAAACTGTACATAAACTCTTGAATTTTGATCCATGCGTTATTTATTACAACTATGAGCGAAGGGCAGGGCCACCACTGGCTGCTTTAGAAGGATTACAATAGATTAGCGAATGAGCATTATCTACCTACCTTTGCAACAGGTTATTCAAATGTTCTCCTACAGTTCCACTGTATTATAATAAGCCAAAACTGATTAAATGTAGTGTAGCTTCAGTGGAACTTAAGGGATTCATTTGTACATATATTTGGCAATTAAATTAAGCTTCCAATATTATCGCAGTTTCTTTAAAAAGATGTGGTAGAAATCCAAGAATACTTAAAACATCCCTCTCAGTATAAATGATTCTTCTAAGAAAATGGATCTCAAATACAATAATCATCATTGTTCTCAGGGAGACTGGCTTTTTATAAAAGGTGGCGCCGTGGCCAGGGCGACTGAAGCTAGAATCTGGGGATCACGGTTCGATATCCGGCGCCGGCGGCAGATTAGCCCAGCACCATGTGACTCTGGGCAATAGCTTGCTTAATCTTCCCGATGGACCCTAGCGCCTAGAGAACCTTACAGGTGATTGTTCGCCCTTTACAAATGTGGATTATTTATTAACTACTAAAATCAAAATCAAAGGTGGGATGTATTGTGAAAAAGCGTACCATCTAAGATCACAATTTGCATATGAGAGGACAGAACCCCTTCCTAAGAGACATAATAATGGTTAGATTATTTGATGCACAAATTGGCTTTTCTTAACTGATCTAAAATAAAGTAACAAATAAAAAAGGGCTGCTGGCTGATGACATTGCTGTCATCTCACAGACAACTAGCACTGGCTAAAGGCAGCAGATCTTGCTTTTTCAACCTTTTCGCTTTGCCAACGGTTGTTGTCAATGCTGTGCAGAATCTGTTTAAAAAAATGCTTTTAAGCGGTAAAGAAGCTATGCTCAAGGGGAGGGGCACATATGGAAGAGGAAGGAAAGTCATTGAATAAGAACCAAGCAAATGAGAGTAAGAAGAAAGCCAACCAACTATGTTTTGGTATGGTCCACAAGAGGTCTTTCAACAACTGCTAAAGATGTCTGGACGCAAGACCTAAAAAGTTGTTTTTTAAAAAAGATTTTCACATCAAAATCAGTCCTCGATGGAACCAGTCCTACATTTTCTTTTAGAACTGGGTCCCTTTCCTGAGTATTATTCAAGTTCCCACTTACAAAATGAACCTTTGACTTTCTTTCACTATTCCATCTCCATTCCTGTGGAGAAACTGAAGTTAAGAGAATGGATAGTGGGAGGCTACATATCACTCTGGTGAAAATTCAAAATGAAGAATACCAGCTTGACCACCCCATGAAAACTCATTTCCTCAAAACATTTCAAGAAATGTGACAAAAAAGACCAACAGTGCAGGATACGCAGGACAAGAAAATGACACTGAAAAACAGCTAAAGAGAAAAAGATTCAGGATTAATTAAAAGGGGGAGGGAAATCAATTTATGGTAATTGTAGGTGTATTTGGTATAGATGGGGTAGTGGTCCAGCTAGAGCCTGAGGCACCAGGGTATAGGTTTGATGTGATTAGAGTATCAAACAAGTTGCAGTACTATAGTATAGGCATGGCGTGAGAGGCTAGGGCAAAGGTATGGGTAAAGGTAATAGGGTAATACAGTAAGAGGCAAGAAAGAGGGAGCGATAGATGTACTAAAGTATCTGTAGTGGTGTGGTAAAAGGATATATGTGCAGGTACATGTTTTAGGGCAAATGTAGATATTTAGATAATATGATATAGACAAGAGAAGATGCCATAAGATGCAAGTAGTTATGAATAGAGCAATTATAGTGTATGGAGAAGTGAAATTTCTAGTGTGGTGTGCAGGGGTATAATTAGGTATAGCGGTAGTAGAGTATAGGAAGGATAGCGACAACAGGGTATTGGTAAGAATGTTACGGTTTAGGTAGGCATTGAGCTACTATAGTAAAGGTAGGGGTAACTTTAGCAGAGGATTGGTGTAGGAGGAGCTCAGTGAGTATAAGTATGAGTAGAGGTAGTGTAGTATAGATGGGGTAAATGTATGAGGGTATAAGTAAGGTAAAAAGGCAAAGGCAGAAGGCAAATTAACTAGAGCATAGTATGTATAGAAATACTAATGTATAGGTAGGGCTAAAGAACAGGAGTGAAGAAAAAAATATTGTTGATGTAGAATGGGATGGGGGAATCACCCCGGGTATAGAAAAAATGATGACTAGGGGAAAAGAGATAGTAGACAGAGAGGGTAAAGGAAGGTGTCATGATGCATCCCCACCCCACAATGATCAGGGGTTCTTTGTGTGATCCCAGAAAATACACAACGCAGGGAAATTTCGTACATGAAGGGCCAGGATGATGGAGCCCCTGACAGCTCGGTTTCGCTATTAGGGAGAGGCTTGAGAGATATCCTTGGATTGTACGACTCACGCGATATCCCTCTATGCGGATGACCTACTCCTTTACATCTAGGACATCCGCATGGACCTCACCCCATCTATGATACTCTGCAATCATTCACAAATAATGCCAGCTTCCATTTTAACTGGGCAAAGTCATGCGCCTTCCCCTTAGTGGCACCCTTCCCGCCATTTAGGTTCGTTTGGGGCGGTCAGTTGATGGACTTGAGGGGTGACTTCATCTGGTACCCTGGGGTGCGTCTGTACCATGCTCCAGCTGACCTTTCAAGGATAATCTCGGGAAATCGCAGGTAGAATTTTGGAAACAACTTCTCTTATTCATGACCCAAAAAAATAATCACTTCCAAAATGTTCATCCTTCCCCTCTTCCTCTTTTACTTCGCCAGCCTCCCAATCGTTCTCCTTCCTGCAAAACACAATCAATAGAGGTTCGTTCCCCACCTAGAAAGAAGACTTTGACGAATTCCCAGGTTTACAAGTCTTTGTAAATCTGTGAATACATCAAAAACCATGGAAGTTATGTGCGAGCGCCCAGTCCAATGCCTCCCTTGCGCAGAGTAAGGCCACACAGAGATTTGTGCATTACTCCATATTTGTGAAGTCACGCAAAGCCACGCAAGGTGACTTTGCCTAGCTTCATAAATATGACTTGGGGCTTTGGTAGTTCATGTACCACTTTGCTTGGTGCAAAGCTCTCATAAATATGCCCCTAAATTGTCTGATCCCAGCCAGCTTGGTAAGACAACTGACGAGTGGGTATGCACTAGCGTTTCTAAAAAGTCCCAGGGAGTTGATCCCAAGAAAGGGGGTACAACCCCTTTCAAGGGAAAGAAGGGAGCAATAAGAATAAAAAATGAGTTCTCACAAGGCCCCCAAAAGTCTACTCAAGATGGCCTTTCCAAACCCAATTGGGAAGGGTAGAAGTGGAAGAAAACTTTTGAACCAGTGAAGACTGGGTGTGCCTGATCTGTCACAAGCCAGTGCATAAAAGTGGAGAGTAAGTCTGTTCCAAGTAGTCCCCAGGTAGTGGGCAGTCCAAAGGGATTGCAAGTTTTGGAATTGAAGTGGACATATGACCAGAGGAAACCAGGTGTTGGACTAAAGCCACAACACCAAACATTTAAAGAGGGTCAAAGGGGATTTTAAAGACCACACTCCGATACGGCCCCAACAATACCAAAAGACAAGAAGTGTCAGAGGGTCTGGGATAACAAGAACAAGAACGCCAGATGAGCGCCTACAGAGGACTCCAATACCATGCTGTGTATAAACTATAAAGACAAGGGTCACCCTTACACTAAACCCAACAGGTGATCATATAAGGATGCCCATCAGTCACCACACGGAACCGCCCTTCATCATTTGGGTTCCTTTTGAGACCACTGATGGTGTTATCTATTGTCTTTCTCATGGAGGGCTAAGATTGTAAAAACCCTCTCATGGTCAGATAGATTAACATGGTCTTGCTTCTCAACTGAGAGGATGTTAAAGAAGGGGACTGATGTCGTAGTGCAAAAATTAGTGAAAAAAACAAGAGAAAATGTGTGTGAAATAAAATTGGATAAGGGGGTGCTGAACGTGACTTTATTCTGTTGCTACCCACTCTACCAATATTAAAAAGTAGACAGAGACAACCCAATTAATCTTGGATCATCTAGATGTATTCTAGGGTCAACATGTTTCAGCAATACTTGACATAGATTGTCATTGCTTTCATCAGGACCACAGTAATCTGTTTGCTACTACAAACTGGTGCTCTTAAAGCAAAAAAAGAGAGTGCTCAAAATTATAAAATAAATTTCAAACCCGATACTTAGATCACCTGTATCCACTAGATGTCTGTATCGGTAGCTTCACCTTTCCAAGTTGGAGATTGCTAGGAATAGTGAAAACATGGAGATATTTAACTGAAGTCTTGTTAGAAAAACACCGCATTCTTGTGCTTGTATAAGTATACTGGGTTTCAACTATATAATCCTAGTAGAAAATGACATGTGTTCAGGCACAATCATAGAAACATCTTATATAGTGCTAAAATCTCAACATTGGATCGAATTGTCAAGATAACCAAAGGAGATTAAGATGTTGCGGGCTATTGGGGCTGGTGCGTTAGGGACTATTGATTGGGATGAAGCCCTTCTGTCTTGCGTAATTGGCTTAGGGTCTTTGGGAGTAGAAGGTGGTTGGGAACATTTAGGTGTTATAGAGCATTTATTGGTTATCAAGTTCGACTTGATGGTTTCCTCCATTCCAGTCAGCCTGTTCCCTAGTATGTTTATTTTTTCTATTAGTGGTGATATAATGGAACTGACCAGTTGTTCAATAAGGGATAATAGATCCAGCCGTGTAGGAGATGCTGGAACGACTAATTTCTCAGCAGCCTCAGAAGTCGAGGGAGAATTACTGACTGGCACTGTGGGGTTTGAGCACAATTTTTGGACTTTTGATTCGTTCCCAGTTTGATTAACCCCACTTCGTCTCCTTTTAGCAGATGAGAACTGGGGAGATGCAATCCTTTTAGTGTTTTTAATGTTTCGGTCCATCACTTGTTGTTTTTGCAATTGCCGCCCTAAGTGCGCTGGGGATGCCCAGACGTGGGTCCCAGGCACTCCACACCACTTGGAGTCAAGCTAGCCGGGCTGATGAGAGGTGTTACCTCGAAACCGGTCTGGTCCTCGGATGCTTGATTCCGTTCTGGGAAGGACATGGCTTTTGTAGTTCGGACTGGACTGTTCCCATGGGGCAACAGGGTCAGAGCTGATTTGCATATCGCCATTGTCTAACCCAGGGTGGTGTGGAGTGCAAAAAAACGATGGATTTGGGCCCAGATCTTTTGACTGGGGGAATGTGTGACATTGATCCACATTCGGTCCATCACTTGTTGTTTTTGCAATTGCCGCCCTAAGTGCGCTGGGGATGCCCAGACGTGGGTCCCAGGCACTCCACACCACTTGGAGTCAAGCTAGCCGGGCTGATGAGAGGTGTTACCTCGAAACCGGTCTGGTCCTCGGATGCTTGATTCCGTTCTGGGAAGGACATGGCTTTTGTAGTTCGGACTGGACTGTTCCCATGGGGCAACAGGGTCAGAGCTGATTTGCATATCGCCATTGTCTAACCCAGGGTGGTGTGGAGTGCAAAAAAACGATGGATTTGGGCCCAGATCTTTTGACTGGGGGAATGTGTGACATTGATCCACATTCGGTCCATCACTTGTTGTTTTTGCAATTGCCGCCCTAAGTGCGCTGGGGATGCCCAGACGTGGGTCCCAGGCACTCCACACCACTTGGAGTCAAGCTAGCCGGGCTGATGAGAGGTGTTACCTCGAAACCGGTCTGGTCCTCGGATGCTTGATTCCGTTCTGGGAAGGACATGGCTTTTGTAGTTCGGACTGGACTGTTCCCATGGAACAACAGGGTCAGAACTGATTTGCATATCGCCATTGTCTAACCCAGGGTGGTGTGGAGTGCAAAAAAATGATGGATTTGGGCCCAGATCTTTTGACTGGGGGAATGTGTGACATTGATCCACATTCGGTCCATCACTTGTTGTTTTTGCAATTGCCGCCCTAAGTGCGCTGGGGATGCCCAGACGTGGGTCCCAGGCACTCCACACCACTTGGAGTCAAGCTAGCCGGGCTGATGAGAGGTGTTACCTCGAAACCGGTCTGGTCCTCGGATGCTTGATTCCGTTCTGGGAAGGACATGGCTTTTGTAGTTCGGACTGGACTGTTCCCATGGGGCAACAGGGTCAGAGCTGATTTGCATATCGCCATTGTCTAACCCAGGGTGGTGTGGAGTGCAAAAAAACGATGGATTTGGGCCCAGATCTTTTGACTGGGGGAATGTGTGACATTGATCCACATTCGGTCCATCACTTGTTGTTTTTGCAATTGCCGCCCTAAGTGCGCTGGGGATGCCCAGACGTGGGTCCCAGGCACTCCACACCACTTGGAGTCAAGCTAGCCGGGCTGATGAGAGGTGTTACCTCGAAACCGGTCTGGTCCTCGGATGCTTGATTCCGTTCTGGGAAGGACATGGCTTTTGTAGTTCGGACTGGACTGTTCCCATGGGGCAACAGGGTCAGAGCTGATTTGCATATCGCCATTGTCTAACCCAGGGTGGTGTGGAGCGCAAAAAAACGATGGATTTGGGCCCAGATCTTTTGACTGGGGGAATGTGTGACATTGATCCACATTTGGTCCATCACTTGTTGTTTTTGCAATTGCCGCCCTAAGTGCGCTGGGGATGCCCAGACGTGGGTCCCAGGCACTCCACACCACTTGGAGTCAAGGTAGCCGGGCTGATGAGAGGTGTTACCTCGAAACCGGTCTGGTCCTCGGATGCTTGATTCCGTTCTGGGAAGGACATGGCTTTTGTAGTTCGGACTGGACTGTTCCCATGGGGCAACAGGGTCAGAGCTGATTTGCATATCGCCATTGTCTAACCCAGGGTGGTGTGGAGTGCAAAAAAACGATGGATTTGGGCCCAGATCTTTTGACTGGGAGAATGTGTGACATTGATCCACATTCGGTCCATCACTTGTTGTTTTTACAACTCAAACTGAGGAACATAGCACAGGTCCCCAGCCAACCCACATCCACATACCCAGATGTTTCTCAAACCATCACGCCCGAGTGCCACCAGCGACCCCAAGAACCTCCATTCGAGACAACCTAGACTTGATCCAGATATCCCCTCGCCCCACCAAATACCATCCTAGACCCTGACACAGCATAGGCCAAGCTACTTTGAGCCCACGGTGATAGTCTGCTCCAACCGTTTCTCCGCTCTGGCCGTTGAATCAGCTACCCCTGTTGACTTATCCACCCAGGGTCCAACGGAAGTCCCGGTTGATGCACAAGAGGAGGGCGTGGAGGTTCCAAGTGCTAGGACCTCGACTCTATCATCAACCATAAATTCCCTAACTATAGAGGTGAGGGAATTAAAATCTCTAGTTTCAGACCTAAGAGCATAGGTAGAAGCCCTAATGTCGCATCACTTGCCACAGAAACCACTAGCAGCCTCCCAGCCTCTTAACTTGTTCCCAAGAAGCCATAATCATGCAGGCAGAGTAGATCCAGCAAAAAATCATCTTACACACACTATTCCACTTCCTAAACCAATATTACCAAGCGAGAATGATGCATTATCAAAGAGCAGGAAGCAAACTAGTGTTGCGCCCGCACCCAACCGCACCCACCAAAACCCTGCTGCACCTCAGGCCCCTTCACAAAAAGCAGCAGTGCCCGGTCCACACTCTACAGGACGCACCTACCGCCCTTTGCCCACAAACCAGACAGTCCTTATGGTAAATGTGCCCAAGCCTATGGCCTACGAACATGGGGATTCTCTGATTAATAAAGTCATACACTGGATCCGACACGTCAGAAGATGTCGATCCATAATAAGAGAGGACATCGACAGGGCAACGAGGCACTCTTCACGAATCCAACTACTAGATACCATTGAACTCGAGCTGACCTCCCCACACTTGGCCGAAGGTCTACTGGCCTTGGAGCATAGGACCTGTCCCCCTGGCACCTCGGGTATCCAATTTAGATGTCCCCCACGGGCTCCTTGTGCAATGGCGAGGGATGTGGCTTCTGAGCTATCCAGAGGATCGACTCTGAGTGACAATAAATGACTGATAACAACTCCCCAAATACCAATCGTACACAGATATAATCCCAATCCAGATGCCATAAACACCGTCCTCACTGATCCCATTCCCTTACAGATGCATGTAATCAGGCAAGGCCAACCCAATTAGATTCTTCTCATCCACCGGTAAGGATCCCCGAGCCCACGCATACATCTGTAAGTTCCTCTCCAATTAGTCACTCACTAGAACCTAACCACACCCAGTCTGAACTACAGAATGAGCCAGGGTATCCTAAAGTGGACAGTCTAAATCTAAAGATCCTATCTTGGAACATAGCTGGCCTCTCCAAGAAACTATCCCTACCAGATTGGGACAGCTTTATTGAAGGATACAATATTTGTATCTTCCAAGAGACTTGGAGCATGATACCCCATCATAAAGTAGGCTTTGTGTCCGACCATGCCCCAGCAGTATTATCATCAACTGGGAAGGGGCGCCCGTCCGGTGGCCTGTTAATTTGGATCAGTACCTCCCTGGATTGTACACTGAAACAGATCCAATGTGATTCGCCTGATCCCTTAGGACTAACTATCAGGGATAATAAAGGAGGCAGAATGCTGGAGGTTTTTAATATCTATGTCCAAGGTACAAAGGGTGGAGTGCAATCACCTATAGTCGCTTCACTGGATGCCAAACTTTCCAACTATTCCCACGATGCGCACACCCTGTTAGCGGGAGACTTCAATTGCACTTTTGAGCCTCTCGCTGCCGAGGATGTGCTGGACACCGAAGAGGATGGCGTAAAGCGGGGTATCCCCCCGCTGAGCATCTCCCCTATAAAAAGGTGGACCCAACTGGCTGTCCAGCTGAACTCTCTAACTCCTGAACATGGGTTAAGGGCAACCAATGGCAGGTCACTGTCCGATCCGCTAGGGGCAAATACCTACAAAAGGGTGGGTTGCTCCTCGCGAATCAACTATATCCTACAAAATTACAAATTGTGCAGGTATCTGATAGATATGGTAGTAACATCAACTGTCGACAGTGACCATAATCCACTATGTCTAACCTTAAAATCTTTATGGCTGCCGAACCCCGGATCTAGAGAGATAGGTAATCAAATGTCAACAAGGGAAGTAACTCCCTCAAATTGTGGAAGATACCTGAAATGGCATAGAGTTGCTCTAAACGAAAAGAAAATGCACAGCATTAGAGGGACCGTGAACGAGGCTCTAGAAGAAATGGAAGAGGTCCTTGCAGATCCAGATGTTATAGCCAAGCTACCTAAAATCTATGAAAAAACCATTAGCACCCTGTCAGCCATGTTTTCATACAATCGCTGGAATTAGGCCGCAGAAGTCCACTGGTAATGACACGTGGTATATTAGCACGTGTAGACGCAAAAAATCCACTCTGGTCCTGGCCGTTAAAAGCAAATCACCACTTGCGATCCGGTTAACAAGAAAGGAGTACAATATGGCAACGTCTAATGCCAAGAAAGAGTGGGAAGAGCAGTATTGGCAAGGCCTGAAAGTAGCTAGTTTGGAGAGGGATGCCAGCCATATTTGGAACCTGATAAGAACCAAGACGCGACCTGACTGTAAAAATTGATACTTGTATAGCGCACTAGTCACCCTCAAGGGTCTCAAGGCGCTTGTACAAATACCACTGTGGAACCCATCCTGGCTTTCCCTGTGAGGCGTCCACTCCTGGGCACCCCCAAGGTGGAGGCCAGGCATCCTTAGGGTGGTGGGGGCCGTTGTGGAGATTAAGCAAGCTATTGCCCAGAGGGACTCCATGATTGGAATAGGCACCGAGGCAAGAATTATCAGGTCCATGGAATTTTTGAGCCCAAGACCAGCGGAGGCGGGGAATTGAACACTGGACCCGGGCTAGACCTCTGCATCAGGGTCTGCTGCTCTAATCATTGAGCCACACTTCTCCACACTGTGAATCAATCACTAACAATATCCCAAGCCGAATCTGGTAGGACCACTTCTTCAAACTCTATTATATTGCAGAGGACGTCCCCTGCGAAAGCTCTGCAATTGAGCCTAGAATAACTAATCTAATAGACATCCGTTCTCTGAATTGGAAGTGGCAACTGCCATTCGGCGCATTGTCCCAGCAAAGGCAGTGGGCCCAGATGGCATCCCTGGTGACCTCCTTCGAGTAGACCTCGCAAAAAGGGCAATATTTATTACCATCTTAATTAATTGCATTGACAGCAGCTCCATTATTCCTGATTCTTGGAAGGGAGCCGAGGTTGTGACCATTTTCAAAAAGGGGACCAGGAATGACCCCGCCCATTATCGCCCAATAAGTTTGATCGATTCAACCCAAAAGGTCATCTGGAGGGTGTTGTTGGAGAGGATTCTGGTATGGGCAGATGAGAACAGAGTCCTCTCCGACTACCAAGCAGGCTTTAGGGCCGGAACCGGGACAATCGAACAGGTGTTCAGGCTACTCCTCCTCCACTGGAAAGTGGTCCAGATGGGCAAGGGCAGTCTTTACCTCGCATTTATCGATCTAAAGACTGCCTTTGACCTAGTCCCCCGGGGGTGCCTATGGCAGGTGCTAGCTGAGCAAGGGGTCCCTAGATACATCCTGGACATGCTAGTTCGCCTCCATGAAGGCAAGTACATGCAAGTAAGATGGGGCTCTCAAGGGCAGAAAAGCGACAGAATACCAGTGAACAGGGGTGTCCGCCAGGGCTGTGTATTAGCTCCCACCCTATTCTCTTTGTACGTGAATGGAGTGGTCGAGCACGTACAGCGTGTACCATCAGACGCTCCAACCCTGGCGGGTGAAAAAAACCCAACTCTCCTGTTCGCTGACGACACCCTCCTCATCTCAAAGACCCTGAAGGGGCCTACAGAGCCTCTTGGACAGCTTCCAGTTATTTTGTAGTACCAGAGGGCTTGTCATCAACTCTGAGAAAACCAAATATCTTGTATTAAACCCTACGAGGAACCTCAGGACCCCGCTCGTACTAAATTCTGTCCCACTAAAGAGGGTCAATACATTTGACTACCTGGGTATTCGCATCTCCAATTCCATGCTCTGGAGCTCTCACATGCATAAAATGCTTCTAAACCATAAAAGGGTCATTGGGGCAATACTCAAAGAGCATCGCTCCTCAACAAGCAGACGTATTGTCCCCACTATTGCTATATACAAGGCCAGAGGAGTGAGCTCGGCCCTCTATGGTGCCGAACTCTGGGGTTTTATTAACCGGGACCAAATTGTGAGATCGGAAAATAAATTTTTAAAAGAGATAATGATGCTTCCCCAGAGGACCCAGACTAAGCCTCTACTCCAAGATCAAGGGTGCCACTCATTCAAAGACCTGGCAAGACTTCGCCCCCTCCTGCTGTGGGCCCGCCTGTGGTGGACACCAGAACTGGCCAAATATGCTGAGGGGCTAAGCGAAGTAATGAGTATGGACGGGTGGCACAAGATTAAATGGTTAAAAGATCTAAAAACACTCCTGTACGATCTTAACCTTAAAGAAGCATGGGCAAACAGAACTGCTCCACCAAAGGCAGACTTAAAGAAGGTGTATTGGTCCTGGATTAGCAACAAGGGTCTTCTTAATCCCAGAATAGGCAGGTTGTCTGAGGAGTTTATGCAGCACAAGCATCTTACCTGCTATGAACCATACCTAGACGTTAAACAAAAACCATATGACAGGGCTCTGTACTTTGAGTTTAGGGTAGGTTCACTCCTCACACGAGAACTGACTACGAAATGGAAGCCTCCTCACTAAACACCAGCAACCTGTCCGCACTGTGAGGCTTCCTCTGAGTCAATCGCGCAAGTCATGTTCGCCTGCCCAGCCTTCAAAGTTCCAAGGGAACGCTGCCTTAGACCGCTTTGTAGAGATCTGGGCACTCGCAGTCACTCTGACGCACTGCGCATCTTAACAACTGATGCACGGAATCTCTATGCTTGTGGGCTAGTCAAATTTTTGAGATGGGCATGGAATATTAGGTTAAGAACGCTGAATGCCAACCTGTAGATACCCTTCCTCTGATATATGTCTCACGTTTTTGTATGATGCTCTCCTTTTAATATGAGGATGATGAAGATGAAAATGTTGATTTTAAAAATCATTGTTCGCTTTTGATGAATTTGCTTACCCAATTGAAAAGTTTTGGACATAATCATTTATTACCTACTGGATTGTATTCCGAGTTTAATTCTATAGCTTTTTTTACTCTGTTCTACAGCTTTTAAGATATGTTTTTATCGAAATAAAGCTATATTGACTGACTGACTGACTGACATATTCCAAAGATGGTGAAAGAGTGGTAAAAAGACATACACAAATTCATTCACTCCCAGAATTATAAAAACCTAGCGGCTTATTTGAACAAGGATACCCAAGTCGCAAACGGCCCCCAGATCCTTTTCCCTTTAGCCCTTACCCTTTTGTCTTTCCGTTCATAAAGGGCTGTCTCTAGATTATAGATATGCAGAAACTACCAATTCCATTGTAGAAAAGACAGGGGCAGGGGTTGAAGCTACACAAAGCCTAAAATTCAACAAATAAATGCAAATTAGGCCTTACCCAACCCCGTTATCTGATTAACCTGTTCCCAATAACATAAGCTGAGGTGACAGGGATATGTTAACTTTAAGTACATTGCCCCGAAAACCTGCTATTTCCTGGCCAGTGGCAGCTGGTGACTTTTGAAAGGGGTGAGGTGTAAAACAATTGTCGTACTTTCACTGCGACAAGCGTAGCCTGAACCACCTAAAACCCAGAGAATTTTTTTTAAAAAGTGTAGGCAAATGGTGCAGAGTGTGACACTATCCCGGAAGTGTGCAGTCTGTGCTTAAAATAGTTAGTAAATTAGCAAGGATATAAGGTGCCCAGACTCGTGTCCGACGAGGGCTGAGCTCTGCAGGAGAAGGGGCTGTCGCTTTCACTTAGAGCAGAGGTCTTCAATCTGGGGGGCGCGACCCACAGGGGGGTCGTGGAGTCCTTTGAAGGGGGTCGCAGATTCTGTCCCTGGCTTGGGCTGATGAGGGTGCTCACGGCGAGGCCTAATTCACACCGAGGTGTGAAAAACATCGAAGCCTCATTAACAAGTAAAAGACTTGTCAAGTACTCGGGTGTGGCTGTGTGTGTCCCTGAAGCCGTTTGAGCTGGGGGAAGTGGGGGAGGGGGGCTGGGGGAGCAGGCTGTAGTGTAGCCTGCCCTTTGAGGTCAATGGATATTGCGCGCCTGGAGCTGTGGGTCCCGTGACACATCCCCCGGGAGGCACAGAGATGCCCTCCCATGATCGGGAAAGAAGGAAAAACACGCAGCGAGATACTGCCCCCCCCCTCCCCCATGAGAAAGGCACACAAAAGGTGGGTGAATGAATGATGGGTGGATGGATGGATGTAAGGATGAAGGATGGATGGATGTGTGAAAAGGTGGTTGGATGAATGATGAATGGGTGGATGAAAGGGTGGATGGATGAAAGGGTGGATGGATGAAAGGGTGGATGTATGAAAGGGTGGATGGAAGGAAGGATGAAAGGGTAGCTGGATGAAGGATGTATGGATGGATAAAAGGTTGCATGGATGAATGATGGATGGATGGATGGATGTGTGAAAAGATGGGTGGATGAATGATGGGTGAATGGATGGATGAAAGGGTGGATGGATGAACGATGGATGTATGGATGGATGGATAAAAGATTGCATGGATGAATGATGCATGGATGGATGTGTGAAAAGGTGGGGGATGAATGCTGGGTGGATGGATGGAAGGGTGGATGGGTAAAGGATGGATGCATGGATGGAAGGATGAAAGGGTGGATGGATGTATGGATGTAAGGATGAAAGGGTGGATGGGTGAAGAATAGATGGATGAAGGATAGATGTATGGATGTAAGGATGAAAGGGTGGACTGATGGATGGTGTATGGATGGATAAAAGGTTGCATGGATGAATGATGCATTGATGGATGTGTGAAAAGGTGGGAGGATGAATGATGGGTGGGTGGATGGATGAAAGGGTGGGTGGATGGATGTATGGATGAAAGGGTGGATGAATTAAGGATGCATGTATGGATGGGAGGATGAAAGGGTGGATGGATGTATGGATGGATAAAAGGTTGCATGGATGAATGATGGATGGATGTGTGAAAAGGTGGGTGGATGAATGATGGGTGGATGGATGGAAGGGTGGATGGGTAAAGGATGGATGTATGGATGGAAAGATGAAAGGGTGGATGGATGATGGATGGATGGATGGAAGGGTGGATGGGTAAAGGATGGATGTATGGTTGTAAGGATGAAAGGGTGGACGGATGAAGGATGGATGGATGAAAGGGTGGATGGATGGAAGGAAGGATGAAAGGGTGGACGGATGAAGGATGGATGGATGTATGGATGGATAAAAGGTTGCATGGATGAATGATGCATGGATGGATGTGTGAAAGTGTGGGTGGATGAATGATGGATGGATGTGATGAGGTCTAACAGGCGCATTTATGGTTGTCAAAAGATGATGATGAGGAGTACCAGTTTCTAGAAACTTTTGTCAGAAGGGGGTCCTTACCCCTAAAAAGATTTTACAAGGGGGTCTCAGCATCAAAAAGTTTGAAGACCTCTGACTTAGAGGGACCAGACTGCTTTAATTTGCAGCCGGGCCTTTGACCAAAAGTGACAGGGTAGAGATCCCAAGCTCTGGACTGGATAGCTTGGATAAGTGACGCAGATAGAGAAGGCAACACGGATACAGCAGCCCTCGGTATCCCGCGGAAGATAAATATGTTCAGCATGCCACGCATTAAGTCATCCTCGGCAGGGCGCAAACAAGAGTGAAACCATTTCTAACACTTCAGTAATTAGAAGAGGCACTATGAAGGCAGCTAGCTAAACGTGTGGATGTTTAATGCATTAAATATTATTTAAGCAGACACATGAAACAATCCGTTCTCATTGAATTATCCATCACAGTCGCATTGAAAAATGCCAGCCAAGCGCGGGAGTACAGTAAACATACCAACAGTCGAGGCCGGCATTACGGGCGGGTGGGGGTGGGGGTGGTGGAAATGGGATTGCGGGGATTGCGGAGGGGATGGGGGAGGCGGGAGGGGTTTAAGGGAAAAAATATATAAAAGTAAAACTTACTGTCCCGCTTAAGTCCGAGACTCCCGACTCCCGACTCCCGCCGTCCTGAGTTTTGGATTCCTGGCTGCAGCACTCGTCATCAGGCAGCCTCCCTCTCCTCCACCAATCACAACGCTGCATTGGCAGCGTTGGCAGCGTTGTGATTGGTGAGGCTGTGCCCCACCAGGGTTATTTTCTCTATGTATGCTGCAGCATACATAGAGAACAGGAAGAGTGGGCGGTGTTACTCGAGGGCAGGGGGGAGTGACTTGTCCACTGTTGTTCATACTGACTGCTTAGGCGGCCTCAGGCTGCCCAAGCAGTCAGTATGAAGAACAGTGGGCAAGCCACTCACCCGTGCCCTCGAGCAGAACTCCACCCTTAACCAACTACTTCTGCTTTCTCGCCGTGCGAGAAGGCAGAAACAAATGGTAGTTCTTACCATTTATGTTTCTGCCTTCTCTCACGGTGAGAAAGCAGGGGGGTGGTGCCCAAACGCCCTTAAAGAGGAGCCGCCACTGTTCCTGGCCCATTGATTCTAGGTTAGGCCAGGAGGAAAACATGTGGACCAGATCTGCACCGGATGCCTGGCATCTAAAACAACAGGTCCCCACATCACCACCCAATTCGGCAATTTGTGCTGGTGTTATATACAGGTCAAAAAGTGTTTTATAATGTTGTACTTGTAAATTAGCTGAACACAAAACTGACCACCCCCAACCCAAGTGATTTCAGAAAGCCAGAGTCAGACAACTCAAGCCTTCCCTGCCACTTCACTTCATGTTTGTCCAGGTCGTCCAGGACCCCCTCTAGCAAACAGCCAAATAATTGTGAGATGGATGGGATTGTACCATTTGTTAATATTTAAATTAGGGGAATTTGCTTAAATCCTGCCGCGCCACCCGCCTCCCTCAAAAGAAAATCGCTCAGCTATAGATATTTAAACAAATCCCGGGGTCAATGTTGAATGTACCCCCTGGCCACTTCAAAGGATGTGATATGATCCCTAGCCGAGAGATCTCCGATCCTAACGAAACCCCCTCTTTCCCACCTAGCTAAACAGTCATCCTGACAGATCCTAGGGAACTGATTGTTCCTGAGCAGAGGAGTGTACCTGCAGTATCTACCCACCCCCAGATTTTTACAAACACATGCCCAGTTCCGAAAGGCAGTGATCAGGGTCTTAAACCAAGTTCTTTCGAAGTAACTCAGCTCATATTCTTTTAGCAAACAGCTGCCCCAATCAGAAATTCGAAAATTGAAGGGATATACCCTGGCGTGTCTCCCTCCCCAGCCATGTTGTTAAATAAAGGACCATAATATTGATGCGCTGCCACTAAGTAGTATAATTTGAAATTGGGGCGTCTCCAACTCCCCTTTCTCTCGGAAGGCACAAAAAATGCATTAGCACTTCTAGTCCTCCCATAAGACCAGATACATCTAGCCACCAACTTATCCATTAGTTTAAACCAGTCAT
Organism: Lissotriton vulgaris; assembly: GCF_964263255.1. Lineage (NCBI taxonomy): Eukaryota > Metazoa > Chordata > Amphibia > Caudata > Salamandridae > Lissotriton > Lissotriton vulgaris. The sequence continues at coordinate 151,857,478 of NC_141696.1, read as the reverse complement.
TATGACTATAGTATCTACCCTTGCTGTGATTTTGCTCCCAATATATTGCTTCGTAGACAATCCTGCTATCGGGAGCTGAAGTAAATGTGTTTATCAGGACCTGAGTTTTAGCCCTGTTCAACAAGAACACTGATTAATTCCCAAATTCGTCAGCTATCATTTCCACAAATTGCTGAGTACTGTCAGGATCAGCTATAATTAATACCACATCGTCAGCATAGGCCAGCATCTTAATGTCCCAGCCCTGGAGGCTGACAGGGAGGATGTCCGGGGAGGCTTCAAACCGTCTAAGAAAGGGATCTATGTGCAGTGCAAATAATAAAGGGGAGGAGGTACAGCCCTTTCTCGTTCCCCTTTCGATTGAGAAAGGCTCCAACTCACCCTCCATGATTTGCAGACGAGCAGTGGGGTTAAGTTACATTACCTGTGTTGCCTTAATGAAGGATGTCCCAAAACCATTACCTTCCATAATCGTCCAGAGATAGTCCCATGAAACCCTGTTGAAAGCCTTCTCAGCATCATGAAAGGCGGCCCCATCGGCTTCTCAAGGACCTCAGTGGTATCAAATACCGTGATTACTCGCTGCACATGATCTCCAGGTCCCCTCCCCTGGATGAAGTCAAGCAGCTGAGGTGGGACAAGACGCTGTATTACATTGCGTGAGCAACTCACAAAGATCTGTGAATATAGCTTTACATCGCTGTTTAAAAGAGTAATTGGCCTATAAGAGCCCAGGGCTGTAGGATCCTTGCCTTTCTTTAAAAAAATAACAACATTAGCCCTGCCCCAGGAGCCTAGCGGTTGTGCCCCCTTTCTTATTTCATTAAATATTCCCAGCATTTCCTTATGGGTTTCTTTATAAAAAAAAAACTCATAGAGCTCTAAAGGAATAGTATCTGTTCATGAAGAATTGAATAAGAGAAATTATAAGATGTGTCCATTCACCCTTTTGTTTAAAACAGTGCTTCTTTAAATATATGTATGCAAGGGATCGAGTAGACCTTGGGAAATCAATCAATCAATCACCAAAATGTGTATAGCGAGCTACTCACCCGTGAGGGTCTCAAGGCGCTGAGGGGGGGGGGGGGTCGCTACTGCTCGAACAGCCAGGTCTTGAGTTGTTTCCTGAAGGAGAGATGGTCCTGAGTCAGCCGTAGGTGAGTGGGGAGGGAGTTCCATGTCTTGGCTGCCAGGTAGGAGAAGGATCTTCCTCCAACTGTGGATTTCCAAAATCGTGGGACGGAGGCGAGGGTGAGGCTGGCGCCTCGGAGCTGGCGGGTGGGTGTGTAGAATGTGAGGCGGCTGTTGAGGTACTTCGGGCCCATGTCGTGGAGAGCCTTGTGTGCGTGGGTGAGGAGCCTGAACGTGATCCTCTTGTTGACGGGGAGCCAGTGAGGACTATATTACAGAACATAACCCACTTCTAATAAAGCTGTATATGTAAGAAATCCCTCCTTGCCTGATTGTATTTCCAAACTTTGCCGTTTTTGGCGATTTTGTTAGTTCACTATAATATGATTTGGAGATATAGATTATTAGTGGGCAACACATTATCAGTTCACTGTACAAGTAATGGGTCACCCCTTTCAAGTGATGTGTAGATGGGCAGAATAACTTGTTTTCTTCTTAGCCATCTATATGTTGCATGAAGTTTGCACCACCTAAGCAGCTGAATTACTCCCAAAAATAAATGCAATGCATTTTATAATTTCTGGGCTGGTGGCAGCCACTTTTAAGAAGTGTATAGAATTCGAGCTGAAGTTCTAAAATCTAAAGTCAGAATTTGATTATAGTTTTTAAATCAAATCAAAACTACTTTGAAGTTAAAATGTAATTCTTTTATTCAGCCAGTGAGTGGTGAGGGGCTTAACTATATATCTTTGATGGTGAAAAAACAATTGATCAATGCAGATGAACTCATCAAGGAATCAGCTGCTTTTCCTGGCTTGAAAAATGATGTCTGAAGACTAATAAAGAGAGTAGCTGTAAGATGTTCTTGGGCTATGCCAGAATCCTGGCAGTGTTACTCACACTCTCCCTGTGTCCTCTGGGACAGTTTGCTGGCCAGCTGACTCCATGAGCCGACTAGTTGCCTTCCCAAGAGTGGAAACTTTTCAAGCCTTTGTATTGGTTTATGGTTTTTAGCAATATGTTGTAGTGGAATACAGGCCGGATTCTTAGATAATACAGCCACTGCGATTTACCACAAAGTAAACCAAATCTCACAGACACTCGCTAACATCTCTTAAACACCATAGTTAAATAGGGGCATGTCTGGGGTTGGCTGTGGTTCCTTTCAAAGGATCCATTTCTATAAAAGAAGGATGGGTTCATTACTGTAGCATAGACACCCCACATATGAGGGAGGATATGATATAGCAATTTGAAGTGATTTGTCCCTTTTTTTGGTTGGTCCAAAATTAGAAATGGTTGTCCCCTGTCAGTAATCACATTGGGCACAAAACATCTTTATACACACACTGCCCAGGATCATCAGTGTAGGATACCTTTTTGACTTAGTTTTTTTCTGACCATTATGTTCATATCCCTCTCCTTACCTATCTCTATTCTGTACCACACTACAAGACTGGCAGAAAGAGAAAAGGGAAGATACTTGAAGTATTAACAAAAGAAATACAAGAAAAGCTGACAATACCTTTGTCAAAATCCCAGCCTGGCTGAGGACTTAGTACCAAACAGTACCAAACAGTAAAGAAGATAGCCTCCTATTTGACTGCCAGGGCCAGAGCTCATCTACTGTGGTCTCTGCTGATCTGAGTTTCCGGCTACTAAGCGTGAAGGTGCTTTGAAACTGAAAAGTCTTGGGTACTAAATGAGTCAGCTGTCCAATATAAGGGGGTCTTGTTGCTTGCCTTGGTGGAAGGATGGAGGACTTGGGGATGAGTTATCCCGCTTTTTAGAACTGCAGAGGGTCTGTGGTTATATGGGTGCATCTATCAGAGCCAATTTTGATGGATATACACTTCAATAATTCATGGTTGCTACACTATTGTTATCAAAGGTGTTATTTCAGAATGTCATTTGGGATGTCATCAATACCGTCATTGAACATGTCATAAGTGATGTTATATATGAGAGTACAAGCAGTGCATGGCAAGGGCACCAGTTATAGTTACTTTAGGGCATAAGCTGATGTAAATTGTAATAACTATTTTTGGTGAATATCAGTGGTTTTGGTAGTTTAAAACATTATGTTTTAACTGTAATTTTTACCTAACTATAATGCCCCTTTTACCTTTAGTTTTTCGAGTGAATTTCCAAAGTTTTTTAAATGTAAAGCATCATATTATGACAATAAGACCAACTCCCTGAGTCCTAACAGGGCGGACACAACTTTACCTCCTGGTTGTGGCTAGCTAATCACAATACATGGTTGTTAGAAATGGGATTTCGGGTTGGCTAGGGTTTGCACCAAAGCCAGGCAGAAAACCACCACTCTAGCCAGGATAAGGGAGTTACACTCCTAAAATAACTCCTGCTCACCCCCTGGGTAGCTTGGCACGAACCGTCAGGCTTATCTTTTAGGCAGTGTGTAAGGCATTTGCACAGAACCAACAGTAACACAATGCCAGCACTACAAAAGGACACCACACCAGTTTAGAAAAATATCCAATATTTTTATATACTTAAAACAAGACCAAATATGATAAAAATTCACAATACAGTACTTTGAAAATGGTTGCTTCACCAGATGTCTTTAAAGGGTAAAAATACGTTGAAAACATAGTTCGTACCAGTCCGTAGCTCGGTCCAAACCTACTGCGATGCTTAAATCAACAGAGTCTCTCAGTTCCAGCTGATTGCATCGGTACGGGCTAGCAACAGCGGGACAGACTTGTTAACAGTACCATTCTTAGTGCGGCTCACACGGAGGTGCGAGTCGGTCTTTGCATCCCTCGCGGTTGTGATGCAAAGTGGAAGCAGTGCACGGTGCGTTGTCCCTTGATGCGGTGCGAGCAGCAGCTCGGTGACGATCATCCAGAGGGCATCGGTGAGACCAAGGCTTATGGTGCAGGGCAAGAGGGTGCCCGATGCAGTGCTGGCAGGTTGCGGGGCAGGTGACAGAGCCGGACGTGGCATCCGTCACGGTTATGGTACAAAGTGGAAGCGGTGCACGGTGCGATGTCCCTCAATGTGGTGCGAGCAGCGGCTCGGTGACGATCTTCCAGACAGTGTAAGTGAGACCAAGGCGGGCGGTGCATGGCGAGACGGTGCTCCATGAGGTGCTGGCAAGTTGCAATGCAGAGGTAGAGCCTATTGGCAGGAATCAGTGCTGGCCGAGCCGGACAGCTGTGCGTGGCGAGGCGGTCACAGGTGTCGAGCCAGCGGCAACTGTGTTGGTGAGACCAGGCCAGCGAAGTTAAGCGAGGCGGTGCTGGTTGCGGTGCCTCTCGATGCGGTGCAGGCAGCGGCTTGGTGACGGTTGTGCAGATGGCGTTGGTGAAACCAAGGCGTGCGGTGCAGGGCGAGACGGTGCGGCCTGCGGTGCCTTCAGGACACAAGGCCAGCAACGGAGTCGACTGCGGTTCCCTCTTCTCTGTGACAACTGAAACAGTGGTTCCAGGAGCGGTACCCAGAGGTTGATGAAGTCTTTGCAGTCCCTGAGACTTCTTAACAGGAGGCCAGCTCGGTTTCAGGCCCTTGGAGATACTCGGCACAAGTAGAGAAAGTTCAGTCCAGTCCTTTCACTGCCCAACCAGAGGCAGCAGCTGTAGGCCAATCCAACAAAGCAACAAAACAGCAGAGGGGCAGTACTCCTCCTGACAGCTCTTCTTCTTGGCAGGTTCCTTGATTCCAGCGAGTTCTCTGAAGTCTTTTCTATCCCTGAGACTTCCAACAGGAGGCAAGCTCTACTTCAAGCCATTGGAGAGAATTCTAACAGCAGGATGAAGAAAGCACAGTCCAGTCCTTTCCCTGCTTAAGACAGAAGCAACCACTGCAGGCCAACCCCTCAGCACGCAGCATAGGGGCAGCACTCTACCTCCAGCGTTCCCGGTCCTTTTCCTGGCAGGTTCCTTACTTCAGAAGTAATCTAAAGCTCTGGGGTCTGGGCCACAATATTTATACCAGCAAATCCTTTGTCCTCTCAAGGCAGAGGGTCCTGTACCTAGTTCAAACAAGTTCTGGGTGCATTCTGCCAGTGTGCACCTTCTTCCTTTGTCAATGTAGGCCAGGGTCATTAGACGCACCACAGGAGGTGGAGTCAGCATTGTGGAAGGCGAGCCCAGCCCTATTCAGACCCAGGTGCGACTCCTCCCTCTCACCTATGTGTAGATATTCCTATTCAGCCCTGCTGACTCACCCTGTCTCCTGGAGTCTCCCCCAGCCCCTGTCACTCACAAACCAGACAGCTAATACACAAGCTAGCAGAGGCAGGCTGGATGGTTAGGTCAGAAAATACCCACTTTCTAAAAGTGGTATTTTCAAACACAGAATGTTAAAACCAACTTCACTAAAATATGTATTTTATCATTCTGAGTTCAGGCATACTAAACTCGAATGTCTACCATTTTTCCTGAGTCAGTTAGGATTATAGAATGTAATAATCATACCGCCCATTCTGGCCTATGGGGAACAGGTAGCCTTGCAATAGTGAAAAACGAAGTAGGCTGATTCACTATCAGGACATGCCACACACACCAGTGCATGTCCTAACTTGCAATGCACCCTGCCCATGAGGGTACCTTGGGCCTACCTTAGGGGCGACTCACATGTAGAAAAGGGAAGGTTTGGGACTTGCAAGTGTGTGCACTTGCCAAGTCGACATGGCAGCCCCAGGCTGCGCACAGGCTCTGCAATGGCAGGCCAGGGTTACCCTTTTATGGGTTGTTTGCATGGGTGGCACAATTCAGTGCTGCAGACCCCCAACAGCATTTGAGTTATAGGCCCGGCACCCGCAACGCACTTTACTAGGGACTGACACATAAATCAAATAGGCCAATCAGGGAAACACCAATCAAAACACAGTTTATACAGAGAGCATATGCACTTTAGCACTGATTAGCAGTGGTACAGTGCCCAGAGTCCTAAAACCAACACACACTGGTCAGGGAAAAATAGGAGGAAAAAGCTAAAAGTTTGGGGATAACCCTGCAAAAAGGGCAATTTCCAACAACGGTTGACTTGGTGGATTCACCGCTGTTAATCGTGGTCAGTCAACCACAAAGCAGAAGGATCTGCAGATCCTCATCGGTGGATCCACAGCAAGTACTGAACTGATTTATACAAAAAAACACTTTATCAAGACTTAGCTTTCTGCCAAATTTAGTGCAATTTCTTTAGCCTTTTCTGTGATATTGCTGCTCAATTTTCTTATGAAATATTGTGCCCCTCCTTTTTCTCTCGGCCCCCACTTAACATATCACCCTGAAACTTTCCGGGAAGAAGCTGAGGTAGATGAGACTTTTAAAACAAAGTTTTGTGCAGAATTGACAAAGGCACCGAAGTTATGACTAGATCAAAAATCCATTCCCAATGGAAACGTGATTCTAACTATAACTACCCAGTGGCGACCAACAAGTATGCTGCGCCTAATTGCAGTGTGATGGAGGAGAAGGTGTGAGAGGCAAGCAAAGGAAGAAGAAAAGGGGAAAAGGAATGTGAAAGAGGTAGGGATCTACCTGGTCTGCTTTATATGAAATCCAATTTGCAGGACGGGGGTCTAAAACATATAGGCTGCTACACATCACCCACCTAGCTAGAGCGGCCGGAGGATAATTAGTGTATGTGCACCAAAAAAAGGATAGTCAGAGAAGGATTAGGAATCAGTATGGCAACATGCACGGTAGAAATGCTGTCAAATGGATAACATTGATGACAAAGATTAACCCCTTCCATGCTCATGACGAGCTCAGCTCATCATGCAGTACACTGCTTGTGTGCTCATGACGAGCTGAGCTCATCATGAACCATGGTATTCAAAGACTCCTCAGCACAGAGGGAGAATTGCTGTAGCATTGATGTGGTTAAAGAAAAGAGGTTAATTGCATGAGTAGAACCAGGGCAACTTTTTAAAAGCAGACATACTGCTCTACACTTCACGAGTGAGGTAAGAACTGGAAAGTAATCAAGGTTGACAACTTGATTGCAAACTACAAATATATAAAGGCCCAGATGTAACCCATTTCAGCTAGAACTAAGCTGCCAAAATTTCGAGCCGGGGCTCCCGCCCCATTCCCCGATCATAAGTAAGTAAGTAAGTAAATGTTATTATATCCTTAGGGCCACATGTAGGTAAATCCCAAATACCGAATCTTAAATACCGATTATTACCGAATTTTTCCGAATCGGTAATAAGAATTCGGTATTTGGGATGTAGGTAAAAATTCGGTAACTTTTACCAATTCGGTAATATTCGGAATTACAGAATCGGTATTTACCGATTTGGTAATTCCCATTCATTCCTACTGATTACTATTACTGATTCACCAGTTTATGTAAATGTGTCCTACACCTGATCAAGGTCCGAGTTATGAATGCCTGTGAGTAAGTCAGTTAAACATAAAAGCTTTATGAAAGGGGATCACAATGCTGAAACCCCACACTGTGTCTACATTGACAGTATTAATTTACAAGAATAAAGGCCAGGGATTTATTATCACAGTTATGGTGGTGTACAGACAAATCAACCATAATGTTCATCACCCTCGGTTTCTTCTAGAGAATTTACTTTAAGTTCTTCAATATTTAAGGATGGCACCCATGGCCATCCTGCGAAACTGTGTCTCTTTTTCCTAGGAGACTTCAGCAGGGGCCTCACCTCATGATCTAAACTTGCAGGTGTCACTGTAGCCCCTTTCAACATTGATCTGTTTGCCCCATAGCTATGCAGTACTGCAAGGGATGCTGAAAATGAAGGTTAAGAAGGTACCAACACTCTGTGGGCTCATCTCTTACTTTCCCATCCCAGGGGTTGGTACATGTCCAGGGCAGGGGCACAGAGGCTGAGTTGCCTTTTGATTATGCCTTGTGGCTATTGCATTCAAACCAGTAATCTGTGGTTTGATTCATGGTCAAAGGCATGAATCCTGATAGCTTGAATGAATGAATGAGCGGATTTAGTATAGCGCATAGCTACTCAAAATAGAGTGTCCTGGCGCTGAAAAAACAGACAGTTGGCAGGTCAGTCAAACAAGAGTTAGTTCTTAAAAAGCCATGTTTTAGGATGTTTCCTAAAGGTTCGCTCTGCTTTTAGTCCTTGTGAGGTCAATAAATAGAGTACCGGTGATTTGGAAAACAACAAACTTTGGCTATCTGTCGATAGTGCCAAGATACCTCCTTGTTGGGGAATGGTGCTCCACAAATATGCCCCCATGTTATAAGTGTGAGGGCTGGCTCCCTGTGGTGCTTGTAACATTTGAAAGTGGTGGAGCGAGTGAAGTGCCCGCCCTCGCTTTCCGTTCAGGCCCTGGAGTCTTGTGCCTGCTCGCCACCCAGCTGTTTCACACATCTCGGGTTGGAGAGCTTCAAAGTGCGCATGTCAGGCTGCCTGTCACATGACAGCCGGCCAAACTGACATGCTCACTTTGGCGAGTCTGGCCACTAATTCAGTCCTCCATGCTGCCAATCACCAGCAGAAGACACGCCCCTTGTTTCACTCGGCTCGAGCAGGCTGCGGCTGCGCAGGGGAGGCGGGCGGCGCTCTTCCGCCCTAATGAAGAAACCGCTGCTTCTGGCTCCCATTTGCTTAGATCTCTGTTCCTTCTGGACACAGAGCCTGGATTGGCTACACAGTCATAGATGTAAAAACCCTATAGTTTCGAGTTGCTTTTGAGGCTGGATAGGGTGAAAAACCCAACCAGCCCTGAAAGCATTATATTGCCTATGCAACAACATCCTATATGTTGAAACAGTTACGGCTCTTAAGCTGCATATAGTCTCTATAGGAAAGTTTTATCTGGAGTGTACCTTGACTTTTCTTTTCTTCATTGTCTATGAGTTTCCAACCATTAGACTGGGGATGAGACCAAGACGGCATTACGGTTTTGTTCCTTAAAACGACTGCTCCATTTCAGTGGCTTTTATTTGTATTACTTTATGCACACAAGAACACCATGCACAACTGTACATGTTGTTATCTAATAGTGAAGCAGATAGCATGAAATGAAAAATCCACAGAAGAGCTTATTACAACCCTGTCAAGCACTCCAAGAACTCTAGTACTTCTATGACAGAGTATCGATCACAAAAATATTGCAAAACAAAAATGTTGCAGAAAAAAAATGGGATAAAAAATATCCTCCTCCTCCATCACACTGCTAAGCGTTGTACCCCAAGATAAGATAAGAGCATATATTTGGCCATTTGTGCATGACACCAAGATGCTTCCCAACAATCACTGCAAAAACAACACTCTGCCAACCACACTCTCCTCCAAGGTGTAGCGTGCTTCCCCTGATAATGCTCTTCGGCGTTAGCGGCACACTTTTGTCGTATGAAGCGCTGTATAAATACTACAATATAATACAATTCAATAAAAGACAGAAAGTCATGTGCCCAGCAAATTATTGGGAAAGAACAGCTATGCCTTGCAGTTCATATAGCGAGCTTCACATTTGCAAAACAAACAGCTATACAAGGGACAGGGTTGCGCGATAAAGACAGTCGGTCAGGCACACAGATGGTGTTGTTACCATTGAGCGTCATGAGGCTGAGTCCCGTGGACATCAATACGTAGTTGCTCAGGGACGAGACTCCCACATACTTTGGGGCCTGGGTACTCGCAAACATTTTTCCCGTGCCGAAACGTTTGGTCTTTGATGTGACCGAGAGTGCACTGATGCCAGCAGGGTGGTGGTGGTGGGTGGGGAGCATAAAGTGGGTCTAGGGGAAGCAAAGCATGTACATCTAGTGGCTGAACTAAATTGCACTATGTCAGGGCACAAGTCCTAAAAAAAGAAGTGGGGGGACGCTGACGTCACAACAGAAAGTGACGTCACGAAAGGTGGCTCGCACCATCAGACTCATTGCCTCCCCTCGCTCACCCCTTGGATGTGATTGCATCAGAGAAGCCAGAGCGTGAGCAGCGTTCTGAATGAGCACCGATCTCGCCCCAGAGAGGTCAATGAGTGAATGTGTGGCTCCATTTGCTCCAGTTATTGAGCTCCTGTGAAATAAGTGGGGGGATGCCGTCCACCCGCGTGGTCCCCGGACTCGAGCCCTGCACTATGTGGAACCAAAAAACCTGGGATGAATCCCTGCTTCCCCACTTGACAGAATTGTCTGATCCTGTGCAATAGTTTTTTTTCAATTTCACTCTATTTTCTTCATCATCACATATAGAAGGACCTTGAAATACATGACTCCTGGATGTGTGCTATACAAAACCTTCTCCTGTGTTTGGATTTATTCACTATTGGCATTGTTGTTAGAGGGGGGGGGCAAGAATGTTTCTAAATTCATATTTTAAAACTATCACTTTTAAAAAAAATACTTCAGAATGCACTCCTGTAATCTCATTTACTGAGGTGAAATGGTTCTGCTTTTATATTGAAAGACACTTTATGAAAGAGACACTTTTTAAAGAGACTACATAATTTTTACACACTTGTCTTTAAAAATGAAGGTGTTCCTAAATGGAAGGGGTGCAGTACACCCTGGTTAATTCTTTTCTTTAAGTGCAATTAACCTTTAAATAAATGCTTGCTGTTTATTTAACATATTTGTTAATGTTAGTGCTGAATCGAGTAAACAGCAGCCGAGTGCAGGCGCTGCTCAGGCGGCCTCATGTAAAGGTCAGGAGGTTTGCATGCGACACGCGGACCGTGATTTGAGTATTACTGCTTAGAGGGATGGCGCCACAGGACATGCGGGCTTAGGGACCCAGGACTTCGGTGCTTTCTGGTACTGCGAGGGTTATTCCTCATGATATTAAAGGGCAGACTGGCGTAGAATACAAATCGTCTCCTTCCTGAAGTTCTCCCTCTGCAGGCTAGTTTGTTTTTAGCCAACGTGACGACTGGTGGTTGCCATGGCAGCCAGAAACCTTCTCGGACGGAAGCAGAGCATCTGGGCGCCAATCGTTGAAGCAAAGCTGCCTGTCTAAAGCCAGTAGTTTTCATGTCACCTAAAAGATGGGCAGCTCCGAAGCACTGGATTTTATCTTTTGCTTCTAGCGCTGCCTTTTCCATTTGAAAACTTGTTTTTAGGTCTGGCTTTACAGTGCAGCTGTCTGCAAGACATATTGTTACCAATTTGTACAAATATACATAGAGTGGTCTTTGACTACACTGGCTGCTTGATCATAATTCTGTCTCCCATAAAATGCCTGAATGCACAGGAGACTATTTACATCTAAAAAAACATGCTAAATCATCACACATTCAATTTATTACAAGTGCTTAATTTGTGCTGCTGTTTGCCGAGGCACTTGTTTCTAAACACCAACACTTATTTATGACAGTCCGCCATGTGGTGGCGTGGTCTAATTCGGAGCAGACCTCAAATAAAACAAGCATTTACAATGCAATGGTCTCGGCATTATTAAAGGTAGAGCTATTGGCATTGCTCATGACATTTTTTTTCTTTTTTTTTTTAAACATAAATAAATGGTATTGTCTTTTACAATGGCAATAGGTGAGCATTAGAGAGTAGTAGAGAGTATTCACAGAGCCACCCACACTCACAGAGCTACACACACACACACACACAGAGCCACCCACACACACGCAGCCACCCACACACACGCAGCCACCCACACACAACCACCCACACAGAGAGCCACCCACACACATAGAGCCACCCACACAGAGCCGCCCAGACACAGCCACCCACACACAGCCACACACACACCCACCCACACACACAGCCACCCACACACACAGCCACCCACACAGAGCCACCCACCCACACACAGAGCCACCCACCCACCCACAAACAGATCCACCCACCCACAAACAGATCCACCCACCCACACACAGATCCACCCACCCACACACAGAGCCACCCACCCACACACAGAGCCACCCACCCACACACAGAGCCACCCACCCACACACAGAGCCACCCACCCAAAAACAGAGCCACCCACACACACACAGCCACCCACACACACACACAGCCACCCACACATACACAGAGCCACACACACACACTTAAACACCTCTAGCTAACACAAAGCCTTTCCACTTAGCATACATTTGCACGGACAGTGCACAGCCACAAACTGTCTCATCCTGCAGTAGATCAATGATACATGCCGCATCTGGAGCACCTTTCCATTCAACATGCAGGCACGCAGAATGCAACTGGGGAATTTCAAGTGCAGCAAAGCATTGTACTGTACAGTACTAACGTATCGTCCATGTTGAGTACTAAAACATACACATTCCAGCCATCATCTGGCTACTGTATGCTCCACCAGTGCCCCCTGCTGTAGAATTCAGAACACTGTCCCCAATGAATAGCGTGCACTGCACTAGAGACGAACCCATAGTTACAAGTGTTCACTATTCCGCACAAGCTTTCTTCTGTCAGGTGAGCCCTGACCCCTCTCCCTCCCCCCCCCCCACCATACACACATACCCGTCGTGCAGGCACCAACAACAGCATGTCAGTGATGTGCGTGCAGAGCGTCAGAAGCAGTAAGAAAACACCAGTGACAGGAGTGCACTGCATAAGAGACAACCTCCGTTACCAGTTCACAGCACCAGCACATCAGTGACAGGAGAGCACTGCAATATAAGCAGCACCCAGCTTACAGGCGTGCACGGGACACCGCACTAGAAATAATCCCCCCTCCCCCAGTGTCAGTCGTGATCTGCACCAGAGGCAAGCCTCGAGCACGGGCATGCACTGCACGATAAAAGATCATCATTGGCAGTCGAACACTATATCCGAGATAATCGACCCCGCCCCCAGTGGTTGTCCTGCACAGCGCCAGAGACAGCACCTCACTGTATCACAGCCAAATCAACTCTTGCCTCAAGTGACTGAAGTGCACTGCACTATAGATACCCCCACAGTCATAGGATTGCACTCTACCATACAAGCCTCCCCGTGTCAGGCGAGCCCTGGATCAGCGACAACAGAAGCAAAAGGGCAGTGACAGACGTTCAGAGCCCCCAGTGGTTGTCGTGCACTCACCAGACAAAGAACCTCAGTGACTGCACTGCACAGCGCCAAGAAGCCCTTAAACCGAATCCCAGGCAGGGCAGCACAGAGGCACAAAAACGGAATCACGGACAAGGGAGCACAGAGGCACAAAAACGGGATCACGGACAGGGGAGCACAGAGGCACAAAAACGGCATCACGGACAGGGGAGCACAGAGGCACAAAAACGGGATCACGGACAGGGGAGCACAGAGGCACAAAAACCGGGAGGATCCAGCGTCTCCGGTGCGTGCTGATGACGGAACCGGGAATCCAGCGCTAGCTGAGACAGATAGAGCGTCCTCCGCTCAAATGCTGACCGCGGTGTATGCCCTACGCTGGAGCCCCGTTTCTTATGACTTTAGAAGATAAACCAGGCAGGGAAAGAACAGAAGGAACGAGCCGTGTGCACGTGCGCACCTAGCTCAGGTTTCGTCAAAATCCTGCGACAATGCGTGCGTGGTGCAAGTGCTGTGACAGTGTTTGAATTGAAACAGTAAAGGATCGAGGTCTCGAGATGACTAGATTGTGTCGCCATGTTTGGTGAGGCAAGTGCGCATACCATTTCCAACTAAATTGGGTTTTCTGTTAAGCCGTGGCAGGGCCGTTGTCTACAATTTGAACAGGTTAAAGTTGTGCAATACCAGTGCTGGCATAGTATACTGGGCAGCAGGTAACCGTTACACCTCCGAAAGGTATTCACAGAGGTTGACGGCTGTGCCTGGCTTTTAAGAGCCTGCTTCTCTCCGTCACATGACACTGACCAACTCGAGATGAAGCTATAACAAGCATTATCATAACTCGTACCATGATGCGGGTATCTGCTCTGAAATGCACACACGAGCGGGAGGGGGGCGGGAAACACACACACGGACAGCAAAAATACACGGAGAGCGGGAGGGGGGGCGGGAAACAAACAGGGGGCGGGAAACACACACGGACAGCGAAAATACACGGCGAGCGGGAGGGGGGCGGCAAACAGACGCTCTGAAATGCACACACGAGCGGGAGGGGGCGGGAAACACACACACGGGGGGGAAGAAGGCACGGAGGGAAACAGCCACGATCTTACCTTCACTGCGAAGGATCGAAAATGGCGGACACAAGCTCCGAGATTTTTTCCGATTTGGGGGCGTGGTTTTGATGTTCTGAGTGACGGACAACGTCACTGTCTAAAGAACATCAAAAATTACGCCCCCAAATCCGAAAAGGACGGAGCTTGTTTGGAGTGACGCATCTCTCCTCCAATGGCTGGCCTCCGTTTAGGAAGTCAGCCAATGAAGGAGAGATGGGGCACGGAGGCTGGACCTTCGCCGCTACTCAGACTCATTAAATCTCCGGCCTAAGACTGCGCAAGCGCAGCCTTTTAGGCCTTCGACCTAAAAAGGTGCTAAAATATTTTGAGTAAATAATAAAGCTGCAGGGAGGAAGCTAGTCCTACAGCGTGAGGGGCCCTGTGAATACCTTGGGCCCTGGCACTTCTAATTTTACAAATTAAGCACTGTTTATATTCTTATACATTTGTTATATTCTGAAAGGAATTAATTTTTTAGCTGCATCAAGCTTTAATTAGATATTATTCTACTGGAGAAGTTGACTTCCACTCATCCTTGGTATGCATAGCTAGTGCCTAGATTACTTACCGGTAATCTTCATTACTCTGATTCTCAGTACTTACTAGACTGAGTTATAATCCTCATTTCCCTAATGAGATCACCACTTTCCCAAGCTGTTTTCACTCTCCATAAGACGCAAAAAGACGTCCCATCCTTATAAGCTTCCCTGCCTCTTGGACCACTTCCAGGACTACCAGGCCCATTAACACGTAGCTGATGAAGGCTCACAGGAAGGGGGAATCAGAGGTACTGGGGTGAGGAAGAACAAATTAGAGTAATTCAGATTACTGGTAAGTAATATAGGTGTTATATCCTCATCCCCTTCCTTGTCCCATTCCTTACTGGCTATATAGCAACAGACCTGCCAACTTCAGGCTTGACTGGTACACAGAGATGAAATGTTATAACACACAGCAGCAACGTTTGAGGAGACAAGTATGTTACCAAGTTACTTCTTCTATTAGTTGAGCAGAGTGTGGTACCATGGTAGTGGTAGATTTCTACAGTTTAATTTGTTGTATTCCAGTGAACTCTTTAAGGAACAAGGTTTAGCAGTAGAATAATTTGCTGACACATGGGGAGCCAAGAACCATTTTCACTGTGTATCACATTCAGATTCATATTTAGCACCTGGAATGTAAAAACTGCGGGTTTCCGCCAATCAATGCCGAAGACGTTTCCAGCAGACTTTAGTTCAACTTGGACTATTGGTTGCCTGCATTATTTTAGGCAGCCAGAAGGAAGTCAGTAACCCAGTCTTGTGGTGCAAACAACCCCCAACCTTTACCTGTGCAGTACATCTGTCAAAGGGCATTTTCTTTGCTCTTCAACAGTAATTCCAGTCCACACCTGCACTCTGCTTGTTAGTACCTGGGAATTGTGACTCTCCTGCCCTGGTAAACTAAAGGCCATTTTTTGGATGTCTATTGCACCGTCTGCTGTTGGACCGCCAAAGCTGTGGTGCAACTGCCCGCCAGGTTAGGAGTTAAATCCTGGTCTGGCGTGTGGTCCTGCGGTGGTCTAACAGCAGAGGTCTGTTAGGCTCATCGAAGAAGCTAACATGCAGACCGCCGTTCTCAGAGCACCGACTGCACCTTCCTGCACAGTGTGGCACATATGCCACACTGTGCACAAACAGGGGGTGCAAAACCAGAGGGGCACTACATGTGCCCACCTGTATGTACCCCCAGTCCCAGGAGTGGCAGGGAGCCCTATTAGCCTCTCCACCACCCTTTTCATGGCGGGCTCACCTCCATGAAAAGGTTGGTGGTCAGGCAGCTCCTAATATGCTTGGAGGTGCAGCCGCACCACCGGCCCCACCTCCTCTTTTTTTCCAATTAGGTCCAGGATCCTATCTATATACTACCATAATACTGAGCTTTAAATATTGTCCAACACAATATTGTAGCCAAAATAAATATGCGTATCCATTTTTTTTCAATTATATATATAATATATATAATATATATATCATCATGTGATCAAGCCTCTGGCTAGAGGCGAAACGCGTCATGTGGAATTGCTTGTGTGTTATTCTGTTATATTGATGGAATAAAACACTGTTTTGCACAAGAAGTTGGGTCTGACTTGTTCGTTCTGAAAGCCAGTCTAAGCAGTATGACTGGGATGCGGCAGCGTCGAGCGAAGTGAATGGAATATATATATATATATATATATATATATATATATATATACACGAAGGGAAGTCCATAGCAATGAGCCGCACAAGAGTCACAGGTCTGCTTTCCCCAAAGCCTTTTAATGACCTTTGGGGAAAGCCGACCTGTGACTCGTGTGCGGCTAATTGCTTCGGACTTCCCTGTGTGTTTTCAATATTTTGCGGCCGTCCTGCCGCAGAGCTAGCACCACCTCGTTTACATAGGAGGGCCATGAGTTCCTGATTTACGGAGCTTATATGGAGCACGAATCAGGGATTTTGGGCAGAAACATCTTCTGAGGCTCGCGGTGAGCCTTAAAAGCAACATTTAAGAGAGCATCCATTGAAGGCAACACAGCGGACTACACCTCCCATAAGCCCTACATGTTGTTTCATTCAGAGCCGCCGATTCACAACACATGACCGTTGGGTTAAAAGGGAGGCGGTACCCGACATGCTCCTACTGACTGTTTGCCTCTGAAGAAGAGAAATCCCTCCAAACGCGTCAGGTTCCAGTCAGATGCTTTAATTTACAGCAAGCGCTGCTGCTCGTACCATTTATGGCTTTGGGGAAAGCAGACCTGTGACTCGTGTGCGGCTCATTGCTTCGGACTTCCCTGTGTGTTTTCAATATATATATATATGTGATCAAGGCTGCCGTGTTGCAGCCGAAACGCGTCATGCTGGGGACAGAAGATCAATAAATCACCCTTAATTTAAAAAAAGCGCAGTATTTGTGGTCTGTACCTACGTCGAGGAGTCGGTACCTATGCCGAGGAGTAGGAGTTGGAACGGATATATATATATATATATATATATATATATATATATATATATATATATATATATATATATATATATATATTCCCAACTCCTCACCACAGGTTTGCCGTCGCCTGCCTGATCAGCGGGTGTATCGTAGCGGGAAAAAGACCTCCGTAGTCAGGTCCTCAATATTGGAGTTCTGGACTTTTTAGTTCCGTCCAGAGGTGTCAGGGAACAACACCCGAAGACCCCGGAGTTCCACCTGTCTCGGTGCACAAATAAACAGAAACACGGGCTTCTCGATGGTGGCGTCAAAGACCAAAGGTTTATTACTGCAGGGACACAGAAGTCACAGAAACTACACACGGGCAGATTCTAGGAGCCTGTTCGATTTGTACAAAGAGGGTTGCTCCTTATATACTAAATATTGGCCTTCAGGCAAATTCTTCACATGTTAGTACATTCCCAAACCTTTGTGTCCTAAACAATAAATATTTGGCGTTGCACAGGAATCGTCGACAATATCTGATGTCACAACATTACGAACGAGGGGTTCCCACTTTTCCATCATAATCTCATGTCAACTTTTCATTCAAGACCCGGACCGCCTCATCGTAAATTTCGTTACCTCCCCCTAATAAAGGCCCAGAAGGAAAGGAGCAGAGCCAGGTGCAGAAGATGGAAAAGCAGGATAAGGGATGTTTGTGGGTTGTAAATGGGCAAGGCTACCGGCTTCGGCCACCTAATCATGATCAGGCCAACGACCACAAGAACCAGTATAGCAGGACTGGCCTCGGGCAGAGGAGGCAGCCTTTGTCGAGTCATGCAGCTACAGCGTGTTCTGTTCCAAGGTGCACGTGTCACTAGAAAGGTGAATCGCCGGCTAAGGCTACGTGTCCTTAATCGAAATGAAGTAATCAAAGGTTATTGCGTATGTGAGGGCAAGAAACACAAAATGGCTGCCATGATCTAAGATGGATGCCATGGGTAGATCGGAGATGTGTTCGTAACAGGAGTACTCTTGCTCGTAGCGTAGCGAAAACACCAAGATATGCTAAATGGATCATTTGCGGTTCGCTGATACCAATATTATGTATTTCCGACAATATTGAAAACACGGGTTCAAATCGTCACGGAACCTCAGACCCTCCTTTTGCCCTTACATAGGCAATTACTCAGTCTATGTCAGAGTCTAATTCTATGCTCATCAGGTCAGTGACATGTTGTTGTATCATCATCCTTTCTCGCGCCTTTTCTCCAAACGCAGGTGGTTTTCTAAAACAGGTTGCAGCACAAAGACTACACAGAGCAGGACCACACTGGATAATCAGGCAGCATGAGAACAGGAATACTAAGATGACACCAATGACCATCAGAACCTTCCATCCCCACGCTGATATCAGAGTCCAAAACCACTCCATGAAGGACCAGTTTCCCTTGTCTACGTGTATAGAGTCGGAAAGCTTGTGTAGCTTAGAGATCGCCTCATAGACTGTTGGAGCATTATTGGGAATAAAGACACAGCAGCTCGATTGGATCATTCTGCATACCCCACCTCGATCTGCAAGTCAAACAGACCTGACCTCGGTGAGGTACGACCCAGATTGGAGTTGAGCTTTTACGCTTGCTTTCTCCCAAACTAAGGCGATACTCTGAAGAATTCCAACTCAAATATACTCGCAATTCGTCTCTAGGGTAAGATGGAGTATTATTGACGTCCTTAATCATGTCAATAATTCCCTGGACTAAAGCTTTGTTGGCAGAGTTATATTTAGTGGAACGTGGTGGACGCGGAGGATAGGTTTCAAGGGCATAAGCAAAGATGGTTTGAAAGGCCTGAAATGATCCATTATAGCTAAAAGGCAAAACCAGATAGGGAATGCCTTTATCCATAGTGTGGGGTATCAAGCCACACACCCAGCAGTCTGTAGTGTTAACTACCAGTTGGTGTTGGTGCAAGAGCTGTACAAAAGTGTTATTAATAAATTCTGAGCGTCGAGCTTGCTCATCTTCAGGAAACGAATGAAAAGAGTGTATGGAAGAAACAGTAGAGGAAGCAGGATCAAGGGGAGGTACTGTAGTTACTGGCACAAAGATCAAATTTATACCAAAAACGATTCCACCCACCAACGTTATTAAAACAATTAAAAATGTAATAGCACATTGCATCAGAAAACATTTACTATGAAGGATTCTGTAAAGTCTGTTTCTGCGAACATAAATCACATTTTCTCGTTGCAGCGCAGGAAGCTCCATCTTCTACAATCCGCTCGCGACCACTGATGATGTGTACGTAGATGAAAATGCGTCTATCAGCCCTGGGAGTTCCCAGAACCAACAGAAAGATCGACCTTGTGTCTGATCCCCGCAGATTCAACTAGGCACACAGCCACGACCCTACGGCTACCCAGACGGCAAGGCAATTTTAAAAACAATAAAACAATAGCAAACTTCCTGGCTGAAGGCAAAAGTTCAAATGTCAAATATCACAATAGGCAGTTTCCTGCTTTATTTGTCCATATTACGAGATCGTAAGTTGTATGTTAGTTTTGCAGGAACCGTTTGATCAGGAAACAGTGTAGTGTCAGTAGAGTTTGCAATGTTCAAGTTCGCAGATGGCAAAGTTTCTTCTGATGCAGAGGGCAAGTGTTCAGGAGTCAAAGAAGTAGTTTCAGGAGGAGAGTCAGAGTTTGAAGTGTCAGTTATCAATTCGGCATCGCTGAAAGGGATGAACTTGGGTGTTTGCTCGAATTCAGAGGCACCAATTCCCTTCTTCACCCAGTTGTCGTAAGGAAGTGGCAAGGGCACACGTTTGACATGTGTTGCATGAATCCAATGCTTGCGACCAGCCACACGAACAGCAGTTCTCGTCGCAAATAACACCTGGAAGGGGCCAACAAATCTGGGCTGAAGGTTCTTCGTCCTCGCAAAGTTTCGTACCACAACGTGGTCACCTGGTTTCAGCTGATGACCTGGACTCTCCGGAGGCTTTGGCAATGCATCGAAAACCTGTTGGTGAATAAGACTCAATTTAGCAGTCAAGTCGTAAAGGTAATCAATCAACATTGGATATTCCAGAGAACAAAATTCCTTTGGCCTTGGCACTCCCCAAATATTAGCAGGACGGCCAAAGACAATTTTGTATGGACTAAGCCCTACTCTAGAATGCACAGTCGCTCTCGTGGATAACAGAGCCAAGGGTAGTGCGTCTGGCCAGGATAAACCCGTGGATGCCTGTATTTTAGCAAGTTTTAGTTTGAGGGTGCCATTGTAACCCTCAACTAAACCAGCAGACTGGGGATGGTTTGCACTGTGAAATTTTTGCTTAATACCTAAACCGGCACACACACTCTGCATAACTTTCCCTATAAACTCACTTCCGTTATCTGACCATACAATCCGTGGCATTCCATATCTAGGGAAATATTCTTTGAGAAGGAGTTTGGCAGTTGATAGGGCAGTATTGTCCTTTAGTGGATATGCTTCGATCCATCTGGAGAAAGCACAAACTACCACCAGGACGTATTTTAAGTTATTGCACCGATCCATGTGAATGAAGTCTAACTGAATCACTTCAAAGGGGCAAGAGGGTGGAGCGAAGTGACCAGCAGGAGTAGGAGTTCCCTTGCCAGGATTATGCATCAGGCATACCATACAATTTTTCACCACTCTCTCTGCACATTTACTAATCCCATCATTCTTCCAGACTGGGGCCAACATTTTACAGATTCCTTTAGAACTTATGTGCGCTACTCCATGTGCCATTGTCACCACTGCAAGCACATACGCATCAGGCAACATTCAACGCTGTTGTTCCGACAAGTCAATCCAACACCCACTCGAATCCAACTTGCCCGTACTTTCTTTCCATGCACGTTTTTCCTCCTCAGTTGCCTCTTTCTGAATCTCTTTCACACTTTCCACTGTATCCTCACACATTCCAGACTCGGAAATCCATCTTGCAGACGTTGCAATATACATTCTACTCATCATATTTCTAGCTGTCTGTTTAGCAGTCTCATCAGCAAAAGCATTCCCACGACCAACATCATCCGTGATTGCTTTATGCGCACTGCATTTCACAATCGCAACTTCAGTCGGCAAGGTTAGAGATTCCAACAAGTCGTTAACTAACTGACCATGTTGAATCTTAGTCCCATGGGACGTAATGAAACCTCTTTCTTTCCACAAACGGCCAAAACTATGGGCCACGCCAAACGCGTACTGACTATCTGTGAACACATTCACTCTCTTTCCCTTAGCTAAAACACACGCTCTTGTTAGGGCGATTAACTCTGCAGCTTGGGCAGAATTCTGACTCACTCTTGCAGTCTCCACAATCGTCCTCAAAGTCGTTACTGCATAAGCAGCAGTCACATCACCATTCTCCAATTTAAAACATGACCCATCAACATACAACGTGCCATCTGGATCTGACAATGGGGTGTCTTTTAAATCAATTCGTCCTTTTGTCTCCTCCTCGGTTCTGAAACAACAATCATGAGGTTCGGAATCACTCGACTCTTGATTAGCCGGCAACAGTGTTGCTGGATTCAATACATTGCATCTTTTGATCTGAATATGACTCGCTAGCAATGTCAGCTCGTAGCCAGATAATCTCGCACTGGTAAGGTGTTGTGTCTTGGTTCTGTTCATGAGTGTATCCACAGCATGAGGAACCATGACCACTAGCATGTTATTCATCACCAAACCAGCAGATTGTCAAATGGAAGCCGCAGCTGCCGCTGTAGCTCTCAGACAACTAGGTAACGCTCTAGCTACCGGATCTAATGTTGATGAAAAGTACGCACAAGGGCGTTGTTTATCACCAAATTTCTGTGTCAGAACACTCAACGCGCAACCTTCTCTTTCGTGAACATAGAGCGTGAATGGCTTGCTGTAATCGGGTGTACCCAATACAGGAGCTGAACATAGTGCATTTCGTAACTCAGAAAAACTCTCCTGACATTCAGCAGACCATGGCACTGGACTCAGAACATTTTTCCCAGTCAAAGCTACCAACGGTTTTGCTAAAAGAGAAAAATTTGGGATCCACTGCCTACAGTTAGAGGTAATACCTAGAAAGGCACGTACTTCTCTCTGTGTGCGAGGAACACTCATCTGCATAATTGCTTTTATTCTCTCTGGGGTCAACTTCCTTCCCTCCTTTGACAAGAGATGACCTAGGTAGGTCACTTCTTGGCAGCAATACTGCATTTTCGAAGGTGACACCTTGTGATTCAGATTAGACAAATGATGCAATAACGAAATTGTAGCTGCTTTGCAAGTTTCCTTGTCATCGGCAGCCACTAGAAGGTCATCTACATACTGCACTAGAGCAGAACCTGGAGGAAGTACAAAGGAATCTAACTGACTTTTTAATGCCTGACTGTAAATGGATGGGCCCTCACAATAGCCTTGTGGAGCGCGTTTAAATCTGAAGCTTCGACCTCCTAGACAGAAGCCGAAAATATCTCTGCTTTCCTCTGCTATTGGAATGCTGAAAAAGGCATTTTTCAAGTCGATGACTGAAAACCATGTAGCTGTTGCAGGAATCAATGTTAACAAGGCAGTAATGTCTGGAACCACAGGAAACTGCGGAACCACAATCTTATTAACCTCCCTGAGGTCGATAACAAATCAATATACTGGAGGCTTTGAAGGATCAGTTCGTTTCAAAATCGGTAATACAGGACTGTTACAGACATTTCCTCTAGTTTCTTCAATCACACCTTTCTTAATCAAATATTGCACAATCAATAAAAGTGCACGTTCACCTTCAGTAGAGATCTTGTATTGAGGAATTCGTGGAAATTTTACATTTGCTTTCAAAGTGACTAGATATGGTGGTATTTCTAAAAGGCCTACATCATTAGGACCAGTTGCCCACAGAGTATCAGGGAGTGAACGCAGCTCCGGCGGGAGTGCATCCATTGACAAGTACATCGGAGAGGTGATTCTTTTACCCAACGTAAGCTGTACTCCTTCCGGAGAACAGTACAATGTCGCATATAGGCGTTTTAACAAGTCTAAACCAAGCAGATTTTCATTACAACCTGTCGTCAAAATCAAGGGTGCTTTTAATTGACACGGTCCAACAGAAATAGACAAAGGACCAGATACAGGGTTGTAAACAGGGGTGCCTGAAAAACCTACAGAAACATTTGTTAAGCCGGACAAAGGTGCGCCAGGGAGTTTCGCATGAATGATAGAACTTTTTGCGGCACCAGTATCCAACAGAAACGGTTCGACTACACCTGATGTTGCTACTGCGACATAAGGCCCACTCTGATCTACTGGAACTGATACTACTCCCTCTCTCTGTCCATGGCTGTCCTAGTACTCATTTTGTTGAAATCCCTCATCATTTTCACAATAGTCTTCAACATGATACTGTTGAGATCTATTTTGTTGGGCAGACTGTCCATTTCGTTGATCAAAGTGATTGGAAGGGCGATCATTCGTCTGAGGAGGCATAGCACCTCGTCCTCGACCTCTAGAATTCTGCACAAAACCACCACGACCTCTCTGAGCTGCGGCTGCGTTATTTTGCGCTAAGACTGGACACTCATTTTTATAATGACCCTCTTTCTTACAATACGCACACTGATTCCACTGATATTGTGGTCTCTGAGAACCATAATCTGTCCTTTGATACGATCCTTGTTGCGTATTAGTCTGATTCATGCGAGGTGGATATGCCTGTTGCAAAAGAACTTTAGTCTTTAAGTCTTTCGTTTTCTTATCTGATTTCTCTTTCTCCTCTTTATCCCTGTTTTCATAATACTGTGCAGTTGCAAGTATTTGCGCAGTTGTAGAGACAGCCCACGCACTCTCGGAATCTTTTAATTTATTGCATAGCTCAGGTAACAAATTGTGTACAAATTTATCGACAAACAATCTCTGTCCTCCTTCTGTGCTCATATCCTGACCACTGTGATCTACAAAAGTCTCTTCGAACCTCGTGAAAAAGTCGGAGACACTTTCGTCTTTCTTTTGCCTGCATGCGGACAACTTGTCCCAATTAACACGCAATGCTGGCGTCAGAGTCTTCATTAAGTCGATTATCCTACCTGGAAGATTAGCAATTAGAGGTTCGGGTTTGGAACCACCTATTTGCTGACCATCCGCTGCAATGATAGCTGCCCAATTACCACCTAGAGCAACGGGATGATTCTCTTTACGAATTTTAGCCCAAATTGGTTGCGGAACTACATTCCCAAATAACATGTCAATGTCCGCCAGATTCATTACACAGGCCTCAACTGTTTGTGCTAATTCCTTATAGTACCCAGCAGGATTCTTACGCGGGTCTGGCAAGGCCTGTTTCACTGCTAACACTTCGGCTCGCTTCCACGGAATGTGTATCCACACTCTTTGGAATTGGGCCGGAGCGCCAACAACACCATTCACTGCGTCAGCTTGAATAGCTTCGCGCCAAATTGGAGGAACCTCCCTCATTGGATACTGGCGATTAAGCTTCGTACTACTTTTCTCTAAGTCTCTCGGTGAACGAAGTGACGGATCATTCCTATAACTTAAAATCAGTTCCATCGCTTCTTTTATATTTTGACCTACTATCATTCCTGCAGCAAACTCTTTCTGAACCTTAATTAAGTCTTCTAAATTCAAATCAGAGTCATCTTCTAACTCCTCACGTAAAAGAGAGCACATCTCGTCGAAGACATATCGTTGCGTTGGTTCATTCCACTGCATGAATGTATCTAGTACATCTCTCGTACTATATCTCCTACTTTTCGAAATCCATCTGAGAGCCGTGGAATCTAATATTCCCCGTTCCTCAGTACTTGGGAGCTGACTACGTCTTTGTACAGAGTCAGAAGTAGGAGTCTTAATTAAAGATTTATAGAAAGGAGACAGAATGTTAGAGACAGAATCAGTGATTCTTCGACGAACAGAAAGCGGAGTCATAATACTGGCAGATGCGGAGAACACAGTAGCAGTTGGAACAGATAGCGGGACAGTAGGAGTATCGAGTAAGATAGCTTGTGAAACAGTAGGTGTAAGCGATACAGGTATAGGTAGAGAAGTCGGCAACCCAGGAAGAGGAGGTGCCGTAGGAACATTTACATTAACCACAGGAGGTACAGGAGCTTGATTCTGAGGGGCAGGAGTAGGAATACCAGGTTGTCCAGCAACCGGCAATTGAACATTAGGTACAGGTGGAGCCGTAGCACCCTGTGCATACGGTGGTGGTGACCGTAACAAATAAGACAACAGAGGATCGTTTTTGGGGTCCTCTACTATCTTAGTCGTACTCGATGGCAAGGCTGGATAGCACTTATCTATTGCTAAGCTACGCTCTCTAGTAGCTATCTCCATTGCTTTCTCAGACTCGTTATCTTGCAGCTGCTTAGCCGCTTGTTCTAAAGTTAACTCTTGCTCTTTCTGTTCTTTCAACCTTTTAATTTCTCTCTGTTTAGATTCTTTTCGCCAGTAATGGAAAGAATCAAACATTGCCGGCCGGGCTTTCTTCTTAAACAATTTCACTTCTAAATTGTCAAGTATTTCGGGTTCAAAACTACCATGCAGTGGCCAACTAAGGACACCATCCTTTTCAGTGTATCGGACCCATACCTCATTATACGATATAGGACCCACACCATGCTTACAGTAAAGATCATATAGAGGAGTCCCAATCGGAGGAACCAGACATGAGTCCTCCAATCGTGAATCACTGTTGCAACCAAAACACGACAACATACAATTTCTCCGACTTACCATTTTGTAATCCGGAACACAGAACAAACAACACAAACAGGGATGTGCACTCGAACCAAGAACTTAGGCCTACCAAAAGCGAACAAATGTACCGATACCCAAACTAAACCAAATAGATTATCGTAACCAGAACAACCAGTGATAATCTTACGAAACCAAACCAAACCAAGAACCAAAAAGGATTTTAACAACCCTCACGAAGTAACCAGCTAGCAACCACTAAATACTTAACTGAGGCACTGAAGACGTCACCAAGGAGAAACCCGTCACGTTTCGCCGTACTAAGGACTGCACCTCGGGTCCAAGACAGGGCGACGGTCAAGGCAACGGACCACTGCAGCCGTCCTGAACGGGAACCCTCGTGGAAGAGAACGTCGGGCCACTTTTGCGATATGCCTGGATCGATGAAGTGGGGCGCCTCCCTCAGGAATCTTCACACGAAGCTTCTCGAACTCTTCAGGCTTTTGGACCGGTACCGAATGACGTCGCCCCACGTGGGCGCCAATTGGAGTTCTGGACTTTTTGGTTCCGTCCAGAGGTGTCAGGGAACAACACCCGAAGACCCCGGAGTTCCACCTGTCTCGGTGCACAAATAAACAGAAACACGGGCTTCTCGATGGTGGCGTCAAAGACCAAAGGTTTATTACTGCAGGGACACAGAAGTCACAGAAACTACACACGGGCAGATTCTAGGAGCCTGTTCGATTTGTACAAAGAGGGTTGCTCCTTATATACTAAATATTGGCCTTCAGGCAAATTCTTCACATGTTAGTACATTCCCAAACCTTTGTGTCCTAAACAATAAATATTTGGCGTTGCACAGGAATCGTCGACAATATCTGATGTCACAACATTACGAACGAGGGGTTCCCACTTTTCCATCATAATCTCATGTCAACTTTTCATTCAAGACCCGGACCGCCTCATCGTAAATTTCGTTACCTCCCCCTAATAAAGGCCCAGAAGGAAAGGAGCAGAGCCAGGTGCAGAAGATGGAAAAGCAGGATAAGGGATGTTTGTGGGTTGTAAATGGGCAAGGCTACCGACTTCGGCCGCCTAATCATGATCAGGCCAACGACCACAAGAACCAGTATAGCAGGACTGGCCTCGGGCAGAGGAGGCAGCCTTTGTCGAGTCATACAGCTACAGCGTGTTCTGTTCCAAGGTGCACGTGTCACTAGAAAGGTGAATCGCCGGCTAAGGCTACGTGTCCTTAATCGAAATGAAGTAATCAAAGGTTATTGCGTATGTGAGGGCAAGAAACACAAAATGGCTGCCATAATCTAAGATGGATGCCATGGGTAGATCGGAGATGTGTTCGTAACAGGAGTACTCTTGCTCGTAGCGTAGCGAAAACACCAGGGTATGCTAAATGGATCATTTGCGGTTCGCTGATACCAATATTATGTATTTCCGACAATATTGAAAACACGGGTTCAAATCGTCACGGAACCTCAATATTGAAGCTCAAACATGCAGCAAACACCACCCTAAGGGCTGACTTGAAATAAATTATTGGCCAGCACATGGTATCATCCATGCGTGGTGTTTGCTGCGTGTTTGAACTTCGATATATATATATTTGTTATATAATTTGTTTTTGAGCTCTGATAGCTCTGATAGCTAATTCCATATTTTTGCATTGGTACTAAACCATAATCATGGATCAATTAATGAATTTTGCAATACTTGAATTGTATTAAAATAACAAGCTGGGGTTTTATATTTTCACTTATGAAATAATGTATTCACACACAAAATCACAATGGACAGAATTGATTGTTTCACTGAATATCAGTGACAGTAACTGATATATGGCCGGGATGCCTGTCACCCCCTCCCAACACAATCCCCAAGGATGGGAAGACGGACGCAGTTCTGAACTTTTGGAAGGCGGGAGGGAGTCACCCTCCCGGCCGTATTTATTAAAATATGAAACAAAATTAAAACATTAAATAAAAAGTTTCATATCATGTACAATTTTCATTTATTACATTTCGATGAAGACATGTTCATTGGCTAACCTTAATAAATCTCTAATACAAAGGTTTCCTAGCCGAGTCTAACATCCTGCAAATGCATACATTCTAAATTAAAATTGTACATCCTAGCATTAAGGGCCAACGGCAAGGTCACAACCGGTGTCAGATCCCTACTACCAAAACTCTCGCCCTCACGGTGTGAGTGGCGGCCGCGCAGAGGACTGTACCCTCTGTGCCAACTCCAATTTCCCTTGTCTTGTTGGGGCCCCCATTTCAGCTCGACGCCATCTTAAAGGTCGTCCGAGCACCCGTGTGAGGTATCTGTAGGAAGGACAGCGTGGACTCCCCCCCCACCCCACACTCTCTCTCACATCCGCCGTCGCGGATATCCGGGTCCCGGGAAATTCGTAGGAGGGGCATATAGCCGCCTCCTCCCCTGGAAGGGGCCTATGGCCGTCTCCCCTTAGGCGACCCATACTTAGTGGGTGCCGCCTCCCAGTGGGAGGGGCCAATGGCCGCCTCCCCCCGGGCGCTCCCATCCATAGTGGCTGGCGCCCCCCTCTAGGGACCTTGAAATTACTGCTCACCGATCATGACCTTACCGCCCGACCAAAAAATAAATACGACATTTGTTTACCTACTAAGGGAGAAAATATCATCCTGTCTACTTGTATCAATTGTTTACTCCTAAGGAAAACAGTACCTACAAACAGAAATTACATCCTTAAACTAGACATTCATTCTCTTCTATACGGAGGGAAAGAAGATGTTATCAGAGCCAAAACTTTATTGCAAAACTAACATTGCCATAGGGGCTGGTGGGTGGGTCAAAATTGCTCCTTGTTCCGTCAAGGGCTCACGTGCAACGAGTGGGTGTAGCTTCCAAGCACAGGAACAAGAGGACGCTTCTTCGGATTCCCGCTCTCTTTATTCTTCTTCGGGAGGGCGTGTACCCTCTGCCGGTACGCCTACTGGGCGTGGCCATCGGTGTAGGTGTCTAGGACAACCCCTCTTGGGCGGGAAAAGGCGCGCCCCGGCTACGCCTGTCAGGTTTACTCCACGGGATCCAGTCGATGCAAATATGGTTCCACCTCCAAATGTCACCAACACCCTGAAGTGTAAACACAGGGTGTTCGAGCCATTAGGCGGGGGAGAAAAATAACAAACTAAAATAAAAAATGTGGGATGGGTAAAGGTAGGGTCAGCCGGGAAAGGATACCTGTAACAGAAGACAAGACAGGCATCAGTGAAGTGCTGTTCTAACATACAAGGCTACTCTCATATAGTCTCACTAAATAACCAAGGAAGTAGACAAGTACCTGAGCACAAAGAAAACACGACCTTGGATAGGAAATACTATAGCCCTTCTGCCACAATCTGTGAGGAAGGCCTAAGAAACACATAAACATATAGTTAACGAACACACTCCTGTCGTACCAAACACACTCCCGTTATACTAAGACTTCAAAACCCACTACTCACAACATACCACAAACATGGTAGAGGACTCAATGTACAAAGGGGGTTCCAAATAGTCAAAGCAAAGATGAATGTTCCAACACAAAGGAAGAGGGAAATGGTAGTGTGTAGGAAGCAAGAACTACAACACTCCGCTCTCCAAGTAATGACCCAGTAGAGAATATTTGGTGAAGGTCAAACAGAAAAACGTAGTTGCGACCACCACTGAATTCTGCCAACAACACACCCCACGGTGCACTACACAAAGAGAACTGGGGTTGCCTGTAGTTACCTCACTACATGCCCAGTTATGGAGGTCCTTGAAAATACACAGTTTTGCAACGGAGACGCGTAGTTGTCCTTACTACCGCGCCCCGTTTAATAGTACAAAAACGATCCCCGATGTGAACGGTAACACGTGGTATAGACCGCCACTGTGCTCCGCCACACACAATTCAGCCAAACAGGAATACAGCAAAGGTAGAAATCTGTTAGCAAACAGTCACAGAACCTCCCTTAGCAATCCGTTCAGGAAGTAATAAGCTGACCGCACGGGCGGCCGAAGAGATTAGAGCGGCTTTACCTGAAGACGCGTGAAGTCCGTCTACCGCCGAGGACAGAACACGGAAGCGCTCCCCACTGAGCCTCAGGGGGGGGGAAGGTGATAGTCCACAGGAGACACGATAGAAAAGCATGCAGAGCGTCCGCTCTCATGCCGGTGCAGAACAGAAACCAGAATAACGCGCAACAGGAAGCGCGTCTGTTCCCCAGATAAACTTCCTGCAAGTCTCCCGCCTACTCATGGGAAATGTAGTTTCATAGTACGGTAGGCGCTTAGGGGCTGCGTAACCTGACAGTACATCCCCCCTCCCTAGCGCCTCCTAGGACCAGGGCGCAGGGGGTATCTACGGTGGTAAGCACGTACAGCCGCCGGGGCGTGAATGTTCCCCACAGGCTCCCAAGAATCATCCTCCACCGAGTATCCCTTCCATGATACCAGATACCAAAGGACGCCCCTACACAGTTTGGAGTCCTTGATACACCGTACCTCGTATTCAGCCCCACCATCCCGAAGCACCGGAGGGGTGGCCATTCTTCTTGCCGAATGAGCTGGTTTCAGCAAGTGACAATGGAACACTGGATGTATACGCAAAGAACCAGGCAGTTTCAATTTGAAAGCAACAGGGTTGATACGTTTCACAATGGTATAAGGACCAATGTATCGTGGATGAAACACACTACGCAATTTGAACCGAATGTTGCGAGTCGACAACCAAACCTTGTCACCAACCTGGAACGAGGGGCCCTCCTTACGATGTTTATCCTCCCATTTCTTGTACACTGCTTTAGCCCTCTCCAGATGCGCCCTGACCTTCTTGTGCAGAACACAGAGCTTCCGTACTTGTCCCAAAACCGTAGGCTGTCGAGACACTTCCTCAGGGATGCGCACAGGAAGGATGCGTGCATCAAACCCGTGGTTAGCATGAAAAGGTGAGATCCCCACAGAACAGTGCCAGGCGTTATTGTAAGCCATTTCTGCTATCCATAACAGGGAAACCCAAGACTCCTGGGCATCCTCAGCAAAACACCGCAGATATTTTTTTAATGTTTGATTTAACCGTTCAGTTTGCCCGTCCGTCTGTGGATGGAAACTGGTCGAGAGGGAAGACTGTATGTGCAATGCCTGACACCACGCCTTCCAGAACCTCGCAATGAACTGGGGCCCCCTGTCAGACACTATAACCTCTGGGACTCCATGCAGTCGTATGACGTTGGTTAGTAGCAATTGAGCAGTCTGCCCCGCGGTTGGTAAGTTGACACATGGAATAAAGTGGCCTAACTTAGTGAGGCTGTCAACGACCACCAACACAGCCGATTTGCCCTGATCAAGAGGTAGTCCTGTGACGAAATCCAGACTTATGGTCTGCCAAGGCTTCCTTGGGGAAGGCAACGGCATCAACAACCCTTTTTTCTGTCCGGTTGTGGATTTAGCCCTGGCACATGTCGCACACTGCCCAATCCATACAGGGACATCGGTGTTAACTGTCTCCCACCAGAAATGCCTTTTCATGAGCCGCATGGTCTTTTGCACCCCCTGATGACCTGCCAAAGGGGACTCATGACACCACATGAAGGCCTTTCTTTGTAATGCTGGAGAGGGAAGAAACAGTCTGTTATCTTGAAAAGGCAACCCCTTCACCAAAGTGCGATTTCCCCCATTTGTGGCCCAACTGACCCAGGCATCATGGTTCTTTGCTTGTCGGACAAGGTCCAAAAAGGTATTGGCCTGTATTGCGCAAACCACCTTCTCGGGACTGACTATTGACGCTTCAGCGTCTCCATTGTCCTTCTCCTCCGACTGGTCTCGTCGGGATAGGGAATCGGCTTTCAGATTGTCCGTCCCTGGTCTAAAGGTAATGGTAAAGTCGTATTCCGCAAAGAAGAGCATCCACCTCATCTGTCTTTGCGTGAGGTGCCTTGCGGTCTTCATATACTGAAGGTTGCGATGGTCTGTATAGACGGTAACAGGGAATCTAGCCCCCCAAAGGTATTGTCTCCATTCCTGAAATGCTCGTTTGATAGCTAGCAGTTCTTTTTCGGAGATGGTATAATTCTGTTCGGGAGGGCTTAGTTTTTTGGACAGATACGCCACGGGGTGGAGCTGACCGGTGTCCTTATCCCTTTGTGACAGTACTGCTCCTATAGCTTCGTCAGACGCATCTGCTTCAACAACGTAAGGATGTTCTGGTCTAGGATGTGCCAGAATGGGAGCTGTTGTGAAAGCCTCCTTTAGATACTGGAATGCCGATGTGGCTTCGGGGGACCACGCAAACTGCACACCTTTGCGCAATAGTCTCGTCAAGGGGACTGCTACTTGGGAAAACCGCGCAATAAATCGGCGGTAATAGTTGGCGAAGCCTAAAAACCTTTGCACGTCCTTCACACAGGTTGGGATTGACCACTCCTTCACCGCCTGTACCTTTCTATCTGACATTTGCAGTCCCTCATGGCTTAGCATGACTCCTAGGAACTCAACCTTGTCCACACTGAATTCACACTTGCTCAACTTGCAGAACAAACGGTTTTCTCTCAATCTTTGGAGCACCTCCGTTACATGACGTGGGTGGTCTTTGACGTTTTCCGAGTAAATCAGGATATCATCGATGTATACCACCGCACTGATATCCACCACATCCTTCAACACGTCATTCAAAAAGTATTGAAATGCCCCAGGGGCGTTGCACAGCCCGAACGGCATCACAGTATATTCGTACAAGCCGTATCTCGTTTTGAAGGCGGTTTTCCATTCGTCCCCCTCGCGGACACGGACCAAGTGATATGCTCCCCTTAGATCCAATCTGGTAAAAACCTTGGCATACCTTACTTGGTCCAGCAACACAGAGATAAGCGGCAGTGGATAACGATTTCTGATGGTGTTTTTATTCAGCATCCGATAATCCACACAGGCCCTTAAATCTCCGTTGGCTTTTTTGATGAAAAAGAGGGGCGAGGCAGCAGGAGACCTGGATGGGCGAATAAAGCCAATGTCCACATAATGGTCCAAGTACTCCTTCAAATGAGTGGTCTCAGGATCGGACAATGCATAAACCCTACAGGATGGGATGGTGGCTCCCTCCACTAGATCAATCCTACAATCATATGGCCTGTGTGGAGGGAGATTCTCGGCCTGACTTTCACTGAAGACATCCCTGTAAGCCCTATACTCCAGAGGTAGACACACATCTTTCTCTGCTGCTGTTGCTACCACCAAAGGAAGAACAGACGGAGAGAACCCGACGCCCTCTTCCATATGTTTTTTGCATTCCTCAGACAAGAATCGAATCGACTTCTCCTTCCAGTCGATTGAGGGGTTATGATGACTGAGCCAGGGCATACCGAGAATTATCTCGTATTGAGGGGCTTCGATGATGTTAAGCACCAGTTCTTCCCTATGCCTGCCGTTGAGTACAGCAACGGAAAGTGTTACCCTCTCGGTTTGTTCCGTTATGAGGCCGGATATTAGTGGTTTTCCATCAACCGCCAGTACTTCCTCAGGGGTGTCTCTGGGTATCCTGTCTATAGACAAAGAGGTCACTAGCTCGCTATTGATGAAATTCCCTGTGGCCCCTGAGTCTATCATAACCGTAACATTGTATACCTGTAACTGGCACTCCAGCCTCATGGGCAACAATATGTGGGATTCAGAATCACGTAACGTTAGCACCGTTAACGATGGCACCTTCCAGGGCTGTGGTTCCTTCTGGTCTCTCTCTCCCTGGGCACCAACTTCCTCTAGAGTGTTGCCCGCGGCTATGGCTACTCTTTTATTACGAAACCCTGACCCAGAGTTTCTGGGTTTGGAAGGGCAGTCCCTTACGTAATGACCCTTTTTGCCGCAGTACAGGCAAAGACCTGCAACACGACGACTCTCCTTTTCTTCCCGGGTTAATGGGGACCGAACTGCACCGATTTCCATCGGTTCAGGTTGTGCATCTGCAGAAGGCAAAGGCCTACGTGGACTCCATTCCGAACGGGGAGGGCCCCTGTCCCATCTCCTCCTATCCCCTCCTCTGTCTGTCATTCTACCATCCAGTCTCAGAGTCAGGTTCACCATATCTACACAAGTGGTGGGTTGAGGATCAATCTGAGCGATGACATCTTTAAGACCATCCCTCAAACCCTGGTAGAATAAGGACATTCGTTTCTCCTCCGGCCACGAGGTTTCAGACACCAGTCGGTTGAACTTGGTAAGGTATGTTACCAAATCCGACCGCCCCTGCCTAAGTTCCAGGAGTTCTCTATCTGCACTGAAGGTGGTCGCCCTACGATCAAACACCTTTTCGAATTCAGTTCGGAAAGTTGCCCAATCTGAGAGCATAGGATCGTTGTTCCGTACCAACGGTACAGCCCAATTGGCTGCATCCCCTGTCAGAAAAGAAATCGCAAAAGCTACCCTAGAATGGTTATTAGGGAACGAGGCAGGTTTACAAGAAAAGTGTAACATGACTTGCGTTATGAACGCCTGAGTTTTGGATGGATCCCCAGAATATCTTTCCGGACTAGCTAGAGGGATAGGGGGAGGAACCGTAACTTGTACCTGAGGTACCGAGGTAGAAAAGGGATTCCTAGATAGCTTATCTACTTTTTCTCTGAGAAACGCGGCCTCTGCTTTAGATGCGGCAAGTTCCTGCTGCACCAAAAGCAGAGCCTGCAGAACATCCTCCATGGTGGCCATATTGCAACAACTGGACCGGGCAGAGCAACGTTCGTGGGCGCGTTATTCTGTCAGGTTTACTCCACGGGATCCAGTCGATGCAAATATGGTTCCACCTCCAAATGTCACCAACACCCTGAAGTGTAAACACAGGGTGTTCGAGCCATTAGGCGGGGGAGAAAAATAACAAACTAAAATAAAAAATGTGGGATGGGTAAAGGTAGGGTCAGCAGGGAAAGGATACCTGTAACAGAAGACAAGACAGGCATCAGTGAAGTGCTGTTCTAACATACAAGGCTACTCTCATATAGTCTCACTAAATAACCAAGGAAGTAGACAAGTACCTGAGCACAAAGAAAACACGACCTTGGATAGGAAATACTATAGCCCTTCTGCCACAATCTGTGAGGAAGGCCTAAGAAACACATAAGCATATAGTTAACGAACACACTCCTGTCGTACCAAACACACTCGCGTTATACTAAGACATCAAAACCCACTACTCACAACATACCACAAACATGGTAGAGGACTCAATGTACAAAGGGGGTTCCAAATAGTCAAAGCAAAGATGAATGTTCCAACACAAAGGAAGAGGGAAACGGTAGTGTGTAGGAAGCAAGAACTACAACACTCCGCTCTCCAAGTAATGACCCAGTAGAGAATATTTGGTGAAGGTCAAACAGAAAAACGTAGTTGCGACCACCACTGAATTCTGCCAACAACACACCCCACGGTGCACTACACAAAGAGAACTGGGGTTGCCTGTAGTTACCTCACTACATGCCCAGTTATGGAGGTCCTTGAAAATACACAGTTTTGCAACGGAGACGCGTAGTTGTCCTTACTACCGCGCCCCGTTTAATAGTACAAAAACGATCCCCGATGTGAACGGTAACACGTGGTATAGACCGCCACTGTGCTCCGCCACACACAATTCAGCCAAACAGGAATACAGCAAAGGTAGAAATCTGTTAGCAAACAGTCACAGAACCTCCCTTAGCAATCCGTTCAGGAAGTAATCAGCTGACCGCACGGGCGGCCGAAGAGATTAGAGCGGCTTTACCTGAAGACGCGTGAAGTCCGTCTACCGCCGAGGACAGAACACGGAAGCGCTCCCCACTGAGCCTCAGGGGGGGGGAAGGTGATAGTCCACAGGAGACACGATAGAAAAGCATGCAGAGCGTCCGCTCTCATGCCGGTGCAGAACAGAAACCAGAATAACGCGCAACAGGAAGCGCGTCTGTTCCCCAGATAAACTTCCTGCAAGTCTCCCGCCTACTCATGGGAAATGTAGTTTCATAGTACGGTAGGCGCTTAGGGGCTGCGTAACCTGACAACGCCGCTTCGGGCATACCAGCCGAGACACGCCCCCCCACCCAAAATGGTTTCCCGGGAGGATCGGGGCACCCAACCATACATTCGGGGGGACCGAGTGGTCGCCCCTTTCCATATGGCCGGGATGCCTGTCACCCCCTCCCAACACAATCCCCAAGGATGGGAAGACGGACGCAGTTCTGAACTTTTGGAAGGCGGGAGGGAGTCACCCTCCCGGCCGTATTTATTAAAATATGAAACAAAATTAAAACATTAAATAAAAAGTTTCATATCATGTACAATTTTCATTTATTACATTTCGATGAAGACATGTTCATTGGCTAACCTTAACAAATCTCTAATACAAAGGTTTCCTAGCTGAGTCTAACATCCTGCAAATGCATACATTCTAAATTAAAATTGTACATCCTAGCACTAAGGGCCAACGGCAAGGTCACAACCGGTGTCAGATCCCTACTACCAAAACTCTCGCCCTCACGGTGTGAGTGGCGGCCGCGCAGAGGACTGTACCCTCTGTGCCAACTCCAATTTCCCTTGTCTTGTTGGGGCCCCCATTTCAGCTCGACGCCATCTTAAAGGTCGTCCGAGCAACCGTGTGAGGTATCTGTAGAAAGGACAGCGTGGACTCCCCCCCCACCCCACACTCTCTCTCACATCCGCCGTCGCGGATATCCGGGCCCTGGGAAATTCGTAGGAGGGGCATATAGCCGCCTCCTCCCCTGGAAGGGGCCTATGGCCGTCTCCCCTTAGGCGACCCATACTTAGTGGGTGCCGCCTCCCAGTGGAAGGGGCCAATGGCCGCCTCCCCCGGGCGCTCCCATCCATAGTGGGTGGCGCCCCCCTCTAGGGACCTTGAAATTACTGCTCACCGATCATGACCTTACCGCCACAGGCCGGATAGTTGACCGGCTATCCGGCCCCCCCACAAACTCCTCCTAAAGGTCATGCTTCCTCAAACCCCTTAGCCATGCTATGAAGTCTCCTATGAGTAAGACATTCCATTCCCGGGACAGGTGAACCCCATCATTGAGATACATGTGATCACCCCGAATACACCCATGCGGAATGCTATGCAACTGCGGAGAGCGAAACAATCTACCAAGTTTGTTGTTAACCTTCTTCACCGAATGGTTCAGAGCTGACACTGAAAGGCCCCCCCGCAAAACCCTTCTGGGAATCATGTGGGACCAGGCAATCGTGCACCCCGGGATTCTTTTTGCCAACCAGCTAACGGCAGACAAAACTCGCTCGAGCAATACTCGCCTACCGAGTGTCACCAAGTCATTGCCCCCCAGGTGTACTATGATTACAGATGGCGGTGACCTCTGCCACCCTAAGAGACCCTCAACAAAAGATTCGAACTGGTCAATACAGAGCCCGCCCCTTCCGTGGAAGACCACTCTGTACCCGTATTCCCCAGCTGCGTGAGCCACGTCACCTGCTTTGAATACGTCCCCGGCCCGCCTCACGTATGAGTGGCCCACGACCCACACCACTCTCTCCTCAGCAGGTGATCCGTGACCGCTGGTCCCCTGGTGCTGGGTCGACTGCAAATTCCGCCCGCATGATATGCTCGCGAAACTGTAAATCAAACAGAAGACAAGAAGCGTGAGTGCATGTAACTTGACTTCACAACATGTGCAATCGCGCATACCTTTTAAAACAATTCGAGGACCATCGTCCCAACTGTTTCACCTCTTCCGCACTCTGACCCCTGGCTGTAGCCTCAGTAGCAGCCCCTATCCTAAAGGAGTGGGTCCCAAAATCGCACGGGTCCATGCCCACCGCCGCGATTGTCAGTGCTAGCACCCTCTGGAACTGAAACCTCGTCAGTGGGGTGGCATCGATGTGCCTCAGCAAACTCCCCCCCATGTATCCGCCCTCAGTGCCAAGTATTCTTCGATGCACCTTA
Organism: Lissotriton vulgaris; assembly: GCF_964263255.1. Classification (NCBI taxonomy): domain Eukaryota; kingdom Metazoa; phylum Chordata; class Amphibia; order Caudata; family Salamandridae; genus Lissotriton; species Lissotriton vulgaris. Next base: position 151,819,682 of record NC_141696.1, on the reverse strand, counting down.
TCGGGCACGTGGGGGACCCTCGCATGCGCTGCACAACAACACTGTGTCCCATAGCTCCCTGGTCAGTTTTGGACCTAGCTATCGTGACCACCATCGAATCACCCTTAATTAGGATGTGATCCCTGCACAAGCCTCCCTCCACATCTTTCTTATTCCTTGTGACCAGTTCGCTCACCCGCATAGCCCCATGGAACGCTAATGCGAAAGCTGCCCGGAACAGAACTGCTTCGAATTGGGAGGAGCATGTTGTGACTAGTTTTGCCATGAGTAGGGCCAACCTCTCTAAGCCAATCGAGCGCCTCTCGTCCTGCTTACGACCCTCGAGGCGCTGCCAGCCACGAAGGGCTTTCTTCACCACAAAGGAACCCGATGGGTCTTTTATGCCATGCACCTGCGCCATGAATGAAATGGCCGCCCTATGCCTATTGGCCGTTGCCGCTGATCGGCCTTCCCTGTGCAGTGCTACCAAGAACCCTAGAAAGGAATCCTCCTGACCCCAGTTCTGATTCCCTGTCGGACCCAAAAATGCACAATAGGAACGAAACGCTCCTTCGTATGCCTTCCTCGTCCTGGGGGCTAAGCTTGCTGCCACAAGGTCTTGTAATCCGGGGCACCGATTAGCCAGAGTGCTTCGGGGAATGGTGCCGCCGCTAGGTCCACTGTAGGTAGATAACCCCTGAACGCCTGCATATGTGAACGAGAGAGTGCATCAGCCGCATGATTCAGTACACCCGGCACATGTTTCGCCCTGAACTGTACATTCAGTCTCATGCAAAGCAGCACAACTTCCTTCAACAATCTCAAGATCCATTTGCAGCGTGCTGCCTGATTGGTAATGCATTCGACAACAGTCATATTATCAGACCAAAATACCACAGAGCGATCTCTGAACTCGTCCGGCCATGCCATCAGAGCAACAAAAATAGGGAATAGCTCGAGGAACCCTATATTACCTGTGAGACCGCTGGTGTGCCACCACGTCGACCAAGTTTGCGCCGACCATCGATTACCAAAGATGGCGCCGAATCCCACGCTCCCCGCCGAGTCAGTCCACAAACCCAGCTCGTCCGAAGACGCTGGCGGCTTGTTCCACACTACTCGACCGTTGAAGTCCGCCAGAAATGCGAACCAGATGCGCATATCCTGGCGAACCTCTGCAGACAGTCTTGTGCGGTGGTGTCCTTCCTTGAGACCAACCATAGCTTGTGCAATAGAGCTTGAAAAGGGGCGGGCCATTGGTATCACTCTCAAGGCAAAGTTAAGCTGACCTACTGCCTGCTGTAACTGGTGCAGGGTCACTTTCTCCTTACTAAGGCACAGTTCCAGGGAAGCCCTAAATTTAGCTACCTTTCCCACTTGCAAACGGAAACATCCCTCCACAGAATCGAGCTCAATTCCCAGAAACTCCAGTGAAGTAGATGGTCCGACCGTCTTACCTGGTGCCAATGGCACTCCAAACTCCCTCATGAGGATGCAAAAGTCCTGTAGTGCCTGCGCACATTCCGTGTCGCCGGCTGCTCCCAAGAACAGAAAGTCATCTACGTAATGCATAACATGCCTATGCCCTGTGGCCTCGGTGAATGCCCACTCTAAAAAACAACTGAATTTTTCAAAATAGGCACAAGAAATGGAGCAACCCATCGGCATGCATTTATCCATGTAATAACGTCCTTGGAAAGTAAAACCTAGCAAACGCTAATCCTGTGGGTGTACCGGGAGCAACCGGAACGCTGATTTGATATCTGATTTCGCCATCAGCACCCCGGGGCCCAGGCGATTTAACATGGTGACGGCATCATCGAATGATGCGTACCGCACTGAACAGACTTCAGGGTCAATAGCATCGATTACTGAGAAACCCCTTGGAGCAGACAGATTATGGATCAGCCTAAATTCCCCCGGGTCTTTTTTGGGGACCACCCCTAATGGGAAACAGATGAAATTCGCTACTGGCGGGTGCGGAAATGGGCCAGCGACTCGGCCTAGGTCACCTCTTTGGCGATTTTCTTCTCCACCACACCTGGATTATGTTGTGCCGAAAGCTGGTTTTTACAAAAAGGTTCCCCACGAAAATTCCCTGCCGGGATGTGGAAGCCATATAAGAATCCCTTCCTCAACACCCCAGCAGAGACATAATCAGGGTATTTGTTTAACCACGGAGTCATAGCCATGAGATCAACAGGAGTGGGCAATTGTACACAATGATCCCCCTCAGTCTTGTTTGGACCCTCCTCTACCTCCCGACCCGCTATTTTTTGACCTGCATGAACTCTCCGGGTGCGAGGAATTCCCGCATGTTTGAACTTACATGCCCCTTGCGGTCTGGTACAGTTGCCTCTATTGAAGCCCCAACAGACCCCCCGCTTTCCTCCATTCCCGCCGGTTCTCGGCTGGTGATCGCCACCGGCGCCTGCTCGAAAGGGCACCGCGGGCTGCTGGCGGGAAAACCCTGACCCATTCCCACCTGGCGAGGACGTCCTCGCCGCGCCAGGCAGGAGCTGCTTCTGCCAAGAAATCGAGTTGAGGCAATCCCATGTCAGAGATGAATCATACTCTTTCGCTTTACGGAATTTCATGTCGTAACCCATCCATTCATTCCCCTCATATGTTTCATAAAAATCCATTATACGTGCCTGATAACAAGACAATTCGGGCAACACCTCGGGCTTACGCTCGCCAATAATCGCAGTAAACATTGTAAAGGCCTTGGCCCAATTTGTTATCGTCTCATCCACCCTGAATCCCGCCATTTTGGCTCGCCAGACACTCGGGTGCCACAAATCTTTCTGTGTCTTAGCATACTCCATCTCGCGATGGTCGGTCAACAACGAAAACATATTAACATACTTGTCTGCCCATATCAATTCTTTCGTGGCCAACGGGATATGTTGAACCACTCTCTCCCGTCTTGAGGGCAATGAGCCCTCCCCCGCCATTGGCAAAGCGAGCTTACCCGGTTCGGTCGTTGTTCCCGCCGTTTTCTCGATGCCAGCTGCTGGTCCTTCCGGGGTCACCTGTGGGGAGACAAGAGGGAGATTCGCCTTCGCGGCATCTCGCGACTGCCGCAACTGCTGGATTAATAACCTGGCCTCTTCGGCCGTGTCTCCGGGCGCCGTAGCACCCCCTGCCTTTTTGTTGAGCCATGCGGCCAACTGGGTGGCCAATTCGGGTGGCATGTCCTCGTCGTTGGCGGGCGTAATCACAACCGGAATCGGTTGACCCACGTCTGGAGTCGGTACTGGGGCATCAGCTGGTATGGCAGGGCTGGCCGGGGGCACCTCAGGGACCGAACCTCCCCTGCCGCCGCCCTCCTCTTGGCCCGTTTCCCTCTACCCTCGGGGGCGACTCCCGGCAATGCCGGGCCTATTACCTTCTTCGGGTTACCAGGCTTGTTCATTGCGGCCAGTTGCTTCTTAATGCCCGCCATATCACGACCAAGCGCTGGAACCTGACCGATGCTTCGTTCAATTCTCGTCATTCTGTTCACCAACATGCGAAGCACCTGGTCTGTCTCGGAACCCTTTCCTGCCTTCTTGACAGACATGGTTCGATTATCCACTCCGGGTCGATCAAGACAGTTCGGGAATCTTCTCTGTAAAGTCACTGAAAGAGAAACACAAGAATTACAAGTTCTCAAAATTGCTCCTTGTTCCGTCGAGGGTTCACTTGTGGGTGCAGCTTCCAAGCACAGGAACAAGAGGACGCTTCTTCGGATTCCCGCTCTCTTTATTCTTCTTCGGGAGGGCGTGTACCCTCCGCCGGTACGCCTACTGGGCGTGGCCATCGGTGTAGGTGTCTAGGACAACCCCTCTTGGGCGGGAAAAGGCGCGCCCCGGCTACGCCGCTTCGGGCATACCAGCCGAGACACGCCCCCCGCCCAAAATGGTTTCCCGGGAGGATCGGGGCACCCAACCATACGTTCGGGGGGACCGAGTGGTCGCCCCTTTCCATTAGAATTATTGTGTATCGAGAATTATTGAGCATATAGGAAAAGATGTTTTCTATTTCTATGAATTTGTTTGGTTACACCTTTAAAAGGTGGCATGAGACGAACGTGGGTCATGTGACCAAAACAACTTGTTGTTCGAAACGAGTTATCCCTCGACTTTTGGATTTGCCGAATAAATATTACTTTGGAAGAACTAAGGGCTTGTCTGGATTCTCTGACCTGAATTCTGCTTTTATATATATATAGTTAGGATTTTTTTCCTATGGGATTTCTGAAAATTCTATGTCGAATAACTTTGGCGTTTGTGGACGGAATTGGCTGAAATTTTCAGGAAAATGGCACATTTTGTTTCTGAGCAGCCCCTGAAAATTTGGGGGGGTTTCGTCAAGGGGGGGCTGAGAAAAAAGTGGGGTTCCAAAACACGTTTTTCCCATTCATTTTTCCATAGGGCGGTTGGAATCACTTTTAGCTCGAACGGCTGAATGGATTTACACGAAACTTGGCAAAATTGTAGATATGGTTTGCCCTACGTGCCTTTGCTATGTCTCAATATATGTGCTCCAGTGGATTTTGAGAAATTAACGTTCTAAAAAATAGATATATCTGTGACTGCGCTCCGGTTAGCGCCCCGGTTCGCGTACCTGACGCGTAACGGAACTTCGTGAGGAGAAGCAGATTGGCTCTCCGGTGTCTGTCAACATTCTAAACAATCCGGAGCGGCCGCCATCTTGTGTCTCGGTAGGATCGAGACACAAGAGGTGGCAAAAACAAAATGGGAAATGAGCATAAGGGGGCAGAGTACATCCTCCCTGACCCCCTAGGTTTGATGAGGGGGCTTTAAAAGGGCCCCGCGGTGCAAAAAAAAAAAAAATTATCGTTTTTTTTGCGGGGGGAGCGCCCGGTACGCGCACCGGGAAGCGGTCCGGGGAGCGTAATATACGGAAAAAAGAATGAAAGAATGTTCAAATATTGTATGTTTATTGATTGTTCTTTTTGTTGTATTTTTTTTTAATTTTTTTATTTAAGTACCAACATGTAGGTACCAATGCAGAGTCCAAAAATAAATATACACCGTTTCCTTTGTAGATATCTTGCAGTTGTTTCAGAAGTTATTGTGGTATATGGAATTCATAGCATAGTCTGTGAGGAAAGCAGAAAGAACATGGAGGCAGGAGATGATAAAGAGATGTTAAATACACATTGGAGCTAATATAGTGGGAGAAAGGAAGTAACTATGAGCAAACTTACTATGTAACACAAAAAAGTTGCACAGTATATTTTAAGTCTGTTTATATTTTATCTTTTTGGGTACTATTTCATAATTTTCATATTAAAAAGAATAATGTCTCAAACAATTTTAACTTTTAAAATTTAAATTTATTGTTCGGATTTTTCAAAATCTAAGAGAATTTGTAACATTAAATCATCAGGATTGTCCTCCTTTTCATTCCAAGAATCACATTCACATTCTTCAGCACATTTTAATAATTTTTGGTCTTCTGATTCATCCATAAAGTCTAGTTCTTCTTTTTCTTGGTTTGTATTGCTTTCAATCTTAATTTCAAATGAAATTGTATTTTCTTTTTGCTGTGCTTCCATTTTCTTCCTGTAAATTGCATAAAAAAATATATATCAGTCGAGATAGGGCACTGTTGGGTTTAAGTTCAGACAGGTGCTTGTGAGTTTTTAACAGTGAAGTAATCTTTGGGCAGTGCATGGTTTCAGGCAGGAAGTAGAACTATTAAAAAGTGCCTGTGATGAAGCCTAAGTAAATTCATAATTATACCACAGAAGCCTAACTCAAACAATAATTTAAATAATTAAGTCTTTCTCAATGACTAACTCTTTTAGAGGGACAGTATGTAACTATCTGAAAACGTTTTCCTTATTTAATTTAAAGTGCATAACATAGTTCTCCTTTCAAATTTTTTAAACTATATCTTACCTTTGAAAAAGAAGTTAAAGTTGACAGTGAAAATGCTCTTGAAATGTACTTCAGGAAGTAGTAGTCAAAATGGCTGTGTTTCTCTCTCTTTCTTTATATATATTCAGGTACATAACCAATCAAATGTCTTGAAATAATAGTAGAAAATGAAAGCAAAATTTTAATTGGTTGTCAATTCTAACACTTCATATGTGTTTCCGTCATGTAATTTACCTCAGGATATTTAGTCAGGCCTACAGCATAATTTTCTCAATGGAATTCCATCAAATTTGGGTGAATGGTAGGGACTGCTATGTAGTAGGGCCTATTCTATATTTGATGAAAGTGTCTCCAGTGGTTTTTCTGTAAATTACTTTCCCACCTTTTTTTAGTGAGCGCTCACCGGCAGCGTTACGGGAGTCCTCCATTTTGTGTATCTGTAGAATTGAGAAACAAGATGGAGGGGAAACAGTGTTCGGAATGGGTAGAAGGGGGCACGGTAGACACTTTCTGACCCTCTAGGTTTTCTGAGGGGGGCTTAGGACGCTCATTTAGGCAAAAAAAAAAATGTTTTTAAATGGCGCGGGGAGCGCCCGGTACGCGCACCGGTAAGCGAACCGGAGAGCGTACTTTGGTGAAAAATAGTGAAAAAAGTTAGAAAAATATAAACGTTTTGAATAATCAGAGGTAGGGTAGTTCTGAAAAGAGCTATTGGGTTCTGTGTAAGCATGGGCGAATTTTGCGAATCTCGCGTTCGCGAATTTTGTGGATTTGCGAACTCGCAATCCGCAAAATCCGCGAATTCTCGCGAATTTGCGGATTTTTTTTGTGTGTGTTTGCGCGGGTTTCTGCCAGTTCGCGAGGGTTTTGTACAATGTCGCAAATTGCGAACTTACCTGTCGGGTCGCAAGTTTCGCGAACTTGTTGTTTCTACGTGTCCAGCCTGTTTGGGACACTCTTCTTCATCACTGCCACTCTCTGTCACCACTGCCACTCTCTGACTACTCATGCCACCCTCTGGCCCACCCATGCCACCCTCTGTTTCATCACAGCACCCTCTGGTTGTCCAGTCAGTGTACATTATTGTGGCAACGCAAGCACACCTTCCCTGCCTCAAGTGACCTGAATTAATTTGGGGCTGATTAATGTGTCACAGAATATTTTTTTAGCTGGCACCTGCTTCCTTAGTGCTTCCTGATTAGTGATCTTTTGCACTTGCTAAGTGCTTTCATTGTTGCAAAATTAGTTACAACACCTGCCCTGCCCCAACTGACAATAATGAATTAGGGGCTGATTAATGGATTTGAACCTCCAGCCTGGCTCCTGCTTGTCTCCCTTAGCTGTAATTCAGGACCTTTGTGGCATATGTGTAACTATTCTGAGGTTCAGAGCAGGGTCACATAATAGTTGCAACTGGCAACTGAACTCTGGAGGGGCCCCTCAGGAAGCACTACAGGAAATGGCTACTAATGATGAGCCTGAACTTTTGAACCTGGTAAGTAGTTTCAGTTTTGCTAAGATCGTATTTCTGCAATTTTGCACTTATTCGCGGGGCGCGAAGTTGTACTGGGAAGCCGCGAACTCACGCGAACAGTGCGAGCAGTGCGAGCAAAATCCGCTGCTCGCGGATTTGCGGATTTTGCGGGAGATTCGCGAATCTCGCGGATTGCGAATTTACCGAAAATCCGCAAAATCCGCGAGCGAAACGGATTTTCCGCCCATGCTTAGTTCTGTGGCTGATTTAGGTACCTACAAGTAGGTTTCAATGCACAGTTTAAAATTCAGGAGGAATATTCTATTCCCCTCATCTGAGAAGTGCACACCATCTCCTCTGTAGATGTCTTGCATGTTGTAACGCAAGTTATTGTTGTATATTGAACCCATTCTAAAGTCTCTCATGTAAGCAGAAACAGATTTATTCACATGTTTCCGTGCTTTCTCAAATTGTGGACAAAATTGGTTGGAACAGTTCCATTTCTGTCTTTGGCATATATGGGAATATACTAAGGCAGTTTGGGGAAAAAGTGTCATCAATTGATGAAAGGTGTCCTTTAAAAGCATTTCCAGACCAACCCCAGTCATAGTGCCCAAATCATTTCCACCACAGTGCACTATTAAGAGGTCAGGGTTTGGCAGATGCATAAAAAAATTATAATAAAAACATATAAAATATATTTTTCATTTAAAAGAAGAATACATTTTACAGCTTTTGATATTTGCTATTAAAAAAACATTGAAATTCACTGAAAAAACCATAGGTTATAGACCATATATAGTTAGGAATTAGCATTTACAAACCCTTGAAAATTCACTGAAAAAACCATAGGTTATAGACCATATATAGTTAGGGATTAGCATTTACAAAACCTTATTTTGCTCACACAAAACCATTGAAATTCGCATATATAGTTAGTTGCACTAACTATATATCGCGCACCCGCAATCCACTGCTGATGATGTCCCATATTACATCATTCATGACATGGTCAGTGACATCACTGATGACATCACTGATGACAACTCAAATGACATCACTGATGACAACATCCAGTGACTGTATGTTTCTGTAAAGTTAAAATATGTCTTACATATTGAAGAATGAGTGGATGTATTAGTGTCTGGATAAAGGATTTAGTAGATGCATGAATGACTGTATGAGAGAGTGATTAAATGTGTCTCACTGAGTGCATGGGTTAGTGACTAAACTGTCTTAATTTGTGCATGATTATATCTGTTGTTCTGTAAACTGCTGCATGTGTTGATCAGTAGCTATATGAGTAACTATATGGGTTATTGATTGGTAGCCCAAGTATTTGTATGGGAGAGTGAGTGTGTGTGTGGGGGTGGCTGGGAGGTGTGTGACTCTGTGCATAGATGTCTGAACAGTTGATTCACTAGATGTTTGGGTTCAAAACTGCATGTGGAAACAGCTGTTTGGGTGGTTGACTGTGTGCATGAGTGTATTGGTGAGTGAATGGATATCTCAGTGCTACATGTCAAAGTAAGTACATTTGTAAAACAGAGTACATGTGAGAGTTGACATATATAAATAACTGTGAATGTGTGAGTGGCTGCATGGATCATTGTAAACTTGTATCAGTGATTGTATAAGAGAGTAAATATGTGTTAGAATATGTTTGAATAAGTAAGGTGTGTATAACTGTATAGTTGAGGAAATGGAGGTGTGATTGATTCTTTACATGACTGACTAGGTGTATGAGTAACTCCATGGATGAGTGACAATCTGTGAGTGTCTGTTTACACTGAGTATATCTAAGGTTATATTAGAGTCTGAAGAGGTTCATCGTATTATCACATGAATGATGTCATCAGTGATGTTGTTAGTGATGTCATTTGAGTTGTCATCAGTGATGTCATCAGTGATGTCACTGACCATGTCATGAATGATGTAATATGTGACATCATCAGCAGTGGATTGCGGGTGCGCGATATATAGTTAGTGCAACTAACTATATATGCAAATTTCAATGGTTTTGTGTGAGTAAAATAAGGTTTTGTAAATGCTAATCCCTAACTATATATGGTCTATATCCTATGGTTTTTTAGTGAATTTTCAAGGTTTTGTAAATGCTAATTCCTAACTATATATGGTCTATAACCTATGTTTTTTTCAGTGAATATATATATATATATATATATATATATATATATATATATATATATATATATATATATATATATATATATGTTGTATGTTGCAGGAGAATAACATTGCACTTTAAGCATTTACCTTTTGTTGCGGTCCGTTCATTGAATTGAACTAATGCCCTGATAGTGTTAACAATTCACCTTGATGAATGCAGAGGAAAGAATGTTTCTTTCTTTTGGAGCACACTACAAACCTGACAATCAAATCTACTCGAGGAGAGAGTGATGTAGATTTTCTACTGGGGAAAACAACTGGTTTCAAGTGAAAACTGTTCTCCTGGGATCCGAAGCCGAAGGTGAAAGAAGTTGCGATAATGCCACTTGGTGTTTGGTAATACCCCTCACTGTATGGGTTACCACATTGCACTACGTTCACCAGAATGCAACGGGACCCAGGCCAGCGCGAGAACCTATGCAGCGCACCTGACAACAACTTCGCCGTGGGAGTGGCCAAGGAGCCATTCAGATAAGACACAAGCCCGTGGTGGGAGAACCGGCATAGAAACGAGGCACTGAAGAAAGCCTATGCTGAAACGCGTCTGCCACAGCGTTTCTAAATACCTGCAAGACACGCGCTGTTAAGACTCTCTGAAATAAATCCAGTTGCGAAATTTCTTGGTGTTTTGGGCTCATTTGGATGTAAGTGAGCGTCTGGTGTTCATGTTTAGACCAAGTAGCTGGAGTCTTGGTCGCCGACACCCCCTCTCAGTCTGGAGTGACACAAGCAAACCAGCAACTTTGTGAACTGTGTACTTAGAAGGTACAGCGTGTCTCCCCCTCTAACGGAGATATAGCCACTGTGCGACATCGTCTACTCGAGGAGAGAGTGATGTAGATTTTCTACTGGGGAAAACAACCTGTTTCAAGCGAAAACTGTTCTCCTGGGATCCGAACCCTAAGGTGAAAGAAGTTGCGATAATGCCACTTGGTGTTTGGTAATACCCCTCACTGTATGGGTTACCACATTGCACTACGTTCACCAGAATGCAACGGGACCCAGGCCAGCGCGAGAACCTATGCAGCGCACCTGACAACAACTTCGCCGTGGGAGTGGCCAAGGAACCATTCTGATAAGACGCAAGCCCGTGGTGGGAGAACCGGCATAGAAATGAGGCACTGAAGAAAGCCTATGCTGAAACGCGTCTGCCACAGCGTTTCTAAATACCTGCAAGACACGCGCTGTTAAGACTCTCTGAAATAAATCCAGTTGCGAAATTTCCTGGTGTGTCGGGCTCGTTTGGATGTAATTGAGCGTCTGGTGTTCATATATATATATGTATATATGTATGTGTATATATATATATATATATATATATATATATATATGTTGTATGTTGCAGGAGAATAAAATTGCACTTTAAGAATTTACCTTTTGTTGCGGTCCATTCCTGTTTGAGAAGTACTGGGTGGAGTTTTGAGTTTTGCCCTATTGAATTGAACTAATGCCCTGATAGTGTTAACAATTCACCTTGATGAATGCAGAGGAAAGAATGTTTCTTTCTTTTGGAGCACACTACAAACCTGACAATCAAATCTACTCGAGGAGAGAGTGATGTAGATTTTCTACTGGGGAAAACAACTGGTTTCAAGTGAAAACTGTTCTCCTGGGATCCGAAGCCGAAGGTGAAAGAAGTTGCGATAATGCCACTTGGTGTTTGGTAATACCCCTCACTGTATGGGTTACCACATTGCACTACGTTCACCAGAATGCAACGGGACCCAGGCCAGCGCGAGAACCTATGCAGCGCACCTGACAACAACTTCGCCGTGGGAGTGGCCAAGGAGCCATTCAGATAAGACACAAGCCCGTGGTGGGAGAACCGGCATAGAAACGAGGCACTGAAGAAAGCCTATGCTGAAACGCGTCTGCCACAGCGTTTCTAAATACCTGCAAGACACGCGCTGTTAAGACTCTCTGAAATAAATCCAGATGCGAAATTTCCTGGTGTTTTGGGCTCATTTGGATGTAAGTGAGCGTCTGGTGTTCATGTTTAGACCAAGTAGCTGGAGTCTTGGTCGCCGACACCCCCTCTCAGTCTGGAGTGACACAAGCAAACCAGCAACTTTGTGAACTGTGTACTTAGAAGGTACAGCGTGTCTCCCCCTCTAACGGAGATATAGCCACTGTGCGACATCGTCTACTCGAGGAGAGAGTGATGTAGATTTTCTACTGGGGAAAACAACCTGTTTCAAGCGAAAACTGTTCTCCTGGGATCCGAACCCTAAGGTGAAAGAAGTTGCGATAATGCCACTTGGTGTTTGGTAATACCCCTCACTGTATGGGTTACCACATTGCACTACGTTCACCAGAATGCAACGGGACCCAGGCCAGCGCGAGAACCTATGCAGCGCACCTGACAACAACTTCGCCGTGGGAGTGGCCAAGGAACCATTCTGATAAGACGCAAGCCCGTGGTGGGAGAACCGGCATAGAAATGAGGCACTGAAGAAAGCCTATGCTGAAACGCGTCTGCCACAGCGTTTCTAAATACCTGCAAGACACGCGCTGTTAAGACTCTCTGAAATAAATCCAGTTGCGAAATTTCCTGGTGTGTCGGGCTCGTTTGGATGTAATTGAGCGTCTGGTGTTCATATATATATGTATATATGTATGTGTATATATATATATATATATATATATATATATATATATATATATATATATATATATATATATATATATATATATATATGTTGTATGTTGCAGGAGAATAAAATTGCACTTTAAGAATTTACCTTTTGTTGCGGTCCGTTCCTGTTTGAGAAGTACTGGGTGGAGTTTTGAGTTTTGCCCTATTGAATTGAACTAATGCCCTGATAGTGTTAACAATTCACCTTGATGAATGCAGAGGAAAGAATGTTTCTTACTTTTGGAGCACACTACAAACCTGACAATCAAATTTAAAAAAATAATTGCTAAATATAAGATTGTTTAAATCCACTGTGAAAACAGCTATTTCAATTGCATATTTTATTATAAGAAAAGAATTGAAACTTTTAGAGGAGGTAAAAGAGATTAGTTGCTAAAACTTTGGGCCTCATTTATATGTTATAGCGGGAGAGGGAGTTCTATTGCAACAGTGCCGGAGTTCCCCCCCCATCAACATTTTGGTCTGCCCGACCAATTTAAAATCCAGCAGACCACTGGGTTGACCCTGGGAGAAACTACGCTGTATCTGCAGTGGTCAAACCCCTCCAACAGCCTGATGGAGTTTGGCTATATGTCCAGCCACCTAATTCATATGGGCAGACATACAGCCAATTTTCAATACCCGTCACAACGAGGAATGCGTAGAGTTAAGGGGCATCAAAAGGTATTCAATGCCCCCCATTCCATGGGAGTACACTCCCATAGTGTGGGGGGACATGGTTTTTCAAAAAGAAAATCCCGGCTTGGTGTTTCCTTTCAAACATTTGTAAAAACATTATAAGTTTGCTGTACACCTCCATCATGTTAACTGAGCCGTCCGTCAAACTTACAATGAATTGACAGGAACTGCTGTGACAGCAGTACCTTACAATGCTAGAAAACTCCTGTTCACTGCTGGGTGTGCAGACATTTTAAATTTGGCAGGCAGCGCTATCAGAGTAATGGAGACATTTACTAGGACACCACATAACAAGGAAACAGGCAATAGTGGGAGGTTAAACAACATTATTACATGCACAGGTATTAGATGTGGCAAATAGTATATACTGCAAGGTAATAGAACAACATGTAAAAAGACTTTTGTTGAAATATGGGTCACAGCCAGGGCAACTGGAATTATGTGACAATAGATGCTAATGTTGCATGGCAGCATTCAATACAGCATGTGTTAAAGCAATGGCAAAGTATGTGACAAGAAATATAGATTGTAGTGCACATTGTACAATGAAAGGAATAATAAGGGCCACATCATGTAACATTACTATGTAGATACTTTGAAATTCTACAAATATTAATAGAAAAAGGATCACAATACTATTAAACATTCATAAGTTTATCAAAATAGAAAACAGTCATTAATGTTATTGTCTTGAATACAAGCAAACGTGTGTCATGCTATTAACTAAATAGTTTGTGTAAAAAGTAGGCAATATTGTGCTCAGGAGAACACAGGCCTTAGTAAACATGCTTCTCGTGCTAAGACTTGTGCCTCTTTGATTTCAGCGCTTCCCAGTTTTAAACAAGCATTTGAAATGCAATAATTCTCTCATTTGTGCGAGTTAGAGCTATTGGTGTTGTAAATGACGTAAGACCTGCCAAATTGTACAAAAATTACACAGTCTAAGGAGGTGGTGGGGCCTCTTACTAGAAGTACTTATGAGGAATTTCCCCCCACCCTGTCCCCAAGCTCTTTCCTGGAAACAAAAATATTTTTTTGTAATCAAGTGAGGTGATTGTCGCGGGGAACAGCCTTTACGACGCGGCTGTTACACCGCTGTGCCGTTACAGCGCGGTCTTTTCAACGCAAGTCGTTACCACGACTTGCGCTGGAGGGCGCTGCAGGACAAGGAATTTTTTTATTTACTATCCAACACCTTCCCTACTGTACGTAGGCTGGTGTTGGAATAGTAAATCAAAAAATTCCTACGTCCGCACCCCCTCCAACGCAAGTCGTGGTAACGACTTGCATTGAAAAAAACGCGTTGTAATGGCACGCGTTGTAAAAGTACGCGTCGTAAAGTCGTACATCCGATTGTCGCTATTGCACAAAGGTTAAATATTTTTGTCATGGCATTTATGTTTTATAGTGCTACCTGTTGAAAAAAGTTTTTTTTTTCTGGGTCACACAGATTAGGGGGTTATGTCCTGTGATGTCAGATGTTGTGTGATGTAATCTTCAGAGATGTTATTAGTATGCTAACTGCGGGTTCTAAACCTTGAAAAAGCGTACTTCTTTCTGGTACTGACGTTATTGAATGATAAATATGCTTCGTGCAGAAAGAGCAGTTTGCTGTTAACACGCAAGGGTCACTACTCAATAAGTACATGGTAGTGACTTGCCATGTTTCTTTTGCAAAAGAGAAGCAGTCTAATGAAGAAAATATACTAAAATCAAAGCGAAACACTTGACATTGAATGCCTGGTAGCAAAGTCAGCCATGTTTCCTTCTACCAGTTGACAGGTAGTTGAAGCATGTCAGTGTTTATTTCTTCAGAGTATTCGCAAGATGCCAAAAAAAAGGAGTTCTCCTGTCTGAATTACTTAATATTTATATCTAAGGTATGTGTCACACTAGACCATAAATGACAATTAACAACACAGGTCCTTGTAAGACTGACCGAGTGGTCAACACAATGAGTCTAAGGACGTCTATGGTCTTTGTTTCAAGCGTCTTTATTTCAGGTGTTTTAGGCTCACTTTTTAGTGTCTCTTTTGTGGTACAGTCAAATAGGGGATGGCAGAAAACATGACCAGAACAGAGGGTAAGATTTGGATGTTCTCCCGGGCGAGGTTGTCTGCGTCGTGGGGCACCGTCTTGCCTTCGTGTAGGTCCTCTTACCGTCGGTGCTCCTCGGAAGGGCAAAAAGAAAAGAAAAGGGACCGGGATTAGTCACATCCGTCCGCTCACAGAAAGTTTGTGCTACGGTCACCATACGCAGTGAAGAATAGGAGGGAAGGGAGGGTTTGTGAAGGAAGGAGGTCAACGTGGTTTTGTGCTTGAAGGATGCTACCCCTTGTCACCCCACCACCCCCACTAGAAGGCACCCCTTAAAGGTACTTGCCTTGGGCCATGACCCGTCCACAGGGCCGTGGCGTCCGGACACGGGGCGTGTTCTCCCTTCCTAGGGCCACCGGGTGTGTGCGCCTTGTAGGTACATTGAGGCTTCTCCCTCGGGTTCCGGTCCTCGCCTGACACGCTCCCTCCTGGCTCCTCCGGGGTCGCTCCTCACCTGTTCCGGGACGGCTGGGCTCCTCCGGCACTGGCTGCACTCCTCCTCCAGGACAGCTGGGCTCCTTCGGGCTCTGCTCCTCTTCTCCTCCGGGACAGCTGGGCTCCACTGGGATCTGCTCCTCTCCTCCTCCGGGACAGCCGAGCTCCATCGGGGTCTGCTCCTCTCCTCCTCCGGGACAGCTGGGCTCCACCGGGATCTGCTCCTCTCTTCCGGGTCCTCGTCTTCCTCCGGGCTCCAGGGTACTGCTTCCTGATTACGCCGCCCGCCCTCTGTTGGTGGTGTGCTTTTATCGTCCCACCTCAGTTTCCATGCCTGCATGTCCTAGCAAACAGCTAGACCGTTAGCCACTTCCGGGCATTCACTGGTGTCTCCTCCCGATATGTCCCACTTCCGGTCGTCAATCACGGTGGACTCCCCGGCCTTTTCACAGTCCTCAATATGATGTCAGGTGGAAACTTTCAGCCGACTTCTTCTTGGAATCGGTTCAGAACGACTTGCAGTCTGCGGTTCTGCATGTCCGATGAGGATGCGATCGGAAACCGTTCGGTTGGACTCCCATTGACTCCTATGAGAGCCTGTGTTCCGGATGACAACACTAGCTCCTATGGGGAAAATGGATGTCTACAGAAAACTCTGCAACCTATGGCGGACACCCCATGGTGCCTGCCACATAGTGCATGGTTTTATAGGGTGTCCCTTGGGTACCCCTTTGGCCTCGAACCGGAGCCCTCAGGAGGAAGAAGTGCCTGCCAGGGGCCCCCAAAGTCAGTTTTGGTGTTGGACAGACTGAGTCGGGAAGTCTGTTGGAATCTGACAATGTAATCAGTCTGGCAGAAACGCTGTCCGTAGAGCTGTACGAATTGGCTCCGACCGCCACGGAATCTCCGAGAGCCGGAACCTACTGTCAGTCGGTGGCTTTCCGCCCAACATTGTAATGAGGCCCTAAGCCTCTTTGCTTTGTTAGCAGATGAATATCTGTAGTGTGTACTCTGGAATTGTACTTTATAGTATTACTTAAGCATCGATGAAAGGGGCTGTGTCTGGTTAAAAACTACAGTCTTCCCAGATCATGAAACTAAAGAATGCCATGAGATGTTATGCAAGCATCAATGGCCATAGCATTCAACTTTAAACTTTGTTTAAAATCGGTTATCAAAGCAATAACAGGCCAAGGGGAGTTGTATAATGTGACAGCAGAGTTGCAATGTGGGTGAGCACTGCTATATCTACCCATCCTCGCTGCAAGACCAAGATAGGTGTAAATGTTGTCATTATTATTATTATTATTATTGGGACATTTGTAGAGCGCTGCGTTACGCACACCGGCGTGTTCACGCGCTGAAAGTGGGAGAGGCAGTTAGCAGGGGACATAGAAACTGAGCGGACAATTATTTAGTGTAGAGGAGTGTTTTAAGTTTCGCTCGGAACCTAGCCTCCTCCAGTTCCAGGCGCAAGTCCGCTGGCAGTTTATTCCAGTTAGTTGCCGCTAGGCATCTAAAGGACCTACCTCCCATGCGGGCTTTCTTGATTCTCGGGATCCTCAGTAGGCCGCCCCCTGTGGATCTAAGCGCACGTGTTGGTTTGTACACTTCGATCAATTTAGTCAGAGGGTCGGGTGCCCTGCCATTCAAGATGCGATGACAGGTGCAGAGGGCTTTGTATTCCACTCTTCTCCTCACCGGGAGCCAGTGTAGCTGCTGGAGGGCCGCCCTAGAAGGCGCCCTTTTAGGTAGTCTGAGAATCAAACGCGCTGCCGCATTCTGCAGCACTTGCAGGCGAGCCATGCTTTTTTCTGGAGCCCCCAAGTACAGCAGGTTCCCATAGTCCGACCTAGCTGTCACCAGAGCATGAACCAGGGTTTGACGGGCTTCAATCGGGAGTAAGTCAAGGACTTTTCTCAACTTCTTCAGAATCCCGAAACAGACTCCCACCACCCGATTTATCTGGGGGCCAAAAGTAAGACCCGCATCAAACCACACCCCCAGATTGCGTGCCTCTTGGCAGGGGGTTGGGGTTGGTCCAAGGCAGGGTGGCCACCATGCCGACGACCAGGCAGACTGGGCTCTCCCCACCACCAGCACCTCTGTCTTGCTGCCGTTCAGCTTCAAACAATTGATGGCCATCCATTCGGCAAGATCTTTCATGCAACCAGTACTGCGTCTGTCCATTCCTGCTGCAGTAGCAAGATAGGGTGTAAAAATGTTGTTTGCCCAAAAAAATTGTTGTAATGTAAAATTAGCTTTCAAAGATAAAAGCAGGTTAATGTCATGTAGCATTACAGCAAATGCTAACTAATGTCCATGAATCCGTGCGTAACACACAGACAAGGCAGCAAGCCTGTACAGTTTCAAAGGAGGTGCACGGCTTTCACAATGACTGTAATGCTGCCCCAGAACCTCCTACGTCTACACTCATTCAATATAACCAGCCAGTGCACTAGAAGCAGACCAATTAAGACACTGGTTGGGCAAGCTGAATGTGTCAGTCTGTAATGCGACTGGTGCATATGTAAAGTCCTCTGATACCTTTGAGGCAAGTTCGCTCTATATAAAACTCTGGGTTACAAAAAAAAATGCTCAGGGCATGGTAACCAGGGCACGAGTCGGGGTACCACGCGGGTGGACGGCATCCCCCCACTTATTTTCCAGGGTTTTCCAGGGTGGACGCCGTCCACCCTGCTCAATCAAAACGCCGTCCCGCTCCAGACTTTCCTTCGTCCCCGGCCTCGCCTGCCGCCTGCCCGCCTCCGCCGGATATATACGTAAACAGACTCTCCTAATATTGCACCTCACTGCCAGCTTTATTAGCCCATCATCACCTAATGCTGTGGTTCCCAAAGTGTGCGCCGCGGCACCCCGGTGCACCGTGATGAGAAGCCAGGGGCGCCGCGGCGCCGAGCAGGATGTGGGGAAGCTTGAAAGAAATGCCACCTTCTGCTGCATCGCACATGCTTCAAAACATTGGCACAGAGCGCCCTCTCTCCACCTGCCCGCCCCCATTCCTGCCAAAACATTGGCACAGAGCGCCCTCTCTCCACCTGCCCGCCCCCATTCCTGCAATCACAGGCTGCTAGAAGCGCAAGAGCAGCCCCACCCCGCCCATTGTCACTTTGTATGGGGCTGATTGCCACATACAGAATGTCAATGGGCCAGTTTGGGGTGTTACAGCATGTGGTGAGCCGCTTCCTGCGGGTAGCGCCGCTGGCAACATTAACAGCTGGTCAAGGGCATTCCCAAAAATCTCAACAGAAGTATGCTGCTTGCCACAGGGTCAGGAGTCTCTCTCTCTCTTCTTTTGGCATATGTTGATGAACGGAGGGTGTAATGTGTTTCAAATAAAAGTTCGATTATTTTAAGACTGTTTTTTCACACAGTATTGTCTAAAATAAAAAAAATCTGAGCAGCGAAGGCTCTTGCAGGGCTGTTAATCGGTGAGTCGAGTTCCCAAGAGGTATGTATGTTAGTCCTTTCTCTCCAGCCTGCTTGCTCAAATCAGAGGCGAACACCTCGCAACTGGCTGTGCATAAAAGGCAAGAACCACCCGCTTAATTACTGGAAAGGTGAGGAAGCATGCACCACTCCACTGTAACTTTTGGGATTCATAGCCCTTGCACAAGAATCCACAGACACCCCGGAAATGTTTCTTTTGTGACTGCTTTTTTAAACATGTTTGTGCACTTCGGTATATTCAACTGGAGTTCTGGACTTTTTGGTTCCGTCCAGAGGTGTCAGGGAACAACACCCGAAGACCCCGGAGTTCCACCTGTCTTGGTGCACAAATAAACAGAAACACGGGCTTCTCGATGGTGGCGTCAAAGACCAAAGGTTTATTACTGCAGGGACACAGAAGTCACAGAAACTACGCATGGGCAGTATCTAGGAGCCTGTTCGATTTGTACAAAGAGGGTTGCTCCTTATATACTGAAAATTGGGCTTCGGGCAAATTCTTCACATGTTAGTACATTCCCAAACCTTTGTGTCCTAAACAATAAATATTTGGCGTTGCACAGGAATCGTCGACAATATCTGATGACACAACATTACGAATGAGAGGTTCCCACTTTTCCATCATAATCTCATGTCAATTTTTCATTCAGGACCCGGACCGCCTCATCGTAAATTTCGTTACCTCCCCCTAATAAAGGCCCAGAAGGAAAGGAGCAGAGCCAGGTGCAGAAGATAGAAAAGCAGGATAAGAGATGTTTGTGGGTTGTAAATGGGCAAGGCTACTAGCTTCGGCCGCCTAATCGTGATCAGGCCAACGGACACGAGAACCAGTTCAGCAGGGCTGGCCTCGGGCAGAGGAGGCAGCCTTTGTCGAGTCATGCAGCTACAGCGTGATCTGGTCTAAGGTGCACGTGTCACTAGAGAGGTGAATCTCCGGCTAAGGCTACGTGTCCTTAATTGAAATGAAGTGATCAGAGGTTATTGCGTATGTGAGGGCAAGAAACACAAAATGGCTGCCATGACCTAAGATGGATGCCATGGGTAGATCAGAAATGTGTTGGTTACAGGAGTACTCTTGCTCGTAGCGTAGCGAAAACACCAGGATATGCTAAATGGATCATTTGCGGTTCGCTGATACCAATATTATGTATTTCCGACAATATTGAAAACACGGGTTCAAATCGTCACGGAACCTCAGACCCTCCTTTTGCCCTTACATAGGCAATTACTCAGTCTATGTCAGAGTCTAATTCTATGCTCATCAGGTCAGTGACATGCTGTTGTATCATCATCCTTTCTCGCGCCTTTTCTCCAAACGCAGGTGGTTTTCTAAAACAGCTTGCAGCGCAAAGACTACACAGAGCTGGACCCCACTGGATAATCAGGCAGCATGAGAATAGGAATACTAAGATGACACCAATGACCATCAGAACCTTCCATCCCCACGCTGAGATCAGAGTCCAAAACCACTCCATGAAGGACCAGTTTCCCTTGTCTACGTGTATAGAGTCGGAAATCTTGTGTAGTTTAGAGATCGCCTCATAGACTGTTGGAGCGTTATTGGGAATAAAGACACAGCAGCTCGATTGGATCATTCTGCATACCCCACCTCGATCTGCAAGTATTACGTCTAGAACCATACGGTTCTGCAACGTCATGAGTCTATCCGCCTGAAGCTCAGCTGTCAAATTGCTAAGGGCACCAGCAGTTTCGGTAATAGTAGATTCAACTACCCGTGTTAGCTGACGTATGTTTCTACTATTGGCCATAGGCCCCCAGAACGGAAGGAAACCTTTGAAGAAGTCTCCAGCTTCCTGACCAGCGGTATCTTCCTTGCTGAAGACACCTCTTGCTACTCTGGTCTTGTGGTAGTCAGATGATGCAGTGTATGTTGGAGGCAATAATCGAGCAATATAACATGATCCTGAAAAGTCGGCAGGCAACCATGTATACGCTCTGTCTCGACAGATGAAGTAAGTACCCCTAGCAGTAAGAAAAGCAGGGGAAGAGTTAGACGGAAACACGTAAGTCTCTACGCATTCACTCCTCCCTAGCTGAGCCCTCGGATTTCTCCCATTACCTTGCAAACAGACTTGACCTCGGTGAGGTACGACCCAGATTGGAGTTGAGCTTTTACGCTTGCTTTCTCCCAAACTAAGGTGATACTCTGAAGAATTCCAACTCAAATATACTCGTAATTCGTCTCTAGGGTAAGATGGAGTATTATTGACGTCCTTGATCATGTCAATAATTCCCTGGACTAAGGCTTTGTTGGCAGAGTTATATTTAGTGGAACGTGGTGGACGTGGAGGATAGGTTTCAAGGGCATAAGCAAAGATGGTTTGAAGGGCCTGAAATGATCCATTATAGTTAAAAGGCAAAACCAGATAGGGAATGCCTTTATCCATAGTGTGGGGTATCAAGCCACACACCCAGCAGTCTGTAGTGTTAACTACCAGTTGGTGTTGGTGCAAGAGCTGTACAAAAGTGTTATTGATGAATTCAGAGCGTCGAGCTTGCTCATGTTCAGGAAACGAGTGAAAAGAGTGTATGGAAGAAACAGTAGAAGTAGCAGGATCAAGGGGAGGTACTGTAGTTACTGGTACAAAAATCAAACCCATACCAAAGACGATTCCACCCACCAACGTTATCAAAACAATCAAAAATGTAATGGCACATTGTATCAAAAAGCATTTGCTGTGAAGAATTCTGTAAAGTCTGTTTCTGCGAACATAAATCACATTTTCTCGTTGCAGCGCAGGAAGCTCCATCTTCTACAATCCGCTCGCGACCACTGATGATGTGTACGTAGATGAAAATGCCTCTATCAGCCCTGGGAGTTCCCAGAACCAACAGAAAGATCGACCTTGTGTCAGACCCCCGCAGACAGCCACGACCCTACGGCTACCCAGACGGCAAGGCAATTTTTAAAAAAACAATAAAACAATAGCAAACTTCCTGGCTGAAGGCAAAAGTTCAAAATTTCAAAATATCACAATAGGCAGTTGCCTGCTTTATTTGTCCATATTACGAGGTCGTAGGTTGTATCTTTGCTTTGCAGGAACTGTTTGATCGGCAAATAACGTATCACTAGTAGCTGTTGCAGTGTTCAGGTTCGCAGATGACAGAGTTTTTTCTGATGCAGAGGACAAATGTTCAGAGTTCAGAGGAGTCTTTTCAGGAGGAGAGTCAGAGTTCAGAGTGTCGGTAATCAATTCGGCATCGCTGAAAGGGATGAACTTTGGCGTTTGTTCAAATTCGGAGGCACCAACTCCCTTCTTCACCCAGTCGTCGTAAGGAAGTGGTAAAGGTACACGTTTGACATGAGTTGCATGTACCCAGTGCTTGCGACCAGCTAGACAAACAGCGGTTCTTGTCGCAAGCAACACTTGGAAGGGGCCAACGAATCTTGGTTGAAGGTTCTTCGTCCTCGCGAAATTTCTGACCACAACGTGGTCGCCGGGTTTCAGCTGATGCCCTGGACTCTCCGGAGGCTTTGGCAATGCATCGAAAACCTGTTGGTGAATAAGACTCAATTTAGCAGTCAAGTCGTAAAGGTAATCGATCAACATAGGATATTCTAGAGAACAAAACTCCTTTGGCCTAGGCACACCCCAAACATTTGCCGGGCGGCCAAAAACAATTTCGTAGGGACTAAGCCCTACTCTAGAATGTACAGTTGCTCTCGTTGATAACAAAGCCAAGGGTAGTGCGTCTGGCCAGGATAAACCCGTGGATGCCTGTATTTTAGCTAGTTTTAATTTGAGGGTGCCATTGTAACCCTCAACTAAACCAGCAGACTGGGGATGGTTTGCACTATGAAATTTCTGTTTAATGCCCAAACCGGCACACACACTCTGCATAACTTTCCCTATAAACTCACTTCCGTTATCTGACCATACAATCCGTGGCATTCCATACCTAGGGAAATATTCTTTGAGAAGAATTTTGGCAGTTGATAGGGCAGTATTGTCCTTTAGTGGATATGCTTCGATCCATCTGGAAAATGCACAGACTACCACCAGGACGTATTTTAAATTATTACAGCGGTCCATGTGTATGAAATCTAGCTGAATCACTTCAAAGGGGCAAGAAGGAGGAGCGAAGTGGCCAGCAGGAGTTGGGGTTCCCTTGCCAGGATTATGCATCAGGCATACCATACAATTTTTCACCACTCTCTCTGCACATCTACTGATCCCATCATTCTTCCAGACCGGAGCCAACATCTTACAGATTCCTTTAGAACTTATATGCGCTACTCCATGCGTCATTGTCACCACTGCAAGCACATACGCATCAGGCAACATCCAACGCTGTTGTTCTGACAAATCAATCCAACACCCACTCGAATCCAACTTGCCCGAACTTTCTTTCCATGCACGTTTTTCCTCCTCAGTTGCTTCTTTCTGAATCTCTTTCACACTTTCCACTGTATCCTCACACATTCCAGACTCGGAAATCCATCTTGCAGACGTAGCAACATACATTCTACTCATCATATCTCTAGCTGTTTGTTTAGCGGTCTCATCAGCAAAAGCATTCCCACGACCAACATCATCCGTGATTGCTTTATGAGCACTGCACTTCACAATCGCAACTTCAGTCGGCAAGGTTAGAGATTCCAACAGGTCGTTAACTAGCTGACCATGTTGAATCTTAGTCCCATGGGACGTAATGAAACCTCTTTCTTTCCACAAACGGTCAAAACTATGGGCCACACCAAACGCGTACTGAATATCTGTAAAGACATTCACTCTCTTTCCCTTGGCTAAAACACACGCTCTTGTTAGAGCTATCAATTCTGCAGCTTGGGCAGAATTCTGACTCACTCTTGCAGTCTCCACAATCGTTCTTAGAGTCGTTACCGCATAGGCAGCAGTCACATCACCATTCTCCAATTTAAAGCATGACCCATCAACATACAACGTGCCATCTGGATCTGACAACGGAGTGTCTTTTAAATCAATTCGTCCTTTTGTCTCTTCCTCGGTTCTAAAACAGCAATCATGGGGCTCGGAATCACTCGACTCTTGATTAGTCGGCAACAATGTTGCTGGATTCAATACATTGCATCTTTTAATCTGAATATGACTTGCTAGCAGTGTCAGCTCGTAGCCAGATAATCTCGCACTGGTAAGGTGTTGTGTCTTGGTTCGGTTCATGAGTGTATCCACTGCATGAGGAACCATGACCACTAGCATGTTGTTCATCACCAAACCAGCAGATTGTCGAATGGAAGCCGCAGCTGCCGCTGTAGCTCTCAAACAACTAGGTAACGCTCTGGCTACCGGATCTAATGTTGATGAAAAATACGCACAAGGGCGTTGTTTATCACCAAATTTCTGTGTCAGAACACTCAACGCGCAACCTTCTCTCTCGTGAACATAGAGCGTGAATGGCTTGCTGTAATCAGGTGTACCCAATACAGGAGCTGAACACAATGCTTTTCGTAACTCAGAAAAACTCTCCTGACATTCATCAGACCATGGTACCGGACTCGGAACATTTTTCCCAGTCAAAGCTACCAACGGTTTTGCTAAAAGAGAAAAATTTGGGATCCACTGCCTACAGTAAGAGGTAATACCTAAAAAGGCATGCACTTCTCTCTGCGTGCGAGGAACACTCATCTGCGTAATTGCTTTTATTCTCTCTGGGGTCAACTTCCTTCCCTCCTTTGACAAGAGATGACCTAGGTAGGTCACTTCTTGGCAGCAGTATTGCATTTTCGAAAGTGATACCTTATGATTCAAATTGGACAAATGATGCAATAACGAAATCGTAGTTGCTTTGCAAGTTTCCTCGTCATCGGCAGCCACTAGAAGATCGTCTACATACTGCACTAGAGCCGAACCTTGAGGAAGTACAAAAGAATCTAACTGACTTTTTAATGCCTGACTGTAAATGGATGGGCTCTCACAATAGCCTTGTGGAGCGCGTTTAAACCTGAAGCTTCGACCTCCTAGACAGAAGCCGAAAATATCTCTGCTTTCTTCGGCTATCGGAATGCTGAAAAAGGCATTTTTCAAGTCGATGACGGAAAACCATGTGGCTGTAGCAGGAATCAATGTTAACAAGGCAGTAATGTCTGGAACTACAGGAAACTGCGGGATTACAATCTTATTAACTTCTCTGAGGTCAATGACAAACCTATATACTGGAGGCTTTGTAGGATCAGTTCGTTTCAAAATCGGTAATACAGGACTGTTACAGACATTTCCTCTAGTTTCTTCAACCACACCTTTCTTCATCAAATCTTGTACAATCAATAAAAGTGCTCGTTCACCTTCACTAGATATTTTGTATTGAGGAATTCGTGGAAATTTTACATTTGCTTTCAAAGTGACTACATATGGTGGTATTTCCAAAAGGCCTACATCGTTAGGACCAGTCGCCCAAAGAGTATCAGGGAGTGAACGCAGCTCTGGCGGAAGTGCATCCATTGACAAGTACATCGGAGAGGTGATTCTTTTGCCCAATGTAAGCTGTACTCCTTCCGGAGAACAGTACAATGTCGCATATAGGCGTTTTAACAAGTCTAAACCAAGCAGATTTTCATTACAACCTGTCGTCAAAATCAGGGGTGCTTTCAATTGGCACGGTCCAACAGAAATAGACAAAGGACCAGATATGGGGTTGTAAACAGGGGCGCCTGAAAAACCTACAGAAACATTTGTTGAGCCGGACAAAGGTGCGCCAGGGAGTTTCGCATGAATGATAGAACTTTTTGCTGCACCAGTATCCAACAGAAACGGTTCGACTACACCTGATGTTGCTACTGCGACATAAGGCCCACTCTGATCCACTGGAACTGATACTACTCCCTCTCTCTGTCCGTGGCTGTCCTAGTACCCATTTTGCTGAAATCCCTCATCCACTTCACAATAGTCTTCAACTAGATACTGTTGAGATCTATTTTGCTGGGCAGACTGTCCATTTCGTTGATCAAAGTGATTGGAAGGGCGATCATTCGTCTGTGGAGGCATAGCACCTCGTCCTCGACCTCTAGAATTCTGCACAAAACCACCACGACCTCTCTGAGCTGCTGCTGCGTTATTTTGCGCTAAGACTGGACACTCATTCTTGTAGTGACCCTCTTTCTTACAGTACGCACACTGGTTCCACTGATATTGAGGTCTTGGTGAACTATAATCTGTCCTTTGATATGACCCTTGTTGCGTATTAGTCTGATTCATGTGAGGCGGATACGCCTGTTGCAAGAGAACTTTAGTCTTTAAGTCTTTCGTTTTCTTATCTGATTTCTCTTTCTCCTCTTTATCCCTATTTTCATAATACTGTGCAGTTGCAAGTATTTGCGCAGTTGTAGAGACAGCCCATGCACTCCCGGAATCTTTTAATTTATTGCATAACTCAGGTAACAAATTATGTACGAATTTATCGACAAACAGTCTCTGTCCTCCTTCTGTGCTCATATCCTGACCACTATGATCTACAAAAGTCTCTTCGAACCTCGTGAAAAAGTCGGAGACACTTTCGTCTTTCTTCTGCCTACATGCGGACAACTTGTCCCAATTAACACGTAATGCGGGCATCAGAGTCTTCATTAAGTCAATTATCCTACCTGGAAGATTAGCAATTAGAGGTTCGGGTTTGGAACCACCTATTTGCTGACCATCCGCTGCAATGATAGCTGCCCAATCACCACCTAGAGCAACTGGATGATTCTCTTTACGAATTTTAGTCCAAATTGGTTGTGGTACTACATTCCCAAATAACATGTCGATGTCCGCTAAGTTCATTACACAAGCCTCAACTGTTTGCGCTAGTTCCTTATAGTATCCAGCAGGATTCTTACGCGGATCTGGCAAGGCCTGCTTCACTGCTAACACTTCGGCTCGCTTCCACGGAATGTGTATCCACACTCTTTGGAATTGCGCCGGAGCGGCAGCAATACCAAGATTTGCATTAGCTTGCACAGCTTCACGCCAAATTGGAGGAACCTCCCTCATTGGATATTGGCGAGTCTGCTTCGTACTACCTTTCTCTAAGTCTCTCGGTGAACGAAGTGATGGATCATTTCTATAACTTAAAATCAGTTCCATTACTTCTTTTATATTTTGACCTACTATCATTCCTGCAGCAAACTCTTTCTGAACCCTAATTAAGTCTTCTAAATTAGATTCAGAGTCATCTTCTTCTAACTCATCACGTAAAAGGGAGCACATCTCATCAAAAACATATTGTTGCGTTGGTTCATTCCACTGCATAAATGTATCTAGTACATCTCTCGTGCTATATCTCCTACTCTTCGATATCCATCTGAGAGCCGTGGAATCTAATATTCCCCGTTCCTCAGTACTCGGAAGCTGACTACGTCTTTGTACAGAGTCAGAAGTAGGAGTCTTAATTAAAGTTTTATAGAGAGGAGACAGAATGCTAGAGACAGAATCAGTGATTCTTCGACGAACAGAAAGCGGAGTCAACATACTGGCAGATGCAGAGAACACAGTAGCAGTTGGAATAGATAGCGGGACAGTAGGAGTATCGAGGAAGATAGCTTGTGATACAGTTGGTGTAAGCGATACAGGTACAGGTATAGAAGTCGGCAACCCAGAAAGAGGAGGTGCCGTAGGAACATTCACATTGACCACAGGAGGTACAGGAGCTTGATTCTGAGGGGCAGGAGCAGGAATACCAGGTTGTCCAGCAACCGGTAATTGAACATTCGGTACAGGTGGAGCCGTAGCACCTTGTGCATACGGTGGAGGTGACCGTAACAAGTAAGACAACAGAGGATCGTTTTCGGGGTCCTCCAGTATCTTAGCTGTTTTCGATGGCAAGGCAGGATAGCACTTGTCAATTGCTAAATTATGCTCTCTAATGGCCACCTCTATGGCCTTCTCAGACTCGTTAACTTGCAGCTGTTTAGCCGCTTGTTCTAAAGTCAACTCTTCTTGCTCTTTCTGTTCTTTCTTCAACCTTTTAATCTCTCTCTGTTTAGATTCTTTTCGCCAGTAACGGAAAGAATCAAACATTGCCGGCCGGGCTTTCTTCCTAAACAATTTCGCTTCTAAATTATCGAGGATTTCGGGTTCAAAACTACCATGTAGTGGCCAACTAAGGACACCATCCTTTTTCGTATAGCGGACCCATACCTCATTATAAGATATAGGACCCACACCATGCTTACAGTACAGATCATATAAGGGAGTCCCAATCGGAGGAACCAGACATGAGTCCTCCAATCGTGAATCACTGTTGCAACCAAAACAAGACAACATACAATTTCTCTGACTTACCATTTTGCAATCCGGAACACAGAACAAACAAAACACGAAACAGATATGTGCACCTGAACCAAGAACTTAGGCCTACCAAAAACGAACTGATGTATCGATACCCAAACTAAACCAAATAGATGATCGTAACCAGAACAACCAATGATAATCTTACGAAACCAAACCAAACCAAGAACCAAAAAGGATTTTAACAACCCTCACGAAGTAACCAGCTAGCAACCACTAAATACTTAACTGAGGCACTGAAGACGTCACCAAGGAGAAACCCGTCACGTTTCGCCGTACTAAGGACTGCACCTCGGGTCCAAGACAGGGCGACGGTCAAGGCAACGGACCACTGCAGCCGTCCTGAACGGGAACCCTCGTGGAAGAGAACTTCGGGCCACTTTTGCGATATGCCGGGATCGATGAAGTGGGGCGCCTCCCTCAGGAATCTTCACACGAAGCTTCTCGAACTCTTCAGGCTTTTGGACCGGTACCG
The DNA here is from genome assembly GCF_964263255.1 of Lissotriton vulgaris. Classification (NCBI taxonomy): domain Eukaryota; kingdom Metazoa; phylum Chordata; class Amphibia; order Caudata; family Salamandridae; genus Lissotriton; species Lissotriton vulgaris. Next base: position 151,791,073 of record NC_141696.1, on the reverse strand, counting down.
AATGACGTCGCCCCACGTTGGGCGCCAATTGGAGTTCTGGACTTTTTGGTTCCGTCCAGAGGTGTCAGGGAACAACACCCGAAGACCCCGGAGTTCCACCTGTCTTGGTGCACAAATAAACAGAAACACGGGCTTCTCGATGGTGGCGTCAAAGACCAAAGGTTTATTACTGCAGGGACACAGAAGTCACAGAAACTACGCATGGGCAGTATCTAGGAGCCTGTTCGATTTGTACAAAGAGGGTTGCTCCTTATATACTGAAAATTGGGCTTCGGGCATATTCTTCACATGTTAGTACATTCCCAAACCTTTGTGTCCTAAACAATAAATATTTGGCGTTGCACAGGAATCGTCGACAATATCTGATGACACAACATTACGAATGAGAGGTTCCCACTTTTCCATCATAATCTCATGTCAATTTTTCATTCAGGACCCGGACCGCCTCATCGTAAATTTCGTTACCTCCCCCTAATAAAGGCCCAGAAGGAAAGGAGCAGAGCCAGGTGCAGAAGATAGAAAAGCAGGATAAGAGATGTTTGTGGGTTGTAAATGGGCAAGGCTACTAGCTTCGGCCGCCTAATCGTGATCAGGCCAACGGACACGAGAACCAGTTCAGCAGGGCTGGCCTCGGGCAGAGGAGGCAGCCTTTGTCGAGTCATGCAGCTACAGCGTGATCTGGTCTAAGGTGCACGTGTCACTAGAGAGGTGAATCTCCGGCTAAGGCTACGTGTCCTTAATTGAAATGAAGTGATCAGAGGTTATTGCGTATGTGAGGGCAAGAAACACAAAATGGCTGCCATGACCTAAGATGGATGCCATGGGTAGATCAGAAATGTGTTGGTTACAGGAGTACTCTTGCTCGTAGCGTAGCGAAAACACCAGGATATGCTAAATGGATCATTTGCGGTTCGCTGATACCAATATTATGTATTTCCGACAATATTGAAAACACGGGTTCAAATCGTCACGGAACCTCACAACACAATATTCACCGTAATATGATGCAATCGTTTTTCAGTGAACGAGTGTAAAAGTGTTGGGTACCCTAATCTCATGCTGCTGTATCAGCCTTCCATCTTCACTAGATTGATAACATTATGATAATTAATTTGTCTAACAATACATATCAGGTATGACACCTGACATATGTACATTTCTTATTGTCTTACAGGCTGGATGGGTGAAAGGGTAAATGGTTTAATGGATGAGTGAATGGATGGGTGGGTGGAAGAGTGGATGGATGAGTGAAAGGATGCTTGGGTGAAATGGTACACGGTTGGATGGATGAGTGAGTGAATGGATGGATGAAGGGATGGATGACTGAAAGGATGGATGGAAAGATAGACGATGGATATGTTTTCAAATAGTTGAAAAGGTTTGGATATGAATGGGCACACAGATGGAAGGACAGAATGAATGGTGAAAGACTGCATGATGGATAAAAGAATTAATAGATGACAATGTACATTTGGAATGGTGGATATCAGGGGTTTGATGGAAGGATGAATGGTTAGATCATTGGACAAGAGAGCTCTTCTGGGGATGGTTGTGATCAGTGGCGTCACAAGGGGGGTGCGGGAGGTGCGGGCCGCACCGGGTGTCACCAGCAGAGGGCTGACACCAAAATGAACTCCTCGCTATTTATTTACTGTTCATGTAACACCGTCCGTATTGTCCCATGCTGTTTATAGTGCAGGGAAATGGACGTATGCCAGAATCTTCCTTTTCCCAGTTCTGCGAGCGCAGCGGCTTTGTCGGGAGGGGCTCGAGTATAAAATGAGTTCCGCCCTTGACCTTCTGCTCGCTATTCTTTTTGCTCGGAGATGCGATCTTGGTCGTGTTCATGTTCCGAGTGCATGTGGGCGTTTGGGGAACACCACATTCAGTGAACACAAAGTCAAGATTGGCCCAATCTCTAATGGTAAGAACTTTCAGAGTTTCGTAAAAAGTCACATTTGCAGTTAATTTTTGGAACCTTTTGAATCATCCGTGTATATATGTTGCGAGGCTTGTCCTGCATTATTGCAGATGTTAATATGAGAAGCGCTGAAAAGACCATTTGATTTCTTAGGACAGCGCTATGATGGGCTAAACGCAGGTAGGTCACAGAGTGTGCAGGATGGCAGGAGGAACGAAAAAAGGCCTCACCCTGTTTGCCATGCCTGCCCTAGACAATGGAGGTTCAGTTGAATCATACAAAAGTATTAAAAAAAGGCTCCGATACTCAGCACATCGAAGCGGGGTAGGCGCAAATTTGCGTGCACAAATTCAAAGCGCATTTCATGAGTTTATTTCAGTCACTTTGAGAAGAGCCAAAAACTATGGGAGAAACCATGGGGGGGGAGAAGGCGACGAGGAAAGGGTTAAAAGAGCAGCAGGCAGGGGAGGGAGGGAGGTGCAGGCGGAGGGGGTGGATGGTGCAAGCAGAGAAGGAGATGATGCTGGCTGAAAGGGAGACGGTGCAGCCAGAGGGAGAGATGGTGCAGGCAGGGGATGAGATGGTGCAGGCATGGGATGAGATGGTGCAGGCAGGGGGTGAGACGGTGCAGGCAGGGGGTGAGACGGTGCAGGCAGAGGGCAGACGGAGCAGGCAGAGGGCAGATGTTGCAGGCAGAGGGGAGATGATGCAGGCAGAGGGGAGATGGTGCAGGCAGAGGGGAGATGGTGCGGACAGAGGGGAGATGGTGCGGACAGAGGGAGAGATGGTGCAGACAGAGGGAGAGATGGTGCAGGCAGAGTGGAAATGGTGCAGGCAGAGTGGAAATGGTGCAGGCAGAGGGAGAGATGGTGCAGGCATGGGATGAGATGGTGCAGGCAGGGGGTTAGATGCTGCAGGCGGAGGGGAGACAGAGCAGGCAGAGGGCAGATGTTGCAGGCAGAGGGGAGATGGTGCAGGCAGAGGGGAGATGGTGCAGGCAGAGGGGAGATGGTGCAGGCAGAGGGGAGATGGTGTGGACAGAGGGAGAGATGGTGCAGACAGAGGGAGAGATGGTGCAGGCAGAGTGGAAATGGTGCAGGTAGAGTGGAAATGGTGCAGGCAGAGGGAGAGATGGTGCAGGCAGAGGGAGAGCTGGTGCAGGCAGAGGGAGAGCTGGTGCAGGCAGAGGGAGAGCTGGTGCAGGCAGAGGGAGAGCAGGTGCAGGCGGAGGGAGAGATGGTGCAGGCGGAGGGAGAGATGGTGCGGACAGAGGGAGAGATGGGAGCCATCCTATTCAACAGATCTCCCTGCCTTGCATTTGTCCTGCTCACACCTGTCATGATGTCACTTCCTGTTGTGATGTCACTTCCTGTCGTGATGTCACTTCCTGTCGTGATGTCACTTCCTGTGACCACGCCTAACTTGGAGAGTCCCCCTACTTCTTTTTTTAGGACTTGTGCCCTGATGGTAACGGGTACATTCCAGGAACCAGAGGCTGAACGCACCACCTAATCATGGCGGTAATAAATGGCCTGGCATCAGATGAAGCCCACGCCGGATAAAGAGTCAACGATATGACCACAAACACGAAAATCATTGTGAACATATGCATTTTATAGAGCGAATCCAAGCATTTCCAGTGACAAAGTGAGTTATCTGCACTTAGCTCACTGCTACCACGCTGTTCAAAGTTGCTGGGAATGTTTTGCAGAAGAAATTAAAGTAAAGCTATGCATGCGTGCTAAAATCTGAAGCGCTGCAGCTGTGGATGGCATTTACCACAGTTAATTAATTATTGTTTCAAAAAGCACATTTTATGCAAGAATTAAATATTCAAATGAAAACGCGTTTTTTCTCACCTGTGTTTTGCGATGAGTGGTGGCAGAAAGTAAAAAAAGAGTTCTCTCACACAACATCTGAAGAGGTAAAGTATAAGGAAACTGTGACTGGCCGGTGCACCTGAGCCTTGAACAAACATGACGTATGGGCGAAGTGAACGAGTTAGGAGGCACCAAAGAAAAGCGACATCAGACTGAGCCAATGGTAAGTAAGAGGCGGTAAAAAAGTGGCATCGATGACAACAGGACTTGCAGGCTGCGCATGTGCGCTGTAGGCTCCACCTAAAAAAACTTCAGTTCCAGGTTTTCCCTGATTCCATGCTATATGGCTTCAGGAATCACTGCTTTGGATTAAAAAACATCCCAGAAGAACAATATTGGAACTTTCATATTTCTGAGGAAAGTTTTTTATTAGGAAGCTTGTTAGAATTCAAGACATAATATCTTAAATAGATATGCAAACATTTGGACTTGTTATACTCAAAGTTACTACTTGAAATAACTGCAGCTTTGCAAACCTTATCTGTGAAATAACTGCTTTATTAGATCAGTGCTTGTGATGTTAGCATGAAATGCCATGAATAGCTGCCAAAGGACTTTTCATGACAAAGAAGGAATCATTCTTTCCACCATGTTTAATACATTTTGATTTGCTTCCTGCTGCAGAAAATCACATTTCCCTTGCGCCATCAAATGGACATGTTAATACACCGAGCAGAATGGTCACCTCTCTAAATGCCTGAATGCAAGGATCAACAACTGAAAGGCTCCAGGTTAAGCTTTATGTAGTGCCTGACGCTGTGTAAGTCCTATCTATAGCATCTTAATAGCCTGTTTTCCTTTTTAGCTAGTAACATGTTAGTGGTTGACAACTGCAAATTAAGTAGCAGATGGTTGAGTATTTAGCAAGTGAATCACATAATTCCAATGGCGCTGGTCCTGAAAAAACATATTTTGCATAACAAAGTTTTGTCCCTTAGCTATGGTATTATCAACTGTCCAATTACAAAGCACATAGTCCACCACATTCCATCTGTTGTCAACCCTAGCAGAAGAAGCTCAAGGGATGGCTTAGTTCATACACAGCAGATGGTGCTGAAATTGTATCCTAGAAATAAAAATTCCACATGTTATTTTTTGTATGTGATGAATGTGTTTCTTCCTGGCAGAGGAGGATATGGAGTCTTTGGTGTACTTTGGAGAAGAAATTGAAAGGGACACGTACACTGTCAATCAATCAAATCAAGCTTTATTCGGTTGTAGAGAAAACATCCATAAAAGCACAGTATATTTTAAATGTTGTTGAAAAAGAATACATTTAAAAAGGATTATAAAAATAAATAGTAAAATAGATTAAAAACAATTAGCAAAAAGTAAGTTTTCTCAATGTTCCATTCCACCTGTAGGAAAGCGCTTTTTACTCCTATATGGAAGCTACGACCATGGGAGTATAAGCTGCTAATGCATGTACACGGAATGAAACAATACACTCAACGTGAAAAGCTTTTAAGTTAAAAATAAGAAACAATCGCAGTTTCTGAGCTAATACAAAGGTACAACATAATGTAGGGAATGAGAAAGCAAATCAACTTTTTACTATTACAGAAAGAACGGGTCAATGTTGCTCTAGATTCTGCCTGTGCTTAATCACCAATTTCAGGAAGTTTACTATCGGTTTAGCAAAAGGTTCAACTTCTAGAAATTGAAGAGCAAGGAATGCCGGGCGGCACCTAAGTAGGCCCATCATTTTTAAATTAGGAGTGAGCCACTGTTTCCTCAAATTCTGATAGAATTTGCAGAAGAGTAGTGTGTGGATCGTGGTTTGGAGAGAGCTATCGTCACAGGGGCATGGTACAGGTGATTTTTCCCAGGTGTTAATCTTAGGGAAGGTGACTAGGTGGTGGAAGATGTTTAATCTTAACCTGGTTAACAAAAATCTTTCATATCCCGAAAGCTCAAAGGTTAAATAAGGCTGGACCGTCATTGTTGTTTGTATTTGTAGTGAGTGTTGCACAGTTGGTTTAGAAACCTCACTAGAGAGTCGTAGGGATTCAAGATGAGTCAAGCAAACCTTTTTAAAGCGCTTCCTTGGTATTACTGCAATTGTAGAGGGAGAGGTGTAATACTGTTGCATGCCAAGGTCGGTAAAGAATCGCCTAATGTACGCTATCCAGATGATTTTATGTCCGTTGTCGAGGGAAATACAGTCCTCAATGAAATCCCTACAAAGAGAGGTTTCACTAGAGGACCATATGCGGTGCCACAAAAGAAGGGGTTGGATCCTTATCAGATCGGTTATGAAAGTCAATCCAAATTCCACGTGACATGCATAGGTTGAAGTTCCCTGTGGGAAAATTATTTTCCACCCTTTGCACCTCCTCAACTTTGGCAAAGCCCCAGATCCCAGCCCCATATATTTCACTTGAAATGCATTTAGCCCTATAAATTTCAAGAAGTTCTACCGGGGGGCGCCTGCCTAATTTATTGGCAAAGCTAACCAAGGCGGCTGTTGTGCTCTTAAAAGTAAGCTTCCTTGATTCAATGGCAGGCTTCCAGGAGCATTTGTTGTCAAATACTACGCCCAGGTAAGGGTAAGTGGCTGTAGTATCCAATTTCTGTTTTTCAATATACATAGGCTTAATGTTTTTCATCCTTGGGCCTGCGGACATAACATACGTCTTTTTGATGTTTATCTTTAGGTCCAGGTTAGCCATGAAATCGTGATACTTTACGAGGGCACGCTGTAGCTCCATGGGGGTACGAGCTAATATGACAGCATCATCCGCATAGAGTAGGATCGGTATAGGGCGCTTATTTATAGTGGGGAGGTCCTTACAACCCGTAACCATGGCTTTTTCAAGGCCATTGATGTAGAGATTAAATAAAAAAGGGCTAGGACGCAGCCCTGCCTTACCCCGCGTTCTACACTAAACAACATTGTTAGCTCGCCCCCCACTCCGTATCTAACTCTAGCTGTGGCATTTGTATATAGTTCTCGCAAGTATGTTTAAAGAGACTTATCCATTCCCATGTCAGCTAGGATGGTCCACAGCTTATTATGATTAACGCAGTCAAATGCTGCTGAAAGGTCAAAGTATGCCATGTAAATGCCCCCCCCCACCCCTTCGCCTTTACATACTTATCAACTAATAGGGATAAATTAACACCTTGGCTGCTAAGGCAATTCCCATCCTGTGCTGGAAATTGCTATTCTTCTTTATTTATGACGAGCTCAGCTCGTCATAAGCACAGCTCCAGTGTGCATCATGACGAGCTGAGCTCGTCATGAGCAGGGAAGGGGTTAAGGGCTTGCTCTATTGTGCCCAAACCCTCATGGAACCCAAACTGCAAATCGGACAGAACTTTGTTGTCTGAAGCCCACTGCTGGAGTCGATCTAAAATAATGCGACCGGCCACTTTCCCCAGTGAGTCCAGCAGGGATATAGGCCGGTAGCAAGATGGTAATTGGTGATCCCCTTTTTAGGTCGAGCGTAGCGATGGACCTCTTGTATACTTTAGTATACCTATTTGCTTACTTGAATATGTGGACACGAGTCGGACGCGCGCTTTTTCAGTCTCGGATTTGTCCTTGTGAGCGCGCTTTTGCTGCTGGCTGTTTGCTGTGAATGTGTGCGAGCGCGACTCTGCCATGCGCCTTGGAAACCGAAACCTAAGAGCCGCGCGACGTGAGCTGTCTACGGTAGAAGCTCACGCGCGCGGCTCTTAGGTTTCATTTTGACTTGTTTTTCTTACTTATTCCTAGATGACAAGTTTTAAAGTAGTGGCTCCGCTTCCCTCCAGACGAGCTCCCTTGCCATGTCAGATGCTAGAGTGTCCGCTCGGCAGAGGCTGAGAGGGAAACATGTTCAGCGAGTAGTTTCCAGCGGGCTCTGCTTCCACCCCCTTGCGCTCTGCAGAGCCCAGGCCAGCTGTAAACTCTTCATCTAATTGTCAGCCTTGGGAAGGCAGGCTCGCTTTGAAGACCCCAAAGTGCGTTTTTTTCCGCCTGCCTGTAAACAGGTTGGGAGCCTTGGCTTGTAATGCTCGGTGATTAGGAGCCAGAGGTGGGGTGTGCCTCTGGTGGTCAGTGGGGTCAAGCAGCGGTGGACATCTGAAACCCTGGCACGAGAGAAGAATTCCTTCTGGGCGGCATCACAGGAGCTGAGAGAAGCTGATCGCAGATCAGGAGCACCAATTGGTGGAGCGAGAGATCTCTGACCCACACACGAACGGCCCCGGTCTCAGGGGGCGAGAGATCTCCGTCCCAAACACCCACCCCCTCTTACGGGGCGAGAAATCTCTGTCCCAAACGCACACAGTCCTGTTTCAGGCGAAAAGTTCAAGTTCAAGAATTTATATAGCGCACTACTCACCCAGAGGGTCTCAAGGCTCTGGGGGGGGGAGTTGGGGGGGGAATTATTATTTATCGAATAGCCATGTTTTAAGTTCTTTTCTGAAGGAGATGTGGTTCTGTGTAAGGAGGAGTTGAGTGGGGAGTGAGTTCCAGGTCTTGGCCGCCAAGTAGGAGAAGGTCTACCTCCCATCGTGGATCTTTGGATACGCGGAACTGCGGCGAGGCCTTGATTGGAGGATCTAAGTTGGCGGGTGGGTGTGTAGAAGGATAGTCGAGTGTTGAGGCATTCGGGTCCTAGTTTGTAGAGGGCCTTGCGTGCGTGGGTGAGGAGACGGAATGTTATTCTCTTGTTGACGGGAAGCCAGTGGAGGTCTTTCAGGTGGCCGGTAATGTGATCTTGGCGAGGGATGTCCAAAATGAGTCTCGCTGATGCATTTTGGATGCGTTGGAGTTTTTTCTGTAATTTGGCTGTGATTCCGGCGTAGAGGGTGTTTCCATAGTCCAGTCGGCTGGTGACCAGTGCGTGGGTGACCGTCTTTCTTGTTTCGGCGGGGATCCAATTAAAGATTTTTTTGAGCATACGAAGTACGTTGAAGCAGGAGGATGAGACGGCGTTGACTTGTCTGGTCATCGAGAGTGAGGAGTCTAGGATGAAGCCAAGGTTACGTGCATGGTCTGTTGGAATGGGTGCTGAGCCCAGGTCCGAAGGCCACCATGAGTCGTCCCAGGCAGAGGGGGATGAACCTAGGAGGAGCACTTCCGTTTTGTCTGAGTTAAGTTTTAGGTGGCTGTTTTTCATTCATACGGCTACTTCTTTCATGCCTTCGTGAAGATTCCTTTTGGCGGTGTTGGGGTCACTGGTGAGGGAAAGGATCAGCTGGGTGTCGTCAGCATAGGAGATGATGTTAAGGTTGTGTTGACGTGCGATATGTGGCGAGTGGGCTCATGTAAACGTTGAAGAGGGTGGGGCTGAGTGATGATCCTTGTGGTACACCGCAGATGACTTTGGTGGCTTCTGATTTGAACGGGGGAAGTCGGACTCTCTGAGTTCTCCCAGCTAGGAACGAGATGATCCAGTCCAAGGCTTTTTCTTTTATGCCGATGTTGCTAAGGTGTTAAATGAGGGTGCTGTAACAGAGAGTGTCGAAGGCGGCGGAGAGGTCGAGTAGGATGAGGGCCACTGTTTCTCCATTGTCTAGTAGTGTTCGGATGTCGTCTGTTGCTGCGATGAGGGCGGTTTCGGTGCTGTGTTTGGCTCGAAAGCCTGATTGTGAGGGGTCGAGGGAGTTGTTGGATTCAAGGAAGGCGGCGAGCTGGCTATTGACGGCTTTCTCAATGACTTTGGCCGGGAATGGGAGGAGGGATATGGGGCGGTAGTTTTTAAGTTCAGAGGGGTCCGCAGTGGGTTTCTTCAGGAGGGCGCTGACTTCGGCATGTTTCCAGCTTTCTGGGAAGGTAGCAGAGTTGAAGGAGCAGTTGATGACATCACGGAGATGGGGTGCGATGATGGAGTCAGCTTTGTTGAAGATGTGGTGGGGGCATGGGTCTGTTGGCGAGCCAGAATGGATGGAGTTCATTAGGCGGATGGTGTCTTCGGTGGTGATTGGGTTCCAGGCGTTAAGGTTGTTCGAGGGTGGTTTGTGTTCTGCGGGGGTGGAGAGGATTGTTCGTTGGAGCTGTTTTCGAAACTGTTATGTATGTCTGCAATTTTGTTGTAGAAGAAGGAGGATAGCGAATCGCAAAGGTCTTGGGAGGGAGTGATGTCGTTTGAGGCTGCAGTCTGGTTGGTGAATTCTTTGACGATGTTGAATAGTTCCTTGCTGTTATGGGCGTTGTTGTCGAGTCGGTTCTTGAATGCTGATTTCTTGGTGGATCGAATCAGCTGGTGGTGTTTGCGGGTGGCTGCCTTGAAGGTGGTCATGTTGTCGGTGGTTGGGTTTTTTCTACAAGTTTTCTCGAGAAAACGGCATAGTTTCTTGGATTTCTTAAGTTCATCGTTGAACCAGGGGGCCTTTTTGCTGTCTTGTTTGGTGTGATGGTTTTTCAAGGGTGCTAATTCGTCAGCGCTGTGGGTGATCCATTGTTTGAGTTTGAAGGCCGCTTGGTTTGGGTCCGAAGGGAGGGGGGTGGGTTTAGTTTGAGCGATGTGAGGAGTTGGTCGGTGGCGACTTTGTTCCATTTTCTTCGGGGAATAGGTTGTGGGGGGTTGTGGCCCGAGGTGGTTTTGTAGCTGAAGTGAACACAACTGTGGTCCGTCCAATGGAGAGCTGTGGTGTGATCAAAGGAGATGTGTTTGCTGGAGGTGAAGATTGAGTCGAGCGTGTGTCCGGCTATATGGGTGGGGGTGTCAACAAGCTGTTTGAGGCCGAGATTGGTCAGGTTGTCAAGAAGGGTGGTGGTGTTGCTGTCGTTTTTCTTTTCCAGGTGGAAGTTGAGGTCTCCCAGTAGAATGTAGTTCTCGGAGGCGAGGGCATGTGGAGTGATGAAGTCAGTGATGGATTCGCTGAATTGTTTACGGGTTCCTGGAGGTCTGTAAATGAGGGTGCCTCTGAGTGTGGTCCTAGGGTCGGTGTGGATCTGGAATTGAAGATGTTTGGCGGTTGTGAGGATGTCGTCGGAGCTTGTCGTGATTTTGATGGTGTTCTTATGGACGATGGCGATGCCTCCTCCTATTTGGACGGTGCGGTCTTTTCGGATGATCTTGTAGTTGTCCGGGATGGCTATGGTGATGTCGGGTGTTGATGATGCATTCATCCATGTTTCAGTAAGGAAGGCGACGTCCAGTGATGTAGTGTCGAGTAGATCCCAGAGTTCGGTGGCGTGCCTGTGGACCGAGCGGGTGTTCAGCAGGATGCACTTCAGGTGGTTAGAGTCGGAGCTGGAGCTGTGTTTGGGGTTGGTGGGTATGGTGTGGGTCTTGATGCTGGTAAATTTGCAGTAGTGGCAGGCGAAGGGTCCATGGGTGAGTCCTGGGGCAGTTACGCAGCACAGAGGTGTGCGTCCGGTGTTAAGGGCTAGGAGGGTGGCAGCGCCATATGTTATGCTGGAGGAGTGCGCTTTGCGGGGGACAGGGGGTCTGGCGCTGGGCGCGGACGGGCGTAGACGGGCTTACCTTTGGCGCACCTTCGGCACGCATGGGGCGCGTCCGGTGCGCGTGAACGCTGCGCGCAAAAGCATCTATCACATATGGATGGTGGGAAGGGAGGGGCGAGGGAGGATCAGCTGGGAGGCGGGATTGGGTCGTAAGGGACGGGCTCCGAGGCACAACAACAGCAAAATGGCGGCTAAAGTGAAACAGGCAACAGGATGGGGCACAGCGAGTAAGTGATGGATATAAACACCCTGAGAAGCAAGCGCCACAGAAATCGAAGTTCCAACAATGTCAATTAGGGTCAAAGCCACAACAGCGCGTATGCGTACGAACGGTGACAGTCTCAGGGAGGTCGGGGGGGGCGAGATCTGTCCCCCAAACACGAGCAGACCGAGTCAGAGGGGAAGATACATTCTCTGCCTCAAGCACGAACAGTCTGTCTCGGGAGGTGAGATATCTCTGTCCCAAACATCAACTGTTCCAGTCTCTGGGGGCGAGACATACCTGTCCCAAACACCAACAGTCACAGTCTCAGAAAGCTGAAAGATCTCTCTCCTAAACACGGCCAAATAAAGTCTCAGGGGGCGGGGAAGAGTTCTCCGTCCTAGTCACGAACAGTTCCAGTCTCAGGGGTTCAGGAGATCACCACTGCTCCCCTCTCAGGGACCAAGAGATCTCTGTCCCAAACACGAACAGTCCCGGTCCCAAGGTCTGAGAGACCCCGTCACAGGGACCCTGCGAGATCTCCTTCCACTCAGGGATAGTCGAGTCTCAAGGCCCGAGAGGTCTCTGCACCATAGACCCAGGGTCCGCCAGACCAGCTGCTGAGATATCTCTGCCTGCTCTGGAGACCAGAGCCCCAGTCGGCGGAGACGTCTCTTTCCTTCAGACTAACAGTCCACAAACCCAGCGGTCTGTTCGGGAGACCAGCAGCCTTCAGTGTCTCGAGGCTGAGTAGGTGTTCGTCAGCAACCCAGGGTCTCTTGGATGAAAGGTCTCTTCTCGCAGCCCAACATCCTCCTGTCTGGAAAGAATGACAGAGCGGTTTTCCTGCAGTCTGGCAGCTCCAAATCTTTGAAGGCTGAGAGTGCTCTATTCTGAAATGCAACAGCCCCCGTGTCATAGACGCAGGGCTTAATTTGAGCCGGAGCTTGCCGGTGCTTAGCACCGGCACCTAATTATCAGGGCCGGGTCTACAGTGAGTCACACACATTAAGATTAAGAGCACCATCCGTCACCGTCAGTAATTGATTTGTTTAAAATGAGTTGTGGCACCTGCACAGAGAGCGTGTGCTATGCTGATGCTGTGTAGTACCATAAGTGCTGCTGAGTCAGTGTTAGTTGAACTGTTTAAGTTACCCGGGCCGGTTACCGCATTGTTGACCGATCATCATCATGTAAAACACTTAGGGGCCAATTAGGATGGAGGATTTTCCGCCTCCTCCGGGCCGGCGGAAGCCACCTCCGGCCCGGAGGAGGCGGAAAATCCTCTGCGGACTCACCAAAGACCCACCGCCGCATTACGATGGCTGGTGGGTCTTGGTTTCTGTCCGCTGCTTTTCCGCCGCGGTCGGATTACAACCGCGGCGGAAAAGCTCTCATTTGGCTGGCAGTGTCTATCAGACACCGCCAGCCAAATTAGGAAGCATTAGTAAACATGCTTTTCCGCGGCGGTTTTTCCGCCGTGGAAAAGCATGTGTACTTTTGATTTTGGGGGCCCGTTGCGGGCCCCCAGGGTGTTGGCGGGTGGGGGGTGCACATGGGGGGTACCTATGGTACCCCCCAGCATTTACATGCACAATGCGGCAGGCACCGCGCGGTGCCTGCCGCTTTGTGCATGTAAATGTAAAACATGCACTTTTAACATTGCGGCGGGTGCTGCTTGAAGCAGCACCCGCCGCAATGTTAAATATCCAGGATGTGACCGCCAGGGTGGCGGTCACATCCTAATCGCACATGAGGGAACGCCGCAGCCCCTGCGGACGTTCCCTCATACTCTGGGGTCGCGGACGGACTCAAGTCCGTCCGCGATCCTAATCGACCCCTTACTGTCTGTCTTCTTAAATGATGACGACGTCACGTGACTTCAAGACTTCCGGCTGCTTCGGATCGGGCTTTGCCTGGGCTGGTCTTCTGCGGGGGTTGGCGCTGTGCGCGGCAGAGGCAGCGACGCATGCGCAGATTTTGCAGTTGGATGTACATGCATTTGCTCATTTAATTTTGCCACTGCATGCCCGCCCCAGCATACCCGCACCCCACCGACCACCAAGCACCAGCACCGTATCCACGGAGTCCGCGGGACGTTGAGGTTGGGCGGCCGGCTAGACAGACTCATCAGGTAAGGGCAAGCGAGGCATGGCCTGGGGTCGGCCGGCGGCCTATAAATAAAGCTGCGCAGGTGAGGCAGCCAGGGCAGGGGCTCGTCGTCTGCCGGCTACGAGTCGGGGCCCTCGTCCCACATCATGGTGGAGGAAATTGTGGCTGTCGGGCCTGGGCGAGAGTTTGCGGATTTTGTTTGCAAAGTGTTAAAATAAAAACAATAATTCCCTAGTGCGTGACTCTCCTACTGTGAATAGGGCAAAGAGTGAGATTCTGCTACAAAGGGTGAGACTCACATCATCAAATGAGTGAGGTTAGATGCGTCATGTTTATTTAGGATTTTTTAAAGCGCTACAAGTCACTACGGTCGCTATCTCAGAGCGCTGGGACAGAAAGAGGAAAACAACACAATGAGGTGTCCAGGAGGGCAGGAACTCCTCATCGGCAGTCTTACCAGGTGTGCCAGCGACAGCAGGGCTCCATGTGACAGCTGGATTTGACACTGTCGGTGGCACTCGTTTCTGGAGTCCACGGTGTATGTTCACACCTGGGGGAGCAGGCTGGCCTCTTAACCCAGGTCGCTGGGTGCAAGTCTTCTAGGGTATTAGTGTAGTGAGTCTGCTTCAGGTCAGTGGGTCCCAGTTGCTGCTCTCGGGCGGGCTTTGCTCTCCGTCTCTGTATGCGTGCTGTCTCTCTCACTCTCATCCTCTCGCACCTCTGCCTTCACGGGTGGGGGAGTATCACGGATGGCTATGTGTATACATTTTAATAACTACATTTATAACATTGTGCTGACTTTTGTGTTTAACAGGGAAGCAGGGAAAGCTGCTAACATCAGTAATTATTGTTCTATCTAACCTTGTATCTCCAACTTTTTATTGTCCCTCTGCATTGCTGCTTCTCATGCAGCTCCGTCTCAAGCGAGCAACGGTGCTCTTAGAGATGTAGACACACATTTAGGCTGGTTACATACTTATACTGGGATTGAGACAACATTCCAGTAATATCCATTGTGCCTGGTTCTCTAGGCTATACGACACAACTACATGTAGATAACAGGAATACACATGCAGAAGACACTTTGAGCGTATTGTATTTGCTGTTCGGTTTTAAAGAACTTTTCCAAGCCTTGCAGCCACACCGGTCTCATAGCTTCTGGTTTGCATAAAAGGAAGCAAACTTAGCCAAAACGAAAATTAACTAAACCAACAGGTCTCCGTATTTTTAATGAAACAATGGCCTTCGCATTTCATGCCTTTCAAAATCTGCACTTGGTACTTCTCTCATACAGGCTGCTGTATCTTACACTCTTCCTAGAGCTCCCATAACCCTAATGGGCTCCTTTGACACAAAACTGCCTCCCAGAACAGATGTAAGATAAACTCCCTGCAGATCTGTGTGCATGTTCGGTATGGTAGGTAGTAGAGGTGAGGTAGGACAGGTTTGCAACCTCTCTGTGCCACGGTGATGTAACACTGACACCTGCATTTAATTGCTCTGGTGAATGTCACCCTCTCTAGCTCCGATTCCCAAATCTCACTTGAGGTAACAGGCGATGGTTGTCAGAAAACCTGGCGTTAAAACAGGTATTCTAATGGCACATTAAATATGTTTCACGCTAAAGACTAACCTGTGGTCAAAGTGGGGGGAAAAAAGTAGGGGAACGGTGGGCAGAGAATCATAGGGTGGGAATAACCTGATGAGTGTGCATAGTTAGTGATGTGGCAAGAAAGAGCAAAACATACCCAATTTTTTTTTATTTGTTTGGCATTTCACTGACCAGTGACAGCTTATTAAGTTATTTAATTCCTATCAAAACCTTACTTGGAGGAAGGCTCCCTTGCTGAAATTCTGAATGAGTATTACATTTGACTTTCAGCAGTGCCATTTGAGGATGTGGTTGCGGCCCATAGAGTAAGTGGGTGGGGCCAGTGGAGGAAGTGGGTGGAGCCAGGGAAAGTGGGTGTGGCCTCCAACAAACATTTGAGCACCTGGACTTCATATTTTACAAATTAAGCACTGCAGAGACGGGACAGTCTCTCCTCTGCAGTGCAGCGGCCCCTAGTCTCGAAGGACTGCTGAGATCTCTGTCATGCAGATCAACAGACGGACCCCTGTCTCGCAGGGCTCAGAGACCTCTGCTTTGCAGACCAACAGTCTCCAGTTTCAGAGGTGCAGAGAGGTCTCTTGTCTCCAGAAGAACAGAAGAGGGCGGGCACGTGCTGGGCAGAGCAAAAGCGTCCAGCCTCATGAGGTGGAGGTCTCTCTCTCTTCTAGAGCCAGGCAGCCCAGCACCCCACAGTCTCAGAGTGCTGAGCTGTTTTCCCCTGCAGACTAGAAGACCCCAAGTTTAGGGCGGAGGGTCTCTGCTGTGCAGACCAGGAGGAGCAGTGTGAGCGCGAGAGCTGGCCTACAGCTCCCTAGCTCATAGAGCTGAACACCCCAGCCTCTCTCTGATATTAGTTTCTAGGCGCTCGCTTCTCCATGTCCCTACCCACCAGCACGGACAGCCAGCTCATTCCTGCCCAAAATCTCGACCCCCCCTCTTCCTTACCTCGTAGGGTGCCCTATTATTTTCCACCAAAATAATGTTTTTTAGTTTTTTTTGTTGGGGGGGGGAGGGGTGTGGGGGGGGGGGGGGAGTACAGCACTGGGGAGCCACCTGGAGCTTGTTGCTTTTTCGTGCTCCTGCTGGGGGGGGGATGTCAACTGAGTTCAGTAGAGGGGACAGGCCGATCAGTCGGGGCTGGGACGAAGTGCGAGGCAGGCATCATTAGCTCCTGTTCCTCACCCCTGCTACTGGCAGCTGGCACGGAGGTCCCCACCCCCTTAATGAACCTCTGGCTCCGCGCTTCCGCCAGGGGAATAAAAACTTCACACTTTACCTCTCGCTCGCACTTCCCCCTCAGCGTGCGCAGTTTATCGACGACACCCACACTAGCGAGCCCTCTCCGGAGGCCACTTCCCACCGCCCCAAAATTAAAGCAGCGCCTTCGACAACCACTATCTAATTGCCAACATGACTCATTTTCTGAATCACGCTTTCACAACCACTATCTAATTGCCAACATGACTCATTTTCTGAATCACGCTTTCACAACCACTATCTAATTGCCAACATGACTCATTTTCTGAATCACGCTTTCACTTCAAAGCTAACGGTCTTTATTACCAGAGTTCACCATAAGCCAGCCCCTGCGCCTGGGCTTTACCTTTTCACGCAATTTCCTCAGCAGCTTTGCCATAAAGAAAGCATTTTTTTGCACCTCAGCATTTCCTCTTATCTAACAGCCTGCAGTGTGCAGCCCGTTCACGGGATGTTGTTTTACTCGACGGGACTGTGGTGAGGGCGCCTGGTTCTGTGTCCCCCCGCCGTGGGATAGCCCACTGAGGAGAGGATTGAATTTGAGGCAGATATCACGGTCAGAGTGACTGACTGACAACTGTGACTGACGTTTCTGATGCTGGCGTTTACTGCATTGTGTCTCGCAAGATAACCGGAATACAGCACGGATTCCCACGCGCCTCGCTCACACACATGGATGATAACTTTATTAGACTAACGCAAACATATCTTGGTTTCTGGAAAAAGGATGCAGGGTTCCCGCCGAGGACAGTTTCCTTGCAAAGACTGTTAATGCGCAGTTTACCCGTGTAAACTAAACTGTGTACCAGTTAAATCTCCACTTACGTTTTTGTAATATCAGCAAAACACTGTTATTACATTTTTTAGAAGAGACAGAAAACTTGCATTGTTGGCTAAAAAAAAGCCTAACTTCTTTGTGCCATAATGCATCACGGTTTCAACAAGTTGCTCTTATATAAAATAAAGTTGGCGTTATGAAGACATAAACAAAAAGAAGGATCGGATTGTCTAGCCATATTGGGTGTGGGAGGGGGGAGCGGGTCAGCATTTCATATCTTACTTTTCAGTATGTGGAATAGGTGACCACCACCACAAACCAAGTCATCATAGATCTATTCAACAACCGAGTGTCAATTATGACATTAGGTCTTCACTGTTTAACTTTTGTAACAAAGAAAGAAACCCAAATATTGCTGAAGCCAATAAATCTTGTCATTGGGACCTATCTGCTTTGCTAATGTCTTTTGGCGATGCTCCAGCATCTCTCAGTTTATTTATTTATTAAATTAGTTTTATATAGCGCTGGCTAGACCCGAAGGTATCAGAGCGCTTTACATGAGGTACCACAGTGTTACAAAATTACATCAGTTAACAGGTTACATAAGTTACTAGTAAAACATTTAAAGAGCATAGGAGATGGGATAACTGGAGCGTAGAAGGGTAACTGGGTATAGTGAAGGGGTGGGGGGATATACGACGGCGTGACGAAGGAAAGTTTGCCCCAAGCCTGGCTGGGTAGGTGACGGCCCAGCTGCTCTTTAGCTATCAGGTAGCTCCACAGGACATCAGCCAACTAGCAAGGTATTGGTTAAAAAGCTTTTTTTTTTTTTTAAAGAGCATAGGAAGATGAGATAAATGGGGTGTTGAAAGCTAGAGGGAAGGGTAAAAGGGTAGGGGGAAAATAGGAAACGAAGGAAAAGTGTGCCCAAAGTCCAGCTGGGTAGGTGACGGTCGAGGGGAAGTCCACAACCCATTTAATTTGTGGCTGGGAGCGCACGGAGCCCCGCAATGCAAGATGGCGGCTGAACACCAGAGACGGATCCGGAAGAGTTTCGCGATCACCTCGAGCCATCTCAGAGGCTGGGGAATGGCTGGGCGCAGGCTGCAAGACACTCAGGTTTTGCGGCTGGGCGACTCTTTGATAGTTCCCCATACGCCGCGTTGCAGGTGTGAAGCTGGTATGGGTAGGGTGGAGGTGCCCGATCCTGCTGCACAGTGGCGGGAGAGCCGCGGCAGCTCCGGGGGCGGCCTGATGAGCACTAGCGAGGCAGAGGCAGCCTTGGTCATTAAGTGATCTCTGGGCAGTCGTGACACCTGGCAGCATCAACGGTGAGAGAGCTGCGCATTGGGGAACTGTTTAGAGTGTGAATGAACTACTGGCATTGTATTTATTTATTTATTTATTTATTTCGATTTATATAGCGCTATATAACCCCGGGGTCTCTAAGCGCTTGTCCAGTAAACACCACAGGAACCAAAAGAAACACTACAGGAAATTTATATCCCTCCCCAGGCTTTCTGGAAAAGAACAGTCTTCAGCCTCTTCCGAAAGGTCAGCAAATTGGGTTCTTTGCGCAAGTCCACCGGTAGACTGTTCCAGGCCCCTGGGAGGGTGTTAGAAATGGCACGACCGCCCACTGTCGCCAATCTAAACCGAGGTTGCATGAGCAGGGTTGCTTCAGCAGATCTTAACACCCTGGCCGGTGTGTATGGGGTCAGGCGGGTCTTGATGTAGCTTGGTGCCTTACCATAAAGGGATTTATGTGCAATGCATAACCCTTTAAAGAGCACCCTCTGCCTTATTGGGAGCCAATGTAGCTCACGCATGAGTGGGGACACATGCGTGCTCCTGGGTTTCTTGTGAATGAGCCTGACGGCATCGTTCATCACCATCTGAAGTTTATCCAGGAGTTTTTGGGGTAAGCCCAAATAGAGCGAGTTACCATAATCCAGTCTTGCAAGGATCATAGCAGAGACCGCCCTTCGCAGGGTAGAATGGGACAATAATGGCGCGATCTTCCTAAGTTGACGCAACATGCCAACACAAGTTCCTACCACCGTGGTGACCTGTTTCCGCATGGAAAGCTTGTCATCCACATAAATGCCAAGGCTTTTTACAGCCACTGCCGGCTCCGGGGGCGGTCCAAGTTCCCTCGGCCAGAATCCATCATGCCATGGATTGCCGGCGATGGTAACAGGTAGAACTTCCGTCTTCTCCGGATTGATTTTTAAAGAATTCAGTGACATCCAGTTAGCTGTCTGCTTCAAGATGGTTTGCAGATTTGCTGGTGCCCCATCATCCATTTGGATAATGATTTGGGTGTCATCGGCGTAGTTATATACCTGACAATCCATCTGATTCAGAAGTCCAATCAGTGGTTGAAGGTATATATTGAATAGCAGGGGCGACAGAGCCGACCCCTGTGGCACTCCACAAGAGATTGGTGATGCAGTGGAGAGCAATTCTCCCAACTGAACTCTTTGTGTCCTCCCTTGTAAGAAAGAAGCAAACCAGGCGTGGGCTGTGCCCCGGATGCCGAAGTCTCTCATCCGCGTCAACAGTTGTTTGTGACTGACGGTGTCAAACGCCGCGGAGAGGTCCAACAGCACCAGGGCGCCGGGTATCCTCTTGTCTGCCCTATTTCGGAGCTCGTCTATGATGGACAGCATGACCAGTTCCGTGCTGTGGTTTGCACGGAACCCTGATTGGTTTGGTTCCAGCAGGCCATTCTCTTCTAGATGGTCCGAGAGGGCAGCCAGAACGTGCTGTTCCAACACCTTGGCCAGGAAAGGGATCTGGGAAATAGGCCTAAAGTTTTTTAGGCATTTCACATCTGCCCCAGGCTTTTTCAGCAGAGGGATCAACCTTGCTTCCTTAAAGGCATTAGGAACCTTTCCTGATGCTAGAGAGGAGTTCAAAAGATTCAACACCTCCTCTTCTATTCCTGGCATGGCCAGTTTGAAAACGTCAGGGGGGCAAGGGTCTGCCTGGGAACCCGACTTCACTCTCCCGGTGAGCCGGGGCAGGTCCTCTTTCGTAATGGGGGGAAGAAGCTCCAGAGGTCTAACCACCGGCTTTTTGGCCGACGTGGTCAGTGGGGGGCAAGCGTGTATGGGAGTACAGGCAATTTCCGAATTAAGATCCGCAATTTTGCTGGTGAAAAAATTCTGAAATCTCTGGCAGTCCTCTAGAGTAAACTCCGGCCTCTGTTCTTTCACTTTTTTAAGTTCGTTTAGGACTCGGAAAACTTCTGTTTGAGGATTTGTCGCTGTGATGATCCTTTCCTCATAGAATTCTGCCTTCCTAGCTGTAATTGCCTGCTTATAATTCGCTAATTCAAGCAGATAGACGCTTCTCGCCTTCGTATCATAGGCTTTGCGCCAGGCTCTCTCCATCTTGCGCACAGCCCTCTTTTTCTCCCTTAGGGAGTCGTTGTACCAAGGGGACCTCCGTCCTCTATTGACTAGATTGACCCTGCGTGCTGGCGCCACATGGTCGACCGCGCTACGAAGCCTCTCCTCTAGGTTACCACAGAGGGCATCAGGATTGTCAGCTAAACGGGTCTGAGGATAATTCGCTGAAAGATGTGCCACCATCTTTCCACCATTGATGTTTTTCCATTTCCTCACCAGCCTCTGACCTACTGCCGGTTTCGATTTGAGCAGGTTCATCAAGAGATCTCCCTTCAGTAAGTAATGGTCCGACCAGACACACGGTTGTGAGGTTGTCGATCCCTGTACCGGTATTGACGACCAGACTAGGTCGAGCGTGTGGCCTTTCACATGTGTCGGTCCCCTTACCTGCTGAATTAGACCTAGCGAGGATAGTACCTCGTCAATATGGCCAGCCTGCCCTTCTCTTGGGGTGAGCTCCCAGTGATAATTAAAGTCTCCCAAGATGACCAAATTATCGAACCTCGAGCGCATGTCCTGCACCAATTTCAGAAATAGATCCGGGAACTCCGGCGAGGCCCAGGGAGGACGGTAGACTACCAGGACAGTTAAACAATCTGTCCCCAGCCTAAGTTTAACACCTAGAACCTCCGCCCCGCCTATATCCTCGGCCAAGATTGTTTCTCCGCGCATACGGTCAGTGAAGAAAAGTGCCACCCCTCCCCCTCTTTTCTCTCCCGCTCTGTTGCGATGTAGGACCGAAAAACTTGCCGGTAGGGCCGCCACCAGATCCGGTAACGAGGAATCCTCCAACCATGTCTCCGTGATCCCCAGCATATCAAATTCCCCATCCTCCAGCAGTGTAAATACCTCTCCACAATGTTTCTGGAGAGAACGTGTATTTAACAGTCCGAAATGCACCACCCCCGTTTTATGAGCGAGAGCCCTATCACGATTTTTATCATGAGCCTTCCATAGTCCTGACTGTCGGAGCGTCTCCTCGCTTCCCTCTTCAAGTGGTGAGCATCGCAAGCTAATTTTCAGAAGCTCACCTCTGCCATATATGATACGCGGACCAGGGGTTCTGGCCCCGGGTCCCGTCTGGTCCTGGATGGGCATAGATGGGCTTGCCTCTGGCGAGCCTCCGGCGTGCCCATGGCGCGCCCGCTGCGCGCATACGCTGCGCGTAAGCATAATGGTAGGTTTAAATGGGCTCCTGTGTGCCTGACACGTCACCCAACAACTAGCCTGCTACCCAAGATGTCTGCCGCAAAACGGCACTACCTCGTCCAAGATGTCCCCCACGCAAGGAAGAAGCAGCTAAAGGCCCGCTAAAGCAGCGGTGAGTGTTTTCAAGATTTTAGGTGCTGGCAATGTCCTAAGAGTCCCCGTTCCCCTCTCAGACAGCGCGGCGATTCAATTTAAAAATAAAGCGGCTTCCCTTGTGCCTTTCCATTCATCGGAGCTGCACAGGTAACAAGGCTCCCTCAGCACTATCACATATCTGTACTACAGAGGACTGGCAGACACGTATTGAGGGCCATTGCAAAGGACAACAAAGGATTTCGGGTGCGGGAGACGAATGTCAGAAGTGGCTGATCTTGACACTGTGGCACGCTCCAAATTGCCTATGCGGAGTCTCCATTTTCTGAACGTTTAAATAATGACTATGGACTGGCACCCATTTTTGATTTCCCGGTGGCTAACACCTCATTTTGGGTTTCTTCTACCACTACTAGAAATAGAAGAATTACAAACTGTATGCTTCTTGTCCTGGATGGCAAAACTTCTGGAATGGCCTGTGCTAGGTTTTTACCATCAGATGCGGCAAACTCATGGCCACAGAGAGAAAACAGTCTGTTCCCTAAACTGACGCTGTTTGTTCCCATTTAGTACTCTTTCTTTCTTTGTCTATTTCCCTTGCTCCTGTCCCCTCTCCCCTGAATCTCTTCCCTTGCCTGCTACTCCGCCTAGCCCCCTGTCCTTGGTTGCCCTTTGTCTAAGCACTCCTTCTCCCCTTGTTGGGGAAAGATCCAACATTTATACGCTGAAGTCTCAGCGAACCAGCTGAGAGAGTCCACAGCGCAAAGGGAGCCACTCACAGTAGAGGTATGGTATGGCACCCCTTGCTAAAGCACCCCCTCTCCCCTTTTTAGGTCTCGCCTGAGCCAATGCGCTTGCTCATTGCTCCGGTGAGATTATAGTAAGCGGAAAAGAAAAGTCTACAAAAACGGCTGCGGATCACATACAGTTCATGTGATATATGCGCGTGCACACCAGCCACATAACCCACCACCATTTGTCTGTGCCTCAGCATCAGACTTCAAAGGCTGCTGCTCCCCCGCTCCCCGCTTGCACATCGCACACCACCATTTGTCTGTGCCTTGGCATCAGACTTCAAAGACTGCCGCTCCCCCGCCCCCACCCACGTGCACATCGCGCACCACCATTTGTCTGTTTGTCTGTGCCTCGGCATCATACTTCAAAGGATGCCGCTCCCCCGCCCGTCCCCGCCACAGCAATGCCGAGAGCTTGTTGATCATAGCGTTCCCAAAATACCAAACAGTCTTCTTGTATGCTCCTTTCACAGCCCGTCGCTCATTTAACCTTCTCTGAAATGAGTAGCTTTCGGCGTCGGACCACCACTTTCAGGGTTTTCAAAGCGAGATATCCTTGCCCAAGTAAATGAGCGATCTTTCACCAAGGCTGTGACTCTGCAGTGTGTGACTCATTGGTGCTGCAAGCTTATTACCTCGTCCTACCTCCCAACTTTGCACTCCTCCTGGACAGGCTTCAAGTGCCCCTTGCTAATGCGCTCTAATGAGATGCAAATAAAATATGCAGAAGCTGAAGAAATTAACTGCTGCTGCTTGGCAGTCTGAAATAAACTTTTCTCACACATTTCCTCTGATGGTGGCGTTCTGCAAACCCTCTGCAGTTGGCAGACCAGTGGCCCGCACCCGTCTCTAAGTTCACCCCACTCGGACAGACGATTTGCCCTTGTTTGCTGTGTCCGTTGTGTTTGTAATACATCCATGCAATCGCGCCATGGCAATAAATTGGAAAAGCAAACATCGCTTCGCTGTACCGCTGGTGTTTCTTTCACGCGCACTCTGTCTACAGTAACTCCCTGCCTAAGGGCACCAAATCCTGCAGAGAGACTGCCACCACATGGCACTTGCTTGTTCGGGCCGATATTATATTTTTGTAAAAGGGATGGGGTGGTTTGAGAAAGTAGATGTATGACGTTTGATGCCCCAACAAGCTTCTGAAACACACTCTCCACACTATATGATGCCACCCGTCTCTTCTTTTAGTATTTCTCGATGCTAAGTGTTTAGAGAAGTTGTCTTCAATATGACATGTGCTAGTTACCTTCCACCCTGCTCAAACCCTCCCCATGTGGGTTGTATAGCGCCTGGCTCGCCCACAGCGCTAGAATATATAGCTTGTTCTATGTGTGATTTTCTATTGAACAAAAACGCAATGCTTCTTGTTATTCCTCTTTCCTTCTTTCTGCCTTGCTGTCCCCTCCCTTCTTCTCCCACTAATACCTCATATTTCTCTATTTTCTCTCCTCCTCTCAACATTCTGCCTTCCACTCACTTCTGTTGTTCTCTGCCTCTCTTACTAACATCCCTTTAGACCCGTTTACATGCTCCCCTCTCTCCTTCATTTGCCGTGTATTTGCATTTTCTTCTTTATCCCTTCGTCTCATTCTGTCACTTCTCTGCTCCTCTGTTCCTTCTCCTCTTCTCGCCCTAGATCTTTGTTCTGTGTCCCTGCTTCTCACGTTCCTTCTCTCCCACACTTTCGGTTCAGTTTAATAATGATTTATTGTCGCCGCTGATGGGGTTTCAGGTGTAACCAAAACTTTACTGCTCACAGTCTAATTTACACTCTGCCAGGCCCACTTTTGCTGTACTTTCTATGCTACCCCACACACACAACCACGCACACACACAACCCCAAACACACACACAGACACACAACCACCCACACACAGACATACACAAACCCCCCACACACACACAACCCCACACACAACCCCCCCACACCCACAGACCCCCCACACACCCCACACCCACAACCACACACACAACCCCCCACACATACAAACACAACCCCCCCCACACACACAACCCCACCCCCACACACACCCTCACACACAACACCCCACACACACACAACCCCCACACACAACCCCACACACACATACACCCCCCACACACACAACCCCCCACACACAACCAAAACCACCCACACACAACCCCACACCACACAACCCCCCACACACAACCACAACTGCCCACACATGCACAACCACAACCATGCACACACACAACCCCCCACACTCACAACCCAACACACACACACAACCACACACAACCACACACCAAGATAACAAAACATAGCATAGCAAAGCAAAACATAGCATAGCATAACAAAGCATAGAATAGCATAACAAAACATAGTATAACAAAACACAACAAATCAGCATAGCATAACAAAACAAAGCATAGCATAACATAACAAAACATAGCATAGCATCACAAAACATAGCATACCAAAACAAAGCAAAGCAGAACCAAACAGCATAGCATAACATAACAAAACACAACAAAACATAGCATTGCACAACAAAACATAGCTTAGCATAACAAAACATAGCATAACATAGCATATCATAACAAAACAATGCATAGCATAACATAGCATAACAAAACAAACCCTAGCATAACAAAGCATAGCTTAACAAAACACAACAAAACATAGCATAGAATAACAAAGCATAGCATAGCAAAACACAACAAAACAGAGCATAGCATAAAAAACACAACAAAACATAGCATAACAAAACAAAACATAGCCTAGCATAACAAATCAAAGCATAGCATAGCATGGCATATCATATCATTACAAAACACAACAAAACATAGCATAGCAAAACATAACGTAGCATAACAAAGCATTGCATATCGCAACAAAACAGAGTGTAGCATAGCACAACAAAACATAGCACAACAAAACATAGCATAGCATAACATAGCATAGCAAAACAAAGCATAGCATAATAAATCATAGCATAGCATAACAAAACACAACAAAACATAGCATAACAAAACATTACCTAGTATAACAAAAAAGCATAGCATGGCATATCATAAAAAAACGCAACAAAACATAGCATAGCATAACAAAATATAGAATAGCATAGCATAACAAACATAGCATAGCATAACAAAACCTAGAATAGCATAACAAAATAAAGCAAATCATAGCCTAACACAACAAAACATAGAATAGCATATCAAAACATAGCACAGCATAGCAAAACACAACGAAACATAGCAAAACAAAACATAGCGTAGCATAACAAAGCACACCATAACAAAACATAGCATAACATAATACATAGCATAGCATATAGCATAGCAAAACAAAACATAGCACAGCATAGCAAAACATAGCATAGCATAACAAAATAATGCAAAGCATAGCATAACACAACAAAACATAGCATAGCATAACAAATCAAAGCAGAGCAGAACAAAACACAACAAAACATAGCACAACAAAACATAGCATAGCATAACAAAACACAATGAAACATAGCAAAACAAAACATAGCATGGCATAACAAAGCAGAGCATAACAAAACATAGCATAACATAATACATGTATTTTAAATCTTTCCTAATCAGTTTTTTATTGTGTATTTTTATGTGTATTCTGCATATGGCCTGTTTATGGTATTTTTACCGAAATAAAAGCTCTTTGACTGACTGACTGATAATACATAGCATAGCATAACAAAATATAACAAACCATAGCATAACATAACAAAACAAAAAAGCACAGCATAGCAAAACATAGCATAGCATAAGAAACACAACAAAACATATCATGACAAAATATAGCATAGCATAACAAAACATAGCAGAGCATAGCAAAACACAACAACGCATAGCAAAAAACAAAAAACACAGCATAGCATAGTATAGCATAACGAAAGATAGCATAACAAAACACAACAGAACATAGCATAGCATAACAAAACAAAACATAGCATAACAAAACATAGCATAGCATACCAAAACAATAAAACATAGCATAACAAAATATAGCATTGCATAACAAAACATAGCATAGCAAAACACAACAAAACAGCATACAATATCAAAACACAAGAAACACAGCATAGCATAGCATAACAAACATAGCATAACAAAACACAACAAAGCATTGCATAACAAAACACAGCAAAACAGAATAGCATAACAAAGCATAGCACTGCATAATGAAAAACATACCATAGCATAACAAAACACAACAAAGGTCAGCATAACATAACAAAACATAGCATAGCATAACGAAACATAGCATAGCATAACAAAACATAGCATAGCATAACAAAGCATAGCATAGCAAAACATAGCATAGCATACCAAAACATAGCATAGCATAACAAAGCATAGCATAGTAAAACATAGCATAGCATAACAAAACATAGCATAGCATAACAAAACACAGCATAGCATAACAAATCAAAGCATAGGATAGCAAAACATAGCATAGCATAACAAAACAAAGCAAAGGATCGCAAAACAAAACATAGCATAGCATAACAAAGCATAGCATAACATAACAAAACATAGCATAACAAAAGACAACACACAGCATAAAAAACATAGCAAAACACATCAAAACATAGCATAGCTTAAAACACAACAAAAAAAGCAGAGCAAAACAAAACAGATCATAGCATAGCAAAACATAGCATAGAATACTAAACACAACAAAACATAGCATAACATAGCATAGCATAACAAAACATAGTATAGCAAAACAAAGCATAGCATAATATAAAAAACACAACAAAACATAGCATAGCATAACAAAACATAGCATAGCATAACAAAGCATAGCATAGCAAAACATAGCATAGCATAACAAAACATAGCATAGCATACCAAAACATAGCATAGCATAACAAAACACAGAATAGCATAGAATAACAAATCAAAGCATAGGATAGCAAAACATAGCATAGCATAACAAAACAAAACACAGGTTAGCAAAACAAAACATAGCATAGCATACAGTATCACTCAGCACAACCACAGATTCACTCAGGGGCACCACAACATCACTATGCGCTACCACAGCATCACTGAACACCACAGCATAACTCGTCCGCCATCACATCACTCAGCGCCACCACAGCACCAATCTGTTCAACCATTTAACAACAACTGGTTCAAATATGTTCTCTCAATGTTTCAAGCTTTATTACAATGTCACAAAAAGATGTTAATATTTAACTTCTGTTCTTGGATTTTCGTCACAATAAAGTACACTGAACATAATCTTCACAAAAGTTATTTACAAAAGTTTAAGCTATTGCCATTATAAATTACAATAACTTTTATTTAAGTATTAGTAATTAAAACAAATTAAAAGCCATTGTTATTTGTAATATCAATATATGTAAGTCACGTAAATACAACATATATTGCATTACAAATGCTATAGGTGTCACATTTGCGAAAGTTATAACTATTGGCATTGTAAATGACAAAGGTATTAATTTCGCTATTTTCAAAACCAACACATAAATAACAAAATTGTAATTTACAATACCAATAGCTCAAACTTTCCTAATGCGAGACCTATTGCATTGCAAATGCTTGTTTAAATATAGGCACAAGGATGGATTGGGACCATGAATCAATAAGGCCCACGTCACATATTGCCTGGAGGACCCTGGTTAGAATAGGCGACCAGAGTTCCACATTGAATTTAAAAAAGTCAATAGGGAATCCATCGGGGCCCAGTGCTTTGCCGTTTTTGCTGGCCATCAAGGCTAACTCCACCTCCTCGTGAGTTATATTAATAGGCAACGGGAAAGAAATCAAGTTTAACCCAGAGGGAAATGATTGAGTTGCGAGTGAGGGTGAGCTGAATATCCGCTCGAAATAATCGACCCACGTCTGTTCATCAATCGCAACATCAAGGCTGGGGGTCACCGTTGTGTTAGCTAAAAAGACCTTCCAGAAGGCGGCACTGTCCCTTATGGAACAGGAGGAATGTAATTGGATCCAAAGGTCTTTTTTCAGCGAGTTCTTCCTATGTTTTAGGACCTGTTTGTAAGACACATACACTGGAATTGGTTCATGTAATAAGGAGCTTGCACATTTTGCTTCGATAACTTGATGCAGGAACATATAGGTTTATATACGAATGAAGGTGTGACCTGTAAAAGACATGCAGCGTATGAATGAGTTCAGTGTGATGAACACAACAGTAGCAACCACATTGATGTGCCATAACACATGAAATGCATTGGAAATTAATATCCTATTTTTGGTAAAATGCAGCTTTGAGCTTCATTATAAATTAAAAGGTCCACAGCTGCTAAAAAGTGCATCCGATGACAGTGAAAGTTTTGGCAAAATCTGTCCTGCTTGGGATAACACACCCCAAATAGATGGCTGATATCATGATTATAATCTCCCTTTCCTTGACCAGTGGAGGCTGGTGAGAAACACTGTGGCTGCTGCTTTTGTTACAGGGGCTGATATTGCAGCACTGCTGCAAAACCAGTACCCAGTAACAAATATGGCCTTCACTTGTCCAAAACTGGCCGCCACCCTCTGGCCCACCGGGAAAACGCCCGGTGCCCGCTACGGCCAGTCTAGCCCTGCTCCTTTTCCATAAGGATATTAGACCATTATAAGTGGCGATCTCATCAATGAACTTCATTATCTGGTACTTGGAAATGCTTCCCTGGCCTAGAATGATTGATGAAATGATAACTGGGTGCTCTAGGGGGGCTTCTTCACTTTTCAGGCTCAATTCGTTAAAATGCAAATCGGCATGAAAAGCAGTTCTTGAATCATATATGTATGTGTTGTACATAATAATATATTAAAACATTAAATATCAATATCGAATTATATCAGAGTTCTATTCTCACCCTTTATTAATACAATGTATAAATTTCAAGCTAGTGCAGTTTTAGATTTACACATTTTATGAAGACAAATGTTTAGACCAGAAGAGACAAAAATATCATTGAATACAAAATTTAGGAAACTGTTTAACTATTTTAGAAGGTCTTTTGCAACATTCGACTATGACAACAGACAGGGATACCACAGAACTATCATACATTATGTATCATGGTGCTCAGTATGAACTACCCACCAAGATGTCCCATATGACTGCCAATCAATGTAAACTTTATACACTGCACACAAGTAACCACAGCCAGGATTCCAGTCCTGATGAAGACCCCATCAAGCCCACATAGGGTGGAAACACAATGAATGCCCATAATGTGATGAGGCCATAAAGCACCTATTCAATATTGGATGGGAAAAATCACCACCTGAGCTCATCACTATGCACCCAAGGTAGCTTCTCTGAGGGTCCTCTCCATGAACTCACAAAATCAGTACTATTAATTAGCCCTCTATGCTACTTTTGAAGTTGCCAAATGTGGTTTTCAACACGTGGGACATTATTATCATACTAAGTGACTTTAAAACATTCAGTGGAGACGTTTTGTTATTATGAGGTGGCAGGGAACAAACAATTACCATTAATTATACAGTGATTCCCCGGAGTTTTTATAAATGAAAAGGGATGTACATTATTTTTGCATTTTGTACACAAATGTTCTCTTAATTATGTGGTTTGAAATATGTGAGTTATGCTTGTGCAGTTTAGCTTTTTAAATGCGAGCCATTAAAATAAATATTAAGTTTAGAAAAAAAAATTTGAATAGGGACCACAACTAACTTGGGGCTTGCTGCTGCTTCGGATGTAACTTCGTAATTGATGGCACAAGTGGTTCTTGCATCCTTACAAAAGATCCAGAATGCCTCTGTAGAATAATCTTCCATATGTGTCAAATGAACAGTGTCCATGTCTATCTTAAACAACTTTACTGTCTATCCGTTGCAAGCGCATCCAGTTTAAAGTGGCACACATGACACTCAAGCTCTGCAATACTATCTGAATATCTGAGCTCTCCTTTTATCTTGAAAGTTCTCAAAGTTCACACAAGTTCAGACTCTGTGGTCCTAATCTCAGGCCTTGTACTCCATCCCTAAATATAAATACCAGACATTTGGAGGAAGAGTTTCCGACTCCCACTCTCTCTTCGGATTGAAATCACCTTAATCAGATTCCGTAAAATCGTGCCTCCATATCCAGTAAATTCTGTAAAGGTGTTGTTCAGTAGTGCCAAGACTTCTAGAAAGGTATGCTGTGTTCTATACAGATCCAATAATATTAGCAGTTTTTAGAGCAGCACCTTGACCTTTAGTGGCCATTTTAGCACCCATGTATTAAAAGATACGTAAATAAACATGATTGCCTTAGCTTAGCTTAGTTTAGTTTAGCTTCGCTTAGCCTAGCCTGTAACTGCAGTAACTATATTCTCTTGCCCACACTAACCATACCTAAAGGAATTATCTCTTTGTGACATTTTAAAGCTCTGTTTCACAGCTTGACTTTCGAGAGGAGGAAGTGTTGATCAGCTTGCTAATCCCAAAAGCTTTACATTCTTTTTCAGCTGCGGTTTCCGCATGAGGGTGGGGGAGTGCCACGCTAAGCGTGGAAAATAAAACTGCAATGACATTATTTCATTGTCATTTTATTTTTCATGCAGAGCGGCGCATCTGCCAGCCGCCCGTCAGCCTGGAGAAATGGGGCGGTGTCCTCCTCTGCTGCCAATTGACAGCATAGAGCACTAGAGGAGCTAGCTGGACGCTCCAAAGTATGCATGTCAGTCTTGTACCGGCCAAAATGACATGCGCAATTTGCAGCTCTCCACAAAGTTATCTTAGACACCTGGGTGGAAACCAAGCACAAGCCTCCAGAGCCCGAAGGAGCGCCCAGCCAGCCTGCTCCATCCAATCCTGGTGCTTCTCTCATGCTGTTTACAAGCATGGGAGCAGCACCAGGATTGGTTAATGGAATTGACTGGAGCAGGAGCACTCGGAGCGAAAGGACGTCGGACATGCCTCTAGCAAGGTAAGTGACTTTATTTTATACATGGTGGACTGGGGAAGGAAAGATAATGGGACAGGCACATGGCACAGCAAATAGTAGAGTTGAGAAAGAATGTTGTGCCTCATGGAAACGAGAGGGGGGAGTACCAAAGTTTCAACATTTATAAGAGAGCTAGTCCCTCTGTTTAAGTGTGGGTGGTATTGGCTTTTGAAATGATTAATATCAATGCAAATACTTTTATTACATTTTACACTTGTAACATTTAAGATACGTCGTAGACGATGAAAGATTAGTTTTTTTTTAAATATTTTCACTTTCGGTTTCTATGATAGCAGTATTTCCTGAACGACCCCTAAAATGTCCACACTGTGATGCTTTATTGCAAATAACGGAGCGTAAGGCTCCAGAAAAGAGGTTTCGTTTGATAAAAACAGACCATCAGACATTCATACAAAACGATGCTTCGTTTTTATTTTGTTAATGCATACACAATTTCAAGAGGTTGAAATTAATTTTACAAAAATATAGAAAAGGTGCATTAATATCAAATTTGAGGCAAACTGAGTCTCCGTACATGTCATAAAAATGTTTTAAGATGTAGTATTATTGGTATGTTAAAGGTAGATATTTACAATGGTCTCTGGACAAAAAAATGGGAAACTTTGAAAGTTGCAACAAAGCATCATTAATATATTTATTGTGTAGCACAGTATCTCATCACCTTATTCATGATCATTCAAACGCATTTTAGAATGACAACAGGCACAGGCACAAATATGGAGGCATGTCCTGTGCGCCTACACAAACTCCAGGTGCCTGTCTGCTGGGACGTTGTATTGTGTTTTGTGTTCCTCAAATAGTTTGGACAGCTCCTCCATGTAGATCTTATGGATGCGATCAATTTCCTTGTCCGTGGGGTTCTGGTTCGGCTCGACCTTGATTGGCTTTCCCACTAAGAAAGAAACACAGGGACATGTGTGAGCACAGGCCAGTAAGATGGTGTACTGTTGCAAAGTCTTAAAACCTTTCATTATAAAAACCAGTAAGCCCTTAAAAAACATATTGCTTGTATTAGGTAATTAAGTGGGGAGATAACATAATACAGCATGTGCATTTGTAAAGCGCACGTTCACCGCAAAGTGCACTCTGGCGCTGAATAACAGATGTTCATTGTTACCAACTCAATGGTACTCATTTTATCGACTTAAGAAGGATAAAAGGCTGAATGGACCCACCAGGGTTTGAACCTGTGACCATGAGGTCAAACACAAGACTCTACAGTGGGTGCATTAGTCCACTAAGCCACCAGAAGTGACAAATAATTGGCTAACCGCGACACCAGCTTGGTACGACTTTTAATGTGCAAAGCAATACGATGCATTAAACTTTGATATGTCCATAAGGATGTGAGACAGGTAGAACGTGCAATGTTGAAAACCACAGTATGCAAATATTATTACACATGTCATGCAAAATATATCCAATTGATTTCCTTTATTCATTCGCAATGCTGAAAATGCCTTATCCTTAGAAGTGGAAATCCTTGTTTTATACGTGGCTGAGCGTGGTATTTGTGAATAAGAGGTGGAACTGAGTCTGTTTATTAGTAATGCGCCTAACACATTGAATCAGCATGGTATCTGAACGCTGCATTTGTGGTGGCTAAGGTGCCTACACATATATTTCAATTATAAGGTAGACCTAGGAAAATGCTTCCCACAAAGAAGCATAAGTAATCGGCATTTTTATGCATCCTGCTGCATGTACTTCAATGTAGTTCCAGTTTTTAATAAAGTTACATTTTCTTGTGCTTAACACTTACCTATGTGCATACAATTATCACCTTCCATTCCTATCGCCCAGAAAAAGTGCACTTTCATTCATAAGTGGAAATACATGTATTTGTATTTACTATATCACATGTTTTTTCATCTTTTATTAGGAGAGCAACTGCAAACATTTCTATAGAGTCAAATGATGAACAATCCAAACATTAAAATGTGTAAACTCAACATACATTTATATGGTTCCAACATTATAAATAATTTGATGATGGACATGTAATGCAACTAAGAAATAAAACATAATTTCAGTATACCTTCATCATGCTACAACATACTTTTATTAGTTTTAAGAATTAAAAAAGACAGAGGAGCCACGCCAGCGACCAAGATGGCCGCATAGGGTCTCGGCTCCGCCGACCTCCCCTTCCTAACTAGATATTCTGCCTCACATCCTGAGCGCCAGCCCCACTCCCTCGTAGGGGAATTGAAGCGACGCCCGTGGAAGTAATTTTCAGCGCCCCCCCGAGATCGGGTGATGAAGCAGCGCCGTGGTGTAAATTGGGGCCTGCTTTGCCTGAAAAGCCGGGGCCTCGAGTAGTGGTGCGGCCGCCTCTTAGTGAGTCAATATCGGCCGCCGCGGACCGGATGAGGGCAGCCCGATCTGGAGGTGAGAGGTGACTGGCCCGAGATCGGCGGCGAGCCCCATATCTTAGGAGCGCTGGATGGTGGAGTGGAGAAGAGGTGCAGGCAGGGAGCTGGTCGCTCTTGAGCGACAGCCCCGAGCGAGCCTTTATGCCCTTGGGCACTGCCCGGTGACACTGTGCTTTGGCAGCCCGGTTCGAGCTGATGTGTGGACCTGATGTTGTCCCCCCTTACCCCCCCTGAGACTCGGATAGCGCTCGTTTGGCGTTTGCAGGGATTTCGCTGCAACACTCGGGGGCGGCTGTCGGCTCTTGTGGTGACCGGTTCCAACGATCTGAAAGCAGGGCGGCCCCGGGAAACGGGAATGGCGACGCCTCCCGGGGAGGTTGCATGGAGACCAGAGATGGCTTAAACGACCGTGCAGAATGGAATATTAGCGGTACTGGCCTGGAGAGGGACCCCTGCCAGCGTACCGGAGGCGGCCAGACACCGGAATACATCACATGAGAGGACCCCAAGACCACCCGATGTGAGATACGTCCGACTTGACAGATGCAACTGGGGAGAGCTGTGGGGTGACACTGACATATTTCCAGCAGTGATAAGGGGCTGCACGGGAGAGCTCTGGAGCCGCCGGCCGGCATCTGGGGGAGATCCAGGTGGGCCCGCCTGCCACACCATTGGCCTTGCGCAGTGGTAGATCCTGCCAGGAGGTGGTAACCGCTGTGTCTGAGCTGTGGAGTATTTTGACTGTGGGGAGGAGTGGACAGGCCCCCAGGCCACTTTGAGACTCCCCGAGAGTTGGACATTTTGAGAGAAGCGGGCCAGTTCGGGCGACCGGAGACGATCTGGCAGGAGCCGGTGGAGTGAAATCGGAGACAACCCATTATTGATTTGTGGGGAGGGTAGAGACGCTGTGACCCTGATGACGGTAGGGAGAGGTTTAACTTGTTATCGGACGGTGAGATGGCGGCAAGAGTCGATCTGGATAAGTCCCAGCCTAAATCCACTAGGGGGGCCAGAAACATCCAATCCAACAAATTGGATCGCTAAACTCAGCCTAAAGGGTCGCCTGTGTACTCGAAAAGAGACCCTGTTGGGGGGGAGGAAGACACTCCGCCAGAAGTGAGCCGACACTGGCGGATCTCATGGTGGCCATAACTGGAGTGCAAATGTCCCTGAGTCAGAGAATGGAGGCCCTGGACAACAAGCTGGACACTGTAATGATCGAGATGGGGCTGATAAGAGCGGATCTCACCAAGGCAAGTGAGAAAGTCAAATCGCTTGAAATAAAGACTAATACCCTCATAGATGATGTTAGCGAGTTAAAGCCTCAAGAACTCTTATCGGCCGTAAGCTGGACGGCTATGAAGGAAGGGCACGACGCAACAACGTCCGTATACTGGGGGTGCCGGAGAAATCAGAAGGTCAAACGTCAGATCTCTTAGTTGAGGACCTTATCCTCAATCACCTAAAACCTAAAGGTCTTAGTAATTTCTTCGCGGTTGAGCGAGCCCACAGAGTACCTGGAGGTAGACCTAGACCGGGCCCCCCCCCCACATCCCATGATTGCTAGAGTTCTCAATTTCCGGGATAGAGATGTGATCCTTCAGGCTGCCCGTAATGGTGCTCCATTGCGATTTGAAAATGCAACTCTATCCTTCTTCCCGGATTTTACCCAGACTGTACAAAAGAAACGACAGGGGTACTTGTCGGTGAAGAAAAAACCGAG
Organism: Lissotriton vulgaris; assembly: GCF_964263255.1. Taxonomy (NCBI): domain Eukaryota; kingdom Metazoa; phylum Chordata; class Amphibia; order Caudata; family Salamandridae; genus Lissotriton; species Lissotriton vulgaris. Next base: position 151,755,328 of record NC_141696.1, on the reverse strand, counting down.
AGACTAGGGTATAAAATACGCTATGATGTTTCCGGCCCGCCTTCGGGTGGAGTTCAATGGGAAGGCCTGGTTTTTTGACAATCCTGAGGTGGCTGCAGATTGGTTGGACAGTATACACATGCCAGACTCCGAGAGTCAAGACCGAGCGGAGGTGGATGATCAATGATTTCGTAAATAGGGGACTCAATGGGCTTAAATGTCTCATTCAACACGCACACGGTGCCGGTTAGCTGGAAAAAGGCGGTGGTTTTGCCACTCCGGAAGAAGCCTAACATCAGCTATGAGAAATTGGACAATCTCCGGCCTATCTCACTGCTACCCTATATGGAGAAGGTGGCAGAAAAGGTTGCCAATTCCCAGCTTATGGCTTTTATGGAAGAAGCCAACCTCCTGCACCACACTCAATTTGGCTTTCAGGCATTACATTCCACAGAGTCAGCCTTGCTTATGGCCTTGGAGACTATTAGGCAGGGAGCAGATGAGGGTCAGACAATGGCGCTCATTCTCTTAGATCGGAGCATCGCCTTTGACACTGTGGCACATTTCACCTTGCTACAGTGTCTGAATAGAGGTGGTGTCTCAGGTTCTGCTCTCAAGTGGATACAATCATTTTTGAAGGGACGCAGCTTCCAAGTCAGGCAAGGTTCACATTACTCTGATTCTGTTAATCTGGATCAGGGAGTGCCACAGGTTTCTGCCCTTAGCCCTACCCTATTTAATTTATATGTATCCCCGGTGGCTGGGTTAGTGGAGGGCTTTGGAGTCAGGATTGTGTCATACACAGATGACACACAGCTGGTCATCTCGCTATCGCGGGCGCCGAGTGTTGATGCATCCAACCTCAGAGCATGTATGCAGGAGTTTGCCACTTGGATGGCGGACAACTGCCTGAAGTTGAATGGGAGCAAGACAGAGGTGATTGTGGTGGGTGGGGGCCCATCTATTTGGTCATCGGTATGGTGCCCCTCGGATTTGGGTCCTGCTCCGACACCAAGCCCCCTGGCAAAGAACTTGGGTGTATGGGTAGACTCCAACCTAACTTTTGAATCCCAGATCAGACGCGTGGTGGGGACGTGTTTTGGTGTCCTGAAAAGCCTGCGAAAAACCATGGATCTCCTCCCGATTGAGGCCAGGAAGAAGCTAGTGCACGCACTTGTTAAGTCATGCCTGGATTATGGCAACATTTTTATCTGGGTGCCACGGCTAAAAGTCTGAACCGGCTCCAGGTGATGCAAAATGCTGCTGCACGGCTTGTGCTAAGACGGCCGAGGCGGACTGATTCCAAAAAAGGATTTGACACTCTTCACTGGCTTCCTGTCAGGCGCTCTGTATGTGCCACCGCATTGTCCAAGACAGGGGCCCCAGAGATCTCCTAAGCCTCATTACCTATATAAGCCCGCACGGTCCCTTAGATCTAGTGGAGCGGGTCTGGTTCTCGTCCCAAAAGTGAAGAGGGATCGGATGGGTGGAAGGTTTTTCAGGCTTCTGGCGGCCAGAAAGTGGAATGAACTTCCCGTTGAGCTCCGGTTGGAGCCATCGGAGAGCAGTTTTAGATCAGAGCTCAAAACGTACCTGTTCCGAAAATAGGGGAGCACGCTGCTATCTGCAGGGTTGGGGGGGGGGGTCTCGCTCGGCTACTCACTAGAGCGCGGGGACATGCCATCTGGCGTAACCAGGCGCTTTACAAGCTCCCTTATTAATATTATTATTATTAAATAGCTGTTAGTTGCTGGGGGGTGGGGCTTGGGGACATAAATGTGGATCCCCGGCTTCACTGTATTCTGCAAGTAAATTCGTTGGATTGATTAATATAGGGGTGATAATGAAGGTCGGGGAGGGGGTGGCGAGTCAGTCTAATGGCCCTACTCTGTTTTCTACTTTTAGTTACCTATAGATTAGTTTGGGGCGACAGGCACACTGCTAGTTGAGGATGAGCGTTTGCTGCATGCAGGGGTGCAGAGTGGAAGAGGGGGTTCAGATTCGAGGGGTGTTTTAAGTTTCAGTTTGATTTTGGGTTTTTTCTTGCATCAGGTGACCTAGTTGTGGTGTATCATTTCAATGTCTTCTGGTAGACAGGGGTTGGGGATTGCCACACTCAGCAGGAATGTGAATAGGCTAGGGGACAAGATAAAAAGAGGGATAGTTAACGAATTGATTAGGAGACACTCCCCAGATGTGGTATTGCTACAGGAGACACATCTGATTGGTAATCGTTGTATGGCGTTGCATAAAGGGGGGTACAAATTAGTGGCGCATGCTAGATTTACCACGGGTTCTAGGGGGGTGGGGATCCTAGTGAGAAATTCCTTCTCTCTGACTATCCAGGCCACATGGGCGGACAACCGAGGTAGATATATTGGTATTTCCGGGATGTGGGAGGGGAGAACTGTTACTTTTTTGTCTGTATATATTCCACCGGCCCTACAGGCCAACACCTTTCGTGACCTGTGCAAATTTTTTTTAACTCTGCCTGTTGGGATGTTGATTGTGGGAGGAGACTTTAATGCTGTAATGAATGGCGAAGTAGATAGACACCCTGCCCAAATTTTGCGGCCGTTCTGGCGGTGTTTATCAGACTTTGTTGAAACCACAGGGCTTGCTGATGGGTGGCGGCTGAAAACCCCAGGAGAAATACACTACACACATGCCTCTGCCGCACACCACTCGCTCTCAAGGATAGATTATGTCTTACTGCCGGCATCACAGGTGGCATGGATCCGAGAAGTGCGTTATTTGGGTAGGGGGATATCTGATCACTCGCCGGTCTGGCTTAGTGTTGAGGTGGGACAGAGAGATGTAGGTAGAATTGTCCGCATAAACGCATGGCAGTTGAGAGACCCTGACACCAAGCAGGAGATTATACAAATCACGGAACGGTCCTTCCAGAACAAAGTGGGAACGGTGGAGTCAAAGTGTTCCCTGTGGGAGGCATACAAGGCCGTCATCAAAGGGGAAGTGTTATTGATAGTCTCGGGGAAGATGAGGAGGGGCCGGGCAGAGGTAGACAGAGTGGAGGCAGAATTGATAGCCTTGGAGAGGGAGGTGTCGGGAGAAGCCGCCCCAGAAGAGAGGCACCGTTTGAGACTCCTCCGAGATGAATATGGGAGGCTGGCTAGAGACAGGGCCAAGATGCAACATGCCTATACCCAGAAGAGGGTTTATGAGCACGGTGACAAAGCTGGGAAATTGATCGCGTGGCTGAAGAGAGGAGAATGGGCATCGCGATTGGTGCCAGAGTTGCAGACAGAGTGCTTAGGTAGAATAACAGATCCGCAACAAATAGTAGAGGAGTTCGGGACCTACTATAGCTCAGTGTATACAGCGGCAGGTACATATACAGAGGCCGACAACGCGGATATGATACACAATATCTCGATGCCCGCACTCTCGGAGGAAGACAGGGATTATCTGGATTCCCCCTTCACAAATGATGAGGTTACACAGGCTATTAGAGGGGTTCACTCCGCGACTTTGGAATGGCTCTAAACTCACTGGCCCAGTGCATGGGTGTATTCTAGGTCACAGAGACAGGACCATTTCTAAAGCTGACAACTTTTCAATTACTTTGAACATTCCAAGTCTACGGCATTTTAGTCCATGTATCCGAACATGTCATCAGGACAAAAGACACCTAGACACTGAAAGGAATTCTCCACCTTTATTTATTTTGTTTAAATTTGTTTATTGATTCTGCATTTGTGGTACGCATCAGTTTAATGGTTACATACCAATACAATTCTTTCCCAGCAGTAATGAAGCTGGGCAATCGTATGTCACAGTGTGCTTCTGTAAAAAAGGGAAAGAAGAAACTTTAAACTGTGTACAATATATTTTATTTATTTATTTAAAGGCTTGTATAGCGCTAGAATCGACTCCTGAATGAGTATCTCTGCGCTCAAATATAACATTGGTGTAATAAGGGGGTTAACATATTCGTCTCTCCTCGCAAAAACCAAAGAAATGATAGTGACGTCTCGTTCTAAACTTCGTGTAGCATACTACTGTGGTGTTGATCTATGCGCGTGTGCGAGTCACTCGTAGTTCTGTTTTACTGTAAGTGCATGCCTCCGCCAGTGTCTTCGCTTCATGACAGGTGTTTGTGGCGGGCTGTGTCGTCTGGCCTTCGTGAACGTCAGTGAGGAGGGGCACAGTTCTGTCTCTCAGTGCATAGTGGTGAGCCTAAGTCTCATGCATAAGTGCGCCTTATGTTCTTCACCTGGCACTCCAGGCGTCAGTTGCTGCCTACTCAGACGCGCTATCTACTTCTTCGGGGTGATTTTGCCATATAGAGCAAAAGTCCATCAGAATTGCATCCCATCCCGCTGCTATTGGCTGCTTTTGGATACCTATCTCATCTTCCTGACGCAGCACTATGCTCTCTGCCTGTGCCCAGCAAAGGAGTGATTGGCACCAGGACTGTATCGGGGGAGGCTCTGGAGATTTCCATCGCCTCGTGAGTAAACGCTTAGCTACTATTAGCCCTTAATCCATGTAGAAGGATGTCACTTTATGTTTACTAGACCTTTTGTATAATCCCAAGATACATACATCCCACGACCAGGCAAGTGTGCCCTCTGTGCACTGTGTTAGATTTATGGTAACCGCTCCCCAGTTTGATTGCATAGATGTACAAGCCCATAGCATATGTAGTAGGCCCAAAATTGCTTCACCCGATCCTGGTCAGCTGGCATCAGTACGATTAAAATATTTGTTTATTTTGGCTGGGTTTATTAAGCCCTATGGATGATATAGTACTGTATGAGCCGGAATCTGGCATTGCGGGGGACGCGGGTGGGGCTCCTGGGGATGTGCTCCCACTCTTGTTCGGTACTGGGACGCCGCAAATCTGCATCCCAGTGGGCGTGGAGGGATTACGGCCGCGGTGCTGTGTGTATCCTCAAAGAGTCCGCAAACCATCTGACTAATTGGCGATTCGCGCCCAGTTCATGCAGGTATTGTACAGTCAGGTTTTGGCCGGCTCCTATGCGATATCGCTCCATGCCATTTGCAGCGTGCACACCACTGCCGCGTTTAGTAAGAACTGCCCCCGAGGTAGGCCCATGTCTTCTGCAAGGGTGTTGAACGGTAAAAGTTGTCCACGCTATACAACAAGCCCCCTAACGTTAAGATACCAGCTTCTTCCCATTGGGGTAATTCCGCACTGGTGACCACTTGGTGCCCTCTAGGCGTGCCGAGTATTGGGAGTGATGGCGCATACGGGACCACATGGTGTGTGATTCGCAGGATGCAACGGAAACGGTGATGAGCCACCTCTATCAGCAATTGGGCAGGTGGTCTGCCCTTTCTGTTAGTATGAAACAGTGCCACCATCTGCGGGTGGGTAAGACCTGGGTCACGAGTCGCTGAGTCTTCCTGATGGCGTGCATCCAGCCATCTCGCCACCCACTGGAGCTGTGCTGCAAGATAGTTCCATATTGAGTGGCGAGAGACCCAACTGGCCACCGAAGGGTACATTTTGATTAGCGCCACCCTGCTGTGCGACCCACCCCAGATGAACTTCCACACATCCAGTTCCAGGGCAGCTACTAAACAGTGTAGATTTCAGACATAGGAGTAGGAATTCTCTAACCATTATATCGTCTGTTGAGGTGACTGTGCCAGAGATTGTTAGACTAGCAGGATTGGTATGTAGAGTTAAGGTGTTAAAAGTAAGGTTGCTTCAAAGGGACTTTGGAAGTGCCCCTCTGTCTGTGAATGTGACTTTCTTGTATGTGATAGAAGGTCAAGGGAGGCCAAAAAGCCATAATCCATGCTGAATTGGACAAGGTGCTTCGAAAGGGACAGTGAACTCCTAACACTCCCTTTGCATCATACACCCGAAAACAATTTATTAGTGCACATCCCCAAAAAAGAAATGTGTGTACACATTTTTTTAATATTCCGTTTAGGACAGTCAACTTCACAATGCATGTTAAGATTTCATTACAAGACCGGAGGCTACCATTATGCATACAACTTTTAATGCAGTTCCAAACAGCCGCATATGTCATAAAGCAAAGTTCCAACTTAGAATCAACAATAGCAAGTATCACTAGGCAATCAGCCTCTTTTAAATGCGGCTCCAAACAGATAAGTCATGTTTTTTCTTATCCTCCTTATCATTATTGATTGTTATCTGATTATGTACCTATTATAACCCATGTATTATCATTCTTTACATGTTGCTGACATTTGCCTTGCCTTTATCTGCTAAGCGCTTTAGTTTCTAAATGACTTGTTCCTTACCCTACCCCTGATTCGGGCACCCGTTCTCCAATTTACGGAGATCGGCTTCCCCTCATTGTGTACCCCCCCCCCGCCTTTTCGCCGCTTTTCACTACAATTGCCATCGCATTATTTTTACCGATTTCGGCCTCGGTTTATACGCCTTTGCCGATTTTGGCTTCAGTTTATACGCCTTCACGTGAGGCAGCTGGCATTTTACCTGCTTACATTTCTGCACTTTCCCTCACTGCCGCCATGTCCGCCGGGACCCGAGCGTTAAAGAAATGACCCTTGGCAACACACGCGCTACGTGCGCTGGTTGCCAAGGTACTTTCCCCAACTGCCACCAATGTAAACACCTCAAGTGCCGAGCAACAAATCTTTTCTCCGCTCGTGCCGATTATAACAGTCCCTTTCTAACGCGCTGCGTTTTATGGGTCTTGTTTACTGTTTCTTGCCCTATTCCCATATCCCAACACCCACCCCAGTATTACTAGTTAAGGTTTATTCAGAGGTGTGCCTTCGTTAATATAAAAAAAAAAAAAAAAGGGAGCAGATTACTTATAATTTAATAGAAAGCATTTTATAATATATATATAAAAAAAAAAACGAGTTCAGACCTTTAATATCATTTTACAATCATGTCTGACTCAGATTCTGATTCACTACATAATAATACTATTGAATCAAATTTTAATGATGATGCCATCAAAAAACTCATACATAAGGAGATGAGATCTTGCATGTTCTCTACCTTATCTCAAGTTATATCATCAAAAAGACCCTTTATCAACGATAATAATGATCTTTCAGATCCAGAAGAGGTTGATGATGTAACGCAAAAAAGGGGTAAGAGGCTTAAAAAAAGTAAAAATATAGATTATACCCCAGAGAGCACGGGAGGTCCTAGCACCTCAAATTTAACAGGAGGTCATCGCACCTCATTTGCCTCAGGTGTCCCTCGCGGCACAAATTGGAAAGGTGTCCTCAGTGGCACAAATTTAATGGGTGACCCTCGCGGCACAATAAATCAAAGTGCTCTAGACAATGATGATGATGGCTCAGTATTCCCTGATGAATATATTCTTGACCTTGACGAAGACGATCAAGATATTGAGTCTTTTCTCTCAAATGAAATTGATGCTCCTTCATCTTCCAGAGATAATATTTTGGATCCTTTGGGAGAAGAAATGTTCTCCCCCTTTAATATTAAACATCCTAGGAGCTCTGAGTGGACCCCACATGAGCATGTATCCAAATTCATAACCAAATGGATTAGGAACCCATTAGAGAGAGAGACTCGCAATCTCCTAAGGGCGGAGTGTAACAGACCTTCTATTGAAGGTAAAGTTTGTCAAACTCCAAACCTTGATCCAGAATTAATTACTTATCTTTTTAAAATAGGAAGAGACCCACGCAAAGGTCTAGAAAGATCACTTAAGATTTGCCAGGATAAAGTCCTTGACATCACAGGTCCTCTAACAAAAATAATTGACGCTGCCGAGGAAAGTTTTTTTTTTTTTAAACCTTTATTTGGAGACAAGCAGGAAAAAGGGAAGTGCATACACAATACATACAGTCACATATGGCCATTACAATGGTACGTCAGAACCAAAAAATTAGAAAATGAGATACAAGCAAGGGCAAGATCGCAGACCATCCAATACACGGAGCAAAATCGGAATGTACAGTGCAAATTAGAGAGCAATGATCCAGCATGTACAGGCAAGCCAATTAAACAATACAGTATGGACACATTCTGTTAGCGTATAGCATATAAAAAAAAGGAGACTCAGACAAAAGGGACACATAAAATAAAGATACCTTACAGGGACACGATCTCATGTCCTAGCCACACACTTGTCGTAAAGGGAACCCCAACCCCCAAGAGGAGACAACCCAGCCTCTCCCCCGATACTAGGAGATCAGCAGGTGTAACATAAAATCCCAGCCCACAATATTGCCATTAACCAATCCCTTCACGGTCCCCAAGTTCAGAATCAGAGTCCTGCACAGCTCTGGTCAGGATGTACACCTGGAGCGGACTCCAAAAGTCCTTCGGTCTGCGTCGGACAGGCATCAAGTCAGCGTAGACATTGTATTGATCCTGACAGTATATGAGGTCAGTCACCCAATCCTGAAAGCGCGGCACTCTGCCACGACCCCAGCAACAAGCAACCCTACGCTTAGCCAGCAGCAAGGCCACATCAACAAATCTACGGTGAGAGGCAGGCACGTCCTTAGAGTAGCCCATCAACATCACTAAGGGGCCAAATGCCACCCCACCCTCCGCCATAATCTGCAGGGCTTCATGAACCTGAGTCCAATATTCCAGCACCCCCGCGCAGCTCCAAGCCAAGTGCAGGAAGTCAGCGCCTTCCGCACGACACCTAGCACACCTGTCGTCCTCCGCTAAATGAAACCGTAGTTTCCTCGCCGGGGTATAATAGTACCTCTGAACAAACTTGTAATGGATAATTTTAAGGCGACAACTAGAGGAAACATTGGCCGTGAGCCCACAGCAGTACTTCCATTGCTCATCGGTAATAGGGGCTCCCAACTCAGCAACCCATTGCTCGCGCACCCGATTGGCTGGGACCGAACGCTGTCTGCGAATAGCCCCGTATAATTTCGACACCAGGTGTCGCCCATCTGAAACCAAAAGCATGTGGAGGGGGAGGGTAACCCCAGGCTCCGAAGGGAAATCCGGTAGAATAGCACGCATGCCCTGCCGTAAGCGGATAAAGTAGAACAGCTCCAGAGGGGAGCAAGCAGCCACTCCGAAGAAATGAGCCTGCGTGCGGAAGGCACCTTCATCCCCACGTGAGGATGCCGAGCCGTCGACACAGTCGTTGAAACCCCGTTTCCAACAACAGCGACAAATCAGGATGAGAAGACAGAGGCAAGGTCGGCTGCCGAGGAAAGTTACCTTAACGGTTGCCCTCTTGATACACACTCCATTCGCGGATGGAGTCAAAGGGCTCTAGTCCTCTTAGGAAATGCAAACGCAGGACTTAATTGCGAAAGAAGAAGAGTGGTTCTTACCAAAATCAGCCCCAAACTAACGGACATGGCTGAAAAAGAAACCTCTATCAATCCAAAAGGTCTACTTTTTGGAGAAGATTTAATAAGAAGCCTGGGTAAATATGTATCGACCTTTACAGCCTTGGATAAAGCGCACCAAAATATGAAAAAAGTTTTCAATTACAACAGTAACCTTTTTGGAAGGGCCGGAAGAAGAGGGCAATCTTCCGGCCGCTTTAATCGACGCCCCTTCCCAAGAAACAGAGGAAATTTTGGTAGAGGTTACCAACCATCCAACCAACCACAGTTCTACCCACCCAGAGGAAGAGGTTTCCGCTCGAGAGGATTCCGAGCCAGAGGAGCGTCTACCGAATCCACCCCTCAAAGTGAGTACTCCTCCCCCTCCCCTTTCTTCCAACCTAAAAGTGGGTGGGAGACTGAAGTTCTTTTACAACAATTGGAAAAATATTACTCAAGACCCTTGGGTTCTAAACACCGTTCTTGGTTTCTCAATAGATTTCATCCAGATTCCCTTCCAGAACTCTCATCCAACACCGATTCCCCTCACACTAGATCAAGAAAAAATTATAGAAGAGGAAATTTCCTCAATGCTACAAAAAGGAGCAATTTCAGAAGTTCCTATGGGACTGATGAAATTCATAAGTACTTTATTCGTTGTGGAAAAGAAAGACAAGGGTTGGAGACCAGTAATAAATCTCAGGGAACTCAACAAATTCCTGGTCTATCGACATTTCAAGATGGAGGGCATCCATCTTCTAAGAGACCTCTTGCTAGAAGGCAACTGGTTGGTCAAATTGGACCTGAAGGACGCCTACTTTACAATTCCCATGGCAATGGATCACCAACCCTATCTTCAGTTTCTTTGGAAAAACCATCTCTTTCAATTTCTGGCTCTACCTTTCGGCCTCTCTTCTGCCCCTTGGTGTTTCACCAAACTACTGAGAACAGTTGTTTCATGTCTAAGAGAAAAAGGGATTCGTCTCATCATTTACTTAGACGATATCCTGATTCTTTCTCAAGATTATACTCAGATCATCAAAGATCTCAAGACAGTTATGGACCTTTTAGAAAATCTGGGTTTTATCATAAACAGAGAGAAATATATTCTGGTTCCCTCAAAAAAGATGGAGTTCCTGGGCTTCACAGTAGACACAACAAAATGTCTTCTCCTTCTCCCTCCCAAGAAGATTACCAAAATCAGAAAGGAGATAAGACACGTATTGAAACAAGAAAATCTCTCCTTGAGAGAACTAGCCAGACTTTTGGGTCTCCTATCTTCTTCCATTCAGGCCATTTTTCCGGGACCACTGAATTATCGAGCTCTTCAGAGAATAAAAGCAAGGGCTCTCAGGTCGGGCCTTTGGTACGGAGACCGTATTTCCTTAAACCAAGAAGCGATCTTAGAACTAACTTGGTGGTTAGACAATCTAGATGCATGGAATGGGAGAGCGATTTTTGGTTCAGCACCAGATTTTATTCTAGAATCGGATGCCAGCCTTCATGGCTGGGGTGCTTGTCTTCAGGACCAGAATACTGGAGGAATTTGGTCGCAAGAAGAATCTCTGCACCATATCAATTATCTAGAATTAACCGCAGGTCTTTATGCTCTAATGAGCTTCAAACATTTTCTCCAAGGAAGATCGGTTATACTAAAAATGGACAACATGTCTGCTGTAGCGTACATAAACCGCTTAGGAGGGACCAAGTCAGAAGACCTCTCCAATCTAGCAAAAAAGCTTTGGTTTTTCTGTCTAGAACACAAAATCTCCCTCAGAACAGAATACCTTCCCGGGAAATCCAATCTTTGCGCAGATTGGAATTCAAGATTTATTCGGGATTACAGCGATTGGAAACTCAACATTTCTGTTTTCAACTCACTCAATCATTTCTGGGGTCCATTCCAAATAGACCTATTTGCAAGCAGGTTAACGACCTAATTGGTTTCCTATTTCAGCTGGATGCCCGATCCTGGTGCTCTAGCAGCGAATGCTTTTCTCCAATCTTGGAAAGGGATCAACGCTTATGCCTTCCCTCCTTTCGCAATGATTCAGAGACTTCTTCAGAAACTGAGACAGGAACAATCCTCAATTGTCCTAATAACTCCCTTCTGGCCATCTCGAGCGTGGTTCCCAACAGTTCTGGAACTAACTTACGATTCTCCCTTCCTAATTCCTCCTCTGACAGATCTTCTCACAGACGGTCATATTCACCCCCTTATACAGACAGGGAATTTGAACCTTCTTGCCTGGAAGGTGTCAGGAGATCTAACGATCTCGCAAGACTTTCGTCAACAGCTTCAACTCTCCTTGGAGAGTCATGGGCCCCTGGGACTCATTACAGATACAACAACATTTGGAAAGTCTGGTCACGTTGGTGCTTGGAAAGGGACTTGGATCCCGTGGAGGCACCTATTGTTGATATAGTCAATTTTCTCGGAGAACAATTCGATAGAGGATTAAGTTAAAGATCTCTCAATTGTTTTAGATCTGCTATTTCTGCCGGACACTCTCTAATTAACAATAAAACGGTAGGTAAAAATCCTATTATTTGCAGAATTCTTAAAAGTATTAGACTTAGAAGACCTCCTCGACCTAGATATCAATCTCTGTGGGATGTCAATTTAATTCTCCAGCTTTTCTGCAGTTGGCCTATTAATTCTCTCCCTAATAGGAGGAATCTTTCAATTAAACTAGCTACTCTTCTTTGTTTAATTTCATGCAGGAGAGTCTCTGATGTGAAAGCTCTTGATATTTCTTACAGATCTTATGATATGTTCGGAGTTAAATTTGAAATACATAGAAGAACTAAGACTATGTCTGATTCTATTTTCTATCCTCGCTTTGATAGTTGTACTAAACTCTGTGTTGTTCAATGTATGAAAGAATATGACATTAGAATGAATTCTCTTCGCCCTTTGGATGTTTCTCAATTACTTATTTCTTTTGTTAAACCCCATAGAGGAATTTCTTCCCCTTCTATTGCTAGATGGGTTAAGACAGTCATGAAGCTTGCTGGAATTGATCTGAATATTTTTAAACCGCATTCTATTAGAGGCGCAATGGCCAGTAAGTCTTTCTGGTCAGGTGGTAAGTTAGATGATATTCTTAAAGCAGCTGACTGGTCTAATTCTAGAACATTTGCTCATCATTATTGCAAACCTGTATCTCATATGTCTGATGTTGTGTTACATGGCTACCAACATGCATAATGGTAGCCTCCGGTCTTGTAATGAAATTGCGATTCTCCTATTACCATGACCAGAGAATCTGGATTTCATTAAAGACACGGAGGCTAACATTATCCCTCCCACCCTTTCCCTGGGTGGTTGATTAAATAATTTAATATCGTTTTTTCTTTACAGGAAAAGTTTGTTACATGCTTATTTACCTTTTGCTGACATTCTTTCCTTTCGCAAAAAATGTGCTTCCTTTAATTATAGGATTTATTAACATCCTTTCTTTTCTTTTCAGATAATCTTTCTGGATGATTCTTCCATCTTTTGGACCATCTTTTGGATCTCTCATGGATGGACGATGTTTTGGATTTATTCTTTCTTCTTCTTCAATTTTGATGTTACTCTGGAGTTTATTGGAACTTTCCTTTCTTTTGTCACCACATTTAAAAGAGGCTGATTGCCTAGTGATACTTGCTATTGTTGATTCTAAGTTGGAACTTTGCTTTATGACATATGCGGCTGTTTGGAACTGCATTAAAAGTTGTATGCATAATGTTAGCCTCCGTGTCTTTAATGAAATCCAGATTCTCTGGTCATGGTAATAGGAGAATCGCAATTATCTCCAGCGCCAATCCTTTGAATGCAATAAATTAAGTCCAGAGTAATCTACGATGCCCAGGCTTCTCATAATTTGCTTCAGGTCGGATCTTTACAGTTTAAATCCTTCGTCACCTTAAAAAAAGTCTTGCAAGTTTTTGTGATCATTAAACTGGTGTATGCGACAGACGTGTGCATTATAAATATGTGTTTCTCTTGGCTGAAACATGTGAATTTATTATTATTAATTATTATGAGTTGTATTTTGCCACTGCTGACTTGAGGGGACTTATCATTTAACACTTTATGTTGTGTTCTTACTCTTGCCCCCGGTTTATCCTCTGTCCTCAGCTTGCTCTGCTTTTCTCTCCTCCTCTGCTCCCTATCACACTTCATGTGCCACTCACTCACTCAGCGCACAAAATGAGATAGGTCCTGGTGGGGCTGAGGGAGGGCTGGACCATTTATAAATCTAAACACACACAAAGGTCCCCCCTTTCTCAAATTACTTTCAATATACTTTCAACTAGGACCAAATAAACAATCTCATTAAATCTGGTCCGGTATATTTATTTATACCTCTTGATCATGTAATTTCATACAAAACAGTTTCTAATGGCAGAGAGAGAATACACAATACAAAAGATTACTTACAATCTTACTCAGTCAACAATTAACACAAAACATTGCAAGATTTGTATCCAAAAAATGACATCAACAAAACATCCAGAAACAATACAAATAACAACTCATCAATTTTAGAATATACTAGACCATTTCTGTAGTCACAATTATTTTGTAAAAAAAGCGAACTGATTCATAACAAGAGCAACAAAATATGTGTCGCTTAGTCAAAAGACACTAGATGTACTAATTGGCTCTTGATGGATTTGCCGACGCGTTTCAAGTTCGGGCCATGAATCCCCAAACCATCATCAGGGCTCTGTTAGTCGTCTGTTTAGGATGCAAAAAAACATTGAGTTTTAATGACAACCTATTCACCTCTTCTCTAAAGTCGAACCATTTGGGTATAATATATACATGTACCTGTATCTTCCTATATGAGTGATCACTGGTAGCTTCTATTGATGGATGCACTCCTTTCTTCAGGTTTCAAGTGGAACACCTCTTTTTATAAAAAAATCTAAGGATGAACAACATATTGTCCGCTATTATGGGAAATACTTAGAAAACGCTAGGAAAACTGATTAGAATGATTAAGGAATTCATACCTCCGTCTACGCGGACTTGCGCTGCACAAGGGGGCGGAGGAGTTTCTGTATTTGATTTACTTTAATCCTATTTAAACAAAGACACATAGCGTGCTTTTAGCAGCCTTATTTATATCAGTTATTGTTGACGTTATTTTTCTATACACTATATGGCTGTCATACCTGTCGTGTAGTCCATATAATGATACAGCAGGGCTGCGTCATTTGTTCATCAGCAGCAACCTCGTTCACCTATTTAAACAATGCACTTGTCAGGGCGCTCATTTCTTGCAACACATCTCGTATCATTATTGTTGTTCACGAAGGAATCCCTACCTGTTTTGTTATAAAACGAGTTGAAGCCTCTCGCCGCCGTCCGTAGCCCCGTCCGGGGCTCGGCGTATAACGACCTCGCCTTTGTTACAACTCGCGAGTTCCAATTTTTCGATAGATCACTCACTCTCCTTAAAAAGAAGCGTAAAATTGTATCAGTCGCCATGTAGGCCAGAAACCGAAAGCCAATTGGACCCACACGTTTGTATTATCACAATACCTGTAACTGAGGTCTGCTCCGCTACATAAAGCCGATGCTCCTCGATCACTCGCTAGTCATTTGTGAAGTCGGCGGCCATTTTCGAATGTTTAAAAAGTCCATTATTATATTAGGTGCATTGTGGGAACTGAAGTTTTGAGGCGCCGCGAAAAACCCGAAGGTGTTCAAATACTCACAGTATTCCTTGTAAAGGGCGATTTACAACCGTAGCCCACTGTATTACACAATTAAATTGGAGATTAAATCGCACACTCTTTCTTCTGAAAGCAGAAAGTTGGTAATACATAAATGCTTTCTATTTATTGCAGGATACTCCTGCAGCCTCAGCATCTACAATCAGACAGTATGACCCCAAATCTCAAATTCTTGACAGTGCTGACATATTATTTAAACCAGTCATTACACAGTTAAATTTCAAAATTAGATATGCTTCTTTCTCAAGGAGCATCCTGTCAATGTCTGCAGGGCGCTGAAAGTTGTTCATTGTACAAAATACAGACCATCTAAAGTCATTCTCATTATGGGACATTTCGACAAAGTGTTCGACCATTGGGGCAGTGAGTATTTTCTGGACCTGTGTTGCCCTATGCGGAGGTTGACTTGCTGATTAGTTTTGCCAATATAGATCCTCCGACAGGGGCAAATAATCACGTAAATTACGTTTTTGGTCTTACAATTCGAGAAATCAAGATGTTCCCACGAAACTCCCTGATGTTGGAACTCAATTCCTTCAATGGTACTACCACATGAAACACAATTCCCACACTTATGGTCCCTTCTATTGGCTTCATGTCCCACAAAGCCAGAAGATCATGTTTTGGTTGGGGCTTAGGGAGGTCGGCTCTCACAATTTGTTGTCACAAGCTCCGGTTCTTTTTGTATGCAAAAATTGGGCGTGGAAAAGGACATTCCAAGTCCTCCAAAAAAAGCCAATTTTCAAGCACCGCTTGTCGCAACTTGTGTGTGTCAGGCCTAAAGGTGGTAACGCATACCATTCGATCTAGTTCCTTCTTCTCTTTGATTTGCAATAGAGTTTCCCGAGGGGTAAACCGAGCTCTTTTATAGGAATGCTTCAAAGCTTCCTTGGGTACACTCTATGGATCATCTCATTGCAAAATGCCTGGGCGTGATAGTCATAATCCCCTAACTCGGAGCAGTTTCGCCGAATAGGCAGCATTTGGCCATAAGGCAAAATTGCCTTCAAACTCCTGGGATGATAGCTTTTGTGGTGTAAGATGGTATTTTTATCCGTAGATTTCTTATATAGGGATGTTTTTTAATCTCCCATCATCACAGGTCACCTCAACGTCCAAGAATGTCATTCTCACGGTGCTTGTCTCAATCGAGAATTTAATGTCCCCATGACTAGTGTTGATCCATTCATGGAACGCCAAAAGCTAGGTCTGGCTCCCCTGCCACAGGAGCCAGACGTCGTCTATGTAGCGCCACCATTGTATGATATTTGCCATGTATGGGTTATTATTCTCCACAAACATGGTCTCATACTGTGCCATGTAGAGCACTGCCATTTCTGGGGCATAAGGACACCCCATGGCAGTGCCCTTCACTTGCATATAGAACCGGTTGTTGAATAGAAAATAGTTCTTTTGCAGTGCTTTCATTGCAAGTTTTAAAATGAATGAAGTAGGCACCCTGTGTGGCTTATCCCTTTTGTCCAAATACAGCTCAATTACCTCTAGGGCTTCTTCCTGTGAAATTTGTGTGTAAAGGGATGTAACGTCCATAGTCGCCATTATTTGTTTGGATGGACCAAAGCTAGTTCCTTCCACCTTTGATAAAAAATCTGTAGTATCTCTGAGATGGGATTTTACCTCCTTCAGGAAGGGCTTTAAGAAAAAAATCCACCTATTTGGATATTGGCTCCAAACAGGAGTCACAGCCCGATACAGTCGGGCGCCCTGGTGGTTCAGCTAGGTTTTTATGAATTTTGGGTAAAAGGTATAAGACCGGTATTCGCGGAAATTTTTTATTTAAAAATTCAAATTCCTTAATACCCAAAAAACCTTCCTCTCTTCCTTGTACCAACAACTCGGTAATTAATCCCTGAATCTGTCTCGTTGGATCCTCATTCAGAGCTCGATACCATGTGGTGTTGTTTACGTGTTTGAGCCCTTCAGCGACATATTTATCGCGAGGCCAAATGACAACGGCTCCCCCCTTGTCTGCCTGTTTTATTACAAGGGAGGGGTCTTCCTTAAGACTTTGTATTGCCTGTGGCTGTCCTTTACTGATGTTAGGAGGCACATATTTCTTGGTTCTTTCCATTTTGTTAATAGAAGATAACAGGATTTGCTCGAACGCCTGTATCTGTTTTGGAATATTCTGATATGGAACAAATTTAGATTTATTCCTTAATCCTGTTGTCTCAGTATTTTGGGATACCGGTTGGTTAAAAAAGAAGGCTTTGAGCCTCAGTTTCCTACAAAAATCTAAGGTTTCTATTTTCAATCTTGTAAAGTCTGTGCCTTGTAAACGCACAGATTAAGGATTAACAGGATTAAGGAATAAATCTAAATTTAAACTGACCAGTTCCTTTCCCCGGCTCCTCCTGTTCCTGCGCCTCCTACGACTCCGCCCCCCAACCACTAGACTACCTCACACAGCTCTACATCTCCCCCTTTCTTAACAAAGTGAGCTTAATGTCCTCAGTGTTCGCAGTTCTTCAATCCACCGCACGGGTTGGCGGACGGTCTGTTCTTCAAGCCTCAGTAGCGTCGAGTCAGTGGTGGGTTTGGCTTTGGTCACTCTTTCCGGTGTCTTGATCAGGGCGTTCTTGACCACAATGCGTGTGAGCTGTTCACTCTCACGGTCTGCAGTCATCATGTTTCCTTCTAGTGGTGTGACAGTTGGTTCGGGTGCTCGGTCCCTTTCATGAGTGGACAATGTTCTGGTCCTTTTATGGGCACCTGCGTCTACCCTTGCCCCCTCTTGTCTTGTCCGGTCGAGGGCGACACTGTCGTCCACCTCTGGGTCATGCACATCAGACAGTACGGTATTATCTGACGAGACTGTCTTGGTTCGGTTCGGTAGCTCATGCACAACCTCGGATTGTCTGACGAACTCGTTGTCTATCTGTGCATGGGCATGTTTTTCACTCATCCGATGATCTCTCTCTACTGACATGTCTGGCTTTCTCTGCGGAATGGCTGGCAGGTCCCTTCCCGTCCGGTGACTAAGGTCCACTGTCTCTGTTTTCCTTTTATAGGTCCTTTGAGTCAGCCTTTCGGACCCCTTCAGGGGTGACGGTGTCTGGTCCATGTCCGGATATGTTTGTGATTGGCATGACAGATTGTCTTGTGGTGTGGCTGAGTAATTAGAGACCTTAGTGTGTGTTACGTTGCTCTTGACAGGAAGGGTGCCCTTTGGTTCTATGGCGCGTTCGGGTGGTTGACGCCATGGCTGTTGGCGGGACCATGACTTGGTCAACTCACGGGATCGAACAGCTGTGCTCTCTGGGTCAGAGAAGTCTCTTGTTGACCTCCAGGATCGGACGGACGCGCTCTCTGAGTCAGAGGAGTTCCTGGCCATGGACGTGCTTTCTGGGTCAGAGAAGTCTTTTGTCGATCTCCAGGATCGGATAGATGTGCACTCAGTGTCAGAGAGATCCTTCTCCCCTTTCCTTCTCCAACGTTTCTCTGAAACTGTCTTTGGTAATGGATTTTTGAAGTCCGTAATCCATGGCGAATTGTTCTTCCCCTTTGAGTTGTCGTTGAGATGTTTCTCCGTGTGCCTTTGTTGGAACGTCTTCAATGCCGTCTCATTTGGGAGGTTGTTTGATGATCCTGTGCTTGTTCCTTGTGCTTGATCCCAAGCTTTTGCCTCATTGTCTTCTTGTTTGGTTCGTTGTAATGGAGGATCAGTCCGTCTTGTGTGACCTGTTTCTCCTTCTCTCTTGTTGGATGCTCCAACACTTCTGATTTGAGTTGTATGTGTTCTTCAGCCAGATGTTTCCTTGGACTCGTCTTCACTGCTTGTCGACTGATGTTCCTGCGCCGACTTCCGGTGTTGACCAGTGCGACCCCTTCTTCTATGGTTATTCTTTCTCTCCCACTTGCTGTGCCGGATGCCCTCTTGTCCAGGGGTGTGATCTGTCCCACTTGATGCTCTTTCCCCATCAGAGCATTGTGTGTCATACCTTGAGTGACTCCTTGAGGAACTCCTGGGAGGTGAACAACTTCTTGGAACGGTCTTTTGGATGGTCGACTCTGGGTCATCTGACTCCGGGTACTCCTTGGTTGACTTCGAGTGATCGGATGTTGAGGAGTCTGACCCTGAATAATCTGTGTCACTTTCTTTGTCACTGTATCTTTTCCGTTGTCTTTTTGCTGGTCTGCCTTCCCTCTCTCTCCTTTCAACTCTGTTTGTTTGCTGAGTTCTATCTTCCTCGGTATCTTGATGGTTTGCGCTTAGGTGCACGTCCTTCAACCTTTCTCTTGCTTTGATTTGCATTCCAATTTCGGCCTTCTTGATGATCTCCTTTAACGACCAATGCCCTTGCAGAATCTTACGCTTTGTGTCAGGGTTTGTGCAACCTTCAACGATCCGAAGTCGAACCGCATCCTCATTTGTGAAGGTGTTGAAGTGGCAACCTCGTACCATACTTTGCAAACGAGTGATGAAATTTGGCAGCGGTTCGCCTGGCTCCTGCCGTGCTGTATTGAAAGCTATGCGATTATGATCCACATCTGTCTGTGCGTTGAGATGAGCACAGAGCTCCCTTTGGAGTCTTTTGTAGATTTCTGTGTCCTCCTTGGAGAATGTCCTGATTGGGCATTGGCCCTCCGGACCCACCAAATGGAGGAGTAGTAGCAGACACTTCCTCTCTCTTTGCTCACCATTGGCCTTTAAGAAATCTTCTAGTGCTTCGAGCCACCGGTGTCGTTTGAGATCCGAGATCCAATCATCAGTCTGCATCGCCGGGGGCGGTACTTCATTGTATGGAGTGACCCGCCGTGCTATGTCTCCACCCGCCATGAGAGAGGGAGATTCTGGTCAAGGTCTTTGGTTTGGTCGTTTGCTTAGAGATTGATGGTCTTTGTAACCAACGAGGTATGCGTCGGCGAATGAGCTTGGATGGTTCTGCTCTCTCCGGGGCCCTCCTCTGGGTCTTCTGCAGTACTGTCCAGCAGCTCTTCCCTCTTCGGCGCGCTTCAGTTTGCGCTCAGTGTCGTTGTTATCTGTCTCTTGCATTTGCTAATGCGTGTTCCATTGTGCTGTTGTCGTTGCTTGGTTCTTGTGTTCGCTTGTGCCTCTTATTGTACAGACACGTGTTGCTTTAGTGCATTCACTACTGCGCATTCGTTTGCGTTTCTCAATGTCCACGTTGCCACCCGTGCTGACATGTATGGTAAGTAACTCTTGTGGTTGCCCGTGCTTGTTCTGTTTCAGTTGCCACGCCGTGTTTATTGTTGCTCATGCGTTGTTATCCACGCTTGTGTGTTTGCCTTGCCACTGCTTGTTTGACCTTCGCCAATGCTTGTTCGGCCTTTGCCAGTGTTTGTTTGGTCTTCGCCAATGCTTGTTGATTTGCATGTATCAATGTTTGTCTAATTGCATGAATCACTGCTTGTTTATTTGCATGTACCAATGCTTGTTTAATCTTGGCCAATACTTGTCCTTGCATGCACCAATGCTTGTTGTTTTGCATGTACCAATGTTTGTTGCTTTGTTCTTGCCAATGTTTGTTCACCTTCTGGCTGTTGCCTGACTCCAAGATGGCCGCCTATAAATCACACAGGGTACGTCCCAGAAATCCGCCTGACTCAAAGATGGCCGCCGCTATGGGAATCTCGTTTCCCACAAGATCTCAGTCTCATTCAAGCCTCCAGACACACGTCTCTTCACTCGGCACTCACTGGCAGCCGATTTCCAGGCGGAGAGCACTTCCAGACGCGCATCTGGGCATCCACGTGGCAGGTAGGATCGGGGTGAGCTCCCGACCTCCGTTTCTTCAGCTGCCTCGCCACTCCTCACGCATCGGGGGTGAGACCCGATGCCAGCCGACTCGGCACTTGTCCTCCGGTGCCTCTGCAGGGGTCACTTGGCTTCTGGGACCCCTTCCACTTTACGGGTCACTTCATGAGGGCTGGGGTGGGCTCCCAGTACCTTCTTTGTTGTCGGCGTCACTGGGGGCAAGTCCGACGCTTTCCTTTGGCGCGAAAGCATCTTTCAAACGCCGGCCATACAGCGCATGTCACCGGGCTCTCGGGGCAGCGTCCTCGACGTCGGGGGACTCCGGTCTCGATCTGGGGTGCTGGACAGGGTCGGAGTGGGCTTCCGACTCCTGTTTTCCTAGGATGCCAAGTTGCACGCATCCAGCGTGACTCGCGCTTTCGGCGCGAAATGTCTTCATATATCGAGCGTTGCAGCGCTCGCTGTCAGGACTCTCTTGGGGCTCCTCAGCGTCTCTGGGGCCGAGGTCACTTACTGCCGACTTCCTCTTTTCGGCGCCCACTTGATTCAGCAGCGGAGCTCGCTCCTCGACGCTGCGGGGACAGGATGGCTTTACGAGGTGCTGTGGCTTGTGGGGTTTTGCTCATCCCACCCTCGTCGCCAGCTGTAGCGTCCAGCTACCAATAACCACAGACACCTTGGTTTAACTTCAGGAGCTTTATTCAGTACATCCAGCTTACTCAATGTCCCTACTCTAACTGACCAGTTCCTTTCCCCGGCTCCTCCTGTTCCTGCGCCTCCTACGACTCCGCCCCCCAACCACTAGACTACCTCACACAGCTCTACATCTATGTACTATCCTGACATATATATATATATACCTTCCATGTACATAGATGTGGAGTTAAGAATAGTAAATCCATACTTATGAACTTAGTCCATAGTTAACTTGAAAATATGGCTTGTATCTAGCCTTCCTATACCTATGTTGGTTACCCTTATTTTATAATGTAAAACAGCAGAACCCCCTAAAATACTATTCTTAATTGCGAGCTACTCAGTGAAACTGAAAGCAGCTGTATAACTAATCAAGCAGATTTAAAATATAACCTTAGTTCTCGTCGCCAATGCAGTTTGTTTACAAAAAGAATGAGCAGCGTTTAGGGGCTCCAGAGGAGAGTTGGGGGGACCAGCCTGCAAAAAATGTTCTGGGTCCACCCTGGGCAAGACTAAGATGTGTGGCACTGTCCTGAGAGACCCCTTCCTTTTTTCCTTCCCTGATTTAAACTTTTGGCCATGGTTGAACTGTGGATTATACGCCAGAAAGTGAGAATTTGCACATCAATTGTGAGGACAAATAGTTTGAAGCAGATGGTACTGGGGACAGTGAGTGGGTGGATGTGTGGACTTGTCAAGGACAAGCCAGGCTAGACTTGACGGCGAGGCAGAGATCCTGCACCCTGTCTGTAGCCCTCCGCTCACATTATTAGGATTTTGTACAGTAGCTGATTTGCTCTTATCGCTTTCGAGTGTAACGCTTGCAGTTCAACTCTTGAAAGTCCACCCTGAACACTGCATTGATAGTAATGACACTGTGACAGTCTGCAAGAAGCAGTAGAGAGGCTTGTGTGCAGGGTGTAACATGGCAGCGACCCTTCCTGCTGGAGAACCAACACTATTGTGTGTAGGCAGCTGATTTTCAAGTATGTAAATGTACATGTATTTATATATGTACATGTATTTATATAGCGCAAATTACCCACATCGCAGGCATCTAAGCGCTTGCTTAGGGAACCCGTCCTGGTATTCCCCTGTGAGATAACCCCGGCAGGGTATCCACAAGGTGAAAGCCAGGCATCCCGCCGCGAGGGGCCGTTGTGGAGATTAAGCAAGCTATTGCCCAGAGTCGCAGAGTGTGAACCCGTGAGTCGAGTAGGCACCGGAGCGAGAATTATTGAGTCCGTGGAATTATTGAGCCCAAGCCCCGTCAAGGCGGGGAATTGAACCCTGGTCCAGGGCCGATCTCAGCTTCCGGGTCTGCCGCCTCTAACCCCTGAGCCACACAGTATGTCTTTTTCTTCTGCGTTGTTCTGCAGTGGTTTGAATTGGGCAAATATCCATAAAGTCTTTATGAAGCTGGCAAGATGGCTTTGTGAGTTAAACCCTTGCTAATGATATCTTTGTGAACTGCAGGTCATTATCCCAGTAAAGTCAATTCAGCCTTCCATCTTTCGGAGGTTGGTGCACTGAGTATTACTAATAGAGAGGCTGGGTGCAGCTTGCTTGATCCCTGTTATTCTGATGCTTTGTCCCTCTATTTTCTTCTCCCTCCCCTTTCTGGATCTACAAGGTTTAATTGTTGAGGTAGCAGCTGAGTATATGTTATGTTATCTGGTATTTATAAAGCGCACAGCTACTCCAGGGAGTGTCCCGGCGCTATGAAAGACCTTGCAACACAAGACAGAGTGCACCAACGCAGAGTCCAGATAAATCTACTGTTGAAAAAGCCATGTTTTTAGTTTCCTCCTGAAGGTAAGGAGATCCTGCTCCTGTCTGAGAGAGAGGGGCAGGCTATTCCAAAGGTGTGAGGCCACCACTTGAAAAGATCTGCCCCCTACCCAGGAGTGCAGGAACCTAGGGGAAGTTGTCAGAAACTGGGCAGAAGACCTCAGGGTTCATTGTGGTGTATAGTGCTGGAGCCTTTTCCAAAGATATGAGGCCCCTATCTTATGGAAGGCTTTAAAGACCAACACGGTTTAAAATTAATCTTCTTCCGAACCGGAAGCCAGTGTAATGAAGACAGAAGTGGGGTCGTTCGTAATCTCGGCCCTGCTAGGAGAATAGCTCTGGCCGCCACATTCTGGATTACCTGTAGTCGGCCAAGTAAATAATCAGGAAGGCCTAAGTACAGGGCATTTACATAGTCCAGTCTCGATACCACCAAGGCCTGGACTACTGTCTTCCTGTGAAAGACTAGAAGCAGGGGGAGAAATTTCCTTAGCATTCTCAGTAGCCCAAAACAGGTCCCGGCCACTGATTGAATCTGAGCCTTCATAGAAAGGGAACCGCCCAATTTGACCTCAAGATTTTTCACGATGCTGACTGAAGTAGCGGGGGGACATGTCCTGCAGGGTAAACAATGTTTACCACAAAACATTTTTATAATAACAACGTGGTTGTTACAACAATCGCGTTTTAATTCCGCATACCATTACTCCGCAAGTCAGAACAACGACTTGCCGAGGGGGGGGGGGAAGTGTTGGATTTAAAATCCAACACCTTCCCTACTGACCAAACACAGACTGGAGTTGGAATAGTAAATTATACTATTCCAACATCAAGCTCCCCCCCTCCGCAAGTTGTTGTTACGACTTGCGGAGTAATGGTATGCGGAATCCAAACGCGGTTGTTACAACGACCGCGTTGTGATTCCCTGCGGGGAAAAAGACTGTGGGATAACGACACACATTCGTCCTGCAGCCACCATTGGTGCCATGCTGCACAGGGATGGGAGCCGAAGAAAAAAATAATCTCAGACTTTTCAGAGTTGCACTTCAATTGGTTTTGCCTGAGCCAGGCGGACACCTCTGACAGACAGGTGATAATCACATTCCATTGAACTCGGCGCCCTTCTCATAATTAATTTGTTCTGTTTCTATACATTGTTTTGAGACCAATGCTCTGAGTCTGTCTGTGTTGTGTGTTTCTTTTTACTAATATGATCTAAGGCTGAGATTTACTAATGCTTTTATTACTTACCAGTAATTGCATTAATCTGAGTTCTCCCCTCTCTTAGTTCCATTGCGCAGTGAGTGCCCTGTGCCTCATAGACACGCCCTCTACCCATATCAAATTCTCCAACCCCCTCCACACCTCCACCTAGGACTCGGCGTAATGCAATTACCGGTAAGTAATACAAGCTTTACCTCCTTGTCACTCTCACTTATTTCCATTACACAGTGAGACATATGAAGCTGAAAAAGACCAGGACACCTGTACAATTTTCTGCTCAGACTCATCCAAATTAAATGCACAGTTATTGTCAATCAAACATTAATGACAGCCCAGATACAGCACACAGATGACAGAATATTTGAGCCAAAAACCTCCCTCACTTCTGGACCCTGAATCAAATGATAGTGAGAAATAAAGGTGTTAGGCGTGGCCCAAGTGGCTGCCCTGCAGAGCTCAGATAAAGAAGAACCCTTAATCTCTGCAATCAATAATGACATTCCCTGGTTGACCTCCCCTGGAGCCCCAGAGGAGAGGGGAGGCCAAACTGCTAGTATGTCAAAGTCACAAAAGCCTTAATCGTTATTGCCACTTTTTGGTATACCAAATTATCTCTATATATCCTCAGATTTTAAAAGTTTCTAGTAATTGGAAATGATAAGGAGATGAATTTTAGCAATGATAACTATTTATTTTATATATATTGATGCCTTTTTAACCTATTTATATCAAGATTTTATTGTACTGATTTCCTAACCGTATCCAAGTTATCTTAAAATCCTTAATTCCTCTATATAGATTTTGTATTATGTAATGCTTGCTTTTATGTATCTTTTATGGCTCTATTGTGCCGAAATAAAGTTATAAATGAAATGAAATGAAAAGCCTTAATCCCTCTAGACAAAGTCTGCAAAGAAGGTTTCAAACCCTTCTTCGCTGGTCCAACAAACAGACAGGACACAAGCCAGAACAGAGAGGACACAAGTCAGGAATCCTGAATTCTGGACAAGAAAATCATATCAGAATGTGACATTCAGAGCATGCGACTCAACCTCCTCCGAAGACTGAGGATTAGGAAAGAACTCCAGGAGGGTGACTTCCTGCTGCAAATGGAAAGAGGAATTCATCTTTGGGACAAACCCAGGGCCTGACTGTAGTACCAGCTGATCCTCAAAAACCTGAAGAAAATGAGCTACACAAGATAAAGATCACAACTCCCCCAGGCGTCTGGCAGATGTAATCACCACCAAGAAAACATCTTCAGAGTCAATATCTGTAGATCCACTGACTCAAGAGGCTGAAAGGTTGGCAATTTCAATGTACAAACATGAGGAGATTCCAGGAAGGACACATTCATACAGGAGGAATCCGCAAATTCATCAAACCAAAAGAGTCAGACAGATTCTTCCAGGGCCCTCAGAAAGCATGAATTGCATTGAACCCTCAAAGTGCAAATGCTTTAAACCCAAGGCAAACCCATCCTAAAAGAACTCTAAAATCTGGGCCAGAGGGGCATGCGAAGGTCTGAAATCATGAGTCTCACACCATTTACCAAACTAGCCTAATGCTAGCATAGGAAGCCCAGATAGACTGTCTACTACAGGCTGAATAGATACCTCCACAGAATCTGATACCCCTATGCCCTCAAACATTTCCGTTCAGAGCCTGCCCAGGGATTTCAAAGGAAGAACATGGAACATTAGAGGAGATGAAACAAGCAGGAACACCCACTCCTGGTCCACCATCATCCCACTACCAGATGACACCAGGATGAGCGGACCCATAGAGGAGCTGCCAGGATCACCTAAGCCTTCTTGCTCTGAACCCGAAGAATAAACTTCTGTAAGAGAGGGAATAGAGGTAAATCATACAGCAGCTTCCTTGGCCATGGACAAGAGATCACCTCCATGGCCCAAGCCCCCAACTCCCTCCCTTTGAAAAGAAGAAGAGAATTCTGGGCTGAAGCAAAAAGATCCATAAAGGGTTCCTCCCATCAAAGGCAAATCTGGGAAAAGATTTGGGGAGCTAGACAATAATCCTGGGAGAAAAATTGTCTATTTAAATCGAAACTGTGGTATTAGTCAGTCTCCATTGGCACTCAACATGAGTTTGAAGCTTAACCCAACTTTCCTTTCAGTCATTGTTAGTTTTTTAATGTCTTTTTTATTTTCGTTTTATGCAGAACACAAATATAAAGACAGTCATGCGCAACAAGCCCCATTGCCAGTGATAGCATAGTACAGATATACAGAAACCCTGCTATGGGATGTAAACCTAGTCATTGTTAAATTGATCTCTTGTCTAGTTCTCAGGAGAGAGACAGACCTTTGTATTTTGAGTTGGAAAGTGGGCTCTTACATGCACTGACGATCAGTATGTCAAGATAAAAAGTGATTGTTGTGTCTCATGTCAATGTAGTCAATGTATGTGAGAATTCTTAGTGAACCCTTATTTTTATGACTCCTAATTGAAATATAAATTGTATATAAAGACATACACCTTTGTGCTGAAGTTAATTTTCTTAAGAAATAAAGTGTTTAATGTGCAATTAATTTATGATGCCATTTATAGACATCCTATATGACTCATATATTAGGTAAAATATTTCTACAAGAGCGACTCTCTTGTTGGCAGCATTATTTACGTGACTTTCAAACCCAAGCCCACAAGGGAATACTGGGTTGCCCTTATATGTTTAAATGTCTAAAAGTGGCATTTTCAAAATTGTAACTTACAATCCGACTTTACCATTGAAGAGCTTTTTTAATTACAATTTCTAAGAAGCTAAACATGAAATGCTTACCTGTTTCCAATCAAAAGTTAGCACTTATTAAATGTAATAAGGCGACTCATAGTTATCCTATGGTATAGGTAGGCCTCACAGTAGTAAAAAACGAATTTTGGAGTTTTCACTACCAGGACATCTGAAACTTAAACATACATGTCCAACCTTTTCATTACAACGCAAACTGCCATATGGGCTTCCTGGGGCCTACTTTTGGGGGGTCGTATCTACAATAAAAGGGAAGTTTAAGGCTTGGCAAGGGTTTTTTATCGCCAAGTCGAAGTGGCAGTTTAAAACTGCATTTAGGCTGCAATGGTAGGACAGGGGGATATTCTAAAGAACTACTTAGGTGGGTGGAACTATAAGTAGCTCTCGTAGCATTTAATTTACAGGCCCTGGGTATATGGTATCTCACTCTAAAAGGGACTTGTAAGTAACTTGAATGTACCAAAGAGGTGTAGCCAATTTTGCCATTTTTAGAGGAGAGACCACACCCACTTTAGCTGGGGTTAGCAGTTGTAAAGTTCACAGAGTCCTAAAGCCAACAAAAATGGATTCAGCAAAAAGTGGAGAGTAAAGGCAAACAGTTTGGGAGTGACCCTGCAGAGAGGGCTAAGTTACCACAGGATTTATTTAAGTCTTGTTTAAGAAGTTCATGGTTTCCGTTAAAATGATGCATATTTATGTTGTAGTTCTATCCTATGAAAACTAAGATAAATACAAAATAAAATATTGTGGGAATCATAAAGACAGTTTTACATGCTAACAATGCAGGGAAACGTTAGGACTAAACACAGAGAACCTCCTTGTTTTTTCTGCATTTGGGCATTCATTTACAACCTTATTTTCAGTTCGGGGTGTGACTCCTAATAAATCAAAGATGTATTAAAGTGGTGCTCTCAAGACACTGGACCTCAATGCTAGTAATCTGCAGTCCATCTACAACTGAGCATCGAACACACTGAACCTTTAGTTTTTTTTTATTGTTTCCACAATGTTTCATTTGTTCAGAAATATAAATCTAGACACCTCTGCCTTCTTTTTCATCCTTCCTCTCAACCCCAGCCATCGTTTGTGGCAATGTCCCTGTTTCATAAATACCTAAGAATATATATGAACGGAATCATCTAGGGGAGGAGTGGAGTGACGCCATCATCATCACGCAGGAGGGAGGCCCATCGGGACATCCGGTCAGGTGTTGGGCGCTGAGGAAGGTCATTGCACCGAAATGCATTCGCCGCCACCCGACTGCTTTTGCTTTTAAATAAAGTCCCTCCTTACACTTCCCCTCCTGGTTGCTGTCTCTTTTCTTCAGTGGAGGAGGGATTTACTGTTATATATATATATATATATATATATATATATATATATATATATATATATATATATATAAAAAATAAATAAAAGACAGAAAAAACCCTCAGTTACAGTATGATGCTGTAATCTGGATAGATTTTGAGCTAGAGTTCTTCGGCTCAGGGGAGGATGTTATTTAGCCGGCCAAGACATAACACAGCAGCCAATGGAAGGTATCCAGTGACTTCTATTGCCTGTGATAACCTGATCACTCTCCTGTGAAAGATAATCAGGTGTTTGTGCAGGGTGCCCTTTGTTTGTGCAGGGTGCCCTTTGTTCTCTACATGGGTGTCGCTGACAATATTTTCCTGCTGAGCACTTCATGCGTAATTGATGCACTATCTAATCTTTCAGTGCCTGTTGGAAGCATTTGTGCATGCCTGTGTTCGCATGTGTTAGCATAATACTGTTACCCCAAGACACTGAGCACTGGTGCAGTCAGAGCATTCCCACTGGACCTGCAAGAAGCAGATGTTTGCAAGGTGGTGGGGATCCAGGGACCCATTCCCTTTTTCCTGCTTGTCTGAGGCAGATAAAATAAATCAGTCTTCTTGGAAAGGTGCACTTCCTTAATGAAATGTAATGTAATAAGAAAGAGGTAGTAGGTGGTGCACTGCGTAGGTAAACAAGGTTTGTAGAAGTCTATAAAGTTTTAGGTGCTCTCAAGGGTGGTGTTTCCGTCAAAACACCCAAGAATCATAGAGTAAGTAGTGTATGCAAGAGCATGGAGAAGTTCATATATTAGTTTAATGGAAAAATGATGCTTTGGATTGATATGCTGTGAATATCGTCCTGAAGGACATCTTATGAACAACACTGAATAAACTAACAAAACTTGTTGAATTACAACCTTGTGAATCATGTTGTGGATCACCTATGGAGTGCCTCATTAGGGGATGTATCTGCAGCTCTTGCATACACTACTTACTCTATGTAATGTAATAAAACATTCACAAAAATGTTGAGTTCAGAATCTAGTTGAAAATATTTCAGAAGTACACCTTTCCCAATCCATAAGGGCACTCAATTCCTATTCAAATATTCCCAACCACCTCATGCTAAATCTCATAAAATAGATTGTTAGTTGATAGGACTGAGGTAGCATACAAGGGTAGGGAGTGATGTTTCCCCTTTGATAACATTAACTGTACTTTAAGATCCAGGAAAGTACCTACTGCAAACATTCTTTGCCCTCTGCAGAACCCCTCCCCAGAGAGCACACTCCATCTAGACACACAGGGGCATATTTAGAAGCCCCTATAGCCACCACAACATCACTTTTCTTGATGTTGTGCTGGCTACAGGGGCTTCGCCTAATTCACAAGGCGGTGTAAGGCCACTTAATGTGGCATAACACCGCCTTGTAAAAATAGCCCCCTTTCACGCTGCACTTAGAGTGAAAGGGGTGGGTAATGTGTGTTGTGGTGGGCGTTCCACCACAACACCCACTGATTTTAACATTGCCCCATATTTACAAGGGTGAGGTAAATATGGGACAGTGCCAACATTAAGACGAGGGAAAACCTGGTCCTACCCTGGCACAACGAGGAGAAATGTTTAATTTCTCCTTGTTTTTGCTGTTGCTATGTGTGCAGCACAAATAGAAACAGCAAAACGCCAGTGACTGCTTTTGTGCAGGAAGGCGCCCCTTCCTGCACATAAACATTCATTTAAAAAATGACGTTTTGCAACTTTTATGTGTGCTGCATTAAGCAGTACACATAGAAGTTTAAAAACTCCATTTCAGATTGTTTATGTGCAGGAAGGGACACTATGGTGCCAGGATGCCTGCGTTGGTGCTAATCAGCTAAATTAGAGCCAGCGCAGGGGGAAATGCAAGGCTGCACTGTATTCTTGTAAATACAGTGCAGCCCTGAGTTTCAGAAGTGGCGGAATGTGGCATTACACCAAAGAGGCTAATGCAGCACTCCGCCACATCCTTGTAAATATGCTGCACAAAGCCCCTTAGGTGGTGAATGCCCTACTACTCACAGCCTTCACACCGGAACTGAAGAACGCTGCGGGTAGGCAACCTCTTGTGGACAACCAAGCACACTCGTGTGGACAACTATTCATGCAGAGCTCACTGACTTCACACACCTGTTAGGAGGCAAACAATGTTGCCAAAGGTTACAACTTTTAGAGGTTATAGAAAATTAGGTCTAGATGTACATTAGATCTGGAATGTATTATCAATAACGTCATCAATGATGTCATCTGAGATTGTCATCAGTGATGCCATCTATGATGTCATTAAATATGTCATGAGTGATGTAGTATGTGAGGTCGTAAAGTGTTTTTTTATATATAAAATGTTATATTATAACTGACATTTACACTAACTATAACGTCACTAGTCGGTTTGTCAGTAAATTTCTTAGCTTTTTTTTAATGTAAAGTAAGTTACTATTAACATTCCTGACAATAATGTCACTTAAACCTTTGTTTTTTTAGAGAATTTCTAGAGTTTTTAATGTAAAGTAAGGTCTTATTATCATACCCAACCACCTGGAGGGCAGCCTCCCCTTGCCCATTAATGTATGCAGATTGAGCAGGGGTGGGGGGTCTGAGCAGAAGTGGCCTCACTTATATTCAGGTGAGGTTCCTCAGTCTGAACTAACACCTGCATGAAGAGTCCCGGCAACATCTGCATTTTTTTTTTAACTCAGTGAAGTTCAGAAAAAATGCCTCTTTGAGAGAACCCCCACCCACTCTTTCTTCTTATACGACTTAAAACACAGAAGCAATGTTTTGCTAAAAGGTGCAATCCACAAATGTAGGCCACTTTTTTGGGGTGCTCTAGCCTATTTTTGATCCCAACCCTGTTTCTGCCCAGGGTGCTATCCCAGCAAAGACTGGCTTTGGGGGCAGATTTACGTTTACCAACAGCGGTTCTCCCATCTGTAAACTAATGCTCCACTGACCTCTAAGTGAGGTGAGGAAACCGGGAATTTGGCCTCTAGGACATCCATTCATTCTTTACAGAGATTCATTACCAGTCAACAATAAATTACACAATAAGTATTAGGCATGCACCCAATACATATTTATGTTTTCCTATCATCCACATACACAGAGGGAGCAGGCTCCCCAGATTTGCACCCATGTGGGTATTTGGATCATATCGTAGAGGTCAAAAGCATTATTCATTCCATTCGTGCCCATGGATTGCTTGAAAGGAATGGTTCCTGCCAGCTTTGTACCTTCCACTGTACCTGGTATATTTTCAGACAGACAGTACAAAAAGAGTGCTGGCTCAGGGTACACAGCTCGGCAGGATCCCCCTGTTGCAAATTTATGATGATGTCAAATTCTCTGGCCATGCGCTTTTTGAAGCTAAGGGCTGTGTGAATGCGCAAGGATTTCAACAATTGAAAGCACCTATAAGAAAATGGATTGCACATTTTGTTAATTTTATGTTTTGGCCCAATAATCTGTATGCAAATCGGAAAGAAACTGATGGCCAGATGTACGATCCTCAGTGTTTGCAACTTGCAATTTGCATTTTTTCCGACTGACAAATTGCAAATACTGATGTACAACAGTGTCTGAGACACTGTTTGAGATTCCCAAATGGGTCGCAAAGGACCTGCATTTGTTAATATTCATGAGGCAGGTCGCCTTTTGCGACCAAATGGGAATGGCCAGCCCTCACAGTGATGGTGGCCTGCTGGGCTCAGCAGACCACTTTGTCTTTGACTGCTGTTTCAATAAACCATTTTTTTTTAAATGCAGTCCGTTTGCTTAAAGGAAAATGGGATGCGTTTACAAAATAAAAATGAAACGTTTCAGTTTCAGTTATTTAAGAGCAGTCTGGGACTACTGCCTGCTCTTAAAAACATTTTGCTGCTGAGAATGTAACTTGTAACTGTTGTACCTTCTATAACAATTTGTAACCTATGTAACTCTGCTCATGTAAAGCGCTCTGATACCTCCGGATCTAGCCAGCGCTATATAAAACTCAAGTAAATAAATTACAAAGGGTCAGAGTCTCTTGGGGACCCCTTCTCGTTTCAGACTGGCTTACCACTAATTTGAAATTGGTGGTAAATGCGATTGTTTTACAGCCACAATTGCCAATACTGTTTTTCACTTATTACCCTACTTACTGTTTAGGTCACATCCATGAATCAATGTTAAACCAAGAAAAATTAATTTAATTCCTTTTGCTTAATTTTCAATAGATATTTGTTTTATCTTAATATCAAAAAAGAAGAATATTTTAAAGTCATACAAGTTTCATATCTACAACCCACACCCACAATTTACATATTTGTACACCATACAAAACAACCACAACGATTTTGGACATTACCTAGGTACAATACAAGGACAGAGAATCACAAAAATTTTCAAATTAACCCCTTCACTGCGGCGGCTATTCCGCCGCAGTGCTAAGGGGGTGGGGCGAAAGAGCGGCGGGCGCATGTTGGTGACAGAACCACTCCGTCACCAGCGTCGGTTGCGCTGTTCTTATGACGGAGCGGTTCCGTCATGGCCCCGCCCGCTCAATAGAACGCTCAGCGCAGGCGCGGCATTCGCGCCGCGCATGAGCGGCAGGCAGGCCATGACAGAACCGCTCCGTCATCAGCACAGCGCCACCGCAGCTGATGACGGAGCGGTTCCGTCATCAGCACTTAAGGGGTTAAAACAAATAAACATGAAAAAATTACATACAAAGGAAAATTATTATTTTCTTTTCAATTTGACTATACAGCATTGGAATCAACAGTGCCTATTTTTAATATATCCCTCTAGGTGTACTAATTATTTCCTTAGCTTCATATAGTATCTCAAACAGGGAGAATTTCTCTTTTGTTGCACATGTTGATCAAAACTACGTGGTCGACGGGTTTCAAACCCAGGTGTTATTGGACCGGGTTCTCATCAGGACCAATAGCTAAAAGATGACTGACATTCTATTACAATATTATACACTGACCAACATCAGTCATACAAAAACACCACTGAGTTACCTCAGTTACCTCTATTTTGATTTTGAGAGATCTGCCGATCTCCTTTCCAAAATTTTGTGTCTCCACAACTGACTTCCAACGATATTTTATCCATAAAGGAAAGAAGAGAGAGAGTGAGGAGGAAGTGAAAAATCTGTCACAGTCTTAGTTCTATGAGCCTCTTTTACCTAAGTGTGTAAATATTTACATACAGGTAGATTCATGAAAGGAAAATCGGCTCGCAAAGGGCCAGATTCTGCGAATCTGGCCCTTTGCGAGCGCAATTTTTGCATTTGGGATTCATCATCCCAAATGCAAAAATCGGTAATTGCAAAATCGCATATTTGCGAGGAATTGCATTTAAGGAATCTCTATTTGAGATTCCTTAAATGCAATTTATTAACCAATATTTATTTGCGAATTCGCTATTCCTGGCCGCTATTTATCTCGAAGTGTAACTTCGTGGTAAATATCAAAAACTTAGAAAAATGCACTTTAGTGCATTTTTCTAAGTTGTATGTTACACACACACATGTCCATTGGACATGTGTGTGCGAAATATCAGGCTACATTTACATTTCAGGGGTGCAACAGGGTGTCCATTGGACACCCCTGCACCCTTGAAATCGCAAAATCAAAATGCGAATCGCTAATAGCGATTCGCACATTGATATGTCTTCCCATTCATTTCTATTTAGGCCCATAGGAATGAATGGGGAGTTATTCCTTATTTGCGATTAGCAATTAGCTAATCGCAAATAAGGAAGCTGTAGGAATCGCTATAAATATTGCGATTCCTACATGAATCCCGTTTTGCGAGTCTGTAATAGCGATTCCTTATAAATCGCTATTACAGACTCGCAAAACATGCCGATGATGAATCTGGCTGTTACTCATTTAATCTTTACGGGGGGACGCGTCAGCAGCCATCCTCGCCGTAATGACAGCTCTTATTGTGACCTAAACAGTAAGTAGGGTAATAAGTGAAAAACAGTATTGGCAATTCTAGTGGTGTTTTTACAACCATTTTTAGCGGCATTAAATGTGCCAATCTCACGTTTGCAACTGCTAAAAATGGTTGTACATCTGTCCCCGAGAGTGTTCCCCTTTACATTTAGTCCTGTAGATTGAATAGGACTTCCTGAATCCTAAGTAGCAGCAAGTAATAGGAGCACTCATAGCTGCCAAGTTTTCAGAATGGTTATGTGTGACATTTCCTTGTTTCATGTTTTCAAATGTGTGACATTCACTGCCTTATGTGTGACACTCTGGGGGGACACTGTGTTACGAGTATGATCAAACAAGTATGTCCAAGTAATGAGATCAACTTAATAATTTAACCCATATAGCCTTACAATATTTGCAATGTGTGTGAAATTCTTGCCTGCTGTTGGGAGACATGACACCTATTTTTTGCCCTGTAGAGCAAGAGCAGGCTTCTGCTTTGTACCTCATCACGGCATAACAAAGCATACACTGAACTGTGACATGCTGCTCTCTTCAGCCAAATAAAGCCTCCGACCTCATTGTTCAGTTATAATGCTTTCAGGACTTTGTGGCTTTTTAGACATCATGATATTGAGTTCTGGGATTAGTGGTGATATAGGTTTTGGATACAAAGCCAGACTGTGAGCTGCTCACTTTGAGACCTCCTGCAAAGGAACTATGTGACCACTTGTATCACCCTCTGAATCTGCCCCCTCATTGTCAACATTGCCACTCTAATCCTAAAGTTACCATTAATCCTGGGCCCCAGCATTCTTTCAGGATGTTTCTCATTAACTGTAGCTCCTTATCCAAGCATCAAACAGAAGTATCCCTACTATTTGATGAGCTCAACCCGGATATCGTTTTTTTTACTGAGACATGGTTAACCCCGTCCTCTGAGCCCGATCTTATACAAGCACTGCCTCAGGGCTATCAAATAGTAAGGGCAGACCGCTCATCTGGGAAAGGCGGTGGTTTAGCAATAGTGTTCAAAGATAGCTACATCTGTCGCTACGCTCCCACTTCCTTCCTGGACTGTGAAAGCATGTCGTTCAGTCTGGAGCTGTCACCAAATATAAATTTTTCAGGAGCATTAGTCTATCGCCCTCCCGGTTCAGTCCAACAGTTCATAGATTCCCTGCCCTCAGCAGTTGCAGACCTTGCTGCCATCTCTGCAAATTTTACGCTGCTGGGCGATTTAAATATGCACTTCGAGGATATTGGCGACCACGCGGCCCAAGAACTAATTGCTGGTCTGTCTGCATTACAGTTAACCCAGCTCGTTCTATTATCTACACATACGAAAGGGCATTTGCTGGACCCCGTATTTAGTAATCGCCCCGATCTGGTGGTAGAGCCCCCTATTGCGCTCCCGTGGACTGACCACCGATTAATTCCATTAAATTGGCACATTTACAAACCCCCTGCCCTCATGATAGGACTACGGGATGCACGAAATTGGTCTAGACTTCCAATAGACAAATGGGCCGATGAATTACAAGCTACAATACCTCTCATTACTACAGATCCCTCGGTAGTCAATGACGCATTCAATGTTTGGATAACTAGATCTTTGAATACCATACTCCCAGTCAAGACAACTCGGGCTAAAAGAGCCAGGATCTCGGCCCTTTGGTACTCTGAGGAGCTTAGGGAGACAAAACGTAAGTGCAAAAGGCTAGAGAGAAGATGGCGTCTGGGCTACACTGACCCAGATAAAACTTTATATAGAAATTCCATCAGGGACTATAAGCGGGAGATCAAGAAAGCTCAATCTCGGTATTACACAAAAAAGATCTCTGAAGCCAGATCTAACTCCAAGGAGATCTCTCGGATTGTAAAAAGTCTCACTGTCCTCCCCCAGCCTCCTATAAACAGCGATGACTTAAAAACCCGGTGTAATGACATGGCTGATTTTTTCTACAATAAAGTAGATCTTATCTGTTCTTCTTTCCCATCCATCCGCCCAAATAGCTCAGAAGCCACCCTGGAATACTCTGACATCATAGTCAATCTGTCACCTGTGCTTGAGAAATTTCCTCTGCTACACTTGGACTCACTAGCCACCTTAATGGCCCAGGTCAAGTCGGGCTCTCCCAGTGATCCCGCTCCCCCGAACTTTTTAGAGGCTGTTAGCCACATCATCCTTCCCGTCATATTGGAGGTATTTAATGCCTCAATCTCCACTAATATAGTTCCATCTGCATGGAAAGAGGCTAGGGTGAGAAACCTAATATAGATATTAACAACTTCAGTAACTATCGCCCCATTTCCCTGCTCCCGTGGGTCAGTAAGTTACTGGAAAAATACATCAACAGCCTTCTGACTACCTTTTTAGAGAAGAACAGGCTACTTGATCCCTCACAAACTGGTTTCCGTCCCAAGCATGGGACGGAATCCGCCTTATTGGCGGTCCTGGAGGAAACAAGAGGCATCTTGGATCGGGGAGGATCGGTGGCAGTCATCCTCCTCGATCTGAGTGCCGCTTTTGACACTGTGAACCATGAAATCTTATTGCAGCGACTCCAGGATATTGGGATTCAAGGAGGAGCGTTGAAATGGTTTAAATCATTCCTAACCGATAGAAACTTTCAGGTTTTTGAGGGAAACACCACCTCCACCAGCAGACCCCTCAACTGTGGAGTTCCGCAGGGTTCTTCGCTTAGTCCGACGTTGTTTAACGTCTATATGAGGCCGCTGGCTGGGATCGTCCATTC
Organism: Lissotriton vulgaris; assembly: GCF_964263255.1. NCBI lineage: Eukaryota > Metazoa > Chordata > Amphibia > Caudata > Salamandridae > Lissotriton > Lissotriton vulgaris. The sequence goes on along the minus strand of NC_141696.1, from coordinate 151,718,077 downwards.
ATATGGTATTAAGATCGTTACCTATGCGGACGATACCCAGCTGGTGGTCTCTCTGACGCCGGCCGAAGACCCTGCGGCCACGGTGGATCCAGTGGCCTGCCTGAGTGAAGTCAACAGCTGGATGACCTTGTCTTGTCTCAAACTTAACGGGGACAAGACAGAGGTTATGCTATTGGGACGCTTGGCTCCATCTGAGGTCGGCCCGATTTGGCCAGCTTGCCTGGGCCCCCCTCCAGTCCCCATGCTATAAAGAGCTTAGGCATCTGGCTGGACAAGTCCCTAACGTTTGATCATCAAGCTGTTGTGCTATCTGCCACATGCTTTGGCCTTATTAGAATGCTGAAGAAGATTCTCCCCCTACTACCATTTGAGGCCAAACAAACTGTTATACAGGGATTGATTCGCTCTAGATTAGACTTTTGTAACACACTCTATCTAGGAGCCCCTGACTCCACATTGAGGAAACTACAAGTTATCCAAAACTGTGCGGCCCGGACTCTGCTTCAAATTCCCCGTAGGACTTCTGTTAAATCCAGATTGATAAAACTACACTGGCTCCCTGTTAGGGAAAGGATCAGTTTTAAATCCCTTTGTGTCGCCCATCAGTCATTCTGGGGAACCGGCCCAGCGATTAGTCACTGCTTAATCACCCCCTACCTCCCCAGCAGACAGTTACGGTCCACTAAGGCTTTTCGTGCTGTCGTGCCAAAGGTTAAACGATCCAGATCGGGAGGTCGTTCTTTCTCCCTGAATGCTGCTAGGCTGTGGAATAGCATACCTCTGTACCTAAGGTCTAATTCAGATCTTACCTCTTTTAGGAAGCACCTGAAAACTTTTTTGTTCAATAAATAGATTCCTCTTCCCTTGTCTCCAATAACCGCTTCGTTGTCTTTACACTGTCAATCATAGCGCTTGGACGCCTACGGGCAGCTATCTGCGCTCTACAAAACACATTTTCAGTTCATTTAATTTCACTGTTGAAATTATTACATGCCAGTAGTACCATTGTACTATGAGCTCTAGGAGGGCGGGTTCGGACTAATTTTGGGCATCCGCTGTTGGGCAGACAGTCCAACAGCCGCATGCTTTAATTTTTTTTTTTTTTTAGGGTGGTAGGGTAAAGTAAAACATGCTTTTACCTCGGAGAGGTTTGGAGAAGGGAGAGATTGTTGGATTGTACGCATATTTTATAGCTGTACTATGGACTGGAAAGTGTGATATATTTTTTTGAGACTTTCATGAATAGGGTTTGAGCTTGCACACAAAAGGCATCTGGTAATCCATCTGAAAACTCCCAAAATGTTTGCAACTGCATACTGGCGATCTGCAGGGCTCGAGTATCAGGACAAAGTTTGATCAGAAATCCCATTAATGGTGACAGGCTGGGACTGGAAAGGCTGGGGTATGACAGGGAGTAGGTCTTTTACCATCCCGCCTGCTATCTATTCCAATGTAATGTTTGTCGCTGCCGGCTGGAGTACTGTGTTATGATGTTAGGTCAATTGGACATTTGAGCCTTCTTGGCTCCTGTAAAACACAAAGGGCCTAGTTTAGAGTTCAGCAGATGTGTTACTCCACCACAAACATGACAGATATTCCATTCGCTGTATTAAAAGTGCATTATATCCAATAGCACTTGTAATACAGCAGACGGGATATCCATCACTTTTGTGACAGAGTTACACATCCGCCAAACTCTAAATCAGGCTAATACTGTTTCATTCTATTCTATAATTTAGGCAGCTTGGGAATAGCAGTGGGCAGGGTAGAACTGGAACAAAAAATAGGCCCGAGCACAACTAAAAGTGCCCCTATTAGCAAACTAGATAAGTAAACAAGCTTTGCCAAAACCAATGGACTAGGCCTATGCAAGAGCTATTGGCTTGCCAATGTGTTTTGCCCATGGTGTACACCACGGACGTCTTTTGGGAATGGTCAGGGGGCGCAGCTATGACCTCTAACTTGCTCCCTGCTACTCCTGGCACTTCCTTTACCACCATTTGCCTTGGAGTCACAAAAAAGTTTTCCACTGCAGACAGAGCTGATGTGCCTTTGACCGGGTTACAGAGGACATCCACCCCTTGCCCCTCAAGTCTGTGACAGTCCTTTGTGTGAGTGCGGGGTTGTCTCTGGGGCTGACAGTGCACCATCTTGCCATCCACTTGCAATCGAGTCTAAGCACTACATCTTTCTGGGGACCTCAACTTCCACCTGGATGACCCCACAGACACCAACTTCACCAATCTCCTGGAATGAATGGACAATATCAGCATCACCCAGCAGGTCACAGACCCCACACACAAAGTAGGATACACACTTGACCTGATCTTCAGATCCAGCAGAATTCACCTGAACTGACCACTCCATAGTCCATAGTCAACATATCCTTCCGCAACTGGAGCAAAGTGACATAGAAAGAAAATGGATGGATGCTCTTAACATCACCCAGCCCAATGCTGCAACCAACCTGGAACAAGCAGTCCAGAACTTTAGCACCTAGATCACCAACATAGCCGACCTATTCACCCCTATCAAACCAGCCAAAACCCACAGAACTTATCACAATTGTCAGAGAGTGCTCCTGCCCAACAGGCACAGAGAACACTATTCCTCCTTCACAAGAACTTTGCAACGCTCTAGTGAACCACTTCCACAACAAGATATCCACCATCTACAACCCATACCCAACCCACCGACCTCCTCAGCCACCTTACACCAACGGAAGCCTCCCCTGACCATCATCTCACTGCATGGGAAGAACTCACCACACTGAATACTGCAGCCATCATGAACTTCATCCACTCTGGAGCACCCATGGACCGCTGTCACTTTAGCCTCTTCAACCTTGGAAGAAATGAGATCAGGCACCAACTCGCCACCAACCTCAATGCACCCATCGCCACTGCCACCTTTCCAGACACATGGAAGCATGCAGAAGTCAGACCACTCCTCAGGAAACCTTCTGCTGACCTGAGTTAACTCCAAAACTACTGCCCCATTTTGCTGCTCTCTTTTCCTACCAAAGTCCCAGACAAGGTCATCAACCGACAGTTCACCGAACACAAGGAGAAAAACAACCCGCTAGATGCCTCCTAATCCGTTTTCCATGACAGCCACAGCATCAAGAACACCTTGATTACCTCCATGGACAACATCCAAACCTTAGATGAACGAGGAGATACAGCTGCTCTGATCGGTCTCATACTCTTCGCAGATTTTGACAACATATCCTGCCACACACTCACCAGATCAGGATCAAGGGAGACAAACTCAAATGGATTGCTTCACTCCTCATGGAATGAACACAGAGACTCGGCCTACCTCCCTTAACCTCGGAACCCAAGAGCACTATCTGCGGCATCCCTCAAAGGCTCATCCCTTAGCCGCACCCTCTTCAACACTTTCATGATGCCTCTATCGACATCGTCAGAGCCAATGATCGCAACATCATATCCTACGCTGATGATATCCAGCTGATCCTCTTGCTCGCATCAGAAACTGCCACCACTAACACCAACTTCCTCAGCTGTATGAAGAAAGTCGCAGAATAGAGGAAGGACAACTGCCTGAAATTTAACACTGACAAGACCGAAGCGCTGCTCTCTAGAACGACATCTGGTGGCCCTCCGAACTCGGACTCAGTTCTACACCAAAAGACCACACCCACAACCTCTGCATCATCCTGGACAGCAAACTCACCATGAAACGACAGATCAACACAATCTCCTCCACCTGCTTTCACACTCTTCGTATGCTTTGAAGAATTTTGAATGGCTCCCCATCAGCACGAGAAAAACAGTCATGCAAGCCTTAATCACCAGCCGGCTAGACTACGGCAATGCACTGTAAGCAGGAACCACCACCCAGCTGATGAGAAGGCTCCAGACGATACAGAACTCAGCGGCTAGACTGATCCTCAACCTGCCCAAATAGACCCACATCACCCAACACCTAAGGAACGTCCACTGGCTCCCCTTCCAAAAAGGATGCCAAATCTAGATACTGACACACACCGACAAAGCCCTCCATGACTAAGGGCCAGGATAAATGAATCACCACCTGAACTTCCACCAACCATCCAGAAAACTCTCCTTCATCTCCCTCGCCCTCACACAGACACTGTGCATCTGCCATAGCCACAGAGGAGGCCGCTCCTTCTCCCACCTCGCCGCCAAGTCCTGGAGCTTCCTCCCTCTCCATTTCCAAACTTTAACCTCGGTGACAGACTTCAGGAAAAGACTTAAGAACTGGCTTTTCGACTAAGCCCGGCAACCCAGCACCTGAATACCTTCACAGGTGATAAGCCGCGCTGTACTAGAACTAAGGGATTGATGGTCCCACATGACATGGTCATGGGCACAAAGCATGTGCCACTACCAAGACAGGACATGTTCCAAGGCTTCTTGGTCCATGCATCTGCATCTATGATAAAGGGCAGTCACATATGACAACGCCATTCCCTCATTGGACCATGTCCCCTGCAAATATACATCCGAGTATCTCAGGAGTCTTCTGTCAAATAGAAGTAACCCAGAAGTGATAAAAGTGTTTACAGGCACTTCCAGGGCACTTGTCTAATACAGCAGTGTGTCTTAACCTGTGATCCAGGGATTGCTGGGACCCTGCAAAGCCTACTCAGGGGTTCTGTGGCTGCTTAGAAAAATAATGTTAACAAGTTAATAAAGTGTTTATAAACAAGGAAGCAAAATGTAAAGATGGCATTTTTAAAACGTTCTGTAAATGTGAAGGAATTTGAAATTTGATGGTAAAAATTAAGTTAGCATCCTCAGATTGATTTGTGGGAGCAGTGCAAGTGCATCCAAGTGCACCAAACAGATTATAGTACGAATAATTATTGTACTAAATTAAATTTAGAAAAGCTACTGCCTTCCCATTATATTTTTTTTAATGTGTTTGCGAATTTAATTAAATATTTCATCAAGTCTGTGTTTGATGAACGCTAGTTTCTCTATTTTTTGCAGTTCAAATCATTGAAAATGCTTAGACTGGTATTGCTGGATTCCAGTAATGACTCAGTGGGGTCCCTGGATTCCAACATTGATTCAGCTTGGGTCCCCGGGTTCCAGTAATGATTTAGGTGGGGCAGCAGCGACTGGTGCAGGTAAGTGCGGTGGGCCAGGGCGGGCCAGGGCGGGCCACGAAGAGGGAGGGGAGTCAACAGGCGGCAGAATAGGGAAAATTAAATACATTTTAAAATCCTATTCCGCACCTGTCAGGTCCCTCCCCCCCGCATCCGCCCCACCAGGCTTACTGCACCGGCAGCTGCTGAGTGGCGGGCCACAAAAGTCAAAAGATTAAGAAACACTGTAATACAGTAACAGATGTGTACCTCATCATGCCAATGATGATGTTTGACAAGCACTCTACTGATGTGCTAAGGCACATGTCAAGCTCTTAGTATGCTCTCATCCAATTAACCTTCGGTGCAAGTCTAGACCACTCTTCACGTCTGCCTGGAAAAGCTCCCTGCAGCAGGCTATTAATGCAATTAGTGGCTGCTGTGATTACCGTCCAAATGCAAGTCAGCAACTTTGACATACACTCACTGTGCCGCAGAGTGGCAGGGCATGAGTGCTCCTGTGTTTGTCGATGGTCCTGATGCTGTTCATTAAAAGACCTTCGAAAGTGTAATTGATTAGTACAGGCACTGAGCCTTCCACGCTGAGATAGTTGTGATTTCAATCAAGTGTCTTCACTCATGAAACACTCAGTGAGTTTAGGATCCATTTACTGAGATGGCACATCTTTAACACATACTGCTTTTTACAGCTGGGACAAATGACCTTTCCGGCAGTAACACAAAGCACCTGATTCACAGAGCCATTTGTAAGTCTGATATTGAATCCGAAATGATGGATCATTTACAACTGCAATGTGTTCACAATAGGCAGGGCCACTGGTATTATGCAATTGTGCGGTGATTTTTGCATAATTATAGATTTACTGCATTTGTCACATAAGACATGATCTGCTGCATAATCTGCGGATTTTAACCCCAAAAGTTTTTCTAGCTCAAACGGTTCAAAAGTTACTAAAAATGGAGCAACACGTGTTGCTGCACAATGGGATGGCCTTTGCAAAGGTTGACTCATCATCTTTCTGCAGCTTATTGCAATATTTGGGACTTCAACTGGTGCTAAACAGATGCAACTAATGCCATGAGAAGTAAAACTTGACAAAATATTAATGTAATACTATCCCAAAATGCGCTGCATAATGTTGCATAATTTGCCTTTTCTTGCTGCATAATTTACTCAACACTACTGCATAATGTGGCCCTCCACTGACGCATAATTCCAGCAGCCCCGATAAAAGGTGACCTTGCACTTATAAATCTTTTCACCCATGCCCATTATTATCCCATAATGGAGTAAAATTGAATGGGTGGAAATCATTCTCAAATGGTCTGGGCTGGGCTCTGCGGTGTGGATTCCCTTGGTAAGTTTGGAAACACGCACCAACTCGAGAGATTTGGGGTGATCTCATACTTCTCTTCAAGCCCTTTCCAAGTCGCAAACGGTCTACGATTTACTCCTGCTAACCCTTTGCAAGGTGGATAAAGGATGCGAGCAACCCCAAAACAGGTGAGGTGTAGGGGGAGCGATTTCTCCATGCAGAATAATATTTTCACGAGGAGAAAAATATATAAATAGTAGTACCGCACAAACGCAATAATATTTTCGTCACTGTTACAGCTGTGGTGAGGGTGGTGTCAAGAACTTACAGAATACTGTGAACACTTATAGAGGAAAGAAGAGCTCCACATGCTGCTCTGTATGTAGCATGACTTGCATATATCCTGCCTGAGCCGCTAAAGGGGGATATGTTCTAGGAAGTGGCGGAGCGCGGCATTGGCCTCCTTGGCTTAACGCCGTGCTCTGCCACTTCTGAAACGCAAGGCTGCACCATATTTACAAGAATGTGACGTAGCCTTGCATTTCCCCCTGCGATGGCGCTAAGTTTAGCAACCTAGCGCCAACGCTGGCACCCTTGAACCATAGTGCAAGTGTGTCTTACAGGGGAGGATTATTTATGTGTAGGATGGTGTCTCTTCCTGCACATGAACAATCCTAGAAATACCATTCTGTCACATTCATGTGTGATGCTTCATGCAGCACACATGAAAGTGACAAAAGGGCATTTTTTTCTAAGGTTTATTTATAAACAAATCATGGCATTCTGCTTTTTCTATGTGAGCTGCACAAGGCAGCACACATGGTAAAAGCAAAAACGAGGAGAAATAATGCATTTCTCCTCGTTTCGGCAAGTTAAGACCAGGATTTACCTGGTCTTAATTTTGGCGTTGCCTCCTATGTACGCCAGCCTTTTACATAGGCGGCAGCATCAAAAGGAATGGGTGATGTCGTGGAACGCCCACCGCAACACCCACTGAATTCCCCTTTCATGCTAACCATAGCGTGAAAGGGGGCCATATGTACAAGGCAACGATATGCCACATTAAGTGGCTTAACACTGGCTTGTACATAAGGCGCAGCCTCTATCGCCACCACAATGTCGGTAAAAGTGACGTTCGCAGCACGGAAAGGGTTAAAAGGAGCCACAAAATGGCAATATATAAGCATCAACAACTATACTGCAGATTTCTGTGTGTGCACCAAGCCCATCATGGCACAATATTTCCTACACCCACAGAATGCATGAGTGTATTTGATTTTTTTTTACATCCAACTTTCAAATTTACCTCTAGCATTTTTGGGAACAAACATTAAATGCCAAACTGGGTGAGAAAACGAGTAGGAAAGGAATGCTGATGAATGCTCACAATGTTATACATTTGTGGAGTGTCCTAACATTCTAAGGGGTAGATGTATCATGATGTTACATGAGTGAATAACGTTTTCCACAAGCTGCATGGGGCGCTGGACTTAAAGGGCAGTGTTAGGACTTTGGAATACAGCGCAAAACGAAGGATGTCAAACTTGGGCTTCTTCGTTTACAAAATGAACTCCATGACTTTCTGAAAAGGGCGTGGACAACCTTATAACCAACATTTCCCAAGATGGTGATCTGTCCATAGGATGCTATTAAAGGTACCAAATCTTAGATGAGGCAGAATCTTTTCCAGTGTGGTCAGTTTCCATTTGAAACATATGCAAAAAATAAAAACCACAAGAGGAAGATTCACCACAACACATTAGTTCCATCATTTGTCGTCATGTTCTTTGCCCTGCTAGCTACTGTTTTTGTGCCAGATTATTGCTTCTAGCAGTTCCTCCTTCTTCTGGATTCCACGCGTTGACTATGTGCTGGACTCCTTTCTCTTCCTAATATCAGGGGGAGTTTGATGCCTTGCTGATTTCTTCAGTATGGATCTTCATGTTCAACCAGGAGCTTGAAGATGGCCAAGTAGGTTGTTTCTTAAGTAGACACCTGACACCTTTTCTGTAGGCTATTCTGTGCAGGATGGTGCACTGGCGACTGGCACCCAAGAAGGGAACTCAACAGACCGTTTCAGTGCCCAATTGTTGGCGATCGTGTGTCATTGTTAAATATGAAATATGTTCTCTGCCTCTGCACTACTGCAAAATAGAATACACACACCTTTCCAGAGATACACCTGGAAAACCTATGATTGTAGCAGTATTGCAATCATGTTTTTAAAAGCTTTGTGAATACCTACAAGGAAACTTGCTGGTGCAGATAACTAGGTCCACATTTATGTATGGTGTAAACAAAGGGGTGGCAATTCACAAAAATAAACAACAACCATACTGGGAATGCTTGTTCATTACTTTAACCCGTTTAGCGCGTCGAGCATTCCGCCCCAGTGCGGACGTTCGATCGCGCTAACAGGATTCGGACGTCCAACGGTCGTGCGCAGCACCAGCGAGGTAGTGCACGCGACGACCGTTGGACGTTCGCAGCACGGAAAGGGTTAAAAGGAGCCACAAAATGGCAATATATAAGCATCAACAACTATACTGCAGATTTCTGTGTGTGCACCAAGCCCATCATGGCACAATATTTCCTACACCCACAGAATGCATGAGTGTATTTGATTTTTTTTACATCCAACTTTCAAATTTACCTCTAGCATTTTTGGGAACAAACATTAAATGCCAAACTGGGTGAGAAAACGAGTAGGAAAGGAATGCTGATGAATGCTCACAATGTTATACATTTGTGGAGTGTCCTAACATTCTAAGGGGTAGATGTATCAACATACCCTTTTGCGATTTCTAAATAGCGATTTTTAAGGAATCGCTATTTAGAAATCGCTAAATGGGATGTATGTAGAAATTCGCAATTTTTTAGCGATTTCTTATTCTTCCTTATTTGCGAATTCGCAATTTGCGAATTTGCAAATAAGGAATAGTTTCCCATTTATTCCTATGGGCCAGGAGGTCCATAGGAATGATTGTGAAATAATTCTCAATTTGCAATTCGAAATTTGCTAATCGCAAATTGAGAATAATTTCAAGGGTCCAGGGGTGTCTCAAGGACACCCTGCTGCACCCCTGAAATTTACATGTGTGTGCATATGGTGCACATACATGCCCTATGGGCATGTATGTGCGTCACATGCCACCTTTACAAATGCCAAATTGTGCATTTTTTAAAATATTCGCAAATTACCACCAACTACAAGTTGGTGGTAATTTGCGATTTCTTAACCTAAATTCGCAATTCCAAAATGCTACATACATAGCATTTAAGGAATCGCAAAATTGCGATTCCTTAAATGCTTAAGCAAAATAAGGAATCGCAAATTTTTGCGATTCCTTATTTTGCGAATTTTTGTTACATGTCAAAACATGCAAAAAGACCGTTTGCGATTCGCAAACGCCAGAATTCTGCGAATTCCGGCCTTTGTGAATCGCAAACGGCTTGATACATCTAGCTCTTAGTTTCTTCCCGAAACTATTGTGCGGAAACGCAAAATCCCCCCAACACTAACCTAAACCTATTACAGCAAAAGATCCACCATGCTTCATACTTGCAGATTTTTTCTAGGCGTAGTTTCCATTTAAATGTGTAAGTGCCACACATTTTCAATCTGGAACCCAGGTTCTGTTATTTACGCTTGTAGATGTCAATGGTTGTGCACCTAAGTTATGCCAGTGCAGGATACCCACGGCAGATACCATAGTCTAGATATTTTTGCTAATCGTGGTGTAAGATGCCACACTGCTCTGCGGGGTTCTTCTCACCAAAGCAGGACATTTAAAAAAAGGCAATCCGTGTCCTTGAAACCATTGCCTCTCTCATTGTAAGTAGTTGAAAAGCAGAAATAAAAGGTCACAAATGTGTGCCATTGATTTCAGTAAGCATTACAGAGGTTGAGCAAACCTCAGAGTTACAGAAAAAATGAAGGAATTCAGGATTTATGTGAATATGTTCTTGTGGATTTATCATTATGGTTTTCAACCAGAATATCAAGTTTTAAATATAATGCTACACAAAGATCATGTCCAGAATATCTACTACTACATCATGAAGGTACACATATGAAGGTAAGTATACAATTACTTTTCCTAACTACAAAGATACATACGTTACTGATATATATCTTCAAGTTAGGAATAGTAAATGTATACCTATCTATATATGCTTATCCACACAGTGCCATAGAGATCAATATTGTGGGCTTGTTTGGACGATATTTTTGTTGTCGATGATCTGACATACATCCCACATATACTTTAGTATTAAAAAAGCATAAAACTTCTCTGGCACGTGTTGGAATCATACATTATCAGAGCAAAAAGAAGTGATTACAAACCTATTTTGCAATAAATTCTATATATATATTGTTCCTCGTAGCCGCTTGAGAGACGTTTGTAAGGACAGACTTGCTCATCACCTTTACTCCCGTGCTCACCCTCTGATTCCTTTAGTGATTCTCGTATTTGCAGACTCTGACAAAGACAACGCCGATTTGGGCCACAGGAGCAACATCGTGAGTGGGACTGCGAGGACCAGCCTGCACAGCGCGACCATCACCGCTGCGGCTGGGGTCTCTTCCCGCCCCCTACCTCCCTGTATTTAATCACACCCCAATCCGCGTTTCGCGGGACGCGCTCGGGACCAGCGGGGCTAAGCCCGAGCAAAGGGCGGGCCGTCTTTGGCCGTCTGGGGCTGGCAAAGGCTGGGCTAGGCCACCCCATTGACATTTGCAGCGGAATTACTTGAACTTTTGAAGTAAGAAACACTGTTTTAGATTATCTCCATCATTAGTTGGTTTCGTTTTTACCTTATTTACATTCCTTAAAGCTCCAGTAAACAGTGCAAGTAGAATCTGTATTATGCGTTAGAGAACCCCTAAGACACTGTATTTTCCTACGATTATTTGCTTATGGTTCGAGTATTGTAACTAAAGCAAGGAGCATGACCCAACGTAGCAGTTTAGGAAGGCCCTCCTTGGTGGGGGGCTCAGTCAGGGGAACTCTAGACGGTTTTATCACCAGGGTTGCTTCCGTATTAGAGAAGGAAATGGCCCTGACGGAAAAACGTCTTTCCCTGGAGCTAATGAACAAAAAACGATCATCCTTAGGGGCAATTAACCTAGCATTTACCCCCCCCCCCCTCCAAGGCACAGTGTAGAAGGTTCTCAATGTGCAAGAGTTCCAATACAGCAGCAACAAATTGATTTACTTTCCTGTGAGTCTAATGGAACTGATTTAACATTAGAAACATCTTTGGACATCTCCTCTGATACTGAAATAACGGTATCGACAAATAGGCAAATCTTAGGAGATTGTACGGCAACTAAGAACATAGTCCCAGGACCCATGTCAAAAAAGAGGAAGCGTGGGAGGGCTAGCAAGGGTGGTAAAAGTGCTAAAACCTCTAAAATATCCCAAAGCCCTGTGGGGAACGCTCAAACAAACGCTCCTAAGAACGATCTAGATCAACAGCTTCCCCCCCCTCTCTTGTTAAGTATCTAATGGCTAGTATGGAACAACTGTTTAAATCAATAATACTGCCTCCAATAGAGAGGGTGAAGAGAATAGGCGTGCAACTGGGGTCTATAGAAAAGGAAATGGTAAACCATACAGAGCTGTTTAGTAATGTAGTTTCCTCTAGATCTACGGATTCCAGTGAGAACATCGTATCAGGACAGAAAGCAACACCTAAAGCTCATAATAAGGATGAACGCCTCCCCAAGACAAGAACATATCGGTCCCACAGGTTACAGCTAAATCCAACAATAACATAAATAAGGGGGAAAGAACTAAAAAGTTGGCCAAACAACAGGAAACCCGTCAACCAATGGTTAATGGACCTACTTTTCCCAATAAGCGGCATAGAGAAATTCACGAAAAAATAGACGTGCCACCTGAGGCTGCTCCTTTTGTTGTAGTCATGGCGGGGGTTCCGGTACTTCAGGAGGGAAAAACAGAGGACTATCGAGGATTGAAAAACAAAGTAATATTCTGGTTGAGTAACAATAGACCACTACCTGCTCATATCAATGGAGAATTCCTTAATGTAAGGCGATTGGGTGGGACGTTGTCATTGTTAATTTTAAGGATCAAAGAGCAGTGAGACATATTGGTGACTGGTATAACGCGGAAGGTAGGGAAGAAATTTCTACACACAATTTAAGTTATTTCTACCCCCAGTCCCTGTTACCACACCCCCCAAGGCACACTGTATACAATAGGCCTAATACTGAAGGTTTCGGTTTTAATCTCCCCACCTCTAATTATTTTTCTATGCTTTCTGGGTTGGAAGGAGTCGATTGACTTCAACAACCGGTTATTGGGGAAAAATTAATTTGTGCTCAGTCCACAACCCCTGAAATTTCATCACCTGATAAGGCAGGTACTCTATCTAAACCTGCAGGTGGAGATATTTTATTGCCTCCACCTCGCCATTTAGAAACTGGGAGATGTAGCACAGTATTCGACAATAAAGATTCAACGCCCTTGGGTGCTGTCTTCCCTATCATTAGTAGTAAAAACATGGCGGAATTTAGTATGGCTGAAGCCGGGCAGGCGGTCCACCTCATCCCTCCAATGGACAGCACTTTAGCTAATGATCGACCCCTGATAAAATTTATATTCTGGAATATAGCTGGCCTTCGTTCTAAGGTAGTAGATGGGAGTGGCTTGAACCTCCTCCAGAAATATAACGTAATTTGTCTCCAGGAGACATGGTCCTTGTCTGAAATCCATTTGGTAGGCTACAAAAGCTACTTTACGCCCGCACTCGCTGTGACATCGGGCAGGGCTAAGGGAGGTTTGAGCATCTTTATAGCCAACACTATAGGGGGGTTAAAAACAACAGTAGTGGATTTGGACGTAAATTATCAGCTACTTAGCCTGTGCTTTAACAGCAAGGACACCGTCCTCCTGCTGAATTTGTATAACAACTTACCAGAAGGAGAGGTGTTGAAGGTTTTGCTTAGTCTAAGAGATAAGCTATCATCTTTGACGCGAGGCACTGGAGGCAGAGCAGGGGTAACTAATATATGGGGGGGGTGATTTCAACCAACATCCCTGTCGATCTAGTAATACTAACCTCTGCGGGTTAGTGGACGAAAATGAGGATCCTATAGTCCATTTTAACCACTCTAATATAGGAAAGTACCTTAATGAAACTCTCTGATTTGGATCTTGTAATTGTCAATAAAATGGATGATAGATCCCAGCAGCTGGATCCTACATTTTTGGGGAGGGGGTGCGAGACCACAAAAGTTTACATCTTAATATCAAACGTTTTGACCAATCGTGTAACGAGTTTTGCCCCATTAATTTATACTCTAAGCGACCACTGTGCCCTTAGCCTAGAATTCCGTTTAATCCATTATCATACCACACAAAGTATAGCCAGTGCGTTAAGTCAGAATGCACTGCATTTGGACAAGATCAACGGATTTTGCATAAAGTGGGAGAAGGTAGATCCTTTGGAGATAACTGAAAAAGTCATTAAAGCCGCCTATCCCTCAATTGCTAAATGTTTATATCAGTCAGCATCAAATGTGGAAGTTCTAAGCAATTTTGGGGTAATTCTAAAAACTATCAACGAATCACTTACGGTTAAGAAAAAAAACAATCAACCAAGAAGGTAGGGTGGTTTAATCACAGATGTACGGTAGCACACACTAAATTAAAAGTAGCATTACAAAAAACCAACAGAGTCCCGCAGGAAATAGCACATCTAAGAAAGGATTACAACACTGCACTAAAGGAGAAGAAGGCAGAACTAAAACGGGCTTTATGGGTTCAGCTACATAAAAGCTGCATGGACAAAAACAGTGCAGCATTTTGGACAGTGATAAAATCTCCCTTCCTGGCTGACCTTAAAAATCTCCCGACCCTAGATGTAGCCATCGAGGAATCAGTTTGGGTGGCCCATTTCATAAAGATTTTCCAGAAAGGCCCAGTGCTAATGGGCGCTGATTCAGTCTCTACTGGTAGCCTCCCTGTGGTGTCCTATCCTATCGCATTGGAATTTACCATCAATGAGGTACTCCACGCCCTAGCAGCAAGTAAAAATGTCAAGGCCCCGGGCCCAGACGGGGCTCCCATAGATCTATTTAAATACAACGTGGATTTGTGGGCCCCAATGCTGACAAGGTTGTTTAAGGCTGTGACGGAGGTGGGTCTGTTGGACTATTGGACGAAGTCCATCATGGTCCCTATCTTTAAAAGAGGAGACCGCCAGGAAGTATCCTGCTATCGCCCTATCTCACTGCTGGACTCGCTAGGCAAAGTGGTAGGTAGAGTTGTCCTTGAGCGTCTCCAGCAGTGAGCCAACGATGGCAGGGTCCTCTCGGATCTCCAATTCGGGTTCCGGGAGGGTTTCGGAACAACTGAACAAGCCCTGAATCTATCTATGTTACTGGGAAAATACGTTTACGCAAGGCCGGGCAGATTATACATGGTGTATGTTGATCTGTCCGCAGCTTTCGATTGCGTCTCCCATGCAAAACTGATATTCCAATTTCATGGGAAAGCTAGATCTACATATAAATATAAAAAAAACGTATTTAATGATAGCAGGACCAGGAAAAAAAGTGGGAAAGGATATTTATCTCAACAAAGAGAAACTTGCAACCACTGGCCAATACCCATATTTGGAAATTATCATCGATCATAAATTAAATTGGAAAGCCTCGATTGAGGCTAGAAAACTCCATCTTATGAGAGCAATTGCAGCCCTCATAAATTTCTCTCAAAAATTGGGTAAGTGGCCAGTGGTGGAATTGTTAAAGATATACAGAGCTAAATGTCAGGCAATAGCCCTTTATGGGGCTGGAGAATGGGGGTATGCGAATACTAGTACTCTACAAGTGGCTGAGAACACTTTTAAAAGATTTTTAATAGCGGTACTTAAGAGCGTTTCCATGCTTTTGTGTCACATGGAATTGGGGATCCCATATCTGTTAGATTTAGCCCAGATTCAACCTCTTTTCCTCTGGCACCGAATTTGGACAACAAATAATTGCAGATTGTATGTCACTGGATTATTCATATAAAATCAAATGGTTGTCATATGTAAAAAACTTTCTGAATGATTTAGGACTAGGGAATTATTATACCGCATCTAGTACGGTTCATGAAATATTGAGGAAGACACTAAAAGTAATGTCCCTTAGTCATCTAGAAGAACTACGAATCTCCAAGGAAGTAACTAAAGCTTCTGTGCAACATTCTATAGCGGTCCAGACCACTTTGTTAATCCAGCCGTATTTAACTTACGATCTTACTATATTTGAGAGATTGCTCCTGACGCGGTTCAAGCTAAATATCTTTCATCGACTGGTTGCCTTCCCAGTGAGAAACAGCTGGGACTCAATCTTACCACCTTGCCCATGCGATGATTCTATGATGGGCATCGAAAGATTTGGTTGATACCTTTGCTAAAACTGTTGGGTATTAGAAGATTCCGCATAGCGTTGTTATGACTCCAGTTTTTAGAAAACAGAATGGACTTGTAAATATGTAGTTACATTTCTGAAATGTATTTTTAGGCATAGAATGAATTTGTGATACGTTTTTCCCTTGCTAATGAGGTGTCTCAGATAATCCAGTATTACTATCTATTATTATCTATTAGGTAGAATTGGTAAGGGATCCCCGATTTCCCCTTTTGATAATGTGCTTTACAACGATATGTAATTATTTTAAAAAGTGAATGATTTGTTTTTATCTGTGAAATTACTTTTATGGATTTTTATACATTTTAAAAACCGAATAAAGAAATATATCTCTCTATCTCTCTCTCTTGTTCCTCATTACTTTTTACACTTTCTTTTGGACTTTATGATATAAATGGCTTCCTCATGTTTTAAAGCAATGTTAATATGCTTAGTTTCTTTTTCTTTCATATTGTCATAAAAAAGCATCTTGACAGTCTATCAACAGTGACAGCACCTCTTTTTCATTGATTGAGAAATGATGATGTTATGGGCGTTCCACTGTTTGCCATGCAAAAACACTTGGTAAGACTGACCATTTACTGCGAGAGATGTTTATTCCTAAAGAGGCATGCCTTTTTTGGAGCTAGGTCAGACCAATTCCTGTCATATCTGGTATGTAAGCATGATTGCATTGGGTGGTGATAACCTGAACATGTGCATTGCTGACTTACCCACAGTGTAAATTGGCCTTCTATATGGGAGAAGACCAAAGTTGTACTGAAATACGCCACGAGCATGGAACAAGGGTAGCGAGACCCCCATTATCCTCCTAAGGTTTTCTTGGGTCCGGCGTATGAAGGAGCCCTTTGGATTCTCCACTTGATCAAAAAGCTCATTTTCTCCAAAGGAAAACACAGGTACCAAGGATGCACTGTGGACAGAAATTGATCAGCATCATCATTTATCATGGTTATTTTATGCACATGTATTTTATAGATGCAAAACACATCAAAGGAGGCACCAGTAGAAATGACATTGTAAGCACAGAGAACAGTGGATAGATACAGGTTGCTATGGTACCTTAAAACACTACCTGAAATCCAATGCTGTAGGGAACAATTTGCCAAGAAACCAAAATAATTAGAGACTTTGTATACAACCGAAATCTTGAGAAAGTTTCAGAGCTCCTGGATCATATTTGAGAATGCTGTACCCTTTTAGGCTATAATACTCTCGGCCACATGCATCATCCCGGCCTTTTGCGAATTCCAAATTGCGATAAATAGGGAATCGCAATTTGGAATTCGCAAAATGGGATGCATGTATATTTTCGCAAAATATTTGTGATTCGGTAAAAAGCGCAATTTTTACCGAATCGCAAATATTATGCGAATTCCAAAGTGCGAATTCGCAATTCCCATTGATTCCTATGGGCCAAAAGGCCCATAGGGATCAATGAGAAGGCTTTAACAAATTGCGATATTCTTTTTGAAAATCGCAATTTATTAATGCATTCCAAGGGTGCAGAGGGGGGTCCCAAGGGCCCGTCCCCCGTGCACCCCAGAAATGTAATTTAAAGTGCATGTTTCACACACACATGTCCTAAGGACATGTGTGTCTGAAACATGAAAGTTTAATAAATGCATTTTTGAGCATTTTCAAAACTTTTCGCAAATTACCACGAGGTTCCACCTCTTGGTAATTTGCACCTCCTAATTGCTAATTCGCAATTAGAAAAACAATCATGCATTGCTTTTTAGGAATCGCAAATTTGCGATTCCTTAAAAGCAATCGCATTTTTGGAAATCGCTAAAAATAGCGAATTTCACAAAAATGCATGATGCATCCCAAAAACTCATTTAGGAAGTGCAAACAGCCGAATTTACCGATTCGCATCGTTTTCACTTCCTAAATAGGTTGATGCATGTGGGTGCAAGTGTCTTAAGACATAAGCAGTGTCTGGCATCTAAGCAAGGTAGTAGCAAAAGCAAGACTATGAGATGCAGATAGCTATGGTGTGACCAGCGTGTGACACAGGATAACCAATGTAAGCATCGAATAAGTTGTCATTGCCAGAGGTGGGATAGCCAATGTCATTTTATCTATGGCACCAACATTCTATACTATTCAAGTCAAGAAATACCTGGGTTCAAGACCCTACATAGCTGTGAAGACATTCATGGCCAGCTTGAAGGGTAAATGTCAGATTACAGGTTTCCCAATTGGGGTGTTTAATTTTTCCTTGTTGAGTATTAAGGCAAACCATCCCTGTGTTGTCATAAGAAAGATGTCTTTGAGAAAAACTGAACGATCTAGATGTAAGATTGAATGAAAAAACCTAAGTAATCTATTAAACATCAGAGTGGCAAATTGTTTACAGTGTTTTGTTATCAAGAATATAGAAAGCAACGAAGCATAGCAATTAGGTATCAGAAATAGCACATTATCAATGCACTCTCTGCACAATACCAGCTACGAATGGTATTGCTGCAGAGCGGAAAGATTCATAATAAGCAGAACAGGGTGCACCCAAAATAAATATGAAACAAGTATAAATTCAATCCAATCAATTATGTTCCTTAATTTATTCTTTATTCAACTCCTAAAGGGTTTCATCTTTTTGCATAAAGTGTTTACAGCTACAGTTAACACATTTCCTTCTATTATACTTCTTCTGAGCATATAAATTGTACAAAGGTTCGCGTCCGCAATACTTCTCCCGAGTCCGCCTATTGTGTTGTGTACTCGCAACACAAGCTCTGCCTCATATTATGTGATGTGTACTTCACAGCCTTCAATCTTACAGCAATATCACGATGGGTAGATATTGTCCATCACACAACCCCAAATGTTAGGGAATAAGTACACCAAATGTCAATACCAGAATCCATGTCTTACCTCACCAATGTTTCATGAACGATGCCTTTGAGAAACTCTGACTTATCTGGATGTAATATTGAATGAAACAATCTAGGTAATCTATTAAATATCATAGTGGCAAATTGTTTACAGTGCTTTGTTATCAAGAACATAACATGTGTATCTTTGAATCTTTCTCCGGCTTTTGCATGATAAAAATCAACTTTTCTTTGTATGATTTGACCAGCCTTGTTCTTTTGACAAATTCTAAGAGCACAGTATACATTCAATGTCATATAGAGACTGGCTGCAATGTTGTCCTGCCCAGACCCCTCACTTCACTGCAGGACCCAATTACCTCCTCTGCAGTAAGCCATAGATGACACCTGGAATAGATTTCTAATGACAATTCATAGAAGTTACATTTAATTGGAAAGCCACACTTCTATCTGACTGATATCAGATTACAATGCCTCCTACACACAGCTGAGCAGTCAAATATTGAGGGTGATTGATGTTCGCTAAAGTAAACACTAATTTTTAGCATTGGGACAAAAATTTCTAACAACATGAACAAAATGAGGATGTGGCTTGAAGAATCAATGAAGGGTGATTGATATGCGATAGATAAGTAGGTCATAAATAATTAAATTAAAATCTATGCCAAGCTCATGGATTCTCGACTAATGTTCAGAACATTCTAAGGATTCAGACCTAGCAACATATAAGCTAAGTATGTGCATTATTGTTTCTCAGTTAATTTTCAGATTAAATAGTCTATTTTCCACATGTGACTGAGACTTATGGACCATAACATCAAGGAAACTGGCTAGTAAGATTACATCTCTTTTTTTCCTGGAGTATACTGCAAATCAAACTATTCTACAATCTCAGAAGTATTTTTGGCATCAAGATAATACCTGCATCCTGGTGCTAGGGTCAGAGATGTTTCATTTTTTTTGCTGGCGTCTCAGGCATTAAACAATACTTTCATCACATCATACACCAGTTCACCAAAATACCAAGTGTTTGGCTGATATGGCATAATGCACCCTATTGCCCGTTGATGACGTCTTGTCCCACCGTGCAGCCCATCAACAGTCTCCTAATTGTAGCTAGGGGGCTAAGGAAAGGGCAAAGGTTGGGAATCACATAAGGTAAACAGATCTCTTACAGCCCTCTTTATTTACTGTTCCTGCTGCTGCTATCATAATTCCTAGGTCTGGGGTAAATAAGGCATAGCCAGTTTTACAGAAAAGCAAGGAAGTGGTAATGGCTCCTCCCCTTAGTAACCTTTAATTTACATCCATAACTTTCATGGCCCCAAATGCACTAACTTAAGTCATTTTGGCCTGTGGATATTGAAGAGATGTGATCCCTTCCTAGGACCTCCCAAACCTTAATATCCAGCTAATGAACAATATAGAACCATATTTAAATGGCTTTGCGATATGTTGCAGAGTTTGTCTGTGATGATGATGGGTGGCCTATTGTATAGGAGCTGTATTCACAACTAACCTTTAAATCAAAATGTCCTTGAGGAACTTCGCCACCACCCACACATCTCCTCTGTGGATAGTAATGTGCGGTGAGTGGGAAATCTCTCAAATGTGCATAAGTCTTTGATGCACATATTCCAAAGGCTTGGTTGATCCAGTAGGGTCTTGAGATATTCTTTGAAGAATGTAAGAGCATGACTTTGAGAATGACAGAGTAGTCCATCGCGAACGTGACCGTCAAAACTTCAGTCTATCTGTTACATTTAGAGTTGGGCAGGCCTTAATTTTTTATGTCCTCGTTGGCTCTGTTGACAAAAAACTTGCGCTGATGGCCTGATGAAGTTGAATAAGTTGAAAGAAGGCTATTACACCGCCTATTCTTTTTTAGGATGGACGGAGTAATGTCTTTTGTTTCTGTCAGTCACCACCAGGAAAAACCTGGCGGCAAGGGACTAAATAATAAAATATCAATGAATGTGCAGGTTTTTTATTTTTTTAGCTCTGAGAAGCAAACTCCGACTTTGAAAGTTTTTTTGTGAAATATAAAAACTTTGAAAAAGTTTGGTAAATGGCCAGCAACACTGACTGGGGGCGTTTTGTACCTTGGAAGGAATCACCATGAGGGTGGTTCCTTTCACTGTACAGAGATGGCTGCTGGGCTGGCGGTCTTCCTTAAATATGCTGGACAGTAGTTCATGGGGATGAAGGGTTATGTGTTTCTTCACCCTGACATATGGAGTACCTTTGGTCAAACATTAAATCAGGCCCTAAGGCATAAAGCTGAAGGCCAAAGACTAGCAGGAAGATACAAATATTGTTAGATTTTGTGGTGGTTCATATTTTAGACTTAGTAGATGACTTTTACAAGAAGTTGGCTATTGACACAGATGCATTTATGGTGTCAATAGCTTTCTTATTATGAACAGTCTGTACCTTTGCATCAGAAGCGCCACCCTAGACAGCGTCATTGCTAAGGAACCAGCGATCAAAATGATCTCTATTGGCCCATGTGATTAGTTAGACCACCACGCCATCACCTTCCTCCTGCCCAGCTCTCACAAGGCATTGACTCCTCAACCCGTGATTCCCAAACGATGGGTTAGAGACACCAAGAACCTTGATCACAGGATACTAGCAGCGCAGTGTGAGACCGACCCCCCCCCCCCCTCAGTGCACCTCGGTCGACAACCTAGTGAAGGGGTCTCCAAGCCAGTCCTGGAGGGCCGGATCCATGCCAGATTTTTAAAATAACTACATGTTTCTCAATGGGGATATCTAAAAAATCTGGCATGGATCCGGCCCTCCAGGACCGGTTTGGAGACCCCTGACCTAGTGGATCACTATTCCTCAACCATAACCGACATTCTCGATGACCTGGCACCACTGAAATTAAAAAGAACCCAGGTCAAGGACAGGAATCCCTGGTTCAGCGAGTCCCTGAACAAGGTGAGGAGATCCCTTTGAAAGACTGAACAAAACTGGAAACAACACACATCAGCAGCCCATCTAAAACTTCTCCCCAGCCAGAAATGCTTACAATAAGAAAATACTCAACTCAAAAAAAGAATTCTTCAGAACTGAACTCAAGAATGCCAAAAACCGACCTTGCAAGCTGTTCGACTTGGTCAAACACCAATCCAACAAACTAGCGAAAACCTCCAAGGAAACACCCAAACCCCGAATATCAAGCGAGGGATTTTCTTCCTTCTTCTGCGACAAAATCTCTGCCCTAGGAAATGAACTTAAATCCGCAACTCACTGCCAAAATCAAAATATGCCAGCTCTTCCTCCTCTCCACACGCTATCTTCCCAAACCTCACCCAAAAATCTAGCGCACTGGTCCAACTTTAAATTCTATGACAAGCACTCTATCTGGAAATTCCTCGCCTCCTTAAACCCGAACAACCACTTCAATGATCTTCTCCCCTCTAACTGCCTAGCAGCCACCTCGCAGGCTATCATTCCCTCCTGGACTACAATAATCAACGCCTCCCTTCAACAGGGCTCAATTCCTGACTCACTCAAGGCTGGCCAAGTTGTCCCTATCCTAAAAAAACTACCTTGGACCCTGCTTCCGCTGAGAATTACAGACCCATATCCAACATCCCACTCCTTGCCAAAGTTTAAAAAAAATTGTGCAACAGCAGCTGACCCTACACGTTAATAACTTCCACCTGCTAGATGACTTCCAATCTGGTTTCAGGCCTGGACACAGCACGGAAACCACCCTCCTCTACATCGTGGATGACGCCCTCCAAGCCCTCGATCATGGCAAAACCTGTCTCCTAATCCTCCTAGACCTACCTTCTGCCTTTGATACGGTAAACCACGAAATCCTCCTTGAACGACTCAAACTCAGGATGGGGTTAGATGGCACCGTTCTTGAATAGTTTAGATCCTTCCTACAAAACCGTTCTCCGAGAGTCCTCATCAACGATAATCTTTATGCCCCCTATACCGTCAGTTGTAGTCCCCCAAGGATCAACCCTCTCCCCTACCCTCTTCAATCTTTACCTTGAACCACTCACCGAGGCACTACGTGCCGCCAATATCTCCTACCTTATGCATGCACACAATACGTAGATCTATATCAAAATCTCCTCCCCTGAGGACATTTGCTCCTTGAATGAGGCCCTGAAGCTGACAGTCCATTGGCTCACCGCCAACCAGCTTAAACTCAACGCAAATAAAACTGAATCTCTCCTAATCTCCCCACTCAAAACCACCCCTGACATCGAGGAATGGATCAAGAGCATCACAGCACTAAACTGCCCTCCCACCATTGTTGACTCTGCGAAATCCCTTGGAATAACCCTTGACAGCAGCCTGAACATGCGCAGCCATATAAACTTGATGGCCAAGACGGCCAGGTTCCACGTAAGCTACCTAAGAAACCTAAAACCCTTCCTTGAGGTTTCCAACCTCAAAACGGCAATCCAGGCTCTAGTCATTTCCAGACTAGAATATGGATGCTCCACTCTCGCAGGGCTACCCAAGAACTCCCTGGCCCCGCTGAAAGCCTGCCTCAACCCTGCCGCCAGACGCCTAACCGGCTCAAAGAAATTCAAGCACATTTCTCCCCACCTCAAAACTCTGAACTGGCTTCCCCTAGAGGCCAGAATCCAATTTAAACTGGCCTGCATTACTCACAAAGCTCTCTACTCCAACTCCCTTGCTTTTCTCACCCATAAACTTGAGATATTAGGAGGACTCAGAAACTCCCAATCTGCCAAAGACCTATTGCTGCAACAGCCCGCTTCTGGAAGAAAAAAACCTATAATCGGGCCTTCTCTAGGGCCGCTCCAAGAATCTGGAACTACCATCCACCCGCCATCAGAAGACTTCTGACCATGGCACCCTTTAAAAAGGAAACCAAAACCTTCTTAATGGGCAAATACCTTGTCTTATAATTACTTCATAGTCACCGTAGTGACATGTTCCCACCCTCCACCTTGACATCTTCCACGGCTCTATGGAGGATACCTATTACTGCACTCCTGGGCATCCCTCCCAAGAGTTGAGACTGCGTGCCTTCTTTTATAAGTGTGTGCCTTTTTTAAATTTTTTATCCTTCTTGTAGCCGGGACCTTAGACTGCGTGTTTTTCTTATATAATGTATAATGTATCCCCCATCTAAACCAATTGTTCCCTCCCTTCCTTACGCTTTGTGTACCACCCTCAAACCTGTAAAGCGCTCTGATACCCTCACAGGACTGGTTCGCGCTCTATAAAACCTTAAAATAAATAAATAAATAAATAGAAGCTCTTGTATTGTAATTGCCCAGGTCTGTTTTAATTATAACAATGCCTACCTTGATTTGCTCAATAATATCCTTAGTGGTTTTTATCTCCCCCAAGATGAATTACATTGAGGGACCCTGTTTCTTGTCTGGTATTCATTTGGCCGGCATGGATTAGCTTGAAATCTCCACCTGTGATGTTTCAAAGAAACCTGTAGCACTCTATGAAAAATGAAAAATGTAAGCAAAATCCTAATGGGTGATTCTTGTACTTCCTCCAATGACTTCACAGGTGTCATCTTCCGATGGCTATCACCTTGAGTAGGGTATTACTCAGCGGTACACACAAAAGCCTTTCAATGTGAAGGGATGGAATTAGATGGAGATGTGGCCTACATGGCTGCCACATTAAATAAAGAAACCATGTAATCTGCCGAAGACCTGTAAAATGAACAGTAACTTTCCTGAGTATGGGAAGTAGTGCTACAGGTGTACTATGTTATGTACTCCTCCAATTCTTTGTGAATCAGCCCTGAGACTCTCCACCTGCCTATTTGTTAAAGTACTAATTGCAGAAGAATATTCCCTGAATAGTCCTATTTTACTCCTATTTTAGAGGTTTTGAAGCCAATTCATAAAAGCATGCAAGAGCTCATAAAAAGGTTAAAAAGAAGTACTACTTTAAGAACTCCACAATGGCTTTGTAAATAGTCGCCCATGTAATTAAGGTAGTAGCCACTCAAAGTCTATGGTGGTGCCAAAGTTGGCATAACAGAACTCAATCATCCATTTGAGTCATTTTGTTCTTGGCTGTGTGGGCGTAGGATACTAGAATGCTAGAACTACAAAGCATGATATGATGGCTGCTTTGTAGTGTTTGTGTAAGAGTAAACCTCTAGCAGGTAATTATCTTTAATGGGGTGCCAATTGTCACCAGTGTTTCTTCTGAGGCAGATGCCTTCCTTGATGTAGACTGCCATTACTATCTCTTTGTTTTGCATGGTTTTCATAGGAAGCCTTGCAGCACTGCTTGTCTGTTTTGACTGAAACCAGAAAGCACAGCTGAAGGAGGTGGGAAGAAGACAAGGAAGGTGATGGGAGTAGGTTAAGTATGGCAGGTTGGTTTTTCTTTACATTGGCCATGTTATATAAGGCTCCCCCATTACTCCTCTCCTCACCGTACCAGTTTAAAGCAGAAGCATGGTTCAGAGTGATATTACAGAAAACACAATTGTTGCTCTCGTCCACTTGATGTCACAGACCCCCTCAGTGAACAAAATAACTGTAATTTACTGTTACCCATCTATAATTTTATGTTATCCATGACTTCCATTCACAGCCTCTATTGTGTAGAACAGATCTGATAACTCACTGCTATGATGTAAAAACAGATAGCAAAACTTGTTACCCACTGTGCTGCATCAATGAGGCCTTCCAGGCCAGGGGGACAGGGCTCTATACGAGTCTCTCAGACCCGCCCTGATTGTCTGCTTTGATCTCAGGGTTCTGAGTGAAATCATAGACAATTTGAACTTTGCTCTCTTTGTCTATTTGATGTCACTCAGAACCCCTTAGTGAGAAAATCACTGTAATTCACTTTTACCCATTGATGATTCTATGTGTTAATAGGCACAGTAACTTCCAATGCACCACTGCTCAGGGTTACCCGACTTCTCATTGTGAAAGAGTAGCATAAAAGGGGGAATGTGCCATGTCTTTGGGTTCCTTTACCCCCTGCGGTGCTCAGATATCACAGTTTATCTCTTCCATCGAATTCCATTTACACAGCTCTGGGTGCCTCAACTACTCCTGCTACCACAGTGTAACTCAGTGCTAGGTTAACTCCATCCATGCTCCTGACGAGCTGAGCTCATCATGAGCCATGGAACGCTCGCACGCTGGGATAATTCCACTGCTGTGCTGAATGTTCCACGGGAACTGGTGTGGTCATGACGAGCTCAGCTCGTCATGAGCACACGAGCACTGTGCCTCAAGACGAGCTGAGCTAGTCATGAGCACGGGGGCGCTGTGCGCGCCCCCCCCCTCCCACCCCCAGCACAGCAGGGGAATTACCCCCCGCTGCAAAGGGGTTAAGGATTCAGTCAAAGAAGCGCAATCTACAGCAGGCCTCATGAAGACCCATTCAGGGGAGGGAGTTCCAGTAGGGGGTATGGGGTGATGCTTTGGAAGTAGGTATCTCTAAGGAGCACCACACAGCTTCCTTTCCACCAGGCTGCGTGAAATCGGCCTTTGCACTACTGGACCAGATGCCAATGAGCCCGAGTTTCCTCCCACCAAGGTAGAGCGACATTAGTTATCATATGTCCTTTACTGGGTCATACAACTTTGGAGAAGAGCATAGTGCCTCGCCTTTTTGTACAAAAGAGTGTATGCATCACATTAAGCAAATATATCATTACTTACTCTCTTACAGCTACTGAGGAAATATTTTCATCTGTGCTGACGAGCTGTACTTACTAAAGCTCTTTGTAAACTAAAAGTTGTCTTTTGCTGTGACTTTGATAATAAAATGGATATTTAATTGTCAGCGGTGATCAAGAATTGGTCGTGTAGACATGGAGGCAGGGTGTTGCATGTATTAGTGCGTTGCATATATGCTGTATAATTACAGTGACAGCTAGGCTTACTAGGTGTACTCCCTGGAGAAAATGGTGTTTAAGTAATAAGAAAAAGAGGGGGGTGAAAAAGGTTTAAGTCCAGCACACAGCCTTCCTTCAATCACATTTTGCAAGTATGCAGTTCTGTGGGACAGGTCTGCTAGGCCAAACTCTTCCGACCTGTGATCCTCTCAAGTCAAATGGCATATGCTTGACAGGATATACAGACCCTCACCCACAGAGGTAGCATGCTTCATCATTGGGTTATGGTCCTCTCAGGTGGGAGCTGCTATGCCCAATGAGCCCTGCAAGGGGGCTCTTTGTCAGAGTTATTGTTTTCTGCCTGGTGATAAGGAAATTCACATGCCACAAATGAACAACCTTTAGTCCTATGGGGTTGTTTGAAGTAGTAGACAGGACAAATAGTGCATGGAAATTAACTAAGGGCACCAATAACTAGTTTACTCTGATTGGCTGCCACTTTTAGAATTAAAAGCAGGAGAAACATGGGGTTATATTGGTCTCAAAGACTATCTAATGGTCATTGTGTTTCTTGCCACAAGAACCCTAAAAAAAGAGTCAGTGGCAGTTCTTCAGGATGGGAAGAACAAGAGCCTAATCTGCTTAGATGGGCACCCCAGATGTGTATCATTGGTGCCCACCAATGGTGACTCAAGTGAAAATATTTAGTTCTGGGTACCCTTAGTTAACTTTGGAAAAAGATTTCGGAATAATCAGCATACATTTGGGAGTGGGTTGGTAGCTGTTGGTAAGTTGCATGAGGGGGTTGGTAGCTGTTGGTGAGTTGCATGAGGGGGTTGGTAGCTGTTGGTGAGTTGCATGAGGGGGAGCATATGCACATTAAATAATATTAGCGATGGCAATGAGTCTTGGAGGACACCATTCTTGACACCCTTCCGAATGGAATCAGAGGAGAAAATTCTGTCTTATTGCTTCCTGTCTGCTAGGAATGAACTGATCCTTTCAAAGGCAAATGTTGACTTTCTTATCTGCTCTTTTACCTGACTCAGGGTTTGATGGTTTGGTGTGTGATATGTGGCGGATAGGTGGAGGAGGATCAAGACTACTGGACGGTGAATGTCAATCTCTAAAAGGAGATCGGCACAAACAGTTGAGAGCGCTGACTGTGACTCTTCCTGGGCTGAACCTTGAGTGCTGGTCACAAAGAGGCACCATATTCCAGAAGATCTTGGATTTGTTTAGTGACATTTTCTTGTATTATCCTTCTAAAATGGGTATTTGACATTGCTCTGTACTTGTAATATAGAGCATTATCCTGAAAGCTTTTTCAGGAGAGGAGTAGTCACTGCTTATCACAATTAAGTTGGGGCAGTTCCCTGTTGCAAGGAGGGATTGATGTAACCTGTAATCAATGGTGTCAGTGAAGTGAAGGATTTCCTGATCCATCTTAACCACTGAGGGATACACTGGGATATGTCAAGCTTTGGTATCGGCTTCTGTGTCTAGCACTTGGTTGGTATTTGAACCAGGGTACCATAGCCTTTCTAAGAGATGGTAGGGAAATTGGGATGGGTTTATATAGGATTAAAGAATGAGGAGAGAAGATTACAGTGTTGGGGAGGCATGGAGATGTGCTCGAAATGTTTGAAGGGTTTTAAATATGGGCGGAGTGTAAAAACCTCTTTTGTGATAACCTCAACCATCAGTTTGTCATTTAATTCTGTCAGCCATAGATTTAGATTTCGTTCATGCTCATTCTAGGATGCATCCAATTTTTTTAAAATACCTTACAATTTGTTGCTAAACCACTGTCTTGCCATTTTCATAGCTGACATGCGAGAACTCCAGTGGGCGGACGAGAGCTTATTAAGCATTTTTAAGATGTTGATATACTATGAATTAAGCATTTGATCTGATGACTGATTGAATAAGGATTTTCCATGGATGTTTCTGAATATTTGGCCGAATTCTAGGTGATTGATTTCACTGCTCTAGTGCATTGGGCTTTTAAAATTGAACATGAGCGTTTCCTTAGCCGAAACAAAGTTAATGGTTTGAATGCAGCTGTACAGCAATGCATGGTCCGTCCACGATAAGTATGTGTTTTTTATTTGATAATAATCAGGTTTCATTTAAAGTAGAGGCCACGTTTATGGCTAGTCTTGTGTATAGGTAAATGGATGGATTGTGAGAACCCTAAAAGTTTAACTTTTTCTAGAAAATTGGATGCTAGGTTTGTTGTTGATATTGTATCAAACCATAGGTTAGATTGACTCATTATTAAAACATTATTAGAGAGGGACTGTAGAAAAAGGGCTAGTCTGAAGATTTCTCCTTGGAAGGAGGTATTGTCACCACTGAGAATAGAGTTTATAGTCAGAATGAATGAGAAGATGACACTGTTAGAATTTCGACAAGGATGGTAGAAGAATCTTTCACAGAAAGGCTAGTTGAAAAATCCTGAATAAGGGTGTTCTTGGCACTGACTTCCTATGAGAAGCAGGGTTATACAATACAGGTGTCTACAAAGCTTAGCAACTGCCTAGCTGCATTCTAGATTAGGGTGAGAGCCTGTGAGGACTCAGGGGAAACAGCAGCTGCAAGGAAGCTGGAGACACTAGAGAATGGGCCAATGGAATTTATAAAGGACTGGGGCCTTAGACCGCTAACTTCATTATGCACTAGTGTCTCATTTCATAGTTTTAGGGGAAGAGAGGTAGAGCTCTAACTAGACAGAGGTAGCCGATTAGGCCTCTTCTGGCAATGTTCTGCCTAATTTCATTTGCTTTTCACTCATGTACTACTTCATACCCTTTATTGCGTTCCCTTCACATATATTATGTTTCTTCCCTTTTTGTCTCCCGCGGATTCCCTGTTCGGTCCTCTTTTGCCTTTCCTTGTGTTGCGCTGTCTTGTCCCATTTTTTGAAGTCTTATATATGTGTTGCTGCACCATCCTGGAGCCTTCTACTAGTATCCAGGCCAGCTTTATACTCGTAAGAACACTACCCAATGCCAGAACCGGTAAGCGTAGTGTGATCTGTGCTCTATTATTTGGTAAAAACTAGACATAGTGGTGCCATCCCTTGAAAGAGATGAACTTTGAAGGAGTGGGGTTCCAGTCCAAGATTTCTCTTTCACTCCCTTCCCTGTTTCTGCCATGATTCCTGTGTCTGGTAGCATGTCCTGCTTTGCTCACCGGCACAGCAAAAGACACACAAATGATGGACGGGATGCAGAGCAAATCAAACATTCACCCCCAGTCAAGAGAACTGGGTTAAATCCATCATTTGTTTTCTCACTACGCCAACCCCAGTTTAGGCCCAGCCATATGCAAATCAGTCTTGACTCTGTACCTCATGGGAAAGGTCCAGCCCGAACTGCCAATCCAAGCCCTTCCTGGACCCGAAACAAGCAATAAGCATAAACATGCAAGGATGACAAGGGCTTTGAATAGGTCTAAAATTCTGGAACTTGCCAGAGTCCCACGTGTTCCCTAAGGAGCACTGGAAGCCCTTTCATCTTAGAGCCTACTTGTACACTTTCTTCCATGGGCAAGCAACGTTTTTCAATGAAAGTTGTGTTTACTTGGAACAAGCTATCATCCCAAATAGATCTAACGCTGATCTAACTGATCTTAACAAAAACTTGCTGAAGGTGCCGCTTTTCTAGCTGTCCATAAGAATTATTAATGCCTAGAGACCATATTGTAGTATTAGTGTGCTACAAAATCATATTTAGTGATTCACCCACTAAATCTGATAGATTGAGATTACCAGTGACTAAGGGGTCAAGGGATGACTGATATCCCATAGATATTCTTGTACTGGACGCCAAATATATTTTGGGCATTTGTAGCAATGCTTTTTCAATACATTGAAAAAAATTGAAAAGATTTTCTTTTACTTATCTACACATTTGGTTGTACTGAATGAATTATTGTGGTAAAACACTGTCTTGACAATAATTAAATTTGAATCAGAATTTATTATGAAAGATCATAAGTAGTAGAGCAGAAGGCTGGTCCTGGTCCAGAGCACACCCTCATGTTTAGTGATATGTTATAAAAATGTTGCTGGTACTTACCCATGATGCAACGCCAGCTTCACAAATCCCTTCCTGTTTTTCAGCAGGATAGTGAAGGCTCCAGGCCTCGCATCCAGGGCCTCCTCAGCGCCACCTACCGCTATCACCACTGCATTGCCACCTTCTTTGCTCCTCAGTATATATTCTGCACTCTCTTTATCTGCTGATACAAGCCCTGAACCACAAAGGAAAGATGTAAACATGAGAGGTGCTCACTACACAACACTGAGACTTCTTTCACTGAAAAACATAAACACTCATTTAGAGACCCATCATAATGCTGGTTTGGGTATGAAATATGAGCTCCCACTCCAATAATGATTTCAAGTTTTACATAAAAACCTAAACCTCTCGATTAGCTCTGGTCCCTTTTGTCAGTGATAACCAGAGAAAGGTACGCAGAAAAAGCAGCAGAAACTGTTGCACGTGCGCACTGATTTAAACTGTTATCGTTCATTCTGGTTGACAACTCTTTTAATTGTGCGTTAATACCGCAGCCTGGGGCATATTTGCAAGCCCATTGCACCGCCGGTGCATCACTTTTTTCGACGCACCGGCGGCACAAAGGGCTTGCCCATATTTACAAAGCCACGTAAAGTCACCCTGCGTGACTTTTCATGGCCTTGTAAATATGGGCCCCTTTCACGAATTAAACATGAAAGGGGCGTTCCATGGGTGTTGCTGTTGGTGTTCCCACGCAACAGCCATGAAACATCATTTTGAAAACCTGGGAATGCCTCAGAATTCCATGCCTCCTGAGGAGAAAGTTAGGAGTGGAGTGGTGTGGCTCACTGGTTAGAGGCGGCAGACCCGGAAGCAGAGGATGGCCTGGGACAAGGGTTCAATTCCCGATGCGGCAGGGTCATGGACCAGGGTCAGCAGACATGATAATTCTCACCTTGGTGCCTACTCTAACCAGGAATCACACTAGGCAACTCTGGGCATTAGCTTGCCTCATCTCTACAACGGGCCCCCACATTCACTGGGGATGCCTGGTTTCACCTTGGAGATACCCAGTAGGGACCATCTCACAGGGATAGCCAGGACGGGTTCCCCAGCGGTCTACAGCGCCACGACGCCTCAGGGCAGCAGTGCGCTTTACAAGACACATGCATTACATACAATGGAGCAACGAGGAGAAATACTTTGATTTCTCCTCGTTATTCCATCTTTCTATGCGTGCGGCATTCTGCCATTAATTATTGTTTTTGTGCAGGAAGGTATACCTTCCTACACAAAAACAATCATTCCCGCAGCGCAAGCACCCTTGATGCCTGCGCTAGCACATGGCAGACAACTGGGTGCCAGAGCAGGGGAAAGCACAGGGATGCTTCGTATTGTTGTTAATGCAACGCATCCCTGTGCTTTGAAAATAACGCAGCACGACGCAGCTAAATGACTTGAAGCACCGTGATGCGTTATTTTCTTGTAAATGAAGCCTCCAGTCTTTCCCACATTATTGGTAATACCAGATGCAGTACTACTACATTCTTTCATCAAGGGACTTGTCAGGAGTCTCACAGATAAGTAGAAAAAATGGGATGCCGGCCAACATTAATGGAAAAGGACAAAACTTTCCCTTTTGTGAATGCTGTTAGAAATATTTTTAGGAGCAGGCAATGGTCCTGCATAACACTGCCTACTCTTAAAAAATTAAACATAAAGGGCCCGATTCACAGAATGAGCTTAAGACTAAATTCTAAACTTACTACTATTTGGTATTCACACAGTGAACTTACTACTTTCGGGATTCACAGAATGAACTTACTACTTTCAGTATTCACAGAATAGATTTAAGACTACTAACTTTACGTCCGCACTCGGGCTGGAAATTCTGGCCCGAAGGCGGAGCTTACGGCTTAGGGGTGGAGCTTACGGCCCGGAGGCAGAGCTTCCAGCCCAGAGGCGGAGCTTGCGGCTTAGAGGCGGAGCTTCTGGCTCGGAGGTGGGTATTTAGCCATGGCTGAAATCTCCACCTCTGGGCTGGAAGCTCCGCCTCCAAGCCGCAAGCTCCGCCTCAGGGCCATAAGCTCCGCCCCCAAGTAAAGTTAGTAGTCTTAAATCTATTCTGTGAATACCGAAAGTAGTAAGTTCATTCTGTGAATCCCGAAAGTAGTAAGTTCACTGTGTGAATCCCAAAAGTAGTAATTGCATTCTGTGAATACCAAATAGTAGTAAGTTTAGGATTTAGTCTTAAGTTCATTCTGTGAATCGGGCCCAAAGTTTTATTTTTGTTCTTTTTAAGCAATACCTAGTAGGCCACACATTGACCTACCTCATGAATATTAACGATATAGGGCACAATTTGCAACACACTAGAATTCGGTACCATAACAGGCATGGTGATCTGCTTGAGCCAGCAGACCATCATGTCTGTGATTGCTTTTCTATAAATACGTTTTTTTTTTTTTAAATGCAGCCTGAAGGAAACTGGCTCTGTATATACTATACCCAAGAAAGGTATAGCACGGAGTCCAGGAAGACTCAGAGGTATAGCAGAAGCTAAATTAGGTAGATACTAACAGCTCTCTTTGTGGTAGTGTGGGCGAGCAGTTAGGCTTATCCAGCGGGTGTGGTAAGTATTTATTGTATTTACTCAATCAAGGACTGATTACACACACTCAGAGACAGAATCCCGACCAATTAGGTAGATATAAAAAAGGTATACTTATGTTTTATTTTAGAACTAAGCAGGATTTGGCACAGGTAAGTAAAATATATTTTCAAATGCAAGACTGTTCAAGGAAATGCAGGTGTGCTTGAAATTGCAATTGTTACAAGTTTGTATATGCTTTGGAAACAGTTTAAATTACACAGTAATTAGTTTTCATTACTCTGGGACTACTTTTAGATTACTTTGCGTACTGGGGTGGTATGCTAGATAGTCTATGTGTCTGGTGGAGAACCACCAATATACTGGACGCACAGCATGAGCTAATGTATTGAAATTTTACATTATTTTAACCACAAGTACCAAAATAAATCATGTAAATTAAACCACTACAGTAAACATATTTGAAACGTGTTCTTCTTATGTATTTTTGTTATGCAAAAATTAACATAAACACTTTTTGAGCTTTACTTCGAAAAAATTCAGTACATATGACTGCTGTATTTTACAACATCATTCTCATGAACAATACATCCGAATTACCCATTAGAATTCCTGCATAATACAGCCATGCCCATGATCAGATGTCCTGGATCACTACAAACATATGTGGTTTTCTCACTGTGACGCATCCTAGGAGACCAAAATTATATATGCTTCTGAAAGAACACAAAAATCTTCAAGACCCGCCGTTTAGACCAATAGTCTCAGGTTGCGATTCTATCTTCACGCCAGCTGGTCAATTCATTGATCATTTTTTAAAAATTTTGAATTTGCTTCAAAAACTCAATGATCAATATTCTTCTACTTGGATTCTGTGCACAACTGATGTCACCTCATTATATACCTCCATACCACTCAAGGAAGGTATAGAAGCATGTGAATGGGCCTTACTGCAGCTACCAGACATGAGTGTTAACAAAATCTTCATATTGGAATTGTTGACATTTTGCTTGCAACACAGTTACTTGCAATTAGGAAGATTTTTATTTACAAACTAGCGGAACCTCCATGGGTTTTTGGGGGGCTGCAGCTTATGCAAACACATTCATGTCCAGGTTTGAGTTCATCACATTTTTTCAGACGAAGCATGGAGTTCTGATCTGGCGTTTTACGTCAGATTCATCGATGACTCACAGACTAGTTATCAGGCTGGCTGCCTTCACACTGGGTTGCACGCACTATTTGGTTAAATTGATCGTAGCAATTATGGTCTATTGATTATTCAGTGGATGTGCGCGAACTCTCCTAAAGTTTAGCAGTGGTATGCTAGACACTACACCTAAATACAAGGTAAGTACAACTTTTTATATTTTGCAATAGAATTTTCTTTTCTTCATACAACACAGTTCAACACTTAGACATTTTTTGGCCCAAAATCTCTTTACATGGGTTTCTATGGGGAAAAAGAGTTAGTGGTTTCACAGGTAAGTACATGACTTATGATGGTGAGTTTTGGGGGTTTGGGCCAAGGTGCCCCACGGTCTAGATGGGTACTCGAATTGCACCACCAGCGGCACCGGATCAGCTGGGGCAGAGTGCAGGGGCCCAATGTTAGCCAATTAGGCCACTGGGCCTTCGGTTAGGGACTGCTTACGTGCAGGCCACTTGGGTGTGGAAGCAAAGCTACTGAGGTTAAGGTCAACACTGCAGGGGGCAATGACCAGCATAGAAGCTGCACCACCAGTGACCCTGGGGTGGCTGGGTGCAGGGTGCAAACAGACATCGGGGGACCTTTGCTTCTGCAAAGTTGCTGCAGTCTCAGGCAGGGAGACTTCCTGAAGGTGACCACCGGCTGGAGAGGTAAATTGTGATCTTGGGGGATCCTAGACACCATTGGTTGGGCCACCCAAGGCCGTGTGGCGTCAGGTACATGGGTGTATTCTGGCATCGGGTTTTCTTAACAACTCCGGTCGCAGTCGGCTGGACCCTTCAGGTTGTGGCTAAAGTCATCATCTTAAGGCTTGAGGAAGGTCGCGGATCAGCAGATCCCAGATCAGGATCTGGGCAGACCTTCTTGTGGTGTTGGGCCACTCGAACTCGAGCCGTGGGCGTTGGGTGCAGAGTGGTGCAGAATTGTGGAGTCGCCGGAATCAGGATTCTGGAGGTGAGTCTTTGCTTGAGCAAATTCGGTGCTTATGATAGACAGAGTCTGTAAGAGGGTCGCAGGGCAGGTCCTCTGGGCTCTGGAGGTTGCTGGCTGCTGGACTCACTGGGGTTCTTGCTGTAGGCAGTTCGTGGACGGGACAGGCCTGTAGGGTTGGAGCCAAGGCAGTTGGTGTCCTCTTCTTCCTGGGTCAGCATGGCTCTTTGGTTAATTTTTTTCCCCTCGAATCTGAGGAAGCAAGGTTCAGGGGTTCCCCTGAATACCAAATGTAGGGGCGTTGAAGGGGTGTGCAGGTTGGGAGCAATTGGTCCCTTCCTTCGGGTGGGTGCATCACTGACTATGCCACCCTTCAGTAGGAGAGGGCATGAGCCTCTTCCTAATTGGCTGAGTCCCCTCATCTACAAGATGGAGGGGACTGATATGTTTGTTTCACCTCGCCTTCTCCACCCGAGTTATGGAGTTGGCAAAGGTGGGCACACCTCTCTTCCTTTCTTGGTTTTCCCACCAATTCTCCTGCCCAAAGTGGGGGCCATAATCGGCGGGAGCCAGTTGCTGGGGACATAAAAAGGCAGGGACAGCTTCCAAAGGCGGCATGTCTTTGAAGCATACCCTTTTGTGGACCCAGCCCATCTTGGGGGAGGAAGTATGACACCTCTGCCCAGGATTGGATTTGAATCTGGAACCAGAGAGCGGAGGATCTCTACCCAGGCGTCCAGAAACCTGTCTAGTGGTGTCAAATGATGGGCAGCCATTCAGGAACCACACCAGGGCTGGTCAATTTTCAGGGGGTATCTCCAAGATGCCCTCTGAGAGCATTTTACATTAAATCTCCCACTGGCATCAGTGTGGGTTTAATGTGCTGAGAAGTTTGCTACCAAACTTTCCAGTTTTTAATAAAGCCATTATGGAGCGGTGGAGTTCATAATGACCAACTCCCAGACCATATACCCTTTATGACTGTACTGCACTTACAATTTATAAGAATTGGCATAGGCACTGCAGGGTAC
Organism: Lissotriton vulgaris; assembly: GCF_964263255.1. Classification (NCBI taxonomy): domain Eukaryota; kingdom Metazoa; phylum Chordata; class Amphibia; order Caudata; family Salamandridae; genus Lissotriton; species Lissotriton vulgaris. Next base: position 151,681,716 of record NC_141696.1, on the reverse strand, counting down.
AGGGCTCATGCCTCTGTACCTTCACCTTAGGGCTAGTGTACCCTGCTAAAGGGATGACTAACCTAGGCCTCAGGCAGTGGATTTCAGGCATGGCACACAGGGAAATCTACTCTTTAATTTCTCTGCACCAAAACACACAGCCTGTAGTGGCAGTGTGTGTGTTAAATTGCAGGATCTCTAAGGGTGGCACTATGGGTGCTGCAGCCTTTAGAGGCCTTCCCTGGTCACAGTGCCCTTGGTACCCATGCTACCTTTTACAAGGGGCTTACCTGTGGTCAGGAATGTGCCAATTGTGGTTACCAAGGTGCAGTCTTGGGCAAGAACACAGGCCCAGGGGACCTGATTGGCAGTGACCCAGGGCACATCAAGTCGGGTTGCATCAGATGTCAGGCAACAAATTGGGGGGTAACCATGTAAAAAGGGGCACTTTCCTTCACAGCCCATTTTCCTTAAAAGAAAACTGGATGCTTTTAAAAAAAAGAAATAAAACATTTAAGCTTCATTTTTGAAGAGCAGGCAGTGGTAACTTGGACCCCTGTCTGCCCTTAATAAATATTGTTCAACATTCTCAAAATGGAAAGGGTCCCAAGGTGACCCCCTTCACACTTGCAAGCGGCTTAGCACCACTTTTAAACTGATGATAAAGTATTACTGTTTTGCAACCAAAATTCAGTCATAAAACATTAATATATACCATACCAATTCGGTATTTTGAGGGGACGCCCCTTCCAAATACTTAATCAGTATATGTTTGCAAACCCAAATTGTGACTCAGTAACAAATTAACAGCACAGTGGTTACAGGTTGGAATGGTCTAAACTACTCCCCTTAGAAGTCTTGCTTGCATATGGCTAATTTATTTCTGGAGTGGAATTGTGGTTAAAACAAACGTGATGCAACATGGGTATTTACCAGTGGCTGATATTCAAGCATGGCACCCATCACTTTATTGTTTTTCTAGCTGAGAGGCCCCCATTTGTGACAAGTATGATAATATACGTGAACAGTCTTCACTATGCAATTGGATACATGCTGAGCTTCACTGATGAGCCCCCAAAAGCTTAAACCAGTGGAGTGGTGCTGGAACAATTTTCAGAGTAGGGCTGCTGCCATCATTGTTACATCACTGAACTTATAAAGATTCAGAAAAATCCAAGCATCATACAAAGAACAAGTGTTGCAAATGAGTTATAAGGGTCCATTTTGAAGAACACTCTCACAAATATGTTGCTAAATCATGGCGTGGTAGTGCACTGCCATTTAAAGACAACACATTTTCCACTGAAATAGTCAAAAAATGTGTACAAACATACAGCTTTACTGACAAAACTTTTTAGTGCAGAAAAGATAATGTGTGGAAATCGGGTTTAACCCGTTCCATGCGTCGGATGGCCCCCGGCCGTCCGACATCACGGTGGGCGTGTGCATACGACGACCTGGGACCGTCTGATTTGCGCACACTTTGATTTCGTCTGCACAGCAGAGGAATGTGTGCCGCGGTGAAGAGTTTAATAAATAAAGTGTCTTGATTTTTTTAATCTTATTAAAATCTGTTTTTGCACTGCACTTCAGAATTACAAAAAGTGATTAATTTGTGCTTCCCTAACTGCTTATTCATTTTGAAATATTTCTGCAGTTTGTTCATCGGTATTTAAATGTTCTGGTTTGTTCGACAAACAAGTCTTTCTTGTCACACCACAAGATTTTCCCAGCTTGCTTTACAAAATCCCCTCACTTTGCAGTCAGAGAAAGAAAAGTAAACACCAAACTTCATGTTAAAAGAATAACAATCATTTTGTCAGACATTTGACCTCAGAACACACACAGCAAATCTGACAAGAGAAAAACAACATTTAAAGCTCTCTTTAATGCTTATTCTCCTTCGGAACTTCAGCATGGTTATTCTGCGGGTAGTGCAGTACACCCCCATCCCTACTTCCAGTACAAAGTTAAACCTAAGCTTTCCATTCATAGCCTTTTGGTTTCTAGAATGCTCCCCTTCATCATGGTTATGCATCACAATCCTTTAATATGCCAGAAAAACCTACTGTACTCTAAGTAAGTGAAGTGGAGGAAATATGGGCTAAGTGGAGAGATGTGTTTAAAGTGCTATGTGGAGAAGTGTGACTCACTGGTTAGAGGCGGCAGACCCTGAAGCAGAGATCAGGCCCGGGATCAGGCCCGGGACCAGGGTTCAATTCCTGACGTGGCAGGGTCTTGGATCAATGTCCGCGGACTCGATAATTCTCGCTTTGGTGCCTTTTCTAATCATGGGTCCCATGCTGCAACTCTGGGAAATAGCTTGCTTAATCTCCACAACGGCCCCACCAGTGCTGGGATGCCTGGCTCCGCCCCTCACAGGGAGAGCCAAGGAGGGTTCCACAGCCTAAGCACCGAGATACCCTCATGGGTGATTCAGCACTATATAAATCAATAACTATAACTATATGTGGAGGGCATGCCGTTTAGCAACTAAGAGGAGGTGGTGTGATTGACATGCTAAGTGGATGTGATGTGGGATGTGATGTGGTCTGGGCCGAGTAAGGGAGGTGTAATTTTGGCTTTAAGTGAAGATGATATGGACAAAGGTCTATGTGGAGGAGACATTGTTCAGGTCATAAATGAAGGAGATGGGCTTTAGGTGCTAAGTGAAGGAGATGTAGTCCTAGGGCTATGCGAAAGAGATACGGTGCAGGTGGTTATGCATCTGATGGAGAAGTTTTAGTTTAGAGCTTAAGTGGAGATGATCTGGACTATGTGCTATGTAAGAACACACTAACCTTGTATGCTGCATCCAATGGGAAGCTGCACACACCTCTGTCTCTCCCCACCTCCACCAGTGACCACATGCATAATTAATATGATGCCAATAGTAGAATCAAAGTGAGGGGACAGGATAAGAGAGAAAACAGACACATAGGACACCACCACTTTGACTTGTCACTTGAATCTATGTAGGTGGTATCTGTATAGCGTAAACTAGGACACAAAGTCAGGGGGACAGTGCAAGGTATCAAAGGCAAGCATACACTCAATGAGTGGTAGGAGACGTGGCTGGTTAGTGCGTAGAGGTGTGTCTTCAACTCATTCCTTCATTGGAGCAGTATTGGGGCAGTGCTTACGGTTATGAGGATGTTCCTGATCCTGGGTGTTTAGCTTTCCCATTTTCCAGAGAGGGCATTTCCTTCTATCTGGTGTGGATATCTACGGGATGAACTGTAATGCATAAATTAGTTGAATTATGTGTAAAGTATCCAGCACCACATAGATTATTACTTACAATGTTGACTGTTTCCCATGTGTTCCCGTAGTGCTGTCCAGTTAAGCCTGTGTGCCTGTCTTTATTTTTCTGGATGTGCATGTATGCCTGTTAAGTTGCCATCTTTTCCTGTGTGTGTGTTATGTGTGCTTGCAGTGCTTTCAGTTTTTGTCGTATAAAAGCCATACATGATGTTTCTTTCAATGCTTGTCTTTTTCATTTCTTTGTGCCGTGCCTAATAAGGTGACATGACAGTATGGCGGTATGTTTAAGTATTCCACTGATGAAGTCTACTTCTAGAGAAAAACAATCTATCTGCATTCTTTAAACCACAAAGCCGCTTTTGATAGTGAACTGCAGCAAAGACATGGTGGCAAAGTGACAGTGTATTTTTACAGTAGAAGGTCCACATCTATACCATGTCATTATCCAAAAGAGCTCTTGCATTAGAGATAGTAACAGCCCTAATATTTAATAGAGCGTTGCGATGGGATAATGGTGCAAACATTTATACAAATAGAACACTGTACCTACTACCATAGGGCAAAAGGAAATAACAAGTGACATCTGTGTTTTGTGACATATTAAATTAACTCATCCTTTCCCTGCATTCTTCTACACAGACACCAAACTCCTCCATATCATGTAATATCTAGGCAATGTAATGTAGGGGTACGTTGTCTTGTATAATGCCCTGTATATGCAATGCAATCCAATGGCGTGCCTATCTCTTTGAATATTTACATACATTTTTATTTTATAGTATTATCAATACTATGGCCAGTTTCCCCAAATTTCAAAACTGTAAATACACAGAAAAACCTTCTAGCTGCTCGATTCAGGCATACACGTTTGTAGAAATGTCACAGAAAGGGATTGCAGCCCACTTAACAAACATTTGCAATGCCATAGGTCTCGCATTACTGATAGTTTGAGGTACTGATATTGCAAATAATAATGCAACGCACATAGCTCATACTTTCAGTAATGCGAGACCTAGTGCATTACAAATTCTTGCTTAGTGAGCCAGGAAACAACATTGTATGTCTCAGTCCAGCCCTGCAAGCTGCTCCTAGAGGTCCCTAGTGAGTAAGGCACCAGCACTGCTTGTCTCGGTGCAGTATGCAAGCTTCTCCTAGAAGTTCCTAGTGAGCAAGGCACCAGCACTGCATGTCTAGGTGCAGTACTGCAAGCTGCTCCTATAGGTCCCTAGTGAGCAAGGCACCAGCCTTGCATGTCTATGTGCAGTACCGCAAGCTGCTCCTAGAGGTTCCTAGTGAGCAAGGCAACAGAACTGCTTGTCTCAGTGCAGTACCACAAGCTGCTCCTAGAGGTCCCTAGTGAGCAAGGCACCAGCACTGCACGTCTATGTGTAGTACTGCAAGCTGCTCCTAGAGGTTCCTAGTGAGCAAGGCACCAGCACTGCATGTCTCGGTGCAGTTTGCAAGCTGCGCCTAGAGGTCCCTAGTGAGCAAGGCACCCGCACAGCAAACCTCTTTTGGTCACATATGGTATTGCACCCTGCAAAAGATATGGTAAGCCCACCCTACCCATAATGTATGGCAGTCAAGAGTACTACGAATACCTTCAAATAGCAAGGTCCATATATACAATTAGTAGCTTTGAAATGTGGCAACAGAATTATTACATTAATTTCGGATTAGGTTGTACTCTGTGTGGAGCTAATGAAGGGAAATCTATAGACGGTCTGAATATAAATGTGAGATGTTCTAGTGAGTGAAGTAACCACTGCCAGCCTAGCTTAGGACCAAGTGTGTGTCTTGTCTGAAGCCTTTGAAGAAAATATTGCCTTGAGGCTGTAATCAAAACTTAGGAAGTAATAACACATGTAACAGGGGGTGTCCTCAAGGGAGTTTACAAGAAGAGACAAGGTGGTACTAAGGAGGGACTACTAAGCCTATTGACCAATGAGAAGTAACCATTTACAAAGGACAGGGACAGGAGCCAATTATAAAGTTGGGCAGAAAGTGAGTGGAGCTTTATGCCCATATCCTGACTACAACATGTCTCGAAGAGACAGTGCAAGAGCTGCCTAGGCAAGACCCAAAAATATGGCACATTGAAAGAGTGACATCTGCCGAAGCTTGCCTCAATGCAGGGGACTGCTGCCTGCTCCCACTGATGCCAGCAGCTGTTATTCACTCAGCTTCCATTCTGGGAATGAGTACCGGCCATCAATGGGAGACGTAATTTTGACAATTTACTTGCTAATGGTAAGAAAGAAGGAATACACTTTGCCGTTCCCATATCTATGAGATTCACAAGGGCTCACAACATGCATACTGAAATGACAATTGCAACTTGCAATGTACTTGGATGCAATGCATGGTTGGATTTTACCTCACAAAGGCTGCCATGTTTTCTCTGCATAGATTTTGCTAAGGAGAAAAATCTTTGAGACAACAGTATTCGCATGTGGTATGTAAACCAAGAAGAACATCTCTGCTTGTAATGCAGTCATTTATTTGATATTAGTGTTTCCTGCCTCTTTTCCCCTCCTTGTGAATCATCTTTCCCACCTCTGTATTCAAAGGATATGACGAAGGTAGATGTCTCCAAAAGCCATGTGTGTTTTCTTAATAGCTCTTTGCTTAGGATTGTAGTGCTTTCTCATGGTGTGCACTAATATTTACCTCCTGCCATGGCGTAGTCCCTGAAGAAAGGAACTCTGAACCAAAGAGGCAGCATCAGCATGTAGGGGGTGAGTCCTGGGTAGAGCTCCGGGAAGCCGGTGGCCTCTGTACAGAAGTTGACGAAAGCACCAGCCACCAGTACCCCATGGGGATGGAAACCAAGTATATAATTCTGGCTGGGGTTCAAGTCTGCTGTCTTGATCAACTGTGAAGAGACAACATTAAGGATATCAGTAAGGAAACATTATTCATTGTATTTATTGACATCCTATTCCCATTGTTTTACAAAAAGTGTTTTCTCATTTTTAGATGATATTTCCTTTAACCCCTTGGCTGCGGCGGTAATTCAGCTGCGGCGCTGAGGGGGGGAGGTGTCGCGCGGTGCCGCCATGCTTGTGACGGAACCACGCCGTCATGAACCACGGGCGGTCTGTGCTTATGACGGCGTGGTTCCGTCACGACTCCGCCCACTCACTAATTCGCCCGCACAGTCGGGGAATCAGTGCTGCGTGGGCGGAGCGGCCGCGGCATGACGGAACCACGCCGGCATGAGCACACGCCACCCGTGGCTCATGATGGCGTGGTTCCGTCACAAGCATGATAGGGGTTAATATACTTTAGTCCACTACATTCAATCTTTGTTTTTTGCCACCTTCTTTCAGCCATTAGTTTAAGTCTATTTTTTATTACCTCTTAAGACAGATGAGAGGAGCATCTCTCTCTCTTCTAATGATATTGACTGTCAGGGTGTGTCTTTCTGCCACCTATAGAGTGCAATGAACTCCAGGAGGGATTCTTTTTCAACTATAGACCTATCTACCAGCTTCATGTTTCTTATTCCCACGTCCACTTCCCCTTTTATGTCTCCGCCTGTGGGTCTTCTACCTTTCTCTTTCCTTTGAGTCTCACTCTTACATTTCTCCCACCTGGAACTCCCTTGTTCCACCCTCCCAACCTTCCGTCTGTATGCTGTGTTTCCTCTTTGTTTGAAACCACCACCCCATCTTGTTCATCCCACATTCCACTTCTTCATTAACCTCTGTCCTGTTTCTCACTCCCAGCCTTTTCTCAATGGTGTCACTGGTGTTTACCCACAATGCAAGGTTGACTCATGGACATGTTTTTTCCTTCAATACGGCCCTCTTTTTGCTTGCATGGTAAATAAAGGTTTGATGATAATGGTTTGATGATTATAGTGTTCTCTTGCTTGCATAGATACTAAATAAGGTTTCCTTGCCTCCACTCTTTATGTGCCATGGGCACAGAATAGGACGTCAAGGGAGACTTCAATATTTAATGCTTTTCATTTCTTACATTTTTCTGTGCCAGAACATTAAACCGAGCCCTATTGGCTTTACAAGTGCTTGTTCTTACTGTTACCACCATTGAGAACATAAATCTTTGCCAATGTGTGTTCTATGCTTACAGATGTAAACACAGACATTTGTCCTTCATTTCACAGTATATTGCCTGTGGTGCTACAGTTGTACAGTTCAGTAGCACTTATTTATTAGGCAATATTTACCCAATCTAAGTTTTACTGCGTGTGTTGGCATTAGAAGCATGAAAGGCACACTTAGCGACAATTAAATCTGAATTTTAGATTGCCTATAAAGTGCTTCATCAGACACAATAAGGTACTTAGCAATCCTATCAATTATTTCTGCCACCCAGAAGGATCCACTGGCACCATAGTTCTGAGATCTGAATGTATCAGATAGGTTCAATAATGGTAAGCAATGTACCAACACAGAGTACCTCTGCAAGCTACAGGAGGTAGTTGGAATCCTGTTAAGATAACTGAAGTGGTTAAAACGTTTGTTAGAGATATATCTGCATAAAATACAGGTCAAATGTTTTGATCCAAAATAGCTTTGAGCGTTAATGCACCGTTTGCAGAGCTTTGTAAGTAACTTACAGATCACATTTTTAAACCCCAGTAAATCAGCTCACTTTTTTTGCTGAATAGATCCATGTGCAATATGCAGATGGTTATGCGGTAAACCACAGAATTTCTTGAATCTACTGCCACTCACCATTGCCTGTTGATTGATCAACAATGTATTCAAGAAAGATAAACAAAGCCTAAACATACTAATTTAAGTCAGTGCCCACTGTTAGCTGCTCTTGGAAGATAACAGCTTTTTCAAGCTAACTACCCCAAAATATATATGTACCATAAAAAATACATAGTGAGTAACGTGTAATATGACCCTATATCTGATGACATTTAAGCACTCAACATCCATCTGGCAGAATTATGGTGAGGCCCGTCTGTGTAACCCATATTAAATGCCAGCAAATCTCCCGCATAAGGGTTCCACAACAAACAGGCACCAGCACTCCAGGAGTTGTTGCAATAAAAAATTATCTTTTTTCACCAACATGGATGTGTCAGAGACTATGGGGCATATTCACAAGCCCCTATGACCACCACAACGCCACTTTCAGTGACGTTGTGAAGGCGATAGGGGCCTCGCCTTATTCACAAGGCAGCGTTAAGCCACTTAACGTGGCTTAACACTGCCTTGTGAATAAGGCACCCGTTCACGCAGTATTTAGCATTAAAGGGGAGGGTAATGGGTGTTGCGTTGGGCGTTCCACCACAACATCCATTGATTTTGATGCTGCCCCCAAGGGCATCGTAAATAGGAGGCAGCGCCAAAATTATCAAGAGTAAAATCCTAGTCTTAAAGAGGCGAAACGAGGAGAAATGCTTTATTTTTCCTCGTTTTTGATTTTTTCCAGGTGTGCTTCCTGGTGCAGAACACGTCGAAAAAGCAAAATGCTGTGGTTTGTGTATGTACAGGAAGGTGTCTCTTCCTGTACATGAACAAACCTTTTTTTTTAAATGCCATTCTGTCACTTTCTTTTTTTTGTAAATTATTATTTTTTATTGTGGTGCGTACCGAATAAAAAAAAACAATAATGATTACATCTGTATGTGCATAGCAGTGGGCAACGACAGATGGAGGTCATGCATAGCAGAAATCTCACACAGCCGTTCAGCCCACATCCCGGAGGTCGGGCGGCGTGCGCATGGAATATCTCAACCCGCAAAACAGATCAAATCCCACTTCCTGCACATAAAGCTTACAATCACCACTTTTACCCCTGAAGGAAACAAAAGAAAAAGGAAGAAAGAAAAGTAAAAACAAAACCCCCATGAACCGACCGTAGGTGTCATCTTGCCCCGCCAATAGTGTTCCTGTGCTTCATCTCTCCGAATGGGCCCAGCTGTACGAGGCAAGCTAGGGGGGCCGAGTACCCCAATGCCTATCCCATGTATGTGCTCTGCGGCCAAAGGCCGGAAACCTGCTTATCCCGCAGACGTGTCCCCTTCCGTCTCCCCCAGGTCCCTCCCCTCTGCACCCTCCATTGACTCTGCCGCCCTTCTGGCTGTGTATTCATAGAATAATCCCCAGAAGTTATTGGGCCGACTCCGTGGGGGTAAGAGTTCGCTGTAATTCTCTGACTGTGTGCAACAAAACGTTAAATCCCCAAGCCACTGCTCCATCTTCGGGAGGGGCCCCCTCATCCAGCACATCACCACTCGCCTCTTCGCTAAATCCACAAGCCTGCGCTGCGCCTTAGGTAACGGCTTTGAATAGCCCAATAGCGCCAGAAGCGGGGCTGGGGAATGGTCATCCTGTAGGACTCTACTCATCTCCTGGAACACTGCCCCCCAATAGTGCTGTATGCCCGGACACTCCCATGCCAAATGTTTAAAACCTTGAAAGTGGCCCAGCCCCAGGTGGCTGCTGGGACTCTAACATGCAACTGTAGTTGCATGTTAGAGTCCCAGCAGCCACCTGGGGCTGGGCCACTTTCAATGTTTTCATATCAATGCTAGCAGGCATTAATCTAACATAGCACACATATCAAACTAGTTTGAGACAACATCCACTAAAAGAGAGTGCGATCTCCACACACATTCATTAAATGTATAAAACCCGCATCAGGTGTTTTGCATCTCTGACAAGCCGCACTGTCACGAAGCCCAAACCGGTGTAACCTGTCAGGAGTATGATAAACTCTGTTTAAATACTTGAAGTGCACAAGCCGATGCCTGCCGTTCAAGGAAACTGATCTCGTGGTGGAGCAACAGTAACACCACATATCGTCTGATAATTGCATGTCTAAGTAGTGCTGCCAATATATACGTGCTTTATTATATCCAGCAGCCCATTCCGACATAGTTATCTTATACAGAGTGGATACCATTTTTCTAGGTTCCTCCGTTTTAATGATGTGAGTGAGCTCCATCAACTCTGGGGGTTCCTGTAGTTCCTCCCCGATTTGCTCGTGCCAGCCCTCCCTGAGTCTATAAAATTGGACACGCTGCAACACCGTAGGGCTCGGCTCCTGTGCAGCAAAATCACCCATTGTTTTCAAGGTGCCGTCTGCAAACATATCCCCCGCCGTAGCTATACCTAGAGCCTTCATCGCCTCTATCACACCCTTGTCCTTACATGGGGCTAGCCACACCATCCATTCCATGGGCATCCAAGGTGCATATAACAGCACTCCAGCGTGGTACTGCAAGAGCGCCTGCCAAGCGTGTCTAGGTGAATTTAAAGAATCAAGAAGCCCTGTGCGTCTGTCTACGTGTCAAAGGCTACCACTGGTAGCGGTAAAGGGGCTGCGAAGAGCTTCGCCAGCGTAATATACGGCGCATGTTCCCTATCGTGCACCCATTGATGCAAGTGCGCCCCCTGTGCGACCCGGTAGTATAATTCAAAGTCCGGGGCACCAAGGCCGCCTAACTGGTTCTATTAAACCTCGTTAATGTATTGTTGCGTGTCCACAGGGGATTAGGACATCTGAGTCCCAGGCCGCATTCAATTCAGGTCCGGGGGCAGCGCCAGCACCAGACGCGGATTTCGCCATTGAATGCGGCCTGAACCTCAAGTACCATACAACAGTGAGAGCAATTGATCCACTAACATACCACACAAAAAGGGTGTGAGTATAATTTTAATTATATGTTTGTCCTGACGAATGCTCCACAGACCCGGCTGGGCCAAAAGTAGCAGAAACATGTTGGCAGTTTGTTTTTCGAAGTGATATACTAGGACCCAGTAACTTGGTCCAAACGTATACCCATATGATTTTTAATAACATACCACATCCGCTTTATAATAAATTGATCTTTTGATGTAGGTGTGTCTCTTAATTGTAATCCTCATTTGTGGCTTTACCTATTTCTCTGGACACTGCTGCGCTACTCCAGAGTTGACCTCAGGCTTGAGGCAGGCATACAGCACAAGAGATGACCCAATGATATATGCCATAACGTCTATGTGGGGCAGAGAATCAAAATAAACTGCGTCACCTCAATACATAGCGTTTATGAGGGTTATCTACATTACTGTGCATAACGCAGTTACAAGTGTCTATGTCCACTTTTGATAAATAAGATTACCCGGGGAACAGACTAGACACATATTCCTCCTCCCTACCCTTTGATTTGGACAATAACTTCTGCATTAGCCTCCTCTTGATATTCTGCCAGCAGTTTCTTCATTTCCTCTTGCGTATTAGCGGCGTCCCTTGCTTGCAGCCGTACCTCACACTCCGCTAGCTGCCGCTCTAGAGTAGCAAGCCGACCACGTATAGAGCGTAGTATTCCAGAATGTTTACTCATGGCCACCCCCCTAATATACACTTTAAAGGCCTCCCAGACCGACAGGAAGCTATCCACCGAACCTACATTGATGTAAAAAAAATTCTAAATGACCACACTCAACTCTTCCTGGAATACCGGGTCAAGGAGAGAGTACCGTGCAAATCTCCATGTAAAGGGAGGGGGGTTCCGCCGCGGTTATGATAAGCATAGGAGAATAGGGGAGTGATCGGAGAGGGTGCGAGGTAGTTCTTGGCACTTGCCAACCCGCGACAACATCCCTGTAGATGCGAGCCAGTAAGCAATGCGCGTGTGTATGTTGTGAAAGGCGGAGAAATGGGTATACCCTCCCTGCTGTGGGTGCAGACTACGCCAAACATCCGCCAAGTCCTCGCAGATGAGTATCCTATCTATTTCCCTTGCAGCTTTCGCAGGGCATCTATCTGGGCCACGAGAGCGGTCCAGTTCAGGGCATCTGATCACATGAAAATCCCCGCCTCAAAGCACAGCACCACAAGGAGTCTCCCGTACAGTCCCAGCCAGACGGACATAGAACTTAGGGCAGTCATAGTTAGGCCCATAAACATTGACTACCAGCAACTCCAGTCCCTTCCCCCTCAGCACAGATACAACAAACCTTCCATCCAGATCTTTTGCCACTGTGGTGAGTGTGTAGTCCGACTTAGGGTTGACCCATGTCAGAACGCCGCGAGCGTGAGACGTAAAGCCGGCTGCGCTAACCTGCTCTCTCAGCCCCCGTGCCTGCAACCTAGCGCTGTTCTCAGAAAGGTGCGTCTCCTGCAATAAAGCTAAGTCAACATGGTGTCTGGATAAAAATTTCAGTACCTTACGGAGCTTTCTATGATCATTCAGTACCCTTACGTTCCACGTCAAAGCACTAAGGTTGCCCACACCAGCATTTCCAGAGTCCACATCAGGCGTATCACTCATAGCCAGCTAAATCTGAAATCGTCACATTCGCACATCGTTCCAAAACAGTGTACAGTGCGCAGAAAAATCTTGACACCCACCCCACGGTCATGACCCTTAATCTACCCCCCTCAATCCCCAACATGCCCACCCACAGCGGACCTCCCCCAACTAGGTCGCGAATCAATCTGCCAAAAAGCCCCCCCGCTCTCCCCCCCCCCCCCCGAAAACACAAATAAAAACACAACCAACTATGTGTTACCACGTGTGGGCGGAAGTAGCCTCAAGCCAATCAGAAATAGTAAAATTTTAACACCACTTTCACCGCCCTACCCAACCCGCCCGCCGGCATGCATTTGTCCCCCAAACCTTGCAGCCATTTTGGAAAAGTTCAGCAGGCATTGACACTCAGTCCTGCTCTTCCAGACTGCCACCCACTGCTTCATCAAGGAGATCTTGTTCCGGCGTCATCTTCCGCTCCCTCGCCCAATCTTTGATCGCCTTTTGCAGTGTCTTAGGTTCCGTAAAGAAGTGTGTCTGCCCATTCCTGGTCACTTTCAATTTAGCCGGGTACAGCATGGCATAGTCCAGCCCCTGCTCACGGAGCTGGCGCTTCATCGGTACAAAGTGCTTCCTCGTCTCCTGAACTCTCGCGGTGAAGTCAGGATATAGTGCGATGTCCGACCCATCGTAGGACAGTGACTGTTTTTCCCTGGCTGCCTTCAGGGCCACATCTCGGTCCCTGTAGTTAAGGAACTTAGTAATGATCGGCCGTGGTGGCGCACCAGGTTTCGGGCGGGGCGGCAGTGCCCGATGTGCCCTTTCAATGACAAACATATTGCAGAAGACTTCCGCGCCAAGTAGGGAAACCAGCATCCGTTGGATAAATGACTCCATCCTTCCCGTCGGTGCAGTCTCCGGTAGACCCAGGATCCGTATGTTGCAGCGGCGTGAGCGGGCCTCCAAATCCTCTGTCTTGTCCTGTAGTATCTGTAGAACCTTTCCAAGTTGTTTATGGTCTTTATCTATGGTCATCTGTGCTTCCTCCACTTCCGTTATCCTCATCTTCAACATATCGAGACGCTCAGCATGCTTGTCCAGCCGTTCAGCCATTCTGTCCATTCTATACGTCAGAGCGTCGATTTTCACTCCCAGTGCAGGAATCCCGTCTTGAAGCCCTTTAGCCATAGATTTAAGCATGCTCTTGAGATCTTGCTCCACCTCCGGCGTTGCAGCCCGACCACTCTCCTGTCCCGCACCATCATCTAGCTATTTAGATCTCGTTTGCGCAACGGGGAGTTTAGACTGCCCCCAGTCCGTCTTCCCCATGGCGTTGGGCATCAGTGTTCGGTAGCGTCACAGCTGATGCAGTGCGAACCTTGCGCCCCAAAGCTGGCCAAAACCTTAGGCACTTCAAGCTCCACGTGGGTGGGGAATCCAGCACCACCACCGACCGCCCCTGCCGTGCCCCGCACCATCATCTAGCTATTTAGATCTCGTTTGCGCAATGGGGAGTTTAGACTGCCCCCAATCCGTCTTCCCCATGGCGTTGGGCATCAGTGTTCGGTAGCGTCACAGCTGATGCAGTGCGAACCTTGCGCCCCAAAGCTGGCCAAAACCTTAGGCACTTCAAGCTCCACGTGAGTGGGGAATCCAGCACCACCACCGACCGCCCCTGCCGATGGCACGGCAGCCGAAAAGTCCAACACAGGGCAGGTGGATGTAGGAAGCCCCCCAAAGCGTACTTGCTGGGCACGGCAGTCTGAGCTCAGCTCTCAAGGAGGGAAAGGATCGTCCCCACCAACCACCAGCAACACTGTCCCTACAGTCCAGCCTCAGGGCACAACACCTCCTGCTGCGTCGCTGGACCGCGATTCATGGTTCATTCGCCCTCCTCAGGGCTGTTATTCCTCACAGCGGATGGGGGGAGGGCGGGTGAGCGCAGCAAACATCACGCCGCCGACCGATGCCGACCCGCCCTGCCCACCTCAGTCCGCCCCGCTATGCAGGCGGTCCCGCACTCATGAGGCTGTACAAGAACTCACTCAGGCAGTCGCCGTCTGTGTGGCGTCCGCCATCTTGCACTGCAGTCCCTTTGTTCCGGTCCGCTCCACCGGAGACCCGCTCCCTCACCGCGACTGTTCCGGGCCCGCGGGTGACTGGGCAGCTAAAGAGGCACCCCCGCCAGCTCCAATCTTCAAGGCCAGATTTGGGGCCGCGACCGTCCCGGAGGTTCCTTCCAGCCCACGCCGCACGTACAATCACGTTGGTGGGGCACACTCTTACGTGAGGCCGGTGCTTCTTGGCCTATGGCAGCGCCGGCACTCCAGTGTCAATGTTGGGTCTAGAGAGCAACCCGCGCCCGTGTCAAGCAGGAGCAGCCGGGGGATAACAGGATATTAGCAGGATAAAGTGCCGGCACTGCGGAGCCCCGGGATCAGGCGTCCATCGTCGATCCGAGCAAGCTCCGCCCCCCATTCTGTCACTTTCATGTGTGTTGCATAAAGCAGCACACATGAAAATGTGACAATTGCATTTAGGATTGTTTATGTGCAGGAGGGGACACCTTCCTACACATAAACAATCCTCCCCTGCACACAGACACCCTTGCACTCTGGTACAAGGGTGCCTGCGTTGGTGCTAAGTTGTTAAACTTAGCGCCATTGCAGGGGGAAACGCAAGACTGCTCCTTGTGAATATGGTGCAGCCTTGTGTTTCTGAAGTGGCGGAGAGAGGCGTTAAGCCAAGAAGGCTAAGGAAACGCTCCGCCACTTCCTTGTGATTATCTCCCTATAATAGTAATAATAGGGTGCCATATAAATGTAGTATAATGAGGGACGCTCCAAGCCAGGTAGATTTTCCATGTAGGTTTATTGATTAACAGGATACGTAGTAGAAAGAGTAATCCTTAAGTCAGAGAGTAGTCAAGTAGGTAAGTAAGATCCCAAGTAAGAGGGAAAGAACGAGCCCCACCAGGAGCAGCCTCCCTGCTGCTCAGCCCATCCACCAATGGATTCACACACGCAAACATTCCAAACACCAACATTCTATCAAGCAGTCATTCTGGTTGAGCAGCAGGATACCACACGTACATTATATCCCAATATCTCCTCTTCATCCCAAACACAGATGTGGACTTCCTATAGCCCAAAGCCTGGGACACATTGTTTGGGGTCAAGGGCAACACGTTTTCATGTGTAATTTGTCCATGGGACAAGTAGGCCCAACTCCCTGCAGCACAAACCCTTTTGGCTGCCAGTTTACAGTACCACATTCTGGATCAGGGAAAGGCATTGCCTCCAGTTAAGGTAATATTTGTGTCCATGTGTTAATGCTGTTCAAACTTGTATTTATGGTTCATTAATGCAAAGCCTTTAGTACTGCCTGGTCCTCCTTTGGCTAGGAAAGTCTTCTGACAGGCGAATGCTGATGAACCAAGTTCAAGGTAGAGGTGGGAGGAGAAGCGCTGGCCTGCCAGCACCGCCATGTGAATGCCGCTGCTCGTGCCACAAGAAGGAAGCACGTCTCGCTCACCTGCTTCGATCAAGTGGAGTGTGCGAGACTGGGGTGTTGCGACTCTCCCATCCCAAAGCTGTGCCCTCTAACAAAGCAGAAAGCCAGTGCTGCACTGACAGGCTCTCAACAAGGCCTGTCAGAGCAGCCTAGCCTTCAGGTAAGATGCAGCAACAGCAAGTAACAGCTTTTGTTACCCACTGATGCTATGTCATAGCAGTGAATAACCAGCTTTAGAATCTCAGTGACAGCCATTGTTGGTTTTCATGTATGCCAAAAGAGTGAGCATTTAAAAATGAAGAGAACAAAACCAAAACATACATTTTAGGTTAGATTTAAGATCAGAGGTTTATTGCACAAAGGCATTTATGGGTACGTGAAGTAGTAATCTTGACATACTACTGCTCTCACTCATTAATGCCTTTGCGAATTGACCCTGTTGAGTCTAACTCAAAAACCGGTTTCTGTGCCTAACAGCCTGATTCATCATACTCCCGTTTTGCGAGCCCCTAATAGCGATTCATAGCGAATCGCTATTAAGGACTCGCAAAACGGGATTCATGTAGGAATATGCAAAAATAATGCGATTCCTACTAATTCCTTATTTGCGATTAGCAAATTGCTAATCGCAAATAAGGAATAACTCCCCATTCATTCCTATGGGCCAAAAGGCCCATAGGAATGAATGGGAAGTATTCCTTATTTGCGATTAGCAATTAGCTAATCGCAAATAAGATAGCGATTGAAAGGGTGCCAGGGGTGTCCAAAGGACACCCTGTAGCACCCCTTAAATGCTAATATGAACAGGGGTTGCGCACACACATGTCCAAATGACATGTGTGTGTGCAACATGCAACTCAGAAAAATGCTTTTAAAAGCATTTTTCTGAGTTATCGCTATTTACCACGAGGTTTGACCTCGCGGTAAATAGCGGCCCGAAATTGCGATTTCGCAATTTTTAAATGGATGATGAATTGCATTTAAGGAATCTCAAATAGAGATTCCTTAAATGTAATCCATCGCAAATTTGCGAAAACGCAATTACCGATTTTTGCATTTGGGATGATTTTTGCATTTGGGATGATGAATCCCAAATGCAAAAATCTCTCTCGCAAAGGGCCAGATTCTCAGAATCTGGCCCTTTGCGAGCCGAATTCAGCTTCATGAATTAGGCTGTAAGTGTATCTTACATGCAGAGAAAGTGACAACTGCACATGTAAACTCCAGGTTCGATTTGCACGTGGACAATTGTTATTTAAGACTGTAAAAAAAAACTAAATTCCGCAAAAACACACCCACCCGCGCGCGCACACACACACACACTCACACACAGTTCTAACTGTGAGAGTGTGCACAAATATTTGCAGTGCTTCTACCCCATTTATCAGCACTTGGATTAACCAGGTATCAGTGCTACAAGGAGTATAAAAAGTGCAGAAATTGCCCATATATTTTTTCTATGAAATGTATCTTCCATGTGAAAAAAAGCAACTCTGATTATGCAGTGTAGACCTAGCACCACTCTTTGCAGATTTACGGCAGCATGTTTCAATCTGCTCACCTCGGGTCAGGTAAACTGGCAAACGCCGGCAAAAATTAATCTGGCACGGTGGTGCAGGAAATTACCACTTTCTGCTGAAACCTGCAGTGATCTCATGTTCTTGAGGTTTAATCTTGCTACTGTAGACAGCATTCGGTGCTTCCATGGCCAGTAGGTTGCGTGGCATAACATTGGGAAGTAGTAACAGCAGTTCTTTATATACCACTTTAAATGGTCAAAGTGCGGTAAAAAGAGCTATAAAAAAAGTTATTATCATTATTGAAACTGTCGTTTTCCTTTACTCCATGTTAAATTGTTGGGTTGTGAATTGTCAATTTTCTACCCAAATAACAACATACGCATTCAGGGATTTATAACTTTTTTGTGAATCAAAATGCTAGCCTCTGAGATGGACTGAAAGAAAATGATATTGGACAGTGGCTTCTAGGAGAATAACTTTGTTTTGCTTAACATAGCAGATGAATCTGTAAATTACAGCCCCATAACCCTAATCAAACAGTGAATTTTCACTTCACCTAAGAAACCCGATAAAAAAGATTTTACAGCCAATTATACAGAGACAATGGCAGGCTGTTGCTATTGGGCACCACAGGCTCACAGGGAAATTCCAAATCTCCAACCTGGAGAGTCTGGTAAGATGCAGTGATCAACCTGACACTTCCCAGATACTACAACTGAAGCCTCCACCAGCAGAGGTATATAATGGGGAAGCCAAAGCCAGTAGCACTGATTTTATACAGAAAAGGCAAATGTGTTTATGAGCACCGAATTTTGTAGCTGCAAAAAGATTTTACAAAGTAGTCACAAGTTTGGAAATTCTCTATAGATTTAATTTTCTCTTTAGTACCTTAGCTCTCACTTGGGGTCTCCGTTGGTAGAGGCTAATACCGCTAGCTTACCTTTTGGAGCACCTATTACTGTCTTTACTTAAACTGATCTCAAGGGTCCTGATGCAGTGGTAGGAACAGAAGGCAAACATGTTCCTGCTGATGATTCTCACATAATTGTCTGGCATCAGCTGCGCTGTCAAGCCAGTCCATAAAAAGGAAACAGGAAGGCCTGGGACCAAAAAGGTAGATACAGCAGTACCAGCATCTATCAACACAGGCTAGCAGCAAGCTAGCAGCACCGCCTGCATAGAATCAAGCCCTAACATTCTATTGGTTAAGCTGAGCTTAGCAGGGGTGAACAATGGCTACCACAAAATGAGTATTTGCATTTAAGCCTCTCAAGTGGAGCCTGTGATGCTGTTAGGAGGGATGTCTTCCCCCCTCCTCTCGCTCCTACACACTGCGACAAATGTTTGGGGGTACGCACCCCTATTCTCATACCTGCATATTGTTTCAGAGGTTTGGGGCTGCAGAGAAAATTCCCCACGACTCACCTCACCCTCTGCTCCCACTTGTGCCTACTATGTCAAGAGCGTGGTGGTGCAGAAGAAAGACTGGCAAGCTGTGGCACTCATTACACCATGGTGAATGGAGTTAAGTCACACACTTGAAGCCTTCTGAATCTCTTTAATTCAGCCCATCAAAGTGTGACTTTCCCCTCACCAGCTTCAGCATAAACTGCTCATCGCTCAAATTACAAAATTCTAACATCCATCCTCGTTGCCAAAAAACTGTGGTACATGAAGTTAAGCCACACACTTGAAGCCTTTTTAAGCTCTCTAATTCAGTCCACCCGAGCAGGACTTTCACATCACCAGCCTCAGCATAAACTATCCATCCATTGGTCAAATTACAACATTCTAACAGAACCTTGGATCTAAGGGTCTGTGTTGACAATGCAAATATGATATACATCTTTAAGGACCCAGGTGCAGGTGCAGGTACTGCTGCTGGCCATCATTAATATTGCCGGAGAAGCTGTCGAGATCTTGCAAAGCCCCACGACGGTTGGAGCTTTCTCGTGTCCATATTGGAGATAAATAGGACCATACTCCTCTCTGTTTCAGTTATTTCCTGGATGCAGAGAGAAGTGGTCACAGTTCTGTAGACCATCTTATGTGGAGGAAAAGCTGTTGATCTGGACATAGGGCAATCAACAGGGATTGGATGGTGGGAAAACATTTCTCTTCAGGATCTGGTAGGGCCTTTGCATATTTTATGGATCGGGAGGTTTAGAAAATTTGGTTAGTGAGCAAAAATTGATAGGAATCAGATAATTCTCTAGGACTAAAAAGCGCAGTTTAGAAACAATGCAGAATTCAGATATACTTTTAATTGATATAGCTTCTTGGTGTGCAAAGTTATTGATAAAACGATTAGATATTTGCATAACTGTGAAGTGAGCACCTTAACCCCTTCACGGCGGGGTGTTTTTCCCCCGCTGTGCGGGGGGAAGGAGGGAGAGGGACCGCGCGCGGCACCTCTGTGCTTGTGACGAGGGCACAGTGGAGCTGCACTCATGACGAGCTGAGCTCATCACAGCCACACTCGTTTTGGAACGTTCAGCTCAGCGAGGTAATTATCCCCGCATGCGAACGTTCCAACGGCCGTGACATGCTCAGCTCGTCATGAGCGCAGCTCAACCGTGCCTCATGACGAGCTGAGCTCATCACAAGCACTCAACGGGTTAATGATTGTGACTTATGGATTTAGAAAATAAGTGGTGTTTTGATAAGAACAACATTTTTTGCTATCCTGCGAAAAAGGCTTACAGCGAATAGAGGAGCAACCAGCATTGATGTTGTAACACAAGGATCAATCCCAAGTTTAAATACATTTTCAATAGTTAGGGCTGTATGCTGTAAATGCTGAGTGGAGTTCCCTTCTAAGTAAAGCAGACTTAGACAAATATCAAGAACTAACACAAACTAAAATTTGTGCCTTTAAATGCGCTACAGCAATGGTTCTTAACCTGTGGTCCGGGGACCCCGGCCGTCCACGAAGTATACTCAGGGAGTCTGCGACTGCTTGGGAAATTGAATAATAATAACATAATAATAAAGTGCATATAAATAAAGAAGCAAAGTGTATAACCGAGAATTTTAAAACGTTCTGTAAATGCGAAGAACTTTTAAATTGGAGGCTAAAAATTAGATTGATTCATGGAAGGAGTGCAAATGCATAAAACATAATATTGTATGCACAATAAGTGACCTTAATTTGAATTTAGAAACATTCTAATCTTCTTATTAAAATTATATATATATATATATATTCACTGAAAAAACCATTGGTTATAGACCATATATAGTTAGGGATTAGCATTTTCAAAACCCTAATTTACTCGCACAAAACCATAGAAATTCGCATATATAGTTAGTTGCAATAACTATATATCGCGCACCCACAATCCACTGCTGATGATGTCACATATTACATCATTCATGACATGGTCAGTGACATCACTGATGACATCACTGATGACAACATCCAGTGACTGTATGTTTCTGTAAAGTTAAAATATGTCTTACATATTGAAGAATGAGTGGATGTATAAGTGTCTGGATGAAGGATTTAGTAGGTGCATGACTGACTGTATGAGAGAATGATTAAATGTGTCTCACTGAGTACATGGGTTAGTGACTAAACTGTCTTAATTTGTGCATCATTATATCTGTTGTTCTGTAAACTGCTGCATGTGTTGATCAGTAGCTATATGAGTAACTATATGGGTTATTGATTGGTTGCCCAAGTATTTGTATGGGAGAGTGAGTGTGTGTGTGGGGGTGGCTGGGAAGTGTGTGACTCTGTGCATAGATGTGTGAGCAGTTGATTCACTAGATCTATGGGTTCAAAAGTGCATGTGGAAACAGCTGTATGGGCGGTTGACTGTCTGCATGAGTGTATTGGTGAGTGATTGGATTTCTCAGTGCTACATGTCAAAGTAAATACATATGTAAAACACAGTACATATAAGAGTTGACATATATAAATAACTGTGCATAAGAGCCAATGAATGTGTGAGTGGCTGTATGGATCATTGTGAACTTGTATCAGTGATTGTATAAGAGAGTAAATATGTGTTAGTATATGTTTGATTAAGTAAAGTGTGTATAACTGTATAGTTGAGGAAATGGAGGTGTGATTGATTCTTTGCATGACTGACTAGGTGTGTGAGTAACTCCATGGATGAGTGACAGTCTGTGAGTGTCTGTTTACACTGATTGTATCTAAGGTTATATTAGAGTCTGAAGAGGTTCATTGTATTATCACATGAATGATATCATCAGTGATGTGATCAGTAATGTCAAATGAGATGTTATCATGATTTCATCAGTGATGTAATTTGAGATGTCATCAGTGATGTCATCAGTGATGTCATTTGAGATGTCATCAGTGATGTCATTTGAGATGTCATCAGTGATGTCATCAGTGATGTCACTGACCATGTCATGAATGATGTAATATGTGACATCATCAGCAGTGGATTGCGGGTGCGCGATATATAGTTATTGCAACTAACTATATATGCGAATTTCTATGGAGTAAATTAAGGTTTTGAAAATGCTAATCCCTAACTATATATGGTCTATAACCAATGGTTTTTTCAGTGAATTTTTAAGGTTTTGTAAATGCAAATTCCTAACTATATATGCTCTATAACCTATGGTTTTTTCAGTGAATTTCATTGGTTTTTTAAAAGCTAATATCTATAGCTGTAAAATATATTCTTTATTACGTGACGTATCACGTAGCCACGTGAGACGCCTCATGACGCGTCACATAAACGTGACGTATCGTCTCTGCAGCGCAAACAAAACCCGTAACGTAAGCGCGCCAGAGCACGCTTACAGATATATATTTTTTTAACCTTAATTAGACAAAATCCACTCGTGCACATATCTTAAGGCCTTGCAAAGACACATCAAACAAACAGGTCCTACAATTTTGCCAAGTTTGGTGGAAATCTATTCCTTTAAATTTTATTTTACTGTTTCTCTTGCTTTTCCCCTTGTTATGCTTACAGGAACGCTACCCGGTACGCAAACCGGACGCTCCAAAAACACAAGATGTCGGACTCCCGTTACGCTACCGTTTAGCTGCCCGGTTGGCGTACCGGGAAGCGCCTCTACCGCGAAAAATCGCAATTTTTTTTTCTTTTTTCCTTTTCCCCTGCGGGGCACTTTAATATCCCCCTCATCAATCCTAGGGGGTCAGGAGGGATCTACCTTGCCCCCTTTCCTTAATTTCCCCCTTCGTTTTTCACCACCTCTTGTCTCTCGATCCTACCGAGAGACAAGATGGCGGCCGCTGCGGACTGTTTACAAAGTTGACAGCCAATCAGCTTCTCCTCAGACTCCCGTTACGCTGCTGGTTAGCTGCCCAGTTAGCTGCCCGGTTCGCGTACCCGGACGCGCCTCTACGGGGAAAAATCACTTTTTTTTTTTTGCCCCGCGGGGCACTTTAATATCCTCCTCATCAATCCTAGGGGGTCAGGAGGGGTCTACCTTGCCCCCTTTTCTTCATTTCCCCCTTCATATTGGCCTCCTCTTGTCTCTCGATCCTACCGAGAGACAAGATGGCGGCCGCTACGGACTGTTTAGAATGTTGACAGACACCGGAGAGCCAATCAGCTTCGCTTCGCAAAGCTCCATTACGCGAAAAGTACGCGAACTAGTGCGCTATCTAGGACGCTGTCACAGATATATCTGTTTTTTTAAACGTTAATTTCTCAAAATCCACTGGAGCACATATATTGAGACCCAGCAAAGGCACATCGGGCTAACAGTCCCTACAATTTTGCCAAGTTTCGTGTAAATCCATTCAGCTGTTCGAGCTAAAAGTGAGGCCAAACGCCCTATGGAAAAATGAATGGGAAAAACGAGTTTTGGGACCCCCCTTTTTTCTCGGCCCCCCCTTGACGAAACCCCCCCCAAATTTTCAGGGGCTGATCAGAAACAAAATGTGCCATTTTCCTGAAAATTTCAGCCGATTCCGTCCACAAACGCCAAAGTTATTAGACATAGAATTTTCAAAAGTTCCATAGAGAAAAAATCCTAACTATATATACCTACTGGCGACCGCCAGTAGGTATATATATATATATATATATATATATATATATATATATATATATATATATATATATATATATATATATATATATATATATATATATATATATATATATGCCCCCCGTCTATGCGCTTAAGACTGTGAAATCGGCTGCCACGCATCGCGAGTAAGGAGGCTGCGGACCTTTGCCGGCGTGGTGAAAGGTTTGTTCCGACGGTCGGCTGACTGGAGGACAGCCCAACACCGATTTCGGTAAGGCTGCTTCTTTTCTTGTTTGCATTTTGCGGGTGGCATCATTACGTGCGCAATAGCGGGTGTGGGGATTGCCTCAAACTATTACCAGCAACGTACCTCCATATCAAAACACAGGGACTCGGTCTGCCACCTGTTGGCCGAGTTTAGACGTACGTGTATCTTTTACACGATATTATGATTTCTAGTGACGCGCTTAGAAACCGAGAAGCCACAGCTGAGGCGCGCTTTGACAGCTTGCCGGTTAATGCCCCTAAACAAACAAGTGAGGCACCGGGCGTGGATGACAGCGATGTGAAAGGTCTACTTAAAACATTGGAAAAACTCCTCTGTGGTGAAATCTCCAAATGGTGGGAGAAGAAATCCCTTGAGAAGTATAGGGATGCGAATAGAATACCACGTGGTTTGAGAGTCCTCATTGTCCCAACCTATGAGAATCCGGACCCCCAGATGCTCCAAGAATGGGCGGAAAACAACTTGAAAAGCTCCATGAATATGTTGCATATTTTGATCAAGTATGCGGAATCTGATCGAAATAAATTGTTACTTGAAATAGACCGAGTGAATGGTCTTTTGGAGGCATCGGGAGAAACCAATTTGATAACAAAAACCAAGGCAGAGATTGATGTAAGAATAAAAAAGTTGGAAGAAACTATCATCGAACGCAAAATCACGAAATTTGCAAGAGACAAGCATGATTATGCCACAGGGAGAATTTTTACATTCTCTAGAAAATATGACAATCTGAAGCGTAAAGCAGTGGCTAATGCTGGCAATATACAAGTAAACCAACCATCAACCTCCGCCAATACTATTCCACCGGACAACAGTGACATTCTATCATTGAACTCGCTCACATCAGGTAGTGAAGATGAAAATGTACCAGTGAGATCCACTGAGGGTCTTCTCAACTGTGAAAACTTCACACTTATTGACGAACTGAATTTTGTGAGCGAGGACCGGCGTTACTCCCTGCGCTCCCGGCAACCTTAGAACAAGCCAGGCAATCAGTCAGCCAGCGCAGGCACGCAAGGAGGGTCCTCTTCAAACGCAGGTACCACAAGCGCAAAAGCAAAAAAGAATTGGAGAAGATAACGACCTCAGTAGAAAATACTGTTATCAATCTCACAGACTTTCCTTTATCTACAAAAGAACAACAATTGCTCTCTCTGGGGTTGTCATATTGTCCGTCCAATAGGTTCTCATATAATCAGACGCGGATTGACATTTACAAGTTCATACGTAAGATCAAATTAATCAAATTTTTCAAACTTGAAGCAAAAAGAAAACAAACTGAGTCTAGCATTGAAGCGAACACTATGACTCCAGGATTGCAAGTTCAAGATGCGGCCGGACTACAAAACTTATTGGATTTGGCGTTTGACAATGACTCACAACCGATTCCCACTGTGAGCCAAAGTACTGAAACGGGCTGCTCAGCTACTACCCCTTTTCGGCCTAAATCAACCTTTCTGCCAATCATGCCACGTGATTCGGTAGATGTGTTCAGTGATAAAGTAATTGTTGAATTGAAAGCACTCAATAGGAAAGTCTTGAGTCAGAAACAACAACTTAAATATAACGACAAACAGTACCACAGACTAGTGAGCAAACTAAAAAAGAATAAAGACATTATAATCAAAAACACAGATAAAGGAGGAAACACTGTGCTTTGGTCAACTAAGGATTACATCATTGAAGCCCAGAGACACCTTAGTGACACCTTTTGTTATCGAGCTACCTCCCAGTTTGCGATGAACAAATGTAACGAATCCACCCACAAACAAATACATGCGTGGAAACGAAAAGGCTTGCTCATGAAGGATGAATGTAATTTTCTGGTGAAAGAACACCCTATCACTCCAGTGTTATATTTTCTACCGAAAATTCATAAGCAGACAATACCTACTCCTGGTCGTCCTATCATAGCTGCCATAGGTAGCAACAACGAAAACATCTCCAAATATATAGACTACTTTTTGCAACCACACATGCAGAATCTCCCATCATTTGTTAAGGACACCACTGACTTTTTAACTAAACTCATGAAAGTGGAATGGAATGCGAACTTACTATTTTTGATAATGGATATTGAATCCCTTTACACGTCGATACACCATCTACAGGGCATGAATGCGTGTAAATACTATCTGGACAGACGTGATATCTGCTTTCGTGAGCATAACACGATGTTAATGGAAATGTTGAACATCTGTCTAACCACCAATTTTTTCAAGTTTCAGGGCCAGATATATGAACAACTTTGAGGTGTGGCAATGGGCTCGTGTTTCTCCCCCAGCTACTCATGCTTGCATGTTGGCTGGTGGGAGGAACGGGAGCTCAGATCCACACATCGCCATTGGTTACCACACATCAAGCATTACTGGCGTTTTATAGACGACGTCTGCATAATCTGGCAGGGCACAACAAAAGATGCTGAACTGTTTGTTGGAATTCCTTTAATCTTAAATTCACCTCCAGCATTACGGCGGACTCAGCCGAATTTCTTGACGTTAACATTTTCATTAAAAACAACCGAATTGAAACCTGCCTACACAGAAAGGCCACTGCAGGCAATTCAATCTTACACGCTCACAGCTCTCACCCTGCCCACACGATTCGTAGTGTCCCCTATGGGGAGTTCATTCGTATCTGCAGAATATGCAGTGAGAATGACTCCCTGGAAAAATGTCTCCATGAATCTAGGCAACGCTTCATTCATAGGGGATACACTGACTCTATTCTTGACAAGGCCCTGCACAAAGCTCGCGCAATTGAGTGTAAAACACTTCTAATGCCCAAAACTCCTGAAATCTTGACAGATGATAACACTGTGTGGCTTATCACCAACTATAGTGCACAGGAACATAAAATCAGGAATATCATCACTTCTGAATGGCCTATAACCCTTACGGATGTCATTCTTGGACCTATACTGCCTAGAAGTCCCAATATTACATTCAGAAGATCACCCAGTATGCGTGACGCATTAGACAGATCTATGCCTGAAGAACCTCCTAAAAAGAGTCTAACCACCAAGACAGGTTTCTTTCGGTGCACTTCGTGCAGAGCTTGTACTTTTGCCAAGAATAGTACCCATTATTTCACAGCTTTTTGCTCCACACCTGTCCCCATTCGTGAACACCTGACATGTAGATCCGAATTTGTTGTGTACAAACTAAAATGCACATGCAACCTGGAGTACATCGGAAGTACCAAACTTCCGGTACACCAGAGAATATTGCAACATATTCGTGCAATTGTTAATAGCGACAATAAATACCCTGTCGCGCGACATTTTCGAGCTGTTCATGACAAAAAATTGAGAGATCTTGAATATACAGTATTGTGCTCAGTCCCTCAACCCGGACGGGGAGGTGACAGAATGAAACTTCTTCGGCAGAAAGAATCTCATTTAATTTTGGCCTTAGACACCAAGGCACCTAACGGTTTAAATTTGACCGAAGATTTGAGCAACTTTCTATAACTGTATAGGGTCAGTTTGAGACAATTATTCTTTTGAATATGTACATGAGTTATCTGATGTGATGTAGACTTTCGCAGAGAGGTTGGCCGGCTGGCTAGCCTACATTTGTACACACTTTGTTTTGGTGTTCTTTCATTCTAATTATATTAGAAATGTATATTTTGAGAAGGTGTACACCTAGTTGCAAAGTTATTTGACTCATTACTATGTTATGCACTGTCATGGCTTATTTGTCTTCAGTTGTGACTATGTTTATGAATCCCATTTCCCTCTTAGTTTTTCCCGCCACCACATTCCTCCTTTAACTTTCTTATGCTTTTTCCCACATGTCTGGCTATATCATTATTATTATTATTTTTTCAATTTTTTAATTTATTTACTTTTTATTTTTCCATGATGATGCTTTGGTCTCAATTTTTCTTGATCATTGGAATGGTATTTAGTACACTTGTTATGATTCTTAGCTGCTTATTCTAGGTTCAGCGGTTTCTTTATACTTATAGGCACTATGTCAATATGAAAATGTAATTTTTTGACACTAGGTCATCATTGTGTCTGTTGTGATTGACAATAACAGTATAACCTTATTTTGGTTTTTTCAGGCACTTGCCGTCACTGTTACTTGTAAATACACGATACCCCTTTAATAATCATAACATTGTAAATATTATCTATACGCCAAACAGGCAGGCCGTCTTGTTATGCGTAATTGTTGTACCCATCTAAGCTGAAGCATCCATATTGTTGCATTTTGTGTTACTTTGTTTTTATTTTTTACTTAAATGTTTAGTCCTTCCTCTGTTGTTATGAATTGGAGAAGGCGTGTATCATTAGTGGTTTTCTTTGAAGTCCTTTGTTTATGTTGAGTATTTAAACACTTCTTTGTTTTGGGCGCATTGTGTGATCAAGCTCTCTTGTAGAGTGAAACGCGTCATCCCTATTAAAAATTCGTCTTCCCTGATATCCATTGTGGATCCATTTCTTTGAGGCTCAACTGTTTGCTGGTTTTGAGGTGTTACGAGGTCTCGACCGTTGGTTCCAGCACTTTGTGGAACCTGGACTGCTTTTTTCATATATATATATATATATATATATATATATATATATTACCTACTGGCGGTCGCCAGTAGGTAGTTATAGTTAGGATTTTTTTCAATGTTAAATCTCAAAATTCTATTTGGAATAACTTTGGCACCGGTTGACGAATCTGCCTGAAAATTTCCTGAAAATGGCCTCGTCGAGCTCCGGTCCTTCCTTGAAAGTTTGGGGGGGATACGTCAAGCGGGGGCCGAGATAAAAGGGGGGTCCCAAAACGCGTTTTCCCCATGTAAATTTCCATAGGGCGGTCGATTTCACTTTTAGCCCGAACGGTTGAATGGATTTCCAGCAAACTTGGCAAAATTGAAGGGACTGGTAGCCCGATGTGCCTTTGCTATGTCTCAAGATATGTGCTGCAGTGGATTTTGAGTAATTTAGGTTCAAAAAAATATATATATCTATAGGCGCTCTCCGGTGCGCGCACCGGAGTGCGCTCCAGGCGCGACACGCGACTTGCGCGCAGGAAGCTGATTGGCTCTTGGGTGTCTGTAAACATTCTAAACAGTCTGGAGCGGCCGCCATCTTGTGTCTCGGTAAAATCGAGACACAAGGGGTTTGAAAAAAAAGGGGCAAATGACCATAAGGGGGAAGAGTAGACCCCCTCTGACCCCCTAGGTTTGATGTAGGGGCTAAAATAGGGTCCTGCGGGGCATTACATTTTTTTTTTTTTTTTTCGTTTTGCGCGGGGGAAGCGCATGGTATGCGCACCGGCGAAGCACGGGGAAAATCCAGGACCATATTTATGAAGGCCTTGTGCTGCTAGTTTTGCGCCTCCTGTGCGTCAATTTTTGTGACGCACCAGCGGTGTAAAAAAATGCGCATTGTTATGCAATATTTAAAAAGTGACGCATCTATCTAGATGCGTCACTTTTTAAATATAGTGCAACGAGGCACATTTTTTTACACTGCTGTTGTGATGCGTCACTTTTCTGTGCGCACTCCTGATGACATTCCAGATGTGTCATATTTAATGTATGACGAATCATGTTGCAAGGAGTTACAGATACATCAGTATTTCTGACATATCTGTAAACATAAAAGTGATGCGAGGCAGGTGCAAGATTTTGACGCAACAGCATCCTAAAAGTGACGCAGAGAAATCTTATAGATTTCAGTACGTCGTTTGCGGGGGAATGCCCCCTTTGCATACATTATACCTGACGCAGATATAATGTGGCGCAGAGTTTTAAAAAGTGACCCATGTACCTAGATGCGTCACTTTTTAAAAATAGCGTCAGGTATAATGCATGCAGAGGGGGTGTTCTCCCGCAAAAAGCTTTGTAATAGCGACGCAGTGAAATCTTTGAGATTTCACTGCGTCACTTTTAGGATGCTGTTGCGTCAAAATCTTGCGCCTGCTTTACAGCAGGTGTTAGACTGACGCAAGACCTTTCACATGGTGCTTTTTCCATGTGAAAGAACACATTACTGGAGTTGCGTCACTTTTGTGACGCACTCCAGCAATGCGTTACTTGGAATGTCATAAGGAGTGCGCACAGAAAAGTGACGCATCGCACCAGTGGTGTAAAAAAATGTGCCTCGTTGCGTTATATTTAAAAAGTGACGTATCTAGGTAGATGGGTCACTTTTTAAAATCAAGCGCCACATTATATCTGCGTGAGGAATAATGCATGCAGAGGGGGTGTTCCCCCGCAAAAAGCTTTGTAATAGCGACGCAGTGAAATGTTTGAGATTTCACTGCGTCACTTTTAGGATGCTGTTGCGTCCTTTAAATATAGTGCAACGAGGCACATTTTATTACACTGCTGGTGTGATGCGTCACTTTTCTGTGCGCACTCCTTATGACATTCCAGATGTGTCATATTTAATGTATGACGAATCATGTTGCAAGGAGTTACAGATACGTCAGTATTTCTCACATATCTGTAAACATGATAGTGACGCGAGGCAGGCGCAAGATTTTGACGCAACAGCATCCTAAAAGTGACGCAGAGAAATCTCATAGATTTCAGTACGTCGTTATTACCAAGCTTTTTGCGGGGGAATGCCCCCTCTGCATACATTATACCTGATGCAGATATAATGTGGCGCAGAGTTTTAAAAAGTGACCCATGTACCTAGATGCGTCACTTTTTAAAAATAGTGTCAGGTATAATGCATGCAGAGGGGGTGTTCCCCTGCAAAAAGCTTGGTAATAATGACGCAGTGCGTCACTTTTAGGATGCTGTTGCGCCAAAATCTTGCGCCTGCTTCACAGCAAACCTTTCACATGGTGCTTTTTCCATGTGAAAGGACACATTACTGGAGTTGCGTCACTTTTGTGACGCACTCCAGCAATGCGTTACTTTTGTGTTTACAGATACGTCAGAAATACTGACATATCTGTAACTCCTTGCAAATTGATTAGTCATATATTAAATATGACATATCTGGAATGTCATAAGGAGTGCGTCCAGAAAAGTGACGCATCGCTGTTTTCACGTAGCGATGCGTCACTTTTCAGAAATGAGGCCTCCAGTTTATTCACTGTGTCATAACTTTCTTTTCTAACACTCACCTTCTTTCATTCCTCCTACTTCACTTCCTTTCACCTCTCATACCTTTCTGTTCTTTCTTACTCATTCTCCTTTCAATTATCAATGCACTATATTTCACTTACTCTTCATTTTTTTAAGAATATAGCTCTTTGATGAGAATTGGAGGTAGTTCTGAAAAGAACTTTTGGTTTTCTTCTTTTAACTGAACAGGAACAAAAACAGGGAATGGAAACTGCTCAACAGGAGCAAAAAGAAAAGAAAAAAATTAGGGGTGGGAAGGGCAGCGATGGTTCTCCAATGCTCGAACCATGAGCAGGACACTTTGTTCCCCATAGGTGAGGAGTTGATTGCAGTATCTGCATTTGACGACCCCATGGTTAAATGCAGGTTGTATGTTTGCCACCTGCTCCTGCAATTGCTCTCTCCCAGAAGAAGTTGCTCCTCCTGTTGATGTAGAGGCCCCATCTCTGGGAACCTCTTGTGCCAGAGCCCTGACACTTTCCCGGGCAAAATTCTGGGGGTGCCTCCTCTCCACATGGCGAATCATGGTGAAGTTGCCAAAAGAATACTTTTTTGGGGGGTTACCCCGTGACAGGACCTGTTTGCAGATCCTGCACTCTACTTTTGGTGCATTCACCTTTTTCTGGTCTGCTGGAAACTTAAAAAATTTCCAGATGAAATGCTCTTTGACCTTCGGCTGAGGAGGCTCTTCATCAATGAAATCATTGGAGTCATCTTCACTGCTGGATGGTCTGGCAGCCATGATTATCCAAGAAATATGCAACAGCAAAAAAGGCAGGTCTTTCAGTCACAAAAGTGAAAGAAGAAGTGAAGGAAATGGGTGGGGATTTCATTCATTGTAAAAAAAAAACTGTTAGCAACCAATGAAAAGTGTTATTTTAGGGTCACATGACCCGACGCGTTTACGCTGCGCGCTCCGGAGCACTTCCGGTGCGTTTACGCAGCGCGATCGTAGGCGCTTCCGGGGCGCAAACGTGGCGCGATCGTAGGCGCTTTTGCGTGCGTTTATGCGCCGCGAACGTAGGCGCTTCCGAGGGCACTTACGTTGCGCGCCGAAGTGACGTCATCAAACAATTACAGAAATGCATAATCATTTTCCTTATTAAAAAAAACTAATTTTATTTGTATGGTACGAAATGTTTTGCATTATTATTAACTTTTCATTCATATTTTTTTTCACGAACGACAGTTGCGCTCTGGGTGCGCTTTCAGATGAGCTCACGGAAAAGCTTACCGGAGAGCTTAGCTGAAAGCTTCCCGGAGCGCGCACCCAGAGCGCAAAAGAAAAAAATTATATAAAAAAAAATGAATACTTTAAAAAAAACAGCAAATTGTAAAAAAAAAAAAAAGGTTAGAAACTCGATATACAAAGGAATTAGCATTTAAAAAACCTATGAAATTCACTGAAAAAACCATAGGTTTCACACCAGTTATAGTTAGGAATTAGCATTTAAAAAACCTATTAAATTCACTGAAAAAACCATAGGTTTCACACCAGTTATAGTTAGCTGGAAATTTTACTGATATAAAACCATTGAAATTCCCACGTTATAGTTAGATGGACTCACTATAACTTGCGCGTGCAATGCACTGCTGATGATGTCTTAATAAGCCAGTTAACCAATCAATTTTTAAAAACCATCCATTTAGACACTTATTTAAACATTTATTCTTCCATCAACTTTTACATATACATATATAAAATATATTTATTTTTCAGAAAGACACACATTCACTGGATGGTGTCATCAGTGATGTCATGAGTGATGTCACTGACCATGTCATGAGTGATGTAATATGTGATGTCATCAGCAGTGCATTGCACGCGCAAGTTATAGTGAGTCCATCTAACTATAACGTGGGAATTTCAATGGTTTTATATCAGTAAAATTTCCAGCTAACTATAACTGGTGTGAAACCTATGGTTTTTTCAGTGAATTTAATAGGTTTTTTAAATGCTAATTCCTAACTATAACTGGTGTGAAACCTATGGTTTTTTCAGTCAATATATATATATATATATACTTGTGAATGAAATAAGATATTTCATTGTGTGTATTTGTTTTTTTATGAATGCTTGTGTCTGTATTTTTTGTGTATTGGTTTGTGGTTCAAATCATCAAAAATACTTAGGTTAGGCAACCCAGATTCCAGTAATGACTCAGTGGGGGGATCCTGAATTCCAAAAGTGATTCAGTGGGGGTCTCTGGGTTACAGTAATGAGTAAGTGGGGTCCTCCGAAGTCCAAAGCTTAAGAACCACTGCTACAGTTTTATGTAACAGCATAACTTTGTTTCTTTGACTCTAGGATCTGTGAAATCCTCTTTGTTTGGGAGTTTGTTTTTGGAAATTAAAAAAGTTTTGTGAGAGTTAGCCTGAAACATGGTGGCTGCTCACCAAACTTTCAATGCCTTTAGAGGAGGTCCTGCCATAGCAGCTTGTCTGACGGCACAGAGATCTCTCCAGTGTTGGGGGAGATCTCAGCCATATGGCCAAATTCTAAATCAGGCGAGAATGCTATACATTACCTGGTGTTAATATGACACAGTGTGGCAAATGCTAGTTTCACTGGCATTCAAAAGGGTGCTGATGCAAGGTGTGCGAGGAGGCAGGGCTGACATTGGGATGCCTGGAGGCTGAGGACATATACCTGTGAAGGCAGTAGAAACCTTCTTATAAGAACACACAACTGAAATGAAATTTCACAATGTTGCACCTATCTTTGAGCAGCTCGGACTGTCTACACTATTGAGGCACAGGAAAACCCATTTTACTCAAATATTTAATTCCCTGGAATTGAGAGTGGGGGTGAGCTACTAACAGTAGTACAACTTGTTTAAAAAGAAAATGGACAGTTTTTTTCTTGACAGGCAAGCAGTAGCCCTTGTTATATGTCAGCTACTGTCAACAGTATGCACTTTCTGTCAATCATTGAAAGAATCTCAGCGTTAATGATTACATGACTGTACTTTGCAGATAAATGTGGCACCATGGTGGGGCTATGCATTGAGAGAGGAGCATAAAAAACAGAAGGAAGATTATATTGTTATGCATGGCTTATCCTGGACACCACCATACACAACCCTGGGTTCCAAACCCAGAGCCTCAATTACAATTTTTGGAAGCACGATAGTGCAGCAAGCCTTCCTGCTGTGCTGCCATGAGTCAAAAGAAAAGGAGATGAATGTGCTGTATTTACAAAATATAGCACTTTTCTGTCCTCTTCCCTGTGCAGGTGCTCAAGGGGCTGCCGTGCACCAACGCAGGCACCCGTGCGCCATGGTGCAAGAGTATGAGTTGCAGGGGTTATTATTTTAGTGCAGAATGTAACACACATAGAAAAAGGGAAAACAAGGAGAATTAAAGGTATTTCTCCTTGTTACACATCCCTTATGCATACCCTGGGGAGGTGTGGGGATCGGACGCATTCCCAGGTTTACAGAACCTTGTAAATCTGAGAATGCTTCAGGTTCCATGGCTGTTTCATGGGAACACCCACAGCAAGACCCATGGAACCCCCCTTTCATGCAGAGTAATGGGTGAAAGGGGGCCATATTTACAAGGCCACGAAAAGCACCGCAGGGTGGCTTTGCGTGGTCTTGTAAATATGGGCAGGTGCACTGCGCCGCTAGTGATGAAAAAAAAGTGATGCACTGGCAGCACAAGGGGCTTGTAAAGAAGACCCCATGTATTTACTGCTGATATTAGATCAATAGAAAACAGGATTTAAAGCCAGTGCCAGGGCAGACGGGAATATGCTGCTTCCCCTGGCTTTGCAGACACTGAAAAGATGATGATGATATGAGATTTATATAGAGAACATGCACTCCAAGGAGTGTCCCCGCATTAGATTCACGGCTGCCTACAAAACACAGATCGGCCTGTCAAGAGGATGTACCATGGCAGATGATGGGTTGCCATCTTCCCCAACTCCCTCTGCTACTGTTAGGTCCAGCAGAGGGAAGTAGTGGAATACAAGTAATGCTCTGCTTTGCTTGGCAAGGGTATGTGCAGACATGTGACAGACAGTGGAGTTCTGCTTGTGCCGGCAGCGGCTCTGGCAGGGCCACTGACATCAATAACTTCAAGCGGACACCTGGTTGGCAGGAAGAAAGGTCCAATGATTGATAGGGGAAAGTGAACCAATTCCAGGTACTATTTCTGTATGTGCGATGGGGTAGGTGTTACGAATGCTGGGTCATTGTGTGTTTTTTTAAATATTTTGGTGGGAGGGAGTCAGGGCACCAGGTATTCCTTTTTTTAAATAATTGATAAGGGGAAGTGTTCATGATAAAGCAGGGGGAGGTATAAGGAAGTGTGTTATTACTTTTTCAATTGTTTTATGGAAAGAAAAAAGGGATGGCCACAAGGAGATTGAGGATGATCGCAGGGCACCTGGTATTATGTTGTTTTCATCATTGTCAAGGGACAAAGGAGAAGGGCGAGGAAGGCCATTTTATGTGCTGCTCCACCACGGCCCATCTCTCCCTGCACTATAGTTCTATTGGAATTGCTTTGGGTCAGCGTTCTTCAACTATTGTATTGCATGTATTGCAGCATTTACATAGCACTTCCTACCCCTATATGGAGCAGTGAAGCACTTACCTACATTAGCAGCAAGCTACACTATGGCCCCAAATACAATGTGGCTAGGAAGGCCTCCTACTGGCATTTTCTCCGTCCAAATTGGATCGGGAACGTGTCTTTATGACCGAATCGGAAAGGTTTTCAACCGACCGATTACGATGCAAGTTAGGTGTTAGGAATATCCTAATCCAAACCCAACAGCATTCGGAATGACCTAGCCGTACGTAGCAAACTCGTTTGTCTCTATGGGTTGCGTTTCCGAACAAACGATTACGATGCTGGATTCGGAGAGCCTTTCGGAATCGTGCCATCTGACTCAAATCGGCAGTCGGAATCAGACTTTGGAGGACCGTAGCGGGCCCCCTTGCACCCGGACCCTTCCCAATCAGGCCTGTGGGGGTACGCATATGTTCCCCCTTACCAGCCATGCACAGTGTGGCAGGCACCAGGGGGTGCCCACCACAGGGTGCCCGATTTTGCCCAGCCACCCCTTTCTTGAAATCAATGGAAGTCCAACCAAATCGTACCTGGAATCATCTGGATGCATCATAATCAGTCGGTTGGACTCTACCAATCCGAGTCGGTCAGAAACCATTAACAAACCAATTCAGTGGGAATTCATTCCTAACCTCATCGTAATCGGGCCCTATGAATGGGTGTGTTTGGAAGGATGTTATCATTGTTTTCTGATCCTATGTGGGAAGTGTTTTCAATCATACATGATGACCACTGAAGTGCGGTTATCATGTTATGGAATACATGAAGTGGTGTGGATCATGAGATGAGAGAGACGGACACACTTTATGGATTTTAGTGCGTTGGCAGCTTTGAACAGCTCCGCAGGTCCCTTTGCTGTGTTTCTTTTGAGTATAGTCTACTTTGTTGGTTACTACACTGGCTGTCCAAATTGAAACTTTGTTTGCAGAAGTGGTCCAGAGCAGGCATGTTTGGAGAGAGAGGAGAGTAATTGGTCCATTCAAGTGTCCAGCACAGCCTACTGCATGGGGTAATGAATCAGCCCACTTGAGCCAGTGGCTCTCTTTAATGTGAGTGACAACATTTTGCTCTTGCACATGTACACATCTTCCTAATAATTATTCCACTTCAGTCACAGACATTGCAGAACAATCTCTGCTTTCATGTCTGCTTTTGTTTCATGTTTCTTTTTATTTATTTTATCTTGGAAGGCTTGCTTCCATGTTTGTGTTGTTGTGTACCTTTTCACTTTTTCTTACTTTTAATTTACTGTTTTAAGATGGCCAGCAGCCATGTTAGAATGATAAATTACAAATGGCTGCTGTACATGTCAGTATGCCTTCATATGCATCAGAGGCCATCGTCGATTGGGTTCTTTCAATAGACAACCCAATGCAAGACACATGCGTTCACATTCAAGCAAATGAAATTTAAAAAATATTGGTAAAACCAATAGCCGGGACTTTTACGTGCTGAAGGTTTGATGGATAATGATGTGATTATCTTGTCATCTAGCCCCGTCAAAATGAAGAATTGCATGATAAATTTAAAATATTAAGCAGAGACTACAAGATCCAGTCCAATAAATCCTTTAGTGTAATGTTGCCCAGGACCCACATGAAATATTATTGGTACTTTCTTAATATAACGTGAGTTTACAAAACACTCAGACTACATCCTTCAGATATTGGCAGTCGGGGTGCTGAAATTGTTGATGGGATCTCAACCACCACTATCATCTCACTCACACTCTCTGGCCTGGCTCCTTTACCTTTGCTTCCATCATTTCCAGATTACCTTAGGTCTTTCACACTCCATCCACCCATGGAAAATCCAATTCAATAAACAAGCGACTTAAATGGCTTATTGAAGAAATAACTTGGACAATTTGTTATGTTTTCCCATCTTAAGTGACTCTTCACAGTACAAGATGACTTCATTGACTTTTGTGATCAAGGTTTTACATCTGCATTTATGCTTTATGTGTTGGTGCATCAGTCAACAAAGTACACCAGGAGTGTCAAACGTTGGTCCTTGAGAGTAGCAGTCATACCAAGTATTGAGGGTAACCCCTACCCAATGTCAGTCATTCTCATTTAAATGTATTCAGTGTAAATTTATCTCAAATGGAAGTCCATAAACTCTGACGAGGCTCAATATTAAACACCCTAGTATTAGACCAGCAGCATATTGAGAAGATATGTGTGCCTTGGTCTCAGGAACAGTCCAAATAGGCCAATACCTGAAAGAGGTCAAAGGTCAAAGGTTTAGGTTGTGCAACTCTACAGGCATTATTCCCAAAGGCCCTCTGAACTTGTGGTGGAGGCACCGCAGTCGTAGCAGGAGTTCCGCACTTGTGGAAGGACCGTCACAATGGGTATCTGCAGTGCAAAGGTCCTGCCACCAGTGCTGGACCCCCGCCGCATGTGGGGCCGCTGCCACGAGTGCATTGGCCTTTTGTGAATCTGGCCCTACAGCTCTTCGGATATACCCCCTTTGGTGCTGTGCACAGCTTTACTGCTAGCACTGTTGAATCCACTGAGTGTTTTAAAGGTCTATTTTATAATACCCAAAAGCATGGGCCTATTTTCATACTGATGTCACTTACTCGGTAATGTAGATTGTAGAAGCAAGGGCAAAAAGTAATTAGTATTACAATTTTCGTGTGGACATGCTACTGATGCTGCATTTAAAGACAGTAAGTAGGAGCTTATACACCATTGGTCCTCTATTCAAAATATGATTTTTTTTTAAAAATGATTTTCATCCAATTGGAAAATACTATCATAAAAACCATCAGAATAAATAATAAGCCCTGATACCAAATTAATTGAATATCTTCCAGCCCATAAAAGGAATCTCCCAATCAACAGTTGCATGAATCTGGGGACTAACAGGTAGATTCATCAAGCATTTTTGCAAGAGCAAACGGTGCGAGTCGCAAAAATCGGCCGTTTGCGCCCGCAAAAATTGCATTTGGGATTCATCAATGGTTCATGCTCTCGCAATATAAGAATTCGCAAATAATTGCGAATTCTCAAATTGCGATAGCATATAAGGAATCGCAATTTGCGATTCCTTATATGCAATGCATGAACCATTTTAAAATTGCGATTTCGCAATCCGGGGCCGCTATTTAACACGAAGTCAAACCTCGTGGTAAATAGCGAAAACTTAGAAAAAAGCACTTAAGTGCATTTATCTCAGTTGTATGTTACACACACACACACATGTCTTTGGGACATGTGTGTGCGTAACACTAGCATCCCATATCATTTCAGGGGTGCAACAGGGTGTCCTTTGGACACCCCTGCACCCTTGAAATCGCAAAATCAAAATGCGAATCGCTAATAGCGATTCGCACATTGAAATGTCTTCCCATTCATTCCTATGGGCCTTTAGGCCCATAGGAATTAATGGGGAGTTATTCCTTATTTGCGATTAGCAATTAGCTAATCGCAAATAAGGAAGCTGTAGGAATTGCAATAAATATTGCGATTTCGACATGAATCCCATTTTGCGAATCTGTAATAGCAATTCCTTAATAATCGCTATTACAGACTCGCAAAACATGCCGATGATGAATCTACCTGTTAGACCCCGCAAGTGTTTTATGACAAGACAGGAACAGATAAAGCCAAAGATGGAGGAGGCAAGGTATGAATGTTTTGTCCACAACTGTGATGCATGGCAGTGCCGACACCCTAAATATCGACCACATAGTGCGATCAAACATCACCATCATCCTAAGTGAAATGCATGCTAACCATGAGTGATACTTAGGCTCCGGAACAGCCATCTTGACAACACTGTAGTGCAATCTGTCTTGGACGCTAGGGGCTCATGACTCGCCACAGTGTCAATGGACCATGGGCGGTCACAAACAGCATTCTCATGCACCCAGAAGGAGGTTCAAGAATATCTAATGTAAAGAATGGACTATTGAATCCCATTCCCGGGCACACCAGCCACTGTTCAATGCAGTTGTGAGATCTGTTCACCTGATGCCAGCTGACAGTGCATGAAGCTCAGGGAGTCCTCAGGAATGGACTGAAAAAAGTGCTCCACTACCCTGATGAGGAATAACAGGCATTATCCCAAGATGCAGAGCAAAGGATAGGATTCTGCAACCCAGGTATGGAAACAGACAGCAGCAACGTCAAGGAGCTGAAATGACACAGTAAGTAAGTAACCTCTTTAAGGCAAATAAACAATTCCCTCTACGTAGGAATCGCTGTACAACTCTTGAGGAAAATCCAGATCATTCAGAACACAGCAGCCAGCTCATCCTCAACCTCCCTAGACAGGCGTATATTACCCCTCACCTCAGGAAACTCCATTGGCTACCAGTCACGAAGAGATGCAGGTCAAGCTGCTCACCACGCTTTCAAGGCACTACATAATGAAGGACTGGCGTAACTCAACAGACAAGTGAATTTTCACCAACATACCAGGGAACGCCATTCTAGATCCCTCTCCTTAGCAGCTACCAAGTGCATCCGCTGGGCGAAGAACCGAGGCCCCTCCTTTTCCCAACTGGCAGCTAAGACCTGGAAAACCCTCCACCTACACCTCAGTGCAGCTGCATCACTCCAGCAGTCAGGAAGGACACCTCAAGACCTGGATGTTCAACCAATAGGAACGAGCAGCGGAATCCCACAGCAGGGTCCCAGAGTGCCTTGAGA
The DNA here is from genome assembly GCF_964263255.1 of Lissotriton vulgaris. NCBI lineage: Eukaryota > Metazoa > Chordata > Amphibia > Caudata > Salamandridae > Lissotriton > Lissotriton vulgaris. The sequence continues at coordinate 151,641,603 of NC_141696.1, read as the reverse complement.
CCCTCACAGGTGAAGCAGCCATGATATACAAATCCTTATTGATTGATTGACAATGGGGGATTCTCCCCACAATAACCTACGAGCCTCCGATTTCTTCCAGGGATAGCTTTGACCAGGGCCGGACTGGGAACCAAAACCGGCCCTGGTAAAGTGTTCGCCCCCCCCACCCCCTGGGGGGGTTGTGGGTGCCGCTGAGCTCTTTGCCAGGGCTGGTTTTCACTCGATTTTGTTACAAGGCCGATTTTGCAGCTATGCTGCAAAAACGGCCCTGTAACAAAAACTGCCCCCAGGGCTCCAAACCGGCCACCCACCAATGCGGCGCAGCGGGGGATTGCCCAGTGCCCGCTACGGCCAGTCGGGCCCTGGCTTTGACAGCCACATTACATTGTTAATCCCCAACTGCACCCTCCCAACTGCAATCCAAAAATTCTAAGGAGCTTGGAAGAGCGAAAAAAGTGGAATGCAGGGAAATACTGGGCAGGGAATCAAGGAGCTGAAATGACACAGTAAGTAAGTAACCTCTTTAAGGCAAATAAACAATTCCCTCTACGTAGGAATCGCTGTACAACTCTTGAGGAAAATCCAGACCATTCAGAACACAGCAGCCAGCTCATCCTCAACCTCCCTAGACAGGCGTATATTACCCCTCACCTCAGGAAACTCCATTGGCTACCAGTCACGAAGAGATGCAGGTCAAGCTGCTCACCCACACTTTCAAGGCACTACATAATGAAGGACTGGCGTAACTCAACAGACAAGTGAATTTTCACCAACATACCAGGGAACGCCATTCTAGATCCCTCTCCTTAGCAGCTACCAAGTGCATCTGCTGGGCGAAGAACCGAGGCCCCTCCTTTTCCCACCTGGCAGCTAAGACCTGGAAAACCCTCCACCTACACCTCAGTGCAGCTGCATCACTCCAGCAGTCAGGAAGGACACCTCAAGACCTGGATGTTCAACCAATAGGAACGAGCAGCGGAATCCCACAGCAGGGTCCCAGAGTGCCTTGAGACCCTCACAGGTGAAGCAGCCATGATATACAAATCCTTATTGATTGATTGACAATGGGGGATTCTCCCCACAATAACCTACGAGCCTCCGATTTCTTCCAGGGATAGCTTTGACCAGGGCCGGCCTGGGAACCAAAACCGGCCCTGGCAAAGTGTTCGCCCCCCCCACCCCCCGGGGGGTTGTGGGTGCCGCTGAGCTCTTTGCCAGGGCTGGTTTTCACTCGATTTTGTTACAAGGCCGATTTTGCAGCTATGCTGCAAAAACTGCCCTGTAACAAAAACTGCCCCCAGGGCCCCAAACCGGCCACCCACCAATGCGGCGCAGCGGGGGATTGCCCAGTGCCCGCTACGGCCAGTCGGGCCCTGGCTTTGACAGCCACATTACATTGTTAATCCCCAACTGCACCCTCCCAACTGCAATCCAAAAATTCTAAGGAGCTTGGAAGAGCGAAAAAAGAGGAATGCAGGGAAATACTGGGCAGGGAATCAAGGAGCAGACATGACTCAGTAAGCAGGAACTAACAACAGGCAGACACAAGGTCAACGTAAAGTCAGAGAGTAGATAGGTAAAAGATGGAGCAGTCAGGAGACCCTGGGAGGGAACCAAAATACTTATTAAATTGTCAGCAAAGGCAGAAGACGCAAAATGGCAATATAGGAATGTCAGTCTCTTCAGAAACATCAACGGTTAGCCACATGTCCAAGCTGGAAGGAGATTAAAAAGCCACCCTTTCCTCTTTGAGAGATTTTCATAGGCTGTCTCGAGCCATGCTCTGCTCTGCTCCTGCTGTCTATTTTACATCCTCCCTCAACAGCTTGGAGAGTGAGGGACAGTTCTGCAAGTGTTGCTATGGGACAGGATTCTTTTCGGGCCGGCACTGGGCCTGTCCCAATCCCCTAGACCTTGTGCATCTTTCTCTGAGAAACCTCTACTGTCTCCAGGTCTGAGGTTCCCGCAGACATCTAACTTTGTGCAGACTCAACCCCTACAGTCCAGACCCACCTGTCTCTGCCTTCCCTTCTCTGGGATCTGTTCTCCACTATTGATGCAGCACGGCTGCAATGGAGGTGACCCTGCCTGTCGCATCCCCAGCGTCCCATGGTTCTCATCAGCAGTACAGGCAAAATTGCATGAGATATCAATTTCTCTAAAATAATTGAAACTTCAAATTACACACATGTGCAAATGTTCCTGCAAAATATCATAGACCAGACATTTTGCATAACAGAAAATTGCTGCGCAACATTTATTTCAACGTCTTACATGATGCATGTGTAGCCATTACATGTATGCACCATGTATGTATGTGCCAATTTTTGAGGATCAAGCCATTATGCAACATTTCAGGGAGGCAGTTGCATAACTGCAATTAAAATCAAAACCAGCTACTGAGAATGCAATTTCAGGTCAAAGAACCCTGCTTACTCAGCATCATCATATCTCTTGTGTGTCCATTCAGATGCATACATATTATGTTGGGTAATGCTCAAAGTACACCCAGTAATCTACATTCAATTTATTACTGCTCAATCTTGTCACAGTCCCTAAATCATGAGGTTAGCAACTCTTCCTACTCACTTCAAAATTCCTTCTGTTCATTTTTCACTCCACCCAAACCGTTTTTATTCATTTTTAATGCTCTTTTCTAGACATTTACAAAAACAGGTGTCTTGAGTAACAGTATTGTACATAATGTGTAAGATACCACAGTAGTGGACTAACAGACAACCCTTTATACTGATTTTTTAAACATGACAAATGCCAACTTTTCCATTTTAAAAATAGAAATACTCAGTACACAGAAAATATACTTCAGCTCCTGCTGAGTGGGGCAATAGGAGGTTGAAGGTACCAGAATCTCAGCTTCTCCAAGGATATATTTTCTACTTGCTTCACTCAGAACAGAGTTAACTAACAAGAAAATGTGCAATAGAGTTCCTAATTCCAGGCAACTGCTCTCTTATGCCCCTTTACACTCAGTGAAATAGCGACATTTGTAACAATGGTCACGCAGGAAAACCAATGTATCCGCATCACCTCAAGAGTCATGGGGGGACGTCCATCCACCTCCACTGTGGCGCATGGGGGATAGTTGCCCTTCGCCTGCGGCTGCAGGATCAATGCCTAGTCTAATCTCAAAAGCTCAGAATAATGAACCTGTAACAGCACCAGCAGAGAAGCAGCCGGAACAGTCATCTCAAGCTTGTACTGATTAAATCCTGTGATTTCCAAGCACCTTGAAAGTATAACATTGATGTCTGGTCATAATTTTTCGTGGCCTGGATCAATCCTTTAATTTACAAATTCGGATGAAACACCTACTTAATGTCCATAAAATGGTAACCTGACCCTGATGAACATTCTGTCAATGAACAGATCCAAACTAAAGAAAGACACTGTCTTAAAAAATATCAAATGAAAAATGCTTCTCCATAAAACATGGGAACAACTGGTCGATAAATTGTACAATAAAACTGTGGTTGGAAGTTGATTTTCCTGGACATCTTGTTCTTATCGATAGAGGTCAGGAGTTCCACATTTTCTCAGATACACGATCAGTGCCTTCATCTGCTGCCCTTGAGTAAACTTACTCAGATCTTCTATGTCAGATGGAGGACCAGGCCCTCTAAGCGCTAGAAGAGGAGATCTCTGACCACAGAGACCATGAGGATGATTCTTCTTTCATGGCCTTTGCTCCTTACCTATGGATTTTGGTCATCATGACCATCAGTGTCCTCTTTAAGAGACAGCCATATTGTCTTCTGGAGATGTGAAAAATCTGGGATCTATGCTTAAGCTTTCTAGAACACCTTAGAGCCTCAGGTGCTGTCGGCCACATCCTATGCTGTCTATTCCCACCTGAGCGGCCATCTTGCTGCACCGGGAGCATGTAGCAAAAATGAAGCCCCCCTGCAAATGCCACTAGATCTGGACCCCTTCTCCATCTGGTGGTGAACAGAATGCATGAGCCTCCATTGGAGTGCAGGTCCTATCACTCTCAAATATTTTCCATCAGGAGCTTGGATGTCGACCTCTATAGCAATCGCTTTGGAGTCATCCAGTCATTCCAGGACATGGAAAACATTGCCACTAATTCAGGAAGGCAAATAATACTTTGCTTTTTAGAGTAGCATTTCAAACCTCGTTTTGCCATCTCTAGTCAGTGTAAATACACAGGTGTTATTATTACCCAGTTAAATGGTGCTCAATTTCCCAATATTAGAAGGATGAAATGTTGAGTTGGCCTTGGCGGCATATATGCCAATTAGGTGCAGCCAGGGTTAGGAGCTACTCACCGTAGATTACCGTTTGGTACCCCAAGCACTTTAATTGCTACCACTCTAGACGAGGGACCATGATGGCCGCCTCAACTTCTACGCTCCCAAACGCCAGCTTCGATCGACCGGCCACGCCCTCGCCGCCGTCCCACGAATCCGAAGAACCACCACAGGGGGACGGTCCTTCTCCTACCTCGCCGCCAAGACATGGAACTCCCTCCCGACCCACCTACGCCTGACCCAGGACCACCTCGCCTTCAGAAAGCAGCTCAAAACCTGGCTGTTTGAGCAGTAGCGGATCCCCCTCCCCTAGCGCCTTGAGACCCTCCGGGTGAGTAGTGCGCTATATAAATGCGTTGATTGATTGATTGATTGATTGAGGAACAGAAAGAAAACAGGGCTCTAAGAGTCTTGTTTATTTTCTGTCGGTTCATCTGCTTGTCCTTCCCTAAATTAATTGGGAGCAAACAGGAGGGATATCATCAAATGTGAGAGCACCTGGTGTAATTTCCACTACCCCTGGTATATTGGTGAACCAACATCCATGCTTGAAACCTGCTGATCAGAGCAGATATCAGCAGTGAATGGTTAAATCACAGTCCCTCCCCCACCCCCAGGGCTGCAAGAGCTAGGAGATGTGGGCAAAAGTAGTTGGTGAGAAGAGGAAAAAATACATTTGTAAGTACCCAACCCATACCTGCCAACTTGAAGAACAGTCTCACTATGTGAGGAGGGAGCGAGGCCTTGGAGGGGGCAGGGCCTCATTCAGAGAAGTGTTTTAACTGTCTTAATTCTCTTTGTTTTGCCTTTTTTCTGGGCCTTTTCCTCCCAATAATTTTGGGTAGGTTTTATCTGCCGAATCAATCTGGGGAAAACTACAAGGGTGTGATAATTATCACACAACTTTTGGTCTTTTCAGAAAGATTTAGCCCTTAACTCGCCACGAAGGCTTAAGGCCTGTATTATTTTTTATCTCCACGGTTTTAAGTTATATTTGTTGGTAAAGAAATTTCTTCCTCTAGAATGGAATATATTTAGAGGAAGATGCCTTCTTGATCCCACTGTTGATTAGAACCGGCTCCTGCCCTTGATAGGAATGAATCTTTCATCGAGATTCTTACCAAAACTCACCTACTTTTGAAGTCATCCCTACCTATGAACACCTACACCATGCTCGCCCACGAGATTTGCTGTCGCAAATTTGAAAAATGTAACTATGTTGGTGCAATGTTGAGTGCAAGTAAGTCCATTTGGAGTGTAAATAGACATTTCGTGAATATCAAACCTGAATTTATTCTTGTATATCAAGTCACTTGCACTCATAGGTTCGACTAAGGTGCACAAACAACTTTGTCAATCAGACTCCGCATCAGTGACGGCTGCTATGTAGCAGAAGTGGAGGGGCGGGTTCTGAGGCAGGGGTGTGGGTGTATGAAAAAAAAAAAGGGAAAAAACACTTACCTGCACCCCATCCGCTTCCTCTCATTCCTCTTTGGTAAAGTTCAGGTGCAGGAAGGAAGCAGGAACCAGGAAGCTCCCAGGATCCCCAAGCCAATCACAATGCTACATTACAGCTGTGGTTCGGTGCTCAGGCAGGGGCTGGAAGGATGGGTATGCTCTCCACCCAGGCTGTGTATTAAGGCCTGTGGAGTACATGCAAACTGCGCATGACTGTTTGGCCAAACCGTCATGCGTAGTTAAGAGAGCCAACACTCCTCCCCTGTTCCTGGGACATCCAACCCCGCCCGCCCCAAACCAGCTGAGCCAGGAATTAAAAAATAAAATGATAATAACGGTGAGTTATTATCATTTTATATTTCCTTTTTCAACGGGAAACATCCATTACAACGCGGGCATTGCATCGCAATGCCTTTATATTGCGGTCATTACAACGCAAGTTGTTACAACGACTTGCACTGGATGGCCCTCTAGACAAAGAAATAGTATGATTTACTATTCCAGCACCTTCCCTACTGTACGTAGACTGGAGTTGAAATAGTAAATCATACTATTCCTAAGTCCAGCACCCTCCAGTGCAAGTCGTTGTAACGACTTGCGTTGAAACTAACGCAATGTAAAATACAGCGTTGTGAATGTATGCGATGTAACGTCATACATTCCTTAAATCAGCTATTGTTAAGTTTTAATAAACTATTTTGAAAACACTATACGGTTAGTACTAATGGAATTTTGAAGCGGCGCAAAAAGAGGAGGGAATATCCATTCGCACCGGCTTTGAGCCTTGTGGCATATAAAAAAAATGAAGGGCCTTATTATGAGTAGGTTGTTTAATTTCGACCCATCCGTAAACCCCTGCCTACGCATGGGTTGGAATTACGAGTTTGAAGGTATTTAATGCATCTGATAATTATCAATTGGTTAAATAACTCAACCTTCATTATATTTCAGCAGATCAAATCTGTCAAAGTTTACCGGAGGAAAGTTAAATTGCATTTTCCGTATCATGTGGATCTGGTGAGACAAAAATCTGCATGTTATTCCCCACAAACTCATAATAGGTGTTATTGATTGCATCCAATAATTAATGTAACATGTAGTATAGTTATTTACCCTGTGGGTTAAATAACACCTAAACTTGTAAACAGGCCCTAAATGGTGTTTGCACCAGGGAAAACGTGGCACAAAATTATTTTTGCTGTGTACACACTTTTTGAGTTTGATAGATGGTACTACATTTCAGGAAAACCAATTGGTTCCATCTTTATTACAAAATAGCAAAATCAGTGCTAAATCAGTCTCCCTTTATATGTTGAAGCCTATCAGACAACAGAGTTGCCTGGTCTACAAAAGACTTCTTGAGGACATTATGAAAGCTTCCCTCAGTAAGCATTCCGCCAATTACTTACCAATGGCCTTGTTTTTTGTAACTCAATGTTGCTTGCTTTCTATTTGCTGACTTGATTTGTTTTAGACTGTCCAGACTGAGATAGTCCCTACCATGGACCATAGCCTGTTACAAGTGCTTGCTTTCTGTAAATAGTCCTTTAAATATTGTTCTTATCTTGTCACATTTGCTGTGCATTCAAAGACAGAAGTCAAATGTCAGGATCTGTCTTTAGAGGGAGTTTTGTGTTTACTGTTCTTTCTCTGACTTCAAAGTGACGAGATTAATGCGACAATCTTGCTGAAGTTGTGAAAGGAAAAGCTATTTTCTATCACACAAAAACATTTAGATGTCTTTAAATGATATTTAAAAATAGATATTTAAAAATAGATCAGACTTAGGAACGCACAAATAAAGCAAATTTTTTGTAATTCAGAAGTGTAGTGTAAACAAATATTTCAATACGATCATAACAATCATAACACATGCATACACTAAATGCCAGTTCCACACATTATTATTCTTGTGTGCTGTAAGGTTTTACCAGTAAAACTGTATGTCTGTGAAAATGTAATGGTCTTTAAAATCAAAAATATATTATCTATAATAGCAGTGTGCTAAACACCATGCAAACTACACACTACACCACTCTGCTCTACACCACTCCACTCTACAACACTCTGATCCACTCTATGCCCCTCCACTCTACACCACGTCACTTCATTCCACATAACCGACTCCCCTCCTCTCTACGACAGGCTACTCCACACCACTCTACTCTATACCACTCCACTCCACATCACTCCAGACCACTCCACTCTTTGCCACTCCGCCCTATGCCACTCCACGAAACCCACTACACTCTACAACATGCCATGACACACCACAGCACGACACTGTACATCCCTCAAGTCTACGGCCTTCTTTCTACTCTATGCCCCAACACTCTACTCCACAACACACTATGCCAGGACCCTCCACTTTGCAGCATTCTTCACCGTTTCTTCTCTACTCCACTCCACTCTACAACACTTTACTCCACTCTACGCCACTCTCTGCCACTTTATTCCACTCTAACCCATCCACTGTATGCCACTCCACTCTATGCCACTCAACTCTACTCCACTCGACAACCCTCTACTCCACTCGACAACTCAACTCCACTCTATGAAGATCTATGCAACTCCTTCTATGCCACTCTACACCTCTTTATTCTACTCTACTTTACGGCAAGCTACTCTCTCTACCACTCTATGCCACTCCACTCTATGCCACTCCACTCTATGATTCTCGACTCCACTCAATGCCACTCCATTCTATGCCACACTACTCCACTCTATGCCCCTCCATGGCACCCCCAACACTCTACTGCACTCTATGACAATCTACTCCACTCTATGCCACTCTACTCTACTCTATTCTCCTCTACCCTATGCCAATCTACTCCATTGTATGTCACTCCCTCCACTCCATTTGACCTCATGCTAATCTATGCCACTCCACTTTACGGCCCTCTATGCCACTCCACTCTACTCCACTCTATGACCTTCTACTTCACTCTATGCCACTCCATTCTATTACACTCAACTCCACTTTATGCCATCCACTCAATAACACTCTATTCCCTCCACGACACTCCAATCCACTCCACTCTTTTCAACTCTATGCCACTCCATTCTATGCCACTCTACTGCACTTTACTCCACTCTACGCCACTCTCTGCCAATCTACAACACTCTACACCACCCTGCACCACTCTACGATACTCCACGACACTCCACAACATTCCACAACACTCCACTCCACTCTACTTCACTGTACTCTAAGCCACTCCACCCTATGACACTCCACTCCATGCCACCCATCTTCATGCCTTTAACCTTTAGCCATGTTGAGCAGCTGCTACACTGGCGTACACCATGGCTAAAACACATTGGCAAATCCAATCACTCTTGCACAGAAGAAACCTATTGGCTTTGCCAGTGCTCGTTTAAAGGTTGGTAATAGACTCTGTGTGGTTGCTAAATAGGTATAAAATTACTTGAAATTAAAAAAGTGGGTTGCATTCCAGTGGTGCCCTGGTGCAAACACCCTTTTGGAACATGGTCTGTTCCAAAATGAGTTTGCCTCTTTCCGTATTACACAGGCAGCAAAGGAGTTCCAATCGGTGCTGCACTGCTTTTATTTGTTCAGTGTTTCTGTAATATGGCACTACTACGTCACTTTCCTCGACAAAGGCACCATCGGATTCATCAAACGCGGCACAGTAAATGCCGTTCTGTTTATGCTACTCTTCGCCTTTATCATTTAGACTTGCTCCCTCATAATCTTTACTGCTGCGATTAGTTATCCAGCGGCAAGTTAACCAGTCACCATGGGATGGTGTTTGGCACACTGCCTGGATCGTTTGTCACTGATTAATGTTTTTTAAATGTACAGAAACTTGATATAGATACACATGTTTACTTTTCTTATCAACGTTGTCTTTTACTTGGCCAGGTTGAAGTTCAGTTCAGGGGCCCAGTGTCTGCACTGTTGTAGTTGAAATAACTTGTAAAGGAGGAGACTATTTATATATATATATAGCCCCCCCCCCTAGTTCCCCCCTTTTTGTTCTCTTTCTTATTCTCCTCCACCAGAGCGATTGAACTACCCGGGTCTCCAGACCATGTATGGCAATGGGATGAAATTGGAAATTGTATCCAATTTTCCATGAGGAAGGGTCCTCTGTCTCACTCACCCAATGCCACCATTTCTCACAATAGTCACTTGACCAATGAACCAAATAAGGCTAAATTGTCTTTTATGAATATGGTGGGGAGGTGTTCCTTTTAAAGCGCATTAAGGGATCATGCCTGGGTGTTATTAACTTGCACTTGTAATTTCTCAACTGTGACGTTTTTTCCATGTTTCTCACCTGACATATATACATGTATATTTATATACAGTTTCTTTTCATTTTTTTAAGTCGAGGAACCTGTTATTTAATTAATTTACAAAACAACTTTTAATTTAGTTTTTTTTAAATGTTCTGACTTACATTGTCTTTTTTCACTGTGACTGATGAGATGGCAAAAATGTTTTTCGTGCCCAAAGTCTTTTTTCTATATTCATTTTTCTTTTCTCTCCACTGTATGCTATTAATACTGTGCCAAAATGTGTAGGGCCATATTATCAAGAAAGGGCGATACATTATCGCCGCTTATATCAGCAAGAAACTGCCGCCAAAGCGGCGATAATGGGCTTGATAATATACCTTTGTAAATTCCCATAGAAGCCCAGGTTAACACCTGCATTCGTTTTTTATCCCAAAAAGATGAATAATGGGCCTGTGCACCCACTTTAGTGCTCTTGACACATATGTAGCACTTGTGTAATCTGAAGGGGAGGTTCCCTCTTTTGCATTGGGGTATATAAGGAAACCTCAACAGCCGTCCCACATTATAGATAGGCTGCATGACTAGATAGGTAGATAGGCTGCACTCATAGAACTCTTGGTAGTGTAGGCGGTAGCAGATGCCTTTTTTAACTGTTTTACCTGTTGCAGACGGAACCCTTCTAGATGTGACTGAGGATGAAGCATGCTCCAATTACGATAGGAGCTAAATATGATACAATTTATGGAAACTGGTGACCTGCGAGTTATTGGTCATTTAGACGACTGACGTGAGCACTTCGCCTGAATTTGTGGGTAGTTGAAACACTGTGAGAGGGATTAAGTGGATGGTACTACATCAGGGCTCAGACCGTCGTGGTGCAGTAGTCAGGTGACCTTGTCCTGAAGAGAGCCTAACACTTAAATGGGTTAAAACGTTGATAATCTCTTCTTCTTGGTTCATGGAATGAAGTGATATTTTTAGGGATTGTGGACCAATTTACGCTACCCTACTAAGAATTTGTATACATTATGCAAAAATGCATTCTGTGTCTTATGCCATGTGAGTTATAAATATATATATTCACTTTTTGAGCACTGCGTCGTCTCACAATAATCTTTTCATACATCGTTGCATGCAAATTGGTTGAATATATTTATTTGACAGAAACTACAAGCAATTCAATGTCCCTCGTTCTTAGTTTACATTAAGTGATAAGTATTTACTTTGTGCATTAGTTGGTGGATTATTATTAAGTCACTGAGAGGTGCATACATTTGGAATGAGTCCTAAGGGACAATTATTTACGGAATATGTATTGACCCTGGTCCACATAGGCATATAGGGTTGTCACTCTCTTTTATTTAATCGTATTACAGATGTGGGCGCGGAAGCAAAGGAGATGTCAGAGTTACACTGGCTATGTGCCACAAAGAGGGGGTGCACAGTGAGTGTGCCCTCTAAGGGAGACCCTTGGAAGGGGCATGTGGGTCCTATGAATGCCCAAAATCTGCCTACAGGCAGGAACACTCACTCACTGCACTCACTTGCAGGTAAATCTCCATCCCATTTTGATTCGAAGCCCAGTTGGTCTCCCTCTTTATAAGAATTGCCTATTTATCTCTTTTTTACCTCATCAGAAACACATTCCCCCACAGTACACTACCTGTGGTTACCCCTAAGCAGCATGTATCTGGACCCATCCTAATGTTCAGTATTGCAGAGAGTTATGAGCCACTATTACCAGCATGCTAATAACAGACTTTGCCCCCCTCTATCCAGACAGTGATTAGGCCAGAGATAGACAGAGATGGGTTTTCATCCAGCTGCCAATACCTTCTCACCCGGTCCCAAGTATACAACACCTATGTCCACATCCTCTGTATCTACTACTTCCCTCCATAACGTACAGGGCATTTCAAAGTGCCATTGTAGAAAGGTTTGATCTGATTACACTCTCCCTAGCATGTGCATGTTATCAATAAGTCAGCAATACTGGGATGAGAGAAACAAAAATGTCAATCGGAATGACCCAGGTGCCAGCCGCAAATGTTGTGGGAGCTTGAGAATAATGGCCATTTCTCCCAATTTATTTATTTTATTTATGCGATTTTATATAGCGCAGGCTTTACCCGAAGGCGTCAGAGCGCTTCACAATAGGAACAGAACTGATACATGAAGCACTTTTTCAGGGCCAATCTATAGCCAGCTGTGATCGCCAAAACAAAGCAGGAGGTGGGGTTGCGATAATCTTCAATGAACATCTTGAAGTGAATTTCACCCTGAACAACATTCTGGGGTGTAAAGTATCTCTTTTGCGATCAAACTCTCTCCTACTGTTATCTTTGCCAGACTTTTTGTATATCACCCCCCTCCCACCTCCCCCCCGCCCCCCAGCTACCCAGGTTATTCATGCTTTGTTGGAAATTGGGGCCGAACTAAGCCTTCTAAAAGCCAGCTTCACCCTGCTTGGTGATTTAAAATTACATTTCGATGACAACAGTTGAGACTATGCAATTAACCTTTTGCACAATCTTGTTGCAATACAGCTCTCTCAATAGGTCACATCCCTCACGCATAAAAAAGGACATCTTCTCGACCCAATTTTTACTAATGCCTCCAATATGAGTTATGAAGATCCCCTCCCAGTCTGCTTGTTGGAGCACTATATTGTCCAATTTCTTCTTCCAAAACTGGAAAGAAAGCCTTTCTATTCCAGCAGCCAAGGTTTATTCTGGTCTAAAATAAATAAGGATGGATGGGATGCCACCTTACTAAATTCCATTTCTGACATGCATGGACAAATCTCCAAAATATATACTATATTCAATGAATGGATAAAAAACTCATTAGGTAAAGTTACACCTTTGAGATTGCACAAAACCAGACGACCGAAGGGATAAGCTGCATGGTTCTCAGCAGAGCTAATAACATTTAAAAAAAGAGTGCAAAACATGGAAAGGAAGTGGAGAATAAGCTACGATGTTAGGAGTACACATTGTACAAAAAAGCATTAAAGAATATCAATATGCTATAAGAAGAGCTTGGATTAATGAATTCAGTTTGAGGATCTATAATTTCTCCAATTCATCTAAGGAGGTTTACGATATAGTCAACTCTTCTATGAAACCAGAAAACATGGGCCCCGGCGCTCCTCCATCCGAATTCCACTGCAATATTTTTGCCAACTACTTGCTGGGTACAGTTAGCAGCTTCTACAGTGCCTTGTCGAGGAGCCAGACTGCAGTGGCCCACTCAGCGATTCCAGACAGGCAGCCCGGACAAAAGGGATTTAGCCTTGTTCCCTCCCATATGAAGGGAAGATGTAATTGTACTTTCTAAATCTGTATCAGGCCCCTGCTTGACCCAGCACTTCCTGTAGTCCTATTGAATGGGGAGACATACTCTTTTCAGTGCTGACCGATATCTACAACCGGTCACTGGAGAGCGGAATGGTTCCGGAGGCCTGAAAACATGCCATTATTGGACCTCTGCTCAAGAAACCCTCCATGGACCCTCTGAGGTTGGCAGAGAGCTACAGGCAACAGGCAAATATCTACTTTTTGTCATTAGTCATTTTTCAGCAATCTATTAATACACATCTCTTCAGCTTCTTAGAAGCCTGCAACCTACTGCACCCCACACAAACAGGCTTTCTGCCTGGATGCAACACGGAAACAGCTCTCCTAACGGTCACAGACTTAACCAAAGGGGATCAGCTGAGATAATTTTGCTGGACTTCAGTGCAGAATTCGATATGGTCTCCCACTGAATTTTGCTTGAAAGTGTGAACAAAGTGGGGTTTGTTGGTCTAGCACAAAAGGGTTCACTAACTTCTTTAGCAACAGAAGTTTTCAAGTCAGTGAAGGATCTTTTTATTCAGCCTCCCATCACCTAATATGTGGGGTTTCACAGATATCTTCACTGAGCCCCACACTCGTGAATATTTATGTCTACCCACTGGCAGACATTATATGCTCCCATGGCTGCTCATTGATGTCATATGCCGATGACACACAGATCATTGTTTCTCTCGCGCACAATTTAGTGAGGACATCACGGACTTCACACGCGCTCCCCTCCAAAGATTACATCCTTCTGGGAGACCTCAATTTTCACCTTGAAAAGAACAACGACCACAACTCCACCACCCTTTTGGACAACCTCGCCAACCTCGGACTTAAACAACTGGTCACTTCCCCCACCCACATCGCAGGTCACACACTCGACCCTATCTTCACCTCCAGCAATCATGTCACCTTCAGCCACACTACGGCTCTCCTCTGGACTGACCACAGCTGCGTTCACTTTACCTACAACAAGCCCAAACCCAACAACCACCCCCAACCAACTCTGCAAAGAAACTGGAACAAAATCACCATCGACCAGATCTCCTCATCGCTTCTTCTTAACCCCCCAGCCCACTCCTCAAACTCCGACCAAGCCACCACCAACCTCTCCCTATGGTTATCCAACAGCGCCGACATCCTAGCACCACTGAAAAAACGACAAAGCAAACTTGGCAGCAAGAAGGCCTCCTGGTTCAACGATGATCTTAAGAAATCCAAGAAACTCTGCCGCTCCCTTGAGAAGGCCTGGAAAAAAGACCCAACCACCAGCACCAAGGACGCCTTCAAAAATGCCACCCGCTTACACCACCAACTGATCCGAAAGGCCAAGAAAACCGCCTTCAAGGACCGACTAGATAACAACGCCCACAACAGCAAGGAAGTTTTCAACATCGTCAAGGAATTTACCAATCCCTCGGCCAACTCTAACGACATTCCCCCCCTCTCAAGCCCTCTGCGACTCCCTAGCCTCATTCTTCCACAACAAAATTGCAGACATCCACAACAGCTTTGACAACCAACCCGGAGACCAACCCACCCAACCATCTGCTGGACCTTCACCCCCCTCGAACATCCTTAATGACTGGAACCCAATCTCCACTGAGGACACCATCCGCCTGATGAACTCCATCCACTCAGGATCCCCCACAGACCCATGCCCTCACCACATCTTCAACAAAGCAGACTCCATCATAGCACCGCACCTCCGAGACGTCATCAACTGCTCCTTCAACTCTGCCACCTTCCCGGAAAGTTGGAAACACGCTGAACTCAGCGCCCTTCTGAAAAAACCCACAGCGGACCCCACCGAACTCAAAAACTACCACCCCATCTCGCTCCTTCCATTCCCGGCCAAAGTCATCGAGAAAGCTGTCAACAACCAGCTCGCCGCCTTCCTCGAAGCCAACAAATCCCTCGACTCCTCACAGTCCGGATTCCGAGCAAAACACAGCACTGAGACCGCCCTCATCGCAGCAACAGACGACATTCGAGCTCTACTGGACAATGGAGACACAGTCGCCCTCATCCTCCTCGACCTCTCCGCAGCCTTCGACACAGTCTGCCATAGCACCCTTCTACAGCGCCTCAGAAGCATCGGAATCCAAGGAAAAGCACTAGAATGGATCACCTCGTTCCTCACCGGAAGAACCCAGAGAGTCCGCCTTCCACCATTCAAGTCAGAGGCCACTGAAGTCATCTGCGGCGTACCACAAGGATCTTCACTCAGCCCCACCCTTTTCAACGTATACATGAGCCCCCTCGCGGCCATCGCCCGCCATCACAACCTCAACATCATCTCCTACGCGGATGACACTCAACTGATCCTATCACTCACCAATGACCCTAGCACCGCCAAAACTAACCTACACGAAGGAATGAAAGAAGTAGCCGAATGGATGAAACACAGCCGTCTGAAACTGAACTCCGATAAAACAGAAGTCCTCATCTTAGGTACCTCCCCCTCTGCATGGGACGACTCTTGGTGGCCAGAAGCCCTTGGAAAAGCACCCATCCCGACAGACCACGCACGGAACCTGGGCGTCATCCTGGATTCCTCACTTTCGATGAACAGACAAGTCAACGCCGTCTCTTCATCCTGCTTCAACATTCTTCGCATGCTCAAAAAAACATTTCGTTGGATCCCCACTGAAACTAGGAAAACGGTCACCCACGCTCTGGTCACGAGCCGACTGGACTATGGAAACACCCTCTACGCCGGTACTACCGCTAAAATCCAGAAAAAACTCCAACGAATCCAAAACGCCTCAGCCAGGCTCATATTAGACATCCCGCGTAAAGAACATATCTCTGGTCACCTGAAAAACCTCCACTGGCTTCCCGTCAATAAGAGGATCACTTTCCGGCTCCTAACCCACGCACACAAAGCACTCTACGAAATCGGACCAGAATGCCTCAACACACGACTGTCCTTCTACACCCCCTCCCGCCAGCTACGATCATCCAACCAAGCCCTTGCCACTGTACCTCGCATCAACAAAAACACCATGGGAGGTAGATCCTTCTCCTACCTGGCAGCTAAAACCTGGAACTCACTTCCCACTTACCTTCGCCTTACCCAGAACCACCTAGCATTCAGAAAGCAACTTAAAACGTGGATATTTGACAAGTAATTCCCCACCCCTCCTCAAGCGCCTTGAGACCCTCTGGGTATGTAGCGCGCTATATAAATTCGTTGACTTGACTTGACTTGACTCTCTCTCCCGATTTAGAGGCAGTATCACACCAACTCAATTCCCATCTAACTGAAGTTACAGATTGGATGGTGGCCAGTTGCCAAAAATGTAATGGCTATAAGACAGAGGTACTAATAATTGGGAACAATCTCTTCTTATGGTGCAATCTCAGCTGGCCCAAGTCCCTAGGAGAGCTCCCTTCTTCCAAGTTGGAAGTAAAAAGTCTTGGCATGATCATTGGCAGCAAGCTTACCACGGAAGCCCAGGCTAGAAAGCTGTCATCAACACGCTTTAGACTTCTGAGAACCCTCAGGAAGCAGCTGAGGTGGTTGCCAAGCCCTGTACAAAGAGTGATTGTTCAGGGTTTGATATTATCACAGGTAGAATATGAAAACTCCCTATATTTAGGTTGCCTGAAAAATATGTGATTAAGAAACTCCAACATGCTGCTGTCCGGATTCTCTTGGGAATCTCAGAGCATCAGACAACTTCACCTGTATTAGCCTCTCTACATTGGCTGCTGATACAAAAAAGGATTCAGTTTAAAGGTTTGTCCTTGGCTCAACGTGATTTGTATAGGAAGGGGACGCAAACTCTACATCCTTTGACTTAACCCTACTGTCCCACAAGAGATTTTAGATCCAGGAATATAAATTTGCCCGCCGTCCCAATGGCGAATAAGCCCAGGAGTGGGGGGCGCTCGTTTGCACAATTGGTTCGCAACTTATGTAGTTCACTTGCTCTACTGCTCAAGCAGAATGACAATGTACTCAGTTCCAGGAAACAGCTTACAACATGCTTGTTTGTGTAATCAAGATTTCCTGAGAGCCTGGCAGACCTTTTAGCACTGGTAAGCCCATCAGTTAGCCATGCGCTTAAGAAATGCTTTTGAAATGAATTTGAATTAATCATCCAAAGTCCATACACCAGAAAATCATAGGGTACTATTTGAACTCTTTTATTTGACCTAAACGTAGGGATCCTTAGCTCTTCATCCTCACTAAAACCTGACCAATCTGGAGGTATTGCTCCTAAACCACACATTAAAGTTTACTTCTAGTAAAAAACACGGGATGGTTCTTTTCTTCCCTTTATACCTACAGACAATATATTATTATCTCTAAAACATGTAACCATACAATATAGGACAATCCAGTACCTCCTATACACATAGACCCCCCCCCCACACACGCACACACACACACCCACACACACACACACACACACACACACATATCCCACTAGCAAACACTCACAAAGGAGGGAACAAGATGGACCAAATTAGTATACAACAAATTCATATGTGTTTTTTAGGCATTTGTTGGGATATGGGGCAGTAGGGCAAATCTTACAGTCTTAAATCCTCACTTTGAAATTCTCAGAGTGCCTAACTCACAGATGTTTTACATGCCTAAATACTCAATAAATGGAAAAAAGTTGTGTATGGCCATAAACTCCGCAGTGCAATTGGGCCTTAATAAGTATCATGAAAGATATTTACATGCAAATTAGAATGCTCCAGTTGACCGAATAGTCAAAAAGGTTTTTTGTGATTGTATTTGGCCATCTAACCCATGTTTTCTATGTAAGTGTTCAATCAATGCTCAACACAATAATAAAATAGCTTTATATGTCAAAATATAATATGCATATCCACCAAGTCGCACAAAGATAGCACATACCAAGATGGTTTCTCTGCACATTGGCTGAGACTGTGGAATGACCTTCCTTTGCACCTCAGAATTGCTCTCTTGATGATATCATAAGCCACCTATATCAATCTTCCATTCACAATGGAAACGTACTTGCATGTCTCTTTATCCTCACGTGTTGATTACGTAACCTATAAATATGAGGAGCGTACCACTGCTCTTTGGGCTAGATTACCAATCTATGAATACCCCAGGTCGTTAAACAAAAAAAACCCAGTTGAAATAAAGAAATATATTAATTGACCTTCAGTTGACAAATGGTAAAGCTTTAAAAATGGGCAGCCAACTTGATTAAGTATTTCAATGAGATGTATGCTGATAGTTGTGGTAATGAGTTTTGACTCCAAAATATCATCGCTGCAGATGTCTGTGTGCCTTAAAGCTGAGCAACACATAATTGAACCCTAGTTAGTGCCAGTGGCGGCTGGTGACATTTGAAAGGGTCGAGTCGTAAAATTTAATGAGGAGTGCCCTATGGTGAGCGAGCATAACCAGTGAGCCCGAATGTCATAAGGTGGGTTCGGGGGGTTCTCCCCCAGGAAAAATTTGGAAAAAGAGTGGGCAAATGGTGCATTTTCAAGAATTTGAGAAAGCAAGAAGAATAATAAAGCAATTGCAAAATTATAGTTATGACATCAATACAGAGATTTCATATGATAATGACATATTTAGCTGCTTATTCAGTATAACCAGACAACTTGAGATAATAGAGGGTGTCCTGCCCAGTCACAGCGGTCCTCGGAAGCTTGTTTCCGGTCCAGGGAAGACATGGCTTGGCAGTTCGGGCTGGACTGTTCCCATGAGGCACAGGGTCAGACTGATTTGCATATAGCCATGTCTGAACTGGGGTGGCGGAGTGGGCTAAAGAACGGTGATGGATTAAACCCAGATCTTCTTTTGACTGGGTGTGAGTGTTTGATTGATTCAGATGCTCCGTCCATCACCACCCCCATTTGTACCGCAGTCACAGCCAGAGGCAGGCAAATGTGCGACCCAGGGTTGGCAGCAAACTCTCTTCTATTTACAGGTAAAACAATACTAACACAGCAATGTTTCAATCAGAGCTAAAGACAGGTTGTGGCTCTCATCAGGATCTGCTTAGGTTTGCGAACAGAAGTCTATGTACACAATTATTTCACACAGCACGGCATTGTTTTTATGCCACAATATACATAATTGTTTCACACAGGGTTTCACAGGGCCGAACTGGGAACCCATCGCAGCCCTGGAAAATGTTGTCAGATCAGTCCCCGTACGGTGTATAGTTAGTGAAGCGAGCGAGTCTGGCCACTACAAGGAGGGTTTAGGGTGGGATCTCCACCCAAGAAAATGTGGGCAAAATGGTGCATTCTACATCACAAATTTTCTCATATATAAGGCTCCCAGTTTTCCGTTTAAATGGAATTTTACATATAAATACAGATGGAAAAATATTTTTCTTCCGTCTGTATTTATAAATAGAAGCAAAAAAATAAAACCAAATCAGATTCTGAGAATTGTTTGGCAATCCGTGTTTCAGCCCAGGGTTGGCTGCCATGACCCTCTTCCTGATTTCGGGGTATGCCTACCCACATTAACACATGCTGGGCCATAAATCTCTATTTAAACAATACAAGGGAACCAAGGGCGCAATTAACTAGGGATCTTGGGTAGGTACTTTTTTAACAGTGACAATGGTCCCTAAACAAGGAAAGATGAGAACAAACAATAAATATAGACTAGATAGTGCTATATTCCATGTATCCAGCCGGACAGTTTAATTTTTCGTGGTCGAAATAGAAGGTAATACACAGTGTGATACAAGTGGGATACCAGCCGATGTCCTGACTAACACACTAAGGGGACAGAAAAAAGGGACAGTATCAGCCACGACGCACAAGGAACCCCATTGAGGACCGTTGTTTTCATCTTTCTGCGATTATCAATATTCCCGGCTTTGATATCATTTTGAGCCACACCAAGCCTGCCCGCCCCCCCCCGGTGGGCCTCTGTTATTTTATTGCTCTTCAGGCATTTATCATTGTCCTGAGGACGAACCTTAGATTACATATGGTTCGAAACGTCGTGAACCTAGCGCACTAAATGCATAGTTGAATAATGAATCTGTACATGCATATGTGTTTGTCGTGGTTTTCTGCTTATGATTTATGATACTCAGATGACCCTATTTTGCCTACAATTCCCTTTTTTCTGTCCCCTTAGTGTGTTAGTCAGGACATCGGCTGGTGTCCCACTTGTATCACACTGTGTTTTACCTTCTATTTTGACCACGAAAAATTAAACTGTCCGGCTGGACACATGGAATATAGCACTATCTAGTCTATACTTATTGTTTGTTCTCCTCTTTCCTTGTCCAGGGCCATTAATCTCTGGCAGGCGCCTAGTTAACACTTAAATGGTCTTTTAAAGACTGGGAAGTACTCGGGTGCGGCTGCAATAAGCTCATGTTGTGTGTGCCCAGGAAGCTGTCTCAGCCCAAGCTGATACACAAGGGGGCGGGGGACTGAAGCCCTTTGAGCACAATGGCATTGCCCGCCAGTCTCTTTTAGCACTTCACACAAAAGAGAGGCAGCCAGGTGTGTGCCCATCGCAAGAATGAGTGCTTCACACCTGATCTTGCACACACACTCAGTGGGTTACTGCTGTGTATTTTATTAACAGTACTCAAATGTGCCCCCATGGGGAGGTGCACGTCTTGCAGCACCTCACCCAAAAATGAGGGGCCCAGGTCCATGCCCAGCAGCCTTGAAGAGGAACGCCTATTTCACCAGGGGATTCATTTGCGCACCTTGAGGCAAAGCCTGTGCCCTACGATCGTGGCTGGTGGCTCCAGGGGCAATCTGCTGCTACCCACCTAGTGACACCCAGGACAGCTGCCTCGTAGCGCCTTACAGCAGCACCATCTCTGGAAGCGCAGTGCTGACAGGCATGCGTGTTTGCTGCCAGCATTGCACACTTTCATTGATGCCAGTAGTGAGCAGTGGTGCACACAATTACGTGTTCTCTCCTAATTCAGGGTTTAAATGACATTAAAGTTACGTGAATGTGCCCTCTTGGTTTCATGGGTGCAGAGGTCGAGGCTGCTGATATGATGGGCCTCCTCTGCTTGGCTTAAGGGGCCCTTGCACTAGTGACAGGCGCCTCGCTTTGTGAATGTTCAGCCTTTGTTTTCTGTATACAGAGATAACCGACGGTGTCAAACGTGAAGGTGATTAATTGAAAGCGCCTTTCAGCACAACTAATCCGGGACAAAGTGGGAACACATGTTGTGTGAGTGCTTTGTCCCCAGAGGGCAGGTGCTTTCCACACTTGTGTGCAAGTAGCAAAGGAATTCAGAGGCGAGACTGCAGTCACGTTGTGTCCTCTGCAGGCCTCCATAGTTGGCAAAGGTGCAACTGGAGCCAAATTTCAGGGGGAGGGGGGGCTAATTTCAGGTCACTGAAAGTGCACAGGAACACTTGTCTAAATTCTAAATGTGTTTACATTTAATATTCATGGCTAATGACAGTGTTTTCAATATTGTAACACAGCTGCAGCTCACTAATACTGCAAGTAATCTTTGAGGCAAAGTTTTCAGATGACTGTATTGTGTTTACTTAATTTGGCGCGTATATACATATAGCTAAACCTATAACAACCGTGTACACTGTCTATTTAAATACATGTGGAAAAATACTAGCTGCAATGTCTTTTTTTGCTTGCAACAAAAATAAATACAGATATATACAGATAAAATGATTAAAAAAATATGGATAATACAGACAGAAATGTTAAAAAAAATGAATACCATAAAACCGGGAGCATGACCTTAGAGTGCTCCAGGATTAAACAATCTTTGTTGAGACTCTTCACTGATTCCCTCTCTATCACCCTCCAACAGTGCCCCTCATCTCTCCATAGCCTCTCTCTCACATGTATTTCATTTGTTTATAGCGCCTCTCATTCCATTGTAGGGTGTCCTAGCACTTTACATCACAAACATATACAGAGGCAATGAATCATACACGTGTAAATTAGTGTATAGGAATTTTTTATTTTCAATGTAGCATCAAGCGTACAAAAGAAAGAAATTATAAACAGCAAATTGCGTAACCTCTAATACAAATACTTTCTTTCTTCTTTTACCTTTTCTTCTGAAATTCACTATACAGAAGGACATTTACACGTATAAAGTGCATTTCTGGCAGAAAAGCGCTTAAGTTAATCATAACCAATTCATAAATTATTGTTTACCAATTACTACTGCAGTTCAATTTCAATTCTTCCTTATTCTATTCAGTTTAACTACAGAGCCCACCCTTTATGCATATATAGGGCCCAGGTCACAGAACTAACTTAAGACAAAATCCTAAACTTACTACCATTTTGGTATTAACAGAACGCACTTACTCATTTTGGTATTCACAGAAGGCACTTTCTCATTTCGGTATTCACAGAAGTTAGGAGGCCTAACTTAAGAACTCCTATATGCCTTCTGTGAATATCGAAAGTCTTAAAGTTAGGATTTTTCTCAGTTTAGGAGTAGTAAAGTTAGGACTCCTAACTTTAGGACTCCTAAATGACTTCTGTGAATACCGAAAGTCTTAAAGTTAGGATTTTTCTCAGTTTAGGAGTCCTAAAGTTAGGAGTCCTAACTTTACTACTCCTAAACTAAGAAAAATCCAGAACTGCCTTCCGTAAATACCAAAATAGTAGTAAGGTTAGGATTTTGTCTTTAGTTAGTTCTGTGAATCGGGCCCATAATTTTATATTTTTGTACCACAATATTTTTGAAGTTGATATTCTAACATACCAATACAATGAAGGAAAATGGCATGGTGAAAGAAGTTATTGCCATTGTTTCTATGCTGGTCTACGCAGTCATCCAGCTTCAGCTGAAATAATTTACAGAATAATAGAAGACATTTCACTATTAGATAAGATGGGAACTTCATAAATATGGTCATTCCTTGATAGAGATACGAACATGTATAATTCATCCAGTATTTAGTGAGTGATTTTTATTTTTTTTATTTTTGTTTGTTACTTATAGCTGTTTTATATAGCATGGACTTCTACAGGGCGTCGATATTATCAGACGTGCTTCAATCTCCTTTAGGCTGTAAGCCTATTGATCCAAATACAGAAGACGTACCAGTGGGAATTTTTGCACTAGATTTATAGATCGACTTAGGATCAATATGCTTAAAGCCTTAAGGAGATTGAAGCATGTCTGATAATAACAAAGCCCTGAAGAAGCCCCAGGCCGGATGGCCATGTAAGGGGACGAAACACGTGTTGGCTGCTTGTCACCTTTGTAAATCCAACTCAGAATTCCTAAATCACTTTCATATAAAGAATTTTCACGATGAAACCAGCGTACTGGAATTTTTCCTGTATCAAAACGGCTTCCCTGACGTGTCCAGACAGCTTATTCTGGAACTATTGTGTGATTAGGGGGTTAGGGGTTTCCCCCTGTCCAGGACAAGTACGGCAAAAAATAGACCTGCCCAATAATATACAGCGAGTCAGGGATTGGGACCCATTACCCCTTTTTCCTCACATCACTCTAGGTATATGTTAGAGTATTGGTTACAATGCTGTCTGAAACAATAGCTAAAACTTCCTATAGCAAGATTGGAAAAATAGACCTCTAAACTACAGTTAGGAAATGAGACTGGTAAGGCAGGTTAGGAGTAAATTGTATGCAAAGGGTAGTGACCACATCGGACTTCCTTCCATCAGAGGTGATTACTATCGGGAATTTGCCAACTCCTCAATAAATCCAGATAGAAGCTGAGCCTGGCATAGGATTTTAGTCGCATTCCATAGGAAATCCTAGGATTTCCAATTTGGGAATTCAATACTTTTGTAATGAGATCTCCATGGAACACAACTGTGCATAGGGGAAATGAATTTCCTTGTGAAAATACATCTTTTTGTTCTTCACGGGTAAAATATTTTTCACTATGCAGTAAGTAACCTCTTGTCTTGCAGCAGTCTCGCGGTTACAGAAGACCTGTGCTTTAAAATCTATGACCATTTCCAAGGTGAGAAGGGATTGGATTGTAGTTTGAGAATGCTGACAAACTTCCATGTATGTGGGCAGTCTCAAAGTTTGATGGCAAGCCACGCCTGGAACGCACCCTTCACACCCGCTGTGAGGATTCTATGGCTGCAGGGGTCTCGTCACTTGTGGGGAGATGTCTCTCCCTGTGAATAGAGTTACACCTGCCAGGAATACCTTTCTGAATTTCTAGCTGGAGTAAAAAAAAAGGTAAATTTAACTGCAACCTTAAACAGGAAAAATTGCCTTTGTGAATGTGGCCCAGTGTGTTGGGGATCCTTATATAAAATAAATAAACAATTTTATTTGGGTTTCATGTATCATCTCGTGGGTCCGCTTTTGATTCTAATGACCCTCCCATGAGCTTGAGGCGGCAACTAGTTTGTTACGTTATTATCCTAGTGTTGACCATGGATAGTTAATGATTGTATTATGGGAATGCACCTTTAACCTTTAGTTCCCTTGCAAAGGGCTCTCTAGGGCACAGTTTGCAAGTAACTCAGGGACAAGACCCAAACATGTTGTTCATGAGGGTGAGAAGTTCACAGAAAGGGAAGCTCTGAGCTGTGTAATGTTTCACTACATGGCCCTGTTCAAGGTAAGAGCATGTTATTATTGGTGTACACTTGCAGAGAGGCGCGTGCTGATGTCAACACTGCCTTCTAAGAATTGAGCCCGCGGAGTCACACATTTGGTGGCAGTAGCCATAATTTGAGATAGGGGTTGGGTCTGCCCTTAAAGGGGTTTCTTTGTCTCTGTCCCACATGGCATGGGAAAATCTGTGATTAAGGGCCTTGTTCTGTATACGAAGCTTGTGGCAGGAGCTGCTCAGCAGTCTTCGTGGGCCTTCCGCCATTTCCTTCAGACTCGTCCATTGTGGCATTCACCAAACTTAAACATAACATAACCAGCAGCGGTCCGTGCAGGTATGAGTGGTGGGGGGAGGGGGTGTTGTTACATCAACAGACGATGAAATAGGAATTATGTATTTATTTTATTTTCCCTATTTCGACGTCTGTTGACTTCCACCCCCCCCCCCCCCATCCCCGCCCTGCCCTGCCATGCCCCACCCTACCGCGCTTACCTGCACGGGCCGCCGCTGAACATAACCGAACATAGCATAACATATGAAATAAATATTTAAGTGCAGTCACTGGTAAATCTGATCCTCTCTGCTTTAAACAGTTGTGCATAGTGTCTGAGCTTTACAAATACATTTACAAATGACCCATAACACCTAATGTATTTTAAGGGTGTTCACTTCTCTTCACTGCAAAGCTTTAGCTATGACCAGGTTAAAGGGAATGAGTTGTAACATTCCTGCAACTTTATTTCAAATTGTTACCGTGTGTACCTATAAATATGTATAAAGAATAGGCGATGGCAACTTTGTAGCTATAGTTAAATTGTACTTTTCATAGTATCTGTTTGTGATTTGCTAATAATTTAGGCATTGTGTAGTGGAGCTGCTCATCCAGCTAAATTTTTCATTTCACATTTTGTGCATATTATTCAAAATGAAACACAGTTGTTTGGGGGAGATCGCTCCCCATTTATGTTCCATAGGAATTTTGTATCGCTGCTACAGCAGAAAGTGCTCGGTAGAATTACATCAAATTTGGCATGTAGACAGAAATTACTCTGATTTAGGAGTGTGCGAAATGACACATTTGGTTGTGTATTTTTGCAAAATCCCATGGAAGGTTTGCAATTTATGTTTTCATTGTGAAACGTGGTTTGTTTGTATCCCGCATGATTATTTTCTTGTGCGCCCAAGGGGGCAGATTTACAAGCCTCTTACGCCAGGTTTGCGTCATTTTTCCCATGTTAAAAATTACCCAAAAGTGGCACGGAGGGCTTGTAAATCTGCCCCAAAGTCTACATTAAAAATTCTCATGATATTGTTAGGAGCAGGAAATGCCACTCACTGATACCTTTTTTGGCCAAATGAGTCTCCTGTTTGCAAAAATTACGTAATTACGGAAGTGTGTGTTCCAAATTTTTTGAATTTCACATATTACGAAGTTTGGAAATTATGCAAATTTCATCTGCAAAATTAACATTTCACCAGGCCTAATCAGAATCTGTCAGTTATGTAGATTATTGTAAATCTTTTCATTCGTATTAACTGAATTTAATTGGAAAAAATATCTTTAACTGAGATAACTACGGTTTTTCTCATGATGCCTGTGGTTCTTAAACAGTCTGAGAACAGTTTGAGAACATGACCTACCTCTAAGTAATGCAATCCCAGCTTTTGACAGGAGAGCAGAAACACATGCTGCCACCATATAGTGGGCACCACATAAGCATGGGCGAATTTTGCGGATCTCGCGTTCGCGAATTTGCGGATTTGCGAACTCGCAATCCGCAAAATCCGCGAATTCTTGCGAATTTGCGGATTTTTTTTTTTTTTGTGTTCGCAAGGATTTCTGCCAGTTCGCGAGGGTTTCGTACCAGTTCGCAATTGCGAACTTACATTTCGTCGCGCAACGGTCGCGAATTATGTTGTTTCTACGTCTGGTTCATCATCACAGGTTCCCAGCACCCTCTGTTTCACCACTGCAACCCTCTGTTACATCAATGCCACCCTCTGGTTCATCATTACTGTAGATTATGGGGGGGAAAAGCAAGCACACCATCCCTGCTTCAACTCAGATGAATTAATTTGGGGTTAGTTTATTAATGTGTCACTGTTTTAAAATTCCAGTCTGGCACCTGCTTCCTTATCTGTAATTTTGCTTTCTGTTGCAGTGCATTTTTTTTCCCCAGGACCTTCTTTGTGGCCTACTTGTAGCTATTGTATGAGCCTGCTGTGAGGGTCAGAGCAGGGTCATACAATTGTTGCAACTAGCAACTGAATTCTGGAGGGGCCCCAGTCAGGAAGCACTACCGGGAATTGTTACTAATGATGAGTTTGAACTCTTGCCCCTGCCGAGTGCTTTCACTTTTGAAAAACTCGTTTTTCTGCAATTTCGCGGGGTTCGCGGGGTGCGAACACGCGCAAGATCGGATTCGGAAGCCGCAAATTCGTGCGAATATGCAATTTGTTTTTTTTGCGGCGTGTTAGTTGGCAAGGTTTTGTGCGTTTTTGCGAGCCGCTCGTAGCGCAAGACGCGAAGTTACCCTCGCGGTCGTTCAAGGGCGCAGCCATCTTGTTTGCCTGACGTATTTCCGTTTCCGGGCGCGAAGTGTAATCTCGCAAAGTCCGCGGTTTGCCAGTACAGTCTCGCGCGTGTTCGCAAGGAAAATCTCGCGCGAACTTACCCGCGCGGTCGTGAACGGGCGCGGCCATCTTGTTTCTCATTCATTGCTATGGTTCTGGGCATGGTCTTTGTATCCTCTGTCAATCTCTGCCATCCTTTGCTTGTTTGAAGTTTTTTTTTATCTATTTTACTTATTATCTATCCCTCTATTTTTCTAGCCCTATATTTTTGTGTTTACTGCTACTTTTGGTTAATTTTAAACTACTTTTGTAAACTCTTTTCTTTTCTTCTCTTCCCTATTCTATTTTCTTTATTCCTTTCCGCCCAGACCATGGTGAAGGGAGCCGGGAAGCATCCCGAGAAGGGGAAGGGTCCCGCACCCCGTGTCCGGCTCCCGTGCGGGCGTTTGAGGGGGGAGCTAGTGATGCCACGGGAGATCTTTACCCCGGAGGAGGTGGCCCAACTCATTTTTTATGTTCAGCGCCGCCTCCCCAGGACCATCATGGGAGGCGGCAAGATCAGTGCCGGGTACGGGGCCCGGGAGCGCCGGAAGCGGTGGGAGAAGGTGTGCCAGGCCATTTACCACCACTCTCGGGTCTGGCGCACCTACAACCAGGCCACCCACCGCTGGACGGATGTCCTGACCCGTGAGCGAGATCTGCTCGACCTCCTTGGCCTTGAGATCCCCGGGCTTGGTGAGTAGTAGTAGCTATGTCTTTACTACTATGTTTTCTCCTGCTGTGTTATTATATTGCAAATTTTTGTTTTTTACCAAGAGCAATAATGCTGCTCATTACATTGTAGGTACATTTTATTTCAAAATCTTCTGTGCATTTCAGGTACACTGCTCTCCTTCTCAGTAGTGTTGCTACTATGCTTATTTGTTTTAGATTTTGTGTTCATTTCATTGGCCTGTGAAATTATGTATGAGTGTAGTTGAAAGAACTGCGCAATGCTACACACTAAGGTTCAGATTTTTAATTACCGGCGCATCCCTGCAAAGTTGCAGGGATGCGCCAGTAATTGTGCGTCACGCCACCATCACCCATGGTGCGCCGTATTACAATGCGGCGCGCCATGGGCCCAAAACGTCACCAAAGCGTTACGCATCTGTGCCGTAAAGGTGGCGCATTGCTGGAGTTGCGTCGCAACGATGGTGCAGCTCCATCAATTCTCTGGGGTGCCCTATCTCCCCAATGCTGCGTCAAGCCGTACGTCTGCTTCAAGCAGGCGCAGGGTTTGAGTCACGCATCATTGTCCTCAAAGTGACTGATTGAAATCTTGTAGATTTCCCTCAGCCACTTTTAGGATGCGTTCCTGCGCAGGAACGCCCTCCCTTGCGCCGGAACACCCCTATTGGCGCAGGGCTTTACAACGTGATGCATCTCCCAGATGCGTCACGTTGTTAATATACGCCGCACCATTGCGCCTCTTTTGTGCTGTCGCTGCGTCACAAAAGTCACGCAACAATGGAGCAAAAGAGCCGCAAGGGCCTTATAAATCAGCCCCTACAGACTCAAGTCCAGTCCTTCCTTTGTACACATGGCGATAAGAAGAAATAGTGGTGGTGGATTAATAGTTTGAGTATTTTAATGACTGGTGAATGTAGTAGGAAACTTTAGTGTTGTCGCTGATCTTCAATCACGATGGACTTTGGCTGTCACTTTGCGTGCTGCGGACTGCTGCCTGCCAATCCTAGGCAAACCTTTTTAGTACTTTGTTTAGTGAGTTACATAGGGTAGTTTCCAATTCGACGGTCCGCAAATCAAGCAATACTAAAGTAATGACGTAGTCGACCACATGAGATTGGTCAATAATATATCCCGTGGAGTCGTTCCCTATTTGCTATTTCGCAAAAATATTTTGTTACTTTGTTAGTTCTTTTTTAAATGTTTGATTTGGTTGAGAAATAAATATCATCCATGTTTTCTGTTTTTCTTTCTTTCATGTTGTACATCAGCTTCCCCCAGGGGCAAGAGGAGGACACAGGAGGAGGAGGAGGAGGGTGCTGTTGTCGATGCAGGCCAGGACCGGGCAGTCGAGGGCTCCTTTGCTGGCCCCAGTAAGTTTTAATTTTAATATAGAGTACTTATTTTTTCCTAGCGTTCCTCATTCGATTTTTTCTAAATCGTCTTTGATCTTCTTGTAGACAGGATCTAAATTCTTATCCCTATGACTCCGTGTGGTATTACTAGATTATTCTTATTAGTCTGTCTGTGTAGCTAACTAAGATTGCACATTTGGCATTTCCATTGGACTCCCATTCTAGTCAGCAATAGCTCTATGCACTGAGTGTAGTCCTCTGGGATTGTCCATAATGTCTTTTCAAGTATTCTAAATGTTTATGCTTTGACCATTGCCAACAATAAAAAGGTGAATGACCACCACCAAGAAATAATAAGATACTACTTTACTTTTGGTTTGGATAGGACAATCCATTCTACTACTGTTGCAGGGACAAATCTGCACAAACAGAACTATGGACACTAAATAATGCATCGCTTAGCTTATCAATTATAATAGGTGCTGTAACTGTTAGACTTTCCACATACCTCAGTGATAACAGACTTTGTAGTTGAACCCCCAATCTCCTTACTGACTAGATAGTGTGGCAGAGTCATTTAGCTCCCAAAGTCACCGATGGCAGAGGCACGGACTCATGCTTGCAAAAATTCGAAAACCTTTAGCTCATCCACTCTAGTCTGGAGGACCAAAAACCACAGAGTCTATTTAAGTTTAAAAGCTTTATTAAAAGTAAACACATTTATTAAATTCAAGTTTGTCATAAAAGTGAACGTGTAACTGAAAATGGAAAAGTGCTTAGTGCTGACGATTAATTGGACACATTTCTTGTGGTCGAGCCGAGCTCTCACCTGATTTGAACTTGATCCTGCTCGTGTTCTTAGAAGTCAAGGTTCTGTCTGTTAGGAGAAAAAGTGGTGCGTGTTAAAAAGTAAAAAGCAAACATTCATCAGTTGTGCCAAAAAGTGCAGCAAGACAACAGCCTTCCCTGGAAAAAGGGACATTTTTACTCTAGAGTACACAGTCAAAAATTATTAAATTGTACACTTTTTTTCACATTTCTTTCTTCCTCCTAGACCAAATATTATATAGTAGTGAGTGGTGTATTCTAACATTATTAAATGTACTTTGTAGGTGGAACATCTGGAGACGGGGCCAGCGCGGAGGTGGTGGCATTGGACGAGGAGGACAACTCTGGGGAGGAGGCGGTGCAAGTGCCGGAAAAGGACATGCCTGTGAGGGTTCACACGGTGGTGGCGGGCAGAGGTAAGCTATACATTCCTTAGTCATTGAGATTGAAGACTGCAGAGTGTGCTTTCTGCACGGGTGTATTATAAAAAAAGCAGGTAGTAGCCTCCTCTAAATGTACTTCGACTTAGCTGTGAAGTTTTTGGCGAGAAGAATCCCAATCAGATCTGAGGTGAACTTGATGGATGGGATGAACGAAAAGCGAAAGAAGGGTGTAAGTAAGTGTGGAAGCACGAGAAATGTAATGATGACTGGCAAAGAAGAATGATATGTGTTTGCTTGGTCCCCGAGGTGGCTGGGAAGGTAAGAAAATGGTATGGTGCATGGCTGGGTGAATGATGAAGCAAGGATGGGTGGAAGGAGAACAGCCTGGGTGGGTGAGACAGAAACTGTATGTGTGCAATATACTTTGAATGGATGGATGCCTGGATCATTCATGGTACTATCTGACTCTTAGATAGCATATGTGAATCTAGAGAGAGTAGACGGTCACTGGATGAACTAAGTGTTACTTTGAAGAGCATGTAACACCGCACCCGCACGTCCGTTCCAGTGTAGGAAAGGCAAGGAAAAGAAGTTGTAACGTTGTCCAAAGACTACCATGAATAGTAGCAGTAGTTTGTATTGCAACTGCAAGCACAGCATATATCCAGTTATTACGGTGGGCACTCCCTACCTCCCTTAATAACTTTAGTTTAGTAGTAGTACGTCATTCATGTGTGGGGGTATCACTGTTCACTCAATAATAAGCAAAGCACCTAAAGTCATCCCATATGTCATCAAATACATCCCATGTGAAGTGATAGATAATCAGATAATTTAGCTTCTTCATTTTCCTTTTCTAATACTCATTTGCACTGTAGGGTGAAAGCTAAATTAATTAAGCAGTAGCCCTTTTAACAGAGTATTCTCAGTGCCACCCGTAATAGAAAAGTAAGAGCTTCACCACCTGCATGTACTGGACCGGTACAGTAACGCAAGTCTGTCTCACTCACCATGGTGTGCGTCTGTTTTTCTCGGGTGCAAGTTCACTGCGCTGGCATTATGCCGGCTTGCATAAGATAACGTACCAATTTTCCTAAACAAGAGAGAAGAAGAAGAATAAGAGTGGTGTACTGTCATAGTCGACTGTAATAGAAGTCCATAGTGCTCGTAGAATTTGTTCCTTAAACTCCCACTAATGTTAGAGCAAGGATGAAGAAGTCGGAGGTTACATAGATACTGTCCTCAATAGTTATGCACTGTGCTTTCAATTTGCTACTTGTACTGTGACAACTTTCTGCTCAATCATTTTGTGTTAATCTTAAGGAGCATTGGTTACAGACTATGTCTTTCTTTTTTCATGTAGTTGCTCCTTCCAAATCCAAGACACCATCAAGGAGGAAGGAGCTGGCTCGAATGGCCCGGCAACGGAGGCTGGATGCCACTGTTGCTGAATATCGGCGGCTGGTGGCCCTGGAGGAGGAGGAGACGCAGTCTGGAACAACAACAACGTCCACTGGGACAGCTGCCTCCTCCTCCGTGCGGGCTGCCAGCCAGCGCAGTGCTCCAGCGGTACGGAGCCGGGCTACCAAAGCCAAACGCCACCGCCCAGCAGCAAAGAAAGCAGCTGCCCCTCACAGGATTTGCAAGGCACACCGGCGCCGCTTATCCCTCAGACTGTCCTACCTGGAGCAGGAGGTCCATAATTATAAGAACGTGGTGGAGGGCCTCCGCTTCGAACTTGCCACCCTCCGCAAGGAGCATGATGCCCTGGCTGCTAATTCCAACAGCACCCTGCCATAGTGTCCCTTGCCCCTTTTTTAGAGACTTTTGGGGGGTGGGAATTGGGAGTTGTGATTTTTGGGGACTTTTGAAGGACAATCGTTGGGGTTAGGGAGGGTCTTGCGGGAGATTCTTTTGTTAGGGCTATAAAAATATACTTTTTGAAACTTTATCTGACCATACCTGTTTTTTACTGATTTTGAGTCTGGTGGGTGGGGGTTTAACATAACAGTAAGTTTGTTTTCCTGAATAGTCCTAGGACTTTAGTAGTACTACCGTCAATCAAATCTCTCGTCTCTCCTAATACTCCATTATATTACCTCCAACCAAACGCCTATCTTACCTGTAATTTCTGTTTGCAAGTAGGGCTAGGCCCAGGGCTGGCTCCACGGGAAACAGCAAATAAGGTTGGCAATCCTGGGCGGATAAAATTTCCTCATAGCGGTGGTACTAGTGGTGTGACACAGTGGCAGTTGCTTGCCTATGAAAAAAAGAAAATGAAATCTGGTTTGTCCTCCTGAGCAATACAAAGGTACAATACAGAATATAGCAGGTGACAGAAGTACACTAGAACAGTGCCACGTTGTAGCCTAACAAATGTTAAAGTATAACTAATTCGGTTGAAGTTCTTTGACATTAGCCATGGGTCTTTGTCAAGCAGAGTAAGAATATATCCTCGGATTGCTTCACCAGCCTGTTGCTATCACCTTATCCTCCCCAGCAAGTGTGTGGATTTATTGCTGTAATTTAGTCACACATCAATCAAAACCACACAGCCCGGGGGAAGAGGGTTAGGGTTTGAAAAATGGATGGGTACGGGGGTTTTTGGGAAAGGTTTTGGGAGACAAGAAAAAGTAGCACAGCATGGACGAACAATTGTGAACATAAACAAATCTTTGGGTACAAACCTATCCATCAATCTTTGAAAGTGCATACACTACTGTAACTGCATGCATGTCAGTTAAAAGTAATTAGTACTTTCGACAACTGTGGAAGAAAGAATGCGACAGTACAGGGCGTGGGTGGAAATATTGATAACTATATTCAACATAAGGTCTCTGTAGCCAGATACCTGAGAGCCTTGCTGGTCACTATAAATCCATTCACAACAACACTCAATGGGGTTGGTCTGGAAGGTGTCAGGTTTACTCCCCGTGATCCAGTCGATGCAAATATGGTTCCACCTCCAAATGTCACCAACACCCAGAAGTGTAAACACAGGGTGTTCGAGGCATTAGGCGGGGGAGAAAAATAACAAACTAAAATAAAAAATGTGGGATGGGTAAAGGTAGGGTCAGCAGGGAAAGGATACCTGTAACAGAAGACAAGACAGGCATCAGTGAAGTGCTGTCCTAACATACAAGGGTACTCTCATATAGTCTCACTAAATAGTCTGCAAGTCTCCCGCCTACTCATTGCAAATGTATTTTCATACTACGGTAGGCGCTTAGGGGCTGCGTAACCTGACAGAAGGTATAGTAGATAGAAAAGGAGAAATTGCTTTTTTTCTAGGTGTCCCCTCACTCACCAGGGTTGCCCCTTGGTGACATGCTTCATCATTGGGGCCATCCCAGTCCTCTACGGCCTGGGGCGTGCTGCGACTTGCGAATTACGTAGGAGCACTTACAAATGACTATGTGTGGTGCAGATGTGATAGTGGAGTGGACTAAGTGATGTGTTAAGGGATCAATGTAGAAGCAGAGAGAGAGCCAAGAAATGCAGTCACAGTCAGAGAAAAAGGCAAGGGATACTGTATCTATGTGGTTGTAGTGGTCCTGTTGGAAGTGGTAAGTAAGTTGCCCGCAGAAAAAAAATCCTCCTATTAGCGGCACTCCTCCATTGCAGCCGACGCTTCGTCCATCGATGTTGGTCACCAGAAGACACCCTGTCCACTGCCTGCCTGATGCTGAATTGTGGCTCGCTACTGTGAAGCCTGACTCCATCCTTTTTTCCCCATTGCAGAGACTGAAACCCGGCCTGTAATTATTCAACGAAAAACAGGAAGTGATATAATATTACAACACCACTGATAAATAAATATAAGGTATGTAGGCTGTGGAGTGCAAAAAGTCACAATTTGTTTTTCCTAGTAGACAGTACAATGTTTTTGAAAGTGCGTACTCTGAGTCACCTTTTGAAGGATAAATAAGTATGGGCAAATTAATGTATCGGATCTTGCCCCTCAAGCTAGGTGTACTGTAAACTGTGTTTTAGAACAAAATTAGATCTTCCTAGCAGTGCTCCCACCCAGACCCTTACTAAAGCCAGTCGCAAAAATGTAGAAGACCCCCAATCAAATCTCAAAAAACGAGGCCTAGCAGAAAACTGGTGACAAAACTTACTTTGAAAGTAAAAGTAGGCCGAAGTACCCTAATTACCCATTACCCACCGTGGATTGCATTCAAACCACTTGCAAGCAACCAAGCAAAAGTAGCCATAGCCAGCATCGCTCCAAGACTCGAAATCCCCCCCACTCAAACACATGCAATAGAAATACTGCTAACCCTAACGAACCCTAAGTTAAGAATAGTGGCAAAGGCTTTCTTTAACTATGCCAAATCCCCCCTTTCCCACCATGGATTTTCTTCAAATGACTTGCAACCAAAATTACACATTCTCACGAGTGCTCTAAGACCCCAGAACTCAGTTTGAAAAATCTAGAACACCCCGAAACACATGCAATCCTGCTGCTAGGGCTAACCCTAACGAACCCTAAGTTACAAAAAGTGCCAAAACTAAAGGCTTTTCCGCGCGGATTTTGTCCCAACCACTTCTACCCGGTATTAGACCTTCCCAGGAATGCCCCAAGACCCGGCAACCCACCCGCCAAGAAGCGTAACACCCCCAAACAGGCCAAAAGCAAAATCTCATACTTGCAATATTTCTGGGCCTTCGGTCCAAACGCGCTGCGTAGCTAGGCCATAAGTCGGGGTTGGCACGACGGATTTCCTGAAAAGCAAATGCAATCAAGATTAGAGTGTCCCAGCAGTGCTCCCAGACCACGAAACTCACCCGCAAACAGACGGAACCCCCCCTAAGAGCACCTCAAAGGCAAGCAAGTCATCAAAAACACAAAAAAAATTCCGCCTGGGATTTGGTCCAAAACACTTTTATCCGGTATTAGAGCTTCCCAGCAATGGCCCCAGAGCCGTCAACCCAGGAGAAAACGAGTAGAAGACCCCCAAACAGCCAAAGAGCAAAAGTACAAAAATGGGGACTTAGTCACTTTTTCACAAATTTCCCAAATCACTCCGCGCGCGCTCTGCAGCTAGGCCCTAAGTCCCCTCAGCCACCATGGATTTGCTTCAAACCTCTTGCAAAGTAAAGTATATATAGCCAGCAGTGCTCCCAGACCACGAAACTCACCCACAAACACCAGGAAGCCCCCCAAACAGGCCCCCGAAAACGCTACATAGAGCAAAATGTCAGAAATAGCCCAAAAAAAAATCGGCCTGGATTTTGTCCCAACCACTTCTACCCGGTATTAGACCTTCCCAGGAATGCCCCAAGACCCGGCAACCCACCCGCCAAGAAGCATAACACCCCCAAACAGGCCAAAAGCAAAATCTCATACTTGCAATATTTCTGGGCCTTCGGTCCAAACGCGCTGCGTAGCTAGGCCATAAGTCGGGGTTGGCACGACGGATTTCCTGAAAAGCAAATGCAATCAAGATTAGAGTGTCCCAGCAGTGCTCCCAGACCACGAAACTCACCCACAAACACCAGGAAGCCCCCCAAACAGGCCCCCGAAAACGCTACATAGAGCAAAATGTCAGAAATAGCCCAAAAAAAAATCGGCCTGGATTTTGTCCCAACCACTTCTACCCGGTATTAGACCTTCCCAGGAATGCCCCAAGACCCGGCAACCCACCCGCCAAGAAGCATAACACCCCCAAACAGGCCAAAAGCAAAATCTCATACTTGCAATATTTCTGGGCCTTCGGTCCAAACGCGCTGCGTAGCTAGGCCATAAGTCGGGGTTGGCACGACGGATTTCCTGAAAAGCAAATGCAATCAAGATTAGAGTGTCCCAGCAGTGCTCCCAGACCACGAAACTCACCCACAAACACCAGGAAGCCCCCCAAACAGGCCCCCGAAAACGCTACATAGAGCAAAATGTCAGAAATAGCCCAAAAAAAAATCGGCCTGGATTTTGTCCCAACCACTTCTACCCGGTATTAGACCTTCCCAGGAATGCCCCAAGACCCGGCAACCCACCCGCCAAGAAGCATAACACCCCCAAACAGGCCAAAAGCAAAATCTCATACTTGCAATATTTCTGGGCCTTCGGTCCAAACGCGCTGCGTAGCTAGGCCATAAGTCGGGGTTGGCACGACGGATTTCCTGAAAAGCAAATGCAATCAAGATTAGAGTGTCCCAGCAGTGCTCCCAGACCACGAAACTCACCCACAAACACCAGGAAGCCCCCCAAACAGGCCCCCGAAAACGCTACATAGAGCAAAATGTCAGAAATAGCCCAAAAAAAAATCGGCCTGGATTTTGTCCCAACCACTTCTACCCGGTATTAGACCTTCCCAGGAATGCCCCAAGACCCGGCAACCCACCCGCCAAGAAGCATAACACCCCCAAACAGGCCAAAAGCAAAATCTCATACTTGCAATATTTCTGGGCCTTCGGTCCAAACGCGCTGCGTAGCTAGGCCATAAGTCGGGGTTGGCACGACGGATTTCCTGAAAAGCAAATGCAATCAAGATTAGAGTGTCCCAGCAGTGCTCCCAGACCACGAAACTCACCCACAAACACCAGGAAGCCCCCCAAACAGGCCCCCGAAAACGCTACATAGAGCAAAATGTCAGAAATAGCCCAAAAAAAAATCGGCCTGGATTTTGTCCCAACCACTTCTACCCGGTATTAGACCTTCCCAGGAATGCCCCAAGACCCGGCAACCCACCCGCCAAGAAGCATAACACCCCCAAACAGGCCAAAAGCAAAATCTCATACTTGCAATATTTCTGGGCCTTCGGTCCAAACGCGCTGCGTAGCTAGGCCATAAGTCGGGGTTGGCACGACGGATTTCCTGAAAAGCAAATGCAATCAAGATTAGAGTGTCCCAGCAGTGCTCCCAGACCACGAAACTCACCCACAAACACCAGGAAGCCCCCCAAACAGGCCCCCGAA
Organism: Lissotriton vulgaris; assembly: GCF_964263255.1. NCBI lineage: Eukaryota > Metazoa > Chordata > Amphibia > Caudata > Salamandridae > Lissotriton > Lissotriton vulgaris. The sequence continues at coordinate 151,603,912 of NC_141696.1, read as the reverse complement.
AACGCTACATAGAGCAAAATGTCAGAAATAGCCCCAAAAAAAATCGGCCTGGATTTTGTCCCAACCACTTCTACCCGGTATTAGACCTTCCCAGGAATGCCCCAAGACCCGGCAATCCACCCGCCAAGAAGCATAACACCCCCAAACAGGCCAAAAGCAAAATCTCATACTTGCAATATTTCTGGGCCTTCGGTCCAAACGCGCTGCGTAGCTAGGCCATAAGTCGGGGTTGGCACGACGGATTTCCTGAAAAGCAAATGCAATCAAGATTAGAGTGTCCCAGCAGTGCTCCCAGACCACGAAACTCACCCACAAACACCAGGAAGCCCCCCAAACAGGCCCCCGAAAACGCTACATAGAGCAAAATGTCAGAAATAGCCCAAAAAAAAATCGGCCTGGATTTTGTCCCAACCACTTCTACCCGGTATTAGACCTTCCCAGGAATGCCCCAAGACCCGGCAACCCACCCGCCAAGAAGCATAACACCCCCAAACAGGCCAAAAGCAAAATCTCATACTTGCAATATTTCTGGGCCTTCGGTCCAAACGCGCTGCGTAGCTAGGCCATAAGTCGGGGTTGGCACGACGGATTTCCTGAAAAGCAAATGCAATCAAGATTAGAGTGTCCCAGCAATGCTCTCAGACCACGAAACTCACCCACAAACAGACGGAACCCCCCCTAAGAGCACCTCAAAGGCAAGCAAGTCATCAAAAACACAAAAAATTTTCCGCCTCGGATTTGGCACAAACCACTTTTAGTGCTTCCCAGCAATGGCCCCAGACCCGTCAACTCACCTGCAAAGAGGTAGAACAACACCCCCACAAGTGCTGAGTCTTTCTTCATTGGGCGTAAACCAGCCCTCTGCTTTGATGGAAATAGGAGTCTGGAGGAGGAGGATAGAGGAGCATGTTCTTCTGAACTTGTGAACCTGAGGAATGCAGACTGCGGCACCTTCAAATAAATTAGCAAACAAGTGAAGACAGTTCTGCTGATGGGCTTGTTTTTGTGATTATCTGATTAAAGTTTGAATTATATTAACTGTGCACAACAAAGAAAGACAGACACACAGGAATAAAAGTGAATAAGGATGAAAAAGAAAGTTATTGATTCGTTGTCTCATTTTCAGGGCTCGAAGTCGGTATCACGGTCCAGGAATAAGAATAAGGCTTCGTCATCATACTCTGCGAATTCAGCCAGGGTGAGGTCAGTGCCACCTGACAGAGTAGAAATTCCCTCATCTATGGTGCTGGCCACCTCCTCTTCATCCGGCACGCTCTCTCGTACTCTTATATCTGGTGGTATGAGGTGCTGATTCATCTTGATCATTGTTAACCTCTCCACATTTTTGGGCGAGAGGCGGCTCCGTTTGGGAGTTACAATCCCACCAGCCGCACTGAAAACCCGTTCAGAAGACACACTTGCGAGTGGGCAAGACAAGTAGTTTAAAGTCAGGTTGGTGAGCTGTGGCCACAATTCTTTTTTCCCATGCCAATACGCCAATGGGTCAGAATTAACATAGACCTCTGTGGAGTCATTCAGATAGTCCTTCACCATCGACTCAAGGTCCTCCTCCAAGGTTCCTCCACTTTGCGTAGCTCTTGCTGTGCCTCTGACCTTTTGAGAACCAAACCCACGCAGAGCTAGCCAATCCTCTTCAGCCTCCAATGTTTCTGTTGTCTTTCGTGCAGATGATCCGGTTGCCGGTGTCTTTAACGGCTGAGAGGTCACTTGTGCCACAGCCACAGGTGCAGAAGTGGATTGTTTTGACTGGGGATGGCCTGCTGATGTACTGCCATTTCCTTCAATTTCCAGCCGTTCTGTTTCAAACTTCTTGGCTGACAAGGCTAGCCAACGTTTGTACTTTGTAACATCTTCATCAGCAAAAGGAAAGAATGCTCTGCCTGCCAGCGCCTTTTTGTAGCGTGGATCCAGAATAGTAGCACAAATGTAATGCTGTTCTGAGTGGATCTTTTTAAGACGTTCATCACCTTGTAGGAGCTCTAATAATTGCTCAGCCAGAAGCAAAGAGTCTTTCTTTTTGTCATCTTTTCGAAACACAGAACACACCTCCTTCAGTTGGTCCTCCAGCATGTACAACAATGGGATAGCTTTTCCCAAATTAGAGTCCTCCTTGCTGACTGCACGTGTGAAGACCTCAAAAGGACGAAGCATGCGTGTTAGGCTTTCAACTATGTTCCATTGCGGCCCACCCATCCTCAGCTCCTCTATACCCTCTTTCAAGAAATATTGATCGAGTTGCGTATACTGCTCATACAGACGCTCAAGCATGTAGAAGGTTGAGTTCCAACGTGTTACCACCTCCTGGATGAGTGCTTTCACTGGCATTTGACATTGATATAGCATGCTCCTCAGCTGCTTGCGGGCCTTAAAAGAATGCCTGAAATGCTTGCAAATTTTTCGGCAGTTCTCCAATACACTGTACGCTGCACTGCATTTATTACCCAAGAATTTTTGGACAACCAGGTTTATACAGTGCGCCAAACACGGCACTCTGAAATAGTAACCGTCCCTCATGGCCTTAACTATATTGGAGCCATTGTCCGTGGAAACATAACCAACCTTGCGTTTTAGTGGGGACAGACAGTTAAGGACCTTTGTGTTAAAGACATCCAAAATGTTTTCTGCTGTGTGACGTTTCTCCAAACCAAACATGGCTAGTCTTGCATGTTTCCGAGCACCTTTAAAAACAATGTTAGTGTCAACACCTGAGTTTAGCTTTGCTTTAGCCCCTGAAAAAGAGACCCAGTGTGCAGTGATGCACATGTAATCAGCGCCTGCGCCACTGGTCCACATGTCTGTTGTCAGATGTATAGTGTGAACAGCACTCTTCTGCAAAGCTGCCCCAATCACCTTCAGAACATCTTCATGTAGTGCTGGAACCGCAACTCGGGCAAAATAGAACCGGCTAGGAACCTTCCATTTAGGGCAGAGCGCTGTCACTAATTCTAGAAAACCAACCCCTTCTACAAAAGAAAAAGGGAGAAGGTCCAGAGCTAGCATTTTAGCCAGCTTAGTGTTATACAGACGGGTCATTGGGTGGTTGCGTTCATATTGCGCTTCTGTAAACAACATCTTTTTAATGTTGCCCTGGACCAATGATTTACGGGATGATGATGATCTCTTCGACCCAGTTACGCTCGCTGATGAACTTTTCCGCATTGATGTCTCACTCTCTCCCACACTCTTAGTGTGGCTCCCATGGGGTGTGCTGCTGACATGGGAACTGGGTGTAAGTGAAGTGTTTGAATCGTCTTCTTCTACCTCCTCGTCATCAGCAGATGACAAATCAACGTTTTCATTACGTGCAATTCCGGCTTTCTTGACCGCCTCTAGGTGCGGAAACCATTCGACAGCGTGCCTTCTCTCAAGATGACCTCTCTGGCCTCCGGTACCATAGTTAGAACCAAGCTTACCACGACTAAATCGAAGCTTACAAAGGCTACAAATGGCTACGTTTTCCTTTTTTGGGCAAACACTAAAGAAGTCCCAAACTGGAGACTTGAAATGTCTTCGGGGGCCGGAGGAGGCGGCGATACTGGTGGTGGTGGTCCTGCTGCTAATGACAGATGAAGTGGAGGATGTGGATTGCCGAACTTCAGTACGTTTTGCACTTTCACCACCACGAATTGAGGTCGAGGACGAGGTGGGTACCTTCTTGCGAAGAAATATGGAAGCGGTAGGTTTTGGTGTACTACTTAACTCCAAATCTAATGATTCCATTTCCATTGCCTCCTCGCCGACATCATCATCACGCTCAGCAGCTTCTCGGGATAGGGTCAAAATGTCTCTTTGCTGCATGCCCGGTGGGGCTGCAGTGACCTTTGTGATGACTGGCTCGTCGTCATCGTGAGAGGCTTCATCACCAGCAGTATCTGTCACTTCTTGTTGAGCCTCATCACACTCCATAGGTTTGAGTTTTTGGACGACCTTCCTTTTACGCTTAGGTACCGGTGTCAGATCATGGTGTGCCTCTGCCTCACTGTCAGACCGCAGTTGTGGTTCCCAAGACAGATCACTTGCACCAGAACGAGGTGGGCTTGAAGAAGATGTAGACACCCCCCTTGATCTTTTCCTTGCTAGGGATGTGGAAGACAATGAATGATCATCAGGAGGAGTGGCTTCCAATGATACCTCAGCTTCATTGTCGATTTCCAAATGTGCCCCTACTTCGGGAGGAACAACTATTGTGGGCACTTGTGAACGTCCATGCACCTTTGCTTGCGCATCTCCTTTTGCTGCCTCTCCTTCCACATGTACTTGGGCGTGTACTTGCACATGGTGTTGTTGTTGCGGCTGTGGTTGTTCAACACTTGTCAGATGAGTTACAACAACCTGTGTTGATTCAGGGACATTGCTGCTACTTTCTTGCGATGAGCCAACATCACTGGTCGATGGTGATTGGAGAAGTACACTGACTGCCTCTGAAGCACTCAAGGGCTTTGACTTAAGTTGGCGTGGTGGTGGAGGCACTGAACCCAATGGAGCAGGGGTGCTGCTCTCAGGTTGGTCCCCAGCAGATCCTGCTGCTGCAGGCGTACTTTTTTTTTTGCTCCCAAAAAAAGTGGCGGGTGGCACACCAGCCTCCTTGGTAACTTGCTTCTTCTGCTCCTTACTAGCAACTTTCTTGCTAGAGGAGCTACGGAGAACTTTCTTTGGGGGCGGGGCCATCTTCTTCAGAGCAGGTCAGACAGCAGGCCGCAGTTGCACGAATTGTAGAGTTGTCTGAGGCCAGACGTGACGTCGCGTGACGTTATGCTGCACACACACACCGCTGCAGGACTTCTTCCTGGCACTGGTGGTTCTCTTGAGTCTTGTGCACCTAAAAAAAATGGAAGACAGAGGAACATCAGTTCAGTTATAGAGCACAAAAAAATCGAAAAACACTGCAAAATCAGCACAATCCCAATCCATCCATGCCCTCCATAATGTTTAAATTCAAGACAACCCACAGAAAGACTAGGCCCATGCTAGACTCAAATACCCCTGGTGAAAAGGCCACAAGTACAGGCCCAAAAATCGAAAAACACTGCAAAATCAGCACAATCCCATTCAATCCATGGCCTCCATGATGTTTAAATTCAAGACAACCCACAGAAATACTAGGCCCATGCAAGACTCACTACCCCTGGGCATAAATAAAGGTTGAAAAGTAGGCAAAATGGTTGGAGGCCTAACAACAAAGCCTGCATTCAAAATGGCCACTTGCCTGCCAGCACATGGCCAGTGCCTGTAGCTGCACTCAAAATGGCCACCAGCCACATGGCATGTCCCTCCCCATGAACACCCCTAAAAATCGAAAAACACTGCAAAATCAGCACAATCCCATTCCATCCATGGCCTCCATGATGTTTAAATTCAAGACAGCCCACAGAAAGACTAGGCCCATGCTAGACTCAAATACCCCTGGTGAAAAGGCCACAAGTACAGGCCCAAAAATCGAAAAACACTGCAAAATCAGCACAATCCTATTCCATCCATGGCCTCCATGATGTTTAAATTCAAGACAGCCCACAGAAAGACTAGGCCCATGCTAGACTCAAATACCCCTGGTGAAAAGGCCACAAGTACAGGCCCAAAAATCGAAAAACACTGCAAAATCAGCACAATCCTATTCCATCCATGGCCTCCATGATGTTTAAATTCAAGACAGCCCACAGAAAGACTAGGCCCATGCTAGACTGAAATACCCCTGGTGAAAAGGCCACAAGTACAGGCCCAAAAATCGAAAAACACTGCAAAATCAGCACAATCCCATTCAATCCATGGCCTCCATGATGTTTAAATTCAAGACAACCCACAGAAATACTAGGCCCATGCAAGACTCACTACCCCTGGGCATAAATAAAGGTTGAAAAGTAGGCAAAATGGTTGGAGGCCTAACAACAAAGCCTGCATTCAAAATGGCCACTTGCCTGCCAGCACATGGCCAGTGCCTGTAGCTGCACTCAAAATGGCCACCAGCCACATGGCATGTCCCTCCCCATGAACACCCCCAAAAATCGAAAAACACTGCAAAATCAGCACAATCCCATTCCATCCATGGCCTCCATGATGTTTAAATTCAAGACAGCCCACAGAAAGACTAGGCCCATGCTAGACTCAAATACCCCTGGTGAAAAGGCCACAAGTACAGGCCCAAAAATCGAAAAACACTGCAAAATCAGCACAATCCCATTCCATCCATGGCCTCCATGATGTTTAAATTCAAGACAGCCCACAGAAAGACTAGGCCCATGCTAGACTCAAATACCCCTGGTGAAAAGGCCACAAGTACAGGCCCAAAAATCGAAAAACACTGCAAAATCAGCACAATCCCATTCCATCCATGGCCTCCATGATGTTTAAATTCAAGACAGCCCACAGAAAGACTAGGCCCATGCTAGACTCAAATACCCCTGGTGAAAAGGCCACAAGTACAGGCCCAAAAATCGAAAAACACTGCAAAATCAGCACAATCCCATTCAATCCATGGCCTCCATGATGTTTAAATTCAAGACAACCCACAGAAATACTAGGCCCATGCAAGACTCACTACCCCTGGGCATAAATAAAGGTTGAAAAGTAGGCAAAATGGTTGGAGGCCTAACAACAAAGCCTGCATTCAAAATGGCCACTTGCCTGCCAGCACATGGCCAGTGCCTGTAGCTGCACTCAAAATGGCCACCAGCCACATGGCATGTCCCTCCCCATGAACACCCCCAAAAATCGAAAAACACTGCAAAATCAGCACAATCCCATTCCATCCATGGCCTCCATGATGTTTAAATTCAAGACAGCCCACAGAAAGACTAGGCCCATGCTAGACTCAAATACCCCTGGTGAAAAGGCCACAAGTACAGGCCCAAAAATCGAAAAACACTGCAAAATCAGCACAATCCCATTCCATCCATGGCCTCCATGATGTTTAAATTCAAGACAGCCCACAGAAAGACTAGGCCCATGCTAGACTCAAATACCCCTGGTGAAAAGGCCACAAGTACAGGCCCAAAAATCGAAAAACACTGCAAAATCAGCACAATCCCATTCAATCCATGGCCTCCATGATGTTTAAATTCAAGACAACCCACAGAAATACTAGGCCCATGCAAGACTCACTACCCCTGGGCATAAATAAAGGTTGAAAAGTAGGCAAAATGGTTGGAGGCCTAACAACAAAGCCTGCATTCAAAATGGCCACTTGCCTGCCAGCACATGGCCAGTGCCTGTAGCTGCACTCAAAATGGCCACCAGCCACATGGCATGTCCCTCCCCATGAACACCCCCAAAAATCGAAAAACACTGCAAAATCAGCACAATCCCATTCCATCCATGGCCTCCATGATGTTTAAATTCAAGACAGCCCACAGAAAGACTAGGCCCATGCTAGACTCAAATACCCCTGGTGAAAAGGCCACAAGTACAGGCCCAAAAATCGAAAAACACTGCAAAATCAGCACAATCCCATTCCATCCATGGCCTCCATGATGTTTAAATTCAAGACAGCCCACAGAAAGACTAGGCCCATGCTAGACTCAAATACCCCTGGTGAAAAGGCCACAAGTACAGGCCCAAAAATCGAAAAACACTGCAAAATCAGCACAATCCCATTCAATCCATGGCCTCCATGATGTTTAAATTCAAGACAACCCACAGAAATACTAGGCCCATGCAAGACTCACTACCCCTGGGCATAAATAAAGGTTGAAAAGTAGGCAAAATGGTTGGAGGCCTAACAACAAAGCCTGCATTCAAAATGGCCACTTGCCTGCCAGCACATGGCCAGTGCCTGTAGCTGCACTCAAAATGGCCACCAGCCACATGGCATGTCCCTCCCCATGAACACCCCCAAAAATCGAAAAACACTGCAAAATCAGCACAATCCCATTCCATCCATGGCCTCCATGATGTTTAAATTCAAGACAGCCCACAGAAAGACTAGGCCCATGCTAGACTCAAATACCCCTGGTGAAAAGGCCACAAGTACAGGCCCAAAAATCGAAAAACACTGCAAAATCAGCACAATCCCATTCCATCCATGGCCTCCATGATGTTTAAATTCAAGACAGCCCACAGAAAGACTAGGCCCATGCTAGACTCAAATACCCCTGGTGAAAAGGCCACAAGTACAGGCCCAAAAATCGAAAAACACTGCAAAATCAGCACAATCCCATTCCATCCATGGCCTCCATGATGTTTAAATTCAAGACAGCCCACAGAAAGACTAGGCCCATGCACCACTCACTACCCCTGGTCAAGGCCCCAACAACAGGTCAAAAATCGAAAAACACAAAATTTTACAAAAAAAAAAAAACGAAAAACACAGAAAAATCAGCACAATCCCAATTCATCTATGGCCTCCATGATGTTTAAGTTCAAGACAACCCACAGAAAGAATCAGTCCACCCACCACTGAGTACCCCTGGGGAAAAGGCCCCAAAACAGCCCAAAAATCGAAAATCCCAAAATTTTAGTTGCAGCAACTGTAATGCCCCAAACAAACTTACTTGTAAAATTTCTAATCCAACAGTGATCCAAAGAAAGTCAAAAAGGCCTCAAATCCAAAGATCCAGCAGCATCCACAAAAAGTAATCCTTCCAGGTCCACATCCGAATGAAAAGTGACCAGGAGATGGACAAAGCACTGGGAGGAGCCTGCTGAACAGGAACAGGAAGTTGAAGACTATGGGGCACTTCCTTCCTCCCACCCCCCTGCCCCCCTCCCCAAAATGGACTCCTCGCTAAAAAAGTGCAGGCAAATGTCAAACTAAGGAGTTATTCACATAAAAATCATCATTTCTAGAAGGTTTATGCTGCTTGCTGGTGGATTTCTTGTGCAGAATTGCAAATTTATATTTTCGCTCGCCGCATCTCAAATCTCGCAATTGCGAAGTACCGCGAGACGTGATCTCGCCGTACTCGCGTTGACAAACTATCGCTGGCAAGCCGCGATGACGTAATCGCGCTCGCAAATTCCCGCGGGATCACACAGCAAGATCCAAAATGGCGCAGCACTCGCAAACTATCGAAAAAAACAACTCGGCAAACGATGATAAACGCCGCGCGCCGCAAAAATTGTATCACCAACGCCGCGCGCCGCCAAAAAAATCCGCTGCGTGCGAATTTGCGGATTTTGCGGGAAATCCGCAAATCTCGCGGATTGCGGATTTCCCGAAAATCCGCAAAATCCGCGAGCGGAACGGATTTTCCGCCCACGCTTAGCACCACAGTGCTCACAACAGCATAAATCTCTAATTAAACACAGCATCCAGAAAGTCCCTCATTGTGCCTTAGACCGCAGATATTTCATATAGCTGACCATCCCCATGATCACAACAGGCTGCTCACTCTCACAAACCATGCATGACCATGCAACCAACTTGCTCCAACCACGAAGATAACATTAACAAATGTCAATTTGTGGGTGAGTAAAGTCTACAAATGTCTGTGTTGAGCTGCAGATGACAACTGTAGCTAAATGGCTTTTGAATGTGACTTTACCAAGCAACTGGTTGACAAAGGCTTCTTAATGCCCAGCTTGCCCGTCTGTCCCTCCTCTCTGACTTAAACCCAGCCCACACTCCTCTGCTTGACTTTTAGCTGATATGAAGAAATGTGTTCTTCCTTCTGACGACCTGGAAGACTTGCACTGTCTTGAAACTATTCTCCATTACCTTCAAAGCTAGCAAGATCCAAAAACAAAGCTATGCAGCTTCAAAGGTGTTTGCCCCTCATCACATACCATTCACCACTGGCCTTGGCTTGTCGCGTCTTTATCCACCTTGTAGTAATGTCTTGGTGGAGGAGTATTTTTTCAGCACCCTCTCATTTTCTCCAAGTGAACCACAGAAATTCCTGGCAGAAATTTTCCTTAGAGGGATCTAGTGCTGTTTTACTTTGAGGGGAGGAAAGATGAGTAACCGGGGATGCACAGTCGGAGCCTTAGAGGGCTGCAGCTAACTTGCACTGAGGGTGCTTTGTGGGAGGTGGAAGAGGAAGTGGAAGTGGAAGCAAAAAGGGGGTGGGGACCAGAAGGTCAACTGCATCCTTGCTGCAGGAAATTCTATGTGGAGGACTGGCGAGGGCTCATTTGAAGAAGCTATTAGGGGCAAGAAGAGTGCGGCCCTCCTCCACTTCAGAAGAGACCGCGAGCAGGTGAGTATCATATCATTGACGTGCTCCTCAACATTGTTGTGGGAGCTCACTCACTGTTGGGGAAGGAGGCAGTCTGGCAAGACTTTGGTCAAGAAAGCTAGGTTTTAAGAAGGAACAGCACTAGTCGAGGAGGCCCCGCTACCTCCGCATAAGCAATTGTACATCAGAAACAGCTTTAAGAGCAGCACGTGCTCCTCGCGTAGGGAGCAAAGTTGGAGCAGAGTGACGCGGCATAGTCCACCGTCTTTGCAGCACAAAAGGAGAAAGGAAATGGCTGGGATGAACGATGCAAGCACCAGAAGAGACCGTGATACAGCAGCAAGGAGGCTGTGCTGCAAGCTGATTCAGTACCAGGCCGATCATGAGGACTTGAAGCAAGGGGCCTGGAAAGGTCATAGGCAGGAGACCACAGACCATCAACAGAAGGTGTCTGGACAAGGGCAGCAGCAAGAAGGGACTGAAGAGCTGGAACAACTGATTCTGAAGGGGAGGGAAGCAGCACTGGAGCTTAGACAGCGCTGACTCATGGAGCAAATACAGGCCGCAGCCAGGAGCCACGTGATAACCGGGGTCTGGCTTTGTGGGCTGCCCAGACACAAGGCGGAGGTGGCTGCAGGAGGCCTTGCACCAAAAGAGTGCAGCCTGTTCCTGTTCCCCCTGGCCTGTAGCCAGGACAATGGTGCGGGGGAGGAGGTGTAGTGTGCACAACCCACACAGCAACATTGTACACAGTGATCTGGAGTAAATTCAATCCTCACCCTAGGTGATGCATGGTGCCAGCATGGTGGCATCGGCTGTGGAGGGCATGGGTGAACCCAACGCTCACCTACAGAAGGACTTTGGTGAATAAAAGAGCGTGGAAAGAACCATGACTGGGCAAAAAGGGTGGGCCAGTACTGCATGGGAGGTGGAAAGCTGCACTACCTGGATGACTTCCTGTTCATCAGGGGGGCAAAGACTGACCAATGCCAAACACTACTAGGGCACTTTGTGCAGCTGTGGTATATGACAAAACTTTAGAGCTGGTCACCAGGCTGACATTCCTGGCCATCAAGCTTGACTCAGTGGAAGGGGTGTGCGGATTACAAGTGGATAAAATGGCAGAGTGGAAGGCAGTGATGCAGGCTCTTTATGCCAAGAAAAAAGCCATGCTTGGTGAGCTTCAACAGCAGCTTGGAAAGCTGAACTTTGCAGGAAGAGTGATCCCAGCAGGTATGGTGTTTGCCAGGCTGTTAGGCTGGCTTACGAGAGGTCCAACAAAAGAGCACCAAAATGTGTGGCTGGCCAGCAGGGTGAAGCAGGACATCGAGCTGTGGCTCTGTTTACTGGCAAACTTTAATGGCACGTTGATCTGGACAGAACCCTGGGTTATGGCAATGCAGTTGGAACTTGGCGCGATATTGGGAACTGTCTGGTGCACTGTGAAGAGGCCATAAACCTTGAGGGAAGAAGGCATAACAAACACATAGCACTGGTGAAGCTCTTCCACATAGTGGTGGACTTGTTGTGGAGCGACAGGCTAAGAAATAAGCAGGTGATGCTCTGCTCTGACAATCACAGGGTGGTGCTACTGGACAAGGCACTGGCGCTCATGACAAACTGTAAATATTGTAAGTGTTGCAGGGTATTCTGGCAAGTGAGTGGGCTACAGGACTTTGGTGGGAATATGTGAACCAGTTGCTGTGAAATGGTGCATCCTGTGGACATTCACCAACAAGAGGAGTAAAGGCTGGGCCCAATCACGCCTAGCAGCAGTTGCCTACTTTGTGAAGCTCCCTTCCTTAAGGTGGAGTAACCTGCACTATCATCGCAGGGACAGTAGACTACCCATTAGTTTTGACAAACGGGTAGACATCCAGAAGGCACTTGTAGAGTTATGCAACAATCCATTTGGGGTAACCCTCTTTGAGAGAGTTTTCGTGCTTTCCTTCTTCTGGGCTTACTGGGACAGTGAGGTGGTCTCTCTCTCTCACATGAACATGGGCAGATCCTGCTTTCGGAAGTGCAAACTGCACCTAGTGACCAGTTATACAGAACTACGGCTACGGCATTCCAAAACAGACCAAGAGGCCTTGGGCACATGGTCCTGCATAGACTGCATAGCTGGTCCTGAGAGCTGCTCAGTCTGCTTAATGAATGACTATGCTTAGTTGAGGCCATCTATCGAAGCTCCATTATTCATTCTTCAAGATGAAACCTTCCTGAGCGGAATCCTATATGCGGCAGTGATCAAAAAGGTAATAAGAGTGGCCGGTTTACTCAAAGAAAGCTTTGGTATGCAGTGCATATTATACTATGCACTCTTTCAAGAAAGGTGTGGCCACTGTGCCGGCAAAGCATGGGCTGAGGTAGCAGGTAATAAAGAGCCTGGGAAGTTAAGACTCCAGTGCCTATGAGGCTTACCTTGGGCCTGACAGTTGCTAAGGTCCACATTTTCCAGCCTTTGTGTTTGTTAGGCATGGCCTCATTGACTTGATATGGAGGGCTACCATGACTCTCAATCGCCGGTATGGATAGGGTTCTCCTTAACATTGCAGGGCCTTGAGCTTGTGGGTTGTTCACAGAGAGAACAGGCATGTCAAAGGGCGACCCGTTGTGGAACCACCAGCGATATAGAGACATTTAACTTGCTTTAAGAAACTCTGAAGGGCAGTCGGAAGGCTGGCAAGTGCAAGGAGGTGTCAGCAAGGTGTTTGTTAGAAGACAATTAAATAAACAAATACATAAAAACAGTATTTATACAAAGTGATAGAAGCGGTATTGAACAAAATGGGAGTGGGACAGCTGGTCCCACTCCCATTTTGTCGAGGGCTGGAAAGTAAGGGCTTACCCCAATAAACATCTGTTATTCAGTGGCAAGATACCCATTGTGTAAAATACACAAGGCATGACTGAGCTGAACGCTTACTCTCCATGGGGCCTGATCCAAGTTTAGACAATCTTTAATCATTAATCTGTTCAGAGAAAGCTCATTCTTAAGCCAAACAGATAACCATAAAATTAAGTGTCAAAGTTGAATTAGATCAAAGATGTATCCCAATACTGATTCTTCATAAATGTTCTAGGTACACACAGAACTGGGCAAACGAAGCAAACACTTAAGAGAACTGTTCTCAGCTGTTTGCAAGAAAGCAGCATTTTTATACCCCCAAACCTCACTGCCATAAGAAGCAATGGCAAGTCACTTGGCTTGATACATTTTAAGCAGCTGGACAACACATCTGTACCCTATTGTTGAGGCAAAGTAAAAAACGGAGGCAATACTTCTTGTGAAGGTGTGACGTCTATATCCAGAGCAGACCAGTAGACAGAAGAGTCAACGAGAATCTCAAGATAAGGAAATGTTGACAACTTCTTAAACGTATTGCCCTGGATACAATGAGATCTGCTTTTGGGCCTATTCCCATGATGTTAGATTTGGTAAAGTTGGTGTTAAGGTCAAGCCTGTCCATGAAATCTAAAAAACTGCCCAAGAGTCGTTGAGGGTCCAAGGCCCTTATAGAGATCAGCACAGCATTGTTGGCATAGAGCATAACAGGCACTGCCTGACCATTGACCAAGGGCATATCTCGTCCTGTCATGGATAGAACCTTGTCCAGATTGTTAACATAAAATCGAAATAAGATTGGAGCTAATATACAACCTTGTCTGACTACCCCTTTTTTAGAGCAGACTTTGGAGTCCCATATCCCTCAGGTCCCTAACAGAACAGAGGTTCTCAGGGCCAAGTGTAAATCCTACAAACAGCCAACAACAGACTTATCTATTACCTTGCCCAGCATAATATTCCAGAGCTTGTCCCTATTTACCCTGTCAAAAGAAGAGCTCAAATCTATAAACTCCAGGGGAAGAGAGGCCTTCTTAGCCTTGGTGTGTTGGGTTACAGGAAGATAAAGGTTTAAACATTGATCCACCTTCCCCTTGCCAAATTGGACATCTGTCAAAACTTGATGGTCATGGACCCAGGCCATTAGTCTATTTAAAAACAGTCTCCCCAGCACCTTAACCTTGGAATCAATCAAAGATAGTGCGACAGCAAAGCAAACCTTTGGAAAACAGGTGCGATGATTGAAGTGGGCCAGGAAGATGGAAGTTGACCTCCATGGCGGTGTTAATATAGAGTGTTAGACACAGGTGCTCACAAATCAATATTAGACTTAAACAAGTCAAGCGGTACAGCTGGACAAGGGACTTTGGGGCATGTTATCAAGGGGGTTTATCTCCGCTTTTTTGGCTTTAAAAGCCAAGAAAGCGGAGTTAAAATTATCTCCCTATTACCTAGCTGTCGCTAACACCAGTTAGCGACAGCTGGTAGGAGATAGCGACCATCTTGGGCCCCGCTTTGCATGTTAATGATATTCATCACTAATGACATGCAAAGTAGGCGTGCCAAGAAGTTAGAGACTGGAAACAGTCGCTAACATCGCTATCTCCTATTACCAACTTTTGGAGATATTTGCGCTAAGCGCGAATATCTCCAAAAGCTAACACCTGCCCCTGAGCAGTTCTTAGCCATGTTATCCAATGGTAGGTGGATAACATGGCTAAGAGCATTAGCTCGGTAATGCATAAATATCGCGGACTTTTCAGCGATATTCATGCATTTCGGCCGATTTTTATCGCTTAGGAGATAAACCTTGATAATAACAAGGTTTGTAAGCGATAAAAATCGCCGCAGCTCGGCGATTAAAATATCGCCGCTAAACCAACATAGCGATAATTATCGCTAGTTGTTGGTAATATGCCCCCTTGTTCTTGGGCAGCTCTAAAATGCCATCCTCCAAGTAAAGATAAGTGATGCAATTAAGCAGGAAGATGGTGAATTAGTCAACTGGGTAGCTACAGAGGGAATGGAGTCAGGGGCATCATAAATAGCAGCAAAATGTTTTACCCAAGAATCGGAGTAATACGTTGTGAGAGTAGATTGCCAGTTGAGGCACAAAAATGGGACAATTAATGATTTCCCAGAACTTGGAGCAATGCCTGGTAGCACATTATGTTAACAAATATTCTCAGGCCTCTTGCTGTAAAGCAGATTTTCTTTTCTTGATGGCTAAATTATATTAACGACGACAAGAGCTAACTCTGACCCTATCCCCAGGCTTTTTGACAAAAGTCTTAAGCAGTCTTTTGTGGGAAAGGGAAAAATGAATGGTCACACTTTCTGCAAAAGACTTGTACTCTGAGGCTGGTGGTAGTTAGAATGTTGTCACTGTTCTATTTGTGCATATGCCAATCATACAACCAACATAGAATTAGGCCTACAATACCCTCGGGAACAAAGAACCCATACTAATGTTCAACTCAAACTATGTAATTTACTTAATCAGTGTCCCTGTTGCCTGATGTACATAGGCACGATAAGCAGAAAGATAAGGTTACGTGTCATTGAACATCGTAGCACAATTACATGCCAACGTAGCACTGAAAAATGGACAGTGACTTTGTGACCAGTGATCATTGTAAAAATGACATAACATGGAAAGTTATTGAAAAAGTTACAGCAACAATGAACATAACCAAGGTCCTAACCTAGCGGGAACAGAGGTGTGTGTACCGACTAAAAACCACAAGTTGTTGGTTTGTATGATGACATTCGGTGGAATTTGATCAGTCCTTTCAAAGATAAAAGGTTAGCTTATAGTTTGAGAAGTTAATCAGGTTTGGATGGAATTTTGAAAATGGAGGGAGGGTAGCCAACCCTTTTCCCTGTAAAAGGAAACCACACAACAATAACCTAGTAAAGAGCACTTTGTTAATACCACAATTTTTAAACAAAACAAAATACAAAGTAACATTGCAATATAACGAGTATAAAGAGGGATGAGGACTAGGAGGACATGATTGGCCTCTATTGTTACATTTTGTGGACCGAAAACCCTCCACTGCAAGACTATTACATATGTTTCAAGCATTGGGGAGGTAGGGTTGGGTTAAAATGATTTCGACAGTATCTTCTTTATTACCAATGACAAAAAGGCAGCCCCACAGTACTTTCTTTTTCCATTCTGTATATCCAGACAGTATAATTATGACCATGAGGAAACTACTTATCCTTGGTTCCTCGCGGTCAAGTGATGAATACCATAATTTCAAGGTGAAAGTAAAGCTTAAAACAAAAGAACTTTGGCGACACATCTTCTGTTTACGGGAATGACATCTAGGACACTACGCATCCCATGGTTCCTTGTGGTCACGTGACACACGTTACGCGGTACATACACATCACCACTCTCCTAACCTGGAACGCTGGAGACAAATACAAATAAAACTAGCGGCATTCTTCTGTCACGCGATCGGCACAGCTGAATCAGTGGCCTAGTAGGTAGTATGGTGGTGTGATAGCCTTGGTGTGGTAAGTGACAGACTTATTGAGCACTTTGGAAGGATAACAACAGCTGCAGAATGTTAGACCTCTTTACACAAGAAGTTTATGCTCGCATGTGTTATAAGTTCAGACTTTGACAACAGGGATACACCTCCACCAGCCTGTATATGTTGTTAGTATACACCATTTAGGGTAAGTATATTTTTAACTTTTAGCAGACAAAAGTGCATTTGAGGGGCCAGAACCTTTTTTAACGAGTGCAGTAAGTCATGTTTTAGTATCAATGACCACAGTGCATTTCGCAACCTTCACGGATACACAAATGTTTTTTTTATCTAACGATTCAGAGGGAGGTCGTGCCCTTGCAGCATGCAAGTGTGTATGAACGTTTGAAAATGTATATGTCATATCTGTGTTAGTCTGTCTTGTGCGTACTCAAGTTGAATCTCTTGTATACTAAAGGAATTACCATTTCTTTAAATGACTCCTAACTGATGAATTTCACCCTGCTTTGGATACCAACTGGAGTTAATATAAGCCATAAACCCTTGGGATGGACGAGTAGGCCTGCCTGTATATATATGTTGTGATATATGTTTGTCCACTGCCTGACATTTCAAGACTTTTAAAAAAACGACTTACTGTGAAGACTTCGGAAGACCCTTGATGTACTTCCTGTTACAGCGAGGAGAACTATGGTCCACACTCTGGTGACGTCACGCTTGGATTATGGGAACACCCTCTATTTGGGAGCAACTATCAAATGTGTGCAAAGACTCCAATGCATTCAGAATGCAGCGGCTGGTCTCGTTCTAATGTTACCCAGGAGAGCTCCCTCTAACAAGGCTCTTGCTTCCCTTCACTGGCTTCCGTTAAGGGAACAAATTATTTTTAAAGCGCTGTGAGGAAAGGTCCAGCTATCTGTTTTGGTCTAATGGCTAGGGCGGTCGACCTCAAATCTGGGGAACTGGGTTCAAGTCTCGACAATGACGCTGAACATCCTGTGATTCTGGGCAAAACACTTAATCTCCCTGTGCCTGACAAAAATGAATTTATCCTCCTGTAATGCAACTGGTGCTATGTAAAGCGCTCTGATACTCGATTCGGGTCAAGTTTGCGCTATATAAAACTCTGGAAATGAATAAATAAATGACCTACTCACCCCCTACTCTCCGATCCGCCAATTGAGATCAATTGGGAAAGGGCAGGTTAGCATTCCCACCATCAGAAGAGTAAGGATGGGTGGCCGCTCCTTTTGTTTTCTCGCGGCCAAACACTGGAAAAAACTCCCCCCGGGGCTGCGGCTGGAGTCTTCGGAGACAATTTTTGGGAAAAAAACTAAAGACCTGGTTCTTTCCATCTTTAAGCCCTCATGTCTAATTTCTCCCATTCTTTCACTTCACTTCCCGAACATGGTCTAATCTGCTGCAGCGTGGGGACACACTAGCTAATGTAACCATGCGCTATACAAACTTGTTTATTATTATTATTATTACTGATTTCCGTATGAGGAATCAACATAGCATAGCCTGCTTCCTCCAGCTCCCCAAGTGCCAAGGTTCAGGTAATTGCAATCCATCTAGGAGTCTGATTTCTTCCTATGCTGCAGGACCCATCAAGCGCTATAGAGCTTGAGGAAAGGGGCAAACCCTGCCTCCTCCAGCCCTCACTGTCAAGGTTCTGGGACTTGCAGTCCCTCCAGGAGTCCAATCTCTTATAACGCTGTCGGACCCCTCGATCATTTTAGGGTGCGAGGAAAGGGTTGTGGCCTACCTCCTCCAGCTACCACTGCCAAGGTTTTGGGGCTTGCAGTACCTACCTTTGATAATGCCAAAAACCACAAAAGTGGCAATAGATAGACTTCATAGATTAGGAAATTGAAGATTTCATAGATTCAATAGATGAAAAGATGATAAAAAGATTATGAAGTATCTAAGGAACATGGCTGGTGAAGGAGTAAAAGAAGCCATGAATAAGAAACCGCAAGAAGGTGAGTAACGTACAATCAAATCAAAACAGCTTCAAATGTCAAGTGCCAAATGTAGATTTTGAAAGATACATATTCAGTCAATTACTACAGAGATCTGGTGAAACCATCATTGGGTTTGTTGAGAGACTGAATGTTCTGGTAAAACATTGTAAATTCAATGATTTTAATAGTGAGGAAGCAGCCCGCCTCAGAGTAATCAGTGGATGTCTGTCAGATTCCTTTTGATGACAAATGCTGAAGGAAACTCTGAGCTTTGAACAAGTCCGCAAGGCTGCTCACACTGAAGAGCGTACTGATGATCGAGAGCCTGACATGGAGGCTGGAAATATCCAAAGAGCGTTAGTCATGAGCATGAAAAGTAAGTCAAAGTACAAGGCTGAGGGACACAAAGCGCTGTTCCACAGAAATTTTTTTTTTACAAATGTGGACTGTTGTTTCCACATGAAGGTAAATGTCCCGCCATTGGACAGATATGCATCAACTGTGGTAAAAAGATTACTTTGTGATGACTTGCAAGGTGAAGAGAAAAGTAAGTTCATCACAGCGTGAAGACAAAATGGTCGATAGAGATTACTTCAACAACTTTCTGCGCTCTCCCACAAGGCCAAGCGGTCACATCAACTGAGGCAAATCAACATCAAACAAAGTCAGTCATCATCAAAATCATCGACAAAGAGTTCCTCAGTATCAGTTTCCAGTGAAAATGACAATGACAATTATGCAATGTCGATATATACTTCAGAAAGGCATGAACATGTGGAACTAGTCGAATGTAGGGAAAAATTCAAAGTGAAGAAAAATCGAAATGAAAAACCAACAAAACATTCAAACATTGTCTGAAGATCACTTTAAAGATAAATGGGTGTTTCATACCATTCATAATTGACAGCGATGCATCACAAAATATCATTCCTGAGGAGAAGCCTCAAGAATTATCTCTGTTACCACAGCTTACATAGTCAAATACTAAAGTATACATATTGGCTGCCTCAACGCCCTTAAAAAGTCAAGGTTCATTTGTAGCCAAGATGAAACAAAAGAAAACTGTATTTTCAGAAACAGCTTCAAGTACCTGTTTACTGAGTTTCAACACTGCTGCGGATAACATAACATGTGTATTTGTAAAGCGAACGTTCACCCATGGGTATCTTGGCGTTAAATAACAGAAGTTTCTTATTGCCCAACTCAATGGTACTCATTTTGTCGAGCTCAGATGGATGAAAGGCTGAGTGGACCCACCAGGATATGGGACTGATATCAGTGAACTACAATATGAATGCTCATCATGAAATTATAAGCCATTTCCTTCATTATTTAATCGGTTAGAAAAACACAAGACAATGAAAGTTACATCTGAAGGAGGATGTTCTTCTTGTTGCTCAAAGACACAGACAAATTGCATTGTCAGAAGCTGCTGAAAATGAACGTAATTTGCTTCCTAAACAGGACATTACTGAACGCTCACTCCACTGGCCCAACACCATCGGTTTCTCCCATTGTAATATTGTCTAAAAGAGACACTGACGAAGCTGTACGCATTTGCGTTGTCAACAAGGCAATTGAGTAAGAGAGACATCCTGGTCTGCACATTGCTGATATGAAACTCAATTGAATAGTGCAAAGTTCTTCTCTTGATTCAACTTGAATAAAGCAGATCACTAATAGGAACTTGAAGAAAAATCCAGGTACATTGCAACATTTTCTAAGCATACTGGTCTGTTTTGCTATAAGCAATTGCGTTTTGGTGCATCCTCTGCTGCAGAACTTTACCAAGACATCATTTGACATATCACGAGTGGAGTGGAGTAGAGTGGAGTGGAGTGGTGTGGCTCACTGGTTAGAGGCGGCAGACCCGAAAACAGAGGACGGCCCAGGACCAGGGTTCAATTCCCGTTGCGGCAGGGTTGTGGACCAGGGTCATCGGACTCGATAATTCTTGCCTTGGTGCCTACTCTAACCAGGGATCACACTCAGCAACTCCGGGCATTAGCTTGCCTTATCTCCACAATGGCCCCCCACATACGCTGGGGATACCTGGTTTCACCTTGGAGATACCCAGCAGGGACCATCTCACAGGGAAAGCCAGAATTCCCCAGCGGTCTACAGCACTGAGATACCCCATGGCGGGGTGATACATGTGCTTTACAAGACACATTACACAGACAGCCTGTAGTAAATGCATTTAACTATAGTGATGACATATTGGCTTTCGGAGCCACACATAATGAGCATGACAAAGCTCTCATGCAAGTATGTAATTTGCTGAATGATGCAGACTTAACTCTGAATGCTATATATAATATACTGAATAGGGTGCGCGAAATATAGGTGATACAGAATTCTATAGATTTTGCATCATAACATGCTATCACCTTTTGCTTATTATGGATTAGTGACTATGCTGCTAACTCTGATTTTTATAATATGTATGTTGATATTATAAAAATTGAATTTGCTGAATGATGTAGACTTAACTCTGAATGCTAAATGTGAATTCCACAAGAAAAGTTTGCAATTCTTTAGCCATGTCTTTTCTGATTGGGGTATGAATCCTGATCCAGCTATTGAGCAAGCGCTGCCTACTACAAACTCCCCACAAAGACATTTCTATGTTACGATCCTTTCTTGGAATGGCCAGTTACTGTTCTAGATACATAATAGACTTTGCCATGGTCAGTGCACATTTACGAGAACTGATGAAAAAGAATGTGTTGTTTCATTGATCGCTTGAATGTGCGAAGAGCTTCTGAAAAATAAAGGAGATTATTGAGACTTCCACTGAAATGGCATACTTGATCCTAAACTTCATACAGAGGTTGTGGTTGAAACTAGCCCTGTTGCGCTAGGTACAATCCTTGCACAGTACCATGGACAGCCAAATGCCCGGAGACATATCATGGCATATGCCTGTAAGAGCCTGTCACAAATGGAACATGTTTACTTGCAACCAAGCCAAATGCCTCCTTGATTTAAAATTTGGGCTTGAGGTTACAATAATACAACTATACAATTCTTCATCGCCCAGGGAATGATCAGAATCCTGCTGACTATTTTTCAAGAGTGCCATCGCAATGCCCTGGTACCCTAAGACAGCAGAGGCGTACATCAATTTTATTCTGAAATCAAGCACACCAGCTGCCATGTCTTTGGAGCAAACTGTCACTGCCACGAGCCAAAATAGTGAATTGTTAAAGATATAAGACATCATTACTCATCAATAATGGAACCAGCACTCAAGGCCTCTCATTAGAGACATTGAGTATTTGAAGTTCAAAAATGTAAGAAATTAACTTTCAGTGATTCATGAAGGCCTCATCCTTTGAGGTACACACATTTTCATTCCAGAGAATCTATGACAACCAGGGATCGATGTCACCCATGAGAGACATCACGGAATAGTTGCCACCAAGAGAGCTCTCGATGACCGAGTCTGGTTTCCTTATCTCAAAGAAAGGGTTGAAAAAGAATTAAAGACTTGAACTATCTTTCATCTCAAGTTATTCAGCACCCTTTGAACGTGTCAGAATTGCCACATCAGGCTTGGGAGAGTATTGCTGATGCCTTCTTTGGTCCTCTTGAGAATGGACTTCATCTTTTGGTCACTGTTGATGAATACTCCCGTTTTTCATTGGAAGAAGACAGTTCATCCACTACACATGAAAAGGTTATTCAAAGATTAGATGGCATCTTTGCAACATGGGGTGTCCCTGCAATCTAAAAATCTAAAATGGACCACCTTTTAATAGTCTAGAATTCAAAGACTTTCAAAATCAGCTCAATATAAAGAGTCCTCTTTGGCCCCAGGCCAATGGCCTAGTAGAGCGGTTCATGAGTGGTCTAAACAAAGCTGCTCAGCATGCTGCATTAGAGAAGCTCGACCTCAAAGTTGTTTTAAACACTTCTCCTTGAGCTTACCATTTGACCCCTCATTCAACCAAGGAAAATCCTGTGACTCTCATGTTTGGAAGAGCCATGATGACCAAGCTGCCCCAATGGACCAGCCTCAGATCCAAGATTGAGGAAGACATTCATACTTCGGACTTTGGTCACAAACATAAAATAAAAATATATGCTGACAGACAACGTCATAGGAAAGATTTTGCCTTTCCAATAGGAAATTGAGTGCTTGTCAAACAATCCAGAAAAACCATTTACCATCACTAACACCAAAGGACACAAGGTGACTGTCCAGTGTCCTGGGAAGTCACTTACAAGAGAATCCTCTCATTTTTGAAATATGGCCCATCACTCACCAAACATCGATGTCAATGATAGGAATGGGTCCAGACAGAGTGTTGATGACTCTGTTTCTGCTGATGATTCCACCTCACCTTTGCAGAACACTAACACTTCAACTGACAGTTCCTGGTTTCCAGTGACCCAATCAGGACATGTGATTCAGGCGCCACGACAATGAATTGAAGAATTAGAATTGCCTGTATATCTATGATCATCTATGTGCTTGTTCATGTATTTATTTGTGTATTTGTGTGTTTATTTATTTATGCATCTATTTTGAAAAATAGTACCTTTTTATTTAACAAGAGATGTGTGAGATGTAATGCCTTACAAATAAAAGAACGCCGGACCTCTTTTGTTTCCCACTGTACACCAAGGCATGCTTATAATGTTGAGCTCTGACTTACATGCAGTAGAATAAAGATGTTTAAAACTACTCTTCATGTGTGGCGTGGTCATTGGCGAGTACCTGGGCTGGTAGGATGCTACATATGACATGGCCTTAAAGAGCACAGTTCATTGCAAAATAACAGGGTAGACATGTCTTCTTTTTTTCCGGGGAATGCACATTTGGTACTACCTGAATAGTCCCATCAAAAAGCTGCAGTCCAATTATCCAAAGAACACCAAAATTGAACTGCACTGTACTTGCATATTTGAGCCCAGTATGATATTTTTTACTTACAAATACATTTTAGGGGTACGGAAAACTGTAAATTTGTTTTTAACGCAATATGCATACTTTTCGCAAACATTATGTGAAATTATACATATTTTGTGAAATTTCCATGACCTGTATCTTGTGTGAAAACTGAATTTAAAAGCATACCTCATGTTAAAAAGTCATGGGAGATACCAAAAGAACTTTCCAAAGCTTATGTCTTTTTCTAAGCATATTTGTGTAGTTGTGGTAGTTGTGACAATTGTATTGGCGGTAGGTGGTACCTTGGGGGTTTGGATGTGAAGTCTGGTAAAGTTGGTGATACAAATCCTCAAAAGCCCCTTTTTTTCCCTCCCCTGTCTGAGTTAGATGACCACCTTACATTAGGTATGCATGCGGCATCTTTTGCTCTACATAATCTCACCACTTTCTCTGTGGATTTATCGTACAATTTTTGTATTAGTGATGTAAGGGCCAGATGTATGACTCTCTTTTTTGCAGTTGCAAACACGAGAACCTCCTGTTTGCAAAAAAGGGTAATAGCATGTACAAATGCTATTTTGCGAGTCCCTGACTTGCAAAATAACATTTGTGACTCTCGCTATTAGGTAGGGGCGTTCCTTCTTAGTAGCGAATCAACTTGCTATGTACTAGTGTTTTGCGACAGCATTTGCGGGCAAAAAATACTCGCAGTTTACACCTAATTCAGGTAGGTGGTAAACCACTCGTAATGGGGAAGGGGTCCCCAAGGGACCCCTTCCCCTTTGTGAGTATATTGGAAAATATTTTTTAAGAGCAGACAGTGTTCCCAAAGACCACTTCCTGCGCTTAAAAAACGAAACTGAAAAGTTTTGTTTTTCTTTTTTAAATGCATCCCATTTTCCTCTAAGGAAAAGGGATGCATTTTTTTTTTAAAAAGCTGCTTTATTAAAAAGCAGTCCCAGACATGGTGGTCGACTGAGCCCAGCAAGCCACCATCCTTGGGAGGGCTGTCATTCCCAATGGGCTCGCAAATTGCAAGAGGCTCATTCATTTTAGCCTCGCAATTTGTGAACCATTAGGAATTGCAAATAGTGTGAAATACACTGTTGTACATCGGAAATTGCGCTTCGCAAATTGCGACTCGCAAAAGAGTCGCAATTTGCGAAGCACAATTTTCTTGGTCGTACATCTGGCCCAAAGCCTTTTCGGATCCCTTGGTTAGTAACAGATGCAGCGGTCTACATATTTGTGTGATTTCTCTAAGGAAGTGAATTAATATTTTGTATCTGTACTGTCTTTCTATGTTAATCAGGTAAAACTTTTATTTAATTTGTTTTTCAAATAAAATTCATACAGGCGTACATCATAAAAATACCAGCTACATAATAGAACAACATGAATATATTGCTAAGATGCATCAACATGATGGATTGAATATAAGCCAAACCAAATGTGTTAAAATTATCAAATATCATTAAATACACAAGATTTACAATACAATCCTGGTAATAGAAACTGAAAAATACAGTGTTATCAACCTATATGTAAAGCCCCAAGCAAAAAGTGTGCAACAAATAAGAATATTTTAGATGAATCCAACAGCTGTAAGTAAAGATGATAAGGTTTGACCTGTTTAAAATATCAGCAATCAGAAGAGGCCTTAAAATGTATAGCCAAGGGCAGAAAACCTGGGACACGTAAGTACTATGGGGCAGATTTATGAGGCCCTTGCGCCACGTTTACGCCGCTGTTGCGTCATGCAAGGCGGCGTAAACGTGGCGCATCCCTACGAACGATTTACAACGTGACGCATCTAGGCAGATGCGTCACGTTGTAAAGCCCTGCGCCGCTTGTGGGCGTTCCGGCGCAGGGTGGGCGTTTCGGGGCAGGTGCGCCTCGAAAAAGTGGCTGAGTGAAATCTATGAGATTTCACTCAGTCACTTTTAAGCCAATGCTGCGTCAAAACCCTGCGCCTGCTTGAAGCAGGCGTTGGTCTTGACGCAGCATTGTTAAAATGGGGCACCCCGGAGCCTTGCTGGAGCTGCGTCGCGCTTGCGACGCAACTCCAGCAATGCGCCACATTTCCGGCACAGATGCGTCACGCATCTGTGCCGTTTTTGCACCATGGTGCGCCGCATTATAAATGCGGCGCACCATGGGTGGCGCAGCTGTAGCGCACTGTGGCGCATGTTAACTGGCGCATCCCTCGGGATGCGCCAGTTAACATAAATCTGCCCCTATGTGCATAGCGGTACAAATAGAGACATTATCACATGCGCAAAATGGCAAATTAGATTGTGTAAACCAAACCTCTTTAGGGAATAAAAGCTGTTGAAAAATATTTAGCCTCAGAAATGTCAAAATTCGTCGATGCTGAATAGACTTATTCATTTGGAGATAAGGCTACACCCCATAACAGATTTAATCAAGACATATTCACGATACGACTGCGTGGCCCAAGCTGAATTCTCCCATTCAGCTGTCACCCTCTGGGACAAAGCCTGCTTATACCAAACAAAATCTCTTTTCACCATGCCTGAGGGCTCACAGAAAAAACCTGGTCGACCCAGTTCAATGAGAGACTACTTGATGTATTGGAGCCAAGGAATCTGGGCTGCTTTGTCTAATTATAGGAAATCCTGTAAAATTAGTCAGTTTAAGCCTTGATCCTCATTTTTTTTTTTTTTTTTTAAATATATTTTTATTGCAGGAATCAGTAAATCAGTACAGTAGCGACCAGCATTGTATTATAAGCAACATATACAGAATAAAGCCCTCTGGCCCCCCTCCGTAAAGTCTGTACACAGCCAACCGGCCCACAACCCTGGGGTCGGGCGGCGAAATGCAACAGGGGTCAGTAGGATGCTGGAGCTGGTCCGGATAATACACTGTCCGTCATCTGCTTTTCCAAACAAACCCAAAACCCCCAAAATAAACCCCCCCTCAAAATATCTACTAACTGAGAAAACCCCCCTCCCTCCCCCACCACCAGCGCCAGGGAGCCATCAACATAGGATCTGCTATTTGACCCACGGGGAAGGTAATAAGACTGTCAGTGCTGACGTTCATCGGGACTCGGGGCGAGTCGCTTCTTCACTTTCGGAGTCGCTGGGGGCACAATAATCCCTGAGGGCCTGCACTAGCATTTCCCACTCCAACGCGGCCTCCTGCGCCTTCTCATTACCCTGTCTCCAAGCCAGTTGATATCTCAGCGCGCTCTCTCCCGCCGCCCACTTCAAAAGCTCACTGTGCCATCTGCTGCCTGCCGGACCAGTTCGTGCTTTCCAGTTTCTGGTCACCTCTCGCTTAGCAAGGAGGAGCCCCAGGTCAATAAATTTACTGGAAATTTTATTCCGGGGGGTATGGGGGAACCAGTGTAAGAGCCCCACCGCCGCGTCGAATGATAAGAGCCTCCCCGTCACCTCCTCCAGAGTCGTCGCTACCTCCTGCCAGTAGGACGTCAGTCCCGGACAGGCCCATAACATGTGTAGGAGGTCCGCCTCCTGAGCCGGGCATCTAGGGCATTCCGCTGAAGCCGTGGCAAAATAACGCCTGATTTTCACCGGGGTCAGGTACGCTCTATGGAGAACATAATAGTGGACCAGTTGGAAACGGGCGCTACGTGTGCCCTTCCAGGCACGTCTCACCAACTGGGCCCAGGTCGTCTCCGGGATCTCTCTACCAATGTCCTCCTCCCAGCGGGTCCTCAATGTGGTGAGAGGAGCCAATCCCTCGGCAATCAACCTGCCGTAGAGGCAAGTGACCGCCTTCACCGTGCCCGCCGACATCATTACGTACTGGCACACCTGAGACAAGTGGGGTTCCTCCAGCCCGTTCTGCCAGTGTGCCTGGATCGCTCGCACAATGGCCGAGTGCAGCAGAAAGTCGCCCCGGGAGATCCCGAAGCGGTCAATGAGATCCTGAAAGGACAAGAGCGCTCCGTCCTCGTACAGATCACCGACGAGCTGTAAACCGGAATCCTCCCAGGCCGCCAATCGTGACCAATCCCCTCCGTGGGGGAGGGCCGTCAGCATCCCCAACGGTATTTCAGGCGCATATGGTGTTCTCAGTTGGCCTTTGGCGTGAGCCCGATTCCAACACAGTCGGATAGTCCGCTCCTCCATCGACAAGTCCCGCAGGACCAAGCGTTGTCGCAGCGCTATAAAGGAGAGAACATGCCTGGCCATACCCGTCCCTCTACCGTCTTCCAGGCCCCTGAATTCCCTGGCGATCTCCTGGGTGAAGGTCTGGAGCTGCGCCGCCAGATAGTACTTCTCGAAGTCCGGCACAGCGAGCCCCCCCTCGTCTTTCGGCCTCATCAAGGTATTAAGGGCCACCCGCCGCCGGCCCGTTCCCCAGAGGAACCCGACCACCATAGAGCGTAAGCGACGAAACGTGGCCGGAGGGACCCAGATCGGCAAAGTTCGGAAATAATACAATAACCGGGGAAGCGCCACCATTTTGAGCAAGGCGATACGTCCCGCCACTGAGAGCGGCAGCGTGGCCCAAAAGTCCATGCAACCTCGGAGTGCTCGAATGCAGCGGGCAATGTTCCCATCTAGGAGGTCGGGTTGGTCGTGGTAAACGAATACCCCAAGGTACTTAAAGCAGTCGGGCTCCCATCTAATCTCCCTACTTAGCGCAGGGGTGGGGGTACCCCTGCGTACCGGAAAAAGACAGGTCTTAGACCAATTCACTCGGAGGCCCGAGACCGCTCCGAACTCCGTGAGCGCCAATTCCGCTCCCCGTAAAGCGTCGACCGGGTCCTCTAGGAAGAGCAACAGGTCGTCCGCATATAGCGAGACATAATGCGGGCCCGCTGCCGTCCATAAGCCCGTATAGTGGGCTCCCGAGCGAAGGTGCATCGCCAGTGGCTCCACCGCTAGCGCGAAGAGAAGCGGGGACAAGGAACACCCTTGCCGCGTGCCTCGTTCCACCGGATACCGTGATGAAATCAATGGGCCCGATCGGACCCTGGCCGAAGCAGAAGCATAAAGAACCGCGGTCCATCTGACAAATCCCTCCCCGAGGCCGAATCTCCGTAACACCGTGCAGAGGTAGTCCCACTCCAGGCTGTCAAAAGCCTTCTCCAGGTCCACCGACAAAACTACCGGGGACGGGGCATCCACAAATGGTTCCCCTAGCAAGCGGAACAACCTACGAATATTCATAGTCGTGTTCCGCCGCGGGATGAAGCCGGCCTGGTCCTCGTGCACCAGGGAACTCATGTGTCCCAGCAGCCTCGAGGCCAAGATGCTGCTCAATATTTTGTAGTCCACCGTCAACATTGATAGGGGACGGTAGGACCCCGGGTCGGATGAGTCTCGGCCCGGTTTGAGGAGAGGAACCACCAACGCTTCACACATCGAGCTCGGGAGTCGCCCCAGCCTCTTCGCCTCCCTGTAGACCACCAGTAGCCGAGGGGCTAAGAGGTCAGCGTAAGCTGCATAGAACTCCACTGGTAGGCCATCTAGGCCCGGGGTCTTGTTCCTCGCCATCCGTTTGATAGCCCCGCGGATCTCCCCCAAGTCGATATCGGAACCCAGAGTTTTCGCCACTTCCTGCCCTACTGTGCGGAGCTCCAGTGGGCGAAGATAATTATCGAGCCGGTCTGGGTCACGTGCGGAGCGACTGCGGTATAAACATTCATAATAATGCCGGAAGCAACCAAGAATCTCCGGTTGGGTGCATACCTCGGTCCCGTCAGCTCCACGCATATTTGTCGTCGTCTGGGACTGGCGCGTAGGGTTGGCCAACCACGCCAGCAACGCACTCGACCTGTCTCCCTCCGCGATAGACCGGACCGTATAGGCCTTATAATCAAAACAGCGGAGCCGTTCGACCTCCACCGCTACCCTCTCCCTCGCCTCCGCCGTTTGTGCTTGCAATTCCGGGTGTCCGGGGCGGCTAACTTCAAGCTCGCGGAGTGCCCGGTCCGCCGTGTCCAAATCAGCCAGGATGACGCGCCTCATGCCCACCTTCTTAGAGATACAGTAGCCCCTCACCACTACCTTAAAAGCGTCCCATTCCAACGCCCTAGTACTCGCGGAGCCGCCGTTGGACGCAAAATAATCCGATATTCTCTCCCCCAGGTCCGCCTTGAAGACACTGTCCTCGAGGATCTCGGGTCGCATCTTCCAGGTGGGCACCGCCGGCGTCCCAGGAAACCAGCGAATGTCCAGTAGGAGGGGGTTATGGTCCGAGATGGTCCTCGATAAGTACTCCGATCGGACCGCTGCCGAAACCAGTTCGGGCGAACCAAGAAAGCCATCCAGTCTGACATGCAGCTCATGGAGGCTCGAGAAATATGAATAATCCCTAGATGCGGGGTGATGCGCCCTCCAAATGTCCGTCAAACCCCAGCGGGTCTGCCAATCCTGACGACTCTTAGCCGTGCGACGGACCGGGGAATCGGGGAGCGGGGGATGCGAGCGGTCTATGTCCACATCCACTACGGAGTTAAAGTCCCCCCCCAACAGGAGGGGCCCGGCGAAAAAGTGGGCCAACGAGCCCGATAACCTGGAAAGGAAGGCAGTCTGGTCCACATTAGGAGCGTACACACAGCAAACGTTCAGGTCCCTCCCTCCTAGTGTGCCTGAGATGGCCACGAAACGCCCCTCTGGATCCAACACTGTCCTCGTGACCTGGAAGGGGACCCCTGCCCTGATCCATATTAGCGCCCCCCTGGCATAAGCAGAGTACGACGTGGAAAAGACCTGCCCCCGCCATCTACGCTGAAGCGCCGCCCCTTCCGCCTTGTTCAGATGCGTTTCCTGCAGCAGCGCCATTTGCACTCCCCTACGCACTAAATAAGCATGGACCTTGTGGCGCCTGGACATAGTGTGAAGCCCCCTCACGTTCCAAGTAACACATTTCAAGTTAGCAACATCAGCCATTGTCCCAGATTGTTCTTGCACAGTCCCCCCATCCGGGTCCCCACAAAGCAAAGGCATCAATCCTCCCAGCGCTGATGGCGGCCATTTTCCCCAACCAAAACCAAACCACCCAAGAACCAACAAAGCCCCCCCCACCCACCCCAGAACAGGACCCAAACAGCACCATCTAGATCCCATCCAAACCTCGTCGTACATCAACCCCAGAACCCCCACTAATCCTACGGTCGCCACCGTAGGAAGGCCTTATGGGCCAGGTGCGGGCTGGGCGGAGGCAGTGGGCCCTCGTCGCTCAGGCCACCAGGACTATATCAAGCCCCAAACAGTGCCAAAACCTTCCGGGGCAAAAGCAGAGGCCCCCCAACCCTCTCTCCCGCGTCGTCAGCAATAAAGGACGGCAACCGCCTCCCCCCTGCCGGGCCCCCACCCAAAACAAAGCAGTATACCCTGTTACCCTTGTCCATCTAGAAGGTCCTCCACCGATTTCGGTGTGATCACCGGTGTGTGTGTACTATCTGCCACTGAATCCTCCGAGTCCGACGGTGCCCCCTGAGCACCCGGGTTGTCTTCCTCCTCGATGGCTTCGTCCCTTGCTCCCGACAGTTCCGACAATACTTCCAACACTCCCCTCCGTTCCGACGATGTCTCTGCAGTCGAGGGCCCTCCCGTGCGGCCGCGGCGATTCCTGACCCTCCTGGATCGCCTCCTTTGTTCCGGCTCATCCGCCTGTTGGGACGAGGAGCCAAAACCATCTTTCCCTGTCCGGTATAGCTCGAGCCAGTCACAGACCTCCTCCGGGGTGTCGAAGAACTGGGTTTTGTCATCGACAATGATGCGGAGCCTTGCAGGATATAGGAGTGAATACTGAATGCCCTCGCTCCTGAGTTCGCGCTTAACCGCTAGGAAGGAGAACCGCTTGCGCTGCGTCTCGTAGGTGTAATCAGGGAAGATGTTCACCTGACTGTTTGCAACTTGGAACGGGCCACTGTGCCTGGCGGCATTGAGGATTAAGTCCCTGTCCCGAAAATGCAGCAACCGCGCCACCACCGGCCTCGGGGTACGTCCCTGCTGTGGGGGCCGTGCTGGGACTCTGTGGGCCCGTTCTAGAGTGTAGAAGGAGGACAGACCCTCCGGGACCACCGTGTCTCGGAGCCAGGTCTCCAAGTATCGCACCATGTCGCCATCCTCGATCTTTTCCGGCAGGCCCACCACTCGGATGTTGTTCCTCCTGTTGCGGCCTTCCGCATCCTCCGCCCTCCGTTCGAGGGTCTCAATTCGGGATAAGGCGTCCTTCATCGTCGCAGCCAAGGTTCGCTGCGCCGGCTCCAAAGTTTTCACCGTGCCCTCCACCTCCTTGACCCGGTCTGAAAGTTTGCCATGGTCCGCCCTGAGGAGGCCCAGGCTCGTCGCCACCTGAGCAATGTCCTGTTGGAGGGCCGATCTCGTAGCCTCTATCGCCTCTAGGACACGGTCGAACTGTTGCTGCAGCGGCGCGCTACCAGAGC
The DNA here is from genome assembly GCF_964263255.1 of Lissotriton vulgaris. NCBI lineage: Eukaryota > Metazoa > Chordata > Amphibia > Caudata > Salamandridae > Lissotriton > Lissotriton vulgaris. Next base: position 151,572,163 of record NC_141696.1, on the reverse strand, counting down.
TTTTCGGGTCCCCATGCTCCTCTTTGTCCTGGGCTTCAGAGTCCGAGGTGGTCTGGGTGGATCCCTTGGCTCCTCTAGGTTTCCCCATGCTGCCAGGGGCACTCCGTGAGGGTCCCGGAGTAGGTGTCTCCGTGTACAGGTGTCGATCACGACCTTCCCGGGTGCTTGTCCTCAATTCGGGTATGGGCGACCTCCTTCTCCAGAGCCTGTGGAGACTCCGCCGCTTCGGCTCACGCCACCGCCACGGCGTCCGAGGGCACCGATGGGGGGGCGGAGACAGCCTTCGCCGAGTCGGGCAGACCCGTTCACCCACTACAGCCCCGGGGTGAGGGCCACCAATTCCCTCGGATGATCTGTGGCGCCAGAGTGTCGCGCCTCCCATGTAGGTGGACTGGCCGGGAAGACGTAGCTAGTTGCGGAGTCGCGAGGCGGCCACCGCTCGGATCACAGGGCCTCCGCCTCCGGTGCCCTCCACTGCGTGGGCACCCACCCGGCCGTCCAACCGAGTGCAAAACCGTTGCAAAAGGTCCAAGCCAATAAATGTCCCGCGCCCAGAACAGCCGGGGATGGCGAAGCCGGGGGCCAGTCGCTGCCCACGGCTCCTCTTCAAGTCAGTAGGTCCTCACAGGGGGACAAAGGAGTCCGGGCGCCATGTTGGGTCGCACTCCGCAACTCCGCAAACTTTGGTCTTACTCCGGAGCAATCCTTGTCCGATCTCCACCAGGGGCCTCGGCAGGTTACCGTCGGCACACTCAGCAGAATGCGGGGTCCGGGGTGCCCCGCAGCCTCCGATTTTCAGGATAATCCCGGGCTTAGTCCCGGAGCCGAGCTCTCAGGCGACCATCGCCATCGGCGCCCAAGCCACGCCCCTCCCATTATACCAAATAGAACATCACAATAGGAGAGGAGAATGATGAATAAAGTCAGAAATAAAAGCCATACTCAGTTCATCAAGGATTATTTCTGTGGGTGCACCGTGTTCCACAGCCAGAAAGCTACTCATAAAAGAATTTTTAGTCACCTGAAGGGAATGTATTGATGGATGCCCCCAAATCTCACAGCCAAAAGTAGCCAGCGGTATACATTTACATATACTTCTAGCATATGTTTTGGGGGCTTATGCTCAATGTGTCAGGCAAAATTGTTTAACCCCGAGATGGCCCTTTTCAGAGTTGTCCCATTCTTCTGTATTAGTGGTGTCCAACTAAGACCTGCATTCAATAACAGTCCCAAACATAACAAGCATCGGTATAGTCAATAGGTCTCGTCTTTGGACCTTATAAGTGTTTAGCCATGCAGCCACTCAGCCACGGTCGGTAGTGGGAGTACATGCTGGGCGGTGACGTGGGTAGGGGGAGGGGCAGGGTGGGGGGTAGTAATGTATGGATTATGGAGCTTTACAGGTAAGTAAACATATAAATAAATAAAATGTATTTCGTTGCCCACGCTGCATCGCCAAATGTGATGCAGAGTGGGCCACAAAATTCTTTTTAAAATTTTTTTTTTCGGTACTTACCTCTAATGGTCCATATCCCGCATTTTACAACCCCCCCACCCTGACCCTCCCCTGCCTGAAGTCACCACCCCAGTATAACGCCCTCCCACGGGATTGGCCGGTCGCTAGGCCACGCCCACCTCCGTAGCCACGCCCCCTCTGGACCCCTCTTCCCTCTGCTATAAAGCATGTGTCCCCACCGGAAGCGCAGCGGATGAGCGCAGCGGGCGCGACGATTGCGCGCCGAAGGCGCGCTTAAGGCAAGCTCGTCTGCGCCCGTCTGCGGACGACCGGGGCTAGGGGCACGCCACTCTGCCCAGTTGACTAAATACACTCCATCACAGCTTTGCTCCTACTGGACCCCTGGTACCATTCCTCTCACTGTATCCAATCGTGTGACTTCCCTTGGCCTGTTTATTCCGCCTCTTCGCACCCCCTCGGAAATCGTTACCCAGTTGATACTTTCGCCTCCCACCCTACCCCCCACCCCACCCCTTCCCTTCAATCCTCAAATACCAGTACTTAACATCTCGGCTGCCCTACTCAACACCCGGTCAGCTGTAAAACATCAGTACGAGCTATTCGACTACATTGACACGCATGAACCTGATCTCTTGTTTTTAACCGAGACCTGGTTCAGAGCGGACTCCCTGCCCAATGTCCTAGCTGCATTGCCCCCCTCACATTCTGCCATTCGAGCAGATCGGCCTGAGGGCAAGTTGGGCGGAGGAGTAGCCTTGATATCTCGTGCTGACCTGCACTTTCAGACCCTTCCCTTTCCTATAATCCCTGAAGTTGACTACTTGGTAGCACGCTCGACTTCTTACCAAACCCCTTTGACCTGCGTCCTTGTTTACCGCCCTCCTCAAACCACCTCATCCTTTATTTCTAATTTTCAAGATCTCCTGGCGACACTGGTGATAAATAATTCATCAGTCTTAGTCCTAGGGGACTTTAATTACTGGCCCAACGATCCCGCCGAAACCTCTTACTCCAAAGATTTTACTGACCTTATGACTAGCCTTAACTTTGTACCTCACATTCATAGCCCCACTCATACTCATGGTCATGCACTGGACCAAATCTGGGCCCTAAATGTCCCCACAACGCCCCCCACCATTTCCCCCTGCCTCTGGTCGGACCACTCCCTCATTTCCTTTTCCCTTGCACTATCCCCTGAGGCTAAGCCCCTGCTCCCCAAGAACACTTGGATTAGGAAATGGGGCAAAGCAGACATGCCGTCTCTCTGCTCGTCCTTGTCCGAGTCCAGCCCTGACCTTTCAGGCCTTGCAGCCTCAGCCCAATTGAAATCCATCAATAATTGGCTGATTAAATCGGGTGACGATTTCGCTCCCCTGAGGCGGATTACGGTCAAGCGAGCCCATGCAGCAAATAGGTGGTTCCACTCTGACCTTAAGGTGAAAAAACTAGCGGCACGAAGAGCTGAGAGAGCTTGGAGGAGAGCCTACAGCCCCTCACTGAAAGCCGCATACCACTCTGCCTTACAGATTTACAAAAAAGGCATTCTTGAGGCTAAAACAGAATACTACTCAGGAAGGATTTTAGCGGCAGAGTCCCAATCCAAAGAGATTTTTGCTACCGTCCATGAACTGGCAGCATCCAACAGAGTCACGACAACAGTCCCTCCCTCTCAACATCTCTGCGATTCGCTGAACGAATTTTTCATTGAGAAGGTCGCACAGATAAAAATCAATATACCTCCTCCTTCTCTAACCTTTGTTAACCCATCCCCTCCCCCTTCTATTTCCAAACTGGCTAGCATTCCACTGCTGACCAAGGACTCCCTCCTTCCCCTCCTTCGACGGGTGAAGTCGGGTTCCCCTCTGGATTTTGGTCCCGCCCATGTTTTAAGAGAGATCTTCTCGGCCTGTCCCACCCCTCCTCTTACGTTCCTTAATGACTCACTAAGCAATGGTGTGGTTCCTCCCTCCCACAAATCAGCAGTCATTATCCCGATTTTAAAAAAAAATAGCGCTGATCCCCTGTCCCCTGCCAATTACCGCCCCATTTCCCTCCTACCCTATTTGGGAAAGGTCTTAGAAACCCACGTCACGAGTACCCTGAGCACTTATGTGGAGGCAAATCAGTGCCTCTCCCCTTGCCAGGCGGGCTTCCGACCTCTGCACTCCACAGAGAAGGTGGTGATCTCAGCCCTTGTTCTTTTGGACCTGTCCGCCGCTTTTGACACTGTGGATCACTCCATCCTTCTCACTCGTGTCAAGGCGGCGGGCATAGAGGGCTCTGCCCTCTCCTGGCTTAATTCCTTCCTGTGTGACAGGGCACAGGCTGTTCATCTCACTGGTTTTACTGCCTCCTCACGAAAGGTGGAGTGTGGCGTCCCTCAGGGCTCCTCCTTATCCCCCCTTTTGTTTAATTTATATATCTACCCCCTTATCTCTTCACTACAGCAGCTTGAGGTCACGGTGTTTAATTACGCCATTGACCTCCAGCTTATCTTTAATCTCTCTCACTCTGCCTCCTCTGTTCAAAACTTTCAAACCGTCATGTTATTCATCCAAGATTGGATGAACAGCAACCACCTCAAACTCAACCCTGACAAGACAGAGTTGGTCTTGACAGGAGGTGGTTGCAGTCCCTGGTCCCCTTCGTTCTGGCCCCCTTCACTTGGTGTCCCCCCCCTCCCGGTCCCTAAAGTTAAAACCCTTGGTATCTTTCTCAATCCCCAACTATCTGTAAACCCCCAGGTGAGCTCAGTGGTCTCCTCCTGCATCTTTTCCCTCCGGATAATTAGAAAGATATCCCGCTTCTTTTCCCTTCCGGCACTGAAAATAATTGTGATGGCAATGGTGCTCTCGCGCCTCGATTATGGGAACATAATCTACAACGGCGCACCGGCCTATGCCATACACCGATTGCAGCTAGTGCAAAATCAGGCTGCCCGCCTGATCCATGGGCTGCCCAAATACCATCGAGCAACCCCACTGCTGAAATCATTGCACTGGCTACCTGTGAGGGAGCGGGCCTTATTTAAACTAGGTTGCCTCACCTTCCAGGCCAGAATGGGCACTGCCCCCGAGTTTATGTGCTCGGCCATTAAACCTTACTTTCCGGGCAGAGAACTCCGCTCTACCCACATGGCACTCCTGGCCACCCCTCGCTTTAAGAAAAAGAAAGCAGGCGGGGCGAAATTTGCGGTCCTCGCACCTGTCTTCTGGAACTCCCTCCCTATGACCCTTAGATCCGCAACTTCCTATTTGGAGTTCCGGAAGAATCTCAAAACCTTCCTCTTTTCCAGAGCTTTTGATGCCTAATCTGTCCCTGTTGTTGCTGTTGCTGGTAATAGCTCCTTCAGCGCCATGAAACCGCTGGGTATAAGCGCGCTAAACAAATGCTTTTAAATTCAAATTCCCTGCACGGGCCGTGCCTGTTAAAGTCAAGGACACATTTATATTACTTGATCTAAATGTCCAGTGACTGGTAGGAACATGGCTCAACTTCAGTGACAAGCGGCCTCCCGCGTCTTGAGGCCATAATTAAAGGGAGACCCCCGTGACAAGACAGGAGGCTTGCCATTTCAAAACGTGATGATGTACCTCTATTTTGTCCACGCTGCGGGCGCAGCCCACCACCTTCACGTTGTGCTGGACAAGGAGCTGGGCCACCACTGCTCCAATGCCGACAAAGGAGCCAGTGACTAGTGTCACCTTGCTCTTCAGACACTCCCTAGTGGGTTCTAAATGTGAGGATGGGGGTGGGGGGGCAAGAGCGGGGAAGCGGAGGAAAATAAATATAATACATCACAAGTGCCGGAGTGAATAGATTCCTCTCACCACAGTCGGAGCCAGGAGCAGCTGCACTACCCCATCACCGCTTGCAGACCACCCTTGTTAAATGCGTGTGATAAAAAAATAGCCCCTTGAATGAGGTGTTGGAAAAAGCCTACAACTCTTTATATGTCGTGAGCCGTGCTTCTTGTGCTTGGGTGACTGACACATATGGTTGCCCAACGACATATAGAAAGGAGTATAATAGCGTCCGAGATTAGACATGAAATTGCAAGTAAGAACATTTATCTACTGTGTGTAATCCAGACTCAAGACAATATTCAAATGGATTTGTTGTTTTCATAGAAATTGCTTGTGGTGGCAATGCTTGTTAAAATTGTGCTCATGCGATGCGCTGATACTCTTTTTTTGGGTTTCAAGTACAAATGAAGGCTTATTAGCACGTAGACATGATCAGCCGGCAAGAAAGGGAAAGCGACCCCAAGCAGGCAAATCTAAACAAGCGAATTGATGGCCCCTGCTCGCTCCCGCAAGGTGGATGCCAACCATGCACGAGTGTGAGAAAAAGTGCCGACCGATTTCTAAAGGTCATCTCCTAGGCAGCATGCGCGCTGCGCTAGGCTCAACCTAAAAAGTTCTCCACCCTTGATAAAACCTGATCCTGTGCAAAAATGGTGCACGATTTTGTGTTCTTAGGACCTTCCACCATAAAAAAAAAGATGTTTTTAAGTTAGTGGAGAGGGCCAAACTATTCATAAAAACAATAAAATAATTTTAAAGATGTTGCAAACTCCTGGCTGTGCAGACGATTAAAACGACATTGCTGGTCTTCTGTAGACTCTAGGAACATCAGTCTCAATAGTTGTTAATATGCCCTCTAGCCGGCTTATATACATAACAAATCAAAAAGGGGCCAGGATGCAACCTTGGCAAACACCCTTTTTCAAATCAAAGGGCCCAGTGAACTCACCCCAGGGCCCATATCTAATTACCCCCGTACGGCCATTATGAATGTTTCTCATAAATGCTACTAGTGTCTGATCCACCCATATAGACCCCAGGTCGGCCCAGAGATTCTCTCTGTTACCATTATCATAATGAAGCGGAGCTGAGGTCCATGAAGGCATTTGAATGGTACTCCCCTTGGTCTGTGTATACTCTGAATTCAAAAGATATAGAATAAAATGTTGTTCCTTGTACCCCTGCCAGGCCTAAACCCATACTGCACATCAGAAAGAATTCCCCTCTCATCTGCCCACGTAGTATGTTTTTCCAATATTATCTTCCCTATGCTCTTTACCTCCACGTCTACCAATGAGATAAACCCATAACAGGTAGAATCTGCTCTATCTCCTTTTTTTGTATACAGGGACCATGTCAGAAGGCTTCCACGCTTTGGGGAACAAGCCTCTGTGGCGCATTACTATGTAGAGCAATGACTGGGGCCCACAAATCTACTAATGATTTCAGATCGCATGGGATTCTGTTAGCCCCAGGGGCTCTACCAAGCAGCCAAGAGAGGATAGCATCTCTTACCTCCTCCCAATGTACTGTAAACATATCAGCTATGGGGATGGGAATGAAACAGGATTTCAACTCTTGACAGTCACACAAGGCTGAAAAGTGGTTTACCCAGTCCTGAGCGGGGACAGTAAGTGCCTGATCCTCCATCTGATCATTCTTAAATAAAGAATGATTCAGCACCCCCAAAACTTTGTACTATCCTTTAATTCACTGGCCGTCACCAAATCGCTCAACAACTCATTCTTTAACTGGAGCTTTGGGTTAACAAGAGCTGCTTTGAAAGCTGTTCTGGTCATTTTGATTGCGTCCAGACCATGCAGTACACCTTCTAATATCAACAGCAGCTCCTTTTTGACCCTGGTACAGTTAGTATCAAACCATCTACACAGTTTAGGGGGTCTCACTACACCTTGTTTGGTTAGGGCATGATTAGTATATTCGCCAATGAGCTCAAAGGCACTAAGAATCTAGATATCGGTGCCATCTCATCAAGACACGTCCTAAAATCATTCTGGCATTCCCTTTATAACCCTGTAGACCTCCACACAGCTTATGACTTTTTCTAATTATATTTGTGTAGTTTGTGGTAGTTGTGACAATTGTATTGGTGGCAGGAGGTATGCTATGTCTTTGGGATTTGGATGAAGTATTTGGTAATGTTGGTGAGAAAAATCCTCAAAAGCCACTCTTTTTTCCGCCTCTGTAGGATTCAGATGACCACTTTACGTTAGGTATGCAGGTGGCATCTTTTGCTCTACACAATTGCACCACTAAGAATTTGACTGTTTTAGTGGATTTCTCAATAATTTTTGTTTTAGCAAAATAAGGCTTCTTGGAGCCATTGGTTAGTGACAAATGCAACTGGCTACATATATGTATCATTTCCCTAAGGAAGGCAATTGATATTTTGTTCCTGTTCTGTCATTCTATATCTTTCAAGTCAGTTTCCAGGTTTTATTTCGTAAGGTACCACCTTTCCTTTTGATGAGCCCTAATGGCAAAAGCTTTGTCTCTTACTACAATCTTGAAGGCATTTGGTCTCTCAGTACAGTTTCTTCTAATCTATCCTTGATGTTATATATTCTATGAAGGTGAAAGGAATCAACACTTTTATGTTTGGCAGTGACAGCAAGTGTCTATGTGTGATAGGGCATGAAGGATGAGGTCTATCCACTAGCAGTATTTAAAAGAGGGACACAAAGCTGGTTGAAGTCCAGCACCCACGCTCCTAGGAACAGGTATACACAAAGAGGGTGCTGTTCCCAAGGGAAAGGGGGTACACAACATCCAACCACAAGGTGTGGATCCAGGGAACTGAACAAAAGAACTCGGGAATCCCAATGACCAGCTCTGAATGCCCGCTCAGACTGATGGGATGTCATGCTTCATCATAGGGGGCTCCTCGTGGAGCTGGCACTGAAACCCTCTTCACAGACCAATATCATTGCCAACGCAAAGGATCCCTCAAAACTGACCTCTTCCTCTTTCCACACAACACTGAGCTATGGATCAGATTCTTATACAGTTTTCACCAATCCTCTTCTCTCTCTAACAACCCCAATGGACTCCAACTCAAATGCTGCACCCCCTTTGGCCTCTGTGGCAACCTTTCTATATCTATTTACAACAAGGGGAAGATCATGCTCCAAGTCAACAACACAAACCTGGACACGAACAACATAATTTATCCTACCCTCAGGCACCCCTACAATCCTCTGCGATCTCCCTCTCTGACCACCCAAAACACCCCCACCCATTCTCTCCCCCTTCTGGTCCACTCAGACAACATCTCTTACCATGGACTCTCCTACAATCCATTTTGCCCCCCACAACCCATAGCTCACCACCAATACCAGACCTTGAACATCCCTCCCATGGACCATCTCTCAACCATTCCTCCCTAACCTTCCACAAACCCTTATCTCCCACTCCGGTTGCCGCCACCACCCTTCTTTCATCCCCACAGTTGGCCCATATGCCTCCTCCTTCATCTCTACCTTTTTTATCTGGTGCCCTAACATCTCCCAACACCCGACACCAACAATCAGCACCTGCCCACTCCTGCACCTCAAACCCTCAGAATCCATTCCTGGCACTCCACCCCAATCCTTTCACAATTACTGAACATAACTGGTCTCTGGTCAGCAAGCTCCTTTCCTCGTTCTCGCACCTCTCTCAAAGAATGGACATCCTCACATCAGCTCTATTCCAGTTAAATGACTTTGTGTCTTCTTGTCATTTCTACCCTCATCATTCTTTGCGGACCCCCCCCTACACACTGCCAGCATACCGAGCGACAGCTGCTTACCCAGACCCAAATGGACTCGACCACCCCAAGACAACTCAGATGTACTCCATCTCCTAAAGAGTTACGCAGCTTAAATTCCCCTAGCCCCTCCTCCTACCTTCCGGTAGAGGGGCCCGACCGATTTCCACCATCATCTTTGACCGGATTAAAACTCACACACACCAAACCAGTGCATGCTCATACTCTCTTAGCTGATACAAATCCCAACTACCCTCCCAGAACAGCTAAGTCAGAAAGACAACAGCTTCTCCCTGAGCTGCATGATACAGAATTGTCGATCAGCAGTCAAACAATGTCTAGAATGATCAGACTCTATCCGGACCCATAATCTTGACATCCAGATTCTCATGGAAACCTGGCTTAATGTTTCATCTAACCCTGCTTTAGACTTTCTTCTACCTCCCTGTGACTCCATTTTGCGTCACTACTAGGAAGATAGACACAGTGGAGGTCTCGTACTCATTCACCGATACTGTCTGAGATGCTTAACCCTCCCAATGACTCACTTTCAATCTTTCGAATGCATGTCGGTGGAAATGTCCACATCTACTATCTTCAACCTCAGATTGAATGTGTTTTACCGCCCACTGGTTCAAAACAACACCTTCATTGAGGAATGCATGGATATCATCGCCTCCCAACTTATTAGCTCTGACAACAATATCTTCAACATAGACTTGGGAGATGTGGGCAACAGTTATGTGGACACTTTTACCTCCTTTCTCAATGTGAACAATCTCCAACAACACTGCCATAAAGCTACACACCACACATGCACCATTCTGGATCTTTTAAATCTCATGGGACCAGATGTAGGACACCAAATACCAGTCGGTAACGGCCGATTTCGGCCGTTACCGACCGGTATTTGGCATGTAGGGGGCCTTATATTTACAGAATCGGTATATTTATCGATTCGGTAAATTTACCGATTCTGTAAAATACCGAATCAGTAAATTTACCAAATCGGTAAATCCAGATGTAGGTGGCACTTCAAAACAGTGCCACAGGCCATTACTGATTCGTTATTTAACATGTAATACTATTGCATGGTAAATAACGATTTCCGGTGTACATGCACATCTGTGCATGTACACCTGAGGGCATGTATGTGTGTCACATGGCACTCAAGCCAAAATCAGGGGTAGAACAGGGTGTCAAAGTGACACCCTGTTCCCCTTGACAATTCGGTATTTTTACCGAATCGGTATTTACCGATTCGGTAATTGACATTGATTCCTATGGGCCTCAAGGCCCATAGGAATCAATGGCAATTACAGAATCCGTAAATACCGATTCGGTAATTACCGAATCCTACCAATTCGGTAAAAAATACCGAATTTTTAGCTACATCTCTTTACCGAATCTAGAATACCGAATCGGTAAAATTCAGTATTTTAGAGTCGGTAAATGAGGATTACCTACATCGGGCCCTAAATCCCTTTACCTAAAGACATATGACTCCATCCCATTCGACTGATCTAATCACATGCTATCCCTACCTCTCTAACTGGCTCTTATTCCAAAACATATGGGCAACCCAAAAAAGAGAAAATATGGTTTAGAGACTCATTCAATCTTGACACAGAATCCATGGCCATCATGGCCTTTCCCACCCTATTAGCGATGACACCTCATCTTTACATTAATGAAGCCACCGACAAGTATAACGCCTGCATGGAATCCCTTTTTTACAAATGTGCACCCCTGAAGTGCAAAATAAACCGACCAAAACCCTCTAGACCCTGGTTCTCAAAAGAGCTTTATGAAGAAGGAAAGCTTATCAGAAAATGCGAGAAAGAATGGAGACAAGTACCATCTCACCTGAGTATAACTAAGCTTAGCAAAGCGAGAAACAGAATACAATACAAAACCCAAATCCTCACAGACAAATCCTCCCATATCAGAGCCCTCATAAATTGCAAAAATAAATTAAAATGAACATGGTAATGCTTTCAATTAGATCCTTTTTCACGAAAGTGACTCTTAGCCAACAGCACTATGATGCGGTAACATGTAGTTTCATGGCTTGCTTTTTAAGTATATACCTACAATTCTCTGCATGCTAAGTGCTAGTGGCTGAAAAGGCAAAACTGGATGAATGCTACCGTCATGACATGGAGCTAGCTGACAGATATGTTGTGGCGTTTTAGATACTTTTACGATAAAATGAATAACTTCACCCCATTTTGAAAAGAAAATTGTCCTGGGGTTGTGGTATTTACCCTTCCAGAGGGTCAAGGTTCCCTACCAGCACACACTTGGTGCAATATAGAGTGGGTATTAACACACGTCTGGGCTGTTTTTATATCTAGGATTTGATGTGTCTTGGTAGATTCAAATTCATTGCTTTTTGCCAGTCCTGATAGATCTGTAGACAAAGAAGGTCCACACTCACTGAAGAGGAACGCAGCATAGTTTCCTTGTCTTTGATGTTTTGCAGCACTTTCCAGGAAATTATGTGGCATTACAGTAAAGAATCGCACAATGGTGGGACGAGCTTGTCCCTTAGTGTCCCTGCTGTGATGTGGTTTGACCCTCCTCAGACAACAAGCACTTATTACAAATTGAGTGCGTTATGCATAATCAATTTACATGCTTCTCTGTGCTTACTAAAACCTGCGGCATAGAACAGGAAACATCAAGCAGTTGCGTTATTAATTAGTAAATTTCATCCTTTGATTTATAATCCATCTTAATCTTCTTATTTCTTAACTAACTTGCGGGTTTCCTACTAAATTCTACAGTCTTTGTAAAGCGTATTAATATCTAATCAGTACAGTGCCACCATAAAGGGGAGAAGTGTGTCACAGCAGCCAGAGCAGCTGACTCCGGAGCGCTGGGCTCACGATTTGATCGCCGGTGGCAGCTCAGCTCAGCATCATGTGACTCTGGGCAATAGTATGTATCAAGAAGAATGGACAAGGCTGTTCCTGATAAGGGTTAGTGTTAGTGTGCTGGTCACAAGGAAGTGGGGACGTGGTGGTTGGCGTGTGCAAGCCTACCACTGGGTATCCATTATGTTGGATATAGTTGCCTCACACACCTTTGCAGGTGTCATGCTTCATCATAGGCAGTGCTCCTCGTCGGGTAGGCGGTGCAATACCCGACGGGCACACCTCAAAGAGGGGCTCTTTGGCGGATATCTTTTTATCCAACTGCCTGTGGGTGAAGTGCGGATGTGGGGCCAGGGGGTTGTAGACAGAACAGTGAATTAAAATGGAGCAAAGGGTACCAGAAACAACTTTATTTGGGCGGTCCCTTGCTTCAATTACCCGATCCCGGCGGAGAGGGGTAGGACAAATATCACGGACACAGGAGATTTGAGCCTTAGACACAGAGGCTTCATCCCTGATGTACGATCTGCCGGGCCTTGATGTTGCATATAAATCTTGACCCTTAGGCAAGGAACAGTGAAACAGAGGTACTACATTCCCATAACTGATAATGAGCATATGATACTGACATAGGCTTGATTGTTTGTAGACTCCACCATATAGGTCCTGATGAATCGCATGTCAATGTACCAAAGCGAGAAATATGTTGACCGATTTTTACACTTCTTAGTCTAGTCTAGAGCCAGGAAACATTAATTTCCAGCAAACCCAGACTAGCTTCCATTTTTTAATTGAAGCAAGGGACCGCCCGAATAAAGTTGTTTCTGGTACCCTTTGCTCCATTTCTTCTTGACACATACTCTTAGGGCATGGACTGTGGCTGGACCTTCCACTCCCCTTGAGTGGTACTTCTGCCCTCCTGATCAAATTGGATCACCCTCCCTCATTTTGTATACACTCTGGGCAATAGCTCACTTAATCTACCCGATAGCCCACAGTGCCTTGAAACCTTAAGGAGTGATCTGTTTGTACTTTACAAATAGGAGTTATTATAATTTATTAAACAAATAAAATTATAATAATACATGGTGGATTGCCTTACATATTCATCAGTATCTAAGAACCTCCTACTACATCAGCCCGTACACCTACAAAAATCATGTGATGCCTCTATCTGAATTTTTAAGTGAGGAACACTCTGAAAGCAAACTCAAGGAGATGAGAGGGCTGAAACTTTTCTGACACTTTGCCCCAGTCACAGATCTGGGTTGAATCCATCATCGTTCTTTAACTCACTTTACCACCCCAGTTCAATCACAGACATATGCAAATCAGTCTTGACCCTGTGCCTTATGGGGCCTGTCCAGCCCGAACTGCCAGGCCAGGACTTCCCTGAACCAGAAACAAGCATACTGGGACTGGTTTTGGGGTAACACCCCTCATCAGCCAGGCTAGTTTGAATACAGTGCCTAAGTGAGCAAGGGAACCACGTCTGGGCAAACCTTGCCAACTTAGAGCGAACAAAGCAAACACAAGAAGATGATGGATGGAGCGCTGAAACTTTTCAGACACTCTCCCCCAATCACATATCTGGGTTATATCCATCATGGTCTGCTGACAGTTGGCCAGAGAACTGGAAACGCTGCAGGCACAGTATGACATTCATGGCGTTCTTCCAGTATTGCTGGCTACTGATCTGTGGGAAGCAGAGTTGGCGAACAGGAGTGTGTTGTTCATGATTGACAATGAGGTCTTTGTGCATGTGATTAACGGACTCTGGCTGACCGTTGGGTACTGAGAGTGTTGACAGAGATGGTGTTGAGATGTCTGTGGGGAACATGCTGCTCAGAGCGAGACACTTACCTAGAATTGAAAATAATTCAGAGGACTCTTTGTCTTGATCTCAGTGGATGAAGTTCCATGGTGCGGCATTGGAAGCAGCACAAGAATGGGAGAAGGTTCCAGAAGAGCAATTGGAGCTAGGATGATGAGAATTTGCTAATTAACACAATCTTTCCTAGCAGCCTCCAAGGGGAAGCTGTGTACATATGCCTGGACTGATATTGTGAAGAGTGCAGTGAAAAGAAGAGAGAGCAAAGTGATGGGATGGAGAAGAGGAATGAGGCCATAATGGGATTTGTGATATTGATGGTGCAAAAAGTCAGATTTGGGGTACACTTCCTAGTGTGGCATTTTATGAGAAAGGTTTTTGGTGATACAAGCCAAAAGTGGATAAATTTGTCAAGAGAATTTTGGAAGGTCGGTCATGGGAAAGCGGGACAGAGAGAGAGATAAACATAGGGTGATCACTGTTGAGACTTTGGAGGGCATCATGCACCAGTAAAAGTTGAGTGTGCATCCACCTGGGAAATTGGGCTTCTCAGGGCCCTTTTTGCGACAATGTTTTTTGGAGTGTTTAGGGTTTCAAGGAATCCAGCACTACCAGGGATGCAATAGGGCGATTTGAGAGTATTAATTGATGACCTGCGGATAAATGTGGTGAGAAGCCAATAGTCTACCACAATCAAAAAACCTTTGGGTCTGTAAAATTACTGTTACAAATGAGGACCTAGCAAGGATGGAGTATCCCTTTAAAAGTACGAATTCCCTCACCCACCATAGGTGGCATGCTTCATCATTGGGAAACTCCTCTTACAATAATACCTAGTCTTGGTACGGGTTACAACCCCCTTACAGAGAGGGAGGAGCTCAGAGATGTTTTATTGTAAGGAGAGATATGCTAAATACCACAATGCTGAGCTCAAGGTGGTGAAGGCAGTAGAGCAAGTGAAGGTGACAATTAGAACTAAGAACAGGGTGCAGAGTTTTCCTTTATTCATGCGTCCCTGGGCCAGGATTAAAAACAGTGCATCCGCAGGAGGAAACACATACCCAGCAGTTCGTGTCAGTATGTGGTCGACATGTTTCAGCATATTAACCCTCAGAAAGAATTGTAGCGGCTGTGAAAACAATTATTTGTGTGTAGAAGGGCTTAAATCTACAAAACAATCCAGTGATCCTTTGAATCATCAGCCTCAACCATCTACTATGTACTCAGTGTCTTTAATCTTTAAATTTACATTTTCACATTCATACTCATCCATTCTCACCAACAAACTCTCACTTCTTTTCAGTCCCTTTTTTCTCACTCATTCTCACTCATTGACTCATTGACACTTAGGGGCACATTTACTAAAACAAAAAATAGCAACATGAAGCGCAGCAACAAACGTTGCTATGCTACATTGCTATAGGGGAAGAGAGCATTGTAGAGCCATATCTACTAAGACATGGCACTGCTTCTCTCTTCTCAAGAGGTCCCAAGCAAATGAGGGTATCCCTTCAACTCTGTGCCCGCCCTGTATAATGGATGTGGAACAGAGGAAAACAGACAGCACTTATTATTTTCTAAATGTGTATAACGATAGATTAAACCCAGATCTATGACTGGGGGTGAATGTTTTGCCAATGTGCAACATTCCGTCAATCATCTTGTGCGTTTTGCTGTTTGCCCTATAATCAAAAGGCTCACCCCCACAAATTGACGCCCATTACGTGGGGCTCATTGGCGACTCGGATGCTTGCCGGAGTTGTCTTGAGTGCTTTTCCAATTTTCCCAATTAGACCCTCCAGGTGGGGCCGGTCTCCGACTGAGATCCCTTTTGGCATTCGTCTTACAGTGACCGTTTGGTCAATTCAGAGCTTGTCAGTTGGAGGCTGGAGACTTTTGCTTGGTAAGGTCGCTTAATGCGACACTTTTTGTTTAAATTTTTTTGGCCAAAGATTCTGGTTTGATTTGGGTATAAATAAATAGCAATTTATAGAGGCAAGCAATGTGGAGATTTTTCTCAAATTTTAGATTTCTTGGACGGTACAATATTGGTTGTAAGTACTACTTTGTTATATTATATATACTATAATATTTTGTGACATGCCTGTTTCAAGCACGCTTCGAAGAACGTGTTGCTTTCTTGGAGGTACCAATATGGTTTTGGAACAAAGTCAGCCGGCTCCCCCCGAGGGGACACCAAATTGGGATATGTACATTAAAAATGGTACTTCTTCCATAATGTATAGGGCACTATGGAATAAATATACTAGGAAGGATTCGGATTTATGGTGGCCAATAAATTGGTCATTCGATATTAGAAAAATTCTGTATGTGGAAAAGTGTGTGTTTAAGCGCAAAAGTCGACCAGATATGTTTGACTGTGTACGAATGTGGATAAAAGAAGCGCATGAGAGAGTGAGAAAAGAGCAAGCTTTAGCAGACAAAGAACAGTGAAAAAATATCTATTTGAAAGCACAGGAAATGAAAGATAAAGAAATGAAGGAAATAAAAAAGAAAGAGGATAGGGAACGCCGTCTACAGATAAATGGCCAATACCCTGTCCGGCGTCTTCTCTATCCTCTACTTAATAAACCACAGGAAGATTCAATTTTGTTAGATCGATCTCCTCCACCATATACTTTTCCCTCTGCCCCCGAAGATGATTCTGATGCTGATAAATCTTCTCCAGATCACACAGAGACAGAGTTAGTCCCTAAACAACAGACTTGCTCCTTTTTGAATGCCGACCGTGCAGCCACTTTCAGATCTACTGCTCGTAAGGCAGCTTGTGGTGATGTCTCTGCTCCAGACATTATAGCAGATGTTTAGCAATGGCTGGACTCAGAGCAGTTATATTTTACAGAGTCATTTACTGGAGAAGTAATTGCAAGATTTAGTAAATATTCCATAGAATTAGAGCCTGCTGATATAAAACGTGATCATAAACAATTGAGTGACGGTCTTTTTCTCCCTTCCCAGGTGGCCGATTTAATTAGACGTGTGCTTAAACTAAGAACTGATGCGTTCCATTTACGAGAGGAGAAAAAGGCAGCTGCTGCAGCTGAACAAACAGCTCAGCCCCCAGTGCCGCAGAAGGAAGTTCCAGGGACTTTCACTGCTGCATGTCCATTCTTGCTTTCCCCCAACACACCGGATAAGGGAGACAGCCATTACAACGCTGGCTTTACACCGCGCTACCATTACGACGCAGCCATCACAATGCAAGTCGTTACAACGACTTGCACTGGATGGTGCTATATACTAAGGAATAGTATAATTTACTATTCCAACACCTTCCCTACTGTTACGTAGGCTGGAGTTGGAATAGTAAATTATACTATTCCTAAATCCAGCACCTACAGTACAAGTCGTTGTAACGACTTGCGTTGTGGTGGATGCGTTGTAATGGTAGCGCGGTGTAAAGCCCGCATTGTCATGACATACATCCCCGGATAATATTGTGGGTCTCGATATGCTCAAACTTTTTCGTGCCACGATACAATGTTCCCCAGAAGGTGTGTGTGTAATTTTAAATGACAATTACCCTCTTGTTGAAAGATCTTGCCTCTTTAAAGAGGATGCTGCTTTGGATTCACTACCAAGTACTTTGTGGGCCACGTCAGACACTGATATGGGGCAAATGGTTATTCCCCCAGTTCACATTCAAGTAAAGCAGGTGCATCATTACCAAGACTCCCCCAATATAAAATATCTTGAGAAGGTGAAGAGGCACTAATACGTACTGTTCAAGATGTGATTGTAGTAGGTGTTGTAGAAGAAGTCCCTTACAATGTTTGCAATGGTCCTATTCTTCCGATTTTGAAAAAAGACACTGATACTAAAATATACAGGTTTATCATTGATTTGCGAGAGGTTAACAAGATTGTAGTGCCCCAATATCCAGTAGTTTCTGACATCACAACACTTCTTACTATAGTTCCTCCGACTGCTACTACATTTAGTGTGATCATCTTAAAGAATGCTTTCTTCTCGATGCCTAATCATTCTGACAGCAATTATTTGTGTGGCTTCACTTTGAATACTCAATCATTCTGTAAAGCTCCACAAGGGTATACAGAGAGTCCTAGCATTTACAGCCAAGCATTGAAAAGACAGCTTGATACTTTCCCTGTGCCAAAAGGGGTGGCTATCATACAATATGTCGATGATATCTTGTTGGCTGCAGATACCCCTGAACAGTGTGAAGTGTGAACAGCATCTCACCATCACAAGGTTTCCAGGAAGAAATTGCATTATTGTAGACAGCAGGGTACCTATTTAGGTCACCTCTTGTCTAAGGAGAGATGTGCACTCACACCAGACGGCATTCAAGTTATTTTAGACACACCTGTGCCTCGTACTCAGAAGGATGTTTGTGCACTGATTGGCCTTACTTCTTTCTGTAGGCAATGGATCCCTAGCTTTTCTCACATTGTTAAACCCTTGTTGGCCCTGTTGATTAAAGACACTCCAATGCCCCTTCCATGGACTACTGAATGTCAGAATGCTTTCCAACAGTATTAGGCACTCCAGACTACACTCGGGCTTTCTCACTCTATGTACACGAGAGGGACAGTTGTGCGCTCTCGGTCTTAACCCAGACACATAGTGATAAGCAGCGTCCATGTGCATATTTTTCAGCTGTCCTTGATCCAGTCGCTCATGCATTTCCTGGGTGTTTTTGTTCTGTGGCAGCGGCAGTTGTGTCCATACGTCAGAGTGAGGGAATAGTTTTGTCACATACACGGCTTGTGTTAGTGCCCCATGCAGTTGATGCCCTTTTGAACCAAACCAAAACGCAGCATTTAACTAGTACTCGCCTGACAGGATATGAATTAACACTTTTGGCCCCTCATACCACCTTGAAAAGATGTTCAGCTCTTAATCCGGCTATTCTATTGCCATTCCCAGCTACTCAGTCCCAGTCACAGAAGTCTCATGACTGTATATTCCTAACTGAGGAACAGACAAAGGGTTGTGTTAACCTGCAAGATACAATTGTGGGTTGATGGGTCTTGTTTGAAATTACCAGATGGTCTGACATCAGCTGCATATGCAATTACAACACTTCAGACGGTAGTTGAGACAGCTCGCATCCCACAGAAGTCAACTCAGGCAGCTGAGTTGATAGCACTGTTAACATCTACACCAATAGCCGATATGCCTTTGGAGTGTCTCACCATTTGGCCTACTCTGGAAGGAAGAAGGTTTTCTTACATCACATGGGACACAAATAGTGCATGGAGAAGTAGTGCATAATCTCCTTACGGCTTTGACATATCCTAAAAAAATAGCGATTGTTAAGTGCAGTGCACATAAGAAAGTGACTGATAAAATAGGACAGGGCACTGCCTTCGCAGATCACATAGCTCGTGAGACTGCAATGCAGCGAAGCACTGCATCTATGTATGTGGTGAAGTCACAGGCTGAACGTTGGCATGATGCCAGGCAAGAAGTGCTAGACATGCAGCAAGCTGCCTCTGTAGATGAATTAGACCTATGGACTAAGGAGGGAACATTGGATTGTGAGGGCTGTTGGAGAAATGAAGACATGACCAAATGGAAATTGCCCACAGCCTCTGCTTTTGCACCCTATGATTCACATGGCACATGGGCCGGCACATGTTAGAGCATCCTCAATAGCAAAGGTACTTATGCAAGTGTGGGATCATCCAGAAATTGCCAGCATGGCTAAAAAGATAGTCCAGACTTGTCTGGATTGTCTCCAGTATAATCCTGGAAAGGGAACACGAACTCCAGTAGGAGGGTTTGCCACACCGACTGCACGTTTTGAGGTTCTGCAAATGGATTACATCCAGCTAGAATACTGTAATAACCTGAAGTATGTCCTAGTAGTGGTATGTGCCTTTAGTAAGTAGATTGAGGCATACACTACGAAAGATAATACATCTCTTACTACGGCAAAGGTTCTTGTAAAGGAGTTCTTCCCTCGATTTGGCCTTTGTCGAGTCCTGTGGAGTGACAATGGACCCCATTTTATTGGGCAGGTTGTTGAGTATGTCTTGAAAGGATTAGGAATCAAGCAGAAGTTCCATGCTGCTTTCCACCCACAATCGATTCAGAAAAGGGGGTGGTGATGAACAGAGTGTCTGAATTAAGCAGACCACTCTTACCCAGTCCAAAGATCAGGGCTTGATCCATCACCGTTATTTATCTCACTGCACCATCCCAGCTCAGAACCTGGCTATATGCAAATCAGTCTGTCCCTGGCCCAGTGCATCATGGGAACAGGGCAGACTAAACTACCAAGCCAATTCTTCACCAGAAAGGAGACAAGCTACCGGGGACCGGTTTCTGGCATTTCAGCCTTCATCGGCCCGGCTTGCTTGAATCCTGATGGTGCAGTGAGAAAGGGACTCATGTCTGAGTATACCCTGCCACACCTATAGTGGCCAAAAACGATTCAGAAAAGGGGGTGGTGATGAACAGAGTGTCTGAATTAAGCAGACCACTCTTACCCAGTCCAAAGATCAGGGCTTGATCCATCACCGTTATTTATCTCACTGCACCATCCCAGCTCAGAACCTGGCTATATGCAAATCAGTCTGTCCATGGCCCAGTGCATCATGGGAACAGGGCAGACTAAACTACCAAGCCAATTCTTCACCAGAAAGGAGACAAGCTACCGGGGACCGGTTTCTGGCATTTCAGCCTTCTTCGGCCCGGCTTGCTTGAATCCTGATGGTGCAGTGAGAAAGGGACTCATGTCTGAGTATACCCTGCCACACCTATAGTGGCCAAAAACGATTCAGAAAAGGGGGTGGTGATGAACAGAGTGTCTGAATTAAGTAGACCACTCTTACCCAGTCCAAAGATCAGGGCTTGATCCATCACCGTTATTTATCTCACTGCACCATCCCAGCTCAGAACCTGGCTATATGCAAATCAGTCTGTCCCTGGCCCAGTGCATCATGGGAACAGGGCAGACTAAACTACCAAGCCAATTCTTCACCAGAAAGGAGACAAGCTACCGGGGACCGGTTTCTGGCATTTCAGCCTTCTTCGGCCCGGCTTGCTTGAATCCTGATGGTGCAGTGAGAAAGGGACTCATGTCTGAGTATACCCTGCCACACCTATAGTGGCCAAAAACGATTCAGAAAAGGGGGTGGTGATGAACAGAGTGTCTGAATTAAGCAGACCACTCTTACCCAGTCCAAAGATCAGGGCTTGATCCATCACCGTTATTTATCTCACTGCACCATCCCAGCTCAGAACCTGGCTATATGCAAATCAGTCTGTCCCTGGCCCAGTGCATCATGGGAACAGGGCAGACTAAACTACCAAGCCAATTCTTCACCAGAAAGGATACAAGCTACCGGGGACCGGTTTCTGGCATTTCAGCCTTCTTCGGCCCGGCTTGCTTGAATCCTGATGGTGCAGTGAGAAAGGGACTCATGTCTGAGTATACCCTGCCACACCTATAGTGGCCAAAAACGATTCAGAAAAGGGGGTGGTGATGAACAGAGTGTCTGAATTAAGCAGACCACTCTTACCCAGTCCAAAGATCAGGGCTTGATCCATCACCGTTATTTATCTCACTGCACCATCCCAGCTCAGAACCTGGCTATATGCAAATCAGTCTGTCCCTGGCCCAGTGCATCATGGGAACAGGGCAGACTAAACTACCAAGCCAATTCTTCACCAGAAAGGAGACAAGCTACTGGGGACCGGTTTCTGGCATTTCAGCCTTCTTCGGCCCGGCTTGCTTGAATCCTGATGGTGCAGTGAGAAAGGGACTCATGTCTGAGTATACCCTGCCACAGCCCTGATCTCTTGACTGGGTGAGAGCTTTCTGCTTAATTCAGAGACTCTGTCCCTCACCACCCCTTGTTGTAAATATTCCACCCACAATCAGCAGGGTTAGTGGAATGATACAATTCTACTCTTAAGCATAAATTAGCTAAAATCCAGGCTTCCACATCTCTGAAATGGCCTGATGCGCTACCCCTTGCCCTGCTTTCCATTAGATTGGTGCCACATACATGATCTGGCCTTATACCGTATGAGGTGGTATTTGGAAGGCCAATGAACATTTGGGGGATTCCTAAGCTATGCCCTATACATGATGTACCTTGTGTCTTGATGAGTGACTACCTGTCCTAGTTGACTTACAGATTACGTTCTATTCATCAACAGGTTCGAGAAGCTCTTCCTGACAGGTTGCAGGGTGATGCCATGACCTACGGCCTGGCGACCAAGTGATGGTCAAAGTCTTCCAGAGGTTGAATAGCCTAGAACCAAGGTGGAGTGGTCCTGAGCAGGCGCTCCTGGCAACCAGAACTGCAGTCCAAGTGACCAATCGGAAAAAACGGGCCTATTCCACCCACTGCAAAAAAGGTGCCGTCAACCTTGGTGGAGCCCGCTGCACTCACCGACCATCGAGACATCTTGGACACAGAGAGAGGTCAAGCTATATCACCTGGAGGACCTGAGGAAGTCTTCCCAGACCACATGATCCCTGGTGCATCTCGATATCAGCTGCGACCCAGGAGAGAAACTGCATTGCTGAAAAAGACTGGTTGAGGAACCGTACTGGGTTAGTGAAAGGCTGAGCCGAGAAGGGGGGGGATCTTTTTCCTAGTGACACCCGTCTAAACTCTCAGTGAAGAAACCAACGTTTGCCCAGCTACTTTAGAGCTCCATCTGCATTTTTTTGGTTCAACGTTGAGATAAACATGCCTATGGAAAAGACATAGACTGTTGCGAGAATCTGCAACAAGAAAACTATGTTCATTGCTGGGTTTACTTTAATTGTGATTATTATGGCAGTAATAGCTTGGGTTGTAGAGGAAGTGGCTCCTGCTCGACAAGCACTGAATGCCACTACTCCAGCCCCCATTGAGCATCATTATTTCTCCCTTCCCTATCATGAGCAGCAGCAAAGAATGTCCTACCTCAATAATACGTTCATTCAGATGTTGCGTCACACCCATAATGCTACAAACGACACCAACTGTTGGGTGTGTGGAATGATGCCAGTTCATCAGAAAAAGGGAGGAACACCTTTTATTTCTCTGCCGATCTCACACAATGGTTCTTGTCAGGCTTGGTTTGCCTTGCTATGGGAATCTGAAGTTGCTAACATTGCTGGTGCTGATGTAGGGGACTACATGTTCAGCTAAATAAAGTGTGTTACCCTGATGAGGAATGAGATCCACAGGCAAAAGGAACTGTATGGAAGATGGAGGAGTATCGTCGAGGAAACTCCTCCATGCACTATGTTTTCCCAAACCCTCGAACATCCAAGGATAATGGACCTCCTGCTATAACTGTTACTAAAACCCGAGCAGACTAGTGTGTGAACAGTGTTGGAAATATTCCTGTGGGGAAGAGCGACTGTACCCGGTATTAAATATTACTAGGGTGACTAACAGTAGCTTTATGTCCTCCCACAATACTTTCTTCATCTGCAGGAGTAAAAGTTACTACCATCTACCCATTGGATGGTCAGGGACTTGCTATGTTTCCTTTTTGCTGCCAACAGTGTTTTTGGCCCCTGCATCTTTTCACAAGGACTTTAGACTGTTCGATATTTCCAAGTACCGATATAAGAGGACAATAAATCATGATGAGGTGGAACAGACTGACACTGCACTGCAGCAATATGTTGACTTTAATTTGGGATTGTTCTTCTTTGTTGGGGCTGCTGTGAACAGCAGGAAAATCAGACACCTAACACGTGTCGTGGAGGCTGTGACAAACCAGACAGCTATGGCACTTGGAAACATCACAGAAGAACTGCAAATTGCAAGGATTGTGGCACTTCAAAATAGAATCGTCCTTGATGTTGTGTTGGCTGATCGCGGTGGTGCATGTTGCATCATCGGGAGCAGTTGCTGTGTTTATATCCCAGATCCATCCCCTTCAGTTTTTCATCTAAACTACATAAAATTGCTGCTGAGATTCACCCTAATACGGAACATGGACTTTAACCGGTTGGTTATGGACATTATTTGTTACCTGGGGCTGGAAACTATTAACGATCTTGTGTATCTTTTTTGCGATCCTGCTATTATGTTGCTTATGTCTATAATGTGGCCCAATGCTTTGTTCCCTCTGTAGCACTGCTTGTATACCTACCAAATGCAACATTAAGAATGTAAACACCCAATATGTATTAGACCAAGAAGTTAATGAAATTATGTTGATTGATGTACAAGATGTTTTCTTTGTTCCTTCTAAGTCATAGCTGTCTTCAGCTAATGCTAAAAGGGTCCTCTGTCAAAACTTGGCAGAGATTACTATTAGCATGAGCTGAAGCCATTTTGTTTTTTGGCATCCATTTTAGTTAGGCCATGTGTTTGCCATGTGCTTCCCCTTCTTTGCTGTTGCCTGCTTCTCTATTACGCCTCAGTCATCATCTACAGTTAACTCCTTCAGCACTGAGCCTAAGCACTGCACATGCTCATAAAAGGCTTGCTGCTAGAATGCACCTGTAACACACTTTACTGTCAGGCTATTTTAACTAATGTCAGCAACATTGTAACTCCTCCCACTCTGTTGACTAAGCGATTCTCATGTATCCTTGTATGTGAAAGTCTATTTGTGTTTACACTTGTACTGCCTCGTTTTGAACCTCCATGCTTACACTGTACTTAATTCAGTATATAAGGCAAATGGCTTCTGTACTCCGTGTGCTGCCTCTTACATTGCCTGAGGGTTGTGTATAGATGTAGTTCCACCTCCTGAGGTTTAATAAACTCTTTGTTTAATATTACAGCTTCCACGCCAATCTCTACTTTGTCAGTCTAAAGGACCAGTGCGCAAAAGGGCGAACCCCTGCACCTTGTGAACCCCTGATAAGGCTCACCCCCACAAGGCCAGTAATTGTGACCCTTTTTACGTAGAAAGGATAGCAGGGTCCATGTAGAGCTGGATGCCTACCAGTCCAGTGGTCGAAGTGGGCGAGATCGGAGGAGCTTGGCGATCCCATACTTTTTTAATTTATGGAAAACTGTTCCACTACTTTTGGTAAAAAGGCAACCGTCTTGGGACGGTTACTTCCAATACTTTGAATGCTTCAGCTGAATGAAGTATCAGGGAGTCTCCTGTGCTTTGAAACCATACACGGGCAGAGAGCTAAACAACAAAGGTGCCTGCCTTCCTGAAAGAAATTCAAATGTGCACAACTGGTTAACCTGGAAATGTAAAGGGTGCTTGGAAGTGGTACTAGCTTTAGTTGATAGAATCATTTGAAGCGTTGTGATGACAAAGATGTACTCTTTTTGAGTAGTAGTGCAAGGGAGTTACTGCTGAGTGGTGAAGTGCTTGCTTTTAAGAGATAGCTATATAAAACAAGCATTTGCAATGCAATAGATCTCGCTTTTGTAAAGGTTAGAGCTGTTGGCCTTTAAAATGACAATGTCTTTTACTTTTTTTTTTGCAGTGGAGTAATTTGCAAAGTGGCCTTGCCATTGGTATTTTTAACATCAACATCTCTATCTTTAACACCATCAGTGCTGCAGCAATTCCCCCTCTGTGCTACTTCTGATTTATTCCCATTGTTCATGACGAGCTCAGCTCGTCATGAGCACACGGCCAGTGTACTGCATGACGAGCTGAGCTCGTCATGAGCATCGAAGGGGTTAACAAATGAGAAAGTGTTATAAGCCGAATACATATTATGAAATAAAACAACAGCCAGACTGATTCGAATGCACAGTTGCAAAGTAATACTGGCATTCCTTACAGAGTGCATATTGGAATGTAAATAACAGAGCGGGCTATGGCACGGCTGGTGTTATACTGACTACTGAAACTAGGCAAGCACTATCGAGCCAACAGTGGTCTACCACGTTGCAAATGCAGAATGCAAATTCCCCAGTTGCCAGGAAAGAGGGAGCACTAAACCGGCAAAAGTTAATTTTGCTTGGGGCTTTTAAAAAGGAGGTACCAGGCATGTCTGCAAGATCTGGGAGAGCCTTAAAGGTATATGTGACTATACCTTGGTAGAAAGTAGATTTTGGTGTCTCTGTCCCCCCCCTTTCCGTTTTGTACTTCCAGACTGCTCCTTAATTTCGCCATCTATCCCACAGCGCTGCTCCAGAAGGCAGGGAAAGAGAGAGAGGAAAGGTGGAGAATAGAGTGAGGAAGTGTAGAGAATAGAGGGACAGGGAGAGGAGAAAGAAGGGGGTGTCCCTATGGCACACATGTTCTTTCAAACATGGTCATATACCACAGCGCTGTTGCAAAAGTTGGGGAAGAAGAGAGAGGAAGGGTGGAGAATAGAGGGACAGGGAGAGGAGAAAGAAGGGGGTGTTGCTGTTGCAAATGTATTCATTGAAACGCGGTTATATACTTAGCAGCTATTTTTGTTTAGAGTGCTGTGATCGGCTTATGTGACTTCTAAACATTTCACTGATGTGACGCAAATACTTAACGTTTTACTGCGTTCAGAGCCAGAAAGGTGTTAGGGAGTGTGGAGAAAGAGCATGGAAGGTGCAGTGATTGGGAACAGACTTAAACTAACCTATTTGTGCCCCAAAGCTTAAGATCCCCATTGAATGGGAAGCTTTCTATTTAATGAAATCCCCTGAAACTAGAACATGTGTCTTAAATACAAAAGGTAATCAAATTTCCACTTAAGTACTGATGTGAAAACGAGCAGGAAATTGTAAAAGAACCCTGCTGCATGCCTTTAATTTTACAGGGAAGGAAGACCTGAAAAATGTTGGACGGCATCTGTAAGTAAACAAGAAAGACGTAAGAGAAAGTAAAGCAAGAGATGGTAAAAAACAAGGATGAAGAGTAGAAACGAGGTGGAGGGAATGTTGGGGGAAAGGAGGGACTGACGACAGAAGACATGAAAAGCTATGAAGAGGGAAAAGAAAAGACAATGTGCAGACTGTGGTGCATTACAGTAGGAGCCAGGGAGGGCCGTCAAATATAGAATTATAGTAGGAGAATTGGGAAGAACGGGATGTTATTCACCAAGAGCTTCTGCGTGACATCTGGTGGCGGAGAGTGAAGCTCGTACTGCCAATGACGTCCCTTAGAATTGCAAGATGAATAGCACCCTGTTGTAGATAAATAACGAGGAGTCAAAATCCAAGCCAGTTTGTTGATTTATTGTAGTTTAGCTGGACCATCGGAGCAGGGCAACCGTAGCTACAAAGTAAGACTGGCAACTGACACAAAGAGAACATTCAATAAAGAATGCAGTAACACACGTTCTGAAAGGTAAGGTTCTTAAACAACCCCAAGCTACTACATGGGTCTTCCTCTATAATAAATAGGACTCTAAAACAAACCCAAGTTACTACATGGGTCTACCTTAATATACTAACAAAAAGGGAAATAAACATAATCAATAAAACAACAGAAATAAGAAAAATTACATACTGTCCAAATAGGAAGAAACAAACACAACTGAAGATGAAGAATGAATGAAAAAACATACATCACTTCTTGTATCTAAAATGTAAGAAAGGTATACATCACTTTCTGTATCTAAGAGGAATGCGTACAACACGCATGCTGCGCCTCAAATTGTCACTATTTACACAAGACTTTGAACTATCAGAATGAGCCCCATTACTCACGAGAGTTGAGTGAGTAAGGTTTGAACTTGTTGGTTGGACACCATGACACACAGGAAATGAATGAGATGATTTTTTAATCACCCGAGATTTATTCCACCATTGACCATTGCTGAGTTTTACAGCATTACCTTTCACATCCAAGACCTTAGATGGAGAATCAACTTTGGAAAGGCCTTTTAGAACATGAATAGGTTTCTTGACACACACAACATCACCTGGTTTAACATAAATATCTTTCATACGCATTCTGTCATCAAAGTACAATTTTTGTTTATTCTGAACCAATACGACCTGACTTCTAACACTCTCATCAGTCCACACATTCCCTTTCACCCACTTAGACATCGACGCAGGACAGAATAAAGTTGCAGCTTTGCGTCCTCTAAGTAATTCAAAAGGTGACACACCTTTAGTTGAATGAGGGGTAGTACGGTAAAACCACAGCATACTCCTCACAGAATTGGCAACTATGCATTTATTAGACAACGCCCATTGGATATATTTGCTTAACACTCTATTCATACGCTCAACCAAACCATTGGTTTGAGGGTGATAAACTGAGCTCTTTAAATGTATTATACTACAACCTTTGGGAAAAGTTTTAAACTCCAAGCTAGTAAATTGTGTTCCGTTGTCTGTAATCAAAAACTCAGGATAACCCTTTTTTAAAAACACATCGTTAAGAAAATCAATAACCGTCCTGGAAGTGACCTCCTTCACAAATTTTATTTCTGGCCATTTTGAATAATAGTCCATGAGGACCAAACCAAATCTTGACGAAGAATCCAACGCCTGAAAAGGACCAACAATGTCCAACCCTAAATTAACCCATGGGGTTGAAGGCAACACAATGGGAGTCAGAGGATAAGTGCGTAACTTAGTAACCTTATAACAACTGGAACAAATAACACATGATTTTACATACTCATCAACAAAACTATCCATAGAAGGCCACCAAAAAGAACAACGCACTCTTTTTTTCGTCAATGTTGCTCCCAAATGTCCTTCATGAGAATTCTTGACCAAATCTGCCCTTAATGTAACCGGAGGTACCAACTTGTCGCCCCTAAGCAACAATCCATCTTTAATTGTTAACTCATCTGCAACCTGCAAGAAAGGTTTGAATTCAAAAGATAAGTTCCTTTCTTTAGGCCAACCACTTTCTACAAACTTCATCACCTTAGCTAAAGAATAATCATCTCCAAGAGCCTTGCGCCACACCTCTTCTGACACTGCACACAAATGAGGAACATCTACAGCTGCAACAATAAAATCTTCTTTATCTTCTTCCTTGAGATCTGTGTCAAGTTCAATTATGTCAGAAGAACGGGATAACAAATCTGCACACCCATTCTTTGAACCAGGGATGTATTCAGCTGAAAAATCAAATTGAAGTAATTTAGAAGAAAGTCTAGAAATTCTAGGTGTGGAAGCCCTCACATTCTTCCCACTAAGAATAAAAATTAGAGGTTCATGATCGGTTTGGAGACAGAACCTCCGTCCCAAATGAAATTTCTAAATTTCATAACGGCCCACCAGCACGCCAATAATTCTTTTTCAATGACCGAATATTTAATTTCTGATGCAGACAATACCCTGGATGCATAGCCAATTGTTCTAACTTCTCCATTTTTCTTTTGAGTCAACACTGCACCCAACCCTACATTGCTAGCATCAACCGTAAGAGTACATAAAAGAGATGGATCATAATGTCTGAGAACCTTAGGAGATGTCAACTGTTGTTTAACCCACTCAAACACAACTTGGCACTCTTTATTTCATTCAAACACCACACCTCTCTTTAACATACATGAGAGAGGTCTTAATTTGCTCGCAAAATCAACTTGATGGTAGGCCGAAGCTAAATCTAATTTTGTAAAAACCTTAGCATCCTTAAGTGTGGCCAACATTTCATTAATGTTTGGGAGGGGATGAGAATCTACCCAAATCTCCATATTCAGGCAACAAAGGTCAACACCAAAGGGGACAACCATAAAGAAGACTCCACTTGTTCAATTATTCCTTTAGTACACAAAGAATCTAATTCTTTTTCTAAATCTTGTCTTATACTAAAGGGAACATTCCTTAGTTTATGTTTAACCGGGGAAGCACCTTCCTTAACAATAATTTCATGTTGGAAGCCTTTTATCTTGCCCAATTCCCCAGAGAAAACATGTGGATACTGGCTTACAAGGCCTTCCAGATCAGGATGGTCTCTTATAGCCAAAACTTGTTCCTTTGATCCCGGTTTAAGTACCATCCCAAATAACCCTTGGTGGAACCAACCCAAGATATTTAAACCTTTGTGGGCTACATAAATCTTTCCAGCTATCCTCCGCCTCTTAAACTCAAGGATGTCTTCAATGTATCCCGATAGGTTAATTTCAAGACCTTCATAATTTATTGCCTTTCTATCCGGGGGTAACAAAAATCTATTAGGCCATGTTGTTTTAAATAATTCCAAAGTAATCATTGTAATACGAGCACCAGAGTCAACAAGCAGCTATAAGGATCAATCTCCAACCAAACTGTCGACATAGGGATCAACACATAAGTCTGGATTACCCACAATTACACCATCATCTCTGACAACAACCACCATGTTGCTTAACTCTTTCGTAACACAGCCTTCTTCTTCACTCTGGATATTCTGCTCATTGATACATTTTACCTGAACAGGTTTAGAACGTGTACTGTACTTAAATGTTTGGCAAACTTTAGCAAAATGGCCTAACTTATTAAAATTTTTACATACAACTGACTTTGCTGGACACCTTGCACCACCGAAATGTGGTTTAAAACCACATCTAAAGCAAATATTGGTTCTTGAAAAAAATGGGTTAGTATTGTTCCATACATTCTGTCTATCAAAACTTCTGTTCTCTTGACTTTGCTGGACACCTTGCACCACCGAAATGTGGTTTAAAACCACATCTAAAGCAAATATTGGTTCTTGAAAAAAATGGGTTAGTATTGTTCCATGCATTCTGTCTATCAAAACTTCTGTTCTCTGATACTTTATTGTCTTGTGTTTTTGTCCGTCTCTTGTTTTAACTATAGAAACTGATTCTTTCTTCTCTTCCTCCAACTCCTTCGTTGATAACTGAGACGTCTCAATACTCTTAGTCACTTTTATAGATTCCTCTAATGTTGGATTTCCAAGTGATAAAAGTTTCTGTTTGATATTTTTATCAACACAATTACAAACAAATTGGTCCCTAACTAATTAAACGGTAACATTTTCAAATTGACATTCAGAAATCAAGCTCCTAAGTGCTGTGATATAAGTGTCTACATTCTCTCCAGTTTGTTGTTTGCGTTTGAAAAATTTGTGACGGAGCATAACTATACTGGGTTGTACATCAAACCTCGTTTCAAGTTTTTTTAAAGTTTCTTGGCATTCATCCAAAGGATTATTTTCATCAACAGTAATATGAGGAAGATGTTTAAGAATCTCTCTACCATCATACCCTAATGAGTACAATAGTAAATATTTCCTTCTTTCTGGTCTAAACCTTGATGCACTGATTGCACCCAAATAAGTCTCAAATCCGTCATACCACTGTTTCCACTTTATAGGTGGTTCACCGGGTGTCTCCAAAAAATGGTGAAGGTGGTGCTACACTCTGCATTTTTATGACAAGAGGTTGACAAAAACTATTGTAATATAATTTGTGAAAGTACTACCAAAAAGATCCACTAGATGTCAGTATAGAAATAAATATACTTAGGTGCTTTAGATCCAAAAAAAAAAAAAAATGCTGTGTGTATCAGCGTTGTTGTGGGAATAATGTTTTTCTTTTTAAATAGATACACTAAAAAAAATTGAAATAAAGCTGTATCTGTATAGAAACGCTGTGGAAATAACACTCCTAGAATTGAATGTTATTGAGAATTATGATTGTGGGCATCATTGTACAATGTCACTTATTATCAAAAAATATGAAATGCTCTGCACATCAGCGTGTTGTTAATAGATGCACTCCAAATGCCGTGCATATCAGCGTAATATTTGTTTGAGGAAATGTGCAATGCTGTGCACATCAGCGCTTATAATAATCCACTCGACAATCATCTATACTACTATTATAAAGAGAGAACACAAACCTTTGAGCCAGGTAAACTACAAAAGAAATGCACCAATCACTACACCCAATACACCATTTGAAAGGGGAAATGTGGCAGAAGGACATAGGCTATAGATATGTACACCATATACATTAAAAAAGCAAAAACACCAAAAGTGGTAAAGTAGTCCCTTGGGGGCGTGGTCGTGGGCGTCTCAAACAACAAATGTGGGCGTTTACAGGGCCGGGCCAAGTGCAAATAACAAACATAGGCCAAGCGACTTCACAACGCACTTACATATGCACACAGAGCGGAAATGCGCTTTCACTGAATTTAGAACGCACAATATGCAGACAGAGCGGAAATGCGCTTTCAATGAATTTCTAACAAACATTTGCAAATCCCAACACATACAGCGGAAATGCGCTTTCAATGAATTTAAATTCACACATACAGCACGGTAACACCAATATACAAAAACAGCAGAGGTGCGCGCTATAAGAAATATACACACATTTGTTGCAGTTACCCAGACAACATTGCCGCCTTCGCATTAAAAACCGGGCGGGCCTTCCATCGACGAGGAGTGTCAAATGACGCCACACAGGGGGCAGGATTAATCGCATACTTCATCAATCACAACGCACTAAAGAAACACACACGACTTTGGCTTACCAAAAAAAAAGTCTTTAACTATTGGCCATTGACCAACGACGTCACAGGGGGGTAAACACGAACAAAAAAAGCCGACATTTCTTAACGGAGAAACGCAACCGACTGCGCATTTACGAGACTTTACTCACTTCTTGCGGACAAGATAAAACGCTTACAATAAGACATACGAATAACGAAAATAACACAACTTCCAATAATCACTTGAGCACTGACAGGACTTCACCACACAATTGACAAAACAAAAGGGAAACTTCTTTGAAGGGATATAAAAACGAACACACGGAAAGAGCCTTCGAAAGAAAAAAAAACATTAAACAGGTGACACAACACTTTCCTCACATCTTGCGGACAACATAAAACGCGTAAAACAATACATACAAATTAAAAAAATAACACAAGTGGGCCAAATCAGTTGAACAGGGCCAGGACTTGAACAGACAACTAATCTGCGGGGCGGGCGGGGGCCCTGAAGCAGCCTTTTGCTCCCGGACAACGTCGGGACGGGCTGCTAGTGCCAAATAAGTGAAATCAGTGTAGATTAAAACAATTGTAGTACAATACAAGTACTATTTTCTGCGGCCTTTATGACATAAAAAGAATATTCATGTAGTGCCGCTCCCTTTGTGACTGGTTTAGAATCTTCGGTGGACGAACCCTCTAAACTTCAAGAGAGGCAGTCGATTATGACATCAATTACATGGGGATGCGTTTCACTTGTGGAGCGCAAAGTGACGCCTGTGCGGAAATGACATCATTGCATTTCAATTTCTAAACGTAGAGTTCGTTTCTGTGAAACGCACAAGGCAGGATACATTCGAACATGCGTTCCAGCTTCCGTATCTCTTTCCTTCTATTTTAAAATGCCTTCGCCCTGCTCCCCTTTCTTTCAAGGACATCTGTAAGTAAAAATAAATATTTTCCTTACTTATTTCGTCGTCGGTTTTGCTCCAATGAAGGTACAAGATACCTCTTGCGATTTTTCCTTGGTTTCGCCGCTTGTGGGTTCAGAGTGATGGCCCAGCACCCGTCGCCAAAAATGATGTTGTAGATAAATAACGAGGAGTCAAAATCCAAGCCAGTTTGTTGATTTATTGTAGTTTAGCTGGACCATCGGAGCAGGGCAACCGTAGCTACAAAGTAAGACTGGCAACTGACACAAAGAGAACATTCGATAAAGAATGCAGTAACACACATTCTAAAAGGTAAGGTTCTTAAACAACCCCAAGCTACTACACACCCCCATTATTCACAGATGCCAATCTGCCATTTTATGTTGTATAGTGACCTCCCAAATAATTAATTCCTGTATCTAAAATACAAGCAGCGGCAGAGGGGCCATACAAAGTGTAGTAAAAAACGGGTAAACAAGTCTCACCTTGAGTTAGCAACTGGCGACTGCCGGCCTCTGAACACTGCGAGTCCGGCACCAGGCACAGTTGACTGGGCCTGTCTGATCACATTATTTGGAATGTTAACCCCAGTGCACCATGGGAAAGCAACGCTCATCACAGAGTTGCTCTATGTGCAGACGAGGCAGGACTATAAATTTAACATGTATGTTCACCTTGGTGGGCAGGAGACCCCTCAGCACTTTGAGTTTGTCTCCATGAACGAAATCAGCCCCCACCGCTGTGAAATCAGCCCCCAGCTCGGCAGCATTCCAAACTGCCCGGTAGTCAGTCCGGCCCTGCATACACCGTCACCGACTAAAATAAAAATGTGTGTTTGAGGAAGGCTGTACCTGGAGACAAATATGTCAGCGCCACATAAAGAAAGAACAATTAGTAATTTGTTCACTGGAGCGCAGTCAAACGTGCTTTCGAATGATACTGCTGCTTTGCACTTCGCCTCTTTACAGCCGTTAGTGGCACGCGATGGCCGATTGCAGTGCAGTCATATCAGTGTCCGATAGCCAAAGCAGATGAAGCAGGCACCATTTAGGGCTTACAATAGAGAATGGGACAGTGTTGCTTTCCAGCTCAATGGGTCTTTAGTGATGCACTGATACCCCATATTCTTGCCCCCACTCTGTTTACTCCTGAGTTCTGCATAGCCCCCCCAATCTGTCTTTTGCACAGCCCCCTCCCCCACCCTTTTTTCTCCTTCATGATTCAACAAGTCTCTGAAATCGGTTCTCTCATAGTTACTACTCAATGCTCTGAGCGAGAAAACCCCTGTTTCATCTGCACCAAAGGGGGAGTGTTCACACAAAAAAAGACAAACAGTAAGGGACCATCTTAAAAGTGTTCCCTTGTTTTGGCTGGTGCACATTTTAGTGAAAAACAAAACATCTACTTTCTACTACTCGACTCTTATCTCAGTAGACAGTCTTGCAATGTTTCTTTGGGCCAAGTAAATCATTTATGTAAGCAATAACCAGACAATGTATGGATGAATAATTGAATAAAGGTTGGAATCCCTGATGCCTGTGATTGAACTGTGTCTTCAGCCTCTCCTAGGCATCCTCTTCCGTGTACTGGCAGTTACCCCGGCCCCAGGAACTGAATCCCGTATCAGGATGTAAAAAAGCTATTCTTGTTCTCGCTGTTACAACATTAAGAATGCACAGTTAGAGCGTTGTTCTGGGAGGACTCTGCCGCATTCTTTCACGTTCTTCTTATTCCGTCTTAAATAGAAAATGTTTTTGCAACGCAAGCTCGGATTCCTGGGTCCAAGTGCACTGAATGCCTGCCTTTCCTCCCCCTCGAAAATCAGCAATATTGTATTTTTGGTTGGTGGCACCTGATGTGGTATATAATGATTTTGAGATGTGCATTTACAAATCTTAGGTGTCTGGGCTCTGCCTCTGGCAACCCCAGAAAAGGACAGCTGTGTGGGAAGAAGCTATTGAGCGGAGCAAGGATGCGTGGATGAATGAAGGTATGAAAAGACACAATGCTCGTTGGGTGGGAGGTCCTTCCCGCACGCAAGACACCTACACATTGAGGCCATATAAAGAAAGAACAATTAGTCAGTCATACACCGGAGCAAAGGCAAAAGTGCTTTTGAATCAGTGGCGGCTGGTGACATTTGAAGGTGGTAGGGCGTAAAAGTTTTGTATGAGTGCCCCGGAGGCGAGAGCGTGTAGCAAGTGAGTTCAGCCACCATTTGGTGGGGTTCGAGGAGATTCTCCTCAAACCCCTTCCCTCACCCCCGAAAAAAGAGCAGGCAAATGGTGCATTTAAGTAAATTTGAGGAAGCAAGAGAGTTGATAAAGCAATTGTGAAAGTGTAGTTATGGCATAAATAAGAGACCCTGAGCCATAATCCCTATTAACAAGCCCTAATCCTTAGCCATAAACACCAACCATGAACCCTAAACCATAAAATGAAGCCTTAAACTCCATCGCCCAGCCTTAAGTCCTAATACCTAGCCATAAACCCCAACTCTAAGCCACAAACACTAGCCCAAAACCCTTATGCCTAGACCTAAACCCGAGCCCAGCTCTAAAGCCTATCCTCGAACCATAAACCCCATTCCTCACACCTAAAACCCCCTCCTGTGGCTCTCGTATGCAACATACCTCCCGACCCGCCAAACTGTGTTAGAACTAGCTGGAACACCCCCAAATTCGAAACCCAAA
Source organism: Lissotriton vulgaris (assembly GCF_964263255.1). Lineage (NCBI taxonomy): Eukaryota > Metazoa > Chordata > Amphibia > Caudata > Salamandridae > Lissotriton > Lissotriton vulgaris. The sequence continues at coordinate 151,536,513 of NC_141696.1, read as the reverse complement.
TCACGTAAAAACGCAAAACCGTAACTAGGCCTCAAAATCGCGTCCAACTCACAATCACAAAATAAGCACTTCCACTGCTTCAATCTTCATCACACTTGCAGGGAACATAGTTCCAGCGATTCCTAACAACCTCACCAAGCCACAACTTCCTCGATCTACTGGAACGGGTACGACTTTTCTCCCGAACTTACCCCACCCCCCATATTCAAAAACATCCAAAATTCAACCAAACTTGCCTCAAACCTTGCCAACTCCATATTACTCAGCAAAAAGGCGCCCGGCGTCCTTACCTGAGTTTCTGGGCTTCCTGTTCTTCATGACCGACATGGAGACCAAGAGGCTGCCACTCCCGTGCCACTGCAGCCAGCTTGACTCCGGCCGGGCGCCGTTTTCAAATTCATTTCTTGCAGGCAGGACTGCACGCACACAGGACTACAGTAGCCAATCCTGACGCTGCCCTCTTTAGAGGAGAGCATCAGGATTGGATGAGCACAAAAAAAAACGCCGCCCTTTTTTCAAGCACTGGGCTATGTGGCATAGGCATACCCCATACTCTGCAGTGCTCGCTTTCTAAAAATCCATTTAGTTTGCTTGCTGCATAAAGGCAGTGGGGCAAACACCACATGCGCAGTGCGCACTGTGCCGGCACTCCAGCGCCACCCAGTGTCAGACAGTGCATACTGTGACACATAAGTGAAGCGCTTGACACCGCGGCCGCAGCAGGGCAATAATTATCGGGTAATTTATTCAAGCGGCGCGTTAATTTATAAAACTTTTATTAACGCGCCGCTCAACTAAATTGCCTGATAATTATTAGTGGGGCAACGCCCCACCGCCCAAATGGAAAAACCGCCACTGTTTTGAATGATACTGCTGCTTTGCACTTCGCCTCTTTACAGCTGTTAGTGGCACGCGATAGCCGATTGCAGTCGTATCAGCGTCCGATCGCCAAAGCAGATGAAGCAGGCACCATGGGGAATCACTAGCAGGAAAAAACACAAGTAGTCCCTAAAGGAAGACATAACTAGCTACAGCGCTAGTAAACTGTAGTTGGTCTGTGCTGCTCGGCGAAAACCGGAAATGACGTGTCAGCAGCACTAACCATTAAGGAGCCGGGAAAGCTAACTAATGGAGATCTGTACCAATGGCAAGCTGCAGGCGCGTTTACACGTATAACAGTGTTTACTTTAGGTCTTGCGACAGCGCATGCGCGCTGCTTACACTCGACCTAAAAATGCATTACATACAGTCTGGATATTATTGAAATCGATATTTTGGACCCACCATTGTACCTTAAAATCTTTTGTACATTTTGTAGCAGTCTATCTTACACTGTGTGCAATGCAAGTTTAAAATAATGACTTACATATTGACAGTGCTTTCTGTCACAGGCTGGAACTTTGCAGCACTAAAAATACACTTGTCAATACTCTCCGCTGCACCAACCAAGATTTCATTCTGTAGCTCTCTGTTACACCTATACCTCGGCAGAGCAGTTACTAATAGAAGTTTCATAGTGTGCAATAGTGCATTAGCAACTGATTAACTGAACTTTTTAGATTTGTTTCTCACTTAAGATTTGAGCTATTTTATATGTAACTACCGTAAGGTGAAAGACAAAAAAGCTTACAGAATATTATGCCTTTCAGCCTGCCCCCATGTAAATGTAAATGTAAATGTAATGGACACTTTTATAGCGCTCCTATCACTCCAAGGAGTATCTTGGCGCTTAACCAACCCAGATGAATAGATTGGAGGGAAGAAGCAGCTTGGTGGAATAAACCCATGCCCACCCTATTGCATGCAGCATCACAGTTCACATACTTTTTTTAATGCACCACGACCGCTGTACCAGTCCGCCTCCCACCCAAACTTCAAGATTATTTGGAGTACGATACTTTTCAGAACAGGGACTTGCAAACCATAGCCATGCACAACATGCAATGTATCCAATCTAGGGCCACATGCACACAATGTTTTAGCAGTTACACATGAAGAATCAGGCTATTTGCAACAGATAACTGGCCTTTTGACATGTTCTCACTCTATTTTGCGAGTCAATAACTTATTATTGACTTGCAAAATAGTATTTGCGAGTTGGTATTAGGAAGTGGCATATCATGAGTGTCCCTTCCCAATAGTGAGTCTCAGGGGATGTATGAATGTGTAGTGACTGGAATGCAGTTGTAAAACATTTGTAGTTTGCCTCCTACTTCAACTAGATGTTAAGCCAGTCGCAAATGGGAAGAGGTCCGTAGGGGACCCCTTACACTATGTGAATTGTTACAAAAGCGTTTTTAGAGCAGGCAGTGGCCCCACGGACAAGTGCCTACTCTTAAAAATTAAATTGAAACATTTATTTTTTCTTTTTGAAACACATTCTATTTTCCTTTAAGGAATACGCACTGCATTTAAAAAAATGCAGATATTGCTTCATTTAAAAGCAAATACAGACACCGTGGTCTTCTGTCCTCAGCAGGCCGCCATCCCCGTGCTTTTAGCGATTTCCAATGGGTCGCAAATTGTGACCTACCTCATGAATATTGATGTCCGTCTAGATCACCTTCAGCACCCAGCTTAAAACTTCTTCACTGGCTTCCCGTAAGAATGAGAACCAGGTTCAAAACTCTCTGCCTAGCACATAGGATTATGGGCCATATGTATCAAGCAAATTAGCATTCGCAAAGGCCGAAATTCACAGAATTTCGGCCTTTGTGAATGCTAGTTTGCTAAATGGTATGTATGAAACATTTTGGCAGCAAAATAAGGAATCGCAAAATTTGCCATTCCTTATTTTGCGATTGCACTTAAGGAATCGCAAATTGTGTGATTCCTTAAATGCAATGTATGAAAGGAAAATTAATTCAAAAATGCCCATAAGGATTCGCAAATTACCACCAACTTCTAGTTGGTGGTAAGTTGCGAATTCTTTTAAAAAAGCAATTTATTTAAAATCCATAGGTGGCATATGATGCTCATACATGCCCTTAGGGCATGTATGTGCACCATATGCCCACACATGTCATTTTCAGGGGTGCAGCAGGGTGTTCTTGTGACACCCCTGCACCCTTGAAAATATTCCTAAATTGCGATTAGCAAATTGCTAATCGCAAATTTCCCATTCATTCCTATGGGCCTCCTGGCCCATAGAAATGAATGGGAAATTTGCGATTAGCAATTTGCTAATCGCAATTTAGGAATGTTAAGGAATCGCTAAAAAGAAGCGATTTCCTACATACATACCATTTAGCGATTTCTAAATAGCGATTCCTTAAAAATCGCTATTTAGAAATCGCAAATGGTCATGATGATACATATAGTCCTATGTATGGTAGGTGCCCCAGCTACTTGGCAAAGAGACTCAGCTGGTACCAGCCTCGCAGGCTATTAATGTCCAGTAACAAATTTCTCCTTACCCCTCTTAGAGTCCGCACTGCTTAAAATGTCAGAAAATCATTTTCCTTCTTGGCACCCACCCTCTGGAACAAACTACTCCCTCCCCCACCCCCCACGCACTGCAGCTGATCACAATTGCTTCTGTAGGGAGCTAAAAACATGGCTGTTCGATCATTAAAACTAGTTAGATCTTCTCTCTAGCCGGAAAGTCAGAGCAGTCCATCAGCGCCATGAGACCTTTGGGTGATATGTGCTCTCAATAAATATTCCTGATATGATTTGATTTGATGAGGTAGGTCAATTGGGACTCTATTAGGAATCACTAAGTGTGTTTGAGACAGATGAGCCCATCATATTTTGTGACTTCTAATTGCAAGTGACAAAATGTCACAATTAGGAACTTGCAAAATTAAGCGGTCATACAAGTGACCCCTTCAGCTTAATTTGCAAATAAATAACTGCCAAGGCCCTCATCATGAGACCACTGCAGCTTGCATGAACCAATACCTCTGCAAGTACTGTCAGTGACAGGACCAGCACAGCTACTAACCATTGCACTCAATGGGTATTTCTAAAGTGCAGCTAATTACCTGTGAGGGTATCCAGGCGCTGAGGTTGCGTGAGCTTATTGGAAAAGTTAAGTCTTGATGTACATGAGACAGGGCGAAGTTCGAAGGTGAAGGTGAAGGTTGTCAGAAACAACTAAGGAGTGACTCTGTGAAACGTAACATACGTGAAAAACAAAATCAAAGTGACAGGTTATTCAAAGACCCCTACCTGGTTAAGGCAAATTTAGGATTTGGCATGTCCAATCCTAATAACCAGGAGGCAAAAACCCAGTGGACAGGAATGACTGCATCCAACAGGGAAAGACAAGTAACCTTTTGTTTAGAAGGACCCTCACTCACCACTAGTTGGTGACATGCTTCATCATCGGGTCCCCGCTGGGGTGGCCGAATGCCCCCCCAGCGTGCTACAACGCCTGAGTTACAGCGGAGCGGCTTGATGGTGAGTGTAATAGTGATTAAACTCAAAAGGATGTGCAAAATGTGAGTGCAAGGTAAAAAATACTCAGTTGGAACCCAAACAAAATATTTAATGCGGGCCAACCTGTATTAGGGTTAAAAACGTGAAAGTCGGACAACCAGAGGTTCTATATTAGGAGACCTGTGTCCTTAATTACAATATCTGGTCAACATGTTTCTGCTGTCAAAAAGCGGGATCGCACAGCATTCGTCAGGACCACAACTAAATGGCACTCCGGTGGTATGTACGCGCTAAGGTACACCTTCCTGTGAGGCACTTAATGTGAAAAATTTAAAATTAATAAGTGAAAAAGTAGTTACTCACGGATATTACCCGTGCCGGCACACTGTGGATTACAGCAGCCAAAGATACCTGTAGAGGAAGGAAAGAGAACAAACTGACACTTAAAACACACACAACAATAAACATGTAATCCATATGAGTCACATGTAGTGAGACAACATTCAAGGCATGACAACGCCTCTGTGTCCTTAACCCCATAGTATAATGGTAAGGTTATAGTACCTTTTGAATGAGGGATTAGTAAATAGTGCCTTGTTTCGATTAGTGAGAAAGAAAGGACTGTTAGGACATGAGTTCCCAAGGATAAAGCAGACATTATTATACCCGCGTATCCAAGCCTATACCAATTGAGTGGCTGGGAACTCCTTGCTGGTATCCAACTTATATTAAAGCTGGGTGGGGCAAGAAAATCGTTTTACAAAATTCGAAGACTTATGAAAAATACTAATGACCTCAGTGAGGGAAACCTCCCGTGGCAACATGCATAAATACAGCAGGGTTAACTGTGCCGAGCAGGGGGAGGGGCGCACTTACAAATTCGAGGAAGAAAAATGACTTCCTGGGTCAGAGCGGTGCGGGAAATGTTCACGCGGCGTTCACTCTAAATGAGTAAGGAGGAAGGTAAAGAGTTAAAAATCCCTCCGTGAAACTGCTGTCTCACCAACAGCAGCGAGCCGTCAGGTAGACACGAGGAATCATGGTTCGAGACCCCGTAGCTCCTCGGAAATTGCTCAGAGGATTAGATTTAAATATTTTGGGAGGAAAAAATTCTAAAACAATAAACTTATAGAACAACAGTCAATAATTATTATTGCCTGCACCAAAATAGTATAAATCCTTGTTGTTGAGAAACCATCCGCAGCATAACAGGGTCGACATCGTGTAAACCCATGTTGATCAACAGTAAGAACAACAGCCAATAAGTCTTATTGCCTGCGCCAACAAAGTAAAAGTCCTTGTTATTGAGAAACCATTCGCAGCATAACAGGGTCAGCATCGTTTAAATCCATGTGGATCATAAATAAGTATGGGCAATACACGGCTATCTGATTTACCCAGATCAGATTAGAGCAGCTAGTCTGTAATGCGGCCCAAACTAATGGAAGCCACTGTTGTTGTCTCAGGGACTCAAAAGGAACCCAACCACAGCAGTGTAAACCATTATGAGAGATTACATAATCCATAAAGCAGAACGAAACCAATGTTTGGGGGTTAAAAGGTGGCAAAGATAACCCACTCTCACGCACAGTAGGTGTTAGAGTGACATAATGCAGGAATAAGCCAACAAGGCTAGGAATACCAACTGATTGCCGCGATGACGAGAAAGAGACAGGAAAAAAGGATGATAAATGAGTCAGTTTCAGCAGCGTCTCAACACTGATCCCCACGGGATCTCGTCATTAAGTCCAAAGAAGGGGAAGGTTGTTCTAGGCTTTGGCGATGAGATAGTAGAGTGAACAACCTTAACTGTGACTTCAGCAGATGCACAGCTCATGTGCAAGGGTGAAGGAGGTGGAGTGCAGGTGTCTTGAAGGTTGATGGAAGTTCAGATAGTGGTTAATGTATGCTGCTTCCTCATCATGGAGGGCTTTTTAGGCGTGTGTCAGTATCTTGAAATGGCATCTTCTCTGAATGGGGAGCCAGTGGAGTTTCCCAAGGGGGGAGTTGATGTGAGTTTGCTTGGGAAAGTCGAGGATCAGTCTGGCTGCGGTGTCCTATTTTCTCTGGAATTTTTTCAGGAGTTGGAAGGTGATTCCAGCATAGAGTGCATTTCCATAGTCCAGGTGGTCGGTGACAAAGGCTTGAGTGCAGTTTTCCTGCTGCTGACTGGGTTCCATATGAAGATCTTTTGGAGCATGCCGGAAGGTATTGTAGCAGGGTTTCCGTTCTCCCACAGAACTGTGCACAGAGATCTAGAACCTGGATGAGTCAGGGTGACCCAGAACTCACCTTTGTTTCAGAAATCCCCTTACCAAGCTAGCTACAGTGTCTCATCGGTAGTAAATACTTCCCAATGACTTAGACAATCCAGAACATGAACTTAGGGTACCTCAGGTATTGTGGAACACATGAACACTCTTTCGTTATATAATCATTACAAACCGAAACTGGGAGGCAAAGAACACACGTGCAAGTTTGAAATGTTTATTTTTCAATGCAGCATTCTCAAACGCAGTATCTTGTATAATATCAACATACATATTATAAAAATCAGAGTTAGCAGCATAGTCACTAATCCATAATAAGCAAAAGGTGATAGCATGTTATGATGCAAAAATCTATAGAATTCTGTATCACCTATATTTCGCGCACCCTAATTAGCATATTATTTTATATCTAAGAAGGTCTCGTTTGGGTTCTTAGCAGGGCGGCCCCATACCTCTAATTCTCAGTAGGAGGAGATCACATCAACCGCTGCCAGCTCTCTGCATGCCAAGCATCAAGTGTGTTGTTTCATTCCCTGTAACTCTATCTTAAACCCACGTAGAGCCCAATGTTGGCAGCAACATTATTTGTGTTATGTCTAACGTGGTGCGAGGATCAGGCCTTCAGCAACCTTGTGTTAGGTTATTCTTAGAGTGTGCAGTTCTCGGTGTGCAGACAGTTGTACCAAGTGTACCAAGCACAACTGATACCAGGGCAATAACATATTATTCTCAAATAAATCACATCTTTCGTCTAGGTTGAAAGCTACAATAACAATTAGGTGTTGTGAGCAAACTGAAGCAGAAAGAAAATATGGCGTTTAAACATTTAATAAGCACATGCTAACTTAACACAATATATAGAAACTTAGTAACCATATGACAGTATGGAAGTAGAGAGATGAGACAACGTTTATCAGGTGTTTCATGGTGAGTTTGCTTTCCAGGATGATGACGAGGTTGCGAGTGTGGTCTGTAGGAGAGGGAGTGGGTCCGAGTTTGACAGGCCACCAGGTGTCATCCCAGGGGGAGATGTTGTTCCCAAAAATTAGCACTTCCATCTTGTCCATGTTGGGATTCAGGCAATTGGTTTTCATCTAGTCTTTGACATAAATTATGGCATTGTGGATGTTGGTTCTGGTGAAGGGGTGTCTTCTGTGAGCAAGAGGGTGAACTTGGGATCATCTGCGTAGGATATGATGTTAATGGGGATATGGGATCTGACAATGTCGTCCAGTGGTGTAATGTAGGTGTTGAACAGGGTCGGGCTGAGGGATGAACCTTGAGGGACTCCACAGATGATGTTCTTGGGCTTTCAGGTGAAGGGTGGAGTTGGATTTTCTGGGTGCATCCTGTGAGGAAGTTTGCGATCCATTGAAAAGTGTATCCCTGCATCCTAATATGGAGGAGCTACTTGATAGTGTGGTGGGATATGGTGTTGAGCATCTCTCAGAGGTCTAGGATAATCAGGGCAGCTGCTTCCCCTCAGTTGAAGAGGGTTCTGATGCCATCGGTTGTGGTGATCAGAACGTTCTTGGTGCTGTGTTTTTGTGCGGAAGCCAGACTGGGAGGTGTCCAGCGGGGTGTTCCTCTCCAGGTGTTCAGTGAGCTGGATGTTGATGGCCTTCTCAAAGACCTTGGGAGCAGAGAGATGCAGCGGTAGTTTTTGAGTTTGCTGTGGTCAGCAGAGGGTTTCTTGAGGAGGCCTGACTTCTGTATGTTTTAATCATCAGGGAAGGTGACCCTAGTGATGGATGTGTTGAGGATGGAGGTGAGTGTCTTGCTGATTTCTTTGCTTCTGAGTTGGAAGGAAGGGCAGGAGAATTCTCTGACGATGCTGAGGAGTTCTTCGCTGTGGTTGGTGCTTGCTTTGATGCGGTTCGCCAAGGCGTGTCCATGAGGTGTTGAGGGCTGACTTGAAGGTGGCTCAGTCTGTGAGGTCTCTGCTGTTGCTCCATCTTCTTTCCAGTTGTTTGCATTTGTGTTTTCGGGTCCTGAGTTCCGGTGTGTACCAGCCTGCCTGCTTGGTGCCTCTGATGGTCTTGGCTTGCTTAATGGGGGCAACTCTGTGGGTGCAGTTGTTAATCCAGGTGAGAATTTCTAAACAGTTTGTTCCAAGTTGATTGTGGAGTCAGACTGGGTGGTGTTGAGGGCGTCGGTCTACTGGGACTCAGTCACTTTGTTCCAGCTGTAGTGGGGGGAGTAGGGAGGCTTGGTGGTGATGTCAGGTGATCCTGCAATGAGGAAGTGGATGATGGCATGGTTGGTCCAGGTTAGTTCGGTGGGATAACTGTGCTTGACTTGTTGCTGGTTGTGAAGATCAATTCCAGCATGTGTTCTGAGCTGTAGTGTGGGGTCAGTGACTAGCTGGGTGAGGCCGATGTTGCTAATTTTTTCCAGTATGTTGGTGACATTGGTGTCTTTGGAATCATCGAGGTGAAAGTTGAAGTCACCTAGGAAAATGTAGTGTGTGGAGTAGATTGCTAGGGCGGGCTATGAATGTGGAAATGGCATCGCAGAAGCTGGAGTGTAGTACTCAGTGTCTGTAGGCAAGGGTGTCTCTTGTGGTTTTTCTGTTGTTGATTTGGAGCTGGAAGTTGAGGTGCTCCATGGTAGGTGTGAAATCATCTTCGTTGGGGGTGTAGTAGTGTTTCTTTGTGGATGATGAAAATACCTCCTCACTTTTTGTTGGTGCGGTTGCAGTGTATCATCTTGTAGCCACTGGGCATTGCGGTGTCGGGTAGGACGAAGGTCTGCGCCAGTTCTCTGTGATGAAGATTATGTCAGGGTGAGGGTGGTTATGGCGTCACAGATTTCGCTGGCATGTTTGCATTGGAAATGGGCGTTTAGCAGGATGCAGTGAAACAGTTTAGGGGTGTCCATTGTCAGCAAATTGAGTGAAACAAAGGTTTCTGTGTGGGTGAGAGCTCTGGCGTTGCAGGTGACTTGACAGCGGTGATCGACGAACGATCCAGCCATTGACCAACAAGATGTGATGCAGGCCTATTTTTGACTTTCTTTGAGTTTTTCATTGGGTTCAGGACATCATAACGCTGATACTCTCCAGCCGAATCTGAGCCAAAATTCTGTGGCCTCTTGGTTCTTGGGTCTAAGGTCAGGAGCTTTGAGGCAGCAAATTGGTGGATGGCAGGAAGGCCAGGGTTTACAGGTGGTGGGCACGGTCAAGGCATGGATGGGCGCAGACGGGCTTGCCTTGGCACAAACTACGACACAGGCATGATGCGGTCGCCATTAAGTAGGTCCCAGGGGGAGGTAGGGGCTCTGGGTGGCGGGAAAATGTTAGGTAAGAATACAAAACTGCGGGAACAAGAGCGGCATTATGAAGTAAGAAAACAAGATACAACAGCTTTGGGATGAGGATAACACAACAGTATTGGTAATTGTGCAGGCTGAAACTATATCAGCTGACTTTTATAGGAAACAAAAGGGCTGAGCTAAGTGAAATACAACAGAATTTAAATGACAACAGTAATTATGAGTGTGCGGAATATTCAATATCAGCTAACTATAGAGGAACTAAAAAGGGCTGACTCAACAGAGAAATAAGCGGAAGATTTAAGTTGGAGCAGAAGAATAAAGTAGTGCAGGGCTAATGGGGCAGGAGTGGCAGGCTGCGGCAACCAGTGAATAGAGGGATCGGAACACCAAGGCAGCGTCAGGGACACCTGCTCGGTTTGGGTGAGGGGGAGGAGGAACAAGGACTATCACACTCCTACAAGGGTGACAATTGAGGAAATACTTGGCCCCCAAAGCTATAATAATTGTTTGGGCAGCAGTTATTAGTAATTTTTAATGTGTATTGAATTAATAAACAACTGTTGTTTTGCTCATCTCGAAATTAGAATAACAATGCCTCCATGAGGCAGACCGTCATAAGAGCTAGTGTTGACAGTTACATGCCAGTGCTGGGCAACAGAAACCACCAGCTCAAATTAAGCACTGATCCAATCATTACAAAAACTATTCCTTACACAACACACACACCTTTGCACTATTGTGGCAATAGTTAGCCAAACAATTGTAACTATCTTAATCTAATATTAACTGTACATTAATTGTATCAGCCACACATTCATACAAACAAGCAGTACCTAACATATCACTGGAAAATAGCTTTCTTAGACAGATAATTGATTGTCAAAAAGGCATACACTTATGTGAATGTACCATGAAGAAAAGACAGCTCAGTGATGATCCTCTTTTGCATGTACGGTTTGTTTGGGTCACTCATCCATTTCAGTGTTGGCGCGACTGTAGGTCAGAAGACGTTTGTTTATGGAGTAGCAACTCAACGTTTCGGTCTCTAAGGTAATTATTAAAGAAGACCAGCTGCAGGACAGAAATTCTAAGAACAGTTATTAATGACTCCCATTTCTTGTGGATTCACTTGAGTTGTAATACTAATTTAACTGCCAGAGGCATATATGTAAATATATGCGGTGCATTATTAGTATTTCATAGATCTGAGGCCAGATATGAGCACTGTATCATGAACTCTTTGTTAATTAAAGTTCAAATTTATAAGGGTACATTATTGGAATTTTTCTCTGTCGGTCTGGCATGCATTGCAACGTGCTCATTTATCAACTGAGCAAAGGAAACCAGGAGACACATCTTCCATTATATGTCTGTGCTTGATATGCATCTTTAAAATTTACTCCACATCCATCTCGGTCGTAGTACATGTGACTCAAAACTCTCAATTTAGCTGAGCACTTTTGATGCTTTTTGAACATGTAAACTAAAGCACCGGTCGTGCAAAAGTGCTTTGTTTCTTTTACACAAAATCTTTTTATTGGGGCACTTCCTGGTGACAGTAAGGATAACAATGAGCTTTTAAAAATAGCTGTGACAAAACATTGTTAATGTTCTATTATCGTAGAGAGCTGCATATATATTTTTAAACAAATTAGATCAATCGGAATATTTGTTCTTTGTAAATCAATATTTAAGGATGGAATTAGAAAGAGAAAGGCAAAGAAGGGTTTGGGAAAACATTGAAAAGAGGTGTGAGTGCTCTGCAGTGCTAATGGCTCCGATCGTTTCTAGAACCTATAATAAAGATTACACGTGTTCCTCTGGTTTTGGAATCTCTTGGGGCCTATTTATGGCAATTTGGTGTAGGGCAGCATAGCAAGGCACCTTGCTGTACTACCCTAAGTGAACATGAAAGGGCAGGAATGAACCATACATTGCATTCCTGTCCTTTCTGGCTGCTCTGGCTCCATTTTTGTTGCCTAGCACCAATGTAGGCACCCTTGCACCATAGTGCAAGGGTGCCTCTGTAGCAGGCAGGATTGTTTTTGTACAGGAAGGGGCAAAATGCAGCAAATATGGAAAAAGAAAAATACGAGGTGTAATGAACATCCTCAGGAGGCATATGGATTTGACACGTCCCCAGGTTTACATCAACTTGTAAATCTGGGGCAGCCTTAATTTCCACAGGAAAACCCACTGCAACGGCCTTCGAACGCCTCCCGGGTACAGAGTAAGGTGACGCAGCGATTTGCGCTGCTTCGCCTTACTCATGGTTTATGAGGCCACTCAAAGCCACACTGCGTGGCTTCATAAATCTTTATGAGAGCACTGCATCACACGTGTACCACTTTACGTGGAACAAAAGTGACACAAGTCTAGCTTAAATAGGCCCCTTGGTGCACAATAAAAGCAGCGCAGAGGTGAGCATGTGTAGTGAGAACGGCAAGTGACATACCCATTGTGTAACTTGTGACACTTGTGGGTTTAGCCCAGAATTACCCTGCATGATTAGCAGCCAAGGGAGCTCTCATGTTGGAGCCAAAATAGGGCAATGCTTAATGCCCCAAAGCTAGTGCTTGAAGTGAAAACATCATCATCCTAGAGGTGCCCAGTAACCAAGATTCATCCAAAAAGGGTATTAGTCTATTGTCTAGAGCACACTGTCAAGATCGAGGTATATTGTGCTAAAGACTCTAGTGGTTTCTACCTCAATGGTCTCATGATCTGGAAGATAAATTCTCCTTCATATACGAAAACACAGACATACAAGACAGTGAGGCTTTGGATGTAAACCCATAGTGGCATATGTATCAAGCCTTTTTCCCATTTGCAAACGGGCCGATTCTCAGAATCAGCCCGTTTGCGAACGGGTAAAAGCCTTTTGGGATGTATCATGGCAAAAGGCCATCGCAAAATTTGCGATTCCCTATTTTGAAAATGCATTTAAGGAATCGCAAATTGAGATTCCTTAAATGCAATTCTGGATGCACCCAAGTTGTGTGAATTTGCATTAAGAAATCGCAAATTACCACCAACTCCAAGTTGATGGTAATTAGCAATTTCCTAGAAAAATGCACTTATTTGCATTTTTTCAAAGTGCCATGTGGCGCACATACATGCCCCTAGGGAGTGTATGTGTGCCACATGTGCACACATGCATATGGCCGGGATGCCTGCCACCCCCTCCCAACACCACTTCCCAATGGGAGAAGACAGACACAGGTTTGAACTTTTGGAAGGCGGGGGGGAGTTACCCCCCCGGCCGTATTTATTAAAATATGAAACAAAATTTAAAAACATTAAATAAAAGTTTCATGAATTATGTACAATTTTACATTTATTACATTTTGATGAAGACATGTTCTTTGGCTAACCTTAACAGATCTCTAATACAAAGGTTTCCTAGCCGAGTCTAGCATCCTGAAAATGCATACATTCTAAATTAAAATTGTACATCCTAGTATTAAGGGCCAACGGCAAGGTCTTAACCGGTGTCAGATCCCTACTACCAAAATCCCGCCCTCACGGTGTGAGTGGCGCATGCGCAGAGGACTTTACCCTCATTGCCAACTGTAACTTCCCTTTTAGTGGGGGCCCCCTTTCACTCGACGCCATCTTAAAGGTCGTCCGAGTTCCCGTGTGAGGTATCTGTAGGAAGGACAGCGTGGACTCCCCCCCATCCCCACACTCTCTATCCGCCGTCGCGGATATCCGGCCCCCGGGAAATTAATAGGAGGGGCATCTAGCCGCCTCCCCCCTGGGAGGGGCCTATGGCCGTCTCCCCCTAGGCGACCCATCCTTAGTGGGTGCCGCCTCCCCGTGGAAGGGGCCAATGGCCGCCTCCCCCCGGGCGCTCCCATCCATTCTGGGTGGCGCCCCCCTCTAGGGACCTTGAAATTACTGCTCACCGATCATGACCTTACCGCCCGACCAAAAAATAAATACGACAGTTGTTTTATCTACTAAGGAAGAAAAAAGTCTGACATAGTCTTGACGAGTCATCACTTTACCTTTCTACAAAGGGAAAAAATGTCCTAAAAGCAGAAGCAACATCATTATACAAACCATTCCCTTACTTCTCTACAAAGGAAAAAAGGCCTATATACTTCTTTTTAATTCACAACTTCATTCAAACAAACATTGCAATAGGGGCTGGTGGGTGTGTCAAATTTGCCGCTTGTTCCGTCGAGGGCTCATGAGCGACGAGTGGTGCACCCTTCAGAGCGCAGGAACAAGAGGACGCTTCTTCGGATTCCCGCTCTATTTATCCGTCCGCGGGAGGGCGGGGACCCTCCTCAGGTCCGCCTACTGGGCATGATCTTCCGTGCGGGTGTCTAGGACAACCCCTCCTGGGCGGGAAAGGGCACGCCCCGGCTACGCCACTTTGGGCATACCAGCCGAGCCACGCCTCCGCCCAAAATGGTTTCCCCGGGGGATCGGGGCACCCATCCATACGTTCGGGGGGACCGAGTGGTCGCCCCTTTCCATATGGCCGGGATGCCCGCCACCCCCTCCCAACACCACTTCCCAATGGGAGAAGACAGACACAGGTTTGAACTTTTGGAAGGCGGGGGGAGTTACCCCCCCGGCCGTATTTATTAAAATATGAAACAAAATTTAAAAACATTAAATAAAAATTTCATGAATTATGTACAATTTTACATTTATTACATTTTGATGAAGACATGTTCTTTGGCTAACCTTAACAGATCTCTAATACAAAGGTTTCCTAGCCGAGTCTAGCATCCTGAAAATGCATACATTCTAAATTAAAATTGTACATCCTAGCATTAAGGGCCAACGGCAAGGTCTTAACCGGTGTCAGATCCCTACTACCAAAATCCCGCCTTCACGGTGTGAGTGGCGCATGCGCAGAGGACTTTACCCTCATTGCCAACTGTAACTTCCCTTGTCGTGGGGGCCCCCTTTCACTCGACGCCATCTTAAAGGTTGTCCGAGTTCCCGTGTGAGGTATCTGTAGGAAGGACAGCGTGGACTCCCCCCCATCCCCACACTCTCTATCCGCCGTTGCGGATATCCGGCCCCCGGGAAATTCGTAGGAGGGGCATCTAGCCGCCTCCCCCCTGGGAGGGGCCTATGGCCGTCTCCCCTTAGGCGACCCATCCTTACTGGGTGCCGCCTTCCCGTGGAAGGGGCCACTGGCCGCCTCCCCCCGGGCGCTCCCATCCATTCTGGGTGGCGCCCCTCTCTAGGGACCTTGAAATTACTGCTCACCGATCATGACCTTACCGCCACAGGCCGGATAGTTGACCGACTATCCGGCCCCCCCACTCCTAATAAAGGTCATGCTTCCTCAAACCCCTTAGCCATGCTATGAAGTCTCCTATGAGTAAATCATTCCCCTCCCTGGACAGGTGAACCCCATCATTCAGATACATGTGATCACCCCGAATACACCCGTGAGGAATGCTATGTAATTGCGCGGAGCGAAACAATTTCACAATTTTATTGTTGACCCTCTTCACTGAGTGGTTCAACACTGACACTGAAAGACCCCCCGCCAACTCTTCCTGGGGATCATGTGGGACCAGGCAATCGTGCACCCCGGGAGTTTCTTAGCCAACCAGCTAACTGCCGGCAGGATGTGTTCTAATAAAACTCGTCTTCCCAGCTTCACTAAGTCATTGCCCCCCAGGTGTACTATGACTACAGATGGCGGTGACCTTTTCCGCCCTAAAAGACCCTCCACAAACGATTGAAATTGGTCAAAACAGAGCCCGCCCTTCCCATGGAAGGTCACTCTGTACCCGTATTCCCCAGATGCGTGAGTCGCGTCACCTGCCTTGAATACGTCCCCGGCGCGCCTCACATATGAGTGGCCCACGACCCATACCACTCTCTCTCCAGTCGGTGATCCTCGACCGCTGGTCTCCTGATGTTGGGTCGACTTCCAATTCGGCCCTGCGTGACAGGCTCGCGAAACTGTAATTCAAACAAAAGTCAAGAAGCGTGAGTGCATGTCAATTGACTTTTACAACATGTGCAATCGCCAATACCTTTTGAAGCAATTCGAGGACCAACGGCCCAGCTGTTTCACTTCCTCCGCACTCTGACCCCGGGCCGTAGCCTCAGTAGCAGCCCCTATCCTAAACGAGTGGGTCCCAAAATCGCACGGGTCCATGCCCGCGGCAGCGATTGACAGTGCTAGCACCCTCTGAAACTGAAATCTCGTCAGTGGGGTGCCATCCTTGTGCCTAAGCAGGCCCCCCCCCCCCATGTAGCCGTCCTCAGTGCCAAGTATTCCTCTACACACTTTATCGGACAAGTGGGGGACCCTCGTGCGCGCTGCACGACAACACTTTCTCCCATAGCTTTCTGGTCTGTCTTGGACCTGGCTATCGAGATTACCATTGAATCACCCCTTATCTGTAAGTGATTCCTGCACAAGCCTCCCTCCATATCCTTCTTGTTCCTTGCTACGAGTTCGCTCACCCGCATAGCCCCATGGAATGCCAAGGCGAAAGCTGCCCGGAACAGAACTGCTTCAAAAGGGGAGGAGCATGTCTCATCCAGCTTTACTAAAAGCAGAGACAATCTGTCTAAGCCAATCGGGTGCCTCGTATCCTGCTTGCGACCCTCGAGGCGTTGCCAGCCGCGGAGTGCCTTCCTAACCAGAAAGGAACCCGTCGGGTCACTTATGCCGTGCAGCTGTGCCATAAACGAAATGGCCGCCCTATGTCTATTGGCCGTTGCCGCTTATCGGCCTTCTCTGTGCAGCGCTACCCGGAACCCCAGGAAGGATTCCTCCTGACCCCAGCTCTGTCTCCCTGTCGGACCCAAAAATGTGCAGTAGGAACGAAACGCTCCTTCGTAAGCCTTCCTTGTCCTGGGAGCTAAGCTGGCTGCCACGAGGTCTTGTAATCCCGGGCACCGATTAGCCATAGCGCTTCGGGGAACGGTGCCGCCACTAGGTCCGCTGTGGGTGGATAGCCCCTGAAAGCCTGCATGTGTGAACGAGAGAGCGCATCAGCTGCATAATTCAGTACGCCTGGCACATGTTTTGCCCTGAACTGTACATTCAATTTCATGCAACGTAAAACAATTTCTTTCAACAATCTCAAGATCCACTTGCAGCGGGCTGCCTGCTGATTAATGCACTCAACCACAGTCATATTGTCAGACCAAAACACCACCGAGCGGTCCCTAAAGTCGTCTGGCCATGCCATCAGAGCAACCCAAATGGGAAATAGCTCCAGGAACCCAATGTTACCTGTCAGACCGCTGGATGCCACCACGTCGGCCATACTTGCGCCGACCATCGGTTACCAAAGATGGCGCCAAATCCCACGCTCCCAGCTGAATCGGTCCACAAACCTAGTTCATCCGATGATGCTGGTGGTTTGTTCCACACAACTCGACCGTTGAAGTCTGCCAGAAATGCCAACCAAATGCGTATATCCTGGTGAACCTCTGCCGACAGTCTCGTACGGTGGTGTCCCTCCTTGAGGCCAACCATAGCTTGTGCAATAGAGCGTGAGAAGGGGCGGGCCATTGGTATCACCCTTAAGGCAAAGTTAAGCTGACCCACTGTTTGCTGTAACTGGTGCAGGGTCACTTTCTCTTTGCCCAGGCATTGCGTCAAGGAAGCCCTAAACTTGGCCACCTTTTCCATCGGTAAACGGAAACATCCTTCCACAGAATCGAGCTCAATTCCCAGAAACTCTAGTGAAGTAGATGGTCCAACCGTCTTACCTGGTGCCAATGGGACTCCGAACTCCCGCATGAGGATGCAGAAGTCCTCCAGCGCCTGCGCACATTTCGTATTGCCGGCTGCTCCCAAAAACAGGAAGTCATCGAGATAGTGCATAACATGCCTATGCCCTGTGGCCTCGGTGAATGCCCACTCTAAAAAACAGCTGAACATTTCAAAATAGGCACAAGAAATGGAGCAACCCATAGGCATGCATTTATCCATGTAATAACTCCCTTGAAACGCAAAACCTAGCAAGCGCTGGTCTCGCGGGTGAACCGGGAGCAAACTGAACGCCGATTCGATGTCCGATTTCGCCATCAGCGCTCCCGGGCCCAGGTGATTTAATATGGCAACGGCATAGTCGAACGATGCGTACTGAACTGAGCAAATATCCGGGTCAATGGCTTCGTTCACCGAGGAACCCCTTGGGGCAGACAAGTTGTGAATGAGTCTAAACTCCCCCGGTCCTTTTTTGGAACCACTCCCAGCGGGGAACACACAAAATCCGCCACCGGCGGGCAATGAAAAGGCCCCGCCACCCGCCCCAAGCTGACTTCTTTGGAAATTTTCTTTGCTGCTACGCTTGGGTTATGTTGGACAGGTAACTGATTCTTACAAAAAGAGTCCCCCCGAAAATCCCCCGCCGGGATGTTGAAGCCATATAGGAATCCATTCCTCAACACCCCGGCGGATACATGAACAGGGTATTTGTTCAACCAAGGAGTCAGAGCCATGATATCGACAGGCGTAGGCAATCGGTTCCTAAGCATCACCTCACTCTTGCTTAGACCCCCCTTTTCCTCCCGTTCCGCTGTTCTTAGATCTACAGCTAGTCTCCGGGTGTGAGGAGTTCCCACAGCCCGCACACGCATGCCTGAACCTACATGTTCCCTGGGGCCTGCTACAGTTGCCTCTATTGAAGCCCCAACAAACCCCCCGCTTGCCGCCATTTCCGCCGGTCTTGGGCTGAAATTCCCCACCGGCGCCTGCTCGAAAGGTCACCGCAGGCTTTTGGTGAACTGTCCCCGCCCCGCTCCGGCCCGGCGAGGACGTACCCGCCGCACCAGGCAAGAGCTGCTTGTGCCATGACACCGAGTCAAGGCAGTCCCAGGTCAAAGTTGCATCAAACTCTTTCGCTTTTCGAAATTTCATGTCATATCCTTTCCACTCGTCCCCCTCATACATGGTATAAAAATCTATAATCCTATTCTGGTAACAGGACAACTCGGTCAGTACTTCCGGCTTTCGTTCACCCATGACTGCCGTAAATATCGAAAAGGCCTTTACCCAATTCGCTACGGTCTCATCGACCCTAAATTCTGCCATCTTGGCCCGCCATACACTGGGGTGCCATAAATCTTTCTGGGATTTTGCATATTCCATCTCGCGATGGTCAGTCAACAATGAAAACATATTCACATATTTTTCCCCCCATATCAATTCCTTTGTGGCCGCAGGGATGTGCTGGGCCACCCTTTCGCGCCTTGAAGGTAACGAACCTTTCCCTGCCATTGGCAATGGGTTCTTACCGGGTTCAACCGTCGTGTCTGCCGCCTTTTCCGGGCTAACCCTAGGTACTCCTGGCGCCACCTGTGGGGGAACAAGAGGAACATTCGCCGTCCCGACTTCTCTCGACTGCCGTAACTGCTCGATTATTAACCTGGCCTCCTCGGCCGGGTCCCCCGCGGCCACTGCCCCCGCCGCTTTTTTCTTGAGCCAGGGTAACACTGCTGCTAACTGGATGGCCAGTTCCGGGGGCATCTCCTCATCACTAACAGGGGTAATTACAACCGGGATTGGTAAACCAATATCTGGCCTTGGTACTGGGCTGTCCGCCGGTGTGATGGGGGCAACTGGGGGCACCTCAGGAACCTCCCCGGAAACCGCCCTCCTCTTAATACGCTTCCCCCTACCCTCAGGGACGACTTACCTTCTTAGGACGGCCTGAGGTGCTGTTCTGGGCCGCTAACTGTTTTTTAACTTCGGCCAAACCTCGACCGATCGAGTCAACTTTACCGAGTTTTCGGTCCATGATCGCCATTCGGTTCGACAAGGTGCGCAGTACCTTCTCCAGCTCGGAGCTCTTTCCCGCTTTTTTGCCGGCCATAGCTTCGTGTACTCCGCTCTAGTCGATCAACGAGGTCCCAAATCCTTCGGGCTCCAGATAACTGAAAGAGAAACAACAAGATTACAGGTTCTCAAATTTGCCGCTTGTTCCGTCGAGGGCTCACGAGCGACGAGTGGTGCAGCCTTCAGAGCGCAGGAACTAGAGGACGCTTCTTCGGATTCCCGCTCTATTTATCCGTCCGCAGGAGGGCGGGGACCCTCCTCAGGTCCGCCTACTGGGCGTGATCTTCCGTGCGGGTGTCTAGGACAACCCCTCCTGGGCGGGAAAGGGCACGCCCCGGCTACGCCACTTTGGGCATACCAGCCGAGCCACGCCTCCCGCCCAAAATGGTTTCCCGGGGGGATCGGGGCACCCATCCATACGTTCGGGGGGACCGAGTGGTCGCCCCTTTCCATATTTCAGGGGTGCAACAGGGTGTTCTTATGACACCATTGCCCCCCTGAAATTGCTTTTGCAATTTGCGAGTACCTAATGGGTACTCGCAAATTGCAAATGTCTTCCCACTCATTCCTATGGACCCCTAGGCCCATTGGAATTAATGGGAAGGTATTCCTTAACCACATGGCTGCTGGCAGTTTTCCCGTCCTGTGCTGGGAATTGCCATTTTGCTGTTTCCATGACGAGCTCAGCTCGTCATCAGCACACGACAACAGTGGGTGATGACGAGCTGAGCTCGTCATCAGCATCGAAAGGGTTAATTGCCAATCGCAATTTGCCATTCGCAATTTAGAAATACGTTGGAATCACAAATAATATGGCGAAACTACTTACATTTCATTTTGCGAGTCCTTCATAGCGATTCGCTAAAATTCGCTATTAAGGACTTGCAAAACGTTTTTTTAATACATATTCCCCAAAGAGAGCTGTGGAGGTTCACCAGCTTTGTGCTGATTTGAAATGGTCCACAGCACAGATGCAAGTCTCCCCTTCGAGCCTGCACAGGTTTCATCACATACTCAGCAGGGAGAGCCTTTTGGCTTAGATTCGGCTGGAGAGTATCAGAGTGATGATGGCCTGAACCCAATGAAAAATTCAAAGAAAGTCATTAATAGACGTGAGTGGTGTAAGATGATAGATAGAGGATTTGTTTATGTGGTTCACCTGTTGTGAGGATGACATACAAGGTGAATCTGAAGTTTTAATTTCAATAGTGTGCATCAAGTTCTGCAGGCCATCATGTAGAAGGGTCTGTATCAGGGGAAAATCATATGGCATCTTTTGTGTATTATAGTAATTGTGCATTACTAACAATGAGCAAAAGAAGGGCCTATGCTTGAATTACACTTATATAGACCTACGCTTGAAGTATACACTTTTATATTTCTATTATCTTTAACATGATTTATCTGGGGCCTTTTAAAGGGTGATAGAGGGCCTTTTTATCAACCCTGGTAGCTTGAAGGCCCTAACTGGCCCTGCTAGAGTAAATCTGAAAATATGCTTGAAATCCCACAATTTTTGCTATGTATAATCAGCAAATGGGATCCCACAGATTCCCTGAATTTCAGGTTTATGGGCCCGAGCAAAAGGCCAAAGGTCACACCTTATGTTAGCAAAATCCACTGGGCCTAAATCATTTTTAAAACGTGCCTTTCTAGTGTGCAGGACACAGCGAGGTAACTTGAGCAACTTTGGAAAAGTACAGTAGCCTTTCACAAGCGCCATTTCAAGACACCCCACTCTCACACGTACACAAGACTCAGCTGGTGCAGAGGCAGATTGACACATTTCAGGGACTTTCCACTGAAACACGTAAGTTCCGCTCGCACATATATTTTTAGAAATGTACAGGACAAGAAGTCTTTGTCTATATTCTGGGGTCAAGCAGGGCCAACCAACCATTGGGACACCTGACCGCCCCCACTGTCCTAGGACAATGAGGTCAAAGCCACCTGCGTCAGAAAAGGCGTCAGAACAGTGTTAGTTCTGCATTTTTCAGGTATATTAGATTCAGCCCGTTAAATCTGAAGCCAGAGCTCTGCTGATGCGACCTTTGCATGCAAGCTCTCCGGCTAGCCGATTGTCTGACTTGGGACTTCAAATCCTCTCTCTCAGGTGGTAGACTTCCTAAGCCAGATAATACTTTTGCCTTTTTAAATCTCTGTCCTTGCTCTGTATTTTCCATTCACACCCAATTCCTTGCATTTTTAGGTTCCCTTAAACTACTAGGCCCTGCTGGGATAGTCTTCATAGTTAAAGTGCTTCAAGGCACTAGACTTTATAGAGTGTTCTGCTTTCCCTAACTAATTTCTATTGTGCCTTTTAAAAGATCTCAGTCCTTTTCGCACCTTGAATCTCTTTAGAATGTTAAACTTGCTTGGGTAATTTCTTCAGAAAAGCACCTTTGTAGGCGCTATGTTTTCTTTGAATGTATTCTGAGCCTTTTTGAATCGCCTACTGATTTAGATTATACCGGTTTACAGGTCCTCATTCCAGCCTGTTTTCTAGGACATAATGAATGTGAACTTGCGTTTTGTTTTAACCCTGACAGATTAAAAGTCAGACTTTCAAACATGTCATTGCTCAGGCTGATCAATTAATAAATGCATTTTCTGATGTACTTAAGACTTAACAAATAAAATGCCACTTTAAATGTGATCTTTGTCATCTCATATCATTGCTCCTTGTTCCTCAGTGAAGTGTGCGTCGGTGACCTGTGACCACGGCTCATGGCCACAGCAGGGTTGTTCGTAGGTTGTGACTCGTGACCACACCCCAGAGGGCTTCCTTTCTCCCTATTTTAAAATTGATGTATCACCCTGCATGTTCATTGTTAAATATTTCTACTGCACACAGTCAAGTAAAGTCATGTTTGTTTATTTCCCAATTTTGGTATTCTGACTATTCTTGAATAAAATGTTTCCAATATGGGCACAGTAATATTTCAACTGATCAAGGTCTCTTCGGCTAGCACGCTAATTTGCATTCATTCACAATAATTCACTTTTGTTTTTGTAACTAGTTTGTTCTGCATCTCTGGATGATTTCGGTCCCTCTAGCTGAATTGATATTAATGTAGTGGGTTAGTCCTTCTAGCATGGTTACCCCCCCCCATTTTGCCTGGTGATAGTGTGTTTTGGACTAGTCTGACTGAGATCCTGCTAATCAAGACCCCAGTCACTGTGCTTCCTCCCTAAATTTGACTATGGTAAGTACTTTGGTGCCTTCCCATTTGGCTACTGGTGTACCCTGCTAAGTCCCTCGTATATGGTACTAAGGTACCCAGGGCATAGGTACACCAGGGGTCTCCCATGGGCTGTAGCATGTATTATGCCACCCATGAGAGACCACTCAAACTGTGACTACAGGCCTTCCATTGCAGCCTGTGTAAGCTGGTGCTAGCACCACTCACAACAGATATAAGTTTCCTTATATCAGAGGTCACTGCACTTAAAACCTATATGTCACCCTAAGGCAGGTGTTTCAGTCCTGAAGGCAGGGTGCTAGGGTATAAGTGTGAGGGTGCCCTCTGTGAGCATGACAACCCCTACAAACCACAAGTCAATTCTCCTGGCTTTGCAAGTGCAGTCAGCCTTTTAATAAATATAGTGGACATCAAGTCAATTACGAGATGTCTAACCATATATAGGCTGCACTGAAACAGGTCATGTATGGTATCAAAAATGTTGGAATCCTACCTCAACATCAATTCCAGTGCTGGATGTAGGATCCTATGTAATGGAGGGCTCCTCTAGGAAGCCCCCCTGTATTCCCGTTCCAGCCTTCCAGAGTCTAACAGCAAGCTAGCGCTGCTGCTGACCGGTGACACTGCCCTCCTGCTGCTGAGCTGAGCTCTAGCAGGGGAAGGTAGAACAATAGGTTTCCTGTCACAGGGAGGTGTGACCACCTCCCTTACAGGACTTTCAGGCACATGCATCATTGTTGGCTTTTGCAATTCCTTAATTGCGATTTTTAAGGAATCGCAATTAAGGAAACGCAAAACCCTATGCATGTAGAAACCGCTTAAAAAATAGCGATTTCTAAACATTCCTTAATTGCACTTGCAATTGGCGAATCGCAATTAAGGAATACCTCCCCATTCATTCGAATGGGACCTGAGGTCCAAAGGAATGAATGGGAAGACATTCTCAATTTGCGAATCTCAATTAGAGAATCGCAAATTGAGAATGCAATTTCAAGGGTGCCAGGGTGTCAAAATGACACCCTGTTGCACCCCTGAAATTGATCTGTGCACATATGTTGCGCACACACATGCACCACACATGAAACTTTGAAAAATGCACAAAAGTGCATTTTTCAAAGTTTTTGCAAATTACCATGAAGTTCAACTTCATGGTAATTTGCTACTCCTATTAGCGAAATCGCTAATTTTTTTACTTTGATACATTGCATTTAAGGAATCTAAATTTGGGATTTCTTAAATGCAATCGCAATTTAAGGAATCTCAATTTAGAGATTCCTTAAATTGCGATTTTTGCATTTGGGATGATGCATCCCAAATGCAAAAATACTGGTTGTAAAGAGTCAGATTCTGAGAATCTGCCCGTTTGCGACCGGTTTTTAGCTTGATGCATATGGCTGTTAGTGTATTGGGGTGGGGGTGTTTGCCGCCCCCACCAGACTGCTTTGAAGGGTACATTTGGTGCCTTCCATGCATACTCCAGTCAGAACCAGTTCAGGGAGCCATCAGCTCCTGCTCTGTTGTGAAACTGGACAAACGACATGGGAGTATCCTCCCCTCTGTCCAGACTCTCCTCTGGGAGGGATCCATGAATCGTCCCAACCTTTTCCCTAGTGTTCTTAAGGGCTTACCTATGGGTGGCTCTTTTAATTCAACGTGGGAGAAGAGTCAGATCCAAAACCACTTCAACTCAAACCATCTGGGCACCTTGGACTTCGTTGGACTTAGACTGAAACCAAGACTGCACCCAGAAAGATTCCTGCTGCTCCTGGTCTCGTTGTCCTGCCAGTCTGCGTTGTCTGTGCTTGTGCTTAATCCAGGTTTTTTTCCAGGCCTGTGGGCATCAAAGACACTTGAAGTAATCTTCCTTGGAGTGAGGGAGTCACTCCCCTGCATTCGCAGGCATCCCAACGATGCTGACCAGTCTGATGCTCCTGAGGTCCCAGGGTCAGAAACACAGTTGGTGGTTCTGCAACTCCCTTGAAGTCTGAACTATCTACGCAGCAAGTTTTAGGCCAGTATCCCTAGTAAACCGCTGGAACAGAACTTTGCGCTCGAACATCCAATTTGTATTCAGGGATGGTTTCATGAAGGGAGAAAAGAATAGAAGCTTCTTTGAACCCAACTGAATTTGAATTTATAAAGTGTGCTTAGCCACAAGGCGTCTAAGCACTAGCATTGGAAAGAGCTGCCAAGAGGAAAAAGAGAAAAAGAACCATACACTCCATTATGATTGAGAAAAGAGGCAGGTTCTTAGCTGCTTGTGAAAAGCTGCATAAGAATTCGAACACTCAATATGGGTGGGCCCATATTTGGAGCTACTTAAGATTGAACTGCCTTGGGAAGTAAAATTGGCTACTTTGGTAGAAGAAGGTTAGCCTAAAATAATGATGAGCTCATCTGATCATTTAGAGTAAATAAGGCTCAAGGATTTAATGCCAGCTGTAATCTGTTATGTTAAGGGTGTTTTTGGAGCGCACGACTCAGGAGTGTATCTTGGCGCTAAAAAGCAGCTGACAGCAAGAATGTTATATTAAAGCAGGACTGACTGTTATAAGCCAAATTGGGAGTGAAAGAGAAATTAATTAAGGGCTGAAGGTAAAACTATATTCATTGCCTTATTCATTCGGACATTTCAAACCTTATTCACGAAGACGGAAAAAAGGATGTCACAAGGAGACCGAGGGGCCTATTACCAAAGGTGGCGATAGGCAATCATCGCCGCATTAGCGGCCGTTTTCGGACGTTAAGCGGCGATAATTCTGTTGCTCTATTTCCAAGCTGTCGCTAACAGCAGTTAGCGACAGCTTATAGGCGATAGCGAGCGGTTTGGGGCCCGCTTTGCATGTCAGCGATATTTATCGCTAAGGACATGCAAAGTGGGCGTACCCAACCTGTTAGCGACCGAAAGCAGTCGATAACATCACTATCGCCTATTAGCAAGGCAGGCGTAGTAATGTAAATATTCACGCTAAGCGCAAATATCTCCAAATACTAACACCTGCCCAGACCAGTTCTTAGCCATGTTATCCAATGGGAAGTGGATAACATGGCTAAGAGCATTTCGCCGCTAATGCGTGAATATCGCTGTATTCTCAGCGACATTCACGCATTTCGCAGCTATCGCCGAAAAATGTATCGCTTTGGAGAAAAACGTTGCTAATAGCACTTTATCTCAGCGATAAATTCCAGCGATGCTCAGCGATAAAAAAATCGTCGCTAAGCCTACTTAAACTTGACCTTTTCATCAAAACCTTTCAGGCCTTGCTTTACAGAAAATTTAATTATGGTATGATTATTCCTTCAAGAAGGTTTTACATAAAAATGCTCAACATAAACTCACTATCAGTGGAGAATCATCTTGCAAGGCAGAAATATATTCGCAAGAGTTTTAACCTGTTTGCTAAGATTTGCAGATCACAAACTTTGCAACCTTGGCGAAGTGTAGTTTGGTAACTTTGCAAAAATTTCCAGGAAAAATAAAATGTTCTGGTACACCTACTGTAATTGACAGAAAAACTACAAAATGTTTGCAGACACATTGCTGAACGTACATGTAATGCAATTGGATCCGGACAGTTGTTTAAAGTGCATGTATTGGTGTGGAGTCCCCATGCCTTGGCCCTGCAGTGCATGCAAATGTTAGTGCTTTCCAAATGTATGTGCCAATTTGCCATTAACTCTGAAACAGTCCCCATCAGGTTCTGATTATCACATTCATTAACATAGGAATTGCCCAGTTTCAATGTTTTCTCCCACAAACCTGTTTTTGCTATGGCGTTTTCCTGAACTGCCGAATGTTTTTGAGTCACATCACAAGGTAACTTACACTTTTGAGCAATTTCCACTTTTGAGTACGTTTACTACTGTTGGCTATTCACAAAACCAGAGTGTAAAGTACTAAAAAATATAAGAGTAAATTGCACGTGTAAATTATTCAAAAGTGTAAGTAGCCTTTGTGAACGAACGGCCCTTGGCGTTTAGGAACGGCCCCAAGAACTTTCAATCCGGAAGAGACACGTAAATTACCCTTTTCTAGTAAATTTACAACTCGATTTTGTGAATAGCTAAAAAGTAGTAAACTTACTCAAAAGTGTAAGTCACCTTTCTGAATCAGGCCCGCAGGCCTAAAATAATGCTCAGATCTGACAACAAAATGTTAAAACAAGCCTAATCACTAGCCTTGCACCCCGCTTCAGTGCAAGAATTTTTGGAGCATCAGGCAAAAATATATTTTTCATTTTTTGAAGGACCCCAGTCACACCCACTACCACTCCCCAGCCAGAGTGTTCTTTTTGGGGCTTTGAGTTGGACTCTAGCGCCACCTGCCGGTGGTATATAGGACTGCTGCCTAGTATTTTAGTCGTAATAAAGTTCCTGCCCTGTCTGTACGCCACACGTAACTTTGCAGTTTCATTGTAATATAAATACTTTGCCGGCGAAATCTTAATTGTTTTGTACTGGATTTTGAATGAAAGCACATTTTTGCTTATGACTCTCACACTATGCAGCGTTTCTCATTACTCTGACTTGCCATAATTCTGGATACGTTTGGTGTGAAATGTAATTCATTTAAGGACTCACAGCACCCTCTACTGGTCATTTACAGTTTTGCATGGGATTGCTGTCTCTGACTGACTCACAAAAATAATTAATGTTAGAAAACATTCTTCAAATAATTTGGTATGAAAAGAAAATATAGCACCCGTCTATCTATGCCCTGCCGTGTGCATTTCTCGATCATTCAGAGTACAGAAATTAGGAGCAGTAGGTGGTCCGAAGTACAATGTTAAAACTTTCTGACCCGAGAATGAAACAAAGCCAAATTTAACTTCAAATTTCAGAGTTCATTTAGATGTCTAGACATGGGTATTGTTTTCAACATATGATAGGGCAAGAACGTATTTTGTTCTCCACTTTATGTTTTTTTTAGATACTGTTGTGGAATACTATCTTTTTCCACATATTGCTAATCTCAGGTTGCACCTCCTCTTGCTTTCCTATGCGCAGGGCATAGCAGAGCTTTAATTGGGATGAAAAAACTAGGGGGTCTCTCAAAGGGGTGTGACCGATGTAATTAAGGACGTGGTTTAAAAACACTTAAGCAAAGACTTTATGCTTAGCATAGTGCGCCACCCAGCTGGAATTCTGCTGCTTCTGTCGTTGCTTCCAGATATATACTACAACAAGTAACATTACACCTAAAAGAAGCAAGGACTATGGGCTTTGTCAATGGTTATTAGTTGAATAAGATAAATAGGCAACAACTATGACTTTGTTGTATATAACATTTAAAATGCTTCCGCTAAGAAATGATCAGACTGTGAAAGAACTATACTGAGTCTCTTTGAATTTGCATCAGTGGCAGTGAAGGGTTGTACTGCTGCAGAGTTAAGATTGTTTTTTCTCCCTGAGGGTGAGGGCAAAAACAGAGAGCCCGATAGGGACCAGTCTCAGCAGCTGCGTTTTTGAACTGCTGGTGCTCAGCACCAGTAGGACCCGGACCACTTAAAGCTCGGGGACAGAGTAATCGCTGACCACCTGTAATTGTGCCACGTCTGAGATTTTCTTTCTCTCTACGAAGTCTGGCTTTCTGGAAACAGTGCATCATACGAGACTGGATTGTTCTAAGTTAATATATATTGTTTATTTCTATGATTCTGGTGTTATCATGATGCCAACCTTTGTCACTTATTTGTACATTCAGGGTCGGACTGGCCTCAAGGGCAATCTGGAAGAGCCTGAAGGGCTGGTCTGACAGGTCAGTGTCTGGGTCAGCTTTGGGGCTGTTTGGGAGCACGTTTATGGCCTGGTGGGTTGTTTTTTGTGTTGATTTCTATGTTATTAACACAAACACTGCTTGCAGCAAGCACAAATGCATGCAGTCTTCCATACCTTGAAAAAACACAATAGTGTGTCTTTACCAGTTCTAAATCTCCCACGATTTGCAAATGCGGGACACTTTTTAAGTTATCTAGGGGCATATTACCAAGCAATAGCGATAATTATCGCTATTGCTTGGTTAGAGACAAAAATTTATCGCCGACTTGCAGCGATTTTTATCGCAAATAAACCTTGGTATTACCAAGGTTTATCACAAATGCGATAAAAATCGGCCTCAATGCATGAATATCGCTGAAAAATCAGCGATATTCATGCATTACCGAGCTAATGCTCTTAGCCATGTTATCCACCTCCCATTGGATAACATAGCTAAGAACTGCTCAGGGCAGGTGTTAGCTTTTGGAGATATTCGCGCTTAGTGCGAATATCTCCAAAAGTTGGTAATAGGAGATAGCGATGTTAGCGACTGTTTCCAGTCGCTAACATCTTGGCACGCCCACTTTGCATGCCATTAGTGATAAATTTCTCTGACATGCAAAGTGGGGCCTAAAATGGTTGCTATATCCTACTAGCTGTCGCTAACTGGTGTTAGCGACAGCTAGGTAATAGGGAGATAATTTTATCTCCGCTTTCTTGGCTTTTAAAGCCAATAAAGCTGAGATAAACCCCCTTGATAATATGCCCCCTAATTCACTAATGGGTCCAATTTTGTTTTTGAGCCTGGGCCTATTTTCTGTCCCAGTCTGACCCTATGTACATTCTCTAATGTAAAAAAAAACTCGAAACTCTCTTCACTCTAATGTTAAAGACAATCATAAAAGATGCACATATAACGTATAAAAACATATATGACGATCAGAAATTACAATATTAAAGAACATAGATTTAAAATCAAGACTTTTCCGGTAAAACACAGCTGTCCTAATAAAGCTGCTGACTCTAAAACAAGCATCACTACTTGGCAGCAATTGTAAAAACCTGAGGGCGACTCTACGTTGTTTATAATTGTGGGATTTAAAAAGGCTGAGTAAATAGCAAGACCTAAAAGATTTAAACAGTGTGCCAAGTATCATAAAATGCAATAAGGTTTGGGTGGAACCATTGTCACAAGCACATTTATTGTCTGGTAAACTGCAATAATAACCTTGCAGAAAACGCAACATATGACATATAATGACCGTCCTGAATTTTGTCATTCTCTGATGTGTTTTTGATGTTATGTACACAGAAAGCCATTATGCAACACACGCCATGCTCAATATGCCTCTTTGCCACTGGCACAGGAAAAAACAGATTTTCATGAGCAAAACACGGATGGAAACGTGACTTATGGTGTATGTTGCATTAATCGAGATCAAACTGGTTATATGCAATCAAGAAGATTAAGTGCAATTACGATTAATATTGCTTATTAGATATTTTTCACAACACAAAGTCTTTCTTCACTTGTACAACACACACCAGATTGATGAAAACTGTTTTCCATAGTGTCGCTGTGAAGTAACTCATCTATACTTATGACCATTTGAAGTCTGTATTCTGAAGTACAAACAGAGGAAAAGGCATTGACATTTGAATCTTTTTTTACTGGTTTTATTATAATCTCTACAATACTACTTATATATGTAACCATGAAAACAACAGAAATTAACTGATTCCTAGGATGGTCCATATTAGGTCAAATAAATATTCTTCTGTAGTTGGTTCAGTCTGCTTTTTTCAATGGATTAAAGATTGCTTTCTAAATAGAAATAACTCTGAGTGCTGACAGATGTTTAATTCTTTGGTGACAGAAACAATTTATGAGGTCAACAACAAGAAGAGAAGGGAGCCCAGGAGCCTGTAAGGGTCCAGTGTCCGTGCTCCACAAATGATAATTTAAATCAAAGGGGACACTGTTCCAAGTCTTGGGTGCATAATGTCACCCAGTCAGTGTAGGGAAAGAAGAAGGATAGAGTAACGAGTCAGAAGAGAGGAAAAAGAGAGAGGCAGCGGTACATCCCCAGTATCAAGGATCCAATCCTGAAGGGGAGGGCCAGGTCTTGCCTCTTAATGGCCCTCACACACCCCGCGGCATGTCATGCTTCATCATTGGGCTTTTTTTGCTCCTTGTTGGGCCGGTGCTGCCATGTACAACGGTCCCCCGAAGGTTCAATTTAGCGGAGATCTATTTAAGAGAAAAAGCCATCTGGTGAGTGCTGGTGTGTGGGGTGGATCCAGTGAAAGTGGTGTTAAAGTGCGTGTATCAGTGAATGGTTAAAAATACCTAGGAGTGTCCACAGAGAAGTCCTTTAATGGTGTGCTGCCCCTGGTAGATTAAAAAACCAGAAGGTTGGTGAGTTACTGTGAGGCCTTATGTGCCCGTGTAACTTAGCATGAGGTCGACAGGGTTCACGCCTTGTATTCAGAGAGATCAATGGCGTTTCTTCAGGACCTAATCGATATCATGAATGTGTACTAAAAAAGGGGTTCCAATAAAGAGGTGGTAACCCACAAAGGTGAAAGGTAGTGGGAATGAACCACAGGAATATTATCCTAATGAGTGGAAAGAAAATCTCGTCAAATAGATTTATCCAAGCGATGGTAATACCCTCACATCAAAGGGAGCAATCTCCCTAGGCTAGTTTCCGCTAGGTGCCCGCACCCTATTGGGGTTGCATCCGGTGCAGGCTCGTGAGCACCTACCCTCTCCTAGCGGCTGCCTGCAATCAATTTATGGACATCTACACACATTTAATGTGCTGGTGTCTTAATTGTTTCATTACAAAAAGGTGTTCTGAAAAACCCATATTTCACAGGCAAACTTGAAATATGGAACTAATCTACAGTTACTTGTGATATATGTTTTTTCTGCAATGCTTTACCATTTTTAGGGCTACTAGAATTATGCAGCACAGTTTTCTACATTATTATTATAATAATAGGGAACGTATGTGGCACATTCTCTGGCAGTGGTATATATATATTATATTGAGCTACAATTATTTTTTTGTTAAAGTCTGAAATTGAAATATATTATGTGGCACATTGTATAGTAAATACAGTAAACCTATAATTCTGCTGTATACACTGCAGCCAAACACTCACATAAATCCACTGGCCCTTACCACTGCCCATTAATTGTTCTTTTTTTCCAGATTAAAAATAAATTGCATAACATTGCAAATATTCTAATTCTAATCAGTGGCTATTGACCCCAGTCACTGTGCTTCCTCCCTAGATTTGACTATGGTAAGCACTTTGGTGCCTTCCCAATTGGCTACTGGTGTACCCTGCTACGTCCCTCGTATATGGTACTAAGGTACCAAGGGCATAGGTACACCAGGGGTCTCCCATGGGCTGCAGCATGTATTATGCCACCCATGAGAGACCACTCAAACTGTGACTACAGGCCTTCCATTGCAGCCTGTGTAAGCTGGTGCTAGCACCACTCACAACAGACATAAGTTTCCTTATATCAGAGGTCACTGCACTTAAAACCTATATGTCGCCCTAAGGCAGGTGCTTCAGTCCTGAAGGCAGGGTGCTAGGGTATAAGTGTGAGGGTGCCCTCTGTGAGCATGACAACCCCTACAAACCACGAGTCAATTCTCCTGGCTTTGCAAGTGCAGTCAGCCATTTAATACATATAGTGGACATCAAGTCAATTACGAGATGTCTAACCATATATGGGCTGCACTGAAACATGTCATGTATGGTATCAAAAATGTTGGAATCCTACCTTAACACCGATTCCAGTGTTGGATGTAGGATCCTATGTAATGGAGGGCTCCTCTAGGTAGCCCCCCTGAATTCCCGTTCCAGCCTTCCAGAGTCTAACAGCAAGCTAGTGCTGCTGCTGACCAGTGACATGACACTGCCCTCCTGCTGCTGAGCTGAGCTCTAGCAGGGGAAGGTAGAACAATAGGTTTCCTGTCACAGGGAGGTGTGACCACCTCTCTTACAGGACTTTCAGGCACATGCATCATTTTTGGCTTTTGCGATTCCTTATTGCGATTTTTAAGGAATCGCAATTAAGGAATCGCAAAACCCTATGCATGTAGAAACCGCTTAAAAAATAGCGATTTCTAAACATTCCTTAATTGCGACTTGCAATTTGCGAATCGCAATTAAGGAATACCTCCCCATTCATTCCTATGGGACCTGAGGTCCATAGGAATGAATGGGAAGACATTCTCAATTTGCGAATCTGAATTAGAGAATCGTAAATTGAGAATGCAATTTCAAGTGTGCCAGGGTGTCAAAATGACACCCTGTTGCACCCTTGAAATTGATTTGTGCACATATGTTGCGCACACACATGCGCCACACATGAAACTTTGAAAAATGAACAAAAGTGCATTTTACAAAGTTTTTGCAAATTACCATGAAGTTCAACTTGATGGTAATTTGCTACTCCTATTAGCGAAATCGCTAATTTTATTACTTTGATGCATTGCATTTAAGGAATCTAAATTTGGGATTCCTTAAATGCAATCACAATTTAAGGAATCTCAATTTAGATATTCCTTAAATTGCGATTTTTGCATTTAGGATGATGCATCCCAAATGCAAAAATACTGGTTGTAAAGGGGCAGATTCTGAGAATCTGCCCGTTTGCGACCGGTTTTTAGCTTGATGCATGTGGCTGTTAGTGTATTGGGGTGGGGGTGTTTGCCGCCCCCACCAGACTGCTTTGAAGGGCACATTTGGTGCCCTCCTTGCATACTTCAGTCAGAACAAGTTCAGGGAGTCATCAGCTCCTGCTCTGTTGTGAAACTGGACAAACGACATGGGAGTATCCTCCCCTCTGTCTAGACTCTCCTCTGGGAGGGATCCCTAAATCGTCCCAACCCTTTCCCTAGGGTTCTTAAGGGCTTACCTATGGGTGGCTCTTCTGATTCATCATGGGAGAAGAGTCAGATCCAAATCCACTTCAACTTAAACCATCTGGGCACCTTGGACTTCGTTGGACTTAGACTGAAACCAAGACTGCACTCAGGAAGACTCCTGCTGCTCCTGGTCTCGTTGCCCTGTCAGTCTGATTTGTCTGTGCTTGTGCTTAATCCAGGGTTTTTTCCAGGCCTGTGGGCATCAAAGACACTTGAAGTAATCTTCCTTGGAGTGAAGGAGTCACTCCCCTGCATCTGCAGGCATCCCAACGATGCTGACCAGTCTGATGCTCCAGAGGTCCCAGGGTCAGAAACACAGTTGGTGGTTCTGCAACTCCCTTGAAGCCTGAGCTATCTACGCAGCACGTCTTAGGCCAGTATCCCTAGTCAGAACCACTGGAACTGAACTTTGCGCCGAACATCCAATTTGTATTCAGGGATGGTTTCATGAAGGGAGAAAAGAATAGAAGCTTCTTTGAACCCAACTGAATTTGAATTTATAAAGTGTGCTTAGCCACAAGGCGTCTAAGCACTAGCATTGGAAAGAGCTGCCAAGAGGAACAAGCATTTGCAATGCAATAGGTCTCGCATTAGGAAAGTTTGAGCTATTGGTATTGTAAATGACAATTTTTTTATTTAGGTTTTGTTTTTGAAAATAGCGAAATTAATAGCTTTGTCATTTACAATGCCAATAGTTATAACTTTCGCAAATGTGACACCTATAGCATTTGTAATGCAATATGTGTTGTATTTCATAACTGGCTTTGTTTACAACAGCATTACTATCACTCCCTCCAATATAATTAATTGTAGTAGTTGCCATATTGTAAACAGACAGAATAAATGCACCAATTACTTTTTAATGAAAAGAAAAAA
This sequence comes from Lissotriton vulgaris, assembly GCF_964263255.1. Lineage (NCBI taxonomy): Eukaryota > Metazoa > Chordata > Amphibia > Caudata > Salamandridae > Lissotriton > Lissotriton vulgaris. Next base: position 151,502,009 of record NC_141696.1, on the reverse strand, counting down.
ATAAACCTTGCATCAGTTTGTGCACAATTAAATCAATTTTCCTATGAGCAATGAGGATGCTCCTTAACGTTTTTTAAAATTTCACAATATAACACTTAAATATTTTATAATTTGATTTAGCACCAAAGAATTTATAGCATGTGTTATATCTATCTGAATACTTATTAACTTTACAGTCTAATTATTACTAGATGGTAATTATAATAACATTTTAAGATCGATTATAGTATAACTTTAATATGCGATAGTGTGCGTATCAACACGCAATACCTTTTCTTCAAAAAACATGCAATCTGCTTGTCACTGATGCTTTCTTGAAATGACACAAGTGTCACAGATGGTTTGTCGAAATGACACGCAGTGTGCGTGTCACTGATGAGGTAATGTTTTCCGGAATGACACCTTGTGTGCGTCACTAATGGTTTGCCAAAATGACACGCAGTGTGCGTGTCACTGATGAGTAATTCAGCTTTGTTAGTACTTATATTTATTTAACGGAAGAGTTCCGATGTGCTTCCTGTATGTTGCTAGGTTACCGGTTTTACAAAATGGAGTTACGTTTCTTGACCCCCTGCGTGACCTTGCACCGGTGTCTACGTGCTTGACGTCGTCAATTGTGACGATGTGCTGTAAATTGCGTCCATTCTTCTCTCCAATGCAGCTCAACTGGAACGTTCCAGTCTTCATAACACGCCAGTTTCAATGTCAGGTTATCACTTTTCTTATTATTTCAGCTTCAGTTTCAAAAACGTTCATTCCACAAATTTCAACTAGGTGTTACTAATTGTATCATCAAAGTTCAGCGACATTAGTGTTCAAATCATAAACGTATTCCATAACACATTACGGTAACACAGTTCCTTCCACATACACTTTTAATATGAAATTCCGTCAGCATCTGTGCCCAATTTTCCCGACTTTCGGTTTCAAGTCCAATAACTTTACGTTAAGTCAAAATATATTTGTGACCTTTAACGTGCAGACGACACACGCAGTACGAACTTGCAACAAGTTCATGCGTGTCAGCATTAGAATGCAGAAACACCAACAGTTGAATGTCAGGTTGAAAGATGCACAGTGAGTAAAACGATTCTCAAGAGCTTAAATATCACGTGCATACGTTTAAAATTTGCAAACACCTCCTTAGGTGTGTAAATCCTCGTTGGATGCAGTATACCACAGTCACGAACCTCACAAATGATTTAACTGTTGAGATAACTTTGACAGTAACCATGACACGCTGTTCCTTCCTCTGTCGTTTTAAAAGGACAACTCAGTATGCATTCGTGCCAAATTCAATCGACTAGCAGTATCACTTTAAATTCAAATCAGTATTTGTAGTTCCATTTACGAATCAATCTGACTAGCGGTATCAGCGGTATCACTTTGCAATTCAATTTACGGGTGCAGTATCAAATCCAGAAACATAAGCCTTTTAACAGTATCAGGTATCACTTTGCAGCTCAATTTAGGGTGCAGTATCAAATCTATAAACGTAAGGCTTTTAACTGTATCAGTTCCAATTGCGCTTCAATTGAAAATACGCTTCACTTTTCACTCAATTACGTAAGCATTAATTTACAAACGTAAAATGTGACATACACCCTGTCAGTATCAATTTCCAGTTTCTGAAATTCACTCCGTGTCAATTCCGAATTCAATACACGGTATCATAAATTCACTCCGTGTCAGTTTCATTTTCAAACTGTTGTATTATATTCAATAACGTATGCTTCACGGAGCGTTAAATCACTTTAACCTTTAACTTGCAGTATTAAATTCAATAACGTAATGAGCATTCGAAATCACCGCCGCAGCCCTGCTCCGTGAAAACCGGAAGTCAGGCACTTTTGGCCGAGACGGGGGCGGGGCCTGCAATCCAGCAGGAAGTTCCGCCCGCCGCCGCCGAGGAAGCAGTGAAGCCGGCCGACTCCGACCAGCGCTGAAGAGGAGACACGGAACACGCCGAAAGAGCCCGGTGAGTGGGAGGGGAGGGGGGGCCAGGGCTAATGTGAAGGCCTGTGTGTATGCGTGTGTGCGTGCGTGTGTGTGTGCATGTGTGTGCGCATGCGTGACTGTGTGTGATTGAGAGAATGCGAGGCAGGGGATAGTGTGCCTGCGTGTGCATGCGCGCGCCTGTGTGTGTGTGCGTGCTTGCATGCAGAGGGGTGGGGGCTGCCTGTGTCTGTGTGTGAGCGAGGGCTTGCGCCTGTGTGTGTGCGTGCGTGCATGCAGAGGGGTGGGGGCTGCCTGTGTCTGTGTGAGAGCCAGGGCTTGCACCGCGCATGCGCAGCTATCAGACGCGCGCTCCCGAGGTGAAATCTGACAATGGGAAAGCGCGCGTCTGATAGCTGTCCGCTCTCCTAAATACGGGCAGCATAAGTTGTCGAGCTGATGCATTCATGCTTCGCATGAATGCCACATCAGCTCGACCTAAAAAGAGAAAAAGAACCATACACTCCATTATGATTGAGAAAAGAGGCAGGTTCTTAGCTGCTTGTGAAAAGCTTGTGAAAAGCTGCATAAGAATTCGAACACTCAATATGGGTGGGCCCATATTTGCAGCTACTTAAGATTGAACTGCCTTGGGAAGTAAAATTGGCTACTTTGGTAGAAGAAGGTTAGCCTAAAATAATGATGAGCTCATCTGATCATTTAGAGTAAATAAGGCTCAAGGATTTAATGCCAGCTGTAATCTGTTATGTTAAGGGTGTTTTTGGAGCGCACGACTCAGGAGTGTATCTTGGCGCTAAAAAGCAGGTGACAGCAAGAATGTTATATTAAAGCAGGACTCACTGTTATAAGCCAAATTGGGAGTGAAAGAGAAATGAGTTAAGGGCTGAAGGTAAAACTATATTCCTTGCCTTATTCATTCGGATATTTCAAACCTTATTCACGAAGACGGATAAAAGGATGTCACAAGGAGACAGAGGGGCCTATTACCAAGGGTGGCGATAGGCAATTATCGCCACATTAGCGGCGATAATTCTATCGCTCTATTAGCAAGCTGTCGCTAACAGCAGTTAGCGACAGCTTATAGGTGATAGAGAGCGGTTTGGGGCCCGGCTTTGCATGTCAGCGATATTTATTGCTAATGACATGCAAAGTGGGCGTACCCAACCTGTTAGTCACTGAAAGCAGTCGATAACATCACTATCGCCTATTAGCAAGGCAGGCGTAGCGATGGAAATCTTCACGCTAAGCGCAAATATCTCCAAATACTAACACCTGCCCAGACCAGTTCTTAGCCATGTTATCCAATGGGAGGTGGATAACATGGCTAAGAGCATTTCGTCGCTAATGCGTGAATATCGCTGTATTCTCAGCGACATTCACGCATTTCGCCGCTATCGCCGAAAAATGTATCGCTTTGGAGATAAACGTTGCTAATAGCACGTTATCTCAGCGATAAATTCCAGCGATGCTCAGCGATAAAAAAAATCGTCGCTAAGCCTACTTAGCAGATTTTTGGTAATATGCCTCCTAGACCTTTAGGGATAGATATCGAAAAAAACTCAGTCAGTGAAAATCCATTCAAACCTTAAATATGATATTGCAGATAAACCTGAAATCCTAAAATAACATATTTTTTAAGGTGACAGCAGATTTTAAATCTAATACCCCCCACACATCTATTAAAAAATCTAGAATAATACACTTATTGTTGATTCTGTATGCATATTTCACTGATCATATTGGACTTGCTACCATGCAGCTATATTTACACCAAGTGTGATGATATGCATACATTTTCACAAGAATAGTGTATACATTATACGAATTCAGGTGCCTGAAATTGGAAATATTTTCCCCTCCAACATGACCTTTTCATCAAAACTTTTCATGCCTTGCAAAGTTTACAGAAAATTAAATTATGGTATGATTTTTCCTTCAAGAAGGTTTTACATAAAAATGCTCAACATGAACTCACTATCAGTGGAGAATCATCTTGCAAGGCACTCTTTCAGCAGAAATATATTCACAAGAGTTTTTTAACCTGTTTGCTAAGATTTGCAGTCCACAAACTTTGTAACCTTGGCGAGGTGTAGTTTGGTAACTTAGCAAATTTTTCCAGGAAAAATAAAATGTTCTGGTACACCTACTGTAATTGACAGAAAAACTACAAAATCTTTGCAGACTCATTGCTGAACGTACATGTAATGCAATTGAATCCGGACAGTTGTTTAAAGTGCATTATTGGTGTGGCGTCCCCGTGCCTTGGCCCTGTAGTGCATGAAAATGTTAGTGCTTTCCAAATGTATGTGCCAATTTGCAATTAACTCTGAAACAGTCCCCATCAGATTCTGATTATCACATTCATTAACAGAAGAACTGCCCAGTTTCAATATTTCCTCCCACAAACCTGTTTTTGCTATGGCGTTGTTTTGGAGTCACATCACAAGGTAACTTACACTTTTGAGCAATTTCCACTTTTGAGTACGTTTACTACTGTTGGCTATTCACAAACCCTGAGTGTAAAGTACTAACAAGTATAAGAGTAAATTGCAGATGTAAGTAGCTTTTGTGAACGGCCCCAGGACTTTCAATCCGGAAGAGACACATACATTTCCCTTTTCTAGGAATCTTACACCTGGATTTTGTGAATAGCTAAAAAGTAGGACATGTACTCAAAAAATGTAAATTACTCAAACGTGTAAGTCACCTTTCTGAATCAGGCATGAAGGCCTAAAATAATGCTCAAATCTGTTTTTTTTTTTTAAAACAAGCCTAGTCACTAGCCTTGCACTCTGTTTCAGAACAAGAATTTTTGGAGCACAAGCCAAATTATATTTTTTCTTTTTTGAATTACCCCAGTCCCGCCCACTGCTACTCCCCAGCCAGAGTGTTATATTTGGGGCTTTGAGTTGGAATCTAGCGGCCCCTGCCGGTGGTACATAGGACTGCTGCCTAGTATTGTCTTAAAGTTTCTCCCCTGTCTGTACGCCTGACGTAACTTTGCAGTTTAACTGTAATATAAATATATCAATGCTTTGCCGGCTAAATCTTAATTGTTTTGTACTGGATTTTGAATAAAAGCACATTTTTACTCATGAAACTCACATCACACATGCACGCGTGTCTCATTACTCTGATTTACCCAGTGGTCGAAGTGGGAAATAAAAAGTAGGGGAACTGTGGGTGGAGAATCAGGGGGCAGGAATAACCAAAGATAGAAACAGTGGGCAGAGTCAGGGGTGTGGCTAGAAATAGCAAAACATACCAATGTTTTGTACGTTTAGCATTTCACTGACCAGTTACAGCTTATAACGTTATTTAATTAAAACAATGGATAAACATGTTTATTTGAGGTTTAATTCAGGAAAAAGCAAACACTTACAGGTTTATGTAAAGCGTGTGAAATATAAGCAGGAACAACATGTTACCTTAACCCTTTCGTTGCTGTTGTCGGCACACAAGGTGCTCCATGCATAGCCCGGTTCAAACCAGTTACTGGGGCACTCCAGCCCTAGCTCTGGAGCGAAACTGGACAAAGGGAAAGGGGTGTAACCAGAGGCGGTTCTAGGATTTGCGAGGCCCTGGGCTAAAATGGAATGTGCGAGGCCCCTCTAATGTAGACAAGTGGCCCCTTTAGGAGACCATTCACAGACACTGTGGGAGGCCCATTGTCCAGCATTTTGGTCCCCCCACAGTTTTAACTTTCAGACCATAAGCATTTCTAACACATTCAGTCCGACAGAGGTGAGAATTGCTTGTGGGCTAAAAGTTAAAACTATGGGGGTGCCAAAATGCTGGACAATGGGCCTCCCATGGTGTCTTTGAATGGGTCTCCTTGCAATTGAAGGGAGCGTCTCCCTCCCCTATGCCTCAAGACACCATCCCTGAGGGGCATGAGGAGGGGGGCCCCTCTGAAGGACCTTAATTGCAAGGCGACACCTTTCTCTGAAATGGATCGCCAGGGAACAACAGGACACACCACCAGTGCGTGGCCCCATGCTGGTGGGCTGAGTGCGAGGCCCTGGGCAACTGCCCACGCTGCCCATGCCTAGCGCCGGCCCTGGGTGTAACACCCCCTTCCCAGGTTCCACCCATAAGAGGGACCTAGCAGGTAATCCAGCCCCTTAGTTTAGTATAAAGTTAGGAGCTGTGTATAGAGACTTTAGATTTATCCTGGAAAAAAACTCTGAAACTAAACTCTTGGACCTTCGACTGAAGACATCTCCATTGTGGTCAGGAAGTGACCACCCTGTGCAAACAGACACCAACAGTAACTTGCCGGTTTGCTTTGTCGACGCTCCCGCTGGAACCCGAAGACTTAGCGATGCAGGAACTGGACTTCCAGACTTTTGACTCCCACCCACATCCACAGCAAAGCTGAGACCCGTGGTGGACACGAGAGACGTGGGACCGGACATCCTGGACTACCTGATTTTTGCTACCTGTGCAGCTTCTGAGGTACCCTTGAAGTTGTACATTGGGGTTTGAGAAGCCCCAGACCCGAGCAGCATTTGCACCGAAGCTCAGCCCTCCACACTCTACGAGTGCCGCGTGGGGCCTGCGCCTGCATTTCAGCTCAATACGTCTTTACGGTTGCTAGCCCGTTTGCGAATAGGCCCTCTGAAGACATCTTTGTAAAACTACACCGCTTTCCTGGTTGCTCCACACTTGCTCCAGCTTCTCTGTGAAGGAGAAGCTCCCCAGACTTGGTGGTCTGAACTAAAGCCAATCTTCCCATCCTGCATGGATTGCATTTGCCAAGGTTTGTTGGGTTCAATCCGGATACCGACACCGCCACAGCTAGATCCGTCATGGGACAGCTCGACTTCAGCACCTGGTCATTGTCGACGCCTCCTGGTCCTCGTGGCTGAAGAGACAAGCTTCACCTGATTGCATTTCGACATCGCCTGGTTCCTTCCTGGTCACTGGCTAGTGACCCAGACTCTGTCCCCTCTGCTTTCAGGTTCTTCTCGACTGCGATCCGGCCTTGGATCCACCCGGACACTTTTCTCCTGGTCGCCTGCAGCACTTTCTTGTAGCTCTCCATAGGAGACAGGGACGAAACCCGACACGAAAGAACACCTATGCACCCGACTTCCCTGGGTGAGGTAACTCGAGTACTCCGGTTCTCCCGTGGGTATTAACTATCCAAGTGTCCTAGTTTAACATGATTTTCCCGTAGTCCTTCCGGAAGTGTCCAAAATCTACTGCTTCGTAACTTTTACGTTCCCATTGAAACTCTATGGTAACCTGCGTGTGTGTTTAGAGACTGCACACGCTTCCTGTGGGCCTCCTACTTCCAATCCCTTGGTTGCTCAGTGTAGGCCCAGCAATTTTCTAGGCTCTAGGCTTACTCACCTTTCCTGAAGTGGTTCTTATACCACTTATTTAGTATATGGTTTGTGAGGCCCCTAGGGCAGAATTGTATTTCTGCAACTTATAGTATGCATATTGAGTAACTTGTGCTGTATCTCGAACTGTGACCTCATAAAGAGTGGAGAGGGGTTGTGTTAGTAATAAATACATATATATTTGCTATATACCTTGTGTGGTGTCCTTTCATTTGGTATTGTATATGGTAAAACAGCTGGCTTCACATGCTCTCTGAAGTTTACGCCTAAGACTGCTTTGTCCATGCTACCACTAGGATAGCTTGTCTATAAGGTTGACTTTACAACCATCACCATAAGGGTTGTTTGGACTGGTGCAAGGTGCCCACTAGAATAGTGGACATCATATACCAGCCCAACTTCTCACACTGCCCTGTTCACTGCTCCTGCCCCGTTCACTGCTCCTGCCCCGTTCACTGCTCCTGCCCCGTTCACTGCTCCTGCCCCGTTCACTGCTCCTGCCCCGTTCACTGCTCCTGCCCCGTCCACTGCTCCTGCCCCGTCCACTGCTCCTGCCCCGTCCACTGCTCCTGCCCCGTCCACTGCTCCTGTCCTATCACCGTTCCTGCCCGTCACCTCTCCTGCTGATCAACTCTCCTGCCACTTCACCTCTCCTGCCACTTCACCTCTCCTGCCCTGTCATCTCTCCTACCCTGTCACCTCTCCTGCCCCTGCCCCATCCACTGCTCCTGCCCCGTCCACTGCTCCTGCCCCGCTTCTGGTCCTAGGAACGTGGGTGTGTTCCTCTGTAAGTATTTCACCCGCCAAGTCAAGCGGGCGCTCTCAAAATTCACACTTAATACGTGTAGGTATTAAGCGGTACCGGGAGGTACCGGGAGGGGATCCAACTCTTGGCACCGCAAAACGGATGCGTTTCACGTCCGAAAGGTTTAATCAGAGAAATGGTATCCCTCCTCTTGTATTTCCCGGTCGCCGTGTTCCGAGAGACTGCCCAGTCACCTCTCCTTTCCTGTTCCCTCTTGTGCCCCGTGACTGCTCCTGGCCCATCACTTTTCCTGCCTCGTCACATTTCCTGCCCCGTCACCGCTCCTGCCCGATCACCACTCCAGCCCCATCACTTCTCTTGTCCGTTTACTGCCCCTATCCGTTCACTACTCCTGCCCATTCCTAATCACCGCTCCTGCCCCTTCACTTCTCCTGCCCCATCATTTCTCCTGCCCTATCATTTCTCCTGCCCCGTCACTTCTCCTTTCCTGTCACCTCTCCTGTCCCATCACTGCTCCTGAACACGTCACCTCTCCTGCCCCGCCACTTCTCCTGCCCGTCACTTCTCCTGCCCGTTACTTCTCCTGCCCAGTCACCTCTCCTGCCCTGTCACCTCTCCTGCCCTGTCACCTCTCCTGCCCTATTACCTCTCCTTTCCTGCCGCCTCTTCTGTCCCGTCACTGCTCCTGCCCCGTTCACTCTGTGTACAACATTGACAAGATACACAAGGTGGCAAATTCCCCACAGTACTCTGTTTGGGGAAAGCTCCTCTGTAATTACTAACGCCAATCTCACTGGCACATGACATGCTAAAGGCAGACGGCGGGTGCATAGTCATTCGAAAGGGGGTAATCAGCCTCAATCGGAGACTAAAGCATTTTCAATCGGAAACTAAAGCATTTTCAATATTATATAGAATAAAGTCATAGTTGTATGAATATGGTATATTTGGGCCATATTTATCAATCAAATTCGCATTCGCAAAGGCCGAAATTCGCAGCATTTCGGCCTTTGCGAATGCGAATTTGCTAAATGGTATGTATTAAGCAAAATCTGGTGCAAAATAAGGATTCGCAAAATTTGCGATTTCTTATTTTGCAATTGCATTTAAGGAATCGCAAATTTAGCGATTCCCTAAATGCAATGTATGAAGCCAAAAATTTTTGCAAAATGTCCTTAAGGAATCACAAATTACCACCAATTTCTAGTTGGTGGTAAGTTGCGAATTCCTTGAAAAATGCTCATTTATGCATTTTTCAAAGTGCCATGTGACGCACATACATGCCCTTAGGGCATGTATGTGCGCCACATGTGCACCCATGCATATTTCAGGCGTGAAACAGGGTGTCCTTTGGACACCCCTGTACACTTGAAATTATTCTCAATTTGCGAATTGCAAATTGCGAATCGCAAATTGAGAATAACTTCCAATTCATTCCTATGAGCCTCCTGGCCCATAGAAATGAATAGGAAAGTATTTCTTAATTGCGATTCGCAATTTGCTAATCGCAATTAAGGAATTTTAAGAAATCGCAAAAAAAAAATCGTTTTTGTACATACATACCTATTTGCGATTCTCAAATAGCGATTTCTTAAAAATCGCTATTTGAGAATCGCAAATGGGTATCTTGATACATATGGCCCCTTATCTTTTCCAACCAACAACCTTTGACAAAGCCAATAGTCCTGGCTTGTTGTAGGTGTAATGTTAATTGTTGTATTATATATGTGGAGGCAATAACAAAAGCAGCAAAATACAAGTCGGGCAGCACTTTACGCTGGGCACATATTTTTAGCATAAATGTTTTCAGCCACATCCTTAATTATATCGGCCACGTCCCTTTGAGAGCCCCACAGTTTTTTCATCCCACTTTAAGACCTGCCCCAATTGTGCTGTGAGTGATGGAAGGTCATGAAAAGTTGGTTGTATGGGTGTCATGGGGGATCATATTGTCAGAGCCACTGTAGCATCACAACAAGAGATTCGTCAGCACACAGGCCCTTTATGAGGAGATACAAAGCTATACTGATCTGCGCTGCTTAACAATTTCAATCAGATCTGCAGCCATTGCAGTCTCATACAAACAAAGTCAGCATAGAGGGAATTGAGACAAATAGTTTTTCTCAGTCTCTTTTGACTGTACTGGGTTGCCTTCCTGAGGAACAGTGCAAAAAATTTCAGTGCATCAGTGAAAAAAAATGGATTAACCCTATGCACAGAAAAGGCATTTCTTTCAGGCCTTCTCACGTAACATGACACAATCGTATTGTATTGTAATTGCATTTATATGGTACTTCCTATCCCCCAAGGAGGCGTCGAAGCGCTCTTTCAGGGAAAGCTCCTCTGCAATCACTAACTCCAATCTCAGTGGCACATGACGTGCTAATGGCAGACGGCGGGCGCATTGTCATTCAAAAGGGGGTCATCAGCCTTAATCGGAAAGCAATGGGCCTGCCCTCAGCCTGTGCAAGCTCAGGGAGGGGCTGCTGCGGGCTCTTGAGTTTAACATAGAAGTGCGAGCAGCCCCTGAAAGCTGAAAGAAAAAAGTTAGTTTTTTTATTAAGTAGAACTATTCTTGCCGTCCCGGGATGCGTTTTCGAAAGTAAGAAGTAGGGGAACGGACTGGAATAATTTCTAGAAGTAGGGGCACGCCGTGCCCTTCCGTCCCCGCCCACTTCTACCACTGGATTTACCATAATTCATGATACGTTTGGTGTGAACTGTAATTCATTTAAGGATTCACAGCACCCTCTGCTGGTCATTTACAGTTTTACATGGGATTGCTGTCTCTGACTGACTCACAAAGATAATTAATGTTAGAAAACATTCTTTAAATAATTTGGTATGAAAAGAAAATATTGCACCCGTCTATCTGTGCCCTGCTGTGCGCATTTCTCGGTCATTCAGAGTACAGAAATTAGGAGCAGTAGGTGCTCCGAAGTACAATGTTAAAACATTCTGACCCGAGACTGAAACAAAGCCAAATTTAACTTCAAAATTCAGCGTTCGTTTAGATGTCTAGACATGGGTATTGTTTTCAACATATGATAGGGCAAGAACGTATTTTGTTCTCCACTTTGTTTTTTTAGATACTGTTGTGTAATAATATATTTTTCCACATATTGCTAATCTCAGGTTGCACCTCCTCTTGCTTTCCTATGCGTAGGGCATAGCAGGGATTTAATTGGGATGAAAAAACTAGGGGGTCTCTCAAAGGGATGTGACCGATGTAATTAAGGGCGTGGTTTAAGAACACTTAATCAAAAATGTTATGCTTAGCACAGTGCGCCACCCAGCTGGAATTTTGCTGCTTCTGTCGTTGCATCCAGATATATAATACAACAAGTAACATTACACCTACAAGAAGCAAGGACTATGGGCTTTGTCAATGGTTATTAGTTGAATAAGATAAATAAGCAACATGGACAAGACCTCCAGCAGGATATATCAGAATTCCCCCATGGCCTAATCTTCATTTCTCATGTGGCACAGCTCACAGAAACTAGACAATTAGCCTTCAAATTGGTGCAGGGACAACAATATATTTTCTTTCATTAGATATTTTTTATTATTTAGTTTTTCATTCATTTATCAAAATTATTTAAAACTGTTTTTTTCTTTTTTTGATCTTTTCTTGAGTGTATACATCAATTCATCACCATAGGTAATAATCCCATTAATTTAAAAGTGCAATGAAACCTAACATGATTATTCCAAACTTTCAAAAGGTACCATATGTTTTACAAATTAAATAAAGAAACAACTAATACCCTATCTGGCACACACTATCTCACATACACACCACTCATTCATACACATCTACAAACTTCGAAACAATTTCTATGGTTGAGGTAACACGGTATGTAATTATGTTATTTCCACGCCAGGTCTACGCACGTTTCGGTGGGTTCGTACCACCTTCCTCAGGACCAACTCAGAAATGATTTTATTCTTTCATCATCTTGTGTGTGCAGGGTACCTTAGGCTAGATAAACACCGGGCGTTGTGAAGTCTATTTAGAAGAAAAGGTTATTCATTCTTTATTTCTCCTTTAGGGGTATTACAGCGGCATCAAAGAACTATTATACATGCATTCATGTTGGACTGCTTCTCATTTCTGTTTTCATATGCAGTTTTCACGATTATATTAGTCAGATTTCTTATGGAGGACGTTCTCACATTCATCAAAATATTAGTGCCACTTAAAAGCCAGTACTTTTGTCTCTGTGAGGGGGATGCAGGGGTGAGTCTATTCTTATTATTCTTCTTGTGGTTGCCCTTAATCCAATTTATACAAGGTGGCGATTTTAATTATTCTTCCATTTCATGTATATTCCAACCTGTCCATCTATTCAGTATTTCAGTATCCAAGTTGTCACTGTTTATAACAATATCCGCCTCATCAACGAGCCTCCTGTCCGATCTCCCGCTCCAGAACCGAAGCCTCACGACTATCGTAGAAGGCTGAAACTAGTAGACCTACACTTCTTGATTGAGATATAGAGGGACATTTTCACCTCAATTATATCTTGCCTATGTTTTCACCCATGCCATAGGACCCTGCAATTAAAACTTTTAAAAGGGAATTTCCTATAGGCATTTTTAGCACATAATTCACCAAACATAGCACTTTCACTTTCACACGAAATTCCGCTCCACTGTAGACAGGCATTGCAGCACAGCTGGATCGCACTCGGTGATCCAGCTGGGCCTCGATGATGAAGCATGCCACCTACCAGGTAGGTGGGTGAGGAGTTTCTTAACAACAACAACCTGTTGTTATCATCAAAACACCAGGTGCCAGGGTAATATCCCTGACCTGTACCTGCTGGAGGTCTTGTCCATGTTGTTCTAATATATATGTCTGGGGAAACGGACAAGCACTACGGTCTATTCCTTTCTGTCCTGTTGCTACCTTGTAAGATAAGTAAGCAACAACTATGAGTTTGTTGTATATAACATTAAAAAGGCTTCCGCTATGAAATGATGAGACTGTGAAAGAACTATAATGAGTCTCTTTGAAGTTACATCAGAGGCAGTGAAGGGTTGTACTGCTGCAGAGTTAAGATTTTTTTTTCTCCCTGAGGGGGAGGGCAAAAATGGAGAGCCCGATAGGGACCAGTCTCAGCAGCTGTGTTTTTGAACTGTCGGTGCTCAGTACCAGAAGGTCCCGGCCCACTTAAAGCCCTGGGACAGAGTAATCGCTGACCATCGATAATTGTGCCATGTATGAGATTTCCTTTCTTTCTACGAAGTCTAGCTTTCTGGAAACAGTGCATCAGATGAGACTGGATTGTTCTAAGTTTATATATATATTGTTTATTTCTATGATTCTGGCTTTATCATGATGCCAACCTTTGTCACTTATTTGTACATTCAGGGTCGGACTGGCCTAAAGGGCAATCTGGAGGAGCCTGAAGGGCTGGTCTGACAGGTCAGTGTCTGGGTCAGCTTCGGGGCTGTTTGGGAACATGTTTATGGCCAGGTGGGTTGTTTTTTGTGTTGATTTCTATGTTATTAACACAAACACTGCTTGCAGCAAGCACAAATGCATGCAGTCTTCCATACCTTGAAAAAACACAATGGTGTGTCTTTACCAGTTCTAAACTCCCACGATTTGCAAATGTGGGCCACTTTTTAAGTTATCTATTTCGCTAATGGGTCCAATTTTGTTTTTGACTCCGGGCCTATTTTCTGTCCCAGTCTGACCCTATGTACATTCTCTAATGTAAAAAAAACTCGAAACTCTCTTTACTCTAATGTTAAAGACAATCATAAAAGATGCACATATAACGTATAAAAACATATATGACAATCAGAAATGACAATATTAAAGAACAGATTTAAAATCAAGACTTTTCCGGTAAAACACAGCTGTCTTAATAAAGCTGCTGACTCTAAAACAAGCATCACTGCTTGGCAGCAATTGTAAAAACCTTAGGGCGACTCTACGTTGTTTAAAATTTTGGGGTTTAAAAAGGCTGAGTAAATAGCAAGACCTAAAAGATTTAAACAGTGTGCTAAGTATCATAAAATGCAATACGGTTTGGGTGGAAACATTGTCACAAGCACATTTATTGTCTGGTAAACTGCAGCAATACCCTTGCAGAAAACACAACATATGACATACCGTCCTGAATTTTGTCATTCTCTAATGTGTTTTTGATGTTATGTACACAGAAAGCCTTTCCTACTTATCCTAGGGAAATAGATTGTATGAAGCATACAATGCTGCCCTCTGCAGAAAACAAGCCTACATATAGAACCTATACCGCATCTAAAATAGACTCTAAAACATATCCAGACTTTCAAGTTTACTTTACGTTTATATTAAAGGGCCATAGGAAGCAACTCTTCCCATTAAGCAACAGCTATATAGGCCCATATGTATCAAGCCTTTTGCGATTCGTTAAGGTCAAAATTCCCAGAATTTCGGCCTTAGCGAATCGCAAACGGCCTTTTTTACCGATTTTGAAATGTAAGAAACATTAGCAAAATAAGGAATCGCAAAAAATTGTGATTCCTTATTTTGCTTAAGCATTTAAGGAATCGCAATTTTGCGATTCCTTAAATGCTATGTATGAAGCTTTTTAGACTTGCGATTTCAGGTTTAGAAATCGCAAATTACCACCAACTTGTAGTTGGTGGTAATTTGCAATTTCTTGTAAATATGCAAAATTGTGCATTTTTTAGGGTGGCAAATGACGCACATACATGCCCATTGGGCATGTATGTGCGCCATATGCACACACATGTGACACACATGTGACACAATTGAGACACCCCTGCACCCTTGAAATAATTCTCAAATTGCGATTAGCAAATTGCGAATTCGCAATTTGAGAATTATTTCGCAATCATTCCTATGGGCCTCCTGGCCCATAGGAATGCATTGGAAATTATTCCTTAATTGCGAATTCGCAAAATGCAAATTCGCAATTAAGGAATCACAAAAAAAAGCAAATTTCTTCATACATACCATTTTGCGATTCCTAAATAGCGATTCCTTAAAAATCGCTATTTAGGAATCGCAAAACGGAACTATGATACATATGGCCCATAGAGCATTATGCAACACACGCCATGCTCAATATGTCACTTCGATACTGGCACAGGAAAAAACAGATTTTCATGAGCAAAACACAGATGGAAATGTGACTAATGGTGTATGTTGCATTAATCGAGATCAAACTGGATATATGCAATCAAGAAGATTATGTGCAATTACGGTTAATATTGCTTATTAGATATTTTTTACAACACAAGGTCTTTCTTCACTTGTACAACACACACCAGATTGAAGAAAACTGTTTTCCATAGTGTCGCTGTGAAGTAACTCATCTACACTTATGACCATTTGAAGTCTGTATTCTGAAGCACCAACAGAGGAAAAGGCATTGACATGTGAATCTTTTAGATAGAGTAAAGAGTCAGAAGAGAGGAAAAAGAGAGAGGCAGAGGGACATCCCCAGTATCAAGGATCCAATCCTGAAGGGGAGGGCCAGGTCTTGCCTCTTAATGGCCCTCACACACCCCGAGGCATGTCATGCTTCATCATTGGGCTTTTTTTGCTCCTTGTTGGGCCGGTGCTGCCATGTACAACGGTCCCCTGAAGGTTCAATTTAGCAGAGATCTTTTTAAGAGAAAAAGCCATCTGGTGAGTGCTGGTGTGTGGGTGGATCCAGTAAAAGTGGTGCCAAAGTGCGTGAATCAGTGAATGGTTAAAAAAAACCTAGGTGTGTCCACAGAGAAGTCCTTTAACCCTTCCCATGCTCGTGACAGAACCGTTCCGTCACGAGCCTCGGGTGGGCTGTGCTGGTGACGGAACGGTTCCGTCACGGCCCTCTCGCCGCGCCTGCGCGGAACGAATTCCGCGCCTGGGCTAATGTTCTCTAGCGTGGGCGGGGCTGTGACGGAACCGTTCCGTCACAAGGACCGCTCACCCGCGTGCCGTGCTGGAGCGGTTCCGTCACGAGCACGGGACCGCCGCGCGGCCCCCCATCCCCTTAGCACTGCGGCGGAATAGCCGCCGCAGTGAAGGGGTTAATGGTGTGCTGCCCCTGGTAGATTAAAAAAACAGAAGGTTGGTGAGTTACAGTGAGGCCTTACGTGCCCGTGTACCTTAGCATGAGGTCAACATGTTTCACGCCTTGTAGTAAGAGAGATCAATGGCGTTTCTTCAGGACCTAATCGATATCATGAATGTGCAATAAAAAAGGGGGTTCCAATAAAGAGGTGGTAACCCACAAAGGTGAAAGGTAGTGGGAATGAACCACAGGAATATTATCCTAATGTGTGGAAAGAAAATCTCGTCAAATAGATTTATCCAAGCAATGGAAATACCCTCACATCAAAGGGAGCAATCTCCCTAGGCTAGTTTCCGCTAGGTGCCCGCACCCTATTTGGGTTGCATCGGGTGCAGGCTCGGAGGCACCTACCCTCTCCTAGCGGCTGCCTGCAATCAATTTATGGACATCCACACACATTTAATGTGTTGGTGTCTTAATTGTTTCATTACAAAAAGGTAATATGAAAAACCCATATTTCACAGGCTAACTTGATATATGGAACTAATTTAGAGTTACTTGTGATACATGTTTTTTCTGCAGTGCTTTGCCATTTTTAGGGCTACTAGAATTATGCAGCACAGTTTTCTACATTATTATAATAATAATAGGGAAAGTGTGTGGCAAATTCTCTGGCAGTATTATATATATTATATTGAGCTACAATTCTTTTTTGTTAAAGTCTGAAATTGAAATATATCATGTGGCACATTGTATAGTAAATACAGTATACATATAATTCTGCCATATACACTGCAGCCAAACACTCACATAAATCCACTGGCCCTAACCACTGCCCATTAATTGTTCTTTTTTTCTGAAAGGCAAATAAATTGCATAAAATTGCAAATATTCTAATTCTAATCAGTGGCTATCGATACTAGCACTTTAAATATATGTAGTACATATAGTAAGTTTGATAAAAAAAAAATAGTATGCAATGCCATGCCAATAGACAATACATTGGAAATGTGAGAGAAAGTAGGAAAGGCGGGTCTGTAAGGAGGAAGGAGTGTGGTAGGCATATTTTTGAGCTGTGAGAGGTCATGTCACAATGACAACCCGTATTTCACTCGACTAATTAATGTCTTTCTGCTTATCTTTCTGCCATAGAAACCTGGATGGTTAAGCTAAACAATGGTCATAAATGGCCTGATAAGGTCCAGGTTGAAAGATTATTTCTAGGTTGGCTAACAAAGTCCAAGAAGGGGAATTTATTTCTGGTAGATAAGTTAAACTTGGGAGACAGTTTGGTAAGGTTACAAACACAGGGCTTTATTTAAGACTTACACAGTTAGGTTTTCTTTGTATCAGGTGCTCACATATGTGACAAAAAGTGCTTATAGTGACTGAGTGAAGTATTAAACAAACTATATACAAAGTGTCACAAGCAAGGGTAGGTCCCCAAAAAAATATGTACAGTAGGGAAGGGGAGTTTTCCTTGCAAGGGTCGACGGCGTTTCGATCTAACATTACTTTAGATCATCATCAGGACGTGAGCTTTCCTGAAACAATTAAATTAGAATTTTTACTGTTGTATCCTTACAAAAAACACATTACTTCATGACTGAGAAGTGAAGGGTGCTCCCAGTGGCATATATTCCATGCACATTTCTTACTCGTAATGGAATAGGGCAACCGTGAATAAGGCGCGCTTTTATTTTAAAAGAGGAAAAACTTTTTTTGGGTTGAGGATTATTTTTACGCGCTGCTTGATACTAAGTGGTATATCTTACTTTTCGCGTTGTGATAGCTATATTTAGCTCAATGGTTGGGAACTTGGTGCTCCGATTTAATTGGAGATATGCGGTCCAACTACGTAAAGCAGGTGGAGAAAAGAATTAATTATAGCATACATATCGAGTTTATTATTTATCGTGAGTTGTAGGCTAAAAGACTTACTTATGTTTAAGGTGCCAAGAATTAAATGATTATTCATAATTCTAGTTTAAGTTAGGTTCAAGAAGGGTGGGTTCCTTAGAGTCTTGAAAGTAAGATCTAGGAATGAAAACAAATTACAGTTTGCTTATACATTTGAGGGGAAGATAAAATTAAAATTAAAAAAAGTTAAAGGAAGGGACATTACCAGTAGCGGTCCTTTTATTTGTATTGCAGAGGGAGTAAGTTCAATTAGGGGCGGGAGTATATCTGTTGACAAAAAATGGGGGTAAGGATTAAAACCACCGATAACGTTTTGTCCATGCGTGTCCTATCAACAAAATCGAAAGGAAGGTTCTTTACAATACCCGGTAAATTTCGCTGTCCTACGTTCCGGCGGGAACTGTAAGGAACAAAAAAGAACGGGAAGCATTTAAGACATATGGTCCTAGAGAGACCTACTCGGTGCATAGACACGGGGTGTAGGAGGCGTATTCACTTACTTAATCGCCGCGGTCCGTGGCGCAACTGCCTCTGCTTCAGTGCTCCGGCGAATGCGAGCGCTGCTACAGTTACTTCCTGGTTACGATTTAAAAGGGCGCGCCAATTCTTTCATACTAGCGTCACCCTAATTGGAGCAGCCAGTGGCAGCCAGTGCGCATGCCTAGAGATCTAGTGTCTGTATTGTATTACGCGCATGCTCATTGGGGATTACATATTAGAGAGTGCGGTAGCCCTGTCTATTACGCGCATGCTTATTCGGGGATACACATTCGGAATTGCGGTTGCCCTTAGCTTCAATAAATTGCACATGTAAAATTACAGGAGCTTCATGTTCAAAACATTTTTGTGTTACATACACATGTGAATAAACGTCTGTAATTAGGTATAGCTGTTCCATTCGTCCAGAGTGTTAAGTCCTTTTTCAATGCTTTTGCAGAGAAAAATCCATTTGCACTCGAGGCGATTCAGGATTGTCTGTTGGTTTCCTCCTCTGGGATTGGGCAAAAGTTGGTCCACCACTTGCCATTGTAGATCATTCTCTGAGTGTCCTTTTTCAACATAGTGTTCCACCAGGGGTGCAGTTAAGACTTTACATCTTATTCTGCTCCTGTGTTGCGAGATCCTATTTTTGATCTGTTGGGTGGTTTGGCCAATGTACACTTGTTGGCAGGGGCATTTTACACAGTATATGACATTCTTAGAATTACAATTAGTGAAAGTTCTTAGTGTATGTGTACAATTCTCATATTCAAACACCTTAGTATTTATCGTGAATTCACATGCAGTGCAGTTGTTGCATTTGTGGTGCCCTATAATAGGAGGTAGATTAAAGCAAGTCTCTATAGTTGTGTTTTTCTTGGAGGCGGTGGCTGCTCGTACTAAATGATCCTTTAAATTACGCCCTCTTTTAAATGAAAAGAGGGGTAGTCCTGTGTTAAGTTCTAGAGGAGACAGTACAGGCCAATGTTTCTTGATCGCTTTACATAGTTTGTTGCTGATTGTGCCAAAGGTTGTCACACAGGTTATTCTTTTTAGTGCTTCTCTCTTTTTTGGCTGTAGAAGGTGTTCTCTGTGGGCGTACCAGGCTCGTTTCATCGACCTTCTCACCAGCTTTCTAGGGTAACCTCTGGTCATGAGTTTTGAACAAAGAGTTTCTGCCTCTAGAAAAAAGTCTTGTTTGAACTTACAGTTACGCCTGATTCTAAGGAATTGGCCGTATGGAAGCCCGTCCCTGAGAGCTCTAGGGTGTGAACTGTGGTATTCTAGGAGCGTATTGCGCTCCGTCGGCTTTCTGAAAAGGGTGGTATATAATTCGTCCTCATGGCATTTGATGGTGACATCTAAGTAATCAATCTGGTTTTTATCAAAATTGAAAGTGAATCTTAAGTCTGGTTGGCTGTTGTTCAGCCATTCACAGTATTTTTTAAGGGTATCTTCATCCCCTTTCCAGATCATGAGCACATCGTCTATGTACCTTCGCCAGCTAAGTATATTATCTCTGTACGGGTTGTTCCTATTTAGAATGATGTTGGACTCTAGATCATCCACAAAAAGTATGGCAAAGTTGGGGGCAAAAATAGCCCCCATGGAAGTCCCTTTACATTGTCTGTAGTATGAATCTTTGAAGAGGAAGTAATTTTTAGTGAGGGCAATCTCAAGTAGGTTCATAATGAAGTCTGTGGGCACTTGGTGTGGTGCTGGGCGTTTATTCAGGTGTTTACGAATCACATCCATTCCCTTTTGTTGCGGAATATTTGTATATAGTGACTCGATGTCAAGGGTTACAAGTAGTTCTGACTCAGGATGGTAAGGGTGAGATTCAATGAGGTTTATTAGATGTGTGGTGTCTTTGATGTATGTGGTTGTGTCTTTAACCAAGTCTTTTATGAAGAAGTCTATATACTTCCCTAGTGGTTCTAGGATAGAGCCACATCCGGAAAGGATGGGTCTCCCTGGTGGTTTATTCAGGTCTTTGTGTAGTTTTGGGAGGGTATATAGTACTGGGATGCGTGGTTCTTTATTGTTTAAGAAGAGGTATTCATTCTTACTAATGTATCCCTCTTCAAAAGCATTCTTGGTGATCTGTTCGATCTTTTCACTTATCTCTTTCGTTGGGTTTTGTCTCAGTTTTTCGTAGTGTAATGGGTTTTTTATCTGACGCTCAATTTCGGCCTCATAGTTAGTTCGGTCCTGAATTGCAATTCCACCGCCCTTGTCACAGGGTTTGATCACAATAGTGTCATTCATTTTTAGTTCAATGAGACTATTTCTTTCTTCTTTGCTGATATTATATGGGGTGTATCTGTAGTCCTTCTTTAAAGTGTCTAGTTCACGTAGGATTAGATGTTCAAAGGTGATCACTTCAGGGGGCATGACACTGGTTGCTGGATTAAAGGTGGAGCTCGGGCGTAGACCTGTTGTGTCATATTTTTGAGCTGCCTCTCTGTCTTTAAAAAAGGTTTGTAGTCTAATTTTTCTGAAAAATTGGAGCATTTCCGACTGAATGTTAAACCAGTTAGGCTTTTCTGATGGAACAAAGGATAGACCTCTACTTAGTAGGGAGATATCAGTGGGATTTAGCTGGTGACTGGAGAGGTTGAATATGGGAATAATTTCCATATTTGGATTGGGTTGTTGGGGAACTTCAATGTTTAATATTGGTTGCCCCACTGGTAGAAGCGGTTCCTGGTTTGTCGCTCTCCCGGGGGGAAGTTGTATCTCGGTCTGGGTCTGTTTACCCCTCTCCCTCTCCCCCTGCCTCTGGGGTTGTCTGTGTTCCTCTGTTGGCCCCTGTCTAAAAAACGGGGAGGGAGTGGTTGGTTGGCGTGGGATGAGGTGCTAGGGCCCTCTGCTGTCTCTGCGCCGTCTGATTCGGCTGAGGAAACTGAGAAAGTTACGGGCGCTCTGTTTCGGAAGCGACCCCAGGTGCCAGCAGGGAATTGATGTTGTTCCTGGTGATTACCAGAAAAGAAATCTTCCTGAAGGTAGGGGTAAGTTTTTTCTTTGTTATAGTTCTTAATGTCTTTTGTCACCTTGGTCGTTTTTTTATGGACCTCAAAGGCTTCAAAATCCTGGATAGTTCGTTCAATTTTTTCAAGACAGGTTTTTGCGTCTGCTAGGGTGTCTAAATTTTTGATAGCTTCTTCTAGAGCTTTGATCTCTTCTAGTTCCTGTTTGCTATGTTCTATTGCTGTGTCTATACCGAGCACCATCCAGTGGCGTGAGCATGTGGTGCCGATATGGGCAAAGCCTGTTTTGAATTTTGGGTCTTGGATGAAAATTGCCGGAACGTTTCTCACCTGTAGACCAACTGGAATGATTTCCGCTCTTAAGTAATCAGTTAACATACGGGCATGCAATTCTGTCCTTACATGTTTCTTTTTCAGACGCTCAAGCTCAGATAGTTTGTCACTAGCTGGGTCTAAAGTTGTTCGTGTATTTAGAGCAGGGCCCTGAAGTAGAGATGGCCCGGTCAGTTTACTTGCTATGTATTCTTCTGTGTAGGTAGTGCCTACTTGTATAGACATTTCCAGATTAGTTGGTGTCTATATTGTGCGATTTGATCATGAACACCACTCAGTGAGCGGAACCCTTGCAGTGCAGCCACTGCGCATAGAGTAGTAATAAGAAACAAGGGTACCCCTTTAGTCAATGACCTGGGGTCAACATACGGTTAAGCTAAACAATGGTCATAAATGGCCTGATAAGGTCCAGGTTGAAAGATTATTTCTAGGTTGGCTAACAAAGTCCAAGAAGGGGAATTTATTTCTGGTAGATAAGTTAAACTTGGGAGACAGTTTGGTAAGGTTACAAACACAGGGCTTTATTTAAGACTTACACAGTTAGGTTTTCTTTGTATCAGGTGCTCACATATGTGACAAAAAGTGCTTATAGTGACTGAGTGAAGTATTAAACAAACTATATACAAAGTGTCACAAGCAAGGGTAGGTCCCCAAAAAAATATGTACAGTAGGGAAGGGGAGTTTTCCTTGCAAGGGTCGACGGCGTTTCGATCTAACATTACTTTAGATCATCATCAGGACGTGAGCTTTCCTGAAACAATTAAATTAGAATTTTTACTGTTGTATCCTTACAAAAAACACATTACTTCATGACTGAGAAGTGAAGGGTGCTCCCAGTGGCATATATTCCATGCACATTTCTTACTCGTAATGGAATAGGGCAACCGTGAATAAGGCGCGCTTTTATTTTAAAAGAGGAAAAACTTTTTTTGGGTTGAGGATTATTTTTACGCGCTGCTTGATACTAAGTGGTATATCTTACTTTTCGCGTTGTGATAGCTATATTTAGCTCAATGGTTGGGAACTTGGTGCTCCGATTTAATTGGAGATATGCGGTCCAACTACGTAAAGCAGGTGGAGAAAAGAATTAATTATAGCATACATATCGAGTTTATTATTTATCGTGAGTTGTAGGCTAAAAGACTTACTTATGTTTAAGGTGCCAAGAATTAAATGATTATTCATAATTCTAGTTTAAGTTAGGTTCAAGAAGGGTGGGTTCCTTAGAGTCTTGAAAGTAAGATCTAGGAATGAAAACAAATTACAGTTTGCTTATACATTTGAGGGGAAGATAAAATTAAAATTAAAAAAAGTTAAAGGAAGGGACATTACCAGTAGCGGTCCTTTTATTTGTATTGCAGAGGGAGTAAGTTCAATTAGGGGCGGGAGTATATCTGTTGACAAAAAATGGGGGTAAGGATTAAAACCACCGATAACGTTTTGTCCATGCGTGTCCTATCAACAAAATCGAAAGGAAGGTTCTTTACAATACCCGGTAAATTTCGCTGTCCTACGTTCCGGCGGGAACTGTAAGGAACAAAAAAGAACGGGAAGCATTTAAGACATATGGTCCTAGAGAGACCTACTCGGTGCATAGACACGGGGTGTAGGAGGCGTATTCACTTACTTAATCGCCGCGGTCCGTGGCGCAACTGCCTCTGCTTCAGTGCTCCGGCGAATGCGAGCGCTGCTACAGTTACTTCCTGGTTACGATTTAAAAGGGCGCGCCAATTCTTTCATACTAGCGTCACCCTAATTGGAGCAGCCAGTGGCAGCCAGTGCGCATGCCTAGAGATCTAGTGTCTGTATTGTATTACGCGCATGCTCATTGGGGATTACATATTAGAGAGTGCGGTAGCCCTGTCTATTACGCGCATGCTTATTCGGGGATACACATTCGGAATTGCGGTTGCCCTTAGCTTCAATAAATTGCACATGTAAAATTACAGGAGCTTCATGTTCAAAACATTTTTGTGTTACATACACATGTGAATAAACGTCTGTAATTAGGTATAGCTGTTCCATTCGTCCAGAGTGTTAAGTCCTTTTTCAATGCTTTTGCAGAGAAAAATCCATTTGCACTCGAGGCGATTCAGGATTGTCTGTTGGTTTCCTCCTCTGGGATTGGGCAAAAGTTGGTCCACCACTTGCCATTGTAGATCATTCTCTGAGTGTCCTTTTTCAACATAGTGTTCCACCAGGGGTGCAGTTAAGACTTTACATCTTATTCTGCTCCTGTGTTGCGAGATCCTATTTTTGATCTGTTGGGTGGTTTGGCCAATGTACACTTGTTGGCAGGGGCATTTTACACAGTATATGACATTCTTAGAATTACAATTAGTGAAAGTTCTTAGTGTATGTGTACAATTCTCATATTCAAACACCTTAGTATTTATCGTGAATTCACATGCAGTGCAGTTGTTGCATTTGTGGTGCCCTATAATAGGAGGTAGATTAAAGCAAGTCTCTATAGTTGTGTTTTTCTTGGAGGCGGTGGCTGCTCGTACTAAATGATCCTTTAAATTACGCCCTCTTTTAAATGAAAAGAGGGGTAGTCCTGTGTTAAGTTCTAGAGGAGACAGTACAGGCCAATGTTTCTTGATCGCTTTACATAGTTTGTTGCTGATTGTGCCAAAGGTTGTCACACAGGTTATTCTTTTTAGTGCTTCTCTCTTTTTTGGCTGTAGAAGGTGTTCTCTGTGGGCGTACCAGGCTCGTTTCATCGACCTTCTCACCAGCTTTCTAGGGTAACCTCTGGTCATGAGTTTTGAACAAAGAGTTTCTGCCTCTAGAAAAAAGTCTTGTTTGAACTTACAGTTACGCCTGATTCTAAGGAATTGGCCGTATGGAAGCCCGTCCCTGAGAGCTCTAGGGTGTGAACTGTGGTATTCTAGGAGCGTATTGCGCTCCGTCGGCTTTCTGAAAAGGGTGGTATATAATTCGTCCTCATGGCATTTGATGGTGACATCTAAGTAATCAATCTGGTTTTTATCAAAATTGAAAGTGAATCTTAAGTCTGGTTGGCTGTTGTTCAGCCATTCACAGTATTTTTTAAGGGTATCTTCATCCCCTTTCCAGATCATGAGCACATCGTCTATGTACCTTCGCCAGCTAAGTATATTATCTCTGTACGGGTTGTTCCTATTTAGAATGATGTTGGACTCTAGATCATCCACAAAAAGTATGGCAAAGTTGGGGGCAAAAATAGCCCCCATGGAAGTCCCTTTACATTGTCTGTAGTATGAATCTTTGAAGAGGAAGTAATTTTTAGTGAGGGCAATCTCAAGTAGGTTCATAATGAAGTCTGTGGGCACTTGGTGTGGTGCTGGGCGTTTATTCAGGTGTTTACGAATCACATCCATTCCCTTTTGTTGCGGAATATTTGTATATAGTGACTCGATGTCAAGGGTTACAAGTAGTTCTGACTCAGGATGGTAAGGGTGAGATTCAATGAGGTTTATTAGATGTGTGGTGTCTTTGATGTATGTGGTTGTGTCTTTAACCAAGTCTTTTATGAAGAAGTCTATATACTTCCCTAGTGGTTCTAGGATAGAGCCACATCCGGAAAGGATGGGTCTCCCTGGTGGTTTATTCAGGTCTTTGTGTAGTTTTGGGAGGGTATATAGTACTGGGATGCGTGGTTCTTTATTGTTTAAGAAGAGGTATTCATTCTTACTAATGTATCCCTCTTCAAAAGCATTCTTGGTGATCTGTTCGATCTTTTCACTTATCTCTTTCGTTGGGTTTTGTCTCAGTTTTTCGTAGTGTAATGGGTTTTTTATCTGACGCTCAATTTCGGCCTCATAGTTAGTTCGGTCCTGAATTGCAATTCCACCGCCCTTGTCACAGGGTTTGATCACAATAGTGTCATTCATTTTTAGTTCAATGAGACTATTTCTTTCTTCTTTGCTGATATTATATGGGGTGTATCTGTAGTCCTTCTTTAAAGTGTCTAGTTCACGTAGGATTAGATGTTCAAAGGTGATCACTTCAGGGGGCATGACACTGGTTG
Organism: Lissotriton vulgaris; assembly: GCF_964263255.1. Lineage (NCBI taxonomy): Eukaryota > Metazoa > Chordata > Amphibia > Caudata > Salamandridae > Lissotriton > Lissotriton vulgaris. The sequence continues at coordinate 151,476,174 of NC_141696.1, read as the reverse complement.
CTGGATTAAAGGTGGAGCTCGGGCGTAGACCTGTTGTGTCATATTTTTGAGCTGCCTCTCTGTCTTTAAAAAAGGTTTGTAGTCTAATTTTTCTGAAAAATTGGAGCATTTCCGACTGAATGTTAAACCAGTTAGGCTTTTCTGATGGAACAAAGGATAGACCTCTACTTAGTAGGGAGATATCAGTGGGATTTAGCTGGTGACTGGAGAGGTTGAATATGGGAATAATTTCCATATTTGGATTGGGTTGTTGGGGAACTTCAATGTTTAATATTGGTTGCCCCACTGGTAGAAGCGGTTCCTGGTTTGTCGCTCTCCCGGGGGGAAGTTGTATCTCGGTCTGGGTCTGTTTACCCCTCTCCCTCTCCCCCTGCCTCTGGGGTTGTCTGTGTTCCTCTGTTGGCCCCTGTCTAAAAAACGGGGAGGGAGTGGTTGGTTGGCGTGGGATGAGGTGCTAGGGCCCTCTGCTGTCTCTGCGCCGTCTGATTCGGCTGAGGAAACTGAGAAAGTTACGGGCGCTCTGTTTCGGAAGCGACCCCAGGTGCCAGCAGGGAATTGATGTTGTTCCTGGTGATTACCAGAAAAGAAATCTTCCTGAAGGTAGGGGTAAGTTTTTTCTTTGTTATAGTTCTTAATGTCTTTTGTCACCTTGGTCGTTTTTTTATGGACCTCAAAGGCTTCAAAATCCTGGATAGTTCGTTCAATTTTTTCAAGACAGGTTTTTGCGTCTGCTAGGGTGTCTAAATTTTTGATAGCTTCTTCTAGAGCTTTGATCTCTTCTAGTTCCTGTTTGCTATGTTCTATTGCTGTGTCTATACCGAGCACCATCCAGTGGCGTGAGCATGTGGTGCCGATATGGGCAAAGCCTGTTTTGAATTTTGGGTCTTGGATGAAAATTGCCGGAACGTTTCTCACCTGTAGACCAACTGGAATGATTTCCGCTCTTAAGTAATCAGTTAACATACGGGCATGCAATTCTGTCCTTACATGTTTCTTTTTCAGACGCTCAAGCTCAGATAGTTTGTCACTAGCTGGGTCTAAAGTTGTTCGTGTATTTAGAGCAGGGCCCTGAAGTAGAGATGGCCCGGTCAGTTTACTTGCTATGTATTCTTCTGTGTAGGTAGTGCCTACTTGTATAGACATTTCCAGATTAGTTGGTGTCTATATTGTGCGATTTGATCATGAACACCACTCAGTGAGCGGAACCCTTGCAGTGCAGCCACTGCGCATAGAGTAGTAATAAGAAACAAGGGTACCCCTTTAGTCAATGACCTGGGGTCAACATACGGTTAAGCTAAACAATGGTCATAAATGGCCTGATAAGGTCCAGGTTGAAAGATTATTTCTAGGTTGGCTAACAAAGTCCAAGAAGGGGAATTTATTTCTGGTAGATAAGTTAAACTTGGGAGACAGTTTGGTAAGGTTACAAACACAGGGCTTTATTTAAGACTTACACAGTTAGGTTTTCTTTGTATCAGGTGCTCTCGCTCTCGCTTTTCTTTGAGTGCATTTATAATGGAATACTTTTCTTTCCTACATCAGACTCTTTACCTCCTCAATGTCCTTTCCTCATTCTTTTGTCCCCACTGACTCTCCTCGTTACCCTGAAATTACTTTGAATTCTGATTTACTTTCCAAAAACAAATCTCCCGGGTTTCTCAGAAACGTGAGCTCCAGCTTCATAAAATAGGAACATGCTATCTTTTCTCCCGCTCCCAGTTGCTAGATTTCTTCTTCCTTCCCTTATAATGTTACACTTTGATTAATGTTGTGCACTCTCTGTGGGGATTCCACAATGTGCTTTGTGGAACCAAAGATCAGAACAGACATTTACAATTAAGAACATTACAATCATTACAATAAATTCTTCACTACTCTGTTTATTTTTCTTCAGACTTCGGAGTCTTACCACGTGAACCACAGTTGTATCTTTTTATTTTTTTATTTTATATTGACACCTAGGGCCGAGGCCCATTGCGCCATCGGAACGTACTTTTTGTGACGTTCCGTGGCCTCTTGTGATTGTTTTTCTGCAGGAAGGTTTACCTTCCTGCAATATTTGCCTCCCCCCACGCAGGCACCCCTGCGGCCAAGCGCCAGGAAGCCGCTTGGCCGCAGTGCGCTTTATTAAGTTTCTTTTTCATTTCATTTCATTTCATGGTGCAAAGGTGCCTACATTGGCGCATGGCAGCTCATTGTGTGCCAGTGCAGGGAAAAAGGGCGTGCACTGTATCTCATGGACGCGGCGCATTCCTGCCCTTTTCTTTTGCAGCAGGGACAGCGGCTGCGCTGCCCTACAGCAAAAACACATCCATGAGGCCCTGAGTTTGTAACGGGCTTGGAATAAAGGGGCTATTTAACTTCAAATAAATATATAAATGTCTTGCCCATTGCAAACTAGGTAGATTGATACTCTCTCTGATCATTACTTGTATCTCGATCAAAGGTATGCAATAAATAAGCACATATCTCCATAAAAATAGATGACGGTAACCCAGTGACTCCTCAAGCTAGGTCGGTTCTTCGATACATTTTGCAGACTTTCCCGGGGACGGAAAAACCTACCACGTTTCTGTAAAGGGAAGAACCAGCCACTGAACGTCCCTGCTCCCCAGACAGGAAACGAACAGCGCCGAAAATAAACATTTAAAACATATTAGGTGTATAATTTCACAGATTGGGGTTGTGCTACTATTTTTCCAAATCCTGATATTTCTGGTCTAACGAAGATTGGATATAAAAGCTTTACAATTACATTTCATCTCGCTTTTCAAATTGGCGCCCAAACTCTTCACTCATTTAAGGTTCTTCGAGCAGAAACAACTGAGATGTTTCTTTGCTGCCATCTAGTGGTCATAGTATATATTAACAATAGCGATATTTAAAAGATAAATGATAGATAAGGTTCAGGATTTTATCAGCTTTGTCCCGTATTAATGGCGGCACAGTAATTCTGATTTAATTCCCCAAGAATGTCGCGTCTCGGAACGGCGGGGAAATATGAATGCCACGTTATTACCGTTTAATTACCCGCCGTGCCCGCGGTATTACCACACCCTTGTATTACCGATACTGCATCGCAATAAACTCCACTGCTATCAAAGTCTTCCATCCAGTCTGTTCCTTCCCTTAACTCGCCTGCCCGAAGCACCAGCACCGAAGTCTGCAGCATGGTGGGGTTTCAGCTGATCCTTTTGTTGCAAATGATTGAAAAAGGCATAATAGGAGGTCAGTTAAACCGTATTCCTATTATTGAGCACAAAGTGTACATGCGCTGGGCCTTCCCGTGTTTTTATCCCCAACTGATTTACAAAACGGGGTAACAATGAGAAATAATGCATATACAAGGTTTTTGCGCTCAATTGCATGTGTACTCAGGCCCGGACTGGCCGTTGCGGGCATAAGGCAATCCCCCGGTGCGCCGCAAGGGTGGGGGCCGGTTTTGGACCCTTGGTGCCATTTTTGTTACAGGGCCGTTTTTGCCGAATAGCTGCAAAATCGGACCAGTAACAAAATCGGCCGAAAACCGGCCCGGCCAAAGAGCTCGGTCGCACCCCCAGGGGACCGGCCAAGCACTTTGCCAGGGCCGGTTTTGGTTCTCAGTCCAGCCTGTGTGTACTACCATACACACAGTGGTCTGCATTGACAGTTGCCTGAGAAAAGAGCAGTTGTGGACTGGCAGTGGCGGGCACCAGGTGTTTCCCCGGTGAGCGGCCAGGGTGGGGGCCGTTTTTGTTACCAGGGGCAGGCATTATTGGCCCCCTGTAACAAAATCAGCCTAAACCGGCCCTAGCAAACAGCTCTGCTGCACCCCATCCCCGGGGCAGTTTGCCAGGGCCGGTTTCAGTTCCCAATCCGGCCCTGGGAAAGAGTGATGAATGCTGTAGTAAATGCACCTTTTCAGCGTGGTCAACCCAGAGTTTCCGCTTTTTGAAGGCTGTAGAACTGTATGCACTTTATATCTGCTAACTAGTGATAAAGTGCTTGTGCTTCTCCTTTCAATGTGGTAAAATTGGGATCCTCCCAATTTGCATATTTAACTTACCTGTAAATCTCTACAATGTGGTACAAAGTGTACCTAGGGCCTACAAGTTGAATGTCACTAGTGGTCTGCAGCATCCTTTGTGCCAATTATTACAGTGGCAGTGGAAACATCACCCGAGCCCTACGATTTGTAACCTGGCTGTTGAAGGTTTAATAAGTAAATTCGATAGGTCAAAATAATCCCTTTTTACAAGTCAAAACCTTACTTTCAAATATTTATAAATCACTGCTGAGCAAGCCTTATTAGTCATAAGGCAGAGTGCATGGTATTTAAAAGTAGGACATGGAAACATTTAATATTACACATATCTCTACAGTGAAAAGGCCCCAAAAGCTGTTTTCACAGTAGCATTGCTGACAATTCAACTGGGATACTTTATTAAATACTAATACTGTTTCTCAGGAATGGAAACTAATACTGTTTCTCAGGAAGAGGATTTGCCAGATTGTTTTTAAACAGCTTTAATTAGTAATAGTTAATAGTTTGAATATTAAAGAAACTATCTTTTTGAAAGCTACCTTTTCCCTGCCAAAAGTACTTAGAGGCTAATCTGCATTTCCTCTCCCACTTCTTCCACCCAGTAATTAGAATTTGAATAGGGGTGAATAGGTGTGAAATACATTTCAGGCAGCAAACCATAGACTGACCTGAATGAGCAGAGATGTGACCCCTGTAAACATAATAGAATATGCAGGATGGAGCTGTAGCATCCTTTTTGTCAAATCCTGCTTAAATGTAAATTCCTGCTTGACAGGTCTGCTGGGGTTTTTCAAATAACAGCTGGGGAGCACTTCAAAGAGGCCTTCCGGTCGCTGACAAATGTTAGCTGGCACCTGGGCAGAGCCCTTCCTTTGTCCTCCCCAGCCAGGCACGCTCCAATCACAAAGGGCCCCATTTTTAAATTACTGTTGGAAACACTGCATGAATGTCAAAACCTGCTTGAAAGGTGTTCTGCAGTTTCACATACAACACTTAGGAGCACTTCAAAGGATAAAGACAGGTGCAAAAACAATTCTTGTGTATGCACTGTCTGAATGGTGAAACCCCTGCTTTTGTTTTACCAGACCTCTGCCTCTGGGTTTTTCATCAGGAGGGGTGGGGGGGGGGGGCACTGTATCTGCTTGTAATTGGATGTTGGATGTTGGTGTTAGATGCCGGAGGACAATCACTCAGTGTGACCATTACCTGATTATTCAGGGGCTTTGTCTTAACGGGTTTCAGAGTGGTGGAAACCCCAGCTCAGTTGCCTCTTCCTATCATTTTATCATGAGCATAAATACCACATTTCTGTCTCTGAATGCATGAAGAAAAATCGGGATTGGAGTCTGTGTTGAGTTTGAGAGCTCTTGCTGTTTATTGCATACGGAATGCCAAAGTATGAGTCATCACACACTGATTGGGGCATTTTGTGAAAGTTTGACATTCGTGACTCATATTCAGACATGTTTCTTAAGATAGAAAGTTGAGGAACACTTTGGTTTTTGAGACCCCCTTAATAATTCAAGTGCTTACTTGCCTGGTACCTCCCTCTATCTCCCAGAGTTTCAGCTCCAAGATACCCTCCTAGATGAGTTGTGTGTTATACAAATACACATAACATAACAGAAGATAGTTGTCAAGCACCAGAGCATCAGTAGCTCTTGGGGTGGAGAGGAATGTTCTCCATTCCAAGTTTTTGGGAAATAATATGTAGGATTCAATGTTTCTCCACAGATGCCGACATGTTTTTTGCCCGGAACTGCAGCAGGCGAAGTCTCCAGGTGAAATACTCCTGAGCAGTGGAGTTGCCGCAGACCATGGTGAATCTTGTTACTGCCCCCCTCAGCATTATAACGGGACCTGGTATGAGGCTGATAAAAATATTATTTTTTCATCCTCAGCCCACTTGCAGACATATTGTCAGACTCTCTGGTACTCACACCCATGAGTGCAACAACACCCTGAAGGCCAGGCCGAAAGCAAGAACCCCAGTAATGGTGCGAAGATCATGCAATGTAAATATGCACTATATATTTGTCCAACTCTAACCCTTTAACTTTTCTTAAAATATAATCTCGAGTTAATTTGCAACTTGTATATTTGTAACTCTAACCACTAGTATCTGTAGTAGACATATGTACTTACTACCATTCTTATGTGAAGTTAGAGTTATTCTGGTTTTTCTTTTAGGGAAGGAAACTCATGTATTCTGAAGTCCTTATGTAATGTAGCTGGTCCTATTGTAAAGCGCTCTGACACCTTTGGGCAAAGTTTGAGCTATATAAAAACACATTAAATAAATAAATAAAATACTCTTTTTTAATGTTTTTTTCTCCTAAGTTACACACTCAAACCACAGTAAATTGATATAACAGGGTATATGGCGTAGGTTGCCCTATACCCCCATCACTTGCTTAATTGTCGGAATGGTACTTGATACTCTATAACTCTCATCACCAATATGAACATATTAATATCCACGTGGCAGCGCAGGCATTCAGAAAGCACTCCACCCGACTACACCTCGCTATATCATACCATCCGGAAAACTTTTTGATGTGCCAACTTGACAAGAGATTTATTATTGATAGATTCACTTGGCACTGCCAACTGAATCTACCTATATTAAATCTCGTGTTGCCCTCGCAGTCCTCTAAGTTGCAGCGCATTACAAAACTTCAAATATTTATTTGATTAACTGCTATTCTTCCCCAAAAAAAGCTTTTAGAAAAAAAGAAGAAAGTCATTGTTGACCACCAAACCCATTGTATCTATAGCACCCTTCATGCTTTAGTATGAATATCTCAGATTTGTCTATGTTTCTAAGACAGGCCAGAGTTTTTCCAAATTGCTTGCCCAGGTTAATTTAGAATCCTATACTGAAGAACACCATTATTTCAATAAGATTGTTGTCAGTCTGAAGCATTTTAAAAATGTTCTCGTCAACTATAAAAAGATCAGACTCCTTAAAATTAATGACACGAAATGTGAAATAGTAACTTTTAGAAAGGAGAATAATCCCTTTACCTGGACTCTAGATTAACGTGCTCTTCACAAGGGCAGGGACTGTTTGTATGTATAAGTGTTCTTTGATTCTCATCTGAATTGGAAATCTCTGTTAGAAATTCATGGCTGGTTTAGGTAGATTTGATTTTAAAAAAAGTTAGGGGAGTTTCCTTAAGCATCAATCTTAAGGAATATTGAAGGCTCCTACACTTCTGGCCATTGAAGCTATTGAATTGGAGAAAAATGTTTTGAATTCTTCAGAGTGTGACATTCTGGATTATAAGGCAAGAGCTGAGCCTCCTCATCATTTGAACTTTGCAAACTTACCTCTTGTTGACACTAAAAAGTATGTTTGATCCTAAAGGTTCTCTTCTGGATTATTTTATGACGAAGGGGAAAGTCATTTGGAAACTACTGTTCTAATTCTGTTCTCGGTAAAGGCGTTTATTTGTTTCTCCACACCTCCTCCAGGCAACTTGTTTCAGCAGATCGATTGAAAAGGAACTCCTTGCTGAACCTTTGTGTGGCAGAGAGAACTAACTGCAATACGTTGCCGATTAATTATAAATGGTATTTCCAGTTGGGTGCATTAATGTCCAATGTACAGGGACATTCTCCATCCATTTACTACCAATGTGGGGGAGCATCCCCATTCATCCACTACCAATGCAGAAGAAAATACCCTTCTACTCAATGTGAGTGGAAAATCCCTCCCCACTCATTGCCAGTGTGGGAGCGGAACCCTATCCGTCCACTGTCTGCATCGAGCACAATTCACATTCATTCATTGATAATATGGAAGGTAAAATTCTTATCAATCTACTACCAAGTATATGACCACGGTTTACTTAGCAATGCTATTGATCACCTCTTCTATCTCGTTCGATGCACTGAGCATAACCGAAGTTCAGAATAGGACAATGTGCAGTGATATAGCATTTTAGCTGACTTCCAAGGTCCACACCGGCTTTTAATCGGCCTCAACTTGAGTTGCATGCCCTAAGAGTTTAACTGCGGATTACTTTAAAAGCCCCCTCTGTAGTTGTGAATTGGATGATTTTACACCCATACTTATTCCAGTGTACCAAGTGACACCCCAGCACTAGGAGTTGTGTTCTGACTGCAATGATTCAAAGGTAACAAGCATTGGAAAAGCCAATAGGTCTATAGTAGGCTATGCTTGTTTTGGATCATCTTTGCTTTTGTAAAACCTCATTGTTTATTGCTGGGGGAATTGCCAGGCCCTAATCATTATTGCCTAAAAGCAAATATATATTTTGGTTTCACTAAACACATTTTCCTACTGAAGCCTCCAGCAGAAAGGGAATTACTTTGTGTGTGGATGTGCTCCTTGCGAAACAGCAGAATGCTTTACTTTTGAGAAGTTAGCCAATGGCTGAAGAGTTCTGGCTGAAAGTCCAAGTAAGTAATATTATATAAATTATGTTAGTAAAATTTAAAATATTTGGCTAATGCAGGCTTAAAAAGGCTGCATATGTACCAATCAAACTTTCTGAAATCAAAACAAAAAACCCATTAACATTTCTAAAGATGCATGCTACAAATTCAGGAGAAGATTTATCAGTCTTCCACACAGCGCAACGCCGTAAGCCACCTTGCTGCGCTGCGCGAAACGGAAAGGGCAGGAATGCTCTGGATTAAATGGCACATTCCTTTCTTTTTTTAGCATTGGCACACTTTTGGATGTCCATCGCCAATGCGGGCACCCTTGTACCATGTGCAAGGGGGCCTACGTAGTAGGTAGGATTGCTTTTGTGAAGGAAGGGACAATTTCCTGCACAAAAACAATCCTGAGAGGCATTTTCCTATTTTTTATTGCGCCGCAGAATGCAGCACACTTAGAAAGAGAAAAAACGAGGAGAAATAAATATATTTCTCCTCGTTACGCCTCACCTGGAGCGGCGTAGCATTTTGACGCATTCCCAGGCCTACCACGTATGGTAAATCTGGAAATGCGCTGAAACCTGTGGGAGAATGCGTGGGAACTCCCACGCTCCACCCATGGAACGCCTCCCTGGGTCCGAGTTACACAGGGCAGCGGTTTGCACTGCATTGCGTTACTCTAGAATTACCCAGCCTTGCAGGGCCATGCAAGGTGGCCTTGCGTGGCTTGATAAATCTCAGCCAGGTTTTGCGTTGCCATTGGACACCCTTGCGTGGTGCAAGGGCCCCGCAAAACCTTGATAAATGTGTGCCTCCTTTTTTACAAATGCATGTGCATTGATAGCAGTATTTTTATTTCTATATTTTTAAATATTTAATTAAGTACATTGTTGTGCCTTTCTCTCTGTTTGACATCTTATAAAAAATTTACTAAATTATGTTATTAATGTATTTTTATTATAAATGTATTGCCCTGGGGCGTGAATCAGACCAAGTTGTGGAAAGCAAATGCTACTCTTGGCTTACTTTTTTAATCACAGGCACTGCCATTGCTGATCTTGTTCTTTGGCATCATGATTGCAGGGTGAGAAAAGACACAAAGGTGTTGGAGCCATGTTTACTTCCTACAGTTCCAAACATGCCCTTGCCCGGACCCTTAGCCTCAAGAAGACAGCATCTTGGGCAAATCGTGGAATAAGCGGTCAACCTAAAGTATGCATGAGCTCACTTCCACTATCCCTAGCTTTTTAATGAATTGACATTCATGGTATTGTCTTGTGATAAATTGCTTATGCAAATTGAATGATTTATTCGAAACCTATTTAAAAAACGTCTAATCTACAATCAATTTATAATGGAGTGAAAAAAAGAAAGAAAGTAAATAGCCACATTAGAGTGCACTCGCGTTTGGGAAATGAAACAATTTAGGAGAATATATTTCTCAAATTATGCCCGATTTGTCACATGAGTAATTTCCATTTCAGTTTTAAAAGCTTTGCTAAACACATAGGTTTATCCAGCTCTATTTGTCATTCCAGAAAATCTTCTGTAAATGGTTTTGCCTCAAGATTCACTGTCTCTTTCCTACAATTGCTGCAGAGTCCAAAGTCCTGATTCACTGTCTATTAGGACACTGGTATATCAGACCATCTATTACGGAATTATGGTGCTACAAAAATACTGGAGTCAAAATGTTGATGAGCCAAATATTATGATGGAAAGTATAGGTTTACTACTCTTACCTCCACCTCAATGTACATTGAAGATATATCACCAAGGTGCACACATCTGGAGTTAAGAAGAGCAAACATATGTACTGAAGTGTCCAGCCCTATCATTGAGCGCATTTATTACTAGTTATAATCCCAGTCCTACTTGCTTGCCTGGTGTATAGTGATGCTTAACGTAAAGGCTATTGATTCATTCAGTCATTCATTCATCTACTCATTCATTCACTCATCCAGTTAGTTACTCCTGCATGGGTGCATTCTTAGAAAGCCATAAACACTTTTCACTGGTAGCTTTCAGGGGCCTCAGTTTACCCGCATCGCTGGGGCGGCTTTTCCCGCTGTGTGCGGCATTTTTAAATTTACCGCGTTACATGACGAGCTCAGCTCGTCATCAGCACACGGCAGGTAAGCCTGATGACGAGCTGAGTTCGTCATCAGCATCGTAGTGGTTAACCTTTTGGAATAACCATAGATTGTATAGTAGGGGTGGGCATAATTCGCGGACTTTGGTTCTGTAGAATCATGCGGAATTACATTAAAATTATCGAATTCCAGTAAAAGCACAAGTTGGGTAAACGCACCCGCATGTGCAAGCCAATCACCTTTTGCTCCAGGAAGGTGAATCAAGTAAAATAATCTCTTATTTAAAAAACATTTATTCCATGGTCCCAGGTAGGTAGTGTAGGTGCCATGCTACACAAAATGGATTGGAGGCCTGCCAGTTAAAATAGTATTTCTGTAGTATTTGTTTATTGTTGTTAGGGATTCAATCTTATTTGCATAAACCACCTGTTGTTTCATTCTAATTTTCTCTATTTTTTAATTTTACAGTGACTACAGCGTACAGATTAGACCAGGGGGCACAAGAGTTCTGCTTAAGCGTCTGTATTTTTATTCATACATGTCCATCCTTTGCCGTCTTGCAGACGTTGTATTTTCGTATCGCCTCTTTGCACATATAACAAGAACTCAGGGGCATATTACCAAGGGCCTTATCACCGCTTTAGCGGGAATTTTTCCCGCTAAAGCAGCGATAATTTTATCTCCCTATTACCTAGCTGTAGCTAACACAAGTTAGCGACAGCTAGTAGGAGGTAGCGATCATCTTGGGGCCCACTTTGCATGTCAGCGAAAATTATCGCTAATGACATCCAAAGTGGGCGTGCCAAGATGTTAGCGACTGGAAACAGTCGCTAACATCGCTATCTCCTATTACCAACTTTTGGAGACATTCGCGCTAAGCGCTAATATCTCCAAAAGCTAACGCCTGCCCAGAGAAGTTCTTAGCCATATTATCCAATGGTAGGTGGATAACATGGCTAAGAGCATTAGCTCAGTAATGCATGAATATCGCTGACTTTTCAGCGATATTCATGCATTTCTGCTGATTTTTATCGCTTAGGAGATAAACCTTGATAATAGTAAAGTTTCGTAGCGATAAAAATAGGCGAAGCACGGCGATAAAATTATAGCCGCTAACCAAGCTTAGCGATAATTATCGCTTATTCTTGGTAATATGCCCCACAGTTACGAAAAAGCATCTCAAAGTGTAAATGTATCCCAATTGCTTAAAAGAATGTTAGACAGCATCTTTCTGGCCACGCCATGGCGCAGGAAACAGATCCCTGCTAAATAAAAGTAATGTAGCTTTTGATTGGCGAATGCAATCATAACAAGATTTCAACATACATTGAACCTGGTCTGATTTCTTTTTTCATATGTATTTACTGTATTTTTAATGTGTCACGCATCTGGTACCTGCCTCAGAACTCTTAAAGCTAGTGGACAGAAAGATGTTAATCAAGGTAATAGTTTTGAAAATAGGACTAAAAACCCTTGTGCCGCAGTGTGATAGCGTCTTATCGTGATCCCGCTTTGGATGTGATGGTAAAGCCTTGCACAGAGTCAGGAAAGGTTAGCACCAGTTCTTCAGTGATTACTGGCCAGACTAGGAAGCCATCGACTCAAAGAAGCTCTATTTAAATGCTGGATGGATGAGGTGAATCTTCAGCCCTCTCCTGATCTTGGTGAAGTCTTCTTCAAGTCTGTCGCCTTAAGCTGTGGATTGCTTAAAGAACCAGTCTGCTGACTGCTGCTTACAAAGGATACGTTAAAGTCTGGCTGCCTGGATCGGAATATTTCAAATCTCACAATACATTTGTATGGGAAGGCGGTGTAGGAGATATTACACTAAGTGGACACCTGCGGACTAAAGCTCTTAGCAGCTAGACTCACTGGTCGGTGTGGAGAAGTGATCTTGCAAAGGATGGAGAGCACCATTTGCCCAAGTGTTGACCTTGGGAATGAAAGAGAGGTGTCAATGAAGAGAATCCCAGGCTCCTTACTTTTCATGAGATGCAAGACAGGGCTCCAAGGCTTGAGGATCAAACGAAGGGAAGTGAATCGGATTCAGCGTCTCTCATATGGGGATCTCAGCCGTGCACTATTCATATACATTGAACTGGTGGAGCATGTGATCCAGGCTCAGAGGGATACTGGTAAGATTCTCTGGATTGTTTTGCTGAAGGAAGCAGGATTTTGCATCATCAATGTACATTGGGAAGATCCCCAGATGCTACTTGAGAAGTCAGGGAGGCGTGCTTAAATGTGAAATAGAACGCAATAGAATGAAGACCCTTCAGGACCATCCCAACCCAATGACACCCCATTACGAGGTTGCTGTTAACTGGAGTGGGAGATGGCTATGCCTGGATTGACTGATTCCAGCTCGTTTCTTCACCCCAGTTAACAGTCATCACAAATTTCTTCCTGGAATAGGGAATAACATGCAGGGCGAGAAATTACAGAGTCTATTTACTCATGCAATTCTATAATTACGGGCTATTTTCCTCATACATTCGTAACCCGTTATCATTTACAGTTACCAACACCCCAACCTCGAGGTGCTTTGGTGATGCAGAGAACTAGGTTTATGCTATGAAGTGAACGATGACCAAAGGTCTTCTTTGTGATGAAGGGCACAAGGCTTACAGATGAGAGCAATAAACACCCCCTGGTCCATACTGATAATGGCCTTATAGCATCTATTACCCAGCCTATAGTTTGTCCTACAGAATATAGGTTGAACCTAAGCCTGTTGTCGGGGCGGAGATACAGATTTGAGGTAATACACATAGTTTGCAATAAAAAGCTCAGCACTTCAAAATATAAGGACAGTGAAGTAAAGGGCAACCACGCTTTCTCAATCATCATCTTCCACAATTTTCTTTCACTGGGAGCATATTAGAATGTCTACTGGAAAAGGACTTAAACATTACCAAATAAAGTTCTGTTTTTTTACAATAATTGCTGACATAAATATTACTGTTTCCTACAGCTGTAAATAACTGGTATTACTAATATTAATAAGTAATTTATCAAACGCAGGCAAAACACCCATAGAAATAGCAATATGCACGTTTTGATGCAAAGAAAAGAAGGCTGTGAAATAGGTTTTTCACTTCAACAAGACTTAACATGAGCCCCAGAGAAGACCTTTGGTTGCCTTGAAATCTAAATCAGCCACAACAATGGCAGAGGGTGTGCAGCAAGCATGGGCAAGAGCAGGAGCAAGGACAAAACCATTTCAAATGATAAACTTAGAAACGTGGTTGCCAGCAGTTTGCTCCTTCTCCACCTTTTCTTCAAACCCCATTGGACTTGTGAACTTACTGCCAAGATTTAGTGAGGGTTTTTATTTTTTTAATTCTAGAAACGCTTTTAAAAGGCTGTAGGGTGCCCTCAATCCGCTTTCTAAACACAGCTACAACAATAGGCCAATGTCTCTTCTACCTAATAAAAGTTAAGATAAGTTGAGCGGTGCAAAACCTTTGCTCGTGTCTTATCTTGGAGGGAGATAGATCTGTAAGGCCAATTATCAGACAAGGCCAACTCCCCAAAGGACTTTAGCCACCAAGGCTCTAAAGGGTGTGAGTGAGTTGGTGGGAAGTGTTCAGAGCGCAGTGGACTTCATTGTTCAACTTTAGAATCTGCAATGTCTGCACTTCTAGAGACACCGCTGAGTAAGGTTAACTACATTCGAATATCTATACTGTGCAATTTGTCACAAGCTTATGGAATATATGTAATTGTCTAATAATCCCCATGATTTGAATTTTGTTGATAAGCCCTATTTCCTTTAGTATCATCATAATTTGATTTGACAGCATGCCCCTTCCAGTACAGAACATTCCATTATGCAGAATACTGAAATATTATAACATTGGAACAAAATACTCGCTTTGAATTGACAGCACCGGACTGTACTTGAGAGCTTATGTTCCATGATGTAGAATATTGAAACATAATAAAAAAATACTAATTTTGATTTGACAGCACAACCCCTCCATTAGCCTGGATTCCACGATGCAGAACACTGAAATATAAAACAAATAGGAACAAAATACAATTTTGTGTTTGAAAGCACAGCCCCTGCAGTAGGCTAGATTCAATGATGTGTAATACTGAAATGTCACCATGAGATGGTCCACACCTATGAATGCCATCCATCATTTTCAGCGATCTCATATTTCTTAGCTGCTGTGGACTGACATGGACTTTCCTGTGTAGCTCTTTTCCTCTACTATGCACTTCTAGGGTACATAGGGTAGGACATAGGGTATGTTTGCACCTTAGATGTGGTGGTGGCAGTGAAGAACCACAGGCATGCAGACAGATCTCAGATCTGTACAACAACCCTTTCCTGTGTCCTGTCGCTCTATTGTTGGCCTGAGTGCCACCCTCAAGCAACAAACTATCATTGTTTGTGATTATGAACCATGGAGAACCATTTCACCGATCGCAAAATAGAGAAGATTGCGAAATATCCGCAATATTGTTGGTTTCAAGTGGAATGCTTCTTTAGAAAATGATCAAAAGTCTACTAAAAGGACTAAGATACCACATTCATGTTATATTATGTGCTATATACACATTAAATAACAATAACAATAAAAAAACAACAACAAAAATCAACACAGTAAGCAAACACTAAACAATACTAACAAACCATACAGTCAAGACAATAGTTTAGCTTAGCATAAAATAAATTAACAATGTAGCATGATGGTGAAAATGCTTGCAGAGTTATACTACGTCCAGTGGTGGTGAAAAGGTGAGTTTAACCTGCTGGGATATCAGTGTGTGAATTTGTAGGTAACTACATTTCCTATCACTGTGATTATCCTATGGTGGTCTGTTTACAGATACTTGTTCATGCCTGTTACGTCTAAGGTCATTGGTTTTGACTTAAGTACAAGACCACTCCAACATTTTAAAAATATTTTACTTACTGAAACTGGGAAATAGTTCCTCATGTATCTCCACACAACACTTTGCTTGATTAGTGGACTCCGCCGTCCACCTTTAGTAGGCGTGTCAAGATCCGTGAACCACCATATCCCGTACAATACGCTGATCAGCCAGAAGCGCGTGAAGAGGAGGAATGTGAAAATAGCTGCACAGGTCTGAGCTGTGTGGAAAAAAGCAAAGCACTCTGTTAGAGCAGAATATTCAAAGGTTAAAGTACTGCTAAGATATTTTCTGATGTATTAATTACTATAGACAAACCACACTGTAGACTCCACAAATCAGTCAACAAAATGCAAATCAATAGAATGGTGAGATGCACATGGATTTAGGGAGCTGCAGTAGGGTAAGTGAAAGCCTGTCCAGTGATGTCTAAAACCTGGCAATGAGGTACATTTAGGTGACAAAGAACACCAAAGGAAGTAGAGAGAGGAGAGTGTGACGTCAAAGAGCTAGCCACCATTATTAGGAAAGTCCTTAGACATCTCATGAAGGACAACTCTATATATTGCTTTTGCATCTTGGCATTTTCTACACTCGAATTGCCCTGTGGACAGCTGACCTGGGTCAAAATGGTGCTGAGGTGATGCTGTTGATATTGTAGAAAAGGTATGACAGAGAGTCACTGGAGGTTGCGCAGTCATGAGCCAGTGGGAAGTTCCCTGGTGGATGACAGGCTGTGCTGCCCTTGAGGTGACCTGGCTTCTAGGAGTGCTCACCTCCTCATTTCATACAAATACAGAGATGTGGCTAGGGTCCCGGTGACAGTGGTGGGCTAATCCTGAAGCAAAGGAGATATTGCAGCGCTCCTTGTCCTTGTGAGGAGATAAATACTATCTCCATAGGATGCCAACTGGGAGAGCATCTTGAGTGGCACACATTGTGGTGAATGGTGTGTGGCAGAAGAACCAGTAACAGGTGTAGGTCCTAACTGTTGTGTGACTGCCTAAAACAGGATGTAGAATGAGAAAGAGAGAAGCTGGCTGAACTTTCTATGCCCCAAAGTTCAGGTACTCAGTAGCTGCCCCAATAGCTTTAACTAAACTCATTACTTTTTGCACTATTCTACATGCCCTGGAACAACTTCAGGATCAGACACTCTTTTACCTTGTAACATGTTAGAGGCTCAAGCTTAAATTATAACGCTTATAATGTAAGCCTAGCCAGCGGCTATTTTATTTTCCTAAATTTCCCAGACTTTATTTAAATACTGATGGAATCTGGCTGACCCTTTCTGTCAAATAATCCTTTGTACTCCAGTGTACAAATTACATGTAGGTAAGCAGATCTACATATGTCAAATACTAGGTTCAGTACCACTGCACCTGAAGTTTTCACAGTCCTCTGAATCTATTTTAACAGTGTTGCTACTTCCCTATCTTATCTGTCCTGTTGAAGACCCCATGAAATCACGACGTTGGTGTCGAAATGTCAATGAATCTGTTAGTTTTGTCCTGTATACTCTATACCTCCAAGGACAGCATTTAGTAGGAAAGTGGACGGTATCAACACTCCTGCTTCTTACTGTGAAATAATAGCAAACACTGGAATCTTTCAACATGTGGTTTTTCATTTCACTACCTTGCACATGATGATCACCTGAGCACTGCACCCTCACCTATTCACACTGTAGCACCCTCATTGTTTGCCCTTAATTGAACAATGAATATGCTTTATTAAAATTATACATTGACGAATTATTAATGGCGTTTAAAGTGGTATGTGAATTTGAGTGATCGATTTTAATGGGTTACTGTAAGAAATAAGGAGAAATCCAATGGTATATTGATAAGTCCAGGATTTATTCAGCTGCAGCACAGTACTTCCAAACTTCCAGTTCACAATACCAGTATATCTTTTTAGATCATAACAATTCTAAATGGAATGACATGGACAGTGTGCATGTGCAACTAAGCACAAAGATTCTATTAAAAGGGAAATATGTACAGGGATAGATTAAAAGGGAAATACCTAGTAAGTCAGAATATAACACATTTTCCCCCTTAAGGAAAAGAAAAAGACATTTACCTTAAATACTGTAAATACAACAAACTAGAATGTATATATATAAAACCACTATGGTACACATTTCGAAACTCTTCTAACATTCCATCTTTTCCCATCTTGAGTAACAACACTATTATGATAAACCCGCATAACCTTCATTGGCTTACCAAATTTGTTTTCTCCTTTAGCAATGTACCCTGGTTTGCGAATTCTAACAACATCTCCAACCATGAATACTGGTTGCTTAACATTCATCCTAGAATCATAATTATATTTGTATTTGTCTTGTTTGAGTTCCACTTTTTCAGCCACATCCTTAATATTCACATCAGTCACTTGTTGACTACAATTTTTCTTAAACCACCAAGGACATAATCCCGAAGCAGGATCTCTACCTTTTAGTAAACGGAAAGGAGAGACTTCAGTTGTGGCATGAGGTGTAATACGGTATAACCATAACTTTTCTCTCAATTTATCTTTCCACAAACCTCCAGATTTGCGAGCCCAAAGTAAGTCTTCCTTGAGGACTCTATTATACCTCTCCACTAGTCCATTACCTTGTGGTTCCTACAGAGCTGTAGTACAATGCTTAATTCCATACATGCTCAAAAATTCTGACATGAGTGAGGACTTGAACTGTACCCCATTATCTGATACAATGCACTCAGGAGAACCTTCTCTGGAAAAGATCTCTTTTAAAAACAAAATAACACTTTCAGTATTTGGATGAGGTACTAATTTGACCTCAGGCCACTTTGAGTGATAGTCCACAGCAACAATGGCAAACCTACATTCTAGTGGTAAGAAATTGAACGGACCAGCGATATCAATCCCTAACTTCTGCCATGGATGATCTGGCCACTTCACAGGAACTAAAGGTGCCGGATCACACTTACACGACTTATCACTCTCAATGCACTCAGGACATTCCCTGACAAACTTATCCACTAATCTATCAACCCCTGGCCACCAGAAACTAGACCTAATCAGTCTTTTCATGGATGACATTCCCATATGACATTCATGACTCATTTGCAAAATAACATCCCTCACAGCCAACGGTGGAATACACTTCCCAGCTCTGAACAAAAGATCTCCCTCAATGGCCAACTCATCAGCAACGTTGTAAAATGGTGTAATCTCAGCAGGAATACGTTCTTTGGAAGGCCATCCCGACCTTACATAATCTCTAACCTTACACAGCAAATCATCTTCATTCATGCCTTTCCTCCACATGTCCTCTGATATAACTTTGTAATTTTCTGAAAACATTTCAGAAATACTGGTAACCACCTCTGTATCTTCTTCAACCCCAGAACTAGTACATGGCAATCTAGACAAACAGTCTGCAGTCACATTTAGCTTCCCAGGTACGTATTCAATGTCAAAACTATATTCTTGCAGACGTGACATCAATCTTGCAATGCGAGCTGTGGCATTTAGCCCTCCACCAGGCGAGAGAATACCCACCAATGGTTTGTGATCAGTGCGTATTAGAAATCTTGCACCCCAAATGTAATTCCGGAAATGCTCAACGCCCCATACACATCCTAACAATTCCTTTTCTATGACAGCATACCGTCTTTCAGTTTGATTCAAAGATCTGGATGCAAACGCAACGTTCCAATCTTCCTTTCCAGAACATTGTGAAAGCACACAACCTAAACCATAAAGGCTGGCATCTACTGTCAAAATGCAAAGTTTGTTCAAACAAAACGGCCTTAAAGTAGGTGCTGACACCATATCGAGTTTGACACTTTCGAAAGCATCCTGCTGTTTGGATCCCCACAAAAACTCTACCTCCTTCCTTGTCAACTCCCTTAACGGCTCCATCTTGGTCGCAAAGTTTGCAATAAACTTACTGTAATATTCACACAGTCCTAGGAATGACAACAACTTGTCCTTACAATCAGGTGCGGGTGCTTTTAAAATGGCATCTACCAAAGATCTTTTTGGAGCAACACCATCACCAGAGATTGTGTGTCCCAAATACTCTATAGACTTTTGAAATAACTTACACTTCTTACTCTTAATAGTAAGTCCAAACTTATCTAACATCTTGCACACATTTCTCAAATGCCCCATGTGTTTTTCCTCATTTTTGGAGAAAACCAAAATATCATCTTGGAAGCACTTCACGTACTCACTCATGTCCTTAAATATATGATACATAGATCTCTGAAAAACAGAGGCTGCCGACGCCAAACCGAACGGCATCCGTTTAAACTGGAACAAACCCTGGGGTGTGATAAAAGCAGTGAGATAACGTGACTCCTCTGCTAACACAACCTGATGATACGCCGATCTCAAGTCCAACGTGGAAAATATAGTACCACCACCCAGCATACTCACAACTTCGTTGATATTGGGCAGGGGATGACAGTCTACCACTATGTTTGCATTGAGTGCTCTCAAATCAATGCACAACCTCAAAGATTTGTCGGGTTTGCGTGCCAAAACCATTGGCGAAACCCATTCGGATGACTCTATCTCTTCTATGACATTATTTTTTAACATGTCATTCAGTGCGTCACTTAATTCTTCTCTAATATTAAGTGGTACTGGCCTAAGTTTTTGTACCACTGGAATAGCTCGTTGTTTAAGCTTAATGACATGAGTGAAACCACTTAATTTGCCTAATTTGTCTGAAAACACACTAGGAAACTCATCTGACAGAGTCTTCCAAACATTGCTCTCTTCTAATGATCTGATACTATCTTCTGACACATCACAATCATATGACACCATGACAGGATCTTTGTTGCGTGGATTCAACGTAATGTGAAGTCTGAATTGATCCCGCCACCCCAAAACATTCACTCCCTTTACAACCACATACAGTTTGATATATGCAGATTGATCTTTAAAATAAATCATAGAGGCAATATATCCTATAAAATCAATACTAGAACCATTAAAACCTTTTGCCATGACATCGGGAGGACACAATTCACTTTTAGAAATTATATTCTTGTACATTTCATCAAAATACCTCTCAGTTATGATGGTCCAAGGAGACCCAGAGTCAGCCATCAACTCTAACTCTACTCCTTTAAATCTAACAACACATTTTGGGGATTCCAAATAATCCTCCTCAAGCAAACTTATGCTTATAATAGACACAATCATCCCACTTACTCTGTTTGGTTCATCAGACATAGCATGTTCATATCTAACTAAACTTGCGTCATAGTCTGTTTCATCTCTCACACAAGAAACTTCCTTTTTCTTGAAATAACCTCCTTTATCCCCACTTTTCTTTTTGTCTTCTCTACATGAGTTGGAAAAATGACCCACCTTTCCACACTTGTTGCACTCTTTGCCTAAAGCAGGACAAAATTTAAACGTAGCAACATGATTGTAACTCCCACATCTAAAACACACGATGCGGTTACGTGGTCCAAACTTATGACTTTGGGGACCTCTTGCAAAATTGTTCATTGCACATACTTCTTCAGTTAACTTATCACTCTTACTACCCTTATTGCTTGTTTCCTCTATCGTTTTCATCCATTTGTTAGATTGCTCAAAAGCTTTAGCAGTAGAGATACACTCCAACAGAGTTGGGTTACCTACAATCCACAACTGTTCTTGTGTTTTCTTGCATTTAACATTCACAATTATATTATCTCTAAGCATCTCATCTGTCATATTACCAAAATTACATGGCATAACTAAAGCTCTCAAACCTGTTAGAAAATCATCAAAAGATTCATTTTCTTTTTGCGTTCTGGTATAAAACTTGTATCGATTTAAAGCTAGACTAGTGGTGGGTTTAAAACGTGTTTCTACGCGAAGCATAGCTTCATCAAAAACCCCATTATCACCAGGAATGGATGGTAAATTTCTGAAAATAGCTTGTCCTTCAGAACCCAGGCAATGTAAGAAAATATTTTTCTTCCTTTCATTCCCCATCCTTTCCCCATCAATAGCTTTTAAATAAGTCATAAACTCCTCTTTCCATCTGTTCCACGGAATGGGAGGATCACCTTTGCTTTGTAAGAATTTTGAAGGAGGATCGAACTGCATATTAACTAGCAAAAGCAAGTATCACAGCAATGAACAAAATAAATGAACAGTAAATAGCATAAACAATGAATCACAATAAAATGAAAATACCATACACTAACTGCTACTAATCAATGAAATATAAGTTAATGAGTACACCAGCTGTGTACATCAGCGAAAATCCAATGAAATCAGCGTAGGAATAATATTCCAAATGTGCAGTAAATCTTCTTGAATTCAGTCAAAAAGTATCTTCGATAACAGTACCTTCGTTGCAGTACCTTCGTTGTTCAGATGTTGTTATATGTGGTACAAATACCCTGAGCGAGACGCGCTGTGAATGAACAACTTTTAAAACACGTTCCAAACACTCTTAGGGAGACGCGCTCTGCTTCACGGCAGCGTCCGTGAACTTCAATCAGTAAACAAATATGGCCGCTGCGTAGACGTTGCGCATTACGTCATGCGTTGCGTTTCCTTGTCTCCATGGATACGGCGCGCTAAGCAGCGCACGGCAGGAGAAACAGCAAACTTTACTCGCGTGCCGTTTTCAAAGGTAAACGCGATGTATTTGTTGAAAAGGTGTAAGATTTGACAGAAAAACTTACGAAGATTGTAGTTTTCACGTAATGCAATGATAGAAAACGGTGATAGCGGTCGCAATTCAGGTTCCCTTAGGTTTCACAGAACATTACATAGTTCCAGCAAAACGGATGTAAAATCGGATCTTTCCTCGTTTCCTTGTAGCCAAAGGTCACACTCCAAACGATAGCTTCTGGAGGAAAATCCAAGTACTTTTGGAAAGTAAATCCACAATCCAAAAGCTTCTGGAAATGGGTAAACTGCAAAACAAATACTCCAAAAACTTCCCAAATTCCAGTTTTGTACCACTCCTGTGCTGCTGATGTAGAAGTAGTAGGTACCGGTCACCCTCGTCGCCAATTTTTGTAAGAAATAAGGAGAAATCCAATGGTATATTGATAAGTCCAGGATTTATTCAGCTGCAGCACAGTACTTCCAAACTTCCAGTTCACAATACCAGTATATCTTTTTAGATCATAACAATTCTAAATGGAATGACATGGACAGTGTGCATGTGCAACTAAGCACAAAGATTCTATTAAAAGGGAAATATGTACAGGGATAGATTAAAAGGGAAATACCTAGTAAGTCAGAATATAACAGTTACAATTGATGTAGCCCCAAATACTCAAGCTGTTTGTGAAATGACCACCCAAAAACACTGTGTCCAGTCTGGGGCCATGGCTGAGGAACAGATAGACTTTGGACTTTAGTGTTATATCATCTTTATTGCTTGATTACTTAAAATCATTGCAATCACAGCATCATAATTAACCAACAAAAAAACACAGTTACATTTTAAAACAAGAGAACTTCTCTTCACATAATAAAAAAAATCCCATATATACAGTTTAAAACCTTGTTGATAGGCCCAAATCGAGCCACCTTACGTCTTGAATTACATAATACAGGTTAAAGTGACGGTGTGCTTTACATACTTTTCCATAAATATCATAAGGAAATATTATCAACCAATAAACATTCATTTCCCATACTTTCGGATAGTCTAATTTGCAAAAAGTGCATCAGTTTGCTGCGATGGAAACCCCACTGATATTACATTTCAAATTAATACCATTGTAACCAAAAATGTATTAATTTAATCAAGATTATAAATCATTTAAATCTATAGCACCCAGTTCATAAAATTAGAGGGGATCCACCCTATATTAAACATTTATCCACTGCCATAAAGAATTTTACCAATTGACATAGTAGTGGAACCGATTCACCGGACAATGACATGATTAATGCCTGACGAGCAGATCTCACACCACACATCAGAAAATAAGGTCTCAGAAAAAAACGTCTAAGATTAGTCAACCTCGGGCATACAGATACTATATGTACTAGAGTTTCCTGTGGCCAACCACAGAGTCTACAATTAGAGCCCGGCCACTGTTTAATCCAAGAACGAGTGCCCTCCTTTGTTGGGTTTATACCCATACGTAGCCTTAGATAATTTTTTTTTAACTTTACAGAGAAGAAGACATTTAAATATGGCTGAACACGCGGGGATTGATATGAATTAATCACGTACCATGCATAGTTTTTTTCCGCTAAAGCAATTTTATCCAATTTAAACAATTCCAATTTAATATGCTTTTTTTAAAATGAGTTTATAGTTAGGCATTTTTAAAGCTGACAGTTCAATTTCCAGGCCGATATCATGTAAGGATGCTAAAATATAGGCTCTCCATTTTGCAGTATAAGCAGATTTATCAATTGCTTGCCAGCAAATATTCCCGGGGCTGATGTTAATAAAACAGCCATGCATTTTAGGAAGGTTCCTTTTGATACCAGGCACTGTCTTTGGAGACCGAATTCCAGTCTAATTGCTGCTTGACACACTGACCTGTCAATTCCAAAGGTTGCTTTAAAAACCTTAACAATCAGTAAGTCAAGCAACTTCACATCTTTCCCTGTAGTAATCGGAGAGCCATAATTGAGGCCAGTTTGTAACTTGGCTTTAATTATTTTTAGAATAAACTCATACGATTGACAATTCAGTGATTTCTTTAAACATTTAAAAGCATGGATCAGCGTCACAGTCTTGGCCCTTAAATCTTTAAGGTGAAATTTAAAAGACATATGATTATCAAATATTACCCCTAGGTATCTATATGTCTTAACCATATCAATTGTGCCTGCTCTGGATTTCCAGGAATTAAACTTCTGTTTAACTACATTGATTTTCATCATTTTTATTTTTTTGATGTTCAGTTCAAGGCCATTCCACTGTATATAATCATCAAAGGCAGTAATAAGTCTTTGTAGGCCAATGGGGGTATGGATCGCCAACATCGTATCATCAGCATACTGGAGGTAGCCAATTTGCACTCCCCCAATCCTAGGAGCATGGCCATTGACCACATCCAAGTGCTGTGGAAGGTCTGATAGAAATAAGTTAAATAAGCAGGGGGCAAGGACACAACCCTGCTTTAGGCCATTATGTGTTCTAATCCTCCTTGATAAGCAGTTACCCTCCCCAATCTTAACTTGAACCCAAGTGCTAGCGTACAGAAGCATAATAGCTTTCAACAGTTTCATTGGAATTCCCAGATCTGACAGTTTTTTCAATAACAAATTTCGAGGCACAGAATTGAAGGCTGCCTTAAGATCTATAAAAGCAATATATAGATTTTGCTTATTCAAGACAGCCTCCTCCGCAAGCAATGTTAAGGCCAACAAGTTGGTGATAGTGGATTGATCTTTCTGAAAACCGGTCTGATTGAATGGAATAATACTCCCCTTCATAGCCCAGTCTTCCAGGTCTGTTGGAACACAGGAAGCAAATACTTTTGCATCAACATGAGTCAATGAAATTAAACGATAATTAGCGGGGTTTGAAACCGTACCACTTTTATAAATTGGTTGCACTATGCTACCTTGCCACGACTCTGGAACAACTCCCAATTTCAGGACATCCCTAAATAGATAGTGCAAAAAGCAGATAGAGAATTAGTGGCCTTGAGGGAGAGTCTTTTTGAGTTCCAAAATGGGAAACAGGGTAGTTTGGATAAGTTAGAAAACTTTACAGCATAATATTGGCATATCTGGTCTAACTTAAGCAATATGGTTGGTTTACCTTCACAGCCCATTTGATCAGTAAATGGCTGCTTCCCGTAGTAACTATTATTGACAAAAACAGAATGGTGTCAACTGGCCCACCTACCAAGCAAGTTCCCAAGAACATTTCTATTCAAGTGGTGGCCATTTGGGAATGAGTGCAGTGTGAACTAAAAAGCAGTGTGAAGCAAGGATGTCCAACTCATCCCGGGAACCCTTTTATCATCCAGCAAGTACAGAAAAACCACATACAGTATCCGTGAATGAAGTGAAAGAATCTAATGTACACTGACATGTTGTACATCTCTGAAAGTGCCCTTGATAGGCAAGGTACCCTTTTTTAGCGACCATGAGGGCTCACAGAAATGTGTTAGTGATGTAAATCTTGAAAAACATCTGCAAGCTGCAGAACCTTTCTTCCTGGTAGTCCAATATATAAGAATAGTAGTATCCTGTCCATAACAGAAGGATATACAGTGTTCTCTGCCCATGCTTAGATCACAATGTTCCACAATCTAATCCTAATGTGATTGCACAAATAGGGATCAGCACAAGAGACCAAGTATTCTGGGAATGGACTGATTAGATGTGTTCGTGCAATGACACATAAGGTGATGGCGATAGGTAAAGCGTAGGTTCTCCCATGCGACAAAAAGGTGTCGCAATAAATGAATAGCAAGGGCATGACCAGGTGGATGGATGGACAGAATGCTTTATGAGGTTGAGTGATGCGAGAAAAGGTGTGGACAGTAAAGGAGCCTATGTGAAGGCTGGTACTGAAGCACACGCACAATAGATTCCTGGAGCTGGATTCTGTGGATTCAATCCAGGTTATGTTCCTGGGGGCTGCCTGGAAAGGATCTCCAAGGCTCAAAAGGTGGTTGAACAGTTGGATAGAACCCTTTTGAGACACTAGCAGGAGTTCTCTTGGGGCCGGTCACATAATATTCCGATAGTCATGGGCTGGGATCTTGTTTGTGGCATGACACATTAGATTGCAAATGGGGCGAATTAACTGAGTAGACTCCCTGTGGGTAGGTCA
Organism: Lissotriton vulgaris; assembly: GCF_964263255.1. Lineage (NCBI taxonomy): Eukaryota > Metazoa > Chordata > Amphibia > Caudata > Salamandridae > Lissotriton > Lissotriton vulgaris. The sequence goes on along the minus strand of NC_141696.1, from coordinate 151,449,995 downwards.
GTGAGCATGGCTATCCCCTAAATGTTTTTTTTGTGTTGCTGGCCCTCAAGTCTAGCGGTAGACTGACAATTAGCCTATGCACATCCTAGTTCAAGAGCCTTATCAGCAAGTTCTGGTGGTTTACCTAAATAAGGGCATAGGGTGCTAGATAAACTCAAAGTTGCTTGCATGATCCAGCCCACGATGATACAGTCTCTCCCTAGATTGGGGAGGGCCTGCCGGGGATCTCTACTTGTATCAAGATCAGGATAGCCAGAGTGGCCTGGCATGACAAGAGCAGAAGAATTAAGATGTTCAGCCTTATGATCAAAAACCCATAGATGGAGATGGCTGAGGGTACAGGTGAGTGTTCTTGCCATAGGAATGTACATGAGGGGCTTGACGCAAGGCTAGTTCCAAATATATCGATGAGCTTACCCACCTTGAGCATGTTCCCTTTTATTGAAAGAAGATTGGCAAGCATAATAGTTTTCCGGTCATTTAGGGAGGAAGGCAAGCAATTAACTGATTGATAAACTCTAAGCAATAACCCTTGTAACGTAAGTGTGTGGGAGACAGTATACGCATAAAGCACAGTATGAGAAGTTGGCCTGGCATATGTTTTCCCCTATTCTGGTGGGCACCTTGCACCAGTCCAAACAACCCGTATTGATGGTAGGTTTAAGACAACCTTTATAGAAAGCTGTACTAGTAGTAGCTGTGGAGAGCAGCCTTCAGGCTAATTCTTGAAGGAATGTAGCAGCTTGTTTTGCCAGTCTATAATCTCATGAGTGATCAAATGAAAGGAGAACCACACCAGGTATATATATCAAATATATGTATTTATTCTAAACACACCCCTCGAGTCTCTTCATGAGGCTAGAGGTAAAAGTACAATACAATTACCTAAGTAGCACACAGTAAATTAGCACAGTATACGTTTTGCCCTAGGGGCCTCACAAACCATATACTAAGAAAGTGGTATAAGAATCACGAGGAGCATAGAGACAAGACCTAGGGCCTGTAGAACCGCTGAGGCAATCAGGAACTACCCAAGGTAGGGATGCAGGAGACCCACGGGGGAATCGTGCAGTGTCTAAACACAGCCGCGAATCACCATTGACTTCTATGTAGAAAGTTGCTGTTAGATTTTTAAAGATTAAGGACACTTAGGAGTGGACTCGGAACAAACCACTTCAGTACTGGACACTTCGAGAGTCAAAACCCACGGGAGCACCAAAGTACTTGTGTTACCTCACCCAGGAAAGCCGGGTGCATAGGTGTCTTTTCGTGTCGAGTTTCGTCGTTGTTTCCTATGGAGAGCTGCAAAGAAGTGCTGCAGGCGACCGAGTGAAAAGTGTCCGGATGGATCCAAGGGTGGATCAAAGATCTGAAGAACCTGAAAGCAGTGGGGACAGATTCTGGGTCACTTGCCAGTGACCAGGGAGGCAACAAGAAGATGCCAGCCGATGTCAGGTGATTTTAGGTGATGTAGGTGAAGCTTGACTCTTCAGCCACGAGGACCAGGAGGCATTGACGACAATCAGGAGCTGGATTCGAGCTGTTCCACGTTGGATGTCGAGTGCTGCAGCATCGGTATCCGGATTTGACCCAACAAGCCTTGGCAACAGCAACCCATGCAAAATGGAAAGATTGGCTTCGGTGCAGACCAGCAAGGTCTGAGGGACTCACTCTTTGGAGGGGAATCAGGGCACATCTGGATCAACCAGGAAAGCCCAAGGAACAAAGGAGATTCCTTTGTGGGGACCCACCAGTCGACGGACCAGGGATTGCAAAAGGTCCTTGAACAGAAATGCAGGAAGCGGACCCACAGGACACTCGTGAAGTGTAGGCCCACAAGCTTCAGTTGAAAAGGTGCTCAGGGCTTGGACTACAAGTAACCCAATGCACAACTTCGGGAAAGCTCGGGAAGTTGATGCACTAGCAAATGTGTTGGATGTCCAAGAGTTCCGGTCTCACATCTCTCGTGATGGCTACAGGTCTCAGCTTTGCTGGGGACTCGTGTTGGCCTCGGAGATGTCTGGAAGTCTGTGTCCTGTGTCACAGATTCTTCGGGATCCAGCGGGAGACTCAAAAATGCAGACTGGCAAGATGCTTCTTTGGTGCCTGTTTGAACAGGGGAGTCAATCCTTGACCCCAAGGGAGATTTCTTCAGTCTTCTGCGTACAGTCCGCATTTCATTGCCTATGGTGTCCCTTTGAGTGGGCACCTGACTTCTGCCTTGCGCTGCAATTGTCTTTTCCAATAATGAACCATTTGCAGAGTGGTCCCATGAACGTGCAGCTGCTTCAAGATACATAGATGATAAATAGATGAAACCATCTCTTACGCCGATGACACTCAGCTAATTCATGTGCTAGACAAACATTCTACTAAGGCTGAAGCAAATCTCCAACTTTGCCTCACAGCTGTATTTTAATGGATGGAATCAAATTACATGAGGCATAAAATTAAAAAAAACTGGGATCATGCCTCTAGGAAAATCCAACACTTTTTAACCCGGCCTATGGCGGCCCAAAGACATTCTCCACCCTCCTAACATAGAAAACGTAGTAAAGAATCTAGGTCTAAAATGTGATACCTCACTATCCTTTCATCAAGCTCTAGCTGTGGCAGGCACGTGCTTTCACTTATAAAATCCCTTCAAAAAGTTCTGGAAGGCAGTGGCAGTAGCCCTAATAACGTCTAGATTGTATTATTGTACCAGCTTATATGCAGAGACCAATAAGTCAGTTTTGAATACACTACAGATAGTCCAACAAGCAGCCGCATGTTTACTCCTGAAATGGCCTCGAGGCTCTTCATCCTCTACAGCCTTAAAATCATTATACTGGCTTTCCATACATAAGAGTCGTTCTTAAGATCCTGGTAATTACCTACAGAGCTTTTAGATCATCAGGACCTAAACACCTAAAGTCTGGGTTCACCCCCTACGTGACACAGCGCCCCCCCAGATCCTCATCAGCGACCCTCCTCAAGCCCCCTAGCTTAAGGTGCATTCCTAAGGGTGGCAAATCAGTTGCTCTCCTGGGGACCAAAGCCTGGAATCTTCTTCCCAGCCATCGTCATTTTATTGAGACAGAACTAAATTTCAGGAAAGCCCTGAAAACCTGGATTTTCTGTGCCCCAGACTCCCTATGCCTCTCATTTATCTGATCTTAGTTACACACTGAACCTTATGTAGGGACAGCTGCACTTTATAAACTATATTTAACATAACATAAGATAGTATGAGCTGCTCCTTATTAGAGAGATGGGTGCTTCAACACTAGGATTTCTGAACTTTGGCTCTAATAACACGGATGCAGGACTACAGAATTCTTCCTTAGCATAGGCTAATAACGAGGACCATGTCTGTTCTTTGGAGCTTTTGACTGGAGCTCTGCAAGAATCATCTGTGGAGACTGAATCTGTTCTGGGTTCAGTAAACATTGATCTTGTGCAAGAAACCTAAGGTGAGCCATCCTCAACCTAATTTGGCTACCCTTTTGAAATTTGCAATTTAACTTTTTATATAGATTTGATTATTATGCTTTTTGGCATTGAATTGACTTTGCTTGCAGGCTGAAAAAAAGTTTTATTGACTGACTGAGCTTGTGAAATGTATTCTTTTTATTGGTCGCTAAGTTTCTTACCCAACCAAGGAGGGGGTGTAGTGTTATCCCTTTTGGGCCCACTTTGGTTCTCCCTCAGTTTCGCATATTATATGTTTTATGCATCTTCTGCTTGCACAGCGACAAATAACATTTTTTTTACATATTTTTGAAATACGCTGTACTTTGCTTTGTTATTCAGTAACTCTTCGTGGCAATCCATCTGCACATATCCTACGAGGACGTGTAGAATATTTAACACTACGTTGTACTGTTTTCTGCTCGATCAGCAACAGCTCATAACCTCCTAGACATAACACAGTGGCACACTGTGGCTTTTCATCACTATAGATTGTTCATTTGCACTGTGTTTTGTCCCTTTGTGGGCAGAGGGAGAATTCCAGAATAGAGACCTGTCCTGGAATGAACACATGCCAGGTATGGGGTCTGTTGCTAATCTCAGAGATTACTAATATATCCCTTTGCTTACACACTTGGAATAGGCCCAGACAGATAGATAATTTGCAATTGTTGGGTTGTTCATTGTATACAGTCTGGTAGTTATGTTGATTATGTTGCTTAGTTGCATCAATCTACTAATCACAGCATATCTGCTTCATAATAGACTACGAAAATTTCAATAAATGTATTGTAAACTTCCACTGTGTCTTTCCTTTGATTACTAGGGGCATGAATGAGTGAGATACAAAAGGTGATGATCTGTTTCACAGTTTCCTTGTGGACTAGAGGTGCATTTTCTAGGTTTTCCAAAATCACCTGCTACTCTGAGAAGGGTAGGAGTTCAGGTGAGGCACTGTGAGCAAGCCCAGATTTGAACTGCCTGGTACTGACGAGGCGAAGAGACACAGTCCCTACATTCTGACGTCCTGACATTCCAAGACACAGTTCTGCTTGCCAGCAGATTCCTTGTGACAATATCAACGAGCTTACCCACCTTGAGCGCGTTCCCTTTAGTGAAAGAAGATGGGCAAGTATTACAGCTTTCCGGTCATTTGGAGAGGAAGGCAAGAGATTAACTGATTTATAAACTCCAAGCTGTAGCCCTTGGAATGTAATTGTGTGGGAGACGGGACCCGCCGTAAAACAGAAATATAGCTTCTGTGTTTACATAGACAGGTCATACCACCACATACAATCAAACACGTGTAGAGTATAAGAGTTTAGCTCCTCCACCATGGAGCAAAAGATATGTCCTTACCTGGGAGGGTTGAAGACGGGTTTAACATTCCTCTGTTGAACACATCGGAATACTCAAGTGTGTGCCAGGCTCACTAAGAAGTGGAGTTCACAAGTCCTCCACTTCCACTGTGCCTTCAACTCTACAGGCAGGCCTTTCCCGATGGGTGCAGGGGACACTCCTCAATTGGGGGTCCCCTGCAGGTACAGGCAGGCAGTAAAGCCCACCAAACTAGAAATGTTTATGATTCCAGCACAGATGTTGCATGGTTGCTTTGGAAACTCAACACTACACAGCCAACAGATCTCGGGCCAATGGGACTCAAGGGACATTAGGCAATCCTTGGGCAAGTATGGCCATTATCACTGGAACTGCATTAACCCAGAACCACTGTGAGCTCAAGAAATTGCCAAGTACCTGTTTTGGGGGTTTTTACTTTAAGGGGTTGGGAGAGTGACCAGTGACGCCTTAGTGTTTGTGAATGAAGTGTGTAGAACAAGCATCGCTACATACTGTGCCACCGCTTACATATACTCTGCTGATGCCATTGATGTAACCCACGTACCTTATAGATGCATTGCTGCATCTTTCCACTGTACTTTTTTTATTGCATAACTATTATACTAAATAAAAAAATGTATATTTATATTTCCATTCAGTAGTAGGAGCTGATATCGAATAAATTTTATATGCCACTTTTACTGCTGCAGCCTTTAAATTAACATATATTTTGCATGCCTTACTTATGCATTAACATATATTTTCCATGCCTTACTTATGCATTAACATATATTTTCCATGCCTTACTTATGCATTAACATATATTTTGCCAGTCTTACTTTTGCATTGCCGATGACTACGGCAGGACATGGGGAATCAATTTTGAATACACCGAATGCCACAAGTTTAGTCTTTTTACAGACCTCCCCCATAAATTACAGCAGATATGACCTACCAGAGTTTATCAGAGGAAAAAGGTCATGAACTCGCAGCCTGGGGTTCTTGATTCACTCTAGATGCCAGAACTTTTCTCTGAGCCAACACCTATGCATAACATGCACCGGAAAAAGAGGCAATATATACGTTTAACTATAGGTGGCGCTGCACACCAGCTACATTACAGGCAATCGATTGGATCATGTGAGATCAGAGGGAGTATAACTGAGGGTTGTTCTACGTGGCTGCCCAAAACCATAAATATTCTTGGCAGTCGTTATAAAATGCAACTCACAAGTAATGGGCATAGAACGGGAACCATGCTCTGAGATGATGCCCTTAGGCTGACCAGCTCAGGGAGTCCCTCTAATTCACTCAGTTAAGGGGGTAGCAATCTCACTTCGCTTACTGGCTGCTAAGCAAGTAGTCCTGTCCTTGTGGGGGCAATGCCCACCCTCTGGTGGCAGATTCATGGCTGCAGATGTTGTACGCATTGTTGAGTCATTAGAACTAGAGTTTAGCATGTTGGGAAGGAGACCCTATTTACCTCACTGAGTGGGGTGCCGGGGTGCTGGGGGTGGAGATTGACTACTGGAACCAGGATTACAGAGGTCTCACAAGCCCAAAGAGACTTTAAACACTTAGGACCATATGTATCAACACATTTCCCCATAGACACAGAATGGGCAAAACCCTTTGATACATCTGGCCCTTAGGCCTAAATGTATCAAGCCTTTTGCGATTCGCAAAGGCCGAAATTAGCTGAATTTCGGCCTTTGCGAATCGTAAACAGTATTTTTGCATGTTTTGAGATGCATTAAAAAATCGCAAAATAAAGAATCGCAAAAATTTGCGATTCCTTATTTTGCTATAGCATTTAAGGAATCGCAATTTTGCGATTCCTTAAATGCTATGTATGAAACTTTTAAATTTTGCGATTTTGAGTTAAGAAATCGCAAGTTACCACCAACTTGAAGTTGGTGGTAATTTGCGAAATCTTAAAATAATCCCAAATGTTGCATTTTTAAAGGTGGCATATGACGCACATACATGCCCATAGGGCATGTATGTGCGCCATATGCACACAAATGCTGATTTCAGGGGTACAGCAGGGTGTCCTTGAGACACCCCACACCCTTAAAATTATTCACATTTTGCGATTAGCAATTGCGAATCGCAAAATGAGATGTATTTCACAATAATTCCTATGGGCCTCCTGGCCCATAGGAATGAATGGGAAATTATTCCTTATTTGCGAATTCGCAACTTGCGAATTCGCAAATAAAGAATATTAATAAATCGCAAAAAAATAGCGATTTTAAACATACATCCCATTTTGCGATTTCTAAATAGCGATTCGCTAAAAATTGCTATTAAGAAATCGCAAATAGGAACGATGATACATCTAGGCCCTAATTTTCTATATAGAGACATACGCCCCATAGTTGAAAAGAGGTGTAAAGGTTTTGAGACCAATTTGAATGATAGCAAATGGGTAGAGTGGCGCAAAGAGTAGTGGAGTAAAAGTAACGTCAAAGAGATACATATGTGAATGGGTGAGGGAAATGGATTCCCTTCTGGGGAATGTTAAGTGAGTATGCCATCAGCCTTATGTTTTATTGATATAACTATAATAACAATCATTGAAACCTAAATCAAGGTTAAGGCAAGAGGGTTTATGGCCACTAGATGAGAGCAAATAACAAGGGAGTGCTCCAGGGGCAATATGTAATTTCAAATCAAATTGCTATTGAGTATCAGGCATGGTTGATAGTTTCAATGTTTGTAGTAAAGGAGCAGCAGCATTCAACTGACCTGGGGAGATCAAACCGAGAGTCCGGAGGAGTGGACTGGGAGGACCTTGGCGGCAGATTCTGACAGATAAATTGGGATGAGATGACCTAGGAACCGTGCTTTAAAGGGGCCGGTACTGTCAGGTACTGAGTACCTGCTCTTCTTTGTTTGGAGAGGGAGAGTACCTGCACTTCTCAGCAGCTGTGCAATACTTTTAACTGGAGAGTACCAGCACTTCTCACAAGTAAGCAGGCACTCTCGTATAGGGTCCTGTACTTATATTTTTCCATTTCAAGGACTGCCTATGAACCTGTTGTTACAACCACACTCGTCAATGTGTTTTATGTTTATGTACTATTACGTATGCAAGTGTTTTGATGCTATTTTAGTCAAAAGCTACACTATAGTATAAACATTACTAAAATATTGCATATATAAATGAATAATTGCACATGGTGTGTAGCCATCAATAGTGCAGCCCAGGTATCTTAAGAGCCCAATTCCCCCAAATCACGTATGCATTTCACTGTCCAGCCAATGTACAGACGGAAGAGAGAGTTGTTTTGCTTGCACCGGGGCCCTAGCATCATTGATACGCTACTTCAGCCAACGAGAGCGAGCCGTCTTTAATATTTTCTTGGCTCCGATGGTAGCATGACAGCTGTAAAATAAACATCTGGTGGCATTCATCAGCAGCAGATGGCTACCTCACTATCTCACTCTATAATAACGGTACTGTCATGATCCAAGGCAAAGACACCTGCCTCTCGCTTTTTGACCAACTCTTCCCCTCCTTACTCCCCTCCTCTGCAACCGGATTTCCCCCTGTCTCTCCTTCCAGCTCCACCCATTACTCCCTTTCTCCCCCGCCGACCCCACCCCACTCCAATTGGCTGCACTCTCGAGAAGCACAGGTCGGCCCTCTTCCCTCCCCGCCCCAACTTACCTCATCTCCTATTCCTCCCCCCTCACAGTTTGTCCCCTCCCACATTACTTCAGCCTTACCACTAGCTAATACGCTCCTCGTCCCATCTGTACTATTGCGATACTCAAATCTCTTCTCCTCCCCCATACTTCTCCCTTTCACCCCCCTTCTTAGTCCACCTCTCCTCCAACCCTCTCCCCCGATTAACGTTCCCTATGCTCCCCTTATCCCTCCTTCCATCCCTCCTCTCCACCCCTTCATCCCCTCGCCATTCATCCCGTTTTCGCCACATTCCCACTGCATCTCTCTCCTCCCTCCTACTCCTCCAGTACTGCTGCACTACCCCCTTTCCCCTCCTAGTAACCCATCCCATCTCCAACCCTCGGGCCCAGCAGGACCACTTCCCTTCCACAACTTCCCTCTCTCTCAACCCCCCTCACTCTGCCAGATGACCGTTCCCTCACTTCCACCTCTCCTAACTGACAGGACCTCCACAACCACTGCACCTCGCTCCCTCCCAAACCTCCTACATTCCCATGACGCCACTCAGGCATCTCCCCTCCTACTTCCCTACCGCCGTGTTCCGCACCTTTCTCCCTCTAAATTTGTCCTTAACTCCTCTCCTCCTGCAACACCAACAATGACAACTCTCCCTTAACGCCCAATTCACTTGCTCCTCCTGTGAACCCCTCACCCCAACTTACCTCCTGTCCCCCCACCTCTCCCTGCCTTCCACCACCAATACCACCACCCCTTGTCTCAATCGAGCCACCCAACCTTCCGTGCTCTGCCTCATTCTCACTGGAAAATACGCAAGGCTCTCTGATCACCTCCATCTCCCAGCTTACAGCTGCCATTTCACTTCTATGCTCTAAGATCTCCACCCATCCAGGCACCTCTACTCCCTCCCAAATTCCCATGAGATGCACCTCGCCCCTTCACCCCAATACAGCCAAGCCCAACCTCTCGTCTGCTAACGTCTTTAACTCACACAAGCCCTTGAACGCCACCCTCCTTCAACAGACATACCCTAGCAACCCCACTATCTACACTATTCCGACCATCACCTCTGTCAGAACAAAGCATCCACCTAAACCTTCCCGAGCACCCCCACATAAGTACAATATCCCGATCACCCTTCAGAGCCCAAGTGCCCCCGTCACCAAAACAGTCTTGACAGAGCTGCGCTGTATGCTTCACAACTGCAGATCTGCAGTAAAACACAAACTTGAAATCTCCGATACCATCACCCTTCACAAACTTGACATGCTCTTCCTCACAGAGACCTGGTTCAAAGATACCTCTCACTCTATGTTTGATCTCCTATTACCCACAGGTTACTCCATATTTAGGAATGACAGAACTGACAACACGGGGGAGGTGTTGCAGTCATCTTTAGAAACGCCCTCCAACTTAAGGCTTCTCCAATCAGTTCCTCCCTCACCTTTGAATGCCTTTCTCTTGAGCTTCAATTGAAACACCGTCCACCGCTCAGATTCCATATCATTTACCGCCCGCCTCGTAGTGGCCCTTCGTTTATAGAAGATCTCACTGACTTCATCAGCGACCAATACACACAAAGTGACAATCAGACCTTCGTGGGTGACTTTAATCTCCACTGGGGCGTACTGCAAGACTCCTCTGCGAACTCTCTGGCCACCTTCCTCTCTACAAACGATCTTATCCAACACTGCATTGAACCAACCCACTCTAAGGGCGCAATCCTGGACCTTGTTATTTCTAAAGCAGGCATGCTTTCTACCTCTACCCCAATCCATGTAGATTGGTCTGACCATCACCTCATCCCATTCTCTCTTCAACTTTCACACTCGATAACTCTTGGCCAACCCAAGAGGGCCATCTCCTGGTTCCGTGATGCCAAAAATATTGATGTCGGTCCCCTCTGTGAATCAGCTTTGCTATCACTTCCAAGGCTAGACCCAAGCATAGCTGTTGACGATCTCACCTCCCAATGCCTCACAGTGCTTGCAGCTGAAATTAATGATGTCGCTCCACTCAAAAGCAAAAGGATAAGGCCCACTCCCTCAGCACCTTGGTTCAACAAATCCCTTTATGAGGAAAGGAAGCAGCTAAGATTTCTGTAGAAGCAATGGAGACAAGTGCCCTCCACAGACAATTTAGCCATGCTTCGCACAGCAAGATCCAAGTACCACAAGCATATCTTCCTTGAGAAAGCGGCGCACTTCAAAACCCTCCTTGACTCCGCCAAAAATAGACCCAAAAAACTATTCGATCTCATCAAGATTCCGAGCTGCTCTCCCCCATCCTCAGAGGTGGAGGATTCTACTAAGAGAGCAGCGGACTTCGCTATTTTCTTCGATGAAAAAGTGAAATCACTTGTGGATCAGGTCGCTCATCCTACACCTCCAGAGGAGCGCAAATCCTTAGCCATTTGGCAGAGCTTTGACCCCATCTCTGAAGATGCCCTTCTCAAGTGCATACGCGAAACAAAGCCCTCCAACCATTCTCTTGACCCTATCCCCAGTGCCATTGCCTTGGACTTCTATACCCATTCCCTTTCCTATTGGACCACTCTGATCAACCTCTCCCTCTGGCAAGGCTCCCTTCCTGTCTCCTTCAAAACTGGGCACCCCTCTGCTTAAAAAGCCCACTGCTGATGCGAAGGACCTCAACAACTTCCGCCCAATCACTAACCTTCCCTTCCTTGCGAAGATCACAGAAAGATGTGTAGCAAAACAACTCTCCCGTCATATCAAGGACAATGATCTTCTTGACAATTGCCAGTCTGGCTTCATCCAAAACTGCAGCACTGAAACAGCCCTACTGCAAGTGGTTGATGACGCACTGAGGATACTCGATTCGAGGGGGTCCTGTCTTCTAATTCTCCTTGACCTTTCCGCAGCCTTTGACACTGTCAATCACAACACCCTCCTCAATATCCTTCAACAGAGAATGGGCATGGAGGGCACTGTGCTTAAATGGTTTGCATCCTTCCTCTCTGACAGATCCCAAATGATCAAAATAGCGAACAGTCTTTCTTCTCCTGTGGCGGTAGGTCAGGGTGTTCCTCAAGGCTCTATACTTGCACCCACATTGTTCAATCTATCTCTACTTAGAACCACTGGGAAACCTCCTAAGCAAATCCGGGATTCACTATCATCTCTATGCAGACGATACTCAACTCTACCTCAAGGTTGCCTCCACTCATGATCTCTCCTTCCTAAGCTCTACTCTGGACTCCATCCAAAACTGGATGTCAACTCATCAACTGATTCTGAATCCCTCCAAAACGGAATTCCTCCTCTTCTCCTCCTCACTCTCTCCTCCCCCGGTCCAATCATGGATGGATCAGATGAATCTACTAAACAATAAACCCAGCATTGTCGACAGCGCTAAATCCCTTGGAGTCATTCTAGACAAAAAACTCAACCTAACTCCCCACATCAATTCTATTGCTAAATCTGCTCGTTACCAACTGCGCCTTCTTTGGGGAATCCGACGCTTCTTCCCGGAGCAGGACCTCATCACCCTGGTGCAATCGCTGGTCCTCTCCAGACTTGACTACTGCAATTCTCTTCTTACTGGCCTCCCCAAATCTCACCTGTCCCCACTTAAGTCTGTTTTCCATTCTGCAGCTCGCTTCATTTATGGGGCCAAAAGAAGCGATCACATCACACCAATGTTATCCACCCTCCGCTGGCTTCCCTTCGAGGATAGAGCTATCTACAAGACCGCTTGTATCACCCACAAAGCCTTGCACTCCTCCTCTCCTCGCTACCTGGCGAATAAACTGAAACTCTCTGGAGGCTCTAGACCTTCACGCAATGCGGAGAATCTACTACTTGAACCTCCCACTTTCAAGAAGGAGAGAACAATGGCCCAATCCTTTTCAGGCAACGCAGTGAGAATCTGGAACTCCCTTCCGCCTCAGCTCCGGACCACCGCCTCCTCCCAGGCCTTCAAAAGGGACCTCAAAGTTCTCCTCCTCCAGAGACACCTCCAAAAGTAATTCACGTCCTCTTGTTATTTGGAGGAAGGCTTCCCACTACTGATAATTTCCACGACCATGGAAGTGCCTTCCCAGTGTATTCCTGGGGTTGGAGTGTCTGCCTCTTTGGAGTATTTTCCATGTACCTGTGTTTTGTGCCCTTTTGTAACATGCACACACCACTTTGCCCTTGTAACACACGATTTGCGACCTCTCACATGTTTTTACCTTTGATACTGGCACAAGTGCCACCTCTGCCTACATAACACTTGTTCTTGTGCCGGAGTGTCTAGCACCTTTTGCAGTATTATACCCCAAATGATACTTTGTCTTCTCTTGTAACTGCACACTTGTCACTTTTTCCTCCTGTGCACTTTTTACTACCTCATGTATTTTTGGATGCGCACAATTTTTACTACCTCATGTATTTTGTTTGCTCACAATTGTCACTATTACCTTTACTACCTCATGTATTTTTGATTGCTCACAATTTTTACTACCTCATGTATTTTGTTTGCTCACAAATGTCACTATTACCTTATGTACTGTAACGTATGCGTTTGCAATCTGTTCTTTTGTAATGTTTCTCATTATGTTTCATTTCTGTTCCTTATGTGAAGCGCTCTGACACCTTCGGGTAAAGTCCGCGCTATATAAAAATGCATAAATAAATAAATAAATAAATAAATAAATAAATAAATGCGCAATGGCGCCCTCTAGGCGCATCACAATCTAGAACTGGATGATGTAGGTTACTGCACACACCACTCAGCGAGCTATGCACCCCGAATTGCTACTTACTACAGCTCCTGTTGCTTAATATCATTCTGGGGGCGCACATTCTGTATCTACAGGGATCCGGAGGCTGGCACCTCAACAAATGACAACGGCTTGGAGCAGTAATGGCTTTTTATGTTACATTTCCCTATTATCGATTTTTCCGGAAAGCAAGAATCAGCCGGCTGAATTCCGCCCTCGCTCTGGGTGTCAGTAGAGCCGCGGCCCCTTCATTAGCCCGCTCGACCCCTCTCCTGGCTTCAGAGACAGCGCCTCATTAGCGATTCTAGACGCTTCTCTCCGGCTCTTCACTCCACATGCAATACGTGAGCTGAGCCTTAAGTATGCGGATTAATTGTCGAGAAAAGACACGACTGTCCAGGGTTACTGATTATGAATAAATCCATTTAATGTATTAAACTTGGCTGACAACCCAGCCGCGCCCGCCTCTTTCCGCGCTTCCCTCACGCTGAAGTCTGAAACCCGACTCATGTTTGGCTGTAAACAGACTGCTGCAGGGGCAGAAATGTCCACTCTGTCTGACTGCAAAGAGGGAGGATTTTGTAAACAGAAATGTGTGACAATCTTGCTGAGGCACAAGAAGTGGTAAAGGAAAGGCAGTAGGAGGCCATTTTTATAACACCCATCAAACTTAAATACCTATAAATGGACTGTACAAATATATCAGAATATATCTGTAGTGAGGAAAGCACAAATGAGGCATTTTTTTTCTCGTAATTTTCAAGTGTGATGGAAACAAAGTTTTTAATAGGATCAAAACAAATCAAGACTTTGCTTGGTGACGTGGTGAAACACATTATCGTTTGTGCACTATCGCAGCAGGACTGGAAACAGCAACCAGCCATGGCAACCTGCTGGACCAGCCGTGGTTAGGGGGGTGCTAGTGAGAAGCATCGCTCCCGCTTTTGTCACAGGAGCAGGGCTTTAAGTGGGCTGGGTCTCAAGGGGTCTGAACACCGGCAGCTTTTCAAAGGAGGGCCTCGAAACGGGTCTCTATCGGACTCTGTTTTGAGCCCTGGCACAGGCGGTCCGTTTTTGAGGTCTCGCTGATCCTGCGCACATGCGCTGTCAGCGAGACATTTAGTAAGCTGGCTTTTGGAAGTCCTTCCAAAGTGGCGACCAGCTTACTCTCACGAGCACGCATGCGCGCGACATGCACAACACTTTTTTTCATCGCGAGCGTGCTCACATCTCGCGTTTATTTTTATTGTAATTATTTCATTTCGTGGCCCGGCCGCACAGCCAATGCTTGTTTAGGTTCATTCTGCATCAGGCGCAGAAGAGGAGGTTATGGCTTGTGTATTTTCTTCATCTTCTCGCACTCAATGCCCTAAAGGGTACAAATAACACCTGTTTTCTATAATTAGATTTAGCATGAAAATTGTACTACATCATGTTGGGATTTGTGCGTTTCTAGCCTCGTGTCGTAGTAGCAACGAGGTGAGTACCACTTGCATTGGGCTAATTATGCACAATAAATGCATGTTTTTCAAACCCATACTTCGGATCAGTGCATGTTTTTCACGTGAAACTCGACTGTGTATGATTGTTTTACATAGAGAAATACAACATGAGGTATTTCTGTACAAGCTAATAAAACTGACTTGTAAAAGAGTGCATATGGCATTTGTATGTTTAATTCCCATTAATGCCAGCTTCTGGGAACACCAAACATTCTAAATAGCGGATTCTCAACATTTGTAATCAGAAGCTCAGAAAATTCATGAGATCAAGTGAGCTTAATTTTACTATTTATCTGATGGCTTGCAACTTCACCTTTAAGAGCTCCATCAAAAAAAGTTTTGGAGCTAAAACAAAATATGTCTTCATGATAAAGAAAGGAAAATATGGCAGGAACTCATTGTTGACTGATTCTGTGATGTAAAACCAGCACCTTCCGCTCCTGACCCCCAGGCTTTGGAACGCCCTTGTATGGATCTGAGAACCACAACTACGACCTTTTCTCAGAATAAATCGATGATAATAATATAAAAAAATATAAAAATAAAATAACTGTATTCCATATGTATTTGAATAGTCTTATGGAATGTGCCATCATCCTTTGGCCAGCAGCTACTGCGAGTTTTTTTCATTTTTTCATTTCCGTATCATCTTGATAGTGTTTAGTTCCATATAAATCTTTCAAATAAATAATAAATGATAACTGCCTGTGCGGCGCTGCTCCAGTCATTTCTTCTGTGTTTTACAGCGATACGGCGGACATACACTGTAAGCGTAATGTTGCTTTTAAATATGATTCAAAGTACACACCGATCGGTAGTCGCCAGCTCAGTTCTTTGAGAAAAGCAAATGCATGCACGGTGTGTGGTCTCCCCTCGATTAAGGAAACACCTTTTTTTCTAATGTGCATTGTAAAAGGGCTTGTGATATTAGATGCCATTTCTCTGGAATTTTTGTTGTTTTGTTTTTACCATTCCGTTCCATTTGAAAGCCTTAAGGTACATTATGTTGTCACAGTAGTGTATGCATTTTAAACATTTTTCGAAAGCGCCATGTAACATTCAAAAACATATTTAGTAATCTGAAACATGGAAATTTCTTTTCTTTTCTTTTCTTTGTAAAGTGGGATATACGGCCATGAGTTGGGGTTTGGCAGATGGATATTCCGTCACCAACGTGGCGGATATTGCATTTGCCTTATTTATTATCCGTTTCAAATAAGGCAGGCGGGATACCCGTCATGACTCATGTTTATCACAGAGTAATCCATCCGCTGGAGGGGGTTTCATATGAAATGCTTAACATGCAAACATGCAAATGTTAATAACTGTGTATTAGTCAGGTTTAGTGTCCATAGCTAATGTAGGCCTGCATTTAAAAACAAGCATTGGCATAGCCATTAGGTCTCGCCTTTGGGACCTCATAAGTGTTTACCCATGCAACAGTTGATGTTGTTGCACCAAGGATATTGTGCTGCATAACTAAATACTTATAAGGTCCCAAAGGCGAGACCTAATTGCAATGCCAATGATTGTTTTCCAAACTGCATTCACAGCAGTTTTCTGTCACTGCCGTCCGGAAAAAAGTGACTGGGCGCGAAATAGCCCAATAGAGACCCATTGCCAGACAGCAAGCACATCGATGTGCACTGCTCATTTCTCACTAGTGGAGAAGTTACGGCATGACGTCATGCCAGGTGAGCATTTTGGGGGAAGGGAAATCCTTTAAAGAGTCATTTTCTTTCTGGATTTCCCTTCTCTTTCTGAAACGCAAGAGCAGCAACATTGTGGTACGGTCACCAGGTCTTTAATTGGAAGTTTTTTCAATATAATATGTAACAAGCCATAGCTGCAGCTTATTTATCTTATGCAACTAATAACCATTGACAAAGCCAATAGTCCTTACTTGTTGTAGGTATGATGTTACTTATTGTATCATATATCTGGATGCAATGACAGAAACAGCAACATACAAGTCGGGCGGCACACTATGGTAAACACAGATTTTTAGCGTAAGTGTTTTAAAGCCACGCCCCTAATTACACTGGCCACGCCCCTTTGAGAGACCCTCCAGTTTTTTCATCCCACTTAAAGCCCTGCACAGGGGGGTCAATATTGCAGCACTGCTGCAAAACCGGCCCCTAGTAACAAAACCGCCCCCACAGGTACAAACCGGCCCCCACCCTTCCGGCCCACCGGGGAAACACCCGGTACTCGCTACGGCCAGTCCAGCCCTGTGTGCTATATAGTTTTAACAGTCTAACACTAGTCTAGGCAAATGTCGTAGTGCAACTGTAGAGGCAATTTCAATGGAAAGTGTGATGCCTGAAAATGCCAGTGCACCACCACACCATGCTTTAGTAATATATTTGTGACAGTCTGCTTTGAAAGTCATCGCTGGCAACATCTTGTGGAGAAGTGTGGCTCAACGGTTAGAGGCGGCAAACCCGAAGGCAAAGCTCAGCCCGGGACCAGGGTTCAATTCCCGACACAGCTGGGTGCAGGACCAATGTCAGCGGGCTCGATAAATCTCGCCTCGGTGCCACTCTAACCATGGGGTCCCACGCCGCAACTCTGGGCAATAGCTTGCTTAATCTCCACTCCGGCCCCATCACCGCCGGGGATGCCTGGCTGCACCTTGGGGATGCCCAGTAAAGGGACCATCTCATAGGGAAAGCCAGGACGGGTTCCCCAGTGGTACAGTGCTGGGACGCTTCCGGGTAACCACACGCTCTATAAATCCAACATTCATATTACACCCTTACCATTTTCCTGAATGGGTGTGGCTCATTGGCTACACTTGCACTTTGCATGACGCTTATATTTTTCACAATCCCTTTGACTTCAGAGATGAAGCGTTGATGGCAGCAACCCCACTCTGAAAAGTGTTCCTGCATCACTGACCCGACCCAGCATAGGAAGGCTCATGCAATAATAGAGCACAGATCATATTCATGTTACTACAACAGATTAAACAAAAAACAAAAAAAAACTCTTTAAAAAAAATAGTACATATAACACTTGCGTTGAAAATAATGGTAAAGAAATAACCTGCAAGGTTTCTGATTAAAAGGGAATAAAAGAGCTCACAAACACTTTGGGGCATATTTACAAGGACATAGCGCCACCGGAGTGTCACTTTTTCTGACGCTCCGGTAGAGCTGTGCCCTGCTCCATATTTACAGGGCGGCACTAAGCCACTTTGTGTGGCTTAATGCTGCCTTGTAAATATGGCTCTCCTTGATGCAGTTTTCACAAACACCTTTTGTTTGACACCGCCCCAGATTTACAAGGATCTGTAAATCTTAGGGAGTACCAAAAACAAACACCTTTCTAAAGGAGGAGTTAATGTAGAGCAACGAGGAGAAATACTTTTATTTCTTCTATTTTTTTACTCTTTCTATGTGTGTCGCATCCTGCAGCACATATAGAAGGAACAAAATGCCATTAATGACTTTTTGTGCAGGAAGATATGCCTTCATGCACAAACACAATCATCCCTGCAATGCAGAAAAACCCTTGCACAATGGTGCAAGGGTGCCTGCGCTGGTGGTAGGCAGCTTTTTCAGCACTGGCGCAGGGGAGAGTACAGGGGTGAGCTGTATTCTTGTTAATATCCTTGCATTTTTTAAATGACGCAGCTCGGCGCAGCTAAATTGCTTGCAGCGCTGTGCTCCGCCATTTAATTGTAAACACCCCCCTTTGTGTTTTTCTCAATATATTTCCTTAAACTCCTTGAGTTGGATGGAAGATATGGTTTCAGTCCAAAACCTGAGGTCGTCCAAAATTCAGAAGTTACTGTGAGCTTCACATCCACCGCATCCACTATCTATGACCTAACCCATTATCATAGATAGCATCACACAGTCCATCATTAGTGACAGCACAGATATAGCAACAGAATTTGCATCATATCAAGATATGACCTCTGTTGTTTAAATACAAGTCACGTGTATCTTGAAAGCCATTAAAATAATGCGTAAGTCTGTCCACCAGTAGACGTCCTCATACTAAATGTGTGGGCATGAAATTCTCCAGTATTGACCTTTCCGTTCAAAATATATTATGTAACACATATTATATAATGCATAACAAATAACAAATTACAATGTCAGACGGAAAGCTTTCGACCACATTGTAGGTTTAAAATTAGACTGCCATATAATGATGATGGCGGTTGGAGTTTACACTGGCCGAGAAACCGAGACGTTTCCTATGGGCTCAAGGAGCCAGTTGGCCAGTCGGAAATGGCTCATAATCCCTTAAGGACGGTGTTTGCGCCGTCAGGATTATGATGGAACTTCCTGACAGTAGTTTCATGTCGGCCTTTCCGGCATGGCACTACTGTCAGAAAGTGTCTTTGATCGCCCAAATCCCTCTGCAGCCTCCCCATACTGCAATGGAGGGCACCTGTGGTGCCCCCTCAACATCCCTTCACCTGTGGCAAGCACCATGAGGTGCTGGGATGTTTGTTAACGTCGATTTTTCTGTGGGAGCTACTGCTGTGGGCATTTGATGTGCACCGAACAAGCACCCAGAGAAAAATGGACTTTTCCAATCCCACTGTGTGCATCACATCCAAATGATGCAGTCGGAACGGCTGACCTGAGGTTGGGCGGTGCCCATTCTGAAAAGGTGTCGGGCAGACGTGAGTCCGCCTGACATTGTAATAAGGGCCTATGTGTGGCGGTAAGGCAGACAGTGGCAGTGTCTCCCGACCCCGCTTGGCGCCAGGTAATACACGCAGAGCAGAACACTCTGCTGGCTCTATTGGATGATATCTATAATTTCGATGTTACATTTATTTTAAAATTGATTACGAATTTTAAATCACCACGCTGTGTTAATCTTGATTAATAATTTTAATACACTTACTTCCTGAGCATCACGCTCATTCACAGAGCTAACAGGGGTTTATAGGACCTATTCTCAAACTTTGTGCTCAGTGTTGCAGCCTGCCCGCCCTGGTCCAACTCGGTATCCAATACCGTTGAGCGGAGGGCGGGACAGGTACGAGCCAGAGTGACACGCCCAAAACACTTCCTGATTGTTCAGTCGAGCGGTTAGCGCTCTAGCCTTTGAACACTAAGGGCTATTTAGCCACTCGTCGACTCTAGCGCGCAGCAGTTGCGCGCAGGGGGGTGCCTTCATACGCGCCGAAGACAAGCCAAAGACCTGCCCGTCTGCGCCCGTCCGCGACAGGACGGGGCCAGGGGCCATGGAGGTTCATACAACTGTACCGCACATACCCATCCCGGAAAGGCTAACCTACACTTCGCAGGTACTGCTGGGTCTAAATACGCACCATACATTAGGTGCAGGTTGCGGCGTTCTGCCGGAGGTCGAAGGCCCTTTCTCCTGCCCCTTGTGCCACACCCAATTCTCCACGCATATGAGAAAGCCGCACTATAGAAGCTGTCCCAATCCTTTGATTCCTACTACTTCTAAAGTTGCAGAGGACCTTCCTTTAGGGAGGAAAAATATCCTGTGTAACACCAGATCACTTTCGAAACATACCGCAGAGGTTTGGGAACTAATCTCCTCCAAACAACCAGAGATATGTTATCTTACGTAAACATGGCTCAAACCACACTGTACCCCAGCCATAACTCTAGGAATCCCCTGTAACTATAAAATAGTTAGACTAGACCGTCCATCTAAAATTGGCGGTGGGATTGCAAAGAAGAGCTGACAATCTCGGTCTTAGAAGAACTCAGCTCCTCCGAAATTGAAATCCTAGTTTTCAAAATACATACATCCCCTAAAGAAAGCTATAAAGGTGCCCTAGTTTATCGTCCGCATGGTCCCTACAACAATTTCTCTAATACCTTGGTAGAATTACTAGCTCCACATGTTAACAACGATAGTGATTTCATATTAGTCGGAGATTTTAACGTACACAGTGAGAGATCAGATTGTAACGAAGCACAATCCCTACTAACAGACCTATCATCCTTAGGACTAATATTAAGGAACTGTGGACCCACGCATCAGGCAGGTCACACCTTAGACCTGATACTCTCCAACATCCCGCTTGTCTCCTGCCCACCTGCAACTCAGGTGAGCTGGACTGACCATTTTATTGTGGAATTCACTACCCCCCTCTATGTACCCACTCCTTCATGCCCTAGCTCTCTACCTAGTGTCCGTAGACAGTGGGATAAAGTCACCAACTCCACCTTCAGGGAAAAATTTAATCCCCCGCTCCTTCTACCTCAGGATAATATTGAAACTGTCCTTAATAAACTCGAAGGAGAAACCAAGAAAGTCATAGATAAAATTGCCCCTTTGAAGCATTTCAAATCTAGGCCAGCTACAAAACAAGAAATCTGGTTTTCTGACCATCTAAGAACACTTAAATTAAGTGCAAGGAAACTAGAAAAAAGATGGAGAACCTCCCATCTTCAAGAGGATAAGAATAAATACTGGGACGCATTATCCTTTTACCATAAAGCGATTCGCACAGCACGAAAATCCCATATTGCGTCACAAATACAAAAGGCAGGGAACTCCCCCAGGGTTCTTTTTCAAATTCTACAAACATTCGCTAAACCTACTGCATGCGAATCCCCTGAGATGGCCTCCCAACAGTTGTGTGATGAAATTTCTTGTTTGTTCACCAACAAAATTAATAAAATTTATGATAAAATAGTGTGCACCAACCGGGCTACATCTTCAGACCCAGTACTCCCTCAGACACACACGGAAGCTATACCGGTTACACACTCCCTAGATATCTTTCCCCCAATCTCACTACAAGAAACCTCTACACTAATAGAGCAGATTAAGAGTGGGAGTCCAGAGGACACCATCCCTGCCAGGATAATGCCTGCATTAGCTGAACAACTCTGCCCAACAATTACTGAACTGGTGAATCACTTACTTCAGGCACCGTCCCTAAGGAATGGAAACAAGCCCTTGTCAGACCTATAAGGAAAAACACTGCCACTCCATTGTCTGACTTAACCAATCTAAGACCTATTTCCTTACTACCATTCTTGGGGAAATTAATTGAAAAACATGTGAATCGCCACCTATCCGGACATATTGAACTTGCTAGTGCTCTGGACTACTCCCAGTCAGGGTTCTGCCCCAAATATAGTACAGAGTCCACCCTCCTGTCTGTCACTGACGACCTTCACATGTACGAGGACAAGGGCTTCTCAGTCATCTTGGTTCTATTAGATCTGTCGGCAGCGTTCGACACCGTGTCTCATACCATCTTGACTGAACGGTTGTCGAACGCTGGCATTGAGAACAAAGCCCTTGACTGGTTGAAGAGTTTCCTATCTGATCGCACCCAGAGAGTCACCATGGGTGCGTATCGCTCAGCGGAAATAGAGATTTCAAAGGGGGTGCCACAGGGCTCTTGTTTGAGCCCCACCCTCTTTAATATCTACGTGGCAACCCTGGCAGGAGTATTGCGTAGGTACAGCTTCATCCCCGTATCATACGCAGATGATACACAGCTCCTCTTCCCTTTTAAAACTCTCTCCGCTGAGGTTAGGAACTCTTTTTCTTCGGGCATGAAGGCAGTGGCAAAATGGATGTCCTCCAATTACCTCCAATGTAATGTCAGCAAAATGGAGGTCATGTTGTTTGGGGAGGCTAAAATACTATGGACTCCGGAGTGGTGGCCATCAGACCTAGGAGCAGTTCCTGAACCTAAACAGGTCGTGAAGAATCTGGGAATTCGGTTTGACCAAGATCTGTCACTGAAACAACACACAAACTACATTTCTGGAATATGCTTCTATACCATCAGTCTGCTTCGCAAAGTTTTTCCACTGCTACCCGACTCTGCTAGGAAAACCCTTGTCCAGGCACTGATCCTTAGTCGGATCGACTACTGTAACGGCCTGCTGCTTTCTGCAAACGAAGGAGTGCTGGCTAAGTTACAAGTCATTCAGAACACAGCAGCTCGCCTTGTTCTGAATGCCCCTCCGAGAACTGCCTCTAAGCCCTTCCTTGAGCAGCTGCACTGGCTCTCAATCCGACAAAGAGCCAAATTCAAAATATGCTGCCTGATTCATAAATGTTTGAATGGACAGGGGCCCGTCTATCTTGAGCGGAAATTTGTTCCCTACGTCCCAACACAATCTCTCAGATCTAGTAGCAATCTCCTCCTTGTGGTCCCCCGCGCCCAAAAATCCAGACACGGATGTAAAGCCTTGTCCATTACTGGTCCCAAGCTGTGGAACAAACTCCCTCTGTCTCTGAGACAATGTAAAGAACACCTTACATTTCGAAAACTTCTAAAAACCACTCTGTTCAAAAATGATATCTAGTTTCCATCTCCATATCACGTCTTCTGTTTACCGGTTCCAAAAGCGCAGAGATACTCCAGCTGGAGTGGATTCAAGCGCTATATAAACCAGCAAATAAATAAATAAATAAATAAGGCTGCAGTACTACACTCAACATTGATAGGTCCTCACAGATGATACGTTTGACAGGGAGATGAAAGAGAATTGCTAAAGCTGCAAGTCATGGCTAGTCACAGGCACGCAATGCAGTTGTAATCTGCAGTACCACCGTCCACCGTTAGATTTACCTGCACAAACTATGTTGATAATAATGGCTGTTCCTGTTTTACTCTGCTAGGGCAGTTCCCAGATAAGCCTAAAGCATGACCTTTACATACTACCTGTGTCATGAGTACTTGCTGTGCACAGGACATGGACAAGGTCTACGCCTTGTGACCACGGATCACCCACCACAGCTGAAGGCCATGCCCAGTGGACTTCGGTGACTGTGAGCTGCAGACTCTTGGTGTAGGATATGACCTTTGTCCACTCCTCCAATCCCAAAACTCATTAGGTTTTGCCTCATGGGCTCTGGGTACAGGGTGTGGCCTTCTGCAATGACATAATACACACATGTTGATTCCCTGCAGAGATGGCACTGGCTGTGATCTTTGACCACACCATGTTCCTTTAAGATTGGTCTCAGTATCTGCTGAGACCATGGCATGGCCTTTGTCTTGTGTTCAGAACCCCTCCATGCAGCACCCACTGGGCATAGACTTTTGGTAACAATATTCAATATTTCACTGCTGAATTTCAGTTGAAAATGCAAATGTTGGGACCTCCGCTACTTCCCTACTTTGGCAAACTGGCTACCAACTTTTGAAGATCAGAAGTAGCTTGTTTTTGGGATGTTTAATGCAGATTTATTATAAGAAGCCCAGGTTAAAAGCAATACAAAATACACAGCTTCTACAGCTGAAAACCATAACAGTCTGTAGTATCAGCACCTGACAGCGAGAGCAGGGCATGTTTTATTTATGTGTTTTTATATAGCGCGGACTTTACCCGAAGGTGTCAGAGCGCTTCACAATAGGAACAGAACTGATACATGAGGAGAAAATTACAAGTGAACAAATTACAAAAGCAAACGTTAAGTTACATGAGACCAACGTGACAAATGTGAGCAAACAAAATACCAAGAGGTAGCAAACAGTACATTACAGGAGGAAAAAGTGATATGTGCAAGTTACAAAGGCATACAAAGTACAAGTAGAGGTATAATACTGCAATAAAAGGTAGACACTCAAACACAAGAACAAACGTTACGTAGGCAATGGTGGCACTTATGCAAGTATCTAACCCAAACAAAATATAAGAGGTATCAAATAATGTGTTACAAGAGAAAAGTGACGTGTGCATGTTACAAAAGAGTACCAAACACAGGTAGAAAGATAATGCTGCAATACTTGGCAGACACTCAAACCACAAGAACACACTGGGAAGGCACTTCCATAGTCATGGAGAATATAATTTTCTATAATGGAAGGTCTCCCTTCAGATAACCTTCAAACAAACTCTTTGTGCAGTATACATTGGTACCAGAACTCAGGATCAGGATTTAGTCAGTCCTTAATGCCATCTAACCCTAATTTAAGGAAGAACAATGCGTGTATTGGTTTTGGGGCATGAAGTTGAATTGGCAGGTTCTGTGGACTAGTTTTACTGTTTGGTCATGTGAAATGGCATCTTAGAAACTCATTGCAATTGTTCAAGTTTTTCATGTGGCTGTGGGGCATGTCCACCGTGCTCCCACATGGCCCCACAGAATTGTTATCACAGGAAAGCTTGGCAACTGGGAAATGTCTCTTGGTGCTAAAATGTGTAGCTCTTTTTGGTGCTCAAGTGTTCTCTTAAAGGGTCAAAAAATTGCACTTATATTGTATAAAAGATGTCACAATATGTCTGATCGTATATATAGGAAATCTGCCTTTGCTGCCACCCCAGATGCTTCACCATTGGATGATCCTTAAATATTTCTGGCTTCTCCTTTTAACATGGTTGCAATAGCATACACCTAATTGGAATGTTTAACTTGCCTATAAGTCCCTGGTATATGGTACAAAAGGTACCCAGGGCTTTGGAGCTAAATACCGCTAGTGGATTGCAACACCTTTTTTTGCCATCCATTACAGTGACAGTGCAAACATGGCTTCAGGCCTGCCTCTATAGTCTGACTGTAGCAGTGTACAATCTTTAATTTAACATGTCAAAATAAACCATTTTCACCGGTCAAATCATCCCTTTTGAATATGAGGCCTTGTGGCCCACACAGCAGAGTGCAAGGCATTTACAAATAGGATATGTAGAATTGTAATGTCAACATGTCCTTACATTGACTAGCACCCAAAAGCTATTTTTCATTGTGGCAGGCCAAGCTGTTCTTTGTAGAAAACCTGAATACAGATTAAAATGTTTATACTGTATTTCAGTAGCTAAAAAAATAATAGTTCTTAAAAATCCAATTCAGTGGGGAAGCCATATTTTTAATAAATATTAAGGAAAATAACCTTTCAATCAATCAATCAATCACTCAGGGTTGGTAAAGTGCAACTACTTACCCACAATATTCTCATGGCGCTGGGGGAAGGGGGGAGGAGGGCGGCTCCGTGGAGTGCTGGGGTCATCCGAAGAGCCAGGTCATGAGGTCCTTCCTGAACTGGGGCACTGTGGGGGCTTGCTGGAGGTGGAGGGGGAGGTCGTTCCAGGCCTTGGCTACGAAGTAGGAGAAGGATTTTCTTACCATTCTGGTTTTGTAGATGTGTGGAACAGTGGCCAGAGAGAGGTCAGCTAAACGGAGATGTCTTTTGGGTGTGTGGGAAGAGGGACAATTGTTCAGATATGTTGGTCCTTAGGAAAGTTAACTCTTCCCTGTCTGAATTTCCTGGAGGCTGATTTGCATTTGGGCTTCAACTCATACCAATCAGGGATTAGCATTTGAATAGGTGTGAAAAAGGTGTGAAATGCCTCATGAGAGCTTTGTAATAGGTCATTGTGATTGTTGAGCTTTATAATAAAGCATTGTGACTGTTGAATTGATGGAGCAGGAACGACTCCTTTGGGCTCAGCTGAAGGGTGGGGGCTGTGAGCATCCTTTTTTGACATTAAAGTGTCAAATCCTGTTGAGTGTCAAATCCTGCTTGACAGGTACCCTGGGTTTGCTTATAACACTGTGAATCAATGGAAAGGAAGGGAAACTAGAAGTCAAGACAATTCTTGTGTTTCCACTGTCTGGTTGCTGGAAACCCCTGTTCTTGTTCTACCAGTCTTCTGCCTCTGGGTTTATTGTGGGTACAGTGTCAGCCTCAAAATTGATTTTGATGTTAAATGTAGGATGACACTAGGCTTACATAGTAAACTCCCCACCCATAACAACAAACACAGTAGTCCAAGTTTAGTGCAGTGGAAGACTTTCGCCATCTTAAAAATGCTAAAGTAGGTAGGGAGGAGTGCCCCCGGGAACTTTAACCATATTAGTTGGGGCATGCCCAGGAGCCATCCCAACCCACTAGCTTGTATGACGCATACATGTGGCACCTTCTGCGACCCACTTCAGAACACCTCTGGACCTGAAGAAGAACAGAAGAGAACTGGACCTGCTGTCTGTCACCTGAGAGGAGGCCGAAGGACTGGACCTGCTTCCTCTTGTACACAGTATAATGAAGTGAGTTCCAAGGGTCAGAAGGCTGACCTCCTGTTTAAGCTATAGGGATATTAACCTCTTCGCCGCTAATGACAAGGGTAACTCGTCATGGACTTTCCATTGATTTCAATGGAAATTACATTATAGTAATAAAATAGCCTTAGCAGTAAAGGGGTTAAAGGCTGCGAGTGGCCTTTGCTGCAAATGACCAGCTGACAAGTGGCACCTGGACATTGTCTGGCCCCTGCTGTTGGCCTTATCCCGACACTGTGTGAGTCTCTAAGTGCCTCCCCTGAAGTTCTTGGGGGACGGCCTTTAGAAGTGTACTTCTGTGGTGGATTGGGACTTAAAGGAAATTGTGAAGAAACCCTAGGCAACCACAACATTTACATATTATTAGCAATAAAAATATACGAAAGGGCAAAACAAGAACTATATACAGCGTGCATGACAACAAATATTTTATAATTAATTTAACATTCAATAATTTATGTAGCAAAAAAATAAAGACCTAAAACTATTATTATCTCAGAAATCCAAAATAATACATATAAATGCAACTTTTGCACCGACATTCATTCTAAAACCACAAACTAGGAGGCAGAGTACAAGAATGAGGAAAGCTTTTGGAACCTGTAGATGATATTCCTCCATGAACCTGTCAACTGCCTCCATAGCATTGCTTTAAAGGGTTTTAATATCCAATCAATCAATCAATCAATCAATCAATCAAGAGTATTTGTAAAGTGCGCTACTCACCCGCTAGGGTCTCAAAGCGCTGGGGGGGGGGCGGGCTGCTACAACTCGAAAAGCCAGGTCTTGAGTTGCTTCCTGAAGGAGAGATGGTCCTGGGTCAGTCGTAGGTGGGTGGGGAGGGTGTTCCAGGTCTTGGCTGCCAGGTAGGTGAAGGATCTTCCTCCGGTGGTGGTTCTGCGGGTCCGTGGAACGGTGGCGAGGGCGAGACTGGCGGAGCAGAGCTGGCGGGTTGGCGTGTAGAACGTGAGGCGGTTGTTGAGGTATTCGGGGCCCAAGTCGTGGACAGCCTTGTGTGCGTGGGTGAGGAGTCTGAACGTGATCCTTTTGCTGATGGGGAGCCAGTGCAGGTCCCTCAGGTGGGCGGAGATGTGGCTGTGTCGGGGGATGTCCAAGACGAGTCGTGCTGAGGCGTTCTGGGTGAGCTGGAGTCTTTTCTGTAGTTTGGCGGTGGTCCCAGCGTAGAGGGCGTTCCCGTAGTCCAGACGGCTGGTGACGAGGGCCTTGGTGACCGTTTTCCTGGTTCCAGTGGGAATCCAGCGGAAGATCTTACGGAGCATGTGGAGAGTGTTGAAGCAGGAGGAGGTAACGGCATTAACTTGCTTGGCCAT
Source organism: Lissotriton vulgaris (assembly GCF_964263255.1). NCBI lineage: Eukaryota > Metazoa > Chordata > Amphibia > Caudata > Salamandridae > Lissotriton > Lissotriton vulgaris. The sequence goes on along the minus strand of NC_141696.1, from coordinate 151,422,008 downwards.
CGTGAGGGAGGAGTCAAGGATGAAGCCCAGGTTGCGTGCGTGGTCCGTGGGCTTGGGTGGGGGGCCCAGAGCAGAGGGCCACCAGGAGTCGTCCCAGGCATAGATGGATGGGCCGAGGATGAGGACTTCCATCTTGTCTGAGTTCAGTTTCAGGCGGCTGAGCTTCATCGAGTCTGCGATGTCTTTCATTCCGTCCTGGAAGCTGGCACTGGCGGAGGTGGGGTCGTTGGTGAGGGAGAGGATCAGTTGGGTATCGTCGGCGTAGGAGATGATGTTGAGGTTGTGCTTGCGTGCGATGGCTGCGAGAGGGCTCATGTAGACGTTGAAGAGGGTGGGGCTGAGCGAGGAGCCTTGAGGTACGCTGCAGATGATCTTGGTGGCTTCTACGAGGAAGGGCGGGAGACGGACTCTTTGGGTTCTGTCGGAGAATAAGGAGGTGATTCATTCCAGGGCCTTTCCTTGGATCCCGGCGTGGCGGAGGCGGGTTGTCAGGGTGACCGTGTCGAACGCAGCCGAAAGGTTGAGCAGGATGAGGGCGGCGGTTTCTCTGTTATCCAGCAGGGTCCGGATGTCGTCGGTGGCCGCGATGAGGGCGGTCCCGGTGCTGTGGTTCGCTCGGAATCCGGACTGCGATGGGTCGAGGGAGCCGTTCGTCTCCAGGAAGGCTGTTAGCTGTTTGTTGATGGTTTTCTCGATGACTTTTGCAGGGAAGGGGAGGAGCGAGATAGGGCGGAAGTTCTTGAGGTCTGAGGGGTCTGCGGTGGGTTTCTTCAGGAGGGCGCTGATCTCTGCGTGCTTCCAGCTCTCCGGGAAGGTGGCGGATATGAAGGAGTTGTTGATGATGTCCCGAAGTTTGGGTGCGATGATGGAGTCGGCTTTGTTTAAGATGTGGTGTGGGCAGGGATTGGCTGGGGAGCCCGAGTGGATGGTGTTCATCGTGTGGGTGGTATCTTCCGTGCTGACCTGAGTCCAGGCGCACAAGGTGGTGGTGGGGGGTGTAGGTTCGGTGGTGGGGTACAATGTGACTTGTGTGTCACAGATGGCAATAAACAGCAGCCGTTCAACTGTGGTGATGGTGTTTCTCGTGTCTTTTATATACAATGTAATTATTGGGACATGGGGTCTGAGAATAGCTTTACCGTATTTGGAGAGAGGCTTAGTAATCAAATCGATAGTAGTGACTATCGAGCGATCACAGATATCCTCATTATCCATGGCCCTGTTAGTCAGGCGCTCGATCATTTTTCTGACTCTGGTGTGGGGTAAATTTGTAGGTATTTTAGATTGAAATAACCACTACTCATTAACTGCTGTATTTCTATGATGAAAGTTATGACTTTAGGCTGTTTGCTGCGGGTTGTACCATTTCACGATAATTTAGGTGAAGGTGCTGGTTCTTTGTCAGTGGTTACAAATCGTGTTATTTATCCTTATTCTAAGTTATCCCTTTGGTCTTGTTTCTTTAGGGCAAAATTTATTGTGACATGTTTTTGCAGGCACTTTTGAGTGGTATAAGTATGTGGATCTCCTGAAGAATGTGCTGTGCCGAAATGCGCGTAGACAATTGGAACAAGCCACAGGAAGACTCATCATAACAAGACTTTTGTTCAAAAAGAATTACATATTTACTGTTTTATTAATCTATTAAGTATTATTCTATGTATAATATTTCACTGCTCTACATATCTCTCCTGTACTCTGCCTCCTAGTTAGTGGTTTTAGAATGAATGTTGATGCAAAAGTTGTTTATATAAACTATTTTGGATTTCTGAGATAATTGCTTTATAAGTCTTTATTTTTCTGCTATATAAATTATTGAATGATAAATTATTAATAAAAGTACTTGTTGTCATACACGCTATATATATTTCTTGTTTTTCCCTTTTGTATATTTTTATCGATAATACTTTGTAAATGCTGTGGTTGCCTAAGGATTCTGCACACTGATGTAACTTTCCCTGCCTTGCGAACCTAAAGGATTAGCAAGGGGTCCCTATTCTTTACATTACTTAAAGGGCTAAGTCATAAGGTAAAAGCTTTTCCATCTCCAGATGAGATGGGATAGAATTCCCCAAATATTATGTCAGAAATGGAAATTGGAAATTCAATGGCAATCAGCCATACAATCAAAATCCAATCCCTGTTTCTTCTTCATAAGTGGCCATAAAAACACTTTCTGTGTTAGTCTGTGTTAGTGATTCTCCTTATTCAAGTTTGTGGCCTATAAAGTGCTGTCTGATGAAGCGAATTTGCAACTGCGGCTGGTCAACAAATCAATACCTTTTAAAAATAAGAAGCACATTAGACTCCACAAGGAAGACAAAGAGCGGTTAGGTTTTCAAACCATAAAGGTTTATTAAAAGTTACACATTTATAGAAGCAAAACCCTCAAGTTAGTGTCAATCAATAATCAATATACGAATGCATTGGTTAATAAGAAGTGTAAATCAATCAAAGTGATATAAGTAGCAGGATGAACTATCATAATGTTGCCTCCAAAGAAAATGTAGGTAAAATCATTTTCCCCCTAAAGAGGTTGCCCTACTCTCCTCTCCTCTGCTCTGCTCTATTCAAAGTCTGGAAGAGGTTCTGAATGCCCACCTATTGCAGTAGCTTAAATCGCACAATTCTAGCATTTGCTACACCTACACATAGGGCCCGATGTAGGTAATTTAATTTTACCACTTCTTAAATACAGAATGATACCGAATCGGTATTTAAGAAGTGGTAAAATAGAGGGGGGGGGGGGGGATGTAGGTAATACAGAATCGGTAAATGAAGCCCATAGGAATCAATGGGCATTACCGAATCGGTATTTACCGATTCGGTAAATACCGATTCCAGCAAGGGTGCAGGGGGTGTTACTTTGACACCCTCTTGCACCCCAAAATACAGGTATGTGTGCCATGTGGCACACAGACATGCCCTAAGGGCATGTCTGTCTGTCACATGGCATAGGTGTGCATGCACACATGTGCATGCACACCTGGATTCGGTATTTTACCACCCAATTGGATTGGGTGGTACAATACCAAATCTGAAAGGCCTGTAGCACTGGAAACAGTGCTACCTACATCAGGAATTTTCCGAATCGGTAAAATTACCGATTCGGTATTTTACAGAATCGGTAAATTTACCTAATCGGTAAATTTACCGATTCTGTAAAATATAGCCCCCTACATCTCAATCACCAAATACCGGTCGGTAACGGCCGAATTCGGCCGTTACCGACCGGTATTTGGTGACCTACATCGGGCCCATAGTTCCCATAAAATGATACAAGGCAAGGCTGGCAGGCACAAAAGGGGACCTTGCAGGCATGGAGTCATTTTCACTATTAACTATTACTATTACCCATAGCTGTAATGTCATGCGGGAATACATTCCACCCAAATACTGGACAGCTGGGTTTTGCTTTGAAAGTTTGTGAACATTCATAAACACTTCTCCAGCTCCTTCAAAACATGGAAATGGTTGCCGAATTTTACAAATCAGGGGTTGGAGTAAATACAATTATGTGGTGGGAAGGGGAACAGAACAAAACCCGAAACTTTGTGGAAGAAGGGTTTCTCCAGGACTGCTCAGTGACATGAGGATCGCCTCTAATATCTGTTTTGAGCTATAGGTTATTAGTTTTCATCATGTCAAAACTAACTCAGCTAACCCAGTCCCACTAAAATATGGTAATATTAACACCTGCGTTTCCCATGTTTACACAGTAATATTAAACACTGTCTAAGAGCACGCTTTCATTATTCTTTTTTTAAGTGCACAAAGCATCTTTTGGTTGCAGTGCCACCTTTCCTGCCTTAAGAACACGACGATCTGTAGCACCATTTGTCTAACATAGGTAAGTGGTAAAGTGTGTAAAAAACGCAGCATCTTGTATAACGCTCAAGTTATAGAAATCAAGAATGCAAACTTTGCAGTATTGCCCTACCATTTATTGTAAAAGTGCCCTGTCACATTATGTGGCCTAGCAGCACTATATCACAAAGTCTGAAAATAAATTTTAATGAAAGATGCCATGCACTGGATTGGAATGTGTGAACCTGGAGCCGCTGTGTTAAAAAAGCATAAAGGGTGCCATTGAGTCCCTGGAGTTGGTCTGCCTGTTGGCAAGGTAGACGAGGCTGAGGTCTCCACCTCTCTGGCAGTAGAAAGGGCCGGCAGTAGGCATGGGAGATGTGGGCAGCTGCCCAGGGCCCCACACTCAGCCCACCAACTTGGGGCCCCGCACAAGTGCGGCACAGCCAAGCCATGGCGGCACAGGGACACACGTCATCTTGTGCCTCTTGCTTTTCCTATTGAAAGAAAGGTGTTTCATTGCAATTGGGCACACGGAAGAGACTCTCCTCATTTCGGTGTCGCTGCTATGGTGTAGAGCGGAGAGGCCCAATGGAGGGGGCCCTCCTCAGGCACCAGTTGCAGGGGACAAGTCTGCACGTTTGTCCTGCAATTTGACCATTAGACCTCCTGTTTTGGGGTACCTATTGAAGTTTAGCTCCCCCCCTGGGATAGATAAGCAGCTCTCACACCTGCCCTTTATGAGCTGTAAGAGGCTTGTAGGTGGCTGAGAGGGGGGTCTGGAGCTAAGGAGGGGTCTGCACAAATCAGCTTCAGGAGCAGGGTCATCTACTGAGATGCTAACAGCCCTGAATGCCTCATGTGCATACAAAATAGACAGGCCTTGCTTATTCCCTTTCTGCCTGTGGCACCAAACATCCTGAACTGTCACTGGCAGTAGACCATCTGTCCTATTTCGAGATGCTCGCCTGCCTGCTGGATCTCTGTCCTGTGAGGGAATGACCTCTGCTGCAGCGCCCCTCACAGCACTGCAGGTTTGCGCAGAGTCTCCCATGAATAAAGCACCCTCTCTGCAAACTTTAAACAAAAACAAGTAGTCCGTGAATGCATGGAGTTTACTCCTTCTGCATTGGGATCATTCTACATTTTTCCTTCCTATGTGCGCCACGCTTTGGTGATCCTGTGATGAACAGACCCACTGACCAGGGTTTACTGTCAGCGGAGCCAACAGAGGACCCATGACCATCACCCTGTTCTGCTGGTTTAACAGGTAGAAGCAAAACCTCTTTACAGCATCCCTCAAAGCTTCACAAAACTTTAAATGAGGCCTAAAGACCACTACAGGTGGTGGAACATCCTAGGTCTGTGGTTTATTCAACCAATATCCTAAAAATAAAGGCAAACTACTTTTGTGGCCATTATTTCAAGTCTTTTTAAAAAGACAAAAGCAAAAAGAACAATTGATGGACATAATGCAGAACAATGTCATACATTCACTCCAGTACAGAGATCGTGGACTAAATCCATCGTCTTTTTGCTCACCATGCCATTCCAGTTTGTGTGTCTTTTACTTTCTCGCCCTAAGTGAGCCGGGTATGCCCAGAAGTGGGTCCCTTGCTCACTGTGCCACTGGATTCAAGCTAGCCTGGCTGATGAGTGGTGAAACCCCGAAACCGGTCCCAGGATACTTGTTTCCGGTCCAGGGAGGACCTGGCCTGGCAGTTCGGGCTGGACTGTTCCCATGAGGCTGTGGGTCAAGGCTGATTTGCATATGGACAGGTCTAAACTGGGGTAACATGGTGAGCAAAAGAATGATGGATTGAACCCAGATCTCTTGACTGGGTTTGAATGTTTTGATTTGTTCTGCATTCCGTCCATCAAGTGTGTGTCTTTTGCTTTTTAAAAATACAAGCTCGTGCTCAGTGCCTGCAGAGGGCAGCAGAGATCCCCAGGCACAGCTCCATGCTGGAACAGAGACTGCTGCCCGCAGTGCACAAGCTGTTCTGGCTCTGCACCATGCAAAGCGTGTAATCCTAGCTTCCACTGTTCCTCATTTGAGATGGTATCTGTTAAGTGTTTCATCCGGAGGGCTAAAACACACCGCGGAAGGACAGCATATCTTGCCACGGCTGTGTCTTTAAGGACTACTTCTATATTTTTTATTTCTTTTACTTTCCGACCCTCTTTTCTTTCATCCAGGCCAGGGGAGGGTGTTGCATGGCTGACTTAGAGAATGACATGTCCAACCAGGCCCTGGCAAATAACTGGGTGGGGGCTCGAGACCAGACGAGGGCAGAATGTGCAGTCATTTTCACAAAGCAATTTTACCAGCAGGGGTTCCGGCACCCGAAAAATCTGGGTGCAGAAACATCACCCCACTTATATTTATGCAGACCAGAATTCCATGCAGGAATTCTGTCCAGCACAACTAGTGGTAAAAACAGTGAAAAAAACTTCTTCACATGGAAAAAATCTTTGCACAGCTGAAGGCGAAGATAAACAGGGCATCATCCCAGCCTCTAGAAAGGGCAAAAGTAAAAAACAAAAGCCCAACTAAATTCTACTAGCAAAAAACAAATGCTAGAGTGCCTCTAAATTTGAGGTTATTGGGGGTAAAAGAACAAAAATACATTTTTGTGAGATGCCTCAATTCCGTTGCTATTATTCAAGTACAAAGAAAACAGTTGAATTATCAGAGCACGTTGTGGTATTCTTTAAAGCCAAATTTGAAACGTAGGTGCTGTGGGAAAAAGTTCCACAACTTATAAGAATGCATGTGGGGGTTCTTCCTCCAGAGAGTTGCTTTTTCCATATCTGTAAAGACTGATTTGGGTTTAAGAGAGAGGCTTTTGTGAGGGTGACAGGGGGGGCTGCATCAGTCAAGTAAGGCATGTCATATTGAGAGGCAGGTTTAGATCGGTTGGGTAATTATAGTGAGGGTCAGCCCCCGAGCAATTTTGCAGGTTCTTAACAGCATCACTGCGGCGGCTTTTCCCGCTGTGTGCGGCATTTTTCAAAATACCGCGTTACATGACGAGCTCAGCTCATCATCAGCATACGAGCGCCGTAGCTGATGACGAGCTGAGCTCGTCATCAGCATCGAAGGTGTTAAGTTGAGGCTCAAATAGACCTAAGCCTTTGATCTGTATTATCTTTCAATGATGTACGCACACATGAATGTTGATGCTGTGTCTTTGATTTGATTTTTAGCACATATATGAACAGTTGAAAATGTAATAAACAGAGATTTAAAAAACATAAGGTATGTCCTGATTGAACCATACTCCAGGTTATGAGCGAAGCAAAGGACACTAAAGCCTGCGCATTGGTTAATCAGAAAGGAACCATTGTGGTCCCTCCATTGGTGGTTGTACGGTGTAAACGAGGCATGCCCATAATTCTGAGCTTCCTGTATGCTCTGCAGGGTCTTAGGATAGATGCTGTTGGGGTTGTCTTTTTCAGTAGTGTAGACATAGCATTCTAACCATAGTAACCTGGTAGGTTAGAAGAGTCAGAGGGAGAACCCCAAGACGAAACTCAAGTGAAAACTAATCCTGGGCATAAAACTCCGCTCCACTCGTGGAGTATGCAGAGTTTTGGCATCTCCGCATTCCATGTAGAACACGGAGTTGCCGAAAAACTCCTCACTCCGCAAAGGAGTGGCCCGGCATCATTGTTAGAAGAAGGGAGGAATGTGGCCCCCTTCCCAGGGCTGAATTAGGCCAGAGGAACCAATTCCTGGGGCCCGGAATCATTTACAGGAGTAGGGGGTTTATGGGTACCCTCCCCAGGCATATTTTGGCCCCATGAACCCCCATCCCCAGGGGTTCATGGCCCAGGAGAGGCCACACAGCCCCCCTCCTTGTAAACATTTAAGAAAATCCAGTGGAGGTCCCCAGGGCTGTAAATGGGCCTACTCCTATAAATGTAATTCATGCCTCCGGAGAGGTGGTGGTCCACGGGCCCTTAATGGCAATGGAGGGGGAGATACAAGGCCCCTTTCCACATTTTTTATAAAGCTTCGGGGAGGGGTGGTCCCTGAGGTTCAAAAGACTCAGGGGCGGGGCCGCACTTCCCTCTCCAGTTAAAATAACATTGTCTTGCCCCTGGGTGGGGGCGGTCATGGAGCCAAGATTGGCCATGGGGAGGGGTTTGTATGCACCCCCTCTCCATTTTATACATATAAAGAAGCCCCCGGGACATGGCCAACCTGAGGGGCTAATTTTTTTGCTGCAAATTCACAAATTCTCACCTTTTTGTAGCAATTTTCTTTTTTTATAAAAAATGCTTTTTTCCTGGGGCACCAGAGCACATGGCCTACTCTGCCCCTTTTTCTTTATTTTTACATTATTTTATGGAACTCAGCTAAGGAAGAGTCCCAAAATGGCTGCAAACACTTCTTGGTTAAAGTGTTGGCAGCAAATCAGATCTCTGCACAAGATTGTCAAGGGTTAGCACCTCTAGATATACAAATTTGGTTTTCTTTTAATATTTCAAAAACCTCTGAACCAACTTACACCAAAAACAAACAGGCAACTTTCTGGACCAGCTGTTCAGGCTGTAGTTGTCTGTAGTTGTCTACAAAATTCCTATAGAAAATTGCATGGTGAAAAAAGCATTTTGGGACCTTCCTTTATTCTCGGCCCTCGCTAGACAAATCCACCTGAAACTTTCAAGACAGCAGCTGATGTGAGTGGCAAACTAGTTTTGAAAATTTTGTGAAGATTCGGTCTCGGTCTGAGTCTTAAAAAGAAAGACAGAAGGTGGCAGGATAGGAATACCATGAGCCCCTAAGCCTGTTGGTGTGGTCCCAGAGGGGGGCGAAAAACGATTTTTATTTCAAAGTTGTCACAAATTTATGAAGAATTCATGAATCCGCAGCAAACTTTTTAAAAAAACAAAGCAGGGTCCCCTGCGCTTGCTTTAAAAAAGCCCTTGGTGGATCAGGTCCTGGGGGGGAGGGAACAAATGTTTATATTTTGGGAGAGGGTGGAACACGTGCCCCTTCTCTTCCCCCACCCCTTACCCCTCCCTCGGGCTGATTATTGCCCTGAGGAGCGCTTCCCCCAGGACCCAGTTGTATTCTGAAAGTGGAAGGGGGCACATTTTTCAAAAGGGGGAGGGGGGAATGCACCGCCCCATTTTGGGGCTGATTTCAACCCCTGAGACCTCATACCCTGGGGTCCGGCTGAATATGTAGAGGGGGGTGGGGGCATAGCCACCTCCCCAGGCCAATTTCGGGCCTGGGGACACCTTCCCATGGGGCCTGACCATAAATGTAAAGGGAAAGCATGAAAGAATGGTCCTGGACCTATATTTAGTATTTAGAACAAAACAATTCTTTAGCAAAAATACTGGTACATAGGAATTAATCCTAAACGGAGAAAACAAAATGTTCTTGTCTATACATGTATCAATACAATGTACCCATCAACTGTTTCAAGAATGCCAGTTTCTTCGAACATCAACATTTATTCGAATATTTACAAATATATAAAAAATTCTTTATACATAAATCAAGAAAGAAAACTGCCAGGCGCAGTAGCAAAAGTGCAAGGAAAAAGTGCTCATGTGAAAGGAAAGATTGATAAGAGAATGAAGTAAATGTCTTTGTAAATAGGAAATTGCTTTGATTTAGTTATTTGGGTCAGGTTTCTGTTATAAGGAATTGTACCTTATGTTTTTTATGTGAATTACTTCATTCTCTTATCAATCTTTCCTTTCACATGAGCACTTTTTCCTTGCACTTTTGCTACTGCGTCTGGCAGTTTTCTTTCCCGATGAAATGGCATTCAGTTGATTAACGCATGCCTTACTTTCAGGCAAGAGCAGACTGCACGTTTCCCAACCACAGAGTGTTGATTCATTTCTCAGGGGTGCATTTCATGTATGGGCATAAAAGTATATGCTTTGTTTTCACGACCGATGTACGTCAACTGCTATATCCCCTTAACCTATTGGCACGATTTATCATTTTAGATAAGGTATGCTCTACAGCGGTTGCAGTTAAGTTGCATGATGAGTACAACTTGTTCATAACCTATATAAGGGTTGCGCGCCGAGTAAACTATGTTTTTAGCTGATTGCTTGTTGAGTTGAGTGCTTGTCAATAGGGCCCCTACATACCATTCGCCCTCTTAAGTGTCCAAGGAGCGTTCTCATGAAGCCTGGACGATCCATTTCAATTCTAATTCATATGAATAATGTTTTGGTGGCAGTGAGAGTTTGTTAGCAGGGAGACCTTATTTAGGCCCGTAGAGTGTTTTGGCTTATTTGATGCTTGAAGATGATCCCACGAAGGTTACTTGATATGATGTCTGAGAGTCTTCATGGCAGTATGTCTCAATGGCAGCTTATTGTGGCGGAACTTTGGTTGGTGTATGTCTATGGAAGCTTTAAGTGTTAACATTGACTGTAAAGTGCATTGTGCCATGCCAAATAACTGTGGATTCTGCTTGCTGTATTCTCCATGCCTACGTTAGATTGGGATGGATGTTGAGTTTACTTTTCTCGAGGCAAATTTGGTGGCCCCTAGAATGGGTGTTGCCCCATTCAACAACAACTGGTTCAAATATGTTCTCTCAATGTTTCAAGCTTTATTACAAATGTCACAAAAAGATGTTAATATTTCACTTCTGTTCTTGGATTTTCGTCACAATAAAATACACTGAACATAATCTTCACAAAAGTTATTTACAAAAGTTTAAGCTATTGCCATTATAAATTACAATCACTTTTATGTAAGGATTAATTATTTAAAAAAATTAAAAGCCATTGTAATTTGTAATATCAATACATCTAAGTCACGTGAATACAAAACATGTTGCATTACAAATGCTATAGATGTCACATTTGCGAAAGTTCAAACTATTGGCATTGTAAATGACAAAGCTGTTAATTTAGCTATTTTCAAAACAAACACATCAATAAAAAAATTGTCATTTACAAGACCAATAGCTCAAACTTTCCTAATGCGAAACCTATTGCATTGCAAATGCTTGTTTCATTAATATCTATAGCCTCATTGCTTGCTGAGAGTATCCAAAATTAACCATATTGTTTTGAGAATATATGTAAGGTCATAGGCAGTGCATTGAAGGGGCTGACCACTGGCCCTGGCCCTGGGGACCCCAACCCCCATGGCCTTTTCCGGCCCTGAGCCTCAGTAGGTCCTGTAACCTCATGCCCCAGAGCTGTTGTTTTTTACTAAAGGGCAGGGGGCACATATGCCCCATTCTCCAGTCCGGTTCTGACACTAGGTACCCCGTCTTCCGGGACCCACTGTGATTATCAGTGGAGGGGGACACTCGTCCCTTTCCCAGGGCTGTTTTTTCACCTGAGACCCCACGCCCCAGGTCCTAATGTGATTATTAGGGACAGGGGGACAAGCGATCCCAGAGGCCAATACCCTGCTTTTTAGAGGCGAGGGGCACAGCGCACCCAAGGACTGCAGATTTTGGCCCTGGGGACCCCAGGGCCCTTTGGTATTATTAGGGGGAGAGAAGCACACAGCCCCACCCCTTGGCTCGATTTCAGCCTCAGGGTTCTCCATCTCCCAGGGCCCGGCATCATTGTTAGAGGGAGGGGGGCATGTGGCCCCCTAAGCCGGGCTGAATTTGGCCAGAGGACCTAAATCCTGGGGGCCGGAACCATTTTCAGGCATAGGAGGTTTATGGGTCCCCTCCCCAGGCTGATTCTGGCCCCTTGAAACCCCTCCCCCAGGGGCGAGGGACGGGCCCCCCTCCTTGGCTGACTTAGGCTCTGGGGACCCCATCCCAGGGATCCAGTTTCATTCATAGGGGAAGGGGAGCATGTGCCCCCACTAGGGTCGATTTTGGCCCTACCGACCCCATCACCCGGGGTCTGGCATACATTTTAGGGGGAGAGGGGCATGTGGCCCCTCTACTTGGGTCGATTTCTGTCCTGGAGACCTCATTCCTGGGGGGCCTGCAACATTTGCAGGGTTTGGGGAGCATGAGGCCCCCCTCCTTAGGCCGATATAGGCCCCGGGGACCCCATCCCCTGGAGCCCAGTGACATTTTGTAGGGAGACGGGGCACCCAGCTTCCCTCCTGGGGCGATTTCACCTGAGGAGTCCATCCCCCAGGGGTGATATTTTTCAGGTGGAGGGAGGCACGCAGCACCCTCCTCAGCCCGATTTATGCCCTGGGACCCCATATCCTGGGGCCCTTGAAGTTAAAAATTGTGCACCCTGGTGCCCACCTAGGGCATCTCTTGAGTCTTGTTGGGGGTGAGCCCCAGGGCTCCAATAGGCCCAGTCGGCTGCTCGCATACAGCCGGAGCGGGAGAACTATTTTGATCAGTTTCCCTGCATGCATAACTTCCGGCAAGGAAACAGTTCAAAAGTCCGCTCCCAGCTGGCAGGAGTAGTTTTGAAGCTCCCACCTGCTGGAAGCAGACTTGGTGTTTGATCCCGCTTGGCAGGAGTTTTGAAAATTCACCCGCCAAGCAAGAGCAAACACAGGCTTCCTTGCCAGTACCGCTACGGGCAGAAACAAATGCTATTTCCTGGGGTGGAGTCCCCGGGACATTGGGTGTGGGCTAATACTGGGTTGGGTTCCCCGGGGTCTTTAGAGGCTCTGGGAGTGGGTCGCTTACCTCATCCCCATTTTGAAGATTTCCATCCCATTTGATCTCCCCAGGGCCTTTGGAGGCTCAGAGACTGGAACCGCTAAGTTCCCTCCCCATTTGATGAAAATTAGGCCCCGGGGTGGGCTCCCACAAGCCTGGAATAACTTGGGGAGTGGGGCTGCATGTCTCCCTCCCCATGAATAATATGTTCAGTCCATGAGTTGGACCTCCCGGGGCCTCTGATGGCTTGGGGAGCGGGGCTACGCATTCCCTCTCCACATAAATTTTGTTTTCAACCCTGGGGGTGGGTTTCCTGGGGGCTCTGGAGGCTTGGGGAGGGGGTACACACAGCCCCCCTTCTCTTTATGAATACAGCCCTGGGAGTGGGCTTATGGTAAATAAATGCATCCTGGGCGTCATTTTTGAGGGGAGATCCTGCAAGATTCTGGTGGGATTGCTGAATTTGTTTTCTTTTTCGGCCAGGGGGGTGTCCCTCTGGGTTATATTCTTCTTTTTTTTAACTTCAGGACAGGGGACCCTGAGTCCTGTAATAGCTGCCAGTAACATTTTTATCCTGGTGCTGGCAGCCTGTCAGAGTGGCACTTGCAGGAGACTGACTACCCCAGACGCGCGATGACCCAAGGGAAATAAAGCTCTCTGGGCCAATCAGATTGTTCTATTTTTAATTTGGCACTCCCCTAAGAGTGTCTTGCGGACCCAACTGCCTAAATATATGATTATTTTTTACCGATAATTTCTCAAAAACTACTAAACGAATTAACACCAAATCATAACAAGCAAAACCTACGGACCAAGATCTAACTTACTGCCCAATTTGGAGTAATTCCGTTCAGCAATTTTTGCCGGTCTTTTCTAGAGAAGTCTGTGAAAAATGCTAGGGGATTTTTCATTTTGTGACCCCCTATTTCCTCTGCGCCTGCTTGAAAGATCACCCCAAAACTTTCCAGAAAGGAGCTAAGGTTGACAAACTTTTTTTTTTTTTTTGAATTTTGTGAAGATTCGTCAAATGGGGCCAGATTTATTAGAAAACCAAAAAAGGATCTTTCTACGGAAAAGCAGCCTTAACTTAAACTACATAGTGGCAGTTGACACTTAGTAATGTCTAATAACAGTGCCTAGCCCTACCTATGGTATGTAGGTTAATTAAAAGCCATGTATACAGCTTCTTGCAGGATTCAAGAAGAGAGGAGGAGGCTCTGATGTAGAGTGGGAGGCTGGTTCAAAATTTTACTAGCAATGTAAGAGCTCACCCATCCTCCTGATCTGGTTCTTTGTATGCATGGGATGTGTGTGAGCAATAGTCCTGTGGAGCGGTGGTGTCTGGGTGGTTTGTGGAAGGAAATGCGACTGCTCAGATAGGTGAGCCTGATTTGTATATTGCCTGGAATGTGTGAGTGAGGAGTTTGAATTGGGTGTGTTTGTGTATCAGAAGCCAATGGAGCTGGAAATGAATGGGCAACTGTACTCTTCACATCTGCACAGGACTTCAGACAGGTACATGACAGATTCTGACACCTTCACATACAGTCTTAATTGCCAGTCTTTGCAACAGCTGAACAGTGCTACTTCTTTCCTGCACCACTTCCACCAAGAGACAATCCCTTTAACCAGTGTGTTCGTTAGTACTTTCTCTCCATGTTTTGCCTCTGTTGTTTTCTTCCTTGCTGCTGGAGACGGCTTCACATGTGTCCTCTCAATGCTCAGGGTCTACAAACACCTCTATAAGCCTTGTACTTAATCTGACACTACCTGGTGTAAACAATACATTGGTTGGATTTCCAATGTCTTCAGTTTCAGTCTTCCTCTTCATTAGATGAGGTGTTTCCTCCATCTTTTCAAACTTGCCATTAATCAAGTACCTTTTCAGGTAAGAGGCAGAACCCACCAGCTCATGTAGGATATTTCTATATTGTATAGTGCCATGTACCCTCCAAGGGGAAGACGTATATAAGCTGTAACTTGGTCAGAAGGACACCCCACCAGGAGCAAGGACTTCTCAGATGTACCTACAGAACCCAACTGGCTCACACAGACAACATTCCCCACTTAACATTCCATTCACGCATCATCACGCTTTACATTCCGAACAGAAACATAGAAATAGGACACAGATATATAACACCATGCTTCTTACTTCTGTATGCACAACCCATGTAACTAATATGAATGCATACACATCTTATGACTAATACTGTTAGAAAAAATACTGGATTTAACATGATCTTTCATTAATCCTGTAAGTAGTTGGTATTTTTTTTTTTTTTTAGGCATGTAAATTTTGCTTAATGCCAATACATGAACATCCTGCCTTCTCTATTTTTCTATGTTCATGTGCAATCAGCCTTGCCATCAAAAAAGCATCAAATAAATAAAATACAACTCTGAAAAGTCACCTTCTCTGCAGAAAAGGCGGGCAACTCACTGTAAATGCAGCTTATAACTGCACATGTTTATGAAAAAGGCCCAGTGAGTCCAGTCTGATAATTAGAGCCATAACAAGGGATCTAATTAGCATCTTTCGAATATAAAAGATCCGTGGAAAGGCTAGCTGGCATCAGAACGTCCTGCGCTACAGAATAAAAGATATTTGAGGCAGCGAGAGCCGGTTGCTTGGTTTCTCAGATCTCATTTTCTCTGCGCTACGTGGGCAAGAATAAAAATATGGGCACTAGATAGACAGCCTCCTGCTGCCAGCGCGGCTGCCTGCGGCGCCCCCTCGGGCGCTAAATTCACATCAGACCGGAAGTAATATACTATTTGAAGGAAAATGGCTTCTCTGATCCCCTTGCTGTTGAGCAGGCAGACTTCAATTACATTAGGATTTTAGATGCGAACATGAGGGAAAAGAGACACCTTTTGCATTTCAATATTCGACAGAACAAGCTTGGATCTCAGAAACAGGCTGTGCTGGTCAGAGCTTGCAACGCGTTCCTTCGAGTTTCATTGATAACCTCAGCAGACAGACACATGTACTGAAGAGGGCAAGCCCATCTTAGCCTTTGTTAGTCAAGATCATTCATCTCCACTCCTGCGCCTCCACAAATGTCCACAAGAGAGCGCCTCCTTGCAATAAACGACCTAAAAACAGGCCTTGGTGCTAGGCGGAAAGGAGTGCGTAAATGGCAAAATGTCACATTAGCTGGAACTATCAAAATTCTTTACCACATTCCAAAGTATAATCTGATCAGGTTTTCCGAATGACCAATAAACATGCAGGTACCATGATTAAATTTTTGTGCTGAGTCATTCACGTGTTTCTACTCATATATTCACAAAGAAGTAAGTGCATCACAGGATATATGCATAGGTACAAACATATTAATTTAATCTGCATCATTTGTGCTCCTAATGCGATAGGGACTGGGGCAAATACCGTTGGGTGCGTATTTGCTTTTCTTTTTTAGACATTTTTACATTATATTTATACAGTTTCTCTTCACTTTTCAAATGTGACAGATGGAACATAGTTATAAACTGTCAGTAGGTTTATATTTGAAACGTAAGGAGCAAAAATTGTGTAAAATGGGATTGCTATATTTTTTTACCTTATTCATGGTAGAGGATGTATCTGTTAAAATCCTTATTTAGCTAGTACAATTATTGTCAGCCAATGTGCTATGCATACTTTGCAACCAGTCCACAGACACGCCATCGAACTCTGGAACCTCCTCGACACCACAGCCCCAGACGTTGCCTTCCTCACGGAGACCTGGATGAACGCCTCTTCAGCTCCCGACATCGCCATCGCCATCCCAGAGGGCTACAAGATCACCCGGAGGGATCGCACCGCCAACCAGATGGGAGGAGGCATCGCCATCATCCACAGGAACACCATCCGTCTCACGACCAGCACCGACAACACCCTGACCACCGCCGAACACCTGCATTTCCAGATCCACACCGACCCGAAGACCACCCTCAGAGGCACCCTGATCTACCGACCTCCGGGACCACGCACCCAATTCAGCGAGGACATCGCCGACTTCGTCAGCCCGCATGCCCTCCCCTCCGCTGACTACATCCTCCTGGGGGACCTCAACTTCCACCTGGAGAACAACAATGACCGCAACACCAGCACCCTGCTCGACAACCTCGCCAATCTTGGACTCAAGCAGCTGGTGTCCACCCCCACCCACCTCGCCGGACACACACTCGATGCGGTCTTCTCATCCAGCACAGACATCGACTTCAGCCACGCCACAGAGCTTCAATGGACGGACCACAGCTGCGTCCACTTCACCTTCAAAAGAACGACGACCCACCACCACCAGCAACAGGCTGCCCGCAGAAGCTGGAACAAGATCACAGCCGACCAGCTCGCCACCTCCCTGAGCCAGCACCCTCCTGCCAGCTCAGCGAACCCCAGCCAGGCCGCCGACAACCTCACGAAGTGGATCAGCAACTGCGCGGACGACCTCGCCCCGCTGAGGACCCCGCCCAGCAGACCCGGCAGCAAGAAAGCCCCATGGTTCACCGACGAACTCAAGAGCTCCAAGAAGAACTGCCGAGCCCTCGAGAAAGTCTGGAGAAGGGAACCAACACCGGACAACATGACCACCTTCAAGCTTGCCACCCGGAAGCACCACCAGCTGATCCGCGCCGCCAAGAAAACTGCATTCAAGGACCGGCTGGACAACAACGCACACAACTGCAAGGAACTCTTCAACATCGTGAAAGAGCTATCCAACCCCAGCGCAGGAAACAACGACATCACCCCATCGCAAGACCTCTGCAACTCCCTCGCCTCATACTTCCACAACAAGATCGCGGACATACACAACAGCTTCAACAACCAACCAACGCACACCACGACCGAACAACCACCCCCCACCACCACCCTCCACGCCTGGACTCCGATCAGCACCGAAGACACCATCCGCACGATGAACTCCATCCACTCCGGATCTCCGACCGACCCCTGCCCTCACCATGTCTTCAACAAGACCGACGCTGTCATCGCACCCCACCTGCGAGACATCATCAACACTTCCTTCGACACCGCCACCTTCCCTGAGAGCTGGAAGCACGCCGAACTCAGCGCTCTACTCAAGAAACCCACAGCGGACCCCACCGAACTCAAGAATTACCGCCCCATCTCGCTCCTCCCGTTTCCAGCCAAAGTCATCGAGAAGACCGTCAACAAGCAGCTGACCGCCTTCCTTGAGACAAATGAATCCCTCGACCCCTCACAGTCTGGCTTCCGAGCCAACCACAGCACCGAGACCGCCCTCATCGCCGCCACCGATGACATCCGAGCCCTGATGGACACCGGAGAAACAGCGGCCCTCATCCTCCTAGACCTCTCTGCGGCATTCGACACTGCACCCTAGTACAGCGCCTCAGCAACGTCGGAATCCAGGAGAAGGCTCTGGAATGGATCATCTCCTTCCTCGACGGAAGAACACAGAGAGTCCGCCTACCACCGTACAAGTCAGAGGCCACCGAAGTCATCTGCGGCGTCCCTCAAGGATCCTCGCTGAGCCCCACCCTCTTCAACGTCTATATGAGCCCCCTCGCGGCCATCGCACGCCAACACAACCTCAGCATAATCTCCTACGCCGACGACACTCAGCTGATCCTCTCCCTGACCAACGACCCCGCCGCCACCAGAGCCAACCTGCACGAAGGGATGAAAGAGGTAGCCGAGTGGATGACGACCAGCCGCCTGAAACTGAACTCAGACAAGACGGAGGTCCTCATCCTGGGCTCTTCACCCTCCGCCTGGGACGACTCCTGGTGGCCTCCCGCCCTGGGCACCGCACCCAAACCGACAGACCACGCACGCAACCTGGGCTTCATCCTGGACTCCTCCCTCTCCATGACCAGGCAAGTCAACAACGTCTCCTCGGCGTGCTTCAACATCCTACGCATGCTACGGAAGATCTTCTGGTGGATCCCCACCGAGACCAGGAAGACCGTCACCCAGGCCCTCCTCACTAGTCGACTGGACTACGGCAACGCCCTCTACGCCGGTACCACCGCCAAGCTCCAGAAGAGACTCCAGCGGATCCAGAACGCCTCAGCCAGACTCATCCTCGACATCCCACGAACCAGCCACATCTCCGGACATCTGAGAGACCTGCATTGGCTCCCCGTCAACAAAAGAATCACCTTCCGCCTCCTCAGCCACGCACACAAAGCCCTACACGACCAAGGCCCGAGCTACCTCAACAACCGAATCAACTTCTACGCTCCCAAACGCCACCTCCGATCAGCCAACCACGCCCTCGCCGCCGTCCCCCGCATCCGAAGAGCGACTACAGGAGGAAGGTCCTTCTCCTACCTGGCCGCCAAGACCTGGAACTCCCTCCCGACCGACCTGCGCCTGACCCAAGACCACCTCTCCTTCAGGAAGAAGCTGAAGACCTGGCTGTTCGAGCAGTAGCGGCACCCCCCTCCCCCCAGCGCCTTGAGACCCTACGGGTAAGTAGTGCGCTCTATAAATGTCTTGATTGATTGATTGAATGTATATTCTCCAATTCTACACTTGCACTGAAATCTTTCCACAAAAATGGCCAGGAGGGAGTAAGATGAAATGTCTTTCCGGTTTGCTTCATAAGGAGCTAATGAAGTGAGGCAGAAAATCTGCTTTGGAGCAAGAGATGTACGAATAATTACCAGTGGCTGAGATTAATTCAGCATTCCATCCATCACTTTTTGTATACTTTAGTGTGTTGCCTTCAGTGGGACGGGTATGCACAGATGTGGGCCCCATGCTCACTGTATTACTGGAACCAAGATGCACCTGGCTGATGAGGCGTAAGTAGGACGAAACCGGACCAGGGTAGCTTGTGGTCTGGTTCAGGGAGAGCCTGGATTCTCTGCTGGGATGGACTGTTCCTGTTGGAGCTGGGTCAAGGCTACTTGGCATATAGCTGTGTTCAACCTGAGGTGGCATGATGTGCAAAATAATAATGGCCAGGAATGCGGCCAGTAACTGAGATTAATTCAAGCATTCCATCGATCACTTTGTTGTGTACTTTGATATGTTAAAACAGCACATCATACACACACAGGGACACGTCCTGCTCACCCCGGCCACAAAAGGCTTCTAACAAAGGATAACCCAGACAAACCATAGTGAGAAATGAATAGACATCATGTTTAGTCGGCGTTCCCTCTTGATGCATCATGAGATCCCGGACAAAGATCAGTACGCCCCTGGCACATACACTCACTACCCCCCATTGTAAGTCGGCATGGAAATACAACACAAAGCAGTTTCAGACTCGGCTTATCCCAGCCACCAAGCTATCCAAGGCAACAACTACCAGACCAAACTCATGCTGCTCAGTTGGGGCTTACACACAACAATGCATTGGATGGGATGAGATAACTGAGGCCAGGCAAGAGATGGCCAGGACTGAAATGACAAAGCTCAGACATGTTAAACATGGGTGTATCATTTGCATGCTCTACCTGTAGCGATCACCCTGGGGAACAAGGTCTGGAGAGGGCGGCTAGCGGTAGTCAGAGAAAGAAATTACCGCATATCGCCACTAGAGGGTGTTCGGCGACTGCGGAACTACAATCCCCAGAGGCCCATCAGACTAGGAAACGGAAGAGTAATGATTACAAAAGCCTTCGGAAGTAACGGCTCGGGGCTTGTCAATCAGAACCTTGAGCGTAGTTTGGACGGAGCCATGCCGGTTTAGTTTGAACGGAGATCAAGGGTCTTGTAAGTCCTGAGCAGAACGGAGTCTGCTCCTGAATCGTCTCGAGACAGTTTCTTGCAACACTTTGTTTCTTTTCCGCGAGTCCCCGCAATTTTGGTAAGACGGACGAACTCGCTCTAGCCAGTGGCGTTTGTGAGACCCGCGCAGGAGCGCGTTGTCGTCTCCGTCACTGTAGTCTTCCTGGGAAACCCATTTCGGAACTTCGAGGCGTGCCGGCCGGTACGCTTTTCCTGGAGAATCCCTTGCTGATTTTGTTTTATCATTTCGAACTGATTTTGTCTTCATTTCGAACCAGGATTGGAAATTGCCGGACTGATATCTAGACGTCTTGGTTCTATCGAATGGATTTTTGTTTCCTGTTTTACAATCCTAAGGGCTTTCCTCAGCGATCCAGTCCCACTGTACAGTTAGTATCTTTTAGTAAAGTACATCTTGTCGTTTTATATCCTGTCCCAGTCTGGAGTTCTAACTGTTGGTTATTATTCTTTCCCCTTCTGCAGGGTTCTCCGGGGGTCCTAGAGACTGGCAAGAAAGTGGGTGGACGATTTCCCTATATTCCTGAAAAGCCCAAGAGGACATCTTACTTTGGTTATATCCCCCTTTTTCCCGGGAGGTACTTACGCATAGTTGTGTTACCCTACACTGTGTGTGGTGCGTTCTGGAGACGAGGGGGACTAGTCATCCTTCCATCGTTCCTGCTGACATCTTTCAGAGGTTAGTGGTAATATCCATTGACGTCGTGACAGATTGACAAGCCCACGAAATTCGTCAGCCTGAACGATGGATACTACTACAGTGTTGACCACTTTGCTGGAGAGCGTGAATGCACTCCAGCAGGAGGTACATGCTGCAAGACAAGAAAATGTAGACCTTAGAACAGAAGTGAGTACGTTAAGACGGGAGGTGGCGGGTATTTCTCGCAAAGGGCGGAGTTATATTAGAGAGGCAACACTTCCCCCCCCCTTCTCAAAACCCAGATGGGGTGGCCATGGGAGGTGGGTTCTTTACTTCACCACCCTCTAATCCCTCACCTTTCAGTCCTGGTCCCACAGTTCATGTTATCCAGAATCCAGGTATACCATTGGCACCACCACAGCGATTCTATGGGGACACGAAGAAATTTGAAACTTTTTTGAATCAGTGTAGGCTCCATTTCCTTTGTAAACCCACCATTTTTGTGGATGATGCTTCCAAAACTTCGTTCATGATGTCATACATGGGTGGAAACGCCGCTAGTTGGACTATTCCGTTGATGGAAAGGAATGACCCTGTGCTACACAATTTCCAGGATTTCTGTAGCGAAATGAGAAAGCTGTTTGACAGGAAAACCCACATGCTGTCGTTAGATCGTGAACTGATGACGCTTCGTCAAGGATCACAGGATCTGTTGACATATATCACCACATTCAATCGATTAATCGTCGAAACCGACTGGCCTCCAGAAAAACGTACATCTTTGTTTTATCAGGGATTACGTGGGGAGTTAAAAGATGTACTCTCCCAAGTGGTACAATTGCCCAAGACATGTGATGAATTGATAGATCTTGCGGTCCAGCTGGATCACCGAGTTCAAGACAGAAAAGGGGACAAGAATAGAGGAGAAGTGCGGTCATATTTTCCGAAGCCTCGCCCTCCACCAGAGGAATACAACAAACCTGGGGTGGGAGTAGAACCCATGCAAATTGGAGGAGTGAGGGGTCCATTGTCCTCTGAAGAACGAGAGAAAAGACGCCTGCAAAAGTTATGTCATTATTGTGGGAAAAGCGGTCATTTCATTAAAGAATGTCGAGCTAGAGGAAGAACAAACAATCCGGGTCCAAGTCCTCGTAACCAAGTTGCAGCCACACAGGAATCGGAAAACTGAAGAGCCCAAGTACGGACGGGATCCCCGTCTTGGGTAAGGAAACATTGAAGAAACGTTTCACTCAAGCACCTATACTGCAACATCCGGATCCTAATCTACCGTTTGTGGTCGAAACGGATGCTTCACAATATGCCCTGGGTGGAGTGTTGTCCCAGCGCCATCCCGAGACGGGACAGTTACATCCAGTGGCCTTTTACTCCTGCAAACTCTCCCCCTGTGAGGTGAATTACTCAATCACGGATAAAGAACTATTGGCCATTAAACGGGCATGTGAAGAATGGAGACATTACTTGTTGGGGGCTCTACATACAGTCGAAATTTATACGGATCATCGAAATCTGCTGTTTTTAAAGACTGCGAAAGCGCTAACTCCCAGGCAGTTACGGTGGTCTCTTTTCTTTTCGGACTACGATTTCATCATAAAATACAGACCTGGAACCCAGAATGGCAAGGCAGATGCGCTATCCCGCAGAGTAGATCATGCAGAACCTCAGCAGATGGCAAATGAGGAACCTCCTCCTATTATTTCTCCTTCGGCCTTTCCGACATCAACGTTGGCACTTGTGGTATCGGGAGAATTCTTAGACGACGTCAAGGTGGCAACATCACAGATCGATGGCAAGGCATGGATGCAGGAAGAACCAGATCATAGAAGTTCCAAGGATGACCTACTATATCATTATCATGCTCTATATGTGCCCCTGAAAATCCTCCAAGAACAGACTATGCATTGGTGTCATGATTCTACACTAGGAGGTCATCTGGGAGAATACAAGACCATCGCTAATATGGAACGTTCCTTTTGGTGGCCCTCGCTGCGAAAAGATGTCAAAGACTATGTACAAAAATGTGCGGTTTGTGCTCAGAGTAAGGCCAGTCATTCCAAACCTGTGGGATTACTACGTCCCATTCCCATTCCACCCTCTCCTTGGCATACAGTGTCGATGGATTTTATTGTGGGATTACCCCCGTGTGAGACATACACCACCATTCTAGTTGTGATAGATCATCTGACGAAAATGGGTCATTTCATTCCCTTGAAGAAATTGCCTTCCTCCTCTGAATTGGCTTTGGTTTTTCTACAGCATGTAGTGAGAGCCCATGGTATACCTAGAGTATTAATCACTGACCGGGGTTCTCAGTTTACCTCTCGTTTTTGGAAGGCTCTTTGCCAAGCATTGCATATGGAGGCTCGTTTATCGACCAGTTTCCATCCGCAAACAGATGGTAAAACGGAGCGGCTTAACCAGTCCCTAGAACAATATTTACGGTGTTTTACTCTGCTGAACACCGGTGACTGGTTTCCTCTGGTCTGGATGGCTGAATTTGCATATAATAACGCCGACCATTCCACCCT
This sequence comes from Lissotriton vulgaris, assembly GCF_964263255.1. Classification (NCBI taxonomy): domain Eukaryota; kingdom Metazoa; phylum Chordata; class Amphibia; order Caudata; family Salamandridae; genus Lissotriton; species Lissotriton vulgaris. The sequence goes on along the minus strand of NC_141696.1, from coordinate 151,398,692 downwards.
AGGTTGTTCGCCCTTTTTCTGTTCCTATGGATTCCATCCCGATATGCTTCCTTTTGAGTGGCCTATCACCTCCACGCACCCATCCATTCAGGAGCATCACGCTCACCTTCGGGCTGTTTTGATTGACGCTAGGAACCACCTGGCGCAATCTCAAGCATCCCAGAAACGATGTGCAGATCGTAAAAGGGTTCCTGAGCCTGAATACAAGGTGGGGGATAAGGTCTGGTTATCCACTAGGAACTTACAATTGAAGGGAAGGGGTAAACTGGCTCCCAAGTACATAGGGCCCTATGGAATTGAGAGGATTATCAACCCTGTGGCCGTACGATTATCCCTTCCCCTTTCTTGGCGGCTCCATCCAGTATTCCATGTATCTCTGCTTCGTCCCTGTCGGGTAGGAATGAGGCTTCCCTCTCGCCCAGGCCCCATTGCTCTGGACGGGGATGAGGAGTATGAGGTAGAGGAGATCCTAGATTCCCGTTTGTCCCGAGGGAGGGTGCAATACCTGGTTTCGTGGAAGGGGTATGGGGTTGAGGACAGAACATGGGAACCATCGGCCAATTTGCATTGCCCTCTGTTGTTGGACCGGTTCCATGACACCTATCCTAGCAAGCCTGGACGACCGCCGGGACGTCGGTCCTTGAGGGGAGGCTCTGTAGCGATCACCCTGGGGAACAAGGTCTGGAGAGGGCGGCTAGCGGTAGTCAGAGAAAGAAATTACCGCATATCGCCACTAGAGGGTGTTCGACGACTGCGGAACTACAATCCCCAGAGGCCCATCAGACTAGGAAACGGAAGAGTAATGATTACAAAAGCCTTCGGAAGTAACGGCTCGGGGCTTGTCAATCAGAACCTTGAGCGTAGTTTGGACGGAGCCATGCCGGTTTAGTTTGAACGGAGATCAAGGGTCTTGTAAGTCCTGAGCAGAACGGAGTCTGCTCCTGAATCGTCTCGAGACAGTTTCTTGCAACACTTTGTTTCTTTTCCGCGAGTCCCCGCAATTTTGGTAAGACGGACGAACTCGCTCTAGCCAGTGGCGTTTGTGAGACCCGCGCAGGAGCGCGTTGTCGTCTCCGTCACTGTAGTCTTCCTGGGAAACCCATTTCGGAACTTCGAGGCGTGCCGGCCGGTACGCTTTTCCAGGAGAATCCCTTGCTGATTTTGTTTTATCATTTCGAACTGATTTTGTCTTCATTTCGAACCAGGATTGGAAATTGCCGGACTGATATCTAGACGTCTTGGTTCTATCGAATGGATTTTTGTTTCCTGTTTTACAATCCTAAGGGCTTTCCTCAGCGATCCAGTCCCACTGTACAGTTAGTATCTTTTAGTAAAGTACATCTTGTCGTTTTATATCCTGTCCCAGTCTGGAGTTCTAACTGTTGGTTATTATTCTTTCCCCTTCTGCAGGGTTCTCCGGGGGTCCTAGAGACTGGCAAGAAAGTGGGTGGACGATTTCCCTATATTCCTGAAAAGCCCAAGAGGACATCTTACTTTGGTTATATCCCCCTTTTTCCCGGGAGGTACTTACGCATAGTTGTGTTACCCTACACTGTGTGTGGTGCGTTCTGGAGACGAGGGGGACTAGTCATCCTTCCATCGTTCCTGCTGACATCTTTCAGAGGTTAGTGGTAATATCCATTGACGTCGTGACACTACCAGACTGCATATTTCCACCCATGTACTCTCTTCATAGCATTTGTTACCTAGGTCTTTCCCCACATCAGACACTGGCCATGCAATGGTTTCTCAATATTACTCTAGTAACTGATAAACCCATGCACTGGACCAGGAACATCAACCAAGTCCCATTAATCGAACCAGAAACCAGGATCAGTGCCCAACTACAGAGTCGCCCTCCCAACCACACTGTTGATGACCTCACAACCCACTTTAACACAACTATGACTGTTGTTCTTGATCAAGTGGCTTCACTCAAACTAAAACGATCGAGGTCTATCAAATCAAAATCTTGGTTCAACGCCGATCTTAACGAGAGACGACAACACAGGCTTGCAGAAAGGGCATGGAGACAGAACCCCTCAACAATGCACCTAGCTCGCCTTAGAACTGCACAGCTGTCAAACAAGAAGCCACCAACTTGACCTTGCTGAGAATAGACCTAGGGGATTCTTCAACATTGTAAAAAGTAAAATCTCCCTCACATCCCCACATAAAACAACAGCCACCAATGAACGTTGCAAATAAATTCTATTTAGTGGGGGATACCAACCTATTATGGGCGCACTACCTTAACTTTAGGGTACTAAGTTATAACTAGTGACAATAATCATAAGGTGCTTCTAGAGGAATGATGCGTATCCTACATCAAATGGCTTCATGTGAAGCAACAATAAGAACAATATCCTCTGAGCACACCCACAGTTCACACATATAGTTCCAACGTATATATGGCAAGCAACTCCAATCCTCAGGAGTCGGATCAATCAATATAGTCTCCAAGGTCAATGCACAAAAAGAGTCCACTTTCTGTATTCGAGGTCCTTTTAATGAATTTCAAAAGTTGATTACACCAGCCAACATGTGTTTCGTCGTGCATAAATTATACCTCGACTTCTTCAGGGCTCTGTATCTTTCCGTAATCTCTCATCCTTATATGATCCTCATAGTATAAACAAATCTATCAGTCTGAAAAAACAGAGGCATTTCAAAATGATATATACCCTAAGTACTGTCACTGATATCAAAAATGCAACTGAATATTTCACTGGTGAGTCCAAACAGAATTAATTTGCCAAATTAAAGTCCAACGTTCACCCCCTATGTTGTTATTAAATTGGGTTTACCTTTCGAATCTCCTCCCAATTCATCCAGCAATATGTCAACCACCTCTATTTCTTTATTCATCTATAATGTCAACCGAAGTCAAAAATAAATATATTACAATCCAAGTTATTATTGCTGGGTAGAATTGATACAAACGTATATCCTACAACACTCACCCAGTAATTATCGTCTGGTGTGTTCTATACGTGATCGTTTAGGCTTCACTTATCCACTATATTCTAAACAATAGAGTTAGCACATGTCACTCCCCGATTTCAGGTCCATGTACCATGCATATATTATTAGACCATCTTATGAGTAAAAGCATCTCACTCAATGCATACTCCTCAACCAATTACAAAATTAAATAGAATTATTAACTTAATCATTCTGTACACGAGGTTTCCTTGTCTTCTACATTGCTAGTATAAAATTCACCCCCATCATAAGCGAGAGAAGTCTGTTACCGGTAACTCAGTAGAATAAAGAGCGCTAATCTTAAACCTACTCCCGCATTAAATAGTATGAGATTACATGTACTCACCAACGGTAAGTATAAAATATAGTATGCACAGGGTCGTCGTCTTCATTCGGTCAGTATACGGCTATCTGTGTCAAGATAGCGACATTAGTAAGATAGCCCGTGTAAAAACTACATTTACTTCAGGTACATAAAGTTTAGCTCACACTCACCAATCGTCGGTTTCTTTAAATATCTCGACTACCTGAAATATATATACAAGGAGACGGCATTAAATATCTCGTACCGTCCCAAAATTAGTGTCTAAGTATGACCCTAGCTAACTTTGCTAGAAAGTTACCTGTGTTCCGCTTATTAGCTTGTCATATCATCCGGCCTCATCCAAGCATTGGCGTCAAGCATGGGCGCCATCTTGAAGTATCCTTAAATATACCGGTAAACGCGCGCCATCTTGTAATGTGTGCGTATTGTTGCCAAGAATCTAAGCACGCTGTTGCCCATGTAAACGGGCAAACCAAATACTCGTATTTCTATATCAGGCTTCTTCGTATTAGAAAAATATAATATTCAAACCGTTAACTAAACTCATATTCAAGATATCGGCGTCTAGCGTGGGCGCCATCTTGGAATAGCCTAAAATGCGCTTATATATAGGCGCCATCTTATAATATGTTCGTACCGTTTCTAAGAGTAGAAGCACGTTACTCTAAATGTATATATGGGCCAAACTCTTATCCATAATACAATAGCAAGCATCCTCATGCAAGTAATGCATATAATATCCAAGCACATTGGTATAAGTCAAATTCAATAAAATTAAATAATGTATATGTTCAACTAACCGATTTGGTCAAGTTTCCAAAATAATTCCTATCTCCATATTAGACTCTGTGCTCAACCTCAAATCCTGGGATAATGTACTACTCTGTTAATGCATATCGATACTTAAGGGATCACAAAATAAAACCAAGATGTATATCCATATTGTACCATAGGGATAGGTGAGTAGAGTTCATGAAGGGTGAATGTTAGCCAGTTAGCCAAACGTGAGGCAACCGAGGGTGCACAAATATCCTAGCTATTCAATCCCATTCCATCATCAAACAAATAATATTTAGAAGGGAAGCGAATCCTAGGGACACAGTGTCCCTGTACAGTCTAGTGCCAGAAATCTGCTAGTTGTCAACAACAGACATATAATATATAGTATATTTACAGTCAAAATGCAAAAGTGAACTTCATACAGGTCAAAGATCAGCCCAATTCTTACTCATTGCCCAAGAAGTACTGGTACTCATTATCAATGTTAAGCCCATGTTGGACCGATTTCAGTTTCATTATCCACAGTACTTCCCTACGTCTGAGTTTCAGAGTTCTATTACCTCCCCTGGGATCCTGAGGTACGTGTTCTATTGCATGATAACAAAATTGGTGATCTCCCTGGTTATCAATGTTCTGAACAAAATGAGCAGCTATTGGGTATCTGGTGTCCCCACTCTTCCAAGCCCTAATATGCTCCATCATCCTGTCTCTTAGTCTTCTTATCGTGCTGCCCACGTAAATCTGTCCACATGTGCAGGCTATAATATACACAACAAAGGAGGTTTCACAATTCATGAAAGAATCTATTTCATACATTATTGAATTATTGTAGCTGAAACTCACAATCTTTTTACAAGCCCATCTACAGCAATTGCAACGCCCACATTTGTAGAATCCCTTAGTTAAGCTCCTGGGCCAGATTTCTCTATTTCTGATTGGATAGCTTGGGCTCAAGTCACTCGCCAAGGTTCTCCCTTTCCTGAAGGTCACAGCCGGTCTCTGTCCAATATGTTCTGATAAATCCTTATCAGCTGACAGCAAGTGCCAGTGTCGATTTAAAATAGAGTACAATTTATTGGATTCTGTATTGTAATTAGTCACTAGACGGACCTCTCGTTCTTTTTTCTCTGTAGTCTCTTTGTCTTTTAGTGTAATAGATCGGTCTAGTTTATGTACACGTCTTTTCGCCTTCTCAATGACTGTCCGTTGGTAACCCCTAGCTTGAAATCTGGAAGACATATCCTGTACTGTATCCTTGAATTCATCGTCCTCCGAACAATTTCTCCTAGCTCGGACCATCTCTCCATACGGGATGGATTTTATCTGAGACTTGGGGTGGCAACTCTTTGCATGTAATAGTGAGTTACAACTAGTCTCCTTCCTGTACATCTTAGAACACAACTTATTCCCCTTTATATATAGCTCAACATCAAGAAAATAAATCTTCTCCTTGTCATACTGTGTTGTGAACTTCAAGTTAACATCATTACTGTTTAGGTATTCAAAGAAACACAGAAGGTCCTCCAGGCTGCCGGTCCAGATCATGAGACAGTCGTCTATGAAACGACCCCAATATTGAATATATTCAATCCACCTGACCCCACGACGACCCCAGATCCACTCCGCCTCGAACCATCCCATGAAAAGGTTGGCAAAAGACGGAGCAAACCTGGAGCCCATCGCGGTCCCAAGGCGCTGTCTATACCAGTTACGATTAAACACAAATACATTGTTACTGAGTACTATCTGTGTCATGTCTAGTATCATCTTTGTGTGCTCAAAGTACTCAGCAGGTCTCCTGTTGAAAAAGGTCTCTACTGCATGAATTCCCAATGTGTGGTCTATATTTGAATATAATGAGACCACATCTAGTGTTACAAGAAACACATCACTTTGCCAGGTCACATCTGACATCATGTTCAAGACATGCTTAGTGTCCCGAATATAGGAGGGTAAGTTCTCAACAAACGGTCTCATGAAAATGTCAATATACTCAGATATCTTTTCAGTCGGACCCCCAATACCAGAGATAATTGGCCGTCCGGGTGGGTTCTCTCTATTCTTATGTACCTTAGGTAAGGTGTATAGACAGGGAGCTTTAGGTACTGAGATTGTCATATAGTTATACTCATCCAAGTCCAATAGTGACAGATCATACCAATTTTTAAGTCTCTCATTGATTACTGTAATTAGGGATGGCAGTGGATTGTTGGGTAAGGGCTCATAGTATTTACGATCCTCTAGCTGTGACATGATTTCTGCATTATATTTAACGGTATCCATTACAACCACATTGCCACCCTTATCAGCCATTCGAATTGTGATGTCATTATTGGATTTGAGGAGTCTAAGTGCTTTCCTTTCTCCCTGTGTGAGGTTGTCTGATTTTTTGTAGAAGCCACCCTTTGACCGTTTATCAATGAGTTTATCAATTTCAAATTCCACAGACTTGTGGAAAGCATCTATGGTATTGCCTGTTCCCAATTGAGGTGTCCACCTCGATTTTAGTCTTAGACCGCTGCTTTGACTGAGATATCTGTTAATCTCTAAGTCCTCCAGGACTCTAGACAGTGTAATAGGGTCTTCCTCATTCTCTGTCAAGGAAAGTAACAATTTTGTAGCATTAGCCCCTTCTATAGTCAAGTCACTAAGTTGACTATGTAAAGTAGCGCTTTTGTCTTTCAGTGGCGCATGAACAAAAAAATTTTTAATTTTCAAAAGTCTCACAAATTTATAAACATCAATCTTGGTCATGTACCAATCTGAGATAACATTAGGACAAAATCCTAGACCCTTTTTCAACAGTTTAATCATATCATCGGTCAATTCAAATTCAGATATATTAATGATCTCAATTTCATTCACAGTATTACCCTGCGTATTATTCAATCCTTCCAAGACCTCAGCCTCATTCCCCTTCTTGCTCCCTGTTGACCTCCTGCCCCTGGATCCTCTCCTTGTCTTGTATTTCCGCCACCTCTGCCCCTGATCGTGGAGTCCCGATTCCCAATTCTGTGACGCTTCACCTCTTCTAAAAAAGCATTCTCTCGTGTGCCTGGCTCGGCCACCGCCCCTCCATTCACCTCTTCACTCTCACTACTAACAATAGATGAGGCATCAGTTTCACTAGCTGCTACGCTAGGTGTGGCAGTTGTCTTCTGTTTGGAACCACGGGGTTGTCTAACCAAATAATCAAAGCGCTTAGCAAAGGTGAAAACGCGACCCGCTTTATAATCATTTTCATCTCTTTGCAGCTTCCTTGCCTTCCTACGCTTTATGTCCGCCTGGAGGTCTGCTAAAAAGTTATCCAAAATAGTGTAATTTTTCATGATCACTTCTGGTTGATTAAGTTCCTTAATCTCCTCTTCTAATTTATGGATCTCTTCAAGCAATTTTTTTATCTTCCTCTCTGCATTCTCAATAAGAATGTTAATAAGATTTCTAGAGGAATTCGTAAGCTCTTGCTCCCAATTTGCTAACAGGTCTGGTTCCAGGTCTTCGTATGTGGGCATGATTTGGGATCTCAAGCCCCTAGGTATTCTATTAAGCGAGAGGTACTGCTTCAGTGTAGCTGCGTCCCACCACTTGTTAAGCTCCTGTCTTTTCAAATTCTCCAGTCTTTTAAATTTCTCCTTCAGACCCTCCGTCTTAGCAGGTATAGGTGCATTGACTGTCTTGCCTTGCTTATTCCCTGTCTTGAGATTGTTGAATAACTCCTGTGCTTCCTGATCTCTATTCATTATAAAGGCAGGACTAGCGTACCCTCCAGGCGGCAGCTCCAAGTTGCAAAAACTCTATTTAGTGGGGGATACCAACCTATTATGGGCGCACTACCTTAACTTTAGGGTACTAAGTTATAACTAGTGACAATAATCATAAGGTGCTTCTAGAGGAATGATGCGTATCCTACATCAAATGGCTTCATGTGAAGCAACAATAAGAACAATATCCTCTGAGCACACCCACAGTTCACACATATAGTTCCAACGTATATATGGCAAGCAACTCCAATCCTCAGGAGTCGGATCAATCAATATAGTCTCCAAGGTCAATGCACAAAAAGAGTCCACTTTCTGTATTCGAGGTCCTTTTAATGAATTTCAAAAGTTGATTACACCAGCCAACACGTGTTTCGTCGTGCATAAATTATACCTCGACTTCTTCAGGGCTCTGTATCTTTCCGTAAACTCTCATCCTTATATGATCCTCATAGTATAAACAAATCTATCAGTCTGAAAAAACAGAGGCATTTCAAAATGATATATACCCTAAGTACTGTCACTGATATCAAAAATGCAACTGAATATTTCACTGGTGAGTCCAAACAGAATTAATTTGCCAAATTAAAGTCCAACGTTCACCCCCTATGTTGTTATTAAATTGGGTTTACCTTTCGAATCTCCTCCCAATTCATCCAGCAATATGTCAACCACCTCTATTTCTTTATTCATCTATAATGTCAACCGAAGTCAAAAATAAATATATTACAATCCAAGTTATTATTGCTGGGTAGAATTGATACAAACGTATATCCTACAACACTCACCCAGTAATTATCGTCTGGTGTGTTCTATACGTGATCGTTTAGGCTTCACTTATCCACTATATTCTAAACAATAGAGTTAGCACATGTCACTCCCCGATTTCAGGTCCATGTACCATGCATATATTATTAGACTATCTTATGAGTAAAAGCATCTCACTCAATGCATACTCCTCAACCAATTACAAAATTAAATAGAATTATTAACTTAATCATTCTGTACACGAGGTTTCCTTGTCTTCTACATTGCTAGTATAAAATTCACCCCCATCATAAGCGAGAGAAGTCTGTTACCGGTAACTCAGTAGAATAAAGAGCGCTAATCTTAAACCTACTCCCGCATTAAATAGTATGAGATTACATGTACTCACCAACGGTAAGTATAAAATATAGTATGCACAGGGTCGTCGTCTTCATTCGGTCAGTATACGGCTATCTGTGTCAAGATAGCGACATTAGTAAGATAGCCCGTGTAAAAACTACATTTACTTCAGGTACATAAAGTTTAGCTCACACTCACCAATCGTCGGTTTCTTTAAATATCTCGACTACCTGAAATATATATACAAGGAGACGGCATTAAATATCTCGTACCGTCCCAAAATTAGTGTCTAAGTATGACCCTAGCTAACTTTGCTAGAAAGTTACCTGTGTTCCGCTTATTAGCTTGTCATATCATCCGGCCTCATCCAAGCATTGGCGTCAAGCATGGGCGCCATCTTGAAGTATCCTTAAATATACCGGTAAACGCGCGCCATCTTGTAATGTGTGCGTATTGTTGCCAAGAATCTAAGCACGCTGTTGCCCATGTAAACGGGCAAACCAAATACTCGTATTTCTATATCAGGCTTCTTCGTATTAGAAAAATATAATATTCAAACCGTTAACTAAACTCATATTCAAGATATCGGCGTCTAGCGTGGGCGCCATCTTGGAATAGCCTAAAATGCGCTTATATATAGGCGCCATCTTATAATATGTTCGTACCGTTTCTAAGAGTAGAAGCACGTTACTCTAAATGTATATATGGGCCAAACTCTTATCCATAATACAATAGCAAGCATCCTCATGCAAGTAATGCATATAATATCCAAGCACATTGGTATAAGTCAAATTCAATAAAATTAAATAATGTATATGTTCAACTAACCGATTTGGTCAAGTTTCCAAAATAATTCCTATTTCCATATTAGACTCTGTGCTCAACCTCAAATCCTGGGATAATGTACTACTCTGTTAATGCATATCGATACTTAAGGGATCACAAAATAAAACCAAGATGTATATCCATATTGTACCATAGGGATAGGTGAGTAGAGTTCATGAAGGGTGAATGTTAGCCAGTTAGCCAAACGTGAGGCAACCGAGGGTGCACAAATATCCTAGCTATTCAATCCCATTCCATCATCAAACAAATAATATTTAGAAGGGAAGCGAATCCTAGGGACACAGTGTCCCTGTACAGTCTAGTGCCAGAAATCTGCTAGTTGTCAACAACAGACATATAATATATAATATATTTACAGTCAAAATGCAAAAGTGAACTTCATACAGGTCAAAGATCAGCCCAATTCTTACTCATTGCCCAAGAAGTACTGGTACTCATTATCAATGTTAAGCCCATGTTGGACAGATTTCAGTTTCATTATCCACAGTACTTCCCTACGTCTGAGTTTCAGAGTTCTATTACCTCCCCTGGGATCCTGAGGTACGTGTTCTATTGCATGATAACAAAATTGGTGATCTCCCTGGTTATCAATGTTCTGAACAAAATGAGCAGCTATTGGGTATCTGGTGTCCCCACTCTTCCAAGCCCTAATATGCTCCATCATCCTGTCTCTTAGTCTTCTTATCGTGCTGCCCACGTAAATCTGTCCACATGTGCAGGCTATAATATACACAACAAAGGAGGTTTCACAGTTCATGAAAGAATCTATTTCATACATTATTGAATTATTGTAGCTGAAACTCACAATCTTTTTACAAGCCCATCTACAGCAATTGCAACGCCCACATTTGTAGAATCCCTTAGTTAAGCTCCTGGGCCAGATTTCTCTATTTCTGATTGGATAGCTTGGGCTCAAGTCACTCGCCAAGGTTCTCCCTTTCCTGAAGGTCACAGCCGGTCTCTGTCCAATATGTTCTGATAAATCCTTATCAGCTGACAGCAAGTGCCAGTGTCGATTTAAAATAGAGTACAATTTATTGGATTCTGTATTGTAATTAGTCACTAGACGGACCTCTCGTTCTTTTTTCTCTGTAGTCTCTTTGTCTTTTAGTGTAATAGATCGGTCTAGTTTATGTACACATCTTTTCGCCTTCTCAATGACTGTCCGTTGGTAACCCCTAGCTTGAAATCTGGAAGACATATCCTGTACTGTATCCTTGAATTCATCGTCCTCCGAACAATTTCTCCTAGCTCGGACCATCTCTCCATACGGGATGGATTTTATCTGAGACTTGGGGTGGCAACTCTTTGCATGTAATAGTGAGTTACAACTAGTCTCCTTCCTGTACATCTTAGAACACAACTTATTCCCCTTTATATATAGCTCAACATCAAGAAAATAAATCTTCTCCTTGTCATACTGTGTTGTGAACTTCAAGTTAACATCATTACTGTTTAGGTATTCAAAGAAACACAGAAGGTCCTCCAGGCTGCCGGTCCAGATCATGAGACAGTCGTCTATGAAACGACCCCAATATTGAATATATTCAATCCACCTGACCCCACGACGACCCCAGATCCACTCCGCCTCGAACCATCCCATGAAAAGGTTGGCAAAAGACGGAGCAAACCTGGAGCCCATCGCGGCCCCAAGGCGCTGTCTATACCAGTTACGATTAAACACAAATACATTGTTACTGAGTACTATCTGTGTCATGTCTAGTATCATCTTTGTGTGCTCAAAGTACTCAGCAGGTCTCCTGTTGAAAAAGGTCTCTACTGCATGAATTCCCAATGTGTGGTCTATATTTGAATATAATGAGACCACATCTAGTGTTACAAGAAACATATCACTTTGCCAGGTCACATCTGACATGTTCAAGACATGCTTAGTGTCCCGAATATAGGAGGGTAAGTTCTCAACAAACGGTCTCATGAAAATGTCAATATACTCAGATATCTTTTCAGTCGGACCCCCAATACCAGAGATAATTGGCCGTCCGGGTGGGTTCTCGCTATTCTTATGTACCTTAGGTAAGGTGTATAGACAGGGAGCTTTAGGTACTGAGATTGTCATATAGTTATACTCATCCAAGTCCAATAGTGACAGATCATACCAATTTTTAAGTCTCTCATTGATTACTGTAATTAGGGATGGCAGTGGATTGTTGGGTAAGGGCTCATAGTATTTACGATCCTCTAGCTGTGACATGATTTCTGCATTATATTTAACGGTATCCATTACAACCACATTGCCACCCTTATCAGCCATTCGAATTGTGATGTCATTATTGGATTTGAGGAGTCTAAGTGCTTTCCTTTCTCCCTGTGTGAGGTTGTCTGATTTTTTGTAGAAGCCACCCTTTGACCGTTTATCAATGAGTTTATCAATTTCAAATTCCACAGACTTGTGGAAAGCATCTATGGTATTGCCTGTTCCCAATTGAGGTGTCCACCTCGATTTTAGTCTTAGACCGCTGCTTTGACTGAGATATCTGTTAATCTCTAAGTCCTCCAGGACTCTAGACAGTGTAATAGGGTCTTCCTCATTCTCTGTCAAGGAAAGTAACAATTTTGTAGCATTAGCCCCTTCTATAGTCAAGTCACTAAGTTGACTATGTAAAGTAGCGCTTTTGTCTTTCAGTGGTGCATGAACAAAAATTTTTTTCATTTTCAAAAGTCTCACAAATTTATAAACATCAATCTTGGTCATGTACCAATCTGAGATAACATTAGGACAAAATCCTAGACCCTTTTTCAACAGTTTAATCATATCATCGGTCAATTCAAATTCAGATATATTAATGATCTCAATTTCATTCACAGTATTACCCTGCGTATTATTCAATCCTTCCAAGACCTCAGCCTCATTCCCCTTCTTGCTCCCTGTTGACCTCCTGCCCCTGGATCCTCTCCTTGTCTTGGCTGGTGTAATCAACTTTTGAAATTCATTAAAAGGACCTCGAATACAGAAAGTGGACTCTTTTTGTGCATTGACCTTGGAGACTATATAGATTGATCCGACTCCTGAGGATTGGAGTTGCTTGCCATATATACGTTGGAACTATATGTGTGAACTGTGGGTGTGCTCAGAGGATATTGTTCTTATTGTTGCAAATAAATTACCAGCTTCTTCACCAATAATGTCTCAAAAATCGATCAATACTTCACCCAAGTCACATATGCACCTTCACTCCTTTTATGCCCAGATAAGCTTACTAATGACCAAATGGACCAAATTATAACACGGTCAACCATGAACTCACCCAACTGAAAAACAATACCAATTGGTCTGACTTCAAACTCATGACAGAAAAAGAAGTCTTTAATATTATTGCAAACTTAAAGCCTACTTCCCACACTACCGATCTCCTCCCATCCACAATAGTACAAAACATCAAACATGTCATTGCCCCGTTCTGGACAAAAATAATCAACTCATCCCTCACCTCAGGTTTCGTACCTGATTCACTCCAACTAGGATAAATGACTCCCATACTGAAAGAAACAGGGGCTGACACTAATGATCTCACCAACCTCAGACCTATCTCCAACCTCCCGTTTCTAGTCCAAACCATGGAGAAGTGTGTTCAACAACAATTTAACCAACATGTAGAAGATTACAACCTTCATGATACCTTCCAATCAGGAGTCCGACACAGCTGTAGCACAGTAACAGCCATGCTCAATATCTCTGATGACATCGTTGGAACCTTGGACGAAGGTGAAGCATGCTTACTCATCCTGCTTGACCTATGAGCGGCTTTAGACACTGTCAATCACTCAGCTTTACTTGAGACACTCAAGGTCCACTGTGGTATTAATGGCACTGTACTTAAATGCTTCCCATTTTTCCTTCAACACCGTTCACAACAAATTAAAATAATCTCCTGCCTCTCCAAACCCACATGTTAGCATTGGTGTTCCCTAGGGATCAATACTCTCCCCTTCCTACTTCAATCTCTTCATGGAATGGCTTACAACCATCCTGAAGCATGCAGTGGTCAAGTAACACCTATATACTGATGACATGCAACTCCACTGTAAAATCAAATCACATAGTGGCATCCTACACCTCATTGCCACACTAACCAAAATTCAAACTTGGTTTAATTCAGACCACTTAAAGCTGAATACGAGCAAAACAGAATTAACACTGTTCGTCCCAAAGAGTAACCACCAACCAATCCAAGAGTGGCTCGGGGACTTGAATGGCCTAAATTGCTCCCTCTTCTTGTCCAACTCAGTAAAGTCCTTAAACCTCACCCTTGATTAGAACTTGAGCCTAAGGAGTGCTATTCTCACTGAAACAACTCAAGAAAATTAAACCTTTCATTTCCCCCAATGACTTCAAGACTGTAGTACAATCTCTAGTCCTCTCTAAAATAGACTATGGAAACACCATCTTCTCAGGGACACTGAAAATTCACCCCCCTCCCCCCCCCCAAGATCATTTCTGAACATGGCAGCCCAACTCATAAATGTGTTAAACAATATGAACACATCACTCCAGCCCTCAAGTTCCATAACTGGCTGCCCATTGAAGGAAGATGTATTTACAAAACTGCCTGCATCACAGAGAAAGCCCACCACACACATTGCCCAAACTATCTAGACACCAAACGTACGACAGCTGGAAGAACCAGAACTCTGAGAAGCTCCAACTCACTCCTTCTTGTTCCTCAGAAACTGAGAAGGAAAACCACAGAGGCGCGCTCCTTCTTTGAAAATGCACCCAGGATATGGAACGGTCCCCCTAGTGAACTCCGTTGCAATCCCTCCTTCTCCTGCTTCAAAAGAGAGCTGAAACTCCTTCTCGTCAACAAATACCTTACCTCTCACTCCAACCAAACTATGCTCCAATAACTCACTCTCACCAAGACCCGACCGCGTGTGACAGTTGGTTTTATGACTGTATCTGCTGCTTAATGAGTCAGTCCCTTCTCTAATTTATGCTTTGAAATAGTACGATATACTGTTTCTTTTTATGTAAAGCACTCTGATACCTTCAGGTCTAGCTAGCGCTATATAAAACTTAATAATAATCTACTAGTAGGAAAAGGGGAATTACAAAGCACGTGGAATGGCAAGAAGAGACCCACAGTAAGCAGCCAGTGTCTGAAAATTTAGAGGGATATCTTTGGTGGCAGATATGAGGATTAATGGCCATACAGCTGGGAAGAGAGGCGTCCCCTTTATGACATGGAAGAAACCAATGTAAAGTGCATATTTCTATATCTTGTTACTCTTCCTCCATTATACAGTGACTGAGATAAGATCAAAGTATCACTCTGGTCACTAGCACTCAGTAAAATGCAGCCCACCTAGGCCATAGTGCAATTCAAGAATTCCCTTGCAGTGTAGTGTGCTACCCACAGGTTAAAGCACTTCAGCACTTTATAAGGGATATCAAGTTCTTTATAAATGCAATTTACATTACAATATGGGCATTTTCTTCCAGCCTCCCTCCAATGCCCCCACACAGATCTATTTGTAGTGAACACAAAAGTGCATGGCATTCGAGAAGGAGGCTGAGACCTGCAAGTGGGGAGGGGACTTTCACTCAAAAATGATGGGCATCACTGTCTAAGAGAAGATACACCTTTCAGAGCTAAAATGACTACAATGCTGCCTATTGAAGTATAGTCAAGTTGTGGCACAGTGAGCTTCTGGTGTTGGATTTCGGGCCTGGGCGGAATTTGGGTAATTTTGCGTTCCACGGAGAACGCAAAATTACCCAAAATTCAGCATTCTGCGACTTTGCTAAATTGTTTGCTTGTTTGCGTGCTCAGGGGGAAATATCTCTCCAAAACACACATTTGAGAATGCAAACAGCGATTGCAAACAGTAAAAAAGCATCGCGAACAAGCAATTCTGCATGTTTGCGAAATTTCCACGTGTTCACAAATTCCGCCGACCCCTATGGATTTCCCACTAAATGTAATGTCCCTATTATCTTGGGGTTTGTAGTGTGAACATGTTTCTGTGCTCTGGAAAGATGAACCAGAATATTCTTATTGGGCCTTTGGCAACTGCAGGTATGGACCAAATTGATAAGCTTGAGCCAAAGAAATGGACAAGTTATAACCCAAGCATCTCATCAACTTACCTGGAGATAATGTATAATTGCCATGTACCAACATGCCAGTGATTGTCAGGCCTTATTTGATTGATGGTGAGAGTTCTGACAGCCGCTCACAGTGAGCCCACACAAAAGAGATCTACACTACCGTTTTGAAGGCTTTACTTTAAGTCAACTTTAGTGCTTGATAAATAAAAGAGGATTATTTCAGACATCAATAACACTGTAGAGAGCACAAAAACACAGAGGTCCTGATCCACAAACTAATTCATAAGCTATTGCAAATGAATAATAATTTTTATAAGGCCTCGGGCCTTAATAAGCAAAGGTGTATGTGCACATATGGTAGGGATCCTTAATATATACTATATTAAATACCACACCAAAATGTTGCTCCTTGGTACTATGACAGACCCTCAAGTGTTGGAATATTTCTTTAGATATTCCTGAGAACTGACTGAAAAATCGTGTTGAAAAAATGCATTGTTTGATACCATGTCCAACAAAAACAATTCTCAGGGTGTGGGTGTTAAGACCTAGACGGTGAGGTTCGCATGTTTGCTTGAGACATTATGGGGCAGATATTATGTTTTTTCAGCAGAGCTGCTCAATTGATCACCTGACATGGGGAGAGGGAGACCAGGTCTTGAAATACAAAGGAAATCTGAAAGGCAGGATCAGGCTTCACATAAAGATGCAGCTTTAATTAAATGCAGCTAATATCCACTGCCAGTCTCCTGGGGGTCTTTACTCGTCCTTCAGATATATCACTGGAGGTGGCACAAGGTTCTTTAGTCACTTTCAATAGCTTTGTTTAATTTTGCTGATGGAGGGGGTTATTCTATATTTAGCAGGAATTATTCTACATAATTAAGCTGCAAGAGGCAGGGTCATCTGCTGATTCCAAAATACATCAGTGCACAGTGCTTTAAGTACTTGAAACCTGTCGACAGAAAAGAATGATGCACTTGGAAGTGCTATTAACAACATTCTTTATGTGCATTACATATAGACTAGCCAGTAACATGAATATTTCTAAATGAGAATAAAATAGCTCTTTAGTTGTTCGGATTCCCTACATGAATTCACTACTTATCCTTTTTGCGTTCTAGAGTAGCCTGCTACTCACTGAAAAGTGCTACAAGACCTCATCAGGGGAGCAGGCGCTATATAAATGCAAACCCTTCACTCTTCCATCCCTCCACTATCCATTTCAATCCAAATAACAGACTAACATATCAACCACTCAAATTAATTTCATATTTCACTATACTAATTCACCACTAATCCTTTGTGGGTTCCGGAGGTGCGTGCTACTCGCTGAAAAAGCGGTTTGACACCTCCTCGGAGGTAGTAAGCGCTATATAAATCCAATTACAATACAATACAATACAACTTTGTGGCTTATCCTGGATGTGCCTGCATGGAGGTGTCTCAAGTAATTTTCAGTTTCACAGTATTGTGCAGCCAGGGTTAGATTGCCCAATACGGCCATCTTGCAGTGCCATAAACGCTGGTCTGATAGGTTAGTGTGTGGACAGTTTATCTGTCTAATCATGGGCCTTTTTTATGGTAACTCATAAATTCACAAGGTCTTCCCGGCCAAAGAAAAAAGATACAGAATGTTGCTTTACATGTCTTTACAAGTCAATCCTGCCCCAATTTCCAAATGTGGACGACTTTTCTAGGTATCTGTTTCACGCTTTTGTTAATTGTGTTTCAAGATAAACCTAGTGATTCCATTTCTTCTTCTTTAGATGCCAAACGAACCCTACTCATTTATAAGGAGTGTATTAAGTAGTTCAGAACCTCAAGTTCACTCCTTTGGTACATGGGTCGTTAGCTAAGATAAGAAAGGTATCTACAACAACTTTGAGTAGATGAATTTGTCAAGCTATTTCCCAAGCTTACAGATCTGTAGGTGACTCTATCTGTTGACAGTAAAGGTTACATCACTAGAGTAGTGTCAACTTCTTGGGCGGAAGCAGGAGCTGTTTCTTTGCTAGAAATATGCAAGGCAGCAACCTGGTCGTCATATCAGACCATTCTTAAGCACTACAGTCTCAATATATCTGATTCCATGAGTAAACATTATGGCTCTAAAGTTATTTCTTCAGCAACATAGTAATGTTGTTAGACAAAAAAAATATTCTGCATGTTTGTCTGTAAGTGCAATTTTTATTAAGCTTGAGAAATCCTTATATCATTATGACTGGGATGAGGAGGACACCAAGCGCTATATAAAACGCTGTAAAAAACAAAACAAAGCAACAAAAAAAGAGGGCTAGTGAACCAATTAGTTACCAGTGATCTTCATTACCCCCGATTAGGAGTCATCCTCATCCCAGTCCACTTCTTTGACCCCTTCCTTTTTATGCTTCTCCAATTTTTGAACTTGGTAATACAACAGGCGGAGGCGCGAAATACACATAGAGCGTATTTGGGTTATAAGAAGTGGCCATTTTTAGCATGTTACAGCTGTGTGGGAGGCAAAGAAGACCTCATATTATCAGGACTGGGACAAGAACCAACCCTTATCGTGGGTAATTGGTCTGTACCCTAATATTGCTGTTACTATATGGCACACTGATGCAGCAAACATTATTCTCATTATAATATGGCTATGGTATACCAAGGTGCAAGATAATCTGGCATCTGTTTAAGCAAAGAGAGAATACCAGCGACTTCTTTAATTGTTACCCACGATCAGTAGTGGAGATGTTCAATAACTACTAATAGCGATAAACGAATACACACATTATGGGATATTATGTGATTTTGCTTGGTTATTGCAAATCGAGATAACATCCTATGCTCGCGGACACAAGTGCTAACTTCGACATCATTTATCAATCAATGAGGACATAATCCAAGTAGAAGAAATTCTTATCAATCACAACCAACAAAAATAGAATATATAGACATATATGGTTGTCTCATTTAGAGAAAGAAAGATAAAAGCTTCTTTTGAATGATCCATCCCTAAATAAACTCATTTTGAGGAAAAGAGCACACTTGAGATGTATACAATTCACATTAAGAGGATACCGTGCCCTACTGCAACATTGTCATTATTTGAGTTAAATGCATTATGAGATTAAACTACCAAACAAGTAGATTCTGAACCAGCAGCACGTATAATTGTAATTACAAGTAAGTAATGTACATGAAAATTACTACTGAGGGACGTTGATTACATCATGTTTCCCTATTTCCAAATATTTATCAAAATCTGTTCTTCTCTGGGAACATTTACCCACCTTACCAGAGGAAAGAGTAAGTGCCCTTTTAACCAGCATTGTGTCCAGAACGACAAGCGTTGGATTAATGAGTCTATGGGCTTAAAACTCAGGACCGCCTCCTGCCATCCTCTAAAACTTGACTTCCTCCTAGGGTGCTAAGTCAGAATGTCTGCTAGACCCTCCAGAACTGAGCTAGAGGTGGGCTAGGGGGGTATTGATGACCTGCAGGGCAGTGAGGGCACATCATGGACTGTGGAGTCTCACCGCTCTCCTGGGCAACCTCAATTTCTTTACCTACCCCCGCGATGGACCTTCCAGCTAGCTGGGTCATGTACTGTCCTTCTGAAGAGCAGGTCACTCGGACAGGTAAAATCTGCCCACCTCCTTATGCGGGCAGGTATCGGGCTGCAGGCCAAGCAGCAAGGTGAACTAAGCAGGCTTTCCAAAACTTAGGCAAGGACAATGCAATCAAGCAGAGGGTCCACCCTTGCCATGTGTCATGGGCTCTCTCAGGAGTACGACTGTTAGGTAAGATGTCAACAAGACAGCAAACAAAGAAATCTGGAAGGTGGAATTCAGGCTGTGGAACTGACCATAGTCATAGTCATAGTCATAGTCATAGGCTCTTATATAGCGCACGATTCACCAAAAAGGTCTCAAGCATTTGGCAGGAAGAGACGACATCCTCAAATGAGAGGGGGGTGACAATAATTAATTGGGAAAAAGCCACGTTTTCAGGCCCCTGCGAAAGGCCAAATGATTGGATAGGGACGACAGATGGGGAGACAGCTTGTTCCAGAGTAGGGGGGCTATATAGGAAAAAGCCCATAGGGCAAACATCATGCACATAACCCCACTGGCTGCATAGGACAGATGTTTTGCTTATCTGTACTTATCTGCACCCTGTCACATGATCCACAATTTGCACAAGAAATGAGGCAACAATGCATGTGGTGTATAATACATTTGTACCTGTGCACGAAGGTGTTTCTTTCTTACACCCTAGATCTAAAATATAGATAATAAAGTGATGTGTAATAGCGACTGGTTTAAAATCATAATGCTTTGATCCACGTCTCTTTTTTCAGAAATTGGTACCTTTTACAGTGGAAACGCGCCATTGGACAGGCGTATCGTAGTGAGGACAACAAATATTTTTGCGTCGACTCTTCCACGCACGAGGGAATAAGATGGCATTTTTCCAAAGTATGGCACACTGTTTACATACATAACATTATTCAGCCTTACTCAACGTCAGCAAGTCTGTAGGAGGCAGGAGGCAGGCAGAGGTTTTGATTTGACAGCTCGCCTGATTTACAGCTTTGGTTATTTATTTAGAAACGTTTTGTTATTGCCTTGTGGCAAGGAAGGCAGTGCTATTCCAGACAGCAGCCGATCACACCCACCCACCACTTGAATACAGCCGCACAGATCTGTACAATTTATCCTGCAAGTTCAAGTGTGCAGGTCACAGAGAGCCGTCTAGCAGCTCATTGATCTGCCTGCCCCTCCACCACCGCCTGCTCTTGCCGGATGTGACTGCAGCCAGTGCAGAACTGTAACACCACCCCAACACAAGGCAGAATGTCACGTCTGACGGTCCTGCTGCTGCAGCCGGAGCAACACTGGCACTGATCCCCACCCCAACACAAGGCGGAATGCCATGTCTGATGACCCTGCAGCCGCAGCCGGAGCAATACTGGCACTGATTCCCCCCCCCCACACAAGGCAGAATGCCATGTCTGATGACCCTGCTGCGGCACTGCTTCCAGTGCAGAACTGACACTGTAACACCCCCCCAACACAAGGCAGAATGCCATGTCTGATGACCCTGCAGCGGCTCTGCAGCCGGTGCAGAACTGACACTGCAACACCCCCCAACACAAGGCAGAATGCCATGTCTGATGACCCTGCTGCAGCACTGCTTCCAGGGCAGAACTGACTCTGCAACACCACCCCAACACAAGGCAGAATGCCATGTCTGATGACCCTGCTGCAGCACTGCTTCCAGTGCAGAACTGACACTGCAACACCACCCCAACACAAGGCAGAATGCCATGTCTGATGACCCTGCAGCGGCTCTGCAGCTGGTGCAGAACTGGAACTGTAGCATCCACCCACCATAGGGCAGAATACCATGTCTGATGGCCCTGCTGCAGCTGTGCTGCAAAACGTGCATTAATAACCACCCCAACACAAGGCAGAATGCCATGTCTGATGACCCTGCTGCAGCACTGCTTCCAGTGCAGAACTGACACTGCAACACCACCCCAACACAAGGCAGAATACAATGTCTGATGACCCTGCTGCAGCACTGCTTCCAGTGCAGAACTGACACTGCAACACCACCCCAACACAAGGCAGAATGCCATGTCTGATGACCCTGCAGCGGCTCTGCAGCTGGTGCAGAACTGGAACTGTAGCATCCACCCACCATAGGGCAGAATACCATGTCTGATGGCCCTGCTGCAGCTGTGCTGCAAAACGTGCATTAATAACCACCCCAACACAAGGCAGAATGCCATGTCTGATGACCCTGCTGCAGCACTGCTTCCAGTGCAGAACTGACACTGCAACACCACCCCAACACAAGGCAGAATACAATGTCTGATGGCCCTGCTGCAGCTCTGCTGCAAAACGTTCACTAATCACCACCCCAACACAAGGCAGAATGCCATGCCTGTTGACTCTACTGCAGCACTGCTTCCAGTGCAGAACTGACACTGCAACACCACCCCAACACAAGGCGAAATGTCATTTCTGCTGACCCTGCTGCGGCACTGCTGCAGAACTGACACTATAACATCACCTAAAACAAAGCAGAACGTCACGTCTGTTGACCCTGCAGCAGCTTTGCTGCAGATGCCAGTGCATAACTGGCACTAACATCACCCCAACACAGGCCAGAATGTCATGTGTACTGGCCCTTCTACAGCACTGCTGCCAGTGAGGAACTGACACTGATCACCACCCCAACACAAGGTAGAATGCCATCTCTGCCGACCCTGCCGCAGCACTGCAGCCGGTGCAGAAGTAACACTGCAACACCACCCCAACACAGACCAGAATGCCATGTCTGATGACCCTGCTGCAGCACTGCTTCCAGTGCAAAACTAACACTGCAACACCACCCCAACACAGACCAGAATGCCATGTCTGATGACCCTGCTGCAGCACTGCTTCCAGTGCAAAACTAACACTGCAACACCACCCCAACACAGACCAGAATGCCATGTCTGATGACCCTGCTGCAGCACTGCTTCCAGTGCAAAACTAACACTGCAACACCACCCCAACACAAGGCAGAATGCCATGTCTGATGACCCTGCCGCAGCACTGCAGCCGGTGCAGAAGTAACACTGCAACACCACCCCAACACAAGGTAGAATGCCATCTCTGCCGACCCTGCCGCAGCACTGCAGCCGGTGCAGAAGTAACACTGCAACACCACACCAACACAGGCCAGAATGCCATGTCTGATGACCCTGCTGCAGCACTGCAGCCGGTGCACAAGTAACACTGCAACACCACCCCAACACAAGTCAGAATGCCATGTCTGATGACCCTGCCGCAGCACTGCAGCCGGTGCAGAAGTAACACTGCAACACCACACCAACACAGGCCAGAATGCCATGTCTGATGACCCTGCAGTGGCTCTGCAGCTGCTGCAGAACTGACACTGCAACACCACCCCAACACTAGGCAGAATGCCATGTCTGATGACCCTGCTGCAGCACTGCAGCCAGAGCAGAACTGACACTACAACACCACCCCAACACAAAGCAGAATGCCATGTCTGATGACCCTGCTGCAGCACTGCTTCTAGTGCAGAACTGACACTGCAACACCACCCCAACACAAGGCAGAATGCCATGTCTGATGACCCTGCAGTGGCTCTGCAGCTGCTGCAGAACTGACACTGCAACACCACCCCAACACTAGGCAGAATGCCATGTCTGATGACCCTGCTGCAGCACTGCAGCCAGAGCAGAACTGACACTACAACACCACCCCAACACAAGGCAGAATGCCATGTCTGATGACCCTGCAGCCGCAGCCGGAGCAATACTGGCACTGATCCCCCCCCCCACACAAGGCAGAATGCCATGTCTGATGACCCTGCAGCGGCTCTGCAGCCGGTGCAGAACTGACACTGCAACACCCCCCAACACAAGGCAGAATGCCATGTCTGATGACCCTGCTTCAGCACTGCTTCCAGGGCAGAACTGACACTGCAACACCACCCCAACACAAGGCAGAATGCCATGTCTGATGACCCTGCTGCAGCACTGCTTCCAGTGCAGAACTGACACTGCAACACCACCCCAACACAAGGCAGAATGCCATGTCTGATGACCCTGCTGCAGCACTGCTTCCAGGGCAGAACTGACACTGCAACACCACCCCAACACAAGGCAGAATGCCATGTCTGATGACCCTGCTGCAGCACTGCTTCCAGTGCAGAACTGACACTGCAACACCACCCCAACACAAGGCAGAATGCCATGTCTGATGACCCTGCAGCGGCTCTGCAGCTGGTGCAGAACTGGAACTGTAGCATCCACCCACCATAGGGCAGAATACCATGTCTGATGGCCCTGCTGCAGCTGTGCTGCAAAACGTGCATTAATAACCACCCCAACACAAGGCAGAATGCCATGTCTGATGACCCTGCTGCAGCACTGCTTCCAGTGCAGAACTGACACTGCAACACCACCCCAACACAAGGCAGAATGCCATGTCTGATGGTCCTGCTGCCGCAGCCGGAGCAACACTGGCACTGATCCCACCCCAACACAAGGCAGAATGCCATGTCTGATGACCCTGCAGCAGCTCTGCAGCCGGTGCAGAACTGACACTGCAACACCCCCCAACACAAGGCAGAATGCCATGTCTGATGACCCTGCTGCAGCACTGCTTCCAGGGCAGAACTGACACTGCAACACCACCCCAACACAAGGCAGAATGCCATGTCTGATGACCCTGCTGCAGCACTGCTTCCAGTGCAGAACTGACACTGCAACACCACCCCAACACAAGGCAGAATGCCATGTCTGATGACCCTGCAGCGGCTCTGCAGCTGGTGCAGAACTGGAACTGTAGCATCCACCCACCATAGGGCAGAATACCATGTCTGATGGCCCTGCTGCAGCTGTGCTGCAAAACGTGCATTAATAACCACCCCAACACAAGGCAGAATGCCATGTCTGATGACCCTGCTGCAGCACTGCTTCCAGTGCAGAACTGACACAGCAACACCACCCCAACACAAGGCAGAACACAATGTCTGATGACCCTGCTGCAGCACTGCTTCCAGTGCAGAACTGACACTGCAACACCACCCCAACACAAGGCAGAATGCCATGTCTGATGACCCTGCAGCGGCTCTGCAGCTGGTGCAGAACTGGAACTGTAGCATCCACCCACCATAGGGCAGAATACCATGTCTGATGGCCCTGCTGCAGCTGTGCTGCAAAACGTGCATTAATAACCACCCCAACACAAGGCAGAATGCCATGTCTGATGACCCTGCTGCAGCACTGCTTCCAGTGCAGAACTGACACTGCAACACCACCCCAACACAAGGCAGAATACAATGTCTGATGACCCTGCTGCAGCACTGCTTCCAGTGCAGAACTGACACTGCAACACCACCCCAACACAAGGCAGAATGCCATGTCTGATGGCCCTGCTGCAGCTCTGCTGCAAAACGTTCACTAATCACCACCCCAACACAAGGCAGAATGTCATGCCTGTTGACTCTACTGCAGCACTGCTTCCAGTGCAGAACTGACACTGCAACACCACCCCAACACATGGCGAAATGTCATTTCTGCTGACCCTGCTGCGGCACTGCTGCAGAACTGACACTATAACATCACCTAAAACAAAGCAGAACGTCACGTCTGTTGACCCTGCAGCAGCTTTGCTGCAGATGCCAGTGCATAACTGGCACTAACATCACCCCAACACAGGCCAGAATGTCATGTGTACTGGCCCTTCTACAGCACTGCTGCCAGTGAGGAACTGACACTGATCACCACCCCAACACAAGGTAGAATGCCATCTCTGCCGACCCTGCCGCAGCACTGCAGCCGGTGCAGAAGTAACACTGCAACACCACCCCAACACAGACCAGAATGCCATATCTGATGACCCTGCTGCAGCACTGCTTCCAGTGCAAAACTAACACTGCAACACCACCCCAACACAGACCAGAATGCCATGTCTGATGACCCTGCTGCAGCACTGCTTCCAGTGCAAAACTAACACTGCAACACCACCCCAACACAAGGCAGAATGCCATGTCTGATGACCCTGCTGCAGCACTGCTTCCAGTGCAAAACTAACACTGCAACACCACCCCAACACAGACCAGAATGCCATGTCTGATGACCCTGCTGCAGCACTGCTTCCAGTGCAAAACTAACACTGCAACACCACCCCAACACAAGGCAGAATGCCATGTCTGATGACCCTGCCGCAGCACTGCAGCCGGTGCAGAAGTAACACTGCAACACCCCCCCAACACAAGGTAGAATGCCATCTCTGCCGACCCTGCCGCAGCACTGCAGCCGGTGCAGAAGTAACACTGCAACACCACCCCAACACAGACCAGAATGCCATGTCTGATGACCCTGCTGCAGCACTGCTTCCAGTGCAAAACAAACACTGCAACACCACCCCAACACAGACCAGAATGCCATGTCTGATGACCCTGCTGCAGCACTGCTTCCAGTGCAAAACTAACACTGCAACACCACCCCAACACAGACCAGAATGCCATGTCTGATGACCCTGCTGCAGCACTGCTTCCAGTGCAAAACTAACACTGCAACACCACCCCAACACAAGGCAGAATGCCATGTCTGTGACCCTGCCGCAGCACTGCAGCCGGTGCAGAAGTAACACTGCAACACCACCCCAACACAAGGTAGAATGCCATCTCTGCTGACCCTGCCGCAGCACTGCAGCTGGTGCAGAAGTAACACTGCAACACCACACCAACACAGGCCAGAATGCCATGTCTGATGACCCTGCTGCAGCACTGCAGCCGGTGCAGAAGTAACACTGCAACACCACCCCAACACAAGGCAGAATGCCATGTCTGATGACCCTGCAGCGGCTCTGCAGCTGGTGCAGAACTGGAACTGTAGCATCCACCCACCATAGGGCAGAATACCATGTCTGATGGCCCTGCTGCAGCTGTGCTGCAAAACGTGCATTAATAACCACCCCAACACAAGGCAGAATGCCATGTCTGATGACCCTGCTGCAGCACTGCTTCCAGTGCAGAACTGACACTGCAACACCACCCCAACACAAGGCAGAATACAATGTCTGATGACCCTGCTGCAGCACTGCTTCCAGTGCAGAACTGACACTGCAACACCACCCCAACACAAGGCAGAATGCCATGTCTGATGGCCCTGCTGCAGCTCTGCTGCAAAACGTTCACTAATCACCACCCCAACACAAGGCAGAATGTCATGCCTGTTGACTCTACTGCAGCACTGCTTCCAGTGCAGAACTGACACTGCAACACCACCCCAACACATGGCGAAATGTCATTTCTGCTGACCCTGCTGCGGCACTGCTGCAGAACTGACACTATAACATCACCTAAAACAAAGCAGAACGTCACGTCTGTTGACCCTGCAGCAGCTTTGCTGCAGATGCCAGTGCATAACTGGCACTAACATCACCCCAACACAGGCCAGAATGTCATGTGTACTGGCCCTTCTACAGCACTGCTGCCAGTGAGGAACTGACACTGATCACCACCCCAACACAAGGTAGAATGCCATCTCTGCCGACCCTGCCGCAGCACTGCAGCCGGTGCAGAAGTAACACTGCAACACCACCCCAACACAGACCAGAATGCCATGTCTGATGACCCTGCTGCAGCACTGCTTCCAGTGCAAAACTAACACTGCAACACCACCCCAACACAGACCAGAATGCCATGTCTGATGACCCTGCTGCAGCACTGCTTCCAGTGCAAAACTAACACTGCAACACCACCCCAACACAAGGCAGAATGCCATGTCTGATGACCCTGCTGCAGCACTGCTTCCAGTGCAAAACTAACACTGCAACACCACCCCAACACAGACCAGAATGCCATGTCTGATGACCCTGCTGCAGCACTGCTTCCAGTGCAAAACTAACACTGCAACACCACCCCAACACAAGGCAGAATGCCATGTCTGATGACCCTGCCGCAGCACTGCAGCCGGTGCAGAAGTAACACTGCAACACCCCCCCAACACAAGGTAGAATGCCATCTCTGCCGACCCTGCCGCAGCACTGCAGCCGGTGCAGAAGTAACACTGCAACACCACCCCAACACAGACCAGAATGCCATGTCTGATGACCCTGCTGCAGCACTGCTTCCAGTGCAAAACAAGCACTGCAACACCACCCCAACACAGACCAGAATGCCATGTCTGATGACCCTGCTGCAGCACTGCTTCCAGTGCAAAACTAACACTGCAACACCACCCCAACACAGACCAGAATGCCATGTCTGATGACCCTGCTGCAGCACTGCTTCCAGTGCAAAACTAACACTGCAACACCACCCCAACACAAGGCAGAATGCCATGTCTGTGACCCTGCCGCAGCACTGCAGCCGGTGCAGAAGTAACACTGCAACACCACCCCAACACAAGGTAGAATGCCATCTCTGCTGACCCTGCCGCAGCACTGCAGCTGGTGCAGAAGTAACACTGCAACACCACACCAACACAGGCCAGAATGCCATGTCTGATGACCCTGCTGCAGCACTGCAGCCGGTGCAGAAGTAACACTGCAACACCACCCCAACACAAGTCAGAATGCCATGTCTGATGACCCTGCCGCAGCACTGCAGCCGGTGCAGAACTGACACTGCAACACCACCCCAACACAAGGCAGAATACAATGTCTGATGACCCTGCTGCAGCACTGCTTCCAGTGCAGAACTGACACTGCAACACCACCCCAACACAAGGCAGAATGCCATGTCTGATGGCCCTGCTGCAGCTCTGCTGCAAAACGTTCACTAATCACCACCCCAACACAAGGCAGAATGTCATGCCTGTTGACTCTACTGCAGCACTGCTTCCAGTGCAGAACTGACACTGCAACACCACCCCAACACAAGGCGAAATGTCATTTCTGCTGACCCTGCTGCGGCACTGCTGCAGAACTGACACTATAACATCACCTAAAACAAAGCAGAACGTCACGTCTGTTGACCCTGCAGCAGCTTTGCTGCAGATGCCAGTGCATAACTGGCACTAACATCACCCCAACACAGGCCAGAATGTCATGTGTACTGGCCCTTTTACAGCACTGCTGCCAGTGAGGAACTGACACTGATCACCACCCCAACACAAGGTAGAATGCCATCTCTGCCGACCCTGCTGCAGCACTGCAGCCGGTGCAGAAGTAACACTGCAACACCACCCCAACACAGACCAGAATGCCATGTCTGATGACCCTGCTGCAGCACTGCTTCCAGTGCAAAACTAACACTGCAACACCACCCCAACACAGACCAGAATGCCATGTCTGATGACCCTGCTGCAGCACTGCTTCCAGTGCAAAACTAACACTGCAACACCACCCCAACACAAGGCAGAATGCCATGTCTGATGACCCTGCTGCAGCACTGCTTCCAGTGCAAAACTAACACTGCAACACCACCCCAACACAGACCAGAATGCCATGTCTGATGACCCTGCTGCAGCACTGCTTCCAGTGCAAAGCTAACACTGCAACACCACCCCAACACAAGGCAGAATGCCATGTCTGATGACCCTGCCGCAGCACTGCAGCCGGTGCAGAAGTAACACTGCAACACCCCCCCAACACAAGGTAGAATGCCATCTCTGCCGACCCTGCCGCAGCACTGCAGCCGGTGCAGAAGTAACACTGCAACACCACCCCAACACAGACCAGAATGCCATGTCTGATGACCCTGCTGCAGCACTGCTTCCAGTGCAAAACAAACACTGCAACACCACCCCAACACAGACCAGAATGCCATGTCTGATGACCCTGCTGCAGCACTGCTTCCAGTGCAAAACACACACTGCAACACCACCAACACAAGGCAGAATGCCATGTCTGATGACCCTGCTGCAGCACTGCTTCCAGTGCAAAACTAACACTGCAACACCACCCCAACACAGACCAGAATGCCATGTC
This sequence comes from Lissotriton vulgaris, assembly GCF_964263255.1. Lineage (NCBI taxonomy): Eukaryota > Metazoa > Chordata > Amphibia > Caudata > Salamandridae > Lissotriton > Lissotriton vulgaris. The sequence goes on along the minus strand of NC_141696.1, from coordinate 151,369,370 downwards.
TGATGATCCTGCTGCAGCACTGCTTCCAGTGCAAAACTAACACTACAACACCACCCCAACACAAGGCAGAATGCCATGTCTGTGACCCTGCCGCAGCACTGCAGCCGGTGCAGAAGTAACACTGCAACACCACACCAACACAGGCCAGAATGCCATGTCTGATGACCCTGCCGCAGCACTGCAGCCGGTACAGAAGTAACACTGCAACACCACACCAACACAGGCCAGAATGCCATGTCTGATTACCCTGCTGCAGCACTGCTTCCAGTGCAAATCTAACACTGCAACACCACCCCAACACAAGGCAGAATGCCATGTCTGATGACCCTGCCGCAGCACTGCAGCCGGTGCAGAACTGACATTGCAGCTATTCCCCCAACACAGGCTAGAATGTCATCTCTGCTGACAGCACTGCTGCAGCACTGCAGCCGGTGCAGAACTGACACTGCAACACCCCCCAACACAAGGTAGAATGCCATCTCTGCCGACCCTGACGCAGCACTGCAGCCGGTGCAGAAGTAACACTGCAACACCACCCCAACACAGGTCAGAATGTCATCTCTGCTGACCCTGCTGCAGCACTGCTTCCAGTTTAGAACTGACACTGCAACAACACCCCAACACAAGGCAGAATGTCATGTCTGCTGACCCTGCCGCAGCACTGCAGCCGACGCAGAACTGACACTGCAACACCACCCATAAAAAGGCTGAATGTCATCTCTGCTGACCCTGCTGCAGCACCGACGCTGGTGCAGAACTGGCATTGTAACCTCAACCCAACACAAGGCAGAATGCCATGTCTGATGACCATGCTGCAGCACTGCTACATGTGCATAACTGGCACTGCACCCACCTCCCAAAACGAAGCAGAATGCCATGTCTGATGACCCTGCTGCAGCTCTGCAGCATTTAAAAAGAAGTTAGTGGAGCATATATCAGCTAAGAAATACAGGCATTTCTCTTTGGCTCATTTGCATGTGGCTGAATGGTGTTTGTTGTCCTTTGCTGATGATTGTTTTGCTAAAAATGAACAAGACACTTGAGTAAGGAAAATGGTTATTATCTCATTACCCCGACCCAGACAGAATTATTGTAGGTTGCACAGTGGAGCAATCTGCTGTAACCGAGCCTGGGCGAAGCTGCACATAAATCCAGGCAAAGACATTAAAGTCGATTCTGAAAAAGAGCTCTTTATTGTGAGCCCAAGATAAGCTCTCTCTTTTTCAAAGAGGTGGAAAGCTGTCAGCTGGCACTGGGTTGGCAGGGATGAATAGGCACAAACTAGGGCAACACGAACACAAAGCAGCACAGCATTTATTGCAGGTGTGCCTCAGGGGTACTTGAGTCTTTGATTTGTTCTGCAGCCTTCAGGTCAAATCAGCACCATCAAACAAAGATGAGCGCCTCTGCAGAGCTTTAATAAAAGCAAAACCTCATGATACCAGGATGTTACCCCAGAGAAATGGATCTGAGCTGTTTAAAGCAAATGAGATTAAGAAGATTACCTCATTGGAAGTTGATCAGTATTTTACTATATAGATCACAGAAAAGATTGAAAAAGGAAATGAAAAATGCAAGGGCTACATCTACCTCAATCCAACAGGGCATTACTGCAGGTAGCCTTATGGTAGTCACACAGATATAATACATGTTGGTGCTGAATTGCCCGAGTGCTGTCATAATCTACGTGGATCGCTTGATAAGTGGAGTGATGTTGCTGGATGGTAATTCTGCAGATGACATCTGGGGCTGAACTGCATAAAGTGCACCAGGGTTTGTGCAATTTTTCCAAAACATTTGCATCACCATTAGAAAAGATTTAAAGGGGCAGAAAGTAATTTCAGTCAGTTTTAGGCCTCGCCTGCCAGACTGCTTTTAACTGCCTGGAGGCAAAAGGCTATTGTGGACCACGCTAAAAACATACACTGCTCGTGCAGTCGAAACATTGCTTACCATTGACTGGCTTTATTGTCACTCTCATGTTCTTGCTTCCTATTTGATGGCTTGCCTTCTTGTGTTTAACGCTTCCTTGTAGCATTGTCTCTTTAGCAGCCTGTTGATTGAGTGACTTGTGTCCTTCCACTACTCTCATTTTAGGAACTACTTTGTTCTTTTTCAATTAGCACTCAATGATACATGCATTTTGCTGCACTCTCTCTTATACTATTTTCCCCATTATAATACCCGTGCCCTCCCTCTGTTGTGTCCCCTTCACCCACACTCCAGTGCTCACCTCTTTGTTGCAGGACATCAAATGATTTAATTTTAATTTTTTGGAAGAGCCCTACATCTTCCATTTGCTGCCAAGCTACAGTCCCAAAAACATTTGAATGGGCCTCCATTGCTCCCTCAACCCCGCCCACTCATTGTTGCTTCCCCTACCTGCTCCCTGTTGCATCCCCAACACGGTCCTCCATTGCTTAACCCAACCCACTCCTCCATTGCTACCCACCAAAAAGCAAGTCAGTGCCAGAAAAACACCAACATTTTTTTATTTACTGATCCAACCGGCATCCACATCATTCTATTGGCACAAGCATGCATAATGACTCATGCGTGCATATGTTTTCACTCATGCACTTGGCAGCTGAATGTCTTGCCACCACTGGCCACATCATCATGCTATATATATATATATATATATATATATATATATATATATATATATATATATATATATATATATATTGTTTTTTTTGTTCTGATGATGCTGCACACTATGGGGAGAAAAGCACTGGCAAAGCCAATAGGTAAAGAAGGAAAGATCTATTGGCTTTACCAATGCTTGTTGCACTGGCAAGTAGGTAAACAAATCCTTAAGCTCTCCATGTTGCATGTGTTTCATTGCACTCTCTCCTATACTACTTCCACCTTCGAAACACATCCACTTCTCTCGGTTGCTTGCAATTCACCGCCCTTTCATTGCTCCCCTACTCTGGTAGTGCAGCAAATTATTTCATTTTCACATTTTTTGGGAGAGTCCTACAGCTTCCATTTGCTGCCAGGCCGCTCCACAGTCCAAACAGCATTTCCATGCTCCAGGGCAGTGCAAAATTGCAATCTGTCTCATTTATCTCAAATATGAAAGCAAATACTTGCTATTTTTGTAGATTCTGATGGCAAATAAGCATGCACTTGTTAAAGGATTTTGTTTCATCTCGAACTACTTTTACACTATGTTTGTATCACATGGCAGAAACAGGCTCTAACTCCGTTAGCAACTTTCCCATCCTCGATACCTGTATCTTACACGTTCAGGCAATACCAACCTTTTCTGAAGAGAAGAATGCCCTTCTGTTACCCTCGAGATATACCTCCTGTGAGAAGCTGGCCTGGTATATGATGTCCATTAATGCAAGTGGGCACCTTGCACCAGTTCGGACAACTCTTACGGTGTTTTAAGAGATCTTAGACAACCTTACAAAGCTCTCTAAGTGGTAGCTGTGGAGAGCAGCCTTCAGGCTTAGTTCATAAGGTGTGTAAAGCAGCTTGTTTTACCAGAATGCAATTTTATAGTATAGCTTAAATAAAAAGAACCACACCAAGTAATTATAAAAAATATGTATTTATTATATAATACTCTCTAGTACGTTCCAATATCTCCAACACGGACATAAACACAATGCAAACAATATTTAGCAAAGAAATACAGTAAATAGCACAAAATACACAGTGGACTCCAGGGGGGACCAAACCATATACTAAGAAAGTGGTATAAGAACCATGACTTGAATCAAGACAGGGTCAAGAGGACGTACACGGGCTGGGACCCCAATGAACTACCCAAGGTGAGTAGACAGGGACCTCACAGAGAGGAAGTGCTGTGTGGAAACACAACCGCGTGCTCTGTACAACTCTATGTGCAAGTCACGGTTTGATTTTTAAAGATTAAGAACCCTTCCCAGTGGACCCTGAAGAAACCCCATGCAGAAGGTTGGAGAGCCACCCCACCCATGGATACCCTAGAAACCATGTTACCTACACCAGGGAAGCCGGGTGCATACATGTGAAGGGGTGTTGGAAACCGCCGTCAATCCCAATGGAGGACTTCAGGAAAGTGCCGCTGTGGGAGAAGGAAGAAGTGTCCGGATGAATCCGAGGATGGAGTCTGGATGAGAGGTATCTGCAAGCAGAGGGGACAGAATCTATGTCACTCAGGAGTGACCAGGAGACCTGGAAGACGAATGCCCTCTGATGTTGGGTGTTAGATGATGGATGACAAGGACCTTGACTCTGCAGCTGTGCAGACCAGGTGAAGCTGAGGAGGACCAGGAGCTGTGCACGAACTGTCCCACGAAGGATGTCGAGTGCTGAGAGGTCGGTGTCCAGCAGGAGCACCGACAAGCCTTGGCAAATGCAACCAATATAGGAATCAAAGAAGGAGCAACGTTGGGACCAGCAAGGTCCAGGGGACTCACCAACAGCAGGGGAGTCAGAGCAGGCCCGAGCAATCAGGGGAGCCCAAAAGAAACAAGTGTGACCCTCAAGTGGACCCACAGGCTGGAAGCACTGGAGTCGCGAGAGGAACTCAAGCAGCTCACCTAAAATGCAGGACACGATGCACTCAATGCGATGTGGCTGAAGATTCTGGTCACTGGAGGTGCTCAAGGTTGGGGCTACTTGGAGCCCGAAGATCTCCTTGGAAAGAAGTCAACAAGCCTTTGCAACTGCAAGTTGAATCAGTGCACAGGGGTTCGATTATTGCAACCCCCACAAGGGATACTGGCCTCAAACTTGGTCAGAGGACAAGGCAGGCCTCGGGAGCTGGGGAAAACCATCACCTGTGTTGCAGAGCCTTTGGAGTCTGGAGGAGCTCAGGATCAGCAGACTGGTCGACTTAGTTGTGTTGCCTGCAAATGCAGGGGAGTGATTCCTTCACTCCAAGGGAGATTCCTTCAGGTGTCTTTGATGCACACTGGCCTTGGAAGGTTCCTGCATGGTGCACAGGCACAGACGATGCAGCAGACTGAAATGGACATGAAGTCAGGCCAAACGAAGTCCAGCGAAGTCCAGAGTGCCCAGATGGTAGAATAAGAAGTGGTGTCTGATCTGAATCTGATCCCACGACAAATCTAGGGACCTACACCCAGGTAAGCCCTTAAGTACCCCAGGGAAAGGGTTGGGAAGATTCAGGGGACCCTTACAGGGGAGGGTCTGGACAGGGGGGAGGTTAGTCCTGTGTCCTTTGTCCAGTTTTATGCCAGAGCGGGAGCCAAAGGCTCCCAGAACTGGTGTGTACTGGACTATGCTTGGGGACACCAAGTGTGCCCCTCATGCAGACTTTCTGGCAATGACAAGTGCACCCACCCGGTCCCAATACACTAAATCCTGTCTGGGAAGTGATCGCACCCCTCTGTGACAGGATGCCTATTGTTCCACCTTCCTCTGCTCAAGCTTGGCTCAGCAGCAAGAGGGCAGAAATGTGTCTCTAGTCGTCCGCAACAATTTTGTGCTGTCCGGGTCTAGAGGGTTGGCACCAGGAACACTGAGAGCTTAATGGAAGGCTCTTCCAGTGCTTGGAATCATACCTTTCACACCATTTATGGTGTGGGGGTATGATTCCAACATGTTTGATACCAGACATAATAGGATTAGTTGCAGCCGTTTTCGAGATGGTCATTGCGTAATTAGGCGTGCCCCTGTATATAGTATATAGTATGGCTGCTTCACTGACAATCCGGGCGAATGGACTCCGTAGGCTGCAGGGATGTCCTGCTCATGCAGGGGCACCATCTCACTTATAACCAAGCACCAAGCACCCTGCCTTCAGGATTGCAAAGGCCTGCTATAAGGGTGACTTATAGGTTTTAAGTGCAGTGACCCTTAGATATAGGAAACATATATCTTAAGTAAGTGGTGCAAGCAACAACTTACACAGGATGCAATGGCAGGCCTGTAGTTCCATTTTACATGGTCTCTCATGGGTGGCATAATGCATGCTTCAGCCCATGGGAGACCTCTGGGGTACCTATGCCCTGGGTACCTCAGTACCATATACTAGGGTCTGCAAAGGATACCCCAGTATCCAATCTAGGATTGTACCTAGGTACTAACACAACAATTTAGCGAGGAAGCAGATAGACTGGGGTCCTGATTAGCAGGATCCCTGTCAGCCTAGTCAAAACCAGCATCACATCAAGCAAAAAGTGGGGGTAACCATAAAAGCAGATCCTACTTTCCTACACATTCACTACACTGATGGCACTAAATTCCACTACAATGATGGCCTTTATTAGTGTATCAACTACTGAGATCACTGCTGACGACCAATTAACGGAAGTACTCCAATTTAAATAAGGGTATGAGTAAATTAAATGTTATTTACTGCAATACAAAGAGTGAGGTTTACATAATTCAATTAAATATGCCATAATTAGGAGTTAGAGTTAGGGTTACTAGTAGGTTAATGCTAAATGTTTTAATTAATGTAATTTAATATACATTTATTTAGTTGATAGATGTTTAGATACAATTATTTGTTTTAATTAATTAAGGAGTAAGGTATTAGGGTTAGCAAATAGAAAACAGTAGGTAGTGCCTCTTTTTGTGTGGTCATTTGTTTGCAGATTGGTATTGCTGTTTTTTAACTCTGCACACTTGGGCACTGCTGTCCAGGCTCCAGTGTATGTGTTCTGACTATTATGTCATGGTATGACTGGGTAATTCCCAATTGTAATGTAAATTGATACTTGTATAGCGCACTACTCACCTGCAAGGGTCTCAAGGCGCTTGTACGAATACCACTGTGGAACCCATCCTGGCTTTCCCTGTGAGGCATCCACTCCTGGGCACCCCCAAGGTGGAGGCCAGGCCTCCTTAGCGTTGTGGGGGCCGTTGTGGAGATTAAGCAAGCTATTGCCCAGAGTTGCAGAGTGGGACTCCATGATTGGAATAGGCACCAAGGCGAGAATTATCAGGTCCGTGGAATTTTGAGCCCAAGACCCGCTGAGGCGGGGAATTGAACCCTGGTCCCGGGCTAGACCTCTGCATAAGGGTCTGCCGCTCTAACCATTGAGCCACACTTCTCCATTGGCATAGTTATCTGTACAGCAAGGCCATAGTATACTTACAGGAAATGACACCAATGGCATGTTAAGTTGAATAGCACCCCTTATTGTGCCATCCCTTAGAGTGACAATGAAAGCATAGCTTTAGGCCATATGTGTGTAACCTGATTACTGCAGCTTTTTAAACCAGCAGGCGGTCATGCCAAAACATCTCTTTTTGAGAAGAAAGAACCGTAAATTTAAATATTAAATAAACCACCCCTAAGTAGGCCTTCTAGCCCATAAAGTAGGGTGTCTACTATTTAAAAGTGGTACATTAAAAAAGGTAGTGTTGACTTGTACTTTGAATGACTACCTCCCAAAAGCTATTTTCACTGTCAAGGGCTGCAGCTGTTCTGTTAGAAAAACTAAAGATCGGAATAAAATAACTCTGCTATCCTTGGTTTTGGACAAGCTACGGCAATAATTCAATTATTTGAAAATGTCATTAGAAATCCAATTCAGTGGTGAAGCCTGATTATAATAAATATTTTGTTAAAGTGATGTTTAAAGTATTACAGTCAGACTTCTTAAACCAGCACTGGGGTCATTAGCATTAGCCTGTCAGCAGCTGGCCTATCGGTGCTTCCCCTTAGTGATGTGTAAAAGCTGCATCCAAAGCAAAAACAATGGCTTAGGACTTTTTGGCAGAAGGACCTGGGTGTGAGGTTTGGGACACATATCAGTAAGGGCAGCAGGGAAGAGTTCAGAAACTTCATTAACTCAAAGGGGATCGGTCTGAGGCCTTTCTATTCATGATTATGTGTAAATGAAGGCCTGGAGAGCAGAAGTCTTTTGTTTCCTCTTCCCCATGTGTGGGAGTGGTAAGGGAGAACTGGTCTCAGAAGCAATTTGGTATAGCTCAGAAGGAGAGAACTGATCGTTTCTGTGAACTCAATGCTGGCAGCCATACAAGGCACCTCCAATGGCAAAAAAGCTGTGTTGAAGTTTACTTAGAATAGTACAGTGTTGGATATTTTGCAGTAAGGCAAACAGGATGTTCTGCATAAATGGAGAGTTTTGTTCCTGAGACTTTTTTCTTTATTAGTTAATACGCTCGCATACCGGAGTCATCCCGACCCACTGGCTAGTGAATCCTACAAAAGTGCTACCTCACCAAAAGCTCATCAGAACACACTACGGACCTGTGGAAGAACAGATGACTGGACTTGCTGTTTGAAACCTGTGTGGAGTACTGTAGGGCTGGACCTGCTCACTCTTGTACCCAGAAATAAGACGTTGACTCTAAGGGTTGGTTGCCAAACATCCTGTGTGGCTACAGGGACACAGCAAGCCTCAAAAGGCCTTTTTCCAGGAGTTCCAGCTGACCAGTAGCAACAGTACCTGCACAGGAACTCCACCACAATTACAAGAACCACACTTCCCATCACCACCCCCACCATCACCACCAGAACCGCTATACAGTGGCGGTGCGTCCATTGGGGGCGTTGGGGCGTTGCCCCTCTAGCTGGACGACCGCACTGCCAAGAATGAAAAAGGATATGAAATAATTAAATCTGAGCGGCGCGCAGTGACTCAGGCTCCCGCACTGCGCGCTACTCCCCCGGGACAAGCCCGACAGTATCGTGCATCGCATTAGGAAGTGGGCCGTTGGGGGCGCGGCTGCGGCAGAGAGTGACAGGCAACCAAAGCAGAATAGCGTAGAAGCAGCGAGCGGCCTGCGCATGTGAAATCCAGGAGTACTAAATCTTTCGACTGGTCCGCGCATGCGTAGACTGGTAGACCTCCCCCCTCCTCCCTAATAGCATTCAGAGACTGTGTCAGGGACCCGCGGCCTCATTATGGGCAGAATAGTACCTGCTCATAGCCAATCCTGGCGCAGTGGCGCTGTTAACGCTGCACCAGGATTGGCTGCTGCAGCAGGATGGTGCGGCGCGTGGGTGTTGGCTGCTCTGCTGTCGGGCCGCACTGTATGGCCAATCACCAGCCACTAGCAGAACAGAAGACGAAGGCGCCATTGAAGACAGCAGAGGCGGCGCGGACCCGGTCACTGCGGTCAGTTAATTTTTTTACTTTATTTTTAACCCTCCACCCTCTCGGCCCCCAACCTCGCGCGACCCCCTGCGCGTATTGCGAGCTGCTACTGAGAAAAGCAGGAGCCAGGTTTCCTGGAAGACATGCCGCGGAGCCACAGGTTTGGGTGCAGAGGATCACACGTGCATGCGTTTCTCTTTGTGATGCACCCGGGGCAGAGGCGCCGATATCAGCAGCGTGTGTAAATTGGAATAATGGGACTTGTTTGATATTGTCATAAGTAACCCCGAGGGCCCGGCCCAGGTACTACATGGGTCCAATCTCAAGCGCTGATCAGACTCGGATGCATATTGTAAGTCTCTTCAACTTCAGAGCAGGGACACACCCCACTATGCCTTTCAATTAATCTTAATGTGACATTACCGCACAAAGCAGTGAAGCCTTGGACACTCTATGGCTCTTCATTTAGGTGAGTAAGGCATGCATGCCATTTCAAATAAAACAACTGTGCAGCTTTGGGTCCTAATCACACGGTCATATCTTTAATATATGTTCCAGTCTAGCAATTCAGAAATCTTAATTATATTAGGAATCATGCAGAGTAATTTACATGGATTTAAAATATGTGAATAATACCGGGATGTGTCCACTTAAAAAAAAAACTATTATTGACTCTGTCCTCTTCTTCTTGTCTGATCGTCGCCAGAGCGCCAAGAAACCGCTGGTGAACACAAACACGCGCTACGTAAAATCGATTAACATAAACTGAAACCCATAGAGGCATGCTGTGCTGTAAAAATATAGGTACATAAGTTCTGCATTCATTATCTGACTATGCTCCTTGTTTTTAAAGCAGGTTGTATGTGACAGCGTATTTTGTCTTCTCTGATTGCACTATTTATTCTTCGTACTACAATTGTTGAGGAGCAAGAGTCGCTGATGTATAATTCATGATGAAAAGTTTTTGGAATTTGCAGTATCTGAGATGCCATATTTGTCGAAGTACCACGTCATGTTTAGGAGATTTTTTCGTTATTTAATTTTGACTACTTATCTAAGATCAGTACATCAAATAACTCTGGGGTGACTTACTTTGAATTTGATGGTGCATTTCAGGCATGGAATGTGTAGGTAAGGGCCTTCAGATTGAAACTGTTGTGTTCTGTGTAGGTTTTGAGGGGCAATTACATGCAACGGGGCCCTATAGGTGCCCTTGCTTACAGAGTTGATTGCTAGTCTCGGAAGGTGACGGGCAGTAGTCTTTTTTGACACTCCTTGATTGTCCTGGTGAAAACTCCAGGTAGAAGGGAGCAGTAGAATCTCCTTTCTAACCGGAATTATTGCTTTGAGCAAATCCATTTTTGCAGCAAGGAAGTGCAAACGCTTTCTCTTGTGTTACCAGAAACTGTAGCTTTGGTAACGAACAGGGCCTGTTCATTTATCATTTGCCCTATAGATATTGAGAACAGATGTCTCTGCCCAATAACAGTGCTGTTAGTGCACCTCCTGCACCTGTCCCCAGCAGTTTGAATCATTTCTCTTGTCTTCATTTAAGGCTTTCCGGTTTGTTGCCCTGTCCTACTCGTATAAACTAAAGCACAGGCCCTCAATTCTGCTGCCTACAAGTCTCAACAGCACACTACCCTGTGACAGTCCCTTAATGCCCTACCCTTCACTGTCCTAAACTATCCTGCCTTTCACTGTTCTGTCTGCACAGCTCTTCAGTGGCCTTCACTGCCCACCGTCTCTATCTTGCTCTGCCCATCACTAACTGGCCTTCAGTCCACCTCCCTGCCATGCTTCTTGCTTACTTGCACGGCCGTCTTCCTCTGCCTTCTCAGCCATGCCCTGACCTTCATTATTATTATCTCACTTTTATTATAATTTTACTACCCTGACTGTGCCAATCCCTCTCATCTGGTTCCTTTTCCTTTCACGCCGATTCCACTGCTGAGCTCATCCTGAAATTTCACTGGCAACACACTGCTCTCATCCTTTCCCTTCACGCTGAGCCTAACTGCACTTTCACAATTGCTTTATTAACCTTCCTGCTTTCTCAAATTTGCTTGAAAATGCACAATTTTTCCTCTCTTATGTTGTTCGGGCTCGCTCGCTACGCTTGCTCGTAACAGTGCAATATGCAAATTATTTTTCGCCACTTTCAAATGTCACCAACCGCCACTGCCGCTATAGTTACTACCATCATTACCAGCACCGTTACCACCAACACTCCCAACATCACCATTACCACCTTCAAAGAATTTGTGCAAATCTGTGTTGCATGCTTAATCACATAAAGGTCAAACATATTGCTTCTGCCACAACTTGTTAAATACTGATGGTCTGTGGACTAATTTTACGTGTTTCGATGAACATTTTAATTGTATGTTTATTTAATTTCCTATCCAATAGGCAAAATACAAAATTGTAGTTTAAAAAATAATAGGATGAGTTACTTAAAGTATGTTTATTATTCCCAGTGCAGCCCAGCTACGTGTGGCTGATGGTGCATCTTAAACGTATATGCTGGGTCTGGCTCCAAACAAGGGGCGCCATATTACTTCTATCTTAAGCCTCTTTAATCTAATTCTCGAATTACTTTGAAAACCTTTTGTGTGTATGTTTTTTACATTGTCTATTTTCTGTCCTAACCAAAAGAGAAGACAATCTTTAAAGTGTCACGGGTGCAAATGTCAAACTGTGTGGCATCTACATTGAAATCGCGTGGAGCAATGAGCAGGGCTACGAGGGCCGCGTGAAACAGCGCGCGCCGCAGCTGCAATGAAGGCCGTGCCCACCGAGGGCCCTGACAAGGCCGTTCACCCGAGCGCGGACGGTAACGGTTCTGACAGCTCCACGCCACGCAGAGGGGCCGGCCTCACCGAGCCGGGCTAGCCTGGGAGCATATCTGCAAAGGTTATCTATCGGACGTGACTGGGCCATATGGGCACCGATTGACTATCGTTTAATCTTCGCGCGACCTCAGCATTGGCACTGTCGCCGCGAGCCAGCTGCATTCGATCTCGCGATGCTTCAGTGATTGATGGGTTCGGCCACCGCTGCAGATCAGCTCTGGAATAAAGGAGCCGTTTCTGACCCTCGGCGCCGTGTCGCATCAAGAAAAAGGCGGCCAAGAGTGCATGATATACTTGTACCAGTGGTTTTAATAATATTTACAAAAAAACTATTATTAGGGGTAGTATTTGTAGTATTATTAGTAGCACAAGTTTAGATTATTTCTATTTTGAAAATACCACACACTTTTAAAAGTAATATGGTCATTTCTAATGCTAATACTAAGGGTCGCAGCCACAATGTCTAATGGTTGCTTTTTGGCACAAACACGTAGTAAACTGGATTTACTAGCTGGTTCTAAGCACCTATCACACCTGACAATAAGTTTCTATCTTGTTACTTTTTAACCTACGTCCTAACGACGGTCCTCTCCTTTAGACTAACTTTTAAACAATACTAATACATTGTAATGTACCATGTTTATTTCTGTAAAATTGCTATGGTTTTAATGAACCGAAACAATAAAAATTAACCTGCAGATAATACTAAAAACAATGTGCACTTTTGTTTTTATTATTATTAATATTATTACAATAACAGTAATAATAATAATCAGTAGTATTGTTACCAAGTTAAAAACCACTCAATTATTGTGAATGATATTCTTATTAATGCATGTAGCACTTGAGCTGTAGTTTTGCCTTTTAGTAGCATTCCAAAATAAAAAGTGTTATTATAACAGAATGTTAAGGTATCTTTATCAGCCTCAAAAGAAAGAACAGCTGAGTGGTACTCGATTCACAGTTTTGTCGTCCTGCAGGTCACAGATTGATGCCGGCAGTGAGTGGTTAACATGCTAAGTGACCTGCTATCTTTATGTGCAAGGAGCATTTCTTCAGTACATTTTAATATTTCGTAATTGAGAATAGTGTTTGTTTCAGAGTATGAAAAAGTGAGACAAATTGCTGATCCTGCCTTTTGTTATTGGCTTAGATATTACCACCAATTTTCAAAGTTGGAGCGTTTAGAGCCTTAATTATTTTCTGTTATCTTTAACACTGTTTCTGTGGGCAGTTCTCATGCACAGAAGAGTGGGGGTATCGTTTAAGTCTGTCATATTCTAAACATAGGCAGAGTACTATGCAAAAGGGAAGCCCAGCTCAGTTCCTCTGTGCATTCAGTGGCGGCTAGTAGGGAATGGGGGTGGCGGGGTGTGGTTGAAACTATAAAAAAAAAAAGCACCTGCCTTTTCCACCAGGGGCATCTCTCCTCCGCTTCTCAGCTCTTCCTGACTCCACACTGGAAGAAGCTTCAGGAAGCACCCGGTCTCCCCATAGCCAATCACAATGCTGCAATGCCGTGCTATGATTGGTCTGAGCGCCGTGGATCAGTGCTCAGATCGGGACAGGGAGCCTGTGCATATTCCCTACCAGTCTGTCCATTACAGCCTAGTGGGGAATATGCAAAGTGTGCATGACTGCTTAGCCGGTCAGTCGTGCGCACTTAGGGGTCCATTAGGATGTAGGGCGGATCGCCACCGCCCGCATGGCGGTGGCGATCCGCCCTACATCCTAGAACGCCCGCCACCCATTTCCCCGCGCCATATTACTATGGCCGGGGGGGGACCGCAGTAAATGGGAAGAACGTCCGCCGCTTTTCTGCCCGGTCGACAATTGGACCGGGCGGAAAAGAGTTTCATATGGTGGCGGTGTCTTCTAGACACCGGCATCCATATCAGGATGCAGGCGGGAGGGAGCCTTTCCTTGGCAGCGGTTTTTGAGTTTGGGGGCCAGTTGCAGGCCCCCAGGATGTTGGGTGGTTGGGGGGGGGGCACATGGGGGGTACCTATGTTACCCCCCTTCATGTGCATGCACAACATAGCAGGCACCGCGCGGTGCCTGCCACCTTGTGCATGCACAGGCACGACATGCATTTTTGGCATTGCGGCGGGCGGTGCTGAAAATGCAGGATGCGCCCGCCAGTGTGGCGGTGCATCCTCATGTCACTCACGAGACCACCCCACATATGGCGGGCGGTCCCTTTTACTGTGAGGATGGCGGGTGGACAAAGTCCGCCTGCCATCCTAATAATGGCCTTAGTGTGCATAGTCCACTCCTCCTCCCTGAGCCCCCAGCCCGCCCTAACCCAGCCCTGCAGCAACCAAAAAGAAAATGATAATAATGTTCAGTTATTATCATTTTATTTTTCCCTGTTTCACTGCTCTAGGAGCAGCGGGGTGAAGCTCTTCCGCCTTAGCAGAGTAGCTGCCACTGTGTGCATTCATTAATTTTTTCTCTGCCATCTGGTGATGTGGATGTTATCGAGATATAAAGTGTGACACTGCAAACACATATTGTAAATTTCTTGGTGGACAAACCTCTGCAGGTGAGCATTTGCATTGAGAGGGCCATAAACCAGGACAATGTAGGTAGGAGAACTTTCAAATTCGCCTTGAAATGATACCTACAAATAATCGGGACCACCAAATATGCTGCTCTGGCAGATTGCATCGATGCCAGCTTCAACAGAATCTTAGAAATCTTTACCATTGTGACGGATTTCGCCTCACCGGTGCTCGCCTCCAACTCGATCACACCCTCGCAGGACCTCAGTGACAATCTCACGCAATTCTTCAGTAACAAAATTACAGCCATTTACAGCAACTTTAACCCACAACCGGACCCGAATACCTCTCGATCTTATCCAAAGAACAAATGCTAATCACAGGGCCCATCAATACCCCAGAAGAAACCACCACTACCATGAAGTCCATCCACTCAGGAGCCTCATCGGACCGTGAACTTCACAGATGCTTGGAAACACACAACAGTGCTCCCATTGCTGTACAAACCCCCCACAGACCCTTCAGCGCTCGTCAACTACAGGCCGGTCTCCCTGCTACCATTGCCGGCCAAGAAATCCACCAAATCCTTCGCACAAATCAATCTGGTTTCAGAACCAAACAGCACAGAAATTGCCCTGATCTCCACCACAGATGATATCTGCATGACTCTGGACAGAGGAGACATGGCAACCTTCATCCTCCTGGACGTCTGCGCAGCGCTGGACATGGTCTCCCACCACATCCTCATCCAACACCTAGACGAAATCGGAATCAAGGGACCCACACTGGGATGGATCTTATTCTTTCTGACTGAAAGGGCCTAGTCAATCAACCGCCCCCACCACCCCTTTTCATTCTACCCTATAGGAATAGCTACCCTCTTGTTGTGTAAATACTTATTGATGGGAGCACGGTTGCTGGACCTTGACTGGCTCCTAGTCCTCCCCCTCTTTTGATTAACTATCTTATAAGCCCTGGACATGTCTGTGACAGTGCACGTCTGATGCTGAAATAAGGGCCTATTTAGAGTCCCTGAAAGCTTGAAGCCAAGCACATCAAGTAGTCTACAGTTCCATCTTTCGGCAAGATAGACTTTTGTGGAGAGTTGACCTATACATAAACCATACACTGAGTGGTATATGAAATGCAGGGCACTCTATCTATCCCAGCGACTGAAATGTGGTATGGAAATGCTTTTGACACCAGCAGGAGGCCATGTTTCATCATTACAGTTTAGATTCCCTCCAGCACAACGTGCACTAGCAGTGTAGGTAACAGAATGCCATTCCTGAGAGTTGCACAACAGATAGTGAACACACACACTGTACAAGTTTAACGCCTTTCTTCAGGGTTCTCCAATGACAGCTTCTTTGTACCCCATTTGAGGACTGGGGTAAACACTTTTCACTTTTTCACTAAAGATGGAGATTCATCATCTTTGATTGGCTCTTGTTTTCTTTTCTGATCAAGTGCACCGAAATGCCCTAGATGACATATCATACTTTATAAAGCACTTTAATAGATTAATAATGAACACATCGCAATATGTAAATATTATCATAACTATTCTATCTACAAGGGTGTCACTGTTAAAATAATAAAGAAAATTAAAATAAAACTAAAAACAATAGTTATAAAAATATACAAAGAAAACTTGCCTACCGGATTTGTTGGAGAAATTACGTGGAGGCTCCCTCATTCCTGCTGCCTGTCACCTTGGATTTTGTGGACCGGGAGGACGCCGCAGCTTGCCGGACCCGCTGCGCGGGTCCCGCTGCGCCAGCAGACTCTGTGGGGCGACGAGAGGGGTGCTGCATATCTTTGTTCCCCTTTGCATACCGGCAGGGCTGCGAGCAGCCTAGCAGGGACTCCATTGCCCAGGAGTCCCTGCGTGCTACACCTGTGGCCGCTCTCCCTGCCGGCCACGCCCCCTGACTCTTGTTAAAAGGTACTCTGTTCCAACCATCAAGCGGGAAAACTTTCCTACCGCATTTGTTGGAGAAATTACGTGGAGGCTCCCTCATTCCTGCTGCCTGTCACCTTGGATTTTGTGGACCGTGAGGACGCTGCAGCTTGCCGGACCCGCTGCGCGGGTCCCGCTGCGCCGGCAGACTCTGTGGGGCGACGAGAGGGGTGCTGCATATCTTTGTTCCCCTTTGCATACCGGCAGGGCTGCGAGCAGCCTAGCAGGGACTCCATTGCCCAGGAGTCCCTGCGTGCTACACCTGTGGCCGCTCCCCCTGCCGGCCACACCCCCCGCCCTGCTCTGGCCCTACTTTACTGAGCGGAGTGACCGCTGCGCGGTAACGCGCGGGCGCGCTCGGGGCGAAGACCGGGCAAAGAGCGGGCCGTTTGAGGCCGTTCGAGGACGGAGAGGACTGGACTGGGCCATCCCCTATCGCCCTTTGCTCGGCTACCTGGTTCTTTTACATAGTTCCTCTTCAACCTAGGCGGGTCGCCTACCTTGCTTAGTAATGTGCACTCAGGCAACCCGTAGTAGGGCTGCTAAGGGGGGGCCGCAAACAAACGGCCCTATGGATGATTTTATTACTCGCACAAATCTAGCTATAGACAAGGAAATTACCAAACTGCAAACTCGTGTCTCCTTGGACTTGGCTGCTGCTAGAAGATTGTCCCAGGACATTGCCAACTCTAAAAAATCCTCCTTGGGTCATATAGCATCTGCTATAACTCCGGAGCGTCTGGCCATTCCGCGCTGCGTAATCACGCAGGCAGATGTCCATTACACTCCGGCGTCACTTGCCTTACCTCCATCCTTGTGTCCCACAACCCAGTTTGATAATCAGAATCCACCCGTGGCTATTCTCGATCAGCAAACTACTATTAAATCCCCTACTCTGGTAATACCTGATAAACATACATGCAATAACTCCAAAGGTAAATTACACAAAAGAAAACGTAACTCTAGGTCCGCTTACTCACGTAAGAAGGCTAAAATTGCTGTGGCACATCAGCTCAATGTTGGAAGTGTACCTGTGACTAATGCTTCAGGAGGGTGTGCCTCTTCGCCACAGGTATACCAAGAGGAAGATAAAGATGGTGCAGTCTCTGCATCTATTATTGCCAATACAAATGCAGAGGATGTTGGTTTACACTTAGAGGGCCAGGAAGGGAGGGATGGGGAGTTTATAGGTATAGTTTGGGAAACCTTAAAGAAGCTCCTTTCTCCCTTAGACCTGAGATTATCACGCATAGAAAATAATCTGCTAGAGATGGAAAAGAGTATTATAGCCTTGGCTACTCTTGGCTTGCGAGGTTTAGAAAACCAAGGTCTCTTAGAGAAAGACCCAGCCCCACAGACCCCACAACTTCCCCCTTCAGCACCTCCTATAACACGGCCTGTTCCCAAACCTCGAACCATGGGTGTTGATCGAAAAATCTCTGATCTTCCAACTAGGACATCTAAGTTCCCCACCACCCAAATTCCTGTACATACCAATGCTGGTGCTCCCTCAAGGCCAAATGCCAGCAAAGCTGTCCATCAATCCACCCAGGGTCTACGCAACAAGAACAATTTGAGGGGGCTATATTGATCTTCCTCCTGAGGCCAATGATTATGTGGTTGTGTTGACGGGTGTGCCCCAGATTGAAAATGACCACCACGAGAACCATTGGTCCCTGAAGAATAAGATCATGCACTGGCTCAACGTGAACAGACCGATTTCAAATGGTCGGAGAAGTAGAGTATTAATGGTCCGACGAGTTCCACGGGTGGGTCCTTCAAGGAAATCTAGTCCTGGTGACTGCATAGTGGTAGCATTCGAGGATCCATACACGGCCCACCACATTTGCTCATGGCCCATTGATGGCGAAGGCTCACCCATTGTACCTAGGCCATTGTCCTTTTTCTACCCACCGCGCACTACACATTTTCCGGGAGGCGACTGGTCACTGGTACACCATCAGACACGGAGGGGGTACCTAAATAGAGAGCAAGATATAACTAGACGCTGGCTTGGGGCACCAACTTTGAACAGATTTGGATGTCTTGAAGAAGTTGATTGACTCCTAAGGCAAGCTGCTTCTCCACCGCCTACAAAGGTCCCCTTAGCCTTTGGGGTCTCAGATCCTTTATTCCTGACAACCGAACCTGATGATACTAATTTCACCTCATTTTCGCAATCAACGACATACTCCTCGCTAGCACATGGGGCGTTGAACTCCTCAAATAATCTAGGAACCCACGCAGTAGTGCATGAGATAGTTGTACCCCCCATGACTCCTTTGTCACCCCATCGGATGGCCCTGCCCGATGGGAAGCGTCCTATTGCACCCAGGGCAATCACCCGAACACAGAATGAGCCCTCCCAAATGCTAAACAGAGTTGTAGTAGCAGTGACAGGATTGGAGCCTGATCCCCCTATTTCTGTCACCTCGCCCAGGCAGGATACTCCAGGTAAAACACAGCTGAAGATCCTAAGTTGGAATGTGGCAGGGCTTGCACGCAATTTTGACAATCCAGAGTGGATTTCCTTCGTGGATCCCTTTGGTATTTGTCTCTTGCAAGAAACATGGTGCTTGGAACCTAGGCATAGGGTAGGCTACACAACCTACTTTGTTCCCGCCTCCCAACACCAGGGCAGTAAAGGTCGCCCGTCTGGCGGCCTTCTCATTTGGGTCAGCATTGCATTGGGTCTAAGCAGAAGTCATAAAACCACTCAATCTCCTGATCTTCAGAGAATAACAATACAGTGCCATGGGGGCAGGAAGTTAGAAGTGTTTAACCTCTACCTAAGGGGGGCCAGGGGAGGGGTAACAACGTTATCTTCAACAGGATTAAATATTGAACTTGGATCCTGTAATATCGACTCCTTTGTAGTCCTCGCAAGCGATTTTAATTGCTGCTTCGAGCCTCTGGCCAGCGAGGACATTTTGGACACCTGGGAAGATGACGCAAGGAGAGGCATTCCCACGCTCTCCCTAGACCCGATCCAAAAATGGACCCAGAGTGCCATTGATATTAACTCACTCTGTATGGAACACGACCTCAGAGCAACTAATGGTCGTTCCAAGTCAGACCCCAGGGGAGCGCATACCTACAACAGGGTGGGACACACTTCCAGAATAGATTACATTTTGTTGAACCACAATCTATGGCCGTTCCACCAAGACATGGAAGTCCTATTGACTTGCGACAGCGATCATAACCCTTTGTCTCTAACCCTCACCCCCCCGTGGCACGACAAGAACTCAGTCAAGACCTTTCTCACATGGAAATCATCCCACGAACTTGTCCCTTCAAAACTGTGGTAGGCGGCTAAAATGGGCTAAAGTAGCAGCGGACGAGGGGAGGATGGCGCAAGCGAAGACCATAATGACAGCTGTGAGGTTGCGTCTAGACACATCGGATATTGCCGAACATGCTGTTCTTGCGGCCATCACAGAAACCATCTCGGCCCTAAGCGAGCTGTTCATAATTCCACAAAATAGGGATAGGGCCACAACGAGAGGTGTATCCAAGGCAAGAGACAAATGGTATTCCTCGGAATGTCGGGTTGCCAAAGGGGATCTTATTCTAGCTGTAAAATCCAAAGACCCAGGTAAAATCAGACTTGCTAGGAAATCATATAAAAAAACTTTAGCCTTGGCAAGGGAAGTACATGATTCCAACTTCTGGAGTGAGCTAATGGACGCGAGCTCTAAAAAGGACTCCAAGGGGTTCTGGGATCTGATGAGAGCCAGGGACAAGCCCATCGATGCACAACTGACCTGCAACATCTCAGGGGAGGTTTGGTTTGCCCACTTTTCTAAGCTTTACTCCATCCCATTAGGTGCATTACAATCAAACAAGGGTCTCCCATCCAGACTGCCGGTTGCCGCCACACTCAATGATCACCCCTTCAGTGCTAAGGAAATAGAAGGGGCAATCAGGTGCCTTGTTGCTGATAAGGCTGCAGGCCCAGATGGCATTCCAGGCGATCTGTTGAGGGAAAACATACATGTATGGAGTAGTCTAATTGCCTCACTCCTGAATGAGGCTGTGTTGGGAGGCTGCCTACCTGACTCCTGGAGGGGTGCTGAGGTCGTCCCGATTTTCAAGAAAGGCTGCCGGGACGACCCAGCTAACTACCGCCCAATCAGTTTGCTCGACTCCACCCAAAAGGTAGCGGGCAAAGTAGTCTTAGGCAGGATCTTGCACTGGGCTGAAGAAAATCAGGTATTGTCAGATTTCCAGGCCGGATTTAGATCAGGAACCGGCACCATTGAACAGACATTTCGCCTTTTAATGCTGTATTGGAAAGTGGTCGTATTGGGCAAGGGCAGTTTGTATCTAGTCTTCATAGATTTACGGACAGCCTTTGACCTGGTCCCACGAGACCAACTGTGGAATGTCTTAGAGGGGTTGGGTATCCCTCCATATTTGCTGGGTTTGCTTATTAAGTTTCACGAAAGCAACTTTGCACAGATTAGGTGGGGTGATCAGGGGCAAAAAACATCTCGTAGATAGGGGTGTCCGCCAGGGTTGTGTGCTAGCCCCCACTCTGTTTTCACTCTATGTTAACGGAGTGGTGAAGCATCTTCTTCAACATCCAGCAGATGCACCCTCCCTGGCTGGCAGAAAAATACCTACCCTCCTATTTGCAGATGACACCCTCCTAATCTCAAAAACCCCAGTAGGCATTCAACAGTTGCTTTCTAGCTTTAAGGACTTCTGTGACATCAAGGGTCTAGCTATCAATGTAAGCAAAACCAAATTCCTCGTCCTAAACCCACCGAGGAAAACTGTAATCCCTCCTACTCTAGACTCAGTCCCACTCGAAAGGGTAAAGGAGTTTGATTACTTGGGCATCCGACTCTGTGACTCCATGAATTGGAAGGCCCACCACCAAAAAGTCTATTTGACTCATAAGAGGGTTACAGGGGCCCTGCTAAAAGAACAACGAGCCTCATCTCTCAAACCCATTGGGGCAATATTAGACATCTACAGGGCTAGGGTGGTGAGTGCGGCACTGTATGGTGCGGAATTGTGGGGTGTACAGAGAGTCGACACCTTATCACACCTCGAGAACAATTTCCATAAAGATCTTATGAAGTTACCACACAGTACCCCTACACTCCCACTCTTACTTGATGCAGGTACACGCCCAATAAGTGAGCAAGCTAGTCTACGCCCCCTCTTACTATGGGCTCGGATATGGAATGTACCAGAACTGTCCAGCTATGCTGATGCCCTAAGAGAACTCCTTTCATCACCCGGCTGGCACAAGGTTGGCTGGCTTAGGGAAGTCAAGCGACTTTTGTGAACTGGGTTTAGGAGATGCTTGGGCTAATAAAACAGCTCCACCCAAACAGATGCTCAAGAAATTATATTGGTCATGGGCGGCTAACGACAGAACAAGCAACCCCAAATTATGTAGATCTGTCGTAGAGTTTCTAGCAATCAAGGAGCTCCCCTCCAGAGAACCTTACCTGGACTTGATCCTTAATCCGGGTGATAGATCGCTGTATTTCAAATTCAGGGTGGGAGTTCTACCTTTAGGGCAGTTAACATCGAGTTGGAAGCCACCATTGCAAACCATACCGTATTGCCCTTTCTGTGAATCAAGGGTTGAGTCTATTGCCCATTTAATGTTCGAGTGTCCCGCTTATGTTGCGCCCAGGAACAGATGGCTGAAACCATTATGCAGGAGCCTGGGCACTAGATTGCATCTGGAGGCTCTACGTATATTACGATCTGATGCTCGCCCCTTGTTCGCCTGTTGCCTGGCAAAATTCCTTGGCTGGGCATGGCGGATAAGATCTGTGAGGAAATTGCTTCTCCAGTAATACGTTCTGCTTGATCCAGCCCCTAGCTTGTTTTTATTCTTAGGGCTAATAAATCTATTTCTATGATATTTTATTACTGTTTTTTTAGATCTCATATAAAGCATATTGTCTGAGAGGAATGAATTGTTAGATTGCAATGTACTTTTATTCATTTTGTATTGTAATGCTTTTATGATATGACAAATATATCAAAATAAAGCTATTCAAACAAACAAATAAACTAGCCTCCAGTACAGCACTCAAAAGTCTAACTTTATACAACTTTAAATCTCTAAATGTTATCTTCTTATACATGTGTACCCTTCCTATTTAGTTACGTAACTATGTATTTATTACTTTACTACTCCTGTAGAAAAAAGAATAAAAAAACGTTGAGACTCTCAAATGCACTACTCTGTCTCACCCTATACCTTCAATATATCCTCTACCTCCACTCTCTGACTCATCCGAAACCTCATTCTACTACTATGATATCCAAAATACCCCTTTCAATACTCTTTCCCTCCTTCTCTCACCACAAACCTATTTTTACTACTATGATCTCCCAAGCAACTATTTCTAAATTCTTCCCTTATGAATCCCTCCTTTGACTCATCCTAAACCTCATATTACTACTATGGTCTCCCTAATACCTTTCTAGGGACTCTTCCCTCCTCCACCTCTCCTTTTACTCATCCCAAACCTCATCTTACTACTATGATATCCCAAATACCACTTTCTAGACTTTTTCCTCTTCTATCCCTCCATTATCCTACACAATCCATCCAACAGACATCCATGTCCACCACTCAAATGAACTCATATTTCCCCATTTAATCCACCACTAATCCTTCTTGGGTTCCGGAGTAGCGTGCTACTTGCCTAAAAGTGCTAAGACGCCTTGTCAGGGGTAGTAAGCACTATATAAATAAAACTACAATTACAAAACATCTCTGGGAACACCGTAGGATTGAAAATATTGTTGGTCCACCTTCTGCGTTGGTATTGTGATAAGTAACTATTTTTATGCAGGAGCACATTCACAAACTTTGAAAGTCTGTACTTCGACTAAAGGCTAATATGCATAGCTTGCACAATATAATTACATGTTGATAGTTCTTCAGAGTTTTATGAGTGAGAGTAGGTACATCTAGACCGCTATTTCTCCACGAAAGAAAAAGAAAGTTAAATAAGAAGCGAAACAAGCATTGGCAAAGCCACTTGATCTCACTAGAGGAATACATTGATTGGTGTATTCAGCCATTTTCTTCCCATTAAATGACCATCATGAATCTTTGCGTATCTGCAGTAGTATTATATGGATTACTTTTCTGAGAATTTTAAGATGCTTTTGTATATGAATTGATTTTTTACAGAAAAGGAAAAATCCGTTCAAAGATGCCAGTCCTGCACACGTTACTCTGCGCCCACAAGAGTCCCATCTTCTGGAAATGATTATTAAATCATGTTAAGATGTCTGGCCACCATACAACTGCAAGTGGTGCTCAGATCGCGAGGTGGCTGCGGGGCTAAAAGGGCATTGGAGGGAATGGGGTAGTTTTTATTAAAGGGGGAGAGAAGGAAGTAGAAGATACTGAGATAGAGAGAAAATAGTTCATATTATGTATTGCAATATTCGTCTGGTGTCAGCCATTAAAGGATTCATACCATCTAATGAAAACAAGGAGAGATTGCAATGATCCTTGGGTGGGACCAATACAAGAATAGGAAGGAAAGCCA
The DNA here is from genome assembly GCF_964263255.1 of Lissotriton vulgaris. Taxonomy (NCBI): domain Eukaryota; kingdom Metazoa; phylum Chordata; class Amphibia; order Caudata; family Salamandridae; genus Lissotriton; species Lissotriton vulgaris. Next base: position 151,345,463 of record NC_141696.1, on the reverse strand, counting down.
TCAAATTAGGACCAGGAAAGTGAGATAGAGAAAAAAACATCCTGTCATTAGTAAGGGGCTGGCCTAAAGCTCACTCTGTGTACTGTATTGTTCACAATAGGTTTTTGACAACAGACAATAGAGCTGTGTGTAGGTGTAATCTCAAAATGTAAATCAAAAAATGTGCATCAAACTAGATAGCAAAAGAAGTATCATTGTTACACGTTTTAGAAATGAGCAAACAAAGCCTATATTTGGAGAAAAGAATAAATTATGAAGACAGGCAGAAAAAAAAGGAGAAAAAAGCTTCAGAAAATTCCCAAAATATATAGAAAATAGTCTGCTGCTGAGACGTACTGACATCTCTTGAGATTCTTCGGTAGGTAAGAAAAAGACTTCAAGTTCAAGACACCCCCCACGCTCTGGAAAATCTGAGTTTTTAATGAAATCAAAATGTTTTAAACAATATGTCTTAAGCAAAATGGCAACCTCCTGGCAGAAGAACATGGGGATCCTGTTCATACACGTTTCCTTTGTCTAAGGCCTGTCCACAGGACTCAGGTAGGTGCACCATTTTGGTGCAAACCAATGTTTAAAAGTCTTTGTAAACATAGGTTTGTGTCAAAATACATGGGTGCATGCACAGAAATGTCCATGTAGCACCCATGTAACACCTACATGACACGAGGTCATGCAAGGCGCTACCTTGTGTTACTTACTTTTTTACAAAGTCACACAATCTTTATTTGTGTGACTTTGTAAAACCTAAAATAGTTTTTTTGTCCAGCTCCACCAAAAAAAAGAAATGCAAAATCTTTGTAAACCTGGGCCCTGTCTAAACCCACACCACATGCAATCGCATACACACAACATTAATGATAAATGACCAGCTGCGGTTCCTCCGCTTTTGGTGGGGGAGCATCGCCCCCCAGCAACGGCAGGAAAGAAAATATCAAATTACACTAATTTTATTTCTCCTTTCCTGCCAAGTCTTGGGGCGGACCTGGGGGGTGACAGCACAAAGGGGAGTGGTCCTGCACTCCCTTCAATGCGCATGATGGTTTGACCGGCCATCTCAGGCCGGTCAAACCCTCATGCTCAGTGAAGCTTTCTCCAACCCTAGCTGCATTGCTAGAGTTGGAGAAAGTAGGCACAGACTCCCAGTCTGTCCTGGAGCACTAATCGAGAGTATTCAGGCCAATCCTGAAGCTGCTCTCATGTGAGAGCAGCTTCAGGATTAGCCGCAAGGCAGGTTTGGAGCCTGTGCCTGAAGAAGAGGAGCAGAGGCGCACGACACGGCCGCAGCCATATGAAGGTGTTTTACATTTTTTCAATTTTTATTTTGGCCCCCTCCCTTCGTGACCCCTATGCCCCCTCATAATCCCCAGCAAACTCCCCCACCAGGGTCGGATTGGGATCACAATTCGGCCCGGGCACTGACGAAAAAAGTGGCCCACATTCAAGAGGCGTGGCCCAAATTTAAGGGGCGTGGCCCACATTCAAGGGGCGTGCCCTTTCATGAAACACCATTTGCACAGACAAGGAATGAAAGTGGGAGGATACTGTTCTTGCACACGACACAGGGCCAAGGTGACAATGGCCTACATGCTGAGCAACTAAAAAAAATAGCAAGGCCCCTTTTTGTCACAAAATTATTCCAGCCCTCCAGCACAGGAGCACCTGAAAAGCAGCAAAGCCCCTGCTATTACTAACCTACTCAGCCCTCCCCAGACCTTCAGCTCAGGAGCACATGAACAGAGGTAAGGCCCCTGCAATTAGTAAATTAATCAACCCTCCAGGCCTTGGGAAAATGTCCTGGCAGGGGAGCACAAAACACAGCTTTCTGGGTCATCCAAGGTAGCCAGGTAGCCAGGGGGGAGGCTGAGCTGAAGCTGGTGCATGGGAAGTGCCTTCCCAGTGTGTTCTGGCAGTTTGAGTATTTAACATTTACTGTAGTATTACCCTTGTACCTGTGTATGGTACCCTTTTGTAACTTGCACAAGTCACTTTTCTCTTGTAACACACTGTTTGCTACCTCTCACTTTTGTTTGCTTTAGATACTTGCACAAGTGCCACCATTGCCTACGTAACGTTTGTTCTTGTGCTGGAGTGTCTGCCATTAATTGCAGCATTATACCTCTACTTGTATTTTGTACGCTTTTGTAACCTGCACACATATCTCTTTTTCCTCCTGTAATGCACCGTTTGCTCCTCTTGTATTTTGGTTGCTCACTATTGTCACTTTTGATTCATGTAACTTAACGTTTGCTTTTGTAATTTGTCCACTTATAATTTTTCTCCTCATGTATTATTGCTGTTCCTAGTCTGAAGCGCTCTGACACCTTCGGGTAAAGTCCGCGCTATATAAAATCTCATAAAGAAATAAATAAAACAAAAAAATTCCAAACATCACCAGGCCCCCACAGCAAGACCCATTCTTCCTCGCCCACTATGCCCTGAATGTGAAGGGCTGTGGGCGAGGTGTTAAGACTAACACCGTTTCTGGGCTGCATGGGCGCCAGGGGGCCGAGGTGCAAATGGCTCAAAGGCCTGAGAAACACCTGGCCCCCAGGGAGGCCGATTCTTACAAACAATCACCCCTCCCCAGCCCAGCCTCAGCTTGATTGCTTGGCAGGGCAGGGGTGAAGGAGAGGCCACAGCTGACAATCGCTGTCTGGCCGCACAGCGAGGCTGCTTTCATTTTAAGTCTCTGTCTCCGTGCACTCTGTGGGCCGGTTTTTTTTCTCCCCTTTCCTAGTCCACTCTCTGTGGACTGGGACAGGGGAGAAAAAAAACGGCCCACAGAGGGCACTGAGGCACCGGCCCTTCGGCCCGTTCCCGAATGCCCGCCTTGCCAATCCGACCCTGTCCCCCACCCCAGCTCGCCCGGCCACTCGTAGCAAACACAGGCCGCTACTGTGAATGACCTCAGTTATCGGACACACACCAAAGGTTACCTAGAGAAAAGGAGTGGACACTTCTTATATGAATATATATATATATATATATATATATATATATATATATATATATATATTCCAAACAAAAGGTGCAGAGGCCAATTCACGGAACATGAGCAGCGTTTATTTAAATGCAAAATGTGGAGGCAGGAACATGAATCTCTGACGCGTTTCGGCAGGATGCCTTAATCATAGATAAAGAGGTAACCTGGTACAGGTGCTTTTATGTTCATGCCCCCACGTGACATAGCTTAGTGCATGCAAGTCCCACAATGCATTATTCCTGTCTCAAGAAACTTGCTGTATTGTGGCCTTCTTTCCGATGTTGCTGAATAGCGTTTTTTAAAACCACAAAGTCATTCAATACTTTCTTGCTTAAAATGCAAAGATGAAGTGTCACATGCATTTTTAAATTGCATTCTTAACAGTGTCTATTCACCGACCTCTTTTGTTAGTCCAGCTGCCACATCTCAAATATTTTCATGCAAACGTGCAAAGGTCCGGAATCGCCAGGAAGAGGTGAAACCTCTCCCATCTCCCTTTCTTGCCTCGAACTTCACGTACTTGTAGGTGCAATCCTCTTTGGACAAGTGGAAGCAAGCGGGTCATGCCCCCCCATTAAGCTTTTCCAAACAGATTTCTGTCGACGGGGGGCCCCCGACCCTGCAGGGCGGCCTTAGCTGACGGGGACAAACTCCCGGTAATAGATTCCAAACAAAAGGTGCAGAGACCAATTCACGGAACATGAGCAGCGTTTATTTAAATGCAAAATGTGGCGGCAGGAACACGAATCTCTGACGCGTTTCGGCAGGATGCCTTAATCATAGATAAAGAGGTAACCTGGTACAGGTGCTCTTATGTTCATGCCCCCACGTGACATAGCTTAGTGCATGCAAGTCCCACAATGCATTCTTCCTGTCTCGAGAAATTTGTTGTATTGTGGCCTTCTTTCTGATGTTGCTGAATAGCGTTTTTTAAAACCACAAAGTCATTCAATACAGCAAGTTTCTCGAGACAGGAAGAATGCATTGTGGGACTTGCATGCACTAAGCTATGTCATGTGGGGGCACGTTTGGAACGAATGGAATCTATTACCGGGAGTTTCTGTCCCCGTCAGCTAAGGCCGCCCTGCAGGGTCGGGGGCCCCTGTCGACAGAAATCTGTTTGGAAAAGTTTAATGGGGGGGGCATGACCCGCTTGCTTCGACTTGTCCAAAGAGGATTGCACCTACAAGTACGTGAAGTTCGAGGCAAGAAAGGGAGATGGGAGAGGTTTCACCTCTTCCTGGAGATTCCGGACCTTTGCACGTTTGCATGAAAATATTTGAGATGTGGCAGCTGGACTAACAAAAGAGGTCGGTGAATAGACACTGTTAAGAATGCAATTTAAAAATGCATGTGACACTTCATCTTTGGATTTTAAGCAAGAAAGTATTGAATGACTTTGTGGTTTTAAAAAACGCTATTCAGCAACATCGGAAAGAAGGCCACAATACAGCAAGTTTCATGAGACAGGAAGAATGCATTGTGGGACTGAACATAAAAGCACCTGTATCAGGTTACCTCTTTATCTATGATTAAGGCATCCTGCCGAAACGCGTCAGAGATTCATGTTCCTGCCGCCACATTTTGCATTTAAATAAACGCTGCTCATGTTCCGTGAATTGGTCTCTGCACCTTTTGTTTGGAATCTATTACCGGGAGTTTGTCCCCGTCAGCTAAGGCCGCCCTGCAGGGTCGGGGGCCCCCCGTCGACAGAAATCTGTTTGGAAAAAAAAAAAATATATATATATATATATACACACACCCCCAACCAATTGTTTTCTTTGTTCAACGCACAAAACAATGTCTAGGCCGCTGTTGCAATAAAGCGTGTTGATTCAATTATAATCATTGTCATGTATATTCGAAAAACAGCATTGGGTGGTACAGTTTATCACTGGATTTACTAAACCCTTACTTATATTTAACCATTTAAATGGCGCATTGTGCATACCGCAAATCAAATGCCCAACATAAAATAAACAATAAACAATACCAATGTACCCATAGTCTACTTAGAGCACACATCAAAGTTATGGTGAAAATTCCACGTAGACCGTATATTGAGTTATTAAACGCTCATTATTGGCAGCAGTTTCATATATATATATATATATATATATATATATATATATATATATATATATATATATATATATATATATATATATATATAAATCACCAGCGATATAACCGCTCCCTCCGCTACAAAGGAACCACGAACCACCAAAACTGCAGGCAAATCAATATTTTATTGCTGTTTCCTCCTGATTACGCGTTTCAGGCACCACTTGCCCTTGTTCACACCTAGACCTGTATTACTTCTTCCATGAGTACAGTTAAAACGGTCTGGTCATTACGCGAAACTGAGGCTCCAGCGACCTTTCGTCTCCTTATTACCTGGTGATGGTGTAGTAGCCGCCCTCACTCATGACACAGCCTCCCAACACTCATAGGTGGATGTACATACTTGAGATACATCCACAGTCATTCTCAGTTGAGTTGGTCGTCAACCTTGTCCTCTGTTAGTGACTAACATACCACACATGGAACACCTCCTGAGGGCACACAGATGTGGAGTCCATTGGGGAAACTCAGGGTCAGATAGTAAGTCAAAGGAAAGGGAAATATGGCACAGTTGTCTGCACAGTACAGGTGCCCGTGTTGTCAACCTGGTCATGTATTGTTGCAGGTTTTTACATTTTATATAAAAAAAAACTCTTTAGTAATTTACATTTGTAAGTATTTTTGCATTTTTATTGTTAATTAGCACTTCTATGGAGCTCAATCTGCCATTAGTATGGCACTGAGCGCATTTCCTGTGGGCATCAATCCCCCCAGAGAAAATATAGCGTTTGCAACCATATATTTTTCGCTGACACACGGAAGGGTAAAAAGCTGAGTCACCCTCTCAGGTACATGAAACTAAAACCCAAAAATCTTGTGTTGGGCACATTAACCCCTTGACCTAAGGTACCAAATACAGACAACAGTTTTATTTACATAATAGACAGCTTTTCTGTTTGTTCTCTGCACTCTGGAGACAGAGATGAATAGGCATGGACTTCCATAGTTCAGGCCCCACAGTGGAGGCCACTAGACTGCCTCTGGACACCTGTGGTCTTGTGAGTATCCGTAAGAGGAAAACCAGAGAGCTGAAGAAGCCCAGCAATAAAAAGCAAATACAGTAGGTTGCCAGATAAACCCAAGTCATCAATGCCACCACAATCCTGTCCTGGGATTTCATAAAACAGCCTAATGCATCCTGGTATTTGTAGTCAATTGAAACTATTGCACTAAAGTTCGAAATTAAAACAGGTTAGGGAAGAATCAACTAGAGCAAAACTAAGTGTCCCTGGTGGCAGCGAGCCACCCTTTGTATCTAAAGCTCTTTGCAAAGGCAAAGAAGTGGTGTGTTCACCAGAGAGGGGTCGGCTAAATCGAACCAGGAGCTCACACAAAAACCGATCCAGTATTACAATTGGGATTAATAGATTATTTTTGTCACGAATAACCCATTTCATATGATGTCATCTTCTTTGATATGTTGCCTTCTTTGTGTGGGGGAGCATGTTTAAATAAAGATTCCAAATAACCACCCCGCCCCGCCCCCCCTCCGCTTGTGCCTGCCACTATTTTCTTCCATTTTCTTGTTTATAATTAAGAATGGAATAGAAAAGACTTTTGCTGTTTAAGTGCTTAATAAAATCATGAATTTTTAACATTGAGAGAGGAAAATTAGAGATTAAAAAATGACCAGTCTATCTTTTTTAAATGTTTTTTCCCCGTTTATTTTGGGAGTTTGATATAGCTCCGACTTACCTCAGAAAATAGATGAAGCACTACAGAGAGAACATGAGGCACAGTACAGACCAGAGAATGGCCTAGTGAGTGGGTCAATAAAGTTAGGTGGGATGGCAGAAACCAGGAAGTTATGGGTGGGAGTAGTTGAGACTCAAAACTACACAGCACACACACATCACTTTTTATTGTAGAAGGGCGGTCGCAAACATAGGAAGCAGATCAGAGGGCAGCCTAGTGTGCTGCGTTTGTGACGTTAGACAGGATTAACAAATCAGGAAGTGTTTTGTAGCTGTAGCAACAAGTAATTGCGACTGAACAAGAGCACACTGTAAAGCTGTCTTTGACATATTTACCTCAGACAATTCACAACACTGCTTATTGTGTATTCATTATAATTACAGGAAAAAATGCCTGTATTGATACAGAGCTTGGGAGCTGTAAAAAGACAGTTTCCAGTAGCGCACCATAGGCTAAGCAACATAAAAACAAGCATTGGAGATGCAACCAGTCTCATATTTGCTTGAGTTAGAGCTATTGGCATTGTAAATGGCAATTTTTTTTACCTAGGTGTTATGGAGTGTATGTATGTGGTGTGTAGTGGAATTATGAGGGTTGGATTGGATTTGTTAGTTGTGTAACTGTGGCATGGAATTATGTGGTATGGAGTGGATTTGTGTAGTGGAATTATGTGGCATGGTGCCCTGTGGTATCAAGTGGATAGTAATTATGTGGTTTTGGGTCTACTGGAATTATGTGGAGTGGGATTGTGTGTTGTGTATTGTAATTATGTGGAATTGTATTTTGTGTTGTGGTAAGTAGTGGGACGTCGCCAGAAGCCAGAGACTCTGGCCATTTTTCTACAAAGCATAGTCCTTCTATGCAATTAGGTTACACTAGACAAGAATTAATTGATTTACAGAGGAAAGTACCCCTTGTCTGTCGATCAGAGTCCTGGCCATGTATGGAAGGCCCGTTTTTGTGCCGGTTTCAGGCTCCCCCTTTCTTTCCAGGTCGAACTACCACGCTCTCTGCAGACATCTCACAGAGCAGGTGGAAGAACTTGTTGTGCAACATTTGCTCCTTTTCTAAACACTCCACGGAGGTATGGGATTTAGTTTCTTCAGCTCAGCCGGAATTGTTTTGTTTTTTTACTGAAACCTGGCTTAAACCTCACTCAGTGCCCATTACACTGGGTATTCCAGAAGGATATAAAATTATCAGACTGGATAGACCCTCTAAAACCGAGGGTGGTATTGCCATTGTTTATAAAAATGGAATTCATCTCGGTCTTAGACCAACATAGTGAAGCTGCTATGGAAGCGCTGGTCTTCAAGATAGATGCACCCACACATGTTAGCTGGAAAGGGGCTCTAATCTATCGTCCCCCAGGACCAGTAGCAAATTTTTCCTTGCAACTAATTGAGTTACTAGCCCCCCATTTGAACACAGGTAATCATTTTTATTACTAGGAGATTTTAATGTCCATAGTGAGAGTGTAGATAACTTTGATGCTCAGACACTCTTGACTGACTTGTCTCTATTAGGCCTAACCCAGCATAATGAAGGGCCTACACATGTAGCTGGCCACACCTTGGACATTATACTCTCAAACTCCTCTAAAATTGAATGTGAAACTCCCACACAAGTTAATTGGTCAGATCACTCTGTTATTGAATTTTACATTCAGGGCCTTGCAGTACCAAAAAATTGGATTCCGGCTACACCATATTCGCGGAGACAGTGGCAGAAGGTCTCGGCGGATAACTTTCAAAATATTTTTTATAAACCCCCAGTTTGAGGCATCTGACAATATTGAGGAGGCATTATCTAAATATAATTCGGCTATTTTTAAGGCTATTGACCATATTGCACCCATGAAATCCTGCATGAGTTGCCCTAACCGTCCCCAGGCAGCCTGGTTCACGGATCATCTGCGTACACAAAAACAATTTTGTAGGAAGTTAGAAAGAGTTTGGCGGGCTTCGCATAATGAGACGGATAGAAACCAATATTACCTCTCCCTGACCAGCTATCACAAAAACATAAAATCTGCACATAAAATGCACATATCATCGCAGTTAATACAGGCTGGGAACTCATCAAAAGCCCTTTATCAAATTCTCCAATCCTTCACTAATCCAAAGGCATGTGAAAGCCTTGAAACACCTTCCCAACAGCTGTGCAGTGACATTTCCCTATATTTCTCCCATAAGATAGAGCTGATATATGGTAAAATCATGACGGCAGGTAATTCACTGAATAATCCTGTGCCCTTGCATATACCCAAATTGGCTAACCCCACGTTACTCAATAATTTCCCTATCATCACTGTGACAGAGGTCGAAACTCTGATGCATCTGATAAAGTCTGGTTCCCCGTCCGATCATATCCCTGCTAAAGTGATTCCGTCCTTGGCCAAACAGCTCGGCCCTGTGGTACAGTCCCTTATAAATCTTTCCACCACAGAGGGCCTAGTTTGCTCAGGTGAGACCCATCCGTAAGAACTCCAATATTCCATGGACGGAGCTGTCTAATCTCCGCCCCATCTCACTTCTTCCATTCCTTAGCAAGCTAATGGAGAAACACGTTAACATCCATCTTTCTTACTTTGTCGAACTGACTGGATGTTTAGACCATTCCCAGTCTGGTTTTAGGCCCAAATACAGCACCGAATCTGCATTTCTCTCAGTTACAGATAATATCAGAATGGGCCATATGTATCAAGCAAATTTGCATTCGCAAAGGCCGAAAGGCGAATGTGAATTTGCTAAATGGTATGTATAAAGCAAAATCTGGTGCAAAATAAGGAATCGCAAAATTTGCGATCCCTTATTTTGCAATTGCATTTAAGGAATCGCAAATTTTGCGATTCCTTAAATGCAATGTATGAAGCAACATTTTTTTGCCAAATGTCCTTAAGGAATCGCAAATTACCACCAACTTCTAGTTGGTGGTAAGTTGCTAATACCTTGAAAAATGCAAATTTTTGCATTTTTCAAAGCGCCATGTGATGCACATACATGCCCTTAGGGCATGTATGTGCGCCACATGTGCACCCATGCATATTTCAGGGGTGCAACAGGGTGTCCTTTGGACACCCCTGCACCCTTGAAATGATTCTCAATTTGCGATTAGCAACTTGCGAATCGCAAATTGAGAATAACTACCCATTCATTCCTATGGGCCTCCTGGCCCTTAGAAATGAATGGGAAAGTATTCCTTAATTGAGATTTCGCAATTTGCTAATCTAAAAAAAAATGCGATTTTGTACATACATACCTATTTGCGATTCTCAAATAGCGATTTCTTACAAATCGCTATTTGAGAATAGCAAATCAGGTTGATGATACATATGGCCCATAGTCCCTTGATAAAGGACATTTTATGATTCTGGTGCTGTTGGACCTATCCGCTGAGTTCGACACAGTTTCCCATAGTGTCTTGCTCAGAAGATTGGAAGAGGTGGGGCTGAGAGAATCAGCTCTGTCATGGATGAGGAGTTTTCTATCTGGCCGCTCACAGAGTGTTAATCTCGGCTCGTATGATTCGGCTCCTATAGAATTGACCAGGGGAGTGCCTCAGGGCTCTTGCTTGAGCCTGATGAAGCGAGCTAGAGAAACGAGATTTTGTATACCTCTTGTGAAGTCATTTCCTCATAACTGTAACCTTTATTAATTGGGTGGTGTGGAAAATTAACCAACATAGTATAGTATGCACACATAAATACACGTGGGAATACTAATCTGCTTGTATGGCAAAATTATAACTGACTAATTAATTTTGTTGTCATGATATGTAATAATGTAAAAGCTTCAAACTAATCAAAAACGGCAGAAATGTGCTTTTTGTGCATGTGTTTGTGGCAGAAACCGAGGGATAAGTGAGTATAATTCGCATATGTGTTGCTTATTTGCTAGGTAATAACTAACAGGGAAACCTTTATGGGGGGAGGTAAACAGAAGGGTCATATTTCCATAATTAACATTTATTTGTGTTTGTTTCTATGATAGTTCCCATTCTGGCCCTTGAGGCCTAGTAAAAAGATGGCTGCTTTATTAACTGTGAATGGAAGATGAACTGAGCCTGCGCAGTCCAAGGCCAAGATTGAATGTGAGCTGCATGTGCCTGAACGAAAGAGGTTCAAGGACAACATGCTCTGAAAATACAGATGACTGCCAAAAAGAGTTGGATGTCTCTATTGTATAACTTGGGAATAAAGTCTGAACTTGCAAATTGCGGACATGACTGTGCCGGATGCTAATAAAGACAGTAGACTCTTTAATTTCTGCTAAAGCTGCAGAAGCTGAATATTAGAATGATGAGGTGATGCTCATCCACCCTCGAATTTGTCCAATCAGTATCTGAGTTTATACTGACAGTTACTTTTTAGATAGATAAAGTTAATCAAATAGTGTATAAAACCCCCCGATTTTACTTAGGAAAAAACTCCTTTTCGATTTCCTCCTAAGATGCTGTCGGAATGCTGATTTTCCTGTGATGTAAGATGCTTTAATAATTTCCTATTATTTTGAATGAGGAATGAATCTTTAGCTGAAGTTATTAGTTAGGGAAGTCAGGAGAAAATGAATTTTGGGAACTATCTGTCTTTCATTAATAATTGTATTCTGAAATATAAATAATAATGTCTATTTTCTGAATCTTTGAAGTAAAATGAATATATCAGTTTGAGATAAAAAACTTTCTTCTTTAAAGTTAAAATTTTGAATAAAGAATTAAACAAAGAGAATAACGTCTGTAAGACATGCTAAATTTTGCTTTTAATAACAATTAGATAAATGGAGAATTTAGCTGGTCTTGTATTTTCCTACACCTAATTTTTTACTAGCAGATTCGTCGACGATAAGGGTGGCGTGTCTAAATAAATGTCATGTTAAATAAAACCATGGTAAAACTCATTTAAACTAGAGGTGTAATTAGTATAAATATTTAGTTTTGATATAGGCGCTCCACTATGATACAGCAACACTCCTTCGAATTTCACTGATCCATGAAGTAGGATGAAAGTGTTTTGTGAGTAACTCGTAGTGTTATGGGCCCCACTGATGAGTAGATGTATGATGTGCTACTTCAGGGAAAGTTGATATGGTTTTGAAAACATTTCCAGAGTAGCGCTGCATCAAGCCCAACACTATTTAACATATATGTCGTTCCCTTGGCCAGTCTCTTAAGGACATACAGGTTTATTCCTGTGTCATATGCCGACGACACGCAGCTCCTTTTTCCATTCATCAAACTTACGGCTGTGGTCCAGCTGGCCTTCTCTGATGGAATGCGAGCTGTAGCACAATAGATGATAAATAACTTTCTACAATGTAATGTGGGAAAAACGGAGGTAATGCTCCTTGGAGAGGCTCCTCTCCTGTGGACTCCTTATTGGTGGCCAACGGATCTGGGCCCTAACCCGGTCCCCAAACATGTAGTAAAAAATGTGGGCATCCGACTGGATCAGCATATTACTCAGACAGCTGGGTCCTGCTTCCATGTAATAGGACTACTCCGCCGAGTCTTCCCGCTACTTCCTGACTCCACTCGCAAAACTCTTTTCCAGGCCCTAGTACTTAGCCGCCTGGACTACTTTAATGGTCTGCTGATCTCAGCCAATGACATCCTACTCGGCAGACTACAAGTAGTCCAAAATACAGCCGCACGGTTGGTACTGAATGCACCACCTAGGTCACCTTCACATCCCCTGTTGGTAAAGCTCCATTGGCTGCCCTTTCGCCAACAGATCAAGTTTAAAACTTGTTGCGTTATTCATAAAGCACTCCAGAACCTGGGCCCTTCATATTTGGCGAAGAAATTCATACCCTATACACCCTTACGATCTCTCCGCTCAAGCAGTAAACATCTTCTTGAAGTACCCAGTATACGAAGGGCAAGACTGGGTGGGAAGGCTCTCTCCTATCTTGGCCCGCGTCTCTGGAATGAGCTTCCCATTTTGTTTCTCTTAGACAGTGCCCAGAGCATACAAACTTCAGGAAATTGCTAAAAACCTTCTTGTTTTGTACTTGCTAAGCATGCCAGGACACCCAGCCTCCTCTCAGAGTCCGTTTAAGAGCAGAGATACCCCTTTGGGGGTCGATACTAGCGCTATATAAACAAATAAATAAATAAATTATGTGGTGTGCTGTTGTATTTTGTGGCATGATGTGGAATTGTGTGGTGTGTACTGGATGTATGTGGTGTGTTGTCTAATTGTGTCGTTGAGTTGTATTATGTGGTTTGGTGTTGAATTTTGTGGAGTGGATTGGAAATGTGTGGAGTTGAATTGTGTGGCATGGAACTGTGTGGATAGCTTTTTCTTTTTTGGTGACGAAAAAGAACAAATAGGTGAGAGCTAAACTCTAGATGTGTGTGTTTGGTTGTTAAAAAACAGAAAGAGAGTTAGAGCTATTGGCGTTGTAAACGTAAATATCTCTTTCTTACCTATGTGTTATGGATTAGAGTGGATGTATGTGGTGTGTAATGGAATTATGTGGGTTGAATTGGAATTGTTAGTTGTGGAACTGTGTAGTGTGGAGTGGATTTGTGGAGTGTAATTATGTGGTATGGTGTGCAGTTGTATTTTGTGGACAGTATGTGTTTCTGCGTGTATTAGATGTATGTGAAGTGGGATTGTGTGTTATGGAGTGTAATTATGTGGAATGGTAATTTGTGTTGTGGAGTTTAATTATGTGGTTTATGGCTGAATTTTGTGGTATGATGTTGAATAAAGTGCTGTGAATTGGATATATGTGGTGTGTATTGGAATTGTGTTGTGAAGTGGAATTATGTGGTTTGCATTGAAATATGTGGGGTGACATATATGTGTGGAGTTGAATAGTGTGACATGGAACAGTGTGGTGCTAAGTGAAATTATGTTGAATGGAACTATGTGGCATGGTGTGGAGTGTATTTAAGTGGATTGTTGTTAAGCGGCATAGAGTGGATTTCTGTGGGGTGTATTTATGTGGTATTGAGTAGCATGTTTTCGCAAAGAAACTCCATCACATGATATTCATATGCAGTGGTATTGTCACTACTGGATTAGTGGAGGATGATAGTCAACCGCACAAGCAGACAGATATTCATCAAGTAAGATCTAAATTAGGTTTTTCATCCATTATAGAAGGTATGGCTAATGTGCCCCAGTACATCCCCTGAGTTTCCATCCCTAGATAAATCCAACCAGTCATCAGGAAATATGTTCTATTCCATCACACTAGAAGAAATTGTCAAATTCTGTGGAGATACAGGTTTTGGATTGAATTGTATGAATGTAGGATGGAGACGTCCGTCGCACATGTACTTGAGTAGAAAAAGTTCCTTTATTGTTTAGTAATCTTTAAAAGGCCTCAGCCAACGCGTGTCGTCCCCGAGGGGACGGCTGTCCGTTTTTTTTCGAATGAAGAATATTCCCTTATTATCGGGAGATCTTTATTTCGGCGGTGAATAGGAGTTATACATGCCTGTTTCTTCGCATTCTCACGCATAATTGCAGTTTCTCATTATTAGCAGCGACGCCCATGGTGCCTTCATTCTCAAATTGGTTACATTCCAGGCTTTTCATCCACCAAGGGCTACACCATTGATATAAGGACCGTTGACCCTCTGTTTTTCAGCTATCTGACACGAGGATCATATTTATTTGTTTGGGTTACTTTGCTGCTCTTGCAAGTTCTGATTGACTTCTTCGCAATAACGACGTCGGGTATTGACCACACCACTTTTGGATCGTATATTAGCCCTGAAGAAGTCCCCTCGGGGCGAAACGCGTTGGCTGAGGCCTTTTAAAGATTACCAAACAATAAAATAACTTTTTCTACTCAAGTACATGTGCTACGGACTTCTCTTTTTTTGGTGCACCATCCTACATTCATACAATTTGGTATCTGTCTCAACAGGGGAGCTTCTGTGTGGCAAGCTCCGGATGTGATTTGCACAATTAGTTAGATATTTCCTACTGCGAAATTGGAGTGCGAACTCTGGTCAGCCACAGTGTTTTCTATTGACATTAGGTTTTGGATTGAATGCCAGAATCCTGTGACTCTGCGCAGCATAATGCCCCACACATTTTTAAGCCAATTTCATACTTTTTATAACGCTGTCCAGTCCAGGTGATTCCTGCACCCAGGAACAGCAAACGGAAACAGTCCACATGTATTTATACTAACAGGTTTGGCTTTAATCTGCGAAGACACACACAAATATCAGTTGTGTAAACTGTGTGCACGCATGAGCACTCTAAAGCCAGATCTTTCGTCTTCCTCAATGTTAGTTTGTCCAGTTGTCATTATTGCTAGCCAGCAAAGGCATTGTTTTCTGGATTAAGTTAAAAACCTAAACAAGCACGGGCTAATGCGCTGGTTGCCATCCAGGCATTCTATAACTTCTATGAAATGGACAATGAAGTTGAGGGGTGGTATCATATCACATTTAATGACCACAGAGTTTGATATGTAGTTATTCCAGTGCACCCCTACAGCATAGAGAACCTGGTAAAGGCTGCTGCTCAGGGGCTACGTGAAACATACTAGCTATAAACCCATCATTTCCCTAGAATAAGCCATTATAAAAAAAAAATACTCAATACAGTAGTGTACTATCTGCACAGTTCTCATTAAATGGCGTCTGGCAATGTGTGGTATTTCACTCGCTGTGTCAGTGACATTTTGGGGTTTAAAACACAAAACCAACAGCTCATTATCAGGGAGGCTAAGCATGCAAGGTCACACAAGCACAAAACATTATTACCCTTCTGCATGTCTCCAGTGCCAGCCAGCAGTCAGGGGGGAGGGGGCAGATCAAATGCGGGTTCGTGTTTTCAAGAAAGAGGGCACTGCCAGCCTTGCACTCGTCATAGAAAGGGCTGGCCATTATTGCACCGTGTGGTCAGCTGCTGTGCTGATTTTTTTTTAATATTGTAAGGTTAAATGCATCTTGTAAAAAAACACATTTATCCTTCTGGAATCTAACTGCAGACGGGGTGTGTAAGAAAAACCCTGGCGCTGCACCGTATTGTATTCATGTGGGTGTTTGGCTGTCTTGTTTTTTTAAATCCCTCGTACTTCTCACCTTACAAAGAAGAAGACGAACTCATCAATATAATGAGCGTGTCTAATGCCTGGGTCTGCTCCAGAGCTGAATAAAATAGAAGTTAAAACGTGTCAGCCAGACAAAAAGTATAATTTGTATTTTAATAAAAAAAGGAAAAAAAACGTGTTATTTTTTCTCAGAATAAATGCTCCCAACACCAAATTATATATTTGGTTGTCAGCTTTATTTAAAACAGCACCATTTTGGGTGGGGCTAGGGAACAACAACCCTGTCAAAGCCAAAGGATAAATAGGCAGGGGGATAACATTGAATAATCCAGCAGTGTCGCAGAGGTCGCTGACTCGGCAGCCGTGTAGGGGTTACTTATAAGCAGTCACGCTTTAGGAGGCTGTCCGGCCTCAGGACCATTTTTTATGTGAGACATAGGGACCAATGACATTAGACGAGTAGGATTCACTGTAAATAGAATGGGAAAAGAGACAACAAAGGCCCTACTGTGCTCTCGCCTGGTTAAGCTAGCATTATTAAATACAAAGAAGGAATTATTTAAAGAAAGTATTAGATTTGTCCCCAGACCAGAAATCTCAGAAGGGGACAAATGTGAAGAACCTTTCCTGATAAACCATGAAGGGTTAGGGCTAGGACAAATCAGGCTGATCAAACAGGGCTGCGAAGGCTAGGAGGACCTCAAAATTGTTATAAGACCCTGTGCAATGGACACATTTTCAGAAGGTTTAAACTTAGCAAATAGATATAATGTGTTCTGGCACAATCAGAAAATAGGGAGGAAAGTTTGCTAAATGAAATTGATTATAGGGGAGGGTCTGGGCAAACTTACTTGGACATAAATGGATTTAGCAGAATATCAAAGTCGGAAAATCAAAAAAATAACAATTAACTGTAATGAAATTATACGCCTTCAGCACACCTGGCTATGCGACGAAACCCCTCTGATTGAAGGGTACTTCCAACTATATATACTGGCTAGAAAGGCAAAATTTGGGCATGCATCCGGCGAACAAATTACTTTGATATCGACTAAAATAGCCAAGAAGGTGGCCCCCCTGAAAGTAAAGTGTAAATGGATAGTTGCCGGTAGAGTGGCTCTTTTGGATCCCACCCCGGAGTAAGAAGGTATTGTTATAGTTATTGTGCATATGCAGGGGGTTGGAGATAAAAAGTACAAATTAGAACTGGAAAAGTTTGAAGAAGATGTGCAAGATATAATTGAGGTACGCCATAGGGATCTATTTATATTGTTGGGAGATTTTAATCATAAATTGGATCCTCGTAAAGTTGACTGATGTAATAAAGAGATTTTGGCAACTTATAAGATAAAGCCTGCTTGTTTTCCTAGGGAGGGACACACAGCGCGAGATATAGCCCTAGGAAACTTCCTGGTATCATTGGGCCTAGTCTGAATAATTAAAAGGCTAGAGCCAGATTGGCTAGTAAATCGCACGTTTAGGATAGGTGATCAACTATCCCCTAAAGATTATATTTTTATCCATGCATGGGATTTTGAACTGACCAGAGCCTTTCAGGTAAGAAAAAGAGGAGGGAAGCGACCTCTGGCCACTTATACTTAGGATTGTAGAAGGCAAAAATAAAACAAGAGACACAATTATCCCTCTGCAAATGGACTACCCCAGGCGGCTTACCACTCGCTTGACAGAGGAGTGTAGGAGGAAGTTAGTGGCGTTCCAGCAAGGCCAGATACTAGACATGATTCCTAATACCGATAATCTAGGATGGTTTGAAAAAGTTATATCTGAAGTGGTTCCATGTTTAAGGGTGGATCTAAAAAGAAATAGCTGTAGGCATTAAAGAAAAGGGGGAACCCACAGCAAATATAAGAATTGGTTCAATAAAGAATGCAGAAAATTAAAATTGAATAGAATGAACATGGAAAGATACTTAAGATTAAAGTACGATCTATATATGATTAATAGCCTACAGAAATTAAGCAAATTATGCAAAAACTTAATAAGAAACAGAAAAGAACATATAAAGAGAAGTGCTGAGGAAGATTACTGGAAGCCATAGAAAAAAGAAATTAAAAAATGTTCCGGAAGCTAGTCCAAGAGGGATCCGGAAAGAAACAGGGGTCCATGAACTGTGTGGTGACAGAAGATAACTGGTAGAAATACTAGGGAGAACTATATGGGGAAGGGTATTGTCAAGAAACACAGAAAGATACAGCATGGATAGAGGTGGAACAAGATATTAGGTCTCTTTTCACAGTATGCAATATATGGATTTATTACTAACCAGGGCAGCTGGTCCGGATAATCTCACAGCATTAATTATAAGAACTAAACCAGATTGTTGGACGAATGTATTCACTAAAATGTTTAATAGTGTCCTTCATTCTGGGGTAATGCCAAAAAATTGGAGAGGAGCATCAGCGAGGTGATATAATGTTACCCAAAAATTATGATTAATCAATCTCTTGGATATCAGCGAAAAGGTGTTTGCGAAATTAATTTTGGAAAAACTTAAGGAGTGGGCTAAGGACAATCAAATTGTGCCCGCAGAACAGGGTGGCTTTAGAGAGGGCCACTCCACAATTGATCATTGTTTTCCCCTGTGGGCTATGGCGCGGTGGTCAAAGGAACAAGGGGCAGTTTGTTCTGCTGTTTTGTCGACTTCCGGGCTGCCTTTGACCTGGTAGACCGAGAACAATTATGGAAGGTGTTAGTGACCTGGATATCCCTAAGGGTCTTCCGACCATAATACAGGCTTTACATAGTCAGAATTGGGACCAGGTCATTCTGGACACATAGTGAACATTGTCACAGAAGATTCCGATTTAAAATGGGTTAAGGCAGGGGTGTATCTTGGCCCCCTTGCTTTTTTCCATATTCATAGCTGATCTACAGGCCCTTTTGAGAATGGTACGGGTGCCAGTCCAAGATAGATGCCAAACATATTGTAAGCTTACTTTATGCAGATGATTTATTAATTGTTGACTGAACGGAAATAGGCCTGCAGAGAAAGCTCAAAGTGTTTGGTGAATATTGTAGTCATAAGAAATTAACAGTAAACTTTGAAAAAACGAAGATTCTAAGTTTTGGTAAAAAGAGGAAGAATTTCATCTGGTTTCTAGGTTAGCTAAAACTGGAGATCGTTAAGAAGTATAAATACCATGAAATCTGGTTAGCTAGTTCTATGAAGTGGAAACTACATTTGGATGCATCGAGAATTTGTGCTCAAACCTCAGTTAGTGGCCTAAGAAAGTTTAACAACAGCTGTGGAGAAATGACAGACCAGTTCTGAAAGCCTACACAGCTATGGTACCTCCCCAGATCTTATATGGGGCTGAATTGCTATGTATGAGTGACATGAGGAAGTGGGATGCTGAAGAAGAGAGATGTGTAACAAAAGTACTGACCTTACCCAGATCATCCCTGATCCAAGCAATAAGAATAGAAACCGAAATGGTAGCCTGGGAGAAAATGACAAGTATGGCTCTAATAAGATACTGTAGACAAACGTGGAAACCCAATATACCCTTGTAGGCTTGGGCGGTCGGTAGTTAAAGTAAAGAGTAGCTAAAAGGGATTTTGTTTAGAATCTTACTCAATTATTTTTTTAGATTCTTAGTTCTAGCAATAGAACCCAACGTATCCACAGGATAACTTAATGACTTAGTTGAACACTATTATCAAATAACAAAACATTCAGTATTAACAAATTTAAAACAATGACAAGTAAAAAGAGGCACACAGCAAGGAAGGGTGTAAAGTTAAAAAGATTATTTATATTGGTATGAATCACAAAAAGAAAAAATTAATTAAATGGGGATACAGGTTGAACAAAACAATGCATATCTGTTGCTCTTCATAATAGTCTTTGCATTGTTTTGTTCAACCTGTATCCCCATTTAATTAATTTTTTCTGTTTGTGATTCATACCAATATAAATAATCTTTTTAACTTTACACCCTTCCTTGCTGTGTGCCTCTTTTTACTTGTCATTGTTTTAAATTTGTTAATAATGTATGTTTTGTTGTTTGATAATAGTGTTCAACTAAGTCATTAAGTTATCCTGTGGATACGTTGGGTTCTATTGCTAGAACTAAGAATCTAAAAAAATAATTGAGTAAGATTCTAAACAAAATCCCTTGTAGCTACTCTTTACTTTAACTATCTAATAAGATACTGGCAACACCTGGGCTGTGAAGAGGATCAAAAAGTATCCTACTGGTGCAAATGCGAGATCTTATAGAGTGCAATGAAGTGGGCAAATGGGGTTAGGGAAATGGTTGCTATGGCATGTAGGGAACTGAAGGTCGATGTGTGCAAGCAGAACTTGCATCCTATCATAAGTAAGAAGGAACATAGGATATTACAAAAAGAAATATCATGTGACCAGGATTGGCAATATTTGGAAGGGAAAATATCTGTATTTTTTATGATTAAGGTATGGCAAAATAATCGACAGTGCTCATATATGGACATACTCCCAAACAGCTGGCTTAGGAAAGATTTAATAAAGATAAGGATCGGAATTAACCCATGTTATGCGAATGATAGGACTAAAAGTGCTATGATAGACCATGAAGGGATGTGTACATGCAATCTTTGTGTTAAATGCAATATATTGTACATTTTATTAGACTGTTTAAAAGTAATTGATGCACAAAAACTGTGTCTTCGGCCAATTTTCTTAAAATATATAAATTTTTTAAAACATATTTTATTGTTTTACATCACGACAGTCAGATAGTTTACTGTGCAATCAACAATTACATAACCAAATCGCTGCACATTAACCAATCGACCCAACTACTGTACCAACTTACTCGCCATATAACGGCCTATCACTGCACTCTCAATAATGTGGACTAACCAGTCTGCACACAGTTGTGATATACCTCAAGCTCAGAATCAAAACTAAACACTCCTACTTATAAACTACTCTTAATCCAATGAAAATAACGCCCCCAACCCCCCCCCCTTCACTGGTGTGTTCTATGTATCTGTAAAAGTGTACCGCGTAATACTTAGGTTGACTGAAAGCCAGGATTCCCTTAATGGGTGCTTAAGTGGCCTCCTTGTGTTGAACCACCCTATTCCCGGTCTTCCCCTGACTGTTGGTCGGCCAGAGACTGAACTAGTTCCTCCCAAGCTCGTGCTGCATCCAGCGCTTTCTCGTTATTCAAGCGTCGCGCTTGCTGAAACCGAATAGCACCCTCATTACCAGTCCATTTAATCTGCTCGGTCCTCCACCTCTTACTGCTGGGACCCTCCTTTGATTTCTAGTGCATTGTTATTTCTCTTTTTGCCAGCACCAGCCCCATGTCTACGAATTTGGTTGTCACCTTTGTCTTGGAGGTATGAGGGAACCAATGTAATATGCACGTGGCCATATCAAAGTCTAACTGGCACTCTGTAACTAAGTTCAATAGATCTCCCACTTCACTCCTGTAACTCCCCAGGTTCGGGCACTCCCACATCATGGGCTCTAGCTCCACTCCTTCCCTTGTGCATATAGGGCATACCGCATTGTCAACTTTAAAATATTTCATGATCTTACCAGGTGTCAAATATGCTCTATGTATTATAAAAAAGTGCACCAGCTGGAATTGTGCGTTTCTGGAGCTTTTCCACGCCCTGCGCAGAATATGTCCCCACGCGGTTTCCGGTGTGGGCTTCCCAATTCCTGCCTCCCATTTTAGTCTTAGTGTATCAAGCGAAGCCAATCACTCGTTCAACAGTCTCGAATAGAGGCATGTAACTGCTTTAAATGTTCCTGCTGCCATCACAACATACTGACATGCCATCGTTGTTTTGGGCTCT
Source organism: Lissotriton vulgaris (assembly GCF_964263255.1). NCBI lineage: Eukaryota > Metazoa > Chordata > Amphibia > Caudata > Salamandridae > Lissotriton > Lissotriton vulgaris. Next base: position 151,323,818 of record NC_141696.1, on the reverse strand, counting down.
ACTAATCTCCCCTTCCAATGTTTCTGAAGTGCATGCACCAGAGCAGCTTGCACTAGGAATCTCCCCCTAGGGAGATCGTATCTCTTCTGCAATGGCTGATAGGGCATCAATTCTCCATCCTCGTATAAATCCCAGAGTACTTGGACCCCTGCCTGTTCCCACTCCAGCAATGACGTCCAGTCTCCACCATGGGGCAATGCTGTAACCATCCCCAGTGGAATTTCAGGAGCATATGGGTGCAGCACACCTGCCCTTCGCTGACTCCGATTCCAGCATAACCTCCGTGTTTTCTCTTCCAGGGAGAGATCTCTAAGGTCCAGCCGTTGCTGCAATATGATAAAGGGTAGGATGTGCCTCGGTATTCCTCTACCTCTCAAGTTCTCAGTGCCCCTAAACTCTACTGCGACTGCCTGTGTAAGGACCTGTAGTTGTGCTGCTATATAATAAAGTTCTAGGTCAGGGACCACTAACCCGCCCTCTGCTTTCGGCCTCAACAGTGTTTTTTGTGCCACTCTGCGCCTCCCAGGTCCCCAGAGGAATCTTACGATCATGGACTTCAATAAGTTAAACATGGAGCTCGGTATCCATATGGGCAATGTTGTAAAAAAATACAGCAGCCTAGGAAGTGCCATCATCTTCAGCAAGGCAACCATTCCCATCACTGACAATGAAAGGGTGTTCCAAAATGCCATGCTGCCCCTCAGTGCTCGTACACATCTCCCTATGTTCCCTTCTAGGATAGCATTGGCCTCATGGTAGATATGCACACTAAGGTATGCTAAACAAGACGGCTCCCAACGCATGTTCCGTGGTATCGTAGGTGCTGTACTCTCAGGTTTCACTGGAAATAAACATGTCTTAGACCAATTTACCTTTAATCCTGAAATGTCGCCAAATTCTGAAAGCAATCGTGCCGCCCCCTCCAGTGCACCTTCTGCATCCACCAGAAACATCAACAAATCATCCGCATATAGCGAGATGTATTGCTGTTCCCCTCTGAACGCTAAGCCCTAGTATCACTGTCCCAGCTGAGCTCGCGCTGCCAGAGGTTCTATTGCCAAAGCAAATAATAGTGCAGAGAGTGGGCAGCCCTGCCGTGTCCCGCGGGATACTTTGTAGCGGGGGAAATCATCGCCCCCACCTTTACTCTAGCCACTGCAGAGGTATACAACACTGTTGTCCATCCTACAAATGCTTCTCCCAGTCCAAAACTCTCCATCGTTTTATACAGGTATGGCCATTCTAAACTATTAAAGGCCTTTTAAATGTCCACCGAGAGTATCGTGGCCATGGGGGAGTCAAGGTTGTCCTCCCCCAAAACCCTCACCAATCTCCGTATATTTGTGGCTGGATTTCTAGTCAGGATAAACCCAGCCTGATCACCATGAACCAAACTGGTCATATGCTGTAGCAGACGTGACGCCAATATCCGACTTAAGATCTTATAATCCGTTGACATCATTGACAATGGGCGGTAAGCTGCCGTATCTGTACTCTCCCTTCCAGGCTTTAGCAATGGGATAATGAGTGCCTCTCGTATCGTCATCAGGAGTTGGCCCAGTCCTCGTGCTTCCCTATAGACCTCTAGTAGCCTCGGAGCCAACAATTTTATATACTGGAAGTACAATTCTACTCCTAGGGTCTTATTACGTGCCATATGTTTAATTGCGCTCCTAATTTCTTCGATCATTATATCTCTGCCTAAATGCTTCACCTGCTCCTCCTCTAGCTGCGGGAGTGGCAGGCTCTCTAAAAAGGATTTGAATTCTGTCTCGCCTGCCACCAGTGTGCTCTCGTACAACTTCTCATAATACTCCAGGAACCGAGTCATAATCTCTCTCTGACTGTATATCGTGCTACCATCTCGCGCCCTCAGTGCCATGATCGGGGAGCCTTGTGGAGAGGGATTGGCCAGCCATGCCAACAGCGTTCCTGCTTTGTCTCCTTCCGCATGGGCCCTCTCAACATATTTTTTATAATCAAAGCACCTTAATCTTTCCATCTCTGTGGCTACTGCTTCCTTAGCTTCCACTACTTCTTTTTGTACTTCCGGACGTTCAGGCCTTGCTTTTTCCGCCGATCGTAATCTGTGTTCTGCTCTTTCCACATCCTGCAGCAGTACTTTCCGCACTCCTGCATACTTACTAATGCATAGCCCCCGTACCACCACTTTAAAGGTGTCCCATTCCATTGCCCTAGTAGAAGCTGTCCCTGCATTTTCATTAAAATAATGCATTCTCCCCTCTCCAGCTTCTCTCTGGAACACTGGGTCATCCAGCGTTTCAGGACGCAATCTCCATGTAGGGATTTAAGACTTTTCCCTCGTCCAGTGCATGGTAATCGGACAGTGTCCTAGCAAGGTACTCAGAGTGGGTTATGGAAGGCACTATCGACTTGGAGCATAATATCGCATCCAGTCGAACATGGAGTTCGTGCATTGCAGAGAAATAGGAATAAAATCGGTCCCGCGGATGATGGGTTCTCCACACATCCACAAAATTCCATCTGGTTTGCCAATCTAGCCTATATTTGGACAACCTGTGAACTGGGGAATCTGGTAGGGGGGTGCGACCTGTCCTGGGAGGCATCAGTTATTGAATTAAAATCCCCTCCCAACAGTATCGGGCCTGCAAAGTAATGTGCCAATGCGCCAGACATTCAGTCCAGGAATCATGCCTGATCTACATTTGGTGCATAGATACTACATAACCCTACCTCCCTACCATGTAAACACCCTTCAACCGCTACAAATCTCCCCTCTGAGTCTATGGTTTGCTTAGTCACCTGAAAGGGGACCCCTGCCCTTATCCAGATCAATGTCCCCCTCTCAAATGCCGAGTATGAGGTACCAAAAACCTGCCCCCTCCATCTACGCTGCAATGCTAGACCCTCTGATTTAGTGAGGTGCGTTTCTTGGAGTAATGCTATATGTATTCCTCTCCTGACCAGATACGCATGAACCTTGTGGCGCCTTGTCATCGTGAGTAGCCCCCGTACATTCCAAGTGATACAACGCAAATCATGTATTGCCCCCATCGTAGTAAACCAACCGTCTCTCCCCTCCTGGTACAAAGATGAACACACCGGTGACCCCATGCCCCAACCATTCCCCGAACCCCACCTCCCTCCCACCCCACCAAGAATAGGTCATAGAACAAAACTGCTAGTCCCCATCCAAACCATTCCAACGCGTAACACACACCTAAGCCCACCAGTAGTTACTGCTGGAATGCCTTATGAGCAGTGGGGGGGGGGGCAGCGCCAACGAGTGACCGCTTGCATTCATATAGTAACTCATCTGCAATCCCCCAATGAAACACAGATACCTTTTCTCACATGTGCACCCTTCCCTAGACTATCAATCTACTGCATACTAAGCTACTTTCCCACCCCGGTGCGGCCTCCCAAAGGACCCCAAAAGCTACCATGCACCAACATCCCTCAACTGAAACAGAGCGTATGGTCAAGCTTCCTCCTTTCACACAACATTTCCCACCACAGTCTTCTGAAGTTCAGACCATCACTCGTCCAAGAGTCCACCCGCTGTGGCCGGGGTGACTCTCCGCCTCCGAGGCCTCAGTGTCTGACTGTGCTTTGTCTTTCTTAGAGTCCATGCTCCTCGGCGACTGCAATACCTGTCCACCTGACAACGCCGTCACCGCATCCAGCACTTCCTGCCTTTCCAACTCAGTCTGTGACTGCGATGGTTTCCGCATACCTTGCCGCCTGCGTTGAAGGCGCGGTGACTGGCGCTGAGGAAGTTCCCTCCAGGACTCTCGAAGCTGACGCTCCATTCGGTCTGTTCCAGCCCTATAGGTTTCCAACCACTCCCATGCGTCTTCTGGTGAATCATGGAAATGAGTGCCACCATCCAACATAATTTTCAATTTCGCTGAGAATAACAACGAGTATTGAAGGCCTAACGATCTCAGCTCTCTCTTAACTGCCAGGAAGGACGTGCGGCGGCGCTGGATCTCCAATGTGTAATCTGGAAAGATAGTCACTTTGCCATTTTCGACTTGATATGGCCCATCAGTTTGTGCTTTTTGGAGTAACAAATCCCTGTCCCTATAGTGCAGAAGCCTAGCTACCTCCGGGCGAGGGGGGGAGGGACGCCCCGGCTGCGGCGGTTTTGCAAGTACTCTGTGTGCACGCTTCAATGTGTAGAAGGGTGACAATCCCTCCGCAGCCACCACCGTCCTCAACCAGTTCTCCAGATATCGCACCATGTCCGACCCTCCACCTTTTCAGGCAGGCCCACCACGCGAATGTTGTTTCGCCTATTCCCACTTTCTGCATCCTCCACACGTTTCTCCAACGCTTGTATGCGTTCCAAAGCATCCGTCATTTCGTTCTCCAGTACAGTTTGGGCCGGCGCCACTTCCTGCAGCGTTACCTCCACCTGTTTCACCCTATCCGCAAGCTTAGAGTGGGCCGCTCTCAGGAGGCCAAGCCCTGTTGCTACCTGTGCAATGTCTTGTTGCAGGGCCGTGCGGGAGTCAGCAATTGCCGCCAATATTCGGTCAAACTGCTGCTGCATCCTAGGGTCTTGGGGTGTGTCCAAGTTATCCAACTCAGCCTGGGACTGCATTTCACTGTCCGGTGATTGGTGCACTACCCCTTGCTTCCCTTTCGTTTTTCCCATGTTCTGGACCTCCAGAGTGTGTTCAGGTGCAAGTAGGCTCGCCACGATGCTCCAAACTCCCAGGGGATTGCCAGTGTCCAAGCCCTCCTTGTTGGACAGGCCACATGAAGGGCCGCTCTCCCCCGGCCCAACCAGGCCTGAGTCCAGTCCCGCAAATACCACACACCACCATTGCACGTCCTCCGTCCCCTCAGGGACCCCTGCCCTCGAGCATGTCGACCTCGTGGGCCCGATCCACTGCCGGCCCACGCGCCCAGCCTGGGGCGCCATCTTGGACACTCCACCACGAGGCCGCCTGGCCCCCGATCGACCTCAACCCTGGGCCTGGCCCGGCCTCAGACATTCCGGCACCACCCTCCACCCAGGAGGTGAGCGGGCTACTTGGCAAGTCAATGGGAGAAAGAGGTGCCGATAGCTCTCCCCCACCAAGTGCCGCTCGCCCATCGCCTCCCCGGGCGCTGGCTCCACCCCCCTGCTGGGTGTCTGGACTCCCTCATCCCGGACCTCCCGACCTCCAAGTGCGAGGGTCCGGACATCAAAGCACGCCAGCCCTATAACTGGGGCAGCTCCAGAGCAGGAAGGCAGTTGTATCTTGGAGTCGAGAGACGTAAAGAGGAACTCATCCTGGACGGACTACTGGCGCTGCCGTAGCTCTGTCTTGTGCACCATCGTCCTGCCTGTTGGCGCTGCCACAGCCGTCGTAATCCTCATCACCTTCATCGTCGTCGGGACCTGCTGGCGTGGCCGCGGACCGTTGTAACCGTCATCTTCACCGGGACCTGCAGGCTCCGCCGCGGACCGTCGTTTTCCTTCGTCCATCTCGGGACCTGCCTGGCTCCGCCGCGGCCCGATCATCTAGAACGCCGAGCTCGAGGATTGAGAGCTATTTTTCACTCGTTGGTAACAAAGACTGTCCCGCTACCCCTTTCCTAAACCAGAGACTAGAACCGAGGGGACCCCTGAGTCCAGACCTCCTTGTATCCATCATCGTAACCTAAGAATTGCATATAAAGTCTCGTTAACCTTCAACCTTGTGTGGTGTCCGTCTGTGGGGGGGAAGTTACTTATCTGTACAGTCGTTGGAGACGGCTCTCCCTGGAGACCTCTCCCCGTAACCTCGGCCGACCCTCCCGGTCCGTCTAACATTGGTGGCCAGCGGCGCGATCCGAATCACCGCATAAACGTACAGAGAGTAGCTCACCCCACGACGAAGTCACGATGACCACGAAAGAGAGCGGATCAACCGAGAAATTCCAAATGGAGAAATTGGAGGAGTACAACCATCGTGAACTGAAACAATTCTGCATCGAACTGGGTATCGCTACCACCGGACTGAGTACCAAGGACGATTTTAAACATGCCCTAGAATCTTGGGCAGAGACCGGGGCTGCCGGAACCCCTGATCAAAGCACCGTAGAAAAAACGACCACGGCCCCTGAAGGGCAAAGAACGGGTCTCTCGCAAGACGAGATCCAGGAAAGAGAAAGAACCCGACTACACGAACTAGAAATGGCCCGACTTAAAATGGACGTTGAACTTAAGTTGGCCGAACAAAAAATCAATTTAGAGCACCTGCGTCTCCGAGAAGAAAGAGAGGAGAAACAGAGACAAAGGGAGCTCGAGGAAAAGAAACTAGCGTACGAACACGAACGGAACCTAGCCGAGATCAACCTACGCAAGCAGAATAAAGAAGCAGGGGTGCCCGAGCGACCCCCCACCTCAGGGACCACAGACAAAAAGGTACACATCCCCAAAGATGTTGTCCGAGAATATTTCAGAGAGGACGACATCCAGCAATGGTTTAAAGCCTATGAAATCGCTATGACTGCACACCGGATCGATAGAAGCGACTGGGGAGCCGGTCTCTGGGGAAGATTCCTCAATGAGGGCCGCGACACCCTGCTACAGCTCCCGGACCACCAGATGACCTCCTACGACCATATGAAAGCGGCACTCCTCACCCGCTATGGTCTCACACCCGAGATGTACCGTCAGAGGTTCCGAGACTGCACCCGCATCCCGGGTACAACTTGGGTGGACTATGTAACATACTTTAGCCGAGCCTTCGAGGGCTGGATCCGAGGAAGCAACGTCACGACCTACGAGCAACTATTTAATCTGATGGTATGGGAGCATCTGTCGAACAATTGCTTCATTGAACTCCGCCAGCACCTCCTCGACAGCAAGTTAACGGATCCCCGGCAGCTCGCAGCCGAAGCTGACCGGTGGGAGATCACCAGAGTGGGCCGGAATGGGTCCTACGAACAGAACCGGAACAACAATGGTCAGCACCGACCCAGAGGAGGAGGAGGGGGCCAAGGGCGAGGAAGAGACAACGCCCCGGTCGCCCCCACTACCAACACCACCCCCCCGGCCAACCGGGGCAGCACCCCAGCGCGACCGGGGTACAGAGCCAATGTCACGTGTCACCGATGTCAACGAGTCGGCCACTATGCGAACGACCCAAACTGCCCGCAGTACCAGAGCCCAAGACCCCGCCAAGTGGCCGCTGCAGCCCTAGGGGAAGAACAGATCTCCGAGGAGCAGGAAGAGTACGAACAAGAGCATCAAGAGTGGGAGCCAGCCGCCATGGCTCTAGCCTGCTTAGGGGGGAAAGACATGGTCCCGCGGGTCCCCCTACCCGCTAACACCCAGAAGTACAGCCAATGGGTGAGCATCAATGGACACCAGGCCGAAGCCCTTCGTGACACCGGGGCCAGTGTAACAGCCGTCCGCTGTCACCTGGTGGCCCCAGAACAGTATCTACCGAACATTCTCTGCCCTGTACGATCAGCCGATAACTCGGAAAGCCTGTGTCGGATGGCCTGCGTCCCCTTCGAATGGGGGGGGGTCTCCGGCATGTTGAAAGTAACGGTCCGAGACGATGCCCCCGTAGACTGCCTCCTGGGCAATGACCTGGAAAGCTCTCCGTGGGCCGCCGTGGAGAGAAAGGAACACCTGGGGATGTTGGGCGTCCCAGACTGGGCGTGCGTCACCACCCGTTCCATGGCCGCCCGTGCCAACCACCGGCCAGAAGAACCCGAATGGCCGGCGCCACCGCCTCCGGTCGCCCCAGCCGAAAACACCGACCGCAACATTCCCTCCGAACCAGCCCAACCTACCGACCTCGCTAACCTCGACCAGTGGCCTCAAGAAGGGGGGCCCACGCAAGAGCAATTTCGCCAAGAACAGAAGACCTGTCCCTCCCTCGAGGGACTCCGCCAGCAAGCGCTCGCCCAAAGCGCAGGGGATACCTCCGGAACTCATTGGGTCTACTGGGACAATGACCTGCTGTACAGCGAGCAAAGAATCGCCGAGCTGGGGAGCAACCGAGTACTAGTGGTACCCCTCCGTTTCAGAGACTTCCTGTTAAACCTGGCCCACGATGTCCCCCTGGCAGGACATCTGGGACAAGATAAAACCTACAGTCGCCTAGTGACCCACTTCTTCTGGCCCAAAATGAGGAACGATGTGCACCAGCATTGCCGATCTTGCCCCACGTGCCAAGCCAGTGGAAAGAGCGGCCGCAAACTAAAGGCCCCCCTGCAACCTTTTCCCGTGGTCACTACCCCGTTTGAGAGAGTCGGAATAGACATTGTGGGGCCCTTGGACCCACGCACAAAACAAGGCCATCGATTCATCTTGGTGCTAGTGGACCACGCCACCCGCTACCCTGAGGCTGTTCCTCTGCGAACTGTGACAGCCCCGGTAGTCGGCCGGGCCCTGATGGGGATCTTCTCCCGTGTGGGCTTCCCCCGAGAAGTCGTCAGCGACAGAGGCACGAACTTTATTTCCAAATACATGAAGTCCCTCTGGCAACAGTGCGGGGTCACCTACCGATTCACAACCCCCTATCACCCTCAAGGGAACGGACTCGTTGAGCGGTTCAACCGCACGCTAAAGGGAATGATCGGGGGGTTGGAAGAGCCCCTCCGTCGCCAGTGGGATGTGCTGCTGCCGTGCCTCCTCTTCGCGTATCGAGAGGTCCCCCAGAAATCCCTGGGCTTCAGCCCATTTGAACTGCTATATGGACACCCAGTGCGAGGGCCGCTCAGTCTCGTCAAAGAAGGCTGGGAGATGCCCCCGTTAAAGAACCCACCAGATGTCTTCCGGTACCTCCTCACCCTCCGCAACCAGACCCGGCGGTTCAGAGAACTAGCGAAGGCCAACCTAGAGGCCAGTCAAGAGGACATGAAAAAATGGTATGACCAGAATGCCTCATCCATTGAATTCGAACCTGGCCAACAGGTATGGGTGATGTCCCCCACGGAGCCATGCGCCCTACAAGACAAATGGACGGGGCCCTTCAAAGTAATAGAGCGCAAGGGTCCTGCCACCTATCTCATCGACATGGAATCCTCCCGGAACCCCCTCCGGGTCCTCCACGCTAACAGACTAAAGCCCCACTTTGTGCGAACAGAGCTCAGCCTCCTGATGGCCACAGACACTGGGGTTGAAGAAGACTCCGAGCCTCTCCCTGACCTCCTACGGACTCAAGAGCAAGACGGCTCCGTGGATGGGGTCCGGCTCTCAGAGGCCCTCACCAGAGAACAACGCCAAGAGTGTCAAGCCCTCCTATCACAGTTCGCCAGCCTGTTCTCCCTCACCCCAGGTGTCACTCCCTGGTGTGTGCACGATGTGGACACCGGGGACAGCCCCCCTATCCGCCACCGGGCCTACCGCGTGCCAGACCGGGTACGGGCCTGCATCCAGGAAGAAATAGCCAAGATGCTTACGCTCGGGGTCATCGAGCCCTCAGACAGTCCCTGGGCCAGCCCTGTCGTACTGGTCCCCAAAGCAGCTGCCCCCGGCACCACACCAGAACTCCGGTTCTGCGTGGACTACCGGGGCTTGAATGCGGTCACCAGAACAGACGCGCATCCCATCCCCCGGGCAGATGAACTAGTCGACCGAATGGGAGCTGCCCGCTACCTCAGCATCTTCGACCTGACAGCAGGCTATTGGCAGATCGGCCTCACACCCCGGGCGCAAGAACGTTCTGCCTTCTCCACCCCCGATGGCCATTACCATTTCACGGTCATGCCCTTCGGCATGAAGAATGCCCCAGCAACATTCCAACGGCTCGTCAATCAGGTCCTGGCGGGGCTCGAAGGATTCAGCGCCGCCTACCTAGACGACATCGCTGTATACAGCCACCATTGGACCGAGCACCTCCACCACCTCCGAGCAGTGCTGCAAGCCCTTCAGCGAGCTGGCCTCACGATCAAGGCCAGCAAGTGTCAAATTGGGCAAGGGTCTGTAACCTACCTCGGACACCAGGTGGGAAGCGGCCTAGTGGCCCCTCTACAGCTGAAAATTGCTGCCATCCAGGCCTGGCAGCCCCCCATCACCCAAACCGAGGTACGAGCCTTCCTGGGCCTCACGGGCTACTACCGAAGGTTCGTGAAAGACTATGGTACCATAGTGGGGCCCCTCACAGAACTCACGTCAAAGAACCAGCCCAAGAAAGTCACCTGGACCCCAGAGTGTCAAACTGCATTTGAACAATTGAAGGCCGCCATGTGTTCCGCCCCTGTGCTCCAGGCCCCAGACTACAGCCGGGAGTTCGTAGTCCAGACGGACGCCTCCGACCAGGGCATTGGGGCAGTCCTGTCTCAAGTGAACACCGAAGGCCTTGATCAACCGGTGGCCTTCATCAGCCGGAGACTCCTACCACGGGAGCAACGCTGGAGCACCATAGAGAGGGAAGCCTTCGCTGTGGTATGGGCCCTCAAGAAGCTCCGGCCCTACCTTTTTGGCACCCACTTTCGGGTGCAGACCGACCACCGACCCCTGCAATGGCTGATGCATATGCGGGGGGAGAACCCAAAGTTGCTACGCTGGTCCATCTCCTTGCAAGGTATGGACTTCACAGTCGAACACCGGCCTGGGCCAGATCACGCCAACGCGGATGGCCTGTCCCGGTTTTTCCGCCTCGACGAGGAGAGTCCCCAAGAGGATGGGTAACTCTCCCCGCCTTCAGCTGGGGGGGACGCATGTTGGACAGGCCACATGAAGGGCCGCTCTCCCCCGGCCCAACCAGGCCTGAGTCCAGTCCCGCAAATACCACACACCACCATTGCACGTCCTCCGTCCCCTCAGGGACCCCTGCCCTCGAGCATGTCGACCTCGTGGGCCCGATCCACTGCCGGCCCACGCGCCCAGCCTGGGGCGCCATCTTGGACACTCCACCACGAGGCCGCCTGGCCCCCGATCGACCTCAACCCTGGGCCTGGCCCGGCCTCAGACATTCCGGCACCACCCTCCACCCAGGAGGTGAGCGGGCTACTTGGCAAGTCAATGGGAGAAAGAGGTGCTGATAGCTCTCCCCCACCAAGTGCCGCTCGCCCATCGCCTCCCCGGGCGCTGGCTCCACCCCCCTGCTGGGTGTCTGGACTCCCTCATCCCGGACCTCCCGACCTCCAAGTGCGAGGGTCCGGACATCAAAGCACGCCAGCCCTATAACTGGGGCAGCTCCAGAGCAGGAAGGCAGTTGTATCTTGGAGTCGAGAGACGTAAAGAGGAACTCATCCTGGACGGACTACTGGCGCTGCCGTAGCTCTGTCTTGTGCACCATCGTCCTGCCTGTTGGCGCTGCCACAGCCGTCGTAATCCTCATCACCTTCATCGTCGTCGGGACCTGCTGGCGTGGCCGCGGACCGTTGTAACCGTCATCTTCACCGGGACCTGCAGGCTCCGCCGCGGACCGTCGTTTTCCTTCGTCCATCTCGGGACCTGCCTGGCTCCGCCGCGGCCCGATCATCTAGAACGCCGAGCTCGAGGATTGAGAGCTATTTTTCACTCGTTGGTAACAAAGACTGTCCCGCTACCCCTTTCCTAAACCAGAGACTAGAACCGAGGGGACCCCTGAGTCCAGACCTCCTTGTATCCATCATCGTAACCTAAGAATTGCATATAAAGTCTCGTTAACCTTCAACCTTGTGTGGTGTCCGTCTGTGGGGGGGAAGTTACTTATCTGTACAGTCGTTGGAGACGGCTCTCCCTGGAGACCTCTCCCCGTAACCTCGGCCGACCCTCCCGGTCCGTCTAACACTCCTCAAACGAGCTCAGGTGTCCTGCTCGCCAGGAAAGACCCCACTCAGTGTCACAGATACCCCCTCTTACAGGCCGCCAGTCTCTCTCAGGTGCCCTCGACCAGATCCAGATTTGTCGCCTCCAGCCCCCAATCAACAATGACTTGATCTCGCGCCTATGGGCCGTAGCAACAGCAGATGAGCAATGACTCTGATCCCCACCGGAGGTTAATGTACTGCTCCTCCACTTCTTCTGGCCCCTTTCAGTACGTGCCTTCCCTGCAGCTACTGATTAGGGCCCACTCCTTATGCTCCTGGGCACAACCATGGGTTTAGATGCTGGCTATATAGCCCTCTCAGCCAGGGTAGCTCTGGGACACTCTCAGCTAGACCCGCATCCGCCTCTACTGTTCCCCGAGGCCCGAGCACTCGCCAACTACCCCCCTCCGTTTTCTTCCTTGTACTTCTGACTGCTATCTCCCAGCTTTCGGGGGCTGCCTCTCCCAGGTGCGAGCCTCCTTCAAATTGTCAGCGCTCCCGCCTGTAGATTATCGGGTGGGGCCCCAGCGGTCCCCCCACAAAGGGCCACGGCCTCCCGCCTGCACACTCTTCCACCCCCGCTGCAGCTCGCAGGTCGCAGCCGCCTCCCCCAGCCCCGCAACCGCCCCCACAGCCAGGGGCCGCGGGTCAGGACACACCCCACTCACCGAGGCAGGTTTGAAAGTACCACTGCTCCACCACGTATCGATCAGCGTCTCCTCTTCGCCGGACTTCTTCCAGCCCCTATGGCGCAGTTTCAGGGGATCAGGGCCTCAGGTTCCTTGTACCCAGGTTCTGCTCCTTCCTTTCCGCAGTCCGCCCATGTTCAGAGTGTTCGTGGTGCAGGATTCTTCAGCCCATGACCAACTCGTGCCCGTCTACAATCTGCCTCTCAGCGAGTCCCTTGCCGCGGCACCTCTCCGGCCCCGGTTGCATCTTTCTCCCTCAGCGGGTGGCTCCGTATGGCCTCCTTCCTAGGCGCGATCATTCTCCAGCATCATTTTGGGGTCCGCCACGCCATCAATCTTGGTCCGACAAACTGCTTAAAACTCTCGCTTCGCGACTTATTTGCTGTCGGGCAGGAGCCAGGGCAGGTCCGCACCCTTCCAATTGCGCTCTGTGCCACCGGGTGGTCCGAAGAACTGTCGTACACCAGGATTATTGTGGGGATCAGTGCGGAGCTCGGCGCTCACGCAGCCAGCTCCATCGGCCTCCAGGCAACGCCCTCAATTTTCTTAAAATATGACATCAGAAATCATGCACAGGCAACAGATTTGCTAACTGAAACGCATTCATTAGACCTAGCTTGTGCAATAGGGAAGTTTATGCTTGAAGCAAAAAAAAAAAGGTTTTTCAAATGTGTTGTGCTGCAAATGTTGTTATTGGTACTGTTTTGATGAAATATATACTTGTTTTTAGGTCGAGGACTCCGTCGCACTGCGTAAGCAGTGGGCGGAGCTCCGAGATTTTATGTTTCTTAGTTTAGGGGGCTCAAACATGCCCCTCTTCTCCATTGGCTGGCCTCGTAAATCCTCCATTGGAGGAGAGGGGCATCACTCTCTTAAAGCTCCGTCTTTTTCGGATTCGGGGGCGTGTTTTTTGCGTTCTTTCTATCTGTGACGTCATCCGTCACTCAACAAAAAACACGCCCCAATTCCGAAAATGTCGGAGCCCCTTGCATCCATCCGCTTGCTTCGTTGGCCATTCTTCTTCATTTTAAGTTACATTTGAATAGTCTGTAGTGTACACACTGCCGGGCACACTCCAAAATGGTAGCTTGTTATATAGTGTGAACTTGGGCAATACATTTTGAGCATTTTACACGAGCACCAGATTACTTCATGCAAGGTCAAATACGTATTTATTTTCCAAGTTTAGTTAGGCACGGCAAGATTAAATGATTTTTTCAGAATCACAGGAGGCTTATGCCACCACGTGTCTCTTGAACGCGCCTACCTGCCTATCCGAAGCTGAGTGCTTACAGGGTTGCTCGTTGGAATGACCATCTCTTTCAGGTCCAGCCCGCCAATAACATGTAAGGACTCTGAGTCTGAACTGCTTTCATTGGCCTCCCAATATGATAATGAAAATGATGTCATGGAGGGGCGGGGTATGGCCTGGAAGCGGCAGCCGAATGCACTACGGATATGAAAAACAGAGGGCGAGATTTACTTGAGGTGCACATGCCTGGTTACCTGGCTGCTGCTTTCTCCCTTACTTTCAGATTATTGTTTCCACAGCCATTTCTGCAAGGAAGTTGCGTGCTGGTTTTAACAGCCTGGATTCCTGCTTCACCTCGATTCCGTTGTATTTCCTCAGTGCGACTCTCGCTCAAACGTATTGCTCCTGGCCCGTAACACGGGCAATGCCTAAGAAAGACAACAAAAAGCAGGTACGGGCCTTTGCCAGCAGCTGTGTGTCACTGACAGTTAAAACCAGACCCTCTTCCTCTTGGTATATTGTTTGATAACCTCGCTACATATTCTTTTGAATTTAGAGGGCAAGTGAATAATGTGGAGTGACTTTGCAGAAAGTGACATCACATTTCCATCCTTCCCTAACAAATTTCTGCAGAGGTTCGCCTTCCACCGATCACTCTGTGAGGTCACGTTATTTGCAAATGGGAATGTAGACCCTTGCATAACCACTTAACTAAGTGTCTGCCTGTACCCATATGGTAAACTGCTTGCACCAGTGCATGGGTGTCTGGTTCTGTCCCATCGATGACTAGTGTTGGCGTAGGTAATGTAGGATATTGGCATGTGTAAGAAAGTGGTTCGCGGAGTTTGTGTTAATTGTATAAAATCTTGGTGTGACAATAGTGTCCGTCCTTAAATAAATCCCCAATGGTGGACACACCCTAGGCAAATATGGTGTATCAGTTTGGTAGGTGTGAGGGTGCCTATCGGGTTGGGCAGACCATTAAGAGGGATATTTGGGAAATAAGGAATTTATGGTACGTGTGAGCCGGAGTTCAACGTTCCAGTATGTAAGGGCGTCGTAAACATCTGTTATTCCGGCCTTGAGACCCATGGGTGATAAGTGCGCTTTACAAATACACGTGTTATGTTGTGCAAGAGTAAAGGCAAGTTAGGGGGTCTCGGGCACCTGCGTAGTAGTAATGCATGTAAACTCCCAGTGGGCAGTTTGAACGGCATATACCCTATCTCTTGCATATGAACATTTGCCAGCCAGTATGAAAGCCACTTGTTGGACTGCAATGCAAAGACGCCAAATATCGAGGGCGCACAGTCTGCCACTTTCCGGTGGCAGCTGCAGCTTTGAAAGACCAATGTGGTAGTAGCTCAGTCCCCATATTAGATCAATTAGAAAAGAGTCCAAAGTTTTAAAAACAGAACGCAGAATCATGATTGGAAAATTCACACAATATATAACGATTTAGGGAACAGTACTATTTTGGAGAGGGCTAATCTGCCTGTCACTAAAAGGGGCAGGGCGACCCAGAAATTCACCTGGGCTCTTAGCGCTGAGATGGCCATATATAAATTCCTTTCGAGCAGATCAGTGTGTGTTCTATGGATTTGAATGCCAAGATATCTAAACGTGTCATGGGCCGTCGGGATGGTTTCTGTGCCTACGGGTATCCTGTCTTGTGTTTCTCAGTGCAGGTAGTAGGGTATTCCACATGTGTGAGTCTGTACATTTTAGTGATTCACTTTAAAAATAAAGTATTTGTAGCATAGATTGAGTGAGCTGAAAAGCATTGGTAGATCCCATATTTTGTTGGCTGGTACGGTGTAGCCAGTAGCATGAGATGAGTGGTGCAAGATTTGTGAGGCTCTATACATAATCCTTAGTATTTAGTAATTTACTCTGTGTGGTACTGGGAGCCGGTGAATGTTCAGTCAGCGCTGCTGAGGTTGATCTAAAGATTTCTGAGGTGAAGGCAGCTTCCCCCGGCTTGGTTTTGAATCCTTTGTGTTTTTTTTAATTTGAAACATTTTCAGATCTTCATGGCTATTCTTGCAAAAATCCTGTTTAGGGTAGATCCTTTCCCTTGTAAGTTAAGTGAGATTAGAACAACAGCTTGGGTTTTCTCTGCATTTATTGTTGCTACATGGCGCTAATAGCCACAGTTTTTCGGAAGGGTCAAAAGACATCCTTGTCGACCATAATTACATTTTGGGTTTTTTGTTACCCCGCCCCCCTTCCCCAATTGTTGGTGGTTGGCCCAAGGTTTTGATCCACTAAATGGAAGAGCGTTGTGTTTGTGCCCTATAATTGAAAATGAGGGCTTACGTTTTCTCCCTGTTGCAGAATTATGTCCATCCTTCAAGTGATAATGTGTTCCAAATAGACATGAACCTAGTTTGGGGAAAAGTGTTTCATTTGCGTTGAGGAAGATTTGAGTCATTCACACAACGGAAACTGATGTACTCCTTTTATGCTGTATACAATATTGCTTGTGTTTTTTGTACCACACTTGAGGGCACGCAGTATACGCCCTCAGGGCTTATCGCCGCTTGCTCAGCATCCGATGTGGGTGTTTTGAAGTCTGGAAGCAGAGCGCTTGTTGCTTGGACCTTTGCTCCTCCTTTAAGCTTGCCGCACGCTCCTTGAGCAGCAGGATACCCGGGTCATATCAGGTGGTACGAGCCATGCTGCCTCACATGAAGAGAGCCTGCCCCTCCTCACTGCAAATCAATATTGCCGGAGGGCTTGTAAAACTCTTCGTTACGCTTGCGTGGGCAAGATACACGCTATTACAGGCTTTGCCTGAGGGATTTCTCTGTCACCTGTCGTGCCTCCTGTGACCTGCACGTTTCTTCTGTCTTTCATTGACCGGGGCTGGACTCCTCAGCTGCTTGTGTCAGCATTTAGGCGGTCTACCCTCCCCTCCAAAAGCCCTAAAGCCCAATGTGATGCGCCTGTCCCTCTACCTCCTCTAGACTTCGACACGGATGCTATCATCCACCCTCGCTCCTCTGCCTGGACCCCCTCCAACCACGCACTGACTACGTCCATGACCTTATCCGTAAAGGTTATGATAAGAAGGTCCGCAATAGGCGGTGATTGTGCCCTCCGTTTTCGTGCCTCAGTTTCCCTGCTTGTGATCCGGTGATTGTGCCCGTCGTTTTCGTGCCTCTGTTTCCCTGCTTGTGATCCAGTGATTGTGCCCGCCGTTTTAGTGCCTCTGTTTTCCTGCTTGTGATCCGGTGATTGTGCCCGCCGTTTTCGTGCCTGTTTCCCTGCTTGTGATCCGGTGACTGTGCCCGCCGTTTTCGTGCCTCTGTTTCCCTGCTTGTGATCCAATGATTGTGCCCGCCGTTTTCATGCCTCTGTTTCCCTGCTTGTCATCCGGTGATTGTACCCGCCGTTTTCGTGCCTCTGTTTCCCTGCTTGTTGTATGTTGAGCTCTTCCACTGAATAGCTGCAGATTCAGCATCTGTTATGTGCTTGCTCCCCTGGCTGTGCTTGCTCCCCTGCCCTCTTGCTGTGCTTGCTTCCCTGCCCCCTCGCTGTGCTTGCTCCCCTGCCCCCTGGCTGTGCTTGCTACCCTGCCCCCTGGCTGTGCTTGCTCACCTGCCCCCTGGCTGTGCTCGCTCCCCTGCCCCCTGGTTCTCCTGCCCCCTCGCTGTGCTTGTTCTCCTGCCCCCTGGCTTTGCTTGCTCTCCTGCCCCCTGGTTCTCCTGCCCCCTCGCTGTGCTTGTTCTCCTGCCCCCTGGCTTTGCTTGCTCTCCTGCCCCTTCGCTGTGCTTGCTTTCCTGTGTGTGTGTGTGTGGCTCTGTGTGTATGTGGCTCTGGGTGTGTATGTGGCTCTGGGTGTGTGTGTGGCTCTGGGTGTGTGTGTGGCTGTGTGTGTGTGTGGCTCTGTTTGTGTGTGGCTCTGTGTGTGTGTGGCTCTGTGTGCTTGCTCTCCTGCCCCTTCGCTGTGCTTGCTTTCCCGTGTGTGTGTGTGTGGCTCTGTGTGTATGTGGCTCTGGGTGTGTATGTGGCTCTGGGTGTGTGTGTGGCTCTGGGTGTGTGTGTGGCTGTGTGTGTGTGTGGGGCTCTGTTTGTGTGTGGCTCTGTGTGTGTGTGGCTCTGTGTGTGTGGCTCTGTGTGTGTGTGTGGCTCTGTGTGTATGTGGCTCTGTGTGTGTGGGGGCTCTGTGTGTGTGGGGGGGCTCTGTGTGTGTGTGGGGGGGCTCTATGTGTGTGTGGGGAGGCTCTGTGTGTGTTGGGCTCTGTGTGTGTGGGGCTCTGTGTGGGGGGGCTCTGTGTGTGTGTGTGGGGCTCTGTGTGTGTGTGTGTGTGTGGCTCTGTGTGTGTGAGGGGGGCTCTTTTTGTGTGGGGGGCTCTGTGTGTGTGGGGGGGGGGCTCTGTGTGTGGGGGCTCTGTGTGTGTGGGGGGCTCTGTGTGTGTGGGTGGCTCTGTGTGTGTGTGGGGGGCTCTGTGTGTATGTGTGTGGGGGGCTCTGTGTGTGGCTGTGTGTGTGTGTGTCTCTGGCTCTGTGTGTGTGGCTCTGTGTGGATAGCTTTTTTGTAGGTGGCTCTATGTGTGGGTGGCTCTGTCTGTGTGAGTGTGGCTCTGTGTAGGGGGCTCTATATGAATGACTCTGTGTGGGTGGCTCTGTGTTGGTGGCTCTGTATGTGTGTGTGGGTGGCTTTGTGTGTGTGGCTCTGTGTGGGTGTAAATGCAATATGTCATGCAGTTGCAAGCGATTAAGCTATTGGCATTGTAAATGACAATGCCATTTATTTAACGATTAAGCTATTGGCAATGTAAATGACAATGCCATTTATTTATGATTTTAAAAAAATAATAATAATTTCATGAGCTATGCCAATAGCTCTACCTTTAATAATGCCGAGACCATTGAATTGTAAATGCTTGTTATAATTGGTATCCGGATTTAAATAATTTGAACAAAGACCTTGTTTTTTTTTAAAAAAAGTCTTCCAATGGAAGTGGAGTTTTAGATGGTTATTAATTATATAGATTATATTTTGAGATGGTTTTAAGTTTTAATGGAAGATTGATATGTAGGTAAGTTTGCATATGTTTAAGGACCTATGATCTAAATAAACAATCTTTTTGACTGACTGACTGATTGACATTGGGGATGGAGGGCTGATACCACAGAGAGCAGGAGGGGAGAATTTGACAAGTTGGGACAAGGTCTGTCTGAAGGAGACAGACGGCAAAGGCGTGCACTCTCAGTGCATGCGAAAATTTAATAAACAAAATCCCCATGACCATCGTTCTACGATTCTCATGCACAAATAAGTAGCGTAATTGCATGTGGAACAACTTTCATGCACCAGATTCCTTTCCAAGATGGCCACTGCATCTTCTTTTTTAAGGCACATGTGTGAGCCTTTCCCTTTATCTGCATATTCATGAGACTTTGCATTTTAGTGAACTTCTAGGCTGCTATCTTTAAGTAAAGTATACTTGCATGCTATAATAAAGATGCAAAATGAACATTTAGTAAAAGACTAGGTAATTTATTAATAAAATCTTACACTAAGTTACAAAACAGAACTCACCATTTATATACTGGCTTCTTCGCTTTATCTAATAAAATACATCTCTCTAAACACACCAGTGGCGGCTGGTGACATTTGAAAGTGGTAAGGCGTAAACTGATAATCATACTGCACCGTAGCGAGCGGGCGTAGTGAGCGAGCCCGAACCCCCTAAGGAGGGTTCGTGGAGAATTCCCCCCGAGAAAATTTTGAAAAAATAGTGGGAAAATGGTGCATTTTCAAGCATATTTGAGAAAGCAGGAAGGTTAATAAAGCAATTGTGAAAGTGCAGGTATTACATTAGTAAAGAGCTGTCATATAACATAGGCGTGAGTCATCCAAGCTTTAGCTCGTTAGGATTGGCTGATGAGTGGATCCCTCTTTATGGGTATTCTTGCAAGCATGTGTCAGCCAGCTTTAGCTCATTGGGATTGGCTGATGAGTGGATCCCTCACTATTGGTATTCATGCAAGCACGAGTAAGCAATGCTTTGCTCATACTATAGGTATTGGCTGAAGGTGTTTAGACATTGCCAGCATTGCATGACGTCTCACTCATACCTATCTCTAAGGTTACTAAATGGGCCTCTACAGTACGCAGGAGGGTGTAAAGAATAAAGAGCATAACAACATAACGTTAAGTACATCTCAATCAGGGCACCCAAACTTCCTATGATCCCTCTTTCAAAGCGCAGCCTGATGCAATTATATCTGCGGATTTATACCCCGACATGTTGATTACATTAAACGTAGGCCCACCAGTAAATATTCATGATCGGCGTACCTCGAGAAAGACTATTGCCAGAAAAGACAGCGTGTACCGCATTTATTAACACGGAAAAGACTACTTAGGGCGAAGCATCGGGGGACCGGTTCCCCAGGAGCCATTGTACAAACACCTTACACTGGTCCGAAAAAAGAAATAATTGAGCCACCATTTTTAGAGCAAAAACTATTTGTACCAGTGTAAATGTGACACAAACTGATTTGACACTGTTTGTGCTGTGTTTGTAGTTAAAGAAGTGGGGGAAATTAACGTACTCTCCTTTTCAAATGTGAATGCGGCGACTATGTTTAAGTCAAAATCATTTGTTCCATTTTTTTACTTTTTAAGCAGCCTACACAGTGTAAAATCAGTTGTTCTGTAAGTAGTGTTTATTCATTGACTTAAAGGTCTTTGAATGTTTAAATATCGTTACACATCATAGTGCACTGTTCACGACTTTCACCAGGTTACATACAGAATACTCACGCTTCATACAGGCCGCGTTTTTCACTCAATATGTCATACACAGTGGTTTTCCCTTAAACCCCGCTTACTCGAACCGCGCTGACCACTGACAGTTATCTCCATGTCTTTAAACTACTATACTATATTTCAGAACACCTCAGTGCTGGCTTCTACTGGCCAACTTGTTAACACACCGGCAACTTTAAGCATACTGCCAAAGTCACATGCACCATTGCAAAGAAGACACAGAATCCATTACAAGCCCGGAGCAATATCACGTAGCATGAACTGCATGAACAGGCATGTCACCCACCACGTTGCATGAACTGCCAGCTTTAGCGAGGCATGTCACATGCAACGCTGCATGAACTGCTTTCTTTAACCACGTGTTACACAGCACATTACATGCACTGACAGCTTATAAAATGGGATCCCAGCTATGGTGCATAAACTGCCTGCTTTACACGGCATGCTCTGAAAAACAAGGGTCCTTAGCTTATCAGAATCAACAGGAACAAGATAATATAGGCAATAATAGGAGACTATATTTTCGACTGCCCAGCCGGGCAGGGTATTTATTTGAAAAGATGAAAAGACGGTAATTGGTTAGGAGGCACAATCCTGTACCGTACTTAAGACATACAAACAACATAAAAGGAAAAAGGGTTTCACAAGCAAATTCGAGCAGTGTTGGCCACTTTTAACTCAGTGTTACAATTTAAAGTATTGCCAAAGAAATGCTAGACACAACAAGTTGAAACACAATGGTTAGGCTGTGAAAGCATTAACAAAAGTCGACATTTCGATCCCTTTTTGCTCTAATTACATGGGACCATCTTCAGGACTAAGGTTTGACAGCGTTTGCCTGCCTGTATTACTTATGCATCCGCCTGTTTTAGGAGGAAAAGGAGGAAAAATGGGGAAGAAAAGGAGAGAGGGAGCCAAAGGCCGAATTACTCGCTGGTTCTTCACCGTACAAGCATGTCCAGTTCTGTGCACATTTCACATTTATTCGGATTCGACTTATAGTGCTTTAATTGGTGTCTGGCAATTGGTGCGGATAGCGGGCATACACAGACGGGTGCGTGGGTGACTGATGATCTCAGAATTACTAATATTGAGTCGCAACAACATATTGAATGGGAAGCCTTAGCATCAATAGCTATTTCATATTGAAAAAATAATTCACATTTTGACCGACGAGACATAGGCATTTACATTCTATTGAGACCCTCGGGTGTCCATTCACTCGTGAGCATTCATGCAGTGCATGGGGGTGGCGGGAGGAAGATGTCCAAGTGTTGCTTACCCAGAATCAGTTAAATAAAATAAAACTGGGGGACGTGTTGCCTTGCCATCTACAGGGATGGCCGGGAAATGGGTGAGAGACCTGGGGGTGGAGAAGGGAGCTGGTTAAAAACATGGAGGCAACCGTACTGTTGGTGTAGCTATCTAATTGGTAGCGGTTTACCTCTGTGCTACTAGGAAAAAGCTGAAGTCCGGGCAGTCTCAATGTGCTGCAAGGTCCAGATTTGTTCTAGGGGAAGGGGTTGAGTTGAGTATTATAATCGAGTTATTTCGGAAGTTAGTGAAACTCGTAAGGACCAAAGGGTTCCGAGTGGGAGTGTATGGAAAACGCTCTTACCTCGGGGAGTCATTTGACTCCAAGTAGTGGGGATTCTAGGGGCGTGGACGCCAGGTGAAAAACGAGGTCCGGATGGGTTCGCCGAGTGTTTTCTGAAACCGTTAAGTGAACAGGGATCAGTATCGGGTTTGTAAATAAGGGCGGGTTCTCGCGGCGTGCCGGCTTGGGCTGGGGAGGTCTTACCTCGGGGAACCTGAGGCTCCGTAGGATAGGGAGTCAGGTGGCTTGGAAACAATGTCCAGTCTGTCTGCTGCTTCAGATTGCAGTCGGGCGGTAATGCGCTCAGCGGGTACAAGTACTCGGCGAGTGAGCTCGAGAATAATGAGAATCGAAAGAGGACTTGCGCTCAGTGTTGGCCATCTTGGGAAGGGGATTGAGTTTTGAACTACCATCTTGAAGCATGTCAAAGATTGGTAACTCCTGAATTACGAGCTGGCACATAAATAAATAATTGGGCTGGAAAGTGCATAGTTGGTACTTGCGTGAGGGTGCATAAATGGTGCTCAGGCGCCTCAAAAGTGTAATTGTGCAGGCGACAAAGGTGAGATAAAGTGGTACATTGACATAACTATAAAACCATAATAGCATTTTCTAGCTGTAGAAAACAGTGGTGGATAAAATGAGTAGCCTAAAGGTAACAGAATTATATCACTTTACGTAGACATTTGCCAGAGTTGCAACATGATTACACCATTTTTCCGAAAAACTGTGTGTTCAGGTTCAATATAGTCTTAAAGTTAATTGCGATCCATGGGTAAAGAACGGGTAAAGAATTCCGTTCTTTACCCATGAATTCCGTTCTTTACCCATGGATCGCAATTAACTTTAAGACTATATTGAATCTGAACACACAGTTTTTTGGTTGCCAGCTTTTGTCGGGCCCTTTATCCAATGCTGCATACACTGCCTGCTTTTACCAGGGCTTTCACACTCCATGTTGCACAAATGTGTCTTCCCTTAAGCCCACGACGTTACGTGCACTGGCAGTTATTACCATACATGTTCATCTAATATGCTACATGAAATACCAGCTTCCGCCTTTTACCCACATTGTTACATATGCAACAAACACCCCAGCAGTTTTACCTTGCCTCTAAACTCAATATGGTGCGAATTTACACCAAATCTAAGCCCACTGCACTGCCTGAGCCAACACTAGAATCCTTTCACGAACCGAACCTAGTACACATTCTGCTACTTCCTATAATTCTTCTGTTTTAGAACCTCCCACAAATATCCGGTCGAACCTTCATATCCTCATAGTTGCAGCTACAGGAGCGTTTGTTTGCGTAAGTGACTGTCACCCTCTGATTGTAGTTGCAGTCAGGGGCGTAACAAACGCCCCCGCAGGCCCCGCGGTGCGGGGGGGCCACTCTCCTCAGTTAATGAAGGGGGCCCCCGGCCCCCCTCAGCTCTTCTGAAAGCTGTGAGAGGCTTGCACTGAAGCAAGCCTCTCTCCCTCTTGAAGCAGGTGCAGGCTGTCTGCAGCCCCTTCTGAACCCCGCCCACTCCCTCTGATTAAAGTGAAACAAAGTATCAACATGACTAAGAGCTGGAGGTAGGCCCAGGACAAGGGTCGGGGCCCCAGAGACAGCAGTCTCCACTGCTCCTCTGATGCAGCACAGAGCAGGGACCCTGACAAAGAGGGGGGGGGGCTGGGGGCCCCAGAGAGCAGGAGGCAGCACAGAGCAGGGACCCTGACAAGGAGAGGTGGGGGGTACTGGGGGCCCCAGAGAGCAGGAGGTAGCACAGAGCAGGGACCCTGACAAGGAGAGAGAGGGGGCGTGCTGGGGGCCCCAGAGAGCAGGAGGCAGCACAGAGCAGGGACCCTGACAAGGAGAGGGAGAAGAGAGGGGCCGGCTGGGGGCCCCAGAGAGCAGGAGGCAGCACAGAGCAGGGACCCTGACAAGGAGAGTTGGGGGGGGGTACTGGGGGCCCCAGAGAGCAGGAGGTAGCACAGAGCAGGGACCCTGACAAGGAGAGAGACGGGGCCTGCTGGGGGCCCCAGAGAGCAGGAGGCAGCACAGAGCAGGGATCCTGACAAGGAGAGGGAGGGGAGAGGGGGGCTGGGGGCCCCAGAGAGCAGGAGGCAGCACAGAGCAGGGAAGCTGACAAGGAGAGGGGGAGGAGGGGGGGCTGGGGGCCCCAGAGAGCAGGAGGCAGCACAGAGCAGGGATCCTGACAAGGAGAGGGGGGAGGAGGGGGCTGGGGGCCCCAGAGAGCAGGAGGTAGCACAGAGCAGGGACCCTGACAAGGAGAGAGGGGGACGAGGGGGGGCTGAGGGCCCCAGAGAGCAGGAGGTAGCACAGAGCAGGGACCCTGACAAGGAGAGGGGGGGACGAGGGGGGCTGGGGGCCCCAGAGAGCAGGAGGTAGCACAGAGCAGGGACCCTGACAAGGAGAGAGAGGGGGGGCTGGGGGCCCCAGAGAGCAGGAGGCAGCACAGAGCAGGGACCCTGACAAGGAGAGGGGGGGACTGGGGGCCCCAGAGAGCAGGAGGTAGCACAGAGCAGGGACACTGACAAGGAGAGAGAGGGGGTGCTGGGGGCCCTAGAGAACAGGAGGCAGCACAGAGCACTGCTCAGACCCTGACAAGGACGGGGGCTGGGGGTCCCAGAGAGCAGGAGGCAGCACAGAGCACTGCTCAGACCCTGACAAGGACGGGGCCTGGGGTCCCAGAGAGCAGGAGGCAGCACAGAGCACTGCTCGGGACCCTGCCAAGGACGGGGCTAGGAGCCCCAGAGAGAGAGGAGGCAGCACAGAGCACTGCTCGGGACCCTGACAAGGACAGGGGGCTGGGGGCCCCCAGAGAGAGCATTCTCCAGGGCAAAGCTCATATGAGAAGGGATGAGGCAGCAAAATGGTGCCCTCAGGTAAGCATTCTTGTTAGAAGCACCATGTGGGCGTCCGCGGGGAGGGGAAGGGGGGGTCGAGAAGGGTGCAAGGCAGAGGGGATAAGGGTGCAAGGCGGAGGGGAGAAGGGTGCAAGGTAGAGAGGAGAAGGGTGCAAGGCAGAGGGGAGAAGGGTGCCAGGCAGAGAGGAAAATGGTGCAGGGGAGAAGGGTGCAAGGCGGAGAGGAGATGGGTACAAGGCGGAGGGGAGAAGGGTGCAAGGCGGAGGGGAGAAGGGTGCAAGGCGGAGGGGAGAAGGGTGCAAGGTAGAGAGGAGAAGGGTGCAAGGCAGAGGGGAGAAGGGTGCCAGGCAGAGAGGAAAATGGTGCAGGGGAGAAGGGTGCAAGGCAGAGAGGAAAAGGGTGCAAGGCAGAGGGGAGAAGGGTGCAAGGCAGAGGGGAGAAGGGTGCATAGCAGAGGGGAGAAGGGTGCAAGGTAGAGGGGAGAAGGGTGCAAGGTAGAGAGAAGGGTGCAAGGTAGAGAGGAGAAGGGTACAAGGCAGAGAGGAGAAGGGTGCAAGGCAGAGAGGAGAAGGGTGCAAGGCAGAGAGGAGAAGGGTACAAGGCAGAGGGGAGAAGGGTGCAAGGCAGAGAGGAGAAGGGTGCAAGGCAGAGGGGAGAAGGATGCAAGGTAGAGGGGAGAAGGGTGCATGGCAGAGGGGAGAAGGGGGCAAGGCAGAGGGGAGAAGGGTGCAAGGTAGAAAAGGGTTCAAGGCAGAGGGGGAGAAGGGTGCAAGGGGGAGGGGGAGAAGGGTGCAAGAGAGAGGGCGAGAAGGGTGCAAGGCAGAGGGGAGAAGAGTGCAAGGGGGATGGTGATGAAGTAAAAAATGTGCACCCCCTGGAAACATTTCTGCGGACGCCCATGGCAACGCACACTACTTTGTGAGAGAGAGAGTGGAGTGAAAGAGAGAGTGGACCAAGAGAGAGAGTGGACCAAGAGAGAGAGTGGAGCAAGAGAGCGAGTGGAGAGAGAGAGAGTGGAGAGAGACAGTGGATAGAGACAGTGGAGAGAGAGAGAGTAGAGAGAGAGACGTGGAGAGCGAGAGTGGAGAGCGAGAGTGGAGAGCGAGAGGGGAGAGCGAGAGGAGAGAGCGAGAGTGGAGAGAGAGAGTAGAGAGAGAGATTGGAGAGAGAGAGAGTGGAGAGAGAGAGTGGCGAGAGAGTAGAGAGAGAGTAGAGAGAGACAGTGGAGAGAGACAGTGAAGAGAGAAAGAGAGAGTGGAGAGAGAGTGGAGAGAGAGTGGAGGAAGAGTGTAGAGAGAGTAGAGAGAGTAGAGAGAGTAGAGAGAGAGAGTGGAGACAGAGAGTGGAGAGAGAGAGTGGAGAGAGAGAGAGTGGAGAGAGAGAGAGTGGAGTTAGAGAGAGTGGAGAGAGAACGGACAGAGCGGAGAGAGAGTGGAGAGAGAGTGTGGAGAGAGAGTGGAGAGAGAGAGTGAGAGTGGAGAGAGAGAGTGAGAGTGGAGAGAGAGTGAGAGTGGAGAGAGAGAGAGTAGAGAGCGAGAGAGTGGAGAGAGAGAGAGTAGAGACAGTGGAGAGAGAGACAGTGGAGAGAGAGTGGAGAGGGGAGAGAGAGTGTGCTATGCAATGCCTCTTAAGATTGCTATTGTCTACTAATGAAAATGTATTATTAAGAATGTGCTCTTTGTAGTTACATCTGCTTTTGAAATACTGCATTGTCACTTTGTCTAATGTTTTAAAACGAAACGAGAAGGAGCAGTGGATGCACTTTTGTCAAAACTGAACGATGAGTGGGCCCGATGTTGTATATCACGACAGGAGTCTGTATCAGAAAACCCACCTAAAATTGGGCAAACTTCCCCGGCCTTCTGATGTCAGGGACCCTGTAATGAATGGACTTCTCTCTCTCCACTCTCTCCACTCTCTCTCCACTCTCTCTCCACTCTCTCTCCACTCTCTCTCCACTGTCCCTTTCTCCACTGTCTGTCGCTCTCTCTACTCTCTCTCTAATCTCCCTCCACTCCTTCTCCACTCTCTCTCTCCCTTCTCTCTCTCTACTCTCCCTTCTCTCTCTCTCCACTCACTCCACTCTCTCTACTCTCTCCACTCTCTCTACTCTCTCTCCACTCTCTCCACTCTCCCTCTCTACTCTCTCTACTCTCTCTCTCTCCACTCTCTCTAATCTCTCTCTCCACTTTCTCTCTCCTCTCTCTCTCTCTCCACTCTCTCTCCACTCTCTCTCTCTCTCTCTCTCTCTCCACTCTCTCTCTCTACTCTCTCTTTCTCCACTCTCTCTCTCCACACTCTCTCTCCCCACTCTCTCTCTCCACTCTCTCTCCACTGTCTCTCTCCACTGTCTCTCTCTCCACTCTCACTCTCTCTCCACTCTCTCCACTCTCTCTCCACTCTGTCCATTCTCTCTCCACTCTCTCTAACTCCACTCTCTCTCTCTCTCTCTCCACTCTCTCTCTCTCCACTCTCTCCACACTCTCTCTCCCCACTCTCTCTCTCCTCTCTCTCTCCACTGTCTCTCTCTCTACTGTCTCTCCACTGTCTCTACTCTCTCCCCACTCTCTCTCTCTCCACTCTCACTCTCTCTCTCCACTCTCACTCTCTCTCTCCACTCTCTCTCCACTCTCTCTCCCCTCTCTCTCCCCTCTCTCTCCACTCTCTCTCCACTCTCTCTCCACTCTCTCTCCACTCTGTCCAATCTCTCTCCACACTCTCTCTCCACTCTCTCTCTCTCCACTCTCTCTCTCCACTGTCTCTCTCTCCTAAGCCCAACCTTTAACTCCACCATCCAGTGTTACTTATAACGGCTGTATTGGTGACAGTGGCGTAACAATCGCCCCACATCCCCTGCAGTATGGTGGGTCGCTGGCCTGAGAGATCTAGACTTGCACGGAGGATGGGAGGGGGGCCCCCTCCATGTAGTTTGCAGGGGGGCCCCCTCAAGTTTCGTTACGCCACAGGTTGCAGTTTGCCTTGAACTGCACACATTTCATTGGGACCACAGTGAGATGCCTGCTGCAGTGAGAGACCTGGATCACGCTATGTGCTCTGAAGAGAGCCATGCATTGTCAGCGTACAGTAAAGGCGGACTACATCAGACATGGCTATGCTGAAGGGGACGGGGAACGGTGAACTGCAGTGATTTTACTTGTGGCTTCTTCCGCTGCAGCTCTTAAAACGTTTACTGCAGAGTTACAGAGGGAGTAGATACTCTTCTGAAGGAAGTTGCTCAAATTACAAAAGATTTTTATGGCACGTTTCATAGATATGGTTGGATTTTAAATCTTTACCCTCTTGAAACCTGCAAAGTCTACGTTTTTCACTTAGAAAGTGCAATATAAAAATGTGTGTTCACTCGGCTTGAATTACATTTCAGACAGACACTTTGCATTGCATTTGCAAAGACTCTGTTTGGGCTACCTCAAGATGGCATATATATGGGGTGCGGAGATGCACGTACATCAACACATGCATTTCATACCGGAGCACACCAATATCCGACGTTGGTGGGGAGTGTATTCCTAACAGAAGCTACCATCAAACTGCAGCACCACTCAGCTGAAATCAACATGCGGAGAAGCAGGTTTAGCCAAAAGGTTTGATTTAAATACAGCTCACAGGCACAGAGGACTTCAAACTCACCTTAGTGACACCACCTACATTGCTCCACATCTCTTTACAACATTGGTCTGATCTAAGGAGAACCCCTCGGAGCTGCTGAGTTGTGAAGCCGGAGCACATCAGTACTGCGTTCGCCGTCTCGCATGGTGATAGCATGGACGGCCTTTCATACTTCCAGACAGTGATTCATTCACTTTCATGATCTGAGCTTCAGGAAGTACAAGCAGTGGCGGTTCGTCCATTGGGGCGTTGGGGCGTTGCCCCACTAGCCATGGACGACCGTCACTGACACTTCGCAGCGCATACCAAAAATTAAAATTACGAGCACAGCGCGGCCAGCGCCGACAGTCATGATGATTTATTTTCGGTCCTGAGTGAGTCACTAACTATAGTGACCTCATCACGATCGCGGAAGGGTGGGGGGTGGGCCTGTGGCAGTGAGTGGCACTGCAGGCTGGCAGATGGCAGCGTGGCAGGGAGGGCAGCATGTGGGCGCATTTAGGACAAGTAATTTTTTTGACTTGCCCACGCATGCGCACACACGCAGTAGCCCCTTCCCTCCTCCTCCCCCTCTAGCACGAACACAGGCAGAGACCCGGGGGAGCTGGGTCTCATTATGGGCAGTATTAGCCCTGCTCTTTAACCAATCCTGTACAAAAGGGGGTGGTAATGGACGGAGCATCTGAACCAATCAAACACTCACACCCAGTCACAAGATCTGGGTTTAATCCATCACCGTTCTTTAGCCCACTCTGCCACCCCAGTTCAGACATCGCTATATGCACATCAGTCTGACCCTGTGCCTCATGGGAACAGTCCAGCCCGAACTGCCAAGCCATGCCTTCCCTGGACCGGAAATAAGCTTCCGAGGGCCGGTTTCTGGCATTCCAGCCGTCTTCAGCCCGGCTTGCTTGAATCTAGTGGCAAAGTGAGCAATGGATTCACGTCTGAGCATACCCTGCCACACTTATGGCGCCCAAAAGCGATACAAAAGGGGGTGGTAATGGACGGAGCATCTGAACCAATCAAACACTCACACCCAGTCAAAAGGTCTGGGTTTAATCCATCACCGTTCTTTAGCCCACTCTGCCACCCCAGTTCAGACATGGCTATATGCAAATCAGTCTGACCCTGTGCCTCATGGGAACAGTCCAGGCCGAACTGCCAAGCCATGCCTTCCCTAGACCGGAAACAAGCTTCCGAGGACCAGTTTCTGGCATTCCAGCCGTCTTCAGCCCGGCTTGTTTGAATCCAGTGGCAAAGTGAGCAAGGGACTCACGTTTGAGCATACCCTGCCTCACTTATGGCTGCCAAAAGCGGTACAAAAGGGGGTGGTAATGGACGGAGCATCTGAACCAATCAAACACTCACACCCAGTCAAAATATCTGGGTTTAATCCATCACTGTTCTTTAGCCCACTCTGCCACCCCAGTTCAGACATGGCTATATGCAAATCAGTCTGACCCTGTGCCTCATGGGAACAGTCCAGCCCGAACTGCCAAGCCATGCCTTCCCTGGACCGTAAACAAGCTTCAGAGGACCGGTTTCTGGCATTCCAGCCGTCTTCAGCCCGGCTTGCTTGAATCCAGTGGCAAAATGAGCAAGGGACTCACGTCTAAGCATACCCTGCCACACTTATGGCGGCCAAAAGCGGTACAAAAGGGGGTGGTAATGGACGAAGCATCTGAACCAATCAAACACTCACACCCAGTCAAAAGATCTGAGTTTAATCCATCATCGTTCTTTAGCCCACTCTGCCACCCCAGTTCAGACATGGCTATATGCAAATCAGTCTGACCCTGTGCCTCAGAACGGTGATGGATTAAACCCAGATCTTTTGCCGGGGTGTGAGTGTTTGATTGATTCAGATGCTCCGTCCATCACCACCCCCTGTTGTACCGCTTTTGGCCGCCATAAGTGTGGCAGGGTATGCTCAGACGTGAGTCCCTTGCTCACTTTGCCACTGGATTCAAGCAAGCCGGGCTGAAGACGGCTGGAATGCCAAAAACCGGTCCTCAGAAGCTTGTCTCCGGTCCAGGGAAGACATGGCTTGGCAGTTCGGGCTGGACTGTTCCCATGAGGCACATGGTCAGACTGATTTGCATATGGCCATGTCTGAACTAGGGTGGCAGAGTGGGATAAAGAACGGTGATGGATTAAACCCAGATCTTTTGACTGGGTGTGAGTGTTTGATTGATTCAGATGCTCCGTCCATCACCATCCCCTTTTGTACTGCTTTTGGCCGCATAAGTGTGGCAGGGTATGCTCAGACGTGAGTCCCTTGCTCACTTTGCCACTGGATTCAAGCAAGCCGGACTGAAGACGGCTGGAATGCCAGAAACCGGTCCTCGGAAGCTTGTTTCCGGTCCAGGGAAGACATGGCTTGGCAGTTCGGGCTGGACTGTTTACATGAGGCACAGGGTCAGACTGATTTGCATATGGCCATGTCTGAACTGGGGTGGCAGAGTGGGCTAAAGAACGGTGATGGATTAAACCCAGTTCTTTTGACTGGGTGTGAGTGTTTGATTGATTAAGATGCTCCGTCCATCACCACCCCCTTTTGTACCGCTTTTGGCCGCCATAAGTGTGGCAGGGTATGCTCAGACGTAAGTCCCTTGCTCACTTTGCCACTGGATTCAAGCAAGCCGGGCTGAAGATGGCTGGAATGCCAGAAACCGGTCCTCTGAAGCTTGTTTCCGGTCCAGGGAAGACATGGCTTGGCAGTTCGGGCTGGACTGTTCCCATGAGGCACAGGGTCAGACTGGTTTGCATATGGCCATGTCTGAACTGGGGTGGCAGAGTGGGCTAAAGAACGGTGATGGATTAAACCTAGATCTTTTGACTGGGTGTGAGTGTTTGATTGATTCAGATGCTCCATCCATCACCACCCCCTTTTGTACCGCTTTTGGCCGCCATAAGTGTGGCACGGTATGCTCAGACGTGAGTCCCTTGCTCACTTTGCCACTGGATTCAAGCAAGCCGGGCAGAAGACGGCTGGAATGCCACAAACCGGTCCTCGGAAGCTTGTTTCCGGTTCAGGGAAGATATGGCTTGGCAGTTCCGGCTGGACTGTTCTCATGAGGCACAGGGTCAGACTGATTTGCATAAGGCCATGTCTGAACTGGGATGGCAGAGTGGGCTAAAGAACGGTGATGGATTAAACACAGATCTTTTGACTGGGTGTGAGTGTTTGATTGATTCAGATGCTCCGTCCATCACCACCCACTTTTGTACCGCTTTTCGCCGCCATAAGTGTGGCAGGGTATGCTCAGACGTGAGTCCCTTGCTCACTTTGCCACTGGATTCAAGCAAGCCGGGCTGAAGACGGCTGGAATGCCACAAACTGGTCCTCGAAGCTTGTTTCCGGTCCAGGGAAGACATGGCTTGGCAGTTCGGGCTGGACTGTTCCCATGAGGCACAGGGTCAGACTGATTTGCATATGGCCATGTCTGAACTGGGGTGGCAGAGTGGGCTAAAAAACGGTGATGGATTAAACCCAGATCTTTTGACTGGGTGTGAGTGTTTGATTGGTTCAGATGCTCCGTCCATTACCACCCCCTTTTGTACAGGATTGGTTAAAGAGCAGGGCTAATACTGCCCATAATGAGACCCGGCTCCCCCGGGTCTCTGCCTGTGTTCGTGCTAGAGGAGGAGGAGGAAGGAAGGGGCTACTGCGTGTGTGCGCATGCGTGGGCAAGTCAAAAAAATGACATGTCCTAAATGCGCACACATGCTACCCTCCCTGCCACGCTGCCATCTGCCAGCCTGCAGTGCCACTCACTGCCACAGTCCCGCCCCCCCCCCACCCTTCCGCGATCGCGATGAGGTCACTACAGTTAGTGACTCACTCAGGACCGAAAATAAATCATCATGACTGTCGGCGCTGGCCGCGCTGTGCTCGTAATTTTTATTTTCGGTATGCGCTGCGCAGTGTCAGTGACGGTCGTCCATGGCTAGTGGGGCAACGCCCCAACGCCCCCAATGGACGAACCGCCACTGAAACACACCCACAGTGTAATACGAGCAGAAAACACAACAGGGAAATACACCCAGCATGCATATAAAACAAGAATGTATTATACCGGCCGAGTAAATAAAGACGCAAGCCCGCACTGCTGAAGAAATAAAGAGCCAGATTCTCCCTTAAGTTCTGTTCACAATAGACGAGACCCCCTCCCTGATAATGGAGACAAGCAGATGAGTCAGGAGCAGATGCAAGGAGAGAGCAAAAGATAAAGTAGTGCACTGAAGCAAAACATGGCCCATAGTAAAAGGAGTAGCAGGGGAGAGTGAGGGGTTCCCACCCTAAATCCTGTGGTGCTCCAAATGAGGTGACTACCTCAAAATTGTTCAGCAGTAATAAAGTTCAATCAATGTAGAAAGTTCATCAAGGTAAATCTTTAATCCATGGAAGTCATATATTGGTCAACATATAGACTTAGGTATCAACATTACGGTGATTCAGTTTAGTTCAGCAAATATATTTCAGGGAAACCACTATCCCTGAAATATATTTGCTGAACTAAACTGCTGAACAATTTTGAGGTAGTCACCTCATTTGGAGCACCACAGGATTTAGGGTGGGAAGCCCCCACTCTCCCCTGCTACTTGTTTACTATTCTTCGCGTCTCTACTCAGCCAGAAGAGACGACCCCTGCGGCGCCCAGAAACCATTGAACCTGTTTCCAACGAATACTTTTGCTACAATATCCTCTCAAAACCAGGGTGTGCCACACCACCTTTCATTTTTGCCATAGTAAAAGGACCCATATGGCAGGGGCAGTTTCCAGGGCAGAAAAAAACAGCTCAAAGGCAGGAGAAATGTATGTTATTGCCCAACGAAAACAAAGGAACTTGTAAAGGCAGACGAAAGAATGAATGGAAAGCGCTGGACGTGTTTAACACCTTCCCTGCTTATGACGGAATCACTCCGTCATGAGCCACGGGAGGCATGTGCTCATGATGGCGTGGTTCCGTCATGCTGCAGCCGCTCTGCCCATGCTGCACTGATTCCCCGCCTGTACGGGCGAATTAGTGAGTGGGCGGAGTTGTGACGGAACCATGCCATCATGAGCACAGCTCGCCCGTGACTCATGACGCGTTGTTCCATCACGAGCATGGCGGCGCCACGCTCACACCCCCACACCCCCAGCGCCGCAGCAGAATTACTGCTGCGGCCAAGGGGTTAAAGCCCATAGACTGAATACCACGTCTCGAAGAGACAGCACATGCGCTGCCTAAGCAAGGCCTAAAAACAAGTGTTTGTGACTACAAAATACACTTTTGCTATTTATAAAAGCCTTTCCTTGATTCGGAATTAGCTTTCCAACTAATAAAAGAGCTGTTGTGACCCATTCCTTATCACAACTAGTTGGGCGCCTGAATATGGAAGCCTCATCTTATTGTCAGTTTATAAAGGCATGTATTATTGGATCATGACCGCAGCTGCAAACCACTGATCTGATACTAACATCTCAAAAAGGATGGCGTCTGATTTGCAAAGGGGAAGCTATACCCGGGGACCAGTTGCATCTTTCAGAATCATGTTGGTGGACTGTGGGGAGATGACAATTGTTCAAAGGGCCACTGTCTGCTTCCTTCATTGTCTTCCCAAAGAGGAAACTAATTTATTTTATGCGCATGTCCCTTTAATAAACAAAGACTAAGACAACAAGCATTGGCAAAGCCAAAAAGACTCGCCTATGCAAGAGCTATCGGCCATGACAATATGTTTTAGCCATGTTGTACACCAGTGTGACTGCTGTTCTGCAGCAGAGTGGGGTAGAGTGGTGTAGAGTAGAGTTGAGTGGCATGGTATGGAGTGGAGTGAAGAGGAGTGGCATAGAGTACAGTGGTGTAGAGTGTTGTTGAGTGTTGTGGAGGGAGTAGTGTGCTGAGAGTGGAAGTGTGTAAAGTGGAGTAGAGTTGAGCGGAATGGCATACCATGTCGTGGAGTGGTATATAGCAGAGTCGAGTGGCGTAGAGGGTGTTACGTAAAGTGGAGAAGAGTATTTTGAAGTAGAGCAGAGTAGATTGTTGTAGAGTGGAGTGGCATAGGGTGGAGCAGTGTAGGACAGTGGAATGGCAAAGTGGAGCAGTGGAATAGCAGAGTGTTGTAGAGTCAAATGGCATAGGGTAGAGTGGAATGGTGTGGAGTGGAGTGGCATAGACTGGAGCAGTAAAGTGGAGAAGTGTGTGGTAGAATAAAGAAGGAGCAAAATGGCATGGAGTGGCATAGAGGGAGTTGCGTAGAGCGTCATAGAGTGGAGTAGTGTCATACAGTGGAATAGAGTTTTGTAGAATGGAGTGGCATAGAGTGGAGCAGAGTTTAACAGAGTAGAGCATCAGAGGGGAGTATTGTGGAGTGTTGTAGAGTGTATTGTCATACAGTGGAGTAAAGTGGACTAGAGTGAAGTGGCATAAAGTACAGTGGTGCAGGGTAGTTTGACGTACAGAGCATTGGTTTTGAGTAAAGCGGTGTAGAGTCCAATGGTGTAGAGTGCAGTGACATAGAGTGGTGCAGAGTTGATTGCAGTGGTATAAAGAATAATGGCATAGAGTGGAGTGGTGTAAAGTGGAGTAGACTGGCATACAGTGCAGTGGTGTAGATTAGATTGCTTCAGAGTAGAGTGAAGTCGTGCAGGGTAGAGTGGAGTGGTGCAAGGTAGACTACAGAAGTGTACAGAAAAGTGGCGTAGAGTGCAGGGGCATAGAGTAGAATGGTGTAGAGTAAAGTGGTGTAGAGTTCAAAGTCATATAGAGCAGTGGTGCACAGTAAATTAGAGTGGCATAGAGTGGATTGGAGTAGAATGTAGTGGCATAGAGTGCACTGGAGTAGATTGCAGTAGATTGGCATAGAGTAGAGTGGTGCAGAGTAGAGTACAGTGGCATAGAGTGCATTGGTGTAGAGTGCAGTAGATTGGCATAGAGTAGAGTGGTGCAGAGTATAATGCAGTGGCAGAGAGTGCAGTGGAGTAGATTGCAGTAGATTCGCATAGAGTTGAATGGCGCAGAGTAGAGTACAGTGGCATATAGTGCATTGGTGTAGAGTGCAGTAGATTGGCATAGAGTAGAGTGGTGCAGAGTATAATGCAGTGGCATAGTGTGCAGTGGTGCAGAGTTAAGTGGCAAAGAGTTCAGAGGTAGAGAGTGTGGTGTTGCAGAGTAGAGGGTTGTAGAATGCTGTTGTGCCGAGTAGAGTGGCCTAGCGTTCATTCGTGTAGAGTGCAGTGGCATAGAGTGGTGCAGAGTAAAGTAGCATAAAGTGCATTGCAGAGTAGACTACAGTGGGGCACAGTGCAGTGATGGAGAGTAGATTGGCATAGAGTGCAGTGGTGTAGAGTGTATTGGTTTTGAGTAAAGTGGTGTAGAGTGCATTGACATAGAGGGCAGAGTGGTGTAGAGTGCAATGGCGATAGTGAATGAAGGAGCACTGGGTTTGGGATTGCAGTGGTGTAGAGTGGAGTGTCGTAGAGAGGAATGGCAGAAATTTGAGGAGAGTGGCATAGAGTGTAGTAAAGTAGAGTAAATTCACATTAGAGTAAAGTGTCATAGAGTGCAGTAGTGCAAAGTAGATTAGAGTGGAGAAGCGTGGCTCAATGGTTAGAGCGGCAGACCCTGGTGCAGAGGTCTGGCCCGGGACCAGGGTTCAATTCCCGCCTCGGCGGCTCTTGGACTCAATTTCCCCGGACCTGATAATTCTCGCATCGGTGCCTAGTCTAATCATGGGTCCCACTCTGTGACTCTGGGCAATAGCTTGCTTAATCTCCACAACGGCCCCAGCAGCGCTGTGGATGCCTGGCTTCACCTTGGGGGTGCCCAGGAGTGGACATTTCATAGGAAAGCCAGGATGGGTTCCACAGCGGTATGAATACAGCGCTACGAGGCCTCCGGGTAGAAGTGCGCTATATAAATACTCTACATTTACATTAGAGTGGATTGGTGTAGAGTGCAGTGGCTAAGAGTGCAGTGGTGCATAGTAGAGTGCATTGGCAAAGACTGGAGTTGTGTAGGGTAGAGCAGCATTGAGCAAAGTGGCGTAGAGTGGAGTGGTGCAGAGTAGAGTGAACACCAAGCTCCCTCTGAGACGGAGCCTGACATTTGACTTCTGTCTTTGAATGCACACCAAATGTGACAAGATAAGAACAAGATTTAAAGGCCCATTTACAGAAATTCAGTACTAATGGAAGAATACAATACATAGGTTTCTGGCAATGGAAGGCACCAACTCAAGATAGGCAGCCTAGAACAAATAGAAAGCAATCAAATGTGAGTTACAAACCACAAAGCTAATGCTAAGCGATGGGCGGAATGCATTGCGATGAAAAATTTCCAAATGTCCTCAAGATGTCTCTAGCGTCCAGTAGGCTCCGCCCTAAAATCAAAGTTGCCAGCTCGGGAATGCAAATGCAGGGACAGAGGTCTGCTGCCTCTTGTGGGACTCTCTCCCTGCCTGACCAACAAAGCAAATTGTGACCTGTCTTATTAACATTCATTAGACCCGCTGCAAATGGACACTTTGCGATGCCACCTATTAACACATAGGCCAGATCACAATTTGTTTTCCAAGTCCCAAACCGAGCAGTGTGAAAATTGCACATCGCTGGCTTACAAAGAAGGTTAGCACAACAGGCCCATTGTATCTCACTTTAGAACACGGACACTTATGCTTTTTCCATTGTTGTCACTTCTGGCCTACTTCAGAAAACATACATCAATGCACTTTTTTCGACATTGCTGTGCAACAGAATGACCACGAAACATAAACATGGGTTTGCACCAAAATACATGGTAGCCCATGTACTACTTATGCAGCGCCTAGGTAATGCAAGGCAGAGGTATGTGCTACCTTGTCTTCCTTTTTTTTTTTTTTTACAAAGCCACACAATCGGTATTAGCATGCCTTAGTAAATCCTCATTAAAAAAAAATACCCTCCCAGCAAACATCACAAAATAGACGTGCGGCTGTTTACAGTAAGGTGCATCTTTATCACGAAAATATAGCAACAACTCTACGTTTGCATTATACTACTTCCTTTTAAAAAGCTCTACTGTGCTAGAAAGGTAGAGACAAGGCAAGCGGCCCCAGCAGCCCTCGCGCTGCGACGCGCTGCACGGACACCGCAGACCCCACGTCACGCAGCGCTCTGAGGCGGCCTCAGGCACGTGCGCCACGGACAGGTGCTTACCCAGGGCCAGGAAGGAGTACACCCACTGGATGACGGCGGCGGTCTGCAGCCTCCGCTCCAAGGGAGTCGAGAGGGGCGCGAACTCGATGGACATCTTGGGTGCTCGCGGACGACAAGACTGGGAACTCTTCACCCTGGAGAAGGAGGAAGGAAGGGTCCAAAGTCGAGCTGATATCGTACTCAGGACTGTGGTGTCGCAATGTGGAACTTCGAGTGTGGGGCTGGCAGAGGATGAAAGGCGGCCAAGGCCCTGCCCAGCCCTGGGCAGTCACCAGAGGCCTTGGGAGAGATGAGGCAGGGCGGTGGTGGTTGTGGTGGAGGGCGGTGGGGGAGGGAGCTGGCACCGAGGTCATCGAGCACCCGTGTACCCTAAATGACGCAACGTCAAAGGTGCTGCGTGAAGTGATCAGGTCTCAACCTTGGGAGTAGATTGATTGTAGAAGCCTCGATTGCAGTGAGCTCCTCACGCTGCACCGTGGATTGGTCCGGGGAGCGACAGCCCTGCGCTAAAGAGTCAGAGCTCTGGATGGATCTCCACAGCACTCGGTTCAGGCTTGAGAGGGATCTAGGCGTCCACAGGACAGGGGCAGGACACTGGATTAATAAAGCCCTGCTCCGGGAGGGCAGTGGGTGGCCACAGCACAGTACTGTTGGGGGCAGCGGGTGACCACAGCACTCTGTTGAGGATTGCACTATTCGGACTCAGCACTGGGCTGAGGTGAGCTCTGGACAGCAGCGGCACTGAGCAGAGGGCTCTGTACATGCACAACATTGTATGAGGCAGTGCTTAATTTGTAAAATAATAAGTACCAGGGCCCTGACCGGGAAGCCTCTTCAGGCTGCACCACCCATTGCCCCTGCCATACCTGCCATTGATGGTACCAAAACAACTACTAACCATCTCTCACGCCTGCAAGTGTGACAGTGCAGAATATTCCAGGTCCCCAAAGCTAAAGGTATGACTGGGAAGGCAGGTATTAGTCATGTTTAATGCATATTGTATTCATGAACAATCGTTGATCTGCTCATCTCTAAATTGGAAGAGCAGCTCCACCATGTGGTAGGCTGTCATAAGTGCAGTGTTGACAATTAAGTGCCGATGCCGAGCACCGGAAACCACCGGCTCAAATTAAGCACTGATATGAGGAGAGCTGATGGTAACCACAACACCTTGCTGCGCTGAGGAAGGCTCTTGGTGGCCACAGCACTAAGGCGAGGAGAGCACTGAGTGGCCAGAGTGCTGCACTGTGTAGCGCTCTAATGTGAGGCCAAAAAACTATGGGGGAGAGATCCCCGAGGAGAAAACAACTATGCTGAGGAGGGCTCTGGGAAGCTACAGCACTGAACTAAGAAGGCCTTCTCGCGGCTACAGCACTGTGCTGAGGATAGCTTTAGATAACCACAGGAGAGAACTGCGCTGTAATTGTATTTATATAGCGCTTACTATCCCTGGCGTCAAATCGCTTTTCGGCGAGCAATGGTTATAGCATTGCATTTTGGACAGCACTGGGTAGCTACAATGCTGCAAGGTGTAGGGCTCTGACATGTTGCCAAAGCACATCACTGGTGTAACACTGAGAGCGCTGGATGGCCACATAAAACAAGCATTTACAATGCAATGGTCTCAGCAATATTATAGGTAGAGCTATTGGCATTGCTTATTATTTTTTTTTATTTTTTTTTATCCCTAAGTAAATGTTATTGTCAACACTTGGTGGTAGTCCCTCGTACTAGGCTAAGCAGAATGGGTGGCCGTTCTTTCAGAGTTTTAGGGGCAAAACTTTGGAATGCTCTGCCTCCCCACATTCGCTCCATGACCAACTTGTTGGCCTTTCGCAAGGCGATTAAAACTTTTCTGTTCTCCCCAACATAATCTCCCTGTAGTTCCTCTCCCCCCTCCCCCTCCCTTCAGGTTTCTGTTATGGTTCAGCGCCGGGACGCCTCGTTGCTGGGGCAGCTGTTTGCGATTAATAAAATATTAACATAACATAACATAACATTTCTATTGTCAATAGCTTAAGTGTTTGCATATGTGTTACATATTGCATTAGACATATTGCATGAGCAGAGAGAGAGCGAGGTAGCGAGATAGAGAGGTATTGAAATAGAGAGTGAGTGATGTGGTGAGAGAGTGTGGTAGAAAGAGAGTGAGGTAGTGATGGAGAGTGATGTTGTGAGGTAGTGAGATAGAGAAAGATTGATGTTTTGAAAGAGAGAGTGAAGTATTGAGTGTTAGTGATGTTGTGAGGTATTAAGATAGAAACAGAGTGATGTAGTGAGATAGTGAGGTAGTGAAAGAGAGAGTGTAAGTGACTTAGTGTATTTGAGAGTGAGGTAGTGAGATAGAGTGAATTAGTAATTTAGAAAGAGAGAGTGAAGTTGTGAGGTAGTGAGAGAGTGATGTAGTTATTTTTTGAGAGTTTGTGGTGATATAGTGAGGAAGTGAGAGTGAGATAGAAATAGATAGAGTGATGTAGTGATAGAGAGGTAGTGAGATAGAGAGAGTGAATTTTGAGTAGTGTGTTAGAGTGATAGATAGTTACTGTTGTAGTGATATTGTGTTGCTGTGAGAAAGGGACAGTTGAGTAGTGAGTTAGAGAGTTAGTGAGAGAGTGTAGTATAGTGAGTGATAGTGAGGTAGTGAGAGATAGTGAGGTAGTGAGAGATAGAAATGTAGTGAGAGTGTTAGTGAGAGAGTTAGTGAGAGAGAGAGTGACATAGTGAGAGGTGTGGGGGGAAGAGAGTGGTGTAGGGAAGAGAGTGGTGTGGGGGAAGAGAGTGGTGTGGGGGAAGAGTGGTGTGGGGGAAGAGAGTGGTGTGGGGGAAGAGAGTAGTTTGGGTGAAGAGAGTAGTTTGGGGAAAGAGAGTAGTTTGGGGGAAGAGAGTGGTGTGGGGGAAGAGAGTGGTGTGGGGGAAGAGAGTGGTGTGGGGGAAGAGAGTGGTGTGTGGAAGAGAGTGGTGTGGGGAAGAGAGAAAGCAACACAGAAAGCAAACACAAAAAGAGAGAATCTAAGCAAAAAAATACAAAATGGCTTACCTGCTGGTCCTTGCACCACGGAGAAAGCCTGACAGCCACAACTGCAAACAGAGCTCACAGGACACGGGCACACCGGGAAAAGGGGTACATACACGACGGGATAAACAGCTCACAGGGAAACATGGAAAGCAAACAGAAAAAGAGAGAATATAAGCAAAAATTACAAAATGGCTTACCTGCCGGTCCTTGCATCACGGAGAAAGCGGGAAGGCACTACTGCAAACGGAGCGCTCAGGACACAGACACACCGGGAAAAGGTGTCCATACACTACGGGATGGTGACGCTGACAAATAGGACAGGACAAACAGCACACAGGACACAGGGAAAAACAGAAAGCAAACACAAAAAGAGAGAATCTAAGCAAAAAAATACAAAATGGCTTACCTGCTGGTCCTTGCACCACGGAGAAAGCCGGACAGCCACAACTGCAAACAGAGCTCACAGGACATGGGCACAATGGGAAAAGGGGTCAATTTTATTTTTATTTATTTGAATATGATTTGGAACTCGATTGAGATCCACATATAAACACAACAAAATTATCAGCAGACATTGAAAAAACATGAAAACCACAAAGTACATTCCTATGTATACAAGAATCATATCTGTTAATATAATTCCA
Organism: Lissotriton vulgaris; assembly: GCF_964263255.1. Taxonomy (NCBI): domain Eukaryota; kingdom Metazoa; phylum Chordata; class Amphibia; order Caudata; family Salamandridae; genus Lissotriton; species Lissotriton vulgaris. Next base: position 151,282,425 of record NC_141696.1, on the reverse strand, counting down.
AAAAACATTTAAAAAAGTAAAAAATTCTGAAACAAAACATTTCATTGGGAGGATTGAAAATGGCATTGCGTAAAGATTTAGCAGAAGAAATGCTTAACTGTAAACATATGGGTCTCACCCACTTTCGACGGTGGACCATTAGGGCAGGGCATATAAAAAGGATATGGGTAATGTCCTGAATTGAATTGTCATTGCCGCATAAATTACATTTGTCAGAATAACCATGCCATCTAGCTAGTAATTTATTTAGAGGCAGGAGATCATGTCTCAAAAGAAACCAAAAACGGCGTAATCCGTGGGGAAGAGTCCAGGTTGCATAAGGTTGTGTCTGTTTAAATAAGTAAGAATTGACATCCTCTGTAACACCTTTCTTTAAGATGAGGACATCTCTATCTCTCCTAAAACTTAACTCCCAAGTTGCCCGTTTTAGTGACAACTTTAGCTGATGTGGAGTTAGTGAAAAAATAGTTAATTCATCCAATTCTAATAAGGTAACCACCCTTCTAAAATTCTTTAAAAGTAGAGAGTGTTCCTTCATAGGACCCAATAATTCCTTTTTAATCAGAGATCTTAAAGTTGCCGATTTGCCCTTGGCTAAAAAGGGGTCCATACACGAAGGGATGGTGGCGCTAACAAATCGGACGGGACAAACAGCTCACAGGACACAGGGAAACATAGAAAGCAAACACAAAAAGATAGAATATAAGCAAAATTTTCAAAATGGCTTACCTGCCGGTCCTTGCATCACGGAGAAAGCGGGAAAGTCACTACTGCAAACGGAGCGCACAGGACACGGACACACCGGAAAGACAAAAAGGACGGGGCAAACAGCTCACAGGACACATAGGACGGGACAAACAGCTCACAGGACACAGGGAAACATAGAAAGCAAACACAAAAAAAGAGAATGTAAGCAAAAATTACCAAATGGCTTACCTGCTGGTCCTTGCATCACGGAGAAAGCGGGATGGCCACTACTGCAAACGGAGCTCACAGGACACGGACACTCGGGAAAAGGGGTCCATACACGACGGGATGGTGACACTGACAAATCGGACGGGACAAACAGCACACAGGACACATCGGACGGGACAAACAGCTCACAGGACACAGGGAAACATAGAAAGCAAACACAAAAAGAGAAAATGTAAGCCAAAAATACAAAATGGCTTACCTGCCGGTCCTTGCATCACAGAGAAAGCGGGACGGCCACTACTGCAAACGGAGCTCACAGGACACGGGCACACCTGGAAAAGGGGGCCATACACGACGGGATGGTGACGCTGTCGAATCGGACGGGACAAACAGCACACAGGACACATCGGACGGGACAAACAGCTCACAGGACACAGGGAAACATGGAAAGCAAACACAAAAAGAGAAAATGTAAGCAAAAAATACAAAATGGCTTACCTGCCGGTCCTTGCATCACGGAGAAAGCGGGACGGCCACTACTGCAAACGGAGCTCACAGGACACGGGCACACCTGGAAAAGGGGGCCATACACGACGGGATGGTGACGCTGTCGAATCGGACGGGACAAACAGCACACAGGACACATCGGACGGGACAAACAGCTCACAGGACACAGGGAAACATGGAAAGCAAACACAAAAAGAGAAAATGTAAGCAAAAAATACAAAATGGCTTACCTGCCGGTCCTTGCATCACCGAGAAAGCGGGACGGCCACTACTGCAAACGGAGCTCACGGGCACACCGGGAAAAGGGGGCCATACACGACGGGATGGTGACGCTGACAAATCGGACGGGACAAACAGAACACATCGGACGGGACAAACAGCTCACAGGACACAGGGAAACACAGAAAGCAAACACCAAAAAATCGGATGGGACAAACAGGACACATCGGACGGGACAAACAGCTCACAGGACACAGGGAAACACAGAAAGCAAACACAAAAAAAGAGAGAATATAAGCAAAAAAAACAATATGGCTTACCTGCCGGTCCTTGCATCACGGAGAAAGCGAGACGATCCTCATGGGAAGACAAAACAAATAATGGCGGACACAACGTTCCAAATTTTTTGGATTGGGGGCGTGTTCGGTGTTCTCAGAATGGGCGTGGCCTAAAATTGGAAAGAAGAACACCGAACACAACTCCAAATCCGAAAAGGACAGAGCCTATTCAGAGGGACAGCTCTCTCCTCCAATGGCTGGCCTCCGTTTAGGAAGCCAGCCAATGGGAGAGAGGCAAAAACAGAGGCGGGACAAATAGTCCACACTAAGAAACATTAAATCTCGGTACTTCCGGTTCTGCCTTCGGCAGACCGGATATTACCTCGACCTAAAAAGTACTCTGGGAAGCTACAGCACTGCAATGAGGAGGGCCCTGGATGTCCACAGCACTGCTCTAGATGGTGCAATCACTGTTCTAAGGCCTTTGGAATCAACATCCCAATATTGAGGAGGACTCTCAAGAGGTCCGGGGAAGTCACCGCACCGCATGTACACTTCAAGGGTTTTGGAACACATACAGTGATAGCCCGTTTACTTACCAGTAGTCATCATTACTATGAGTCCATGCCTTCCTCATCTTAGTCCCTACACCATGGGTACTCACAAACATATTCCCGGGGGCTGCAATGTTTGGTTTTTGGTGTGACAGAGGGCCGCACTAATGCCAGCGGGGGAGGGGGTGTAAAGTGGGTGTAGGAAAAGAGAAGCATGTATATCTACTGCCTGAACTCAATTGCGCAATGTGAAACCAGAAAAACTGGGATGAATCCCAGCTTCTCCACTTGGCCAAATTGTGTGACCCGGGGCACATTTTTTTTTTATTTCCCTCCTTTTTCTTCATGATCACATATAAGAGGACCTCGAAATACATGATTTAAGGATGCGTGCTGTACAAAACCATCACCTGTGCTTAAATGTAATCAAATTAAAATTCAAATAAGTCTTTATTTCGACGTCATGAAAGACAAACATATCAAAAGAGAACACATCATCAATGCCTTATTGATACAATAAACAAGGCTAATTCATTGACAGCTGTACAGAGTTGGAGGGGCCTTTCACAATAGTCCTACTGACTAGTTCTGTCCTCTGGTTACTCATTATCTACAGTTAAAAAAAGAATTCCATTAAGATCATAAATATATTAAAAGAACAAAAATAACAAATTTTATCTAAAAACCTTAAATACAATTCATTTTACATAACAAAATAAAGAAGGAGACATTTAGACAGTTGGGACGGCTACTAAATCCAGTCCACATCCAGTTAAGAAATTTAGACACAGCAATTATTAAGCTTTCCGAAGAGTCCGTTTTGAAAATCCTTAGGGCCTCAGTTCCTTTTTTGATGCCTTTCTGCAGACAGACTGGCTTAAGCCATTTGCGTCGCGGAAGTTTGTACACAGGGCATATAAACAGGATGTGAGCTAAACTTTCAGATCTAGATAGAGCGGTAAGAGCGGGGTAGATGGAGGAAGCCTCACTATTCCTCTTATAAATTTATTTTGAGCATTTGCCAGATCAGAGATGTTGCATGACCCCCATAGTTCGGCCCCATACAGTACGGATGCTCGTATTTTTGTGTCATAGATTTTTTGTGCGGGGGCAATGGGTTGGGTGGCCGAAGAGCGCAATTCTCTTAAAAGTACTCCCGCCAGCTGGGCATGTCTGGTAACTAGTTGGTTAATGTGAGGTTTCCATTCGAGCCTTGAGCCCAGTGTAATACCCAAGTGTGTGAATGATTGGGTTTGCTCGAGCAACTCCCCATTCATTATTGCTCTTCCTTTCACGTGCCTATGCCTATGCATTACCATAAATTTGGTTTTAGACACATTAATGGTAAGGCCGTAATCACTGCAGAAGGTCTCGAAACGCCCAATTGCTCTCTGAAGCACGTGTTGGGTCTTGGAGATTAAAAGGGTGTCGTCTGCAAACATCAACAGGGGTATCGACACACCACAAAGCTTTGGAGCATCTGTTGGAAAATCCTTGTAGTAGTCGACAACCCTGTTGATGTACAGGGAAAACAATGTTGGAGCCAAGACACATCCTTGTCTTACACCTTTCAGGATTGGGAACCTATCAGTTACCTGGCCTTGTTGACCCCACCGGACCTGGGCGAAGTTATTTTCATGAAGTTTAGTTAGGAACACAAGCAGTACTGGTGGCATTCCTTGTTCCTGGAAGTCTCGCCACATCTTCATTCGGGGCACCAGATCGAAGGCCGATTTTAGGTCGACGAATGCTGCGTATAGTGTGCCACCTCCAAGGACTACCCACCTCCAATAAATAGCGACAAATCTAAAAACCTGGTCCACCGTGCTCGTATGTGGACGAAACCCAGCTTGTAGGGGTGACAAGGCATCAGCATCGTCTATCCAGATCTGAATCCTAGACAAGACGAGCCTAGCAACCACCTTCTGAATGCAATCTATTAGGCTGATGGGCCTGTAGTTAGCGGGGTCAGAGCGGTCGCCTTTCTTGAAGATGGGAATTATTTCAGCTCCCTTCCAGGTATCTGGGAATGGGGAGCCTTTGGCAATTGCATTAGCAAGGGACATTATATACATTGCCCATACATCTTTCCCGTGAATAAAAAGATCCGCTGGTATGGTGTCCAGTCCTGGCGCTCTGCCTTTCGGGACAGTTTTTAAGGCACACTCTCCTTCTTTTAAGCTAAATTGTAGGGGGATAAAAGAAGCATTAGAGGGGGAGATGTTGGGAGTTATCCCCATGGCCCAGACCGTGCATGCAAATTGCTTCTTAAAGTGCATCACCCATGTTTCAGGAGAAACGTTATTTTCTGGTTGGGCTCTGGGACAGCCCTTGCCCCATTTTACCAAATCCCAAAAACCTGCCATGTTTCTGGATTTACTGGCATCATATAATTCTTGCCAATATTTTTCGTCCCAGGATTTTTTCGCTTCCCGCTGGGCATGCTTGTACTTGAACCTTGCGTCTTGGATTGCATCCCTATTTTTCAATTTTACCGCTGCAGCAAGTGATTTGTAGGTATTCCTGCAACTCTTATCATACCAGGAAGCTGCCTGCTTTTTTTTAGTAGTATGTCTAAATCCCGTCACTTCCTTAGTAATTTTTTTTTAAAGATTATTAAAAAGTGTTAAATGAATTGGAACAGCCTTGGACAGAAAATCTTGTTTAGATATACACTCCTGGAGCTCCATGGATGCCCTTGCGGTCAATTCCCCCATCGCTAAGATGTGTTCATGCTTCAGTAGACATTTGGACCATCTCACCCTCCGTGTGTCATTAGTCTGAAATGTATCCATAGTTGTTGGGCTGAGATCAGCCTGCAGAACTCCATACAGGTCCAGGGTTAAGCTTAGGGGGTTGTGATCGCTCTCTACTCTTTTTTACAATAGACATATCATATATTGATTTCCAGAACTCTAGGTTAACGAGTATATAACCTATTCTACGTTTGCGCACCCCATTGTCAAAAGTTGGTACTCCCTCTTTATCTGCTCTGGTCCTACCATTTACTGCACGTAGCCCCTGCTCTAGGCATAGGGCTTTAAGCTGGAGTGCAGCCTGAGTCCAGCGCTTTATCGGGGGAATGGTCAATTGCGGGATATCCCATGTACGGTCTTCCTCCTTAGCCAAGTTCCAAGGGCTCAAAACAACAATTAAAATCTCCCGCAATAAGAAGGTTTCCTTTACCATTATAGTGATCCAGGTGGGATCCCAACTTGGAGACTACCTCTGACTGTTTGCCTCCAGGTTTGCCCCTTGCATACATGTTAAAGACGTACAGGTCTCTAGCGTTTGGGGACTGTAACCTGATAATAAGTATGTCTTGACACCCAGAATCTATTTGGGCGACCCTGTACCTGTCATTCTGTTTGATCCCGGTTCTCAAGCCTCCCATTGGCCTACCTCTTGTGGTTTGGATTGCGGGAATAGAAAAATTCAAGTATCCTTGCCTAAACTGGGGGTCCAACTGCCAGGTTTCCTGGAATAATATGACCGTATATAGGTCTATAATTGCTAGCCAGTCTAAGGACATTAGTTTACTCTTAAGGCCTGCAATATTCCAGGAAACTATTGACTGTGCTAGCGTAGTATTGCGTGTCCACTCAGTAGCCTGTAGGTAGTTACCAGGGGGGGGTATTGCAAGGCAACACTTTATTCCTTATTGAAGCTACGAGTACAATGGGCTGGTCAGTGCAACGTGAGTCTGGACTATAATCCCCACCCAGCTTTGATTTCCGCATATGGGTGAATTGATCCTGGATGAGGAGGAAACTGTTACCATCTCCCTTGTCTCCTTCGTCTGCCCCCTTGGTGGCCACTGGGATTTTCACCTGGGTTAAGGCGAGGGGCTTACTGATCGGCCCTTTGACAAGTCAGTCTACACCTTCTAGACCGGACAACATGGAAAAGTGGTTAGAAGTTGGAATATTAAAACCACAACCTACGAGATTTATTGTGAATGAGTTCCTGGGTCTTTGTGGGTTGTCCACGAGAGATGGGGGGTACAAATAGCTAAGATTGTACGTGGATATTCCCCCCCGCCGCTTTCCAAATACCAATCCCTCATGTGTGCGATGACCCTGTGTAGTATCATCCAATAAATGAAGTCCAGGCAGGTAGAGGTGAGAAAGAGGAAGTTTATTGTAGAATATAAACTAGGGACCTCATCCTCCAAAGACCAGCAGGCAACTGACCAGAGAAGGTGGAACACCTTGAGTAAGGCACATTCCAAGATGGAACAGAGGTAGAATACATAAGGTAGAGGCAAGGAGATGCAAGGGAAGAGAAGGATACCACAAGACCTCCCTCTTATCAATAAAACACAAAAGGTAAGTGGAGGATGTGGTGAGCATTTAGGGAAGAAAATGTGAAGCAAAACAGTTACATTTGCAGTAACAAGTGAGCAAGAACTCAGTCAATAAAACGAGAAGGAACAGAACTCTTCCTTGTAGATCTTCTAACAGGAACAAAGGTTGAGGGTACAGGAGAATGACACACAACATTGTCTTCCATATTCTTGGCGCGACACACAGCTATTCTGCTGAGGTTCCACACCTTGTGATCCTGTGTCCTAACTGCATTACCTAGAAGTTTTATAACTTTGATTGGTTGGCTGAATTTTGAAACACCAAACTTTCTTTCTGGCAATTTAATCCTTACCACATCTCCCACTCTCACCACGGTTTTTTTAGCAGCTTTTCTTATGTCATACTCAATCTTCCTTTTAGCTGCCTTACCCAACTCCTTCTCTTTCCAGTCAGCGCTCAAAGTGTCATTAACCCCAATCTTCGTACCAACCCAAGAAGGCTTGAGAGGAGTGCAAGGAGACCTTCCCTTGAACAAGACGAAAGGTGACACACCAGTAGAGGAATGTGTGGTGAATCTATACTCACATACTTTCTTTTTAATAGCTTCCTCCCAATTGTAGCTGGAAACCAGAGCTAATTGCATCGTTTCTTTCAGGACCTTGATGAACCTTTCTACAACACCGTTGCTCTCTGGATGATAAACAGAGGCACGCTTGTGCAGAATCCCTCTCTCTCTAAGAAAACTCTCAAACAAACCAGAGACGAACTGCACACCATTATCCGTGAGCACCGAGTTAGGCAGACCTTCACTGGAAAACAATTCATCCAAAAAAGTAACCACAGAAGAGGAATCCACCTTGTTCACCACCTTAATAAACGGCCACCTTGAAAACATGTCAACACACACGATAACATATTTGTCTTGACTGCTAACTTTGACAGGACCTAAGATATCCAATGAGACATCAATCCATGAACCAGTAGACCGTTTTCTGATTACCATGGGTTGAGTTCTGCACTTGAGTATCTTATCACTAACTGAGCATTGTGGACAATCTCTCACAGATCTTTCAATTTCAGTGTCCATGGCAGGCCACCAATAGATTTCCCTGACTCTTGATTTGGTTTTTGCGATGCCCATATGACTAGAGTGTGCATACTCCACAATCTTATGTCTCAAACTAGTTGGAGGAACAAGTCTGCTACATCTCATTAACACTCCATCAACCAAAGACAACTGATCCTTCACGGTCCAGAAACACTTCACAACATCATTGCAATCCTTTTTTAGACACCAACCATCACGAACATGCGTAATGACTTGTTGAAGGTCTAAATCAGACCTCAATTCACTGATCCACTCGTCCTCCGTAATAACACCCTCGGTGACCACACAAACTTTTATATCCTCTGACAAGTCTTCATTACAACAGAAGAAATCATCACGTTGTTCTTCAGAAGAAGCTTTGCCCGTGAGCCTGGACAAACAATCGGCAAGTATATTATTAGATCCAGGTAGATAAGACACACCGAATTCGAAGTCCTGCAAAGCGACAACCCATTTTCTTATCCTGTGGGATATGCAATCAATCCCCTTTTTTTCAAAAACTTCTTTAAGAGGTTTGTGGTCAGAGATAACAGAAAATCTTTTGCCCCAGACAAATTTCTTTAATTTATTAACAGCCCAATAAACAGCCAGAGCTTCTTTTTCCACCACGGAATAATTTTCCTCAGCACCTCTTAGAGGTCTTGAAATGAAGAGTATGGTGTTGTCAGTTTCTTCACCCTTCTGCAAAAGAACAGCTCCAATACCTTTGCAACTGGCATCAGTCATTATATAGGAGTCTTTTGTGGGATCAAAGCTAGCAAGATTCTGCGCATTATTGAGACAATTCTTAATAAGATCATACTCCTCACAACAACCTTTGTCCCAAACAAATTCTTGTCCTTTTCTAAGTAAAACTCTCAACTTTTCAGTCTTCTGGGCAAAACCAGGGACAAATTTATTATAGAACTCTGACATCCCAAGGAACTTAACTAACTCATCTTTATTACTGGGATAATTGAGATTGGATATGGCTTCCACCAACGAAGGTTTAGGTTTGATACCAGACCCTGACACAAGATGTCCTAAATATTCAATTGTCTCAACCCCCAATTTGCATTTATCTAATCTAAGTGTGAGACCCGCTTCTTGCAACCTATGTAAGACCGCACACACTCTGTCATCGTGTTCTTTAGAACCAACGCCATGAACCAATATGTCATCTTGATAGACCTTAACACCACACAGACCATCCAAAATACCCTCCATCACTCTTTGAAACACTGAAGCCGCAGAAATGAGCCCAAACGGCATTCTAAGAAATTTATACGTTCCAAAGGGAGTGATGAAGGTTGTGAAGTCTTGGCAAGATGGGTGTAGTTTTACCTGGTGGTAGGCAGAGGAAAGATCTAGCGTGGAAAAATGTGTGGCCCCACCTAAAGACGAAAGCATTTCAGTAATGTTCGGTAGGGGATAATGGTCAACAATCACAGCTTTGTTTAACTCCCTCATATCAATGCATAATCTTGCCTCGCCATTGGCCTTGCGGACCATCACTACAGGCGAAACCCATTCTGTACCTTCGACCTCCTCTATTACACCATTGTTTTTCAGTTTCTCAAGCTCAGCTTTCATTTTGTCACGAACCAGAAGTGGGACGTTTCTTACCTTCGCCACAATGGGAACAGAGTTTTCCTTTAATTTTATCAAGTGAAGGTATTTTTTAAGACACCCCAGATCCTTGGAAAACACTCCAGGATATCTTTTGGCCCAACCAGTGTGATCCGAGACAGCTGCTACATCAACCGGCATTTCTCTCAAACAGACCGAAGGAGACTGATTGGGATCAAGGTAGACCCCGAGATCTCTCTGATGTAGCCAACTGATAAGGGAATCTCCTTTCATAGAAATATAAATTTTACCGGCTGTGATTCTCCCTTTAAAATCAATTGAACCTAGAAAGTATCCTAAAAGACTTATTATTCTGCCACCATACCCTCTAGGGATTAGATCTGGTTTGAGTAACTTTACTTTGTTACGTAAGTATTTTTCAAAGAAAACCCTGGGAATTAGTGTAATCTTGGCACCTGAATCAAATAGCATGTTAACAGAACATCCCTCAATGGAAACATCTTCCATTGGGCCGTCAAGACCCACTGCATTCACTTGACATACAACTGAGTCTGTTTGTTCTTGTTCATAAATATCCACCACTCGCACTTTCTTTTGAGCCTTACCGGACCTACAACATTTTGTGAAATGCCCTCTCCTCTTGCAAATAGAACAAGTAGCTTTCCAACCAGGACAATCCTTGGCGTTGGCTAAATGTCCTACATTTCCACAACGATAACATTTAAAGCTGGTTGGTTTAACATCCGAACCAGAATTTTTGTTATCATTGGTGTTTCCCGTGTCAGAGGTGTTAGACTTTTGAATTGTGGGAACTGAGGACGTTTTTATTTCTTTCACTTCAGTAGACCCTTTTTTTTCTTCTGAGGTGTTCTTACGGATAACCTCAGAGCAGGTATTAGAGTGCTCATGAAGTTTAAGGGCAGTGATTACTTCATGTAAACTGGGATTATCCTTTTGCCAAAGATTGTCCTTAGCTTTCTCGAGAGAAGAACCAAGCATGAGCTGGTCTCTAAGTCTCTCATCTAAGGTACCAGCAAAAGAACACGTAGAAGCAAGTTTACGAAGAGCAGTAACATATTGTTCTACAGTCTCATTTTGTTTTTGCATTCTTTTCCCAAAGTGAAAACGCTCTAAAACCATGCTTAACTTTGGAAGGTAATGGAGATCCATCTTTCTTATGCAAACCTCATATTCATTAAGTGTGTTGGCTTCTGCATCAGGTAAATCAGGCAAATTTTCAAATACATCCTGACCCTCCGAGCCTAAACAATGCATAAACAAAGAAGACTTTCTCTCAGCACTGAGAGAAGTGCCACAGACCCTGGCGTAGTGAGCAAACACCTTCTTCCACTTGAGCCAAGGAATAGGAGGATCTCCTGGCTCAGATAGAAAGAAAGGAGGGGCAGTGACATTTTGCATGTTTTAAAGCAATACAGTAAATTATGGATGCTGCCTGTAAAGTAAGTAGGAGCAACCTAAAAGCGGAAAGAAACACAGTTTGTAAAATCTCACAAAAAGTAATTATGCCAACATGCTGTGCCAGTCAGCGTTGAGAAGAGTGGCAATTTTCACACACGAAATTATGGATGCTGTCTGTAAAGAAAGTAGGAACAACCTAACAGCAGAAAGAAACACAGCTTGTAAATCTCACATAAAGTAATTATACCAACATGCTGTGCCAGTCAGCGTTGAGAAGAGTGGCAATTTTCACACATGTGCTGAAACTTTGAAGTCACAGGTGACTGCCTCACTAGAGATTCCATATAACAGTCTTTTTAAAAGTTACTCGAAGGTGAGTGTCGATGAGCAGAAAAACAATGCTGGGAACCAGATGTCAGTCTCGAGCTGGCTAATGATGCAGCTTACCGCTTGTCACCGCTTGCAGCTTCTCTTCGTGTTTGGGTACAGATCAGCACTAGGCTAATGATACAGCTTACCGCTTGTCACCGACAGCTTACCGCTTGTCACCGCTTGCAGCTTTACTGCTTGTCACCGCTTGCAGCTTTTCCTCTCGTTTACCGATCAGCACTTTCCGCTTCTCACCCCAGGTTCTGTTTCTGCCGATTGCGCAGGCAAGCGGAGCGGAGGAAGATGCTGTGTAAACAGGATCGGCAAAATGGTGGAGGGCGTGATGATGTCAAGACGCGGTGTGACGTGTCTGCGTGTAAGACGCGTTTCCGTCTTACAGAGCGGGTGCAGGCAAGCTGAGGAGGAATGGCAGAGCTCGAGCGTTGCTAGGATACCATTTGAAAGGCAACGGGGTGAGTGGCTCGCTCAAACGAAATGAAGATTAATCCTTTTTAAAATGATCGCTGAGGATAATAAATAACAATATGAACGTAGGATGTTCAAATAGTTTGAAAATGAGAAGTAGCCACAACCTCCGGTTAACCAAATAAAACGATCCAGGTTATGCGCTGGTTTTAGTAAATACCAGGATATGGAAATAGACAGTACCTTTTGGTTGCTTTGTCGCTGGTGAGGTGAATGAAGTTCATGGAAAGTTCAAGATCCTTGAGCTTGAAATTGTCGTGAAACAGACAAATATGTTGAAGTTTCAGAAAACAAGGAAAATGTCAAAAATCGAGGTGTTGGTGAGTTGAGGTCCCTGAGCGTAGGTGTAGTCCAATCGTCGCCAAAATGTAGTATCATCCAATAAATGAAGTCCAGGCAGGTAGAGGTGAGAAAGAGGAAGTTTATTGTAGAATATAAACTAGGGACCTCATCCTCCAAAGACCAGCAGGCAACTGACCAGAGAAGGTGGAACACCTTGAGTAAGGCACATTCCAAGATGGAACAGAGGTAGAATACATAAGGTAGAGGCAAGGAGATGCAAGGGAAGAGAAGGATACCACACCCTGTGATCCCTAAAATTAATTATGATAACATCCCCTTTTTTGTCCTTAGGTCTTTGCTCCACCCAGCCCAGTCGTCTTACATGCAGGATCTCTCCATCTAGGTTGGGTGGTAGGGGTAGATTGTTACAGAGCCAGTAAACTACCTTATTTTTTAGTTCTTGATAGCCTTCCTTCCTCCCTACCACCAATTCTGGGACCCATGTGAGGACTATAACATAAGGAGCTGCTTCTGGTGGGAGGTCTATTTGTTGCAAGGCGCCATGAACAGTCTTGTTTGAGAGGTAGTCCCTGGCTGCCTGTACAGGTTTAGGAACCGGTGTGGTTACTGGACCTCCCTCTTTTCCTTCTTTGCCTCTTATAGGTACATTACTTGTTTCCAGAGGGGCCAAGTTATTCGTTTGCGAGCTACTTGTGGTACTATCCTTGTAAGTGTGTGATTTGGTAATATTACCCTCTGTCTGTGGCACTAGTAAGGTCGGGTTTGGATTAGGGGCTGTCAAAACATAGGGTCGATTACTGTTTGTTGTGATTGCTTCCTTTAGAGACACCAGTTGGTCACTCATCCGTTTTAATCTCTCCACTAGAGGTAGTAAAAGGGATTTCAATAGGTGTTCCATGGCTTTCATTATTCTGGTTGAAGGTTAGAGGGTGTAGGTGGGAAATTAGGTGTTGTTTTCTTATCCTCTTACCCCCTGCGCTTTCTTTGCCTGCCCTGGCCTTAGTGAGTTATCCTCCTTCGTGGTGGAGACAGGTTTAAAATGGTTTACCCCCTCAGTGCTGATTAATATTGGGGGATCTATGTTGGAATGGTCGTTTTCAGACTCCCTACTTGAATCAGTGGGTATGTACTTATCTTGTAGTTGCAATGGGATACCAATTTCTCCATTGGCAACCCTTTCCATGCCTATTATTTCAAGGGTAGTGGCATGTTGGATAGAACCCAGGGATGAACGTTTGTTTTGCAATAATTCAGAAGATAAGCGTCTCTCGGTGATGGCGATTTCCCGTTCCAGTACATTAGCTGCCCTTGTTATGAACTGGTTTAAGGTCCCTTGGACAGACCCTCCCACCATGGATTTCCTGCGTGTACTTGGACGATGGTTCATTTCCCTAGTGAACTTTTTACCGCAATCAGATTAGATTCTGCAATGGTATCAAAGAGTGAGTGCGGTGTTAGTTTTTCTATAAGTCCACAGTACACCTCAATAACCAAGGGTCAATGTCAATAAGTTAGGTTCTTACGTTTAGTAGACCACTGGTCTGGGATCTGATGTCAGGGGGATGGCCCTGCCCTGCCTCTTCCTGCACCGGACGGCCACAGACGGCCCGCCCTTTGCCCAGGCTTAGCCCGGCGATGCCTGCGCGCGTCCTGCGACGCAGGAGGGCTGGGTTCTTTTTAAGCGCATCCGGGCGCTGGCTGAAAGTAGGCGGCGTCAGCCGCGAAAGGCTCTTGTGGGCTGTAGTCCCCCCCTCCCGGCGGTCGAGACGCGAGGTGGAATAGCGTCTCTGGTGGCTGGGGGGGACCTGGGCTTGAGTCAGGAGCCCGCAGCGAGAAAGCAGCGACACCACAGCAGACCGGGGCGTATATCAGGAGCCCACCAACACAGCAGTACACAACAGGTAGGCAGAAGGGAAAAGGGTAGTCGGTCACCAGTGCAATCACTAATGGCATTGTTGTCAGAGTGGGGAGGAGTGGGGGGGCATGAATGTTTCTAAATTCATGTTTGAAAACCCTCACTAAAAAAAATGGTTCTGAATGTACTGCTATCATTTGATTTACTAAGGTGAAATGGTTCTACAGGTCAATGAAATACACTTTTTGAATTTTGAAAAGACGATCATATTTGTACTTGCTTGCTGTCTTTAAAAATGAAGGTGTTCCTAAAGTTAAGGGCCTAATAACTTCCTTTTGTTTAACTGCAATCAACCTTTAAACAAATGCTTGCTTAATAGTTAATTTTTTAAAATGTTAGTGCTGAGTGGAGTAAACAGCAGCCGAGTGCTGCTTCTACTCAGGGTGCAGCATGTAAAGGTCAGGAGGGCCGCATGCGGCCCTACACCATGAGTTGTCGTCTGCCCTTACAGATAATACCTAGCTCAGCTAAAACTATACATGCAATATGGCGCCAGAGATCCCCGCATGCCAAAAAACAGAAACCTTACCCCATGACTACTTCCTGAAATACCCAAGCTTAAATAAACCTGGAATCAAATCAAAATATAAACTGGGAGTCTGGAGGGTGAGGATTCCGGACTGTGACAAGGAAGACCTGAACTCGAAGTAATGAGGATTACCAGTAAGTAACCAGGCGATTACCTCTTCGTCCGTCTTCCTCAATGAATTAATAACCAAGCAAAGCAAAGGAACAAGGCGAACAATGGCAGACCGGGATAGCCGCACTTTCCTGCTATATTCCCTGTATGGTAAAGCCAGAGATAGTTCAGGGTTGTGTGCACATACAACTCCTGCTATTCTTGGTTGCCAACTGCTAAGCAGAGAGAGAACTACACCATAATTTGGAGTGGTGCACTACCCAGGTGGTCAGTTCAATAAATATGTTCACTTGTAGAGTTGTATAAAAAATCAATTCTTTATTTTCAAAGTCACCCGACAAAATAAAGTTCGAGCAAATGTGTTTTGTTCATTAAGCAATTAACATTTTCAGGGTGATCGTTCTTCGGTGGGACGGCGAGAAGAAAGGTTCATCCTACAGCCGTGTCCTGTGATGCGCGTGGTGCGGGCCAGCTCCGTTGAGCCCGTCTTAATTGTCACAAGCAAGCGTCAGTTCCGCAGGTTGCCAGTGGTCGCAGTGTTGAAACGAGTGTGGTCGGATCAGGATACACCCAGGCGTACTGTTTACTCAGAACCACGGATCTTGGCCCTTTTCAAGGCGGCCACACGCAGAAGCAAGGAAGAAGAGAAATCTGCCGAGGTTGAGCCATAGATGGCCGAATCTATAACAAATCGGAAAGTGCAGATTTTGGCACATGCAAAAAGAAACTGGGGACAAGACCTGGTGACTCAGTAAGTCCACAGGCCCATCCTCCTTACCTGCAATATACACTGCCGATAGGGACAGGAGATTTTCTTCGGCCCAGTGGTAGGTCTTCAAGAAAAGGAGAGCTAGGTCAGAGGAATCCCCCCCCCCCCCAACTGATTTATACAAAACCTGGTTGTCTGTCTGAATCCAAAATGCCTGAGATGTTATAAGAGGGGGGAAATGAAGTAGAGCTTCCTTACCTGCAGATAGTTCCTTCCAATTGGAGGATGGGGCTGCATGATGGAGCTACCTTCTCTTCTTTTCCTTGGTGTTTTAAAACTGCTCCCCAACACTTCTTGCTGGAACTGTGGTTATCATCAGCATGGGAGGAGAGCTCAAAAGATAACCCCTGTCTAGGTCCAAGGGGTTCAACCACTGTTGGGAGTTGATCTTGATTTTGTGATGTTACTGGGACCAAACCTTTGCAGTTTTCTGATGTTGGATCACAAAATCTGAGAAGACGATTTACTAGGGGTTACAGATGAAGACAGCTCCAAGGCATAATGGTGAGGGGTGACTCCCCTTACAGGCCTTTGCTAATGCATAATACTTGGATAGCCGCAATCTCAGATGAATTATTAGTTTTACTTTTGTCTTCCTAGTCAAAATAACCTGGGTGATGCCTGTCTAGAACAGAGCTCTGATCAGTGTGAGTTCTTGTGTCGGATTTATGTGTGATTTTTTGAGGTTCAGTAGAAAACTGTGTTGATAAAAGGCCAAACAGACTTGCTGAACACCTTCTCTGCCTTTGAAAAGTAGACGCAGCAATTAGCCAGTCCTCTATACAAGGATATAACTGAATACCAGAGGCACGTAAAATACCAACCAGTGGGTCCTGTATCTTGACCTATCTGAGGAGAGGACAAAGAGTAAATCCCAGAATTAATTATCAACTGCAAATCGGAGATATCTTTAAGAATTTAGGTCGGTCGGAATATTAGGATATGCATCCAGCATGTCTATAGAAAACAGGCAATTCCCTTATTTGATGCGCATTCTGATTGTATGAAGTGGGACCATTTTGAAAGACTGATATGGAACATGTCAGTTGTTGACCCCCTTCAGGTCAACGACTGGAGGGTA
Organism: Lissotriton vulgaris; assembly: GCF_964263255.1. Lineage (NCBI taxonomy): Eukaryota > Metazoa > Chordata > Amphibia > Caudata > Salamandridae > Lissotriton > Lissotriton vulgaris. Next base: position 151,265,986 of record NC_141696.1, on the reverse strand, counting down.
GTTGGTGGAAGATTGTTAAATGACAAAGAGATTGAATAGTCACTTTGATGAGAGCTGCTTGTTCAAGAGCAGGTGGATTCCTTGTAGAAGGCTCAGTCATTTTTCCGCACACCAGGGTAGAGGACTTTGCTGAAAGTAAGACGGAGGACTGCTCACAAGGGGTTTTCTATAACCCAAAGACATTATCTCCAGTGCTCAGGCATCTTTTACTGTAGACTACCATATGTCCTTGAATAAAATAAATCTTCTTCCAACCAGAGCTGTTATGGCTCCAGTGTGTTTATCCCCAGACTTTTTGCTTTACGGCATCCGGTTTGTCACCTTTTTTGAATTGGTTTTATGACTCTGAACACTTCACCGCTGCTGATCAGTGCTAAATTGAATATGCTTTCCCTGTAACTTGTGTTGATGGATTGGTGTTACAATGATTGGCTTGTTTGACTTACTACTAAGTCCCTAGTACTTTGCCCTGTGTGTGCCCAGGACCTGTAAGTCAAATGCTGCTAGTGGGTCTGCAGCACTGATTGTGCCACCCACACAAGCAGCCTTTCCATGGGGTCTCAGACCTGCCACTGCATTGTCTGCATGCAGTCTCTACTGTCAGGTTGACCTCCTGGCAAGTGCACCCACTTGCCAGGTCCTATTGTTCCCTCATTTCATGTGTGTCACCCCTAAGGCAGACCAAAGATACACTTGTGGGCAGGGTGCATTGTATGTGAAGGTAAGACATGTGATGATGATTGTGACATGTCACGAAAGTGAAATACAGTGTATTTCATTTGGCACTATTGAAAGGCTTTCTGTCCCATAGGATAGAATGGGAGCTTATTTATAATATCTTATAAGTATAACTTCCCATGGGGACAAGACAGAAAGTTGGAGTTTAGTATGCCTGAACTCAGAATATAAAAATGCATCTTTTAGTAAAGATGATTTTTATATTGTGTGTTTGAAAATACCACTTTTAGAAAGTGAGTGTTTCTTGCTTAGCCATCCTGTGTGCCTCTACTGGTTTGTGAATTGACTGTCTGGCTTTTGAGTGACAGTGGCCGGGGATGTGCATTTTTCCAGACAGCCACAGGGGTGGATGTGTGCCCTGCCTTTCCTGAATAAGACAGGTCTGGGCTGAATAGACCTGGGCTGCATAAAGAGTAGTGGAAGGAGATTTCCCTGCACCTGAATAGGCCTGGTCTGCCTTACACAATGCTGTCTCCACCAGGAAGCTGGACTGAGCCCAGACACTCTCTGCCACAAGAGAACAAAGGGAAATGTGGTATAAATATTGGGGCCCAGACTACAGAATTTTAGAATACTTCTGGACTCAAGGGGAACCTCTGCCAAGGAGCAGAGCTGGGAAAACGGAAGGAGAAGTACTGCCTCTTTTCTGTGTCTTGTCTGGGGTTGGCCTGCAGTGGCTGTTTCTGCCAAGGAGAGTACTAAGACGTTGCTGCCTGCTATGTATCCTGGTTGAAGAAGATCTCCAAGGGCTTGCACCACAACCCCAACCTCATCGAAGCCAGTGATTCACCATTGTTACCTGGATATCTTAACCATACTGTAATCTGATTAAAATATCCTATGTCCTAAGCATCATTTATTAAAATATTGCCAGTTCAAGTTAATAGTACAAAATCTACACTCTACTGTTGATACTTTACTACCAAATGGTCGTCAAAAGAAGTCATTATATTTTGCTCGAGTGGTTATAGCACCTGCAGATTGTGGGATCAGTATGTTGTATGAATGAGGGACTGCTCTCTTCTTTTATAATTTTCATATAAGCAGGACCACTGGAATAATTTGGCAGGGGAGCACAACATTTTGTGGCAGGGTTGACTAAATTATGCAGCAAGAAAGGGCAAATTATGCAGCTTAATGCAGCACTTTTTTTGTAGTGCTCATTCATTATTTTGTTATGTTTACACATGGCAATACTGTCTGGGCCGAGATTTCACCTCATTAGTGGCACCGCCTCCCTCAGCCAGAACACTCCCACCAGCACAACGGACCCCAACAAAGCAGCCAGCAACCTCACCAAGTGGCTGACCGCCTGCGCCGATGACCTCGCACCACTAAAGAACCCTCCCAGCAGACCCGGCAGCAAGAAAACCCCCTGGTTCACCGACGAACTCAAGGAATCCAAGAAGAACTGCTGCACCCTCGAGAAAGCCTGGTGGCTCGACCAGACCACAGACAACAGGACCGTCCTCAAGCACGCCACCCGCAAACACCATCAGCTGATCCGCGCCACCAAGAAGACGGCACTCAAAGAACGACTGGACAACAACGCCCACGACAGCAAGGAACTCTTCAGCATCGTCAAAGAGTTCTCCAACCCCAGCGCCGGAAACAACAACATCACTCCCTCGCAAGACCTCTGCAACTCACTCGCCTCGTTCTTCCACCGCAAGATCACCGACATACACAACAGCTTCGACGCACAGACCACGCACCCTACCACCGAACTAACGCCTGTCATCACCACCCTCTGCAACTGGACCCCGATCAGCACCGAAGACACCACCCGCACGATGAACTCCATCCACTCCGGATCACCAACCGACCCGTGCCCACACCACGTCTTCAACAAAGCCGACGCCATCATCGCACCCCATCTCCGAGACACCATCAACTCCTCCTTACTCGCATGCTTCCCGGAGAGCTGGAAGCATGCCGAGCTGACCGCCCTCCTGAAGAAACCAACGGCGGACCCCACCGACCTCAAGAACTACCGTCCCATCTCGTTCCTTCCTTTTCCGGCCAAAGTCATCGAGAAGACCGCCAACAAACAGCTTGCCGCCTTCCTCGAGACGAACGGATCCCTCGACCCCTCGCAGTCCGGATTTCGGGCCAACCACAGTACCAAGACCACCCTAATCGCAGCCACCGACGACATCAGAACCCTGATCGACAACGGGGAAACAACGGCCCTCATCCTCCTGGACCTCTCTGCGGCGTTCGACACTGTCTGCCACCGCACCCTAGTGAAGCGCCTCAGCAACATCGGAATCCGAGAGAAAGGGCTGGAGTGGATCATCTCGTTCCTCACTGGAAGAACCCAGAGAGCCCGCCTCCCTCCGTTCAGATCCGAGGCCACCGAAGTCATCTGCGGCGTACCACAAGGATCTTCACTCAGTCCAACCCTCTTCAGCGTCTACATGAGCCCTCTCGCAGCCATCGCACGCCAACACAACCTCAACATCATCTCCTACGCCGACGACACCCAGCTCATCCTCTCCCTCACCAATGACCCTGATGGAGCAGATTTCATCTGCAGTCAGGCATGTTTTATTTTTTGTGCTTCAGACAGACTGCATTTAAATTGCCACGCACATTTTGGTGCAAGTTAAAAACATGGCACATAAAAAAACATGAAAGTGAGGCCTATTTAGTCTGAAATGCTTTTTCTGAATTAACATGTGTTTTTGCAATGTAGAGAAAAGTGGCCTTTTTAGCTTTGAAGATTAATAGAATATGTTTCTCTCTTCCCAGCTCATCCCATGCAATCTACATTAACTATTTCTGTCTTAAGAGACTTTGACTTGTTGCATATTTTGATAAACATTTTCAGTTAATAACACCTCTTTTTATAATGTGTGTGTATTAGTATGAAGTTGGGAAACATAATGGGCTGATTCACATGACATTAATATTATCTTTTTGTTTGTTTTATTTTCGGGCCTACCATTAAATGGCTGCCTGTGAAACCAGCACTATGGCTTGCTTTGAAAGAGAAGAGAGCATGCGCAGACTGTGGCAGCTTGACTCAAACTGCGGAAGGGGTCAAGGACAGCTTGAACTATACATTCTTGTGATTGTGCCAATGTACCAGTTTGATAAAGTATCCGTCCTGCTGCGCTTTGACAGGAAGGAAGGACACTATAGACACATTTTCCCTAGTAAATGTTGCAAATGTTTATAAATGTATTATTCATGTATGCGTCTTTTGTTAAAACTAATAAGGTCAGGGTTTTTGAATGCGTCAGGGTGATGAAAACTCATGCCATCATGACTGACCAATCAGTACAGGTTTTCCTGAAAGATGTTACATCTTTGTGTAGTCTGCCAAAATTTTGTATATAAAACTGACCTCTCCGGAGGAGGGGCTGGCTTTCTCAGCTCAGCTGGCTTCTAGGCTCATTAGGGGGGTGTGTGAGCTCTTGAGAGAGGAACAGATTAGGCCAGACAGCCTATGGGTTAGGTACGAGAACGTCCCGGGAGATTGCTGAAGGGAGGAGTGGCGTCCGAGGAGATTCAGGGGGAGGTTTCTTGCTTCCACGTCATATCTTGGCACTTGAGGCCACATTCCTTTGAGGTCTGGTGAAGGAGGGGCTATCTCACTCCCTGCTTGCTCTTTAGACACAGACAGACAGAGAGTGCAGCTGATTAAATAGAATTAGATGCTAAACTTTCAGTTATGTTTTGACTAATTAATTAGGTGTGAAAAGATTTATTTGACTTATGCATTTATTTCTCTTAATGGGAGATTTTTGCAAACTATTTGATTTTTGATTAGCCTTCCAAGACTATATTTTTCTTAGAAACTCTTTAAGAATTTTGAATGACATTTTGCGCCACATTCCTATATGTAATGCTTATATGCAGACTGTAATATGTTCTGTATTAATGCTATTTTTCCTGTTTTCCAAATTCTGTAACCTGATTGATATTTTACTAATGAATAAAGGGTCAGAGAAAAATTAACTTATGACTAGAAAATAAAACCCTTTAAATACTCAACAACTCTCTTTATAGGCTTAAAATAATAATTGCATTTTTGACTGTTCATCTTTATTTAAAGTCTCCTGAAGGTAATACATGGTGTGAAGGGCCCAACACCTTTTGAGCGGTAAATTAGAGGTAGCATGAGGGTTTTGCATTGAGAAATTATCAGAAGAAATTACCGCTCCATCAACCCCACCACCGCCAGAGTCAACCTACACGAAGGGATGAAAGACGTCGCTGACTGGATGAGGAACAGCCGCCTTAAACTGAACTCAGACAAGACGGAAGTCCTCATCCTGGGATCATCACCCTCCGCCTGGGACGACTCCTGGTGGCCCCCGGCCCTGGGCACCGCTCCTAAACCAACGGACCACGCACGCAACCTGGGCTTCATCCTGGACTCCTCCCTGTCACTAACCAGACAAGTCAACCCCGTCTCATCCTCGTGCTTCAACACCCTGCGCACGCTCCGCAAGATCTTCAGATGGATCCCCACTGAAACCAGGAAGACCGTCACCCAGGCACTCGTCACCAGCCGACTGGACTACGGGAACACCCTCTACGCCGGAACCACAGCCAAACTTCAAAAAAGACTCCAACGCATCCAGAACGCCTCCGCATGACTCATCCTGGACATCCCCCGACACAGCCACATCACCGGACACCTGAGAAACCTGCACTGGCTCCCCGTCAGCAAGAGAATCACGTTCAGACTCCTCACCCACACACACAAGGCTCTCCACGACCTGGGCCCCAGGTACCTCAACGACCGCATGACCTTCTACACGCCCACCCGCCAGCTACGATCGACCAGCCACGCTCTCGCCACCGTACCACGCATCCGCAGAGCCACCGCCGGAGGAAGATCCTTCTCCTACCTGGCAGCCAAGACTTGGAACTCCCTCCCCACCCACCTTCGGCGAACCCAAGACGATCTCTCCTTCAGGAAGCAGCTCAAGACCTGGCTGTTCGAGCAGTAACATACCCCTCTCCCCCAGCGCCTTGAGACCCTCCCGGGTGAGTAGCGCGCTATACAAATACTGTGATTGATTGATTGATCGATTGTTTAACAACTAAATGTAGAATTAGGTAAATGAAAGATGACCAGTTAAATGTTTGCGAGGGGCCTTCCAATGCGCGCCAACACATGTTGCCATGTTTTTAGTAACTTTTGATCGGTTTGTGCTAGATACATTTATTTTGTTATTATCTGCAGATTATACTGCAGAAGATGGATTATGGGGCAGTGCAGCAAATCCATAATTATGAGTAAAAAATCCACAGAAGCAGAATCGCAAAATTCCAGTTGCCCTCCATATAATCAGCTTTACCCCGAAATCTAGCGACAAATGGTTACTGTCTCTTTCATTTAACTAGCACTTTAGCTGTCAAGTAGTCACACGTGCCTTAGTAGGAAAGGACATTGTGATAAGGTAAAACAGTTGTCAGGCGTTCTTTTAAGCTTGCTATCGCGATATGTGTGCAGCTGCTGGGCCTTGTCCAAATGAGAAGAACTTCTCGGTTCTGAGTCTTTCATTCCTCCAGGCATGCAATACCAGAATTTTGGGGCACCGCATAACTCAGGTTTCATTATGACATGTTTATAGCACAGACCTTAGAAGGTGATGAGCTGTTACCATGGTAACCGCTGCTGGCAAACCTGCTATCTTTACAATCCAGGCACATATCTGCAGAGGTACAGTCTGCAAACATCACAGGGATACTTTGCTTCCTTTGTTTGCCCAGAATCATGCCAAAAGGCTCATGGATTTCGTAACATTAAACTCAAGAATGCAATGCATGATTAATCAGTGGAAAATGAACAGGTAATCCGTCTATTAAATTATGGATGAGTATGGATGAGTCAAAGAAAGGCAGATTAAATCTATGTAATATTCGACCTTACCTGCCACTGCAATTTAGTACATGCCCACATGCTTACTTTGATATTCAGAATGTAATTAATAGCGTTCTTTTAGAGATTGTATGAATATTTTCAGCTGCTTGGGATCCTGCTCTGCCATTCACCTAAATTTTATATTAATTATTTACCATTTCATTACGGCCTTTTACACTTTGTTGACTTTTAACTGTCACTAGTGTAGAGCAAATATAAACCGGCAACTGGGACATAGCAATGGGTAGTGCAACAGGTGCAGTGTCACCAGGGCCCTGGGCCTTAGGGGCTCACTGGCCAACAATTGTGGCTGCTTTTTATTACAAAGCTAGGTGAGCATGTTCCTTGTTTCCTGGTCTATTAATAATATGTTCCTCTTTCAGCGGGTACATCTTATAATGTCGGTCTGAAATTTTGCACTATTTTTCAGCCCACAGGCACCAGGATACATTTTGCACTAAAAAAGCCAAAATCGCATGTGATGCTAACAACAGCCACTCGTGTCCAGTTTGTTTGCGTTCTTCTCATGGCCCTGCCACCATCTTTTTATGCAAATAAAGTCTCAATTAAACAGTACAGCAAAATGGCATAATTTCAGGGGAAACAATCTGTTCCAGGCAGTCTAAACCATGCAGTGCCTTTACGACACAATCTGAACAACGACTGCATCTTTGCCACGCGCTCCTTTACCATGGAAGTCTTTACAACGACTTGCTTTAGGGAAAGCGTTGTTGGACTGGTGTTGGATTTAAAGTCCATCACCTTCCCCTCTGTAGCGTAGTCTGGAGTTGCAATAGTAAATTATACTATTCAAAGTCCCGTGCTTTCCCTATGGCAGGTCATTGTAACAGCTTGCGTACTAAAGGAATGGGTGGTAAAGACGCAGTCGTTGTTCAGACTGCGATGGTAAGGCATGCTTGGTGAAGGCATGCGTGATTCTGTCATACAACCTAATTTCAGGCATTTAACATAACAATTGTATGGGGAAATGCCAATAATTATGCAAAATTACACCGGCGTAAATGAAAGTTCACCTGGGTCTAGTACATATGTGGCAGATGGTTGGGTCCTCACTGGTAGCACATGAATGCAGTAAGAGCCTTCTGCACCATCCTCTCTGGCGGTGATAGGCACACAGAGCATTAGGGAACCGTGGTTCAATAACAGGAATCTGGAGACAACCTTGTTTTAGTGTCACTAAGGTGGCTTATATAGGGTTCCTAAACCTAGTGTTTTAATTAATTAATAGCCAAATTCAGAGATTGTTTTTTCCTTAATTACAGGCCTGTTGAAAGGTGACAGTCTTGCTACTAGATGAACACCAACAAGGTTGAATTGCTACTTATGCAAGTGAGTAGGGACATGGAGGTAGGACTGAAAGTAGCTACACAATGCAATGTAAAATCGCACTCCCTAAAATGCATTGGGATACTCAATACAAGAAGAGTTGAGGGACTTTACAAACCTAACATGACTCCTCTAACAAACAATATTAAGAGAAAAATATATTTATTTTTGGGACAGATTTAGCACAATCAAAATAGTGGTGATACCTAAGCTCTGATATGTTTTTCAAGCACTGCCAATCAAAGTGGATTTAGCCACTCTCGATGGACTTCACAAAAGCACCTCTAAAATTCACCTTGCAAAAGACATCTGCACTGATCTCTGGAAAAGTCATAGAACAGCTGGTTCAGAAGGAAGGGCTGGGTTTATCGGTTGTCAGAGGACACTAAAGGGCGCTGCAACTTTAGGTAGCGAGGAATAGTGATTGTGACTTTTCAGGTGACAATGGGTGTATATGGATAGGGAAATGCCAGGGAGACCCCCTTGGGATGTGCTGTGCTACTACAGCTCACCAAGCCCATCAAGGTTCTACAGCAGTCAGATTGCAGGAGCAGTGTAGGGGATTTGGGACTCCAAAGCCTTGATGCAGAAGTTGACGATGTTTTCATTGCCAATTACACCCATTCTCAACAATGGGTACTTCCTCCTGCCGTGAGTGGAGAAAAGGGGTGTTTATTTGTTAATAGCAAGATAACGACTTATGAATATTGCAAAACAGCATTTGGGATAGGAGAGTTTGAGCGGTTTGGGAACCAGCAACTTTGACACTGGATAAATCACCCACCTAATAAGCTGATAGACACTAGGGAGATACCAGCAAGGCCAGACCGCCCATACCAGGCATCAGGCATTTATCCGGGAGGCTGGAAGGGTGGGAGGCTGATTTTCTTCCTGGGGGTGGGTTTTGTAGCGGTGCAGCAGTTTTAAAAGCACTGTTGATTTCCTTGCATATCCAAACATTTTCAGGCAACAATAAAAGTGCCAAGATAACTTGTGATTTATGAACCTGCTAGAGAGAGAGCGTAGTGGCAGTTTTGACTCATCTAATGTAGCACAGAGGGCTAATATGCCTGCTGCAAAGAATGTGTACTATGCAGATCACAGAACAGTAGTTCATGTGCATAGCTCTGTGGGTTACTGCTTTTGTCACAGAGATCCCTGTGTTACTGTTCCGTTTATAAATTACAATCATGATCTAGGTTAGAAAGTTATGTTTCTTTCCCAGTCTTTCATTATCCAAATTATGCTAAAAAGTGTTCGCTTGGGTAGAAATATATATATATATTTTTTTTATAATTTTTATTTGGAAAACCTCAGTTGTAGCATTACAGGAAATTGCAGGCACAGGCCAAGAAATCACCGGACAACAACAGAAAGAATTCAAGCCTCGCACAGCGAGAGGCGACAATACTGTAAAGTTCGATGTAGCCCTGTAAATCAGGATTGATGAATTAATTTGTCCACAATGTTCCAGGATGTGGGAGGATTTCAATTTATAATAAGGGTTTGAGGATCTTATAGCATGCGATATCGCAAAAATCAGAGACTGAGCAAATCTCAGAACAGGATAATAGTCTTCAATGGGGGTTCACAGAATGGGAAACAAAATCAGGACGTAAGGTAACAACCACTATGTACTGGACCACAGCGTCCTACTCACGAAAGCAAAAGGCTGCAGCAAAGTTATATAGGTACACGTTACATAAGACTCCCCAATGAAACCGGACCCCAATCCCTCAACTAATAGATAAGTATACAGGAAATGGAGAAAAAGAATACAGAGAGAAGAAGAAATAAGGAAAAAGTAGGGCCATAGAAACAAAGAAAAACATAAAACACACCCCGTCCCCCAACCCCCCACCCTGCATACCAGCAGAAGGCCACGGCCCACCCCCCCTATAGGCATGCCTGTCGCCCCAGTGAAAACCCCGAAAGTGGGAAAAAATGGAGGAGGGCCTTAGCTCCAGCCCCAAGCACACCCTTCCTCCCCCCCCCCACACCCAAAAGCATAAGCCCACCAAGATGAAAAGTGAGCATCAATGTACGTTCATCCCAACCCCCCAAGGTCTCAAGCACAAGCCATGTTCCATTTCGGCACCGGGGTCACCCAGGAAGTATCATGAACAATCAGCGTTCAGCCCTGGCCAGTCCGAGCAGCAGTCGACAATCTCCCCAGTACAGAAGCAAACAAACTCAGTGGTCCAACAGTATCAGTAGGGGCCGCCCAGGCCCTAGGCAAATACCACAACAATGACTCAGAATCAATCCTCCAGGGTACACTTATCGTCATCGATAAGGCAGGACGCTGATGGTCAGGAAGCGAATCAACCGGCAGGGTTGTGAAAATGGCAGCAGACACAAAGTCCCGGTCATTGTGTTCATTAATCCCGCAATCCAACACCACACATCCCTGGGAGTCCTCGGCGACAACAACCTGAAGTGGGTCGGGCATCCATTCCTCCGTGCATCTGTCCGCATTTATCAGTCCTGTGGCAGGAGAAGTGGCCGACTGCGAGGCATTTATGACCATCCACCGACTTTTCAGGGCTGAGTGTAGGTCTCTGATAGCCAGCAAAACTTCTCTCAGGTTTCAGGTTTTAATGTCTTTATTTCGATAATAAAATCCTAAAAGACAGTTTTGGCAAACATTTAAAACACAGTTACATTATCTCTACATAATACAAAAATGGATATGCCTAAGTGTAAACAACAGACTAATCACAATATGGAATCCAAAGTTAAAAAAGTTATTAAACCATTAATTAGCATGAAACAAGACATTGCATTTAACAAAACTTAAAAACATATGTGGCAGTTGCTAAAAAATACTATGCACTTTACACACTTTACACACTTTGTTTGATCAAGTGATGATTGAATTCCTTCTTGCCCTAATTGCCCAAGCCCAGCCCAGATATTTAGCCAGACATATCACAGTAAATTCAGTTATGTTTGTTTTTAAGACCCATATAGCATCTGAGGATTTTTTACATTTTATTCGTTTAAAAATGGGTTTTAGCCATTTTAAACGGGGTTCTCTATATTGGGGACAGGCGAACAAAAAATGCCCCTCTGTTTCCTTACGCCCGGGGCAGCAGCTACAAAGATTAGTACAGTTGTTGCTCCAGGATGAGGTGAAGGAATTAAGGGGTAATGAGCCCACTCGAAATTGGTGGAACAATTTTCTGTCCAATGGCCTGGAGATGAGATCCCAATATGTCTCACGTACTGGGTCCAGTTTAAATCTTAGGAAACGCCCCGTCAAATTATCAGAGCTGGATGCATGAACCATAGAGGAGCGAGTTGAAGCCCAGAATAAACTCTTAAATTCCATTTTTGAGGGAAAGTTGTTAGAGCTTGGCGAAACCCACAAGTGACTAAGACCCATGTCACACAGGCTCTTTTTCACCGACTGAAGCCAGGGGATTCGCTCAGAGCCCCCGATTGCCTTCACCTCGATTAACTCCTTGGAAAAGAGTGTCAACTCATCCGTGGTCCACAAACGCCTCCAAGTAGACACTACTCTATACCTTGCCATGTCTGTTATTGGGAGGCAGCCCATGTCGTGGCAAAGAGGGATTAAAGGAGTTGATTGGGGAAGCCCCACCAAGTTGCGAAGGAACCTACACTGGATTTTGTACAGGCTTGAGAGGTCCATAAAGCCCCATAACTCTGCCCCATAGAGCGTTGCAGCATTGATTTTAACATCATAAATTTGTAATGCGGGGGCTACTCTTTTGGTGATAGATTTCTTTTGCTCTCGCAAAAGGCAACCAGTCAATTGGGCTAGTTTTAATTGCTGGGTCTCTATTTGGGGTATCCAAGACAAACGGCAATCCAGAGTGACCCCCAGATACGTCATCGTGTCAACTTGTTCCAGGTTTACCCCATTAAGTTGTACACTGCTACGTATGGGTTTTTTCCTGGAGAAAACCATAAATTTGGTTTTCCCCACGTTTATCTGGAGGTCATTTTGGTTGCAGTATTCCTCAAAGTGATTTAGTGCCCTCTGCAGACCCCCCCTCGTCTTTGATAAGAGGAGGGTGTCGTCCGCAAAGATCAACATTGGGAATTTAGTCCCCGCCAAGGACGGTGCATCCGTATTAATAGACCCGAAGAATTTAACAACCTGATCTATGAAGAGTAAAAATAGGGTGGGTGCGAGAACGCACCCCTGGCGGACTCCTCGAGACACTGGGAATGTGTCCGTAGTTTGCCCTTGTGCCCCCCATCTGACCCTGGCGAAATTATCTTCATGTAGTCTAACAATAATTTCCACTAATTCCCCCGGCATTCCTAGGTCCTTTAATACCCGCCATAGTTTTTCCCTCGGCACCAAATCAAAAGCTGATTTCAAGTCTATGAAAGCAGCGAAGATGGTACCCCCACCAAGTATGACAAACTTCCAGAAAATCATACAAAACCTCAAGACCTGGTCAATAGTACTTGTGCCGGATCTAAAACCCGCCTGTAATGGGGATAGTATTCCTTCAAGCTCCATCCACCCGTGAACCCTCACCAAAATCATACGAGCAAACACTTTCTGAAAGCAGCACCGACTTTTCAGGGCTGAGTGTAGGTCTCTGATAGCCAGCAAAACTTCTCTCACTGTAGGTGCCATCCCTCCTCCACCAACGTACACAGAGCCTCTTCTCCCCAGAGACAGATAGAGAGCCGGCTCGACAGGCAGTCGGGATCCGATTAGCAACTTTCAGTGTGCGAAGGGGTCATGAGGTAGCACACTCGAGCCCACAGACACGCACAATGTCGCTCTCCGCTTACCGCACTCCGGCTGAAAGTCCGGTCCGGGCAGGTCACTCTGCCTCGCAGCCTATTGTCTCCACAATCGCAGGCACCAACAGGAAATCTGTGCCGTGGAGCTCGGAGGTCCAGCGCCGCAATGTGCCTGTCACCCACGGCAATGTGCAGTTTCAATTCCCAACTCGGGGCACTGGACCATCATGGCCGACCGGGGCCGATGTTTATCACTTCCGAGCCGGCTGCAGCGCCACCCGAGGTCCCGGCTCGCCCGCAGGGAAGGCCGGAAACTTCACGGCTACGGTTCTCGGTCGTCCGGGGTGGTATACGAACCGGAGTTACACGGTCGGGCCCCGCCTTCGCTCATCTGCACGGGGCCACGGCTGGGATGCAGGATCATTAGCAGGATGTTGCGGGAGGCGAGGGCGAGCGGCGGAGCCGGGCGTCTATGCGGCCATGTTGGCCGCCGTCTTGGCTCCTCCCCCCGAAATATATTTTTATTAGTAAAGTCAACCCTAACCTCTGTGTTACGTTCTTCATCCTGAATTTGTGTTTTCCCAAAGCAAACACTCTTAAAAAATAACCAACCAGTATTGATGACGTGAACCCTACACCTTGTCTCATGTAACATTTTTGATACACTGATTTACAGATGTATGATTCATTGTCTCTGTATGTGTGTGTGATATATAATGCTCCGACACCCTACACTACTATCAGAGGGGCTATAAAACGAATGAAATACATGTGAGAGAGGGGCTATGGAGAGATGAGAGGCACTGTTGGAGGAAGGTAGTGAGGGAATTATTGAACAGCCCCAATTAAGATTTCCGTATCCTGGTGCACTGTAAGGCCATTATTTACTATGTTTTAAAAAACGAATAGAATTGAATATATGATGAAAAGTATTTTGTAGAATGTACCAAGTCAGTTTTTACCAAATGTTCTTGGGTGGAGAACCCCCCAAATCCCCTTGTAGTGGTGAGGCTCGCTCGCTGTGCTCAGTCGCTTTGCATTGTATGTGGGCTGATCTGACATAATTTGCTAGGGCTGCTTTGGGTTCCAAGTCCTTTTGAAAGTGTCAAAAGTTTACAAATTTTTGTCAGAAGGACTCAAGCTGCAAACATGGGGGTACATAGACCGTGAACCCAAGCTTGCAGGCCTGGAGCCTGAGAAAGAAAGATCTACCTCCTGGTGGGGGGTCTGCTTCCAACCTGATACATGGAGTAAAATGTATAACCTACATCCGACTCTGCATGATTGCTGTACCTCCTGAAAACCTGAATTACAACAATGGCGACGAGGGAATTGGTGATCAACTGGAGCAAGTAATTAAAATGAGAAGTACAAAGGAAAGTTAGACAGAAGAGAAACAGGGGATAAAAATAGACACGAGATGAAGAAAATGGGACAGCACAGCAGCGTAAAGGCAAGGACCCATCAGTGCTGCTAGAGAGCAGTGCTTTAATAAACTGGGTACCGCTGACAGGGAACACGTGTAATCTGAACGAGAAGTTCTGACATAACAGTGCATTTGCTTTAACATGAGTGTTGCAATAGGAGTAGATTCGGCACAAAAGGGAGCCACTATAAATGCAGTAAAGAGAAGTGCTTTTGATAAATAGCGGGAGAAGAAAGGTGCTCGGAGAAGGGAACTGCAGCAGACCTTGTGAGGTTCATACAGGGCACAAGTCCTAAAAAAAGAGGCGGGGAGACGCTGACGTCATGACAGGAAGTGACGTCACGAAAGGTGGCTTGCACTCAGTGGCAGTTTATAGTTATGGAGCTCCCGGTAAAATAAGTGGGGGGACGCCGTCCACCCGTGTGGTACCCCAACTCGAGCCATGGATTCAAATTTGAAGATTTCAAATGCGCTCAGTATCACAAGGCGTGTCAGAGGTGATCACTGACACCCTTTGTGATAATCAGGGTACAAGTCATAAAAAAATAAGTGGGGGGACGCTGTCACCGGAAGTGATGTCACGACAGGAATCTCATGGGTATTCATATGCCTTTAGATGAAAGGTGGTCTGCACCCTGCCTCGCGGGGGCTGCCGGTGCCTGCGTTTAATCCCCCCGCAGTGAATACAGGTAGACAGACGTTCTGAAGAGCTCTGATTTTGCCCCAAAGAGGCCAAAGAGTGAAGTCCAGCTTTTGGGCAGGGGGGACGGCGACCACCCAGTAAAAACACGGTAAAATAAGTGGGGGGACGCAGTTCACCCGCGTGGTACCCCGACTCGAGCCCTGGTGATAATGGACTTTAAAATTTGGAACAGCTAACCAGCTGAATGGTAAAACTTTAACGAATGAGAGGAGAACGAGCAGAAATAAAAGCTTGAATTATCTATCAAATAATTCTGGGGCGGCTCCTCGGTTAAGGCGGAGCAGCCTCGCCCCACTAGTTTAAATGTCCACAGATGAAAACCAAAATGGTAATAGACATTATTACCGTTTTATTTTTCATTGGCTCCACAAACCCCTATCCCGAACCCAGCCTTAGGACAGGGGCGGTACCGCTGATGAATCTGGTTGCGCTCAAACTTTCATGTCAAGCTGTGTGTTTGTGGTTAAAAAGATCCACACTAGTACCAGAGGCAGTTGCAGAAGTCGGTGATGTAGACACATCCATACTAGCGCTGTCAGGTGTTTTCCTTACATAATACCTTCATCTCACTTTACTACAGTATTGTCAGCAGGCTCCAAAAGGTAGTTTTTGTTGTAATATGCCATGTCCAGTTCTCAATGTTACCAATACAATGCATTGTAGGAAATGCAGTTTGCTTATGAATCAGTTTTATGAGAAATATTTTGTCTTAAATTGTATTTTATTATATAAATACGAACATTTCAGGCATGTTAGGGTCATGTCTTGACAAAATATTATTTTTAAATAGAGCATAATATTGTAGTGACAACATGTGCATTCCCACATCCTCAGCCTTGACAAAGGTTGTATCGACAGGAAAGATGTTCAGAAGGAAGTACATTTAGAGCCAGAGAGTTTAGCAAAATCATCTCCCATTTCTAGCGCACCAACTAGATCAACTGGTGTACCTGCAGGACCTACACCATCACTTACTCCTCTAGAAACATCTCCTGGGAGATATACATTTACATAGACGCACTATATTAAGAAGATGTCTATGTCACATAGGTCCTATGTTTCAGTCACTAACCATACCACCTCAAAGGGCCTGTGTGAGGCCTGAACCTGCCAATGGAATTCCAACTCTAGACAATTTCATTAATGATGAAACATTCAATTCTGGCAGTACAGCAAAGGCAATTGCCAACAGTGGTGGAAATTGAACAGAATCTGATTGGAATTAGACCAGACGTTAAGCAGGGATTTAGGAGCAGATGTACGAATGGTCTGTTATGAGATTACGTATTTGCGATTTTTTGTGACTCGCAATTAGGTCATTGCCAAATGGTATGTACGTATGGTTTCTTGTCTATTATTGACTTGCAAACAATGTGAATCGCAGTTCTGGCGTTAACAATTTGCGATTTCCTAAACTGCGAACTAAGTCGCAATTTGTGAACGCGTTTGCAAACACAGAAAAGCACTTCCTGGTTCAAGTGAATAACCCTCAAACCAGCCAATGCTCCTCATTGCCAGCCAGGGAAGCATAGAGAGAGGAGATGCTTCATACTGCAGGTGCAATTTGTGTGGTTGGTGGAGAATGCAACTCAAAACAAAAAAATGGCAAGCCAGGATGTTGATAAAGAGGCTGGGGTCAGAAAAAAAAATGAGAAGGAGATAGAAATCCTAACTGAAGAATTCTGCAATAACCATGATCTGCTGTTTGGAAAGGCCTCCATAGTCATAGTCATAGTCATAGGTTCTTATGCAGCGCACAAATCACCAATAAGTCTCAGGGCGCTTGGCAGTAGAGAGGGAAAAACGGTAAACAGGTGTCGAGTGGGAGGCTGAAATTACTTAGGAAAAAGCCAGGTTTTAAGGTCCTTGCGGAAATCCCGGTGATTGGACAGGGTCAACAGATGAGGAGGCAGCTTGTTCCAAAGTAAGGGGGCAATATAAGAGAAAGCCCTGCATCTATTTCTCAAGGTCCTGGCCCGCGGCTGTACCAGGAGGGATTTGGAGCTGGATCTTAAGACTCTGGAGGGTTTGTACCAGAGAAGTTTTTCCGCTAGATAAGAGGGCCCTATGCCATGGAGAAGTTTGTGGGTGAGACTAAGGATCTTAAATTGACTTCTTTGGCGCACAGGCAGCCAGTGCAGCTCTTTAAGGCTGGATAAAGAAGGAGACGTTGGGGGCAGGCCTAGTACCAGACGTGCGGCGACATTCTGGAGGGTTTGCAGCTTGGTCAACAGGCACTCATTGATGGAGGCAAGCATTGCTTTGCCGTAATCCAACCGGCTAACGATTAATCCCTGAACCAGGGGTTTCCTGGACTCAAGGGGTAGCCATTGAAAAATCATCCGCAGTTTCCGCAATATTGCGTAACAGGTGCCTGAGACCTGGGTCACATGAGCTTTCCTGGAAAGAGCACATTCGATTATTATTCCCAGATCACGCACCACTTCTTTCGGTTCGGGACACAGTCCTAATTCTTGGGGCCACCAATCATGCGACCAAATTGTCTTTGCCTTGCCGAATAGCATAATCTCTGTTTTGCTATAGTTAAGCTGAAGTTTATTTCCCTTCATCCATTCGCTGATCTTGATCATGCACTTCTTGAATCTGGTGCAGGTTTCTAGGACATCTAAGCTACAGGTGATAAGCACCTGAGTATCATCTGCATAGGACACAGTGGAGAAGCCATGAGATTTTATAATGTTGGCCAGAGGGGTGAGATACAGGTTAAATAACAGGGGACTAAGAATGGATCCCTTTGGGACCCCCACAGAGAGAGGGGTTTTACTGGACTCCAGTGAATTAACCTTTATATGTGTGTGCCGGTCCGCAAGGTAGCTCTTAAACCAGGCTAGGGCTTTGTCTCTAACACCGATCTCCCACAGCCGTTGGTGAAGAATACTGTGGGAGATGGTGTCAAAAGCAGCCGAGAAATCCAATAGGATCAAAATTGCGGATTCGCCTCTTTCCAGAGTGAGACGGATATTATCCACAACCTCCACTACGCGGTTTCTGTGCCATGGGCCGCACAAAACCCTGACTGCGAAGGATCTAAAAGCGCATGTGCTTCAACAAAAGTGGCAACGCGCTTGTTTACTAGGTGTTCCAATACCTTTCCAAAGTATGGCAGTAGTGATATAGGCCTATAGCTGTCCACATTGGTGTGGTCACTCGTGGGTTTTTTGAGTATAGGTTTAACCTGAGCTACCTTCCAACTACTAGGTATGGATGCAGTCTCAAAGGAGGTGTTGAAGATGTTGGAGAGAAAGCAAGCCAGAATAGGGAATATCTGATTGCACTTAAATGGGGACAGCGAGTCGTTGGGTGAGCCCAACTTCACTTTCCCAAGAGCTTCTAACACTTCATCAGCCGTGGTGGGCTCAAACTCCTTAAGAGATGGACCCTCAATGTATTCTGAGGTAGGGAAATTACGGGCCGAATACTCTTCGACTAGGGAGACATCAGGTCCGGGTGCAGCAAACGTGGAGTAAATCGACTTAATTTTGTTATCGAAGTGGGTTGCTAGTGCGTTGACCCACCCCAGGGTAGGAGTAAATACTGACTGCTCCACCTGCGGAGACGTAAACTCATTCAGTATTTTATATAATTCTTTACTAGACTGCGAAGCTTTATTGATCCTATTGGTGAGATAACCAGATTTCGCAACCTTTATGTTTTTTAAATAGTTGGAGTGAATCCTCTTGTACTTCATACAGTTTTCCTGCGTTCTGGTTTTCCTCCACAACCTTTCCGCTGATCTGCTAGCGGTTTTCTCTATTTTCAGCTCCTCCGTGAACCACGGAGAAGCAATGGTTTTCACTGTTACTTTGGTTTCTGCAATTACCTTATCCAGAGTGTTCTTAATACTTGCTTCCAACTGATTGGAATGATCATTAGGAGTATCCTTGGGCAGTTTAAAGTGGGTCAGGAAAGCTTCCGGCGTCAGTTTGCGCCAAGGCCGTATTGCCCTGGTCTCTGGGCGCTTCGTAGTCGTAGGCATATTGAGTCCGACAGTCTGAGATGACAGCCATTGAAAGACTAGTGGAAGGCACCCTTGAGTCATAGGCAGTTGTAGGATTCAGGGACATAGACACCTCAACTTCAGAACCTAACCCAAGTAGGTGCAGCATGTCCATTGTACTGAAACCAGATATAGCATTCATTAAGATGTTTAGTTAGCATTGACTATAGCCATGCAAGTGCATTATGGGGCATGTGGTACATTAAACATAGTGTTTGATAGTGGTACATTTTATTTTGTGAAATAACAAAAGATATGTTAGATGTATTAAATTCACACACCAAAAAGAAATTGCAACACAGTAGATTATGATGCTCAGCACACAGAAGGTAACCATTATAATAAATAGGGTAACCCAACGAAAGTCTTTGGACCTGGGTGTCACTTGGTACAAAAAACAATGGTCCTGGACCAATCTCTCAAAGATAATTGCTTTTTACAGCATTAACCATTCAACAGTTCTGAGCATCCAAAAGATCAGCTCACAGTTGCATGAAAACAAATTAATTCTAGGATATAAGATGGGCAACTACCAATGATTTCAAAGAAGGCATGTATTTTTATTTTTTATTTAACAGAATAAAATCAATCACTGAATTATAAGTGAAAACCAGAAAGGGTCAGAAAAGGGGAGGGTTGTTCCGAAAAGGAATGTCCAAGGAAAGTGCTCAAGTGTGGAGAATTGAAAAGAAATTCAGAAGGTAAAAGAATTCCCAAAAGAAATCAAAGGGTATATATTTACAAAACTATATGTGGGACTGATAACAAATAAAGTCTTCATAACCTGGCCAAACACATTGTGATATATGTATAATTTGTTCACATAATTCACAAAAGATCAAGAGATACATCTCCTGTAGTTGAGAGGGGGACACAAGGGGTTAGTGGTCCAAGTCTGATGGGGTAGTGTCGACGTTTCGACCCGACTAGACGGCAAAAGAGGGATACTTTAACCTCAGCCATGCGGGTCTTCCTAAGGACGGGGGACTGGATAAGGGGCAACCGTCTGGGGACTGTGGGTATGAATCAGGCCCGGTGTTGCCACCCGCCTCAGTATTGCGGTGTGGTACCCAAGGGTTCCATATTAATTTATGGCGAGAATTCCTACACTGATTTTGCGGCGTATAAACTGAATAATCAGTTCCGGGTTCACTTGTAATTTGATCAATTGCTCAATAAACTGTGGGGACTAAGAAATCAGTTCAAGCCACAGAAACGACTAGTTAATTGGGAGCCCCGTAACAGCTTCATCTCTCCAACCCGGTGTCGGCTGGCGCTGCGTTGGATATATGAAGCTGTTATTGTGCTCCCAGTTGTACGATTTGCTTTTGTTCTTATATTCCTATCCTCTTCTTTCTCATTTTTCTCTCCTGCTGCCTATGTATCTAAAAGAAAGGAGGGATGTCGAGAGCGACCCCGCCGGTACTTTACAATGTTGCTATACACCACACCTTGTGACCGGGCTCGGTCCGAGGGTATAAATAAATGGGTCGAGGTCGCACGTGACCTTTGGCAAAGAATGAGACCCAGTTACTCCCATATCTGTTTGCTGCATGCCACAAAGCCTAGCGCGATACCTTGTCGGCGCACCACAATAATTAGGGCCTAAATGTCTATAAATAACAGGTCACCTACAAATTCTTGATATTTATCAATCTAGTGCTGTTTAAAAAGCTTAAACAAATGCCCTTTGTGCAATTGAGAACACTGTTGGTCCATCAAGTGCATTTGCTGTGCCCATTGGATCGTTCTGCGGTCCTCAAGCATGTCTAAAGCTGATGTGTCGCAGGTCTGACGTCAAAAATACAGCGCCGGAAGTAAGGGATCACAGATGGTTTATGATGAGCTGGTTGATTGGGAGGGCGGTGGTCACTTTGATGTATTGCTAACCAATAAAAACTTTTACACGGGGCAATCAAATAATTCCCTGTCACTTTATTTTCCTCCAGGGGAGGCGTCCACAGCTGGCCGAGTTATATTAGTAAGTGACGTCTTCGATCTTCCCAGGAACCTGGGGGCGTTAAGTGAAATGCCGCTCGGAAATGAGGCTCAAGCTTTTTAGGAAATTCCGTATTTTAAAAGTTACCGGCAACTCCTTCATCAAGGGGTAGTTTGAAGGTGAATACATGTAGTTTGAAGGTGAATAAGTGGCTGGTAGTGACTGACAATGCAACAGGAAAGACCAGGGCACACCTTTCACTTATCAGGGGATGACGAATGGAAGTGGTACCTCACCCTTCCTAGCATAAGATGCCAGCCTGCTTCCGATAAGATTGTTTTGTCTTTTCTTCTGTATATGGATTTTCTTAACTGTAAGGTGTGTCCCAATTTCCCATCTACCCAAAAGGTGAGCCCTACCCTGCCCACGCTGTCCCGATGCAACCAGTTCAGGAGTTATTTAAGTCACTGTCCTGTCTGACAGCCATTAGTTTTGTAATTTTGCATTTAAACAAAGACCCGCTGAAATGAAGCCCTCCACAAAATCGTGCATAGCATTTTCGTCCAGACATGGTCCATTTCAGTTTATCCAGCCGTTTATTTTTCACGTGAGGACCATTTTGTGAACAGTTGCCCTTTGAATAATTGTACAGTCTCTCGCCATTTATTCAGGGTATGTTTGGTTTCTTTTTTGAGTGGCTATTCTGCAAAAGCAAACATTTAGATTAGGAGTGTTGCAATGGCCACTTTTTGAGATAACTTGATTTTCATTGCAGGTTTCAGTGGTAGCCTGCTTGTCAATCAGAGGATAGGCAGGTTATCAGGCCGAAGACATGTCCAGGAGCTCAGGATGCCTTTGGATGTGACTGGGCCAATGTAATAAATTGTCCTGTGCAAGACAAAGAAGGGGAAGGCAGCAGAGCACAGATGGGGCATAAAACCGGCCTCTGTCTCTTTATTAGCGAATAAACCTGCATCGATCCCTCACGAAAGCCTTAATGATTTGTTGTCATCTGCCTGCGCTGCCAGAGAGCATCAGTAGTTGTGAAGCCAGGCATTTGTGCTGTCTGATGCTGGCCTTAATGACAGATGGCCCCAGGCAGAGAAGGAAGGAGAGTTTAGTATATACCCGACTCACAACATCCTCCCATCCTCCTCTGGCTCATAAAAACTGTACTGACTGTTTCCTACAACCAGGGCGAGCCACTGGACACATCAAACAGGAAGCTTTTCATGGGATCCAGCTCAGCAGCTTACCATGATTTTTTTTATTTGAATTTGTTTACGATGGTTTTTTTTTGCAGACTGTGAGCAAGACTTACAAACGATAACACATAATTCAGTTAAGTTGTCACTACAATGCTCTGGGAGCGCAGTGTCATGGTTGTCAAGTTATGCACAACAGGTACATACCATGTCGAGGGGAAATGACCATGCAGTAGTCTGTAAGAGTTTATCAGAATGTAGTTACCTTCTCAGAAGAGAAGATGTGGTACAAGACATAGCAGCTCTTTAAGAGGGGCCACATTTTCATAAAGAAATGAACAGGTTATTCAAACATAAACTATAACAAATCTCACTGAAGCCCTAGCCCTCCCGCAGGAGCCATATATATTGCGCTTCATCTAGAGAAAACATTTTGCACCTGATGAAACAGCAAGTCAGGATTCTGGAACATAGTGGGCAGAGAGAGTTGTGCTCCCCATGTGTGTCTTGTAATAAAGTAGTTCTTTAGGTATCTATTTCCTCCACCCTGTCTGTTCGCAAGCCGATGTGGGCATCGGAGCTGATAACGCCGAATTCTTCCACAAAATTTTCAGAGAATCCACTGTACACTGGATCTTTATTACCTGCTGAAAAGCGTAAACGGGGGAAATATACATTTACGACTAACCAGCATGGACCAATCCAGCAAAACTCAGAAATGATCACTAACTCCGAATTCAAATTTAGGGGTTTTATTACAAAGACAAAAATAACTGAACATACAAGCTCCTAATGACGAGGTTGTAAAAATACATAGGTAATCCGTGTGAGAAGGTGGCCTGATATGCAGTGGTCACTATTCTAGTGAACACTATGTATCAGTCCAGCAACCCTTATTGATGATTGGTTGTAAGTCAACCTTATAGACCAGCTATCCTAGTAGCGTGGATACGAGCAGTCTAAGGCTAAAGACTCGAGAGGGCGTGTTAAGCCAGCTGTTATACCACATATACCCCTTGAACACCAAGTGAAAGGACACCACACAAGTGTTATGAAAATAAACAGTTATTTATTAAAGATCACAACAGCCCTGTACTCTTTATGAGGACAGGGTACTAAGCACAAACCAAAACTCTTATGAAAATACTTAAGTTAGCACAGTATATACAAATGCCCGAGGGGCACGGAAAACCATATACTTGAAAAGTGGAATGCGAAATTACTAGCAGGTAAGTACAGTACTAATAGGCTTTGGAATCGCTAGGACTTGACTATAGAATCGTTAGATTACTTCTAGGAGACCCAGGGGACTCGGGTGCAGTGTGTGCACTCTCACGCGAGATGCGGGACAAAGTCTATGGTAGCTAGAATTTGCAAAGTTAGTGTTCTCGGGCGAACCCGACCTGGTAGGGAGAAAACGAAAGTAGATTCTGACCCTTGGATAGTGAGGCTATGCTGGGGCACCGAAATGCCGAAGTTACCTAGCCCAGGGGCTGCAGCTGCATAGGTCTCAAAAGACGTCGGGAATCCTCGTTGACGGACCAGGAGCCTGGAAGAAAGAAGTTGCTGGCAGGGACCAGTGAAGAAAGTTCGGTGGATCCAAGCCTGGATCGATGGAAGATGACACCTGAAAGCAGAGGGGACCAAGTTCGAGACTACTAGCCAGTAGTCAGTGGGCACCAGGAGGGTACCGGATGGTAGCCACCTCGACAAGGCGTGTGGGTGACGCTGGGCTCGAAGATCTCACGGACCAGGAGGCGTTGTCGGCGACCAGGATGGAGGATCGAGCTGTCCCACGAAGATAGAAGCTGTCGGCGTCGCTGGACCCAGGATTGGGCAACAAAGCCTTGGCAAATTCAAGCCCACGCGGTGGACCTAAAATGGCGTCTGGAGTGGACCAGGAGGGTCCGGGGTGCCTCTCTTCAAGAAGGAAGCAAGGGCCAGTCTGGAGCAACCAGACCAGCAGCAGTGATGTCGTCGGGCGTCGTTCAGAAGGCCACAAGCCAGCCGGCTAGTAGCCAAACAACGCGGTGCACAGCAAACAGCAGAAGGGCCCCACGCAGATCGTGGAGATGCAGGGAGGCTGATCTTGGGTGCTGGAGCTGCGCAGGGTCGGGGCTTCTCGGACCCCAAAGCACTCACCCGTGGAGGACACGGTGGGCTTGCAGTAAAGATGTCGTGCAGTCTTGGCGATCGTCGGTCCCTCGAGGTCTCGTCGCACTCACGGTTCTCAGCTTGGCTGTAGAGGTGAGTAGAGGTCAGAGGTGCCAGGGAAGCCGGGTCTCGTCGAGCTGGGTCGTCGGATTCGTGATGAAGGACTTGCAGCAGACCGCAGTGTTCTTTAGGATGGTGCCTGCGGATGCAGGGTGACTACTCCTTAGCCACAAGGGAGAATCTTGATGAAGAAATCTTGAAGTCCTTTCGAAGAAAGTCGTGTCTTGATTCCAAAGATGATCTAATTTGAACAGGGGGCCCGCTCCGATCTTTATACTAAAAAAGGGGGCTGACCCGGTGACTAGGTCCTGCCTATGGGTGGGACTAGGAGGGGGGTGGTTACACCCCTCTGCCATGCCGGACTTCCCCAGGCCAGGGGCTGGTGTGCCCCTGGAACTGGTTCAGACCGGCCTATGCGTAGTGAGCACCGGGGTGCCACTCAGCAGTCACCTTCCTGAAAAGCCCTGCCTACCCAGGATACACAAAACCATGTCTGGGACGGTGCTAGCACCGCCCCTGACAGGAAACCCTTTGTCCAGGCTCCCCTCACTGGGAGGACTCCCAGCTGCAGGGGGTCAGACTCGTGTCTGTGGTGGCAGCATCCATTTTGTGGAGCTGAGGCTTCAGTTAACTTTAACCGGGGTTCACAGTTACATACATGTCGTGTCCCTCTAGAAGGGTGGAATGCTAACCCCGTCGCCAGAATTGGCGAGGGGTTAGTATTCCAATTCGTATGACACCTTACTCGACATGTTTTGATAAAGCAATACCAAAGTTAGCATTTAACCGCGAGGATTATAATGCACTTAAGAGTATATGGTATGCGATATCATGGAACAGCTATTAGGACTTGGTTCCGCAAGCTGGAGACAGGCTCAGCTCATGCCAGAGCACCATCTCACACGATTCCAAGCACTCTGCCTTCAGGATTGTCAAGGCCTGCCATAGGAGTGACTGATAGGAATCTGTGTGTCCATTTTAGGGTTAGGTATAGGTATACTACACCTACAGCAAAGCGTGATTACACGACTTTGCCCCAGCTGTCATGCAGCCAGTTGTGTCAAATTTAAGAGGCCAGCCAGGGGTGGCATAATACATGCTGCAGCCCCTGGCAGCCCTGGGTACACCTATGCCCTGAGTTACAGGGTCTGATAAGGTGGCCCAGTACCAATTGGTAAATGCACCTAGGGTACATGTCGTAATTTAGAAAGAGAACAGCCAGGCTGTGGGTCTGATTGGCAGGCCCACAGCCAGAGAAAGTCGTAAACCAGTGAAACAAAAGCAAAAAATCTGGGCGATCATAGGATTGCAGACCCTACTCTCCTACATGACCCCCCCCAAACTTTGGGACAATAAGCTAACCTTGACCAGGTGAGTCTTCTTGTTCTAAGTGGAAATATCTGGAGAGCCCATCGGCATTGCCATGATCAGTACCAGGTCTATGTTCCACTGTAAAGTCCATCCCCTGTAGGGAAATGGACCACCTAAGCAGTTTGGGGTTTTCACCCTTCATCTGATTTAGCCACAAGAGGGGCTTATGGTCGGTCTGAATCTTGAAGTGAGTGCCAAACAAGTATGGCCTCAGCTTCTTCAGGGCCCAAACCACAGCAAAGGCCTCCCTCTCAATAACTGACCAATTCTTCTCTCTGGGGGTCAGCCTTCTGCTTATAAAAGCAATGGGCTGGTCCTGACCATCAAAATTCAGTTGAGAAAGAACAGCTCCCACACCCAACTCAGAAGCATCTGTTTGGACAATGAATGGTTTGGAGTAGTCTGGACTCTTAAGGATAGGTGCTGTGCACATGGCCTGCTTTAGGTCATCGAATGCTTTTTGACAGCCTGCTGTCCAATGAACCTTTTTTGGCATTTTCTTACTTGTCAGTTCATTTAATGGTGTCACAATGGAACCATAGTTCCTGACAAACTTTCTGTAGTATCCAGTCAGGCCCAAGAAAGCTCGAACCTGAGTCTGGGTGGTTGGAGGAGCCCAGTCCCTGATTGACTGTATCTTGCTCTCCAGTGGCTGAACCTGGCCTCCACCTACAAGGTGGCCCAGGTATACAACCTGTGTCTGCCCTATCTGGCACTTGGTGGCCTTGATAGTGAGGCCTGCTGCTTGCAGAGCCTCTAACACTTTCCTCAGGTGGACCAGGTGATCCTCCCAGGTGGAGCTAAAGACAGCAATATCATCTAGATATGCTGCACAGAAGTCATCCAGCCCAGTAAGGACTTGATTCACCACCCTTTGGAAGGTGGCAGGTGCATTTATCAGACCAAAGGGCATTACCACAAATTGATAATGCCCACCAGGGGTTGAAAATGCTGTCTTGGGCTTGGCATCCTCAGCTAACCTGATTTGCCAATACCCAGCTGTTAAGTCAAATGTGCTTAAGTAGTTGGCAGAAGCCAATCTATCTATCAGCTCATCTGCCCTTGGTATTGGGTGGGCATCAGTCTTAGTGACTGCATTGAGACCCCTGTAGTCTACGCAAAACCTCATCTCTCTCTTACCACCCTGGGTGTGAGGCTTTGGCACTAGAACTACTGGACTAGCCCAAGGGCTATCTGAGGGTTCAATGACTCCCAACTCCAACATTTTCTGCACTTCAGTTTTTATGCAGTCTCTAACATGATCAGGCTGCCTGTAGATTTTACTCTTAACTGGCAGACTGTCACCAGTGTCAACATCATGGGTACACCAATTGGTCTGACTGGGTGTCAGAGAAAACATATGTCTGAAAGACTGAAGAACCTGTTTACAGTCTTTCTGTTGATGTTCAGAGAGGCTGCCACAAAAGACAACACCATCTACTGACCCATCATCAGGATTCGGAGTGAGCAGGTCTGGGAGAGGGTCACTCTCTTCCTCCTGTCCCTCATCTATGGCCATGAGCAAACTCATGTCCTTCCTGTCGACATATGCTTTGAGCCTGTTGACATGGAGCACCCTGTGGGGGCTCCTGGGAGTTCCAAGGTCCACCAGGTAGGTGACCTCTCCCTTTTGCTCAAGAATTGTGTGGGGCCCAGACCATTTGTCTTTGAGTGCTGCTGGGGCCACTGGCTCCAACACCCACACCTTCTGTCCAGGCTGGTAAACAGTCAGGACAGCCTTTTGGTCATGCCAAGCTTTTTGAAGTTCTTGACTGGCCTTAAGGTTTTCAGATGCCTTCTCCATATACTCAGCCATCCTGGAGCGGAGACCAAGTACATAGTCCACTATGCTGGTTGCAGGCTTTTTGAGAGGTCTCTCCCATCCTTTCTTCACCAAACACAGGGGGCCTCTCACAGGATGCCCATACAAAAGTTCAAAAGGGCTGTAGCCAACCCCCTTTTGTGGGACCTCTCTGTAAGCAAACAGAAGGCAGGGAATCAGGACATCCCATCTACGCCTGAGCTTTTCAGGTAGTCCATGAATCATCCCTTTTAGGGTCCTGTTGAACCTTTCAACAAGCCCATTGCATTGTGGATGGTAGGGGGTAGTGAATTTGTAGTTGACACCACACTCCTTCCACATAGCAGTTAAGTAGCTTGACATGAAGTTTGCACCTCTGTCAGAGACAACCTCCTTAGGGAAGCCCACTCTGGAGAATACTCCAACTAGGGCCCTTGCCACCACAGGTGCTGTGGTGGTCCTAAGTGGAATAGCTTCAGGATACCTGGTGGCATGATCCACTACCACCAGTATAAACTTGCGCCCTGATGCTGTCTGGGGTTCCATTGGACCAACAATGTCAATCCCCACTCTTTCAAAGGGCACCCCCATCACAGGCATTGGTATAAGGGGGGCCTTTGTTGTGCCACCTGACTTACCACTGGCTTGGCAAGTGACACAGGAGCGACAAAACTCCTTGGTATCCTCATTCATATGAGGCCAGTGAAAGTGTGAGACAAGCCTGTCCCAAGTCTTTGTCTGGCCTAAGTGACCTGCTAAGGGAATCTCATGGGCCAAGGTGAGTAGGAAACCTCTCTGAGACAAGGGTACAACCAGCCTCCTGGTCATGCCAGGCTTGGGGTCTCTTGACTCAGTGTACAGGAGTCCATCTTCCCAGTATACCTTGTGGGTATCTGTGGCGTTCCCAGCAGCCTCAGCAGCAGCCTGCTGTCTGAGGGGTTCAAGAGAAGGGCAGCCTAACTGGTCCTTCCCCAGGTCTTCCCTTGAGGGTCCCCCTGAACCCAAGAATTCAACTTGATCAAGTTCAAACTCTCTGGGCTCAGTTTCCCTCAATTCCTGTAGGTCAGCCTCCTCTGAGACTTGATCCTCAACCTGGGGCAAGGGGGAAGGCACAGCCTTAACCCTACTGCTCTTCTTCTTGGGAGGTGTCTGGTCCATTGTTCCAGGATCCAGCACCTGTTCAGTGGGGCATTTCCTGACCTGTGACCTGGTCACAGCAAACACATGTGCTGGCAAGCCTAACATTTCCATGTGAGTCCTCTGCTCCACTTCTGACCATTGTGATGACTCCAAATCATTGCCCAACAAACAATCCACTGGGAGGTCTGAACTAACTACAACCTTCTTTTGGCCAGTTACCCCTCCCCAGGAGAAAGCTACAATTGCCATACTGTGATTGGTAGTGACATTGCTTGCATTGGTCACCAGGAATTCTGTACCTGGCATGATCTGTCCAGGGTCCACAAAGTTAGGTGTCACCATGGTGACACTGGCACAAGTGTCCCTATAGGCCTGAGCCATTTTTCCATTTATGAAAGGTGTCTGTCTGTATTTGCCCAAAGTATTGGGACTTATGTCAGGGGACATATCCATATCCCCTGTACTGACAAGGACAGCCTGAGTGAGTGTACCAACTAGGTTGTCACACCCCTCAGAACCCAGGGTTAACCCTACTAAACCCTTGGGAGGTGCACTACCACTGCTGGCTGTACTAGGGGGCACAGGTGCCTTAGGGGCTGCAGTGGCAGGAGTCTGCCCTCCTCCTTTCTTGGTGCACTCACTAAACCAGTGAGTTTTACTTTTGCAGTATTGGCACCACCTTTTAGATTGGCCTTCTTTCTTCTTTTGGGGAGCCTGACCCCCACCCTCTTTGGGTTGTTGGGGACCTGTCGAAGACTTCTGGTCATTTTGTTCCCCCTTAGAATCTTTACCCTTCTGGTCTGCTTTCTTCTGACCACCTTGATTCTGGCCCTGGTTCTGTTTAACTCTTGTTCTAACCCATCTGTCTGCCTTCTTTCCCAATTCTTGGGGAGAGGTCAGATCTGTGTCAACAAGATGCTGATGCAACAACTGGTTCTGACAATTGTTTAAAATTTGTTCTCTCATCATCAAATTATACAATCCTTTATAATCAGTAACCTTACTGCCCAGCAACCAGCCCTCAAAAGCCTTAGTGGCACAATCTACAAAGTCAGACCAATCTTGAGACTGAGTTTTCTGGGTATCCCTGAACAGCACCCTGTACTGCTCAGTGGTTAGGCCAAACCCTTCAACCAGTGTATTCTTCAAGACTTGGTAATTGTTGGCATCCTCCACCCTTGTGGTGAGGAGCCTGTCTCTTCCTTTACCTTCAAAGGAGAGCCACAAGATAGCTGCCCACTGACTCTGGGGAACACCTTGCACAGTGCAGGCCCTCTCCAAAGCAGTCATCCATTTGTGGATGTCATCCCCTTGTTTAAAGGTGGGCACTATCTTACCCAGGTGTTTTGTATCAAAACTCCTTTCCCTATTGCTAGGTACAATGCTGCCACCAGTGGGAACTACCCCACTTAACTGTTGCTCTCTAGCAAAGGCAAGCCTCTCTTTGGCCAGGGCAAGTTCTTCCCTTTCAATCCTCAGATTGGCTGCCCTTTCTTTAGCTTCATACACTCTCCTCTGAGGGGATGTCATCCCTCTTTGAGAAGAGTTGTGAGAGCCATTGGTTTGAAGGGATCTGCCAGAGTCTCTTGACAGAGATCTGGCTCGTCCATTCCCAATGTTAAGCTGACCTGATAGTGGCCCCAGGGGTCCCCCAGTACCACTGTCATGTTTGCTTAAGTTGGACCTGCTTAGTCTAACGACTTCTACCTGTCCCTTATCTGCCTCATCCCCAGAGGGATCCTCATCCTCATCCTCCTCCACATCTTCGTTCTCAGCTGAGAGGTGGATGAGGTCAGGGTCTCCTCTGGTTCCCTCAAGGGGAGGCATGCCTCCTTCTGGATTAGAAGAGCTAAGAAGGGTCTCAGCTTTTCTGGCATCATAAGTCTCCAAGAGACCAATCAGAAAAGAGGTTGTGGGGTTAGACCCCTGCTTGATCTTCCTGGAGTGACACACCTGTCTTAACTCCTTGAAGCTCAGCACAGTATATCTTGAAGGGATGACCTGTGGAGGGTCAGCTGACACAAGGGGAGACTCAGAGTTTCCTCCTTTGTCCGACATACTGTTTCTAGTGTGGTGTAAGTGATGCACCTACCTACACTATGTGTTTACCTACTGATCCCTTGCTAAGAGTTGCAGCCAAGGTGTGCTAGGCCTTGAGGAGCTGCAACAGCTGGTTCAGTAGAACTCAGAGTATTCTAAGCTTAGTTATATGTACTAACAGTACTTATGTGATCTTTCAACAAGATATTCTTAGGATACGTGTGGTAAAACAACAGCAAGCTCAAATCCCACCGCTGCCACCAATGTGAGAAGGTGGCCTGATATGCAGTGGTCACTATTCTAGTGAACACTATGTATCAGTCCAGCAACCCTTATTGATGATTGGTTGTAAGTCAACCTTATAGACCAGCTATCCTAGTAGCGTGGATACGAGCAGTCTAAGGCTAAAGACTCGAGAGGGCGTGTTAAGCCAGCTGTTATACCACATATACCCCTTGAACACCAAGTGAAAGGACACCACACAAGTGTTATGAAAATAAACAGTTATTTATTAAAGATCACAACAGCCCTGTACTCTTTATGAGGACAGGGTACTAAGCACAAACCAAAACTCTTATGAAAATACTTAAGTTAGCACAGTATATACAAATGCCCGAGGGGCACGGAAAACCATATACTTGAAAAGTGGAATGCGAAATTACTAGCAGGTAAGTACAGTACTAATAGGCTTTGGAATCGCTAGGACTTGACTATAGAATCGTTAGATTACTTCTAGGAGACCCAGGGGACTCGGGTGCAGTGTATGCACTCTCACGCGAGATGCGGGACAAAGTCTATGGTAGCTAGAATTTGCAAAGTTAGTGTTCTCGGGCGAACCCGACCTGGTAGGGAGAAAACGAAAGTAGATTCTGACCCTTGGATAGTGAGGCTATGCTGGGGCACCGAAATGCCGAAGTTACCTAGCCCAGGGGCTGCAGCTGCATAGGTCTCAAAAGACGTCGGGAATCCTCGTTGACGGACCAGGAGCCTGGAAGAAAGAAGTTGCTGGCAGGCGACCAGTGAAGAAAGTTCGGTGGATCCAAGCCTGGATCGATGGAAGATGACACCTGAAAGCAGAGGGGACCAAGTTCGAGACTACTAGCCAGTAGTCAGTGGGCACCAGGAGGGTACCGGATGGTAGCCACCTCGACAAGGCGTGTGGGTGACGCTGGGCTCGAAGATCTCACGGACCAGGAGGCGTTGTCGGCGACCAGGATGGAGGATCGAGCTGTCCCACGAAGATAGAAGCTGTCGGCGTCGCTGGACCCAGGATTGGGCAACAAAGCCTTGGCAAATTCAAGCCCACGCGGTGGACCTAAAATGGCGCCTGGAGTGGACCAGGAGGGTCCGGGGTGCCTCTCTTCAAGAAGGAAGCAAGGGCCAGTCTGGAGCAACCAGACCAGCAGCAGTGATGTCGTCGGGCGTCGTTCAGAAGGCCACAAGCCAGCCGGCTAGTAGCCAAACAACGCGGTGCACAGCAAACAGCAGAAGGGCCCCACGCAGATCGTGGAGATGCAGGGAGGCTGATCTTGGGTGCTGGAGCTGCGCAGGGTCGGGGCTTCTCGGACCCCAAAGCACTCACCCGTGGAGGACACGGTGGGCTTGCAGTAAAGATGTCGTGCAGTCTTGGCGATCGTCGGTCCCTCGAGGTCTCGTCGCACTCACGGTTCTCAGCTTGGCTGTAGAGGTGAGTAGAGGTCAGAGGTGCCAGGGAAGCCGGGTCTCGTCGAGCTGGGTCGTCGGATTCGTGATGAAGGACTTGCAGCAGACCGCAGTGTTCTTTAGGATGGTGCCTGCGGATGCAGGGTGACTACTCCTTAGCCACAAGGGAGAATCTTGATGAAGAAATCTTGAAGTCCTTTCGAAGAAAGTCGTGTCTTGATTCCAAAGATGATCTAATTTGAACAGGGGGCCCGCTCCCATCTTTATACTAAAAAAGGGGGCTGACCCGGTGACTAGGTCCTGCCTATGGGTGGGACTAGGAGGGGGGTGGTTACACCCCTCTGCCATGCCGGACTTCCCCAGGCCAGGGGCTGGTGTGCCCCTGGAACTGGTTCAGACCGGCCTATGCGTAGTGAGCACCGGGGTGCCACTCAGCAGTCACCTTCCTGAAAAGCCCTGCCTACCCAGGATACACAAAACCATGTCTGGGACGGTGCTAGCACCGCCCCTGACAGGAAACCCTTTGTCCAGGCTCCCCTCACTGGGAGGACTCCCAGCTGCAGGGGGTCAGACTCGTGTCTGTGGTGGCAGCATCCATTTTGTGGAGCTGAGGCTTCAGTTAACTTTAACCGGGGTTCACAGTTACATACATGTCGTGTCCCTCTAGAAGGGTGGAATGCTAACCCCGTCGCCAGAATTGGCGAGGGGTTAGTATTCCAATTCGTATGACACCTTACTCGACATGTTTTGATAAAGCAATACCAAAGTTAGCATTTAACCGCGAGGATTATAATGCACTTAAGAGTATATGGTATGCGATATCATGGAACAGCTATTAGGACTTGGTTCCGCAAGCTGCAGACAGGCTCAGCTCATGCCAGAGCACCATCTCACACGATTCCAAGCACTCTGCCTTCAGGATTGTCAAGGCCTGCCATAGGAGTGACTGATAGGAATCTGTGTGTCCATTTTAGGGTTAGGTATAGGTATACTACACCTACAGCAAAGCGTGATTACACGACTTTGCCCCAGCTGTCATGCAGCCAGTTGTGTCAAATTTAAGAGGCCAGCCAGGGGTGGCATAATACATGCTGCAGCCCCTGGCAGCCCTGGGTACACCTATGCCCTGAGTTACAGGGTCTGATAAGGTGGCCCAGTACCAATTGGTAAATGCACCTAGGGTACATGTCGTAATTTAGAAAGAGAACAGCCAGGCTGTGGGTCTGATTGGCAGGCCCACAGCCAGAGAAAGTCGTAAACCAGTGAAACAAAAGCAAAAAATCTGGGCGATCATAGGATTGCAGACCCTACTCTCCTACAATCCGGTGCAGCATAAAAAGAATGATCAACTTCAAAAATACTAAACAAACAATAACTGCATCAACATCAATATTAGTCTTCATTACTGTCTGTAAAATAAATCCGTTAATCTATCCCTACGGTGGCATCCCTACTTAGCATTTCCCAGGCAAGATCAAGAAAAGGTGTCAGCTGGTTAAGACTTCCTAAGAAGTACACTCACGTTGTAAGGGTCAGTAGCCAAAGCTACAGAGTTCGTTCTAAATCTTCCTTCTAAGAATCGATCTCTTCCTTTTATAACGGCTCTCTGCTAACTCATCCCTCAGGGCACTGTCCCTAATACACAATGCACAATCGATAGAACACGTCCCTGAAACACCTCCTCTGACCAGGCACCTCTCCTAGGTAAATTTCCACCATAACTTGTACTCAATTCAGCGACGGTTGGTGTGTCCTTGGGTCTCAGGCTTCTTCAGCAAGGAAGAATATAGGGTCCCAATTATCGGCATTCCTGAATACTATGTAGCAGGTCTCCTCCATACCTAACTCCTAAAACAAAGGCTTTAGTCTAACTAACAAGGACGCCGTCCTTGCACCTGCAACAGAATCCTGAGAATAGAGCAACCTTTCACGCACATGAATTTTGCTGATTGCCTCTAAATGAGAGCTTTACCAGGAAGAATGCATTTCAGTCCTACACAGAATCAGCTAACATAAGAAATACGAATAGGCCTCTCATAGCACGAAAGAGCAAATACTCCATCTAGGCCTTTGAAATTAATTTAAACACGCATTTATAAATGTTTCATCTGCAAGCACTACATTTCATCACATTTAAGACACAATTAATCATTTCTACATGTGCAGACTTTATGGCTCACATTTAAATCAATCTAATGCATTACATTACACATGAGCTACTATATTAAGCATTTGCAATGAACATCAAGAATTACATGATTCCCGCTAAATGCCAGTTCGCGTTTCTTGAATGGCACGACTCATTCTAACATTTCACTTACCATGGGCTATTACAACACAATTACTACCTAAGATTAACACACATAAGAATATATGCGGGTACGGACTATCCATGAATATAATGTACCTCTACAATTTCCAGAGTATCACTGCACTCTATCAGAGGCATGTTGTGGGGCAGTTTGCAGATCAACCAGGATAGTGTCCTAATTGGTTGCTAATGGATATTTGTATAGCCCTAGACTGTCTTCCCGATGTAAGGCGACTCTCTGCACTGGCTCCATGATATGAAGAATTGCGTCCAGGCCGCAAGAGCTGGGAGTTCATGTGATTTCCAACGACAGGTGATGAGTCGTTTAGCTGTCAGGAACAGTAGGACAAGGAAGAGGGATGTGACCCTTTGTTTCTTGTCCCTGCAGTAAAGGCAAAGAAGACGTACTTCCCATGTAGATGTTTACCATGATAACATGGATAATTCATCATGGACAATGGAAAAAACGTCACACTCCTCACTCCCACCTTTCCAAAGATCACAAAATGGAAATGGAAACAAAAGCAAAATGGGAGGAGTGGGTAGTTACAAAGAAAGTGCACACTGGGTCCAAAAACACATAGGCCCACATGCATCAAGCATTTTTGGAGTCGCAAACGGTGCGATTCCTTAAAATCGGCCGTTTGCGATTCCAAAAATGCTTTTTGAGATGCATCATGCTTTTTTAGAAATCGCAACTTTTTTGCGATTTCTAAAATTGCGATAGCATTTCAGAAATCGCAATTTTGCGATTTCTAAAATGCTATGCATCATTTAATTTCAAATTGCAAAATTTCAAATTGCAAGTGCAAATTACCACGAAGTTGAACCTCGTGGTAATTTGCGAAATTAATTAAAAAAGCACAAACATGCATTTTTTAAACTGTAAAGTTACAGACACACATGTCCTTAGGACACGTGTGTATGTAACTTATACTCAAAAGTACATTTCATGTGTGAAGGGGGGGGGTCATTTGGACCCCCCTCTCCACCCTTGAAATGCATTGCTGAATTGCGATTTCAAATTGCGAATTCGCAATTACCATTCATTCCTATGGGCATTTTAGCCCATAGGAATGAATGGGAATTGCGAATTCGCACTTTGCTAATCGCATAATATTTGAGAATCGATAAAAATTGCGATTTTTACCGATTCTCAAATATTTTGCGAAAATGTACATGCATCCCATTTTGCATTTCCTAATTTGCGATTCCCTAAAAATCGCAAATTAGGAAGTGCAAAATAAAACAATGATGCATGTGGGCCTCAATCTTACCATGCCATAAGGACCAGCAATGGAGGAATCATCTGCCAGTCCTTTTTTAAAATATAAAGTCCCCCGTCTTGTCTGAGGGCTTGCATTTACCAAGCTCAGGGAGGGTAAATGATGTACCCACACCTCCCAACATCCTTGCCTTACAGGACCCAGAGGGGTACTGGGAGCATTTTTATTATAAAGAGCATGGGGCACCTACCAGCTGCACTGGTGCCGCCATCTCCTTGCACCCCATTTTACTTTACATTTACTTTGCCTGCCGTGACTGGGTCAGATTGCTGATTGACCCCTACTGCTGGGACAAACCGAGGATTCCATTCCTACTGCTGTTGCTGCTCGCGGAACCCGCTTCGCGGGTCCTGCTTCGCCCTGGGACTTGGGCAGAAGTATTTTGAATCGCCTGTGAGGGAGGACTAGGGCATGAGGGCTGCGAGCTAATGGGGTGTGGACTCACTCTCCCAGGAGTCCAAGGGAAACCCCGCGCCCGTTACACCTGGGCTGCTCTCCCTCATCGCCCCGCCCCCCGGACCGAGATAAAGTGCCCCGCCTGCTCTTGGAACACGGGACACATTTACTTTGACTGCCGTGACTGGGTCAGATTGCTGATTGACCCCTACTGCTGGGATAAACCGAGGATTCCATTCCTACTGCTGTTGCTGCTCGCGGAACCCGCTTCGCGGGTCCCGCTTCGCCCTGGGACTTGGGCAGAAGTATTTTGAATCGCCTGTGAGGGAGGACTAGGGCATGAGGGCTGCGAGCTAATGGGGTGTGGACTCACTCTCCCAGGAGTCCAAGGGAAACCCCGTGCCCGTTACACCTGGGCTGCTCTCCCTCATCGCCCCGCCCCCCGGACCGAGATAAAGTGCCCCACCTGCTCTTGGAACGCGGGACACATTTACTTTGCCTGCCGTGACTGGGTCAGATTGCTGATTGACCCCTACTGCTGGGATAAACCGAGGATTCCATTCCTACTGCTGTTGCTGCTCGCGGGCCCCGCTTCGCGGGTCCCGCTTCGCCCTGGGACTTGGGCAGAAGTATTTTGAATCGCCTGTGAGGGAGGACTAGGGCATGAGGGCTGCGAGCTAAGGGGTGTGGACTCACTCTCCCAGGAGTCCAAGGGAAACCCAGCGCCCGTTACACCTGGGCTGCTCTCCCTCATCGCCCCGCCCACTCACCTAATTGGAGTAAGCACCCTATAAGAATTGTTGCGCCCTGCTGCGCGGGGCTAAGCCCGGGCAAAGGGCGGGCCCTCTGTGGCCCTCAGAGGCCTGAGGAGGCCGGGCCGGGCCAGAATCCCTGGTCGAACATTGTAACTGCCCTGGACATTTGGTGTAAGTGTGGGGGGGACATACTACATTGCTTATTATGTCTAATGAAATTTTAACCCCGGAGCTGGTCGGTCCCGAGAAACCTACGACTTTGATTAACGGGAAATTAGACAATTATTTCAAGAAATCTATTACGGACACCCCCACTACTCCTACCCTTGCAGAACGCCGGGCGGAGCGCCGACGCTCGGTAGAAAGCTTAAAAAATAGATTATTAACCGATTCACCTGTGTTGATTAGTTCTACTGTTGAGGGTACCTTAATGGAGAATGTCTGTACTCCCTCTCAGGATAGTGTTCCCTTAATATTTAGAGAGGGTACGCCTATGAATGAAAT
Organism: Lissotriton vulgaris; assembly: GCF_964263255.1. NCBI lineage: Eukaryota > Metazoa > Chordata > Amphibia > Caudata > Salamandridae > Lissotriton > Lissotriton vulgaris. The sequence goes on along the minus strand of NC_141696.1, from coordinate 151,228,512 downwards.
AGAACCCCAAGACATGGATAGGATATCAACATCTAACGTTACTTATCCCAGTACAACTAAATCCATAGTTATAACTAAGGCACAAATAACCCCCACCCCTAGGCAAACTAAAGTAGTGAGAAATAGGGCAAAGAAAGTCACGCCTGTTAAAATATATGGCCCTCCACCCAATAAAAAAAGGCGGAGTAAATCTAACTTACCTAAGAGGAAAATTAACCATGCTGATTTTGGTATCAAAAATGATGCTAATAACGGGGGAGAACGGATACAAATACTAGATAAAGGAAGGATAGTTACATCATCTATACATTCTTGCCCTACCCCTAATGAAGCTCAGGTTGGCTCTACTCCTGATAACCCTCCAGCTGTCTTGACACCACAGGAACTACAAAATGGTGCCCTAATTGATAGCATAGAGTCCATAATAAGGGCCTATACTCTTGCTATCGTAGAAAGACTTAATAAAATGGACGATAGGCTTGGGAAGATAGAGCGAGAATTGGGTAGCAAGGTAGCACTTGCTATGGTACCATCTAATCCTAACCCTGCTATACAAATTTCCACCGTACCAACTTCTCTAAGTACCCCAGCTATAATCTCTACATCTGTCCCTGTCCAGACTATCACCTTGCCTCAACCCTTACATTCCGTGAGTGAAATTATACCTAAAGGTAATTCTGTTTTCTCAAAGAACAAACCTACTCTGCCCCCTGCTGTAACGGGCAGAGGACCGACGAATAGTTTAGGTCAAGCCTCTGGGGATCAGACGAGGGAGAGGGGGAATGGGCGACCCTCTCGAGGCAACTATAATAAGGGCCCCCTTCCAGAACTTCCACCGGAAGCTGTACCATTTGTGGTAGTTCTTACCGGGGTGCCAGAGCTAGAGGTGAACAAACGGGAGGGTTTTGCCCAGTTAAAAAATAAAATAATGCACTGGTTAAGTTTGTATAGACCTATAGCCAATAACATCAATGGCGAAATTGTCCACGTTCGCCGTCTTCCCTGGTTGGGAGGAAGACCCAAAGACATTGAGGGCGACATAGTGGTCATAAACTTTAGAGACCCCAGTGCAGCTCATTTTATACTTAACTGGTCCTCTGATCATGAGAGTAATCATATTATCCCTCGTCCTCTCACTTATTATTATCCTCGCTCAGTGGTGTTTCCACCTCACCACCAATTTCGGTCAGTCCCTCCCCCACCTTTACCGAGGCAAATGTATCCAAATCCATATTGTCCACCCATTCATAATAATGGCTTTACATCTAATGGACATCACCCCACAATAACAGTAGACCCGCATGGGTGGAACATTGTGGCACCAAGGTATAATTCCCTTAAACATAGGAGAATGGATCACCTTAAACCCTTCACGCCCCTAGAGACTACCAATAGGTTTGACGTGTTTAGTGGCCTGGAAGAATGTGATTGATGCCAACAAGCCACTGGGGAGGTGGGCGAGGGAATATGTGGAGATGCAGGGGGAGATATGAGTTCATGTAAGGGGGCAAGAGGCTTTACCGAGGATAACCTGCCCAAAGGGTATAACGTTGCCCGTGATCCCAGTTGTAATACACTTAATATCGGGCAGACCCATTCCAACCCGGACTCCTCTACCCCGGGTGATCATATTATAACATCTACAGGCCCACTGATGTGTGGTGGGATTCCCCGGCCTTATGATGACCCCGTGATCGGGGAAGTAACTCCGCTCCACTTGCCCCCTCTACCCAATGAGGCCGTAAGTTCTATAGAGAGGGGCTATAAGCTGGCGAGTTGGAATATTGCTGGGTGGAACAACAAGATGGATTGTCTAGGGTGGCTAGAATTTATAACCCAATTTGACATCCTATTTCTTCAGGAGACTTGGGCGGTCGAAGACGTCCATCTTGATGGGTATGTAGCCTATAACTGTCATGCACAGCCATCCAACATGGGAAGAGCCAGCGGTGGGTTGGTGATACTGCTTTCTGTGATGCTACCGGTTCAAGTGAAAATCCATTTGACTGTTGGTTTGCATTCGCAGTTGTTATGGTTGTATCATAGGAATGGGCGGAATGTTCTAATAATAAATCACTATAACAATGTTTTTAACCACTCTAATACTGTTATGGTTGAAGAACTTGATGCTGAGGTGGAAAGGCTGTGTGGCCGTAGTGGAGTGTCTTTTGAAATTCTGTGGGGAGGTGATTTTAACATTTATATGTGTCCCTTTGTTGGCAAGAGGGTGTGTGGGTACGGAGGGGAGCTTGGGGAAGTCCAGACTCACTTCCTACATTCGGCCTATGGTGATTCTTTAAACACTCTCATGCTGAAACTGGACTTATGCATTATGCTTCCTGGCGTAGATAGTGAGGGAAATCCGGTACCAACCTTCATTGGCAGGAACTGTGCGACGGTTATCGATTACCTCATCGTCTCCTCTAGTATTATGGCTCTGTGTACCTCTCCCGTAATAGTAGACTTAGCCCTAAGTGATCACAATTGTTTAACAATGGATCTTTCTTTGTGGGGGGAGAAGTTAAAGGTGTCGTATGGGACAGTGATAGACGTAGTTCCACACAGACCAAATGGCCCAAGAATTAAATGGGACAGGCATAATGAGGAATGCCTACTATGCACTATAGTATCAGCCTGTTTAGATGAGGTAGAATGCTGTCTTGAACCTGAGAAAGGTAGTGCCGACATTCTAGCTAGTTTTGATACCATTAACAAAAATATTGCAAAAATCTTAACTGGTACTAAACCTAAAGGCCCTAGGACCAATAGTGGTTGGTTCAATAAGGAATGTACCAAATCCCTACAAAAACTTAAAGCCGCCCTTAATTGTAAACCCAGGGATAAGGAAGCAGTTAGGACCCTGAGAAGGGAATATACAATTCACTTGAAGGCCAGGAAACAGGAATTAAGGGAAGAGGCCTGGAACAACCTGACCAAGGCAGTGGATCTTAAGGATGCCAAGCTTTTCTGGTCCACTGTCAACAGTCCCTTTCTTCAAAATGACGAAGCCCCGGTATTGTCTGCTCAGGTGAGCGAAGAACAATGGGTAGCTCATTTTTCCAGCATTTTTAACCCCAATGGATTAGTTGCAGGGGGTGATAGGGAGGCTGAGGTTGCCACCCCTTACCCCTTAACATCACAGTCACCGAGGTGGACACTGCCATTCGGTGTAGTAAGGGGGGGAAGGCACAGGGCCCTGACGGGGTACCCGTTGATCTCTACAAAGCCGAGGTTTCGATTTGGAGTCCAATGCTGACTAAGGTGTTTAATGCAGCAGCAATGACAGCGGCTCCACAGGCCTGGGGTGAGTCCATCATTATCCCTGTTTACAAAAAAGGTGCGAGAGGAGAGGCAAAAAACTATCGTCCGATTTCTCTCCTTACTGCCTCCCTAAAAATTATGAGTAGGGTATTATTGAGTCGCCTGGAGGACTGGGTTGAAGAAAAAGGTGTCCTTGCGGATTCCCAGCTTGGATTCCGTAAGGGGTTAGGCACAATAGAACAGTGTATAAATTTGGACCTCATCATAGGCAAATACACACGTGCTAAGCAAGGCTCGCTGTTTCTTTGCTGACCTCTCCAGTGCCTTTGACCTGGTTGACCATGGTCTCCTGTGGTCAACCCTACTGGATATGGGCGCCCCACGGGAAATCATTTACTTCTTGGCCCAATTATACAGGAACCTGTCGGCTAAGATACGTTATGGGCAATCGGGAGAGTGTTCATCTAGTATTTTGGTAGGCTCTGGCATTAGGCAGGGATGTGTCCTTGCCCCCCTTCTTTTCTCCCTTTTTATCAATGCAATTGAGTCTGAACTGCGGGCCGTCAGTGCTGACGCACCGACCGCTGACGGCCTCCCCATCCCAATACTGCTCTATGCGGATGACGCGGTTCTGCTTTCAAGAACTCCCCTTGGGCTGGAAAAACTCATGAACAAATTTGTGGATTTTATTAATGGGAGAAAATTAAAAATTAACAATTCAAAAACTTTTATAATGGCCTGCGGTAAGAAAGTCAAAAATCTAAGACCTTTTACAGTTATGGATCAAATAATACAAGTGGTTGACAAATTTTGCTATCTAGGTATCACTTTTAATAGTGGGGGGATGTGGGCGTCTGAAATGATTAATGTAAGAGCTAAAATGGCCAAGTGTTCCTTTGGTATATTTAAGTTTGCATCCAAGCTAGGCTCTAGGCGGATACCCGACATGCTGTACCTATATCGCCATAAATGTGTTGCCCTGGCCCTCTATGGTTCAGGGGTATGGGGCCATTGTAATCATAATATGCTCCAAGTGGAGGAAAATAAATTCGTCAAAAAACTTTTATGTCTACCATCCTCAGCTTCAAATAAATTGAGCCATCAAGAGGTTGGTCTGGAACATCTCTCTGACTTGATCAGTTTAAGACCACTGTTAGTATGGAGATCTATATGGATTAAGGAGCAGACGGGGTTCACAAGAAAGATTATTTTAGACTGTCTCCACATGGATAAATGTTCCCGGATCCCCTGGCTTAATTATATTATTTGTGTATTTAAAGATATCTTTAACATTGTTGTGTGTGATAACCCACTTTGTGTTATAGACATCCCTAAGAGCGAGCTTAAACACAAATTCCTGAGGGCTAGTATGGTAAAACGTAATGTAGCCACCTCTCAGTTTTCCACACATGTTTTTTATGATAGGTATAACATGGTTGAATCAGGATTCGCAGGATACCTTAAAATGGTTAACATCCGTTCCCACCAATATGTCTTGACAAGACTGCGGATGGGGACTGTTCATTTGCTTGTAGCGTATCCTCAAATGAAGATTTATACCACTGCGCCTTGTCCATGTGATGGGACTACAAAGCAAAGTTCGGAGCACTTTTTACTGTTATGCCCTTTTTATCTTCATCTCCGTAAAATTTACCTGAAACCACTTTTTAAAAAATATAATGTATCCACTATTGTATCTGCTATGAGGCTTTTATATGGTCTTGATTTGCCGGACATCTGTTTTTTTACTGCTGTATTCATCTTGAAATCGGTACGTTGGAGGAATAATATGCTCCTTGATACATGATTGTTCTTAATTTAATTGTACTTATATGTTTTTTAATTACTTATGTATGTATGCACTTTTATGATTATTTTTAACAAATGATCGAATAAAGTTTTTTTAATTGAACTAATGCTGTATCGAATTTCATACACGCCCCATCTTGCCAAAGTCCTGTTGAAAAGATTCTCCCTGCCCACACTGATGTCTGGGGAAGAATCTCATTGGGGTTTCTTAAGTGTCTGCCCCTTTGGGACCCTCTCCATATTTTGCTGGCAGTATGAGGATTCTCCCCATAGATGAGTGGCTCCTCCTCGGGTGCGGAGGAGCGTTGCCTCGCCTGCTGCGAGTGCAACAAGTAGACACAAATAAATAAAATTGCACATTGATGCCAATTTATTAATTTGTCACTGCACCGGCTTTTGCTGTGTACAGTGCGAGGGTGGGGGCGGGCTGAAACCTGTAAATGCAGGATGGCAGCACTGGTCTACAGTGCTTATGCCGGATTGGCCGGCTGTCTTGCGACTGCCAACTCGACATGCAGACTGGAGACCCAGTAATCCAAAGTCTGTGAAACAGCCTGGGGTTTGCTGGCACAGACCCCCAGCCTCAAAACTGAGTGCAAGGTGAGCCTGCTTCCACCAATCTGGAGCGGCTTTCTCAGCATGAGAGCAGCTCCACAATTGGTTGGAGCTAGATTCCACAAGCAGGAAGGAAGCACTTCCTTTTCTTGCTCATGGAAAGCCAAGATGCGTGCTGGAGCGGTCGTTCTCCCGAATTTATGGTGAGTTGCACACCTTCGCGCATCACCAATTTTTATTTACTGTAACCGCCACTGTCCATACACTCATATTTAGGAGTGTGCTAAAATTTGTGTAATTGGCTTTTACATATTTAAATAACATTTTGGCACAATCATGCATAGTTATTCAAAATTACACTTAATTCTAATCCGTCATTTAGCTCTATATTTTAGTACAAATAAGGCCCTGCATCAATTTAAGATGCAAGAACGCATTTCACTTTAAAAATTTGCATAGAAAATAAAATCACAGTGAACTATAATCAGTTGCATTCTGTTGTCTCTGTGTGTTTGCAGTAAACTTTTAACAAGAATGACATGTTTGTGGTAAATTTGTAGTGCAAATGGCGCATCATCACGCAAAGTGGTATAATGGTGTAATTTAAGGAAATTTCATGTTTCAAACCAAAAGTTAAATTCCTCAAATTACACCAGTGTTTCACCAAGACTTACTAATATTCCCTTTGGCACTTATTTTTAGGGTGTAGGCTTCAGCCCCCTATCATCCGGTGATGTCTGCCACAACAAACATTTTAAATTGGAACCAGCCAGTCCGATCATTTGGATTTGCAACTCCTCCAAGGATCCATGGATTCCAGAATAGACCAAGGGAAACATGTTACCTTGCCCAATCAGATTAGTTTATTATTCAAATTTGGAACTGTAAATCCTCCATGGATATGGATCCATAGAACACACAAGCTGACTATAATTTAACCCTTGAAAGTCTGCCAGCTAGATTTTGCAGAGCAAATATCTCAAAAACTACTGAACGGACCTACACCAAATCACAAAAGGGACTAGTCTGAGTAAAGCTCTAGTTTCATGCAAGCTTTGGTGTAATCCTGTTGAGCAGTTTTTGTTGTAGTGAGGGGTACAATTTACTGTGGCAGCTAAAATTCTTTTTCAACCCCCTCTTTAATATTTCCAGCCCTTTCAGGATGGGAATGAAACTTGACATAGTAACATTTAGCCAGCTGTGCTAAGTGGGTTCCCAGTTTCATGTAACTTTATCACATGGAGCAAATGTTATTAGCACCAGAAAGAAATTGGATGGAGAGCAAGATTTAATCACGGATACTATTTGCTAACACAAACTATCAATTTAAAAAAGGAGGCAACAACCAACAAGGCTTGTGGTCGTACAAGGAGATCTGCTTATTTTAGTGCTTTATATTCACAAATTAGTCATGTCACTTAAAGGGTGAAATGTGAAAGTAATTACAGAAAAGATGGAGGCAAATCCATAAATGAAATAGAGCAGACAAACTCTGTTTGGAGTAGGGTGAGGGGAACTGAAATACACCTAAAAATCAACAGTATAGGAAATGAAAGACCCCATATTCCCTTTGATCGATATATCATCAAATGTCATATCTGCCGGCAGAGAACAACAGTTATAAAGCTGAGCCACCTCATGTCCAATACTAGAAATCCCCAGAAGCAAAGACACGTGAAAGAAACCACTCTTTGGCATTTTATGAAACCATAGTCTTAGTGGTGCACATTTTGCAATGCTAGGGAAAGAAGAAAATGTGGATAAGGTAAACAAGTCTCACATTTGAGGCATTGAACTTGAGTATGATTCATAATATTGGAACCCCATGCTCTGTGGAATTCTGTGTTGGAAACTCATACTTAATACCAATACTCTGTGTTGGAAAACCACATGTGTAAACCCTCTAGGTTTCGAAAGCTTTTACTTCTCAACCTCTATCATTATTTGAATGTTTGAGAAACTCTGGGGATCTGGAGACAGGAAGCACACCAGTGCTTACTTTAAAAACTAAATAAGTGCAGGGGTCCAAAGTTTTTCTTAGAAGCCCATCAAATGTCAAGGGGCCAAACTCTAAGCTACCTTGATTCCGCAATTCTCTTCCCTCCCCTTCCTACATTTGCTGTGTTTTGCATCCTTGTAGGTACCTTTTCACCCCTGTTTCTCCTATTGTTATTGTTTTCCTGGCTTTTTCTTCCACCTCCTTGCCTTCTCTTGCTCTTGTTGAAAGACTGATGGAGAAAAACAAGACCCAGTGCCCAAAAAGTGAGGGCTGGTGCCCACTATCTGCAACCACTGGTGCAAATTAAGCATTGCACTCAGCTGAAAAAGAAACTTGTTAGGTTTTCGAGGAAAACAGGTTCATTCTCTTCACTTCACACTACATTGGTCTTCATGAATAAGCACTGCTTCAATTACCCCTAATTACACTGGCAGAAGAAGGACAGAAAAAGAACTATGCCAAAGCTGTGATGAACACTAACCCTCTGAAAGCAGGCAACACAATGAACTGTTTCTTAATATAAATTGGAGCACTGAAAGATCCATTCAGTGGGATATAGGATATCTGATGGAAGACTTGTAAACCACCCTTAGGGGATAATAGTAAGATCTATAGAAAACATGATTTACTTATAGCTACTGTGAATCTATAAAGGCTCTTGTTCCCTGCCAGCAGAACCCTCATTGCTCACGCTACTTCTTACATGAGTAGTTTACTATGCAATATAGTTTGCTACTGTTAATGCACACCTGACTTAAAATTGTAACTTACTTATAGTGTCTAACACGATGCAAGTGACTTAGAAGTATAAAGAAGTTGACAAAATATCTTTGTGATTAATTGCAAAGAACTTTGATCATCATTGCATTACACCAGGACAGTGCCTTTGGTGTACTTAAGTTGACTTCTGATGTCACAATGCCTTCTGGAAATAGCTGGAATGAATTTATTAAAAGTTGTAAATTCATAATAGGAGCCTGCAAAGAACAACCAGCTGCCTTCAAGAGTTTCTTTCCAACTGCACCCACTCTATTCATAACATCCTATTAAACAACTCTGTGATCAATACACATCCTAGTCCATGCTTAGCAACAACCTCGCGACCACACACCTTACCCCCTTTAACAACAACACAATAGCACAACAACCCACAGAAACAAGAAACCAACTGAAGAAAGAACCAATTACAAAAACACAACCAAACAACCACAAAGGACTAATAATACGCTAAATATGACTAAACTTTCATCATGGAGTGCCACAGTGCCAGATCCTTCCTCTAGAGCAGAAATACTCAAAGTATAGCCCAGGTGCCACTTGCAGCCTTTCTTATCTTCACATGTAACCCTCTGATGAAGAACCGCACTGGGTTGCTGTTTAGTTAAGAGAGCTATAACTTTCAGAAAGATGTCGAATAAGGGGGCAAGCATTTATTTGTAAGATAAGTGAATGATGAAGCAAATAAGGTGTCTAGTATCACATAACTTTCACATCATGTTTATTTTTTAAGACCTCTTTCAACAAACGTGTATAAAAATGACAAAGTGTCTTCAAAATTAAAACACTTTATTTCGTTGACATGCACAAGTGTTTCACTTTAGTACATCACATTATATCAGTACATTGAGAAGTCCATTTTAAAAGTGATAGTTTTCACAAAATGAACATAGAAACATTCATGCCTCCTCCCTCTTTGACAATAATAGTAATGGTGAGCTAAGAAGCATGCCAGTTGTCGTGTAGATCACTCTGGGTTGCCTGGATTGTTTTATACCTGGGCAACATTAGAGTTTATTAAATCAAACACAAAAGAAGGTTTTGTATAGTGCATATCCCGAACACATATATTCCAAGTTGCTCTTACATGCGATCATGAAGAAAAGACAGGCAAAGTGAATTAAAACAATTGCTTAGGATCACACAATTTGGTCAAGTGAGGAAGCCGGGACTGATTGTAGGTTTTTCTGCAATTCTATTTCTATTCATTCCAAATCAGTAATTAAGTTACTTCTTCTTTTCTTCACACTTGACTCTCCCAAGGTAGTGATAGCAAGTGCAGACTTCTTATCCCAAAGTGTGGTAGAGGGAAGGAGATTCAGATAATGCATAACAAAGTATTGTCAAATCTATGAATGGGGTTTATTTAAAAGGCAGTATGGCATGACACCTTCAAAATCACTCCATGAATCACTGACCACGGAGGGGTGTGGCCAACAAAATGGCCGAGTGAGACGTGCTGCTCGCAGCTCCTTCCCACCGTGGCACCATCCGCCAATATCCTGTGGTGCTTGCACAGTACCGACCTCACCCGACACATCGGACAGTCCCAGAGAGTCACCGGGGCCAAGAATAGGGTTCTGAGACGCAGCCGCACGCATCAAAAAGGCCCAGACAGTGGAGAGTCTCCAGGCCCAGGACGCCATCGGGGAAACAAAGGAGGAGCCTATAGTGTGTTACGGAGGCTTGGGGAGTTCCGACTCCGGGAGCGGAGGAAAGTTTACAGCAAAAGTGCAGAGGACCGCTGGGCCGGCAGACCGCACAAAGGAAAGGGCCGCAATACAGGAGCCGCAGTATAGGCCCAAGGCACTGAAGGGGCGGGTTCCCAATGAACAGGCTTGAGGGTAGAGGCACGGAAGGCCCCGACCAGGACTGGGGGAGGCTCTGATTCCCAACTTGGAAGACCCATAACAAAAAGCAGAGGCAAAAAATAGTGGTGGATCCCCGCTATACCGACAAAAGGCCTGCCAGCGGAGACATATCATAGCAGCTCACTCCAACTTTGATTGGGAAAGCGTGCCTGCAATTGTCAGACTGACAAGGCCTTGCAGAGAGCGAAAGGCTGGCACTGTGGTGACTTTTTAAAGAATTAGGAGGATTATCACTGCACCTGTGGAACGTTGCATATCTAATTCCTGGGAGGCCTTCTGCCAGCGGAGACTGGGGAAACAGGGCCCTGGCGGGCAAAGGAGCTTGATCTTCCTCAACCTGGTGAAGTAGAAGTGAGCGCTGGGAGGGTCTACACCCGAAGCCGACAGCTGTCTAGACCGTGGTGGAGCTGCACCGACGGAACCCCGGAGTGAGGCTGGTTACGTCCGGAGGGGGGGTGTCACAGAAGATACTGCCCATCTCACCATCAGATCTACTGTTGTGATCCAGGTCTCTATGGTGGAACGCAGTTCTGTGTGGGGAAAACAGCAGTCCAGCGTGAAGAGTTGTGTGACACTCGAGTCCCGGGAAGAATACTGAAGGGACTGCATTCTAAGAAATGGCTCTGTGAATGCACAAGTCGGCGCTAAAACAGCAAAACGCTATTGTTTAATATAGGCAAGGATAAAGTGAGCAGAGCACTGTCAAACAAAATATCAAATTGTGCGCATCCCATCCCACAGGATCATGCTCTGATAGGAGCACAAGGAAACAATGATGCTGATGTAGCACATGTGGAAGAACAGGGGGATACTTTGCTACTTGATATCCTGACAGCGGTCCAGAATGCGAGAGATGAGATGGTGACCAGAATGTACACAGTGGCGATCAATGTCAACCTCCTCCGATGTTACCTGCGCAAAGTCTCAGACAGGGTTACTACGACCGAGCAAAATGTTGATGTACTTCAAACGGAGTTTAAATCACTACTGGAGACAGTCGGGGAACTACAGAGGACGTCCATCAAACTGGATGACCAAGCCGCGGACCAGGAAGGGCGCTCCCGGAGGAATAACCTAAGATTTGTGGGGTTCCCGAAATTAGCGGAGAGTCCATCTGCGGAATTTGTCCTGGAGGATCGAGCCGAGGACCTGCCAAGCCATGTCTTCCCAGGACCGGAAACAAGCATCCTGGGACCGGTTTTGTATTCATAATCCTCATCAGCCAGGCTATCTTGAATCCAGTGGCCAAGTGAGCAAGGGACTCACGTCTGAGCATACCCTGCCAACTTAGGGCGAACAAAGCGATACAAAAGGGGATGATGGACGGAGCGCTTGGATGATCAGTTGACTGGGGGTGAGTGTTTGTATTGTCAACGCTCCGTCCATCACCACCTTTGCTTTTTCTTTGTTCGCCCTAAGTTGGCAGGGGATGCTCAGACGTGAGTCCCTTGCTCACTTTGCCACTGGAGTCAAGCAAGCCCGGCTGAAGACGGCTGTAATGCCAGAAACCGGTCCTGGGAAGCTTGATTCCGGTCCAGGGAAGACGTATCTTGGCAGTTCGGGCTGGACTGTTCCCATGAGGCACAGGGTCAGACTGATTTGCATATGGCCATGTCTGAACTGGGGTGGCAGAGTGAGCTAAAGAACGGTGATGGATTAAACCCAGATCAGTTGACTGGGGGTGAGTGTTTGTATTGTCAACGCTCCGTCCATCACCACCTTTGGTTTTTCTTTGTTCGCCCTAAGTTGGCAGGGTATGCTCAGACGTGAGTCCCTTGCTTACTTTGCCACTGGAGTCAAGCAAGCCCAGCTGAAGACGGCTGTAATGCCAGAAACCGGTCCTGGGAAGCTTGATTCCGGTCCAGGGAAGACGTGGCTTGGCAGTTCGGACTGGACTGTTCCCATGAGGCAGACGGTCAGACTGATTTGCATAGGGCAATGTCTGAACTGGGGTGGCGGAGTGAGCTAAAGAACGGTGATGGATTAAACCCAGATCAGTTGACTGGGGGTGAGTGTTTGTATTGTCAATGCTCCGTCCATCACCACCTTTGGTTTTTCTTTGTTCGCCCTAAGTTGGCAGGGTATGCTCAGACGTGAGTCCCTTGCTCACTTTGCCACTGGAGTCAAGCAAGCCCGGCTGAAGATGGCTGTAATGCCAGAAACCGGTCCTGGGAAGCTTGATTCCGGTCCAGGGAAGACGTGGCTTGGCAGTTCGGGCTGGACTGTTCCCATGAGGCACAGGGTCAGACTGATTTGCATATGGCCATGTCTGAACTGGGGTGGCGGAGTGAGCTAAAGAACGGTGATGGATTAAACCCAGATCAGTTGACTGGGGGTGAGTGTTTGTATTGTCAACGCTCCGTCCATCACCACCTTTGGTTTTTCTTTGTTCTCTAAGAGCGACAGACAATCTCTAATGGATTTGAGGACTCCAGCGTGTTTGGAAATAATGACTCCTCGCATGTATGCTTTAAAAGTCTCCCACACCGTAAGTAAGGAGTCCACCGTACCCTCGTTCCTGCTAAAAAAGTTGTCAATGGCAGTAGCCAGCTCTTCGCGAAAAGCGTCATCCAGCAGCGCATATGGAGTTAGTCTCCATGAAAAGGAGAGGAGGACGACGCGCCGGAGCGCGGAGAGTAATTAGCACAGGGGAGTGGTCCGAGTAAGTGCACAGCAGCGTCACACACGCCTGTACCCTGGAGAGGAGATGTGCAGAGAGGAGCCAATAATCAATGCGAGTGTGAATGTCATATTGTGATGAGTAGTGTGTGTACCCCCCTTGTGATGGGTATTTAGTCCTCCAGACGTCCCGTAATCCCAGTTGGGTCATCTCTGTATCTAGGATGCGGGATGAGGCAGAAGGTAATCTGCTAGGCCCGTCTGAACGGTCCAAGGCCGGGTGTCGTGTCAAGTTTAGGTCACCACCCCACAGGATCTGTCCCTCTCCTAAATCTCTAATGTTGCTATCAAGCGTCAAATAAAACGAGGGGCAGTCAAAGTTGGGGCCATATGTGTTGATCACGTGGAACGTCATACCCTTGCCGGTACATTTCGTGATTACATAACGTCCTTCGGAATCCGTATCTATTGGCGTAAATATCAAAGAGGACCTCAGGTTCACCCAAGTAAGCACTCCCCTGGAACTCGAGGTGAAGCCAGCAGCGTGAACCCGATTATGTAGACCTCTATAGTGTAGTGTCGGACTGTCCGTACGTAAATGGGTCTCCTGTAATAATGCGATGTCAATCGTGTGTCTCGAAAGGTATTGAAGTACCCGCTGGACCTTCCAGTGGTCGTTTAGACCCCTAACGTTCCAGGTCAATAAAGTAATAGTATCATTGTCCTGCAGTTGTTGTGTCATGATAGGGGATGGGGGGCATGGAGGGATTACTTCATCGCCGAACCTGCGTTGAGTCATTGCGGGGGCAATGTGGGTGTATGCCATCAAGCGCTTCGCTACTTGTCAGGAAGCAGCGCGCACATTTGTCAACGTCTCTGCCAATAAAAGTCCTCAGCACATCCTCAACAAGAATTGCATTTAACCATTTGCATAAAGAACAACAAAAGAAAATCCTGCAGCTGTGCCCTACCCCCCACCCACGCATGCCAAAACCCAACATGGCCGCGGCCCAAATCCCCGCCTCCCCATCCTTCCCCCCCTCATCCAAATAACCACTAACGCGCCCGACCCGTCCCACTCCCCACCTCTCACAGCCCCTGTCAGCCGAACTCCCAACTCTCTCTCTCCCCCCACTCCCCTCCCCATCATCCCAATCATCCAATACAAAACCATCAACACATAGCATAAACAACTGCTACTGAAGGAAATGTGGTACACACACAGGGGCACAGGTAGCTCGCTCATAGTGAGACTATATACGTGTCTATCCAGTGTGTCTGCCACCTCGCCCCGCTCCTCCGCCTCTATAAAGGAAAAATGAGTAATAGCCAGTGCCCTCTAAGAAAATTCAAACAGTTGTCCTTGGCAATATGAGACAATAATAACTGGCTTTAAATGTCTTCTTCTCTCGATCGTCCCTGCCGTGTCACCTACCCTCTATGTCAAACCTGATATAGGCTATACAGAAAGAGTGCAGTAGAATAGCTAAGACATATGCAATGTCGCTATATGATCACCGGTACCCAGGTGTCATGCACAAAAAGAGTTTAAGAGCAAGGTTCAGCATGAGTTTCAGTGTGGTCAAGTCTCTTGTGGGAGCGCACTCCCTCCCTTATCGCCACTGCATGCACCATTGCCCTCCTTCCGGGCCAGTAGTTCCAGCAAGGCACAATAACTGCACAAACCCCCTCTCATAGCTTGGCCAGCACTATCAGCAGATTGGAATAGTCTCTCCCCACTGCACAGATTGCGAAGCACAAATACCTTACATATTCGTATAGCTCAGTCTTAGTCCTGCTCTTCCATGGACCCCCCAGCAGCTTCTTCGGGTCCTCCGTCGTTGTCTGCGCCTCGGGTTTCCCTGCGCCAGCCTTTCATAGCCGTCTGGAGCGCCCTCGGGTCTGTGAAAATAGTGGATCTGCCCTGTCTAATAACCCTCAATTTGGCAGGGTACAGCATCGCATAATCAACCCCAAGGTCCCGTAGCTGTCGTTTCATAGGAACGAACTGGCGTCTCGCTTCCTGTACTTTGGTGGTAAAGTCTGTGAACAAGGATAGCGTGCTTCCCTCGTAGTTTAACGGTTGTTTCTCACGATCCAGTCGCAATGCAGTATCGCGATCCCTGTAGTTGAGTAACTTGGCCACGATGGGTCATGATGGAGCACCGGGTTTCGGTCTCGGGCCAAGCGTGCGATGGGCGCGTTCTATAACAAACAATCCTGAAAAAGCTGTATCTCCAAACAGTTTTTTAAGCAGCGATTCCACAAACAGTTCCATGTTTCCCGTTTGGGTGTTCTCCGGAAGGCCTGTGATGCGTATGTTGCATCTGCGCGACCTCGCCTCCAAATCTACGGTTTTATCCTGCAGTAGCTGGATCACCTTACCCAGCTGTTTGTGTTCCGAGTCCAGAGTCGTCTGCGCCTCCTCCACCTCCCCTATACGGCGTTCCGACATGTCGAGGCGCGAGGCGTGCTTGTCTAGCCGCTCTGCCATCCGATCCATGCGATATGTGAGGGTATCCATTTTAGTTCCTAGGGAGACAATTCCACCTTGCAAGTTCTTTTCCATGGCCATGAGAATGCAGCCAATATTAGGTTCGGCTACATCGTCTGCACCCGATTTCCCAGCTCCCTCAGTCGTTTCACTTGACGGTGGATCCGTGGTTTTGGATTTTTTGTTGTTGTTATCAAACGACAGCTTAGATTGCGAGCGATCCGGGCGTCCCATGTCGGCTCCAATTCCTCAGGCGCCAGTCAGTTCAGCACCCCTGTCACTCTTCTGGCCTTAGCAGCCCTAGACTAGGGCAGGCAGTGTGCACTCGGCCCACTTCAGTCTCAATTCAGGGCTAAAGTTGGCGGAAGTCTTCTCGGCAGTACACTAGCGCGGTACGACCTCACAGGTGGACGTTTCCCGGGGTAAGGAGCAACGTCCAAGCAGTCTGCTCACCCCGCAGCCAAAGTCCTTCTCCGTTGTAGTATAACGCATGATCTCTTGCTCTTCAGCTACTATTCAGCACACTTATAAGATACCCTCCAGGGGAGCGGATCTGGCCTGCAGGTGCAACTTGGCAGGTGGGGTGGAACAAGAAACGAGCCCTTGTGACGTCCCTCGAGCACCGCAGTGGCCGCGCTCACAATTCTCTAATATGTCTGTCTTCCACGCGGCACAGTAGGCTGCAGTGTAGGGCCCTGTATATGGCGCAACTTTCACTGTAGTGCATAGGGGTAACACCAGAGCCTCAAAAGTGGGGTTTGTTGCCGCGAGACGGCCCAAATCTAACTCCCGGTTAGTGCCGGTCCGCGTGATGCAAGGCCCCAGGCCAAGGTCAAGACTCAAAGCATCAGTGGGGTGATGTTATCTCAGCAGCGCTCGAGCCTCGTAGTCCTCCCAGCGTAGTGCCCTCAGTGGCTGCTCGGCTCCAATACCGATCTCGCACTCTTCTCCCTACGCTCCTGCGCTGTGCCGATGTATCCAGGCACTACTGTTCCCCCCCATGCCTGAGCGCTCAGTGATCCGCAGATTTCAACGCC
The DNA here is from genome assembly GCF_964263255.1 of Lissotriton vulgaris. Classification (NCBI taxonomy): domain Eukaryota; kingdom Metazoa; phylum Chordata; class Amphibia; order Caudata; family Salamandridae; genus Lissotriton; species Lissotriton vulgaris. The sequence goes on along the minus strand of NC_141696.1, from coordinate 151,212,090 downwards.
TGCAGGCAAGTTAAGCAGGTCCTAGCGGCACAGTGGTCCCTTTCTACCGACGCAGCCAATTTCGGGTGTTCCGTAGGCCCAGCTGGAGCCGGGGGCTCAATTAGTTTGTCACGCCCGTCTCAGGCCACCAGGCCGGCGCAGCACTCTCGGCTTGTCTCCCTCACCCGCCGCTCCTTACCAGAGGTCCCGGTCTCCCTCCTCTCAGCTCCGGAGCAGAAGACTGGTTGTCCCTGGCCACGTCCGTCGCGATGTCTCACAGGGCAGGCCTGTATCGTCACGCAGAGCCTGGGGAGTCGCGTAGGTGTCTATCCCGATTGGAAGCGCGTTCCGGCTCCCAGCAGCAGTTCTGCTCGTCGGTCTTGGGTGAGGATCTCAAATCGCGTGCTCCTCATGCTCCGACACTGTTTGGCAGCGTTTTGGCTCAGGTTAGGCACTGGCAATATAGGATATTTTAGCAGGATAATTAATCTGGCGGAGGAGACGACGGCTTAAGTGGCCATCTTCTCTGCAGGCTAGCTCCGCCCACCCCCCCCCCCCCCCCCCCTACACGCAGACACCTTTTTTAGAGACGTGATGACCGCAGCAACTCCCTATCTGGGCAGTGACTTAATTCTCTTCGGCGATGTTAACTGTGTACTAGATGGTATGTTGGATCGGGAACTTTCCCGGATGGGTACTAAACCGGGCATGATTGGAGCCCTAGTGGACGTTAAAAGAGAACTAGGGTTAATGGATGCATGGAGGGTCCGAAACCCAAACACTTGGACATTTTCTTGTTACACCCCTGCGACTAACACGTTCAGTAGGTTAGACCAATTCTTCCTGTCAGCGGCCTTGATGCCTAAGGTCGAGGAGATAGTATATCTACTGAGATACATTTCGGGCCATACCCCTATGCTTTTAGTTTTAAGTACTAATTGACCTGGGCGGCAATCCCCCATCTGGAGGTTGACGACCGAGGCACTTACTGATCCGCCATTTGCAGGGAACCTAGAGGAAGAGATAGTGAATTATTTAGTGACAAATTGGGGCTCGGCATCCTCAAGGGGAAGTGGAATGGGAGGCGATGAAGGTGGCTATCAGAGGTTTTTTTCTTAGTACGACTTACGGGGTCCGACAGCAACTTGAGAGGGACATCAAGGTTCTAGGAAGGAACTTGGCTACGGTACAGGTGGCACTGCCCATAAACCTGTAACAATTAAATGAGTGGAGGGAGATACAGGAAGAGCTGTTGGCGGCGCTCTGTGGACTTGAGAAGTTTGATTACACCGCATGTCAACAGCGACTGCATATACGGTCGCTCCCTCGCTTCCTACCTCCGCTCAGAGTGCCTTCCCTGAAGCGCTTGAGCCACTCTCCAGTCCTGCACCTCCAGAAGCGCTTGACCCTGCTACCAGCGCATGGTATCGTAGCGCACTGCATTAATATCATTCTGTCACTCATTGTTGTCAGCTTTCATAGCGCGTCACTGTAGCGCCGCACCTCATCTGTTGCTCATAGCGCGATTGCCCCAAAACACTGTTTGAGCCTGCTTTTGTGCCTGTAATCTGTGTAATCGCCATTGCTGTTGTTTATTTACACTGCCTCAGTTTCGTTTTCTACCCCGACCACCATCTTGCGCTATCGTTTCCCTTGGCCCGCCTCCCAGCCGCCCCTCCCACGCTCCGCCCCCTCCACCATCCATTTATGGCCAATGCCCCCACGCGCAGCGTCCACGCGCTACGGACACGCCGAAGGTGCGCCAAAGGTAAGCCCGTCTACGCCAGTCCGCGCCTGGACCGCGCCCAGCGCCAGACCCCCTGCCCCTCGCGCTACCCAGCCCCCCCGCATTACCTACGATGCTGCCACCCTCCTAGCCCTTAACCCCGGTCGCGCCCCCACCTGCGTCCAAGCCGCCCCTGGACAAACCCATGGACCTTTCTCCTGCTACTCCTGCAAATTCAGCGGCACCGACAACACCTCCGCTACGACCACTCCACTGACTCCCGACCCCAACCACCTACAATGCATCCTTCTCAACACCCGTTCGGTCCACAGGCACGCCATTGACCTATGGAATCTACTAGACACCATCTCTCCAGACATCGCCTTCCTAACGGAAACATGGATGAATGCTTCCTCCGCACCAGACATCACCATTGCCATCCCTGAAGACTATAAGATCACTCGCAAAGACCGTACCAGCCACACAGGAGGAGGAATCGCTATCGTCCATAAGAAATCAATCCGCATCTCAACCAGCTCAGACGCCAACCTCGCCAACTCCGAACACCTTCACTTCCAGATCCACATCGACCCCAAAACCACACTCAGAGGCACCCTCCTCTACAGACCACCAGGACCCCGCGCAAAATTCAGTGAAGACATCACGGACTTCGTCACTCCACACGCGCTCCCCTCCAAAGAATACATCCTTCTGGGAGACCTCAACTTTCACCTTGAAAAGATCAACGACCGCAACACCACCACCCTCCTGGACAACCTCGCCAACCTCGGACTTAAACAATTGGTCACTTCCCCCACCCACATCGCAGGTCACACACTCGACCCCATCTTCACCTCCAGCAATCATGTCTCCTTCAGCCACACTACGGATCTCCTCTGGACTGACCACAGCTGCGTTCACTTCACCTACAACAAGCCCAAACCCACCAACCACCCCCAACCAACTCTGCAAAGAAACTGGAACAAAATCACCACCGACCAGATCTCCTCATCGCTCCTTCTAAACACCCCAGCCCACTCCTCGGACCCAAACCTAGCCGCCGCCAACTTCACCCTATGGCTATCCAACACCGCCGACACCTTAGCAGCACTGAAAAAACGTCAAAGCAAACCTGGCAACAAGAAGGCCTCATGGTTCAACGATGATCTTAAGAAGTCCAAGAAACTCTGCCGCACCCTCGAAAAAGCTTGGAAAAAAGACCCAACCACCAGTACCAAGGACGCCTTCAAAAACGCCACCCGCACTCACCACCAACTAATCCGAAAGGCCAAGAAAACAGCATTTAAGGATCGACTTGACAACAACGCCCACAACAGCAAGGAACTTTTCAACATCATCAAGGAGTTTTCCAATCCCTCGGCCAACTCCAACGACATCACCCCCTCTCAAGCCCTCTGCGACTCCCTAGCCTCATTCTTCCACAACAAGATTGCAGACATCCACAACAGCTTCGACAACCAACCCGGAGCCCAACCCACCCAACCACATGCTGAACACTCTTCCCCCGCGAACACCCTTAACGACTGGAACCCAATCTCCACTGAGGACACCATCCGCCTGATGAACTCCATCCACTCAGGATCCCCCACAGACCTTTGTCCTCACCACATCTTCAACAAAGCAGACTCCATCATAGCACCGCACCTCCGAGACGTTATCAACTGCTCCTTCAACTCCGCCACCTTTCCGGAAAACTGGAAACACGCTGAACTCACCGCCCTTCTGAAAAAACCCACAGCGGACCCCACCGAACTCAAAAATTACCGCCCCATCTCGCTCCTTCCATTCCCGGCCAAAGTCATCGAGAAAGCTGTCAACAACCAGCTCGCCGCCTTCCTCGAAGCCAACAAATCCCTCGACTCCTCACAGTCTGGCTTCCGAGCTAAACACAGCACTGAGACCGCCCTCATCGCAGCAACAGACGATATTCGAACTCTACTGGACAATGGAGACACAGTCGCCCTCATCCTCCTCGACCTCTCTGCAGCCTTCGACACAGTTTGCCACAGTACCCTTTTACAACGCCTCAATAACATCGGAATACAAGGAAAAGCACTTGAATGGATCACCTCGTTCCTCACCGGAAGAACCCAGAGAGTCCGCCTTCCACCATTCAAGTCCGAGGCCACCGAAGTCATCTGTGGCGTACCACAAGGATCCTCTCTCAGCCCCACCCTCTTCAACGTATACATGAGCCCCCTCGCGACCATCGCCCGCCAACACAACCTCAACATCATCTCTTACGCAGATGACACTCAACTGATCCTCTCTCTCACCAAGGACCCCAGCACCGCCAAAACTAACCTACACGAAGGAATGAAAGAAGTTGCTGAATGGATGAAACACAGCCGTCTGAAACTGAACTCAGATAAAACAGAAGTCCTCATCCTAGGCACATCCCCCTCCGCATGGGACGACTCTTGGTGGCCGGAAGCCCTTGGAAAAGCACCCATCCCGACAGACCATGCACGGAACCTAGGCGTTATCCTGGATTCTTCACTTTCAATGAACAGACAAGTCAGCACCGTATCCTCATCCTGCTTCAACATTCTTCGCATGCTCAAAAAAACATTTCGCTGGATCCCCACCGAAACCAGGAAAACAGTCACCCATGCTCTGGTCACGAGCCGACTGGACTACGGAAACACCCTCTACGCAGGCACTACCGCCAAACTCCAAAAGAAACTCCAACGAATCCAAAACGCCTCAGCCAGAATCATATTAGACATCCCACGCAACGAACACATCTCTGGTCACCTGAAAGACCTCCACTGGCTACCCGTCAATAAGAGAATCACTTTCCGACTGCTAACCCACGCACACAAATCACTCTACGACATCGGTCCAGAATGCCTCAACTCAAGACTGTCCTTCTACACCCCCTCCCGCCAACTACGCTCTTCCAGCCAAGCCCTCGCCACTGTACCTCGCATCAACAAGACCACCATGGGAGGCAGATCCTTCTCTTACCTGGCTGCTAAAACATGGAACTCACTCCCCACTCACCTTCGCCTTACCCAGAACCACCTAGCTTTCAGAAAGCAACTTAAAACGTGGATATTTGACAAGTAATCCTCCTCCCCCTCCTTAGCGCCTTGAGACCCTCTGGGTATGCAGTGCGCTATATAAATTCTCTGACTTGACTTGACTTGACTTGGAAGGTGACAGATCCGGGGTACTGCTTGCTAAACTGATTAAAAATGAGAAACCAATGTCTCCCATTGTGCGTATGAGATCTGCCGATGGAAGCTTGGTGTACAGTCAGCAGAAGATCTTAGCTACCCTAGCTGATCACCTGTCAGGGATATACGCGTGGCGCCCTACATCTGATTTGGAGCACATAGCGGAAGCCCTTACAACACTGAACCTACCCCGTTTAGACAACAAGGTTAGTAAATTATTGGATGATCCGATCTCGAGGGAGGAAGTAGTAGAAGGTATAAAGTCTTTGAAATCCGCGAAGAGGCCGGGAGTGATGGCATACTGACCGAGTTCTATAAGAGGTTGGCACCCCTGATAGTGGATTGTTTGTTGGCGGTGTATAATGAGGCGCTCCAGAGTCATAAGCTTCCACATTCTATGAATGAGGCATAGCGGATAAGGATATTCAACTGCCGGGGTCATACAGGCCTATTTTTCAGTTAAATACTGATATAATAGTTCTTAGTGGGTTTATGGCGGCCCAACTGCAACCACATATGCAGCATTTGATCCATTCTGATCAAGCCGGCTTCATTGCCAAACGCAACACAGCTAACAATCTGCTGCGGTTAGCCCACGTGTGGCACTCCCCCCTATTGCGGCAAGAAGAGTGTGCTTTGGCACTATTAGATGTTGAACAGGAGTTCAACTTGGTTGGATGGATGTATCTTTGGGAGGTTCTGAAGGCGCTGGTTGTGGGCCCAGGTTTCCTAACCTGGGAACAGCTCCCTGTACTCAGAGCCCCAGGCTCGGATCAGAATGGGGAGGCTAGTGTTGCAAGCTTTTAGACTACACCTGGGTACCAGACAAGGGTTACCATTGTCGCCATTACTTTTTGCCATGGCAATGGAACCCTTAGCGGTGAGCTTACGAGGAGTGATGGAGACCTTTGGAATCCAACTAGGGGAGACTAACCATGTGGTGTCTTATATATGCAGATGACACCCTGGTGAACCTCCGAAATCCCGGTGAGGCGATGCCGGCTCTCCTGACCATTCTTGACAGGTTTGTGCAAGGAAGTCGAAGTTAATCCAACTGGGGGGGGGGTTGGCCTTGCTCCTTGAGGAAGAACTGCCAAGGGTGGAGCTCCCATGGGTGAGAACCGCGCCAAAATATCTAAGAGTTAGGTTGGCGGAACAGGCCGAACAATATTTGATGCTTAACATCGGGAAGGTAATTGAGGGGCTACGAGGCCAGTACACTTTTGGCGAGGTTTGCCTCTGTCCCTTATGGGGAGAATAACCCTATCTAAAATGGTCGTCCTGCCCAAATGCCTTTATAAAATGCAACACTCTTTTTTAAGATCCCCGACAATATTTTATCACTTTAGATAGAGTTCAGACTGATTTGCTGTGGGGACCCAAGCGTAAGCGGGTAAGCCTGGTCACTCTCCAAAGAACCTTACAGAATGGAGGACTAGAGGTTCCATGTTTGGAATTTTACTATGCAGCTTCTCAGTTAAAACACGCCGTACATTGGTTGGATGATTAAGGGAACTGGGGGAAGGCCCAGCTGGCAGGGACCTACGGAAATAAAACACTCCCTGAATTGTTAATGATGGGGACACAGATACCGTCAACGAGCCCGTATATCATTCAACATGTGGCGGAGATTTGGGAGCTCGTCGTTCGGAGAGTGCTGCTAAGGCCCCATATGCCCCTATGGGCTGTTCGGCCCTTTCTCCAGATCTCCGCATCTATGTCTGTGCGCAAATGGCGGGAGGGGGGATGCCTCACCATGGGTGACTTATACATTAATAAGCACTATATCACAAGCGAACAGGCGATTGAGGCCTTCACGTTGGGTTCAGGACAGTTCTTACAATATGCTTAGATAGCCCAGGTAGCTAGGGAGGTCTGGCCTATGTTTCCCGAAGAGCCCTCCATGTCCAGGGTGTTACAGACCCTGCTAACGATGGCTACAGGAGGCAGATTGATATCCCAACTATATCGAGCTATCAGAGATGACAAGAAGGTCCAGGCATTGCCGATTCAGGACAGATGGGAGACACTGACAGAGGGAACTATAATGGAGACTGACTGGACTAAAATACATGAAGGGGTCAAGCAGGTGACCTCAAATGTACGGTTCAAGCTGATCCAATTTAATTATATACATCAGACATATCTTACACCAAAGAAGCTACACAGGAATTACCCGGAACGCTCAGGGCAATGCCCCAGATGTGGGGAAGAAGAGACTGCATTTATTCATATGGTCTGGTCCTGCCCAGAGCTGTAAATATTTTGGGATGGAATCCCGGTTGCGTTGCGAGCCGTGACGGAATGGGTACTACCACAGGAGATACGGGTGTTCCTGCTGGGTTTATTACCCCGACCCAAAAACAAAAATCTTAGTAGGAAGGTTGCCCTGCTGGTACCAGTGTTAGCCAAACGTCAGATAGCTATCTCCTGGCTAAGTCACAAACCACCTCAAAAAACGCATTGGATGCCGGATGTGAAGGAGTGGGCGACAGCGGAGGTGATTCGGATGAAACAGGTCAGGCATGATGAACAACTGGAAGATGATCTGAGGGCGTGGAGGGTGATGACAGAATATCTTAACAGTGATGGAGGGGATGAGGAATCACTGGAGGAAGCTACTGAATTTGTAAGATCAGGTAGTGAGCCGGGAGACAACTGTGAAACAGAGAAGAACTTACGTAGTTGATGTGTTGGATGACGCGGTGAATTATACAACTGGCAGACACCTAGGTTTATGTCATAGAGAGTAAATCAGACAGGGCAGGAGGGGAGGGATAAAGTTGTGAGTGGAGGAAGGGAGGATGGGAGTTGCCGTTATTTGTTAAAGAAATGTTTTTGGATATAATAAGAAGTCGGAGCAGACGCTTAAGTTTCATAGACAGAGGATCGATATTAAGGGGCCCACGTCGTTGGGGTCAAAGTTTTTGTTATGGAACTAATACCAAGCTGTGGAACGTAATTATTCCAGTTATACTTGTGCCCATGATTATGTGACATCCTGCAATGTGTAACTCAGAGAATGTACAATTGTCTTGTCACAAGTATCTTAAATGTTAATAATGATATTTAAAATAAAAAATGTTTTAAAAAAGAATCACTGACCACACCATGTACATGCTTCACTTTCCCAACGCCCACTTTACTGCCTCCCAGGTCCCGCAAACCGCTACTCCCAACCTGCTGCCATCAATGCGGACCGTGGGCACACCAAAGACCATATTTTGTGGCCCAGGGAAAATGTTTGGGAGTACGCATGCTCTAGAGTATCATTCTTTTGGTGTTGAAACACAGACTCTGCAATGGACGAACCACCAGGGCTGCTACACTCTTTCTTGGGTAAACACACAATTAGATACTTCAATTCCTCAGTTAGGACCACCTGGTTGTATTTACTGACCAATCAAAAGTTGAAAAAACTTGTGCCCCAGCTGGAGTTGATCCCATATCATGTAGATTGGGCAAAGGATATAAATGCACTTGCTTTATGTGTGTGTAGCCGAAGGAGTAAGGATTTGTGAAGGGGTATAGCAAACCCCACTGTGCATCCTTTAGTTCTTCCCTAATGGAATACTATACTATACTATGTTAAACTATATTATACTATACTAGACTATACTAGACTATACTATGCTATACTATACTATGCTATGCTATACTATACTATTCTATGCTATGTCAATAGGTGTATCTGCTTAGAAAAGAAATATCATCACTGAGTAGGTGAGTCTCCTCAAGTAATACTAACATCAACAAGTGTCTCCTAAGATATTGCAGCACTCTCCATCTTTTTATCTTATCTGTCAATCCATTAACAATCCAGGATATTATATGTTTTGATTTCACTAAGTTATTTCTGGCTGGCAACCCAAAGTATTGTCTTTATAGATGTGTGTTGTAGGCCCCAATTGAGACAAAGCTACTTTCTATAGACAGCCTCACATCCTTCCCTCTCTATATGTACAACCAAGAAGCTTCTGTAGTCCAAATCCATTTCCAGAATTTACAATACACGCAACAGCTTACCCTCCCCAATCCATGAAGGTGTGTGGGACTTTTCTCCACATTTTATGCCTCTCCAATGGCAATATAGATTATTTATTATATATTGGTGAATACGTTGCAAAATAAAAGGAGCTTGACTTCCCACTATTAATGGCCACATGGTGGGCATACTGTTTGTAATATGACTCACTTCCTTTCATTTACATGTGAATCTTACAAGTCTATACGCCTGAGGAGGTCTGTTTCTTCTTGTCTTGGTGATTATTCAATGTTTGCCAAATTTTTGCATTTGATCAGGTAATCGTTGTCTCGTCCCTTTCTTGTGCTGTCTATTGGCTGAGTAGAGTAGGTTGTTGTGAGTCTGCTGTTGGGATTCCAGAGCAGTTGCGGCATGTCTACCATGTAGGTCTCTCTGTTATTCAGCCCTTTCCCATGCTGACTCAGGGCTTTCAAAGAAGTATGTTTTCCCTTAAAGGATATCTTTTAATTTTGCTGGGAAGAGTTTGTACTCTAGATTTAGACCTCAAGGTCTCTGCTTCACTCCCAAGAAAGTTTTCCACACCGTCTGGACTATCTTAGTGTCATCTGAGAAGACCATCACTTTTGGAGAGCCATAGTACACATCTTTTCCCCCTGATGGCATTCACTATGCTGTCTTTGTCAGTGTAATTGAGGAGTTTCACAATAAAAGACTGAGGGTGAGCACCTGGGGATGGCTGAGATGATAGTGGGCAATGCAGTCCCTCACCAATAAAGCCTGTAAAAAATGGTGCTCCTTGACACCCAGAATTGGACCAACTGTCAGATGAACTGTTCGGACTTTGACCCATCCACACTGCCATGGATTTCCACAATCCAGAGACTATTAAGGGATAAAAGCCCTTTTCCTTTTTTGGCCATTTTTTCTGTTCGACAAGTTGTGTCCAGCAAATGTTTGACATTTTACCTTGAGGGAGTGTCGGGTATCCTCCATCTCCAAGATGCATCTCTCTGCAATCGGGCCTTTACTAAATTGTATAGTTTCCGGTGCAGAAGAGTGATGTCTGAGGCACCCATCAATGTTTATTATAACTTGAATGGCCTGAAATACCACCTCAGCAGATGCAGGTATCTTGGATGGCAACCCCTTTTGCTCCATATGTGCGAGTGTCTCCTCGTCTGTCCCAGCAGTGCCTTGGCATAATGATGCATTGTTGTCCCTGCTAGTTTGCCATTTTTGTCTTTGGGCATTGTGAGTCTAGGCAATCATTTATGATCTCACTTATTCTGACACTATTCATGTGGGAGGTATCTGCTACTGAGTTTTTTGTCTATAGCTCCTTCAAATCAGGACAGTTATGGGATCAACCAAAATCCACTGCCACCAGGCCACACAATTGAAGCAGCTTCCTGGTCTATATTGAGCATGATCATGATATCAGTTCAGACCATCTGCTATGCAGCTCAATGGTACAGAGCACCGTCTGGGGTTTTTGTTCCTTTCAAGCACACAGTGCCTCTCACTTTAGGTAAATGGAGAAAGGATCCTTTTTTTGCAATCAACTGGTCTACTTTCCTTATTTCTATAGTTGGGGAATCAGGTGCTTATTGTGGTCTGTGTAGTGACACTTATTTTCATCCAGAGGCTTCTAAGCTAGTTGGGCTCAGGAGGAGAGGGGCATTTTTCTGTTTACTCTCATGCGATTCTTTATCTCCTCCCTCTATACCCCACCCAGGCAAAGTCTATCTCCAGGGACCCGGGGGCCTGTAGGTGTGGAACCATACACTACTGTCTATTATGGGTCCTCAGGCAGTCCTGGCCCTCAGCGCAGCTAACCTAGCCTGCCCTGCACTCTTTGTAACCTCTCTATCACAGCATGGGGCTATCATCCAGGTGGATCCCATACAACGTTATTTTCTACACGCAGGCACATGTTTAGGATTCTTTCCCCCCTTTTCCTACTTTTTTTCACTCACTTTAGGATTTAGGGTCAAATTTGCTTATTTGGTCCTACCTTTTCTGTCTGGCGAGTGGAAGTGTGACAGAAAGGTTGTTGCTCCCGCAGGGTCTGTCATTGAAGATTTCATTGTCACTTTTCCTTCACGGGTGCTCTTTCAGTTCAGCAGAATTGCCAAAGGCCACCAGTGTCTTCTCCCTCACAAACAGAATCTTGCATCTGGGCCGCACCTCCAGCTCTCCTCCACCTCCAGAACAGATATAAGTGGGGTTCACATCCCAGATGATCTCATCTCAGCCCTGGATCTCATTTACAAATGGGAAGCATCGACACAAGACTTGTAGTTTTTTCACGCACACAGAGCGCACTGCTGTTAATATGTGGCATGCATGTGTGTCGCTCTGATTTTCCCAGGCAAAGCACTTTTCTGCACATGGGTTGACGATCTCCATCTGCATAAATGAAAACAAATGAAGCTGTCAAAATGTCTCACACCTGCTGTTGCTCAGTCACTCAAGCATGATACTCCAAATACTGAATGCCCGCCCGGTGATATCTTTGCTGGTGGGCTATGCCCACTATAGTGATCCCCGAAGGGGTGTTAAGTTCCATCACCCCCTGTGTGGTCACAGCTGTGGGGTATTTGCAGGAGAAGATATAAATAAATGGGCCTGGGGCGTGACCCCACGGTCGAAACACGTACAGCGTGTGGACTCCCACTTAATGATCAAGCTGTGTAATTTACGATATGCACTACAGGCCGGGACACAGGCCACCAAACCCAACACCTGGTGGCGTGTTCTAAAAAGTGATTGCTACTGGCTGTAAGGTCCAGTGGCTGAATCGAGCTGACACGTTCCCTCACTCCCTCTATACTAACTGTGGGCTAACACAAAACATGACTGCAATAGCGAAAGACGACAGAACAAAGCCCATCTTTATATTTATTATCCTTTGTATTTTTTTAATTACAAATGGCTGCAGGCATCAAAGGCAGCCTACCTAAAGCAGATTGGAATCACAAACAATGCGTTCAAATGGCAGGCTTCCTTTCTCATGGGGCCACCCAGAGAAACCGTCTCACTCCCTTAACCTCTCAACCCAAGCATACCATCTGCAGAGTCCCTCAAGGCTCATCCCTTAGTCCAACACTATTCAACATCTACATGACAACACTCGCAAACATCTTCAGAACCCACAAAATCAACATTGTTGCCTACATTGACGACACCCAGCTCTTCTTCTCGCTCTCAGCCACCCCACCATGAAGAAGACCAACTTCCACCACTGTATGAAGAGCATCCCACCCTGGATGAAGAATATCTGCCTGAAGTTGAACACGGACAAAACTGAAGTACTAATCTTCTGCAGACACACCTTCCTCTGGAACGCCTCCTGGTGGCCATGAGAACTCGGATCCACCCCCACTCTGAAAGATCACACCCACAACCTCTGCATCATTCTGTAAAGCAAACTCCCCATGAAACAGTAGGTCAACAATGTCTCCTCAGCCTGCTTCCTATTTTCTACGCATGCTCTGCAGTCTTCAAGTGGCTCCCCATCAGCACCATGAAAACTGTGATGCAGGCACTCATCATCAGCCAGCTGGACTACGGCAACACCCTCTATGCAGGCACCACCACCAAACTTATGAGGAGACTCCAGACGATCCAGAATGCAGCAGCCAGACTGATCCTCAACCTGCTCAAGAGAACCCACATCACCCGGCACCTGAAAGGCCTCCTCTGGTTCAACATCTAGAAAAGTTACCAATGCAAGCCCCTGACTCACGCTTACAAAGCCCTCAATGACCAGGGACCTGCCTAAATGAACCCCCGCCTGAGTTTTCACCTACTTCCCAGGAATCTCCCCTCTGCTTACCTCACTCTCACACAGGTACCACGAATCCACTGCTGCCACACTGGAGGATGCTCCTCCTCACTCCTCACTGCAATGTCCTAGAATACCCTTCCCCTAAATCTTTGCCTCTCACCCTCACTGCCCCCCTTCAGGATGGGACTTAAGACCAGGCTCTTAGTGCTTAATTTGAGCCAGTGATTTCCGGTGCTCGGCACCAGCACTTATTTGGTTTCCAGTGCCAGGCACCAGCACTTAATTGTCATGACCACACTTAAGACACTCTGCCACATAGTGGTGCTACTCATCTACTTAAGAGATGAACAGAATAAGTTTTTTTATGAATACAATATACATTAAAATAACTAATACCTACCTCCGCAGCCAATCCTTTAGCTTTGGGGACATGGAAAATCTGAACTGTCGCACTTGCAGGCGAGAGATGGTTAGCAGTTGTTTTAGTACCGCCATTGGCAGCGATGATGGGGCAATGTGTGGTGCAAGCTGCAGTTGCCTCCTGGTCAGGGCCCAGGCACTTAATAGTTTACAAATTAAGCACTGTTGGCTCTTCAACTAACTTCTCAGCACAGCATCTGGATACCCTCGCGGGTGATATGCAGCGCTTTATAAGTAATTTATGATCGATTGATTGGTATACCAGATTTTAAAAAGACAGTTGCACAGGTATGTTGGTGGTATATTATCAAACTGAAAAGGTAGGTTACTTGCACTGCACCGCGCAATTGTTCTTTAAATATGTTATGCCTCTTAATGCATGGATCTATCAAAGGTGCAGTTTACGCGTTTCATTCAGCTGCATTTGTGTGGAATTTGTGTGTTGAATGTGAAAACAATACCTGCTCTGTGTCTTTAAGAATAATGCTTAAAATGAAAAACTGTAAGTCTCAAACATTGGGTCTGAATGTACATGTACTCTTCAGGGGCTGTCTGCAAATGGTACAGATTACATAGGAAACAAAGACCATTCTGAAATGCAGCTTTTAGGGACAGTCTCACAGTTACTGAGCGAGATATTTTTACAGCAGATGAGGAGTTGTATTCTCAAGAAAATACAGAAAGAAAAGAGACACAGTGAGCTCTGTGCAAGCTAATAAGAAGCAGTACCAAAGGATCACATCTCAGGCAACACAAGCAATGATCAACTTGTTATCACGTGGGACTTCCCAGTACAATGTTAGCTGCTAAGATACCGAACAAAAAGAAAAGAAACACAAGCAGATGATTATATTTAAGCAGATGTAATCGGGCACTGCCAAATGCGGAATGCACATCCTGAAAGCATACTCGTATTAGCTGCAATGGGGTTATTGAGAAAGGGTGGCACCATATGATCAACCCTTTGCCCCATCACATAAGCTACATAGAATGCTCCCTGTTCAACTGAGATGTTAGCAATTCATCGTTCTGTCCTAAAACACAATAACTACAGAAAGCTTCCTGCACGGCAGCCAAGTGAAAAGAACCCAAATTGGAAACATTAACCCTACTGAACAAAGCAATTGCAAACCTGTGAGATAATCAGAATTTTTGCAGACTCTGCCTTCTCGTGTTGACCAGACACAAAGGCAAAGTGGGTTGGTAGATTAAAATGGCCTAATGGAGGGAATGCTGTTATTTTTTTTTTTTTTAGCATGGATGTGTTTTCTTATTTAATTAGGCCCTTGTGTGGCTGAAGAGACTATGTGGTGGGCTCCCATCTCTGTGCCTCAAGAAGCCACATTCTAGCGCTGCAAGGTCATTGCCAGAATGTTGTCCTTACATCAGAGATGTCATGAACCTAAATGCCAGTGTGGCAAGCGTAGTAAGATTGGTTCAATGTCTTAATACTGAACACAAACAGATTGTGGTGAGAAAATATTGCTGGCAGATCCTCATTAAAATACATATCAACCTGTTAACATACCGTATAAACAACAAAAATATAGACTACAAAACTATTGCTTTACTACTATTACTACAATATCATAAGTATCAAAAATGTAAAGTAAAGGTGAAATACATTAAATATTCAAAATGTCATCAGCAAAATATAAATTAGGACGTATGCAATAGGACCACTTCAGGAACACATCCATTTTTGCCAAGAGACCTTTATATAAGTTCATGCACTCAGCAGTCTTTCAAAAATTACAGTGTAAATACAAGTGTAATACATGCATCGTTTGTGTTACCCCATTTTATGTCAAGTGCTAGTAGGTTATATTTTTATATATATTTTATTTTTGGTGTATATTGTATATAACTATAATACTTCAAGATGGCGCCTATGTATGCAGGTGAGTCATTTTTAGGTTTTGCCTAGCCATGCGTACGAAGTACGCATGCGCTAGGAAAAAACTTATGTTTTGCTCTGTGGGGTCGGGTATCTGCCCCCTCCTCCCATTGGCTAGCTCCATAAATGGAGGCTAGCCATTGGGAGAAGGCTCTGTCCGTAAATCTCGAACCAGATTCGAGGGCGTTCCCGAGAATTTTTGGCTTTTGGCGACGTCATGCTACGTCAGCCAAAAGCCCTCTGGAACGCCCCCGAATCTGTTCCGGCATTGACGGCACCCGGGAGAAGTCCAGGTGAGTGCTTGCTTTTATTTGTTGGCCGTTCCCACCCCCTCTCCCGCTCTCCGTGTCTCCGGCCCCGTTCCCGCCCCCCTCCCGCTGCCTCTCACGCTCTCCATGTCTCCGGCCCCGTTCCCGCCCCCCTCCCGCTCTCCGTGTCTCCGGCCCCGTTCCCGCCCCCCTCCCGCTGCCTCTCACGCTCAGTGCTTTATTTGTTACTCTTTCTGCAGGAGGGCAGAGCGAGTAGGGAATGCTGTGTCCTATGCAAACGCAGGAAAATAAAATGAATCACATAAACATACATAACTCCGAAAGCCGCAGTCAAGGACTCCATCCTCAGATGTAAAACGTGAGCAGAAGCAGTGACGCGCAGGAACCAGGGGAAAGCGGGTGCACTTTTAAACTTCAACAAATTCGTCTAAAAGACATTGTGTAATGTAAATGCTCATGTGATGGGTCTCAATACCTTCGGGTTGAGTTCGCGTTATCTAAAATTACAACAACAACAAAATCTTCCAATCGATCCTCGTCGGCTTCCGTGGGTCAGCTAGTCAACTCCCTTCACACAGACAGAGCGCATGCGCAGTGGGGGAAGATTTTCACGCTTACCCAACGGCTGAAGCTTCGTGACTGCTGCTGCCGAGAGCTGAGCTCTCAGCGCAACTGGTGTGGCTCCCCTCACTCCTCTCCCCCACTGGCTCCAGCAGCCAGTGGATCCCTGAGCCCCTCTACAGGATAGAGAGCGAGGAGGAGGAGGTGGTGGCTGCGAAGATGGCGTCTGCCCTGGAGCAGTTCGTGAATAGCGTCCGGCAGTTATCTTCTCAAGGTAAAAGAAGAATCTCTTTCCCTACCCTTGTGCGCGACCCTTTCCTGCATTCCTTTCCTTGTGTGCGCGTGAAGGAGTGAGAGAACCTCTTCTGTTCGAGAGACCCAGGCAGCTAGAAAACATAATGCACATGCCTTAAAACCTGTTGTCCTGTTTTGCGGCCATTCCACAGTCAGGCGAAATGTCATTGCTATATAAATGTTTTGTAGACGATCCCACCGGCTTGTTACATTTTGATGCGGTATTGACATTTCGCCTGACCCCAACATGGTTGCTTCATTGGACAAGGCCCCGCCCATTCACGGTTTCTATGTTTGAGCTGTTGACAGTAAGTTTTGGCCGGGCCCCCCTACTCTCCTGTTACCCACAGATTGATTGCTGTAGTGATTGATAGCCGTACTTTGTTTTTGATTGCCAATAGACAGACGTGTTCGTTTTATGGGTGGAATAGCCCTGGTCGGCATGTGCAAGTCACAAAACATATACAAATCTTAAATAGGCAGATCTGTTTTTATTTTTGCATACACGTTTGCAGTGTTGTGGTGGATGGTGAGGTTTTTTAGGTTAGGCAACATACCCCATATCCTGTATTATATTGATGTTTATATACAGCTTCCCTACATACTGCGAGGTCAAATGTGTACTTAAGGTGAAACGGGAATCTTCGCTGTGTCATTTACATACTGCTTGCTTCTAGGCCGTTATGCGTTCCATTTTGTGTTAAATTACTGGTTGCCCAACTTGGAGGATGTAAGGGTGTTGATTGTAGTTTAGCCTTTATGGGACATATTGGGTGAGCTTTTAAGGCGTTGTGTAAGTATGGTGCTCCTAATACATGGCGCATAATCCTGGCTAGTTACATAGTGTGAACATTTACGCAGCTTTGTAGTTACCGTCCGTATTGTCTCTCCTCGCCCCCCTTCCCTGTGCCATGCCCTGTTATTGTAAATGACAATGCCATTTATTTATGTTAAAAAAAACATAAATAAAAAAAATGTCAAGAGCAATGCCAATAGCTCTAACTTTAACAAAGGCAAAACCATTGCATTGTAAATGCTTGTTGTATGTTGTGCACTCAACACCTTTAGAGGTGGTATGATGGTTTGAATCTCATGTGATCAGGCCATTCTGTGGCCTAAATGCGTCATGCGTTGGTAGCACCGAATAAAACAGGAATTCAATGAGAGGGTCAGAGGCTCAGATTATGCTTTGCCTTTCTTTACTGTCACTCACAACAGAAAATAAATATGAACTTCAATTTCCAGTAAGCATGTGAAACAAAATGACCGCAAATATGGGACCCACACACTGATGATTTTGACCATGAGTCCAAGAGATTGAGGGATTGGCATCCCTCAGGTGGTGTCACAAAGGACCTAAAAAAGATCAGGACAAATCCAGCGAAGACTGGGGTCAACATAAAGACCCACTTGACTCAGAGGACATTATGAATCCTCACTCCTTGGAGTGAAACCTTCTCCCAAGGTAGCATTCTACCTCAAGCAATGCTATAGGCATCCACTGCGAAAAGAAGTGCATAACCACTTAAGAGTGGAATGTCCTGGGCCAGCGATTATGGCAAAGTTGGCCACAACCCCCCTGAAATTGACGCAACCATAGTCACTTTCCTTGGGACAATGATCAAGGACCTTAAGTGAGGGATTTATTGTTCCTGGTAGGCTTGTAAGGACAGGATCTTAGACTTAGCCGGACCCCTTACCGAGATCATGGAGATAGCTTAGATGGCCAAAGAGTTCGGTGAGCCAGCACAGGGCAACAGAAAAACAGACTGGTCCGAGCAGAGAGCCTATACCTTGTTCATCCCCTCCCGGAAAAAGTACCTGCATTGACGTGCAGTCAGAGGTGCTGGTAGAGGACAAGTGTACAAGGTGAGAGTTTGATTTTTTTCCCCTCAAAAATCTGGGGTGCAGGACAGCAATATGTCTCTTAAAATGGCTGGAGATTTCCTCAGAAACATTGGTTCTCCAGACAGCACAGGGGTACCATAAATAATTGTGTGCTTCCCCCTCTCAGACCATGAGACACAATCCAATTTCCTTTTCTCAAGAGATGCTCTCCCTAATAGATCAGGAAATCGAGAGCTTGGAGGACAAAGTGGCCATAAAGGAATCTTTTCTATTCCAGGATGTTTCCTCAGCAACCAGTTCATAGTCAACACAAAAGACAAGGGTGTGAGACCAGTAATATAACTGAGAATTCAACTCATGGCTGGTCTACAGACACTTAAAATTAGAGTGCATCCATATTTTGAGAGATATTCTCAGAAGAGGCAACTGGATGATCCATTTTGATCTGATGGACGCCTACCTGTCTATCTCAATATTTCCACCACATTGTCACTTCCTTCCGTTAATAGGGAAAAAGCAGGTATGGGAGTTCAAGGTCCATCCTTTCGGCCTGTGCTAAGCACCATGGTGCTTTTCCAAGATGCAGTAACTGGTGATGGCCTGGCTGCGCTCCCAAGACCATTGACTAATAATTTACCTGGAAGACAACATCATGATGTCAGAGATCCTCCTTCATGAAGCTAGGTACTTCTTCAAGAAGCTCAAATGGCAGTTTTGCTTCTGGAAGAACTGGCATTTCTCATAAAACACTGAGAAAACAGACCTAATACCCAAACAACAATGGGAGTTCCTGGTATTTACAATAGATGCTATCAATGCCACTTTGGAACTTTCAATCAGAAATGTTTCTGCCATTAAAAGGGAGTTATGCAAACTTATATCAGAACAGCCAGTATCCCTATGAACAATCACCAGGATGGTGGACCTACTTTCTTCATCAATGCAAGCAATCTTTCAGGGACCACTGCAGAACAGGGCCTTACAATACCCCATGATCATACATCTTCAGAAAGGGTTTTGAACAATAAGGAAAGCAGCCAGGGAATTTAAAGCTGCACAACCTGATGTAGTCACAATACTAGAGAGACCTGTTTTCCATCTCAATGGTCACCTCCACATTAACCATACATAAGACACGTTTTAGGTAAGTGTGGATGGTGAACTCAGCTCTGCCAGTGGATTCCATGGAGTTTTTGTGACACTGCGCTCCGCTTGGAATGCGGAGTTCAGCAAAAACTCTGTAGCCACCGCGTATCGGAGTTTACCGGCACAACCATGATTCACCTGCACCAGGCCTGACCAGCTGTGTCCTTCATGTGATGTGCCTACATTTAGAAAGGTGAAATAAATGCTCGGTCTTCCCCTTTCTGTGAAATGCTTTGTCTTCCCCTTTCTGTGAAAAGCTTACATTTACAGACACACAGCATAATGGCAGGATTGACTTCTGCTTACCTCACTGCGCTATTAGCGGTTGGCTGCACACTGGATTTGAGCAATGATTCTGAACAGCTATAAAGATTTTGAAACACCATCTGCTGGGACAGATAGATAATGTCACAAGGACTGATTACTTTGCCACCAGTCATAACTGCATCCTTAAGCAACGAAAGAGGAAGTAGGGAGCGACCCTTGACCCTGTCTTCAGGCAGGTCGCTCCCCATGCTGCACAGCACCACCTGGGTATCGCCGCCCCTGAGCCCGCTGCTGCTGCTTGCTCGAAGGTTCTAGGCAGTAGCTCTCTGCACTTGATCTGCCCCTTTCACTCTGCCGGAGTTTAAACAAGAGAGGACTTGGTATCCTTATCACTTATATTATACTATTTGAAACAACCACGCTATATTCTTTCCATGATTGGGTTATTTATTCACCCTATTTTTCAAAGTTCTCATTTTTTAAGAAGGATTTTGACCTTCACACAGAAACACATAAATATCATACATAGATTACATATATTCACATATATTTACATATCTCACAATTTACACTTATACTACAACAATATACATGACCAACATTTGATAACAACGTACACTGTACTTTTACAATACTTTGGACAGTCAAGACTCCATCAAAACAAACCAACGTGTGACCAAAAATATTT
This sequence comes from Lissotriton vulgaris, assembly GCF_964263255.1. NCBI lineage: Eukaryota > Metazoa > Chordata > Amphibia > Caudata > Salamandridae > Lissotriton > Lissotriton vulgaris. The sequence continues at coordinate 151,192,017 of NC_141696.1, read as the reverse complement.
GCTCAATTCTAATATCATTAAGCGTTTTATAGCCATCAAATTAATTCCATAGAATACAAACCTACAATTATATTCCTTTTTCTTGATCCTTTATTACATCCAGCTAAATTAATAGCCGATTGCCGACGCGTTTCAAGCCTCACAGGTTCTCTATGGGCTCTCATCAGGGCCAGGGCATCTTATTTTCCTCACATTGGACTTGCCTAGAACATTAATAAACAAACTATAACTCTTTTGCACCTCACCCTTACTAATAATGTTTCTTTTTCCCTTTACAGGCTTATAAGTACATATCTGCCAATGTAGTGAATTCTTCTATCCTTGTCTTTATATCATGTAAGGCAAGATTACAGGATCTACTCTTCATAGGTATCTGTGGACAATAAAGTTCTAATTTGAATAAACTGGTCATATAACAGAAAAATGGCGTGACTCCGCATTGCGTGAGTAGCAAATATACCTGAGGTCCTGATACTCTATGTCTTGTTCTTATTTGCACGTTTTCGTGGTGCTCTGTTGCAAAGAGAATTAACACCCCATAAGCTAATGGCCTGTATACGGCGGGCATACAAGGCAGGAAAAGAAAAGGTGTGTTTACATATACCTCTAGGCGATAGCAACTCCGTGTCGCCTAGTGTCTTTTGAATGCCCGCAATATCGAGCTCTTTTCTTCTTTTCTCCTACAACACAAGAAGCAGCACCCTTATCTTGTTAGTGGCACCTCGCTACTACTAATGGCATGTCTCTATACATTATTCACGCCACGCACCTTGCTCAGGGGAACTCCTGTGCTCACGTCTCTCTCTTTGCTTTCGCGCTTCAGTATGCTACCGGAAATCTAATGCAGCCTCGGAGACGCGGAAACATATTGGTTAGTGCCGGTACTGCTGGGAAATGTAGTTCTTCCTTTTAACTTGCGGGTTTCATTTCCCAAATTGAAGTTCTTTATAGCGGTAAGCTTTTTATGAATAAAACAAATGATTCTAACTTTAGGGTCATTGTTTAAGAAGTCAAAGGGAAGGGGATCATGATTATCCTGTCCTGCCGCAGCCTCATCAGCCTACCCCACTACAGCGCTCTCCACTACCGCTAACTTATACCATCAAGCATATAAGCTACTCAAGAAGACCAAATCGCCATCGGCCAATTTAATTAATACCAGTTTTTATAATCATTTTCTTCATGATCTCCTGCCTATGTGTTTAATGTGAAGAGTTTTTTATGAGTGAACACCTTACAGACTGAATTAAGGGACAACCCATTGTAATTGCTAGCACTGGATGGATTATTTGCATGACATTATATGATCTTACAGCGACCCTAACTTAGATCCTCGAAATTTCTGACATCTTGTTCAATCCAAAGTGGACACTATTAAATCGCAAAATCAAATATGCTTCTTTTTTCAGCAGGAGAGAGTCTACATCTGCCACCTTCTTGGATATGCATAACGCAGTCAGCATAGTCCATTTAAAGTCCCTTTCTAAATGTTCAGCTTTAATAAAGTGCTCGACCATTGGGGCAGTTACCACCTTTTTTCAATCCTTGACCTGTGTTGTGTTATCCTCTGATTTATCTGTTGGTTTGTCTTACTTATATACAATTTTGCACAAGGGCATACTATTGCATACACAACGTTCCTGGATCTGTATTGTGTATAGTCGTATTTCGCTTTAGTATTCCTTTTTTTGCACTGCTATACTGTTTCTGCTCCCTTTGCCGTCTTTCTCCCCCCGCCCACTCTCCCTCCCGTTTTCCCCCCGTGGCAACCCCTGTGGCCCGCCCCTCTGTTCGCCCATTCGCCGCCCTGCTCCCGCATCGCAGTTGATCCTTCCTCCCTCCTCCCCTTATATGGCGGCTGCTGCGTGGCGCGCCTAAGGCAAACCTGTCTCCGCCCGTCCGCGCCTGGACCGTGCCCAGCGCCAGACCCCCTGGTCCCCGCGAATGCCACGACGCCGCTACAACACCAGCACCCTCCACGCTCTCACCGCCGGACAACTGCACACCTGCTTCCTGACCACCCCGAAGTACACCGAAGGACCCTTTTCCTGCCGAAGCTGCAGCTTCATCAGCCTCCGAGCCTCCGAGCCACCCACCGTGACAGGACGCAACCACCTCAGATGCATGCTACTGAACACCCACTCCGCACGCAAACACGTCGTCGTAGTCTGGGACCAGCTCGACACATCCTCCCCGGAAGTCGCTCTCCTGACAGAGACCTGGATGAACACCTCTTCAGCAGCCGACATCGCCATTGCCATCTCGGACGGCTACAAGATCTCCCGCAGGTACCGCACCATCGGAATAGGAGGGGGAATCGCCATCATCCACAAGAACACCCTCAAGGTTTTTACCCACGACACCCTCAGCAGCGCCGAACACCTGCACTTCCAGATCCACACCGATCCTAACACCACCCTCAGAGGAACCCTCATCTACAGACCCCCGGACCCTTGCCCCAGTTCAGCGACTCCATCACTGACTTTGTCAGCACTCACGTCCTTGCCTCCACAGACTACATCCTCCCCAGGGACCTGAACTTCCACCTTGAGAGCAACAACAACACCAACTCCACCACCATGATTGACAACCTCACCAACCTCGGACTCAGACAGCCCGTCACAATGCCTAACCACTCCGCCGGCCACACGCTGGATCCCATCTTCTCCGCAAGCCCCCAAGTCACCTTCAGCCACACCACTGAACTCCACTGGACCGACCATCGCTGCATCCACTTCACCTCCCGGAAACCCACCACGCACCACCGCACTCAACAGATCCCCCGCCGCAGCTGTAGCAAAATCACCGAAAACCAGCTAAACACCACCCTGCCCAAAGCCCACCTGCTGACCTCACCAACGCTGACACTGCCGCCCGCAACCTCTTGAGTTGGATCGACAACTGCGCCGACACTCTCGCCCCGATCAAGAAACCCTCCACAGACACACTAACAAGAAAGTCAGCTGGTTCACAGCAGACCTCCAGGTCTCCAAGCAAACCTGCCGCACACTAGAGAAGAATGAATAATGTTCCCTTCTCCGATTTTACATAAACGACAAGGCATTGGTTCCGTTGTTCAAAGTCATGGCTTTACATGACATGATCCTGTGAAAAGGCCAAAACGTGCTTTAATGTCCTATTACTTACCGGTAATCTTCATTACTCCTGGTCCCGTTGACCCCGTCCCATTCCTTAAAATATGGAGATGACCATCTCCACGACAGAAAAAAGAAAAGGAGCATGCTGGGATACCCTACCTGCTCCCTCCCACTGGGAGTACTTAAGCGGTACCAATCCAGCATGCAGCCTGAAAAACACCAAGCCAACAACAGGAAGGCCGGCCGCAAGGGAGGGAGGGAGGGAAGTAAGGAATGGGACGGGGTCAACGGGACCAGGAGTAATGAATATTACCGGTAAGTAATAGGACATTACCCCCAGGTCCCTCCTGACCCCGTCCCATTCCTTAAAATATGGAGAATACCAAAGCAGAGAAGCCGGCCTTCCGGAACCCTACCAATAACAAGGGCACCAGACCAAAAAACAGAACCCCACAGACCCAAACCAAGACCTCCAAAGGTCAGAAAGGGACTGCCATGAAAACAAGAACCACCAACCCGGCAAGCCGGAAGGGAGGCCCAGAAGAAGAGCCAAGCCCCCAAGGGAGCAAGCACAGAGGGCCAAAACCAAGGACCCCCCCCCAACGACCAAAGGAAGGCCAGGAGAAGAGCGCGCGACCCAACGGGGAAAAGGAGCCAGGAAAGGGCAACCAACCAGCGAGAAAACCCCCAAGGGCGAAGCCCCCGGAACCAGGTCCCGCCAGGCCGCCAAACAACCAGAGACCAACAGGCCAACCCAGCCCAAAGGACAAAGGCAGAAAGAACAGCCCGCACAGGTGGGGGAAGCCCAAGGACCAGGAAGGAACAAAGCAGAAGGACGACCCCCACACTGCAGGGGAAGCCCCTAGCAGAACCGAAAGAGGGCAGCAACAAGGAACCAGGCCACAGGGCAGGGCCGACCAAAGGCCAACCCCAGCAGAACCAGCAACCACCACAACGGAGGCAAGGAAGAGCAAAAAGCCCAACCAAAAACAGACCCGGAAAAACCCAGGGCACAACCCAGAAAGACAAGAAAGGTCCACACGGAACCAGGGAAACCAAAACCCCAGAACCGGAACAGGAGGCACCGACCCCCACGAGGAACAGGGGGACACCACGGAACCACCGAAGGCGAAACCCCAAAAGCAGAGGACCAACAACAAGGCCCACAGCCCAACCCCAAGAAACCAGCTGCAGAAGAGGCAGGGCAGCCAGCCAGGAGGCACACAACATCGGACCACCAGGACCCAGACAGAGAGCCACAAAGGAACCGCCAACCAGGAAGGAGGCCAGGGAAAGCACAACAGCCAACCAGAGCCCGACCGCCCCAGAAAGCAGAACCAGAAGGAGGGAGCCCAGAGCCCACAAAACGGACCCAGAGCCAAAGCCAACCAAAGGGAGCGGACCCCGAAAGGACCGAAGAACACCCCCGGACTGAGAAAAAGCCCAAGAGAAGGAGCAGCCCGGAACGGACCCCAGCAGGGACCAAAAAAGGACCCCAAGCAAAGAAGGGCCACATAGCACAAAACGCAACAACACCAAGGAAGAGCACCAGCGACCCAACCGCAAAGCGACGGGATGTCAAAACGGAGACTGGGAGGCAAAACCACAGAGGCCGAGCCCCGGCACCCAGAGCACACGGGGGAAAAAAACGGCACCCGAAAGCAAAGGAGAGGAGCCCCAAGGATTCCAAGGCCCACCACGCAAAAAGGGAGCGCAAAGGAACACCCCAGCACCGACCAGAGAGCAAAAGGCCGAAAACAGCCCACATGGCACAAGGCCAAACGCCGGGGCCACAAAGCCCCAGACCCGAAGCAGAAACCCACCGCAACCCAAGGCAGAGCGAGAGGGGCGGGAAGCAAAAACCTGGCCACACACCAGGAAAGGCAGACACCCAACCCCACAAGCAGGGAAAAGGCACGGCCAACAGGGCAGGGCACAAGAGCCGAACAACCCAAGAACAAGAGGCCACCCAAAGCAAAAGCCATGGACGACCAACAAATCCCAGCCCCCACCGGGGGGAAACAGGGTGGCAGGCGAGGAGAACCCCGAGCCAACACCACCAAAAAAGGACAAGGCCCACCAGCACAGAGGAAGGGCCAGACAAACCCACCCCTCTCCCCCCCAGAAACCTGAGGGGGGGAGGCACCACCAGAAGGCAGACACCCCGAGCACAGGGCAAGCAAAAAAGCACCCAAAGGGAGCAAGAAGCGCCCAACAGCCAAAAACTGCAGCCAGGCAGGCAGGCCGGCACCCAGACAGGCACACACCCCGGTCGAACCAACAGAAGGGCAGGAACCAAGAGGCGAAAGGAAGAAGCAGAAAGGCCACACACCCGGGGAGACTGACACCCAAAAAAACCCCAGCAGGTAAAGGGCACAGACCAGCCAGGAAGGAGGACTTCATGGAAATCGTCAAGGAGGGGATGCTGGTCTCGAACCAGGCCATCAGTGCCGTGGCGGATATCTCCTTGTTGGCTGCACATGGCTACTGCCACTGCATCAACCAACGCCGCCATGCGTGGTTCAGGCTTACGTCGCTCAAGCCTGAGGCGCAACAGCGAGTGGCAAATCTGCCGTTTTCCGGGGACATGCTCTTCAGTAAACACGCAGATGAGATAATGGCCCGGATGAAGGCCGAGGCAGAAACCCTGACGGCGGTGGGCTTGGAGAAGCCCAAAGACAAGAAACCCTACCGCCAGTTCCAACGGCGGTGCGGCTCGCAAGGGAAAGGAAGAGGACAGTCTCCCGGACAACAGCAGCAGCAACAACAGCAGCAGTCCTGAAGACCTTTCCAGAAACGCCAGAGGGGTAGAGGTGGACAGCAGTCCTCTACCGCGAACAACGGCCCGGCCGGGTCTCGACCCTGAGCAGTTACTTCCCCGTCATCCGTTACCCGCTCCGGTGGGGGGAAGCGTTCAATTCTTTCTGGCAGAGTGGAGAAAAATTACTCAGGACAAGTGGGTGCTGAATATTGTTTGCAATGGATACAGTCTTCGATTCATCAGCCCTCCTCCAGCGATCCCTCCGGTCAGCTCACAGTATCAACTGCGCGAGCTCCAGTCGGAGGCCGATATCCTGTTAAGGAAAAGGGCGATAGAAGACGTACCTCTATCTCAAAGAGGAAGAGGTCTGTACTCCCAGTTCTTTCTGGTTCGCAAGAAGGACAAGAACGAGTTCAGGCCCATTCTGGACTTGCGGCAGGCAAACAAGTGGATTCGCAGAGAAAAGTTTTGCATGCTGTCGTTGCATCAGATTTATCCTCAGTTGCAACAGGGGGACTGGCTTTGTGCCATAGATCTACAGGATGCGTACTTCCACGTGCCCATCGCGTACAAGCACAGGAAGTTTCTGCGATTTCAAGTCGGCACCAACCATTACCAATACACAGTGCTGCCTTTCGGGCTGAAATCTGCGCCCAGGACATTCTCGAAGTGCATGGCAGTGGTAGCAGCACACCTCAGGAAAGACAAGGTGTTTGTCTACCCGTACCTGGACGATTGGTTGATCAAGGCCTCCTCCTTCTCAGAAGCTCAAGCAGACTTCCAGAAGACGTGCGTTCTCTTGAACAAGTTGGGGTTGCACATCAACATGTCCAAGTCTGTCCCGATCCCGGTCCAATGCATTCAATACTTGGGAGCCACCATCGATACGCTGTCAACAAGCGTGTCCCTTTCGGAGGAGCGACGGAGATCGATCCTTCGGAAGGCTCAGGCTCTTATGACCGCTCCATCTACAACAGTGAGGACGGTGTCTTCTCTACTGGGGTCGATGGCCTCTTGTATCTTCCTCACTCCTCAGGCACGACTACACATGAGACCTCTGCAGGAGTGCTTGGAGGACCAGTGGGACCAGAGGAGAGGATCTTGGGACGACAGGATACGACTATCTCTGCATGCTCTTCAGTCTCTGAAGTGGTGGTGTTCAGCGGAGAATCTCCTCAAAGGGAGTCCCTTCCACAAGGACATTCCTACCCAGACTGTCGTGACGGATGCTTCTCTCCAGGGCTGGGGAGCGCATTTGGGAGACTTACAGATCCAAGGCACGTGGTCTCAGACAGAGTCCACGTATCACATCAATTTCCTGGAACTCAGAGCTGGTCACTTGGCGCTGAAGGCTTTTCATCCATCCTTCCGGACCAACTCTCTGCTTGTACAGACGGACAATACTACCACGATGTATTAACTCAACAAGCAGGGGGGGTCGAGATTGCACACCCTGTCTCGGGAGGCGCAGACGATCTGGCACTGGCTTCTGGCCAGAGGATTGACTATAACGGCTACCCATCTGCCAGGTGTGCAGAATGTTCAGGCGGACGCACTGAGCAGACTGATTCAGGAAAACCACGAGCGGGTCTTAAACGACGACGTACTAGGAGAAGTCTTCGCAAGGTGGGGGACTCCAGACGTGAATCTGTTCGCCACCGCCGAAAACAGCAAATGCCAAGACTTCACCTCCAGGTACTACCAGCAAGGGACGCTGGGGAATGCACTCTGGATCAACTGGTCGAACAGCTTTGTTTACGCTTTTCCGCCCATTCCCCTGATTCCAGCGGTGCTCATCAAGCTGTCCCGGTCCAGGGCACGGATGATCCTGATTGCCCCGGAATGGCCCAGACAGTGGTGGTTCACGGACCTTCTACACCGGTCCCTCCTTCCACACATACGGTTGCAGTGCAGGCCGGACCTTCTCACGAAGTTTGGGGGGCAGATGTTGCACCCCAACCTCTCGTCCTTGAGTTTGGCGGCATGGCTCTTGAGATAGTGCAATATGGCCATTTGAATCTGCCCGAAGATTGCATGAACATATTGAAGGAGTCTAAGAGACCCTCCACTCGGACGTCCTACGCTTACAAGTGGAAGAGGTTTTGTATCTGGTGTGTGTCCAGAAACTTTGACCCTACGACTTGCAAGGAAGATGTCATCCTTCCCTATCTTCTGCATTTGGCGCGGTCTGGCCTTAATGTTCATTCCATTAAGGTTCATCTCGCTGCATTGACTGCCTACAGTAAAAGCCCTTCACAGACTTCCTTCTTCCAGATCCCTGTGATCAAAGACTTTTTGGAAGGCTTGAAGAAAGTGTTCCCTCCTGTCAGGCTTCCTTCGCCTTCATGGGAATTGAATGTGGTGCTGTCCAGTTTGATGAAGGAGCCTTTTGAACCCATTCATAAGGCTTCGTTGCAGCACCTGTCCTGGAAGGCGGCGTTCCTGGTGGCCATTACATTGGCCCGCAGGGTGAGAGAAATTCAGGTGTTGTGTTGTAATGAACCTTATACTGTGTTTCATGCTGCTAAGGTTGTTATGCGTACTCCTCCTAAAGTTATTTCTGACTTTCATGTCAACCAAACTATAACTTTGCCTACGTTTTTTCAGAATCCTTCATCTCCAGCGGAAAGGTCTTTACATTCCCTGGATGTTAGGAGGGTGTTGAAATTTTATCTGGATAAGACCAAAGGTATTCGTAGGTCAGACCAATTGTTTATCAATTATGGATCGGTCAGGATGGGTCTTGCGACCTCTAAGCAGTCCATCTCTAGGTGGATTGTGTCCTGCATACAACTATGCTACCAGAAAGCTAATAAGACCTTAGGAGGTAAGCCTAAGGCTCATTCCACCAGGGGCAAAGCTGCCACGACAGCCTTGCTCCGTAATGTGCCGATTGCAGAAATTTGCAAGGCCGCCACTTGGAAGTCGGTTCATACCTTTGCTAAGCATTACTGTCTGGACACTGATGCCAGAACGGATGCTCAGGTTGGACAGGCTTCTCTGCGGAATTTGTTCGCACAATAGTGGTGTTGGTTTCTTTTCTCCACCGCCGCTTGGTGTGGGGATGGGCTTGCCATTCTATTCACTAGATTATGACTATACACAGAGATCCCCTACTAGAGAAGGAGTAGTTTCTGTCCTGTAACTCTAGTTCTGTAGTAGGGGTATCTCTGTTATAGTCATAAGCGCCCGCCCTCCTCCCCGGTGGAGAGAGAGAGATATTCATGTACGGAATGCTACAGGTCTGGCGTGTTACGCCTTCAAAAAGAACTAAAAGTAAGAGAGACCTGCAGGGCATTCTGGGATACTGTGAAGTTCTGGAAAGTTCTCTTAAAGGCACAGTATCCTATTCTGAGCCACATAATGGCAGCCTATGGGGCTTGTCTGTCCATGTCTTCCTCTCTATCTTCCAGAGGGGTTTGTGCTGAAGGCAAGGGAAATCTGGACAGGCTTTGCTGTTTTGTGGATTTTATGGTGGAAATTCTAGCTGAAGTACTGGACAGTGTAGCCTGTTGTAGGCTTCATTATATGTCTTTAAATTCTCTCTGAAGTGTCTGTGCAGTTCTGCATTTTTTCGACACTTTAACCCCTTGCGTGCGGCGGGAATTCCCCGCCCATGCTGACCCCGCCTTGCGCGGGCGGAGTCATGACGGAACGGTTCCATCATCAGCACAGCTCAGCCGTCGCTGATGATGGAACCGTTATGTCATCAGCATGCAAGGGGTTAAGAGATTATTTTTGATTGCTCCGGGGTCCACGCACATGGGCGGGACTATTCACTAGATTATGACTATAACAGAGATACCTCTACTACAGAACTGGAGTTACAGGACAGAAACTACTCCATCTGTTGACTGGGTGTGAGTGTTTGATTGATACAGATGCTCCGTCCATCACCACCCCCTTTTGTACCGCTTGGTACCCTAAGAGCAGAACTTCCACCTCTAAGAGCCTCAGATGCAGGAACCAATAAGTCAAACTTCCTGCACTGGTTGTATGACGGAACCACCCATGCGATTTTATAGCATGCTTTAACAACCTGTTCTTTACCACAACTCTGTTTTTGCCACACACGCCTTTACCAAGTATGCCTTCACAACAAATTTTGTTGTAAAGGTATGAATGGTAAAGGCATATGTGTGGTAAAGATCACCCCTCCGCCCTGAGCACTTAAAACTCAGTCCCCAGCCCTGCAAACCACCTGCCCCCAGCCCTAAAAACTACCCTGCCCCCCCACCCTGAGTCTTAAAACCCAGCCCCAGACCCAAAACCACCCCAGCGCCCCCACCCTGGGACCTAACACCTGCCCCCAGCCCTAAAAGCTGCCCCTTCCACCATGGCATGAGCCCTAAACCCTGGCCCCCAGTCCTAAAAAGTACCCCGACCCCAGACCCCCACAGTGAGCCCTAACAACTACTCCGACCCCCCAGCCCTGTCCCGAGCCCTAAAACCAGGCCCCAGCTCTACTTATCAAGCTGTGGCCCACACCTTCCTGTACTGATCCTTCCTGCTCCTCCAAGCAATGTCCCCAACTATTGGCTCCGAATCTAGAGCGCTTTAAGGCATATGCATGGTAAAAGTAAGCGCAGTAACCTCTGCAGGGTAATGGAACGTGTTGTTCAACCCGTGTTGTAAATCCCATTTACCGCCTGCATTACACACTGGTCACTCACATTGCAGGTGGGTTCAGGTGGGAGACAAGCTATGGGTGGCATAGAAGGTGAAGCCTTGGAGCAACGGAATATGAAGCTGCATGGGAGAGGGAGAGACACTGCTGCTGTCTGTACAGTAAACAATACTAGCAAGTTTCCCAAATCCTGGCATTTGCTGTTCATCATTTCAAGGCTTTTGAATTTGTATTTTGGCGCCTATAAGTCCTGTTTGTTTCATTACAAGGTCCACATGGTCAGAATCACATTTATAGGAAGAGGTTGCATGCTCAAATAGTAAACACTAAATTTCGAACATAGGGTCAAATCCCCCTATATCACGACAAGACAAAAAAAACTTGTCCTTCTTAGTTTTACACCTCAATCAATTATAACATAGAGGATGGGCAGTGGCAGGATTGCTGGACAACTACATTGGTTCCCATCTAACACCAAGCAGCAGGGGGGACTTGCCAGTGCATCTGCCATTGCATTGAGATACTTAGAAAAATGCCAAACTGCACACACACCTAGTGTTAAAAGGACTCCCACAATATTATGTGTAATGGTCAAGCATAGTGATGAACCCACACACAAGAAGCGGAGGAAACCAGCGTCCTGCCGCATTGGCCCTCCAAATTATTCATGTGACTATTTGACTCAATCCAAAATAAACCAGAAGGAGTTTTGGTATTTGGGGGGTTCTAGGTCCGAAGAAACCAGAGGATCCTTAGGGGCCCGTTAGATTACAGAAACACATTGACCCCTTAGAAAAATTAGACACATGCCCTACTCTTTTTATAATTTACAGGACACTAAGGGCCCAATTCACTAAGGGCCTCTGCACTCATGGCGGGACTTCCCCAAAGAGAAACTGCAATGCGGAGGTCCCGCCACAAGTGTGGGCCCTATTCCCCGACTGCGGGGCCTCTGCCACGAGTGCGTACTCTTTTCCCTGACTGCAAGGCCTCTGCCACGAGTGGGGAAGCCCTTTGTGAATAAGGCACCATATTGAGAGAGCAGGGGTGGCTCAGGGCTCATGGCGGCCCTAGGCAGGGAGCGTCGGTAGGGGGGCCCGAAAGAGGCCCCGGGAAGAGGAGGCCCCAAGAGAGGCACGGAGGCCAGTGAAGGGGGGGTCAGGGTGTTTGGAAGTGTAACAGAGCCGGAGGCAGCCAAATCCCTGCCAGGGGTCGCCACGCAAATATGTATCCATCCTCAGAGGATTATTACATTAAGGATATATATTGGCGTGGCGGCCCCTGGGGTTTGGCGGCCCTGTGCAGGTGCACAGCTTGCACATGCCTAATGCTGGCCCTGGAGAGAGTTTAGGCTTTCGATCGCACTCCTTCGGTTCTAGGCCTCTGCACTCATGGCGGGACCTCCCCAAAGAGAAACTGCAATGCGGAGGTCTCGCCACAAGTGTCGGCCCTATTCCCCGACTGCGGGGCCTCTGCCACGAGTGCGGACTCTCTTCCCTGACTGCAAGGCCTCTGCCACGAGTGGGGAAGCCCTTTGTGAATAAGGCACCAAAAGACTGCTTTATGGAAAGTTAGTTAATATGTTTTTTATACAGTTGCAATTGTTTTTATACCCTCCTTCTAATGTGTTCAAATAGGCTTTGCTCATTTGTACAACCATTGAAAGTTTCCCCATTGTTAGGTCTGGCTGAAGACAGTTTTAATTTCTTGGCAAACCTTATGTCATCAATTGTCTAAAAAAACAGTACAAGGATGAAATATTGAGAGAGCAGGGGTGGCTCAGGGCTCATGGCGGCCCTAGGCAGGGAGCGTCGGTAGGGGGGCCCGAAAGAGGCCCCGGGAAGAGGAGGCCCCAAGAGAGGCACGGAGGCCAGTGAAGGGGAAGTCAGGGTGTTTGGAAGTGTAACAGAGCCGGAGGCCGCCAAATCCCTGCCAGGGGTCGCCACGCAAATATGTATCCATCCTCAGAGGATTATTACATTAAGGATATATATTGGCGTGGCGGCCCCTGGGGTTTGGCGGCCCTGTGCAGGTGCACAGCTTGCACATGCCTAATGCTGGCCCTGGAGAGAGTTTAGGCTTTCGATCGCACTCCTTCGGTTCTAGGCTTTCCAGTATTTTCCATGTATTGTCATTGGTTGGATAGGGTATCATGCGATATTTCGATCACCAGGATCATAAAAGTACAAGCCAAGCATAAAATCATCACAACCGTATGCATAGAAAGCAACACAAAAACACAGAATAAAACCATCATACAGTGAGATCAAAGTGCTCCTGTGAGTGGCTTCATAGTTTGCATTGAGTTTGCTTCGGAAACCATGATTCAGAAAGCAGCAGTACATATATTTCATAAATCCTACACAGGTAAGTACTCCATTTCATTGATTAAAAATATAAGTTAAAGAGGCAGAGGTTTAAAACACTTATAAAAACAGGTCTTTTACAAACCAAAGCAAACACAAGGAGATGATGGACGGAGCGCTGAAACTTTTCAGACACTCACCCCCAGTCACAGATCAGGGTTGAGTCCACCATTGTTCTTTAACTCACTTCGCCACCCTAATTAATACCCAGCTATATTCAAATCAGTCTTGACCCTTTGCCTCATTGGAGCAGTCCAGCCCGAACTGCCAAGCCAGGTCTTCCCTGGACCAGAAACAAACATCCTGGGACCGGTTTCGGGGTGATACCCCTCATCAGCCAGGCTAACTTGAATCTTGCAAAGTGAGCAAGGGACCAATGTCTGGAAATACCCTGCCAACCTAGGGCGAACAAAGCTAACAGAAGGAGATGATGGACGGAGCACAGAAACTTTTCAGACACTCACCCCCTTTTACAAGCCAAGACAAATATGTATCAACTTAACAACTATTCAACATGATTTGTGCAGGTTAACCCTTGAGTGTACACAGTTGCCTTCCCCTATAAAACTGGGTTGCGTTAATTTTGGCAGTAGGTGCAAGGAAATATGGTAACCACAATAAAAGTGCAAGTGTGTTAAAAGATCATTCATCTTTGGGGCATGAAAATAAAGTGCAAAAATAGCAGCATAAAAGCCACAATCAAAGTTAGCCATTAAGGTATGTTTTGAACTTCTTTTTAGGAACAATTTCATCAGCACTAGCAATATCAGGCTAGCTTGATATATATTTCTAATAAAATAGCTTATAAATTCCAAGATAACGGCTCCCTGGTTTGGTTTGTGCAAAAGAGCAATAAAGAGCAAAAGCTGTATGTAATATAGCCTGACACCATAAATTAGAGTGGTCAAAATTATTTCAACATATGCCAGACACTGTGCAAAAACACAACATAAAAAGAATACATACAACAAGGATCTCAGTTCATTCTAGCCCGTAAGAGGGTACAAAATAACAGTACATGGACCACCTTCATAACGTAGAAAATTATGGCAAGTACTCACCAAGTTGTATGTACTTGCTGCTCCAAATTCAGGCTGAGATCTGAGATCAGGAATTCAGCAATATAATAGACCATCAATTTACTGGTGTCTGTACTGAGGACCCTAAAAGCCTCAACGTGCCGGATAGTACCCAATATCCTGCATAGAGGAGCTCTTTGATTGCGATAGGCCGAGCAAAAAAATAGGATATGAGTTAGTGATTCCGGCTCCCCTATGCAGCCCAGGCAAAGATCCCCCTCAGGACCAGCTTCGGTCCATTTACTACAGAACCTTTTTGCTGGAAGAGTCTTGTATCTGAACTGTATGTACAATGTACGTGTGAAAGAGAGGGTGTAATTTCATCTATTGTTGGCTTATACCATCGGCATGGTTTGACATCCATAAACTCCAAACTGCATAGTCACTGTTCTTCTGCAATTAGTAACAGTTTGAAAAGCACAAGTTCCCAGTATATTTGTTTTAAACCTGCTTTAGATACTAAACATATTTCTTCTGGGGATGACCAACATTTCTCCAGACCCATTTCCCCCAGTAGGGCTTTCACATAGCTCAGCCCCGGGATTTTGAGGACACATGCAGGAGACATGAGATCTCTTAGACCCATTCAGTATGATATTAGGTCTGTCAAAGTCAACAATAGCAATTAAAAAACCTCCACTCTATTTTCTGGGATTTTCCCCTTTTTGCCAGATCCAAACACACCAAAGTCATTGGTGTACTAAAATGGAGTCCCAAGAGAGATCTAATACACTTTTTTCAACAGTTAACAGAATTGTTAGTGTTCACACCCCCCTGCCCAAATTGTACAGATCTGCCCCTAGGGCCTTTACATTATATATCTCTAAGCAGTCACAGCTGCTGCCAATATGCAGTGGAGGAGCGGCGACGGCAGCAGCTGGGACGAAGGGTTGAATTAAAATATTAAAAAAAATAAAAACCTACCTGATCCTGCGGTCACCTCGTACTTTGGTGCGCCTCCATTCCCCTGCTGCTCCCGACAGTACCTGGAATAGACTCCCAACCAATCCAGACGCTCCTCCCATAATTTGTGAGCAGCGCCGGGATCGGCCTGTGCAGGCTGGTTTGATGCTCCACTCGAGCACAATGAGTCTGTGCCATTTCTCTACCCGGCTAGATGACACAGACAGGTTAGAGAAACCTAACTGCGCAGGTCTGTTTGCCGGCCTAAAACAAGCTGGCCAAACAGACATTCACACTTAGAAGTGCACCAATCACTCCTCCCTGTGATCCTAGCCCTGCCCCACCCTACACACGAATATCATTTTATTTTCCAGCTGTTGGTTCTGAGCCAGTAGGGTGACACGCCTCCGCCATTGTGGAGGAGCCGCAGCTGTCTCTAAAGCCGGTTCAACCCTCTTAGATACTGTCCCTCTGTGGATCTTTGCTTTACTCTCTGTATAATGCATTAGAAGTATGTGCATTTTTTTGAAGTTGGAAAGCCCAGTTTAGATTTGGTGTTAATCTTACTCTTAGGTAATCAAAGTTTAACGACTGAGTTATTGCCCACATACATATTTCTCTTGTGATGTTTTTGCTTTGAAGGGCTGAATAGGATAAGTTTGGTCTTAAAGCTATTCCACTCTAGCCCCTGCTCAAAACAAAAAGCATTACAATTATTTAACAGCTGTTGTTACCCCTGGGGTGATTTCAAAAGCTATAACGTTTTGTCCTCAAAAAGTAAATCAGGCACCTTCCGGCCACCCACTTCTGGTGAGTCACACCCATCTTTGTTCAGATACTCCACCACTCCATTATTACACAAAGAGAACAGGGTGGGGCAAATAACAAACACAGGCTCAAATCAAATAGAAAATAGTCAATTCTACTCAGATAACCCGATCTAGTTAAAGTAATCGTGCCTATTTGAGGGTGTCCTTCCATTGGCAGCTCGTAAATCAAAATTGAGCGTCAATGCTGACACTTGCGCTGCTCTAAGTGACAATTTCACAGAAAGAAGTTCTATCTGCAGGATCTTTCACTGGGTACTGTGTTCCGCTGTCAAATCTGGGGGGTACTACTATGGATTCAATGGTTGAATTGAAATCCCTAGCTACAATCACATAGCTTTTTCCAGATAGCTGTCAGAGGGTGCTCTCTAGCACATGTATCTAGTCTCTACATTGCAAGCTTTCACCTGATTATATGGGAAACAACACTTACAACGCAACTTTTACAACGCGCTACCTTTACAACGTAACTTTTACAACGCAACATCCATTACAACGCATGCCATTTATTTATTTTATTTATTTTAATTTCTTATATAGCGCAGGAATCAATCCCGTAAGGGTATCTCCGCGCTTTGCCAGCCAAAGAGTCATCAGGTAGTGTGACATAAGAGGTTAGGAGGACAGAAATGCTTCTTGATAAAGAAGGGTCTTTAATGTCTTTCTAAAAGACATATGGTTTGTGGTCATTCTTACATCAGAGGGGAGCTTGTTCCATAAGGCAGGTCCAACCAAGGAGAAAGCACGGTCTCCTTGTCTGGATTTCTTTGTAGCAGGGGGTTTTAAAAGGGCTTGATTGCTTGAGCGGAGAGACCTGCTAGGCTGGTACAGCTCAAGGGATTGTGACAGGTATTTAGGACTTGCTCCATATAGGCACTTGTGGACCGTACAGCATATCTTAAAGTTGATGCGCTGCCGTATAGGGAGCCAATGTAGTTCTTCCAACAAGGGCTTGGAGGGAGTCCTGGCTGGTACACTCATGACCAATCTCGCTGCTGTGTTCTGGACTACCTGCAAACGACCTACTGATCTGCATTTGCTAATGTCAGCAGGCCGTTGCAGTAGTCCAGACGGCTGGTGACCAAGGCCTGTACAAGTGTCTTCCTATAGGTGGCAGGGAGATACGGGAAGACACGTCTAAGAAGGCCGATGGTGTGGAAACACAACCCTGCGATGTAATTAGTGTGTTCCTTTAAGGTCAACTTTTGGTCCAACTTCACCCCTAGATTCTTAACATGAGGTTTGGATGTAGGTACTGGGCCCAGATCTATTGGCCACCAGTCTGGGGACCAAAGGAGACTCGCCTTGCCAAAGAGCATGACCTCTGTTTTTCCCACGTTACATTGGAGGCAATTCACAGCCATCCAATGTGACACTGCCATTACAACGCAACCATTACAACGCATGTCACTACAACGCATACCACTGCAACCCATGTCATTACAACGCAGTCATTACAACGCATACCATTACAAAGCATATCTACACTATCCAAAACTTACCCTACTGTTGCACCCCCTGGAGTTAGAATAGTAATTTTTACCCCTACACTACCCAACACTTACCCTACTGTTGCACCCCCTGGAGTTAGAATAGTAATTTTTACCCCTACACGATCCAATACTTACCATACATGCAATGTAATGGTATGCGTTGTAAATGTAGTATGCATTGTAGTGGAATGCGTTGTAAAGGTAGTTTCAAAGAATTTGTTGTAATGGCATGCATTGTAATGGAATGAGTTGTAATGGATGTTGCAGTGTAAAAAATGCTTTGTAAAGGTATGTGTTGTAAAAGTATGCATTGTAAAGACATACATCCGATTATATACATTGGAAATTTTCAAAGACATGCCTGATGGAAACACCAAACTAATTGCTTTTCTATCTGGAGAGTCAATAGGGATAGGGCGGATTGAGCATTGGAGCAAAATCTTAATCAAGATTGCTAAACTGCCTGAAATTCTTCCCCTACCTGGCTGAACCACATTTCTACTGTCATATGGCCGTTAGGGTCATTGACGACATTGCTAAGTTAGCATGAGTTCTGCTGCCATGATGCTGCTTTTGCGCACGTTAGTACATGACTCTATTTTGTAAGTCTCTGTTTGTGCCTTTCACATGAGAATCATCTGCTTTCTCCCTTCTCTGCCTGTTCCTGGCGTTTAGTCTGAACACTGTGTGCAAGGTCGATAAACAATGCCCCTTGTTATTCTGTTCTGGTCAGTCCCTAGTACCTAGACAAAACATGCTACACAGCTGCGGCTGCTGGAAATTCCTGCTTTGATTTTATGGGGATGCATGTTGGTTTAACACACACTTGGAGAGGGACCTTTCCAGGGAGAGGAGCTATGCTGTTCCTATGATGTAAAAATACCATCTAGGCACTGAGGAATGTGGTCTGCTGAAAAAGCCCAGAGATCGTCCTTTATATAATAAAACTTCTTGCCACGGGGAGGGTGGTTAGGCCTTATAGTCCTTTATCCACTTTCTATATACGATGACATACCCCTTCATAATCTATGGACTTGCTACAATGCTAACTGTTTTAGGTTAATGTGTTTCGCTGCTGGTGTATTTTATGTATAGTAGTGCAAACTGTTCTTTTATGGATATGTTTTTATCCGAATAAAGTAATTTAATTGATTTGATTTGAATTGAAAAACTCCCCCAGCAAAAAAAAACAAAAAAACTCCGCCCATTATTAATAGGGGTGGAAGAGGCGTTGATCGCTGCATGTAGGTATGTGTATTAAAAGTACTACAAAATATAGTTGTGAGTAGGCTTTTGATAATCTTTCCAATCCAACCGGTCACATAAAGTGAGTTAAAGACGTGTTTGTCTTCCTCATACGCCATCAAGTAATGCATGTGAGCTGACAATATTCTGGCCTCTAGTGATTGTTGAGGTGTAGAATTAAGTACAGATTTGTGCTTTTCCATAAGCCGCTTAGCAACATCGCATAGCTGTCGCAGTGCCCCAGATAGAAGGTACTGCAGTGACATGCCGATGACCAATGCCATGCACTGATTGTGGTTTACAGATGTTTGTTCCCGCTACAGTGACAGTGGAACAGCTGGAACTAGAAATGCTGTTCGTGTGGTGAACTGACTCAGGATATTAAGTAAGTGATTTTAATCTGTGCTGCACTAAAATCGATGCAAAACGTTTATCTCTGCATAAAGCTCTTGAAGCCTAATTGTAAATCTGCGGCATTGGGTCTAATTTATTTACAAAATAATGTGCCCACATTTTTATTTATTTATTCTTTTTTAACGGTTTCTGGATTTATGAAACTTTAGGATTTGACAGTCCTTTACTGACACATATTAATGCAAATTATGTATATGTTTCGTCTTCTTTTAATCAAAGTTAATATAAAAACTAAGAAAATAGAACTTAATTTAAACAGCAGACGTTAGCTTGTGGCTTGGCTACAGACATTCATTTCCAGAATTAGGCCATGAACACTAAAGACATGACACGTAAGTCTGAGACACAGGTCTGCTTTTTAAAACTGTCCAGCAGACTCTGTAAGACCCCTAAATCATACCACCAACCATAGACTTCCTTGGCAGTGGATTGCCACCTTTGTCAGCCAGGCAACAAAAAGGCACTCAGACACTTGAAATCCTATAGCCACAAAGGTAAAGAACTAGTTAGCTATAAGGCTACAAGGCAGGGGAACATAAATACAGTAAAAAGAATCAATAAAAGCACTGAGCAGGCTAGAATATGGAAAGGAGAGAGACATAAAGGAGACTCAACTTTCCTGGTGCCTGGCTGATGACTTGTAAATGGCGGACAAGTGATCAACAAGGAAGAAGTAAGGTAGGCCAAATCAGGTTGGATAAATAGAACCAGAGGCCATGGATGTTACAGCGCAACCCTTACAAAGCATCAGTACAAGGACCTTTTTGAGAATTTTACAACATGGGCTTTTACAACACATATAAGCATATTTATTGTTTTAATGACATCGTTTTTATGTCACTTAGAAGAGGAAGGGTTTAAGGAATGTGGTATTAAGTCCTCAGAGGTGGGTAGAAGTAAAGGAGTGTAAGGGATTTTAGGGTCCAGGGAAGGGTAGATGTAAATGGAAGTTAAGGGTTTTTAGGGTTCAGGAGTAAGCAGAGGTAAAGAGAGGAAAGAGATTTTTAGGGTTATGGATTTGGAAGCGATAAAGGAAGGTAAGGTTTTCATGGTTTGGGGAAGGTAGAGGTAAATGGGGTAAGGGTTTTTAGGGTTCAGGGGTGACTAGAAGCAAAGGTAGGCAAGGGGGTTTGGGCTTCGGGGGTGAATAGAGGCAAAGGGAGGTAAGGGTTTTTAGGGTTCAGGGGTGGGTAGAGCTGAAGAGGGTAGGGGGTTTTAAGGGTCAGGTAGATAGAAGTAAAGAGATATAATATTTTAAAACGTAAGGAGTTATATTCACATCTGTATGTGTGCTTGTGTGTGTATATATATATATATATATATGTGTGTGTGTGAGTATGTATGTGTCACTTCACACACATAAGTAATATTGTGTATATATCCTCCTTACTGTAGTCATAATAGCATTAATTGAACTTCATTAATGTGCATTATATAAATAAATATGTATATTATGGTGTTTTTCTATCATTAGTTCAATTGCATTTATGCATTTTAACTTTTTATGGCTTTTTATCCAGCTTTTATATATTAACGATATCTAATTGAATATATATTTATTATTAATACTTTGTGGTGTATATTTCAAAATGAAATGTATTTACTTATTCTCTTTATGTAGATATATATTATCATTTGATTGTACATAAAAACCTCATGTCTGGATTTAATTGTTTACACTCTAACTTTGCACATGTACAGCTATTTAAACGGGGATTACCCCGCAATTCTGTGAGCAGCCGCACAATATGTCATTCATGTCTATTATTGTTTCGTAGTAACATGTGACTATTGCAACCAATCACGGTTCGAATTATCTTGCACTTGCACTTTAAATTCTGCCTTCCCTCCCCCATGCGTCATGTGACCAAGGCCTCTGTGTAGGCCGAAACGTTATGCTGCGGTGGGCTTTCCCTGCTACTAAATAAAATCACTGCTCACCTGCACTTTGGGTCTTCCTCTCTTCTTCTGCGCCGCTGGTATCCCGAAATTGGGCTCCTGGTGAGAGAAAGCTGAGATTGTGCCTATCTCTATAACCAGTTACGTGCTTCTCCGGTTTTGGATGACCCCTTCCTTCTCAAGCGGCGGAGCAGCAGGAAGCCAAGACCTCTGGTGACCCGGAAGTCGATTAGTGCCTCCCGTTGGGGAGAAACTGCTCCAGCACCCGGACGCTGTTTACTGTGACGTTAACGCGAGCCAGACGAGGAGCGCGGGGAGGTCTGTTTCTAGCTGCACCTGAAGCCTGGTTTCGAGAAGCCTTCACGACTGAAGAAAGAGCCGGTGAGGAAGTTTGTGCCAAGTTGGAAAGCGGAAAGTATTTCACCAAACCGCTATCGAGACTGTGAGTACGCATTGTGCGTGTTAACACCTGGGAAGCGCCATGTCGGCAGACGCGATACGTGGGAGGGAATTGGCAGCCCTTAACGCGTTCGATGACTCCCCGCCCGGGGATGTGACTGGGTCCGCATTGCAGCAAACGCCGGAAAATGAAAATGCCAGCACCCGTGAAAAATTCAAAAAACTTGAAAAATTAATGAGGCGCGAACAATCGAAGTGGTGGGAGCATCGCTCCCTGAGCCGCTATCTAGAGGTCAATAGGATACCAAGGGGGCTGCGAGTGATGCTAGCCCCCAGCTATGAAGATCCAGACCCAGATATGCTCAGGTAGTGGGCAGAGTGTAACCTTGACTCCTCACGTCGATTGGTGCAAATATTGGTGCGTTATGCGGACAGTGACCGTGTAAAAACTCAAGTTAAAATCGAGGAACTAAATGCAGAGATTGAAGCTATGTGCAGTGAAGAAACAGCTGAATGCACTAAGCTAAGAGGTGAAATGATGGCAAGATTACAGAAAGAGGAAGAGATAATCAGGAAAAGGAAAACCTTCAAGTTTCAACGTGACAAGGCAGACTATGCTGAGGGGCGAATTTTTACGTTCGCGAAAAAATATGACGCTATAAAAGCCAGCAAAAAGTTTAAGCCTGTCTTTCTTCCTCAACCATCTACGTCTAAATCCGTGCCGGGCTCGGCACAAGCAGACAACACCTCCGAATCCAATCTGAGTTCCAGTATAAATAGTGACACGGATTCCAACACTTCACAGGTTGAATCCCAGTTGGGGTTTGCCAAGCTTACACTGGCCCAGGAGTTGGAGTGTCTACGGAAAGACAGACGCGAGACTCTCCGCCCCAGGGTTCCAGCTCCCAAAAAAACAAAATCTGCAACGCCAAGCGCTACCAACGCCGAAGGGCCAACTCAAGGAACAAATTTACCAAAAAAGAAAAAATACAACAGGCGGT
The DNA here is from genome assembly GCF_964263255.1 of Lissotriton vulgaris. NCBI lineage: Eukaryota > Metazoa > Chordata > Amphibia > Caudata > Salamandridae > Lissotriton > Lissotriton vulgaris. The sequence continues at coordinate 151,169,905 of NC_141696.1, read as the reverse complement.
GGAACAAGAAGTGAGTGATCTATCGGCAATAGCAGGTACTGCCCTCTCTGTGTTAAATCTTACCAATACTGCATTTTCCGCATCTGAATTACGTATCTTATCGATGGGACTAACCTTTTGTCCCCCCAGGGCCTTCAATTATGTTAATCCTAGGATAGATTTGTATAAATTTGTCCATAAATTGAAGCTACAAAAACAGTTCGCTGGGAATAAAACACGGACAACAGGGGCACGAGCAGAAACAGATAACCAAGGATGCCCCGTTGTTACATGACATGGAGTCCCTCGGATCTGAACAATCAGTATCACAGAGTACGCCTGCACAACCGAATACCAACTTAGGGGGCCTAACCAACTTCAAACCAAGTTCCACATATACCCCTGTTATGCTATATGACAATATAGACATTTTCCATAAGGCGGCTATCAAAGAGATCAAGGTGCTATATACTAAAATGCTCAGAACTAAGCAACACAAATACCAACAAAACGACCAATATCAAAAACTAGTTAGTAAGATTCAGCAAAATGACAACATCATTGTCAGGCAGTCAGATAAAGGGTGCAATATAGTATTGTGGCCGAGACAACTATATTTGGAAGAAGCCCTCTCTCAACTTAACAACCCAGACTGCTATAGACATTGTGATGTTGGGGCGGTGAGAAAAGCCCAGACAGACTTCTATTCTTTGTTGATGGGATGGCGGTCATATGGACTCATCAGTATGGATGAACTGAAATTTCTGAAAAATGACAATCCCATCATGCCTGTTCTATACCTGATCCCAAAAATTCGTAAGAATCCAGCTAACCCTCCTGGTAGACCCATTATTGCAGCGTGTGGGGGATTATTGGAAAATGCAACCATCTATGTAGACTCATTTCTACAAGAACATGTGCAAAATCTACCATCTTTTGTTCAAGATTCCAATAATTTCCTTCGTAAAATCACCGTTCTTTAGCCCACTGGATTCAAGCAAGCCGGGCTGAAGACGGCTGGAATGTCAGAAACCGGTCCTCGGAAGCTTGTTTCCGGTCCAGGGAAGACATGGCTTGGCAGTTCGGGCTGGACTGTTCCCATGAGGCACAGGGTCAGACTGATTTGCATATAGCCATGTCTGAACTGGGGTGGCAGAGTGGGCTAAAGAACGGTGATGGATTAAACCCAGGTCTTTTGACTGGGTGTGAGTGTTTGATTGATTCAGATGCTCCGTTCATCACCACCCCCTTTTGTACCGCTTTTGGCCGCCATAAGTGTGGCAGGGTATGCTCAGACGTGAGTCCCTTGCTCACTTTGCCACTGGATTCAAGCAAGCAGGGCTGAAGACGGCTGGAATGCCAGAAATCAGTCCTCGGAAAATTGTTTCCGGTCCAGGGAAGACATGGCTTGGCAGTTGGGGCTGGACTGTTCCCATGAGGCACAGGGTCAGACTGATTTGCATATAGGCATGTCTGAACTGGGGTGGCAGAGTGGGCTAAAGAACGGTGATGGATTAAACCCAGATCTTTTGACTGGGTGTGAGTGTTTGATTGATTCAGATGCTCCGTCCATCACCACCCCCTTTTGTACCGCTTTTGGCCGCCATAAGTGTGGCAGGGTATGCTCCGACATGAGTCCCTTGCTCACTTTGCCACTGGATTCAAGCAAGCAGGGCTGAAGACGGCTGGAATGCCAGAAACCAGTCCTCGGAAAATTGTTTCCGGTCCAGGGAAGACATGGCTTGGCAGTTCGGGCTGGACTGTTCCCATTAGGCACAGGGTCAGACTGATTTGCATATAGCCATGTCTGAACTGGGGTGGCAGAGTGGGCAAAAGAACGGTGATGGATTAAACCCAGATCTTTTGACTGGGTGTGAGTGTTTGATTGATTCAGATGCTCCGTCCATCACCACCCCCTTTTGTACCGCTTTTGACCGCCATAAGTGTGGCAGGGTATGCTCCGATGTGAGTCCCTTGCTCACTTTGCCACTGGATTCAAGCAAGCCAGGCTGAAGACGGCTGGAATGCCAGAAACCTGCCCTCGGAAGCTTGTTTCCGGTCCAGGGAAGACATGGCTTGGCAGTTCGGGCTGGACTGTTCCCATGAGGCACAGGGTCAGACTGATTTGCACATAGCCATGTCTGAACTGGGGTGGCAGAGTGGGCTAAAGAACGGTGATGGATTAAACCCAGATCTTTTGACTGGGTGTGAGTGTTTGATTGATTCAGATGCTCCGTCCATCACCACCCCCTTTTGCTCCATCTGCTTGTGTGGCCCGACCCCCCCCCCCCCCCCCGCGCGAGGCAAAATGGTGGTTCCTACCGCGCTGGCCTACCGTGAGGAGAGATGCATCCAAGTGGGCTTATAGGGGCTACTCCCGATCTCCTGTGGATGCCTGGGAGATCTTGTGACCTTTTAAGAGAATGGGAGAATGGCCCATCCTTCCCTGAAAAGTACTGTTAGTACCTGGCATGTGTGTGGTGTGGAGAGGGGTGCCTTGGGCCACTATTTAATCTAAGCTGAGGCTGATGGGTGCCTGACCCTAACATGGCAGCCAGTGGTGACTTTTTTTCCCCGAGCTGAACTTTCCCTTACATAACCCTACCAGGACTGTGCCTGACCTCAAGATGGAGTCTGGATTTTATTCGGACTATGGTTTCCCACCCCCCCCTGCGCTAATCTATCACTTGCTGAATACACCTGAAAACTGATCATTATGTCTGACTCCCGTTGGAGCTGCTCTGTTCAGCTATTGAGGAGATCGGCCTTGGTTAAAACCCTTGACCGTCACCTACCCAGCCAGACTTTGGGCACAGTTTCTCCCTGTCTCCCCGTCTCGCCCATCCCCCCTCATCTAATTTCTGTAACTCTGCTTTTTCCTTGCCTCCTATGTTTTGATCACGCTTGAACAAATGTAACATGTTTTGCCTGTATCTCTGATCCTCATGTAAAGCGCTCTGATACCTCCGGGTCTAGCCAGCGCTATATAAAACTCAAATAAATAAATAAATAAAAATAAATAAAAAAAAAAAAAATTAAAACCTGAAGGAAGGATCAAGCATACAGTCTCACTGGAGTGAAGTGGAAAGTTCTAGATCAGAGGGGGTGAGTCCTGGGAGCGGGGGTGACTCTCATAGCACCCCCTTATTAATGTATCCAGGTAAAAGAACTAGTTCTATGGCTGCATGGGTACTTGCAAACATTTTCTCTGGGGCCAAGAAGTTTGGTCTGTGTTGTGACTGAGAGCCGCACTGATTGCAGTGGCGTGGAAGGTGGTAATTTAGAGGTAAGGTGAGTGAAGGGGAAGTGGAGCATATGCATCTGGTGGCTGAATTGCACGATTCAAAACAATAAAACCCGGGATTAATTCCGTCTTCCCCACTCTACCAAATTGTGTCACCCAGTGTTTTATTTCACTTTCCCTTCTTTTTCTTTGTGATCATATGTAAGAGCACCTCAAAATACATGACTTAAGGATGTGTGCTGTTACTGTACAAAGCCTTTTACTGTGTGTTTTTAAATAAATAAATTAATAAATAAATAAAGTATAATGTTGTTCATGTATAGTAATAACCCAGGCCACCCAATGAGTGCACAGAACAACTGACTTGACTCGTATATCCCTATTGGCACTGTTGTAAGGGTGATGGTGGGGCATTCATGTTTATAAATTCATGTTTGAAAACTACCATTTTAAAAAAAAAATCTCAATGCACTGTTATATTCTGCTGTACTAAAGTGAAATGGTTCTGCATGTTAATGAAATACAATTTTATCGGAAGAGACTCATATTTTTACCCTTTTTGCTGCAAGATCTCTTAAAGGTTTTGCTAAAGTTAGGAGGTGCAGGACTCCGTAGTTACTTGTTTCTTTCACATCAATTAACATTTAAATGAATACTTGCCTCATTATTTAACATTTTATTAAGGTTTGGTGGATGCGAGTACACAGCAGCCCAGTGCTTTAGTGGGCCCGGGGGCTACAGCATACGTAAGCACATGTAAAGGTCAGGAGGGCCGCATGCGGATCAAGACCGTACTTTGACTATCAATGTACTGCTGCTGCCCCATCTACTCATTTACCCCCGCACATTCCTGCCCCTCCCATTGCAGGTGATAGCATCAGCACAGCCTCGGAGCTCACTCTACAACAACACAGCCCGCACCCCTGCTGGGGCCGGGAGCGAGATCGAGATTCAAGTGTGGTGAGTGTGGAAGGCCATTCAGATATATAATATGGGCACCTGACTACTCCCTTTGTTGTACACATGGGCATGCCGGTGTGACACATGAACCTGGTCTCTAGGCCCTGTTAGTTTCGCTGATGTGCAAGGATGTCTGACACCTTCCTCTCGTAGTCAGGCTTGTCCCTGGTGTGACTAAGTGCGTGTACCCTCTTTGTGATTTTACATTGTCGTTCTTCTTTGTATTTCTGAGGTGTCAGGTGAGTTAGAGTATCACAGTTTTTTAGGGGTGCAGACTACAAAACTAACTTTTCAAAAGGGATGTATTTATCCCTGTTATTCTTTTTATTATGAAACTATCTTTTTCTTATTATTCTTTCAGTCTTAGTTAAGATGAAGCAAATAAAAGAAAGTGGTGCAGCCTTTAGAAAAAAGAAAAAGGCTAGAGAGGAAGAATTTAAAAAGTATGAAGGTGCACTATTTAAACCCATCAGTTGCAAAACTACTAGTACTACTACTGCTACTGAAGCAATTTCCGATTCCGAATTCAAACCATCATCAAAGTCAAGTGATTCTTCAACTTCCACAAGTGATAAGGAGTGTAACGACCAAAACATTCCAGCTGTTGACTTAAAAGATATTAGTCTTTGGCCGAGTAAGATTAAGGATGACACACATATCTTACTGGTATGACAAGGTGCATCTGTGGTTCAACATCTAGATTCTGATTTTGGTGTAGTGATTTGGGAGTGTGCTTCAACCAAAGAACGAAACTGAAAGCTTACATGCGAGTAGTTTTTTCAAACTAAACTAAATAATGAAAAAATGTTGAGGTTGTGGTTGGTGTACTCTCCTTCCAAGATACCTCTTTACTGCTTTTGATGCAAACTATTTGCAGACAGAGGTCATCCAAATGTTGATTCTGCAGATGTATTTAACATGTGGTGGAAACTTACAGCTAGATTCATCATAGTCCCGTTTTGCGAGTCCTTAATAGCGATTATTAAGGAATCGCTATTAAGGATTTGCAAAACGGGATTCATGTAGGAATCGCTAAATAAATTGCGATTCCTACACATTCCTTATTTGCGATTAGCAATTTGCTAATCGCAAATAAGGATGCGATTTCAAGGGTGCCAGGGGTGTCCAAAGGACACCCTGTAGCACCCCTGAAATGTAATCTACATTGGTGTTGCGCACACACATGTCCAAAGGACATGTGTGTGTGTAACATGCAACTTAGAAAAATGCATTTAAATGCATTTTTCTAAGTTTTCGCTATTTACCACGAGGTTTGACCTCGCGGTAAATAGCGGCCCAAAATTGCGATTTCGCAATTTAAAAATGGTTCATGAATTGCATTTAAGGAATCTCAAATAGAGATTCCTTAAATGCAATTCCTCGCAAATGTGCGAATTCTTTATTAGCGAATTTTGCATTCGGGATGATGAATCCCAAATACAAAAATTGCACTCGCAGAAGGCCAGATTCTCAGAATCTGGCCCTTTGCGAGCGCAATTAAGCTTGATGAATCTGGCCGTTAATCCTAAAATTTTCATCCATGAATCTAGTGTGGCCCATGTTCGATGTTTCACACAATGGAAGGAGTTGGAAATTAGAATCTCATGTGGAGCAACAAATGATAAAAAGGCACAAGAACAAGTTGAAAATGAAGTAAAGAAGTGAAGGGAGATACCTTTTAAGATTGTTAGATATCATTAGATTCCTAGCTAAACAAAATTTGTCTTTACGGGGTAAACGAGAAGGAATTCATTACAAGACTGATGATGAACCTGAATCAACAGGAAATAGAGGAATTTTCTAGAATTAGTTCATTTGCTGACGAAATACAATCTAGTGCTACGTGAGCATAATGTAAGAATTAAGCTGGGGAAAAAGTTTGCTAAATCCTATATGTCGCCTACTATTCAGAATGAGTTTATAGAAATTTTGGGAGAAAAAGTAAGAAGCAAAGTTATTGAGCAAGAGAAAGAAGGAAAGTTTTTTTCTATGATATTCAACAGCACCCCTTATATTTCTCATAAGGATCAGACGAGCCAAGTTTTATACTACGTTATAATCTATGGAAATAAAGTGACGGTTGTGGAATCATTTGTCAATTTCACTGAAACAAAAGGTAAAAAAGCTGAGAATATTTCAACTATAATTTTGTAGAATTTAGAAAACAACGGAAATGATATTCAAAAATGTAGAGGACAAGCATATGATAATGCTGCTATGATGGCCGATCAACATACTGGCGTTCAGAGACGCATCAAGGAAATTAATGGAAAAGCAGAATTTGTTGCATGTACAAAATACTCGCTTAATTTGGCTGGTGTACATGCAGCTTCTGTTGCTGTAAATTCTTTTACCTTTTTTTGGAACTGTGGAGCATTTGAGGGGTAGCCCCAGACGCAAGAAACTCTAGCTACGCCACTGGATGAAAGCGTGGCTTTTACAGACTTTTTTATTTTTGCTCCAAGTTTTTCTGGTAAGCCACAGTGAAGAACAAAGGTGAGACAGCCAGGACATATTTTTTTTTAAGGCTGAACATTCATGCATTTATTATAAATCAGGGGTGAAAAACAAGCGAAAAGTGTGAAAAAAATAAAAGAAGTTAAAGTGGTACGTAACAAAAACAATCCATGTAACTAAATTCAAGGTTCAGTAGGTATCAAAGAAGCAAAGGGGTTAACCTATACTTAACGTTAATGGTCAGTGAGTTGGCAAAAAAGCCAAATACATTTAACATTATGGCTCCTTTTTTCTGTTTCTACTGATTTTTAGAAACAAATACAGACAGAAAAACATGTATATTCTTGTCTGTATTAATTTTTAAATGTGGATACAAACAGAAATTGAGTTGCTTTTTGAGTGATTCCAAATACTGTCTGCCATAACTACCAGGCCAATAGCTGTGTGGATTGGTAGGTAAGGGGGTTAAAAAACAAAGAAAATAATTTTATTAAAGAGGCTTAAACAGCAGTAGATATGCACAAGATTGATACTGAAAATTGCACATTTTCATATAAGTGCATTGATTTATCTTCTGTAGATGTTCATAGCATTGAAACTTTGCAGGCACTCAAGCATGTGTGCAAATATATCAGTTAAATAAATGTGAAAATATACTATTCTCAGCTTCATTTGTTTCAGTAAAACCAAAATATGTATGGATAAATGCAGATAAAAGTAACAAAAACGAAATATGGATATTTACAGACGAAAATGTTAAAAATTAAATACCATAAAATTGAGAGACCTAATTATCATTGACAGTTGTCAACAGAGTCGCATCCATATGACATTAAAATATAAGGGAGAAATTAAAGAATCTAAATACAAACATAGGTCAGCATCATAGATAAAAATGTATAATTATGGTAGATCAATTAATACATTGGTTGCAAGCAGGAAGGCACACTGTGTAAAACAAACATATTGTAAGAGCTCATTGGTGAGCGGCCATAGAGTATCATAGATGTTCCCACAATATATCAAATGGATGTAGTAAGTAAGCATATGCCATATTTACAGATCAGATTGTGTACAGGTGATCCAATCTAAATTCCAAATGAGTGTCAAGTTTCCAATAGATCAGGTAGAAGAGAATTGGAGGTAATAGGTGAGAAAAATTGAAAAAGAAAGCCAATATTAGTTTGCTCGTAATGCAAAAGCCTATATTGTAAAGTGTTTCAGTTGGAGTCCATATGGCTTGTGCACCCTGAACCTAGTGCCCATTACTGTTTATGTTAAGGCCTAGCATGCTCCTGGAAGTCCCATGCAGTTAGACGAGTGTCCGAGAGAGTAGTCAAATAAAGAGCCTGTGAGCTTCATGATTATATTAGGGAACTTGGTGTAAGCCCGTAAGCTTCATGATTATATAGAAGTGCTAATGTGACCTAGTACAGCATGCATCTAAGAACATCAACGTATAAGCCTAGGGACACCATATGCATGCATCTAATAAATATAAGGAAGCACAGTAGAGTTGAGGTTCCGTTCTGAGGAACAATTGTAGAGGTTACAGCGTAAATGCCCTGAAATAGGTGCAATTGACATTGGTATGGTGAGTCACCATCCCCAGTGGCAATAGTACGAGGTTCAAGAGGTCAGGTAGTACTTACTGTGGGTGCAAATGGGTAATCGCCCTTAGGAGAAATGTGCGGGTTCAGTAGTCCTGGAAAGTTGTAAGAAGGCATATATATGATGCTGGACATTAAAAATGGAGGGTGGATAATAACAGGCAATAAGTAAAGGAAATTTAAACCATCTCAAAGGCTTAGAGCAAATAGCCATACGTTGAGTCTCAGGCTCAGCAATCTAGTATTGTAAAGTCATCTCTAAGATGCCTCTGCGGGGACGCTCATAAAGCATGGTGTGTGTAACGAGTAGTCGTTCAACCCGGAAGTAGACTTGTGCAAAAAGGCTTGCCTATGTATGTGAGGTGTAGGTGCCATATTGGAGTGGAGAGTCAGGCCAAAAGTAAATGTGAAAGATGCTCCCATGTGCGAACTAAAATAAGAAAAGATTGAGAGGTTGAGGCATCATATGTGTGTTCCCTTCCAAAAATACAATACATAATAATAGAAGACCTGTGGTAGCTCATGTTGAAAAATTACTAGTGATGTTAGTATGTTACTTTTGAATTCTCACATAAAAATAATAACTGGGGGCGCTTATGTTCTATAGCTACAATCTATGCCCCTACTGCTGGTCAATCTGAATTTCTCTTCTCCTTCCTCTCTTTGTTGGGCGGATTTGCTGAAGGAGACATAGTAGTGCTGGGAGATTTTAATTTGATTTGGGACCCTAAAATAGATACCAGCACCCCCATAGATCTCAGACCGGTGTTTTTACCAAAGCAGCAAAACCAGCAATCCACCAATTGGGCTTATTAGATCTGTGGAGGGAGCTCAATCCTATCGGATTTGGTTACATCTTTTTCTCACATTCCCATAGAACATACTCTAGGATTGATCATATTTTTCTCAGTCAACAGCTACACCATACTGCCAAATCTTCAGTGATACATTCAATTACTATTTCAGACCACGTCACACTGGAGGCTATTTTTGTATGACCCATGTCGAGAACTGAGTATCGTAGGGGTACTTCCTCAATGTACTACTGCATGATCGTCTCTTCCAGGACAAACTTCAGAAAACAATTTGAGATTTTTTTCAGACAAATGATTCCAGAGATACCTCATACTCCACAACCTGGGAAGCGTTGAAATCGGTTTTACATGGCAAGTGCATTTCTCTAATGTCCACACTACACCAACAAAAAAAGAAAAGAAAGACAGGTATTAGAAGAGAAACTTCTTTTAGAAGAGAACGCTCCAACTCTTAGCCTTCAGAGGAAAGTGATGGCCCTGAGTGGTAAGATTCAATCTATATATGCCAAAAGATCCGAGATCACTCTCCTACACTTGAAAAAGACTACTTAAGAGCGCAGTAATAAAATAGGCTCCCTTCTGGTGAGGCAGTTAAGAATTAAGCTGGAAAAGGACTATATTGGTCTGATACAGGATGAGAGAGGGACTGTTCAGCAATCTGAAGAAGGAAAGCACAATTTTTTCAAGATTTTTATAAACACCTCTATACTTCTGACTCTTTAGACTCAGGGGAACAATCAACCTTCCTAAATTTAGTTGACCATAAATGCCCCAGGACCTGACAGACAGCTTGGTTAGACCCATTACAAGAGAGGAAGTACAGTTTGCAATTGATTCTCTCAAGCTCCATATAACACCTGGCCCTGATGGACTTAATGCTCATTTCTACAAGACCTTTAGTGCAGACCTTACCCCATATTTAACTGATCTCTTTAATCACATGCCTTATTCACAAGTGGTGTCTCCATCAATGGGAGAAGCCCTAATTACAGTCATTCCTAAGCCTCAGAAAGCACTCAACAATATGCATCTTATAGGCCAATTGCCCTACTTAATCTTGACGTATATACAGAGGTTTGGGCCAATAGATTAGAGGAGATTATGCCTGAGGTGATTCAGCCCTATCAGTCAGTATTTATCAAGGGCCGACAGACCCATAACAACTTACGGCGGGTAATACATTTGGTGGACAAAGCCACTAAGAAACAGATCCGGGCAGTCTTGGTGGCGCTTGATGCTGAGAAGGCCTTTGACCTAGTGGATTGGTCATTCCTTGTTAATACTCTACATCGCTTTGGGTTTGGAAGGGGTTTAGTTACTATGAAATGGACTAATTATTCTCATCCTCAAGTTCGAGTCTTAATAAACAGCACAGTCTCTGAGTTCTTTGAACTAACTAGGGGGACAAGACAGGTGTGTTCTCTTTGATCTCTGCGATGAACTCCTAGCTGCAAAGATACAAGCTTATCCCACTATTCAGGGGCTTTGTTTTGGCTCTGTACTACACAAGATATCTCTATTTGCAGATGATGTCCTGCTGGCTGTTACTTCTCCCCGTTCGTCACAGACAGATCTCCGACATTTTTACATTTGAAAACTGCTGTTGCAACTTCAACCTACCTCCATGGAAAATGTGTCACTATATTCAACAGACACATTGGGTGATCCAGCCACATGTACGACTTGCTGCTACTAGAGACCCACTCCCCATAGAGCCTTTCACCCGGACTGCCGGGGACACCATGGGATGCACTTCCTTTCTATATGCACTTTTGCTGTCCACAAGTGTAACCCTGCTCCATGACATGTATCCTTCTGAGAACAAAGACTAGAGATCAACATCAAGCCCAATCAATGGCACACACTTTACAGTGATATTTCTAAATGTTATTGTTATTGTTTATATGCATTTGTAGCGCGCTCGTCTACTCCAAAGAGTGTCCCGGCGCAAAACCTGAGAGGATCATGTGCCAGAGTTTAAAACAAGAAGGTTTCAGCTTTTTTCTTAAAGGTCCGTGAATCTTGGATGCTGCAAAGAGCCAATGGCAATGCGTTCCATGCCAGAGCGGCTTTCCAGACAAGGGAGCATCCGCCAAGCCTTTGACGAAAGAACCGGGGAATCTGAGCCAGTAATTGAAAGGAGGAACACAGCTGTCTCACAGGGACATAAAAGGAGAACCTCTTTTGTAGATAACTGGGCCCCGGCCATACAGGGCTCTATGGGCAATTGACAGGATTTTAAATGTAAGCCACAACTCCACAGGAAGCCAATGCAGGTAGCACAGATGAATGCGCACACTTCTCCTTCTGGGGAGGTCCAACAGGAGGCCGGCTGCAGAGTTCTGCACTACCTGAAGCTTGTTCAACAGATAGCCAGGGGTCCCAACATACAGCGCATTAGCGTAGTCCAGGCGGGAAAGGATCAAAGCCCGAACCACTGTTTCCTTTGCAGTCTTTGGAAGAAGAGGGAGAAACTTCCTCAGAGTTTTAAAATGCCAAAGCAGGAACCCGCCAACTTCTTAATCTGGGTTGCAAAGGTTAAGTTCTCCTCAAACCATACACCCAGATTCTTTACGGCGATGCACAACAAGCATGGCAAGGGTAACCCTGCAGGCCACAGTAGCTCCCTGAAATTGGTCGGGAATTTGCCATACAGAAGTATCTCAGATTTCTCCTCATTACACTTCAGCTGGGCCTGAGCCAGCCAGCGAAAGACAGAGAGTAGGCAATGTTGGGCAGAGGAGACCGGGACATCATTCCCATCCCAAGTAAACAAAAGCTGAGTGTCGTCCGCATAGGCAATCACCCTAGCTCCAAGCTCCTCCACTAAGTATATCAGCGGGGTGACATAGATGTTAAAGAGGAAGGGGCAAAGGAACGAACCTTGCGGGACCCCAGTGGCCACTGGCTGCGGTACAGAGGGGCAAGGTGGAATGTAATGGCTCTATGGGGCTACGGGTGGCACATTACAAACTACTTTGTGATTGGTACCTTTATCCGGAAAAACTCCAGAAAAGTTTCTCAAATACATTGGATAGTTGTAGGAGGGGCTGCGGGATGCTGGTAGACCTTCAGCATGTCTGGAGGGATTGCCCAACTATTCAGTCAAATTGGAATGAAACTAGCACAGATAAAAGAGATATTGGGCTACCCAATTCCAGTCAGGCCAGAAATTGTACTTTTAGGCCTCCAAGACCCTTCTCTTAAATGCCACATTTAGAGGACCACTCCATTCTATGGCTTTGTTTGAGGGTGGCTAAGATGGTCTTGGCTGCAGCGTGGAAGAAACAAGAACCCCCAACCATGTACCAATGGCACACTCAACTCCAGCAGGCCTTCACAGGAGCAAAAGACCGATATTCTATCTGACACTCGGATAGGTTTTGATTATATATAGGGACCCTTGGTACGCTTTCTCTCACAGGAACTCATGCTCTTCTCCTGTCCCACCCGAATACAGGCGCTTCATCTATTCCAAACATAATAACATCAACTCATCCCTCCAAAATGATAAATTATACACTGACACACAAGATTAATCCCTACCCATACTAGAGAACCCACTCATGGGTCCTATTCTTTCACTACACCCTCCATGTAAGTTATGTTGGTTGATAAATTTGTATTTGTAACCTCTTTTTACATTTTTTCCAAGACTGGGTGTTGTTTTGTTTTTATTTTACAGGAAAGGTACCTCTATTACTTAAGATAGCAACACTGGATGATTTATATTGCCTCTACTTTACATGTATACTTTGCATTCTGTCAGCCAATGATTTTGACTACACTTTAACTGTCATTAGCTTCCAATTGCTGTTACATTTCTGTTGGCTTGCAGTCATATCGACAGTCCCATGAAAATGTCTGTACCTTATAAAATCAATAAAGAAAGTTTGACATGTAGGAAAGAAGGGCTCATGAGACAGATATGCAACAAGATGGGTTTAAAGTCAGAGCTCGCGAAAAGGCAGGGTCTTTGGCATAAATGCAACAATATCAGTGGATGTTTCAAAAACGAGTGTCAGGAGGTTTTTTATTTTTCTATTGATTGGTTTGCAGAAAGGCTGTTATATGCAGCGAGCAGCCATAAAACATATACACCAGCTGTGGGTGCTTAGCAGTAGAAACTCAGCTATTTTGCATCTTTCATTTGTTTTTGGTTTTTTACTTATGCATTTCTAGTCTGAACTGGTTGCTGATAACAAATATCAAAAGTAATGATGAAGCTATTAGGCTAGTCAATGCTACTCATTGATTCTCTCTAAATATAGTGACCTGTCCTATAGTATTAGGCCTCATTCTTTTTTTAAACAAAAACTGTTTATGTGGCCATAAAAGAGCCAGGACTGGATGCACTGACTTGCAGATATATGCCTCAGAGAGCTCACCCAGGACCTGGTGTGTATTTACACTCTGCTTCTGGCACTGCAGCTTGTTGTGTGTTTTTTTTGTAACTGCGCTCGATAAATTTGGGAAAAACAACCTCATGTAATCAACAACAAAAACATCACAATGAAAATACATATTTACAAAGAGGGGCTTTCAACCAACACAATTCATCCAATGGTCTCATTTCATTCACATTTTGCTTACTCCCACCACAGCATAAAGCGTAGAGCAATGGGGTATTTGGCCATTGGATGTCTTCAGTGTGAATGATGACATTTTGCTGCGAACATCGGCTCAACGGGTGATGGCTTCAGTGCCAAGGCTGGTGGGGCAATCTTTGCTTTCATTAGAAGTTTAGTTTTATTTATTTTGGTGACGGCTTACTTTTTTTACTCATTTTTAAACATATGGTGGTATATTTACTTTTTGCTACTTTTCAACTTTTAATGTCTACAGTGTATGAATGCAAAGAATTTGAAATTGAAAAAGAAACTGCAGGTATACAAGGCCAGTCCTATAGGCACTGCCAATGCTTGTTTGGCTTTCATGCTTGCACACACCTGTGACTCCTCATCTCCAGCTCTGTCCTGCCCAGCAGAGAAGGACTGATACCATGATAAACCTGGCAAATCTGTCATTAATCTGCCAGCCAGGGGCCCAATGGCTGTACTGACTTGCCTAGCCATTGGGCCCCTGTGGGTTACACACCCACTTCCTGTGAGAACATATTCCAGGCTTGGACTTCTTGGAGGAACATGCCACTTTCACTTCCACCCACCTCAGTGGGCACATAACCGAAGCCTGTACCATGGGTTAATTCTCTAGCAACTCTTCATAGAACTGCCTGAAAACACCACAGCAGGCTCACTAAGTCACACAGGCAATCTCCCTGCAGCTTCTCACCTAATGATACACCCCAAATAACTGCTGCTGGCAATGGACTTCAGCTTTGAACACTACTTACAACATCTCCTAGCTGTCCCATAGGTGTGTCGTGCTTTCTCAGTCATGCATTGATGTGGTCTGGTCCCCAGACACTGTGAAGCTGTGTGTGGGTGATGCGGGCAAAGATTTTAAGTGTAGCTGGACATTATACACATCACTGCCTGTGCCTTCCATAACAGGTACAGAGGCAATGTTATCTTGTGTGGTGGTTGTTGAAGAGGGCGAGCCACTGAAAGCTTGAGCCAGCCTCAAGCCACATACTTGGCTTCGGCTCAGCTCAATGTCCTTTTGGAACATTGAGCCCAAAATGAGCTGTGCTTCACACGAGGCGACGTAGCCTAGTGGATGCAGCTGCTTATGATAACATGGGGAACCAGGTTCAACTCCTGCCCTTGGCTCACCATCCTGTGAATCCCTTTGCCAAAAAAGAAAGTGTAACATAGTCTGTGTCTCTATTACGAAACCCTCTTGTGTTCTTGGGCAAGGTTTGTGCTAAGTAGAACTGCCAAAACTAAAATGTGGATTCTGCCTTACACACTCTCCAAGAATTAAGGAAAAAGCATTAACATTTGATGTCAGAAAGAGATACCCGCCTAGTGGTTGAAGTGCACCATGTGAAACTGGGAAACCTGGCATGAATCTCGGCTTTCCTGGTTTAATAAATTCTGTGCACGTAGCCAATTATTTTTTGTGAGCCTCCTTTTTGTTCTTTATCACGTGAGAGCACCTTGAAATATGTGAGTTCAGGATCTGCTGTTCAAAAATCTCTCTTGTGTATGATTTAGTAGACTATAATAGATGTGAGCCTGCAAACCATGTATAAAAGCCCCTCTATACTTTCCTTATTACAATCAAATTGTGACACAACTAGTCACAGGAAATAAAGAAATAACATTGTCCTTTATACTGTATTAACCTATTACAGTGGCATCCTAACATCACAATGCCTGCTGTCAGAGCCAGCAGCGGAGTGAAAGGCAGGTCACAGAGCGTAATGAAAACAGCAATATCAAAAACAAACACAGAATGTGGCTTTTTCTGTCTTCTGCCTTCTTTCTCTAGATGAACTGTGATAACCAGATATGAGATATTCATAGTGTTTCATTTAGCGCTACAAATTCAAATTGTATTCTTCATATTCTCAAACATGCTGTCTCTTTCACATGAATGAACAACACACCAAGGATTTAAGTGTTTTGTGGGAAGGGTGATGGCGTGGCCATGTATTAGAAGAAATAAAGTACTCACTGACATACACTGCAAGGGTACTGAAAGTCACCTTGATCACAGAACTCCTCAGTGACTTGCAATATCATTGTAATGTACAGATGGGGATCCCTTATCCCATGTATAATTTGGCTCCATATATAATAAGAATATAGCCTACATATAGGTTACACATGACCCCTAACTTGTTTCTTACCTCACTAATCCCATGGTCAGGGGCAGGAATGTTTCTCAGTTCACGTTTATAAACTCTCCGTTGTAATAAATACTTATCAATGCACTGATATAATCTACATGTTAAGGTTAAAACACTTCTGCATGAAGAATATCACTTTTTTAATGCTGAAGACCATTGTTCCCAGTAAGCTGCGCGCGAGGGCACGCGCCCACTGGTCTCTTCTCGAGCGCGCAGTGTGGCATTTCAAGCGCGCACTACAGCAGGTTAGTTCGGCAGCAAGTGTCTCATGCACTTGCTGCATTTCTTTTGTTGAAAGGGCACGGCTGCAGAACAGATTGTAAGCCTTTGCAAAAGTATTCATGTTAATCGTAGCGCCCATCATGTGCTGCAATTAACATGATTACTTTAACAAAGGCTTACAATCTGTCCCGCAGCTTTGTCCTTTCAACAAAAGAAATGCAATGAAATGAGGCTGATGTGAACTTTCAGTGAGTGCTCTTTATCATGGCAGCGCAGAGCTGCTGTGCTTGCATCACAGTAAAGTGGTCCCGCGACCAGTGATCACTTTGCATATTTTTATGATATTATTGTATATGAATGTGTGCATGTATAATCCCCAGTTGAGATGGCCCCTATGTGACCTTCATGTTTGTGTACGCTGTTTTACACACATGTCTGGTCACCAGCACCTCAGTACATTCCGATTGACCACACTGGTGACGTGTGTGCAAAGTTTTATTACACTTTCACTGTGAAGCGCTGCACGGTGTTATTACCACTGCCTAACATGACCAGGCGGTCTTACCTTTCATGCTAATAAAAATGTACTTTAGTGGCACGCATGGGGACAGTCTTGATCACCTTCTGAGCTGCCGTCTGCCAGTCCTGTTACAGCGGGGAACTGCTTCCTGACAGTTTTAAGCTACGTTAGGAGTCACCCCCACTAACTGGTGCCTGTCAACTTAACTTCTCAGCATGCAGAGTGTCAATAAGTCAGTAGAGCCTGTAGGGACAGGCTGTGGCTGATGTGAAGGCGACTGCTGCCAGCGGGGCTTGGCAGGTACTGGGTGGCACGCTGGACCTAGGCAGACCGCTCTGTCAGCTAATGATTTTCTTGATGAGTTTCTTTCCTCTTGCAATAATACAGCCAGTGGCACATGATGCGACTCTTCTTGGAGTTTCTCATTGCTGAGATGGGTGTAATTGCTTATACTTATATGTTTCCTTCGTCTTTATTGCTTGATTTTGCTTGCCAGAAAGTGTCACTCATAGTGGTTGAAATGCCACTCATATTTACAATGAAATGATGACAATGATACCCATAGCAATCTGAAACCTTGGCAGCTTTGGAAGTCTACAATCAGGATTTTTGCTTTCAGAATTACCTGAAGGTACACGCCGTGCTTGTAGACTTGCTCCATTTCTTTTGCTAATAGAGGGGTGCAGATTGTGTGCAGAGCTCTATTAGCAAATTGAGGGGCATATTATCAAGAACGGCATGAACATTATCGCCGGTCTAGTGGCAGAAAACTGTTGCTAAAGCGGCGATAATGGGCTTGATAATATGCCCTGGAGAATTCCAGAACATGGGCTTCTATCGGAATTCACAACGGCATATTATCAAGCCCATTATCGCCGCTTTAGCAGCAGTTTTCTGCTGCTAAACCGGTGATCATTTTTAACGCAGTTCTTGATAATATTCCCCTAAATGAACAAGACTACAAGCTTTGATTCTTAGGATGTTGAGCGACGTGAAGCAAGAAGCTGCTTTCTCAGCTCGAAAGACGGCAGCTCTAACCTTATCCACAACCTCACCCTCAAGTACAGAAGCATTTCCAATATTATATACAACAAAGTCATAGCTATTTCTTATTTATCTTATGCAATTTACAACCACTGACAAAGCCAATAGCCCTGGCTTGTTGTAAGTGTAATGTTACTTGTTGTGTGCCAGTGGGGCACCACACTATGCTAAGTACAGATTTTTAGCTTAATTGTTTCCAACCACTCCCTTAATTACATTAGTCAAGCCCCTATGAGAGACCCCCCATTTTTTTTTATGCCACTTAAAACCCTGACTACAAGTATGACGTGCTTTGATCTGCCATCCCATGGTGTCAACAGACTTACTTCATGCCTGTGACTCACGGCGCCAGAGAGCAGACAGACACAGAAAGTAACCTCAAACCCAAGGCTTTAAGTGGGCCAAGTCCTGCCGGCGATGCTCAGTAGGTGCCAAGACACGGGGCGCATCTAGACCTGAACTTTGGGGGGAGGAGGGCTATCACTCACAGTCAGGGCTGGCCCTAGCACTGGTCGCACACAGTGCAACAGTCTTTTTTGGCGCCCCTCCCCCATTTCCTCCTCCATGAATTTCCTCAGTACCACTCACCAACTATGCACCTCCTCTCTCTATAGCACCTTTCTGACCAACATTAATTTTTTTATTGAGCTACTCATAGTTTACTCACACTCAGTTCTGTGATCTGCATGGTACACATTCTTTGTAGCAGGCACATTACCTCTCTGCGCTGTGTGGGTGGCAGGAGTGCCCATGTGAGTGCACAGTGAGCGATGCAACAGTGTGAGAGTAGGGTTAGAGGAGTGACTGCAGGGTGAGTGAGGTGACCATTTGAACTTGGGTGCGGCTGTAAGTGCAGAGTAGGGCGAATGAATGCATGATTAGTGATGGGCTTATTTGAGTGAGATTGCAGATTGATCAGTGAGGGGGACAAGTGAGTGAAGTGTCACATGAGTGCAGGGTGAGTAGTGTGCTCTGGGACTGCAGGGTAGGTACAGGGTGAACAGCATACATGCATTGTGAGCGCAGTGCAATCACTGTGAGTGCAGGGTGGGCGGGTGAATGGTGTGAGAGCATGATGAACAGTGTGAGTGAATTGTGATTGCTGTGAGTGTGAAAGTGAAGGGCGAGAATGAGGAGTGAGTTGTCTGAATGCAGGGTTGATTACCAGACACTTGAAGTAACTCAGCATGGTATTGACGGCAGCCTAGGGTTTCAGATACAAGTTAAACTGTTGCTATTATGGCATTAATCAGGGATCGAGGGTGGAGGAAATAAATAATGTGGTGATCCTGCAACAAACTTTCACTCTTATGATTAGGGTTGCCAGCTCATTGTTTTGATGTCCCAGACTGTACAAAAATAAACAGCCACCTTGCTTGTCATATGCAAATAAGAACCAATGACAAAGCCAACAGTCCTAGCTTGTTGTAGGTGTAATATTACTTGTTGTATTAGAGATTGGAATTTTCTCTAGTGGAAGTTTTAAGGTAGCGCAGAGGGTTAATATGCCTGCTGCAAAGAACATGTTCCATGCAGATCACAAAGTACAAAGAATGAAAATTAGTTAGCGGGTTACTACTTCTGTCAGATAGGTCATTTTGCTACTTGCAATTTATAATTTAAAAACCTAACATAGAACAGTAATCTATTAAAGGTCATCAAAGAACTTCATGCATACTGCAAGGTATAGATTAGAGTGTTATGATTTTTTTACCCCAGCCATTCATTATCCTAATTTTGTAAATAGGGTTCATTTAGGTACAAAGTGATTCTTATGAAAAAGAAATCCTAACCATGGTGTTCCATTTTAAATTCTGAGTTTGTGATGCTCCAGACAAAGCACTCAAACTATACTGCCTACTAGTATGAATGACATGTCACTCCTATACCTTGAAGTCCTCTGCCATATGTAAATCAATCAATCAATCAGGAGTTTGTTAAAGCGCAACTACTCACCCGTAAGGGTCTCAAGGCGCTAGGGGTGGGGGGGGTGGGGGGGTGCAGGTTCTATTCCATCAAGGAGGGGGTCTGTCGAAGAGCCAGGTTTTGAGGTTTCTTGCGAAGATGGGGAGCGATGTTGTCTGTCTGAGGTGGAGCCGAAGGGCGTTCCATGCTTTGGCCGCGAGGAAGGAGAAGGAGCGGCCTCCCGATCTGGTCTTTCTGGTGCGGGGGACCACGGCGTAGGAAATCTGGGCTGATCGTAGGGTCCTTTGGGGTGCGTGGAATTTGAGTCAGCTGTTCAGGTATGCTGGTCCGGTGCCGTGGAGGGCCTTGTGTGCGTGGGTGAGCATCTTAAAGGTGATTCTCGCCTCGACGGGGAGCCAGTGGAGTGTGCGCAGGTGCTGGGAGATGTGGCAGTGTTTTGGCAGGTTGAGGACCAGTCTTGCGGCGGCGTTCTGGATGTTCTGTAGCTTGCGGATGAGGTTTTTGTTTATTCCGGCGTAGAGTGCGTTGCCGTAGTCGAGTCTGCTGGTGACCAGGGCGTGAGTGATTGTCTTTCGGTGTTCGAGGGGGATCCATTTGAAGGTCTTACGAAGGAGGCGGAGGGTGTGGAATCAGGAAGATGAGACAGAGTTGATCTGGCGGTCCATTTTGAGCTTGGAGTCCAGGATGATTCCCAGGTTGCATGCGTGGTCTGTGGGGGTTGGCGGGTTTCCGAGGGCGGTGGGCCACCAGGTGTCGCTCCAGGCGTCGGGGTTTGGGCCCATGATGAGTACTTCTGTTTTGTTGGTGTTTAGTTGAAGGCAGCTGTTTTTCATCCATTTGGCGACGGCTTCCATGCCTTCTCGAAAGTTGCGTCTGGCGGAGTTGGGCTCGTTGGATAGGGAGAGGATGAGCTGGGTGTCGTCTGCATATGACACGATGTTGAGTCCGTAGGTTCTGACGATGGGGGCAAGTGGAGCCATGTAGACGTTGAAGAGCGTCGGGCTGAGGGAGGAGACCTGGGGGACTCCGCAGGTGATCGGTGTGGGGTCCGAGAGGAAAGGGGGGAGTCTGACCCGCTGCATCCTGCCGGAGAGGAAGGAGCAGATCCAGTCGAGGGCTTTGTCCTGGATTCCTGCATCGTAGAGTCTGCGTATTAGGGTGCGGTGGGAGACTGTGTCGAACGCCGCTGATAGGTCGAGGAGGATGAGGGCTACTGTTTCTCCTTTGTCCAGTAAGGTGCGGATGTCGTCTGTTGCGGCGAGGAGGGCGGTTTCCGTACTGTGGTTTTTTCTGAAGCCGGATTGGGAGGAGTCGAGGATGTTGTGTTCTTCAATGAATGTGGCGAGTTGGCTGTTGATGGCTTTCTCGATGACTTTCGCTGGGAACGGGAGCAGGGAGATGGGTCTGTAGTTTTTGAGGTCGGTGGGGTCCGCTGAGGGTTTCTTTAGGAGGGGGTTGACCTCGGCGTGTTTCCAGTCGTCGGGGAACGAGGCGGTCGCCAGGGAGCGGTCGATGGTTTGGCGGAGCATGGGTGCGATGGTGTTGGCGGCTCTGTTGAAGATGTGGTGGGGGCAGGGGTCCGTGGGGGCCCCTGAGTGGATTGACTTCATTGTCTTCAGTGTGTCTTCGGTGGTGAGGGCTGTCCAGTCATCAATCGCTGGTTTCCGGGTGTCGGGGTGGTTGGTGAGGGTTCAGTGTGTTGGTTGTCTTCATCGAAGTTGTCGTAGATGCTCTTGATTTTGTGGTGGAAAAAGATGCTGAGTTTGTCGCAGAGGTCTTGTGAGGGAGGGATGTCGGTAGACTCGCTGGTGGGTTGGGCGAACGCCTTGATGATGCTGAAGAGTTCCTTGCTGTTGTGTGCGTGGATGGAGATTCTGTCTTCAATCGCTTTTTTCCTCGTTTCTCTGATGAGTTGATGGTGGGCGTTGGTGGCGGCTCTGAAGTTGTTGTGGGCGTCTGTGGATTTGATGTTTCTCCAGGCCTTTTCAAAGCGGCGGCATGTGCGCCTGGACTCTCGAAGTTCGGTGGTAAACCATCTGGCTTTCTTGGCACGGGTATTGTTTTTCTTGAGGGGGGCTATGGTGTTGGTGCTGTCCGAGATCCATCTATGCAGGGTTCGGGCTGCGGTGTTGGGGTCGTCGTTTTCCGCGATGGTTGGGGTGGAGTTGTTGAGTGAGGAGGTGAGCTGGTCATCAGTGATTTTGGTCCAGTTTCTTTGTGGAAGCAGGTGCTGGTGTCTGTGGATGGTGGGTGTTCTGAAGGTGAAGTGGAAGCAACGATGGTCGGTCCATGGGAGTTTGGTGGTGTGGCTGAAGGTGATGGAGTTTCCTGTAGTGAAGAGGGGGTCGAGGGTGTGTCCTGCTGAGTGCGTGGGCTCGGTCACGATCTGGCGGAGTCCAATGTTGTGGAGGTTGTCCAGGAGGGATGTGGTGTTGGGGTCCAGTTGATTGTCGAGGTGGAAGTTGAGGTCTCCCAGCAGGGTGTAGTTGGTGGATGCGATGGCCTGCGGGGAGATAATGTCCGTGATGGAGTTGGCGAAGGGTCCGCGGGGTCCAGGGGGTCGGTAGATGAGGGTTCCTCGGAGGGCGGCGGTGGGGCTGGCTAGTATCTTGAAGTGAAGGTGTTCCATCAGGGCCGGCCCTAGGCATGTGCAAAGTGTGCACCTGCACAGGGCCGCCAAACCCCAGGGGCCGCCACGACGAGGATCGGATCGGAAGGATCTGATAATCGTGGCAGTGGCGGCCCCCACCTCCTGATGGTTTTGTTCCAGGCAGGGTGTAACACAGGCCCCCGCATTTCGGGTGGCCCCGAGCTGAAGGGGGCCCCTCAGCACAGTACTCTCTTCCGAGAGCTCGAGCTGGGGGCTGCGCGGAGGGTAGAGAGCAGGTGGACGTGTCCTGAAATGAGCAGGTGGAGAGGACGAGGGGCAGAGACAGATCGGGGGCGAAGCCTTGGAGGGGGAGAAAAGGATAGGAAAGTCTGAGAGGGGAGAGGAGGTGATGGTGAAAGAGACAGACTGGGAAGGGTGATCAGTGAACAGAAGGCAGGTCACAGAGGTCCCGAAGAGCATGAAGGAGCTGATTGACATAGAACGAGAAGGGTAAGAGAGGCGAGGAGAGAAAGGTGGATGGAGAGGAGACAGCAACACAGAGAGAGAGGGAGTGGCCGCCCATTACAGAAGTCACTGTAATTGTATTTATATAGCGCTTACTACCCCTGACGAGGCGCCGAATAAGGAGATCAGGGAAGAGTGAATAAAAAAAGATACTCAGGAAAGATGTGCTGAGAAAGTGAAGAGAGTGTTGTAGAAAGGACAGAGAGAGAAATAAAGGTCGACACTCAAGAGCTGATAAAGGAGAAACAGATAGAAGAGTTGGCACTGATGAGAGAGTGTACAGGACGAAGAAAGAGATGAGGGAATATGACTACAGATAGAGGGAATTACATAAAAAGCTGCAGGGGCGAGGGCACCGAAGAATTGGGACTGGGAGAAAACAAGGAGAAGTGAGGGACTCTGAAAGAGAGACGGAGAGGATGGATGGAGACAAACAGGGAGTGTGAGAGGAAGTGATTGAGAAAAAGACGAGTGAGTACAGGTTGGGTGGAGGAGACGGACTAGAGGGAGTGATGAACAGAGAGAGGCAGCAACAGAGAAAGAGAATGATGGGGACAGGAGTGGACATAAGTGATGGAGAAGAGACCTTTGTGTGGTCAAGAACGGAAAGAAAAGAGTGCGAGAGATAAAGATGGAAGGAAATGACAAAGCGAGAAACAGGGAAGAGTGAGTGCGTGATAAAAAGGAAGTGATGGAGAGACTCAAGGAGATGATCTGATGGAGACACACAGGGCGGAGAGTGAGTGATAAAGAGTGAGCAATGAGAGAGACAAAGAGGATAATATATGATGGAGACACAGGGAGGAGAGTGCTAGAAACAACAACAATATTGTCTGATGGAGACACGCACAGAGGAGAGTGAGTGATAGATAATGATTGATGGAGAGACAGCGAGGATATTTTGTGATGGAGACACACAGGAGAGTGAGTGATAGGGTGGAAGTGATGGAGAGACTCGAAGGGCATCATCTAATGGAGACTCATAGAGAGTAGAGTGAGTGATAGAGAATGAGTGATGAGCGAGACAAAGAAGATATTATATGATGGAGACACAGTGAGGAGACTGAGTAACGAGAGGGAGTGATGAATAGAGAGACAACGACAATATTGTGTGATGGAGAGACACAGAGAGTGAGTGATAGAGAGGAAGATCTGGAGAGAGACTTGAAGATAATCTGATGGAGACATACAGGGAGGAGAGTGAGTGATAGAGCAACAGAGTGAAGGAGGGAGAGAGACCAGTTATTGTGTGATAGAGACCCACAGGGAGTAGAGTGAGTGATAGCGAATGAGTGATGGAGAAGAGAGACAGGATATTGTGTGATGGAGACACAAACAGAAGCGAGTGAGTGATTGGGCGAAGTGATGGAGATTGTCTGATGGAGACACGCAGGGAGGATAGTGAGTGACAGACACAGTGAGGTCAATCATCTAACGACTTTTCTGGACGTATTATTAAAACACCTTCCTGAGCTCCGCCCCGTCCGGACCCCCTCTTCCGGGGCCCTCACCTACGCTCCCTGCACAGGGCCACCATGAGCCTAGAGCCGGCCCTGGTTCCATCAGTTCTGTGGACTTGTCAGGGAGTGTGCTCAGGCGGAGGCTGGATTTGTGGACGATGGCGATTCCTCCTCCTGGGTGGATGGGGCGGTCCTTCCTGGAGATCTTGTATCCTTGGGGGATGGCGATGGCGATGTCCGGTCCCGAGGTGGTGTTGGTCCAGGTTTCGGTGAAGAATGCTACGTCTGGGGTGGTGCTGTCGAGGAGGTCCCAGATTTCTGTTGCGTGTTTGTGGAGGGATCGGACGTTGAGGAGGATGCATTGCAGGGTCTTCGGTTCGGTTGTGTTCTTGTGGGCGGGTTGTGCTGGATCCGTGTTCTTGGCGGTGCTGCAGGTGTGCCGGCAGCGGTGACAGCTGAAGGGTCCATGGGTGTCGGCTGGTGATGCTAGCTTGCAGTTGTTGTTGCAGCCTGGGTTGAGTGCGTGGAGTGCTGCTGGGTCGTAACGTTGGCGGGGCAGAGGTCCAGGGTTCCTGGTGCTGGTTGCGGACGGGTCCCAGACGGGTGCAGACGTGCTTGCCTTTGACGCGCCTTCGGTGCACCAGCGGCGCGCCCGCAGCCCGCGGCCGCGCAGTGGCCGCCATTAAGTAGGGGTCGGGGAGGGCTGGACAGCTGGGAGGCGGGGAGGGGAGCTGGATTGGGCCGGTCGTGCTGGGGGGGGAGGGGCCGCGGGGGCAGCAGCGGCAGGGAAAGGTAAAGGGAGGAAAGAAGGGATAAAGAAAAAAGGGAAAATAAGCAGAAATAAGGCACAAAAGAGCAGAGATGCAGAAAAGAGCAGAAAGGTGAAAGATAATAAGGGTAAAAAACGAGTGAAAACGAGTGAAGGAGCAGAGGGAGAGAAAGGGAAAATGGGCAGAAATAAGGCACAAAAGAGCAGAGGTGCAGAAAGGTGAAAGATAGAAAGGGGAAAAAACGAGTGAAAACGAGTAAAGGAGCAGAGGGAGAGAAAGGGAGAATGGGCAGAAATAAGGCGCAAAAGAGCAGAGGTGCAGAAAGGTGAAAGATAGAAAGGGAGAAAAACGAGTGAAGGAGCAGAAAGAAAGAAAGGAGACAGAGGTCCACTGGACCACCAGGGATGAGGCGCAGGGAAACCTGCGGGTGGAGGAGGGCCCCGATCACCAACACTGAAGAGTGCAGGGGCAGGGGCACCTCACTTAATGGTGGAGCTGCGAGGGTGGGAGAGCAATTTCACTGACAATGAGTCAGTGGTCTTTATGTAACATTTCTTATGCACTGATTTACATACATATGATTGATTGTCTCTGTTTAGTATGTGTGCAATATAAAGTACACCCCGCACTGGTATGAGAGACGTTATAAAACAAATTAAATGCATCTCAGAGAGAGTGGTAATGGAGACCTTCAGACGTTGTCACACAGGGCGCCACCAGTGCTACGGCCGCCTGTGTGCGGGGCATATTGTGTGCCTCTGAGAAAGTATTCATGGTAATTGCAGCACATGACTGGTGCTGAGATTAACATGAATACTCACACAATCTGCACGGATATTCGGATATTTGTCGCTGCAACCACACACGCGGTCGGGTTACTGGCGCACGTAACCTTGGGTGGAGCGCACAGAGACCTTACAGTGTGGCACACAGAGGGAAAAAATTAGAGGGAACATTGCTGAAGACACATGATCATATTCTAACGTGGTCTTTGTTGCATGATTTACACGCCAAATATGTTTAAGGCTCGGCTTGTGCACAGCTTCTTAGAGCCACAGCCGACTCTTGGCTCGGCTCTCCCTGTTAGTTTGTTACCTCGCCCTCCTCTACGGAGAAGCTGCCAGTCACACCTCCCTCGCTGTGAACCCCCTCTGCCTCCCGGTAGATGCGTGAGCTGTCCATCGGGTGTGGTGCTGAAAGATGTCACACGAGACATCCACAGTCTATGCATTGAAGGCGGAACGGTCACCGCCTCACCCCCGTTGCTCTGTTAGACACACCCTGGTTGAAAGGCGTCTAAGGCGTCCAACTGTGCCAGGCGCTCTCAGAGCTGCCATCTGCCATTGGCTGCACGGCGAGGGGTTCGTGGACAGGCAATCAATGAAACATCACACCACATCCCGCTCCGGCGCACGCCCACTCGCAGCGTTTTATCTGATAGTTCTTTTTCGCTATCGGATAATCAGTGACTGATACGATACGTTCCAATGATTATAATTGCAGTTACAGCGCTTGCAGCCTATTTCCAACTTGCTCTCGTTTGAATAATACAGAATCGAACTGTTGCTGCAGACCCCTCCCCCATGCAATTTAGCGCAGGGAGGGGGTGGAGAGGGTGGGTG
This sequence comes from Lissotriton vulgaris, assembly GCF_964263255.1. Lineage (NCBI taxonomy): Eukaryota > Metazoa > Chordata > Amphibia > Caudata > Salamandridae > Lissotriton > Lissotriton vulgaris. Next base: position 151,143,404 of record NC_141696.1, on the reverse strand, counting down.
GGGGGGTATCGTTATCCTTATGTTTGGGGGGTATGGAAGGAGGCACCAAGCCCTTCTTCTGCCTCTAGCGGGCTATGTATGAGCGAATCCATATTAAGTCCCTTGTCATCAGAGAGGAGCGCCCAAAAGCACCGGTTGCTTGCACCCGCGCGCGGGTCGACGCACCCAGGTGTAAGAACATCACTCTACAGCACACACCCTGTCGACCATAGAGACAGAAGAAGGACACTCGTTTCACTCCACTACCGCCCCCTTCCTCTGCCCCGCCTCCCGGGCACGTCGGGGCGCGGTGACGCAGGCAGGTGCTGGGTACCGCTCCTCAGCATCCTCCCCTCCCTGCTCCTGGGATGCTGATGCTGCTGCTGGTGTAGCGGCAGAGTGGGTGGGGTCCCTTCCTGCAGCGACGGCGACGGTGATGCTCGGATCGCATCCGCTCAGCTGGTTCAGCCCGTCTCACAGCGCCTGATCCCGTTCAGCGAGGAGAAAGGAGCGGCCGCGTCTGCAGCCCCCACCATGACTTAAACCAGTATCCCCCTTCTGCCAGCGGGGAAAACGGAAGCATCCGCTCGCCTTCCGGCTTTATTGAACTGGAGCCTTTTCAAGGACAGTAGGAGCGCAACCAATCCCATCATCTGATTTCGTTTTCCGTTTTTTTGTCTTGTGCAGAAGGAAGCCCGAGGTTTGCTTGTGATTTCTGTATGTTGTAGCCTGCACCCCGATCCGTTTCATAGCGTGGCTGCCGGATACCCCACCCTCACCCTGGAGAGTATGGCATGGCCCTGCATCACCAGGGCCTGCTGCATTGCCCGCTTCTGGAACCAGCTGGACAAGGCAGACATTGCGGTCCCCCTGGTCTTCACCAGGTACTCCGAGGCCACCGATGCGCAGCCACCGGCTCATCACCACCACCAGCTGCCCGTCCAGCAGGGGCCACGTGCTGCCGCCTTCTCCTCGAGCGCCATAGAGACGCAGCCATCCCTGGCAGTGGTGGGAGGGGGCGACGCCGACGTTGCGGCTGCGGGGCTCCCCACTGAGTTCTGCAGCAGCCAGGCGGCAGTGCGAGCAGGAGGAGGGGCGGGCACTGGCCTTGCCCCGGCCACCCCTGGCTCGGTGATGCGCCAGGACTACAAAGCCTGGAGGGTGAGACCCGAGCCCAGCTGCAAACCCAAGAGCGAGTACCTGCCCTCAGAAACACCCTTCGAGAGGGAGACCCAGTACCAGAAGGATTTTAAAGCCTGGCCCATCCCCCGCCGCGGAGACCACCCATGGATACACAAACCATCTCCAACGCCGTCCACTGCGGGGGAACGTGGCACCCCCGAGGCCAAGAAGAAAGGCGTGGCTCTGGAGAGGAAGGCCGTCGAGGAGGGCAAAGGGCTTGAGAGGCCGGCGGCAGGTGAGAAGGGGGAGCGGGCGAAGGCAGAAGACAGGGATCCTCAGATGCCCACAAAGGGCAAAGGTGGCCCAGCTGAGATCAAAGGCCAAGAAAAGGTGGCAGCCGGGGAAAGGATGACAGTGGGCGACAACGAGCTTCATATGTCTCACAAGGGGAAGGGTGGACCAGCTGACTCCAAAGGGCAAGAGAAGGTGGCAGCCGGGGAAAGGATGACAGTGGGCGACAAGGAGCTTCATATGTCTCACAAGGGGAAGGGTGGACCAGCCGACTCCAAAGGGCAAGAGAGAGCCGTGGCTTTAGAAGTTCGGGAACCCCAGATAGCCACCAAGGGTAAAGTTGGACCGGAGGAGATTAAAGGGCAGGAAAGGGCTGCGGCCGGAGATAGAGGCCCTGCTGGGGACAAGGACCCTCAGATGTCCTCGAAGGGGAAGAGTCATCTGCGAGAAATCGGGAGTTTAGAAAGGGCTCCGGCTGGCGAGCGGGCCACCTTGGATGAGAAGGAACCAGACATCCCAACCAAAGGCAAAGGAGGGCCCATTGAAAGCAAGGGTCAGGACAAGGCAGCAGCAGGCGAGAGGACAGTGCCAAGTGATAAGGAACCTTTAATACCAACAAGGGGCAAGGGTGGCACTGCAACACCTGGAGGAGAGTCAACAGAGAAGAACCCAACCGTGGTCGAGAGAACAACCGGCTCCCTTGAGAGAAGGGGCCGAGCGGTCGTCGATGCCCTCAATAGGCAGATCAAAGAGGAATGTGGCCCCGGCACATCTTACAGGTAAAATGTGTTTTTAGTCTTCTTTTCTATGTATTTGGCTTTACACTTGGTTGCAAAAACTGTTCCGTTTCATATGATCATTCACTTTGGATCCACCCTTCAATAAATTGCTTAGAAAATACATTTACCAGTATGTTTCAATTTTGATCTGGACCTTAAAGAGTTGAGCCTCACAGGCTACAGCTGGGTCATTTGAGTGGGACATCTAACTTCCTGATAAATGAGGCCACACAGAGGCGTAAATTGGGATTAAAAATAAATGGTCCTGTTCAATTTCCAATGCAATAAATCATAACTTTGAGTGTTTAAGTAAACTGATTTGGTTTGTAAGCATCTTATTTTATCTCCAATTGAACTACTGTATCATTTGTTACAGTCCCAACGTTTTTGCAGGGATTGGTTTGAGGGGACATTAAATCAACGGTGTCCAATGTAGCTCCGGGAGGGCTGGATGCATGGCTGTTTTTTCCAATAATCTCTAAATAGCTGTGTTCCACCCAGTTTTATTGAATGTAACTTTTTTATGTGGTTATAGTGAAAATCTGGCATGGTCTGGCCTTCCTGGATCTTAATTGGACATTTTTGCAGAATGTGGTATTCTCCTTCCTGCACAGTCCTATGTTAATGCATGCTACATTTCTAGACTGTCTACATCTTACGCAGGATCACCCCTTTAATTAAGGGGTTTTCTGGATAAGGAGGACCCGATACACATTATGGGTACTGGTTGCCCTAAGCTTGATGCACATCTCGCTTCTTCTGCTTCTCCATTGAGAAAGCAACGTGGTTTCTCCAGGGTTGCATGCATCTTTTCCAAACACAGTGGTTCCTTAAAGGGAATGTTCTTTCTGTTCCTAGGTCCATCCTCTCATTTTGAAGGTGCCAGGAAGGATGCTTCTGAGCTCTATGTGCTTTGGGGTAGCTCTCTCTCTTTATAGTTTTACATTTTCAGTCAGAGGGAAGGATCTTTTCAACACCCTTCCACCTTCACAGCAGCAGGGCAACCGCACACCTTGTGCACCACAATACAAGCGTCGAAATGCAGCATGTTGACCATAAATGAACACCCAATAAAGAACAGTGTGTAAGCAGGGAGCTTATGATCTAGCTGTGGATTTGCTCTTAATTATAAATTGCATTCTGAAATGTGTAGCATTGTGCATTGTGCAAGACACATTGTGCAGTCCGCCATGTTTCATTGAGGTTCCTGCTGGCTGCCATGCTGCAGCATCTATAAAACATAGAAACAAAAGGTGGACACTGGAGGGACAATGTGAAAAGACTGCACTAGAGAGGCAAAGCTCCATGGACATCCAGGGGCGTGTCTTCAGAAGACTGTGCACAACCTCGGCTCGAGCTCTGCTGGCTCTGGTCTCGCAGAAGTCTTGGCGCGTAGACATCTGATGGGGAATGTGCCTATTAGCGCCCAACTTCACCCTCCACTCTAAGGACCAGATTTACTAAAAAGTCATAGGACACAGCAAGTAATGTTGCTGCACTGCCTTGCATGAATGGGAGAGCGGAACAGAGCCATATCTACTAATATGTGGTGCTGTTCTGCTCTCTCCCTATGCTGGCGCAGTTTTGGCTGCCATGTGCCAGCGCAGACACCCTTGCGCCATAGTGCAAGGGTGTCTATATTGCGGTATGCATAGTTTCTGTACTGCAAGGGGTCACATCCAGTGCAAAAACTATGCGTTATTACTTTTCTCACCTTGTATGCTTGCTGTAGAATGCAGCACACTTGCAAAGAGGGAAAAACGAGGAGAAATGAAAATATGTCTTCACTCAAGGAGGCACAGAATTTTGGTGCAAAACTCGGTCTACAATTTATAGTTACAATGGAACGCATGTTCCACCCCTATGGAACACCCCCTTGATGCCATGTAAAGCAAGTCAGAGCATTCTGCAGCTTATTGTTACTTTTGATTAAAATTCATTACAGATCGCTATTTAAGTTGGATTTTAAATACCACACTACTCTTTGTCTCACGTTTGCATTAACAATAGAACACAAACCCAATATACCAATAAACAATATTCTCCAATATACCATGTCATTGTTAAAGTAAAATGCCAATAAAAACAAATCACAAAAAAAAACAATAGAACACAAACCCAACACAAAGTCTTTTTTAATTCTTGGCCTAAGACTCTTCAGCAGTGACTCTGCAGCTGAATATATCAGCGAGGAAGAGGTGTGATAGGAGCCGGTCTCCTGATTCCAACACACTCTGTGTTTTTTTCCTATTTCATCAGTACATCACCAGCTCCATCCAGTGCCTAATGAAATAAGGGTGGGAGCCCCATGTTTTTCCTTATGCGCTTCCCTCCTCCTATTCGAATGACGAGGTTGCTGATAAGTTTCCCTGCTCTTGATTTCAACTTCTTCCTCTTTCTTTCTTTCACCAGTCTACACTTTCCTTTCTATATCTTGCTCTTGTGTTATCTTTTTTTAACCCCGCTTTCTCCCTTGGTCACTCTTTTCTTACCTTTCATTTCGTCCTTTGTTCTCTATTTTCTGACTTTATTTTTCTCTGGGTCAAAGCCTGAAATTCACAGTAAGTACTATCCCCAAAAATGTGCTTGGCGCTGCGACCACCCACATAAATAAAGCACCTGATCCCTCCTTTCCCTGCACCAACCAGATACCTATGCTCGACTACCCAAAATGCTCCCTGTCGTCCGGCTTGAAGATGATCATTCTGTTCACAACCTTTCTCATCATTCTTTTTTCCTGGTCTTTTATTTTCATCTTACTTGGTCCCATCCTCGAGGCAGCCATATATATTAGAAGCCAAGATAATATAACCTAATGCTGCCTATGCTGGTGGTGTTTTCATATTAAAGACCATGGAAGTGGAGATAGTTTATTATCCTTAATAATATTTGCTTTCTTACATGTTGTGCAGCCATGTTGTAGAGGACTCCCATACAGGAAAAATGATAGTTACCATAAGTCTCTCTTTTGTCTTGCCTATGAATATATGTGTGTGTGGGAGCAAAGCAACTTGAAAAAAATTGCCTTTTTTTCGAACCATACATTGAGGTGTTGCTTGTTAAACAAAGGTTTGCATGTAAATGGGGACATTATTACTGGAAGAATATTTCATGTGTCTTTATTTTGTCCGTGCATATTTCAGTAAGTGTCTCTTCCTTTCTTAAAAATGCACTACAGTTATTATCTTTCCAAATGGAAATTTCTTAACTGCAAAACGGCTCCTGAGCAAGGGTAACACTGTAATCATTCCTGGCTTTATATACCAGTAGCATGTTGCATTCTGGGAAATGTCGTTTTGCTTTTAACATTGTAAGTATAGGCTAAAAAGTCATAGTATCCAAGTGCTGTTGGATAAAAAGCTTGATTTGGCTAAACCTGTCACGCTTGAAGTGTTGCCGCTTGGCAGCCATGACACCCTCAGTGTGGAGTTTTCGCCTTAGTAGGAGGCCTGCAAGTGGCGGTAGAGGTCCAATGGCGATGGTCATCTCGGGGCATATTGGGAGATGGGTTGAGGTCGAGGCCCACCAACATGGTGTTGTTTCACATGTTGTGGAAGGAGGCTTCAGTTGGCCTTGGGTTGGGGTGACATGTCCTGCGCAAGTACAAATGGGCCGGCTGAAGGTCAAGTGACTTCTTTGTTCCCTTGGACCTCCATCCACCCATGGCCCTGTGAGCGTTCATTTGCCCCACGCATCCAACTCTAAATCATGCAGGGTTGTCTTCTTTGCATTGGCGGTGGGGGTACGGTCATGTAAGGGCATGGGGGAATGGAGGATGGTGTTGTCATATTGTATCATTTTTGTCTGAGCAGTGTAGCCTCGTGGTTGGTATCAAGTATAGCCCTTGGCGTCCTGCATCAGAAAGTTAGTGCAATTCTTCAAAAAATGTTGTTTTATGCAAAGCGTGGGCTTTGGCACACTAAAGGTAACAGAAAGTGTTGTGGGGTGGTGGGCGGTTACACTACTGTTCATAGCACTCAGTAGATCCTCCATATTAATGCCCTGGGAACGGGGGAAGGGAGGGGGGGTGGCTTGCACCACGGGACCATGTTATGGCCTAGTTCCTTACACACATTTCCCAGAAGGTTGGCAGGCGGTCCCTGCAGGGATGCATCTGCCATGGTGTCCGCGTCAGCATCTGAGCTGGTCTTGCTCCATTGTTTTGGGAACGGAATGTTCTCGTTTACAAATTTGTCAGGGCCCTTTGGTTTTGGCATGGTGCCCCAGTTGTGTGATGAAGGTGGGGCCAGTTCGAAAGTCTCTCATGAGACTACTAGATAGAATCTGGAAATGTTATGTGAGTGGAATTCTACGGCTAGCTTGCTTTGTACTTTATGTTGTTCTATCAGTGTATATTTTCTGTCAACATTTATTTTTGAATTGCTCAAAAAAAGGTTAATGATTAGTTTAATTTGATCACTTTGATGTAATATAATAAATGCAAACTGAGAATAATTCTCAAAACCAAAACAGGCACAGTCTCGAGTCATTTACTTGTGTGGTTTCTTGCTCTTGGGACCACACAGCTCACCAGGGCCCCACCTAGTCAGAAGTGTCACTTTTAGATTTTACAGGAGAGCGAGGGAACAAATCACTATGCAACAATGCTTTCGGATGACTTCCTCTATACCACTGCTTCGAGGTGTCATAGAAGTAGCATAAAAGGTCACTTCATGGTTTGAACTTGTTTCATAAAATGTTGTAACTTGTGTTTTTTTGGTAATAGACAATTTCCTAGAATATATGTTCCTTTTTATTTTTTACTGGCCTGTGCCTTTGTGAAATAAAAACAAGAATTATTTTTTTAAGCAGTAATTTTTTTCGGTAATTTCTTTTCTAGTAGCTGCAGGGGAGGTGCAGGAGTCCCATGAGGACTAGCTGCATGTTATTATGCATATGCAGATCTACTACCCTTCTTTTGAAGAAAATAAGGCAAATTGATCTATCTCGGTTTATTATCAACTGATATGCATGTCACGTACAATATTTCAATCAATTTTGTTTCTAAGTAGAGCCATTTGTGTAATGTTTGTGGGATTTATTTATGTTAATTCCCACATCGATAATTCTAAGAAATCAAAACAGCATTTAGGCCTAACTCACAAAGAGGCCAACTCAGAAAGGCATTTATGTTATTACCAGTCGTGCTCATATAGTGAAGTTTCACATACTCATAAATGCTTTGGTTGAGTCAGCTCCATAATTGTTTGCACCCGAAGTGGTTCTTAAATATAAATATGTGAAATGCAATTGTTAATATGTGGCATGTAATGTAATTGTGTAATAATTCGAAAATTTAAATCCCTACTAAGGCTCTGTTAAATTTGTGTAATTTTGTTTTGGAAATTACATGAAATTAGTGCAAAATTACGGGAAATGACACCAAATTATCCAAGAGGCATATCTGACATTTAGAGTTGAGCATTCAAAATGGGCGCAGGGATAAATTTTTTGCCAAGAAAATAGCGCTATGTGCAACCGAACACGTACAGCAGAGCTTGTACTTTGCTTTTTTGTTTGTTCTTGTGTTCCCTTGATAGGATTTTTCTCACAACCGTGTCTACATTTTACAAGCAGACATAATAGCGTCGTTTTGGTAATTTCACGTAACATGAGTAATGCAAAATTACTACAATTACAGGCGATAGGGCCAGCATAACAAAAATGTTGCCCGCCACCTACGCCCACTTGATGTAGATACAGGATCTTGAATCACCTACTTCACCCTGCCTCCTTAATGTACAGTGCTACGTTGCTCCCCACTAAGGTACTCCCTAAATAAATACCAATCTATACATTCAAACATAATTAAAAATATAAAAAAAACATGATCTGCAGCCAGAAATTCCCTGATCCGGATTCACAGAATCAGAACCAGTAGGTTTAGTAGATGGTAGCTCGGATTTGTACCAACAACTTACTGAAAATGTTGTGGTTTGTCATTGGAAAAAGTCTAAGGGAGTGAGGAACAGGGTATTTTCAGCCTGTGGTCCAGCAGAAATATTGTGAAAATCCTCAAACTAGTAAATGTGTGAATGTTCACTAGCATTTTGCAGGGTCTTTCCCATTCGTGAAAGTTAGTCCCTGTCCAGTTTGGAAAAGGATTGGGTTTGTTTCTATATATTTCATTGAGATGCACAGGAAGAGGTTTCATCACTAAGAAAATGTTTCACCTTTGTGAGGAAAAAAAAAAATAAAGTATGGTTTTATACCTTCATGCCATATGCACTCCAGTGACTGTCCTGCCAAGTCTGCAATCCACTTAAGTATACTTATCTGGCCATAAGTACGCCAGAAAATCCACTATTGATGTATATTTTAGTATCATTTTGAATGCCAACAAATGTGTAAATCTTTTAGTTCATATGTGTTCGCCTCCAGTGAATACATTTACATATTTTCTGTGAGTAGGCTATTTTAATAAATCTTTTCCCTGACATTCAGCTCGGTTGTCAAAACTGTCAAGTCATATGACATGCCAGTTAATTCTTTCAGTTTTGTGCTTGGTAGTATTTGTTATGCCAATTTGTGGGATTCCTATCAAGCATCTTGCAACAAAGAACACACAACTGCGGTTTTCACGTGCCACACACAACACAGGCTGAATGTGCTGCACAGAGAGTGGAAGAAAGGTTAGAGGTGACCTCAGGGTCACACTACCTTGTTACATCCCTTTTTTTAACGATAAAATATTGCAGAACTATAGTTTGGTGCAAATATTCATTTACTTATTGTATTTGTTGGTGATTTCGCAGGCGTCTCGTGCAGCTGACAGGCCTCTCTAGGGCATGGAACGTGTCGACAGCAGTCTGATTTAGTCGGGAACCTTCCAGGCTGTCATTGAACTGCGGCTGGTGATTTGTTTGGATAGAATGGCCTTGTGGAAGGTGATCCCACAATCCCGTCGGCGGGTCATTAGCTGTGTGTGTGTGTGTGAATGTCCCCTCACGCATGAAATCGGCCCCGCCCCCTCATTGACGCTGACGGCTCATGCGCGACCTGCTTACTGTCTACTGGAGCGAGCCCGAGTCTGTGTGCCACGTCTGAGGCTGAAATCTCAGTTGACAGCGCTGGATATTATCACATGTGCTGTGAAACAGTATCGTTGTGAGCTAGGCGCCTTTCCCTTGGCCAGCCCGCACTTGAAAACACCAAGGGGCAGATGTATCAAGATTCCGTTTTGCGAATTCTAAATAGCGATTTTTAAGGAATCACTATTTAGAATTCGCAAAATGGAATGTATGTACAAAATCGCTATTTTTTAGCGATTCCTTAATATTCTTTATTTGCGAATTCACATTTTGCGAATTCGCAAATAAAGAATAATTTCCAATGCATTCCTATGGGCCAGGAGGCCCATAGGAATGATAGTGCAATAATTCTCAAATTGCGAATTCGCAATTTGCTAATCGCAATTTGAGAATTATTTCAAGGGTGCAGGGGTGTCTCAAAGACACCCTGCTGCACCCCTGAAATTTACATGTGTGTGCATGTGGCACACATACATGCCCTATGGGCATGTATGTTTGTCACATGCCACCCTCACAAATGCCAAATAGGGCATTTTGAAAAGAAATCGCAAATTACCACCAACTACAAGTTAGTGGTAATTTGCGATTTCTTAACACAAATTCGCAATTTCAAAATGTTACATACATATATCATTTAAGGAATTGCAAAAATTGCGATTCCTTAAATGCTATGGCAAAATAAGGAATCGCAATTTTTTGCGATTCCTTAAATTGCGATTTTTTAATACATACCAAATCATGCTAAAAGGCCGTTTGCGAGTCGCAAAGGCCGAAATTCTGCGAATTTCGGCCTTTGCGAGTCGCAAAAGCCTTGATACATCTGGCCCCAAGTGACGTTCTCAGGCAGGACCCCGCAGCCCTATCTTTCTATGTAAGTGGGTTCTGCTTGATATTTCAGATAAGGGGGTGGGGCCTACATCCTGGCTTCCTTTATCAAGATGACACTTGACTGGTCTTGGCAGCCTGTGCTTGCTGTCAATCAATAAAAAAAAACTCACGCAGGGAATAGAATGCAGTTATAGCGCACTGAGTACAGTCGAATCCCAGTCCCCCGACCAGCTAAAGTGTATATAAATGTAATCATAACTTCTCGGTCACTCGTTTGTCAGCAATTACTACTAATTTTCAGACCCACAACACTTCCGCCCAAGTAAATAAGCGACAGATGTCCAAAAATTAGGAACTGCGATTTCCAAATTGTGTGATTCTTACCGCATCACAATTAGGAAATCAAAATTCTGAATGTAAGACACCTGAGAACTTTTAATTAGCGATTCCTAGTGGGTTGGAAATAGACCTGCCTCATGGTTATTAATGAGGTAGGTCGCAGATTGCGACCCAGTAGGAATGATAGCCATCACCGTGATGGTGGCCTGCTGGGGTCAGCAGACCACCATGTCTGTTATTGCTTTTAAATAAAGCCATTGCTTTTTAAATGCAGCTGTTTACCTTAAAGGAAAACAGGATGTGTTTCGAAAACAAAATATGAAACTTAAAAGTTTCATTTGTTTAAGAGACGGCAGTAGTCCATGAGACCACTGCCTGTTCTAAAAATTGTTTTATTAAACATTTTAAAGGGGGAGGGGGTCCCGTTGGGGCACCTTCCCATTTGTGAATAGTTATCACTACCTTTACGTAGTCGGTAAAAAATTCATCTTTTGCAACCATAATTCAGTTGCAAAACATTAATGCGTATCACTGCGATTCAGTATTTGGAACGGATGCCCTATGCACTCTTATACCAAATACAGAATCGCAGAACCAAACTGGGATTTGGTAACAAGCTACCAAATCCCAATTTGGAGTTTTTGCATTTCAAAATGCGTTTTTTTGAAGTCACAAGCGGCCTGATTTCGCAACTTTCAAAAAAGATTTGTACATGGCACTCAAATAAAATGCATACTTTTAAATAACCCACTAGATCAGTTTGCAAATAAGACTCTAAAGCAGGAATCGAAGTGCATTAAAAAATGAATGTGAACTGTGATGCTGGAGGCAATGGGGACGGGGCGAGTGAGCATGGGGCAGGATCAGAGGCGTGGCTGAAACCAACATATTCTTTAACTTTTTTCTGTCTTTCACATTGAGGTAACTGCCTATAAAATAATGCACATCTTAAATGAAAACTAAATTTGATCAGTGGGAAGTGCACTATTGTACATTATTAAATCTCTCTTAGTTTAATGCACTGAAGAGGTATGTGTGTGTAACTAGAGAGCCACAGAATTGAAACCTGGTTGGTGCAGTGGAGAATAGTGACTTGGCTATGTTTAGTTACTCTTTATTTTAAACTTGCATTACATGCAGCACAAGATAGGCTGCTACAAAATGCACAAAGGGTTTCAGATAAAAAAGTACTTCAGAAATAATACACTTTAGAAATACCCAGACCAGGGGTCTCCAACCTTTTCTGTAATAAGAGCTACTTATGTTCAATGAAAATCATTGCGAGCTACTGTTATTATTAATGTTGTAATGGTGATCACATCAGACAAGATTACGTTGGAGGCCACCATATGCAATATTACTGACCATGATCAGGACAGTCCATCAGATATGGTTGCAGGCAGTAATGTAAAAAAAGGCTTTGTCACTTTAAAATGCCTCAGCATGGTTAATACATAACAGCCATAGATGTAATGCCCTTGGCACTGTTGTAATAATATTAGTAATAAGTCTGTTTAACACAACATTATTTATCTCTCAAAAATCAGCTTTAATTATATTTTTTAAATTCTGGTGTTTTTCTGCAAACATCAGTGTCTGAGTTCTGACAATACACACATTTTAGTCTTGAATTCACAGTTTTGGCATACATTGATTCAGCCAAGCCAAATGTTCTTATTTAGTAGGCTGTTCTACACGCTGGAGAGCTACCAGTGACTCACCTGCTACTCGTTGGAAAAGCCTGACCCAGATTCTATTTAGTGCATTTTTTTTAGTAACTGTCTTTTAAATGACAGATTTCACAGCTCAGATGGTAAATCCCTTGCACTACCACTCCCCAAAAAATAAATCTGTGTCATCAGGAAGCTTCAAGTGATTCTGTTAATTGTAGCCAATACCGGCTTTCAAGCACCCTTTAAAATGGCGGATTAACCAGTTGCACACTTTTACATTTCGTTCAAGCAACAGAAACCCTGGCAAGACGGCTTGCTTAGCTTCCTGCCTCTCCCTTAGTTTCACAGCATAGGAGGCTTGCTGCCTTACACTTCAGCGGAAGCTCTTTAGCCGTCAGAATTAACGGTCCGGGTCAGCTGTCTTGTAAAAAGTAGGGTTAATGTTTTTCTTAAATTAAAAAAGTATGGGCACGTCATGCCCCTCAGATCCTGCCCACTTTGACCACTGCTCTAGAGTGACACATGGGCGTAACGCAGGTTCCTGGGCACCTTGTGGTGCAGGGGGCTCCCAATTCTTCAGAGGACGCCCAATTCTCCAGGGGGACTCTATTAGTCAATGAATATCTATGAGATATGGGAGACTCAGAGGCCTACAAACAACAGGATGGGGAGGTAGAGCAAAATAGAGAAGGATTCTTGCTCCACAGACTACTTTATTAAACAAAGAGAATCCAACTCAGAGGAGGAAAAAGTGTTCAACAAGTGGTGTTGGAGCACACCAGAGGTTCTGTCCATTAACACGACAGGTTTTACCTCACACTGCACTTTTTTTAGTAGTACCAGCCGGAGTTAGGAATACATTTTTTTCGAGTAAACTCATGTGCCAGGTACTTTTTAAACCTTCACCACATCCCACCACTCACTTGTAAATACACCCAATACACATGCACCACATATAGTAGTTAACTATAAGTGCTCCCACGTAGTCGTAGGTCGCAGAACGCCGCATCTCGTTAGAGGGGTGCGAAGACCCCGATGATGAGGCATGACACCAAGGGGCCTTTTGGTGTGTGAGGAGTATTTTACAAAACACTAAGTGCTCCAACACCACGTGTTGAACACTTTTTCCTCTTCTGAGTTGGATTCTCTTTGTTTAATAAAGACTCAGAGGCCTCTCATTGCATTGCTGTTCACGATATGTGGGAAGGGTATGCACAGAAGTGAGTCCCGTGCTCACTAAGCCACTGGAGTCAAGCTATCCTGGTTGATGATGACTGATAGCCAGAAACCGATCCTAGGATGCTTTATTCCTGTCCAGGGAAGACATGGTTTGGCAGTTCGGGCTGGACTGTTCCCATGAGGCACAGGGTCAAGACTGATTTGCATATGACTGGGTTGGCTTGGTGAGCAAAATAACGATGGATTAAACCCAGATCTGTGACTGGGGGTGAATGTTTTGCCATTGTGCAACATTCCCTCCATCATCTTGTGTGTTTTTCTGCAACGGGAGCTCCATCATGTTGCGTTATGCCACAGGAGTGACACCATCGTATTTGCTGCCAGACCCCATCCATTCACCGCCCCCTTCTCTCCTCTCACTGGTTAACACTCTGTAGAGGCCAGAGGATGTAATCCTGAAGCTGATATTCAACATGGGCCCCCCCTTAAAGGCTTTATTGTGTCTCTTGATAAACTGCAGGTAGGCACCTATGACAAGGATGGTACTCAGCTCTGTCTCGAGTGGCCGTGCGGGTGATGAAATATTGCCACAGTATTTCAAGGGCTCACACTCTGAGGCCTCGAGAGCCTATTCTGCTTTTCATTTATGTGTTGTGCCCTGATTCACAGACCTCACCTCAAAGAGCAAAAGGAACTTCCACTTCCAGAGTTCAGAGAGAGCTGTCTTTCCTTTCTTAAACTAGGATATAATTCATTACCTGTTTCCAAGTACAGAGAGAAGGGTCCTTGTCCACAGTTTTTTCTTTGAAGCCTGATAATCTGACATTTGATAACACGAGGAATGTTTCTCTTAATGTGACCTAAGGATTTTGATATGGTGATGTGTATTTACGAGCCAGACACAGAACGATTTATACACTAAATATAATGGGGCTGATTCACACAAGCTTTCATAAGTATGGGATGCAATCCTACAGAGGTATTCTGTTACATATTCATACACACATTTGAATATCAGAATCAAAACTCTGAAATACCTATGAGTAAAAGGGCAAAGACGACACAGTCCTTTCTGTTTTTACTAATTGTATATGAATATTCCCGTTTTAGATGTTTTGGTGCCAATTCACAGAGGTATACAAGAGTATGTAAAAGAGTACCACTGGAGTGATCACTCCAAAATGTCTTTGTGAATAGGCCCCAGTTACTTTAAATCTCATCTGTGCTTCAAAGGAAGCAAAGGACGACCTTTCAAGGACAGAAGACATGTGATCAGATAGTTTCAGGCTACAAATAGCCAGAGATGTATGGATTTGAACTGGGTCCAAACACTTGACACATGCTATAGATAAACCAGCCTGAAACACTGGAACTTTCTTATTAATAGGCACACATTATAGCTAATACATTTTGCAGTATTCTGTTGGATACATACTTTAAAAAATGTGTTGATATTTCCATTTGCCTGCAAATTACCCATGTAACAAAAATATTTCTGGCATTGCTTCCTGAAAGCCTTCATCCATTCCTGCTGCCCAAAAAGAGAGGCTAGTCACTGCCTTGATTAGTGTAAGATTAGACTACCATACTGTTCTCCATTCAGGGGTTCCTGGATTGTATTTTGAGGGACCTCAAGTTGTATAAAAAGCAGGATCTTGCAGAGGACCACTGACTCCTGAATGAAATATTAATGAAGTAGGATTGAAAATGTACAGTCTTACTACTATATGTGCTTGTCTTTGCCAAATGTGCTTTTATGGTCTAATATATTTTTGATCGAATAAAGATGAAAAATTTGAATTTGGCTCCTGATCAAGGCAAGGATTCATTTTAAGCTCTCCACAGGCACCCCAGCATGCCCTTCTTCATCTTAATCAATCCCTGAATCAACCCTGTATGTATGTACAACCTAGGCAAAGACACCGAAGCACTGTACAGGGTCAAAGACAAGCATATAGTCAACGAAAGAGGAAGCTGGGTGGTAGACGGTTAATTCATTGTTGATGACCAGATCACCAACCCTCCAACGTAACAACATTATTCTGTCGGTAGAATGCCCAGTGTGTAAGACCACATTCATCACAGGACACTTTGACTCTCATTCCTCCCACTTCACTTTACTGCTGTCACTAAAGTATGGATTGGCCTATAAAAAATTGTTGAGATTGGGTTACTAGTTGACTGGGATGTGAGCCTTGGTCAATCAGCAACCATAATCCTAGGCAGGGTAAGGCACAAGCAAACCCCTAATTAACCTGTGTTCAACCCCCTGGTAGCTTGGCACAGATTAGTCAGGCTTAACTTAGAGACAATGTGTAAAGTATTTGTGCAACACCTCAAACAGTAAAACAGTGAAAACACCACACAAAAAGATCTCACACCAGGTTAGAAAAATATAGCTTCATTTATATTTTAATAAATAAAATAAGACCAAAACAACAAAAATCCAATCAGTAGAACCGGAGTGTTGAATTTTTAAAGAATAAAGTGCAAAAACATAACGTGCTTACTGCGGCAATGTGGTCGATACAATCCCAGATTAGGCCCGCTGAGGTTTCACCATCTCAAGTTTTGTGCAAAGAGTCCCGTTCGCATTGGAGATGGTTGTGAGGAGCAAGGAGAGCACTGCAGCCAGCAGTCGAAGTGGTGCGAACAGCAGGCCCGGCGTCGCTGACGGGCAGGCTGGAGATTCGTGTTGGTGGTCCCTTGTGGCTGTCAATGCTGCCGTGTGATGAGACGGGGTTGGCGGCAGCTAGCACTGATTTCCGGAGCGAGCATCATGGTTCCAGTGCGAACTGGCCCATTCATTCCCAAAAGCTTAATTTCAAGAGCTCGGGAGCCACACCAAGGATCCAGGACCTGAGAGGCACCACTTGGGGGTCAGGAAATAGCTGAAGACAAGAGCATAAGCTGTGGGGAGCCTTTTATGTCCCTGAGGCTCAGATCAGAAGGCCAGCAGACTAGCCCTCTAGGTCATTTTGGGGTCATGGGTTCAAGATGAAGTTGCAGGTACAGTTCTTCTTCCCCAGGCAAGAGGGCAGCAGACAGCAGGTCAGCACAGCATGGCAGAGGTTTCTTCAGAGCAGCAGTCCAGCAGAGTGGCAGTCCTTGTAGCAACACAGCAGTTCTTCTTCCTGGCAGAGAATCCACAGGTCCAGAAGTGTACAGAAGAGTTGGTGTCTGAGGTTCTTCTTTTAGACCCAGGTGCCCTGGATCTGAAGGTGGGAGAAGCTTCTAGACAGTGGCTTTGAAGTTCATGGAATTTCCTGCCACCTCTGCCAAGAGTAAACACAGATCCAGAAGTGTAATGGACTGGTGGTGTCTGTGGCCCTTCATTGATACACAGTTGGTCCTTTGAAGTGAGAAGAAGCTTCTAGGTGCATGGATTCAATGTGTACAGCTGCCCTGCCTTCCTGGCCCTGGCTCCTGACTAACTACAGGAGGTATGCAGCCCTTTGTGTGGTACAGGACACAGCCTATTCAGGTGTAAAGGAGACTGAGCCAAGGTCCTCTCTCCCATCCTGTCAGTGATGGTCCATCCAGTCACACTTAAGCTCCCATTGTGTGTGGCTTTCTAGGAGGAGTACACAAATCCTAACTGCCAACTACATCAAATCATGTGACCAGAGACAGACTGCAGGCACCAAATAGCTACGGCAAGAATATGTCATTATCATTTGTTGCCGCAGCAACTTTCTAAAGTGGCATTTTCAGAATTGTAAGTTAAAATCCAACTTCACCATCAGTTAAGATTTTAAATGAGGTTTCCAGAGACACTAAATATGAAATGGCTATCTCTTCCCATTTGGAAATTACACTTATAAAACATAGTAAGGCAATTCCAATGTTATTCCATGGGATAGATAGGCCTTGAGTAGTGAAAAATCAATTTAAGAGTGTTTCGCTACCAGAACATGTAAAACCTAAAAGTACACATCCAGCTTTTTAAATACATGGCACCCTGCCTTCTGGCCTGTCCAGGGCCTCCCCTAGGATTTACGTATATGTATTAAGAAGGAGGGTATGGCCTGGCAAAGGTTTATTTTGCTAGGTCGAAATGACAGTGTAAAGCTGCACACACAGGCTTGAATGGGTGGTACAGTCAGTGCTGCAGATCCACTAGTGCTATTTATTTACAGGTCCTGGGCCCATGTAGTGCCATTTTACTAGGGACCTATAAGTAAATCAAATATGCCAATCACTTTAGCATTGGTTAGCAGTGGTATAGTGCACAAAGTCCTATGGCAAACAAAAATCAATCCATAAAAAATAGGAGGAGTGAAGGCAACCCGTTTGGGTATGATCATGCAGAGAGGGCCAGTTCCAACAATAATCTAATATCTGCTTCCCTTGAAGCAGACCAAGCTATCTCTAACTACTCACCTCATTTGTATTTCAGAAGTCACAGAGTGGACCTCCAGGTCAATTTACCTCTATCCCATTCCAACTCCTTTGACCCCTCCCCCTCCTTCCTGGAACATATTGCTATCCCAATCCTTAAGCATAGTAGGCTACATATTACAGTACTTTGCAGTCCCCTGTAATCACTGCACTCTTCTTCAAAGATCTATTTATGGACTCACAGGACTCACAGACTCTTAATTACCCTCTTATGATAGCCAGAAACCTCAATTTGAATCAACCAAATTACAAAATCGAAAATAGCAAGCTCCACAAAGTACTCTCTTTTTCTAATTTGTTTCTGCCCACAGCCCTTTCAACATACATTCTATTCCACTCATTGTCTGGTTGATCACTTAGACTTTATCCTTGTATTAAACCTGGCTGACCCCATCCTCTCACCGCATGGATAACTCCCCTTGTGACTGTGCTCATTCTTCCCTTTCTTTTCCAACACCTGAGATCTTGTGAATGAGGCATCATATGGATTTCACAAACTCCTGATCTGTTTGTTTCCCACGTTTCATAGACAGGTGTACAGGTGCAGGCGTGCATCTCTTTGCATTTGCCTCTATTTCATAATTGGCTACCACCTCCTAGATCTCATCCAGCTTTTCTTTATGATATCATATTTGTTTCTCTCGTTTTTACCCATGAATCCTTTGAAAAGCACCAGTCCTTAAACTCCTCCCTCCATCACGCAATCTACTAGCCACTTCAATCAGAACGAACTCCTCAGAATGGACCATATTTGTTTATCAGCCAGGTCTGATGCTGTGAATCCAGACACCATGTACCAGTGAAGAAGACTGATCCAAGCCCCACAATTCTCTTGAGATCAGGGCAGATTTTTCCCCTCTAGACGGCACTTCTAGTTTAGATCATTCCTGAGGTGATAAAAGTGATCTGCCCTTGCAATTGGCCCTGGTTTCTCCCCTACATGGTAATAATCCGTTTTAGCGACAGTTTCGGTAGGTCCATTTATTGCTGTATCTTCCTCTGCTCAAAATTACTAAATTAGATACATTTGTGGAGGATTGCTTTTTTAAGACAATGTCGCTGACATGCTGGAAGTTTTCTTCCTTGTAATAGAAAATATGTGTTTCATTCCTGTGAACATCATGGATTTCGGTCTTGAGTTGGCATAAAACATTGAGGCCATGGTGGCAAAGACCGACCCTAAATTTCCAACTGCAATGTGCCGGTGGTTAAGGATTTCCTGATGGATGAGCCATCAACACCTTTGACTTTGGTGACAACAATACTTCTACCACTTTTATTTGAGGTGGGAGAGCCAAATTGTGGACATATAAAATATCCACTGATTTTGGCCCCATTACAGTACACCTTTAAAGGAATCCCTTAGACTTCTACCAGCCAGAGATTAAGGGTTTCTGTGGGAAGCCATTGCTCCACCTTTATGCCGGACCACTTCAGTTTAATTTGGCAGGTGCTTTGGAACAACTCCGTGTACTGTAATAGTCATCACCACTACCACATATTAAATTTTCTCTAGACAAAAAATGCCTCTCTAGTTTAGCGCTGCGTAGATAGTTTAGCTGTGGCAAAGGGCAAATGCACCCACACAAATACAGCACCCATGGACAGAAATAAACTATCGCTCCAGCTTGTTTGCCCTCATACTGATGGTACCTGCATATCAACCACAGATAATTGGAGAAAAGTTAGAACCAGCCTCCATCTTACACAGGACAAGCACTAGTCTGCTTCACAACATAAAGTTAAGTAATTACATATAAAGGAACTTGTACTAGGCACATTACACTGACATGATTTTTACTTAACTCTCTCAGACAGTTTAAATATATTTCGGAGAGATGTCTATGTTAAAAACTGTTCTACATAACACACATATTTAACACTATGGCACAATAAATGGATCTAAAACTATGAAATAAAAGATAGATACGTGTGTTTATTTCTATAATTTGATAGCCCACAAATTGCACTAGGAAACAAAAAGTAATATTATAAATGATGAGTTATTTATAAAGTGATAACACTAACTGTACTTCAGTAGCTTTTCATATGGATCAGTAAGAGTTAATTCAGCATTTGTTGAAAATATTGAGAGAGGAGGCAAACAAGATGAGGCACATATTGGGAAAAACAACACATCAGATATTGGCAGAGGGCCAGGGGCTGGTCCTCCTCTATGGCGGAGGAGCGTCACCCCACTGGCTCAGAGCCAGCAGGTGAAAAATAAAACAATGTCTATCATCGCTTTACTTTCATTTGCTGGTTCTGAGCCAATGTATGCAGGGAGGGGTGGGCTGGGGCATAGGAGCGGGGAGGAGGAGTGCTATGTGCACTTCTAAGTGGGCACGTGTGTTTGGCCGGCCGTCTCAAGCCGGCCAAACGCACATGTGCACTTAGGTTTATCCAACCTGGCTGTATTGTACAGTGGGCTGGGGAAACGCCACAGACTCACTGTCCTGAGCGGAGCGTCTTTTCAGCCTGCTCAGGCCAATCCCTGCCCTGCTCTCATAGCATGAAAGCAGCACAGGGATTGCCCAGGAAGTCTATCCCAGTATCTGCTGGGAGCAGGAAGAGCACAGGAGGCCCGACGCGGGTGGCGGCCGCAGCTTTAGGTATGTTCTTTTTTGTTGTAATTATTATACAGCGCTTTGACGCCTCATCAGGGGTAGTAAGCTCTATATAAATGCAATTACAATGCAATACACTTAACACACACACCCATGCTCCCCCTCCCATTCTCCCTCCACCCGGGCCACCTCCCTTAGTTTGTGGCAGCTGTCATTTGAGGTTTCTAAAGATGATGACAAGAACTTTATGCCTTCAGCTACTCCTCTTTTGATTGATGCTTGGTTTGAAGAAATAATTGTGCATCCTGGTTTTGCACTAATGTTTACTTTCAACCAGATTTACTGATGATCGGCTGACTGACCTACAGCAGTTGCTCTTTTCTAGTGTTAGGCAGCATCTTCTGTCTCTAGTATATAATTTATCAAGTATGTTTAGTACCACCACCTTTCTGAGATCTTTGAATTTTCTAGTCTGTTTAATATCTGGAACATTGCTTCAACCACTGCTTACACCTGGTCTCAGCAGGGGTCTCCTATACTCTTTTCCTCCCTTTCATGGCTTTTCTGAAGCTTATTTAAGAACCCTTTTCAGATGTGTCTGTAATAAATTGAGCAGAATAGTATTTTTGAATAATTCAGAAGTCTCCTATTTGTGTTCAGCGTGTTTGGCCTTTCTCCTTTCAGCCTCATAAAACAAGAAATATATTTGCTCCTATCACTGACATGCAAACAATGTTTAATTTCATTGATTTCTAAATGTAACAGTATTGTTTTCTATGTGTATGCTTGCCCTACTGAATGTCTTACCTGCTTCTCTTTGCTTTTGTGTGCACCTGTTGCTGTCATTTCTGTATTTTTAAGTGCTAATCTTCTGTTGCCATTATGCCCATGAGCGTCGCTTTCAGTGAGCATCCTAATCAACTCCATTGATTTGTTTGGTCTCCCACTGACAGCACAAACCTTTTGCGAGAGTTTTTAGATCATCCGAATGACTGAATGTTCAAACATAGCCACAGAAGGCTAAACATAGGAAAGCTAAGCAGTGTGCAGACAGGTGTGAAAAAGAGCCTCATATCCTCAGGAGAGTTCTCTGTGATACTTTCCAGCAGTTTGAATTTCATGGCTAATATTGCAGCTCACTCAGTTTTAATACAACTGTGTTTGCTATATTAAAATAATAGAATTTGAGTTGTGGATGTTAATTTGTATCTACTGCATTGTTACCTGAAAGAGAAGGAGAGTCTGAAGGTGTTTCTGAAGACAGTAACTTGCCCTCCACTGTGGGGCATGGTACCAAACCTCACCACATGGAAGAGCACATACATTTAATATCAGCAGCCGGGAGTCATCAATTCTATTCCGTATCCATGAGTACGGTGTGATGACAACTGGACGAATGAGAATGGACAATTTTACCCAAACTAAGACTATTTCAAGATCCATAGATATTCAAGTAAAGGGACTTTTCTGTCAGTTGATTATATTTTATGATCTTGCTAGAAATCTAGAATCATGGTAAGTTGAGAATCATGGAAAATTAATCAAAGCATTTCTAAAGAGCTAGCTGTTAATTGAATGCATATCAATATCATGTACATTAATTAGTGTACAATGGGTTTACATGAAAATGTACTTGTGTGTACGTACGTAAGATATCTGTGCCTTATTCTGCAATGCCAGGTTTAATTGAGTGATTTCGTGCTTATTTTATTAATAAAAATCCATTGTTTGAGACCTACTGTGTTCCAAAATGTTACTCAGTTCCTTCAGGTTTGATTGATGACTTTAAAGACAACACAGTCATCTTGTAATACTAAGTTTTTAAAGACTTTATTTATATGTATAAGTCACAAAGGTTTTCCATAGGGTCAAGTATTTGCAATTCTGTATTTTAATTTAACATTCAATACATATCCACATTACTAAGTCTGTAATCCATTAAGTCAGCCTTGGTTTCAAAACCTTGGCTAGTGTAAGGTTAGACTACCATATTGTTCTCCATTTAGGGGTTCCTGGATTGTATTTTGAGGGACCTCAGTAGTATAAATTGCAGGATCTTGCGGAGGACCACTGACTCCTGAATGAAATATTAATGAAGTAGGATTGAAAATGTACAGTCTTACTACTATATGTGCTTGTCATTGCCAAATGTGCTTTTATGGTCTAATATATTTTTGATCGACTAAAGATGAAGAATTTGAATTTGACTCCTGATCAAGGCAAGGATTCACTTCAAGCTCTCCACAGGCACCCGAGCACACCCTTCTTCATCTCAATCAATTCCTGAATCAACCCTGTATGTATGTACATATATGGCTTTTCTGCAGCACAAACCTAGGTAAAGACAGCAAAGCACTGTACAAGGTCAAAGACATGCATAAAGTCAACGAAAGAGGAAGCTGGGTGGTAGACAGTTAATTCATTGTTGACCAAATCACCAACCCTCCAACGTAACAACATTATTCTGTCTGTGGAATGTCCAGTGTGTAAGACTACATTAATCACAGGACACTTTGACTCTCATTCCTCCCACTTCACTTTACTGCTGTCACTAAAGTATGGATTGGCCTATAACAAATTGTTGAGATTGGGTTACTAGTTGACTGGGATGTGAGCCTTGGTCAAGCAGCAACCATAATCCTAGGCAGGATAAGGCACAAGCAAACCCCTAATTAACCTGTGCTCAACCCCCTGGTAGCTTGGCACAGAGTAGTCAGGCTTAACTTAGAGACAATGTGTAAAGTATTTGTGCAATACCTCAAACAGTAAAACAGTGAAAACACCACACAAAAAGATCTCACACCAGGTTAGAAAATTATAGCTTAATTTATATTTTAATAAATAAAATAAGACCAAAACAACAAAAATCCAATCAGTAGAACCTGAGTGTTGAATTTTTAAAGAATAAAGTGCAAAAGCATAAAGTGCTAACTGCGGCAATGTGGTCGATACAGTCCCAGATTAGGCCCGCTGAGGTTTTACCATCTCAAGTTTTGTGCAAAGAGTCCCGTTCGCATTGGAGATGGTTGTGAGGAGCAAGGAGAGCACTGCAGCCAGCAGTCGAAGTGGCGCGATCATTTCCTATAGTTAATCCACAGTAGTGCAAATAATTATACACATCATATACATTTTATTCTCTTCCAGCTTGAGGTGTAGCCAAAGAAGACATGTGCCCATTAATAGACTGAGTAAGAGATGCCAAACCGACAGAGTTAGTGTAGAGCAAACAAAAAGCTTTTCGAAACTAGGATTCATTTTGGATGTCACGGAGCTTGAATGCAAGACCATTCCAAGCTTGTGTAGTGAGGTAAGCAAAAGAGGAACCATCTTTACTACAACGCCGAATCGAGTGACCACCATCAAGAGAGCATCAGCTCCACTCTCTGTATAGTAAAAAGAGCAGACAGCGACTATTGTATTAAACTCAGACCACCCTACAGGTTTGGGATAAGGCCACTAGAGGTTTGGGCTGCTACAGTTGGGTGACCATGCTCACACCACTGTGGAAGGGCCATATGGTAACAGAACTGAGAAAATGTTCCAGGTTCCATAGATGGGACTTTATTTTTATCTCCACAGTTTGGGATATACTAGATACAGGGGAGTTGAAATTGTTTTATATCCTGCAGAACGGACACAAATTAGGCCCCATACAGTACTATAAATACATGCAACTATGACACGCCTTGCAAGCAAACAAATAGTTTGGTCCTCAATCCCTAATACCAGTCCGCTAGAAAGGAGGGTAATTGTTGAAGTAATAGGAAAAGGAAATAGAGTGTTGTCCTACATATACTGCATCATGATGAAGAACAAGCTTGATACTCTGTGGAACATCAGGGCTGCATGTCAAAGGGATTGTTTTAGCCCTATGGAAGAAGTGGTCTGAGGAGGCTGCACAAATGCACCCCATAGAAGTTGCCATAAAATCTAGGCTGAGGCTAGCCCAACTAAAAATCCTCCACACAATTAATTGTAACCTAACCAGATTGTACAAAATGGGCAGGATGGGCAAAGGCACCATTTTGCTTACCATTTGAGAATGCCCTGGAGTGGCTAATTACTGGATAGCCATAATCCGGGAACTGGAAATTATCCTGGAAGTGACCATTCCTACCACACCACAGTACCTCCTCCTGGGGATCCCTTGCGACGTTGAACTTACAAGAGCCCAGCTACTATTCTGTAATTTAGGCTTCATATTGGCAAAGACAGACATTGCTATGCACTGGGATAAGCCACAACTGCAAACAAAACTAATTATGGATAGCAGGCATTGACTCCTAAATTGAAGCAGAAAGTGCAGTCTACAGTGCAAAGGGATGCCTCAAAAAGATTGGTAGAATTTGGGGTGTCTGGAGAGATCACTATGGCCTTGGTTAGGGAAGGCACACCACATACCCAGGATGCCTTGATGACTGGGAATCCTAAGACAGAACTGGCCATACCATGTGTAGGTCGGCTGGGTAGGAAGAGACAGCTAGAGAGGGATCCAGATGGGGCAGGTGGGGTGAGAGGAAACTCCGGAAATGGTGGTACAGTAGGATTTGCAATGGGAAAATTGTTGAACTTGGTGCAATTGATTCAATTGTTCCACTATGTAAATGTCGACTTTGTGTATTTAGTAAAAATTGGAAAATAAATATTTTTAAAAAAAGAGAATTGGTGGAGTGAGGAGTTCTTGTCAAGGATGGGGCTAGAGCCTCTCAGAGAGGTAACGTGGTCCTGTCCAAAAGAAAGCCCAATGAGCCAATGCCATTGACTTAAACAGAATAAAAATATTATAATAGGAAGCCAATGTAGCTCAAACAGGCGGTGATAGAGGCATGCCATGGCACCTTAAGTAAAAGAAGTGCTACTGTGCTCTATGACTACTTCCAAACGCTTAATGAGGTACTCAGGTAGGCCGATATAAAGCGTCAGACAGTCGAGGTGCAAGTATGGCATGATCTACCATTGTCTGGGTTTCCAGTGGGAGTGGATGTAGACATTTATTTATGTCTTCATAATCGCAAAGGAATATTTAACTACTGAATATATCTGGAGTGAAATGAGAGTTGATGATCAAATCGAATTCCCGATTCTTGGCTGCAACGGCTGGCAGGGGTAGTTGGGGTAACTTTCCTGGCCAGCAACCATCTCATAGAAGGGCAGGGGCTGGACCTGACAGGAGAACTTTTGTTTTGTCTGGATTGCATTGCAAATTATTAGCCTTCATCCAATTCATAAATGCCCTCATGCATGCAGAGAAAGCTTCCTGTGCAGTTGAACCGCTATTGTCCAGTGAAAGGAGAAGCTGAGTGTCATCCACATAAGAAGTTGTCTTCATACCAAATGATTCCACTAATGCAACAGGATGGGAGATATACATGTTGAACAGCATTGTGCTCAAAGATGAGTCCTGAGGTGGGGTATGCCCTGATTGAGGATCGTGGTATCTGATGAGTAAGGGGCCATCCAAACAGACTGTCCTCTATGATCCAGAAAAAACAGGTTCACTTCAATGCCAGTCTTCTCACTTCTATATTTGACAGGCGAAAATGGGATGAGAGACAGTATCAAATGACGCAGAAATATCCGATAATATCAGGGTGGTGTTATGTCCCTAATCGAGGCTTGATTAAATGGAATCAGAGGTTTCTATCAGAGAAGTTTCTGAGCTATGCAGGGGGCAGAAGTCCAACTGAGGAAAATATTACAGTCTGTCCTTCTCCAAGTACTCAGAAAGCTGGGTGTTATTGATTTTTTCAGTATTTTTGAGCCCTCAGGCAGCGAAAAACTTGGTTTGAAATTAGCTCACAAAGACTTATTGGCTGATGGCTTTTTTAAAAGAGGGATCACTTTTGCTTGTTTACAAATAGAGGGAACCTGGCCTGTCGAGGAGAAATATTAAAACATTTAAAATAGATAGGATTGATAATATTGACTATCTGCATTATAATAGAAGGTGGATAGTGGTCTTTTCTTAAATCCTCATGATTGGACAGCCTAAACTGAGATAGTTCACAGTCTAATCGCAATGACCTCCCAATAGAAGTGTCCAATTCTACCACTAATGCTGGCAAAGATGACAGATGAATTACATTTTTTTCAACTTTATCCTCAAAAAAGTCAGCTAACTTAGTACACGGCTAATGGGGGAAATCAACGGATTTGGATTGGAGGAAATTGGTGGCAATTTAAAAAAAACGTCCAGCGACATATTAGCCACATAAGAAGCTTTCTTAGTAAAATACCTACTGTAAGCTAACATTATTGCTGTGTGATATTTTTTTAAGTTGTCCATATAGTTGATTTTATCTGTAGGGAATTCGTTTTTTGCCAAATCCTTTCCAGTATTTAGGTCTTGGCTCTAAACAGCGCATACGCTATCTCAAAAGGGACATGTTGTATCTACTTTGTGGCCTTCATCCCGCCCATCGGCTTCCCATTTGCTGGCTCCATCGTCGCTCTTGTATTCTTTATCCCCATCTTCCATGGCATGCATGCGTCATGTCTCTTCCTATGTTTAGCCTTCCCTGAGAGTAGGGACTCATTTCTAATAGCCGTATACAGCAGCCATTTTAGGAAACGTTTTCAGTTTTTTCTTTGGTTAACAGTGCTTTTCATGAGCACTTGTGTTTACATTTGCTTCGAGAGTTTTTCTAAACAGGCCAGTAAATCTTGTTTCTATGGTTAACAGCGCTTTTCACAAATCCTTGTGTTTAAATTTGCTCCAAGTGATCCTCTGAACAGGCCTGTAAATCTTGTTCTTATCTCATCACATTGCTGTGCATTCCAGTGTTACTTGCCCGTCATCTAACCCCCTCCCGGTTCGCAGCTTGACCTATCCCCACAGCTCCTCCCTCTCTGTGGCTTACTTTGTTCACAAACACTTGTTACAAAGGTTTCCTAGCATTAATTTAGTAGAACACATAATGGGCAAGGGGAAGCTAGTCAATCGATTACATCATTTACCAAATCGTTGTATGAATGTGGCACTCATATCTCGATGGCTGTCATGGTCCTTGCGCACACCTTCATTTACTTGAAGGTACCCTGTGAAGAAAGTGCACCACATAAGAAAGGCTGGGCATCAAAATGACTAACATTCTGGAACGTGTGGACTGATCTCTTTTCTAAGCCTTTTGAATTACGCAAACCGTAAACGAAGAGAATGCTAATGGATTTTGGATGGCAGGATGCATGCAGGATTAGCGCATGGTCACTAACGTGCGACTTGGATAACAATGTCTATGCATGCTTTGCTACAAACTCTTCAAGTGCTAGAGATGGTCCTGCAGCGGGTGCACTAGAACGATTCCTGCAACGCAAAAATTAACCACTTCATGTGTACCGTATATTTAGCTGGGTCATGCACATGGAAGAAAGACTCCAAAGCAGGGTTGCCAAAATATCTAGAGTGCTGACTTTATACCAATAACACTGACGAACGATATGCAACGCACAGTGTTGGCGTAACAGCCAACACCAGCTAAGGGACCGTTCTTCGGCTGAGAACCCACATATATAAAAAAAAACTGTCCCAGCACTGTATATAAATGCATTAACATTGCCAACACCTATAGCCTCGGATTGCAGAGGCCAATTGGCTGTGCCAATGCTTGATTTTAGTGTTGTTTCTTTTCTGCAAGCGAGGACGAGAACCACAGGGCAGAAGGGACTTGCTTATTTTTGACCAGAGTTTTCAGTGGGGCAAACTAACTGACCGCGGTCTGCAGCCAATAACTGACTGCTAATGTGTTATTATTTACCTCACCCACTAAACAAGGCAAGGAGGAAGAAACAACATCCGTTAAAAATGAAGTTTCAATGCATGTCCAACCAACCAATGTTTTTCTATTGAAATGGAAAAGCACGTTAATGTACACACAACTAACTACTATACTTAAAATGACAAATATTTACAAAATGTCCGGGGGAACTTGGGTCTTTGCAGTTGAGGGTGTCCACATGTGCATCAGGTGTGCTTGATGCTGTACCTGTGTCCCATGTAATGCTGTTTAATTATTAATTTATTTCACTCAAATATATAGAGCTGGACTGCAGTTCGGAACCGACAAGGTTGGGGCATCACTTGGTGCTTGGAGTGTTTCTGCCACTGTGTAGACTCCCATCCGGACTACATTATCCAGCATGCATCTGCCTAGGAAGGTGTCGTCACGATGCAGGTACACCAGTTAATTGGAGGAGGGGCCGAACATCACCTGATTGGGAGCGGTCTCATTATCATCGGCAGTTGTGCCTGACCCCCAGAAAGATTGTGGTTACCGTGAAACCGGCATTGAAGAAAGCCAGGTAGGCTGAAACGCGGCTGCCCATAGCGTTTCATGGATTGCCTGCCTTGTCAAGATTTGAATAAAGCTTTTCAACAGCCCCTGGAGTGTGTCATGCTGATCCTTACCTGGAAGAAGGCTCTGGTGTATATATATATATGGAGAAGTGTGGCTCAATGGTTAGAGCAGGCAGACCTTGATGCAGAGCTCTGGCCAGTGACCAGGGTTCGATTCCTGCCCCGGCGGGTCTCGGGCTCGTAAATTACCCTGATCGGATATTCTCGCCTCAGTGCCTATTCCGATCATGGGTCCCACGCTGCAACTCTGGGCAATAGCTTGCTTGGCTCCCACAACGCGAGGGATGCCTGGTCTGCACCATGGGTGTGCCCAGGAGTGGACACTTCACAGGGAAAGCCAGGATGGGTTCCCTTGCGGTATTTGTGCAAGCGCCAGGAAACCCACTGCGGGTAGCTGTGCGCTATACAAGTACAAAAACATTTATATATATATTTTTTACTTTTGCATTACACCCATGCATTCGGTTTTCACAACCTTGTAGACCTGTCAGCTGTTGTTGTAAATCGTTAAGTGTTTGGTTTTAGGTGCACGGGCTGGTGATCACGCTCTTAGTCTTGCGTCACATTTAGCTCTCCCCACAGGTAGTGCATGTGGTTTAGGTGTATCTCCAGAAGTGTTTATTTTCTTGCCCCATTTTTGCAGAGATTGCTTGGATGCGAAAGGGTGTTCTCTTCATGTTTGGCGGTAACCATGTGACTTTCAGTGCAGTTCTGCCCCTGGCCTGTTTTCCACTCACTTGTCCCACTTGGTGATTCTGTAATCGCTGTTACATGATTAATCCTTCGCTGGATCTGATTCTCTGTGTCCTCATGTGATCTTTCCTGCTCAGGATTAATATATCTCTGAGGGCTGCTCTGTAATCCATGTAGATAGTTGGATCAGGGGCGCAGTTTGGCCAGTAGGATTGGGGGTGTGGGGGGGGGGCTTCAGATTATCCGACAATCATGCTGGCATATAATGTTATATTACATAATACGACAAGCAAGATGCAGGAGAGGGGCTAAAGGAGCCGTGAGAAGGGACACGAATGATTGTTAGGGGTACTAAGTGAGACATTTTTTTTTTTTGTAAAATAGCCTGAATTTATGACGGCTTTTAACCCTTTCGATGCTATTGACGGAACGGTTCCGTCATGAGCGTCGGTTGGCCTGTTGGCTCATTAGAACGTTCAGCACAGCGCAGGAATCTGCGCCACGCTGATGAGGTTAAAACGGAGTCCAGGAAAACAGTGTGTGCGCGTTTTTCTCTGTGTTTGCAAAAATTCCTGGTGAAATCTGACAGACGCCTCGACCGAAAGCACCTGCCCCCAACTATTTACCAGAAAATAAAGTTATTAGGGGAGGTGTGAGACCCCAATAACCCCTGGGAGCTTCCCCCCCCGAGTTGGATGCAAGTTATCTAGGTAACAGGACCTCTGTGTGCATGTGCTTACAACCGCATATGGGTGTGTCTGTTCAGGTAAGAGTGGTGAGGCTGGGTGGGGCCCAGGGCGTTAAGTCGACAGACGATGGGATAGGTAAAATTAAATAAAATTAAATAAAACCACATACTTTGCCGCATCGCCAGGTCAGTAATGCCGCAAGTGCAAGGTAAGTGGTATTATTAAATATTTTATTTAAATTTACCTATCCCGTCGTCTGTCGACTCCCCCCCCCCTGCCCCCACCCCATCGCCTCACCACTCTTACCTGTGCCGGCCTGTTCTATAATCCAAATTGCACTTTTTTGTTGTTGTGCCGAAGCAGCACAGTTCCTTTCTACTGCTTGAACCTGTTCAGGACAACTTAACCCGTTCGGCGCTTATGACGGAACCGTTCCGTCACGGCCCGCTCGCTGCGCCTGCGCGGCGCTGATTTCGCACCTGCGCGGCGCGTTCTATTGAGCGGGCACGTTCGTGACGGAACGGTTCCGTCACTAGTACAGCTCACCCGAGGCGCGTGACGGAGCGGTTCCGTCACAAGCGCAGGTGAGCCGCGCGCCCCCCCCCCCACCCCCTAGCACTGCGGCGGAATTGCCGCCGCAGTGAAGGGGTTAAAGATTTGCATATTTTGGTTACCACTGTTGCAAAGATTTCAACGTAATGGCCCACATATTCTAGTGGTTGTATTAGCAGAGTTTGCTTGCAACTAGCAGAGTTGTGTGCAACGTGACATCCGACACACAGCTCAAAGAGGCTATTCATACGATGCATGGAAATCCTGACTCATTAATACCCATAGTACAGGATTTCATCAGTGAAACCTTGCCAATGGCTGCAGATGCAGAGAAAGGACAGCAATAATTGGGGCTGCTGAACTTTGAAGGCAATGGGGCATAAATACAGTATTGAATTACCTGCAGGGAGCAAAGAAAGCAACCAATAGTAAGTTTCGATGGGATTTTTTATTCCATAATTTTTTTTTTAAAGCGGGGCAAACTTGTGCATTTGAAAACTCAATGTTCACATACATCGGCTAAAATTTAGAAGATCTGAAGGAACACTAATTAAACATTGCAATGCATTTGTGGTGTGCCAGGCAAGCCATACTCTCCTCATGGGCTCTAACCAGTGGTTAATTTGTAAAAAATATCATAAGTGCCGGGGCTCTTATCAAGAGGCAGCTTGCACCAGCCCATTTCTCCTGTTAGCGCCGCCTTAAACAGAACCAACTACTAACCTTGACAATTGGGAGAAGATGTGGCATACTGGCCAGAGCTGCAGACTTCAGAGCTAGGGAATAAGGTTTGAGTCGCAGCGTCAGCTCAACATCCTGTGATTCCAGGCAAATCACTTAATCTTCCCATAAATGAATGTGGCCTTAACTGGGGCTCATGAAAAGTGCCAGTGTTGATGATTAAGTGCTGAAGCTGAGCACAGAAAACCACCTGCTCAAATTAAGCACTGGCGCTGAGTCACATCCTCTCCAAGAAAACCTTGACAAAATCATAGCAAAACCAAGGTTTTTCCAGTCAGTTTTTCCATAAAGGTTGGCTAACTCAAACTTTGAAAACACATTTGAAAATTATCATAATAAGAAAGATTTTTCTGCGCCTTAAATTTCTCGCACTTGAAATAATGGCTGTATTTTTCAGTTATAAATATGGCACTCACCTTGTCTACCAGCTTCTGGGAGCAAGATGCCTACTGTGTGCAAGGGCGAGAATTTGAAGTGGGATAAAATTAAATTGAAGAGTTAACTTTTATATGGACTACTTTAAACTCATCATTTACATTTTCTCCCATTTCCAAATTCCACATTTACAAACACCAGGCATCTTGCTCCCAGTGGCCTGTAGACAAGGTGACATATTTATAACAAAAAATATAGCTATTTGTTTAAATGGGAGGAATTTAAAGTGAAGTAACTTGATTCATAAAACATTAAGGCATATTTGGGTCAGTAGAAAGTGGAGAAATTAATTAAGATTTATTGTTTCATAGAAATGTTATTCTTCACTTTAATTCCTCCCATTTAAAAAAAGACTGTATTTTTCTGTTATAAATATGTATTAATGTCTACTGGCCTCCTGTTTGTAATGTGACATTCTGAAATAGGAGAACATTAAAAGTAAGAGTTCACTTAATCATTAAAGTAACTTTTGATTTTCATTTTCTCCCATTTACAAGCATTCAGAAACATACTTTTGTTCTCACGCTCCAGTATTGAGTTGACAAGGGGGGTGCCGCTCGTGAATTGAAACACAGTGTGGACTTTGTCTTTGGCCGTATCTGGGGCACTTTGCTCAGCGGAGCCCTTTGTGGAGCCTTTCCTGTGACCTGGGAGTACACCAGCTCGGTCACCATCGTTGTTTTGTTGCTGGGGGAGAGCCTTAATCGTCACCTGCCTAGGGAGCGGGACTGCGAGGACCAGAAGTGCTTGCGCCGTCCACCGCGCGCACCTGGTTCCTCTTCCCGCCCCCTCCTCCCTCCGACCTTTCTGTGGGCTTAAAGACTCCTCGCGGCCCCCGCTGGCGCGGGAGCCGCTCGTGAATTGAAACACAGTGTGGACTTTGTCTTTGGCCGTATCTGGGGCACTTTGCTCAGCGGAGCCCTTTGTGGAGCCTTTCCTGTGACCTGGGAGTACACCAGCTCGGTCACCATCGTTGTTTTGTTGCTGGGGGAGAGCCTTAATCGTCACCTGCCTAGGGAGCGGGACTGCGAGGACCAGAAGTGCGTGCGCCGTCCACCGCGCGCTCCTGGTTCCTCTTCCCGCCCCCTCCTCCCTCCGACCTTTCTGTGGGCTTAAAGACTCCTCGCGGCCCCCGCTGGCGCGGGAGCCGCTCGTGAATTGAAACACAGTGTGGACTTTGTCTTTGGCCGTATCTGGGGCACTTTGCTCAGCGGAGCCCTTTGTGGAGCCTTTCCTGTGACCTGGGAGTACACCAGCTCGGTCACCATCGTTGTTTTGTTGCTGGGGGAGAGCCTTAATCGTCACCTGCCTAGGGAGCGGGACTGCGAGGACCAGAAGTGCTTGCGCCGTCCACCGCGCGCACCTGGTTCCTCTTCCCGCCCCCTCCTCCCTCCGACCTTTCTGTGGGCTTAAAGACTCCTAGCGGCCCCCGCTGGCGCGGGTGCCGCTCGTGAATTGAAACACAGTGTGGACTTTGTCTTTGGCCGTATCTGGGGCACTTTGCTCAGCGGAGTCCTTTGTGGAGCCTTTCCTGTGACCTGGGAGTACACAAGCTCGGCCACCATCGTTGTTTTGTTGCTGGGGGAGAGCCTTAATCGTCACCTGCCTAGGGAGCGGGACAGCGAGGACCAGAAGTGCTTGCGCCGTCCACTGCGCGCACCTGGTTCCTCTTCCCGCCCCCTCCTCCCTCCGACCTTTCTGTGGGCTTAAAGACTCCTCGCGGCCCCCGCTGGCGCGGGAGCCGCTCGTGAATTGAAACACAGTGTGGACTTTGTCTTTGGCCGTATCTGGGGCACTTTGCTCAGCGGAGCCCTTTGTGGAGCCTTTCCTGTGACCTGGGAGTACACCAGCTCGGTCACCATCGTTGTTTTGTTGCTGGGGGAGAGCCTTAATCGTCACCTGCCTAGGGAGCGGGACAGCGAGGACCAGAAGTGCTTGCGCCGTCCACTGCGCGCACCTGGTTCCTCTTCCCGCCCCCTCCTCTCCTCCTCCATCTTAACTCCGCCCCGAACGCGAACGCGGGACGCGCGCGGACGAAGAAGCGGGCGAAAACCGGGCTAAGAGCGGGCCGTTTGAGGCTGTTCGAGGACAAAGAGGACTGGCCTGGCCCACCCCCCTTGGTTCGTGTTTGCTGGCTTGCCTACTGTTATTATTAAGCACATTGTTGGTACTGTGATTCATACTTATTATGAGCACACGGGGTAGTCGCAGTAAAACTGCAATGGGGCTGAGTAAGCCCAGCGGGACATTGGATGATTTTATTGTGAAGACTAACTTGGCAATTGACGTTGAAATCACGAAAATGCAGAAGAGGGTGTCATTAGAGCTTGACGCTGCACGTAGGCTTTCACAGACCTTTGCCCATTCCAAAAAATCTTCTTTGGGGAATATTGCGTCTGCTGTATCACCACAACATGCTTCTTGCCCACCCTCACTGTTAATTCATGCTGATGTTCACCATGTTCCCCTTTCTCTTCCACTAGAGCCTATACCCATCCCAACTGCTGTGCCCCCTAAAACTCCCGAGGGAATCGTGCCCATTGGGCCTGGGACTGCCATTATTTTGCCTGACAGACCCGACCCCCCCCCTGCAGCGAAAAATAAAAATAAAGATGGGCCAACTCTAAAAAAGAAAAGCAACGCGAGGTCTGCCTACGCTCGCAAGAAAGCCAAAATCGCAAGGTTGCAGTTCTTTAATAATAGGCGAACACTACCCACCACGAGGGAGATCATAGAAGCGCCAAATTTGGATAGCCACCTAATAGGGGGGGGGGCAATGAACACAGCAACCTTAACGTGGTCCCTGACCCTACTTTAGGGCCTTTTTCCACACACGACGAGAAACTTATAGAGGGAGGGCAAAGTGAGCCAGGGAGGGACAGAGACAAGAGGGGTGATGACGAAGATTTTCTTAAAACAGTTTGGGTCACATTAAAACAGTTACTGTCGCCTTTGGAACTCAGACTTTCACGTATTGAGAACAATCTTTTAGAGATGGATAAGACCTTAGTCTCCCTGGCCACTTTTAGCCTAAAGCAACTGGAAGCGAGTTTTCCTCGTATTGCTGAAGGTACTCCCCAGGATGGTGATGATGGTATCCATCCGGCTCCAGTAACTGACGTTAGTCCCCCTGCCCCTGCAATGGTGCCCCCTGTCTCGCCTCCACCCCTACCTAAACCTACCCCAATACCCAAACCCCGGTCTAAGCCAAATGTTCCAGTTCCCTTCATACCAAAACTCTCAATACCAGTGACAAAAGGCCCTGAGAACGTGACTTTACCCAAACCAGCCCCTAAGGTTGCCCACAAGCCCAATAAGATTAACATGCCTCCTACTGCGCGTATAGCCAATCAGTACCATGGTCGCCAGAACTTTCGTGGGGGTTATATTGAGCTCCCTCCTGACGCCGGACCCTATGTCGTTGTACTGGCTGGTGTACCAGCACCTGACCCACATTCCATGGAGACCCAGTGGTCCCTAAAGAATAAGGTGATTCACTGGCTTAATGTCAATAGGCAGCTTCCTAACACTCTTAGGAGTAGGGTTCTAATGGTTAGGAGAGTGCCATGGGTGGGTCCTACACATAAATCCATCCCTGGCGACTACATAGTGGTTTCATTTGCAGACCCCCACACAGCCCAATATATCAGCTCATGGGGTTCAGGTGATACTGACCAATCCATTGTCATCATACCCCTTACTTTTTTCTATCCTCCAAAACAGATTGTCGAGCCACCTGGGGCTTGGTCAACAGTTCACAATCGCAGATGTAAAGGACACGGGGATGGTTGGCAACAAATTAACAACTGGTGGGAAGGAGCGCCCACTATGAATAGGTTTGAGTGTCTGGATCAGGTGGATTGACTGGGAATGAGTGTTGCTTCAATCCTTACCAATGCCCATAATCCCCCAATGGAGACTGACTCAAGTGAAAAATCAATGCCTAGATCCCAAGTTCCTAGTCACATTGGGCTAGACTTAAACCCCCCTGAACAGCACGATCTCACTGCCCAGGTTACACGACAGGTAGAGCCTGCACACTTGCAAGATCTGAAAGGCACAAAGGGGAATGGAGGGCCTCATCCACAGGGATATAGAAACCCAATGCACTCTCTTCTTTCCTGGAATGTAGCAGGCCTTGGTAGTAAGATCACCCACAAACCTTGGCTGGAGATTGTGCAGAAGTATGGCATCCTGTGTCTTCAAGAAACCTGGCTTACAGAGGAAGCCCACATGTTGGGCTATCGAACCTTTCACTCTCCTGCTGTCCCATCAGCCCAGGGTCGCAACAAGGGGGGCTTGTGCACATACATCTCGAATGTAGGGGATGTAAAAGTTTGCAACTTCCACTCCAGTCAGTATTTCCAAATTATATCATTTAAATGGGGCACTTCGCAAAGGGTGGTTCTTGTGAACTTCTATAATAACTTGCCAATTAGTGAAGTGGAATCAAATATGAACATTATGATGCATCATATCCACAAACTGAGAGAACAAGGTACAGGGGATCATATAATGTTGTGGGTGGGTGACTTCAATTGTACCATCTGCCCGTCTTGTGAGCTAGGTTTGTGCGGCCTGTCAGATCTCGGGGAGGATGGTCCCTTGCACTTCTCCCACACCAACATGGGGTCTCTCCTCAACAACGTTATATTTACCTTTGATCTCACTTTTATCAACCAGGCAAGCTCCCCCCCGGTTCCCTTTGCCCCAACGTATAATGGAAGAGGTTGTAAAACCACAATTAATTTTGCGTTGATATCACCAACTCAACCTGATTTTATAACCTACTGGGAAATTGGGGATGACCCTATGAGCGATCATTATCCCATCACCTTCGGGGTAAAACTGCTGGGGGACAAAGCAAAGGAACCTAGCAGGGTTTCATACCCATATGAGGTTACCCTAACTAAGACTAACGGGTATGTAATTAAATGGGAGAAAATGAACCCAACATCCTTCTTTCAAAACCTCCTATCCTCTTGTTCCACGGACATTCTTGCCTGCTTAGAGGAAGATACTAATCCAAAGAGCATTATGGCTGCATTTTCTAACATACAGCGTCACATAAAAAATGCACTTACTAGGAACTACAAGGACAATGGGAGGCATACCCGTGGGTGGTTTGACTCTAGATGTACATCTACATTGAAAAATTTAAAGAAAGCTCTGTCCGCTGATCCAAAAAATAGGGTCCAAATTCGTCAGGCGAGACAAGAATATAAGCTGGCTATCAAACAGCGGAGGGCGACACTGAAGAAGGAGGCCTGGGAAGCTTTGGGGGAAGCCGCTAGGAACAAGGATAGCAATGCCTTTTGGAAAGTTATAAGATCTGTCTATAATTTAAGAGATAGAGATAACTCCGTGGAAGTAGCTATAACGGGTGAGCTCTGGGCAGAACACTACGGTAACCTTTATTCTAATAATACCCAGGGGAATGCCCCGAACCCATGTAGGGTGATTTCATCTGCAGATAGTATAACTCAGGATAATCAGCTAACTGTCTCCCCAGCACCCCCTTACCCGATTGAACTGGTATTTACTACCTTAGAAGTTGAAGATGCCCTTAGGGAAAGTGCCTCAGGCAAAGCCCCCGGCCCTGATTACACCCCAGTGGATGTTTATAAATCAGAGCCGCATTTTTGGGTTCCTTTGCTTACAAATGTATTGAATATGGGAAATAAATGCGGGTTCATTACCACCTGGTCGGACGCGATTGTAGTCCCCATATTTAAAAAAGGGAACAGGGACGACCCTGCTTGTTACCGTCCAATATCGCTACTGGACGGACTTATGAAAGTCGCAGGAAGGATACTTCTCAAGAAAATACAACACTGGGAAGAAGAGAAAAAGGTCATCTCGGAGTTCCAATATGGGTTCCGAAAGGGACTAGGGACACTTGAGCAATGTCTAAATTTGTCCCTATTAGTCTCTAAGTACACGCAGGCTAAAAAAGGGGACCTATTTGTAACCTTTGTCGACCTCAGCTCCGCATTCGACTGCGTGGACCACGCGCTGCTCTGATCGACGTTGGAGGACATTGGGGTGGATTCAACTATTCTCACATTCATTAAGGAATTATACAGAGACGCAGGGGCTAGAGTAAGGTTTGGGACTCAGGGGGAATGTTCACAAAAATTTGCCATAAATAGAGGAGTGAGGCAAGGCTGCATACTTGCGCCCTTGCTTTTTACATTTTATATAAATTCTATTGCTGAGAGTTTATTAACTCTGTCAAGCGATTATCCGGTTGTCAATGGTAGGCCCGTACCCATTCTTTCATATGCCGATGACGCGGCAATCATGTCAAGGACAAAAGTAGGCTTGCAGAGAGCAGTAAACAAATTCTCATCTTATATGGGCAAAAGAAACTTGAAGGTGAACATTTCAAAAACTTTCTCCATGTCCTGCTCCCAAAAGACCAATAGACCCCCATGCTCAATATTTCTGGACCAGCAAAAGATTGCCATAACAGACACATTTTGCTACCTGGGCATTGTGTTTGATAGGTGGGGAAGGTGGAAACATGCAGTGTCAGCCAGGAAACTCGCTTTCAGTCGTGCCATAGGTGCCCTACGAACCTTTGCAGGCAAAATTGGGGGTAAACCCATTCGAGAAATGATACAGATCTACCGGGCAAAGTGCATAGCCACGGCTACATATGGCGCAGGTCTCTGGGGCTTTGAGAATGTGTCCTTTTTACAAACTTGTGAGAACATTTTCATTTGTCACCTACTGGGCGTGTCAAAAACTACGTCGACTTTTATGACTCACATTGAGACTGGTGTTAAATACCTTAGCGACATCATAAAAATATCACCCTGTTTACTTTGGCACAAGATTTGGACTACAGAGGAGTGTAAATTGAATAGAAACCTCATTAAAGACTGCATGGTTCTGGATGGTGCAGCAAAAGTCAAATGGCTGCGACATGTACAAACGATGTTCTCCAACATTGGACACCCTGAATTTTACGATGATCCAGAGACTTTACAAAGCATGACTAGGCCGGCCCTTAAAAAATCACTAATTACACACCTGGAAAGTGCAAGATGGGACATAGAGAAACTTAAAGGTACAATCCTAAGCTATCAGCAAATTACCCCTACTGAAGGCTTACAATCTTATCTTAGGATCGAAATAGCACCCTATCCTCGCATTCTTCTGACTAGGCTGCGCCTAGGGATTTTCTTCCGCATGGTCACTCTACCGAAACAGAATGATTGGACCTCGCTGAAATTAATATGTCCATGTGACGACCATTCAACACAAAGCAATATTCACATCATGTTCTTTTGTAATCTGTATACCAGCCCCAGGAAACTATTCCTCCTACCCCTACTTAAGCGCTGGGGGATAAGAACATGTAAACCTGCATATTTGAAATTATTGCTCTTAGAAGATGTGGATGTTATCTTTGCTGTTTCTTGCTTTTTGAAGTCAGTGATGAAATTTAGAAATTCAATGTGTTAAGTAGTACACGTCAATATCGGCCAGTGGAATACGAGGCCCTTTGTCCAATGATTGCTTGTAGATTTTAAATTTTAGAGATATGTTTTAACTATTTGGTAACTTTGCTCAAGTGAGTTTTTTTAAAAAAATTGTCTATTAATTCTTGTGCATAAATTGTACTTGTACGCTTTTATGATTTTCTTGATAAAATCGAATAAAGCTTATTTTGAATTTGAATTTGAATTTGAGTTGACAAGGACTTTTGCTTCCGATTTAAATACCTTAGTGCGTCAGTTCTCCACCTTTGTGCCCCAGTCTGGGTCATGCATTTGACTATGCACTGCTGATTATCAGGCCCTGCTATCTGCAACCTGATGGTAATAATGTAAAATAAAGACAGCCTTCCCTTAACTTTGAAAGGGAAATGTGCCCATGTGCTTATTTAAGAATTAACTCAAGACTGCAAGATGCTCTGAAGGTGTCTGCAAGCTACTGGAAGCTCGCGATCCACTGGTTTACACCAACTTTTCATGCTCAAGATTCAGTCAATAGTAGTAATATTACCCCCTTCGACACCATTTATCATTAGGAAATATTCGAAACACTGGCTATATTGGATGGCATCAGTGGAACAGAGTTGTTGGGGTTTTATTGCTTCCTGCACTTATCAAGTCAAATTGGGCCCATTCCTTCCATAAGGGTCTCTATTAAATATTATGTACCTCTGGCCTTTATTCTGTTATAAATGCTTTTCAATGCTTTTGAAAGTGGAGGAGTGTGGCTCACTGATTAGAGCGGCAAACCCTGATGCAGAGGTCTGGCTCGGGACCAGGGTTCAATTCCCTACGTGGCAGGGAGTCCTGAACCCAAAATGTCCACGGACTCAATAATTCTTGCCTTGGTGCCTGCTCTAATCATGGGGTCCCATGCTGCAACTCTGGGCAATAGCTTGCTTAATCTCCACTATGGCAGCCCACCCGCTGTGGGATGCTTGGCTTTCACCTTGGGGATGCCCAGTAGGGGTTATCTCACAGGGAAAAAGCCAGGACGGGTTCCCAAGGCAAGTGCCTTGATGCCTTCGGGTGATACATGCGCTATATATGTCACAATACATTTACAAAGCTTACATGTTCCTCCTTGGGTGCTATTTTAAACTATTTTATGACTGAATAGCAAGGCCGGACTGAGAACCAAAACCGGCCCTGTGAAAGTGCTCGGCCGCATAGGGTGGTTGGGGGTGCAACTGCGCTCTTTGCCAGGGCCGATTTTGTTACAGGGCCGTTTTTGCAGCAACGCTGCAAAAACCGCCCTGTAACAAAAACGCCCCCCCCCCCCGCCCTTGTGGCGCACCGGGGGATTACCTGGTGCCCTGCTGAATAGTACATGTATGCCTACAAGTCTATCTCATCTGGAAATACAGAATGATTGGCTGTAATGGGAACATTTTGATATATTGCAGCTGGGGCCTGTCAAGCCAGTCCCTTTCACTCTAGCATGGCCAGTACAATTGTGCACTTCCCCAATCCGAATGGGAAAAGCAATCAACTTGGTCATGCTCCTTGATAATAACTTATAATTTACCCCCATTCAGTGGGTTAAATCGAGCCAGAATTCTACTGCTTCTCAGTTGGCCAAATGGAGTTCTTAACATGGACCAATAACCGTTGATTTCATTATAGAAGTAGTATGTGTAAAGTGCACAGTTGAAATTGTAGAAAGATACTGGTTCATCAACAACAGTCTTCTCTATGAAGGCAGTGGAGTGTGGAGGAATGAGAAAAAGGAAGGGGGCTTGCAGGGGTGTGGGCTGCTTGCCTGCCAGAGTCGTAACGTCGGCCCCCTGCATCTCCTGCGGCATAGGCGCAGGGGCGGCCTTAGGCATGTGCAAGCTGTGCTCCTGCACAGGGCCACCAACCCCCAGGGGCCCCCACGCCAATATATATCCTCAATATAATAATCCTCTGAGGATGGATACACATTTGCGTGGCGGCCCCTGGCAGGGATTTGGTGGCCTCTGTTCCACTTCCAAACACCCTGACCCCCCCCCCCCCCCCCCCCCCCCCGCCTGCCCTGCCCGGACACCCTCTTCCGGGGTCCCCTACCAATGCTCCCTGCCCAGGGCCACCATGAGCCTAGAGCCGCCCCTGATAGGCGGGGGCTCCCATCAAGGGCCCGCTAACCCTTCAGGGGGTCCCTGTTCAGCCCAAGGCCTAGGAATATCTGTGAGCTATGGGAGATTTAGGAGCCACTCTTCACATTCTGCATGGAACCCATCATATTGCGTCACACCCCTGTCCCACGCATATGCAAAACCATCGCAAGCTTTTACCAAACTGGCTTAGATTGTGATGGTTTCCTCAAACGATACATTATTTTCAAAAATGAAATTCGGGACAATGGAACCCCTGCCTGATTCTGTCAGGATGGGGATTCTTCAGGATGAAATATGACAGCTTTGGCAAGGGGTGGCTTGCAACAGAATCATATTAACGCACTGGGCGCGTAGACTAACAAAACGCATGTGATTAAGGTGGCTGCTTGACTGAATATTAAATAAACTTGTTCCGGTAAGAACAGTGCTATAAGCAGACACGGGAAACAATTCAGTGAGGCGATAGAACATTAGAGCCCACTAGACATAGAAGAAATATTGAAATGACCCGGAAACGCAAAAACAAAGAGCGACACACGTCAGGGAGCAGGAAGCAGCTGTGGCTACAGCAGGGCAAGGCAGCAAACCCCCCATTTGCATTAATTTATGACAAGCCATCAACTTAATGGTGCAGCGAGTGTCATCACCGCTTTTTATTATGCTTTGTGATAGAATGGTCCGAGCAGCAATTAGGAGGCGAATTGAGATGAGGCTTTTACCAAGCGAGGTTGACGTGGGGGCTGGTTGAAGGGGAACCCGTAAGTAGCTCGTTACTGGGCGCCAAAGTGAGGGTCGGTAATTGCCTTCCATGGATCAC
Organism: Lissotriton vulgaris; assembly: GCF_964263255.1. Taxonomy (NCBI): domain Eukaryota; kingdom Metazoa; phylum Chordata; class Amphibia; order Caudata; family Salamandridae; genus Lissotriton; species Lissotriton vulgaris. The sequence goes on along the minus strand of NC_141696.1, from coordinate 151,101,331 downwards.
TTGTCTGTTGTTTATTGCTACAGCCCAAATTAGGAATGGCCATTCTTGGGCGCACCTGGTCCCCTTGTCTCGAGATGAGCCTTTCAGACTCCCTTGGGGGCTTCTCTGGCGAGCCACGGGTGCTCAGTCGCTTTGTGATGGGCTGGCTTAATAGCCAATCAGAGCTGCTGCCATTGGAAAGGGCACTGCAATGAAGCATTGCACTCCATGACCCCGCGCCATTGCTTATTCTGTGGATTGTATTTGTCAGCACAGAGCTGGCTTGTCCTCAAATCCCACACGCGTCAAGGGAACAACATTTATATTTCAATAAACAAAGTTTGTACGCAGTGAAGTATTTCTGATAGTAAGGATAGTAGATGTTATTTATTGTTAGCCTCTATTTTGTAATTTGAATCCTTCCACTGCTGGGGTGTTTGTTCGTCTCTGGGTTTATTTACAAACCATTTTCCCCCATATTAAAAGTGAAGCACTGGCGGCGCAAGGGGCTTGTAGATAAGCCCCCCTGTATCTAAACATTCATGTTAGGTTATTCACACTCATGTACCTCTTAAGTGTCTTTGTGCATTAGGGCTATGCTTTGGTGCATACCGCTCATCAATATCTCTTGCAGCCTGACGATATAATAAAAATGTGGGTATATTTAACATTTTATAACTATATTGCATTTCTTAAATAGTGAACCATACTTCCAGAACGCTAAACAACAATATTGTGCCCAGTATCTCCAGAGTCCGGCAATACCAAGTAGTGTGGGTTTTCTAGAGAAAGGAGTCTGCACATAAAGGGGTAGATTTACAAGCCCCTTGCGCCAATTTTGCACTGAGGATGTGTTACTTTTGGAACGCAGTGACGGTGCAAACAATGCAGCCAATTTACAACTGCTGGCAGGGTCCCCAGATATTTTTGGACCTGCACCTTATGGGTATTAAGGGGTTATAATTATATGTTTGCGTGGAGCAGTGCGCCAAATCTTTGTGCCAGTCTTTCAGGGTAGGTACTGGGCCCTGTATCCAGCGCATTGAAATTCTCCTTTTCGCAAAGAGAATGCCTAATGCCGCTAGTTTCCGGCCTGCTTTTTGTATATCTTTATCGTAAACCAGCAGTGCAGTCACAGGGGAGTTGGTGAGATGCTCCCCCATGATATCACTTAGCCCAGCAAATACTTTTTCCCAGAATGTCAGGACACCAGAGCACTCCCATATCAGATGCACAAAATTTGCTTCGCGTGTCCCAAATCGCGGACACCTGTCATCCACCCTCATGCCATATTTATGCATCCTGGCGAGGTGTAATAGGCTCTATGAAAGTATTTGTAGTGTTGTTACCTATTGGGGGGACAAAAAACATTTTAAAAATGGCAGCATGGGCAGATGGACACTTTCCTGTATGGATGCCGGTTAACTTCATAATGGCATCTTGTGCACACCCTTTGATGAAGTGTATATACGTTAATAAGTCATTGAAGGGTTAAAACAATGAAGAAAGTGTCTTGCTCTTGCACTAAAGCTTCCATGTAGTTTCTAATGTCTTTTGACTTTCATATGTGATCATCAGTTGAGTTTTTCGAATTAGAAAAAATGTTTTCCCTTTTTTATAATGGTAATACTGTGCCCAAAAAGATAGGGGAAAAAATAGAACAACCAGCACAAAATGTTATTTGTTATCTTTGTTTACTTATAAACTAGAGGCTTTAAAGTGTTAACTTTAAAAAGAAGATACTACACGTAAAGCATAACTACAATGCACCATACATTCAATGTATTAGGAATTACTTCATATAGGTTGTAGAAAAGCAATGCAGGCAGTATTATTTATATAGTAACATTTCTGCCCCTCCCTCAATTCACCAAAAAGGCAACAAATGTGAGATGATACCACCTTCTGTGGGTACATGAGACACTAACTTTGTGCCAGCTTCTGCAGAGTTAGACTGCAGCGTTGTAACTTGCATTGGCGATCTGTAGACTCGTCTATTTCAACACCCTCTACACAGATCTCCATGAAAGGGGCTTAGTACTGAGTGCAGAACCAAGGTACTCAGCTCATCTTTAAGCAACAATGTTGTGTCCTAAAAATACTGCTTTTAAAGTCCCTCAATTTACTTCCCATAAAGGAAAAGGCACCAGATCGTGCCACCAATGTCATTCATCCCTAGAAATGTTGCAGACAACTAAGACCAACCACCCATAAGCAACTCAGACTACGACTCTCTTTACCACGGCTGTAATACAATATTTGTACCCTGGTATCCCTCAAAAGACTCATGAAGGGCCCATCTTCCCTGGCCTATCTGATAGCCCATTACTTTTCACATTTTATATATGAGTTTTCTTTTGGATGTAAGAGTGTTTCCTTCACCGGAACAGATCCAAGGCAGACATTTTGATTATGGTAGAGCACGAATCTCAGCCTGTAACTTTTGAGTGGCCTGCCAACATAGGAGCATCTATTGACAAAGTCCGCAGGTCTGTGTGGTTCCAAAGAAGCATAAACAGCATTGACCTAAATCTGATTAAAAAAAATGAAAAAAGTCCTATTTAAGAGGACGGAATCCCATCACCCACCGAGGTGGCGTGCTTAATCATCTGGGACCTCCTCTTAGTTGCAAATCCCAGTGCAACCAAGGGCTGCAACCCTCTCACTATGAGGGGGAAGCTCACAGATGTTTTAAATAAGAGGGACAGTGAGTCTGATCTCCCAAGATCTCTGAAGCATGTGTAAAATAAAGTTATTGCAGTGCTCGAAAATAGTGATTTTAAATTGGCTTGCAAGCGAAAAAATTATTTAATGGTTATCGCTGGGTGGCAAACATTAAAACCAGTGCAAACGTGATCTGAATAAATTACGATTGCGTAGGTCTAGTTAGAGGGTCTACATGTTTCGGCCATTGCGACAGTGCTCCGATCTCGGCCTTCCTCAGGACCAGAATAGAAATGCTACTGCAAAATAGATGTGTACAAACTGTGAAAAGAAGTGCAAAAAATGTAGGCAGAACGATACCACCTACAATCACCTGTGGTCTTCAAGCAAATGATCAGCAGGATTGTTTGTTTCACCCGTATCTGTGCGGGTGAAGTCCTCATCACTCCTGGCGACAGCTCAGGGCGTGAGGCACCGCTCTCTCCGTCGGTACCCCGGACCGTCTTCTGGCCGTTCCAAGCGGTGATTGGAACATAGGAGCAGCACCTTCCGCCACAGTAAAAGTCAGTAACCTGAGAACCATATACAAATCTGATCTCCTTCATTTCCAGGTTGAATGCAGAGATCAAGGGCATCTATCCACAGCTCTCTCTTCTACAGATCATCCTTCCAGTTCTCTTATCCTCCCACCAGTTTGCATTGATGCAAGCCTCGTTATGATGCTCTGTTTATACTATTGTAACATCATTTACATAAGGCTGAAAAGCAAAGCCTCCTGAACCAAGCAGTCGGGACATGCCTGAACTTGTGGAGCGACACCATGAAAAACCTTCACTTGAAGCACTCCACCAGCTCTCAGTATATGCAACAATGAAGTTCACATATTTTGCACTGTGCACACAGTTTACTGTGGCTATGGTCCAGGGTACCTGCAGAAGCTGGCCACCCACTTCCTTCCTACCAGGAACCTGCCTTCAACAGTGGCAGACCTTTTATTTCAGTAAGCCTTCAGATGGAACAAAATGGAGGCAGATCTCTGGGAGTCCAATGATACAGAGTGTGGAGTCTAGTGTCACAGAGTGTGGAGTCCAGTGTCACAGAATGTGGCGCTCATGAACCCAAGCTTCAGTGCAGAACCACATTTTTCTTTTCAGTAAAGGCGTCAACTCAGAACATTTCCAGCGTGCCATCAATCAAGCGTCATAATTCCAGGCAGTGATTGAAGAATACAGAAATGGGAACCTCCTTTCACCAATTGCCTCTAACTACCTCTTCTTTTGTTTTTGTCTATTTCACCTAGTCCTCTGAAGTAACCAAAGGGAACCATGCAGCACTGTGTAAAAACGCTAACTGAATAAATGGCCTCACAGATGAAAATTTGCAGAACCTTTACTGCCAATAACCTAGCTATGTAGAATCTGCAAATAATACTATTACAAATGGGAAAACCTTGATTTTTTTGCGGTGTTTTATATAGCGTAAACTTGATCCGATATTGGGTATCAGAGTGCTTTAACATAGCACCAGTTGCGTTACATAAGGACACATTCATTTTTGTTAGGCACGGGGAGATTGAGTGATTTGCCCAGAATGCTCAGCGTCATTGCAGAGACTCGAACTCAGTTCCCCAGATTTGAGGTCGAACGCCCTAGCCGTTAGGCCAACTCCTCTCCCTTTTGATCATTAGTAGCAGACTTCTGCAGAAATGCATCTGACAGTGGTTGATCTTTCACTTCCACAAAGGCTACAGAAGAAGCCATTGTCATCCTCAGCTAGCTTTGTTGTGCAACCTTCAAGATGGCTCATTAAGTACAACTTTTGTTATGTATGGCTCTGGTAGAGACAGTAGTTTGAAAGAATGGCAATTAGTGGGTACCAGAACTTATGAGTCACTGTTGCCATGTCAAGGAGGAATTCTGGGCTGCTCTTTCAGGGGGCTCTGAGAGCCTATCAGAGCAAAGATGCAAACCAGTGAGAACAGCATCTGGAGGAGAGGGAAGGGAAGGCACAGAGAGTGGAGAGGACGGCTAGAAGGTGGTCTGTTATTTCTTTTTAATTTGGGACAAGGAGGGGCCCTTGTTATGTGTGGCTCCACAATTACTTCTCCCCCCCCTCAGAGCACTGAAAACAGGGGCATATGATTTTGGGGCCATACATTACATAACATTATAGATGGATAAAAATAGATTCACAGGGATATTTTTCACCTTGGGTTCTGGGTGACATCCTAGACAACTAAAGCTTCGCACTCCTTGTCTGTTTGATGTCACACAGAATCCCTCGGTGAAAAACATCTTTGTAATTCACAGATACCCAGCTATAATTGTATATACTGCTGATATATCTGGTGTGATTTGCAGGCCATGAGTACCCCTTAGCTTTCCTTTTTCAGAATTTGGCAAACTGAGTACCATTGATTGCACCATAGTAATACCTCTTATCCATGGCACCTAGGAACAGTAGAAGTGTGGCATAAAGTACTATATAAAAAATTGTTATTGTTATAATTAGCATCTGCTCGAATAGCAGAATGGCTTAAAGATAGCACATACCTTAGAGGGGATTTTCCATTGGCAGTGCAGGGATCCTCATAAAATGGCTGTCGGGCGGTGGACCAAATGGCTGACATAACACCCCCTTTTGTACCGCTTTTGACCGCCATAAGTGTGGCAGGGTATGCTCAGATGTGAGTCCCTTGCTCACTTTGCCACTGGATTCAAGCAAGCCGGGCTGAAGACGGCTGGAATGCCAGAAACCGGTCCTCGGAAGCTTGTTTCCGGTCCAGGGAAGACATGGCTTGGCAGTTCGGGCTGGACTGTTCCCATGAGGCACAGGGTCAGACTGATTTGCATATAGCCATGTCTGAACTCGGGTGGCAGAGTGGGCTAAAGAACGGTGATGGATTAAACCCAGATCTTTTCACTGGGTGTGAGTGTTTGATTGATTCAGATGCTCCGTCCATCACCACCCCCTTTTTTACCGCTTTTGGCCGCCATAAGTGTGGCAGGGTATGCTCAGACTTGAGTCCCTTGCTCACTTTGCCACTGGATTCAAGCAAGCCGGGCTGAAGACGGCTGGAATGCCAGAAACCGGTCCTCAGAAGCTTGTTTCCGGTCCAGGGAAGGCATGGCTTGGCAGTTCGGGCTGGACTGCTCCCATGAGGCACAGCGTCAGACTGATTTGCATATAGCCATGTCTGAACTGGGGTGGCAGAGTGGGCTAAAGAACGGTGATGGATTAAACCCAGACCTTTGGACTGGGTGTGAGTGTTTGATTGATTCAGATGCTCCGTCCATCACCACCCCCTTTTGTACGACATAACACACGCGGCCTTCCAATCGGTCCAAATATCACTGCTGAACGCTAGAAATTTTAATCCAGCCCCCAGGGAACCGCACCATCCAGCCCACAGGAGGGCATATATACAGTGATATACAATGTCATAAAACGGTATGAGACGAGACCGCCTGTCAAATGGGAGACAGTGGAAAGAATGATCTGAAGTAAAACAAGGTGTAATACTTCAACATACAGTTAGTTGCAAGTATCCTAGATAAACAATATATAGGCCTAATTATATAGTAAACAAAAGAGATACACACCTAAAGTGAAGATACATACATCATGGCATATTGTTTGCTGAGCGTATGGACTGGTTTATTCATTTAAGTAATCGTTTATTTAAGGTGTTTATAAAACTATAAAATGTCTCTATTTTATATGCATACTGCAGTCACGAAGTCTAACTTTAATGGGTTTAAATACAAGTTAGACCCCATAAGTATTACATGTAATTATTTAGTGATAACTTACAGCAGTCTACCGGATGCCTCTGTCTGCAAGAATCAGCCAAAGAACCCAGCACTTTTATGAGGAAAAAATGAAATATTAAATGTAAAAAGTTAAAAACCTTTGAAATATCGAGTGTTGTGATTTTTCCTCTCCAGGGGATCTCTTTGGTTCCAGCAACCAAAAAAAACGACAAGTAATTTTGTACTTCTCTAGAGTGGTCAAGGGATTTAAGGTTAGCAGAGCTTCAGTCAATATAGCTAATACCATGCTAAGACCGTTCGGTTATAGCTGGGGCCTCTGCTTTCCCCAAACAAATTGTTCTTCTCCAATACCCTCGATGTCTGAAGTGGCTTCTTCTCTAACGAAGACACACTTTGCTTTGTTTATATATTGTTCTCCCTGAATAAGCTAAGTCTGAGCTCTCCTCCTTAAGAGGCGTTAGCGATGAACTTGTTTTCACAGTAACAAACCGAAAGTAAAAATGCAGCAAAGCTTTAACATTGTAAAATCATATCTCCATTATACATACGGGATAGTTACAGGACTTAGAGGAGTGCACGCTTCCCACACACAGGCACTGCAGCATGGTCCTATGTGTGGGTGGTGGTGCAAGTGGCATGCTCTCATGTTGTGTTGGGGAAAGGTGCATGGTTGTGATCATATGGTACAGGTACTCAGTTTTGCAATGTTGTTTAGTGGGGCCTCATCTGTGAAATCCTGTATATTGGGTGGTGGGATGAGGCAGAAGCTAGCTGCAACAGCCATCTTCCACCGAACCTCAGCTGTGGGAAGGGAAAGAGGTGATGTCCAGGTATATTCAGCTGACAAAGCTCATTGTTGATTTGGTTAAGTTAGTGCCTCGTGACCTCCACCTCCTAAAGGATAATGTGATTGGGGCACTCTGGCATGCCACATCCCCCAAGCATTATGCGAATCGTGCAGTTATAGAATAAGCAAACCTCAGCTGACTGATTTGCCTCTCTGCCACACTAAAATTTACTGTGGGCAACAAGTCTGGGGAGGAGGCATAAGCTGCCCAGCCTCTGTGATGGGGAGAAGAGGTTCTGCAATCTCTTTGTCCTATGTGTTGACATCGTTTAGAAGGTTTTTGAATGATGGGAGAAACTTGCACTGTGTGATTAATTAATTTAACGCTGCTTCTATTAATCCTCCCAATCTGTCCATATGATGATCTTGATATGCACAGCCAGGGAGAGTGGTTCCACGTGGAAGAAATTACACTTTAATTCTGTTTGCATTTCCAACCAACATAAACCCTCGCCCTGGCTCGTAGGCCCTTGCCACAGTTAGTTTCCTGTTTAGGAACCATCTTAGAACCAGGCACTTTTCCCCTCATGTTGCAGTTAAATGTTGCCTGTCTTCCTTCTTGGGGAATCACTTCCCCCTGGACATGGCTCAAGACCCCACTGGAGCAGTAAACCCTATAGTCTGAAGATCACTGTACTGAGACTCCATATTGTAAAGAAGGGAAAGTCTTTTCCCATAAAATCTCACAATCCTTCTTGCTGCAGCGTATTACTCAACTATGCCTTTCCAGTACAGCTGGTGATTGCTTTTGTGTGATTTCTAGGCGCTCCTTTTTAGAAAGCCTGCAAATATACTTTGAAGTTGTTAACTACTCTACTGTTGCGTCTGCTTATTGTTGCAAAAAGAAAAAGTTATTCCTCTCTCATCTACTTTCCATTAAAATAAATAAAGTCATCTTCAATAACACTCTTGCTTTAGGGCCGACAGAATAATTCCCACGTTTAGTGCTAAGAGATCTGTATGGTTCTGTCTAGAAAGGATTAGAAGTAATCAACATTTTCTGTTGGATATGGACAAATTCGACTTGATGAAGGATTGACTGGGGAAGCCAAATCTGGCAAGGTTTTCCCCAAAAACATTTTATGGTCTGAGCAGAAACCTCAACGCTTCCAGGAAAATGATGAGTGTTTAAATGACCAGAATTACAGCAGTCGCTGCTGTTTTCTCAGGGTGTAGGAGGAGGAAAGGAACAGGTTGTCACCTACGGAGGAGGCGGCCATTAGACATCACGCCTCCCGCCTTTCTGGGCACAGATATGGTTAGAAGAGATTTCACAAATCTTTGGCCCCTATACTAAGTACATCTCTACGAATGATTTTCATGAGCTATTGTATCTGAGATGTAGAATCCCACTATAAAAATGTACCTTTGCTGCTGTTCCCATTAGCTTCAATTAGTAGGTGCTAATTAGATTTTTCCTGCCTTTGAAAGATTGTGTCTTAATTATCCGCTAATAGATCAGATGCTGTTACATGAAAGTTCATGTTTTCACAGTTGTCAATCTCTAAGCTGAATTAATTTAACATTTTCTCAGTTTATAAAAAGGTTCTCATATAATTCAAAAATATTGCAGATGCCTTTTTTTCACAATATGTAAAATGTTTTGCAGTGCCCAAGATAAAGGTATTCCACATGTATAAATTGCTGTGCATTCAGCATTATTTGCTAAAAAGTGAGCGCTCCTCCTCCAAGTTGCTCTTAGCAGTGGGAGGCGGTAGGACATGACAAGGCATATAAGGGCCCTACAGTGTCCATGGCCATGCAATCCCCAATCCTGGTGGCAAACAATGCTGTTGTAACTTCCTGCCTTTGGTCTTGTGGAGAAAGGGGCTGGGGTGTTGTAAAACCCACATTAGAAGACCCCACCACTAATCATTCCACTGCCTGATATTGCTGTAAATAATACAGTAATCCATGTCTTGTGCTGAACCGACCCTTTCTCTGGTTGTGGCCCTGTTCCAAGCATGTATAAACAGTTTATTTCTTCCCCTTGGTTAGACCACCCTCCAACTCCTGTGTGGACTTTCTTCAGCCATGGTGGCCTCAAATTTTACCACGGTGGGAGGAGGGGTGGTTACACATGGCCAGCTCACTCGCACTCATTCATTCACACACGTACATATACCTGTACACAACCCTCACTAACAAACACACAAACATTCATACATACACGCACGCATGCAGCAAACATAAAAAAAACACATACAACTTACCTCAACTGCAGCTTTCCAACAGGGAAGCCTCAGAGGTCCCAGGAGGGTTGATACTGCTGCCAATAAAGGAAGGCAGCAGCCCCTCACTTGTCACAGAGTGGGAGGGGGCCAGTGAAACTGCTGACCCCACCCCACTCTGTGACGAGATGCCACGGATCGACACTTGGCCCTGGGCGTTTCAGGGATTTAAACTGAGTAGCCCAGATCCAAAACAATCAGTGACGCTCCCCTTCATCACGAGGGGATAGCCTCACGGCACTTTTGCCATGCTGTGGAGGTCCTGCCCACAGGGATATGAAATCCTCAGCCTGGCACAATTCAGCTCAGGAGCCAGGCGCCTGCAAACTTGCAAATGTCTAGCTCCTGGCTGCCTGATGACCTTTGTTCAGCCTTAGAGACACTCTTCTTGCCTGGAAAAATTTGGGGGCATGGCCCCTCAGTCCGTTCAGACGAGCCGTTGCTGGCCCTGGGGGGCTTCACTTCAGTTCAGCCCCAAAAAAGGAATCTAGTCTTCATCTCTTCTCGTTATGTGCACTGGCGTAAAGAAAACTGAGGGGGCCTCCCTGCACGGTAAGTAGAGGGGCCCCCATCCGGGCTCAATCATGAGCTCTCTTACCAGAGTGCAGTGCCGAGGGGGCCCCTTGGAGCTTCAGACCCCCCCGCACCGAGAGGGCTGCGGGGGCCTGTGTTACGCCCCTGGTTATGTGTAGTTCTCCAGAAAATTCCCAACACGAGGTCACAACCCTTAACTAATACGGGCACCTTTATGTAACTGCAACATTGTGGTAGCAACCACTGCATCAAAAAATATATGACCATACCACTGACCATATCTGTCATCACTAAAAACCCATCCCTTGTGGGACTTCCCCCTTTGTCTCCAAAATGTTTGATTAACTCTGAGTCTACCAGTGTCGATGCCCAGATTATTCGTTTTGGGGTGCCTGATTAAATAGTCTGGTGCTGGGAAACTTTATCTTTTGGATTAGATATCACCTCTAGGGGTCAACTCGCTACAGTTAAGAAAATCACCCAATTTAGCATAAAAAGGAACTTGGGAAATTAACAACCCTTTAAAAATGTGATTTTTCATGGGAATATGCAATAGTTGCAGCTTCTGATTTTAGCATTACCATTACTCTTCAATCCATAGGCCATTCTAGCAAATATCCAGGAGATTGGTGTAGTAATGTGTACGTGAAAGCTACAAGAAGGAGCCATGTTCCTTTTTTTCAGACACAATAGCTTTAATTCTATGTCTTGTCTAGGTTAGGGCTGAGCGTAGTTCGTGAAGTAGCACTACGCGTAGCTGCGCGAAGTGCAAGTCGCACTACGCGAACTACGTGTAGCACTAAGCGAACTGCGTAGTACCCTGTTCGCACTGTGCAAGATGCCGTTTTTAATGATTGCACAGTGCGGACAAGCATCCGGCACTGTGCAATAATTGAAAACGGCATGTTGCACAGTGCGAGCTGTAGTTTTCTGCCGCTCGAGGAGATTTTTACTCGAGCAGCAGCTTTCTCAACGCGGACTGCTAGTTTCTCATCCTGAGCGATCGCGAGCATACGCGACCACTCGCAATGAGAAACCAGACCTCCCCGCGTTGAGAATCTCGCCGGGATGTTTATTTTCCACGCTCGCGATCGGCAACTTGATTTTGCTGATCGCGAATGAGGGAAAAGTCTTGCCAGGGAGTCATTTTGCGTGCCCGCCGTCGTCAACTTGACGTTGAGGACCGCAAGCAAGCAAAAAATTACCGCTGCACTACGCTACGCGTGTTCGCACTGTGCTACGTGCAGTTCGTGTAGTGCGAAGTTGCGCAAACTTCGCAAACTACTCAAGTGTAGTGCTTTGCCCATGGTTAGTCTAGGTGCCATACAAACTACCTTAAAATAAGATATTTTTCTTACAAAACTTCGTCTAGGCACTTGTAGCCATATGTCTCCAAAAGATATGATGGCAAAATGATTGAGGGGCTGAATTAGAGTTTAGTCGACAGGGTACACTGTATGTGGCAGCGTACCCTGTCCGCCAAAGTGAACGTTCACCCACTTTATTTAGCGTCAGGTGGACCGTCATATTTATGAGCCCCGCCGGCTCCATTGTCAGAACCTTACGCTGATTGCCTAATGAACTTGGGAGCATGGGGGAAAAGTATATCAAACTGATCACCCTGTTTAGAGCAGATGGTCTGATTTACTTCTTTTCTCTCTTTTGAAAAAAGAGAAAAGAAAAATGATTTCCACACCCTGGCAGAAAACCTCCTATGTGTCACAGTCATTCTTTTTTCTTGTTTTGCAGAAACAAACTGTCATGTTAAAACAAAAAAGTTTGCTGAACCACACCTGGAACCTATGAGCCACTCTGTAAACATCTAATGGTTTCAGAGGAGCCACTATGGCAGACGTTCCTCTGAAAGCAAAGAGCTCCCTACAAGGCACGCGGAGATCTGGAAAAATGGCGGGAGTTTGTCCCACAGGACAGCAGAGGTTATTACCTTCACTTCTCTGTGGTTGACGTGTCTCCCACAAAACTCTAAATGAGAGGAGCACTTCTGATTTGTAATTTTCTTTAAGATCTGGGTATTTAAAATCGGGTACGACTACAAATTGCCACAAAAACTTGACGAGTTTACATGAAGCCAGCAACACATTACATTTTAATCAAAAGAGAGTTTAGTTGTAGCAGACAGCTTAGATGATATATCTAGGTGCAGGTTAAGTTTACCACACAAGTTGCACAATGACAAAACATTCACCCCCAGTCAAAGATCTCGGTTTACTCCATCGTTATTTTGCTCACCAAGCCACCCCAGTTCAGGTATGGCCATATGCAAATCAGTCTTGACCCCTGTGCCTCATGGGAACAGCCTAGCCCGAACTGCCAATCAATGTCTTCCCTGGACCGGAATCAAGCATCCTAGGACCGGTTTCTGGATATCAGCCGTCTTCAGCCAGGATAGCTTGACTCCAGTGGCCTATTGAGCACAGGACCCACGTCTGGGCATACCCTTCCCACATAGGGCGAACAGCAAAACACACAAGAGGATGGACGGAATGTTGCACAATGGCAAAACATTCACCCCCAGTCACAGATCTGGGTTTAATCCATAGTTATTTTGCTCACCAAGCCACTCCAGTTCAGACATGGCCATATGCAAATCAGTCTTGACCCTGTGCCTCATGGGAACAGTCCATACCGAACTGCCAAGCCATGTCTTCCCTGGACCGGAATCAAGCATCCTAGGACCGGTTTCTGGATATCAGCCGTCTTCATCCAGGATAGCTTGACTCCAGTGGCGTAGTGAGCACGGGACCCATGTTTGGGCATACCCTTCCCAGATAGAGCAAAAAGCAAAACACACAAGATGATGGACGGAATGTTGCAGGTTAAGTTTACACCAGTGACTCATTATACCTGCCCAATAAATCCCTTTGAAGGATTATTGGTTGTTAATAATCCAACTGGGATTACAAGATGTGCGGGAATGCTGTGGGTTCAAAGTTTTCAACCTGACACGGCTGTTCAGGTGAAGTGTCACAATGAAACCCCAGAGAAAAATGGTAATAAGTTCGGTACAGTAACAGAGATTCATTATTGCATTCCCCAAAAACATGCAGTCAAGAGAATTTCTGTCCCGAGAATTACCAATGCCTGACGTATTGCTAACCCTGCTAGGGACAGTGGAATACTGGGCTGATTTGTGGTCTACTTGTACTGGAGTCGTTTTGGAGTAACTAGAATAAAAGAACATATCCATTGAAGAATTCACATCACTTTTGTTCAACATTATGTCTCTGCAGTAACGACACAACAGATTAGTTGATTGGTATACAAGTGAATTGCAACTAGTATAGAATTGTGCAGTAAGGCAAGCCTGGGTGCCAATGATTCACTGTACTAGAACATGAGTGTAATGTACACAAGTGTGTATAAATAACACCTGTTTGTATGCAGAGCCACATGTGTGCACTCTTGCACACGAGATTCCCATATTGAAAACTTAAGCCAGGCAATAAATGACTAATGCCTCTGGGTGTGTTAAGTAGCCGGAAAGACACAAGAAAGCACCTGACTGCACCACTCTGTTGCACTTGGACTGCTGTGAGATTAAAATGAAGTGTCTCTAATAGTGATTCTGCCTGCACCAAGTAAAAGGGTCAGACTGGGGTGATTTATTATGATTGACCTACCTTCAATGGAGGCTATTGGCACATTAAACCACTGAACAAAATGCCAAAAAGTAGAAAATGCAACTTGAATACACAAATGGACACATTATGATAATATAAAAACAAAATAAAAGCTTTACCATCTACCACGTTTTGAAAATGAGAAAGCGTTCTCAACAGATCAGAAAAATGTTTAAATATTAGAAATTCCCTTTAAATAGATTATTGGTCTAGAAAAAAGGTAACTCTTGATGGGCTGAATCAGAGATTGTCTTTGAATCCTTCCTCGTCTGAAGTGGTTCATGTAATCCACCTTTCATGCTGTATAACTCCCCCTGCACCTCTCCTTCCTAAAACATCACTGTCTCTTCATCCTCTATTGCTGTGATAAGGAACCCCAGATGTTTCACAGCAATATTTAATTGTAGGTTTCTAACTAAGATTAACAATGTTGGTGGCATTCTTTGTTCTATATGCGGAATTAATGGCTTTGGGATAATTAACAAAATTAGGGAAGCGTGTAAACGTCTGTATGTGTGAATGTGTAATGTGGGTATGCTGATCAGGGCACCAGTATTAGTGTATTATGTGTGCATATGGGTCTTAATGTTATGTTTCTGATTGCATGTAACATACACAAGCCAAAACTATATGGTTTGTCAGTGCTTATTTTATTCAAATGCTCTTAAGCAGAGCTACAAACCTAAACAAATACTCCATGCTTCAGGGAGTATTTGAATAATCTGGCCAACGTATGGTTTGCAGTTTTTGCTTATCAAGGAGTGCATGAGAGACATGGCATCAGCTTTAAGTGCATTGGAGCCGTGATAAAGAACTTTAACATGCTGACCTGTTGCCTGTGTGAGAAGTACTGGACCTGCATCTCTTGAACCCAGCACGCAAAGTGATTCCAAGGGCTAAGTGTCTGGCCTCCCGACCAGAGCCTCAGGGACAGAAGGCTCCAACAACCTTGACTACAGCACCTGACCTCTGCAGTCTGTGAGTCCTACCCTGCCACGTGGTGCCACCACAGCCCTGGACCCTTGAAAGTAGTCCTGAAGGTGCTCTGCCAGCCCATCCGTGTATCCAGCAGAAGAGACACATCTCCTCTGCTGCACAACCCTGAGCAAGCTGACGCATCACCTCTGCTGTGTGAAATTTCCTCCATGCTAGGACTCTGCATCGCAGCCCACAGCCACATCGAAACCGCTGCTATGTGATGCATCCCCGGCGCAGGCTCTTGCATTCAAGCATCTTCGGAGACGCACAACTCCAAATCGCAAGTCCCGCAGCTTCCTCGGAACTAGCCAATGTCTAAAGCAACCTTGATGCAGAACTTTGCATTGCAAGCCTACTCGTCGACCGCCTACTCGATGATGACGCAGCACCCCGCATTGCAGCCTCACTGCTCCTCGGAACTGCCGCTGCATGATGCATCTCTATTTACTTAAATTGGTGTAGAATTTTTCTTCTGTTGTGTTTTCACTTTATTACTGTTGCCTAAATACTTTACACGTTGCCTCTAAGTTAAGCCTGACTGCTCTGTGCCAAACTACCAGAGAGTTGAGAACAGGTTAATTTGGGGTTGATTGTAGTTTCACCCTTATAAAGATCATGGTTCCTGCTTGAATAGGGCTTCACTCCACTCAACAATTATCCAATTCCTTACACTTTCCACCTCCTACGGGCTGTTGCTAAAATATTAGTATTTTGCCACTGAATTTTGGTTGCAAAGCATTAATATTTACCATAAGGAATTGGTATTTGGAAGGGATGTCTAAACACACCCCTTTCATACACCTATTCCTTTTTGTTTGCTTAACCCATTTAACGATTTGGAAAACATTTTCTGAATCTTAAATTGGATTTCTTAGTACAGTGCAGAAAGTATCATAGTGGTCACAACCCCTTATTTACCGAACCTTAGTGTTGTAGACTGTTAAAATGCGCAAAAAAAGTAAATGGACCAGGAATCCCCCACGCAACACGATGTAATGGCGGCGATCACCAGTGTGCGTACATCCTTGGACGGGTGCGTACGGACATATCCCTGCTCCGGGCGGATCTCAGAAAGATGGACTCCAGGGTCAAAGAAGTAGAGGACGTTTCTCGGGACCTTGCTGCCGACACGGCAACTCTCAAGAAACAAATCTCGGAGCTACAAACCTGCATGGACACTCTAACAGCGGAGTTGGATGACTATGAAGGTAGCTTGAAATGAAACAATATACAAATTTTGGGAGTGCCAGAGAAACTGAGGGACCAGCAACGGACCTTTGTTGAGGAATTGGTAACAAAGCACCTGCAGCCTAAAAACACTCTCCAACTGCTTTTCCATAGAAAGAGCACATCGTGTGCCAGGAGGCAGGCCTAAGCCAGGTGCGCCCCCCAGGCCTATCTTGGCTCGGATGTTTAACTTCAGAGACCTGGGCACTATTCTTCAAATGGCATGTAATGCGCCCCCTCTCAAGTATGAGAACAGCACTATACAGTTCTTCCCAGACTTTACCGCTACGGTGCAGAGGCAACAACGCTCCTTCCTGGAGGTCAAGAAAATCCTCAGGGAGAGGGAACTCAAATATGCCATGCTATTTCTGGCGAAATTGAGAGTTGAGGCGGATGGAAAAAGCTGGTTCTTTACAGAGCCTGGAGAAGTCTGGGATTGGTTAGAGGGTTGGAGGCGAGTCCGAGAATGAAGACACCGAGACCGGCAAGAACGGCAAACAGGGAAACCACAGACCAGCTAGCTGCATATAGACTCTAATTTGCGCCTCGGAATTTAAATACAGCACCTTGTTCGTAATGGAACTATGGGATGCATATTCCTCGGCCTTACAATGGGACTAAGAGGGGCCACCCCGGACACCCTTACAGACTAGCGGCCTTGTACGAGAAACTGCTGCGGTGCGCCTGGGGATAGGCGGACACAATGACCGGCATTGAGAGGAGAAAGGAGCGGCTGAGTATAATGAATACTGTATATGTGTATCCCCGGTAGCAAAATGTTTGTTGGGGCATGGGGAGGGGGGTAGTCTGGCTCATGACTCCTCCAATACAGGGTTGGGAGGGCGACGGGAACTCTGCACAGTTGGGGAGGAGGGCACATTATTGTTATCAACACTTGTAAAGCGCAGCTAATGCCCTATGGGTACCCTGGCGCTGTAATACGAATGTCTAGCTAAGCGTAGATGCAGATGGAATGCAGTTACCAGAAGAAAAAATTAACAAGATGGCAAAAGACATACTCGAGGATAAAGCCATGTTTTTCTCCTTTTTTTTAACTGCAAAATATCATCCACTTGTCTAATCTCAAGTGGAAGTTTGTTCCAGAGGTGTGAAGCTGCTGTGCTAAAGGCACTGCCTCCTGATTCACTTTTTCTGATGGTCACCGTCATGCAGGGAGGCAGGGAGGGGGTGGGTCTGGGGAGGGGGAATTTGGGAAATTGTTAGTTATAATGTGTACACACAGCAGGGTACCGCAACACGGTTGGCACACTCAGGGTCAGACACATGGCAGGTCTCCTCCGAGACATCAGACCAACCCCCGGCGCAATGTGGAATATACCCAGGGCATGAGCAAAACCACTCGGCCTGCCACCGTTCGAGACATTATAGATGGCGGATGAATTAGCGTATGAAGTAGGAACCATTGTGGGGGAGACTGAGAAAGTATCATCCTCCCAATTACTCTCCTGGAATGTAAACGGGCTTGGGGAAAAACTTAAGAGAGCCATAGTGCTCCAATATATCAATCGACAAGCCCCAGACATAGTTCTTCTCCAGGAGACCCACCTGATGGGGAATACATGCCAGGCACTTAATAGATGGGGATATAAGTTAGTGGTTCACTCAGGGTTCACATCTGGTTCCAGAGGGGTGGGGATTTTATTGTGCAAAAGATTTCCCTTCACAGTGACGAGCATACACACAGATCCTCAGGGAAGATTTGCAGGATTGATTGTGCTTGGAAGGGCACAGACATAAATGTGCTGGCGGTCTATATTCCCCCCACCCTACACGGTATTGCTCTACCGGATATTAGCAGAAAGTTTCTGGACTTCCCTGAAGGGACAATGATAATAGGGGGAGACCCGAATATGACCCTTAATGATCAACTAGATAGACTCCCGCCCCGTAGTGATAAACTCTCCCGTAATATCATGGCTGTATTTCTGTTGGCCATGGGGCTAATAGATGTATGGTGTGAATCTCACCCTGATGGGCAGCAGTTTTTGTTCCATTCCGGAGCACATGAGAGCATGTCCCGGATCGACCACATATTATTGACAGCACTTTTCGGAAGTTAAACACCTAGCCAGAGGGATCTCGGACCATACTCCACTGTGGGCAAAATATAGTCTAACCAAGAAGTTCACGGGACGATCCTTATCCATCAGCCCATGGTAACTGTCCATTTCACACAGAGCAGACATTGAAAAGACAACTGATTATTATTTTAAAGAAAATGTTGGGACTGTTAAGTCTCACCAGATTATATGGGAAGCATATAAGGCAGTCATAAAGGGAAAGCTCTATCCCTGGCGGCCGGACATGAGAGGGTGAAAAAGGCTGCGCTAGAGGTAATTAAAAGGGAAATATTTACCCTGGAGAGGTCCTCAGACTCCTTGCTTGAGGTTGATACCCAACACTCACTTTATCTGAAGAGACAAGAATACAAGAACTTAGTAGGTGAGTCAGCCAATAGTAAACTCCGCAAGACACAGCAAAAAGTATATGAACTGAGAGACAAAGCGGGCAAGTTACTTGCATGGTTAGATAAGAGGGAGAAAGACAGAAGTTGGATCATGACCATAAGAGGCTTGGAGGGAGAGCTGCTACGAGATCCACAAGATATCGCAGAAGCCTTTGCCGACTATTACACGCAACTCTATTCCCCGGAGGCTTCCAGCACGATAGAGGAGTCGCTGAACCTAGTACAGGATGTCCGAATCCCAGTTCTCCCAGAGGAGAACATGGAACAGGTTCGGGAAGATCTTACAGCGGAGAAAATATGGACTGCTATACAGACTATACAATACGGTAAGGGCATGGTGCCTAATGGCATCCCAATAGAACTGCTTTATTTTATTTATTTAGTTACTCATCTGTAAGGCACAACAAATCATCCCCAGGGGGATCTCTCGGCACCTGAGAGAGGAGCACACTATTGCAGAGGAATCAATAAAATAGCCAGGTCTTAAAAGCTTTTAAAATTGACGGAAATTCGTGCAGGCGCGGATCTCATCCGGAAGGGTATTCCAATGAGAGGGGGCTAGGTACAAAAATGCTCGTCCGCCCAGCAGTCGTGTGGGTTGATACCGTTCAATCTTCTTCATCGGGTAGGCTGGCCCCATCCCATGAAGGGATTTAAAGACCAGGCATAACAGTTTAAAGATAGACCTCTTTCTGATGGGGAGCCAATGCAATTGGTGCAGGAGGGGTAAAGAGGGGGTCCGTGCAGGCTTGTTGAGGGCAAGATGGGCTGCCGTGTTTTGGACCACTTGTAATTTGGAAGCCCTCATCTCGACCAGCAGTGAGTTGCCATAGTTGCTTAAGTTTTCATCCTTAAAGGTGGCACCCCACTTTT
The DNA here is from genome assembly GCF_964263255.1 of Lissotriton vulgaris. NCBI lineage: Eukaryota > Metazoa > Chordata > Amphibia > Caudata > Salamandridae > Lissotriton > Lissotriton vulgaris. The sequence goes on along the minus strand of NC_141696.1, from coordinate 151,082,096 downwards.
AAAGATGTTTGAAGAAAGTAAGCATGTGGGAGAACTTCCCAAGGACCAAAGACTTGCGTCAGTAGTGGCCATTCATAAAACTGGCAAACCATCAGAGGAGTGCTCTTCATACAGGCCCATATCCCCCCTGAATGTTGAGATTAAAATCTTAGCTGAGGTACTTGCTCGACGTTTGATCCCAGTGGTGACTAAGCTCGTACATCCGGGCCAGTTCGGCTTTATGCCTTGTTGGAACACTGCCTTAAACCTGAGGCAGCTCAATGAAGTTCTAGGCCGAAGGGATACCGTACAGGAATACGCAGCAATACTATTGTTGGATGCTCGTATGGCCTTCGACGCGGTCGAGTGGCCATATATTTTGCAGTCCTAAAATGTATGGGTCTGGGGGGAAATTTCCTGTCATGGCTTTGTTCTCTATATACCGCTACTCTGGCCCAAGTGGTCTTCAACTGGCATATATCTTGTGCCTTTCCATAAACAGGGGAACAAGCAGGGTTGCCCACTGTCCCCGCTTTTATTTGCCTTGATATTGAAGCCACTGGCAAGCTGGACAATGGGGGACCCAGTAATCAGGGGGCTAAGGTGGACAGCGGGGAGAGAGGATAGAATTTTGTTGTAGGCAGACGATGTATTGTTAAATGTTGCACCGCCAACATCCTCCATTGCCAGGGTCCTTCAGATCTGTTCCACCTTTGGACAGTGTTCTGGGTACACCATCAACTGGTCAAAGTCAGGGGTGTTCCCCCTATGGGTGCAGCTCCAGCCTTGCCGAGAGGTTGCAAAGCAAAAATCGAGATAGAATGGTTCACTTACTTGGGGATATATGTTACTTCCAGTGAGGAGGTCTTTTACGAGAGGAACGGTCTTGCCCCGCTTGCCAGGCTGAAGGGAGATGTACAGCATTGGCGGGCTCTGCCACTATCTTTATTGGGAAGGGCAGCATTATTCAAAATGATGGCACTGCCACGATTTCTATACCCCCTGCAAAATACGCCCTATGAGATTCCAGAATCATATTTTAAAGCAATAGATGGGTAGATTCGAAGCCTGTTGTGGAATGGGAAACCGCCCGCATTGCGACTGACAAATTATTTCGGGGATGGTACGATGGAGGTATCGCGCTCTCCAATATCCAGGCATAGTATTGGGCGGCGCAGCTGGTGATCATCAATAGATGGGCCCACAGGAGACAGACGGATCCGGCGTGCCATATGGACGAGTGGCTGATGGGACTTGGGAGGTTCAATGATGCACTATATACCAACCCCAAAAAGCAACAACTCATAGTACCGACATCACGGACGATCGCAATCTGGCATAAAGTAACAAAACAGTTGGGGTGGAAGGGTGGGCAGAGAACCTGGGGAAACTGGGTAGGTGCCGGGGATTTTGTGAGTGGGATATCATTGGTATCTCAAAGGTAAAGGATCTGTGGGTGAAGGGGGCAATTATTCCGTTTACATAGCTCCAATGGGAATATGAACTAGCTGATAGAGAACTATTTCGATATTGCCAAATAAAATACGCTCTTATGGGGGCAATACTAGAGGAGGGGAGGTAGTGCTGAAGGCATCTCCTCTGGAAGATAGGCTCATTTTGGAGTATATGCAGAGCAAAGCCATCCCGCTGACGTGCAAAACAATCAATATTAACCAACCAGACCCGTTGCTAAACCTCTGTGACAAGTGGCAAGCAAACGTTGGGGAGCTGGAGGAGGAAGACTGTCGGGAGGCACTAGCGTCACCCCGAGAGGTGGCGATTTTATCCAGATTATGGCTTGTCCAATTAAAAATACTCCTCAGGTCATATATCACATGCACTGCACAGGTTAAAATGGGCAGACTTGAGGATGTGGGATGTAGAAGAGAATATGGTGATATTGGCACTTTTGTTCCACATCATTTGGGAGTGCACACCCATCCAGAGATATTGGAATGTAATGATTACATGTATGAAAGAAGCATATGGAAAAACAGTTGCCCTGACTCCCACAGTGTCCCTCCTGAATGTGTGGGAGCTGACGGATCTTGACGGTGCTGGGCAGCTGTGGACTACCATGGGATTGATGATCGCGAAACATAATATAGCTCGGAGGTGGGGGGGGGTGGCGGGTGTGTCTACGTTGGTTGAATGGAAGCAGGATATGGACTGGTGTATGATGCAGAAGCGGAAGTATATAAAAAAAGAGCATGCCCCAGAAATAAGACAGAGTCTGGAGAAAGTGTAGTGCAGTCAGGGTAAACATATGTAACCCTCCATAAGCTCATGAGGCAACGGCGGGGCGGAACGATGGACGGAGGGGAAGATATAAGTACTGTACAAAGAGGTGAAACAGTGGGCCATTGATGTCTTGCCTATGGGGTGTAATTTAAACCTGTGCCCAAGTGGGCTAAACGTGAGGTACTGCTGTGTAACTGTACCACATAAATGTTTAATGAAAAGATTTCTAAAAACAAAATGTTTAAAAAAACAAGTTTTAATGGCCTTTCTAAAGGTCAATAGGTCAGGGAGTGACATAATGTGCAGGAGGAGGGCGTTCCAAATTTTCCCTGTGACAGCATACCACATAAAGCAGTGGGTTAACCCATTTCTGCCTTTGGCTCTAGTGTCCTCCCTGTAGCAGTATTTTCTATGATAACATGAGCCTATCTGCCTAAAAGTCAGTGCTCTTCAGTGTCTGGTCTGCTTTCATGTCCTTTAGTCTTCCATCGTTTGCCCTTTATGGATCATGCATCCTGTGAGACTATTGTTTCTTAACTGGGCATCCATATTGGAACGGCATTGTCACTAGTTTATCATTATTTTACCTTTCCAAGATGTCCACCATGTTTAGAAGTGCTATGCTGACTTCTTGGTTCAGTACCACTGTGAGACACTTTACAATTTAACATTCACACATGGCCATGCAGTGCAGTGTTTACTTAGCAGCTGCCTTGTAATGCTCCTGTGCATATTGTATCACTGTATTTACTGCTCCATGATGGTTGTTAGAAATCTGGTTAAGGGTTGACTGGGGTGCAAGACCTCGTTAAGTGGCAACCACAATCCTAGTCAGGGTAAGGCACTAGCAAACCCCAAAGTAACCTGTGCTAACCCCATGGTAGCTGCCACAGAGGAGACAGGCTTAATTTAGGGGAAGCGTGTAAAGTATTTGTGCAACGCTTCAAACAGTAAAGCAGTGGAAACACAACATACAAATTCCATACCAGGTTAGTAAAATAGAGCTTAATCTAATAAATGAAACAAGACCAAAACAACAAGGATTCAATCAGTAGAACCGAAGTTAGGTATTGTAAAAGAATAAACTGCTATATGGCACCTAAAAGCATAGAGCTCCAACCGTGGCTATCTGATCGCAGACACAGCAAAGCACCTAACAATACAGTGAAAAAGAAACAATGAGGATCACGTCAAACATTTATGTTGTAATACTTTGAACTACTTAAACCATAAATTCAAAACAAACAAAAATTGAGGAATTACACACACATATAAGGGAGACACAGCTTAACAAAACACTAAACAAAGCAGGCCGTTCAAACAAAGTAAGATTAACATAATTATAAATCCATATAGGCCACAACTGGGCCCCAGATCTCCAGGCCTAATTTCATTTTGCGTCTCCCTTCAATAGCATAGCGATTGTATTCCAAGTTAAATATTGACAAAAATCTTGCTCTCCATAATTCAAAGGACGGAACCGCCTTTTGCAACCACATTGAAGCAATACAAAGTCTGGCCACTGCTGTTGCTAGAAAAATCAAATAGCGAGATTTGCGAGCTCTTTGATTAATTACCGTACTCTCCTCCATCCCCAGGAATACCTGCGCTGCAGATAAATTGTACCGGGTCCCCCAAAATCTCAGTTAGAAACTTTTTAATATGACTAAAAAGAGGGTTCAGGTGCTCGCACATATAAAAGACATGTACCACATCAGCGGCGTCAGACTCACAGCGAAAGCACTTCCCCTCGTTAGGTCTCCTCCATTTAGATATTTTAGCTGGGGTGTAATATAGATCAAAAGCTGTCTTATAGTGCTGAGCAGAGAGGTTTGATGAGATAAAGAATTTCCCAGCTAATTCGATTGAAGTTTCCAACCTCGTGCCAGAACATCCCAACCTGATATCCCATTTGCAATTTTGGGCCTCAAGATCATTCTAACAAATATCCAACAACATAGTATATAATGTACCAATCCGGGCCTGCTTCCTTACTGCCTCAATAAGGGGATTAACTTGGATTTCCCATCGAGCTTTGAGCACATAGTCCCGAACTTGTAAATATTTTTAAAAAATCAGACCAAGACAGATGAAATTGCTCCCTCAATGTATCAAAGGACCGGGTCAAAAGTTCAGGCCGACCGCGATGGAGTGCAGGTCGGCTACAGTCCCAGATTAGCCCAGCTGAAGGTTTACCTCCTCATGTTTTGTGCTTAGAGCCCTGTTTGCAATGGAGAGGGCTGCATGGAGCAAGGACGGGCGGGTGGGAACTTCGCGTGGCATTCCTCGGTGGGCAATCAAGGCTTGCTGTGTGAACAGATCGACTGGAGGCAGCTCACATCGATTTTCGGTGCGAGTGGCATGGTTCTGGTGCGCAAGGGCCTGTGACTGGTCACAAAGAGCACAAAAGCTTGATTTAAGGACATGTGAACCACAGCAAGAGTTCAGGACCTGAAAGGGCATCACTTGGTCGCCAGGAACCCACTGCAGTTGGGTCCCGGAGCTGTTTGAGGAGCCTTTTATATCCCTAAGGCTCTGATCAGGAGGCCAGCAAACTATCCCTTTGAGTCACTCTGGGGTCCTGGGTTCAAGATGGAGTTGCAGGTCCAGTTCTTCCTCGTCAGGCAAAAGAGCAGCAAGTCAGCACAGCAGGGCAGCCCTTTCTTCAGAGCAGCAGTCCAGCAGAGAGGCAAGCCTTGTAGTAGCACAGCAGTCCTTCTTCCTGTCACAGTACAGAGTGTACAGAAGAGTTGATGTCTGATGTCCTTCTTTTATACCCTGGTGACATGGTTCTGGAAGGTGGGAGAAGCTTCCAGACAGTAACTTTGATGTGCATACAATTCCCTGCCACGCCTATTCTTACTCCAAGCTGAATGCAGTAACAATGCAGGGTTGTTAGGCCCTTTGTGTGAAGGCAGCGCACATTTCTAATTGGGGCAGTTCTCAGCTCCACTCCCCCAATCCTGTCAGCAGATTACCTATCCAGGCACACCTAATCCTAAACCGACATAACAGCGATTCTGAAACTGCTTGTCACAGGGTTTAACCAACTCCTGGCCTGGCCTACTATGGTAATCCCTCAGAATTTTAATAACAAGGTAAGTTCCCACAGTCTTAAATAATACCAAATCAGGCCGATAGCCTTTATCATAAGTTTGTCACATTAACCAACTCAAGCCAACTGAATTCTACTTAAGCTTTTCTACAAGGCATCCCTCATGCACATGGTCATAAAATTATAAATATACACAGAATTATAGCTGGTAAAACAGCATACTACAGATTGTCAAAGTGCATATCTTCTACCCAAAGGGTTTGTTAGAAGGGGAACCAGAGAGGGAAACGACCATTGGCTTGTACTTCAATCTGTGATAACACATGAAACACAATATCAGTCCACAAGTTTTAAATCAGTGTAATAATAATCCATGCAAAAGTCCCATTGTCTTTAACTTACTATCTTTGCAACAAATACATATTTGTTGTCAGGTTTTATAATAGAAGAATAGACCTCTTGCTTCTGACATAACGTTTCCAATTACCCAATCACTGGCTTTTCACAGTAACTAACACAGGCCTCCATTTATTCTGTATAAGATGCTTCAAAAAGGCAATGATCGGGGTAGTCTTGAAATCACAAATATATGCACATTTTTTTTATTGAAAATCCATGAAGACACAGCAAAGCACCTAACAATACAGTGAAAAAGAAACAATGAGGATCACGTCAAACATTTATGTTGTAATACTTTGAGCTACTTAAACCATAAATTCAAAACAAACAAAAATTGAGGAATTACACACACATATAAGGGAGACACAGCTTAACAAAACACTAAACAAAGCAGGCCGTTCAAACAAAGTAAGATTAACATAATTATAAATCCATATAGGCCACAACTGGGCCCCAGATCTCCCGGCCTAATTTCATTTTGCGTCTCCCTTCAAAAGCATAGAGATTATATTCCAAGTTAAATATTGACAAAAATCTTGCTCTCCATAATTCAAAGGACGGAACCTCCTTTTGCAACCACATTGAAGCAATACAAAGTCTGGCCACTGCTGTGGCTAGAAAAATCAAATAGCGAGATTTTCGAGCTAGTTGATTAATTACCGTACTCTCCTCCATCCCCAGGAATACCTGCGCTGCAGATATTTGTAAAGGGTCCCCCAAAATCTCAGTTAGAAACTTTTCAGTATGACTAATAAGAGTGTTCAGGTGCTTGCACATATAAAAGGCATGTACCACATCAGCGGCGTCAGACTCACAGCGAAAGCACTTCCCCTCGTTAGGTCTCCTCCATTTAGATATTTTAGCTGGGGTGTAATATAGATCAAAAACTGTCTTATAGTGCTGAGCAGAGAGGTTTGATGGCATAAACAATTTCCCAGCTAATTCGATCGAAGTTTCCAACCTCGTGCCAGAACATCCGAACCTGATATCCCATTTGCAATTTTGGGCCTCAAGATCATTCTCACAAATATCCAACAACATAGTATATAATGTACCAATCCGGGCCTGCTTCCTTACTGCCTCAATAAGGGGATTAGCTTGGATTTCCCATCGAGCTTTGAGCACATAGTCCCGAACTTGTAAATATTTTTAAAAAATCAGACCGAGACAGATGAAATTGCTCCCTCAATGTATCAAAGGACATTAGTCCCTCATTATCAGTCAGTCAGTCAGTCAGTCAGAATATCTTTATTCGACTTAATTAAAGTCATACAAAGAAAGAAAACATTAAAACAGCACGTTTAAAAAGTATACATTGCGATCATGACATTTAAAAACATCTAACTCAATACACATTTTAAATACTATTTACACATGATTAAAAGGTATGTATATATATAAAACAGTGCCTATGATATAATTTCATACATTTTGTAAACTTTTAGGACGGGGGTTGGCCAGCAACTTTCGCCCTAGCTGCCGCGACTAAAAAATTTGCAAGACCAAATGCTGTGCATGGATTGGTCATAAGCTGTAGGTAGAGCAGTGCGGGTCTCACCTGTGTGAACCCAGCATTTTTGAGTAAGGGGAGCAAGTGTTTTTTCCTCTGCTCATGGAATAGGCTACAAAACATGACGAAATGCATAGTGTCCTGCACAGAAAAATGGTCGCAGCTGCAAGGGGCGGCTAGTTCTGGCTTCTGCCAACCCTTGAAAGAGCCTAGGTGAAAATGAATAAGGTTGAACCTTAGTTTAGTTAATAAAAACCTATGGTAAGGGATAGTTACGAAACGGAGGTAAGGGGCCAATTGAGAATCGCTCATCAATAGAAAGTGAGCCCTTACTGCCGGCTTCTGAAGCTCGACTGCCTCACGGCTTGCTTCCTTCCTTTCTATAAAGGCTTTTTTTGTTTGGACTATGTCACGGGTCGTAATTTTCTCTGGGGAGCGAAAAAGTTCTGGGCGACCCAGGTCTGAGAATGATTTACTTAGGTAGGCCAGCCAAGGAATTTTGTTCTGATTGTCCAGTGATAGGACGTCCCTCAGGATTTTATGATTCAGAGGTAAATCAGCATTTAACCACATTTTCAACCACAAGGTCAGTGGTGCAACACTTAATAGGTCCGACAGATATGGCAACCCAACCTCCTTGTGAATGGAATAGGTGGGGGTTGATTGGGGGACAGAGAGAAGAGATCTTATGAATCTATTTTCTGCTCTCTGAATGGGGTCGAGGTTTACATAACCCCACACAGATGATCCATAAGATGCGATGGCAACAGGCTTACTTTTGTATATCTTCAACATCGCTTCCATGGGCCTGGCACCCAATTTGCCGGCAAAGCCCAGGAGTGCGGAGGAAGATCTAGTTACTGCCAACCTCTTTGCATTTATCTGTGGGCCCCAAGTACATTTTTGATCGAACAGCACTCCCAGATAGGGAAATGTGGTTACCTCGGACACAGGAGTCCCACTGCAGAAGAATGATTTGTGTCTTCTCTTTGCACCCTCTATACCCATGACCATGGTATGGGATTTAGATGCGTTGACTTTTAGGTCCAGATTTTCCATGAAGGAACCAAAGGCATCGAGAAGAATCTGCAGGCCAACACCCGTGCGGGCTATCAACACGGCATCGTCCGCGTACAGGAGTGCCGGAATGTGGGTGTCTCCTGCGCGCGGTACGTCCGTGCCCCTGCCCCTCAGGTGTGCCCCCAAGCCGTTAATATAAATGGTAAAAAGCGTAGGGGCCAGGATGCAGCCTTGGCGTACTCCTTTGAGGGATTTAAATGAGGAGGTACACCTACCATTGTTGGACACTCGGACAGCTGCGAAAAGCTCCTGATGTAACGAGGCCATATACATGACTAGGGCTTCGTCAATTCCCATATCTAACAAAATCGACCATAATTTAGACCTATTGACGAGGTCGAAGGCCGACGAAAGGTCCATGAAGGCCAGAAAAACTGAGCCCTCCTTAGCCATTGTATACTTAGAGATGAGTAGATACAAATTAATGCATTGCTCGATCGTACCTTTACTCTCTCTAAAGCCGTATTGTAGATCGCACAGCCCGCCACATCCCTCAACGTTCTCCCTCAATCTTACTAAAAGAACTTTCCCCAAAATTTTTACAGTGGAGTCCAACAGAGATATAGGCCTATAAAATGCTGGGTCGTCCCTCTGTCCTTTGTTTTTATAAATGGGAACGATAGTGGAATTAGCCCATGAGGCGGGTGCTGCGTTGAAGTTTACTGCATTAAACACGTTAGACAACACTCTCGACCACATTTTAGGAGAGAACATAAAAAAGTCGGCCGGGACTCCGTCCGGGCCCGGAGCCTTATGTTTGGAGGTTTCCATAAGCGCCTTTTCAACTTCTTGGGGATTAAAAACAATAGGGTTAACATTCCCGTTAGAAGGTAATCGACTTTTAGTGTCCTCTACGGCTGCATTGCCCCCATACACGTTTTTAAAAAAGGATAACCATTTTTCCTCAGTAATCACGCAGTCCATTGGTAGATTGTCGTCTTCCGAAAAAAGAGGGTGCTTGATAATTTCCCAGAATCTTCTGCTGTCCTTAAGCACCGCCGCTGAGAGGAGTTCCTCCCATGTTTCGCGCTTAATGGAGTCCTTGCGGCTCTTTACTGCTGACTTATAGATTTTCCTTAGCCTCGCAATTTCCTCTTTTGGTCTTGGAACGATTTTAAGAGCCGCCAACAGATCTCTGTGGGCCTTCGAACATGCAGTGTCAAACCAACGCTTGTGAACTTGAGTTCCCGAAAAAGGTTTAGCTATAAGATCTTTCGAGACCTGTGCACATATTTCCTCGTAGGCTGAAACCAATAGGCTCCCTTGAGTATCTGGATTCTGACACAACTCAGTCTGCAATTTAATCTTAGGGAAGCATTTTTTATAAAAGTTTTCCGGGATCACCTTTGCCCATTTAATTCTTCTATCTTGATCTGTAGTCCTCAAAGAGGAGGCTGAGTTTACGATTGATGGTGCTGTACCCATCTTGCTGCCCCACGCCACTTCAAGTAGCACTGGGTTGTGGTCACTGAAGTGGGTTGCCACCGTCCTATATGCCGTAATAAAAGATAGAATACCAAGAGAAACGAAAATATAGTCTATCACGGAGCCATTCAGACTGCCATTGAAGGTTGGTGTTCTAGCACCAAAATTGGGTTCATAAAGATTATGATTGGCCAGTAGGTCTTCAAGCTCCTGTCCCTCTGTGGTATGTTCGAAGTGGGGCGCAACCAAGGCATCATCCTCACCATCACATGCTACTCTTCCCTTACAGGCTAAATTACATAAATGAATGTTAAAATCACCTAGTAAAACTAACTCAAATACAAAAGAGATATTCTGTAGGACTGAGTTTAAAATGCTATCTAAATTAGCGATATTTCGACCATTATAAGCACAGTTACTTGAATTATAGAAGTTGACATATAAGGTCCTGCTGGTTTTATTGATAGTCCTTTCTACGATCAATATGTTATCAGATTCAGACCTGATCTGTCTATAACTTCCTTTTAGATCCACGGAGAATAAGAGCGCCAGGCCACCTTTGGCTCTGCCCATTCTACTAGGGATAGCGGAACTTGCAAAACTGGTGTACCCATCCCACCAGATATTGCTGGAAGTGTCCCATGTTTCTTGCAGTGCAATGATGTGATACTTTGAAATAAAGCTGCACCATTCTGGGTCCTGGCGTTTGGTGCTTAGGCCTGCCACATTCCAGCTTAAAATCCTACATGACTCCCTAATGGTCGTAGGTTCACTGCCACTCTCAGAGTCGCCTTCCTCTGAAACTTGCGCTAATGTGGCCCTAGTAGAATTCACATGACAGCGATGCTGTGTCATCCCTCTAATAGTGCCCATATCAGGACCAGCATCTGACCCAAATGAAAGTATTTGCTGGCCACGAGTGATGGGTATATGTGGCTCTATGACTGCGTTAAACTTATAAGAACTTTGGAGATCGTCGGTGTTTTGGCCCTCTTTGCGTGGGTTCGAATTAATTTGTCCAGAATTGTTTGGGTTAGATCTTAATGCAAGTCAATCACAGGTGTTAAGGTCCGATAAGGGGCCAAACCTATTGCCTGTGGTGAAGCCCCAAGCAGAAGGGGTGCCTGGGTGGATCTGACCAGCATGGGCTAGATTCCACTGATAATGTGGTGTGATTGGGTGGCCCATGGCCGGGTCCATTCTCTGCCACCGTGTTGGCCTGATACCCCGTGCACTGTATTCAAGACCGGGTTCGCCGTTCACCCACCCGTTAAGTCCCAGCACTTGCGGGTGAGCCGGGGGGATGATCCGCTCATATGGGTAGTTGGTTCTTCCTGGCATTTGCTGCGATGCAGGCAGAGGCCGATGGCTAGTGAATCGGGAGCCCATTGCCCCTCCCCAGCTGCTATTGTTCCTAAGCTTAGTTGGCCTGTTGGTGTTAGATAAAGTAGCAGATTGGGTCTCGTTATTAAAAAATCTGAGTGTTAACGGGACTATGGATCCATTACGTCGTTGAGGCGGAAAAAGATTGATCAGGATTTCGGGGAGAACATCTGCGTTAGTGAAGTTTATGATGACGCAGTCTCCCTGAAACTTTTTCGGCTTGTTGCCAATCCAAGGTACCCTCCTGGTCGAAACTATAGCACCAGCCAATTTATCAAACCCTTCTTGCGCCATGTAAATGTTGTTAGAAAGCCAGTGTAGGGCTTTGTCCTTGAGATCCTGGTTGGACTCTGTTTTATCTTGTGACAAGACAGGTACGTTGGCTAATACCAAGACTAGCGGTAAGGCTTCCGCTATAAACTGAACTGGGCTGGTCTCTTGATTACGTGCCACTGTTGCGTCAGTGGTGGTGACTTGAGGGCCCCCAGTTGCCGCACTCTGAATCTGGGCTATTGATGTTAAGGGTGGGGGTGGGTGTGGCAAGTCTGATTGAGTGGGCTGCGCACTACTGTCAGTAGAGGGAACATCCTCATCCGTAGATATTAAATCTGCGACGAGGGTTGAAAGGTTCTCAAGTTCCTTAGCCAAGTTACCGTGAACCCCTCCCAATTTCTTAACTTCAGCGGTCAATTTGTCCACTTTCCCGATCAGGGGCTTTATAATAGTTTTGATCTTGATATCCATCATTTCTTGGATCCTGTTGAAGAGATCATCATCAGATATGCGCTTAGACTCGAGATCTAACTCATGGTCTGTGAAGTTACCCGTCCTTCTGGAGGGTGGGGTGGCTGGCTTCTTCCTCCCCTGATGTTTCCCCCCTCTCTTGGCTGCCATTTTCCTACATGCTCTTACAGCACGATTAGGGGGAGACTGGAGCTGAGGGACCTCATCAATGATGTCTGTCTGGATACTTGTCTCGGTGGAGGCGTCATCAGCTAAATCTATAAGATCAGCTCTGTCCTTATCAGAAGTCGAGTTTTCAGTGGCTTCAATGTGATTGATCGGAGAGTTAGGGCCAGAATCTACAGCAATAGACTGTGCGTTTCCTAACAGGGAATCGGACATAGCTGTGCTTGTGGACGGACTGTCTGCAAGCAGCACTGGTGATTGACTTAGGCCCAGAGATTGCCTTCTCTTGCTGTTGATGCTGGTTACCACTTGAACTAGGTATGAATCAAGGGTATTCACAGCCTCGGAAGGTTGAGGAACCAATTTTTTACCCATATTTTAAAATAATGTTTATAGAGTCATAAACTCACGCTGTCGGCTAAACTTTAGCTGAATAACTTGCTGGTCTTGACGGGTAATGCTGTATAAGGTGGCCGACTCGAAGTAATTGACAAAAACCTATGTTAATGGCCGAAGTTTACTCCCACATTAAGGTACCAGACAGCCGTACCTCAAGCCCACGTAGTCGTCTTCAGGGGGGTGGCCTAGCCTGGCCTAGTCGCACCTCGGAGGGCCTCAGAGGGCCCGCCCTTTGCCCGGGCTTCGCCCCGGGCGTCCCGCTCGCGTCCCGCTGAGCTGAGGGCTAGATGCTTTTGTAGCCCCTCCTGGCGCCTAGGATCGGCGTCAGGGAACGCGCCTCCGCCGCAAAGGCTGCCGGGACCTGTAGTCCCGAGGCGGCGGTGGCGTGCCTGGTGCTCGCGGTCTTCGCAACGATTTCCTCCTGGGCAGCGTCTCTGCAGGTAATGGCCCCTGTGTACTTCTCCTCGCGCTGTGCTCTGGTCGCAATAGAGGACTCCCCCCGCTTCACCGAGGGCTAGATGCTTTTGTAGCCCCTCCTGGCGCCTAGGATCGGCGTCAGGGAACGCGCCTCCGCCGCAAAGGCTGCCGGGACCTGTAGTCCCGAGGCGGCGGTGGCGTGCCTGGTGCTCGCGGTCTTCGCAACGATTTCCTCCTGGGCAGCGTCTCTGCAGGTAATGGCCCCTGTGTACTTCTCCTCGCGCTGTGCTCTGGTCGCAATAGAGGACTCCACCCGCTTCACCGAGGGCTAGATGCTTTTGTAGCCCCTCCTGGCGCCTAGGATCGGCGTCAGGGAACGCGCCTCCGCCGCAAAGGCTGCCGGGACCTGTAGTCCCGAGGCGGCGGTGGCGTGCCTGGTGCTCGCGGTCTTCGCAACGATTTCCTCCTGGGCAGCGTCTCTGCAGGTAATGGCCCCTGTGTACTTCTCCTCGCGCTGTGCTCTGGTCGCAATAGAGGACTCCCCCCGCTTCACCGAGGGCTAGATGCTTTTGTAGCCCCTCCTGGCGCCTAGGATCGGCGTCAGGGAACGCGCCTCCGCCGCAAAGGCTGCCGGGACCTGTAGTCCCGAGGCGGCGGTGGCGTGCCTGGTGCTCGCGGTCTTCGCAACGATTTCCTCCTGGGCAGCGTTTCTGCAGGTAATGGCCCCTGTGTACTTCTCATCGCGCTGTGCTCTGGTCGCAATAGAGGACTCCCCCCGCTTCACCGAGGGCTAGATGCTTTTGTAGCCCCTCCTGGCGCCTAGGATCGGCGTCAGGGAACGCGCCTCCGCCGCAAAGGCTGCCGGGACCTGTAGTCCCGAGGCGGCGGTGGCGTGCCTGGTGCTCGCGGTCTTCGCAACGATTTCCTCCTGGGCAGCGTCTCTGCAGGTAATGGCCCCTGTGTACTTCTCCTCGCGCTGTGCTCTGGTCGCAATAGAGGACTCCCCCCGCTTCACCGAGGGCTAGATGCTTTTGTAGCCCCTCCTGGCGCCTAGGATCGGCGTCAGGGAACGCGCCTCCGCCGCAAAGGCTGCCGGGACCTGTAGTCCCGAGGCGGCGGTGGCGTGCCTGGTGCTCGCGGTCTTCGCAACGATTTCCTCCTGGGCAGCGTCTCTGCAGGTAATGGCCCCTGTGTACTTCTCCTCGCGCTGTGCTCTGGTCGCAATAGAGGACTCCCCCCGCTTCACCGAGGGCTAGATGCTTTTGTAGCCCCTCCTGGCGCCTAGGATCGGCGTCAGGGAACGCGCCTCCGCCGCAAAGGCTGCCGGGACCTGTAGTCCCGAGGCGGCGGTGGCGTGCCTGGTGCTCGCGGTCTTCGCAACGATTTCCTCCTGGGCAGCGTCTCTGCAGGTAATGGCCCCTGTGTACTTCTCCTCGCGCTGTGCTCTGGTCGCAATAGAGGACTCCCCCCGCTTCACCGAGGGCTAGATGCTTTTGTAGCCCCTCCTGGCGCCTAGGATCGGCGTCAGGGAACGCGCCTCCGCCGCAAAGGCTGCCGGGACCTGTAGTCCCGAGGCGGCGGTGGCGTGCCTGGTGCTCGCGGTCTTCGCAACGATTTCCTCCTGGGCAGCGTCTCTGCAGGTAATGGCCCCTGTGTACTTCTCCTCGCGCTGTGCTCTGGTCGCAATAGAGGACTCCCCCCGCTTCACCGAGGGCTAGATGCTTTTGTAGCCCCTCCTGGCGCCTAGGATCGGCGTCAGGGAACGCGCCTCCGCCGCAAAGGCTGCCGGGACCTGTAGTCCCGAGGCGGCGGTGGCGTGCCTGGTGCTCGCGGTCTTCGCAACGATTTCCTCCTGGGCAGCGTCTCTGCAGGTAATGGCCCCTGTGTACTTCTCCTCGCGCTGTGCTCTGGTCGCAATAGAGGACTCCCCTCATTATCAAATAAGTCGCCCTTTGTCACACCAATTGTCAACCACCCGATCCCAAAATACCGATGGTAAAAGAGTTGTTGCGTTTTCCGGAGTATACCAAGATACCTTTTCCATATTATACTTCTTCCTAATAGCTATCCAAACCCGGTAGGCAGCATTCAAAACTTTGAATCTAGTATGCTTATAGTAGCTCCTTTCAAGATTTATGAAAAGACGATTTTTTTGCCTCGCTGCCCAACACCATTTGATGGATGGATGGAGATTCGGCTATACTAGTTGGTTCTACCCCCGTTAATAGTATATTCATGTGCTGTAGCATTTAAACATAATAATACAGCGTAAAGTCTTATATAATACCAAATCAGGCCGATACCCTTTATCATAAGCTTGTCACATTAACCAACTCAAGACTAATGAATTCTACTTAACCGCATCGCTGCTTCTGCTTTTCCCGCTGTGTGCGGCGTTTTTAAAAATACCGCGTTACATGACGAGCTCAGCTCGTCATCAGCATACGAGCGCCGTAGCTGATGACGAGCTGAGCTCGTCATCAGCATCGAAGGGGTTAAGCTTTTCTACAAGGCATCCCTCATGCACATGGTCATAAAATTATAAATATACACACAATTATAGCTGGTAAAACAGCATAATACAGATTGTCAAGGTGCATATCTTCGACCCAAAGGGTTTGTTAGAAGGGGAACCAGAGAGGGAAACAACCATTGGCTAGTACTTTAATCTGTGATAACACATGAAACACTATATCAGTCCACAAGCTTCAGATCAGCGTAATAATAATCCATGCAAAAAGGCCCATTGACTTTAACTTATTATCTTTGCAACAAATAAATATTTGTCGTCAGGTTTTATAATAATAAGACTTGACCTCTTGCTTCTGACATAATGTTTCCAATGAACCAATCACTGACTTGTCACAATAATCAACACAGGGTTCCATTGATTCTATATAAGATGTTTCAAAAAGGCAATGATATGTGTAGTCTTGAAATCACAAATATATGCAAAGTTATAATCGTCAAAACAATGTACAACCCTTCCTAAAATGGCATGGCATGGATTGTTAAAGTGCAAATCTTTTCTCCCTAATGTTTGTCATAGAGGATTTTAATACTGAAACCCATGCCTTCTGTGACAATCTATGAGATTCTTGGTAACAAAATATCTGCCTATGTGCTTTAACACAAAAAAATTACAATCCACCCAGGCCTACTACTTTTCACAATAAATAAGCCAGACCTGCATGTTTTGAAGCAACTTAGTCCTGCTGTGCTAAGCATAATCCACAAGGCACAGAGTGGAAGCACACAACTACTGCTCAATCAAATTCTGTACCCTTGGTGATCAACATTTGTGTGGGGCCAAAGTCCCTCTCTGAGCAATGCTTCATCAAGCTATTTTTCTGTTGATCACATAAGGTATGGCAACAGCTGTTCTGTCAACTCAGACTCAAAAATAACTTTGATTTAAGAAAATGTGGCTGCATTACTGTATAGAAACTACATAAGGTTTGGCTCACTGATGTTAGCACATATGGTGAACATTTAGCATGCTGATTGATTTGAGTACGGCCACAACTTCTATAATTGCAACTATGCTGAGCAATCAATAGATCCAAGTGAGAAAACACAGAGGAGAATGTCCTCATGCACAGCAGGCTGTTGGTTTAGCAGGCACTTAAGACACTAGAGGTAGGCGGATGTGAGGCATCTGTCAAGAAACGTCTGATGTGTCATCCAACAACCTCACTGATCTCTCAGTTCAGTGGGTGGTCTTCCACAAGGGGAGCCTGTGTCTAGGCTGACCTAGCTGTCTGGTTGCCTGGCCATAAATGACCCCCTAAGCTTTTGATTATAACTGCATGCATTTGGCACACAATGCACATATCATTCTTCTGTGATTGGGGAAAGAAATACAAAACAATCATTAGGAACCATGCACCTGTAAAGTAAATGTCTGATCATTCCCAAAAAATAAATTCACCATGATGCATTGGAATACAAAAGTAATGTAATTGTCAATGATGTATATAGAATCTTTGAGGATCAATATCTTTGGCCATGATAAGAGATAATTGACTAATTAATGCAAGTGCACCGTTAGACCCCCAGTTCAGTGTACTAGACATACTAATTTGTTTGAGTGCATCTCCATTTCCTTCAATTGTAAAAATAAAACATATAGCTTTGTTTCATTTCCCTATATATTTTAATATGGGTCCTTCATGGAGGGAGATGTTTTATTTTGAAAGATGTAGTGCTCAAGGAAATGTGTTTTGAATCAGACATTCAGGATGCTTATTCCATCATCCTCCAGGCAGAGGACAAATGTGTCAATAATTCTATGACTTTTAGAAACAAGCATTTGCAATGCAATGGTCTCGGCATCATTAAAGGTAGAGCTATTGGCATTGCTCATGACATTTTTTTTCTTTAAATCAAAAATAAATGGGCATTGTCATTAACATTGCTAATGCACACTTGCTCTGCACACTCACTACTCTGCACACTCACTACTCTGCACACTCACCACTCTGCACACTCACCACTCTGCCCTCACCACTCTGCACTCACCACTCTGCACTCACCACTCTGCACTCACCACTCTGCACTCACCACTCTGCACTCACCACTCTGCACTCACCACTCTGCACTCACCACTCTGCACTCACCACTCTGCACTCACCACCACCACTCTGCACTCACCACTCTGCACTCACCACTCTGCACTCACCACTCTGCACTCTGCACTCACCACTCTGCACTCACCACTCACCACTCTGCACTCACCACTCTGCACTCACCACTCTGCACTCACCACTCTGCACTCACCACTCTGCACTCTGCACTCACCACTCTGCACTCACCACTCTGCACTCACCACTCTGCACTCTGCACTCTGCCCTCACCACTCTGCACTCTGCCCTCACCACTCTGCACTCTGCACTCTGCACTCACCACTCTGCACTCACCACTCTGCACTCACCACTCTGCACTCTGCACTCACCACTCTGCACTCACCACTCTGCACTCACCACTCTGCACTCACCACTCTGCACTCACCACTCTGCACTCTGCACTCACCACTCTGCACTCTGCACTCTGCACTCACCACTCTGCACTCACCACTCTGCACTCACCACTCTGCACGAAATAAAACAATTAGGTAACTGATGGTTTTACTATGAGGAATCTCGTGAAGCCAGGTTTTAGCTGTCGTCCCTCCACTCACAAGAGTCTGGTACCATGGTGACCTCGTAAAATCCACAATACTTGTTAATACAAGACCATTTAATCAACGAGAGTAGAGAAAGGCTTCACGGCCAAAGGAGCCCTCATAATTAGAAATGTGCATTTGCCCTCATTTGCTGAGGCTAGAAAAGCTTTTTCGGTCTGCTCAGTGTTGTGTCAAAAGGTAGACCTGCGCACACCTCCCTACAGCTCTGAATGGCTTGGGTTAATAAATGGATCTAAACTACGGCCTACTGTTTACTACTGGATTATGTGAGTTTAACTGCCCCTTCTACATTGTTTGGGATGTGCTAGATTCCGGGCCAATATGCTGGAGCGAAACTGGCACCAGATTCATGGGATGTGCAACTTTCCTTTTAAACACTTTGGTGTAAGATCTCGTCGCTCACAAAGCGCACGCTAATTATTTTCCCTCCAAATGGATGTTGATTTATATTGATTTAATGAGACTAGACACCATCAGATCAGTGCTCTCAGCATTTCTGTGCAAACAAATATGTAAATAGCCAAGTCATGCATTGTTTAGACTTTTCCCTTTTTTACATTTTTCCTCATATTGCCTAGATATGAAACAAGCCATACTTTTAGTCGCTATTAAATCTGTCCCGGAAAACTCCGGTGGCCTCACTGCCGCCCTTTGCTCACACAGCAGCCCGTGCTCGGCTTCTTATGACTCACCCGGGCTGTCTCTTTATTCCTTCTTTGCGGTCATATGACTGGGACAAACATGGCCAAGCGACGTGAGGAGGAGCCGAAGAAAGACATGCATTTACAATGCAATAGGGCTCGCAGCATTAAAGTTTGAGTTATTGGCATTGTGTATGACAATGCGTTGCATAAAATGTTTAGCAAACTTTGAATTGGTGAGCAGTTAGTGTGTGTGCAAGAGTATGCTGTTCTTGAAAGCAGTGTGGTAGAGAGTGCAGGAATTTGGGTGACCTGAGCAATGTGGATGATGCACCTCACACACGGGGCTGATACAGTTATTATTCATACAGCTCTGATGATGTGCACTCACTACTCACTACTCTGCACTCACTAATCTGCACTCACTACTCTGCACTCACTACTCTGCACTCACTACTCACTGCTCACCACTCACTGCTCACTACTCACTGCTCTGCACTCACTACTCACTGCTCACTACTCTGCACTCACTACTCTGCACTCACTACTCTGCACTCACTACTCTGCACTCACTACTCACTACTCTGCACTCACTACTCTGCACTCACTACTCACTACTCTGCCCTCACTACTCTGCACTCACTACTCTGCACTCACTACTCTGCACTCACTCCTCTGCACTCACTAGTCACTACTCTGCACTCACTACTCACTACTCTGCACTCACTACTCTGCACTCACTACTCACTACTCTGCACTCACTACTCTGCACTCACTACTCTGCACTCACTACTCTGCACTCACATTTCACTACTCTGCACTCACTACTCTGCACTCACTACTCTGCACTCACTACTCTGCACTCACTACTCTGCACTCACTAGTCACTACTCACTACTCTGCACTCACTACTCTGCACTCACTACTCACTACTCTGCACTCACTACTCACTACTCTGCACTCACTACTCACTACTCTACACTCACTACTCACTACTCTGCACTCACTACTCTGCACTCACTAGTCACTACTCTGCACTCACTACTCTGCACTCACTACTCTGCACTCACTACTCACTACTCTGCACTCACTACTCTGCACTCACTAGTCACTACTCTGCACTCACTACTCTGCACTCACTACTCACTACTCTGCACTCACTACTCACTACTCTGCACTCACTACTCTGCACTCACTACTCACTACTCTGCACTCACTACTCTGCACTCACTAGTCACTACTCTGCACTCACTACTCTGCACTCACTACTCTGCACTCACTACTCACTACTCTGCACTCACTACTCTGCACTCACTAGTCACTACTCTGCACTCACTACTCTGCACTCACTACTCACTACTCTGCACTCACTACTCACTACTCTGCACTCACTACTCTGCACTCACTACTCACTACTCTGCACTCACTACTCTGCACTCACTAGTCACTACTCTGCACTCACTACTCTGCACTCACTACTCTGCACTCACTACTCACTACTCTGCACTCACTACTCTGCACTCACTACTCTGCACTCACTAGTCACTACTCTGCACTCACTACTCACTACTCTGCACTCACTACTCTGCACTCACTACTCACTACTCTGCACTCACTACTCTGCACTCACTAGTCACTACTCTGCACTCACTACTCTGCACTCACTACTCTGCACTCACTACTCACTACTCTGCACTCACTACTCACTACTCTGCACTCACTACTCTGCACTCACTAGTCACTACTCTGCACTCACTACTCTGCACTCACTACTCTGCACTCACTAGTCACTACTCTGCACTCACTACTCTGCACTCACTACTCTGCACTCACTACTCACTACTCTGCACTCACTACTCTGCACTCACTAGTCACTACTCTGCACTCACTACTCTGCACTCACTACTCACTACTCTGCACTCACTACTCTGCACTCACTACTCTGCACTCACTACTCTGCACTCACTACACACTACTCTGCACTCACTACTCTGCACTCACTAGTCACTACTCAGCACTCACTACTCTGCACTCAATACTCTGCACTCACTACTCACTACTCTGCACTCACTACTCTGCACTCACTACTCTGCACTCACTAGTCACTACTCTGCACTCACTACTCACTACTCTGCACTCACTACTCTGCACTCACTACTCACTACTCTGCACTCACTACTCATTACTCTGCACTCACTACTCTGCACTCACTACTCTGCACTCACTACTCTGCACTCACTACTCACTACTCTGCACTCACTACTCACTACTCTGCACTCACTACTCACTACTCTGCACTCACTACTCACTACTCTGCACTCACTGCTCTGCACTCACTACTCTGCACTCACTACTCTGCACTCACTACTCTGCACTCACTACTCTGCACTCACTACTCTGCACTCTGCACTCACTACTCTGCACTCACTACTCTGCACTCACTACTCTGCACTCTGCACTCACTACTCTGCACTCACTACTCACTACTCTGCACTCACTACTCTGCACTCACTACTCTGCACTCACTACTCACTACTCTGCACTCACTACTCACTACTCTGCACTCACTACTCACTACTCTGCACTCACTCACTACTCTGCACTCACTACTCACTACTCTGCACTCACTACTCACTACTCTGCACTCACTACTCTGCACTCACTAGTCACTACTCTGCACTCACTACTCTGCACTCACTACTCTGCACTCACTAGTCACTACTCTGCACTCACTACTCTGCACTCACTACTCTGCACTCACTACTCTGCACTCACTACTCACTACTCTGCACTCACTACTCACTACTCTGCACTCACTACTCACTACTCACTACTCTGCACTCACTACTCTGCACTCACTAGTCACTACTCTGCACTCACTACTCTGCACTCACTACTCACTACTCTGCACTCACTAATCACTACTCTGCACTCACTACTCTGCACTCACTACTCTGCACTCACTACTCTGCACTCACTACTCTGCACTCACTACTCACTACTCTGCACTCACTACTCTGCACTCACTACTCTGCACTCACTACTCTGCACTCACTACTCACTACTCTGCACTCACTACTCTGCACTCACTACTCTGCACTCACTACTCTGCACTCACTACTCACTACTCTGCACTCACTACTCACTACTCTGCACTCACTACTCACTACTCTGCACTCACTACTCTGCACTCACTACTCTGCACTCACTACTCTGCACTCACTACTCTGCACTCTGCACTCACTACTCTGCACTCTGCACTCACTACTCTGCACTCTGCAATTACTACTCTGCACTCTGTACTCACTACTCTGCACTCACTACTCTGCACTCACTACTCTGCACTCTGCACTCACTACTCTGCACTCACTACTCACTACTCTGCACTCACTACTCTGCACTCTCTACTCACTACTCTGCACTCACTACTCTGCACTCACTACTCACTACTCTGCACACACTACTCACTGCTCCGCACTCACTGCTCTGAACTCACTGCTCTGCACTCACTACGATGGTGGAGGCGACCACCTTACTGGAAGAAATTGTTAAACACTAATAACGGAGGAGTTGGTGCAACAAAAAGAAGTCTCATCTGCCGTAGTGTCTTAAAGTATATCCAACAGCAAATTGGCGGGAAATGGAGCAATGATGCTATAGCAAATGTGTGCCTGTGCTGCATGGCATACTCTCTATCCTCCTGTGATTAGCATCAGGAACATAAACATTTTAGTTCCCCCTGTTCTTGTGTTAGTAGCACAAATGGACTGCACGACTTGAGCGGTCTTTAGCGCCCACTGTCGGATGAAAGTGGCTTCACCAAGTGCTCGGCTGTGACTGAAAACATTGTGAATCCAAAACCCTGCGACCTTTCTCTGACAGACCTGCTGTAAATGTCTTGTGGTCGTTGTTTGCTGTCACCCTCCCCAGACTCCAGTCTGCACTCGCCTCAGAACGAGAGCCCCCTGGGGCACGGCGAGGCATCCCTGCGCCGCTTTAATACTTAGCCTCTCTATCGGCATGGGAATCTCAGACACAAAGCACTTTCCCTCTCCCATTTCCGAAATAACACATTTCCCCAGCATGCCGGCGCTTCTATCTATCTCTGTTGTGGTGTTTGTAAAATATACAGACCACGCAGTGCAGGGAAGAGCAAACACATCATTATGCCTTCATGACAGAAAAGCCTGCTCTGCTCGAGTGTAAAGCTTTGCACTATTGTGTGGGGGCTTCAATCAATAATCTTTGTCAAAACAGAATATACTGCATTGTCATTCTGTCCCTTTTAAAACAAACCCGCAGCCTGTGAAGGAGTAATGGCCGTCTGCTTCTGCCTCCTTTTAGTATCGAACTCTTAATAACAATAACAATAATGACAAGCATTACAGTCCCCGTTCCTTCCGCGCGTTCAGCCGGCGTTGACGGCCGCAGCCCCGGGTCTGCCGCGGCCGGTCCTGCAGTAATGGGCACGGCGCATGCGTAAGCCCGAAACCTTCCATTGGGCACGGCGCATGCGCAAGCAGCGGGAGGTATTGCTAGCGTCTCAGCTTCCGAGGAGGACAGCGCGTTCGAGTGCGCGTGGCCGGCGCAAATCGCCTTGCGCGCGGCCAGTGCTGTCGTCCTGGGAAGCTGAGCCGCTAACAATAAGGTCTCTGGCGAGAGCGAGCTTCGCTCGCTTCTAGCCGAGACCTAAAAAGTTGGGACATACAGTAACCCAGGGACCTGGGTAAAACAGAGATTAAAGACACAAATGGTTCCAACAGGTGAAGTGTAGCCCTTAACTTACATGCCAATCGTTTCTTAAAGAACCCTTCTTACAATTAAGGATTATTCATACATGTAATGCATTTTATTTCATTTCAACAAATAATTATTTCAAAATCAAGTAATATCTAATACTGAATCAAGCTGCTCGTATCTTGTGATGGCGCAGTGAAAAGTGATAACGTGAATAAGTAGTGCACTGGCACTGGTGTTATATACAATACTATGTACCTGTGACTGAAAAGGATAGTATGATGCCAATAAAGACACGAGTCTTAAGAGTCTCACAATCCACACTCAAATTTAAAACAGTCCACACTTGAAAATGGTATACGTTTCGGCCTGCAATGTCAAATAAATCAGAAAAAGGGCCATCATCAGGACAGAAGATTAAAGGAGACACCAGCATTGTGGGTACAATCCTAATGAGTATTATTCAACTCAACCAGTACAGCATTAATTCAGCTAGAATTAAAAGTAACCAGTAGGGAGGTAAGTATCTAATTGGAATGGGTCAAGGAACGAGGATGAATCGAGTTCCCCATTGCCTCAATAATTGAAGTGGCATCTATAATTTAAAAACAACCTAATACAAGATGTTAGTGTGATTTTGCATCTCTTTTGTAGATGTTACAGGACATGGTAACTTAGCTCTATTTGATTATACTGTCCCTGTTTTATTTATTGGGAAGGAATAGTTGATAACATTCTGGATTTGTTGTTGTGTGTTTATAAATTAGATACAAGTCTCTTCAGATTAAGTGAATAAAGGATCAGTTTGCACATTGAAACTTGCCAGTTCACTGAGTAGATGCAGGAGCTATGTTTTTGCCCACCATGATGTTGGCATGCTTCATCATCGGGCATCTCCTTGCACTGGTCAAACAGATTCAAGTGCGAGCTACAACCTCAAATATATAGCTCTTGAGATTTTTTGAAGCCAGGAAGAATCATGGTACCTATATAATGTGAAGTTCCAATGGTGGGGCAGAGATTCGTTATACAGATGGGTGTCAGGTGTGATGCTAAAACCTCTTTGTTAGTAGAGTGGCGGGTAAGCTTTATTCAGGTCCCTGATAGGAGGTGTGTCTAATTTGACCAGTTATTTCTGCTCAGCATGTTTTTGCCCTTCTTAACCCTTTCAAGATGTGTGTGGGCATTCATCAGGACCATCAAAGTCCCTGTCTGCTGTGAAATTGGTAGTTATTTATCAACGAAAGAAAGTGATAACAACCCACTGCTTCAGTCTGACTGTGTTGTATTTCCATGTGTCGGTAATGGAGTCTTAGTTCTGAAAAGCAAAGACAGACAAATCTCACTGGTAATATTGACGAACTGGAATGATTATAAAAGGACAAAAACACAAGCAAGGTACACAAAATAACTGTCCCCATATGTGAATTCATTTGGGTCATGCAGGCTCTGCACACTCATTGTGTAATATTGTAAACAGCATCTTACCCCTCGTATTGAGGATAGGCTGCCTCTACTATTTGCTGAGGGTAGGATCCACACTACTATGGGAAATAGGCAGCATATTGTCCTTTGAGGAGTAGTCTGACCTCCCTTGTCAAAGCTAAATAGCTGAGCATGAAGTCAAAAGGGTCAGTTACAGTGGTGTTTAGCAAGGCAGCACATTAAGGCAAACTACTGAGCTCTTGAAATAAAGCACACCGAACTTACCTGAGATGCTGCATGGTTCCCACCAAAAGTGTGTACCTCCAGTACAACAAGGACACAAGGACACAAGGGTAAAATGATAAAGGGAATGTTTTAGCTTGTGTGAGGGCTGACCTAGTGGAGAAGTGTGGCTCACGGGTTAGAGGAGGCAGACCCTGAACCAGAGGACAGACCGGTACCAGGGTTCAATTCCCAACGTGGCAGGGTCTTGAGCTCAAAATGTCCACGGACTCGATAATTTTTGCTTCGGTGTCTACTCAAATCAGGGGCTCACACTCTGCAACTCTGGGCAATAGCTTGCTCAATCTCCACTACGGCCCCCCGCAGCGGGATGCCTGGCTTTTACCTTGGGGGTGCCCAGTAGGGGCTATCTCACAGGGAAAAACCAGGACGGACTCCCAAAGCAAGCGCCTTGAGACCCTTTGGGGTGATTAGTGCGCTATATAAGAAGCCTTACATTTACCTGTTCCTGTTGGAGCAGCATCCAGTCTTAATAGCAAATGGCTGGGTCCAATCAGACGTGGCATGGAGAATTAAAAACCAAGGACTGGAGTGCAGCCCGTAGGATTGCCAGTAAGCATGGGCGGAAAATCCGTTTCGCTCGCGGATTTTCGGTAAATTCGCAATCCGCGAGATTCGCGAATCTCCCGCAAAATCCGCAAATCCGCGAGCAGCGGATTTTGCTCGCACTGCTCGCACTGTTCGCGTGAGTTCGCGGCTTCCCAGTACAACTTCGCGCCCCGCAAATAAGTGCAAAATTGCAGAAATACGATCTTAGCAAAACTGAAACTACTTACCAGGTTCAAAAGTTCAGGCTCATCATTAGTAGCCATTTCCTGTAGTGCTTCCTGAGGGGCCCCTCCAGAGTTCAGTTGCCAGTTGCAACTATTATGTGACCCTGCTCTGAACCTCAGAATAGTTACACATATGCCACAAAGGTCCTGAATTACAGCTAAGGGAGACAAGCAGAGCCAGGCTGGCAGTTCAAATCCATTAATCAGCCCCATATTCATTATTGTCAGTTGGGGCAGGGCAGGTGTTGTAACTAATTTTGCAACAATGAAAGCACTTAGCAAGTGCAAAAGATCACTAATCAGGAAGCACTAAGGAAGCAGGTGCCAGCTAAAAAAATATTCTGTGACACATTAATCAGCCCCAAATTAATTCAGGTCACTTGAGGCAGGGAAGGTGTGCTTGCGTTGCCACAATAATGTACACTGACTGGACAACCAGAGGGTGCTGTGATGAAACAGAGGGTGGCATGGGTGGGCCAGAGGGTGGCATGAGTAGTCAGAGAGTGGCAGTGGTGACAGAGAGTGGCAGTGATGAAGAAGAGTGTCCCAAACAGGCTGGACACGTAGAAACAACAAGTTCGCGAAACTTGCGACCCGACAGGTAAGTTCGCAATTTGCGACATTGTACAAAACCCTCGCGAACTGGCAGAAACCCGCGCAAACACAAAAAAAAAAAATTCGCGAGAATTCGCGGATTTTGCGGATTGCGAGTTCGCAAATCCGCAAAATTCGCGAACGCGAGATTCGCAAAATTCGCCCATGCTTAATTGCCAGTGGCTGAGATACATTGTATCATTCATTCCATCATCATGTTGTGGTTGCATATTTTAGTACATACATTTACTGTATGGGGACAAGAGTCCTATTTCCAGACTTGGATAATTTCAATGTAGAGAATCTCCATCAAGTCATGGCATTGTTGCAGTAGGAAATTATTTGTCCACACCACTCAGAGGTGGGACAGTACACCCTCGTCAGTAGGGTGTAGAGAGGTCTTTTCTCTCCTCTCCAAGGTTATTATGTACAGTTAGGTTAGTTGTTGCAGTGATATCCATGTAATGTAATCATTCAAACCATTCTGATCTTTTTCCGTCTGAAAACTCAACGTTGTTCCCATAGAAGGAGTGTGTCCGATTTCTTTTTTGTGATCCTTCAAGTACAAGTTTGTCAATCACTGTCCAGTGTATTATCTCTTTGGGATGTCATTTCATAAGAAAGGGATTGGTCTTTTTTGTAGTATTACATTAGACACTTGATTGTGCTCCTATGTTCCATAATTCTGATTCTAATATTCTTTAGCATAAACCACACGGACAAGCAACCATACATCTTACACCTTTACTACTGCAATTGGTAAATGATTGCTGTTTCCAGGGTGTCCTAAATCCGATGTCTATAGGTGTCATAGGTCTAGTCTGAATTCAAACAGTACAGGACCATAGGTGAAATGTCCTACAGCTCTAGGGATGTTCCACAGGTTCTCTGTCATAGATGGTTTGGACCAACTAATCTCTAAGCTCTTACTTCTTTCAAAGGCAAACAATGACCGTTCAAAGTTAACATTTCTCGAGTTTAGAATGTGGCAATTCTTTAGGACTACTTTTGTAATATTGTCCGTGAGTGTGGAAAACGTCATTATACAGAAACATTGTTCCAATGCTATCTTCTCATGGGATTTCAGTAGAGCCAATCTATTGTTGTGTTTGCCCTTTTCCTAGCCTGGGTGATTATCCTCTTGGTGTAGGCACATTCCTGCAGATTCTTACATAGGATGTGCATGTTTCTGAAAACTATACAAATCAGAGTTCCTTTGTAATCATAGGACTTGACCTAAAGGGAGTTGTTACTGAGTGCTATGGAATACAAACTACTGTAAATCACAGCGGAGTTCAGATCTGTGGGCTTATGAAAGTCCTCTATATATAGTTTCCTTGCTGTGGCATAATTCAAGAAGTCAAGGGATGGTATGGGTACAGACACATTTTAAGTTGGGGTCAAGGTTGTTTATCAAGAATCCAAACTCCCCTATAGAATATGTCTCCAATTGCCATATAATAATAATGTAATCAATGTACCATCTCCACAAACAGACCTTCTGAGGAAATTAATTATTGTTTGCATATATGAATTTGGTTTTAAAGTTGTGGCTGTAGACGTTTGCATGCTTTGCGTGAACGTGCTTCCCATGGAGGTCCTGTTCTTCTGTAACTAGAGTTGTAGAGTTGGTTTTCAAATTTGCAGATATACTCACTTAGGGTTATTCATGAGCATTACATTATAAACTGTATTGGGCTCATATATGTTCTATATGTATTGTTTAGTAGACACTCAATTGTTACCCGTGTATCGGTCCGTGGGATGCAGGTGCACAGTGACTCCCCTTCTAATCCAATATGGAATTGCTCTTCTGGATTGAATGGTGTGTCTTCTAAAGTATGAACAGTTGTTTTTGATGAGTTTTGTGTATGATGGTATTTCTTCTATCAAAAAAAATCTGTGGATTGCAAAAGAAGCTCCTAAATAGAGCCAATCTCTGGCACTATAAGCCGTCTAGGTGGAGTTAGTACAGTCTTATGTATTTTTTGTGGTATATAAAATGTGGTATATAAAATATGGTATTTACGAGTTTTATGAATTGAGGAATTCGGCTTCTGCTTTGGTTATCCAATGGTTGTTGACTACCTGGCCAGTCATTATGTCTATGGCCAGTCATTGTGTCTATGGTCTTTCTTAGTCGATTTGTGGGGGTTATCCAGATCCTCTTGGAGAATGATTTATTATTAAATTGTCTAAGGCACTCCTGTCTGTATACTTCAATGTTCATACCATCATGAGTCCTCTTTTGTCCGCTAGCTTCCTGGTGTTTGAAGAGTTATTTGCCAATTCGTTGATTAGTGTCTTTTCTTATTTAAATATGTTCTGGAAAATCTATTTTTCTGCATTCTTCTCATTCTAAATGGTCTTGATGATGTTCTGCCCAAAGGCTTGAATTTCCAGTGGAGCACAATTTGTGTGTGGATTGAATGTGGATTTCGTTATTAACCCAGTATTCTTTTCTCTGGGCCTTTGTTGTCCATAGGTGGTAAAGAAATGATTCAAGTGGATCCTGCAAGTTCTGACCTGGCTGTAAACCAGTCTACTTTGTGTGTAGGTATAGAACCAAGCCCTGATTTTGAAGTTTCTTCTCTGGTTCCGAGAGGTTGTAGTTGCTGAGATTAACCCCTAAGGGCCTCATTTTAATGTAAATCGGAGTTGGCTCCGGCCAACACCATCATGGTCTTTGGACCAACCGACCTCTGGTCGGCGGTCCCGACTCCGCAATTTCAATGGCACATGGTGTGTTCATATACTTCCATTTGTCTATGAGAGCCTGTGCTGCAGCGATAAACCAGCTGCAGCACAAGCTCACATAGACAAATGGGAGGATCTGTTCATCCCGGCACCACGTGGCAGGAACAATAGGTGCCCCCCCGGGTCCCCAACTGGAGGCAGCAGGGTGAAGGGGGTCCTGCTAGGAGTGCCCAATATCACTTTCATAAAGGCTTTCAATGTCCGAAAGCCCGCATTGGAAAGCCTGTCAGAAACCGACAACATAATCCTAATGGCGGAAACGACGTCCATAGGGATTACAGGCCTAACCCTGATTGGTTGACCGACTCCTTGAGCCTATCGGAATCCAGACGGATGACTGACCGGTTTGTATTCTGACCGTGGTATACAGTTGGAATACAAACCGCGGATGTCATTTGGAGGCTTTCCGACCGACATTCAAATCGGCCCCTAAGTGCTGTTTTTCATTCAAAGTAATTGTTCATCATTTGCCTTCTCATCTTGCATGGTGAGAGCAGCGTTCTCCAGTGAACCTGTTGAGTGGTACCTGTTCTTCTCCCTCTTCCCCGTCTTTCAACGGAAAAGGTAATTTTACCATCATTCCTGACACCCCTCTGCATCACGAGCCCCAGCACCACCATTGAGACTTCACATTATACGGGTACCCTGATTCTTTCTGGCTTCAAAAATCCTCCAGAGCTCCCATTTATGGTTGAAGGTTGTACTTGGAACTCTTTGAACAGTGGCAAGAGACGCATAATGAAGAAGCATGCCACTGTCATGGTGGGTAGGGGGTATCCGTCCTATCGCTAGGATTCTCTGTCATCTCATTCATTTTTCATTCTACAATATATGAAGGTATCCGGTCCAGGGATTTTGTGTGTATGAGTGGAATAGGGGTGTCTCCTGTGACCTTACCCCCCCCCCCCACACACACAAATATAACCCCCCTTGTGTGTAGGGAGCTATGTATTGGCCTGGAAAAGGGAAAGATGCGCAAGTTCTCATGTTAGGGCTAGCAGCCAATTAAACTATTTTATTAAATTATCTATTTGGAATGTATATAGCATGCTTTCTTTACTCTCCTTTTTAATTGATGATTAGTAGTATATTGTTGTTCATGTTTTTCAAATAAAAAAAGAATCTGTACCGGTGAAATTTTATCTAAGGTCAACAATATCATTACAGAAGGAATCAGAGCACGAGCCCCATTGCCAAATTACTGATACATGCACCAGCATCAGATCCCTGCCCTCAAAAATACCCACATAGACACATCTGCACCCCATCAAATCTGATGGCTACCGCGCAAAATATTTTTAGCAGTGTAGGACTATCAACTACCTCCATCACCAAACTCCAGCAAGTACTGAAAAGCCAATACTTATGTTTGTTTTATTGTAAAAAAAAGGTTTTCTCATGTAGACAGTGCATACACAAAGTGTGTGTATACACCTTCTTCTACATGAGAAAATAGCTGCATCATAGGCATCACCAGTGCACCGTTCCTGCCCATCTGGAACACCTGCAGCAAAGGGAACACATTTCAAGTTTGGGCAACAGGTTTTCAAGATTCCAACAAATACAGAAC
Organism: Lissotriton vulgaris; assembly: GCF_964263255.1. Lineage (NCBI taxonomy): Eukaryota > Metazoa > Chordata > Amphibia > Caudata > Salamandridae > Lissotriton > Lissotriton vulgaris. The sequence continues at coordinate 151,051,314 of NC_141696.1, read as the reverse complement.
AGGTACAACATATAAAGTAGCACCAATTAAAGCTTCTCTATCACACAGAAAAGGTAACACATGATTTGCTACTTTTGGCTTTTTCACAAAATCCAAGAGTAGGTTGCTACTAAAAAAAACAATACTCAGTTCAGCACCACAGATGGACATTCACTAGCACAGCAAAACCCTGCCATAGAAAATAGTTGAGGTAGAGAATTAAAAGATAACTCCATATAAAATAATGTTAAATTAGATAATGTAAAATAGTTAAAAATATGAATAAATAAAATGTAATGCTAAAATATTTTAAAACAATAGTCTGTATTAATTATTTAGTTATACAATTTTAAAGTAGTGTCATTAAGAAAATGAAATACAATTTTTAATGATTAATAATGTAAGCTAAAAAATATTTATTCTATAGGTGGAAATTATTTTTTATTTTAAGCTTCAGAAAAATAATTTGAATTTAAGTTAATAGATTTCCATTTATTAAAGTTGTAATGATGCTGTAGCATTTGTGTATTTATATTAACATCTATCAAAGTTTTAACTGTGCTGTAGCATTTGTTTGTTGTTCTACATTTAAAATAAATACATACCATTAATTTACATTCTTATATAATATCAAAACATGTCTAATACTTATTTTCGGTTAAAATAAACTTTTTTATTTTCCCTATACTTTAGCATGTGGAGTTCACCACCCAGAAGGCTGAGTATGATATGATATGAACAGATTAACCTATGTTTTGAAGACAAGGTCCATCACCTGGCTAGGAATGGCATCAAAGGAACATTTGCTACATAATATGTCTAGGTAATTTGAGGCGTGTGACGTAGTTAAATTCATCAAATTTGTACCAATGTTCTTCTCAGCTGGGAAGCATGATTACCTCTGTAGGGGACATCTTTTAAAAATCTAACAAGATTACAAGAACTCAAGAACTTGTGTTGTTGTAATCTTATTACATTTTCACTGAGAAGCAATGATGATAATTCTCACCAAGATGCAATAAGGATCACTTTTTGTAAATCCCGTATAGGAACATGAATAATTATTGAAACAGCTGCTTTCCTAAAAATTTCAATTAAGTTTTACTATCTTCAAAGCAGATAAACCAGCAAAATGTACACCTTAAGCTTTAATCAAAAACCATTAAATGTTGCATGTTATTGAGGGTCGAGTTTACAAACCAGAACATTTGTTTCACTTATCAAGGAATACCATGAATTTAACTTTACATATGAGAAAAGTCAGGCACTCCAGATACATGTAGCATCTAATTAACCTAGTTGACTACACATTCTAGATCGCCCATATCAAAGTTGGAACTTACGAATATTTGGTTGGGGTAAAAGGTGCTTTGAACTTGATAGCAAATCTAAAACCTTAGATCAAACTCAAGATAGGGTGAAGTATAATAACTATGCTGAAGTACTAATGCCATGGAATGCAGCATGTTTTGCAAAAACTATAAAACATGAATCTCAGAAATTCAATTTTAGATGCAAATGCTAGTTGTTCACAATAAACATGGCACGGTGAGTATTTGTATTGAACACCAAGGAAGAGCAAGACAGATGACAGTGTGTCTGACTAAGTAAGTTGTTTGGCATGAGTACATCAACACCACAATATTAGATACTTCTGTTTCTGTTTCAAAAGAGATCATATAAGGTAAGTTTATGTTTTTATAGCAGATTTAAAATTGGGGTCAGTAACTCCTTGGGGTCTTCCATAAGTAAAGCTATTACAATTCAGAGTTTTGACATAAATGATTTTGAAATGTAATTGGTAAATGGCAAAATAAAGTCTTCAGCCGCATATCTGTGGCAAAGGGGAAACGCTCTTTTAAAGGCAACAATAGAATAAATAATAAATTAAGATAGTTTATCCACAGATAAAATTGGCCTGTTAATAAACAAAAGATCTGACTCATTATTAATGTAACATTCTAGCAGCTTAAAGGCTTAGAACTACTTCAATTCTGGCCTTTCTCTCGTTATAAGAGGCATTTTACTGAAAATACAATTTCGACATATCAATGTTCTTGACATAACTGCTTCTTGGAGAAGCACTAATAGTCAGAATAGGAAATGCCTACAATAAGATGATGAAAGTCTGTCTCATACAGTGGCGGCTCGCATAGGGTGTGCTGCGGGGGGGAGGGGCAGGGTGGGGGGTAGAAAACTCAGACATACGACGGAACGGAGGATAGTAATCATTACTATCCTCTGTTCCATCGCATGTCCGAGTTCACTAACCCCCACCCTGCCCCTCCTCCGACCGCCGCCCCTCAGCACGCCCTAAGCGAGCCACCACTGATCTCATATTTTGAAAATCTTTGTTTGAAAGATTTAAGAAGTCAGTATTTTAAAAAATGTATCAAATGAACAAGTGTGTGTTACGGCTCTTTAAGTCAGTGTAATAGATTATAACAGTTAGAAGTGTTACAGGGTCATAAACTTTGTACTAGCTGTGCTGAAACTCTAGTTTTGTATCTTACATATGACATGTTTTGATATACAGAGAGGTGATTAATAATGATCTTTTCTGTGGATGGATCACATTTTGTATTCACACACATTTTTGGGTGAATTTGTAACGCACTTTTTAATGTGGAAGATATAATTTGATAACTCAGCAGACTTATTTTAATGTTTATTTTATTGCGTTATTTCTTTTATATGCTCAGTATAGCTAATAGCCTGGTCACCAAAGGCCTATAAAAGTATTATTATATTGTTATGTGTATATACATTTGTCCAATGTTTCATACTACGTAAATGTTTTTACATAAAGAATATTCTTTCAAAGTAGTCTCCCTTACTGTCTAAAACATTCACTGCTTTGTGTTCACAATCAAAAAGTTGAAGTCCATGTATGTTTATTTTCGCAATGAATACATTGCTTATCTACGTATAGTTGCCTGCTTAAAAATAGCAAAAACAGTGTCTCAGGGTTGACTGTAAGAAGAATAGTTTCCATTTACATAGGGGTAAATACAGGGTGTGATGTCACTTTTTGTGACTTTACTAAATATGACATCGTAGCAAATGCTAATTTGTCCTCCAACTATTATTTATAGGATTTGACCCCAGGGTACACCCCCAACCACAATGGTGCATCCACTCTGAGCTTGAAGAAGGTTGATACACTGGAAAGTAGATAGAAAAGCCCAAAGGATGAGAGTTTCTCAAAGAGTCATTAGTCATCATCCAAACAAAGTAATCCAAAACATGGAAAGAACTAAAGTACTCTAAATGGTGCAAATGGCTCTAAACCCACATTTGGGAGACTATGGGTTGTAAAGACTCTTGGGGCAGTGTCTGTGTGACAACCCAGTGCTCAGTTTTCGGTTTTCCCAAACTTGATATGTTTTTTATGCAAGAGATCACTGACACTAGACCCTTGACCAGTGTGAACTATTATTATATCATTTTGGAGAATAACAGAGGGCTAGACTCTGTTGGGGATATTGAGGAACACCTAGAGAGGCACTCCTTTTAGCATGGGTGGCTACTGTCTCCAGGACCAGTCCATTGCAATTGTAAAAGTTGGCGGCACCTGATTCTAGTAGACACTGGGGGTGAGTGTCCGAAAAGTTCCAGCGCTCCGTCCATCATCTCCTTGTGTTTGCTTTGTTCGCCCTAAGTTGCCAGGGTATGCCCAGACGTAGGTCCCTTGCTCACTTTGTCACTGGATTCAAGCTAGCCTGGCTGATGAAGGGTGTTAGCCCGAACGGGTCCCAGGATGCTTGTTTCCGGTTCAGGGAAGACATGGTTTGGCAGTTCGAGTTGGACTGTTCCCATGAGGCACAGGGTCAAGACTGATTTGCATATAACTGTGTCTGAACTGGGGTGGCGATAACCGCTTCAACCCAGATCTGTGACTGGGGACGAGTGTCTGAAAACCTACAGCACTCCATCCAAAATCTCCTTATGTTTACCTGATTCTAGTAGACCATTTTACCTGAACACAGCGCAGAGATTGCCATCTGGCTGTCTCCGGCGAATCCATAGATCATGTTTTCGTGATCCTGCTTCACTCCCCTGTTGGCATATGGCGTGTGCTCAACCTTGTTCGTGTGTGCTTGGGTAACATGAAGTTGTGTACCCATGTTGGGGCCTCACTTGTATGTATATACTGCGTAAAGTTTTAAGATGCACTATGTTGTCGCAGGGACCAGAGGAAGAATCTGCAGCTATCCCTCTTATTTTGAGTAATGCCTATACCCTTGCTGCTGAAAAGAATCTGTGTTGCTACTGTTGCTGATGGATCCTAGAAGTGGACTTCCCAGTAGCGAGAGACTCAACCTGCTCATCAAGAGCTTGGGTAGAACGTTTTTCTGTGAGGAAGGTGAAAAAGCAGAGGCTTCCGAGACCTGGAGTTGTGAAATGCTGCTCAGCTACCATGTTTGTTCCCTTCCAACCAATCTCTAAGCCAGTATGCTTCATCCTGTTCTGCGCCTGATTATAGTAAGCCACCCATATGCCTGAACTCAGCATCTTTGCATAATTTATTTAGTGCTAGCAACGTGTTGCCTGTGTGCCCACATCTTCATGCACAGCACCATTTCTTCAGCCACTAATACTTGTGTCACTGTACCCGATCAAGCTAACTGACGCAGCTTTTTCAGAATCTACACGCAGAACGCTGTCCCGCTTTTCCAATCTTCTACCGAGAGAAACTCCCAGTGCATTGTCACTGTTAATCCACAAAGGGATTCTACAACGCTACGGCTGTGGCATAAAATGAATTGAGCCCCTCTGGCCTACCTACATACCCCATTGGATTGACAGCCTGTTCTTTGACAGTGACAGTGAAAGCCTGTTCTCACATTGAGTACCCAGACTGGTCCTCATGTGAGTAAACCCTTTTCCTCTATTCTTCACGTGTGGCACATCATTTTCACAAGGCTGCGCAATGATAACTTCAGATGTCCCTTCATCAATAGTCCTGAAGAGACCCCACATTGTTTTGAGGGTCGAAACGCCATCGACAAACAGAAGAAGCAAAGCATGTTCCCAGCACATATCATTGTATATAGCTTCTGTTCAAATGGAATTATTTTGATAATGGTCGACTTGTACAAACTGTGGAAACCTTGTATATAATATTCACATTATCACTTAGGTTTAGGTTCCCTTTGTCACTTGGGACACTATGCGCAAATGTTGTTTTGATGTATAATGTTCACTCCTAAATTTATTGTTTAAAAAAATCCATAAAATATACTACACTGGAATCGGTGTGTTAGAAGTTCCTTCGCGCTCTGCCATTATCTAACCCTCTATATTACGATTGTGCTTATGTATCATAACCTCATAATATATCATTCCACAGGAACCACTGTTTTTCCTATATAACTAATACTTGTGCATCACGCTTGTGTCTTGACCATTGGGTGGTATGTTAATACTTTTAGAATGGTGGAGCATGAGAGGTCAGTCTTCCTCCCTGTGCTGCCACCACTTGCCCACTTCATCCTCAGATGGGCTAGCTCTCTAGGTGAAATTGTGTGCCCACTGCTCACTCCACCCTTATCTGTCCTCCTGAGTGATCCATAATACAGCTCTCAAAGACCTATGCGCCCGCTGCCCATATCGCGATCACTCAGGCATCGCTGCAATATCCTGGCAGAAATATCAGTTGGCATTCTGTAATAATCTTTAACACTTTGAAGGATATTCTGAACTTTGCTTTCCAGTGGACAGTATAACTGTTGATGCCTGCAAACTCTTTTACGCGTTAAAGTCTAGTTCACTGTTGAGTGACAGAGTAATTGAAGGTATACAGTCAAATAATTCTGTTGAGTTACTTTTCATAATTCCTTAAAGTAATGAAGGTCATGTGCTTCATGAGGGAGCCAGGGTGGTTGAAATAACTGCACCGAGGACTACCCACGTACCCACTAAATATGGAGAAAGAAAGCTAATTTGGGAATGGTGTTGTTGGCCCGGAACATCTTGATCTCCAGAAAAGTTGTAAGAGCATGATCAGAATGACTGAATGAGGTACTATATGACCATTTAATCTACATCTAGGATTTGTTGATGTTGGGCAGGGTGTGAACTTACTTCTCTGATAGAAGGCTGAAGTGACATCTTTGAATGTCCTTGTGAACTATGATTGGAGGTAGGGTCATTGTCTTGTTTCCCTCCTCTTCTTTCCTCCCATCCCACCAAATCTTCTCACTTAGATGGCAAAGATGTGGGATGTGTTCTTGATCTGAAGTTAATCATGCAGATGTTATTGTGGAAATGGTGCTTTTTACTACTTTTCTGAGTTTACAGCATTGTGTGTGTCATTCTAGCACTATAGTCCCTGGAAATGCGGTGTTGGTGCACCCACTGTACCCTATCTTGCTTGGAGCACTTACTAAAGTATAACTCTCCTTGGACAAACTATTTATTGAGAGTGATACGTGTGCAGTCTGAACTAGATGTTCTGCCCTTTAACCACATTCTTAGAGTAAGCCTTCACTGTTCGATGGCTCTTTTCCTTGGGAGTCGAAGCCTGAAGAGAAGACTTCTGGAATTTTAGCGCGCTTGCAGTATCTGGGTCCTTGGTTTCCAGGCACAATGGCCATATGATACAAGGATTACCTGTGTGCCTCTGAGTTGGGTAGGTCTGGACAACTAGTGTGTCACTGAACAAGGGGCAATAGGCATTGACAGATAAGGGATGATTAGGGTACCTTGATCTGGGACTGAGGCAGAAATATGGGGAAGCAGGTGATAGAAGTTAAAGTGGACTCGGATGGAAATGTAAGAGTCCCAAAGATATGAGAGAGAGAGAGAGAGAGAGAGAGAGAGAGAGAAAGAGAGAGAAAGAGAGAGAGAGAGAGAGAGAGAAGCGAAAGATACACACAAAAGAAGAGAAGGATAATAGTCCAAGGAGACGAAAGATCACAAGTTGAAAAAATAATATACAACTACAATGTTGCTGGTTGCAAAAGAAGTATGTATTACTATTAACACATGGGTCCTTTAAAAAAACAGCCATCTAAAAATCTATTTTATTGCCCAGTTTCAAATGTAAGGGGTACATAAATCCAACAGAAAAAATTGGCTCGAACGCCTAATGCAACACTGTATTTATAAATGCATTATATTTAATTTTAGCTGATGGGAGTTCAGTGCTGTAAAGCATATTGTGACATTTCTTTATATACTAACTTAGGGGCCTATTATGATGGCGGGCGGAGAGCCATCAGTACCTTGTTTACCCCACGCCATATTGGTATGGCGGGGGGTACCGCGGCAGACGAAAAGAATGTCCGCTGCGTTTCTCCCCGCAGGGTGCGGATATGGGGCATAATATGGTGGCGGTGCAGAGCAGGCACCGCCATCCATATTTTGATGTGCATATTTAAAGTCCTTTCCACCGTGAGGAAGCCATGGAAAGGCAGGCGGAGATTACTTTGGGGGCCTGTTACGGGCCCCCGGTGGGGTGGGGGGCAGCACATGGGGGTACCTATGGTACCCCCCCTACATTGCCATACACAAGGTGGCAGGCACTGCGCGGTGCCTGTCACGTTTGCATGGCAATGCAAACCATGCACTTTTAACAATGCGGACGGATCTGCACCCAGCAGCACCGTCTGCAATGTTAAAGGCCAGAATGCGCCCGCCAGTGTGGCTGCCGCATCCTAATTGGCCTCTTGGGACCGCCGCACCTCTGGCTGTCGGTCCCATTTTCCGTTTGTCCGCCCGCCATCATAATGTGGCCCTAAGTTTCAATTCCTGCCCCTTTGGACCTGTACAAAATATTGTACTTTTAACAGGATAATGGATTGATTCTGAACTCATGCAAGCAGCATGCAATGCAAAGATTGTTTCAATGTACTTACTGCGTCCTGTACTTTCTCTACAGGAATGAGTTCAGAGCCTGGACGGATGTGAAGCCAGTGAAACCTATCAAGGCCCAGTCTCAGTACAAGCCTCCTGAGGACAAAGTGATACTTGAAACCAGTTACAAGGCCACCTTCAGGGGAGAGTTAATCAAGCCTGCTCCGGGGGATAACAAGCTGACTGAGCGCAGGAGAATACGCAGCCTGTACAGCGAGCCCTACAAAGAACCATCCAAGGTAAGGGTGTAGGCGCAGAGCAGCCATTTTAGGAAACACAGATGCATGTCTGCATGAGACATGAAGCCCCTCCCACTACTAGACTGCTTCTCTTCTAACATCATGATAGAAAACACATTTCAATCCTCAACAACTAACAGTGCAAATCACTTCTCTTGTTTTACCTCTGGGAATGGCCATGGCCAGAATCAATGAAGAGTTTTTAATTCAGCAAGCCAGCACAGTGTAAAGTTGCTGGTTTTGCAAACACTAAGTCCAGAGTAGCAAATCTTAATACACAGACTGCTAAAGTGCAGCAACCAGGGAAAGCTGGTATAGAGGTAGCCCTACATCTGTGGTACTTGCCTTAAAACGCATCATGCAGTCATGTTATTGCAAATCCTCGAATGTTTACTGACTATTGAATGCAATTTTGGTGGCCTAAGTGACACATTTATTATTAAGCATTACTGCATTACTGACCCCTGCTCAGGTCATTAATGGTGCTAACAAACTTGGCAGGGTCAACATTTAGCTGCCCGCCCAGCAAATATGGGCCTAAGTGGAGCATCAGTGAAAAATAAAACCAAAGGCAGTTAACAGTTTTTAAAGTCCGGCAGCATATGGGTGACAATGCAATTAACACCCGACCTACTATTTTCACCCAACAAAGCCAAAGGAATACCCACTGTTCGTCTGCTCCAGAATACAGACGAAGCACCCTCCCAGCCAAAATGTAATTTAGAGGCATACAGACTGAAAGTATGTTGTCAAAGGAGCCTACTGTGTCTTTGGTAAATGGCAGGTTCATCAGAGCAATGTATTACTTTATTCCGCCTCCCTGGTCGACAAATGGCCTTTTGGGGCCTGATTTATGCTTTGGCATAATGTTACATGTCGTCCACCAAAGTTGGAGATATCTTCCAGCTCCATGGACATCTCTTAACATCAGCAGGAGCCACCATCATAGCAGTTCCTGTCAATGTTGTAAAGGTTTGACCGACGGCTCTGTCAAACAGGATGGCTGGTTATCATATTTTTATTGAGTTTTACATTTCTCAAAAACAGCCTCCCACAGGGTTCCCTGGCAGTGACAGACAGTAAACAAAATGGCTATATATCTGACCTTCCTGTTTGGGTAGGCGGACATAAATCCATTTCTTTGACAGCACTTCCTCCATTGGGCTCCATCTGAGAGGAAGGTTTGGTTATCGTGGTGATGGACTAGTCATTGCTGTTTCCAAACCTGTGGTCCACCCGCATCTAGAACGGGTGGGCGGACCATTATGTTGGTTGTAAGGATCCACTGTTGCCGTTGCGACAGGGGATCTTTACTACCGACATATAAATCAGCCTCATAGTCTGAAATCAAACAATCTGTTTGTGGAATATATCCATGTTTCAACATTATTATCAAGTATTTCTTCAGATGATGGAAGACGCCTTCAATCATCTGAAGAAATGTGTTGACCTTTTTTGTGCCTTGTGGCGACGGGCACGGGAAGTGTGCTGCACCGGATTTACACTTATTATATTTATGTTATGGTTGTGCTGAACCTTGGTCAGGTCGTGTGTTCCGTAATTTCTATATTATTATCAAGTATGATACAGGGTGTGGCTCAAGGCAGTAGCAGGTATCGTACTCGTTGCCATTCCTTTCTGGGTTTGACAACTGAGAATTATGAGACAACATATTGAAACATATTCCACTTATATATAGGGTCATGTCAATTACACCAAAAGGATAGACGTCCAATGAAAAGAGTTACTGAGGACCAAGCCCAACAATTGTAGTTCATGCATCGCATAAGTACAAATTTAGCAAGCCGTAAATCCAACAGTGGTGTGAGAACTCCTATTATTACTTCAGTGAGTCAATATTTAATCGTGATGTGTCCCCCAAAGACTAACATCAATTGGGGAAAAATGTAGGCAAACACAGTGAAAGAATAAAAAGAAATGACTTTCTTCTGAGCAACTGCTGTTATTATTGATGGTCATTTTGGGTGAGGACCTACAAATAAGAATTAGTTAGAAAATGGAAAATTGTTGGTAAAGGACCCGAGGGAATGTCACGCCAAATATATGCGAATGAAATTGAAGCCAAGCTACAAGGAGAGCGTAACAAATAATAACCACTGGGTTCTTTAAGGACAAGTGGGTAATTGAAAGGCCATGCAGGACATTGAAATGAAAATCACCATTAGCAAAGAGGAATAGGCTCAGGAGATTTGCAGACCAGAGGAAAGATGCAGCAGCTAAGGAGATTAGATAAAATATAGCCATTACTTGCACTCCAGCTCAGGCAAAACTCTAAATTCTCAAAAAAGGATTAAGGTTGTCTGAATTTAAAAACATAACAATTTAGGCAGAAGTAAAAGTTGTGTACTTATTGTAGCTGACATTACCTAACAGAAAATTCCTGAAAATAGAAGAAATGTTTGTGCACTGTAAGATGAAAATGTCTCTGCCAGGGTACCAGGTGAAGCAAAGCAATGCAAGTCAGTGCTTAGGGGCCTTCATAAAGTACAATCTCTTGTGAAAAGGTCCTAAAAAGTTACACAACAAAGCAGAGTCCAACAATGTATGAAAAACCTGTGTTGTATGATATTCATTCTAGCGACATAAAGCTGTACCAATAATACATTTTAGAAATACAGTTCAGTGTCATTAGCGATACAGAAGATCCAATCTATAAATAGAAAATCACAATGTAATGGAATTGATGCACTGATTAGTAACTCTGCATGTTATATTACAGCAGTATCAGCATCATCAAAGATCCCAATAGTATGTCTTGCAGCACAAATTATATTTGTCTTGATAGTTGAAACCCTACATAGGGCAGGGTCAAGAAAACCCGAAGCCTCAAAAAAGTGTAACTGCTCCTCTGTGACTGTTTCTCTCAGCAATGTGGCCATCAAGGGAGGGGAGTAAGGAGATGGATGTTTAGGTATCTGGATGCACAGCATCAATAGATGGCTGTTAAATAGAGCAATGACTTCATATTACAACATTGTGGAGTTCAGCCCTAATTGAAGTGACATGAGGAAATGTGTAGGAAATGGTTGAAGGGTTGGGGAAAAGGGATGTTTGGGGATATGGTGATCTGGTGTGCTAAATATTCTTTTGTGGTTATGTTAAACTAAGTAAAATATAAGGCTTCTTATAAAGATATTTATGACTACTGTCATAATTTGCTTGTGGTGAACTCGTATTCTGATGCTGCTTCCTGTTTTCCACCCTTTCTTGTGTGTTCTCTGTGTTTGTGTTTTTTTATGCATGTCTGTCTAGGTAGAGAAGCCTATCGTTCAGACTCCAAAGCTGAAAAAGACAACAACAAGCCATAAACCTCTGAAAAAGGCCAAAGAAAAGCTGATTCCATCTGGCCGTGCTACCAAGAAAAAGAGTGCTGAGGGTGCCACCCCTGCAAAACCAGAAGACAAAGAGAAAAGCAAAGAGATTAACAATAAATTGGCAGAGGCTAAAGAGTAATTTCACTGCACTTTTTTTTTGTTTTGTTCTGTTTTTTGACAAAGGCCGCAAAACCTATTAGAAGCTTCAAACCTGCTGTTATTCTGATGTATTGATTTGTTTTTCCAAAAGGGGAAATAGAATTCCTCATTTTAGAGGACAGGTATAGTGTAAAATGATTTGATTGCATCATGCTATATAGCCCATGATAGAGGAAAGTGAATGTCTAGAGAATCTTGAGAAGGTCTCGTGGCAGCAGGCACAATTCTTTGTGAATTAAGAGCATGTGTAAAGAAAGAATACTTGAAATCAAATCAAGGCATTGAAAAAGATCACTCGTGGGTGGGTTAAATTAGATTTTTCGCACTGTTCGGATCATCCACTTTTTCTAACTTTCCCTGTTGCTTTCCATTTTCTTGAAACTGGAGGAAAGATTTGTTCTTGGCAATGAATTGGTGTTCTAAGAGAAAAATTATTTGTGATTTTATTAGCAAGGATTTTTTATCTGTAATTTCCTTTTGTACATCAAAATGGTAGACATTTTTCTAGTTATTCTATTGAGGTTTGTACGTCTATGAGTTTCTACAGCTCAGCAAACCAATGCATTTAAAGCAAAATATCTTTTTGCTGACAGGATGAAAATGTAGCCTATTGCACTCTAGGTTTTTGTTAAAATTGCAGAATCAATGTTGATGGGATAAAAATGTGATCCTTTCCTAAATTGACCTGTCGATCCTATAGGGGGGCACAATACTTGCCAGTTGATAGAGTGAGTGTACTAACACAGTAGGAATTATTAACTGGATGATTTCGATAACAGGTCAAAGAAAGAGGCATACTTTCTTTTTTACCATGCATCTGCACAGTCTATTTTAAATAGAGGAAAAGCACACCGAAGCAGCATAAATGCAGGAGGCCCTTCATCAATTTTAGTAGCAAAAGCAAGATATATGCTAATTATGGAACCATTGACAAAAAATAGCAATTTGAATATGTTTCCATTCTGCAAGAATGTAGTATCCGATGTGGTGTCTACACTTTTGAGACTTTGTTTTCTGTGGTTGGCAGAGATTAGATGTACTTGAGTAGCTTTAATAAAGGATTTCTCATCCTAAGTCAAATTCCAAGTCTGATCTTAGGTAACACAGGTGCTCTCTCTTACGTTGGTTAATCATTTAGAAATGTAAAGTACTTTGAAAGAAATGGATTTCTACTTGAATAATAAGGCTTCTGAAGGGAAAGAATACAGATATACAATCTAGTCCTTCCCCTTTAATGAGGAAACCTTGAGCAAATGATTCAGACCTAACTAAGGGAGTCACCCAAAGCATGGTGGTGTTGTGTAATGTGCTTTTATACCATAAGCTGGGAAATTATGGCAGGTTTTAAAATGTGAATATGTAAGATTAGTGGTGTGTTTCCTAGAGTCGACTGTGTCTGTGGTAGAGCTGTATACTATAGTACAAAGTAGCAGGAATGTCTCTGTACAGTGTATGCTAGTAAGTCTTGCCTATTTCCTAATAGATACCCAATATTTCTACTAAATTTGGGATCACTTCATATTTTATCCAGGAATGCATGCTTTTGGGAAACACCTGTTTGAAATATCAACAGTGGTCATTTCTACCTAAAGCATGCCAAGATCCATTAAATGCATTTGATCACAGTATCTATACTGCCTTACAGCATCAGTTCATTGCATGCATTTTTATTTTGAATTCCCCTTCCCACCAAATTATTTGTCAAAACCTAAATGCAGTGCCCTGTCTGCAGTAAATGAACACTGCTTTGCATACCGCATCAGGATGCAAATTTGATTTGATTGTATTTCAGCAGTAAATATATTAATTATTCTCTCTTTTCCAGAACAAACAATGAACCTCGGAATCCGACAGATCTAGTATTGAAAGAAAAGGACTTAAATGGGCCACTTGATGATAAAGCCCAACTACTTTAATCAATTCCCTGAGACTCATGCATATTTTACAAACTGAATATCACTTTTTGTCCAATACTCTGAATTAGGATGCCAGTGTCCACCATTAATTTATTCAAAATCCATTTTCAATGTTTAGGAAGATCCCAGATCTGCACATTTTTGTTTATTTATCTTCATATTCAAGAGTCTCTTTAAACAGGCATTTCTTCTATTTACTGATTATAGGTTCAAGAGCTTCCGGACTCTGAGGTAGAGGACTGTTAAACAGAAGAAGGTGTAGAGTAACTCAAACAGGTGAAACACAAGGTTCAGGTGGATTTAAAAAAATCCAAGAATACTGTTAATGTAAAATGATTAATCATTATAAGAATATACCTGTTGTCCATCAACTACTACAGATCCAATATTCATTATAGAAATTGATAAAACCTGAATATATTGCCAACTGATTCAAATTTCAGGCATAAAACAAAAGGGATATTTGGTAATGGAAGTTCAAATATTTTTCCCATATAATCATGCGCAAATATTTAGTCACATAACTTACATTGAGGATGGCCAGGTCTCCAATGGACTCCTCAGGTATGTGTTGTGCTGTGGGGAAACAGTTTTCACATACATAGAAGCAAAAACGCTATTTTAATTTCTGTACCAAGCTTTATTGATTGGTAATTGCTTGTTTAATTTGTTGGATGTGATAGAAGTGAGGACACACACTGTAGGCATTCAGATTGACTGTGATTGTTCTAGTAATGGTATAATTATTAAATATGCCATTCTCTGTTTCACAATGGTTGAATTCAGCTACTCACACAGATTTGTACTTTGAGCATTCATGCCCTTTTGTAACTCAATAAATTGTGTAAGTGCAATGTACTGTAAGTATTGTACATATATTTATAAAATGCACATTAATTACATGTATGAAAATGTAAATGCTGAGCAGTTAGTAGCATGGTTTACCTAACGGTAAAACATTATCCATCAAACAATAAACAAAAGGTTACCCTTTTTCTACTTTAGAATTTCTTAGGCAATTACTTTTCATTACATGTCTGTGGTATAGAATTTTTTTTGTATTACACTGTAACCACACCTTGTTACAAGTAATTAATATTTATGTCATGTTAAACTTGTTGCTGCTTATTTAAGATTTTTATATGTATTATATTTATTTTATTGTTATTTATTTATTGAAATGCTACACCTTTTACATTTGCAAGCACTCAATGTTTTCCCACATGTCTATTCATGCCAAAGCCACGTAACATAAAAATTACACCCAATCCTTTTTTTACTCCATGGTTCATCCTGGCAGCAGATATGAAGTATCTAATTGTTATTTTGTGGCCTAGGTTTGGTGGCATATCACAGATTGTCTATGTAATGTGTTGGGCACACCACTCTTGGTGCTATTTCATTCTTGTAAGTATGAGAATGACTAAAGATACTAATGTATAACCAACTGATTGTGACGTGCTTGTGAGATTTGCTTGCCCAAAATAATTTCAAATATAAATAAATGCTGAAGATGAATGTCTGACTTTCATTTGTATTTTGTTGAGAGAAGACACTACACACACCAGGTCAATATCTGGCAGCTTAGGGCTGGGATATGTTTGCCCTTTTTGCATTTAGCACTGAAAAGGGCAGCATGGCAGTTTAAGATGAGCTGAAATAATAATTTGCAAATGTGTATTGTAAACACATCAAGTTGATCAATGTGCAGTGGTAATTATGGTTGCACTAATGTACTGACATGACCAGAAATGTCCCTCGTTCATCTGTCTAATAACATTAAAAATGTTTGATCCATATTTCATTAGCTGCCACACCCTATTTATTTCCATTTTTCGGTATTGAAAATTGAGGTTATTTTTTATGTCCATATAATATTATTGTTATAATTTGATATTTCAGTGTACGTGTAATCTGACATATGAGTCAGCAGGATTGCCACTGTGCTCCAGTTACTACAATATTAAATGTCAACCTCCCTGCTAACTAGTCATAGCCTTATTTCGCAGTATGGGCAACAAAAGTTCAAATTTACAAAAGCCCTCAAATTTGTTTTCATAGCATAGAAACACTGCCTGAAGGAAATTATTTGGCCCTAGATCTCTATCAAGAAACATTGCACTAATCAATTTTATGTCTGGTTAAATACCAGCTTAGTTGTCACAGTGTTTATTACGTTCCATACAGAGAAAGGATCATCCCCCTTCAGACACTGAGGTTCGTATGTGCCATTCACATATTGATCAGCTGACAGTGATCAATCATTGGCTGATTGATACTGCCTTTCACAACGTATGGAGTATACCTGCTGCACACGTAATCTTCCGCCCCGTTATTTGAGTTGTGGAAGAACAAGGTGTATATCCGTGCAGCAGCTGTGTTTTGCCCAACTCTTCTATAGTCAAAAACATAGATGACATATCTGAAACTTTAATGGAGCAGACACATGCATGGGACTTGTTTAACAGAAACAACGGTTCCAGTGGAAAGTTAGGCTAATCTATAATAATAATCAAATGCACAATCCCAATCACAAAAACGGATTAAGGTGATGTCAGAAAGAAAGAGGGCCTTGCAGACTTTATGTTCACATTAATTCTTTTTATCAGATTTGTAAAATTCACATTGATATATACACAGACCAAGAAAAAGAAATTGTTCTTTTGTGTCCCCAAGTGAAATGGAACCATAAAACAAACAGTGGAAAACATGTAAGGTGTACAGCTTAGTTTCCACAATTTTTTAAAAAGGCAACCAAAGATTAACTTAGTAATGGTTCCAGCTTCTGTGTACAATAGTCAGAGCTGTTAAACTGGTTTGCTTTCAAATACAGTCGAGTCGACCTATCATTGTAACCAGGCAGACGACCGGAGCAGTTGGAATTGACAGATTCATTCCAAAGGGGGTCATGTACTTCTGCAACCCACCCCGATTGAGCAACCTATGATTAAGACCGTTTGTCAGCCCACCAGTTCGTCTCTCATACGGGGCACCCGACCAGGTCCCAGTGTGAGTATTCCCTTTTCCTCTCTCACTTTACCGGTGTCTCACTTATTTCACTGTCTCACGAGGCTGAACAATCACTATCAGATTGTCCCCATATCCCTTGGTCCTGAAGAGACCCTGCACTGTAAAAGGGTCAAAACGCCATTGACTGTATGTGAAAGCGAACCAGTTTAACAGCTCTGACTATTGTAAACAGAAGCTGAAATCATTACTAAGTTAATCTTTGGTCGCCTTTTAGAAAAATTGTGGAAACCAAGCTGTACACGTGACATGTTTTTCACTGTTTGTTTTATGGTTCCATTTCACTTGGGGACGCAAAAGCACTATTGTTTTTTCTTGGTCTGTGTATATATCAATTTCAATTTGACAAATCTGCTAAAAAGAATAATTGTGAACGTAAAGTCTGCAAGGCCCTCTTTCTTTCTGACATCACCTTAACCCATTTTGTGATTGCGATTGTGCATTTGATTATTATTATAGATTAGCCTAACTTTCCGCTGGAACCGTTGTTTCTGTTACTCATGACATACTCTATTTCCTAGTGAGTAGGTTGCCCCTTGTTCTTGTTTTCAACATGTGTGGGACTTGGCATGGCCAACCACCTGCATTTCACACCAACACATGTCCTGCCTTCTTCTCTGCAAGGCAACATCATGTACAATGGACTCATTGCAAGAAACTGCATTGCGCCTCTTCTCCACTGGATCAGACATCATGTGATTGCAACCGTCAAATGGTATCTAAACCGGCATGAGAAATATAATTTTTTATTTTTATACAATGGAGTGCTGCACACTCTGTAGGAGCAGAAGGGAAAAGGAGGAGGGGGAAAATCACAGCTAGCTGTGTCCTATCCTGGTTCCCTATGAGTTCTGGGGGCACTGCTTTTCTGTTTGCCCTGGTCAAAGGTGGATGTGAGCCTAGGCCAGCTCTTTGCTGTGTCTAGAATAGGCGGTTACCTGTACAGCAAGGTTTCTGGGATCTGCGTGACAGATTCTACTTTACAAAAGCCAAGCGTTTGCTGTCACTGCAAATGTGAGGATAGAGGTATCCCAAAACATGCTCCTGTTCTCATAGGTCCCAGACATACTTCACCCAAAAAGGGAACTGGGCCCTTGTCTTCGTTCAAGCTCTTTGTGGGGCAAATTTATGAGAGAGCACTTGAGCGATGCCTGCATAGTATGTTGTTCTCAGCACAATTACTGATTATGCAAACCTGGGCAGGCAATCAAGATTTATGATTGTGCAAATATCAGCATGCATTGAGTTTGGCTGTATAATTGTGCAAATCTGAGCATGCATTCATTATTTGAATAATACTTATTGTCATTATAGAATTTCCCTTGTGTCCGCCCCCCCCCCTCGAGCCAGATTTTGCACACCTTAGGGGCTGACATTTATTTCACTGACACGCTAGCTCTTTTCTCAGTCTTCCCCGCTTCCCAGGTGGGGCTTGGCCGTCCTCGGGGCTAAGATCACCGGGTCCCGGGTTGCTGTAGTTGGCGGCCATCTTTGGTTGGGCGCTATTGGATGAGCGCTCTAGTCGCTCTACTTAAACGGTCAGTTATGCTTCCGCGCAGCGGACGCGGGCAGCGGACGCGCCGGACCTGCGCCGGAGTCGCGCCTGAGTCCAGCCCATCTGCGCCCGTCCGTGCCCAGACGGGCACAGGGCATGTCACTCTGTTCAATCCTGTACGACACATGGATCCCATTATCAGGTATTCTAGGGATACTCTGATGTCACTGCATGCCCCCAGACGCTCAGGTTGTAGCTATTGTTGGGTAGAGGGTACCCCCTATTTGAAATGTGCTCTCTGTTGTTCGGCCTGCGGCGCCAGGGACCAAACACAGTTATCTATGGCGTTGCTCAACTGCAGGTCCTTACCCTGCCATGCCACGGAAATCTATTCTCTGATCTCAGACCATAATTTGGACGTGTTGTTTCTTACAGAAACTTGGCTAACCCCTAGCTCTGGTCTGGATATTGTAAAAGCCCTCCCGCCGGGATACCTCATATTTCATCAGCACAGGCCAGATGGGAGGGGGGGAGGGGTAGCCATCCTGTATAGAGACAATTACATGTGCAAGGCTGTAGATTGCGGCATCAATAATTCAGAAAGCTGTCAAATTGTGCTGCGATTATCCTCTACTCTTTCCATATCAGGCCTCCTTCTTTACCGGCCTCCTGCTACTATGGGAAACTTTGTAGATTCCTTTATTGAAGCGGTGATACCATTAGCCGCTGCATCCTCTAATTTTGTAGTTCTTGGGGACCTGAACGTGCACTTTGATGACCCTCACGATGGATGGGCGAAAGACTTACAAGGCACGCTGGGCGCACTTGATCTTCACCTTGTCAATGTCGGCGCCACCCATGAGAGAGGCCATCAGCTGGATGTTGTTTTTGCGAACTCGAAAAACCTGCTTGCCCTACATCCCTTGGCTCTTCCCTGGACTGACCACCGTTTGGTTCCTTTTAGGTGGCAGTTGGTGAAGGAGAGAGACCCGGTACCTCAACGGCACACAGTGGAACGTCTCTGGTCGAGGTTACCAGTGGAAAGCTGGGCAGCCGAGTTGGCAAGAACCTGTCCTCCCCCTGCTACTGACCCCACTATGGCGGATCAGCAGGTGGGCAATTGGCTCACTAATACTTTGGATTCGCTGATCCCGAAAAAGAGGAGGCCTCTCAGAGAAAGAAGAGTTGGCTCCGCCCCATGGTACACTCCCGAACTCAGGGTTCTTAGAACTTCATGCAAAAGATTAGAACGTGCATGGAGAAGAGAGCGGACTGACGAAAATCGGAACGACTACAAGACAGGGATGAGGAAGTACAAAGTGGCTTTGAAAGAGGCTAAAAAGAACTTTTTTAGTGATAGGATTGAGAAGGCAAGCAATTCTCCAGGGGAATCCTTTAAGATCTTTAAAGAGCTGCTGAAGGCTCCGGTCCCCCCAGTTGTCCATGACAACCCGCAGGAGAAATGTGAGCAGCTGGCCGACTTCTTTCACTTGAAAATCGAGAAGATTTTGTCCTCATTGCCTGCGACGTCGCAGAGCTTGGAAACGGACGTCAGCCCAACTATAAGCCCCGTTGAGCTGCCCTCGTTCGGCCCCTTCTCAGAGGAGGAGGTCGAAAAAGTCCTGAAAAGGATGAAGAGCGGGTCTCTAAGTGACCCAGCGCCCATGAAATTCCTTAAACAGGTGGCAAATGTTCTCTCCACTCCGCTTGCGGATCTTATTAACCTTTCGCTTGCCCAGGGCACAGTGCCTCAAAGGTGGAAATCCGCTGTTGTCAAAGCACTATTGAAGAAACCTGGACTAGACCCATCAAATCTGGCCAACTTCAGGCCCATTTCACTCTTGCCCGGCTTTTCAAAAGTCGCAGAGAAGCTGGTCAACTACCAGCTCTCTCGCCATCTTGAAGACCACCATCTGCTAGGGGACTCCCAGACGGGTTTTCGCCCTGGTCAGGGGACAGACACAGCCTTACTGGCAGTGGTGGAGGAAGCAAGGAGCATTCTTGATTCAGGGGGGTCAGTGGCAGTGATCCTCCTGGACTTGAGTGCGGCCTTTGACACCGTTAATCATCAGGTGCTCCTCCAACGGCTGGCAGAGGTGGGTGTTAAAGGGATGGCCCTGAAATGGCTGAAATCTTTCCTCTCAGACCGGTCTTATCAAGTATGGGAAGGGGGAGACCAGTCCACCTTGTTCCCTCTTCAATGTGGAGTCCCGCAGGGCTCATCCTTGAGCCCTACCTTATTTAACACCTATATGGCTCCACTTGAAAGAGTGGTCTCCCCTTCAGGAGTGAAGATCATCAGCTATGCTGATGATACTCAGCTGGTTGTAGGCCTCACCCAGCTGGAGGAACAACCCGAAGTCCTTCATGACTGTCTTTCTAATGTTCATCGCTGGATGTCCCAGTCCGCTTTGAAGCTCAACGGTGACAAGACTGAGCTGATGGTGCTGGGCAAGGCCAGTCCCTCTCTCATCACTAGCTGTTGGCCTCGGTCCCTGGGTGACCCGCCATCCCCCAAGAAGGAAATCAAGAGCTTGGGGGTGTGGTTACAGGAAGATTTATCCTTCAGGACCCATGCTAGGAAAACCGCAGGGGTAAGCTTTGGCTTGCTGCGATCTGCCCGCAAGGTGCTACCTTTGCTCCCTAATCCATCTAGGAAGCTTTTGATCCGTGGTCTAATTCTGTCGCGGCTCGACTTCGGGAATGCGCTATTTTTGGGCGCACCCGAAGCGACTTTTAAAACCCTTCAGCAGGTGCAGAACGCAGCCACGAGGGTTCTGATGGAAGTGCCGCGAAAACAGTCAGCTGCCCCCGCCCTGAAAGCGCTTCACTGGCTCCCTGTTAAGGAGCGGGTGAAATTTAAGGCGCTATGTACGGCCCATAAAATTTTGCACGGTAGGGGCCCTTCTATTCTGTCCTCTATGGCACGCCCCTACAAGCCCACACGCCCATTGCGCTCGGATCAAAGACATCTGATGCAGACTACAAGAGTAAAAAGAGCTCGCTCTGGGGGCCGACGTTTTTCGGTGCAAGTGGCGGCACACTGGAACTCCTTGCCCCTTAAGATCCGCGCTGAGCCCAATATCCTGCACTTTAGGAAACTATTGAAAACACACTTGTTTCCGGTGTAGGACTGAGTGAGAGCCTTCCTTTCCTGTGTTCACAGCGCCGGGATGCCCCTGTGTAACTGCGCGCGTTACAAATTTTATATAGATAGATAGATAGATTAGCGAGGGATGGTGAAAATCTAAACAAGCATTAAGGCCTACTGAGTAATGAGGCAAACTTAAACCTGCACTAAGGATTACTTAGTGATTGGGCAAATTTGAACATTCACTATGAATTAATTGGTGATGGTGCAAATCATGGCCACATACAGCTTTTCTGGTGATGTGCAAATCTTGACAAACTTGCATGGTGCAAATCTGCATGCATTTAGTACTAATAGGAGTAATTGAGGGTCTGAGCACACAGTAATGAATGATGAGGGAGGGGGTAAATCTGGTTTAAATTAAGGATGAGTGGTGGGGCAAAATTGCAATAGTAGTTAGGAATAATGAGTGATGGTACAAGGCCGAACATGAACTAAGGGATGCAGAATGGTGTGTTAGATTTGGGGGTCTCTAGTTGGCATAGGTAGGTACCTGTGAAAAATAGGGACCCTTGCGTCTAGTCAGGGTAAGGGGCTACACTCCTAAAATAACCCCTGCTCACCCCCTTGGTAGCTTGGCACAGCAGGCTGGCTTATCTCAGAGGCAGTGTGTAAAGCATTTGTGAACACATACAATAATACAGTGACAACACTTCAGATGTACACCACACAGGTTGTAATATAAAAATAAGTATGTTTATATAGATTTAACACAAGACCAAATGACAAAAATCCACAATACTGTACTCAAAAATAGACTTTAAATGTTGTAAAATAGCTCAGTTCTCTCAAGATGTAAATGCAACACTTTACTCTCAATGTACCTTAGATGCGTAATGCAAAGAAAACAAAAGGGTCACTGGGAAGGTGATGTGTCGGTTCCTTACACGAAGGGAAGTGGATGTGTGCAGGGGAGTTGATGCTCGCTTACTTACTGAGTGGGGAGTTGATGCGTCGGTTTCTTACTGCTCTCAGGTGCGAAGCAACAAGATGGCACCTCAATGCGATACTCTTCTCTGGTGCCATGCTACAAAAATGGCGTAATGGTTGCGATGCGACAAAAATAGCGTCTTGGTTGCAATGCGACAATGTTGGTGGGATGCATGCATGCCCGATGGCAGTGCAGCGACTTGATGATCTTTGGAGCCGTGACAGGCCCTGCAACGCGCTCCTCCGGGGATGCAACAGTGACCTCTGTGGCAGCGTCTCACTTCTCCGGCGATGCGCCGTGCTTCAGTGATGCGATGATGACAGCGGCAGCTCGCTTCCTCTGCATTGCGATGACAGCGGCTGCAGAGTAAGCATGGGCGAATTTTGCGAATCTGGCGTTCGCGAATTTTGCGAATTTGCGAACTCGCAAGCCGCAAAATCCGCGAATTCTCGCGAATTTGTGGATTTTTTTTTTGTGTTCGCAAGGATTTCTGCCAGTTCGCATGGATTTCTGCCAGTTCGCGAGGGTTTTGTACCAGTTCGCAATTGCGAACTTAGATGTCGGCTCGCAACGGTCACGATTATGTTGTTTCTACATCTGGTTCATCATCACAGGTTCCCAGCACCCTCTGTTTCACCCCTGCCACCCTCTGTTTCACCCATGCCACCCTCTGGTACATCAATGCCACCCTCTGGTTCATCATCACTGTAGATTATGGGGGGAAAAAGCAAGCACACCTGCCTGCTTCAACTGACATGAATTAATTTGGGGTTGATTTATTAATGTGTCACTGTTTTAAAATTCCAGTCTGGCACCTGCTTCCTTATCTGTAATTTGCTTTCTGTTGCAGTGCAATTTTTTTTTCCAGGACCTTTGTGGCCTACTTGTAGCTATTCTATGAGCCTGCTGTGAGGGTCAGAGCAGGGTCATACAATTGTTGCAACTAGCAACTGAACTCTGGAGGGGCCCTTGTCAGGAAGCACTACAGGGAATGGTTACTAATGATGAGTTTGAACTTTTGAACCTGCTGAATGCTTTCACTTTTGCAAAACTCGTTTTTCTGCAGAACAGCATTACAGCAACTGTAATGCCCCAAACAAGCTTATATGAGAAAGTTGATTTCTAATCCAAAAGTTATCCAAAGAAAATCAAAAGGCCTCAAATCCAAAAAAGTGCAGGCAAATGTCAACCTGAGGAGTTATTCTGATAAAAATCATCATTTTCAGAAGGTCTATGCTGCTTGCTGGTAGATTTCTTGTGCAGAATTGCAATTTTTGTAATTTCGCGAGTGCGAGATTGTTGCTGCCCGCCGCACCTACATGTTCGCAATTGCGAACTTACACCGCACGCCGCAAAATTGTATCGCCAAGAAAAAAAAAAACGCTGCGTGCGAATTTGCGGATTTTCGGTAAATTCGCGAGCGTTCGCGGATTGCAAATTTACCGAAAATCCGCAAAATCCACGAGCGGAACAGATTTTCCGCCCATGCTTACTGCAGAGGTGACACGCTTCTCGTTGTTGCGACGCGCTTCCAGCTCCCAGGGCACTCAGTCTCTCAAAAGGCCCAGCACAACAGCAGGCACTTCAATTCCCAGCAAGGGAACTCAGGGGTAGCTGGTTGATGAAGTCTTGCATCCCTGAGACTTCAGGCAGGAGGCAAGCTCTAGTTCAAGCCCTAGAAGATTCTTCTTCAAGTTGATAGAAAGTACACTCATTCCTTTTCTCCTCTCTTTGGCAATGAAGCAACCCCTGCAGTCCAACCCCCAAACACACAGCACAGGGGTAGTCTCCTCCTTCAGGTTCCTGTTTCGTCTCCTCAGCAAAGGTTTGACTTGATTCCCAGAAGTGATCTAAAGTTCTTGGGTCTGGGTCCCAATATTTATACTACTTTTCTCTTTGTTCTCTGAGGGCAGATAGGGCCTTTGCCTAGTCCAAACCAGTTCTGGTCAGTCCTGGGGCACTTTGTTTACAGGCTTCCTTCTCTTCATTTGACAGTGCAGGCCAGGGACATCAGGCACACCACAGGAGGTGGAGCAGTATTGTGGAGGAATGGCACAGCCCTATGCAGGTCCCAGGTGCAACTCCTCCCTCCCATCTGCATGCAGATCTCTCTATTCATCTCTGTGCTGACTCACCCTGTCTCTTGGAATCTGTCACTCATACTTCAGACAAGGAATACACAACCTAGCAGAGGCAGGCTTGAATAGTTAGGTAAGAAAATACCTACTTTCTAAAAGTGGTATTTTCAAGCACAGAATGTTAAAACCAACTTCACTAAAAGATGTATTTAATCATTCTGAGTTCAGGCATACTAAACTCGAATGTCTACCTAGTTCCCTGAGTCAGTTAGGATTATAAGATGTTATAATCAAACTGCCAATTCTGGCCTATGGGGAACAGGTAGCCTTGCAATAGAGATAAATGAAAATGGCTGTAACTCACTTTTAGGACATGCCACACACATCAGGGCATATCCTACCTTTTACCTACAATGCATCCTGCCCTTGGGCCTACCATAAGGGTGACTAATATGTATAAAAGGGAAGGTTTAGGGACTGGCAAGTGGGTGCACTTGCTCAGTCAACATGGCAGTACCAGACTGCACACAGGCTGTGCAATGGCAGGCTTGAGACACACTTTACAAGCTGCTCCGGTGGGTGGCACAACCCGTGCTGCAAGCCCGCCAGAAGCATTTGATTTACAAGCCCTGGGCACATGCAGTGCACTGTACCAGGGTCTGACAGTAAACTAAACAAGCCAAACATGGAATCACTATTCCATACCTCAATTTACCATAGGGAGCACTTGCACTGTGGCACTGAACAGCAGTGGCACAGTGCCCAAAAGCATCTAAAACCAGCAAAACATAAGAAGCAACAGCAAAAAATTGAAGGGAGACCCACGCCAATGGTGCCAGGTCTAACAGGGTGCAACTCCTGGGCTGCAGCAGGGGAGGACAAAGGCAGTCATTCTAACATCTATTTATCAATTCATGCACTCATTCATCTATTCATGCTCTCACCCATTCTTTAATCTTTGCACTCACTCATTCATTACACACTTATCCATCCTCCTGTTTCCCATGGGAGTCTCAGATTGCGTCCATCTCTTCTGCTTGTATTTTTTCAAGTGAAGCTTTTGTAAAGCACTCTACCTACCATGTCTTCTTCCATTTAGAGGTGTCTCAGCCACCAAAACCCTGGTAGAATCCAGACTGATTCATGGTAACTCTCTGTATCTGGATAGATATTTGATGAACCACCTGCAAGATGTTTAGAATGCTGCTGAGCACCTCATTTTGGGCACTCTCACATATGATTCCGAACAATCTATGGCAGTATCAACATTGCAGTGCCATGATTCTATTTTTGTCAACTGGGATACAATGTCCCTAGTCGATTAACTACCAATGTCGCTAATACCTCTCGGAGCTAAGCTGTTCCACATGCTATATTTCAAAAATAAAGAGAGGAGGAGGTAATACACTCAAATATGCCCCCTGACACAAATTGCACAACCCAAAGCAAAGGGTCCAAGCTGATATCTCGCAGTTCTGATTTTCTACGAGTGAGGATCATCAAAAGATTTTTGAGAGGTCATCTCACCCTTAACTTATCAAGTCATGCTTCATCATTTGATGACCTCTTACACTGGGGTAGGAACAGTGCCACTCCAGCGGACTCAACCGACGGCAGCTATTCTTGACCCTGAGAGTTCTTTGAAATCTATTGTCATGACAATGTCTTAGTTTCTGTTATTTAGACAAGGAAACTCAATTAAAAATACCAAGGGGTATACTCCATCAAATTTCAAATTCAAATTGACTTTATTTCGGATATATTGCAATCCATAAAAGCACAAAATCATTACACATTTCATAATAAAAACACCATAAAATTTACAAAGTCAATCATAATTCATACATCATACACTTTTCTTAAAAGAGTGAGTAGACAAATTAATACCACAGATAAAGTGCAAATAGTGCCCACGTACAACAAAGTGCATTAGTGCGTTGGACTTCGGCTAATTCATAGTTACTCATCTAAACATTTTCTTAATCTCACAGTTAGTTTTAGAAATTCTAGCACCTGGAGGACACTGTCAGTATGCAAGAGCTGTAAATACATGAGGGCAGGTCTGATTTGGTTAAAATTTAATCTTTTAAAAGAGTGACAAGATACCGCCTACGGGGGTATTCATAAAATCTGCATAAAAATATAAAATGCAGCATATCCTGTGGAGACTTCCCGTCGCAGCCACAGGGAGCTGCAGTTTTCTTAAAAATGTCCAGCTTTGGTCTGATTAAAAGGTGATGAAAGATGTTAAACCTGAACCGGGTCAGCAAGAATTTTTCATGGGCGGTAAAGGAGCAGGTTAGGTACAGTTCCATGGTATCACAAGTTCTTAACATGATATACTTCCTAACATTAGGTTTCAAGAGCTCAACTTCTTCTCTTAGGGCACTACGATCCATGTAAAAGGCCCTCTTAATTGCTGCAACATCACCCTTAACTATTTCACTCGGGTTTTCAAACAAGTTCAGGCGTCCAAGCTTCAGAAATTGGGACTTCAAGTATTTAAGCCATGGTACACACATTGCATGATCAAGCGATACAAGATCTTCCACTATCTGGTGGGTTAAAGGAATTTCCTGATTTAACCATAATTTTACCCAGCATAACAGTGGTCTTAATCCAACAATGTCGGATGAGTGCTGGCTTCCCAGCTCTTCATGTACCGCTAAATTCGATGTACTTACTGGGATACAAAGCAAACGCTTTAAGAAGTTATTTTCAGCTATCTGTAGTTGTTCGCCGTTTGCATAGCCCCATATTTCGCTGCCATAGACTGCGGTGGCTATTGATTTAGCATTGTATAATTTCATCATGGCCACATTTGGCTTTTTCCCCAATTTAGTGGCAAAGTTGAAAATGGAGGCATTTACTCTGGTCATTTCCCCCTTCTTCCTTGCCACATGTGGAGCCCAACTAAGCTTTGTGTCAAATAAGACACCAAGATATGAGAACGTATGGGTGATGGGGATCAGGACATCATTTAGTTTAAAAATGAACTTCTTTTTTGGTTGGCGGCCAACATGCATTATATAGGATTTAGAATTATTGACCTTAAGGTCCCTATCAGTCATGAAGTTACTAAAAACATTCAAGAGTGCCTGGAGACCCTTTTCTGTTCTTGAGATTAAAACCGCATCGTCTGCGTATAAAAGTAAAGGAATACCCCTCGTACCGACTCTAGGACAATCTGATTTTACCTCCTGGAGTACGGCATCTAAATCATTTATATAAAAATTAAAAAGAAATGGGGCCAAGATACAGCCCTGACGTACTCCTTTGTTGATACTAAAATTTCCTGTGGTTTCCCCAGTCGATGAGAACCTCACATTGGCTCTTGTGTCATTGTGCAAATCCGCTAGGAAATCCACAATCCCCCTATCAACACCTTTTTCCCTCATGGTCTACCACAGCCTCCCCCTGTTGACACAGTCGAAGGCTGAGGACAGATCCATGAAGGCAAGGTGAACTGCTCCCTTCTGTACAACAGTGTATTTATTCAGAATAAGAAACAGGTTAAGACACTGGGTTATGGTAGAGCGGCCTTCACAAAAGCCGTATTGGGAAATAGACATAATATTATTTTCAGTTGACCAGCTTGTTAAACGTTGAAGTAAGACTCTCCCCATGATCTTAACCATTGAATCTATTAA
This sequence comes from Lissotriton vulgaris, assembly GCF_964263255.1. Classification (NCBI taxonomy): domain Eukaryota; kingdom Metazoa; phylum Chordata; class Amphibia; order Caudata; family Salamandridae; genus Lissotriton; species Lissotriton vulgaris. The sequence continues at coordinate 151,023,494 of NC_141696.1, read as the reverse complement.
GGATATTGGTCGGTAGCAGAGAGCACTTCCCCTATCTCCCTTCTTGAAGACAGGGACTATAGTTGACAATCCCCACGTCCCCGGACAACCCACTATGGCTGCAGCATTGAATACAGCCACCAAAATGGGTGCCCAGAAAGCTGGATCAGATTTGTAAAGATCCGGTGGTATTCCGTCAGGTCCCGGGGCTTTATTTGCAGTAAGACCCATTATGGCAGCCAAGACCTCACTTTTGTCAAATGTAATAGCGCCACCCCTGTCAGGGGGGGCGACATCCATGTTTCCAGGATCCTCAGAGTAATATAGGTTTTTGAAGTGGCATTCCCAATCCTCTTTGGTTATGCAGCAGTCAAGTCCTTCTCCTGGGTCCTCAGTCAAAAAAGGTTTTTTAACCAGTGCTCAGAACTTGGTGCTGCTATTCAGAGTGGAGGGATCAAGTAATTCCTCCCAGGCCTCTTTTCTTAGGAACTCCTTGCGAGAGGCAGTGATAGCCTTATATTCCTTTCTGCATAATTTTACGTTCACCCGATTCCTCGGGGTAGCTGACAAAGCAAGCCTCAGTTTGCGAGCAGCTTTAGTGCAATCATGGCTGAACCACCTCGGACCTATTTTCACCTGGTTTTTATTAGGGACAGATAATAGCTCTGACACCTTCTCCGATACATTTTGATAAGCCACTAGGACCAGCCTAGGATCACCCCCCTCAATGGTACAATCCTTGATATCCTCTGCACATCTTTCAGCAATATTTTTATAGAGAATATCCGCAGAGACCATTGACCATTTTAACCGCCTCCTCCCATCTGTTGTTCCCAGCCTGCCTTGACTATTAATCTTATTTCCCTTTTTTACCCAGGGACATTTTAGGCAGATTGTTAGAGGGTTATGGTCACTAAATTCGCTTGAGACAATGCAGAAAGAGTCTAAGAAAGTTTGCATCGTCCGAGAGACCAGTATATGGTCTATGAAGGTACCCTTACCATGCCCTTTAAAGGTGGGGATATCAAAACAGTATAGCGGGTCCCTTAGTGTCATGGCCAGTGAAAGGTCAAAATCATCCAACAAGTCATTACACAATTCCCCCTCCTTAGTATGCTCCATGAGGAGACAGCCCGCACGTTCACAAAACATTTCTGATAAACATTTATTCAATGGATCTACGCAAGGATGCACATTAAAATCCCCCATAATCATGAGGTTATGGCCCAGATCTTTCATTGAACTAGAAACAAAAGAATTTAATATAAGAATTTGATTCCTGCCTGCACTATCTTGAGTAGCATTATAAAAATTCACCATGCCAACATGACAATTACCTCCAGATAAAACTAAGCCCATTACACCTGTATGCTGTGATTCAATTCTTCGTACTTCACAGGGTATTAATATGGAAACAAAAATTACAAGACCCCCCTTAGGCCTACCCCTTGTTGATGGCGAAGCTGGCACATAGAAGGCCTTATACCCTTCCAAAAAGAGGTTACATCCCACCTCCCATGTTTCTTGTAAGCAGATGATCATAAATTGCTTAATATAGGTCACTCAGTTTTCATCAGACATTTTGGCCGCAAGGCCTGCAATATTCCATGAGACAACATGGCATCCTGGCGTTATACCCACCGGGTTTTCTGAGTTTATAGATTCACCTGTAGCCACAGTATCCTGAGCCGCAGGTACCACCCTTCAATCACACAGCTCAAGACCGGATAACACTTCGTACCTGTTCTGTGTGTTGACAGTCGACCCATATTGATAGCGCACAGCACTAGTATTCCTATTGTAGATTTCGTTTGGTCCACCTGACCCACAGGGATTAGTGATGTTATAGATGAATTGAGTGTCCTGAACTGGAGTATAAGGTTCAAACGCCCGCCTGGTTAAACTCTGTTGGGGTGTGGGTTTGCACAAATGTGCATAAAAGTATCCTAGTGGGCGCACGCAAATACTATTCTCATTGTATACCAATGAGGAAGCTCCCAGAAGGACAGTTGCCACATGCTGGGGGTGTTTAAAATTTATAACTATACAATCCCCAGAACCTATCTTTTTGGAAGGTCCCACCCAATTTACACGCCTTACTGCCATTATCTGGTCAGAATATGAAATGGGAAAGCCACAATTTTTGTTAAGCCACGCCACTGCTTTGTTTTTCAGAGAGGTGTGAGATTCATAATAAGGAGATGCGGGATGGGTACCACAAGGGGGAACATTGGTTAATACTGCCACAAACGGTGCACAGTCTGGTGGTAAGTTTAGATAGCGATTATACCTCGGGGGTCTAGGGGCTCTACTACTTTGGGGGGCTACAGTCGGTTGTAACTGCGAAGCAGTTACCACAGGGGCGTCCAATCGGTTAGGTGTTTCAGACCCCGTGGCAACTGCTGCAACAGTATTCCCCCTCCCCTTATTCAGCAGGTCAATAACTTTCGCAGCTTCCTTCCCTTTTCCCCCAGAGTGTACATTACCAATAGATGTTGCAGCCTGCTGTGTCGATAACAGACCACCCAGTCTCGCCACTTCCTTTACCAAGTTTTCAATCTTATTGGTTAATGGTTTAATGAGCTCCTCTATCTTTGCTGTTAAAGAAACTTCTAGATTTTTTATAAGTGAAGCAAGCAGATCAGAGTTTAAATTAACACCATTACCATTAGTGCCAGTAAATACAAAAGGAATTATAGCAGGACTATTAAGTGCCTTGCCGTCCTTTTTTTTAGCCTTAGAGTTATTGTGCTTCCCGCCTCTTTTTGAGGTACTGTCCTGCACGTTCTCAGGGGCCTGGTTTCAGGCTGGGTCTCATTCAGCACACCGGTATCTTCGCTTGACAGGGCCAGTGAATCTGAATGGACCTCGACACTCACTACAATGGGCAATGGAGGATCTACAGAAATAACATCACTCGTGTTAGCCTCAATGTCTTGGGTCAGAGTAGTTGGGGGTTTTTCTGATAGGTCCACTGTCATAGTGCCCTTCCCCAAAGAGGCACGTCTATCATTGTTTATCTGGTTTACTTTCTTAACCAGATAATTGTCCAGAGATGCGGGACCCACCACCACCTTATCCGTTTTGGATTTAGACATTATAAACAGTGTTGGTACAAAACTTACACACTAATACCCTCTGGTCTACACACTCACAAGAAAAGTTAAAAGATATGACAAAAAGGTCTTAAGTGCTCGCAGCACGTTGGAGGTCCGAATAAAACGATGTAAAGTCCCTGGCCCAGTCCAGTCTCTTCAGGCCTCTGAGGGCCACAGAGGGCCCGCCCTTTGCCCGGGACGAAGAGGCGTTGTCTCCTTTATGCGCTGCCCGGCGCTTCCTGCTTGCGTGGGCGGTGTCCTAATGCGATGAGGCTGCTGGGGGTTGGAGATTCTGCGTCCCCCCGGCGGAGCCAAGCCCGGCCGGGAACACCACAGTGAGGAGAAAGAATGGCGGAGCCAAGCCCGGCCAGGAAAACCACAGCGGAGCCAAGCCCGGCCGTGTACTGCAGCAGGTCTGTGAATACTCCATCAGTTTATTACAGAGTATCGCTGATATGATTAAAATGCTCCGATACAGGTCATAATGTGTAATCAATGTAATGTAATGTATAGGCATTTATATAGCGCACTACTTACCCGTAGGGTCCCAAGGCGCTTCGAAACCCTTCCTGGCTTCCCTGAGAGATAGTCCCTTAATGGGTATCTCCAGGGTGAGACCAGGCATCCCCGGCGGTCTGGTGGGGCCGTTTGTGAAGATGAGGCAAGCTAATGTCCAGAGTTGCCGAGTGTGATCGCTGATCAGAGTGGGCACCGAGGCGAGAGAATTATCGAGTCCGCTGACCCTGGTCCAGAAACCTGCCGCGCCGGGATTCGAACCCTGGTCCCGGGCCGTCCTCTGCTCTCGGGTTTGCCGCCTCTAACCAGTGAGCCACACTACTTCACAATCAATGAAACACTTGACCTTTAAGAACTGTAATTACCAACATGTTTTTCAGGGTACTCTAAAGCAATAATGTGATATATTAACACAGCATGTGGAAAATTGGAAAGAAAATGAAGGATAACTACTGAAACCGTACCAGTCCTTGTATTCATTATACCACCTAAAATACAAACAACAAATAAAATGAAATAAAGGGGGACAATGTTAGTTGTTGAGGATCCAATTAATAAAGTTAACTATATTAGTAGGGTAAACGTGTTCCTAACCTCCCAACACTATGATGACTATTATAGTCCATATTTAAAATAAAAGTTATTTCTGTGTGACGAGGGGGACCCGGACACGGGGCCCCCTGGTATGCCTATTAATGTTTCTCCTCTTTTTGTGCAGCACACCGAGGCCTGGAATACCCCGGATGTCATCGGATGCCGGCCCGGCGTGGAGTCCCTGTATCCTTGCACCTTTAAGGGGGCGGAACCAGACTGGAGACACTCCTTCCCTACCGAGGTAAAACCCATCCCCGAATCCACGCAGGTGTGCGAGACACCCGGAGGCGGAGAAGGAGACTGGTGGCGAGAGTGGAGGGAGAGCGGAGCGGATTGGGCGGAGTGCGAGGACGAGGATCGGAGGACGGAGGCGGAGTGCGAGGAAGAAGATCGGAGGACGGAGGCGGAGTACGAGGACAAAGAGCGGAGGACGGAGACGGAGTACGTGGAAGAAGATCGGAGGAAGGAGGCGGGGTACGAACAGCGAGGTCGGAGGAGGACGGAGGAAGAACATCAGGCGAAGAGGAATTCAGAGGAGGCTACGGGAGAGACGCCGGCCCCACCAAAGGAGGACGACCGTGACGGCGGAGAGACGGCCTACAACTCCCAGGAGGCAGTGGGAAAGACGGCCCGGAGCGGGAAGAACCACCACGGAGGCAACTGATCCACCCCTGCCTTTCTACAGAGTGCCTGTACAAAAACGTAGACACTATAAAATAATAAAACCTTCACTACCCGGAAAACCTGTGTCAGTCAACCTCTTTGACAACCCTCCCGAAACCCCACAAGTGGTGGAGAATGCGGGCATAACGGAGGACACCATCAGGGACACAACGATGGATGCGATCCTACAGGCACTCGTGAAGGGACAAGAGCAGCTAGCATGGGCGATGGAACAGCAACTCGCCGCTGCACAACTGGATAGGGACACATTCCGCAGTACCGTGGTGAAACAGCTGGAGGGTATGCGGGGCACGGGCGATGCAGCCAGCGTTCCAGCCCGTGAGAGTCAACCCCCCCTACCCCCGCAGGCATTTCACTTCAGAAATATGTTAGCGGCGAGGATCCTGACGCCTTCCTAACCAATTTCGAAAGGGTGGCTCTGGCATGTGGTTGGCCTCTGGAGAAATGGCCATTTTTTTTAGCTCCATTGTTGAACGGCGAGGCACAAGCAGCCTATCAGGTTGCTAATGGGAACGGCCAAACGCCATACGCACAGATCAAAACCATCATCCTTGATCACCTGGGTCTGGACTCGGAGGCGTATCGTGTACGCTTCCGGAAGGAAAGAGGGCAAGCCGGGGACAATCCAAAAACATTGTTTTTCCGCCTGAAGACTGCAGCAGACAAATGGCTTACCCCGACAACAAGCACAAAAGAGCAGATAATGGACAAAATATATCTGGAGCAATACCTCGAAGCCCTCCCCTATGGGACACAGAGGTGGCTCCGCCAGCATTCTAACCTATCCACAGCCCAGGCAATGGAAATGGCCTCCACCTATGCCAGAGCCCAGCCATGGCTACACAACACCGAACCAGAAAGATCTGCGAAGCCCCCGCCAAGACCTGAACGCCGGATGAGGGCTCCCCCTGGGCTGCTTCCTCCCACCCCTCGACCAACGGCCGCAGAACAACCACCTTTCCGGGGTCCGCAGTGCTTTGACTGTGGACAGTGGGGCCACATCGCTCGCCTCTGCCCCCAGAAACGGGCCCTGGAAGAACCTATGGACATCAATTATCTACCCAAGGCGGTCCTTTATTCAGCGGAGCTAGGAGGCTGCTACCACGTGAGTGTTACGGTCAATGGGATGGTGGTTAGGGCACTCCTAGACTCCGGGTGTAAACAGTCAGTGATCCAAGGGTGCTACGTGAGGCCCCTTCAGGTAATGCCTGACGCAAGTGTATTCATTAAATGTGTCCACGGAGATGTGAAGGAATACCCGGTAGCACACCTCCCCATTGGGGTGGAGGGAATGGAAACACTAGTTGTAAAAGTGGGGGTGCTGGACTCCCTGCCCGAACATCTGATCTTGGGCACAGACAATCCCCATTTCCTTGACCTGTTTAAAGGACGTCTGCACCAGGACAGCAAGGATGAGGTAGCGGTTCCTACTCTCCTGTCCACTGGTCCGTGGGAGGGTGACAGGAGTTTCCGCTTTGCACAGGCCAACGATGACACCTTATTTAATGCTTGGGAGCAAGCACACAGCGAACTGAATAACCCCCCTCACAGATACCCCCGCTTTTTGATCAAGGCGGATCTCCTATATCGACAGGCCTCTCAGGACGATCCGATGCAGTTACTGGTGCCAACCTGTTTTCGCGAACAGATCATGTTCTATGCACATACCCATCTGTTAGCCGGCCATATCGGGAGCGAAAAAACCACGCAGAACGTGCTCAGGAACTTCTACTGGCCGGGTATATACAACGATATAAAAAAACACTGTCAAACATGTGATCTGTGTCAGAAGAAAAACACCCAGAGACCTCCAGCGGTGCCCTTGCAATCTCTCCCTGTCATCGGAACCCCCTTTGAGAGAGTAGGCATGGACCTGATCGGTCCGTTAACCCCAACCAAAAGGGGGTACAAATACGCCCTTGTCGTTGTGGACTACGCCACCCGATTCCCGGAGGCGTTTCCCCTGAAGGCCCCGACCTCCCAAAACATAGCGGACAAATTTTTGGAGTTGTTCTCGCGAGTGGGGTTTCCCAAGGAAATCCTCACGGACCAGGGGACCCCATTCATGTCTAGGGTCATGCAGGAAGTATGCCAGCTGTTAGGACTACACCAGATCAAAACCTCGGTGTATCATCCTCAAACCGATGGGCTGGTAGAGCGCTATAATAGAACACTGAAGACGGTACTAAAGAAAATGATAACAGTGAATCACACAGACTGGGACGCCCTTTTGCCTCTGGCCCTATATGTTATCCGTGGGCAAAGGCAAAGCAGTCTGGGGTGCTCGTCTTTTGAGATGCTCTATGGAAGACAACCCAGGAGCTTACTTGACATGACGAAAGAAGTCTGGGAAACGGAACAGACAGAAGAGACCAGAAACCTGCTGGAGTACAGTACAAACTTAAAGAACAAACTGGGAAAAATCAGAGAGCTCGCTTTTACTCATCTGGAAGAAAGTCAAAAACAACAGCAAGTGCAATACAACAAAGGAAAAAAATGGAGGTCTCTCAGTATTGGCGACTGGGCACTGGTACTTCTACCCTCGACATCCAAGAAGTTCCAGAACGAATGGCAGGGCCCCTACGAAGTCACCGAAACCATTGGTAGAACCACCTACTGGTTGCGTCTCTCAGCGAAGAAGACCCAGATATTCCATATCAATTTATTAAAGAAATGGCTGGGACCGAAGCCGGTGACAGCACATCTGGTAACCCCAAGCAACACCTCCCCGACGACCACCCTGGAGGATCTAGTCATCAATGATGAGCTGTACAGGAACGAGCAGGAGGGTCTACGAAACGTGCTACAGTCGTTTGCACCTATCTTCTCTGACCTCCCCGGCAGGACCACTCTGGCCGAGCACAGGATAGAGACTCCCGTAGGTACCACGGTCAAACAGCGTCCATACAGAATACCCGCTGCCAAGAGGGATGCAATAGGGAGAGAAGTGGATGAGATGCTCAGATTAGGGGTGATCCGGCCATCCAGGAGCGAGTGGTCCTCGCCCATAGTTATGGTGCCGAAACCTGACGGCAGTAGCCGCTTCTGTATGGACTTTCGTGCTTTGAACGCGGTGTCCACTTTCGACTCCTATCCCATTCCCCGAATCGATGAGCTCATCGAGAAGCTCGGGGACGCGAAATACATAAGCACATTAGACCTGACCAAAGGGTATTGGCAGGTGCCATTACGGGAGGAAGACAGAAAGAAGACAGCATTCGCAACGCCCGATGGACTGTACGAGTTCACTGTCCTGCCCTTCGGTCTTCATGGCGCACCCGCCACCTTTCAGAGACTGATGAATACGGTCTTGCGAGGGCATCACCGGTATTGCTCTGCATACCTGGATGACAATCATTTTCAGTCCATCATGGGAGGAACACCTTAACCACCTAGGGATTGTACTACAACAACTGAAAAAGGCAGGACTTCATGTGAACTCAAAGAAATCCAGGATTGGATTCCAGAAGGTCAAGTACTTGGGATATCTTCTGGGACACGGTGCCATAGAGCCGCAAATTGAAAAAGTGAGGGCCATCGCGGACACCCCTTTTCCCAAAAACATGAAAGACATGCGGGCCTTTTTAGGTTTGGTAGGCTACTACCGGAGATTCATACCGGCTTTTTCGGATGTAGCGGCGCCACTGACAGACACTCTCAAGAAAACGAAAGCCAGCGTAGACTACCACAACCCCTCTCCTGCCATGTGGAAGGCGTTCCAAACACTTAAAAAGGCAATCACGACGAGCCCGGTTCTGACATCCCCGGATTTCGCTAAACCTTTCATTTTGCATACCGACGCCTCAGACTTTGGCATCGGGGCTGTATTGTCGCAGGACACGGGGGAGGGGGCGTGAAGCCCATCCTGTACATAAGCAGAAAATTGTTCCCCAGGGAGGTCAGGTATCCGACCATCGAAAAGGAGTGCCTTGCCATCCGTTGGGCAGTCGACAAGCTACGGTATTATCTGGAGGGGCGTACATTCGTGCTGTACACCGACCACGCCCCCCTGTTATGGATGAGCAGGAACATCTCGAACAACCCGAGAGTCATGCGATGGTTCCTGGCCTTACAGCCCTTTCGGTTCCAGGTCCGGCACCAGAAGGGGTCTGACAATATCAACGCGGACTTCCTGTCCCGGTTTCCTCTCCCCGATCGGGAGAATCCTAGGGGGGAGGTGTGTGACGAGGGGGACCCGGACACGGGGCCCCCTGGTATGCCTATTAATGTTTCTCCTCTTTTTGTGCAGCACACTGAGGCCTGGAATACCCCGGATGTCATCGGATGCCGGCCCGGCGTGGAGTCCCTGTATCCTTGCACCTTTAAGGGGGCGGAACCAGACTGGAGACACTCCTTCCCTACCGAGGTAAAACCCATCCCCGAATCCACGCAGGTGTGCGAGACACCCGGAGGCGGAGAAGGAGACTGGTGGCGAGAGTGGAGGGAGAGCGGAGCGGATTGGGCGGAGTGCGAGGACGAGGATCGGAGGACGGAGGCGGAGTGCGAGGAAGAAGATCGGAGGACGGAGGCGGAGTACGAGGACGAAGAGCGGAGGACGGAGACGGAGTACGTGGAAGAAGATCGGAGGAAGGAGGCGGGGTACGAACAGCGAGGTCGGAGGAGGACGGAGGAAGAACATCAGGCGAAGAGGAATTCAGAGGAGGCTACGGGAGAGACGCCGGCCCCACCAAAGGAGGACGACCGTGACGGCGACTACAGCTGCAAGCCAGGAGGCCACCGGGACCGCGCATCGCCCAGCCACACTTCGTCTGAAGTGTGGCTCGACCAGGTACGGTCAAGATTCAGCGGGTGGGCGGGCATTAGACGAGGCAAGCCACCCTGAGGACACGAGAATCCCACTGCACAGAACCCCCCCCCTTGCACTGGGTCAGGTCACTTGTTCTAGGTACGGGTGTGCACGTGTGTGGTCCTCACCCCTTTTCCCTGTGTGAACTTCACGCATAGGTCAGAGTGTCTCAGACCATTTCATTTCTCTTCCTTACCGGTATCGTGAGGCCCTCGAGACGGCGGAGAGACGGCCTACAACTCCCAGGAGGCAGTGGGAAAGACGGCCCGGAGCGGGAAGAACCACCACGGAGGCAACTGATCCACCCCTGCCTTTCTACAGAGTGCCTGTACAAAAACGTAGACACTATAAAATAATAAAACCTTCACTACCCGGAAAACCTGTGTCAGTCAACCTCTTTGACAACCCTCCCGAAACCCCACATTCTGATAATGTTATTACTGGCTTAGTCTAAGGGTATGGATGAAGGGAAACAATAGCAATGAGCTTCCACTGTTGGCATATTTTGATTCTCCAGCATTTGAATAATCACTAGTAGCATTTTTTGTTTAAAGGATTTACCTAAAGGTATACATCATCGTTTATATCACTGTGAGGAGGGTCCAGATCATAAACCCCACCTTCTTAGTGAATCATACGTCTGTCTTCCCATACAACACTCCATGCAAGAGTTATTTGTTTGATTCTTCACTTACCCAGATTAAAATGTTCTACGGGCATCATGGCCAGATGTGGGGGGCGTCACCTTCGTTGACACACACTGATAAAATAACAGTTTCATATACAATGCCAAATGGCAATCAGCTTCCAATAATGATGTAGCATTCTTTTATCAACACCATATATATGTCAAAATACCCACCAGTTTAAATTCAAGTATAACAGGCAAGCATTCGAGCATTTACATCCTAGGTCTACTGTCTGTGAGAGTATAGTTTTTGGGCAACATATTTTTAGCATGCCGACATCATCGAGGAGTGTCACAATCACCCAGAAAATGGAATAACATGCACACTACTTCAATATTATAAGTGTGCATCAAGGTATATGCCACTTGATTAGAGAGGGCTGTACTGAAACGGACACATTCCTACAAAAGAGAAGGCGGTTGTTCTCGTATTGATGATTCACCCCGGGGCTGCAGGAGTATAATGATGTTATCTCATTACAAGATCCACTTACTTCTTTAGAAGGATGACGCAGTGGTTGCACCTAATCGTGCCCCGTCCACTGCCGTATGTTAGGAAATGAGCCGCGGCGGTGATCGCTACTTGAGCAGGCCGCTGTCGCTTGTTGCCACCTACTCTATGACGCCACTTTTGCGGACATTAAACCATAAGGACTGCAAGATTCCTGGGAACTGTAGTTTGGGACCCTTAGCTAGTGGAAGTGTTGCCCAAACATACTATATTGTAACCTAGGGCCAGCAATATGTATGCTGGTACCCGTTAGGGCTTTGGTTAGTTTCTCATGTGTTAAGTGAATGTAATACATATAACATCTTATTGGAATCTAGCTGGCTATGAACATGCTGGCTATAAATAAAGGTATTGTGTCTGGTTCTCTCCATCTCCTCATACTCCGGATTACTAAGCTTAGGATAATGTTAGTTTTACAACGGTTAGTCCCAGGGTTATTGAGCTAGGATAATGTTAAGTTTTCCAATGGTTCATACTATATACTAGAGATCTAGAAGTAAGGAGTCTAGTAGGGAGTAAATAAATAAATTGTCCTCCCTATTGTTGGCTGGGAAGAGTATATTTTGTATAAAATGTAATGGCCTAGCAGTCCTGGCGCAGAAATGGTTCATTATCTTGCAGCTTTGTCCATTTCACTTCATCATTTAGGTTCCTGTTTCATGTATCCAGACGAAAGATCCATCTTTGCTCCACTCTGAACAGGGTGTTATTATTGCCACCATTCTGTTTTATTTGCTCAATGATGGTCCACACAAAATATTCTGCCACATGATTTTTTTCAATGAAATGTCTCATTAGTTTAGTCAGAGTCTTCTGGCACCTGAACGTACTCCGGTGTTCATTGATCCGAGTTTTTGATTTTATTGTGGTCATACCCACATATCTTTCTCCGCAGTTACAGGTCAACATATAAATTACATTTTTAGTTTCAGTTAGTGAATTTCATGTGAATCCTCGGTGTCTTCAGACCTAAATCCACCTCTTAGGTTTCTTTTTTCTGCTTGCATGTAATGCATTGTACACAGGACGCATGTCCTGTTAGGTCTGGTGCGTTTCATAGTGTTGGTATATTACTTTGTATCCTACCCAGTTTTGGATGAGTATGAACTAGATCATGGGTACCCACAAACATTTTCTAAGGGGTCGCAAAGTTTGGTCTTTGGTGTGACCGAGGGCCGCACTGTTGCCAGCGGGGGAGGGGCGGTGGAAAGTGGGTGTAGGGGAAGCAAAGCATGTATATCTACTGGCTGAACTCAAATGCGCAATGTAAAACCAGAAAACCTGGGATGAATCCTGGCTTCTCCACTTGATCTATTTGTGTGACCCTGTGCAATTGTTTTATTTCAATTTCCCTACATTTTCTTATAAGAGGATCTCAAAATACATGACTCCAGGATGCGTGCTGTACCAAACCATCTCCTGAGCTTGGATGTAATCACTAATGGCAATGTTGTCAGGGTGGGGTGGCTTGGGAGGGGGAAAGCATGAACATTTCTAAATTCATGTTTGAAAACCATTACTTTAAAAAAATACTTCCGAATGCACTGCTATAATTTGATTCACTAAGAAGAAATGGTTCTACAGGTCAATGAAATACACTTTTTGAATTTTGAAAAGATAATCGTATTTTTACATGTTTGCGGACTTTAAAAATGAAGGTGTTCCTAAAGTTAAGGGTCTAGTTGCTTTCTTTTGTTGAACTGCAAATATCCTTTAAATAAGTGCTTGCTGTATATTTAAATTTTTTTTACGTTAGTGCTGATTCGAGTAAACATTATTATAATAAAAAGGCAAGCAAGGGATTTTATTATCTTTCTATTTCTCAGCACTAGTAGGGCCTGTTGTGAATAATCAGGATACCTAAAACTGTTTTTAATCAGTGGCTGTGCTATGTTATTAGCTTTTAGTAAAGGAGTCCCAAAGGATCAGTATAAACAGTGTTACCACACTAACACAGTAAATAGTGAATAAAAGCAAAAAACCAGGGTTTTGTATTGTCTGAAGATTATTATTTGTTTTCAAGACAAAAACATATTTTTATACAAAAGAGATAAACATTCATATAAAATAGGGTACATACACAGATACTAGTTAGATATTCAAGGTATCGGTTGTTTCCTCCTTTGATATATCTAAATCATAAGTCCAGACTGCTCAAATACAATGATACAATGATTTCAACTCCAAATCAGAAGAAAATCAAAGATGATATATTAAATCAAATGCAGAGTTGGACTAAATAGTCGACGTTTTAGTCTCTTTAGGAATTTTTCACAAGACCATCATCAGGACAAAATATTTCTACATACAGTAGATGACACTCTGTGAAGAAAACGACATTATATTACAACATATTCATATATATTCAAAAGCCTGGTTACAAATCAATACAACTTTCATTTAGAACAGTCTATACTTATTTACATTATTACAAGCCTATTACTAAATTTCTTACAAAAGTCGGTGTGGCGACTAAAAAACATAGGCAAAACAGATTCTTAATCTAGCTTAAAATAAAGGTCAGAGATCCAAGATATTCAATCAGTGGTGTTATGAACTCACTTTTACTTAGATAGAAATAAGTCCCTTTTCTAGTCAGGACGGCAGCAGCACTTTCAATTGTAGCGTTGATGCAGGGCACAGAAGTAAATCTTTTTATGCCAAAGTTTGCTGTAAAACATGGGGGCAAACGATAAGCTATCTTCCTACCATGATTTTGGAAAATACATTTGCATAATTTGTCAAATCAAAGAGGAGTTTATTGGTTTACCTCGTATTATATACAGGAGTGCTGACAGAAATTTTTCTGACAAGGTATCCGAGTTTTGATCAATTCCAGAACACCCGTGCAGTTCTAATTGGGTACAAAAATACGCATTTTTAGATTCACAGTGTATTGTTCGTCCAACAAGGATTAATATAAATCCAGTTATCTAATTTGTTTATTATCAGCTTTAAAGAGATTGAGTCCTGTCAATGGTGGCTTAGAAAGGACATTAACTATTATTAAGCAACCTATGCATGGTTAGATAATAGTTGTCGGTTGTACTTCCATGTATTAGTTATATTCAGTGTACAGACCGGTTAGCCAATTCGCGGTACTCGTTTACACAAGGTTTGTGTATAAAAAGCTGTTAGACCTAATCATGGTAACAAATTGGAGCGTTCGTTGCATTTAACATGTAGCTGTTGCACTTGCTACCGGCATCATCTTCTCTTAATCATTTAAATGGGTACCCGCAAGGGTATATTGGGTTGCTCACCTACATATCTTGTTGATTCGAGTAAACAGCAGCCCTGTGCTGTTGCTGCTCAGGGGGCCACATGTAAAGATCAGGAGGACCGCATATGGCCCCAGGGCAGTTATTTGAGTATCACTTAACTAGATCATCCTTGATAGATTTGCTTCATTTGAAAGAGAATATAGGTTTCTCATACTTCAGAGAGCTAGATGTTAAGATGTTCCAATGCTTGTTTACAATTTTTTGGACTCCTGTTGAGTGTAGTCCAAATGTTGTCACAGAGATCAGCCGTTCTGGTGCTGTTTTGGGGGAGGTAGCCAAGAGGACTTCTCTTAGAGTATTTGATGCACTTTTGCTTGCTTTTGTTTTAATCTGTTTTGGGTACTTTTTCTCTCTCAACTTTTCGATGAGGATATCTGCATGTTTTGAGAAATCCTTTTTGTCTGTGCAATTTCTTCTCAACCTGAGGAATTGTCCTAATGGCAGGGTGTCCCGTAAGGTTTTAGGATGGTTGCTGTTGTATTGGAGTAGATTGTTGTTGTCAGTGGGCTTGTCATATACTTCACTGCGTAAAGTATTATCAAATGTAAATGTAGTGCTTTTATATAGCGCATGAATCACCCCCAAAGGGGTCTCAAGGCGCTGTGCACATACCGCTGTGGAACCCTTCCTGCCCTTTCCCTGTGAAGTGCCCACTCCTGGGCACCCCAAGGTGAAGCCAGGCATCCTAGCGGTGTTGGGGCCGTTGTGGAGATTAAGCAAGCTATTGCCCAGAGTTGCAGAGTGGGACCCATGATTAGAAGAGGCACCGAGGCGAGAATGATCATGTCCGGGAAATTGAGCCCAAGACCCGCCGCGGTGGGAATTGCATCAGGGTCTGCCGCTCTAACCATTGAGCCACACTTCTCCACAATGTGGAGTAATCTTCAAGTCCAAGAATGCTGTCTTGTTTCTGCTTGCTGTCATTGTGCCAAGTCCATTATCCCTGACCAAATTATGAAAATATCATGTATGTAATGCTCCCAAACTTTTGTCTGGTCATGAACGAGTTGACTTCACTGTATATATTCCCATCCTCAAATGAATGGACATAACAACAGGCTACACTGGGGCAAAAGTGCTGCCCATTGAGGTCCCATGGGTCTATAAATAGAACTGTTCTTCAAATTTGAAACAGTTCTTTGCCATGCTGTATGTGCGCAGTCCATCACAAATTCGTGTGGGGTTAGGGAGTTCCATTCAACCTGTTGTAATGGATGATCTAGTACTCTTAATGATTCCTTTTGGGGAATGCTTTTGACACATTATGTGGGGCAGAGGAGCTGGAATTAGAAATGGTATTTTATTTCCGTATGATTGACTACTGCAAATGCACTGCGTACCACCAATCCATCCCGCTCGTTTACAAAATATAATGTACAATATATACTTTGATACCACAGCGTTTGTATAAATACGAGTATTAATTAAAATTCAGGTGTTACAACGCTACATAACACTAGATCTTCCTCTGCCTTACCCAGGTGATGATCTCAGCCACCACTACAAGGTACTCAGAGAGGGGCAATTACATTATGCCACAAAAGTGCCCACATTGGAATACAGTTAAACTGTGCTGTACTTAACTAAATAAGTGTTGGCCAAATACAAAAGCCAATGATAGAAACTAAGCTTAATTTTCTGCTAACTCCCCTGCCAACTATCCTTATAAAAACCACTGTTAGAAACACAAGTATGCAACAAGACAATATCAAGACGCTGTTCGATTTAGATGGATAACAGCATCATTGGTCGTTATCCTTATTGGAGTGATGTTAGGCAGTCAGGACCAGAACAAGTGAGTAGAGGTGCTTGCTTATTCAGCCAAGTAATGGCTGTAATGAAGGCTGCATGTTGAACAGGGAAAGTGCGCATGACTGGTTTGGGTGACCCGAGAGGGCCGACCAAACAGTCATTGCACACTTAGGAGTGGGCAAACCACTACTCCCCTGCCCTGATCCACCCACAAAGGAAAATAAAATGATAACTCACTGTTATTATCATTTTTTATTGCCTTTAATTTAAACTGCTCAAAAGCAGTGGGGCAATGCTCCTCCACCATAGCGGAGGAGCCGCCACTGCATACAGCACTTGACAGTACCTTAAACCCAAGTTCAGCGGCCAAGAGGAGTGGCCCAGCCTGATCTCTTCCAGCCACTGACGGGCAAGGGCGGGGCGGGCCTGCCCTTGGGCCAGGCCTTGCTCGGGCGAGTCCCATGCAGCACTTGGGGTCCCAGTGCCTTATAGCATGTCTCACAAAGGGGGCAGGGCTCAGCTCTTCATGTACTCCAGTCCCTGCTTCAAAGTCCTGTGGGAGATGATGTCCCCCTCGCCTCTCATCTTGTACGTACCGTGCAGGAGGTGCCAGCAAATCATTGCGCATCCCACAAAGGTGGCAGGGCACAGCTCCTCACACACTCCAGCCACTGCAGCAAAGTCCTGTGGAAGATGAAGTCCACCGCTCCTCTGAGCTGGTGCATCCCTTCATCTTTCAGTCTCAATACCTCTCTGAGGCCTATGTACCAACAGAGAGGAATGCTAAAAATCAGTGTTGGATTTGGCCCTCTCTGCAGGGTCATCCCCAACCTTTTTGCCTTTGCCCTCCTGTTTTCTGAACCTGTTTTTTGGCTTTAGGACTCTATGCACTTTACTGCTGCTAACCATTACTAAAGTGCTTGTACTCTTTCCTTTGAACATGGTAAAATCGGCTTAAACCGAATTGATACATTTAATTTACATATAAGTCTCTATTAAAGTGGTACTACATATAACCAGGGCCTGTAAATAAATGCTACTAGCTGGCCTGCAGCATTTACTGTGCCACCCACTTAAGTAGCCCTTTTAAAACATGCCCCAGGTCTGACATTCCAACCTCTGTGTGCAGTTTTAAACTGCACATCGCCCTAGCAAAATAAACCTTTTGCCAAGCCTAAACCTTCCTTCTTAATACATATAATTCACGGTAAACAGTCATAATATCTATTCCAAAATATAGAATGGACATAATATCGAAGTAAAAATATAGAATGGACAAAATATCGAATGGACACAATATAGTGGTTAAAAATATCGAATTTAAGGTAAGTAATATCGATTTTCAAAATATAGAAGTCAAAATATCGAAATATACAATATAGGCATTAAATATATCGATTTTTTAATAATATAAATTTTTTAAAAGTGTTTTGTATGTTAGTGTATGTGTGAAAAGTGTATATTAATTTTTGTAATGTATGTTTAATGTATTTTAAGTAATGAATTTTATGTTATTTAATTTTTGCGTAATTTAATTCTGTAGCGGGTTGTGGGTTTATAGGGGAATAGGGTGGGAAGTAATTTAATTGTAATTAATTCAATATTTTTATTTATTTATTGGTATTCGTTTTGAATTTATTGTTATTTTGTAATTGGTAATTAATTTTTATTAATTGCCAATTAATTTGTATTAATTGATTAATTGTTAATTATGTTAATTTTCTAAAAATAAATTCTGTAGCGGGTTGTGGGTTTATAGGGGAATAGGGTGGGAAGTAATTTAATTGTAATAAAGTAAATATTTTTTTCATTTATTCGTATTGATTTTAAATTTATTGTTAATTAATTTTTAATTGGTAATTAATTTCTATTAATTGGCAAATAATTTTTATTAATTGGTAATTATTTTGTATTAATTAAATATTTGATAATTATGATAATTGTATTAATGTATTTTCTGTAGTGGGATGTGGGTTTATAGGGGAATAGGGTGGGAAGTAATGTAATTGTAATTAATGACATATTAAAAATACTTTTTGTGTATTGATAATTAATTTACTGTTAATTTTTAATTGGTATTAATTTGTATTATTTATTCGTTTTTGTTATTTAAAATTAATTCGTTGTTGAATATTTATGAATAGGTTATTAATTTTTAATAACTAATATGTAGTTGTATTTCTAATTATTTATTACATAATATTAAATTGGTTATTAATTTCAATTAATGTGTTATTGGTATTGACATTTAATTTATTTTTAATAATATATTAAATCATTACTTTCCCTACTGTTAAACTCACTGGAGTGGGAATAGTAATTTTCACCCTCCCGCTATCCAACGCTTTCCCTACTGTTGCACTCTCTGGAGTGGGAATAGTAATTTTTACCCCTACGCTATCCAAAGCTTTCCCTACTGTTGCACTATCTGGAGTGGGAATAGTAATTTTCACACTCCCGCTATCCAACGCTTTCCCTACTGTTGCACTCTCTGGAGTGGGAATAGTATTTTTTACTGCTACGCTATCCAACGCTTTCCCTACTGTTGTACTCTCTGGAGTGGAAATAGTAATTTATGTGTAAATGTGTTGTATTTGTATAGCGCGAACAGTAACCCGTAAGCATCCCGGCGCTTGTACTCCTACCACAAGGGAACCCCTCCTGGCTTTTCCTTGTGAGGTGTCCACTCCTGGGCATCCCATGGTGAAACCAGGCATCCCTTGTGTATCGGGGGCCGTTGTGGAGACTAAGCAAGCTATTGCCCAGAGTTGCAGCGTGGGGCCCATGCTTGGATTCGGCACTGAGGCGAGAATATCCGGTCAGAGGAATTTAAGCCCGATCCCGCCGAGGCGGGAATCGAACCCTGGTCCCTGGCCAGCGCTCTGCATCAAGGTCTGCCGCTCCATTGAGCCACACTTCTCCACTTATACCCTTCCAATATCCAACGCTTTCCCTACTGTTGCACTCTCTGGAGTGGGAACAGTAATTCTTACCCCTACGCTATCCAACGCTTTCCCTACTGTTGCACGCTCTGGAGTTGGAATAGTAATTTTTACCCTCCCGCTATCCAACGCTTTCCCTACTGTTGCACTCTCTGGAGTGGGAATAGCAATTTTTACCCTTATGCTATCCAACGCTTTCCCTACTGTTGCACTCTCTGGAGTGGGAATAGTAATTTTTACCCCTATGCTATCCAACGCCTTCCCTACTGTTGCACTCTCTGGAGTGGGAATAGTATTTTTTACCCCTACGCTATCCAACGCTTTCCCTACTGTTGCACTCACTGGAGTGGGAATAGTATTTTTTACCCTCCCGCTATCCAACGCTTTCCCTACTGTTGCACTCTCTGGAGTGGGAATAGTAATTTTTACCCTTACGCTATCCAACGCTTTCCCTACTGTTGCACTCACTGGAGTGGGAATAGTATTTTTTACCCCTACGCTATCCAACGCTTTCCCTACTGTTGCACTCACTGGAGTGGTAATATTAAATGTTACCCTCCTGCTATCCTACGGTAAAATATTGTACATTTTTTATTAATAACTTAAATTAATTATATCTTAATTTTAAGGTTGAGTATTTTTAAGTATGTTTTAGTTAATTATATTTATTATTTCATTAATTTTAAATTACTTTTAAGACATTTAAAAAAAATCGATATTTTGACTGACTATATTTTTTACAGACTATATTTTGGATTCGATATTTTTGTACTTACCTGTTTGTAGATAGGAATTCGATATTTTGGCATTCTATATTTTGGTGACTATATTATGGTAAGTCTATATTTTGTCATTCTATATTATGTCAGTGATCCATAATTCACCTCTGGGGTAGGCCCTAAACAGCCCATAGGGCAGGATGCAGTGTATTCAAAAAGTTGGGCATGTACTTTTAAGTTTTACATGCCTTAATATGGAAACACTCTGAAATTAATTTTCTCACTATTGCAAGGCCTCTCTCTCCCATAGAATAAATTCTAATTTAAAATCCTCTTTATTTGTAAAGTTGGATTCTAAGTCATAGTTATGAAAATGCCACTTTTAGAAGTTTGGCATTTTCTTGTCCTACCAATTTGGCACGTGTTGCTTGTTCCTAGGTCACATGACTAGGAGTAGTTGGCAGTGAATTCCTCCCAGACAGCATCATAATGGAAGGTATGGGTGTCGGCAGGATGGGCTATCTCTGACGTCGTAGGGGGGCACAGCTGTCAGCTACAACACTTGCACTTCAAAGGTACTGTCTCAGTTACAAAGCCTATTGTACCCCCAGACAGACAGGGCACATGGCAGGGAGAAAGAAAATTCCAGACTCTTCCAGAAGCTTCTCCCACTTCAAAGTGGGCACAGATATAAATATAGTACCCTTGGACCTCTCTTAAGATCACTTCTTGACCTGTGAAAGACTCAAAAGAAGGACTGTCTACTGCTATGCTGCTCTGCTGCAAGAAGGACTGTGTGGCTGCTCGCTGCCAGAGGAAGAAGGGCAGGACCTCCACCTTGAACTCAGGACCACCTGAGTTACTCAAAGGGTGGCTGGTCTCCTGTCTGAAGAGACAGGGACACAACAAGGTCCCCCACCCTTGAGCCCTGCACTTGGACTCTGCCAGCTGTGAGTCCCAAATTCTCTCCATAATCAGTCATGCTGCAGCCTCATCCATTAAAATAGCTTTTTTTATGTCATCATCACCGGCTCAAGAAGCCAAGAGAAGGGATATAGAAACTTGCACACTTCCTAAAGACAGGAAGTGCTAAGAGATCTATTCCATAAGTGCAATTAAACCTACTGCTTACCAGTTTCACCAGAGGTAGTATTTGCAAGCAGGTCAAAAATATTAGACCAACAAATATACTGTTTCAACAGTACAACCTGACCTTTCTAACTATTTAATTTTTGCAAGTTTTATTTAACCCTGAAACAATACAAAACAATTGTGCAGGGCGTTGGCAATAATCCAGCCATTGCAGAGTCATAACAAAATCATAATACAGTTATAAAATGGTGGCTTTGTTAAACAAGTTGATTATACAGCATCAATTCAATATATCCAAGATACTGAATGAAGAAATATACCATATTAAGGCCTTAATTAAAAGTAGAAAAGTACAAATTAACAACTCATCCACTGGACCCGATCAAATGGCTCCCCACTTTCGGCAGCTGAACCTGACATTCAGTGCTCTCCATTCTAATTCTAGAACATGCACAACACTTTTCACCAAACTGAAGGTCCCCCCACCCCCTTTAGGTTCCTCTGTCGCTGCCACTGACATACACTTCTGATGGCTCAGCAGATTAAGAGCTATCAGAGGTTTGGCCAGTTGACCGCCCACTCTATTTGGAGCGGGCAGTGAAATGACTAGTTTGGACCCAAGATTGATAGTTTTCTTTGTGATAACCTCAATAGATTACTCAACTACCTTCATTAGCCAAGTCAGGCAAACTAATTAGATGAAAGTGTAAATGGGTGTGTTGTGCCTCATCTATGCTGAGAACGCCAAATAGCATTCCATGTTTTTGGAAACGTCGATCTACGCCTCATTTTCCCCATAACAGGCTAATCTCAGTAAGAAACATTTTAGGAGAAAAGGTGTTTAAAAAAGCTTACTTATTCCAGGAAGCCATTGGCTTACCTTCTGGAATGTTCCACATTGTCTTCTCTCGCCCATAGGTCTTCAAGTAGAAGCAGAGCTGGAGTAGATCATTATTTCCAGTACAAAATTTGGGGCGTAATGGATTCCTATGTCTGCTTCCTAATCCAAGATGGCTCCTGTATTTCCTGCAATGTCACATGATTTTTTTAAATATAAATGGTTGCGAAATTCAGCGGAAGATGTACCGAAATGCAGCCAAGAGTATTTTCCTTAGCATTTTTCACCCTTTGCTCAAGTTTTGAGTCCCATTGGTTTTCCCTTCGAATTTTCCATGGATTTTCTCCTCCAAGTCTCCAGATTACAAATTCTTTATTATTCAGTCCTGAGGAGATTAAGTGTCCTGATTCTCATCTTGTGATTTGTTTCTCCCAAATTCCTTTTCCATCTGCTTCTGGAATTTGTTTCCTTTCTGCGTTTTTCCTCCCATGGGACGTTTCTTAAGGACACCTGCTTACTGTGCATTAATGTTGCTATCTATGAGGCACCATGACTACAAAAAGAGTTGTGTTAGCATCAGGCAGCACCGAAGTCAAGACAGAAGCATCAGCCCAGTCTAGAAAATAACACATGCGAACAAGCAATGGGTAATTTACCCAGATGCCCTCTTTATCAATAAGCATGATAATTTTTTATTTCATAAACATACTTTTTCAAACTTTTTAGAGAACAAACTTTTAAGTTAGAACAAGGAACAAAGAAATTGGAACACAACCATTTATACCTAATTTCTTGTTCCTTTCAGCAAAAATAAAGTTTACCAGATACAGAATGTAAAAAAATGGAATAGAAATAAAATCAATTTTCCACAATTAACTTGGTTTTCATGATTAGAAAATGTAATTAACTTTAAAATCTTACTAACAATAAGAAATGTCACTGATATTTAAGATTAAGGGGAAAACATGGCGGCCGCTGGTTAAGTGGCCGTAGTGCTCCGTAATGAACTCCCGGTGAGGATCCCCACATCAACCAAATCGACACAGAAAATAGCATCTGTACACTCACGAAAACTGGGGAGCTGAGCCCTGGCTTAACGGCCGTTTTTTTTCGCCGTACCGAAGGTCTTCGTGGCGGGGGATGTTGCCCCGATACATCGAGTCTGATTCCAAGCCACCGTCAGTCCGCTTTCTGTTCGAGTGCGGAGCGGTAGCTGAGGGCGGGGTGAACGCGGGCTGCCGTCGGCTGTTTGGCAGCACTGAACTCTGCTTGATCTTGTCCAGCAACTGCTTGAGAGGGTGCAGTATTGCTTTGAAAAATTCAGCGATTTTCCAGCAGCAGGAGCAGGGTCCTTGGAATTATTCACAGAACGAGATAAGTAAACTGGGTTTAAATCTTGCCGAGGAACCTTTTAAAGCGGTAAGCCTTTTATTAGGGAAACAGAGGCCCCCCATACAGTACTGGGATCTCCCTGGGAGGTTTTTGCAGCCGCATTAACTGGAGTTAACCGGTGTGTTTAAATATCCTCAGCAACTACAAACACCGTTACTCCGTATACAGTTAGCCGCGCTGGAGCTGAGGAGAGGGAGGTTACTTAGAACTCTGGGACAGCCACACCATGCAGTGACTTCTGACAAAACCTTGCGTAACGCCCCAGAACTTGCATCTAAACAGCTGCGATTACAGCCAATACATATTGCTGCACCTGCATTATCTCCGGTGGTGGATTCTTCAGAGGGGGGAGACAAGGGGAGTTAAATTTTTTCTGATGCCTATACTACAACCTTGGCAGGTCAAGAGGTGCCAATAAAAGTAGTTGTCGCTTCTGATTCCACTGCAAAAATACAGTCCCCTCTCAGTAAAACTAAAGTTACCAGCAAAAGAGGGCGGAAGAAGAAAGGTGCTTTGCTAGATGATAAGGTAGAGTTATCAGGTTTTCCTTAGTGGATTGGGTGATCATACCCCTGCAGTTGAAGATAAAAAATCCTCCTCTTACCTAAACACAGAGGTCAAAGGAAGAGGCACCAAATACGGTTTGAGGTCCAAAATTAAGACAAAAACTAAAACGCAGAACAACATATCTGAGAAAAAAGCTAAGATCACCCCTTCCCTACGATCCTACTTCAAAGTCATACCCCAAATACTACATCTACCAGGGGATCACGCCATGTCAGCTGGCTCTGAAGTGGTAACTTCTCCCCAAATTGATAAGATTTCTCTAGTACAGGATTCTGACCCTATAGACTCAATAGAGGTCATGGATCAAAGAACTGAAGAAGGGGGTATAGAACCTGAAGCTAGAGAATTATGTTTACGAGACGGAGTAGGAGACGGGGATAACGAAGAAGGGTCAGGCTCACAATCTTCTTTAGCCCGGGTGGAGTTGGTACCAGTCCCCATATTACAAGACTCAGAAGATTTGTCTGATATTGAGGTATCCCCTGGCAGCTCAAATGAAGAAGCCGGAGCTGGAGCAGTTGGGGGAGATCTTCCCAATCAAATGGACTACTCTTTAGACTCCCTCACTGATCAATCCAAGTTTGCAGCCAATGTCGACATAACGCCAGCGGCTATACTAGGCATGTTTTCAGCTCTTACGTTAGAAATAAGGAAGGGCTTTGCGGAGTCTTCAGCAAATTTAGCTGCTCATCAAGCTGAAATAAGAAGTTACTGCGAATCCCTTGAAAATAAAATCGAGGGACTTGCTATAAGAACGGGAGTCCTGGAGGAGACTACAGGAACACTCTCTATGTATCTGGACCAGGCGAAAGTAGATATTCAGAAGCTCTCTAGAGAGGAGCAAGCGCTCAGTGAAAGGATGGAGACCTTGGAAAACAACGCGAGGAGGGGGAACCTACGAATCCTGAATGTGCCTGAAGGTTCAGAGGGCTCAGACTTAAAACAATATATAACAGGCTTGCTAAAAGAGTCTTTGAACTTAGACCTTTCTATGGAAGAAATAGCATTGGACATCCAAAGAATCCACAGGGATCCCTTTAGACGAAATCCCCAGAGATCCAAACCCCGTAAAATTCTAGTATATTTTCACACGTATGTTCTGAAAGAACGAATTCTTAATCTTGCACTAAAACAAAAATCTCTGGCTGCGAAGGGAGTTACATTCTTAATAAGGTCAGATCTCTCAAGAACCACCCTGGAGAAGCAATGGGAGTTTGGGAGGCGCCTGGAAGAATTCAGAGCAGCGGGTGCCTCAGCTCAATTAACATTCCCTGCTGGCATGAAAATAATGTATAATAATAAGATGACCAACATCAGAACAGTACAGGCAGCGGATGAACTTCTAATGCAGATGGGAAGCAATAAGAAGTCTTAGGACTCAGTAGATGAGTTAGTGTTCATGGCCATCTCTCGACTTCTCTGAGTTCTTATGCATAAAATGTAATTAAAAAAAAAAAAAAATTCTCCCCAAGAGTTATCAAATAATATAATTATTTCAGTGTCACTATTAGTTAAGTC
This sequence comes from Lissotriton vulgaris, assembly GCF_964263255.1. Taxonomy (NCBI): domain Eukaryota; kingdom Metazoa; phylum Chordata; class Amphibia; order Caudata; family Salamandridae; genus Lissotriton; species Lissotriton vulgaris. The sequence continues at coordinate 150,998,513 of NC_141696.1, read as the reverse complement.
TTTATACTTCATATGTTTTGCAACTAAATGGGTGGGATTTTCATCCGGGAGTTCACGGAGGGGCGCTATCAACCGGACATTGCACCGGTTAGATATCGCAAGGGTTTTCCAGGGAATGGGAGGGGGGAGGGTGGGTGGCACATAGTTAGGGTAGGTGGTGGGGGGTGGAAAAAAAGTAAAAATGTCCTCAAAAAGCCAAGATATAATGGTCTTGATAGTAAGAATGCGAAATCACTATCTTATGAAATGAGCTATAGACAAGTATGGGTTGGTCTAGCCTTATCTTTTTACCTCTCTTTTTTGTCTTTCTTGTTAGATATCTATGTTGAAGATGATTAACATAAAATATTTTTTATGGAACGTTAATGGCCTGCGCACCAAACCAAGGGCTAACAAAATCATGCAATATATACGAGATCTGGATGCGCAGGTCATTGTTCTCCAGGAGACTCATTTAACAAATTCTGAGATTATTGATTTATTTAAAAGAAATAAGTGGATAGACTTTGCGGTCTCCACTACTCAGGCCAGTAATATCAGAGGGGTATCTATAATTTTCAAGAAAGTAGCTAAAGCTAGGCTGATATCCCAGCAGGTCGACTCAGGTGGAAGATGGGCCATAGCCTCCGTAGCAATAGCGGGATCTCAAACCACAGTTCTAGGATACTACGGGCCAAATCAGGATGATCCTACGGTAATGGAGACTATGTTCTCAAATTTACTCTCCTTTCCTGAACCAACTATCATAGCAGGTGATTTTAATATCGTCCTAAATCCAGCTTTGGATAAATCCCCTAATAATCGATCCCTAGCTCTGTCCAAGTCTAGGTCAGTGCTGCAATCTGCAATGAAAACTTATGGGTATGTGGACATATGAAGGGAGAGGTCTGGGGATCAGCAATGAGTGTCTTTCCGAAATTATAAATATAAACACCAGTCAAGGATTGACTTTATCTTGATCAGCCAACGGCTGGTTGAACATGTAAGATCCGTTGAATACTTACCTCTTCATCTTTCAGACCACTCTGCAGTACTAATGGACCTAACCTATGTAATGGAGAGATTGCCCTCCAGATGGTCCTTTGATCGTTCACTTCTCTCTTCATCTGATGACATACTATATCTGAAAAGAGAAGCACACATTTTTTTTTCGATTAATAATGATTCAGCAACAACAAGAATTGTCTGGGACTCGTTCAAAGCATTTTTAAGGGGTCTTATACCAGCGAAAGTATCTCACAAAAGGAAGCAATATAAAGAACAAATTCTGCTCATAGAGGGAAGTATAATAAATCTCCAAGGTGTTATCGATAGTAACACGGGGGTAGATGAGTCCGTTATAAATAACTATAGGAAAGAAATGGCGACTTTGAAGGCCAATTTGGGTTCAGTATTGAATCTTAGACTGCAGCAGAGATGGGAAGCAAGCAAACTAGCCCATTTTGAGTATAGTGAAGGTGCAGGTAAAATGCTTGCGTGGAAGTCTAAATCAGATCAGGTCAGGAACAATATTTAAAAAATCAAGGTGGGCAATGATTCCTTAACATCGGATACTGAAATTAGAAGGGCCTTTAAGGTCTTTTTTGAGTCTATCTATAAGGAGGATATTGTGACCCGATCCGAGGAGGTCGATGATTGGCTAAGTCATATCAATCTCCCTAGACTTACACAGGTTCAGTCTCAAGCATTGGATGATATTATCACCGAAGGTGAAGTTAGGGCCGCTATAAAAAAAAAGCAAGAAGGGGAAGGCAGCGGGGCCCGATGGCTTACCAGCAGAAACCTACAGATTGTTAGAAGATGAGATTGCCCCCTTCCTCACTGGGATGTTTAATCAGATCCTTCTTAAAGGCCAAACTCCCCCTTCATCATGGGACAATGCATCCATCACACTCATATTGAAACCTGGGAAGCCTAGAGACGCCTGCGAATCTTATAGGCCCATATCAATCCTAAATGTGGATTATAAAATCTTCACCACAATTTTAGCCTCTAGGTTAGCTTTGGTAGCCCCGGCAGTCCTACACGCAGATCAAAAAGGATTTGTAAAAGGCCGGCAACTGTATGAATTAACATACAAACTCATAGGGGCTATGGATATTGCCGTGACACATGGTTTACCCTTGACTGCCCTCACTCTGGATGCGACCAAGGCCTTCGACAGGGTTAATTGGGTATACCTGTCGAGGGCCCTGGCTAAATTTGGAGTGGGGAAGAGATTTCGTCATGCTGTTAGTCTATTGTATGCCAATCCATCGGCTAGCCTGTTAATTAACGGTGAGTTGTCAGACCCCTTTAATATAACAAGAGGGACTCGGCAGGGTTGTCCGCTTTCCCCGCTTCTGTTTGACTTTTACATTGAACCTCTCGCACAACAACTGAGGAGAGAGAATGCGATTGTCCCTTTTCGTCACAGAGGCTGGGAAAAGAAGGTAGCGTTATATGCTGACGACCTACTTGTTCTTACATCAGACGCAACAACTGCACTCCCGCTTATATTTGAAATTGCTAAGGGGTTCGGGAAAATATCAGGCTACCCGATCAACACATTAAAAACAGAGATGTTGGTCTGGAATGACAATCCAAGTTCCTTGGAAATACAGGAGAGCGAATCATTACGATATTTGGGCCTGAATATCACAAAAGATATCAATAAGCTTGCCACAGTAAATATTACAGCAATTATTAAACAATGTAGGAAATTAATGCAAGCATGGTCTCACCTTCAATTATCTTTGATAGGGAGGGCTAACCTCGTTAAAATGGCCATTTTGCCTAAAATCTCTTTTCTTTTTAACACTATTCCCCTTTACTTTGATCAAACTCAAATAACTAAAATACAATCAGAAATCACTTCTTTCATCTGGAATAAAAAACTACCAAGAATAGCTTGGAAGAAGCTTAGACGGCGTTGGGAGAAGGGAGGAATAGCCGCACCAGATTTAAAATTATATTTGTGGGCTTTTCAGCTATCTCACATACGAATGCTTCTAAATAAACCTACTGATTGTGGGATAGGATTAATGTTTTCGGCCATGCTAAATGGGGAAGGCCTCAGTCAGTCGGGATTCTTATTTAAATTTGGCAACCCGAAATTCTTCAAAAAGATCAAGTTGAAGGTCCTGTATGGCTTGGCTAAAACCTGGTCTGAGGTAATAAAATCTATTAAACAGGGATATTACTGCGATAAAACACCGCTTTGGGGGCTACCTGATAGCCCAGCCTGGTTGGAAGATTCCCTAGCCACTCCCTTGAGAGAGGCATGCCTCAAAGAATGGGGGGATCTCTTTTATGAGGGGGACCTGCTTTCCTGGGAGTATTTACAGAATAAAATAGGTCCAACCTTTTCGAGGTTTAAATACATACAAATCAGAAGTTGGACACAGGCATACAACGATCCACAATTAAAACACAACAAGTTTCCACTCGGAGGGCATAGTCAACTAATAACTAATTTGGCTGGTACCCCCTCAACCAAACATGAGATTTCACAATGGTATAGACTCCTTCTAGATGAATCTGATGGGGAATTTAAGTTACTGCCCCAACTTTGGGTGATGTAATTTTGACTCAAGACGTACAAGAACTCTGGCCTACCTCATTCGAACTGTTAAAAAATATGGTGAAACCCTCATGGCTTCGTAGAAACCATCTCTTTACCCTTCACAGGGCGTATTACTCCCCCCAAAGATTATCTAAATTTACCTCAGCGGCATGTGCAAGGTGTGGACTGATTGCAGCTTCAGATATCCATATGTTTTTTTGAGTGTCCCCGTATAGCACCTCATTGGGAGGCCATAGGTAAGACTCCTACGGCATCATTAGGTACCCCAATTATTATAGACTTACCATTAGTGATCTTTGGAGTTCTGAGGACAACTCAAAACATAGCTAGAAACCTGGTCTTCTACACGATCCTTCTGGCAAGAAGAGAGATCTGCAGGAGATGGAAGGATCCTATCCCCCCTTCCCAGGGGGATTGGCTGACATCAACGTTACAGACTGCACGTATGGATCTAGCCAGATCAGGAAACCAAAGCAAAAGGACCTTTTGGCATTCGATTGTATGGTCACAATAAAGATCCGGGGTTGTTTTTTTTTTTTTTCCCCGGGTCCAATGTTTATACTACTATGGTGCCAATCCAAATCTTGTCCGGTCATACCCCGGCCTAGGCCCAGCAGTAGGCCTCCCCACTGGTAGCCTAAAAGAATATCAAGCTGAGACAGTTGAGGGATTTGTGGCCGCCCACTTGGACGAAATGATCCCTCCCAGTTATTATACTGTGTAAACTGGTCTAGTGCTTATTCTAAATGGCTTTCTTAAACCATGGTGGATATGAGGACAAAAGAAAAAAAAAAGGGGAGAGAAAAAAAAAAGAAAAAAAACCCAATAAAATAAAAAAAGATATTTAAGATTAAGTTTTTAATAAAACTCTATTTCTGTCATTTCACTTTGTAATATGGAAAGATAATGGACCTATTGTTTGTAATATTCATGATTTTTCAGATTTACTGTAAGAAATTGGGTTTAACAGCTATTAGTAATTTAATAGATACATATTTAGACTTCAAAAAATTAGTTCTTTCCTTTTTTGAGGAGAACTGACTGCTGAACAAATAAAAAAGGAATCAGTTGATCTATTAATTTTCAAAATTGGTGCCCCTTTGTGGATGGAACATCGGCCTACAATACTTTAAAAGTAGTTCTGGGTAAAATTGAAATTATGCTGGCATAATCTGCATATTTGTTGGAATTGCATGTTATGCTTGTTATGTGAAATTCTTGAAATTATGCAATTGTGCTACGTCACATAACTTCTATGCATTTTGAAGTAAATTTATCGTCTGGGAAAAATGTTAACAATCAGAACATTTGCTATTCATAAGCTGCCAGCAACATTACATGCGGTTGTACTCTGTTCTGATGAATGCCGACCTACTTTGGCGGAGTTATTTATTTATTTGTTTGAAGACATCTGGGATACCTACCCTTATACTGAAAACGTTTTCATTTCATTGCCTCGCTTGGAGCCCTGGGCCCAATTCCTCCATGAAATACTAGTACCGTGACAATACTTTAATCACGGTCCACTGCCCCTACTTTATTTGTCCTGATGAAGACCCCAGTCTAAGGTTTCCATTTCTCCTAGAATCTCAGGGGTGGAAACGTCGACGATCTTCCACCTTGCCCATGAAATAACCATATTGTCTATACGATTTAAATGGTTATATTGTTGGAGGCTTTTTGCATATATATTGTTCAACATTTATGTACAGAGTGTGACTGAATTCATAAGCCAAAACAATTGTTGTTAGAAGTTGGGTCTTACTGACCAATATTATTGCACCATTTGTTCCCGAAACCCACACAATTCCTTGCACTATCCCTTCCTCTCCCGGGGCACTGTTGTTTTTGGTCTTCTATAAAATTACTGAATCTGTATATGAATACATTAAATTGTGAATCATAAAGTATCTCTGGATTCTATGTAACTAATTTTCATTAAGTTGTAACTATTTTCTTTAAACCTTTGTTTTTCAATTTGTATAAGCAAGTTTTCTTTCCTGTCCTTCGATGGTTCCACACTGGGACCACCTATCACTGTACCCTTTTTGGATGGAACATGGGCCTAGTTCTGGGTAAAATTTAAATTATGCTGGCATAATCTGCATATTTGTTGGAATTGCATGTTATGCTTGTTATGTGAAATTCTTGAAATTATGCAATTGTGCTACTTCACATAACTTGTATGCATTTTGCAGTAAATTTATCGTCTGGGAACAGACCATGAGCAATTCATAAGCTGCCAGCAGCAATTGTGTTTCTTGTGCTTTGTTTAAGCTCAAAATGTGTCCTTGCATCATTAAGTGATGCGAGGATGCATTCCATGCTAAAATGTAACTCTAAATGATGGATTTCCATTTCTTCTCCACCTTCCTTATCTCCCTCTTTATTTATTAAAAACGACCCCATTCTTTCCAGTGCCGTTTTACCCATCAACCACTTCGTGATCTGAGCCCCACCTGCAGTTGTATGGTGGCCAGCAATCTTAACATGATTTAATAACTATTTCAAGAAGTTGTAAATATTCCATTCAGAGACAAAACCATCCTAACATCCTCAGAAGAGTAATTCATATAGGGCTACAGATGCGCACAGATCCATGATGGTCATTTAGGGGAAAAAACAAGAACTGGATACACCAATCAATTTATTCCACTAGTGAGACCAGGTGGCTTTGCCAATGCTTGTTTGTCTTGTTATTTAGCTTTCTTTTTCTTTCGTGGAGAATTAGCAGTCTGAATGTACCTACTGTCGCCCATAAAACTCGGAAGAGCTTCAACCTTTCATTATAGCGCTAAAATAAATGTCTACTATACTTGCTATCTATGTTATGAACATTTACTTTTGTAAAGACGATACTGAACACTGCAGCCAGACTCGTCCTCGGCATCCCCTGGCACAAACACATCAGCCAACTTCTACGGGAACTTCACTGGCTCCCCATGGAGAAAAGACTCACCTTCAAGATCCTCACCCATGCCTACAAATGCCTTCACAACAGCGGACCCAAATACTTCAACAACAGAATAAACTTCCATGTACCCAAAAGAAACCTCCGATCTGTCAATCTCACCCTAGCTGAAACCCAGCGCATCCACTGAGCCAGAGCAGCCGGAATATCGTTCTCCCACATTGCGGCCAAAACCTGGAACGAGCTACCAACAAACATCAGACGCGCCCCCTCCATAAACATCTTCAGGAAGATCCTCAAGAACTGGCTCTTCGGCTGAACCAGATCTGCCTACACCGCCCTCCCCCTCAGCACCTTGAGACCCTCACGGGTGAGTAGCACGCTTACAATTCCCTGATTGATTGATTGATTGATTGATTGATTGATTGATTGATTGATTAAAGCGCTCTGACTCAGATGCCCTATATAGACTTATTTATCTTTGATGTTAAAATTTACTGTTGTAAAGTGCTCTGATTTCTTCGGGTCTAACTAGCTCTATATAAAACTCTAAAATAATTAAATGAATGATGGATTTGCACTTCAAGTAGTTAAGCTTAATTTTGCCTAATTTTCAAATTATGTTTAATTACATGAAAGTAAGTTATGCAAATTCACACATCCTCACTTAAAATCCCAATTTGGATATAAACAATACATGTGTTACATTTTTATGTTTTTCATAAAATGCACAATTAATACATATTCAATGGTCTATATCTCCACACATATAAATTCTCCATCTCAGCAAGTGTTGACAACTGCGTCCTGGTCAGCTGCGGTCCGTGCATGTAACAGCGGTGAGGCGGTGGGGCAGTGCAAGGAGGAATTTTGCCGGACAACTCTGAGGGAAATTAATTTATTTATTAGGGGTACAACATTTTTAAAGAAAGTATTGCGGCTGCTAACCCGAGGACAGTTACCTAAGGAAGTGCTAACGACCCACAGGTTAGGAAGCACAATACTTTCTTTTAAAATGTTGTGCCCCCTAAGTATTTTGCGCCCGGGCAACCGCCTCTGTGGACCCCTCCACGCTACGCACAAGCGACACGTGGCAACTTCACACTCCCCTATCTTGGTCATTCATATGGTGTTTACTATATCCCATATAAATATACAAAAAAAATATCTCCAGTAACAATAAATCCTGAAGGTGCAAACACAAATAAAGAAAACTTTATACTCACATTTCTTTATCTCAGTCACCTCAACTAGGCGAGAAGGAAACATTCAAATGTGTTCTTCTTGTTATAGGCAAGGGGGGGAAGGGTTGACACAGTTAACATTTTTTACTTGCTTCATTTCATTTGATTGGTGCAACTCAATTACCGCCATATCTTTTCGCATTTATAATTAAAAATACATATTTCATTTTAAATAGGTTGGTTCAGAAGTCTTCAACTGTTACTAGAAGTTACCAAAGCGCTTCAAAATTTTTCAACTTCCATTAATTTAAACCACATCAGTGCATCTTTTATTTTCTATACTTGCAGTGACTATTTACTGCCTGTAGTGGTGCGCATGCTCTCGCACTAGAAAATGCTGTTTGTTGGATACACAAACATTCTTGAGTCCTTCTTTTGTCTTAGCGGTGCTCTTTTGTACAACATTTCAGCTGCAGTGCAAAAGAATTATTAGATGAGCAACCCCTTAGCATACAGAGGGACATATTTACAAGCCCCTTGCACCACTGGTGCGTCACTTTTTATGTGGTGCAAAAACAGTGCATATTCACAACGCCACGTGAAGCTACCTTATCTCGCAACACTGAAAGGGGCTTGCCATGGGTGTTGCTGTGGGTGTTCTCAGGCAACACCCATGGATTCTGCAGCATTTCCAGATTTACGAGACATCGTAAACCTGGCAATACGTCAGTTTGCTACCCCTCCCATGGAGAGGCGTAGTGAGGACCAACGAGGAGTAATGTTTTCATTTCTCTGCGTTTTTTTCCTCTTTCTATGTGTGCTGCATTCTGCAGCACACATAGAAAGAGAAAAAACCATCTTGTGAGTGTTTTTGTGCAGGAAGGTGTTTTGTTCAGGAAGGTGTCTCTTCCGGCACAAAAAATCCCTGCAACGCAGACATCCCTGCGCCATGGTGCAAGTTCAAGTTTAAAAAAAAAAGTTCAAGTTTAAAATTTGTATAGCGCACTACTCACCCAGAGGGTCTCAAGGCGCTTGAGGGAGGGGGGGTACATTACTTATCGAATATCCAAGTTTTTAGTTGTTTTCTGAAGGAGAGGTGGATCTGTGTAAGGCGGAGGTGGGTGGGAAGAGAATTCCAGGTCTTGGCCGCTAAGTAGGAGAAGGATCTTCCTCCCATGGTGGATCTTTGGATGCGTGGAATTGCGGCGAGGGCTTGATTGGACGATCGTAGTTGGCGGGTGGGGGTGTAAAAGGACAGGCGCGTGTTGAGGTATTCGGGTCCTAGGTCGTAGAGGGCTTTGTGTGCGTGGGTGAGGAGACGGAACGTTATTCTCTTGTTGATGGGGAGCCAGTGGAGGTCTTTCAGGTGACCGGAAATGTGAGCTTGGCGGGGGATGTCTAGGATGAGTCTGGCGGAGGCGTTTTGGTTGCGTTGGAGTTTTTTCTGTAGTTTGGCTGTGGTTCCAGCGTAAAGGGTGTTTCCGTAGTCCAGTCGGCTTGTGACCAGTGCATGGGTGACCTTCTTTCTTGTTTCGGTGGGGATCCAACAGAAGATTTTTTTGAGCATACGTAGGATGTTGAAGCATGATGATGAGACGGCGTTGACTTGCCTGGTCATCGAGAGGGAGGAGTCCAGGCGCATGGCAGCCAATTCTGCACCAGTGTAGGAGAGGGGAGGGGAAAGAGATCCGTCATATCATCGTAGATATGTCTGATGCATCCCTTTGCTTCCAAATTAACGCATCACAGAAAATGGCTTGCGGCACCGCGCTGCGTTAATTTGTCCTAAATAAGGCCCAGAATTCCTGCAGAAGCCCCTTATTGGAAGATCAACTATACTTTCATGAAAGGCACACTGCACGTTGACAAGATATTCCTCTGTGCAAGTTATTACTCCACACTTAGCTGATGGTGAAGAATATTATGGGACAAAATTGTTCCAAGGCACAGAGTTACTGTGAAGTACCACATGCCTTTACACATAGTAAGCTAGCAATTTTGCACATTGATGCAGGTTGAAGAGAGTGTTTATAAGTTGATAAGAGTTGATAGTCTACAGTTTAAAATTTACAATAACTCAGTGATGCGGGAACAATTTTTAGAGTGGGGTGCTGCTATCAATGTTACATCCCTGACCCCATAGGGATTGTAAAAAATTCAAGCGTCACACAAAGAACAATTGTAGCAAATGAGGCACCTCTATTCCGCAGGAGAGTGGTAATGGTGAAGGTTTGCAGCCGGTGGTACGTTTTGGAGCACACCATCACAAATATATTACTTAAGCATGATACTGTTATTTCCAGACAGCACATTTTCCCTAAAACAGCAACACAGGGACGTATTTATGAGGCCCTTATGCCACAGTTGCATCACTTTTTGTGACTTTATGGCGGCGTAAAAATTATGACATACTGTGCCATATTTACAAAGTAACCCATTGAGGCAGATGCGTCACTTTGAAAACCCCTGAGTTACAGTGTACCTGTGATAGGTAAAATGTATGCAGGGTGGGCATTCTGTCACAGGCACGCCACGTAGAATTGACGCAGTGAAATCTATGAGATTTCATTGTGACATTTCAACTACGTCAGTGCGTCAAATCCTTACGCCTGCTGGAAGCAGGAATAAGGGGTGACGCAGGCCCTTGACATGGGGCAAGGGACACATTGCTGGTGTTGTGTCTGTTTATAGACATACTCTAGCAATGCGCCAATTTTGCCCCTACAGATATGTAAGGTATACTGATGTATCTGTAAATCCTTGCAACATGGAGCACTGTACAGTAAATACGACGCATCCATGGCGACACAAGGATGGCGCTATGGAAAGTGTTGCATCTCTGTTTTCCCGCAGTGTTGCCACACTATTCATAAATGAGGCCCTTAATTCACAGTTTTACTGATGAAACCACATAGTGCATAAACGCTAATGTGTAGAAATTGTGTTTCACCAAATGTTTATCATTTGCACATCACCAAGTAAAATGTCTTGATTTGTTTCGATCCTTTTAAAATATTTGATGCCATCACACTTCAGAATTACAAAAAATGTGCTTTATTGTACTTTCTTTACTTCTGATATATTTTGCAATATTTGTACAGTTTGCTATGAGTTAGAAAAAAACTGACATCCTATTACGTTTCCCTTCACACTCCCTGTACCACAAAAATATTGTCAGATAGTTCACCTTAGAAAATTCTCTAATTTTGGAGTCCGATTAAAAAAAGTAAACACCATTCTCCACATTAAAAGAATAATAAGTAATTTGCCAGAAGACATAGCCTGACATGTGGCCTCTGTTTTCGAACGCACAGCACGTGTGACAAGATAGAAACAAAATATTAAGACATATTAATTACTCATTCAGCTTGTGAAATCCAGCATTGTTATTTTGGGAGTGCTGCAGCAACCCCAGGACCCCTACTTCCAGTGCCTATGCAGTAACCCATGCTGCATATGTTATATTAACCTTGAAGGCCTCCATAGAGTTAAATGCTTCTTGCTCACAAAACCTGAAAGACGCCATTCCAACGACTGGGGATGTTTCAAGAGACCTGAAAAATAATCTTGTCCTGTGAAAGCACTGTGCAGGTCACATGATGGTTCCTCACCTGCGCAGCGTCATATTCCATCAGCCAATGAGAATGATGGGTCTTCTGCCTCCAGAGGGACACTTGCTGAAATACCAAATGTTATGTTATGTTATGTTAAGTGTATTTTTGAGCGCACAGCTGCCCCAGCGAAGGGGCGTCCTGGCGCTATATCTGAAAAGAACATAACAAACAAGCAGAAATCAAAAGGAAGCTAATAGGGCAGGGGGAAAAGATAAGTTTTCATAGCTTTCCTAAAGGCAAAAAGGTTTTCCAAAGAACGAATGTGGACAGGAAGTGCATTCCACAGTTTGGCGGCCAACACCATGAACGATCGACCGCCCAATCTGCATTTATGGAATCGGGGAACAAGTGCCAAACTTTGGCCAGCAGAGCGCAGGCTACGCGAAGGAGTATAAGGAGTCAGGAGATGCTGGAGGATGGCGGGAGTGTCAGATTTCAGAATTTTGAAAGCAAAACATAAGGCCTTGAATTCGATGTGTCTGATGACTGGCAACCAGTGTAGTTTAACAATTGTGCTGCGGGCTGAGCAGACACGCGGGAGGCCTACCAGGGCTCTGGCTGCCGCATTCTGGACCCGTTGGAATCGCAGGACTTCCGCCTGGTTAGCGCCCAGAAGTAATGCGCTGGCGTAGTCGAGTCTAGATAGTACACTCGCTTGAACCACCATCTGGCGAGTGGGGGCATCGAAGAATTTGAGGATAGGCCTCAAACCACGTAAGATGCCGAAGCACATTGATGCCACCTTCTTAGTGTGGCACGAGAAGGTACGTTTGGAATCCAGCCAAACGCCAAGGTTCTTTAGTTCCGACACAGGTTTTGGGGGGGGTCCCAGCTCTTTAGGCCACCAGTTTGCACCCCACAGATCAGGCTGTTTTCCCAGTACCATCACTTCGGTTTTGAGGGCGTTGAGCTGTAAACAGTTGGCCGTTAGCCAGCTGGCAACTGCCCTCAAACCATCCGCAAAGTTGGATGCCAGTTGGTCGGAATCTCCGTTGAGGGCCACCGCCAACTGGGTATCATCGGCGTAGGATACCATTGTGAGACCCCAACTCTTCGCAACCTCCGCTAATGGTTGAACGTAAAGGTTGAAGAGAGTGGGGCTCAACGCCGACCCCTGCGGGACTCCTTGGGTGATGGCACGAGATTTAGATCTAAATGGTGGTACAACCACTTGAAAGGAGCGTTCCGAAAGGAACGACTGAAACCAGTCTAACGCACTGCCTGAATTGCCAGCCTCACTAAGCCTCTGGACAAGAATGGGATGGGATACAGTGTCAAAGGCAGCACTAAGGTCCAAAAGGACCAGTGCCGCCGTTTGACCAGCAACTAGTACAGAGCGGAGGTGTTCAACCATAAATAACCACATGGTCATCGAAGAAATGGTGGCGATTCACAGAATTGTATAGACAATACATTTGCTTTTGTGTGCCTCTTTGTGCCCCTTGAAAAGGTGGTCATCTGCAATTTCTGCTGATCTTGGCTTCTTTGAAAATTTAAGAGGTTGATGATAGGCATTAATGGGTATCTTTGGGGTGCCTTTAATGGTATGGTTTCATAAATTAGGACACAAATAATGCATGTACAACACTCTTTAAGTTTGGCTGTTCCAAAATTCAGGAATGTGCTAATCCAAGGAAAAAAGAAAATATATACGATATTACAGCAGTTCTCATATGAAAGTACTCTTAAGAGCGAGCAAGCAAGATCGACATTTTACTCCTTAAAAAGTTGACAAATGAGAATTTGTCTAAGGCCAAATTGTCTCTTTGTTCCTTCCAAGAAGCAATGCCACATGAGGTCTGCAACTGATACAGAAAACTGTAATGCATTTGCTTGTAAGGATATTTCATAGTCTCTCGAAGAAATAAAGACAAGCAAAATACTTTTGGAGGGATCCCTGCATACACTTTTCAACTTACTTTTTAGGCATATTTGCTTTTAAATATATTTGCTTGTAGCTCTGACGCAAATGAGCTCTGATCAACCTTCAGATGAAGAGGTTCTGTACAGTCGCCTCTCTTCTGCATTTTTGACTCATCGATGTCTGTTCCCTGACGTCACCGGATTCCTACTCTTGAATAATATGGCGTTCATCCATATTTTGCAGCATGCATCACACAACAACTATGTGGTATACCTTCACTGAGATGTACTAAGATCCTAGCCGCTCATGTGACGTCAGCGAAGCCTACTTTACACATCAAAGGTGCATCCAACACTATTTTCTTGTTTTGGGATGCTCTACACTAAAGTCAGAGCCACTGAAATTAAGAGGTGGAGATGAATAAATTATCCAGCAAGGAAATTGTAATGCTGTGGCATGATGCGATCTACATTATTTCACTAATGTATGACTTTAACACACATTATTACGGTCTGGGAAACGTTTCACCTCATTGTCCCAGTTTAACACCCGAATACAGTGGAGAGATGACCAGTTATCTTGGCCAAATGGTCTACAATGTGCAGCACCACGTGTAGCTTTTTGTTAGTAACCTTTGATCCGTTTGACTAGAACTATTTTTTATTACAATCTACTCTTATGTATCAGATGGTGATTATGTGGCAGGGGAAGATAATCCATTTTTAAAAGGCAAAAATGTCACAGCCGCTAAATTACATTCTTGGATGGAGTTCTTCCCTCCATGAGTAAGTAATGTCAACCAAAAAGGAAACTAAATAAAAATGTATCTAAAGATATTCAATCACATTTCTCAAGGATCCCACAATAATTTCACATTCCTGACCCTGTTGAGGGGTGTAAGTGCTGTTAATTACTCGCACTGCACTTATGGACCCATGCTAATGAAGGTTACTTACAACCATCCAGAAGTAGAAAAAAGGGTCAAGGAAAGGTTGGCACAAGAAAATTGCATTTTCCATATTGTTCTTGCATTCCGAATAGTGATCAGGCTCAGTGCTTTACTAGTGCTTTACTGTAACGGGTTTAATAGCTTTCACTGAAATATTTATGTGATGTTACATACAACACGCCTTACTGAATGTTAATATGACAATTATCTGGGGTTTGGGCGCACTTAACCGTAGTTTAGGGCCTAAGAAATAGGCCTGTTGAAAACTAATGTGGGCATTTCAGGGGCATATTCACAAGGAGCTATCGCTGAATTAACGGCACTTTATCGCAGCCAAAGTCGTGATAAATTTACCCCACCATTCACAAGCAGGTGCTAACAGCCCACAGCACCAGTTTTCCCATGATAGCAGCCGCAAAAAACATCGCAACAGAGGACCCCCACAACTATCGCTAATGAGATGCAGAGTAGGCGTTCCCGTGCAAAAAGCTGCGACAACACCACACCTCAACATTTACAACGACCAGACAGATTGTCGATAAGAACACAAACAACGCGATAAGGCACGTTAGCAGCAGGAATTTTACATCTGCTCTGACCTGGTGTAAAGTCGGACGGCAGCCTGCACCACAATAGGGAGCCCTGCCCAGGATGTCACCGGAAGGGCAACAAATGCCATGGAGCCACTCATTAAGCACCACAGACACCGAAGAGGGGCGCAACACCCACCCGGCACACCCACACCCCAGACCACCACAGATGCAGCGCAGACAAAGACAGCGTCCCCCTAGGAAACGCACCTGCCTCACAGGCCCAACATCTGACAATGTCACTGTCCACTACAGGCTGAAAGGGACAACCATCCTATGCATCCTGGCCATCATCGCCTAACAGGCCTACGGTACCAACACAGCGGACAACCAACATCCCAACCCACACCAAGCTGCTGGCTGTGCACCACCTGTTTGCCCTTGGCACACCCCAAATGACACCCGTCTTCCTCTCCCTCTTCTCCATGGCCTTCCCCGACCCCGTTGTTCCTTGCTGGTGGTCTGTGGGGGTTGTGGGGTTCGAGTAGGACTCTGCGCTGGGTCAGGGTGCATCCATGTTGCTACGTGCTTTGGCTTGTTTCTGATGTATTTTTCACAGGGTTTTAATGGTGCATTATCCCGCCAAACGCGTAGGATTAGCAGCCCTGTGGCCGGTTTTCGCGACTTTTTGTCCCGCGATTGGCCTCATCGCATTTATTTTGCATTCGCTTATCGCATTTTCGTGGCGTGGCGTTGAATTTCACATGGACATTTCCCACTTTATCTGGTGTCTATCCCATGCTACCACCTTGTTGTGAATTGCACTTTGACACAGGGTTATATTCCCGCAATAGGCTGCGATGTTGAAAGTTGCTTCACGCTACTCTTGCGGTAGTTATCACACCTTCTTGTGAATATACCCCTCAGTTTTTAAATTATGTGTACTCAAGTGTCACTTATTTTCTGTTGCTCTAAATAATAAGCCAGAGAACTGATGTTTTCACTTCACACAGCAGGTGTTTTCATGGTAGTTGTGGGGCTACTCTGCAAGTATGAATGGCCTTGTATTCTTGTCTACCAAAGGAATCAAAAACTACAATAGAGGGATCTTGAGTATTCAGCATGAAGTCTGTTTACCTCCAGTGTAATAAAAATAAGAGTCAAGCATGACAGACCCTTCCTCGCACCGTAGACTACCATATAAGAACAAGGTATGAAAGATAACGGTAGTGGGGCCTGGTTATGGATGTTTGATGAAATATGATTGGGTGGGGTACTTTTTTATGGGCCACCATGTCAGTCATTTTACCATGGTGGATAATGATAATTATGTTAATCATTATCATATTATTTGTAGGAAAATAGCACATAATAAATATAAGTTTGTTGAAAAATACCAATATTTAGTTTGACTCCTACCACCCTTCCCTATACACAGGGCTTAATTTGAGCCAGAGCTTGCCGGTGCTTAGCACCGGCACTTAATTATGGGGGCCGGGTCTATCACGCGGCATTAAGTGCACCTGTCCTGCCTTAGAATTTGACTTTTTAAAGTCGTGACTCGTGCGTGGCACAGCACTGCGCACTGGTGACTGGCACTGGCACACACAGAGAGTGTGCGTGGCTGTGCTGTGCTACTGCGTTGTTGTGGTGCCAAACTTGTTGACTCACTGACTCGATGATGCATGCAGACAGTACTTACTGCTGTCGGTGACGTCACGTGCCTGCTCAGCCTCCCAGTGATTACCTCTTACTCTCGGCCGCGGCGCGGATCAGGGCCCCGGCCCCAGTGGGCAGGACACTGTTAAGTGTTGTGTGTTGTTGCAGGGGCCAGGGGCAGGCACTGGGCAGGGCTTTGCTGCGGGGGTTGGGGCTATGCGCAGCAGAGGAAGCGACGCATGCGCAGATTATGCATGCAATTTGCAATTGAATGCACGTGCATTTTCGCTGCCTGCCTGCCTGCCTGCCCGCCCTGCCCGCTCCAGCATATCCGCACCACTCCCTTCGCCGATTATCTAGGAGGTACTCGCCGCCTTTCAAAGTTGCTGGAGCTGGACTCGGAGGAGTTGGGAGCACTCAGCAGGTGAGGCGCGAGCGAGGCCCTTACGGTGATTAATGGTGGTCAGTCAGTCAGGTTTTTAAAATCATCCATTCCGGATTGGTCTACCAGCAGTTCCTGGACAAGATGGCCTGGGGGTAGGCCGGCGCCGGCGGAAATAATCATCCTGAGCTGCGCAGGCAGGTGAGGCTAGGCAAGGCAGGGCAGGGCCTGGGGGTGGCGGGGGCCGCAGGCGCAGGATTATGTTTTTTTTTAATTATAATTGTTGATTGGTTATCTATCATTATCACATGATGGCCTGGGATAGGCGGCGTAGGCCGGCAGACATATCATGGATTAAATAATAAATCTGCGCAGGTGAGGCCTACAGATTTACTTTTTTATGTTCATGGTCACGTCACACTGCTTAAGCCTTAAATGTTGTTTCTGATCCCCTAGTTAGATCATCACGATGCACGATCATGTTGCCAGCAGTGTGCACTGGCTATTTGTTGCCCAGTTGCGGGCCTGACTGCCTGGAATCAGTACTACAGGATGCAGGCCCAGGGCAGGATTCAGTTTCGTTTTCAGGGCAGGCCGGGCACGCTCATAAAATCTGTGAGGGTTGGGGCCTGTGCCAGGCAAGCAGCGTGCGCAAATGTTCTCACACATTAACATTTGCAAAGCAGGGCTGGGGTTTTCTGAAGCAATGGATACGGCGTGAGGTGAGAGAGACACACAAACCAAGTACGCACTGAAGGCAGGAACAATGGTGGCGATAGCGCTGTTATATTGCAAGGAGCTTTGTCTAGGGGAAGCTGTGACTGCTTGAAAGGCAGGTAGTACAGGCCAGGGTTATATACCTGCTGCAAATAACGTTTACCATGCAGATCAAAAAGTGCATATAATGTAAAATAGATCAGTGTGTTACTGCTTCTGTCGGAGAGATCCTTTTGTTACTTGCAGTTTGTAACTTAAAATGCTACCATAGAACAGCAAGCTATTAACTAGTCTATATGTCATCAAAGAGCTGCATGCAAACGGCAAGTTATATATTACAACTATATGTTTTTTGGGCTAATCTTTCATCATCCTAATCTTGCAAAAAGTGTCTAATGTGGGTAGAAATCAATTCCTATTGAAGAGTACCCATAACAATGCTGGTATGTTTTTAATTCTTCATTTGCGCTTTTTCAGACTTTGAACTCCTAAACTATATTGCCTACAATGACAATCATGGATGACATGTGACTCCTATACCTTGTAGTCCTGTCTGATGTAACATTCCCTCTATACTGAGTTACACACGTAGGATTGTATTTATGCAATGTGTGAATGATGCAAAGTGCTCTGACACCTTAAACTGGTATGAGAGGCGCTATTAAACTAAATTAATGTAAGAAACTGGGTACTCCGCTACATAATGCTCCCAAACAGGGCGTTACACGTCGGTGATTGTTCAACAACTTTGAGCAATGTTTTTAATTTTTAGGACACCAAGGTTTTGGTGAAAATGTACTGTATTCTGCTCCGGAGACGAAATATTTCTCTAGTGTAGCCTGCAACTAAACTGTAGCCCAAATTATCTAGAGTATTTTAGGACTTTGTTTCTCACTCCCAAATGTCATTACATTGAAGTTTACGTTTTCAAATGTGTAACTTTAATGTGGTAAATAAGTCTGCACAGGTGCTCAAACCCGAACATAGATGTAAAGTTATCCCTCATTGATACAGACCTACTGTTCAGGAAGCTCGATAAAGAACCCCTGCCAGTCAGCACAGCATCTCTGGGAGAGGCTTGAGTTGAGATAGCTTGCAGTTTAACTCTCTTAGCATTAAACACAGGCCTACATGCTGCCTGCAAAGTGCCCTTGAGGCCTTACCTAACCCAAGGCACGGGTCTGCTTATTGGATCTGGGTAATTCCGTTTTCCCCATTTCGAAGAATGCCAGCTCACCTTGCCAGCCCATTCCTGAGATTGCCTTAAGTTAAAGTGCCAAGCCCTGGAGGTACCAAAGTAAACATACCGAATATTACGGCGGGATAGGGTCTCTATACAACTTCTCTTCCTCATAGGGCTCACTTTGCTTGAAAGACCTATGTCAAGCCATCTTGAATCGTTACAGCTGTTTCGTTGAGCTACTATGGCAGTATGCCTACATATATATAATTAACAAATAACCACTACCAATGTCTGGTAGCTATTCAACTGTCCAAAGCATCAGCTGATATGCAGGAATTCTACCACAGCACTGGATAGAGCAGGAAGTTGAGGTACTTGGGGTGGTGAGTTTAGTATTGTGGAAAGCTTTGGTTCATACAGTTGAGTTCACCAACACCACTCAACAAGCAGTGGGCTTCTAAATGCTCTAGTGCAACATACCACACACTCACCACCTCTGCCGGAATGAGCAAGGCTCATTTGCTATGTTTGCCCCTAGTGTATGTTTGGGTTTTTCACAATCTTATGTCCCTATTCAATGCATTAGTGATTTTAGCTAATTTATTCCAAAATTGTGCTTTAAATGCACTTTTGGGTTAATCTTTTTCAAAATGTTCACAGGGCAAGGGAACCTCCTATCAAAACCTTACTATGAGGAAGGCTCCCTTGCTGAAATTCCGATCAGCCAGATATATATTACCTCTGACTTTTAGCAGTGCCAGTTGAAAATGTGGGTGGAGCTAATATAGTAAGTGGGTGGAGCCAGTGGATGAAGTGGGTGGAGCCAGAGAAAAGTAGGTGTGGCCTCTGACTAACATTTGAGCACCTGCACTTCATATTTTACAAATTAAGCACTGCCTATACAAGCTAAACTCTGTGGGGGGGCGGGGGTAGGGAAATACACCTGCTAGCTTTCCTTTTCTCCACACATTTTGCAGCAAATGCGACAAACAAAGTTATCTAACATCGGTTCTGAAGTCATCCTGTAGAATCAGTGGTTTGTTTTATAAAGAATGTGTTACTGGCAGATGTTTCATCAATATGAGGTCCCATTGGTAGTTAGGAATCTAGTAAACATCCTATGTAGGGCACAGAGATGATGTGGTCAAGCTGCATTGGAATCTGAGGGTTAGGTTAGTAATATGTGAATATAAACTCTTCCTCCAAAGGATCATTGTGTCAAAAGAGGAGCTACTGTCTTGCAAGCATTCCATGTAGTTCTGCCTACTTCCCTCTGATATGCAGAAACAATATCTAACACTTTGCAGAGTTGGCTGTAGGTGAAGTTAAACCCTCTAGCATGTATTCTATAAATCGTACAAAGTCCATTTTATTTAGCACTACAGGAATGGTGGTGTTAATGGCTAGCAACTATTTATCATCTACATTTTTTTTAGAATTCTTTTTATTTGGCGGTCGGACCACCAGTGAAAGGCAGACTGAAAGTGACATCATAATCCCTAAGGCAGTGCCTAAGAAGGCACAGTCCTTATTGTGGGGATTACATTCCAATCGCTGGGCAGACGGGCTCCTTGATCCCATCGGAACTGCAGCTGTCGGTCCCTCTGCATGCTGCATCTGACCGCCTAATGAACAATAGGGTGACCCTCTGTCCCTCAGAACCTGGGTATAGTATTGCAAACAGTACAGCGGTTATGTCGGGTGTAACCACAATATTTCTTATCATTACAATTAAATTACAAAAACAAGTTATTTTCCACTATGGTTGAATGTGAAGACGTATTTAGCAGGAACACACAAACCTAGGATACAGAAACCACAATTGAATCAGGTTTGCTGGGTGATAGGATATTTATATAAATGTCATCATTTATATTCACCCATATACCAGAAATAATTTCTGTTGCATAAACGGCTGCCAACAACGTGAAAATCAAAGTGAGTTTTGATCAAGTGACATGGTGTGATCAGTGACACAATAAGTGCGTGATATGTACAAGGTGGTTAAAAATTATATACAAGTTTATATGAGGCCAATAAGAAACCAAACAATGACCCTGCTGCTCTAAACAATTTAAGTATTTTGCAAGCGGGGCCTTGAACTGGGCCAGGATATCGTCGACGTTTCAACTCTATAGATGCAATATTATACCATCATGCAGGTCTTCATCAGGACTGGAGTGGGGGAGTGTGGCACGTGTTAGCATCTTCATTCATAAGTATATAGTGTGTTCCAATTACAGATTAATATGGGAATGAAGGTGGTGAAAACTCACCTAACGAATAACCGGAGAGAAGCCTGGTTAGGTGCAAATCAGTGCAGATGGCCCATCTGGTTAGATTCTGGGAGTAAAACACATTGATCAGAGTGGGATGGACCGCCGGTGTAGCAATTACATATGGTAATGGCGCGCTAGTTAAGTCATGTCCATACAGTGTTGGGCGACAAATATGAGGGAGGTTGAGAATGTGCCGCGCTGGTTAATGAGATTATGTGCCCTATATTGTCAGAAACCACAAAGTTGTTGAGGCGTTCAGGCATGATCTAAGGTGGAGTGCGATTGAACACTGGTAGAGGTGGGCATTACCAACGTAGGGGGGCTTAAGTTTGGTAATACAGAGCCACTCATATGGCACAAGCTCGCCAGTGAAAACCCATGTAGTGTATGGGAGGCGGGTGGGACAGAGATTAAAGACAAGGTGCGCCGGTGAATCGCGTACTGGGTGTGGAATTGGTAACTAGCGAACTAAGGAGCATATTACCAACAACTAGCGATAATTATCGCTATGTTGGCTTAGCGGCAATATTATTATCGCTGAGCTCCGCCGATTTTTATCGCAGATAAACCTTGCTATTATCAAGGTTTATCTCAAAAGCGATAAAAATCGGCCGAAATGCATGAATATCGCTGAAAAGTCAGCGATATTCATGCATTACCGAGCTAATGCTCTTAGCCATGTTATTCACCTACCATTGGATAACATGGCTAAGACCTGCTCTGGGCAGGCATTAGCTTTTGGAGATATTCGCGCTTAGCGCAAATATTTCCAAAAGTAGGTAATAGGAGATAGCGATGTTAGCGACTGTTTCCAGTCGCTAACATCTTGGCGCGCCCACTTTGCATGTCATTAGTGATAAATATCGCTGACATGCAAAGCGGGCCCCAAGATGATCGCTATCTCCTACTAGCTGTCGCTAACTGGTGTTAGCGACAGCTAGGTAATAGGGCGATAAAATTATCGCCGCTTTAGCGGGAAAAATTCCCGCTAAAGCGGCGATAAGGCCCTTGCTAATATGCCCCTAAATTTCTAGCGAACAGTGGCAAGCACATAGGTTGAAGGCTCACCTAAGAAGATCCTTCGTGGGGCCAGATGTGATTAATGGCCGGGTGAAATTCCTTTGTGCACCTGTAGACAGAGACGTGAGCGCCAGTTAATTGCGCTCCCAAATCTAGAACAGGGGCAGTAAAATGAGTGCCAAAGGCCGTGTGTGGCTCACCTTGGTAATCAGTGTAGAGACAAATCCCAGATTGCGCGCTCACGAGCAGTGTGAACTCCTGCCGTGTAACCGCCTCAAGTCGGTCTGGTGGGCTGCGTTTGATTGACAGGCAGAAGATAAAGCTGCTGAAGCGCCGGGAAGCGTCTGCGTGCACGTCTGTCAGTGACGCGTAGCGTGCAGCAGCTAAGTGCCTGCAGGTCTGGTTGCACGGCAACCGAGGCAGAAATGCAGCGCAAAGCGATGGTTCGTGTGGACGTATTCAACACTCGCCGTGTTTTGCAAATAAACAGGTGTTCATGAGACATCGAAGTGTATAATACATCATTACTTCCATTGACAGGTATTTACAATACAATGGTGCACATATATTTAGAGTGGAGTCATTGTCTGATTGGGAGAAAACAGTAATTTGAATTCCACATCTTGAAGGATTGTGGCTTGAATATTAGGCTGTACAGATAGCACATTATACATTCATTAAGCTTTTGGTTGATGTTGCATTAGCTAATCTAACAAGTGTGGTACACGTATTAATCTGGAGTGAAGAGTACAAATAACCCATTCCACCCACTTCAAGCATTTGGTTAGTGTCACATTAGATAATCTAACGAGTGTTGTATATGTATTGATCTAGAGTAGTGACTATGGACACAGTACATGATCTGAGTTGTGTAATAGCACCAGGCGATGTGATTGCTGCCTCTGGAGACATGGAAAACTCATAGTTGCATTGTCATACGGGGTCACATGTGTTGATGATCGATCACATGTGTGGACAAGCAGGGACCATCATAATACGACGGGCGGAACACAGGGGCAGATGTTGGTTGGATCGCAATCAAAAGGCCGTCGCTTATGATCCAACCGACATCATAATCGGGCCCTTAGTGTTGGACACAGTATCAAATGCTGCAGATAGGATTATGAGCAGGAGCATGGCAGGTGTGCCAACATCCAGCGTGCACCTGATTAAATCAATCATGGCCACCAAGGCTGCTTCAGTGCCAAGCCCTGCTCTAAAACCTGATTGAGAAGGATCTAAGATTTTATTCACTTCAAGATAATCGATCCGTTGTTTATTTGACCTTCCAGCAGCTTGCCCAAGCACGAAAGTAATGATATGGGTCTGCAATTTGGAAGAATAGAACAATCTAAATTCTTTTTCTTTTGAATGGATATAATCTGTGCTATTTTCCATTCTAAAGGGAGTTTTCCTGATGCAATATACAAGTTGAATAGTGTCTTTACCGTGGGGGCCATTTGGCTGGCCAGAAGAACAACAATATTAACCTATGTGGTGCTGGGTTGCTTGGCTAAAAGTAGTCAGCCTTAACTTAGGGGCAATGTGTAAAGTATGTATGCAGCACTTCAGGCAGTAATAAAGTGAAAACACAACACAGGAAAAATCCCTCGCCATTTTATAAATGTGAGAAGTTGGCCCGATATGCAACTTTCGCTATTCTAGCGACCGCTATGTATCGTTCCAACGACCCTTATGGTGTTTGGTTGTAAGTCAACCTATAGACCAGCTATCCTAGTAGCGTGGATACGAGCAGTCTAAGGCTAAAGACTCGAGAGGGCGTGTTAAGCCAGCTGTTTACCACACATGTACCCCTTGAACACCCAGTGAAAGGACACCACACAAGTGTTATGAAAATAAACAGTATATTTATTAAGAATCACAACAGCCCTGTACTCTTTATGAGGACAGGGTACTAAGCACAAACCAAATCTCTTTAGCAAATATTTCAAGTGCACAATTAAAACAAGTGTCCGAGGACACGGAAAGCTTAAGGTCTCGGGCGGACCCGATAAGGCAAGTCGGAAGCGAGGGACTCAGGACCCTAGAGTAAGGAGGCTATGCAGGCACCGAAATGCCGAGTTACCTAGCCACGAGGGCTGCGGCTGCACAAGTCTTACAGGCGTCGGGGTCTTCGCTGACGAGCCAGGAGCCGGAAGAAAAAGGAGTTGCTGGCCGGCGACCAGTGCTGAATAGTTCGTAGAGATCCAAGCCTGGATCGGAGATTGATGAAACCTGAAAGCAGAGGGGACCAAGTTCGTACTACTAGCCAGTAGTCAGAGGGTACCAGGAAGGCACCGGTTGGCCGTCACCTCGACCAGGTGAGTGGGCGACGCTAGGCTCTGCAGTCTCACGGACCAGGAGGCGTTGTCGGCGACCACGGTGGAGGTGCGAGCTGTCCCACGAAGGATGATGCTGTCGGCGTCGCTGGGCCCAGGATGGGGCAACAAGCCTTGGCAGATCTCAGGGCCACGTGGGGGGCCTAAGATGGCGTCTTGAGTGGACCAGGAGGGTCCGGGGTGCTTCTCGCAAAGATGGAAGCAAGGGCCAGTCTGGAGCAACCAGACCAGTAGTGATGATTCTCGGATGTCGTCACAGAATGGCACAAGCCAGCGGCTAGTGACCAGACAACGTGCTGAGCAGCGAGCAGAAGGGCCCCACGCAGATCGTGGAGATGCTGGGAGACTGCACTTCGGTGCTGGAGCGGCTCAGGGTCGGGGCTTCTCGGACCCCAGAGCACTCACCAGAGAGTTACCTCGATGGTCGTGCTGGTTTTAAGAGCGTGCAGGTTCTGATGATGGCCGGTCCCTCGAGGTCTCGTCGCACCCACAGATCACAGCTGAGCTGATGACGTGGGTAGAGGTCAGAGGTGCCAGGGAAGCCGGTTCTCGTCGAGCTGGGCCGTCGGATTCCTTGAGGAAGGACTTACAGCAAACCGCAGAGTTCTTAGTTGGTGCCCGCTGATGCAGGGTGACTACTCCTTAGCCACAAGGGAGAAATCTTGAGAAGAGTCTTGAATGTCCTTTCGTAGAAAGTAGTTCTTGAGTCAAAGATGATCCAATTTGGAAGGGTCCCCGCTCCTGCCTTTATTCTAAAGAAAGGGGTGGGTACATGACTAGGTCCTGCCCTAAGGGTGGGACCAGGAAGGGGGGTAGTTACACCCCTCTCCCCTGCCGGACTTTCCCCAGGCCAGGGCTGTCGCCCCTGGAACTGGTTCTAACCGGCAGATGCGTAGTGAGCACCGGGGTGCCACTCCGCAGTCACCTTCTCGCCAAAGCCCTACCTACCCAGAATACACAAACCCTGTCTGGGACGGTGCGAACACCGCCCTCGACGGGAAACCCTTTGTCCAAGTGCTCCTCGCTGGAAGGACTCCCAGCAGCAGGAGGTCAGACTCGTGTCTGTGGTGGCAGCATCCATTTTGTGGAGCTGAGGCTTTAGTTAACTTTAACCGGGGTTCACAGTTACGTACATGTCGTGTCCCTCTAGAAGGGTGGGATGCTAACCTCATCGCCAGAATTGGTGAGAGGGCAGCACCCCGATTCGTATGACACCTTACTCGACATGCCTTGATAACGCGACACCAGAGTTACCGATATGGTACGTGTTATCATGGAACAGCTATTGGGTCTTGATTCCGCAAGCTGCAACCGGGCTCGGCTCGGGCCTGAACCTAGCTCACACGAGCCCACGCACTCTGCCTTCAGGATCGTTAAGGCCTGCCATAGGAGTGACTGATAGGAACTCGGGTGTCCATTGTATGGTTAGATATAGAGCTACTATACCTAAAGCGAAGGGTGGTTATACGTCTTCGCCCCAGCTGTCGTGCAGCCAGTTGTGTCAAATTTAGGAGGCCAGCCAGGGGTGGCATAATACATGCTTCAGCCCCTGGCGGCCCTGGGTACACCTATGCCCTGCGTTACGGGGTCTGATAAGGTGGCCCAGTACCAATTGGTAAATGCACCTAGGGTACATATCGTAATTTAGAAAGAGAACAGCCAGGCTGTGGGTCTGATTAGCAGGCCCACAGCCAGAGAAAGTCGTAAACCAGTGAAACAAAAGCAAAAAATCTGGGCGATCATAGGATTGCAGACCCTACTCTCCTACATGACCCCCCCCCCAAACGTCGGAACAATAAGCTAACCTTGACCAGGTGAGTCTTCTTGTTCTAAGTGGAAATATCTGGAGAGCCCATCGGCATTGCCATGATCAGTACCAGGTCTATGTTCCACTGTAAAGTCCATCCCCTGTAGGGAAATGGACCACCTAAGCAGTTTGGGGTTTTCACCCTTCATCTGATTTAGCCACAAGAGGGGCTTATGGTCGGTCTGAATCTTGAAGTGAGTGCCAAACAAGTATGGCCTCAGCTTCTTCAGGGCCCAAACCACAGCAAAGGCCTCCCTCTCGATAGCTGACCAATTCTTCTCTCTAGGGGTCAGCCTTCTGCTTATAAAAGCAATGGGCTGGTCTTGACCATCAAAATTCAGTTGAGAAAGAACAGCTCCCACACCCAACTCAGAAGCATCTGTTTGGACAATGAATGGTTTGGAGTAGTCCGGACTCTTGAGGATAGGCGCCGTGCACATGGCCTGCTTTAGGTCATCGAATGCTTTTTGACAGCTCGCTGTCCACTGAACCTTTTTTGGCATTTTCTTACTTGTCAGTTCGTTTAATGGTGTCACAATGGAACCATAGTTCCTGACAAACTTCCTATAGTAACCAGTCAGACCCAAGAAAGCTCGAACCTGAGTCTGGGTGGTTGGAGGAGCCCAGTCCCTGATTGACTGTATCTTGCTCTCCAGTGGCTGAACCTGACCTCCACCTACAAGGTGGCCCAGGTATACAACCTGTGTCTGCCCTATCTGGCACTTGGTGGCCTTGATAGTGAGACCTGCTGCTTGCAGTGCCTCTAACGTCTTCCGCAGGTGGACCAGGTGATCCTCCCAGGTGGAGCTAAAGACAGCGATATCGTCAAGATACGCCGCACAGAAGTCATCCAGCCCAGTAAGGACTTGATTCACCAACCGTTGGAAGGTGGCAGGTGCATTTTTCAGACCAAAGGGCATCACCACGAACTGATAATGCCCACCAGGGGTTGAAAATGCGGTTTTAGGCTTGGCGTCCTCAGCTAACCTGATTTGCCAATACCCAGCTGTCAGGTCAAACGTACTTAAGTAGTTGGCCGAAGCCAGCCTATCAATAAGCTCGTCTGCCCTTGGTATTGGGTGGGCGTCAGTCTTAGTGACTGCATTGAGACCCCTGTAGTCTACGCAAAACCTCATCTCTCTCTTACCACCCTGGGTGTGAGGTTTCGGCACTAGAACTACGGGACTAGCCCAAGGGCTATCCGAGGGTTCAATGACTCCCAGCTCCAACATTTTCTGCACTTCACTCTTGATGCAGTCTCTAACGTGATCAGGCTGCCTGTAGATTTTACTCTTGACGGGCAAGCTGTCACCAGTGTCAACCTCATGGGTGCACCAATCGGTCTGACTGGGTGTTAGAGAAAACATATGTCTGAACGACTGAAGAACCTGTTTACAGTCGTTCTGTTGATGTTCGGAGAGGCTGCCACAAAAGACAACACCATCTACCGAGCCATCGTCAGGATTCTGAGTGAGCAGGTCGGGGAGAGGGTCACTCTCCTCTTCCTGTCCCTCATCTAGGGCCATGAGCAAACTCATGTCCTTCCTGTCGACATATGCTTTTAGCCTGTTGACATGAAGCACCCTGTGGGGGCTCCGGGGAGTTCCCAGGTCGACCAAGTAGGTGACCTCTCCCTTTTTCTCCAGGATGGTGTAGGGCCCGGACCATTTGTCCTTGAGTGCTGCTGGGGCCACTGGCTCCAACACCCACACCTTCTGTCCGGGCTGGTAAACAGTCAAGACAGCCTTTTGGTCATGCCAAGCTTTTTGGAGTTCTTGGCTGGCCTTAAGGTTTTCAGATGCCTTTTCCATGTATTCAGCCATCCGCGAGCGGAGGCCAAGCACATCGTCCACTATGTTGGCTGCAGGCTTTTTGAGAGGTCTCTCCCATCCTTCCTTCACCAAACACAGGGGTCCCCTGACAGGATGCCCGTACAAAAGTTCAAAAGGGCTGTAGCCAACCCCCTTCTGCGGGACTTCTCTGTAGGCGAACAAGAGGCAGGGGATCAGGACGTCCCATCTACGCCGAAGCTTTTCCGGTAGTCCATGAATCATCCCTTTTAGGGTCCTGTTGAATCTCTCAACAAGCCCATTGCATTGTGGATGATAGGGTGTAGTGAACTTGTAGTTGACACCACATTCCTTCCACATAGCAGTTAAGTAGCTCGACATAAAGTTTGCACCTCTGTCGGAGACGACCTCCTTAGGGAAGCCCACTCTGGAGAACACTCCAACTAGGGCTCTTGCCACAACAGGCGCTGTAGTGGTCCTAAGGGGAATAGCTTCAGGGTACCTGGTGGCATGATCCACTACCACCAGTATAAACTTGTGCCCTGATGCTGTAGGTGGTTCCATGGGACCGACGATGTCGATCCCCACCCGTTCAAAGGGCACCCCCACCACAGGCATTGGTATAAGGGGGGCCTTTGTCGTGCCACCTGACTTACCACTGGCTTGGCAAGTGACACAGGAGCGGCAAAACTCCTTGGTATCTTCGTTCATGTGAGGCCAGTGAAAGTGTGAGACAAGCCTGTCCCACGTTTTCGTCTGGCCTAAGTGACCTGCTAAGGGAATCTCGTGGGCCAAGGTAAGTAGGAAACCACGCTGAGACAAGGGTACAACCAGCCTCCTGGTCATGCCAGGCTTGGGGTCTCTTGACTCAGTGTACAGGAGTCCATCTTCCCAGTATACCTTGTGGGTACCTGTGGCGTTCCCAGCAGCCTCAGCAGCAGCCTGCTGTCTGAGGGGTTCAAGAGAAGGGCAGTCTAACTGGTCCTTCCCCAGGTCTTCCCTTGAGGGTCCCCCTGAACCCAAGAATTCAACTTGATCAAGTTCGAATTCCTTAGGCTCAGTTTCCCTCAATTCCTGTAGGTCAGCCTCCTCTGAGACTTGATCCTCGACCTGGGGCAAGGGGGAAGGCACAGCCTTAACCCTACTGCTCTTTTTCTTGGGAGGTGTCTGGTCCGTTGTTCCAGGATCCAGCACCTGTTCAGTGGGGCATTTCCTGACCTGTGACCTAGTCACAGCGAACACATGTGCTGGCAAACCTAACATTTCCATGTGAGTCCGGTGCTCCACTTCTGACCATTGTGACGACTCCAAATCATTGCCCAACAAACAATCCACTGGGAGGTCTGGACTAACTACAACCTTCTTGTGGCCAGTTACCCCTCCCCAGGAGAAAGCTACAATTGCCATACTGTGATTGGTAGTGACATTGCTTGCATTGGTCACCAGGAATTCTGTACCTGGCATGATCTGTCCAGGGTCCACAAAGTTAGGCGTCACCATGGTGACGCTGGCACAAGTGTCCCTATAGGCCTGAGCCATCTTTCCATTTATGAAAGGCGTCTGTCGGTATTTGCCCAAAGTATTGGGGCTTACGTCAGGGGATACGTCCGCGTCCCCTGTACTGACAAGGACAGCCTGAGTGAGTGTGCCAACTAAGTTGTCACGCCCCTCAGAACCCAGGGTTAACCCTACTAAACCCTTGGGAGGCGCACTACCACTGCTGACTGTACTAGGGGGCACAGGTGCCTTAGGGGCTGCAGTGGCAGGAGTCTGCCCTCCTCCTTTCTTGGTGCACTCACTAAACCAGTGAGATTTACTTTTACAGTACTGGCACCATCTTTTGGATTGGCCTTCTTTCTTCTTTTGGGGAGCCTGACCCCCACCCTCTTTGGGTTGTTGGGGACCTGTCGAAGACTTCTGGTCATTTTGTTCCCCTTTAGAATCTTTACCCTTCTGGTCTGCTTTCTTCTGACCACCTTGATTCTGGCCCTGGTTCTGTTTAACTCTTGTACGAACCCATCTGTCTGCCTTCTTTCCCAATTCTTGGGGAGAGGTCAGATCCGAGTCGACAAGATGCTGATGCAACAACTGGTTCTGACAATTGTTTAACATTTGTTCTCTCATCATCAAATTATACAATCCTTGATAATCAGTAACCTTACTGCCCAGCAACCAGCCCTCCAAAGCCTTAGTGGCACAATCGACAAAATCAGACCAATCTTGAGACTGCGTTTTCTGGGTATCCCTGAACAGCACCCTGTACTGCTCAGTGGTTAGGCCGAACCCTTCAACGAGTGTATTTTTCAAGATTTGGTAATTGTTAGCATCCTCCACCCTTGTGGTGAGGAGCTTGTCTCTTCCTTTTCCTTCAAAGGAGAGCCACAAGATAGCTGCCCACTGACTCTGGGGAACACCCTGCACAGTGCAGGCCCTCTCCAAAGCAGTAATCCATTTGTGGATGTCGTCCCCTTGTTTAAAGGGGGGCACTATCTTACCAAGGTGTTTCGTATCGAAACTCTTTTCCCTATTACTAGGTACATTGCTGCCACCAGTGGGGACTGCCCCACTTAACTGCTGCTCTCTAGCAAAGGCAAGCCTTTCTTTGGCCAGGGCAAGTTCTTCCCTTTCAATCCTTAGATTGGCTGCCCTTTCCTTAGCTTCGTACACTCTCCTCTGAGGGGATGTCATCCCTTTCTGAGACGAGTTGTGAGAGCCATTGGTTTGAAGGGATCTGCCCGAGCCTCTTGACAGAGATCGGGCTCGTCCATTCCCAATGTTAAGCTGACCTGATAGTGGCCCCAGGGGTCCCCCAGTACCGCTATCATGTTTGCTTAAGTTGGACCTGCTTAGTCTGACGACTTCTACCTGTCCCTTATCTGCCTCATCCCCAGAGAGATCCTCATCCTCATCCTCCTCCACATCTTCGTTCTCAGTTGCGAGGTGGATGAGGTCAGGATCGTCTCGGGTTCCCTCGAGGGGAGGCATGTCTCCTTCTGGATTAGAAGAGCTACGAAGTTTCTCAGCTCTTCTGGCATCATAAGTCTCCAAGAGACCAATCAGAAAGGACGTTGTGGGGTTAGACCCCTGCTGAATCTTCCTGGAGTGACACAGTCGTCTTAACTCCTTGAAGCTCAGCACAGTATATCCTGAAGGGATGACCTGTGGAGGGTCAACTGACACAAGGGGAGACCCAGAGTTTCCTCCTTTGTCCGACATACTGTTTCTAGTGTGGTGTAAGTGATGCACCTACCTACACTACGTGTTTACCTACTGTACCCTTGCTAAGAGTTGTAGCCAAGGTGTGCTAAGCCTTGAGGAGCTACAACAGCTGGTTCAGTAGAACTCAGAGTATTCTAAGCTTTTAGTTATATGTACTAACAGTACTTGTGCGATCTTTCAACAAGATATTCTTAGGATACGTGTGGTAAAACAACAGCAAGCTCAAATCCCAACCGCTGCTCACCAATGTGAGAAGTTGGCCCGATATGCAACGTTCGCTATTCTAGCGACCGCTATGTATCGTTCCAACGACCCTTATGGTGTTTGGTTGTAAGTCAACCTATAGACCAGCTATCCTAGTAGCGTGGATACGAGCAGTCTAAGGCTAAAGACTCGAGAGGGCGTGTTAAGCCAGCTGTTTACCACACATGTACCCCTTGAACACCCAGTGAAAGGACACCACACAAGTGTTATGAAAATAAACAGTATATTTATTAAGAATCACAACAGCCCTGTACTCTTTATGAGGACAGGGTACTAAGCACAAACCAAATCTCTTTAGCAAATATTTCAAGTGCACAATTAAAACAAGTGTCCGAGGACACGGAAAGCTTAAGGTCTCGGGCGGACCCGATAAGGCAAGTCGGAAGCGAGGGACTCAGGACCCTAGAGTAAGGAGGCTATGCAGGCACCGAAATGCCGAGTTACCTAGCCACGAGGGCTGCGGCTGCACAAGTCTTACAGGCGTCGGGGTCTTCGCTGACGAGCCAGGAGCCGGAAGAAAAAGGAGTTGCTGGCCGGCGACCAGTGCTGAATAGTTCGTAGAGATCCAAGCCTGGATCGGAGATTGATGAAACCTGAAAGCAGAGGGGACCAAGTTCGTACTACTAGCCAGTAGTCAGAGGGTACCAGGAAGGCACCGGTTGGCCGTCACCTCGACCAGGTGAGTGGGCGACGCTAGGCTCTGCAGTCTCACGGACCAGGAGGCGTTGTCGGCGACCACGGTGGAGGTGCGAGCTGTCCCACGAAGGATGATGCTGTCGGCGTCGCTGGGCCCAGGATGGGGCAACAAGCCTTGGCAGATCTCAGGGCCACGTGGGGGGCCTAAGATGGCGTCTTGAGTGGACCAGGAGGGTCCGGGGTGCTTCTCGCAAAGATGGAAGCAAGGGCCAGTCTGTTGCAACCAGACCAGCAGTGATGATTCTCGGATGTCGTCACAGAAGGGCACAAGCCAGCGGCTAGTGACCAGACAACGTGCTGAGCAGCGAGCAGAAGGGCCCCACGCAGATCGTGGAGATGCTGGGAGACTGCACTTCGGTGCTGGAGCGGCTCAGGGTCGGGGCTTCTCGGACCCCAGAGCACTCACCAGAGAGTTACCTCGATGGTCGTGCTGGTTTTAAGAGCGTGCAGGTTCTGATGATGGCCGGTCCCTCGAGGTCTCGTCGCACCCACAGATCACAGCTGAGCTGATGACGTGGGTAGAGGTCAGAGGTGCCAGGGAAGCCGGTTCTCGTCGAGCTGGGCCGTCGGATTCCTTGAGGAAGGACTTACAGCAAACCGCAGAGTTCTTAGTTGGTGCCCGCTGATGCAGGGTGACTACTCCTTAGCCACAAGGGAGAAATCTTGAGACGAGTCTTGAATGTCCTTTCGTAGAAAGTAGTTCTTGAGTCAAAGATGATCCAATTTGGAAGGGTCCCCGCTCCTGCCTTTATTCTAAAGAAAGGGGTGGGTACATGACTAGGTCCTGCCCTAAGGGTGGGACCAGGAAGGGGGGTAGTTACACCCCTCTCCCCTGCCGGACTTTCCCCAGGCCAGGGCTGTCGCCCCTGGAACTGGTTCTAACCGGCAGATGCGTAGTGAGCACCGGGGTGCCACTCCGCAGTCACCTTCTCGCCAAAGCCCTACCTACCCAGAATACACAAACCCTGTCTGGGACGGTGCGAACACCGCCCTCGACGGGAAACCCTTTGTCCAAGTGCTCCTCGCTGGAAGGACTCCCAGCAGCAGGAGGTCAGACTCGTGTCTGTGGTGGCAGCATCCATTTTGTGGAGCTGAGGCTTTAGTTAACTTTAACCGGGGTTCACAGTTACGTACATGTCGTGTCCCTCTAGAAGGGTGGGATGCTAACCTCATCGCCAGAATTGGTGAGAGGGCAGCACCCCGATTCGTATGACACCTTACTCGACATGCCTTGATAACGCGACACCAGAGTTACCGATATGGTACGTGTTATCATGGAACAGCTATTGGGTCTTGATTCCGCAAGCTGCAACCGGGCTCGGCTCGGGCCTGAACCTAGCTCACACGAGCCCACGCACTCTGCCTTCAGGATCGTTAAGGCCTGCCATAGGAGTGACTGATAGGAACTCGGGTATCCATTGTATGGTTAGATATAGAGCTACTATACCTAAAGCGAAGGGTGGTTACACGTCTTCGCCCCAGCTGTCGTGCAGCCAGTTGTGTCAAATTTAGGAGGCCAGCCAGGGGTGGCATAATACATGCTTCAGCCCCTGGCGGCCCTGGGTACACCTATGCCCTGCGTTACGGGGTCTGATAAGGTGGCCCAGTACCAATTGGTAAATGCACCTAGGGTACATATCGTAATTTAGAAAGAGAACAGCCAGGCTGTGGGTCTGATTAGCAGGCCCACAGCCAGAGAAAGTCGTAAACCAGTGAAACAAAAGCAAAAAATCTGGGCGATCATAGGATTGCAGACCCTACTCTCCTACAATAAATACAGAGTAAAATGTAGGATTCATTTGACATAAAAATGAAAAAATTCCAATTAGTACAGCCGGAAATTTAAGCTTCTTATTTTCAGATTTAGGTAAAAATAGTGCTTAAAAGCCCAATGCTCAAACTGTAGTCATCTAGTCGCACCAGACCGGGACAAAGTCACAAGTTCAGGCCAACTGCGATGAAGCACGGACCAGATACAGGGACCAAGTTAGGCCCACTGAATAAAGTACCCTTATTCCTGGTGGTGGAGGGTTGCAAAATTGTATGTTGAAGATGCATTGCACAGTGACAGTTATGATGAGCTGTGGCTGAGATGAGAGGTCCTGCTTCAAGGATGCCTCATGCAGCAGCGGTTCTGAAGAGCTTTAAGGATATGATGAGAGGTCCGGCTTCGAGGATGTGTGGTGCTGTTGTGGTTCGGAGGAACTGCAGGGCTGAGATCCGAGGTCCTACAATGAGGATGCATCGTGCAGCGGTGGTTCTAAAGTGGAGCTGCAAGGTGATGTATCATGCTGCGTTGGTTGCGCTAGGACCACCGCAGGGTTGGTAGAGCACTTTTAGGCCCACTTCCAATGGTTCAGGGCTCGGGTGGCACCACTTGGGGGGCAGGACTCACAGCAGGCAGAGTCCATATGCAGGGTTCAGGGTGGTTGGAGCCTTTTCTTTCCCTGAGACTCTGGTCAGGAGGCCTTTGGAGACACTCCTCTGGTCCTGGGTTCAAGATGCAGGTCCTTCTCACTCAGGCTGCAGAGCCGCAGTTTAGCAGCCTTTCATGCAGCAGCAAAGCAGTCCTTCTTCTCAGTCCTCCACAGGTTCAGATGTGTGCTGAAAAGCTGGATCTGAGGGTCCAATATTTATATTTGGAACACACTTTGAAGTATGTTATGTAATGTTAATGAAGTTTTGTAGAGCGCTCGTTCACCGATTGGTTTCTTGGCGCTAATCCTAGAAGGTACCGTGGAGGTTGACAGTTCAATTGTAAGCCTTAGTGTACAACCATGTTTTTAGCAATTTTCTAAATCTCAATAAGTCAGTGCTGGATCTGATTTCCGGGTGGTTGGAATTCCACAATTTAGGGGCCAAAATTGCAAACCTGGCTCCTCCTTGTCGCTTTAACTTAAAGGTAGGAGTTGCCAGTAATAGGAGGTGAGCCGAGCAAAGATTCCGTGAAGGAGAGTAAGAGAAGCTTCTAGAGTCCTGCCCTTACAGAGGTGTCAGGAATTTTCTGCATCCCTGCCCTGACCCTAGTCTGCCTGAAGGCATCAAAGTCTAGTGTAGAACCCTTTGTGAGTGTGCTGAGGCAGATCATTTGTCATGTGCAAGTGTGGTAGGTGCCAGCTCCGTCCCTATCGTGTCAAAGACAGTCCGTCCTACCAACACCCATTCTCCCTTTGACTCACTGTCTGAGAGTAATACACAAAGGGCAACTGCCTTTCACACCTAGTCATGTGACCCAGGAACAGGCTGCAGGCACCAAATGGTTGGTACAAGAAAATGCCAATGTCCTAAAAGTGAAATTTTGAGAATTGTGACTTACAATCAAACTTTACAATTAATGAATATTTTCAATTACAATTCCTCAGATATGAAACATGACTTTCCAACCTGTTCCCAATTAAACATGAGCACTTATTAAATGCAATAAGGTAAACCAATGTTATCCACTGGAAGAGGAAACCCTTGCAGCAGTGAAAAACGAATTTAAGAGTTTTTCACTACCAGGATATGAAGATGTTAAAAGTACATGACTAACATTTTAAGTATGCTGCACCCTGCCCTATGGGTTGTTGAGGGCCTATTCTAGGGGAGACTTATATGTATGAAAAGGGTAGGTTTAGGCCTGGCAAATGGTTTATTTTGCCATGTTGCAGTGGCAGTTTAAAACTGCACACGTAGACTTCAATGACAGGCCTAAGACATGTCAGTCAGTCAGTCAATAAGTCTTTATTTCGATTCTTCATCATAAAAGACATACTACACAAATTTAACATTTCATACCAGACAATCATGTTATACAGACTAGAATTTGGTTTTTCCAAGAATACAGGTACATAAAAATTTAAATAGGTAAAAAAGTACTAAAATGGTTGCTAAAATAGTATTAAATGTGCAAATAGCAAAAGACCTAGACAGCTAGGTATTATCTAGAAAGAAAAAAAACTCCAACCGGGACCCATTTCCATAAGGAATCCCACGTTGGTTCCCACTAGGAATAACCATAGGATCATATGCTCCGTCGTATTAGGGACAGACTTTTTTAAACCGAAGAACCCAGGCCTAGCTTAAAAATTTGGCTACACCAATAACCACTGGAGTAGAGGTGTTGTATTTCAATATTCTACTCGCAACCTGTGCTGATCTAGTTCCCATTAGCATACAAACGGGTTTTACCTATATGCGTCGGGGTTGTTGATACTCAGGCAGACAAAAAGGAAGTTATCAATGGTTTCAACTTGATCCATACAAAATGGACATTTATCACTTCCTGAGGGATTCCATCTACTAGATAGCCATCGTAGTGGTAGTGTGCCTACTCTGAACTGATGGTACAGTTTACGATCGAGGGGCTTCGTAATAAAGTCCCAGTACTCTTTTTGGCATGGTTCATCCTTAATAACAAGGAATACATGTTGCAGTCAGAGAAATACCTACCATTGATGTGTATCTCTTAGTTTTAATCATATCCCAGTACACATCCCTGAAAAACTTTTTAGGTGGAAAGACTGCTAAGTAGTGGTTAGCCCATAATTCCCCCAGCCCCATATCTGTCAATGTTGTTTTGATTTCAGCCAACCAAGGGATCCTATGGGAACCACCTAACCCTTTAACTTCCATTAAAGCCTTAGCATATAAGGAAATATCCGGAGTAGTCCACAAACGTCGCCAAAACGCCAATGGTCTGTAATGAGCAACATCCTCAACAGCCTGGCATCCTAGATCAAACAGTAAAGGTATATGTGGAGAGGATTGGGATAACCCTACAGCAGACCTCGAAAATGTATTTTGTGCAACCTTTAGTGGGGTCAGGTTACTGAATCCCCACAATTCGGCGCCATACAAAACAGCAGGTAAGATTTTGGAGCCATAGATTTTAACTAGTGGAGCAATCGGTTTGGTCAAAGAGTGCCTGTGCTCTTTAAGCAGGGCACCACCTAATTGGGTGTGTTTTAAAGCAAGCAGGTCTATTTGGGGCTTCCAACTTAGTTTGTCACTGAAAGTGACACCTAAATACGTGAAAACAGATGTCTGCTCCAAAGTCACGCCTCCCATGTGTACCCTTGCACTAACTGGCCTTAAACCATGGAGTACCATGAACTTTATTTTCCCCACGTTTACTTTAAGCTCATATTCGCGGCAAAACACCTCAAAACGAGACAGTGCCAGTTGTAATCCCTGTCTCGTTTTAGAGATTAGGAGGGTGTCGTCCGCGAACATGAGCAGTGGGACTTTCATGCCAGCTAGTGTTGGTGAGTCGGTCGGGTGATTAGAGAAATACTGGATCACCCCGTTAATAAAAAGACATGTTTAAAAGGGCTATTTAAGTGGTGGCGCAATAAGTGATTCAGGCCCACTAGTAGCATTTAATTCACAAGCCCTGGTTATAAGTAGTATCAGTTTACTATGGACTTATGAATACATTAAATGTGCCAATTGAACATAACTCAATTTCACCATGGTTAAGGGAGAGAGCACAAACACTTTAACCCTGGATAGCAGTGGTAAATAAAGTGCACAGAGTCTTAAAAGCCAACAAAAATAGGTTCAGAAAATAGGAGGTTAAGGCAAGATGTTTGGAGATGACTCTACCGGGAGGAACAACATGCAAACAGCATGACCCTAGAGCCGCCTGACCACAGTGAAACTCGCTTTTCCTGAAGGTTCTTTTCCCACACTGTTCTTACTGTGTCTCTGGTATCTCACCAGAAAGCAATCTAAAGAACACTCAAGTTACACACCTGTGTGTAAAATAGTAATCTTTCATTGTAGAAGTGGCTGTGAGCACATTGATTATTCCTTGCATATGATTATTCCGGCACAAGATGGCTGTTTCTTTCCAACTACAAAATATTAAAAACAGTGTAATTTGTGAACCACTGGCTTTCTATAGATGTAGATGAAGAATGACGTTGCCTAAGTGACTGATAGCCATTCGACACATAAGAAACATTGAGGGAAAGTGATTGATTGCAATTAACTCTCAAACTGAACTATACGCAGTAGCTCATTAGAAAGAGGAATGGGACCACTGTCCCTTATTGTTAATTGATCAGCTCTAACGAAGCATCATTACAATGTTTTTTGTAAAATGAACACCTTCCATCCATGTGGTATTGCTGACAGATGAAATTGATGGTTTTCTAATCAGTGGGTAACATAGTTGTTTCGTGATTAATGAATTTCATGAGCTATTAACCACTGCAGCCCATATTTATTAGAATGTTTTCTTTACAATATCTCACAAATTCTAGCTGACAGGCAACAAAGCAACCAGTGTGTAATACAGTGGCTAAAACCAGACAAACCGATTGTTTTTCAATTGGCATCTTACTTACACTTGCTTCAATGAATTATGGGTTACACTGAAATTTCAATGCCACGTCTGATTTTAGATTTTGGCACATTTTGTAGAATACTCCTTTTTTATCATCTCCCTCACTAAGGGCCATATGTATCAAGCCTTTTGGGAATCGCAAAGGCCGAAATTCGCTACTATTTCGGCATTTGGGAATCGCAAAAGGCTATTTTGCATGATTTGAAATGTATGAAACATTCGCATCTTAAGGAATCGCAAATACTTGCGATTCCTTAACTTGCCATAGCATTTAAGGAATCACAATTTTGCGATTCCTTAAATGATATGTATGAAGCTTTTAATAATTGCGATTTGAGGTTTAGAAATCGCAAATTACCACCAACTTGTAGTTGGTGGTAATTTGCGATTTCTTGTAAATATGCACAATTGTGCATTTGTCAGGGTGGCATATGACGCACATACATGCCCATTGGGCATGTATGTGCACCATATGCACACACATGTAATTTACAGGGGTGCAGCAGGGTGTCCTTGAGACACCCCTGCACCCTTGCAATAATTCTCAAATTGCGATTAGCAAATTGTAAATTCGCAATTTGAGAATTATTTGGAAATCATTCCTATGGGCCTCCTGGCCCATAGGAATGCATTGGAAATCATTCCTTAATTGCGAATTCGCAAAATGTGAATTCGCAATTAAGGAAGCTTAAGGAATCGGTAAAAAAAGCGATTTTCTTCATACATACCATTTTGCGATTCCTAAATAGCGATTCCTTAAAAATCGCTATTTAGGAATCGCAAAACGGAACTATGATACATATGGCCCTAAAGGTGGTGGCCAACTCTCTATAACTGGTTGCTTTCTGCAGTGAATTGTGTTTATATGAGCTTGTTAACAGTGTACGCATTCTGGATTGGTGTTACATGAGCATCATTTCAAAAATGGGCACCAATTGTATCACTGAGGAACGTTGCCCTCAAGAAGCCCTCTGTCACTTCCTGGCCTCCACACAGAAGCAGATCTTATATTAACCCCTCTCCTCAGCAACCAGAGCCTTCCTGTAAAACCTGTTCAACGCCAAAAAAACATGGATACCCTAAAAGCAGGAGAGGTCTCACCAGATTGCGTGCTAGAGCGTTACACAAAGTTTGTAGCAGCCCTTAAGGACAGATCCCATGCAAAATGGCAGCTTTAGAACATTTGCATCACATTACAATATGAACCTCCCTTCAGCATGCTTCTGACATCAACAAAATTGGCACATGTCACCTACCTCTACAGAGCATAGAGGACAAAAAAAACACTTATTTTGCCTCTATGCAGTAAGGTCCCTTATAAGAACCTCTCACTGGCCACCATTTTGATCCAGATGAGTATAAAGCTGAATCCTGGTATATTGCACCCACAGCAATTTTCCAATGGTTAATTTCAGCCTCTCAAGCCTACCAAAATTTACCTGCAAAAAATATTTGGGAACATATTCTGATACATGCAGAATTTGGTAAGGAGCGCATTAATTTCACATGCAATTCCCCATTTTTCTAGGGAAACTTAGAATAGGAGGTATTTACTAAAGTCAGTAACAACCTCACCCTATGGTAATGGTGTTTATCGGATGTGACAAACACCCAACCCCTTACCAGGCCACTTGAAATCAGAGTGTTTGTACTCACAATGTGTCGCTGATTCTGTCACCAGCAACAGAAGACCACGAGCACTGGCACAGACTGCTGATGAAGCCATCCATAACACAAATCCAGTGCAACACAACTTATAACTGCTTCACTCTGACCGGCCGCAATGAACTACAGTTTTTCATTTTTCCTACCACGAAAAGTGTGCAAATAATACCACTGCGGAATCGAGACCATAGCTGCTCTCGCGAAAATCAAATTCATTGTAAATAAATCTTACCAAATAAACCAATAACTACTTCCAGTAATCGACCAC
Source organism: Lissotriton vulgaris (assembly GCF_964263255.1). Classification (NCBI taxonomy): domain Eukaryota; kingdom Metazoa; phylum Chordata; class Amphibia; order Caudata; family Salamandridae; genus Lissotriton; species Lissotriton vulgaris. Next base: position 150,958,277 of record NC_141696.1, on the reverse strand, counting down.
CAGACCAGTCCACCACCCCAAGGCCATGATTGCAAGTGCAGAGCTAAATTCCGATCCATGTGCAAACATGTGTTTGCACAGGGATCAAAATTTTGAGTTAATGGCACCCTCGTAGTTTTTCTCCGATAACTTCTGGCAGGTCAAAAATCTATTGGGAAAAAAGGCCCGTAAGAGAGGCAAAACATGTGGAATTCAGTGTATTAAATACCGATTCCATATGTTATGCCTGATTTGGAAGGGCACAACTTGTGAAAGGCGATCATTTTTGCACCTTTTAAATTCTAACCACCCCCCTCCCCCCACAATCATATCGAATTTTAAAAGGTGTGATAATGATTGCCTTCCCAACCCCAGAACTCGAAATGGGGGCCTAAGATGTATATTTATATATAAGAAACCTGTATAAAAAAGTTAAAAATAAACAACTTGTCAGTCTATCTGCTTTCTTTGCCCTCATATTAAATTGATTAATTCTGTCAACCTCATTTGTCTTCTGTTGACCTGTAGGACTCTCTGTCTCCTCCTATCCTTCTTCATCCGCACCCTGAGCATCACAAAACTCCACATGGTCATGGTCACCCAAGGTTTTGGTTCAGATTATTTCCATCAGTAGTGTCCAAACTCCAGGTATAAGTCTCAAGTGCACAAACAATGCCCAATTCTGAGCCATTCCATTAGCCACCCAACCGCAACCTGCCAACGAAGCTCCTACACTCTAACTTTAACTACCTTCATTCTAAACTCATGGATATCATCTCTGCCCTACCCAGATGGCAGCAGTGCCTCAGCCTCTTTATTTGAACTAAGATAACACTCTACTCAGGTCTTAGACAGCAGGTTCATTCTTCGTCTGATCCTCCACTGGTCCCGGAGTATTCTGAAGTAGGAGCATGGAGATGCTACATTTATGCCTGGTATGAACTGGTGGGTAGGAATAGCTCCTGGGCATGCCCTAACCTATGGGGTATAAGTTCTTGGGGCCAACACTATGCAATTTGGGTATTTTCCAAGATGGTGGAACCTGGGCTCTGAGGACTGGGTATGTGTGTTGGAAGGCTACTATGGTAATTCTAGTGTTCTGGAATCTAGGAATCTGTAGATTGGGAAAATTGGGCAATGGAAACAGTTGTAAGATATAGCCTATGATAGAGGAAAAACATAGATTGGGTAAGAGAAGTAGAACCAGAGATTTTTAGAGAACGGGCGCAAAGTTTGTCCCAGAAAGCGATAGTCCACTCACATCCCAGGTCAATTCCCAAGATAACTCAAATTTGGACTTCGCGCGTTCAAGGTTAGGGGCAGAGAATTATTTATAGATGAGAGAGGCTTTAGGGAGAGAAAGGAGAATCTTAATAAGAGAATTTTGAACAATGGGAATAGGTGAAGAGGGTAGGGAGTAGTAAACATCCAGGATAATCGCCATAAGGGTAGTGAATTTTTGCAAAAAGGAGCGCGGACAATGGAACGTAGCTTGGAATTGGGGGAAGGAACAAGGAGATAGACCATCAAAAAGAACTTTAACTCAAATTATGCCTCTTAACCTCCAGGAATTCTAGAAATAGATCTGTTATTGATGAGAATAATAAGGGAATTGTGCCAAATAGGAGATTCTGAAAAGAACTCTTTAGAAATAGGAGTAGGTAGCGCCAAAGGTGACAGAAGGGAGTAAGAATGTCGAAACAAGGGAAGAGAGGTGCAGGGGGATTCGGTAGAAAAAAACTATAACTTTTCTTAGAGAAAAGGGCAACAGCGAGGTTTGTTCAATGGATGGCCAAAGAGGAGTAAAGAGAGAGGATTAAAAAAGAAGCTATTTGGCAGCTTGACGAAGAGAGAACGATTTATGGTTCAAACGAAAGTCATGGAAATTACCTCCTCTATTAGTCTTGGAATTGCGAAGAGAGGGTAATGAGCTCCTGGCTTTTTTGTTCTTCCGAAGGAATTTGGAAAGACAGGAATCAATACACTTAAAATAATATGCAGGAATGTGAACAGGGAGCATAGAAAGTGTATAAATGAAAATAGGGGTAATCATCATCTTGATTGAGTCTAAGCGACCCCACCAAGATAGAAAAAGGTAGGGGTGGGGGGAATTTGCGTAATCGCGTTACGCAAATCTTCGCAAAACGGTAAAAAATCTCAGCCAACACGCAGAAATTCCACGAACACGCGGAATTGCTTGTTCTCAATGCTTTTTTACTGTTCGCAAACGCTGTTTGCGTGCTCGGGGGGAAATATCTCATGAACATGGATTTTGAGAACGCGAACAAGCAAAACATTTCGCAAAGTCGCAGAACACAGAATTTTGGGCAATTTCGTGTTCTCCGCGGAACTACCCAAATTCCGCTAATTCCGCGAGCGGAATGGAATTTGCCGCCCAGGCCTAGAAAAAGGGGATCCGAAGAGGAAAGTAGTTTGTCAATTCGGGATCCTACTGCAGACATATTTAATTTATTAAAGGAATCAATGGAGTTGGAAAACCACATACCTAAGTATTTACTTTTTGAACTATTCCAGGTGAAACCTGTAGAGGAGAAGGAATAGGGAAGACAAAATGTAGTAAGAGGAAGAATTTCTGTTTAGTCGGAATTAATTTTATATCCAGAAACAAGGGGAAAAAAGCAAATTCATGTAATAAAGGGGAAATGGAAGTTTCAGGCACAGAAATAAAAAGCAGGAAATCATCCGCACAAGCGGAAAGCTTTAATTGCTAGTCACCATAATAAAACCTGGATATGGAATCATTATTACGAATAGAGCATAGAAAGGGTTCAAGAGCCAAAATGAATAGGAGGGGAGAAAGAGGGCATCCTTGGTGAACACCACGTTGAAGAGGGAAGTAAGATGATACCCGACCATTAACCAGCACTGAGGCTCTAGGGGCAGTATATAATAAGGAAATAAGGGAAATCAGTTTGGGACTAAAACTGTGCCATTGTAATGACGCAAATAAAAAGGACCAATCAACTCTGTCAAACGCCTTTTCAGCAGCAACAGATATGGCCGCTAGGGAAGAGGAAAGGGAGGAAGTTTTATTGAGAACATTAGGAAAAAGACGAGAGCAATCTGAAGTTAGTCTACTTCTAACAAATCCACACTGTTCTTTACCAACTAGAAGAGGCATCAGGGGATCCAGGCGTAAATCAAGAGTTTTAGCAAAGCGCTTATAATCAACATTAACTAGGGAGATCGGGCGATAATTTTTACAAAACTTAGGATCACAACCATCTTTATGTATGATGCAAATTGTGGCTTCTTGAAAAATGCCTTCTGATTTACCGATAAGAAAAAAGAGTGAAAAAGATTTAAGAGTTTAGGCAGTAGAAGGGCAGAAAAATGTAAATAAAATTCAACAGTAAATCCATCTGGCCCGGGGGTTTTCCCCTTTGTTAAAGTGTTCAAGGCAGTGGATAATTCAATAAGAGATAGATCTGATTCAAGATAAGAAAAATTAAGATGTGAATTGGAGGGGGGTGGGAGTTTATCATTTAAGATTTAATAAGAGAGGAGGAAGGAGGAGATTCTGTGGTATAGAGATCTTTGTAAAAAAGTTTCAATTCGCAAGAATATACAGATCTTTGTGTAAAAGAGATCAATCTGAAGAAGAAATAGAGTCAATTAAGGTACGGTCCTAGTGCGTTTTAAGATAATTAGCTAAAAGCTTGCCTGATCTATTACGCCAACCGTAATAACGAGCAATGCTACACAGAAGTATTGAGGAAGCAATGTCAGTAGTATTTTTATTAAATGATAATTTAGCACGAATTAAGTCTAGCTGGACAGAGTCCTTTGAGGAAGTATAGAATTTGTGTTCTAAAGTTTATATATGAGCCAAAGCGGACTGTCGTTGAAGAAAACGTCTCTTTTTTTTAGACAAAGTCAATAATAAAGCCTCTCGCAGGACCCCTAAAAGAATCTCATAAAATATGAGGGGAGGAGTTGGGATCACTGTTAAGACCAAAGAATTCATTAGCAAAAGCAAGAAAAGAAGAAGAGAAAAGAGGATCAAGAAGTAGAGCTTTATTAAAGCAAGTGCAGAAAAAATTCCTAGGAAGTTCGACTGGTGCACATTACATCAACATTTTTTTCATCAAGACTCAACTGATAATTTTGAACTCAGTGTAAAGAAGAATCAGCTTGTTAAAACATACAAAATTTCATTGTATTCATATTTTTGTTAAAAGAAGAATGCATTTTAAGAATGGTTTCGGATACAAAATCTATTACACACTAAATATAGTACATTCATGTCTAATTATGACAGTTTAGTAGACAATTTGATCTAAACAGTCAAGAATACTGAAATATTATAATAAGGACATATATTAAAACAAAGACTAGCTCAACTTGGCTGTATGGTGAGAGTTCTCGACGCGTGTTTCGGCTCCGGGGGTGCCTTCATCAGGAGTGCCACAAGTTATTATCGTTGCAGAGGTGGTGGGTGTAGTCCATAATTTTAACAGTTTGGAGGGAGTCAGAACAGGATTCAGGATACTGCTTTGAGGCCAGAAATTGACAGTGTGGTTGAAGGGTCAACCAGGTATCACGTTCAGGAACCAGTAAGATAAACGTTATCTGGATAATCCGATGTTGAATGCTCCATTTCGAGCTGAAAATACCTCCTGTGAACAGTTGTAGATGTGAATGTGTTGTTTGAAATTGCACACTACTCAATATCTGGTTCAAAGGCGAGCTTGATCTGCTTGACAGAGGTATGGATCCAATGATAGGAATGCTAGTCGCTGTAGGTTTATATGAGCAGCAAAAAAAGGTTTCCAGAGGCATAACCATGTTTCGAGTGGATACGTGGAAGCAGTCCGGCTGGGCAGCTTCGAATTTGGCTTTCCGCCTGACAGACCCCACGCTCAAGTAGTGGCAGTGCTGCGAAGCATTTCAGTCCTAGGGGTTCCCTCGTGGAGCTTCATTAAAGCACCAGCGGGAGGGCCTGGGATGCGGGGGGAGTAGATCCAGATCTGTCACAACAAGGGCATGATCAGAAATAACAATGGGTTCAATAGAAGGGGATAAAAGGTTCTGAAATAGAGATGAAGAAAGAAAAATGTCATCAAGACGAGACAAAGAATTATGAGGGGAAGAGAAAAAAGAGAAGTCAAGAGTATCAGGGTGGGAAAGCCCCCAAGAGTCTAATGGGTCCATGACTTGATTGCAATCACCTCCAAATATAAAGAAATCATCCCTGAGCTGGAAACATTTCTGCGTAATCAAAGGCAAGAATGAACAATCAGTATGAGTGGGTCCATAAACATTAAAAACAGTTAAAGAAACATTATTAATTAATAACTTAGTTAATATCCATCTTCCATCTGTATCAGTTTCTTGCGAAATAACTTTACAATTTAACTTCTTATGACAAAAAAATATAATACACCGTTTTTCTTATTGATGGAAAGAGAGAATAAAACTGAACCCACCCAGCCTCTTTTTAATTTTAACGCCTCAATATCTGTGTGGTAAGTTTCTTGTAAGAGAACTAAATCCGGGTTATAAAAGGCAAGATGGGATAGTATTCTGTCTTTTGAGTGGATTATCAAAACCTTTCACATTCCAGGAGATAACTATGAATATAAAACTATTAAAAATACATAAATAATAAAATACATATTAATGAAAACAAGAAACTAGTGGGAATAAGGGGGAGAAGGTAAGGAAAAATAGAAGGGGTAGCCAATGAGGAGGAGAGAGAAGAATGATGAATCTAGAAAGAGAGAAGATGCGAAAAGGAAATAAGGGAAGAGGGATAAGGAAAAAAAAGCTAAGAAGAGACAGTACATATCCTAAAAGAATGCCTGAAAAAACATACCTGATGGGGGTAAAGGAAATGACACAAGGGCTAGGATGACGCACAACAAGATGGGACACCCGATCCGCAAACTCTGGACCATATCAGGACAGGAAGAGATACGAAAAAGAACCAAATAGTTTAGGCACCAACAAACTACCTGTGAGAATATTAAAAAGGAGATTAAACAAGCATCATATAGGATTGACGAAATAATATTTTTAATACTAACCGACAAAATATAAATATAAGAAGAAACTGCACAATTGAACTATAAAACTCACACCATAAAGAGTGTAAGAATTAACAAGAATTACACTGTGAACAACTGGAGGAAAAGCAAATAAAGCCTAAGTTAAGAATTAGAGAAAGACATAAAGGAGCCTAATAACGGAGATGAGAAACAGAGTAAAATAAAGATAAACCATGTCACTGGAGCAAAATGAAACAGAAACCCAATTAAAGCACAGGATAAAAAGATGAAAAGTTGAAGGAGAAACGAAACAGTAAGAACATGTAGTCGATCGAACAAAAGCAAAATAACAGCCACTACACTTTATCAGAGGAGCAATCAAAAGCGAAAATACTTCCGGACAAAACATAAGAGATAAGAAAAAACAGCATTGAAATACACCTAGAATCTAACAGCAACCATGTTGAGAATTACATAAAAATATCAAAGGGGTTATGACTAATCAACCATAAGAAGGACCAGCAGTGTCCATGATGCTTGCAGTATGGGAGTGAACGAATTTCTTGAGTTCCATCGGATCTTCAAATGAAGAAGTATTGTTCTGAAAAGTTACTTTGAAAGTGCAGGGGTGAAAAAGACCATAACGAGCTCCAAGGATGCGAAGAGGGGCACGAAGACTGAAAACCTCCTTCTGCCTGGCTGCAGTAGCGTTAGAAACATCTTGGGACAGAAAGACCCTTCGACCAAGCCAAGAAAGTTGGCGTTTAGCTCTGGCTGCGGAAAGGACTAAGAGTAAATCAGTAAATTTCATGAAAAGGATAATAACACCCTAGGTCTGGATGATGAGGCAGAGAGTGAAGGACGAGGACCAAGTCTGTGAGCTCTCTGAGGGACGTTGAAGATGGCATTTCCAACAACAAAAGGAAGAAAAAGACAGGATCATCTCCCTCCAAAGCCTCAGGTAGCCCATAAATACTCAAGTTGTTCCTCCTGTTTTGATTTTCCAAATCCTCGGTATGTTGCTGGAGCCTGCGTACCTTTTTTTCCAAAGAAGTGATTCTCTGAGAGTCACCTTGAACAACTGAGATTTGCTGCTCGACTGTAGACATTCTATTCTCCATTGAGAGGCACTTTTCCTCCAGAGGTTGCATTCTGTTGTTCGTTTCATCAACAACCGGCGTATAGCATGAATCTCCTCTAATAACAGTTCCATAGATATAGTAGGAGATGACCTTTCCTAAGAAGGAGGGTCATTCTTCAGATGTTTAGTGGCTGAAGATGAAGGAGCAAGTTTATTAGTTACAGACTGTGCTTAAAAGGGGCGGGGAGACGTAACACCAGCCATCTCTCTAGTAACAACAGACGGAGGTACTACTGGCAATTGTAAAGGAGTTGAGTTTAATGTACGTATCTTAGGAATAAAGACAAATTGTGGCTTGCACAATTTTCCCATAAGAAACGCAAAACATGCAATGCCACGTTCGTCACAGCAAAAGAAACAATCGTTGTAGTAGACCTCCTCAGGAAGAGAGACATATGACAGTGAATAGTATAACTGAGGAAGAATCAAAAATGACACAGTCAAAGTGAAGAGTAAAAATAATGAATGCAGGAAAAACTATTTTAAAAAGGTGGTTTACGCAACATCTTCGTAAGAAGCACTAAACAGATGGAACTACATCTGACACACAAAAATGGTAGCAAAAGAAAGTTATAAAATGGTTGTTATGCCAAACTGCCTCAGGAAAAGCAATATATGAAATGTGGTATGGCATCTGATGAGACAGCCGGGATGACACACTTAAAAATGATGCCCAAGAGGAGCAATTGTAGTAAAAATTGTTCACAAAAGTCACAAAAGCCATGAAGGAAAGAAATGAGCATTCACAGGCTGTGTGTAGAATCTTGATAGACCTGACAAGGCAGTGGTGGCAACATGATGAAAATCCTTAGGTAAGTGAAAACAAAAGGGAAAATGACAAAGATCATTTGTTTCAGGGGATATAAATTAGCCACTTAGGAAAATCTAGTGGCAGGCATTGAGCGTGCATGTACTTCAATCATTTAGATCAGGAAGGTGGTGTGAGTCCTGCGTGCCGCAGCAGAAGAGCCGGCGGTCATCTAAAATGGTGGGCGGTCTGAAGAGAATCCGTTGGAAGCAAAATACAAGAAAAGCGCAACGCTCTTGAGACTTAAAAGCCACTCACCAACGTCCCAACATGTTCCGATATCGGATGCTAGGCTGTCGGATGAAAATAGGTGCAGGGAAAATGCCTCTTGAGATTCAGAGAAGTCCCGATGTGGTGGAGCGTCTCGGCTAGGCGGCCATCCTGCCCAGCGGCAAACCAACGCCCCCCCATTAAGTTTTTTTTTTGACAGGTCGAATTACAGTTTTTACACTTCTACAGTCAGGCTATACTAGTAGGCCCGAGCCGTGTTTAACCTGCCCCTGTAGTGAATGGCACAAAATGTGCTACAATCCACTTTTGCCCTTTAACTTACAGGCCCTTGACACATTCTGTATCTTATACTAGGGACTTATAGTTTAGTTAATTATACCAATTAGTAATATGTCAAATTTACCATGTTTATAGTGGGAAATACAGACCATTTATTACTGGTCAGGAGGGTTAAAGTCCACTGACTTCTAACACCAGTAAAACTATAGGGTCCAGCAAAATGCAAAAAGGCCATGGTGAATACACAGAAAAGGCAGAGTTCCTACAGATACCATAAACTAGAGTTGTCATTTCCTCTTATTCCTGATGTGTCTGGCTTCGTTGCGCATTCAGAGTTCCCTACATTCTCCACAAGGGTACACATTCCCTTGTTCCTTGTCTCATGTACTGCTATGTCTCCTGTACCCATCGCCACAGGTAGATCTGATTCACTTCTATGGCCTATCAGAATAGGTCTGTTTTTTTCTCAGTTCCAAAGTTTATACCTCGAACTTTTCTCTGTTGCAGTCTCTACTTACTGTTCACACATTTGCATTGGACCAGAATTCATTGCTCCACCCACACTGATTTTTATGGGAAAGATTTACTGTAAGCTGCTCACCCGCACATGCAAACCACATTCTTATGTAGCTAAACATCTTCACAACAGAATACATTATATGGCCAAGCACTGCTTTGCTGGTGAATATCTATCTGTTTTTTTCCGACATAGTGGGAGAGACCTCCAGTTGTCTTTGTCTGTTTACAACACTTGCTGATGTCTGCAGAAAAGTGGCAAAATGTTGGCATGCTCTCACTGGCATACACTTCCTCTTATTTTCATTTTTAGGTTTAAAGTATTTTATTAAGGCACAAAAACACGGGGAGGGGAGCAGGAGGTCAAGCAAACATACAGTACAAGAAGCGGAACGTTGCAGCGGGTCAGAAGAAAAGCAGGGAGGCAGGAAGCCCCAGAGGGTAACAAGGCAAAGACATAAGGCAGTAAGGCATTGTGAACGACCCCCCTGTTGACCCCCACTCCCTAGGCAAGGCCGAGCCCGAATAGCACCCCGCAACACAGTAAAGGAGAAGCATACCGTTCCACCGACCCCCCGACCCCAGAAAAGAAGAAGAAAGAAAAGCAAATGAGGAAAAGAAAGAAAACAATACCCCAACAACCCCGTCCGAAAGTCAGCATTAGAAGCATATAACCCCTCTTCCCGCCCCCGACCCCCGGCCCCCGATCCGCACTGTCACTCCGCCGCAGCCACCGGCGGCGTCAGCCTAAGGAGGCGCAAATACCGTGGACACGTGAGCTCGTGAAATTCCGTGGACAGCAGTGCCAAAAAGGGGTGCCAGAGCTCCTCAAACTGGTCAACATTCCCAGCCACCGTTAGCGACATCTTCTCCATGCCCAGTACCTGCCAGAGCCTATGCAGCCAACCAGTGATAGAGGGGGCAGTAGGGGTGCGCCAGAGTACAAGTATGTTCTGAACGGCGGAGCCTAGCGCAATCGCAATCTGCCTGCCCCTGCGGGATTTCAGCGGGTACATCAAGTCATTGGGGAGGCCTAGCAAGACATACGCGGGGAAGCGCGGAAGCTCGATCTCAAAATGCCTATCCACCTCATCTAAGACTTTCTTCCAATAGGCCAACAGCACCGGGCACTCCCAGAGAATGTGCGTGAGGGTGCCCTCCTGTCCGCAGCCGCGCCAGCAACCTTTATCGCCGATTTTGCGCATCTCATAGAGCCGCTCCGGGGTATAGTACCAATAGGTGGACACTTTAGTGAAGGTTTCCGTCAGCCCAGTGTGGTACGCAGAGTGCCTCGCCCGATACGCAATCCTGTCCCACTCCTTGTGACTCAGGGTCCTGCCCAGTTCCCTGTGCCAGCGCTCCCTCCCTGGGTTATGGTAATGAAACGGCGGGGGTTGGAGAAACTTATACAAATCAGTGATGAGCTTGGCGTCCGAGGTCCGGGTTACCAACCAACGCTCGTAGGGCGTAATCGAGCGGGCAGCGACGTCACGCACTGGGGGTTGAAGAGCCCAGTGGCGGACTTGCATGTAACGCAGTCTGTCCCCTTCCGTCAGGCCAAACTCCTGTCGGAGCTGCTGGAAGGGGAGCACGCCCTCCGGCCCGTAGATCTGGAAAAGCGCCCTGCAACCCGCGCTCACCCAGTGGGAAAAGGCTCCCGGCTCCAGACCCGGGGTAAAGTCCGGATTGCCAGCAATGGGAGTGAACGGCGATGGAAAAGTGGTGAGCTCACGCAGCTCACACACCGCGTCCCACACTCTTAGCGGGACCCGGGTGATAAAAGAGGCGTAGAGATTAGGCGGGCGGTGAGTGCGCCGCAGGAACGGTACCTCCTGGAGGGCACGGCCTGCAACTGCCTGGTCTTGAAAGAGCCAGTGTTTGTCCGATTCCCACCGGCTCCACTCCACCAAATACCGGAGCTGCGCCGCCTGAAAGTACTTCCGGAGGTCCGGGACTCCGAGACCCCCCGCCTCCGGGGCGAGCATGGAGAGGACCCGCTTCATCCGAGGTTTACGGCCCTGCCACACAAAGCGGGAGATGTCTGCCTGCGTCTGCCGTATCCAACCCATGGGGGGCTGGAGAGGCAGAGCGCGGAAAAGATACAGGATCTGAGGCAGTATCGTCATCTTCACCGCCGCGATACGGCCCAACCACGAGAGTAGGCCCTTGTTCCATCGGCCGAGTTCCTCTTTGATCTTTTTGCCCAGAGAGGAATAGTTAGCTGCGACCATGGCAGGCAGGGAGGGAGCAAGCAAAATTCCCAGGTAAGGCACCGTGGAGGAGGACCACTGCAGAGGAAAGAGACTCTGAAGGTCCCGCCTGGTGTCGGCAGAGAGCGACACATCCAGTGCAGCCGACTTAGTCATATTCATTTTAAAGCCCGCCACGCGGGCAAAAGCGTTCAGTTCCTGGACGCAGGCAGGGAGCGACCGCTTGGGGTCATCCAGGGTCAGCAAGACATCGTCCGCGTATAAGCTGACAGTGTGCGTGTATTGCCCCATCTTCACCCCAATAGCGTCCGGGTTATCGCGTATCCTCTGTGCAAACGGCTCCATATAAAGGGCAAAGAGGAGCGGCGAGAGGGGGCAACCCTGTCTCGTGCCGCGCTCAATGGCAAAGCTGTTGGAGCTGTGTCCATTGACACGCACTGACGCTGATGGTCTCCTATAGCAGTTAAAGACCATAGTGCAGAACTTCTCGCCGATCCCCAGTTTCCCAAGGACCAGCTCGAGATATGGCCAATGAACCCTATCAAAGGCCTTCTCCGCGTCGACCGATAGCAGCATCCTCTCCCCCGGGACGCGTGAGGCCTTTTCCAGCACGTGCGTCACCCTCTTTGTGTTGTCGACCGTCTGCCTACCGGGTACAAAACCGGCCTGGTCCGCCTCCACCAAACCTGGTAGGTGTAGACCCAGTCTGGCCGCCAAGATTCCGGTGTAAAGCTTGAGGTCCACATTTAGGAGCGAGATGGGCCGGTACGAGCCGCACAGGGTCCGGTCCTTCCCCGGCTTGGGGATAACCGACACAGTCGCTGAGAGAAGGTCCGGTGGGATGGCACCCGGTTCGGAGAAGGAGTTGAACAAGCGAGCCAGTAGAGGTGCGACAGTGGGACAGAAGATCTTGTAAAACAAGACCGTATAGCCATCCGGGCCCGGGGCTTTACCATGCTTTAGCCATGCAATCGCGGAGATGACCTCCTCCACGTGAATGTCCCTCTCTAGGTGGTCCGCCTGGGAGGGGTCCAGGGCCAGGAGGGTCACGGATTCCAAATAGGCCTCAGCCTCTCCCGGTGGGGAAGGCTCCGCAGCGTACAGCGCCTCGTAAAAGGAACGAAAGGAATCTGCCACCTCCGCGTCACCGGAAACCGGGATCCCATCCGCTCCCACCAGCTCCTTCACCACATTGCGTTGCTGCGCAGCCCTGAGCCTATGGGCCAGGAGCTTACCGCACCGGTCTCCGCCGGTGTAAAAGGCATGCTTCAGGCGCAGCGCTGCATACTCCGCCCGATCTAGATCCAACGCAGAGAGGAGTTTCCGTGCCGCCTTCAGCTGCTTCCAGACACGAGGAGCCCCTGTTCGGCAGTGAACCTGCTCAAGCTCCCTAACCTGCGCCGTCAGTTCCTCCCTCTTGCGTTGGCGTTCCCTGTTTTCCGCCGAGGAAATGGAGATAAACTCCCCCCTGACGACCGCTTTCAAAGCCGCCCACTGCGTTGCCAGGGACGTGGCAGAGTTGTTATTGTGGGTCAGGTAGTCCTGGATGACCTCCTCCACTCGCTGCACAACCGATTTCTTATGGAGAAGCGTGTCCCGAAGCCGCCACATCCCCCTAGAGGGGGGGGCCGCCGGCCAAGCAAAGATTCCGGAAACCGGTGCGTGGTCGGACAGGGACAAGACCCCGATGTCTGCCGCTGTGGCGGCCGAACGAAGTGGTCCGCTCACCAAGAGGTAATCCAACCGTGAATACGTGCGGTGCGCGTGGGAGAAATAGGAGTAGTCCCTATCGGTGGGGTGCATGGCGCGCCAGAGGTCATGCAGGTCCATTTCCGCAATCTGGTCTTGTACCGCCCTAGAAAGCTCCCCTGTCTGCGGAAAGCGCTGGGCAGACCTATCCAGGGTGGAGTCGAAGACCATATTCAGGTCTCCCCCCAAGATGATATGGCGATCGGGCGAGGCAGTGACGTCCACCAACACTGATTCCAGGAAGCGATCCTGGTGGTCATTTGGGCTGTATACCGAACCAACCGTAAAGGTAACACCTCCCAAACGCATGCGATATACTAGAAGCCTCCCCTTCTGCTCAGCATGTTTATGCAACACCTCCCCCTGAAGGAGCTGGCTAGAAGAATGGCCACCCCAGCAGTCTTAGTCGCAGCAGAGGAAAAGAGTTGCGTGGGGAACTTGGCAGAGCGCAACCTATGGCAATCTTTGGAAAGTAAATGGGTTTCCTGCAGGAGGCAGATATCCGCCTGCGACCCCTCCAACAGGGAAAGGATCGCCCTACGCTTCACGGGGTTATTCAGACCCTTAACATTAAGGGTCACTACTTTCAGGGGCGGCATCGCCTCAAGGGAAACAACGCGCTATGCAGCGAGCGAGGGATCAGCGGAGGGGGCGCGCGGGGCAGGGGCGCAGGGAAGGCCAGAGGCAGCATCGCACATGGTCGGACAGCTTCGGACGGGACCCCCCCCACACCAAACCAACAGTTAAACCCCCCCAGAACCAACCCATAGCAAACAACCAAAACAAAAAACAGGAAACAACACCCCATAGTCTCAGTCTAGCCCAGGTGGGCGAGTCTGCAGAAAACAGTCAAGTGGACGTCCAGCCACACGCCTCCCCCCTCGCCCCCCAGCCCCCAGCCCCAGCCCAGCATCGTTAAAGCTAAGAGTCTCTCCCCCCGGAGAAAAGTTAGGCCGTTAGGGCCACACCAATAGATTCAGGCAAGTTCCTGGCCGCAGTCCTCAGGGCCTCCTCCATGTCTGCTCTGATGGTGGGCGAGTCTGGACGACTCGCCGTCGCTGACGATTGGCGCCTCCTCGATCTCCGTCGGCCCCGCCGTTCGGGGCGCCGCCATGCGGGTGTAGCCCCTTCCTCCTCCGTAGCAGTAAGGCCCAGTACTCCACAGACATCTTGTAAAGAGCGCAGCTGATGCAGCACCCCATTCCATCGAAAGATAAGACGGAAGGGGTGACCCCAGGAATAGGCCGTCTCATGCTCTCGCAGAAAGTCCGTAGCGATGCAGAAAGACCTGCGCTTCTGCAGTGTGATGGCGGACAGGTCCTGATAGAGCGCCACAGGTCTTTCTCGGAAGGTCAGCGGTTGCTTCCTGCGGGCCTCCGTCATGATGCGCTCTTTTAGGGGGAAATCCGGCAGGAATGCCAGGATATCAGGCGGGGGTGCCGATGACTGGCGCTGGCGGCCCACCCTGTGTGCTCTGTCAATGCGGATCGGGAAATCCGCTCCTTCCTCCAAGATGTCGCGGAACAGGTCCTGCAGATAGGCCACAAGGTCCGCACCTTCATCCGCGGATGGAACCCCTCGCACCCGGATGTTATTCCGCCTGGACCTGTTCTCGAGGTCCTCCGAGTGGGCCTGGAGCTCGACGCATTGCTCCCGAAGGCGGAGGACGTCCTGCTGGAGATGAGTTATCTCTTCATCGCGACATTGGGCCGCCGTCTCCACAGTATCGACCCGCTCACCCAGGCCTTCGACTTCCCTGCGCACCTCCCGGACCTCTCCAGCCACTTCGGTCTTAAGAGTTTGAAATTCCTCCTTGAGGGAGCTAAATAAGTCCAAATTTTAACAAGAGGGGGGAGAGAGAGAGAGTCAGTGGATTCAGTCTCCCAAGTCATGTACATAAACAAAGTGGAATCCACTCAAGTGATAGTGATCCCTAGAGTGATGGGGAACACACAGTGTTGTTAAAATGCCCCTCACACACCAACAGGCCCCTTGGTGTCATGCTTCATCATCGGGGCCTTCGCACCCCTCTACGGGACGCGGCGTGCTACGACTCGCGAATACGCAGGAGCACTTGAAGTGAACTATGTGTGGGGGTGTGTGTTATATACCAAGATGTGAGTGAGGTGAGGTGAAAAAAGTGAATAAAAAATACCTGGCACGTGGGAAGAAAAAAACTTTATTAAATCCCCGGCTGGTATTATTAAAATTAAAAGTGCAGGGCGTGGTTTCAAAAGATACGTGTTAGGGTATCAAACCACTGTGTTAAAAGTCAACATGTTTCGGAGGTCAAAGCCCCCTTCTTCAGGACAAGGGTGAAAAGCACTTATCCTCGCCTTACTCACATGTAAAATGTAAAAGTGAAACATAAAAATTACCACAATGTGTAATGTTCCTCACTATGTTTTATATGTAAGTGAGTGTAGTTGCGCCCAGTTGGCGTTAGAACCTGTGAAAACAAAAGCATAGATAAACATACAGGTCTCAAAATCACGGTTTTTTTAATGGAGAAGAATAATGCTTCTCAGGTGAAAAACATCAGGTAGCACCCAACAATTAATTGGAACCTGAAACAAAAATAAAGAAAAAAGGACACTACACACATACACACACGCAAACCAACACAGCTCTCTGCTCAGATGGAATGAGAGCAGAGTAGTAAGGACAGAGAGATCTTACTTTAAGTTCCCAAATACAGGACTTCATGAGCCTTTAAACGTATATTGGGGAATCCTTCCTTTCTAATCAGAAACCTAAGGGATACATATTTAAGGTTTTAGTAGAGGAAAGTAATCAGCAGAGTGCTGAAACCAAACATAGAGAGGTACAGGTTTTCTCATGGTGATCTTATAACTCACGGTTACAGCAACAGCTAATCGCCTGCCTTCCCTCAACGCGGCTCCGATGAAGTGAGCTGCTAGAGGGCTAGGGCCCTTTTATATGCTTGCCTGTGGGTAATCAGAGGGAATTGATTGAATAATGCCAGCCGGTATATGCCCAAATACGGAGAGAAATCTCCTCGCGTCCGGTAAAGACGCTAGCGCTAGGCGCTGATCTCCCGCGCATGCGCATAGCAATGCCCGCTAGACGCGTGCGTGACACAGTCCGCAAACGCGCCTGCGCAAACGGAAACGCTTCGTGAACTGCACGGAGCTACCGATGCCGATATAAATGCCTGGTACAGAGTGGCAGTCGGGATATAAATATCCCGGGGACATGAATCTATGTGCCCAGGAAGCACTGATAGGGCACAAAGGTGATTATTGGTCTGAGCCCCGATATTGAAATAGAATCAAAAAATGAAGTTTGGCGCCCTAGACTGCAGGAGTAAACCAGGAGATGTGCCTATAATTTAGACAGGCTACTCTCACGGATAAGGGGAGTAAAATGAATTAATCAGAGGGAGTAACACAGACCTCATTCTGCTATTGAATGGACCCCTACAACAACAGTAACAAGCATGAGACCATACGTGTACTGAAAACCTTATCACCTAAGAGTGTTCCAAGGAATGGAATCATTCAATCCAGTGGTATCGGTTCCCAACCGGAACACCCACCGTTGTTCTTTTTCAAGGAGACCAATCTCAGAGGGTAATTGTTCAATTATTGTCCACTGCAACTCATTCACACAATGTTGACTTTCAATGTAATGGGTTGACATTTTAGTAGTTTGTTTTCTACACCTGATGTTGCTCTTGTGTTCGTTCAGCCTGACCCTCACAGGTCTGGTGGTCATGCCCACATATTCCTTTCCACATGGGCAGGTGATTAAGTAAACTACATTTTTACTATTACAGTTAGTAAAAGCTCGCTGTTCCCATGTAGTCCCATTGGTAAACGTGAGCGTCTGTGTCTTTTTTGTGAGGTGGCAGTTATTGCAGTTGCCACATGGGTAATGCCCGTGTATGCCTTGTAACCTCGTTTGATCATTGACAGGAGGGGGTGGTCGTGTATGGACGAGCATATCCCTCAAATTCCTACCCCTTCTGTGTGCAAAAAGAGGTTTTTCCAAAGTTAAGCCACCACTTGTTAAAGTGCGCCAGTGTTTGTGGACCAATTTCGTCACTTGGTTGCTGACTGGACTGTATGTGGTAATACAGACAGTCCTGTTTGCGGCATCCTCCCTACGCGGGTTGTCCTCCAACAGGGCATCTCGGTTGTTGTTTCTTGCTCTGGTAGAGGCTTTGCGAATCACAGTTTCAGGATACTTTCTTTGTTTAAGTTTTTCACTCAGATCCTTGGCCTGGGTCTTATATTTGGCCACATCAGTACAGTTCCGCCGTAGGCGTAAGAACTGCCCATAAGGAAGGTTCTCTCTCAGATGACGAGGGTGAAAGCTGTCAAATCTGAGGAGACAATTCTTAGCCGTGGGTTTGAAGTGTGTTTCCGTTTTCAGTATGCCGGCTTCATGGTAGATGTTTAAATCCAAGAACACCATGTTGGTATTGGATGCCTGGAAGGTGAATTTCAAAAAGGCATTCTGATTATTGAGCCAATCAATGAAATCAGTTATCATGGTCGCATCTCCATCCCAGATAACCAGGATATCATCTATATACCTACGCCACATGCGAATCCTCGCCCTGTGGGGATTATTGGGGTGCAAGATTTTCGTAGATTCCAAGTGATGGACATACAGTCCAGCCAAGCTCGGGGCAAAAGTGCTGCCCATACTGGTCCCATGCTTCTGCCAGAAAAGGGTGCCCTCATACTCAAAGAAATTTTTTGTGAGTGCCAGGGATATGCACTCCATCACTACATTTCGTGGGGTATGATATTCCCAGTTGGTAGAGTACAGTACCTCTTCAATGATTTGGATGGTTTCATCATGGGGGAGACTAGTATAGAGGCTCTCCACGTCCAGGCTTAGCAGCATCTGGGAAGTTGGGTCAAAGGGCTGATCATTCAGCAGTTGCAATACTGCTTTAGTGTCTCGTAAATATGTATCAGTTGCCTGTACAAGGGGTCTCAAGAAAGCATCCGCAAACTTGGATAAAGGTTCCAGGATAGATGAAATACCCGAAACAATGGGGCGACCAGGTGGGTTCGCCAGATTCTTGTGTACCTTTGGGATGGTATAAAAGTAAGGGGTGCGAGGGTTCTTCTGGGTCAGAAACTCGGACTCCTTTTTTGTGATCCAGTCATGTGTGAATGCCTCTTCCACCATACCACCTATGTGAACTCTTAGAGATTCAGTGGGATCCTCCGTCAGGATCTGGTAGTTCCTATTGTCCGAAAGAAGCCGCCTGCATTCTTGGTCATAGGCTGTGGTTGTTTGAATAACCACTGCGCCCCCCTTATCCGCTGGCTTTATAATCAGATTTTTATTCATCCTTAGTTCCTTAATGGCCTCATTTTCTGTTCTGCTCATATTTTGAAAAACCTTCTGTCTGGTTTCTAGTCCTTTTAATTCCAGCATCATTGCTTTTTCGAAGGCCAATACTTCCACAGGGAGTTGATTATCCAGTGGAGTGAATGTAGATTTGGGTTTAAGACCAGTATCGGAAGTCTCTGTTGGTAGATCCTTATCTTTAAAGAATGCCCGTAGTTTTATAGTTCTTATGAACTCTTGCATTTCCTTATGTAGTAGGAAAATGTCTGGTCTATTGGTGGGAACATAACCCAGGCCTTTGTTTAGTACCTCTTTTTGCACATCTGTCAGGGGCCACGGGGTTATATTGATGACTAAGTCCCCCTGTGGCTTGTTGACGCCTGATTGGCTGCCATGCTCCTGGTTACGACCCGCGGGTCTGCCTCCTCTGTGGGCTGCCAATTCACATTGTTGCCCTTCTTGTTCCGCCCTCTGCGGGATCCCTGGCCCCAAGATAAAAAAGGTTGTTGATTTTGGGGTGCACTGGTTTGCTCTGGGACCCATTGGGGGTACATTGGTCCCATTTGAGGTGGGACAAACTGGTACTGTGGATATTGGAAAGGAGGTTGATAAGGGTTGTATTGTGGGCCTTGAAAGCCACGCCAACCTCTCTGACGTGGGAACTGGGCTCTTTGTTGACGAAAGCCGCCCCTTTGTTTTCTCTGTTGAAAGCCACCCGATTTGTTGCTAGAATTACTGCCATCCGAGTTGACACTATCTGTGTCACTCGTATTGTCCTTCATGACATAATCTGCACGAGTATACGGGTAGGCTCTTTCAGGGGTAAAGCGGTCTTTGTCTTTTTTTAGTTTGTTGAATTTGCTTTGTTTCAAGCCCGCCTCAAATTCCTTCATCTGTTGGTTCAGTTCCTCTAAACCCTTTTTGAGATCCGCTGGCGAGATAAAAGCTTTAAGCTGTACTTCAAGTCTTTGGATCTCTACTTTCAGTTCAACTGATTTCCTCGCTGCTGTCTGGACTATAAGCACTAACCAGTCCCTGGTGCAGTGCCAGGAAATAAGTGACCATGCCTTCTTAAAAACAAGGTCATCTTGGAAGATAAATGGTTCAATTTTGACCAGTAGACCTTGTGGGGCCATCTTATTTCTCAGGTATTCTCTCATCAGTAAGCCATGGAGGGCTGTCCTGATTTGAATCTTGCGGGTGTTCATTAGTTCATCCCAATCAGCTACAGCGGGCCCTGGGTCGCTACTGCTAAGGCCTTCAAAGGGTTTATCATCTGCGAGAATGCGGTCAATATCATCCTCAGTAAAAGTCAGTCCGTGTTCATCCTCCATGTTGGCAGATGAGGAGGACGGGAAGGTATTTTGAAAGGTAAGGTGGTCGCGTGTGAGAACTTAGCGTGTAGGTCCAAAAGGGAAAGGGGACTCCCACAGCTGTACGCTGTCTATACACAAATTTTAACAAGAGGGGGGAGAGAGAGAGAGTCAGTGGATTCAGTCTCCCAAGTCATGTACATAAACAAAGTGGAATCCACTCAAGTGATAGTGATCCCTAGAGTGATGGGGAACACACAGTGTTGTTAAAATGCCCCTCACACACCAACAGGCCCCTTGGTGTCATGCTTCATCATCGGGGCCTTCGCACCCCTCTACGGGACGCGGCGTGCTACGACTCGCGAATACGCAGGAGCACTTGAAGTGAACTATGTGTGGGGGTGTGTGTTATATACCAAGATGTGAGTGAGGTGAGGTGAAAAAAGTGAATAAAAAATACCTGGCACGTGGGAAGAAAAAAACTTTATTAAATCCCCGGCTGGTATTATTAAAATTAAAAGTGCAGGGCGTGGTTTCAAAAGATACGTGTTAGGGTATCAAACCACTGTGTTAAAAGTCAACATGTTTCGGAGGTCAAAGCCCCCTTCTTCAGGACAAGGGTGAAAAGCACTTATCCTCGCCTTACTCACATGTAAAATGTAAAAGTGAAACATAAAAATTACCACAATGTGTAATGTTCCTCACTATGTTTTATATGTAAGTGAGTGTAGTTGCGCCCAGTTGGCGTTAGAACCTGTGAAAACAAAAGCATAGATAAACATACAGGTCTCAAAATCACGGTTTTTTTAATGGAGAAGAATAATGCTTCTCAGGTGAAAAACATCAGGTAGCACCCAACAATTAATTGGAACCTGAAACAAAAATAAAGAAAAAAGGACACTACACACATACACACACGCAAACCAACACAGCTCTCTGCTCAGATGGAATGAGAGCAGAGTAGTAAGGACAGAGAGATCTTACTTTAAGTTCCCAAATACAGGACTTCATGAGCCTTTAAACGTATATTGGGGAATCCTTCCTTTCTAATCAGAAACCTAAGGGATACATATTTAAGGTTTTAGTAGAGGAAAGTAATCAGCAGAGTGCTGAAACCAAACATAGAGAGGTACAGGTTTTCTCATGGTGATCTTATAACTCACGGTTACAGCAACAGCTAATCGCCTGCCTTCCCTCAACGCGGCTCCGATGAAGTGAGCTGCTAGAGGGCTAGGGCCCTTTTATATGCTTGCCTGTGGGTAATCAGAGGGAATTGATTGAATAATGCCAGCCGGTATATGCCCAAATACGGAGAGAAATCTCCTCGCGTCCGGTAAAGACGCTAGCGCTAGGCGCTGATCTCCCGCGCATGCGCATAGCAATGCCCGCTAGACGCGTGCGTGACACAGTCCGCAAACGCGCCTGCGCAAACGGAAACGCTTCGTGAACTGCACGGAGCTACCGATGCCGATATAAATGCCTGGTACAGAGTGGCAGTCGGGATATAAATATCCCGGGGACATGAATCTATGTGCCCAGGAAGCACTGATAGGGCACAAAGGTGATTATTGGTCTGAGCCCCGATATTGAAATAGAATCAAAAAATGAAGTTTGGCGCCCTAGACTGCAGGAGTAAACCAGGAGATGAACTAAAAAAAGACAAAGACCGCTTTACCCCTGAAAGAGCCTACCCGTATACTCGTGCAGATTATGTCATGAAGGACAATACGAGTGACACAGATAGTGTCAACTCGGATGGCAGTAATTCTAGCAACAAATCGGGTGGCTTTCAACAGAGAAAACAAAGGGGCGGCTTTCGTCAACAAAGAGCCCAGTTCCCACGTCAGAGAGGTTGGCGTGGCTTTCAAGGCCCACAATACAACCCTTATCAACCTCCTTTCCAATATCCACAGTACCAGTTTGTCCCACCTCAAATGGGACCAATGTACCCCCAATGGGTCCCAGAGCAAACCAGTGCACCCCAAAATCAACAACCTTTTTTATCTTGGGGCCAGGGATCCCGCAGAGGGCGGAACAAGAAGGGCAACAATGTGAATTGGCAGCCCACAGAGGAGGCAGACCCGCGGGTCGTAACCAGGAGCATGGCAGCCAATCAGGCGTCAACAAGCCACAGGGGGACTTAGTCATCAATATAACCCCGTGGCCCCTGACAGATGTGCAAAAAGAGGTACTAAACAAAGGCCTGGGTTATGTTCCCACCAATAGACCAGACATTTTCCTACTACATAAGGAAATGCAAGAGTTCATAAGAACTATAAAACTACGGGCATTCTTTAAAGATAAGGATCTACCAACAGAGACTTCCGATACTGGTCTTAAACCCAAATCTACATTCACTCCACTGGATAATCAACTCCCTGTGGAAGTATTGGCCTTCGAAAAAGCAATGATGCTGGAATTAAAAGGACTAGAAACCAGACAGAAGGTTTTTCAAAATATGAGCAGAACAGAAAATGAGGCCATTAAGGAACTAAGGATGAATAAAAATCTGATTATAAAGCCAGCGGATAAGGGGGGCGCAGTGGTTATTCAAACAACCACAGCCTATGACCAAGAATGCAGGCGGCTTCTTTCGGACAATAGGAACTACCAGATCCTGACGGAGGATCCCACTGAATCTCTAAGAGTTCACATAGGTGGTATGGTGGAAGAGGCATTCACACATGACTGGATCACAAAAAAGGAGTCCGAGTTTCTGACCCAGAAGAACCCTCGCACCCCTTACTTTTATACCATCCCAAAGGTACACAAGAATCTGGCGAACCCACCTGGTCGCCCCATTGTTTCGGGTATTTCATCTATCCTGGAACCTTTATCCAAGTTTGCGGATGCTTTCTTGAGACCCCTTGTACAGGCAACTGATACATATTTACGAGACACTAAAGCAGTATTGCAACTGCTGAATGATCAGCCCTTTGACCCAACTTCCCAGATGCTGCTAAGCCTGGACGTGGAGAGCCTCTATACTAGTCTCCCCCATGATGAAACCATCCAAATCATTGAAGAGGTACTGTACTCTACCAACTGGGAATATCATACCCCACGAAATGTAGTGATGGAGTGCATATCCCTGGCACTCACAAAAAATTTCTTTGAGTATGAGGGCACCCTTTTCTGGCAGAAGCATGGGACCAGTATGGGCAGCACTTTTGCCCCGAGCTTGGCTGGACTGTATGTCCATCACTTGGAATCTACGAAAATCTTGCACCCCAATAATCCCCACAGGGCGAGGATTCGCATGTGGCGTAGGTATATAGATGATATCCTGGTTATCTGGGATGGAGATGCGACCATGATAACTGATTTCATTGATTGGCTCAATAATCAGAATGCCTTTTTGAAATTCACCTTCCAGGCATCCAATACCAACATGGTGTTCTTGGATTTAAACATCTACCATGAAGCCGGCATACTGAAAACGGAAACACACTTCAAACCCACGGCTAAGAATTGTCTCCTCAGATTTGACAGCTTTCACCCTCGTCATCTGAGAGAGAACCTTCCTTATGGGCAGTTCTTACGCCTACGGCGGAACTGTACTGATGTGGCCAAATATAAGACCCAGGCCAAGGATCTGAGTGAAAAACTTAGACAAAGAAAGTATCCTGAAACTGTGATTCGCAAAGCCTCTACCAGAGCAAGAAACAACAACCGAGATGCCCTGTTGGAGGACAACCCGCGTAGGGAGGATGCCGCAAACAGGACTGTCTGTATTACCACATACAGTCCAGTCAGCAACCAAGTGACGAAATTGGTCCACAAACACTGGCGCACTTTAACAAGTGGTGGCTTAACTTTGGAAAAACCTCTTTTTGCACACAGAAGGGGTAGGAATTTGAGGGATATGCTCGTCCATACACGACCACCCCCTCCTGTCAATGATCAAACGAGGTTACAAGGCATACACGGGCATTACCCATGTGGCAACTGCAATAACTGCCACCTCACAAAAAAGACACAGACGCTCACGTTTACCAATGGGACTACATGGGAACAGCGAGCTTTTACTAACTGTAATAGTAAAAATGTAGTTTACTTAATCACCTGCCCATGTGGAAAGGAATATGTGGGCATGACCACCAGACCTGTGAGGGTCAGGCTGAACGAACACAAGAGCAACATCAGGTGTAGAAAACAAACTACTAAAATGTCAACCCATTACATTGAAAGTCAACATTGTGTGAATGAGTTGCAGTGGACAATAATTGAACAATTACCCTCTGAGATTGGTCTCCTTGAAAAAGAACAACGGTGGGTGTTCCGGTTGGGAACCGATACCACTGGATTGAATGATTCCATTCCTTGGAACACTCTTAGGTGATAAGGTTTTCAGTACACGTATGGTCTCATGCTTGTTACTGTTGTTGTAGGGGTCCATTCAATAGCAGAATGAGGTCTGTGTTACTCCCTCTGATTAATTCATTTTACTCCCCTTATCCGTGAGAGTAGCCTGTCTAAATTATAGGCACATCTCCTGGTTTACTCCTGCAGTCTAGGGCGCCAAACTTCATTTTTTGATTCTATTTCAATATCGGGGCTCAGACCAATAATCACCTTTGTGCCCTGTCAGTGCTTCCTGGGCACATAGATTCATGTCCCCGGGATATTTATATCCCGACTGCCACTCTGTACCAGGCATTTATATCGGCATCGGTAGCTCCGTGCAGTTCACGAAGCGTTTCCGTTTGCGCAGGCGCGTTTGCGGACTGTGTCACGCACGCGTCTAGCGGGCATTGCTATGCGCATGCGCGGGAGATCAGCGCCTAGCGCTAGCGTCTTTACCGGACGCGAGGAGATTTCTCTCCGTATTTGGGCATATACCGGCTGGCATTATTCAATCAATTCCCTCTGATTACCCACAGGCAAGCATATAAAAGGGCCCTAGCCCTCTAGCAGCTCACTTCATCGGAGCCGCGTTGAGGGAAGGCAGGCGATTAGCGTTTGCTGTAACCGTGAGTTATAAGATCACCATGAGAAAACCTGTACCTCTCTATGTTTGGTTTCAGCACTCTGCTGATTACTTTCCTCTACTAAAACCTTAAATATGTATCCCTTAGGTTTCTGATTAGAAAGGAAGGATTCCCCAATATACGTTTAAAGGCTCATGAAGTCCTGTATTTGGGAACTTAAAGTAAGATCTCTCTGTCCTTACTACTCTGCTCTCATTCCATCTGAGCAGAGAGCTGTGTTGGTTTGCGTGTGTGTATGTGTGTAGTGTCCTTTTTTCTTTATTTTTGTTTCAGGTTCCAATTAATTGTTGGGTGCTACCTGATGTTTTTCACCTGAGAAGCATTATTCTTCTCCATTAAAAAAACCGTGATTTTGAGACCTGTATGTTTATCTATGCTTTTGTTTTCACAGGTTCTAACGCCAACTGGGCGCAACTACACTCACTTACATATAAAACATAGTGAGGAACATTACACATTGTGGTAATTTTTATGTTTCACTTTTACATTTTACATGTGAGTAAGGCGAGGATAAGTGCTTTTCACCCTTGTCCTGAAGAAGGGGGCTTTGACCTCCGAAACATGTTGACTTTTAACACAGTGGTTTGATACCCTAACACGTATCTTTTGAAACCACGCCCTGCACTTTTAATTTTAATAATACCAGCCGGGGATTTAATAAAGTTTTTTTCTTCCCACGTGCCAGGTATTTTTTATTCACTTTTTTCACCTCACCTCACTCACATCTTGGTATATAACACACACCCCCACACATAGTTCACTTCAAGTGCTCCTGCGTATTCGCGAGTCGTAGCACGCCGCGTCCCGTAGAGGGGTGCGAAGGCCCCGATGATGAAGCATGACACCAAGGGGCCTGTTGGTGTGTGAGGGGCATTTTAACAACACTGTGTGTTCCCCATCACTCTAGGGATCACTATCACTTGAGTGGATTCCACTTTGTTTATGTACATGACTTGGGAGACTGAATCCACTGACTCTCTCTCTCTCCCCCCTCTTGTTAAAATTTGTGTATAGACAGCGTACAGCTGTGGGAGTCCCCTTTCCCTTTTGGACCTACACGCTAAGTTCTCACACGCGACCACCTTACCTTTCAAAATACCTTCCCGTCCTCCTCATCTGCCAACATGGAGGATGAACACGGACTGACTTTTACTGAGGATGATATTGACCGCATTCTCGCAGATGATAAACCCTTTGAAGGCCTTAGCAGTAGCGACCCAGGGCCCGCTGTAGCTGATTGGGATGAACTAATGAACACCCGCAAGATTCAAATCAGGACAGCCCTCCATGGCTTACTGATGAGAATACCTGAGAAATAAGATGGCCCCACAAGGTCTACTGGTCAAAATTGAACCATTTATCTTCCAAGATGACCTTGTTTTTAAGAAGGCATGGTCACTTATTTCCTGGCACTGCACCAGGGACTGGTTAGTGCTTATAGTCCAGACAGCAGCGAGGAAATCAGTTGAACTGAAAGTAGAGATCCAAAGACTTGAAGTACAGCTTAAAGCTTTTATCTCGCCAGCGGATCTCAAAAAGGGTTTAGAGGAACTGAACCAACAGATGAAGGAATTTGAGGCGGGCTTGAAACAAAGCAAATTCAACAAACTAAAAAAAGACAAAGACCGCTTTACCCCTGAAAGAGCCTACCCGTATACTCGTGCAGATTATGTCATGAAGGACAATACGAGTGACACAGATAGTGTCAACTCGGATGGCAGTAATTCTAGCAACAAATCGGGTGGCTTTCAACAGAGAAAACAAAGGGGCGGCTTTCGTCAACAAAGAGCCCAGTTCCCACGTCAGAGAGGTTGGCGTGGCTTTCAAGGCCCACAATACAACCCTTATCAACCTCCTTTCCAATATCCACAGTACCAGTTTGTCCCACCTCAAATGGGACCAATGTACCCCCAATGGGTCCCAGAGCAAACCAGTGCACCCCAAAATCAACAACCTTTTTTATCTTGGGGCCAGGGATCCCGCAGAGGGCGGAACAAGAAGGGCAACAATGTGAATTGGCAGCCCACAGAGGAGGCAGACCCGCGGGTCGTAACCAGGAGCATGGCAGCCAATCAGGCGTCAACAAGCCACAGGGGGACTTAGTCATCAATATAACCCCGTGGCCCCTGACAGATGTGCAAAAAGAGGTACTAAACAAAGGCCTGGGTTATGTTCCCACCAATAGACCAGACATTTTCCTACTACATAAGGAAATGCAAGAGTTCAAAAGAACTATAAAACTACGGGCATTCTTTAAAGATAAGGGTCTACCAACAGAGACTTCCGATACTGGTCTTAAACCCAAATCTACATTCACTCCACTGGATAATCAACTCCCTGTGGAAGTATTGGCCTTCGAAAAAGCAATGATGCTGGAATTAAAAGGACTAGAAACCAGACAGAAGGTTTTTCAAAATATGAGCAGAACAGAAAATGAGGCCATTAAGGAACTAAGGATGAATAAAAATCTGATTATAAAGCCAGCGGATAAGGGGGGCGCAGTGGTTATTCAAACAACCACAGCCTATGACCAAGAATGCAGGCGGCTTCTTTCGGACAATAGGAACTACCAGATCCTGACGGAGGATCCCACTGAATCTCTAAGAGTTCACATAGGTGGTATGGTGGAAGAGGCATTCACACATGACTGGATCACAAAAAAGGAGTCCGAGTTTCTGACCCAGAAGAACCCTCGCACCCCTTACTTTTATACCATCCCAAAGGTACACAAGAATCTGGCGAACCCACCTGGTCGCCCCATTGTTTCGGGTATTTCATCTATCCTGGAACCTTTATCCAAGTTTGCGGATGCTTTCTTGAGACCCCTTGTACAGGCAACTGATACATATTTACGAGACACTAAAGCAGTATTGCAACTGCTGAATGATCAGCCCTTTGACCCAACTTCCCAGATGCTGCTAAGCCTGGACGTGGAGAGCCTCTATACTAGTCTCCCCCATGATGAAACCATCCAAATCATTGAAGAGGTACTGTACTCTACCAACTGGGAATATCATACCCCACGAAATGTAGTGATGGAGTGCATATCCCTGGCACTCACAAAAAATTTCTTTGAGTATGAGGGCACCCTTTTCTGGCAGAAGCATGGGACCAGTATGGGCAGCACTTTTGCCCCGAGCTTGGCTGGACTGTATGTCCATCACTTGGAATCTACGAAAATCTTGCACCCCAATAATCCCCACAGGGCGAGGATTCGCATGTGGCGTAGGTATATAGATGATATCCTGGTTATCTGGGATGGAGATGCGACCATGATAACTGATTTCATTGATTGGCTCAATAATCAGAATGCCTTTTTGAAATTCACCTTCCAGGCATCCAATACCAACATGGTGTTCTTGGATTTAAACATCTACCATGAAGCCGGCATACTGAAAACGGAAACACACTTCAAACCCACGGCTAAGAATTGTCTCCTCAGATTTGACAGCTTTCACCCTCGTCATCTGAGAGAGAACCTTCCTTATGGGCAGTTCTTACGCCTACGGCGGAACTGTACTGATGTGGCCAAATATAAGACCCAGGCCAAGGATCTGAGTGAAAAACTTAGACAAAGAAAGTATCCTGAAACTGTGATTCGCAAAGCCTCTACCAGAGCAAGAAACAACAACCGAGATGCCCTGTTGGAGGACAACCCGCGTAGGGAGGATGCCGCAAACAGGACTGTCTGTATTACCACATACAGTCCAGTCAGCAACCAAGTGACGAAATTGGTCCACAAACACTGGCGCACTTTAACAAGTGGTGGCTTAACTTTGGAAAAACCTCTTTTTGCACACAGAAGGGGTAGGAATTTGAGGGATATGCTCGTCCATACACGACCACCCCCTCCTGTCAATGATCAAACGAGGTTACAAGGCATACACGGGCATTACCCATGTGGCAACTGCAATAACTGCCACCTCACAAAAAAGACACAGACGCTCACGTTTACCAATGGGACTACATGGGAACAGCGAGCTTTTACTAACTGTAATAGTAAAAATGTAGTTTACTTAATCACCTGCCCATGTGGAAAGGAATATGTGGGCATGACCACCAGACCTGTGAGGGTCAGGCTGAACGAACACAAGAGCAACATCAGGTGTAGAAAACAAACTACTAAAATGTCAACCCATTACATTGAAAGTCAACATTGTGTGAATGAGTTGCAGTGGACAATAATTGAACAATTACCCTCTGAGATTGGTCTCCTTGAAAAAGAACAACGGTGGGTGTTCCGGTTGGGAACCGATACCACTGGATTGAATGATTCCATTCCTTGGAACACTCTTAGGTGATAAGGTTTTCAGTACACGTATGGTCTCATGCTTGTTACTGTTGTTGTAGGGGTCCATTCAATAGCAGAATGAGGTCTGTGTTACTCCCTCTGATTAATTCATTTTACTCCCCTTATCCGTGAGAGTAGCCTGTCTAAATTATAGGCACATCTCCTGGTTTACTCCTGCAGTCTAGGGCGCCAAACTTCATTTTTTGATTCTATTTCAATATCGGGGCTCAGACCAATAATCACCTTTGTGCCCTATCAGTGCTTCCTGGGCACATAGATTCATGTCCCCGGGATATTTATATCCCGACTGCCACTCTGTACCAGGCATTTATATCGGCATCGGTAGCTCCGTGCAGTTCACGAAGCGTTTCCGTTTGCGCAGGCGCGTTTGCGGACTGTGTCACGCACGCGTCTAGCGGGCATTGCTATGCGCATGCGCGGGAGATCAGCGCCTAGCGCTAGCGTCTTTACCGGACGCGAGGAGATTTCTCTCCGTATTTGGGCATATACCGGCTGGCATTATTCAATCAATTCCCTCTGATTACCCACAGGCAAGCATATAAAAGGGCCCTAGCCCTCTAGCAGCTCACTTCATCGGAGCCGCGTTGAGGGAAGGCAGGCGATTAGCTGTTGCTGTAACCGTGAGTTATAAGATCACCATGAGAAAACCTGTACCTCTCTATGTTTGGTTTCAGCACTCTGCTGATTACTTTCCTCTACTAAAACCTTAAATATGTATCCCTTAGGTTTCTGATTAGAAAGGAAGGATTCCCCAATATACGTTTAAAGGCTCATGAAGTCCTGTATTTGGGAACTTAAAGTAAGATCTCTCTGTCCTTACTACTCTGCTCTCATTCCATCTGAGCAGAGAGCTGTGTTGGTTTGCGTGTGTGTATGTGTGTAGTGTCCTTTTTTCTTTATTTTTGTTTCAGGTTCCAATTAATTGTTGGGTGCTACCTGATGTTTTTCACCTGAGAAGCATTATTCTTCTCCATTAAAAAAACCGTGATTTTGAGACCTGTATGTTTATCTATGCTTTTGTTTTCACAGGTTCTAACGCCAACTGGGCGCAACTACACTCACTTACATATAAAACATAGTGAGGAACATTACACATTGTGGTAATTTTTATGTTTCACTTTTACATTTTACATGTGAGTAAGGCGAGGATAAGTGCTTTTCACCCTTGTCCTGAAGAAGGGGGCTTTGACCTCCGAAACATGTTGACTTTTAACACAGTGGTTTGATACCCTAACACGTATCTTTTGAAACCACGCCCTGCACTTTTAATTTTAATAATACCAGCCGGGGATTTAATAAAGTTTTTTTCTTCCCACGTGCTAAATAAGTCCTCCATGAAGGACCTCGTGACTGGTGGCTCGCCCACGGTTGCGTCTGTTGATGCCCGGGAGGCCCCCGGGGACGGCTGCGCCCTGTCGCGTAGTTGCTGGGACCTGCCGAGCATTTCCGGCAAAGTGCGATCTCCTTGTGCCGCGCCACGTCTCCCAGTCATCTTGGCCCCCGGTGAAGCCTAGGGTCAGTTGCTGTAGGCGAGCGCCACCGCTCGCGGGCACCAGATGTGAGGCCCTCGTCGGGGACAAGGGTAGTGCGTCACAGGCGCCAAAATGGCGGCCCGGGCCTGGGCAAGTCGACCCCCGGGCCAGCAGGGCAGGCAGCAACGTCCAAAGTGTAGGCCTCCAGCCTCGTACTCCCAGGGGGGGCAGCAGATGAGTCAGTACCAGGACGAGCCGAGGCTCCCGTGTGAGAAGGGCGCGGGCAAGGGCCACTGGGCTCAGCTACACAAAGACAAGATGGCGGGAGGGTGGAACCCAAGAAGGCAGCCCGGGCCAGCAAGTCCGTGGGCAACCCTCAAACAGCAACGGGTCCGGAAAGTGCGAAACCGATGTCTCCCTTCACCACCAGTTGATTTGCCCGGCTCGGGCACTGCTCGAACTCCGCCATTCAGCGCCTCCAGGCGCGGAGTTCGCAAGTCAGCACTCCTCGAAACCCAGAGTAGGGGGAAGATCGCCGGCGCAGGGCTGGGGTTCGTCGCCCAGCAATGGTGCTTGCCACCAGGGCACCGGCCAGGAAGCCTCCACACTCCGCGGAGTCCGTCTAGTCCGCTCCCCCGGGATCTTCGGCTTTCAGCTTTTCAGCACTCGGCCCAGCCGAGGCGCTCGGACAGCGCCGCAATACGCTCCGCCTCCCGGCTCTCCACCTCGGGGCGACCCGGGCTCCACTCCTCGGAGCGGTCTCCGAATAAACTTTTCGGGGACTGCCCCCGGGGCCACAGAAGTCAAAGTGGTCTCAAAATGTGCCCCACGAACTCCGGCACAGTTCTCTCACCCGCAGTGCAGCCGCGGGTGGAGAGAAGCGCAGGAATCGGGGCTCGGGCTGAGCTGGGCCGGAGGAGCTACGGGAGGAAGCGTCCGCTCACCCCGCCATCTTGGCCACGCCCCCTATTTTTATTTTTGTATCCAGCAAACCCCTGCTCCTGATTCACAGGGAAGAGCCCAGGCTCTGTCAAACTTCCCTTGGAGTCCCAAGCCTTTGGATGAGGACCTTAAAATCTGTGCTTTAAAGGAAATGGGGAGATACAGCGGTAAGGACACAGCATGTTTCCATGCAAGTGTTTGCACAATGACTACAAACACAAATTAGAATTCAATATTTTGAAGATGATGTATTAATTAGCAGCATTGAATATTTTTTGCAATTGATGTTAATCAGCAATTGAAGTAAAAGAAGCTTTAATCTCATTGAATATCTTTCAGCTTGGAACATAATAATGAGTACATGTCAAGTTACAACTTACAATAGCTTTTACCTTAATTTCAATTACGTTGTTTAGAAGGGTGGATGTATCGCAGCGTAGGGTTGTTAGTGACATTTATGGATGAATCGGTTTCTGAGGCGCAAATACTAGATTCATTGGTCAAAACATAGACCATTTAAAAATAACACCAAAGTGGTTAGGTGGTGAAATGGTACATTGCTGGTTATTGTAGTAGGAAAGTGTTCATTTTGTAGTAAACTAACTAGTAGTCACTGAATTGAAAATAATCTAGTTTACTGATAACAGAAAGGTCTCTCTCTCCCAAGGGATTTTGGAGAAATCTAGTAGTGAATTGTGAATTTCTAATCATATTTCTCTATTGCCTTTTTTACAAAACCTAATGACATAATCAGGATTCCCAGCCAGCCCTTTCTATTCTCCCTCAAGGATCACTTAGGAAATGTAGGTGCAAATGTTTGCAGTTTTACCTGCACAAATGTAATCGTGTACGTATTTATTGATGGAGGAATATGTTGTTATTTATATTACACATGCTTAGCTGGGGAGCAGCCGGGCACTCTATTTCACTGGGAGTTGGGAAACTCTGTTAGACATTGTACATCATGTGGGGATTTGCACATTCCAATTTAAATAACTATTTATACTTATACTATGTAGATACGCTTCGAAATTTGGAGTTTAGGGTACTCGCTTCAGTAGGGCCCTATTATTATCTGTATTTCATGCAAAATAGTACATTATTGTTAAACTACTCCACTGCAGGCAATGTTACTGGATCCATGCTCTACAAACACCACAAAATAAATAAATTAATACATTTAATATTTCAGTTTTTTTCTCATGAAACCGCTATTATACAAAGCACTTTGCCAATTTTTCTCTTCTTAGCAATAAAAAAACTGCTCATAAATAAAAAAAATAAGCCCATTGTATTAGGTGCCAAAAGTTCATATTGTTATATTATTCTACACTTGGATTCATAGCTGGTCGGTTAAGGGTGGGCTATTTACAACAGACCTTCTCTAAAGATTCTTAGGTTATGTGAGAGGCTAGCCTAATAAACCTACAGGAATACAAAAGATTTCGGGGAAGATGTCTCACCCACAACATCATGCTTCATCATTGGCTGTTCCCCAAACCTCTGTAAATACCACCTCTGCGGACTCAACCATTGCTGGGAGTTCTTATATAAATGCTTACTAGATTAATTGCAGAGATACAGGCAAATGTTAAAAATGCCTAAATGTAGACCCAAGGATTTCCCTTTATTGTTGGGTACCAATGGTATAGTTAAAAAGAAGCATGCTGGCCCTGTGATGAGATTTAATGACTCATGTAGCACTATTTTTATGCCAACATGTTTTGGCCATCTAAAAAAGCCTTCAGGGCTCCTATATTCCCATGAAGTTTGATCAACACCCTAATTTTTGGGTGGGTTCAGAGTATTTCCTTTCACGTCGGGGAGGCACCCTCTGTCGTCACACATTCATCAAGGGGAACTGCCTTCTGATACACCTATTGGTTTGCCCAATGCTGCACCGTCTAAACCGGCCAATGATGAAGCATGCCACGATACGTTGTGGGTGAGGCGTCTTCCCCAAAATCTTTTGGATTCCTGTACATTTATTAAATGAGCCTCTCACATAATCTATACATTTTAGTGAGTTCTTCTGTTCATAGGGAGGTTTAGCTTAAGTGTTTTCTCTCTCTCTCCTTAATGTAAATGCATGGGATATTTACAAAACCTTGCCTACCTATTAAACCCAGTGTACTGTATTTACCAGATGTGCTAAATAGCGCCTATTCAAAATTTTCCTCAGGGAACTAACAGGCACATGCATCAATCATTTTTGCGAGTGCAAACGGTGCGAATCGCAAAAATCGTCCGTTTGCGCCCGCAAAAAGGGCATTTGCGATGCATCAAGGTTCAAGGCTCTCGAATTGAGAATTCGAATTGCATTTAAGGAATCACAATATGCGATTTCTTAAATGCAATGCAAGAACCACTTAGGAATAGCGATTTTGCTACTAGGGGCCGCAAATTACGATCAAGTTGAACTTAATGGTAATTTGCAAAAACTTTGTACTAAAGTGCATTTTTCAAAGTTGTAGGTAACACACACACATGCCCTTGGGGCATGTGTGTGCGCAACATGTGTGCACAGAGCAATTTCTGGGGTGCAACAGTGTGTCATATTTTGACCCCCTTGCACTCTTAAAATTGCATGCGCAATTTGCAAGTACCTATTGGTACTCGCAAATTGCGCATGCAATCTTCCATTCATTCCTATGGGCCTGTAAGCCCATAGGAATGAATGGGAAGGCATTCCTTAATTGGGACTCGCAATTTGCGAGTCGCAATTAAGGAATGTTAGGGAATCGATAATTTTATAGCGATTCCTACATGCAAAGGCTTTTGCGATTCCTTAATAATCGCAATTAAGGATTCGCAAAATCGTACATTGATGCATGTACCTATATGGAACTACTTTTAGAACTTTGTGTTTTCTGCACCAAGTTGCATATGTATCCAAATTTACTGCATGCTTTTATCTGATAAATTTCGCCAGGTCAGGCATGCCAAAATTCACCTGGAGAAAATGGTGGGGTTTACTGCAGTACTCAGGATTCCAAAGTCTGTGGAAGAATTTGTATATTTGTAAACACTTAGGGCCAGTAACATTGAACAACTGTAGTGGAAATACAAAGAGGTACTAACATATCCCCAGATATTACACATAGGTTATTTTATTTGAAAAAATATACCGATTTATCAGGAATAAAAATCAATGTCCAACACCAACTGTTCATTGATCATCAAATTGTAGAGTTTATACCAATATCAGCACCAAGATGAAAAAAATCTTATCTGTATACATGCACAGCCAACACATTTCGCGACTCATGTTAATTTAATATGTGTGTTATGTTTTGCTGAATATGTAAACAAAGTTGTTTTTAATCTTTCAACAACCCCGAAGAAGCGACTGAGTCGTGAAACACGTGCTGAGGCTGTGTTTGTAAACAGAAAATATTTTTTTCATCTTGGTTCTGCTATTGGAATAAACTCTACAATTTGATGATCAATGAACTAATGGTATTGGACTGTGATTTCTATCTCAGATAAATCAGTATATTTTCTCATTTGGATAACCAACCGGTTGGGTGACCATTTTTCTGGGAATCAAGTGCCAGGCTCAACCTGTACCCACAGTTTTCTTGGACTCAATGGTTATTTTCTGTTTATGTCATTAGATATATATTAAGTGCAAACATAGCCAACAAGAGAGGATACAGAACAGTAGGTATGATTATAATGAAAACTGAGGGCAAAAAGGGTATACAAATAGAAAGAATACGTCACAGTGGCGTAAAATAGGGGTACGGAGGTGATACTATCTAGGATGGAAGAATGTTGTGATGAGATGGGTTTTATTGAGAAACTTTCATACAGGACCATCATACACAAATTGTGTAACCTTGTAATTACCCAAAATACTACAAAAATTATCTTTGGAAACTCCACGTATACCTTTGCACCAGCTGGCCTCTTTTTCAACTTTCAAAGTGCCCTACCCTCAGTTATCATACACATGACAAGTACCTTTTACCTTAATTTTCCTTGCTACACACAGTTGCTTGATGAGACTGCCCTGGGCCCAAATATAAACAAGTAAAATATCCCCACCACCCCAGTTGGCATCCCAAATGTAAAGCTTCATTTGTAAAATTAATAAATACATAATCCCAAAATTGTTCTTAGAGTCCTCTGCCGGCGTTGACAAATACTGGGGTTGTTGAATGCCAAGGCTGTCTAGTGTTGATTCCACTGT
This sequence comes from Lissotriton vulgaris, assembly GCF_964263255.1. NCBI lineage: Eukaryota > Metazoa > Chordata > Amphibia > Caudata > Salamandridae > Lissotriton > Lissotriton vulgaris. The sequence continues at coordinate 150,922,794 of NC_141696.1, read as the reverse complement.
GTGCCTCTTTCTTCAACCACCCAACACTTGCTGTCTCTTTATCTTCGTCTTGCAGGATCATTTCCATACCGCTATCTTCCTTTGCCTTTTTGTCGTTCTCTTCCTCCTTCTTTCTCCCATTTGTCCCTGATTCCCAAAACTGAGTATCAGTGCCCACCGCCTTCAACTACCAGAACAAATTAAGCAATTTCCCAATGACTCAACTGCTCCAATCCCTTCTGTGCAACTTTGCTTGCTGATACAGCACTCACCATGTGCTGAAAGTCTCACTGCACTGAATGCACTAAAGGCAGCACTACAACCCTATTTCCAGCTTCCCATCGTGCTCCCACTTGTAGAAGCCTGTCGCAGTCCCTAGACGCACCATAGGGTTCAATTGCCCTTCCCATTAGCACTGGCAGGGAGAGGTGACCTTCAAAGCAGCTTGTGCAGACTCTTTCCCTGCCACTTGGAATAATTTTCTGGGATTGAACAAAAATCGTTTTTAATCCAGAGTGCTCTAAGAACTATAGGCCTATCTCCCTTTTGCCTTTTCCGGCTAAGATTGTCGAACGAGTAGTTAGTAGCACTCTTTCTAGGCACTTGGAGCAACATAACTTACTGAAGGAGGTTCAGTTTGGCTTCCGGCCATCCCACGGTACCGACGGCCTTGGTGACCGTGGATGTATGATATTACAACGCGGTTTCTACATAGGGGTAAAATTACAACGCGTCAATCACAACGCAAGTCGTTACAACAACTTGCGCTGGAGGCGCTGGATTTTGGAATAGTATGATTTACTATTCCAACTCCAGCCCACGTTACAGTAGGGAAGGTGTTGGAATTGTAAATCATGCAATTCCTTAGTACATAGCGCCATCCAGTGCAAGTGGTTGTAACGACTTGCGTTGTGATTGACGCGTTGTAATTGTACCGCGGTGTAAAAATCGCGTGGTAATGGCTGTCTCCCGGTGACCGTCATGGACGAACTTCGGTGGCGGGCAGACAGGGGTCAGGCAGCTGTGCTGATTCTGCTCGACCTGTCTGCCGCCTTCGATATGGTCAACCACGGGATCCTGCTGAGAAGACTGAGAGAGGTGGGGGTGGTGGGCTGTGCTTTGCGGTGGTTCCAGTCTTTTTTACTGGGCAGACAGCAAGCTGTGTCCCTCCCTTCCTTTTCAATCTGCCTTCACCAATATTTAGCATGGTGTGCCACAGGGCTCGGCAATCAGCCCTATCTTATTTAATATCTATTTGAAACCCCTGATTGCGGTCATCAAAGCACATATCAACATCGTAAATTATGCTGATGACACGCAGCTGATTCTCTCCTTTAAGGGAGATCAGTCGACATCAGTGTAAGTGTTTCCCAATTGCCTGCGTGACACTGCTTGTTGGTTAAAGGAAAACTCGCTACATTTCAATGCGGGTAAGACAGATGATTTTCTGCACAGCGGACAGGATTCCTCATGCCCTGCCCAGTAATTTCTGGCCTACTGACGCCTCGACCGCTGTTTGGCCAGTTAAAACGGTCCGTAACCTGGGCATTATGTTTGATAATAAACTTACTATGGAAGCCCAGGTTACAAAAACGGCGGCCTGCTGTTTTGCCATTATTAGATCATTGTGGAAAATCTTTCCCCTGCTGCCCCTTCAGGCGCGTTCGCTAGTGGCGCGCAGTACGATTCTCAGCAGATTAGATTATTGTAATGCCCTGTTGCTTGACTCTCCGAAGTTTCTTCTGGACAGACTGCAGAGGATTCAGTCAGCGGCGGCCAAGTTAGCTCTGGGGCTGCCCATAAGGTCATCTTCCTCCGCGCCCCTGGCAGAGTTGCACTGGCTTCCGTTGAGACAGAGAGTTCAGTTTAAGTCTCTCTGTCTTGTTTTTAAAGCCCTTCACAGGCTGGGACCTGCGCTCATGCGGAGAAAGTTTGAATGGTATGTTCCTACGAGAAGTCTCCGCTCCTCCTCGGCGAGATTGGTGAAGGTACCAAGGTTTAGGAGAGTCAGGTCAGTTGGTAGATCCTTTGGTGTGGCAGCTGCCAAACTTTGGAACAAACTCCCGTGGGAGATTAGACAAGTCAGGGATCTCCTTCCGTTTAGAAGGAGTTTGAAAACCTGGTTGTTCCCCAAGACATAGTTAGTTGTCGGCGTCAGGCACATTCTAATTCTGTACTTTTAGTTGCTTAGCACCAGGATGCTTGTAAGGTGCGCTCTATAAATTAATTAAATAAATAAACAAATATATAATTATGGATGTTTGTGATTGTTTTCCACAAAACTTGTTTGGTAAACATTTGGCCAAATTTTATATTTCCACAAGAAACTGGACAAAGGACATGGGACTTACACAGTAGCGGCTGCTACTGTATTGGAGTGGTGAGCGGGGGTGGGAAGGAAATGAAGAAAAAAAACACCTGGGCCTGCTGGCCGGCTGCCATCTCTCCTCACTCCTCTTCCTTCTTCCTGACTCTGACAGCAGCAGGAAGCTCCGGGGCTCCCAGGCTCCCTTAAGCCAATCACAACGCTGCAATGGAAATTGTGATTGGTCTGAGCAGTGTGGTTCGGCACTTAGACGTGGACTGAGAGGCTTTGCATATTCCTCACCAGGCTGTGTAATGCAGCTTTGTGGGGAACATGCAAAGTGCGCATGACTGTTTGGATGGCCCGAAAGGGCCGGGCATGCAGAAATGCGAACTTAAGGAGTGCAAACCACTCCTCCCCCCGCTCTGGCCAGCCCCGCCCCACCTCGATGGAGCCACTGACTTCAATAGGAAAAATAAAATGATAATAATGATACTTTATTATCATCTTATTTTTTCTTTTGAGCAGTGGGGCGACGCTCCTCTGCCTTAGTGGAGGAGCCACCACAGGTGTTACAAGCAGTTCAAATAATATAGACATATTTCACGTGAACACCTACCATTTACTAAATGCTTCACATCTACCTTACACATCCTTTCACAATAAACTGTCAGTCATCACAAAAACCCAGTTACTCCCTGGGCATAACTGATTCTCCTCATTGAGCAAGTTTTCAAAAATGGGGACTAATTAGCTTATGTAATGTACAATGATATCATAATAAATGACATTAGAGGAAGTGATGTTACAGCTCCATCTGGAGTGTTCAACCAGGTCAGGAGAATCAGATCCATGCGATATCGTCAGTACTTATATGGCAGAACAAACGGGGTTGAGTTTTTCAGATAAAATAGCATCTTCAGTACTCTCAGCCCCAACATTGTTTAGCAACACTAACATAACATAAACTTTAGCACAGGTTGAAGGATGGGATTCTTTAAGTAATCTATAGAAAGGTCAGTTCAAAATGCTTCACAGAGCATTTATGATGGAGTAACTGAGGGCAAATGCTGACCCCGCAGGGCTCCTCGTACGTAATGAAACAAAAATGGTTCTTGATGACAAATAATTTAAACAGGACTGGCCACAGTGCCCATCTATAGTGAGCTGAAACTTGATGATGCAAAATAGGAGGTGAGTACAGTATATCCCCTTTTAAAGACCAATATCGCCTAGTTTTTATCACGGTCACCCAACATTAAAGAGAAACTGGGTAGCACACTAGGTATTTTTATCTCACAATAGCTGCCCCACCCTAGGTGAAAGTATCAAAAGTACTCCCTGGAATATGGTTGAGTCGATCCTGGTTTATAGGGTCCAAAATGTGCCCCGATGATGAAGCATGAGACCAATAGGGTGTGTGAGGGTCACAAAAAGACCCATTTTGGGCCCCACATTGGAGTTTATTGAGAAAAAACCTGGTTACCATTCAAGCAATAGGGATATTTGTGGTTGATACAGATCTTCAGAATGACCAATGACTGCATAAATGGTTTTCATTTATAGTAACTAGGCCTGATTCACAAACTGAACATTGTAGTAAGCTTTGTTGTACTAAAGTGGTACTACAAAACTTATAACAAAGTGATATTCACAAACTGCACTTTTGTAATAACTTACACTTTTGAGCAAGTTTTCTACATTTTTGAATTCATAAATTGCATTTTTGTAGTAACGTAAGCTTTTGTACCAACGCATACTTCTGTAGTCCCGACCTACATTATATTCAATGAGAGGGTGTTGAAATAGCAGTGGTTGGCCGTGTGTAGTGCTGGACCTACTACAAATGTTTAAGTTACTACAAATGGGTAAGTTACTATAAAAGTGCAGCTTGTGAATACCGAATAGTAGTAAACTTACTCAAAAGTGTTACCTTTGTGAATCAGGCCCTAACTGTGTAAATTTCTCATGTGGACATCTTGACAAAATGTCATGTATTCTGGACATACAGTGGAAACCAGTAAGCCGTAAGTCACTTTTAGGTCTTGTCTAGGCAGCGTACGCACTGCACTGTCTCTTTGAGACATGTTGTATCTACAATATGGGCTTCAAGCACCACCCATCTTTTTCATTGTTTCCTCTTACTGTGCTTTGTAAATGCCGGCTTTTGTTTCATAAATAGGCTTAGTAGTCCCTTCTTTTGGACTTCCCCTGTTACATGTGCTCTTGCTCTTCAGGTATCTATGATAAATTGAGAGCACTCTTTTTTGTTTCGTTTGGCTTGCGAGCCTGCATCATGCCGTCCATGGTTGTTTCCCTTTGCAGACCACACCTCCCTATCTCCCCTGCAGCCTTTGCATTCCTATTCCCTGAGATTTTTTGAGCCTTCTCCTTCACCCCAACCTTTCACAGATCTCATTAAAACCCACCCACTTGCCCCTTCCTTGTTAGTGGAACATATCTTTCGTCTCACTCCTAAGAGCTGACTTTTAGTAAGGTCTCCCAGAAATGCACTCCACCCACCTGCATTCATTGAAGCTGCACAGCAGGCCACAGCCCTGTGATGGCATCTGCCTGTAATCTGGAACATGGGCCTGGGAGTTGGGGTGCTTAAGTCTCTGCATTGCAGCTCAGAGGCGTTTCAGCACCAAGTGGAGCAGAAAAGGGCACACGCCTGTCTGGCGAGCAGAGTGTCCTGGCCCAGAGTCTCTTTCTGAAAACTGAGTATTAGGAAGCAGCTGTACTGCCTGGATTCTGCCCCTTGTACTTTTCACACTAGAACCTACCACCGCCGGCCTGTCACTGCTTGTTTGGACTATTGTAACCTTATTTAAGGGCTGATGTGGACAGCAGAACGTTTTTTACCTACTCTGGAACGCTGTCACTGACGTTTGGCCAGTGGAGGGGGGTGAAATTTCATACCAGCATTTCCTATGACTCAGCTGTGCCTCGAATAGCCTGCGGTGACAACTTCACTCCTAAACAAAGGATATCCTGGAACACCAGCACACCTGGGATTCAAGGGACTGCTGTGAACATCATGTCCGTCCAATGGAAGAGGTGTTTTTTTCTGCAAAATGGCAGCCGCTACCTCCCAGGGTAAAAAGATCACCGAGCTGCACGTCAGCTCAAGCGTTGAGGTACTCATCTCTCGCCTTAAGCCCCTGACAGCTTGTGCTAATACCAGCCAGTTAGTGCAGTGCAATCTGGAGACATATAGCTGGACAATAACCATAATTAACCTCATCGGTAGATGGCAGACTTGAAGACACTGTGGTTACTGAGGCACCCCGAATGGTGAGTATGTACTTAAAAAACATACAGCTTGTTTTATTTAACAGCATGTGTACACAGTGCATGCATTTGTAGCCCTCTCCTTCCTCCCTGCCCTCCTCCCTCTCTCTGTGTAGCCCCCCTCCTTTCGGCATGTAATACTTTCCCGTGTCAACTCCTGCTTGCCATTTTCAAAACCCCCCCTCCATGCCACCCCGTGCCTTCCTCCCACTCCCCGTGATTTAACTCAACACCCTCACCTCCCTCCGATGTCTTTACCACCCTCTTCCCTCATGTTGTTCATGGCAGGTTTTCCCTCTGTTACTGCCTGTAGTCCCTACAAGGTAGCATCAGCATGACAAAAACCACAATGATTGTGCATGCGTGTTTGATTAGGCACCTCTCTGGCTATCTTTTTGTCTAGGTTTTGTGCAACGCAGCCCCTGCTTGTGTGTGTCTACGTACATACTTACCCCTCCCCCTCATTGTTTATCTGCGGATGTGTGTGTGCCTCTTTGCATGTGTGTGCAGTTGTGGGTGTGTCTCGTGTGCTCTGCATTACCATTGTGTTTCGTGTGCATGTCTCCTCATCTTCGTGGCAGTCTGTAGGTAGGCGTACATGTTTGCCTCTGCATGTCTGTACTCATGTATGTCTCTGTGTACGTCTGTCCGCAAACAATACTCTGTGTTTCTAACTTCCTTTTTGCATACATGCTGGCGTTTATGTGTGCATGTCTAGATGTGACTGGCAGCCTGTCCGTATTGGTTTAACCTTCTTACTCTGTGACTCTGTCAGTCTGTGGTTGTGTGCTTGTCTCCATGTGTGTGCTGCTCTTTATATTCATTTGTACTGAATTAGCGTGGCTCCGTGTATTTTGTGTACGTTTGTGACTGTCGCCATGTCTGTGTGTGTACACACTCGCATCTGTACAGTTGTGTGCTTGCAGCTGTCACCCTGTCTGTGTTGGTATTCCCACTTGCATCTGTCGCAGTGTCTGCACATGCTTTCTTCTCGTGCAATGTCTGTCTGTGTGCACGCATGCATCTGTTTCTGTGTCTGTCCAGGACCACACTTGTTTAACACTGTTTTGATTAAACTGTTGATGACACGGGTACAAAAACACGGGTACAACTGATCTGCAGCCATGCGCCAGCACAGGCACCCTTGCACCATGGTGCAAGGATGCCTGCATCATGGGGAGATTGTTTTTGTGCAGGAAGATTTACAAAAAGGGGGTGGTGATGAACAGAGTGTCTGAGTTAAACAGACCACTCTTACCCAGTCCAAAGATCAGGGCTTGATCCATCACCGTTATTTATCTCACTGCCCCATCCCAGCTCAGAACCTGGCTATATGCAAATCAGTCTGTCCCTGGCCCAGTGCATCATGGGAACAGGGCAGACTAAACTACCAAGCCAATTCTTCACCAGAAAGGAGACAAGCTACCGGGGACCGGTTTCTGGCATTTCAGCCTTCTTCGGCCCGGCTTGCTTGAATCCTGATGGAGCAGTGAGAAAGGGACTCATGTCTGAGTATACCCTGCCACACCTATAGTGGCCAAAACGATTTACAAAAAGGGGGTGGTGATGAACAGAGTGTCTGAGTTAAACAGACCACTCTTACCCAGTCCAAAGATCAGGGCTTGATCCATCACCGTTATTTATCTCACTGCCCCATCCCAGCTCAGAACCTGGCTATATGCAAATCAGTCTGTCCCTGGCCCAGTGCATCATGGGAACAGGGCAGACTAAACTACCAAGCCAATTCTTCACCAGAAAGGAGACAAGCTACCGGGGACCGGTTTCTGGCATTTCAGCCTTCTTCGGCCCGGCTTGCTTGAATCCTGATGGAGCAGTGAGAAAGGGACTCATGTCTGAGTATACCCTGCCACACCTATAGTGGCCAAAAACGATTTACAAAAAGGGGGTGGTGATGAACAGAGTGTCTGAGTTAAACAGACCACTCTTACCCAGTCCAAAGATCAGGGCTTGATCCATCACCGTTATTTATCTCACTGCCCCATCCCAGCTCAGAACCTGGCTATATGCAAATCAGTCTGTCCCTGGCCCAGTGCATCATGGGAACAGGGCAGACTAAACTACCAAGCCAATTCTTCACCAGAAAGGAGACAAGCTACCGGGACCGGTTTCTGGCATTTCAGCCTTCTTCGGCCCGGCTTGCTTGAATCCTGATGGAGCAGTGAGAAAGGGACTCATGTCTGAGTATACCCTGCCACACCTATAGTGGCCAAAAACGATTTACAAAAAGGGGGTGGTGATGAACAGAGTGTCTGAGTTAAACAGACCACTCTTACCCAGTCCAAAGATCAGGGCTTGATCCATCACCGTTATTTATCTCACTGCCCCATCCCAGCTCAGAACCTGGCTATATGCAAATCAGTCTGTCCCTGGCCCAGTGCATCATGGGAACAGGGCAGACTAAACTACCAAGCCAATTCTTCACCAGAAAGGAGACAAGCTACTGGGGACCGGTTTCTGGCATTTCAGCCTTCTTCGGCCCGGCTTGCTTGAATCCTGATGGAGCAGTGAGAAAGGGACTCATGTCTGAGTATACCCTGCCACACCTATAGTGGCCAAAAACGATTTACAAAAAGGGGGTGGTGATGAACAGAGTGTCTGAGTTAAACAGACCACTCTTACCCAGTCCAAAGATCAGGGCTTGATCCATCACCGTTATTTATCTCACTGCCCCATCCCAGCTCAGAACCTGGCTATATGCAAATCAGTCTGTCCCTGGCCCAGTGCATCATGGGAACAGGGCAGACTAAACTACCAAGCCAATTCTTCACCAGAAAGGAGACAAGCTACCGGGGACCGGTTTCTGGCATTTCAGCCTTCTTCGGCCCGGCTTGCTTGAATCCTGATGGAGCAGTGAGAAAGGGACTCATGTCTGAGTATACCCTGCCACACCTATAGTGGCCAAAAACGATTTACAAAAAGGGGGTGGTGATGAACAGAGTGTCTGAGTTAAACAGACCACTCTTACCCAGTCCAAAGATCAGGGCTTGATCCATCACCGTTATTTATCTCACTGCCCCATCCCAGCTCAGAACCTGGCTATATGCAAATCAGTCTGTCCCTGGCCCAGTGCATCATGGGAACAGGGCAGACTAAACTACCAAGCCAATTCTTCACCAGAAAGGAGACAAGCTACCGGGGACCGGTTTCTGGCATTTCAGCCTTCTTCGGCCCGGCTTGCTTGAATCCTGATGGAGCAGTGAGAAAGGGACTCATGTCTGAGTATACCCTGCCACACCTATAGTGGCCAAAAACGATTTACAAAAAGGGGGTGGTGATGAACAGAGTGTCTGAGTTAAACAGACCACTCTTACCCAGTCCAAAGATCAGGGCTTGATCCATCACCGTTATTTATCTCACTGCCCCATCCCAGCTCAGAACCTGGCTATATGCAAATCAGTCTGTCCCTGGCCCAGTGCATCATGGGAACAGGGCAGACTAAACTACCAAGCCAATTCTTCACCAGAAAGGAGACAAGCTACCGGGGACCGGTTTCTGGCATTTCAGCCTTCTTCGGCCCGGCTTGCTTGAATCCTGATGGAGCAGTGAGAAAGGGACTCATGTCTGAGTATACCCTGCCACACCTATAGTGGCCAAAAACGATTTACAAAAAGGGGGTGGTGATGAACAGAGTGTCTGAGTTAAACAGACCACTCTTACCCAGTCCAAAGATCAGGGCTTGATCCATCACCGTTATTTATCTCACTGCCCCATCCCAGCTCAGAACCTGGCTATATGCAAATCAGTCTGTCCCTGGCCCAGTGCATCATGGGAACAGGGCAGACTAAACTACCAAGCCAATTCTTCACCAGAAAGGAGACAAGCTACCGGGGACCGGTTTCTGGCATTTCAGCCTTCTTCGGCCCGGCTTGCTTGAATCCTGATGGAGCAGTGAGAAAGGGACTCATGTCTGAGTATACCCTGCCACACCTATAGTGGCCAAAAACGATTTACAAAAAGGGGGTGGTGATGAACAGAGTGTCTGAGTTAAACAGACCACTCTTACCCAGTCCAAAGATCAGGGCTTGATCCATCACCGTTATTTATCTCACTGCCCCATCCCAGCTCAGAACCTGGCTATATGCAAATCAGTCTGTCCCTGGCCCAGTGCATCATGGGAACAGGGCAGACTAAACTACCAAGCCAATTCTTCACCAGAAAGGAGACAAGCTACCGGGGACCGGTTTCTGGCATTTCAGCCTTCTTCGGCCCGGCTTGCTTGAATCCTGATGGAGCAGTGAGAAAGGGACTCATGTCTGAGTATACCCTGCCACACCTATAGTGGCCAAAAACGATTTACAAAAAGGGGGTGGTGATGAACAGAGTGTCTGAGTTAAACAGACCACTCTTACCCAGTCCAAAGATCAGGGCTTGATCCATCACCGTTATTTATCTCACTGCCCCATCCCAGCTCAGAACCTGGCTATATGCAAATCAGTCTGTCCCTGGCCCAGTGCATCATGGGAACAGGGCAGACTAAACTACCAAGCCAATTCTTCACCAGAAAGGAGACGTGGAAGGGTATACTCAGATGTGAGTCCCTTGCTCATTGCACCATCAGGATTCAAGCAAGCCGGGCCGAAGACGGCTGTAATGCCAGAAACCGGTCCCCGGAAGCTTGTTTCCTTCCCAGTGTAAGAATTGGCTGTTGTAGTCTAGTCTGCCCTGTTCCCATGATGCACTGGGCCAGGGACAGACTAATTTGCATACAGCCGGGTTCTGAAACTGGGATGGTGCAATGAGCTAAAAAACGGTGTTGGATCTGGCCCTGATCTCTTGACTGGGTGAGAGTACTCTGCTTAATTCAGAGACTCTGTCCATCACCACCCCTTGTTGTAAATAATTTTGTCCACCCTAAGCGTGGAAGGGTATACTCAGATGTGAGTCCCTTGCTCATTGTACCATCAGGATTCAAGCAAGCCGGGCCGAAGACGGCTGTAATGCCAGAAACCGGTCCCCGGAAGCTTGTTTCCTTCCCAGTGTAAGAATTGGCTGTTGTAGTCTGGTCTGCCCTGTTCCCATGATGCACTGGGCCAGGGACAGACTAATTTGCATACAGCCGGGTTCTGAAACTGGGATGGTGCAATGAGCTAAAAAACGGTGTTGGATCTGGCCCTGATCTCTTGACTGGGTGAGAGTACTCTGCTTAATTCAGAGACTCTGTCCATCACCACCCCTTGTTGTAAATAATTTTGTCCACCCTAAGCGTGGAAGGGTATACTCAGATGTGAGTCCCTTGCTCATTGCACCATCAGGATTCAAGCAAGCCGGGCCGAAGACGGCTGTAATGCCAGAAACCGGTCCCCGGAAGCTTGTTTCCTTCCCAGTGTAAGAATTGGCTGTTGTAGTCTGGTCTGCCCTGTTCCCATGATGCACTGGGCCAGGGACAGACTAATTTGCATACAGCCGGGTTCTGAAACTGGGATGGTGCAATGAGCTAAAAAACGGTGTTGGATCTGGCCCTGATCTCTTGACTGGGTGAGAGTACTCTGCTTAATTCAGAGACTCTGTCCATCACCACCCCTTGTTGTAAATAATTTTGTCCACCCTAAGCGTGGAAGGGTATACTCAGATGTGAGTCCCTTGCTCATTGCACCATCAGGATTCAAGCAAGCCGGGCCGAAGACGGCTGTAATGCCAGAAACCGGTCCCCGGAAGCTTGTTTCCTTCCCAGTGTAAGAATTGGCTGTTGTAGTCTGGTCTGCCCTGTTCCCATGATGCACTGGGCCAGGGACAGACTAATTTGCATACAGCCGGGTTCTGAAACTGGGATGGTGCAATGAGCTAAAAAACGGTGTTGGATCTGGCCCTGATCTCTTGACTGGGTGAGAGTACTCTGCTTAATTCAGAGACTCTGTCCATCACCACCCCTTGTTGTAAATAATTTTGTCCACCCTAAGCGTGGAAGGGTATACTCAGATGTGAGTCCCTTGCTCATTGCACCATCAGGATTCAAGCAAGCCGGGCCGAAGACGGCTGTAATGCCAGAAACCGGTCCCCGGAAGCTTGTTTCCTTCCCAGTGTAAGAATTGGCTGTTGTAGTCTGGTCTGCTCTGTTCCCATGATGCACTGGGCCAGGGACAGACTAATTTGCATACAGCCGGGTTCTGAAACTGGGATGGTGCAATGAGCTAAAAAACGGTGTTGGATCTGGCCCTGATCTCTTGACTGGGTGAGAGTACTCTGCTTAATTCAGAGACTCTGTCCATCACCACCCCTTGTTGTAAATAATTTTGTCCACCCTAAGCGTGGAAGGGTATACTCAGATGTGAGTCCCTTGCTCATTGCACCATCAGGATTCAAGCAAGCCGGGCCGAAGACGGCTGTAATGCCAGAAACCGGTCCCCGGAAGCTTGTTTCCTTCCCAGTGTAAGAATTGGCTGTTGTAGTCTGGTCTGCCCTGTTCCCATGATGCACTGGGCCAGGGACAGACTAATTTGCATACAGCCGGGTTCTGAAACTGGGATGGTGCAATGAGCTAAAAAACGGTGTTGGATCTGGCCCTGATCTCTTGACTGGGTGAGAGTACTCTGCTTAATTCAGAGACTCTGTCCATCACCACCCCTTGTTGTAAATAATTTTGTCCACCCTAAGCGTGGAAGGGTATACTCAGATGTGAGTCCCTTGCTCATTACACCATCAGGATTCAAGCAAGCCGGGCCGAAGACGGCTGTAATGCCAGAAACCGGTCCCCGGAAGCTTGTTTCCTTCCCAGTGTAAGAATTGGCTGTTGTAGTCTGGTCTGCCCTGTTCCCATGATGCACTGGGCCAGGGACAGACTAATTTGCATACAGCCGGGTTCTGAAACTGGGATGGTGCAATGAGCTAAAAAACGGTGTTGGATCTGGCCCTGATCTCTTGACTGGGTGAGAGTACTCTGCTTAATTCAGAGACTCTGTCCATCACCACCCCTTGTTGTAAATAATTTTGTGCAGGAAGAGGCACCTTCCTGCACAAAAACAATCACTACAGGCATTTTCCTCTTTCAATGTGTTCTGTAGAATGCAGCACGCTTTGAAAGAGGAAAAAATGAGGAAAAATGAAAACATTTCTCCTCGTTGCGCCCCTGGGGAGGCGTAGCATTGACACGCATTTCTAGATTTACAATTGCTCGTAAATCTGGAAATGTGTCTTGTTTCATGGGTGTTGCATGGGAACACGCAGAGCAACACCCATGGAATGCCCCTATTTACAAGGAGAGGAAAAGTCATGCAGGGTGGCTTTTCCTCTCCTTGTACATATAGAGAAGTGAAATGTGCATCCACTACGTACTAGTGGCGCAGGGGGATTGTAAATCTGCCCCCATATGCTTATCGATTTTGATTTTGATATTTTATCAATATTAAGCTTGGCCCTCTCCCTCAGCCGATATCCTGCTCTCTCTTCAAGTGACATGAATGCAGCTGCAGAAAGGATTTTGTTGAGGTTCAAAAATGAGCAGATTTCAAGTAGGTAAGAACTGGAACATTTATTCCGATCATCCACTCTCCTCAAACCCTCAGTCACAAATCTCAACATTCTAACAGCAACTCCAAAGGGACCTTCCGAGAGGACAGGGCAGGATAGGGGGGAACGGAATGTACCACTAAGGGAAAACATTTTCATGAGATTACAACACATCTCCCTTATATAGGGGAACAATAAGTATCTCAGAATAAGCTTCATGAGATGTACACAAGTCTTTCATGACTCCACGTCTATCCATTCTCTAGGCGAACTACATTCTTACTCACCTTGTCCACTCGTAGGGGAACATAATACTTGCTCGACCCGGTTGCACATGAGTGGGTTTTTTGACAACCACAGACGTGTCTGCTTTGAAATCAAGACGTTTGACCCCATGTTTTTTGTCATACCACATCTTGTATTTTTGTTGATGAAGATGGACTTTCTCTTTGCTCTGGTCTAGATCAAGCAAAACACTTTTTCACCTCCAACCACCTGGGGTTTATTTTTGTGCTAGGTTCCCTCCCTCTCAGGAACGCAAAGGGAGACACTCCTGTGACACTGTTGGGTGTGGTGTGGTATGCCCATATGCTAATCCATTGTGCTTTGCACGCGTGGGTTCGTATCCCATCCTCGTCGCCAGTCCTGAGGTTCAAAAATTAGCAGACTTCAAGCAGGTAAGAACTGGAACATTTATTCCGATCATCCACTCTCCTCAAACCCTCAGTCATAAATCTCAACATTCTAACAGCAACTCCAAAGGGACCTTCCAAGAGGACAGGGCAGGGGAGGGGGGAACGGAATGTACCACTAAGGGAAAACATTTTCATGAGATTACAACAGATTTATCTGAGCTGAGTGATGAAGAAAATTCCACATGATCAGGCCTTTAATTAACGTGCCGTTCATAAAAATGTGCACCGTGGAAACAGTTGATATCGTGTTTGTTTGAGGTGTACAGGGTGCTAGAAAGAGATGAATGAGTGACAGTAAACGCCAGTGTCTTCGGAAACTCTCAATACTGCTGCTCACAATAGTTGGCCCAGCCACGTTGTGTACTGTTGTAAAACCAGGGCCGCTGGAATTATGTGGCAATTGAGGACTAGATTATTAATGTCACAGATGCCTAAATTATGCAGCAGGAAAAGACAAAACATTGTCACAGTCTATTTTTTGATAGTTTGTCATTTTCAAACACATTCATAAACAAGCATTGATAAATACATTAGGTTTCACCTATGTCATTAATAGTAAGCAGTTTTTGTTGTAAGTTGTAGCTCACTGAGTAATTTTACAATATAAATTACAGAGAGTCTGTTAAAGTATAACTTGTTTATGTACCAAAAGGCAATAGTGGTATAGTGCGGTTAGGTAATAGCAACATTTTGAAAAATGAAATGAAACAGGGTAATAATAGAATTAATTCATGTAATAGCAATATAATGTGTTTAGAGGAGTTCTGGCAACTTTTGGGCTCAAAGTTGATGGTAACCATGTGCAATAAAGCGTAATAAAGTGCACACATGCCTCTAGGGCGCGTGTGCACTTTACATGTGCACCACTTTTTTCAGGGTGCAGCAAGGGGGACCTTAGGCTGAACGTCACCCTTGTTTTAACATTTCCTAATTTGTGTGTCCTATTAGGAAATTGCAATCTATGAAATGCAAATCCATTTGTTCCTTAGGCCAATAGGAATGAATGGTTTGGTATTACCTAAATAGCAATTTCCTAATAGCGATTCCTGCTCTGTAGAAATCGCTATTAAGGAATCTCTCTTTCTGCACATACCTAATTAGCGATTTCAAGGGAGTCGCTATTTAGGAAATGCAAAATAAGCATTTCCTACATCTGGCCAAATGTATTTTTGGTTATATAGAAGGTAACAAAAATGCTTCTAACACTTTTTCATTGTAACTTTTTAACATGCTGCACTGTAGACACACTGCTCTACAACTTAGCGCAAAGACATTGACAAAGCCAATAGCTCTGGCTAAACACTTATAAGGTCCCAAAGGTGAGACCTGTTGGCTATGCCAATAATTGTTAACCTTAGGGACAATGGGCTTATTTTCCACTCTCTGAGGAATTCAATTGTTTGGGTTTTCGTAGGTATATTCCAATATAGGATCCCTCAAGTACATTCTCTTTCCCTTATGATTTTTGATTTTATTGTAGGATTTAAATCTTACATACATGTTTTTGCAGCTGTGAGATGACCATGGACTGCTGAGATCGGCATTCAACTTGGATGTCAGTGAAGATCTGCTAAGGCCATTTTACCTTTTCATCCTATCATTATGGATAAAGTGAATGCCTTGTTTGGATGGATAATACTATATTCTGGGTATGAGGACTTTGTGCAACCTTTTCTGTGCTGACTGACATTTTGGTGCCTGCACTGCAGTGCCTAATTATACAGCACAGAAGTTGGAGGTGGCAAAGTGCCCCCTTAACCCCACAGAAATACAGCAATCAACGCAGACCAAATGCTGGTATGAAGAGTTTTTCGATGAAATGTTCGCAAATCCAAGAGCCGACTAAGTACTGTCCATCAGGGCAGTTGCGGCTCCTGCAGGTAAGTGGGATGGCGTATGGGTGTGGAGGGGCGGCGAAGTCGACAGATGACGGAATAGGCAAAATTAAATAAATAAATGCTGCTCTGTTGTCTGTCGATTCCCCCCGCGTGCCTTGCCCCGCCCCAATGCGCTTACCTATAGTCACAGATAAAACAGCAGAGCAAGAGGAACAGGTAATTCATGCACTATTGTGGTGTATATCCGTACTTGGCCCACACTGGGTGGTGGGTCTGAATTGCAGGGGGGATTCTAAATGTGCTCTGCTGAGAGAGGTGGCAGTGCAGAGCATGTATCGCTCCATAAAGATTGCCACATGCCAATACCAGAGGTCTGCGTGTAAGCCACATGCAGAGGGCACGTGACCACCTCCTGTCTTTTCTCACCATTCAAATAGCAAGTCGAGCCTATCAGAAAATTATTAATTTCAAAATAACAATCATTGGCAAAACCAATGTCTTGCCGGTGACACTTTGATGTAGGTTTACTGGTTTTTCCAATGCCTCTTTGTCCAAGTAGCTGCAACGGTTGTGCTTGCCTGTAAGGCAGCCATCTTGGTCTGATTTTTATTTTTATTTTAGAAAAATTATTCCAATATATCAGCTGTAGCTTAAGTGTTTTCATGCATGGCCGGCCATCTTGCGATGCTTTTTCTATTGCATAAAAATTGCATCCATGATGGGCACTGTGGTTGCACACTTATGGATGGTGGTCACTTTGTAACTCATTTTCTACATAAAAAAAAATCATAGGGGCGTAACTAAGACAGCCATGGAGTTGGATGTGTGATCCCGAAATCCGTGGCTGTCAGGCCCACAGGGGACCATATCCTGTGAGCATCGGGTCCCATCTAAGATCTAGAGGCAGCCAGGAGACGCTGGCACCCCACTGCCACATTGGTTTGCCGGGTGGCACCCTCAAGCGACCGGAAACCAGGCGGGTCCAGAGAAAAACTGCAACCAGTAATGAGGCACAAGTTGGTGCAGATTGAATCGGAGGCCACTGAAGGTAGCTCCGGAGTGCGCCGGACCCCGGTGAGTAACCATGATGGGGCTCCGGATGCAGTGGGGACCAAAAGATGAAGGGGTGAGAGTGCCTCCCCATCCCTGCACACCAGGCAATCCAGAACTGATGCACACCGACCACGTAGGTGCTACTACAGCTCCCCTGACCCCCAGGAGCAGTGACATTACCCCTGGATGCAGTTGTTGAGAGGGATGCAACCGGGGCATGCCCCCAATAAGTGGTCCAACTCTGGAGTCCCTACCTGACACCAAGGGCCTCTACTGACAGGCTAGGACCTGCATGCACCATGCGAGGGCCCCAGGAATGTTATGACTTGGTGCTACAATCCACCCACCATGAGGATTCGAGACTGTTATGCCTAAGAGGGATCTCCAGGCATGTGATTGTGGTGACCCACTGCAGCTGGCAGAAATGACCAAGGTTCTGGGAGACAAAGGATCCCCAGTGGTACCTTCGGAGCTGATATGAAGGTGTGGCCTAAATAGAGGATGCACTTTCATCCCAAGGTGGGCCTGAGAGGCGGGCAGTGGCCAGGAAGGAGGGACAAACAACAGCCATGACCTTGGAAGCCCACAAGGGTGAAATACTGGAGGGGCTTAAGGATACCAAGGCATCCCTTAAATATAAAATAGAGCAAGTGGCACAGAACATTGGACTGTTGAAAGCTGATTATAAAAAGCTGGCAGAAAGAGTGGCCAGCACAGAGTCAATGTTTGCATAGTTCGGCCCTATGGTGTAGAACCCTCTGCAGCAGTCTTTAAGCTGCAACAAGAAGTCTGTTTCCTCATGATCAAACTAGATGACGTGGAGGTGTGCTCTAGGAGCAATAATGTCCATCTTGTGGGGGTCCTTGAGAAGGTGGAGGGGCCCAGTACTGAGTTATTTGTGAAACACTGATTATTGTATGTGGTGCTGGATAGCAAGGCATCGAATTTATACACGTTGGAACAAGGGCATAGAGTCCCTGGGTGCACTCCCACATTGGGAGCACACCAATGTCCCATAGCGGTGTGACTGCTCACTTTTCGAGACAGGAACAATATCCTGCAGATTGCATGCTCTCACGTTCCATGGCAATTCGAGGGGAGTTCTGTAAGCATTTATCCTGACTATGCTAATGCAGTACAGCGGAAGTGTGAAACATTCCTTGCAGCCAAAAAGCACCTTCTCTACCTCAACATGACATACACCCGGCTCTTCCTGGGCTGGCTTAGAGTCACTGCTGGGAGTGACTCACACTTTTTCACGACACTGACAATGTGTATGGGAATAGATGGAGAGGGGAGGCCACCCCATGCCAAATGACAGAGAGGCAGAGGGCTCCACCTTTTGGCACACACAAACATCTAAAAGATGAAGGCATCGCCACTCCAAGATGGCCCCCTTCAAAAATCAGGTGGAACTGGAAAGAGCGAAAGTAGTGGAGGAGCTGCAACAAGGATGAACGTGGCCCTAAGAGAATCAGTAGAGCGCATTGGAGAAAGACACATTTGAGACAGACAAAGGCACATGCCAGATGTTACCCCAATGACAGTGGAATACGTTTTGTGGGGGCTCCCACTGGGGAGATGGTGCACCTCAGAAGTGCCCAAAGAAAATACAAGGCAACACCAATAGTAGCCTTAAGAGACAGATTTATCAAACAGCCTGGGAAATAAGGGTATGTATGGGGTGGTACCTGGCATGCCACTCCCTGGACTTGATTCTCTTACAAGAATGCACTTGGGAGGCAGCAACTGCGGGACCCTAGGGAAGGTCAGACACAAAAAAATGGTCCATGCAGGCTCCTCAGCGGGTTCAAGGCAAACAGGAATACTGGTTCATACATCCCTGCCTTTTCAGTTGACACAAGCATGGGCGGTGGTGAGGGGGACATGGAACAGAGAAGAGTTGGTGGTGGCATCATTTTACCTACCACCAGGTCTCCAAGAAGTGGGACTGGAGCACGTAGGCACCTGGATAGTGGGGCCCCTAGAAGTTCTCTTGATAGTGATAGTGGGAGGGAACCTCAATCTCATCCTACACAAAAATATGGACAGCATTGTTAAAGGTGGCGGATGGCTGCAAGAAGACCCACATATGTGGGCCATTATGGAAGCTTTGGGGTTGGTTGATATATGGTCGGATACCCAGGCAGGAGCTCACCAATACTCCTTTGCCTCAAATGCAACCAAGTCCCTCTCTAGACTTGCCTACTTCCTCGTACCAATAGTACAAAGTAGAAAGTACCGCTCCACCAAATACCTTCCGTGGGGCATATCAGACCACTCCCCATTAGCGACGTGCCTGTGGGCGGCATTGCCTCATGAAAAGCTGGGGTGGTGCTTGGACCCATGGGAACTAACAGACTAGACTACGAAGCCCTACATCCAAGAGGTAACAGACCAGTACTTTAACTACAGGGAACTCAGGGGCGAGTCTCTGTAAAAGAGGGGGAGGGTTAAGAGTCTGTCATACTTGGAGTCAAAACTCCAGACTCTGGAGTCACACAATGTGGAGGACAGAACTATAGGCTTGCCACATGCATAGACCAGCCTATTTCAGGAGGCTAGGTTATTCTATAGGGCACAATAGAGTAGGCTGTATGAACTAGGGGCTAAGGCAGGTAAAATGCTTGCCTGGTTGGCTAAGAAGGAAGAGAGTTAGAGGTGGGAGCACATTGTCATAGAAGGCACCAGGGTACTGCTGTTGATAGGGGGGGATTTTGCGAGTGCTTTCGCGCAATACTTAGGGATACTGTGTACATCAGTCCTGATTCATAAAGGTAAACTTAAACTTTTGTGTAAGTTTACGATTGTTTGGTATTAACAAAAGGATTTACAAGTAATATCCATATGAGTGCGGAGTCTGCACATAAAAAGACCTATCTTTTTATGCGTGGAGACTCAGCATTTGTAAAGCTACTAATCGTAAATCCCTTTGTTTATAGCAAACAATCACAAACTTAGACGAAAGTGTAAGTTCACTTTTGTGAATCATGTCCATCTTGCTTGAGAGGTAGAGAGCACAGTGAGCAAGAGATCTTTATAAACAATATCCGATTGAACCGCTGGGATGGGATGCCAGGAAAAGCCTCGATGAGGAATTGCTGGAAGGAGAGATAGCAGAGGCCTTATCTCAGTTCAGAAGTAGGAATTCCACAGGCCTTAATGGTTTGCCTCTCAAATTCTCTAAATATGTGATGTCATGAGTGGTGAAGATGATTCGGGATCTGCTCTATGGTTTGAGACCTGAAAGATGGTTACCACGAAATCTTCACCAGGCAACCATGGTTCTTATACATAAACCCCGGACACCAGCGGAGGATTGTGCCTCTTATAGAATGACCTCATTATGGAATATCGAAATGAAAATGCTGGCTAAGGTTCTGGCTGACTGCCTGATGAGAGTGACTGATGATTTGACAGCCCAAGGCTAATCGGGCTTCATACCCTATAGATTGACAAGGCATATCCTCCACCATTTGTTTGGGTGCCTGGAGCGCAGGAAACAACTGCTAGAACCTGAAATGCTTTTGGCGCTGGAAGCCGAGAAAGAATTTGATTTGCTAAAGTGGCCATACCTCATGGCACTACTCAGGTGGCTGGGTGTTGAGCCTTCCTTTCTGTCCTAGATTCAGGTACTCTACCTGACACTGATGGTGTGGGTCAGATTAATGGGATGCTCTCAAAGGAAATTGACCTAGGGAGGGGAATCCGACAGAGATGCCTGCCACCCCCCTATGTTTTTTCTCTAGTAGTGGAGCCTATGGCCAACTGGTTCCACTGTGATGCCTAACTCAGTTGTTTGTGGTGGGACCCTGTTAAATTGGACTTAATTTTGCTAAATGCCGATGACACCCTGTTATATCTCGCAGATCCAAATACATCTTCCATGGACCCTGGAAATGTTTATAGTTTTCGGGACCTTTGTGGCCTCCACATAGACTGGACAAAATCAGTGGTATATCCACTCACAGACTGGAGGCCAAAGGAGAGGTGGAGGTGTCCACTGATCTGGGAAGACTGTGGTTGTAAAAACTTGGGGACATATGTTACCACAGACCCCAAATCATTCTAGAACCAAAGTTTAGGGTGGATATTGACTGAATTCTAAAGTGATGTGGGACACTGGTATGCCAATATCACTGATGGGAAAACTGCATTTTACAAAAATAAAATCTGCCTAAGTTTCTCTATGTCCTGCAGTACTCACCTATTTCTATTTGGAACCCCTTTTTAAACAAGTAGAAGCAGACATCCATCTGTTACTATGATATAGGATTACGGTGAGGATAGCATTGTCCACATTGACTTAGAAATCATATGATGAGAGCATTGCATATTACTGGATGAAACAACTATTAAAAGTTAACAACTAGACATTCGCGGCCTAGTGTGAACTCTCCCTGATGACCGATAGACATGCTATGGATCTGTGCAGACATACACAGTATCAATACAAAAGAAGATGATTGGTGGCTTCCCCATCCAGATGGCCATGGTGATTGCGACCTGGAGGGCAGCAATACGTAAACTGGGAAGGAAGGGTAAACTGGCACTAGAAATACCACTATGGGACTCAGAAGCATTGGCGTGACGGAGGCAAATGGATGGTCACAGGCAATGGGACATGCAGGATATCTCCAAACTGGGAGACATATAGTTGGAAGGAAGGCTAATGACATTTGCAGGACTCCATGAGCAATCTCAGATGGCAGGGAGTCAGTTTCTAAGATACCTGCAACTCCGAGCGCAATTGTTAAAGATTCTAGGCCTGGCACTAGAGGTAGAGGAGGGCAACCCCTTGGAGTTCTGGGTCCTGGGCTCACCCCTGATGAAACATTCCATATCCCACATCTAAGCCACATTGCTTACTAATAGTCTGCCACAGTTAACTATCTTAAGAGAGAAATAAGAGAGGGATCTGAGTATTCTAAGCGATGACGATTGGCAGACGGCTTGTAGATATCCTAGAGAAGTCACCATTTGTGCCAGCTTCCGATTGATACAGTTTAAGCAGCTCCATATGGCCTATTTTACTATGACCTGGCTGCGGGCTGTAGGAAGAGTCCCAACAGGTAGATGACCTGGTCAGAGCCGGTCGCTCCTCCCGCCGCGTGGCCCACCCGAGGGTCCCGGTATCCACCACCACTGCCGCTGCCAGTTCGTCCTGTGCCCCTGCTAAGTATTGTTCTCCTGTACCCCTGAGTAGTATTGTGCCTGATTAGTTTTGTGCCGTGATTGTTCTTGCCTCCTGTAGCCCTGAGTAGCATTGTGCCTGACTAGTTTTGTGCCGTGATTGTTTGCTTGTCTCCTGTACCCCTGAGTTATTGTGCCGTGATTGTTTTTCCTGTAGTGTTTCGCCTGCCCTCTGCCTCCACCGCCGACCCACACCGCTCCCTGCCGCTGCTCCCCCGCGGCCCCACCCCCGCTCCCTCCAGAATCACCGCTCCCCCCCCCCGCCACCCCGCTCCCGCCTCCCAGCTGATCCTCCCTCGCCCCTCCCCTCCCCACTCTCCATTTATGGCAGAGTGCATGCCTACGCACAGCGGGCGCGCAGCGGGCGCGCCGATTGCGCGCCGAAGGCTCGCCAAAGGTAAGCCCGTCTGCAAGCGTCCGCGCCTGGACCGCGCCCAGCGTCAGACCCCCTGGACCCGAAGATGCCAGCCCCCCCGCCGGACTTACGACCACGCCACCCTCAACGCACTCAACACCGGCCGAATCCCCGGCTGTCACTAAGCCACCCCGGGACGCGCCCACGGACCCTTCCCCTGCCAATCCTGCAAGTTCTCCTGCATCCGGACCTGCACCGCACCCGCCAATTCGACCCCCAGCAGCAACCACCTGAAGTGCATCCTGCTCAACACTCGCTCCGTCCACAGGCACGCCGTAGAACTCTGGAACCTCCTCGACACCACATCTCCAGACGTCGCCTTCCTCACGGAGACCTGGATGAACGCCTCCTCAGCACCCGACATCGCCATCCCGGACAGATACAAGATCACCCGGAGGGTCCGCATCAACCAGACGGTAGGAGGCATCGCCATCGTCCACAAGAACACCATCACGACCAACACCGACGACACCCTTACAGCCGCCGAACACCTGCACTTCCAGATACACACCAACCCCAAGACCACCCTCAGAGGCACCCTCATCTACAGACCCCCGGGACCACGCACGCAATTCAGCGAAGACATTGCCGACTTCATCAGCCCGCACGCCCTCCCCTCCGCTGACTACATCCTCCTCGGTGACCTCAACTTCCACCTGGAGAACAACAACGACCAGAACACCACCACCCTGCTGGACAACCTCGGACTCAAGCAACTGGTGACCACCCCCACCCACTACGCTGGCCACACGCTTGACCCCGTCTTCTCCTCCAGCAAGGACATCTCCTTCAGCCACGCAACCGGACTCCACTGGACAGACCACAGCTGCGTCCACTTCAGCTTCAAAAGGACCACGACCCATCACCACCCGCAACAGGTTCCCCGCAGGAGCTGGAACAAGATCACAGCCGACCAGCTCGCCACTTCCCTGAGCCAGAACCCTCCAGCCAGCTCAGCGAACCCCAACCAAGCCGCCAACAACCTCACGAGGTGGATCAACAACTGCGCAGACGACCTCGCTCCTCTGAAGACCCCCCCCCCCCGCCAGACCCGGCTCCAAGAAAGCATCCTGGTTTACCGACGAACTCAAGAGCTCCAAGAAGAACTGCCGAGCCCTCGAGAAATCCTGGCGCAGAGACCCAACTACAGACAACATGACCACCCTCAAGCTTGCCACTCGAAAGCATCACCAGCTGATCCACGCCACCAAGAGAACCGCATTCAAGGAACGACTAGACAACAACGCCCACAAGAGCAAGGAACTCTTCAATATCGTCAAAGAGCTCTCGAACCCTAGCGCCGGAAACAATGACATCACTCCCTCGCAAGATCTCTGCAACTCGCTCGCCTCGTACTTCCACAACAAGATCGCAGACATACACAACAGTTTCAGCACACAGCCGATGCACCCTACGACCGCACCAACGCCCCCCACCACCACCCTCCATGCCTGGACCCCGGTCAACACAGAAGACACCATCCGCACGATGAACTCCATCCACTCCGGCTCCCCAACCGACCCCTGCCCTCACCACATCTTCAACAAGGCCGA
Organism: Lissotriton vulgaris; assembly: GCF_964263255.1. Taxonomy (NCBI): domain Eukaryota; kingdom Metazoa; phylum Chordata; class Amphibia; order Caudata; family Salamandridae; genus Lissotriton; species Lissotriton vulgaris. The sequence goes on along the minus strand of NC_141696.1, from coordinate 150,899,005 downwards.
CTCGGTCATCGCACCCCACCTACGGGACATCATCAACGCCTCCTTCGACACTGCCACCTTCCCTGAGAGTTGGAAGCACGCCAAACTCAGCGCCCTACTGAAGAAACTATCAGCAGACCCCACCGACCTCAAAAACTACCGCCCCATCTCACTCCTTCCTTTTCCTGCCAAAGTCATCGAGAAGACCGTCAACAGACAGCTGGCCGCCTATCTCGAGACGAATGGATCCCTCGACCACTCGCAGTTTGGCTTCCAAGCCAACCACAGCACCGAGACCGCCCTCATCGCAGCCACCGATGACATTCGAACACTGCTCGACAACCGGGAAACAGCGGCCCTCATCCTCCTGGACCTCTCCGCAGCGTTCGACAAGGTCTGCCACCACACACTAGCGCAGCGCCTCAACAACATCGGAATCCAGGAGAAGGCACTAGAATGGATCATCTCCTTCCTCGCCGGAAGAGCACAGAGAGTACGCCTCCCCCCGTTCAGATCTGAGTCCACCGAAGTCATCTGCGGCGTACCACAAGGATCATCACTCAGCCCCACGCTGTTCAACATCTACATGATCCCCTTGCGTCCATTGCACGCCAACACAACCTCAACATCATCTCCGACGACACCCAGCTGATCCTCTCCCTCACCAACGACCCCGCCACCGCCAGAACCAACCTACACGAAGGGATGAAAGATGTAGCCGAGTGGATGATGACCAGCCGCCTGAAACTGAACTCAGATAAGACGGAAGTCCTCATCCTGGGATCTTCGCCCTCGGCCTGGGACGACTCCTGGTGGCCCCCTGCCCTGGGCAGCGCACCCAAACCAACAGATCATGCACGCAACCTGGGCTTCATCCTGGACTCCTCCCTCTCCATGACCAGACAAGTCAACGCCACCTCCTCGTCATGCTTCAACATCCTACGCATGCTATGCAAGATCTTCCGGTGGATCCCCACCGAAACCAGGAAGACGGTCACCCAGGCCCTCGTCACCAGCCGACTGGACTACGGCAACTCCCTCTACGCCGGCACCACAGCCAAACTCCAGAAAAGACTCCAGCGCATTCAGAACGCCTCAGCACGCCTCATCCTGGACATCCCCCGACACAGCCACATCTCCGCACACCTGAGAAACCTGCACTGGCTCCCCGTCAGCAAGAGAATCACGTTCTGACTCCTCACCCACGCACACAAAGCTCTCCACAACCAAGGCCCAAGATACCTCAACGACCGTCTGACCTTCTACACTCCCACCCGCCAGCTTCGATCGACCAGCCACGCCCTTGCCGCCATCCCCAGCATCCGAAGAGCCACCACGGGAGGAAGATCCTTCTCCTACCTGGCTGCCAAGATGTGGAACTCCCTCCCCATCCACCTCCGCCTGACCCAAGACCACCTCTCCTTCAGGAAGCAACTGAAGACCTGGCTGTTCGAGCAGTAGCGGACCCCCCTTCCCCAAGCGCCTTGAGACCCTCCGGGTGAGTAGCGCGCTATACAAATGCTTTGATTGATTGATTGATTGAATGATATCCCCAGTACACTCAGACACACAGTTTGGGAATGCCAAACAGTTCAAGGCTTTTGGCAGGATACAATGCAAATTGAAATTGGCGGTGGGTGGTACAGTACAACTTACCACACACACTAACCCCAGCAATGTTGCTGAGGGTGGGAACCAGAGGCATGGGGGCAAAGGGCGAGCCAGCCTCCACTATCTCATGAATACACAAAAGTGGGCTTCCCCTTCAATCAATTCCTATGTGTATCTACAGAGTTCTGTAAAGATGCTCTACCAGTAGGGGTATCTCATAAAAAGTTACGGACTGGCCTCACACACCGCCCGGTGTCATGCTTCATCATCGGCTGTCCTCGCCCTCTAAAACTTGGTTTGATAGAGGGCGGGCATACATCTGGAGACAGGGATGCACTTCTAAATCTAAGTGATGGCCGTGGGGGAGTGATAAGTGATTTAAAAACCTTTACATTAGTCCATGTGCTATGTTTTTTCAAATGGTAAATGTATGGTGGTTAAAAACTAAGTGGACGGTGGAATGGGATATTATTCTCCCTTGACGGGGTTAAATGCGGTCGACATGTTTCTGCTGAGGTGTCCCCGAAGGGTACGTAGCATTCTTCAGGACCTAAAAAAAGGGGGTGGAAGGGGGTTTATACCCTCTGTGTCCACTTCCTTTTAACTAGAGAAAATGGAAGGAAGGGTAGGAATACAGGAGTTAGTGGTACTACACCAAGAGGGAAATATTAATTTACATAGTGTTTTTAACCACAAACCCCTCACCTGATCTAGCGACAGGATTTTCCTTCCATTTTCACTAGTTAAAAGAAAGTGGACACAGAGGGTACTTTAGTGTATTCACAGTACAACGTACCCCAATTAATAATGCTGGGCTCATGGGGAGATTTAACCTTTGATCGCTACACCCTCCCACTGTGTAACACAGCATTGGCGATTGCCATATGAGACATCATATGCCTCTGATGTAAAGCAGAAGTTCCTACGATACGAAGATGTTTGGATGGTATGGATTGATACCAGCAGACTGAAGAACTAGTATACACAGCAAAGTGTTTCCAGATACGTTTACCTAAGTGTCCCACAGGTTGATTTTTAAGTTTGATGTTTGTCAAGTTGTTATACCAAGATGGCTGCAGTGTGAGTGCAAGCATGCACAGTGGCCATCTTGGAATATGTTTCTTTTTCTTTAACAAAATTCACTCCTCAATAGCCACCGCGTTGACTTCTCATTTATAACTTGGAATTTTTTTAAACCTGTAAAAATGATCTCACACCGACACTGCAAAGGAATTCTGTCATGATGGGGCTGTGAGGGCAAACACATTAGGGGTGCTAATCTTCTTTATTTTTTGTTTAAATGTTTTTATTCATAGTATTACATTTATTCCCCCCCCCCGATCCCCCGTGTGACAGACAGGTAAACATACGCACATTAACGTCATGAGCATTACATTGTATTTTCCTTTTGTTTTAACCCATCATTACATAAACCAGATTTAAGAGCAAACTTCTATATACATTACAGCCTTATATGTACATTCGATTATGTTTGTGAATCCCGCCATAGTGTAAGAGGGGTCCAGATTTTCATACCCCTTTTATGCCGTTGTTTACCTTTTCGTTGGTAAATGGCTATCTCAATATTATGTACCGCCAATAGCCTTGCTAACCACTGTTGGAAAGAGGGCGCTAGCGGGTCGAGCCAAGCGGAAGCAAGGCATAACCGCAGGACAGCCATCGCTACGAATATGAACTCTTGGCCACTTTCAATGTTATCTGGTTCGTCTGCCCCAAGTACCATTGCCTCATTTGACAAAATCACCTCTCTATGAAGAACAGATGATAAGAACCTCTCTATGTCTTGCTTTAAAGGAATTAGCCCTGGGCAAGAGGCAAAGATATGTATGGAATCGGCTTTAGATAAGTTGCATCTCGGGCAACAGGTCCCTTTGCCGGTTCCCCATTTTGCAATCTTGTCAGGTGTATAATAAAGAAAAGAGAAGAGAAGAGAAAATTAGCACTCCTGTTTATTATACAGGGGTGCTAATCTTCTAAATAAAGAGAGCAGTTGGAAAAGGGGGAAAGGAGAGCCAGAGCCAGAATGAAAATAGTTCTTCATGCACAGCAATGCAAGGTGCTAACGCCGGTAGTGGAAGGATAAACCTCATCTACTCAAAATATGGGGAGGCCAAATGTTCGATAGGTGTGACAAGCACAAGGTAAGCCATTTAATCTAACTGAAAGAGAGGCAAGAAATCTGTTGGATTGTGAGCAAAGACCTGTCAAGCCCACCCTAATGCCCTCAATACGACTTAAAGCCTAAATTCCTATCCCTGTGCATAAAACTGTTTGTACAGGGATCAGAAATAAGTTGTGTGAAAGTTATCACACCCTCGCAGTTTTCCCCAGATAAATTCTGGCTGGTCAAACCTGCTGATACTTATAGGTGGGAAGTGGGGGGCACAGAAAAAGTCAAAACGTGCAGGATTTGGTGCGTTAACATAATTATTCAAAAGGTCCTGCCCCATTTTCTATTAAATGCTCACTGTGTCACTGAATTCATGCTAGCCTGGCTGATGAGGGGTAACACCCTGAAACCGGTCCCAGGATGCTTGTTTTCGGTTCAGGGCGGACCCGTCCTGGCAGTTCAGGCTGGACTGCTCCCCATCTGGAGCAGGGTCAAGACTGATTTGCATATGACTGGGTCTAAACTGAGGTGGCAACGTGAGCAAAAGAACAATGGGTTGGAATGCTACCCCGAGTGATCGCCAGTGGTTAGATAAATTGCAAGCTTTCCTCCAATTACCTTTTGTGTGTTTCATGTTAAAATAACTATTCATCATGTTCTGCCCCATTTTCTGTTTAAAAGATCAAAATAGGAGACATTGTAAATACCCCATACTATTCCGAGAAACTCATATTCAGGGCCAGAGTCTATAGTTTATAAAGCTGTCTGCAGTTGAGACATAAAAAACTTAGGACGTTGCCTTACTTTCCATGATATGAGCAGAAGAGCAACAATTCGGAATGCTTCAAGAAACATGCATATTGAGGTCGGCTGCATTGTCATCACTAAGAGTGAACCCCAGATTTTCTCTAAAATGTTTGGGGCCTATTATTTTATCCTATTTTCTCTAGGGCCTTTGCCATACACCATCCTCATTTTCTTTTCTTTTTTTTTTATGGAACGAATGAGATGTTTCTTTTTTTTATTTCCTGAATCTGTTTTTTTTTACCTCTGAATGAGATTTAGCAACCAGTTGAGAGCTTCACCCTGGCTCTAAACACTGAGCAATAACATCAACAACAAAAGCATAAAGGTGCTTAGTGCATCTTTTGTAGCTAATGATCCAGCCAACAAATTAAGGAATTGCCACTGTTGTACTTGTTTACTAAACAGCTCTCCGTCATTGTTATTACAGTACATTTGCATAATTCCAATTTGCCAGTTTTGTGATCCACACTGCTGCATCTTTAAACAACTGAAGTGCAAAATGCTGTTTTATTTCTAATTTTATCCACTCTCTCAACCCACTACCACATGCTTACAACTGTGATCCATTGAGAAAATAATGCTTGGCTGCTTCTCCGGGGCAGGGAGAGCAGACGGGAAAACAGAGAGCAGCCAGATCAGGTCGCCTAGCAACCAGACTGAGGCAGGAGACAGGCACAGGCGGCAGAGCTCGTAAGAGTTCAGGCAAACGAGATTACTTTAACCCATGAATTGTCAAAACTGAAAGCCTTTAAAGCAGGTGGCTGATACTGGTTGCCTTAAGGACATGGGGACGTTCCCGGGTTACCTACATTTTTGCCAATATTCTAAATTGTAAAATGGAAAAACGTACACTAAATCAGTAGCTTAACTGAGCCAGGAGTTTCTCTTATTTCGCAAGAGAATTGGTAAATTCATTAAGTCAGTTTAATGACTCTATTGAGTGTTGTTTAACATTTCTGTTACTTGATGCATTTATACAGTAAACCAGGATTATTCAGTGATCACAGACCGAAAGCACATCAAGTAATGAAAAATCTATCTATCTATCTATCTATCTATCTATCTATCTATCTATCTATCTATCTATCTATCTATCTATCTATCTATCTATCTATCTATCTATCTATCTATCTATCTATCTATCTATCTACATCTATCTATCTACATCTATCTATCTATCTATCTATCTATCTATCTATCTATCTATCTATCTATCTATCTATCTATCTATCTATCTATCTATATATCTATCTATCAATCTACATCTATCTATCTATCTATCTATCTATCTATCTATCTATCTATCTATCTATCTATCTATCTATCTATCTATCTATCTATCTGGCTATCTACTCACATAACTCCGCTGACAGTACTTACCAACTCAGTGCGTTATGGCAGCTGTAGTTCTTCACCTTCAAACTGCAGCTGGGAACAATCAGGGGGAGTCAGCTGACCTCCACACATTGGGAGGACCTTAGTATTTCAAGGGTGTGAGGAGTTTCCCAGTCAAGCTAGAGGCATCCGAGGAAGGCAAAAATTCCGAAATGCATCATGCCAATGTATCTGTCAGTAAAGGTGTTCCTAAATACTCCCCGCACCTCTGTCTTCTTTTGGGGAGGTCTTCGTTGTATATATGTACATATATATATATATATATATATATCTATATATATCTATATATATATATATATATATATATCTATATATATATATATATATATATATATATATATATATATATATATATATATATATATATATATATATATATACATATATATATATATATATATATTTGCACACTTTTTGCATTAATAGTGATATACTGTTTTGAACGTGATTATGCATTTATGCAGAAACTTTCTTGTTTTACAAAATGAATTTACTCTGTTATTAATTTGTATTCATGTGATTTTAACATGATAAATGGTCATTGATTACCCCTCTACTCTTTAATACCATATGTACGTAATAGTAGTATTTTTTCTATGTTGAATTGTATCACATGGTGTGCACCAGTATTTTAAAAACACAGGCATTATGGATAAACTTTTGACTGGGAACAAGGGCAGCCGCCCGAAACGCGTCAGTTTTGCTTCTGCTCAGTTTGCCTTAAATAAATCTTCATTTGCCTTATATTTGGATTTGCTGGTCGTCTGTTCTGGTTCCTGTAAAGCTGGAGCTGCAGTTTGACTATTTGTGCATATATATATATAAATATGATTCAATTGCAGCTTGAATCGGAAAGCAGGAACGGACACCTCTTCTGTAGTGGAAATTATTGTATTTGTATTTTTCGCGCTATGCCGCCGCGACGCGTTTCGGTCTACAAAGACCTTGATCACATGACACGCTGACAACACTTTCCACCACAGTTCTATGACTAATTAGCAGCTAGAAATATATGATTAGTGCAAAAGTAGACAAAATAGTTGTGCAAAAAGACAAATGTGGAAATATGCATTTATAAATTACATAAAATACATAGATTAATATCAGATTTGTGTTTGCCTAATTTGATGGAAAATATTCATTTTACTCACCAACCAGTCGATTGTGGGTTGTCAATTAAAAACCAATAGATGTTAATACATATGTATAAAAGATTCAATTGAATACATATAATAGCTCTTGGTTAAAAAAACATTGTATTTGGCAAATTGGTGTATGCAAATTCAGTGTGCATACAACCTACTATCTGTTTGAATACAATGAATAGTATAAATATATGATACACAATACTTGATATTGCTCATACAACATCCTTTAAGATTTATATTCCACCCACAGTGGGCCTGCTGACCCCATGACAGTTACATTGTTTAGTTGTTTTTGAATGTGAAAAAGCAAGTGCAATACCCAATGTATGATCCATTACTAATCCTCCCTTGGATTCAGTAGGTCATAACTGTGCACAAACCTGGTGTAAAAAATATTTTTTTCTTATTTGGTGATGTTTGACATTAAAACAAAAAATGATTCTATTACCTTGATCTTGATGGTATACTTGCTAAAAAAGGAAGTAATATTGAGTAGAGAGTACGGAAGTCATTTGTTAATTCTATAAAGCATAAGTGCTTTTGTCCGAGCTGCCAGAGGTGTCTACATTAGAATATTACAACTGACTTTAATACGTCAGATAATTGTCGCTAATCTAGCACTGTGTATAAATCTTCAGTTGTATTTAATCCATGAGGACTTTTACTGTCGAGTTCCAAGATATATTTGGTCTTGAGTTTGCGTAGAAATGCCTCTCTGTCTCCGCCTCTTCTTAATAGTGGAATAGTATCTATGGCGATTTCATTTGAGAGGCATCATTTCCAGGCATCTCACTGAAATAGAGGGCCACCGGATAAGTTGTATCCATGTTCGTTATGGCTCGAAAATGTTGTTGGATCCGCTTGTGGACCTGCAGTTTTGTGCTTCCCACATACTGCTGTCCACAAGGGCACTCCAAGATATAGATGGCATACTGCGATTTGCAGGTAATTAACTTACTGATCTTAGTGGGTCTGGTATCAAAGGCTGTTTGAACATGGTTTTACTAATCCCATGTTTACATGCTTTGCATGTTGAACATCTTATAAAGCCGTTTCTTCCTAAAAGCCACCCTTGATTTCTTATCAGTTCAGGGCTACTGCTGACTAAAAAGTCACTTGTAGATGGGGCCTTTCTGTATGTGATCATTGGTTGGACTGGCAAAATGGGGCCTAACACAGTATCACTATTTAGCCGATGCCAATAGTTTGTGATGATCTTACACAGACTATCTTTTTGTTTATTAAAAGTTAAGATAAGTCTGGGACCACTCTTGTCTGTAGCTGTTTCTTTCTTCAAGATATGTTTCCTGGTTTTACGAGAGGGCCTGGACAGAAGTTCCTCTCTGGACAAGACTCTAGTCTTATATATGACACTGTCTATTGTTTTTTCAGTATAGCCTGTCTCTAAAAAACGTTCTTTACTGGCTAGTTGTGCCTCAGCTATGTCCTTGTCAGTACTGCAAATGCACCGAATCCTGAGCATTTCTCCATATGGAATACTGCATATAGTATGCGCTGGATAAAAAGCTAGTGGAATGGAGAGTGGTGTTGCCTGCAGTGGGCTTCCGATGTAATTTAGTGTGTAACTGATTTTGTGACACATACATCTCCACATCCAAAAAACAGATTCTCTCTTTGATTATATTGCAGGTAAATTGTAAATTCAAGTCATTGATATTAATTTGTTCAACATAATCTGCTGCGCTTTGTTCAGATCCCCATCATATGACAAATAAATCATCAATATATCGAATTCAAACAACTACATTTTCAGCTAATATGACCGCATACTTGATATTACGTGCTAACTCTTCCCATCCCATATGGAGGCAAGCATAACTGGGCGCAAAGCTCGCCCTCATAGCCACTCCCCTTATTTGTTGGTATAGTTGTTGGTGGAATAGGAAGTAGTTATTGTTAAGGGCAAATTGGACCAAACTCATGATCATCTTGTTGTGTTGATGATATTCAATCTGCCTGTTATTCAAAAAGTGGTCAACCGCACGTAGTCCATCTCTATGATGTGTACAAATTTTATACATCCAGGGATGGTAAAACAGTCATTTTGCCAAGTGATGTTTTGAATCTTACTTACTTATATAAGACGTCAGCGATTTTACATGACTCTGTAAGAAAAAGTCTATGTAGATTGATACATTTTCAAGAAGACTTTTTTTTGCCGATATGATTGGCCTACCTGGAGGGTTGTTTATGTTTTTGTGAACCTTAGGTATAAAGTATATGATTGGAGTAATTGGGTAATCAGTTTTCATATACTTATACTCATCCTGGTTGATAAGGCCCACACTTTTCCAGGCCAGCAATTTGGTATGTAAATCATGTTGAGCTGCTAACATTGTTTGTTTGGAACTCAATCTGTAACTCCTGTCGTTCGGTTGCGTCATTGCTTATTTTAGATATTGTTGTTTTTGCCAGATTACAACATTGCCCCCTTTGTCTGAATTACGAACGACAATGATATCATTGTCCCGCAATTTGGAGATGAGTTGTTGATACTTCTGTTGATTGTTGTTGTATTTTTTCTTACTTGCTTTTGTTTTTCGATTACATTTTTTCACTTCAGCTGTGATTGTATATATATATATATATCCTACTGGCAGTCGCCGGTAGGTAGTTATATTTAGGACCTTGTTTCTATTCTAAAATCGTTTTTGTTTTCCCAATAACTTTAGCGTTGTTTGATGAATCGTCGCGAAATTTTCAAAACCAGTGGCCCGCTCCGGTAGCTCCTGTCTTGAAAGTTTCGGGGTGATTCGGAAAGCGGGGGCCAAGAACAAAGCGGGGTACTAAAACACGTTTTTCCCATGTTAATATTCATAGGAAACTTTAGACAAAGCTACAGCCCGAAATGCTGAACAGAATTACACCAAATTTGGCAAAAAGGTAGCCCTTGGTTCAGAAAGAGTCCTTTATGTTAAATGGTGTAAATTCATTCAGTAATTGAATAAATGTATAAATCTGAGCAGCAAGGAGGGTTCGCGAACCCTCCCGGGCACGAGCTTTACTCTGATTGGCTGTCAACACTCTAAACCAGGAAGTGTTGGCAGCCATCAATGGTGAAACAAAGTGAAAAATGAAGAAAAGGGGGCAGGGTAGAACCACCCTGACCCAGCTCAGGGGGTCCCACAAGGACCCCCAGGGCCCAAAAAAGGTATTTTGTTTTAAAACTGCAGAATTCGTGTTGGGGTCACTAATTCCACCATTTTTTTTTTTTAATGAAGCGGGGGCTACCCCCAGGTGGGCCAGGTCCCGAGGGCATTGTAAAAAAATAATAGTGGAGGCCTGTGAGGGCCACGCAGCCCCGGGGACTCCCACCTCCCCGGGGTTTTTTCAATTGTATGCGGTGAGCATGCAGCCCCCCGCAGCCCCAGGGACCACCACCTCCCCGGGGCTATGTTAATTTAAAAAAAAGTAAAAAGTTTGGGGGGCAAGAGCCCCCCACACGCCCCAGTGACCACCACCTCCCCGGGGCAACCTTTATTTAAATGCGGGGGTCTGTTATGGACCCCCAAGCCCCAGGGACCACCACCTCTCCGAGGCCTTAAATGTTGGGAGGGGGGCCGCCCGGCCCCCCTCCTGGATCCCTTGATGGCACTGGGGACCCCCCAGGGTCGGCTCCTGCAGTGTCTCGGGGTGCCCACCCCCGGGACTTTGCCGTTTGCAATGACAGGGGGTAGCCGAGCGGCTCCCGCCCTGTCATTGCAAACTCTGCTTTGCTTCCTTGAAGCGAGAGCAGGGAAACCTGCGCTTGCTTCAAGGAAGCAAAGCAGATTTGCTTTTGAGCAAGGGGAGCTCCATGTCAGCAGCTCCCCTTGCTAAAAAGCAATCCCGGCACCCGCAGGAGGCGGGGAGACGGCAGAACCGTGGGGGCATTGGGGCTCCCCCCACGATCCCCAACACAAAGGGCCCACCCCATGGGCTGGGGTCCCCGAGGTCAGAAGTGGCCCAGGAGGGGGGCCATCCAGCCACCCTTCTTCAATAAAAAAAAGATAAAAAAATAAAAAGCACAGCCCCGGGGGATGGGATCCTCAGGGCCAATAGAGCCCTCAGGAGGGGCCCATGCAGCACTCCTTCTTAAAAAAATATTTACAGATAAAAAAATATGTGGCCATATCCCGGGGGATAAGGTCCCCGGGGGCCGAAATTGGCCTCAGGAGGGAGGCAGCGCTGCCCCATTCCCGTTTTTTTTTAATGTTAAAAAAAGGTCAGGCCTTGGGGATGGGGTCCCCAGGGCCTCGAATAATGCAAAAGAAGGGGGGGCCACACAGCCACCCCCCCCAAAAAATCCGGCATTGCACCGGAGGCCCCACTCCCTCCCTGCGGCACTCAGCAAACGTGCCCCCTGGCGCGTTGTAAGTTGGGGAATTAATTCCCCTTCAATACTGAGGGTCCCTGGGGGCCAACTAGCCCACCAGGTACCTCCAGTATTCGCCACAGAGCTGCGTTACAGAGAGGTGTTCTGAGGCCAGGCCCCTTTTTACACCTCCCTGCAATGCAGCTCTGTGGTGATTACTGGAGGTCCCTCGTGGGCTAGTTGGCCCCCAGGGACCCTCAGGAGTCAAGGGGAATTAATCCCCCTATTTACAGTGCACCAGGGGTGGCATTTGCACAGTGGTGCAGGGAGGGGGCGGGCCTAACAAAACAAGTGTGCAAATGTGTCCTGTGGTGCGTTGTAAATTGGAGGATTAAGTCACCTTGAATTCTTTGGTCCCTGGGGGCCAATTAGTGCACAAGATACCTCCAGTATGCACCACAGAGCTGCGTTGCAGAGAGGTGTTCTGAGGCCATGCCCCTTTTTACACCTCTCTGCAAAGCAGCTCGGGGACGCTTACTGGATGTACCTGGTGGGCTAGGTGGCCCCCAGGGACCCTCAGGACTCAAGGGGACTTAATCCCCCAATTTACAACATGCCAGGGTGCGCGTTTGCACAGTGGTTCATGGAGGGGGCGGGGCCGAACAAAACAAGTGTGCAAATGTGCCCCCTCCTGGCGTGTTGTAAATTGGGGGATTAAATCCCCTTGAGTCCTAAGGGTCCCTGGGGGCCAACTAGCACGCATGGTACCTCCAGTAAGTGCCACAGAGGTGCGTTGCAGAGAGGTGGTCCAAGGCCATGCCCCTTTTTACACCACTCTGCAAACGCAACTTCTGACGCACTGCTGGTGGGGCGATGAGGTCATCTTGTGTACTGAGGACCTCAGAACACAAGTGGACTTCATCCTTCGAGCAGCAGTGCACCTGTTACCTCCAGATTGCTAAAAGGTGTTTGGAGGTCACGCTCACCTTTCTCCACCACACTGAAAATGAGACTGCTATGTTATAGTTAGAAATTAGCATTTAAAAAACCTTTGAAATTCACTGAAAAAAACATAGGTTTCAGGAATATCATAGTTAGAAATTAGCATTTAAAAAACCAATGAAATTCACTGAAAAAAACATAGGTTTAAGGCACTTTATAGTTAGAAATTAACATTTAAAAAACCTTATAAATTCACTGGAAAAAAACATAGGTTTCAGGGACGTTATAGTTAGTTGGACATTTCACTCGTACAAAACCATAGAAATTCCGCCGTTATAGTTAGTTCAGCTAACTATAACTTGCGCCCCCGCAATGCATTGCTGATGATGTCACATATTACATAATTCATGACATGGCCAGTGACATCACTGATGACATCTCAAATGACATCACTGATGACATCATCCACTGGAAAATCTGGTGCACCTCCTCACACCCTAATATAACCTTTGATAAACCCACTGTAAAATACAGACTACCATTTTTTAAACCATCGACACACCAATACCAGTTACTACATAAATACTTACTGATTCCTCGGTCTACACACCCATCCACTCATTCACCCATACAATCACTCATACATGCAGTCACTCATCAATACAACACTATCATATGCACTCATATACCTATACAGACACTCACACACTACCACTCATCCAGAGGTACTCACATACCTAGTCAGTCATGCAAAGAATTAATCACACTTCCATTTACTCCCCTATACAGTTATACACACACCACCTTGCTTATTCAAACAGAAACAAATGCATACTTCCTCTCTTAAACAATCCCTGATACAAGTACACACTCATCCATACGGCCACTCTCACAATCACTGACTCACACATATAGTCATTTATATACTCCCTCACATACACTGCCTTTTAGATATGTAGTTACTTGGCCATGTACCACTGAGACATCCATTCACTCACCAACACACCCATACACATACTCACCCACCCATACAGCTGTTTCCACATGCACTCTTGAACCCATCCACCCAGTGAATCAACCACTCAAACATCTATGCACAGTCACACACCTCCCACCCTCACACACACACTCAGGCACCCATACAAATACTCAGGCAACCAATCGGTAACCCATATAGACACTCATGTAGCTACTGACCAACCCATGCAGCAGCTTATACAACAACAAGCAGACTGATACAGACATTCACAAAGTTTAGTAACTAACCCATGCATTCAGTAAGACACATATAATCACTCACTTGAACAGTCACGCACATACTAAATCCTTCATCCAGACACGTATACACCCACTCATTCTTCAATACACCTTGGCATTTATCTAATACATATTTAAACTTTAAAGAAACACACAGTCACTGGATAATGTCATCAGTGATGTCATCAGTGATGTCATTTGAGATGTCATCCGTGATGTCATCAGTGAGGTCACTGACCGTGTCATGAATGATGTAATATGTGATGTCATCAGCAGTGCATTGCGGTGGCGCGAGATTTATTGTTAGCTGAACTAACTATAACAGCGGAATTTCTATGGTGTTGTACGAGTGAAATGTTTAACTAACTATAACGTCCCTGAAACCTATGGTTTTTTTCAGTGAAAAAAAAATATATAGTTTCACTGAAAAAAACAAAGGTTACAGGGACGTTATAATTAGGCTCAGATTTCACTTTGTACAAAATCAGTAAATTTCAGCAGTTATTATTACCTGAGCTAACACACTGCTTATGATCTTACATATTATACCACTCAACCCATGGTCAGTGACATCACTGATGGCATCTCAAATTACATCACTGATGACATTATCCTGTGAGTGTAAGTGTTTTGTAAACATTTCTGAGACTTAGTTATATATTAAGCTATAGCATAAGTTTCAATTTTTTCTCTGTACTAATAATTAGTCATACTATTTAATAACATATCTCATCTTAATGGCTGTGTGACTGTCTGTATCGGTAAGTGGCTGGATGTCTGAGTGACTGTATGGGTGTGTAAGTGGGTGTGTGAGTGGCTGTATGGATGTGCTACTGGGTATGTGAGTAGCTGTATGGGAAAGTGAGTGGCGAATCTGAGTGACTGTAGTGGAGAGGGAGTGGGGGTGTGAGTGACAGTATGGGTGAGGGAGGGGGTGTGTGAGTGGCTGTATGGGTGAGTGAGTAGCTGTTTAAGTGTGTGTTTATATGTAAGTGAGTGGGTGTGAGTGGTAGTATTGGAGAGTGAATGTCTGTGAGTGGCTGTAGGGTGAGTGAGTGGGTAAATGGATATGTGAATGGGTATGTAAGTGGTTCTGTAGGTGTGTGAGTGGTTGTATGAGAGAGTGAGTGTCTATGTCAGTGGTTGTATGGGTAAGTGAGTGGGTGTGTGAGTAGCTGTATTAGTGAGTGGAAGTGTGAGTGGCTGTAAGGGTGGGTATGTGAGTACCTGTATGGGTGAGTGAATGGCTGTGTGAGTTTTGGTATGGGTGACTGAGTAGGTGTGTGAGTTGCTGTAAGGATGTATGAGTGGGTGTGTAAGTGCTTCTATGTCTGTATGACTGTATGTATGAGTGGCTCTATTGGTGAGTAAGTGGGTACATTAGTGGCTGTATGGGTGAGTTAGTACATGTGTGAGTGGCTGTATGAGTGAATGGATGTTTCAGTGGCTTTATGGATGAGGGATTGGTTGTGGGGGTACTGGTATGGGTTTGTGAATAGGGATGTGAGGGGTTGTGTGGTAGTGTAAGTGGGTACATGAGAGGTTCTACAGGGGTGTGAAGGAATGTCTGAGTAGTTCTGTGGATGATTTTATCAGTGATGTCATTTGAGATGTAATCAGTGATGTAACCGACATTGTCATGAGTGATATAATATGTGAGGTCATAAGCAGTGCATTGCAGGAATGTAAGTTATAGTTAGCTCACGTAGCTATAACTGCCTAATTTCACTGGGTATGCACAAGTTAAATCTGAGCCTAACTATAACATCCCTGTAACCTTTGTTTTTTTTATTACATTTCTAAGGTTTTTAAAAAATGTAATTTCCTAACTATAACATCCCTGTAACCTTTGGTGTTTTCAGTGAATGTAAAAAAAATTTATATTCATTTTCCTAAATATAACCTCTATGTAACCTTTAGTTTTTTCAGTGTATTTCTAAGTTTTTGTTTCCTAAAATTAGATATTATACATTAGAGGTGTAAAATGCACCACTAATTTATGCATTTCTCTGTGTGATTCCTCATTTGTTTTAGTGAAATTAATAACTGGGTGTTTCTTTTTTTATTGTTTTGTCGTGACGTGTTCACAATTTCAGCGGAGACACTGCGACAATGGCGTGTTTTTTTACAGTGTATAACACATATATACAAGTATTGTAAAGAATGTATGACAATAGGGGTTTAGTAATATAATGTTTCAACAGCTTTTTTGTATTTTATTTAAAGAAAATCACTTTTGAATTGTACTTTCCATTTTTGCGGCGACAACAGACCTCGCGAAGACATCGGTAATCACGACGACCGCATGTTTTAAAAAAAGTTTAAAACATATATATACAGGTATTGTACAGAATGTTTGACAATAGGGATTTACTAATATCATGTTTCAAATTATCTTCTTGTATTTTATTTTTTGTAAAGAAAATCACTTTTTTATTGTATTTCCCATTTTCATGGCCATGACTGATGTTGCAATGACATTGGTAATCGCGACGACGGAGTGTTTTAAAAAAAGTTTAAAACATATATATCCATATATTGTACAGGTGTTTACTAGCATCATGTTTACACTTGTCTTTCTCTATTTATTTCATAAGAAAACCACTTTACAATTTTATTTCCTGTTTTTCTGGCGACACCGGAGGTTGCAGTGACATTGGTAATCGCGAAGACCACTTGCTTTCAAACAAGTGTAAAACACATATATACACCTAGAGGTCGATTAGGATCGCGGACGGACTTGCGTCCATCCGCGACCCCAGAGCATGAGGGAACCTCCGCATGGCATGCGGAGTTCCCTCCTGTGCAATTAGGATGTGACCGCAAGGGTTGCGGTCACATCCTCTATTTTTAACATTGCCGCGGGTGCAGCTTCAAGCTGCACCCGCGGCAATGTTAAAAATGCACGCATTGCATTTGCATGCAGAAAGAGGCAGGCACCGCGCGGTGCCTGCCACTTTCTGCATGCAAATGCAGGGGGGTACCATAGGTACCCCATGTGCACCCCCCACCCCCCCTTCACCTAGGGGGCCCGCAACGGGCCCCCGCAGTGAAGTTCCGTATGCTTTTCTGCGGTGGAAAACCAGCCGCGGAAAAGCATACTTTACTGGCCATCCTAATATGGTGGACGGTGTCTTCCAGACACCGTCACCATATTAGAGCTTTTCCGCCGCGGTTGTAATCCGACCGCGGCGGAAAAGCTGCAGACGTAAACCAGGACCCACCAGCCATCCTAATCTGGAGGTGGGTCTTTGGTCAGCCCGCTGCGGATTTTCCGCATCCTCGGGGCCGGCGGTGGCTTCCGCCGGCCCCGAGGATGCGGAAAATCCGCAATCATAATGACCCCCCTATTCAAGTATCTTAATAGGAAGACCCCACCCATATCTCTTTTCCTTAATCTTCCATTGGTACTAGGATCATTCTCAGCAGGTGGCTGTGGTTTACTGCAGTACACTTGAGAGCTTGTATTTAGTATTTTTGGCAGAGCAAAATGGCAACAGGAGGTGGACAGTAGGATCAGGTGGCATAGGAGCCAGAGAAAGATGTGCAGGAGGTGGAAAATTAAGATTTTGGGGATAAAGGGCCTGCAGAAAAAAGGCAAGCATTGCCTGGGACTTTTTTGCCAAACCGTCTGGAGA
This sequence comes from Lissotriton vulgaris, assembly GCF_964263255.1. NCBI lineage: Eukaryota > Metazoa > Chordata > Amphibia > Caudata > Salamandridae > Lissotriton > Lissotriton vulgaris. The sequence continues at coordinate 150,881,782 of NC_141696.1, read as the reverse complement.
GTCAAAGACGGTGGCAAAATTGGTAAAGTGCTCTATCTGTGACAAGACCCTGTCAAGAGGGTCCAACAAAAAATACTCTTGTGTGTTTTTTGCTGTTGTACCATCTGAATACTTATCATTCAAACCAACTAACGAGAGCTAAGAAGGAGAGACAAGCTACCGGAACATCAACATTGGCTGCACCATCTGTGCCAGGACAGAAAGTCCCCTCAGAAGTAAAGAGCCATTGTGTGGACATTGCATCTGAATTAAGCCACATTGAAATGTATTGCATGGGCTGCAACACAGTATTAACTGCTGGGGAGCAGTGCATTGAAGCTAACCATAAGGAAGCAAAGCAGCACAACTGCAATTTCTTTTTTGAAAACCCAGTTTTGGCAGCTTTTTTGTGCAGCATGTCTGAGTGAGCATGTGAGTGGGTCTGTGAGTAAATGTCTGAGTGGGTCTGTGAGTGAGTGTCTGCTCTGAAGGGGTCTGTCAGTGGATGTATCAGTGTCTGGTTCTGGGTGTCTGAGTCTCTGAGTGGGTCAGTCGGTGAGTACATCAGTATCTGAGTGGGTCTGTCAGTGGATGTCTCAGTCTGTGAGTGGGTCTGTGACTACGTACATTAGCATGTAAGTGGGTTCATGAGTCTGAGTGGGTCTGGGAGTGGCTGTCCACGTCTTTGAAAGGGTCTGTCAGTGGATGCATCAGTGTCTGAGTGGATCTGTCAGTGGGTGCCTGAGTATCTGAGTGGATGTCTCTGGGTGCATGATTGTCTGAGTGGGTCTGTCAGTCTCTGAATGGGTCTGTGACTGGGTGCATTAGTGTCTGAGTTAATGTGTGATTGGGTACATGAGTCTGTGAGTGGGTCTGTGAGTGGCTGTCTGAGTCTTTCAATGGGGTTGTCAGTGGATGCATCAGTGTCTGAGTGGGTCTATGAGTGGGTGTCTGAGTCTCTAAGTGGATGTCAGTGGGTGCATAATTAACTGAGTGGGTCTGTCAGTGGGTGTCTCAGTCTATAAGTGGGTCTGTGACTGGGTGCATGAGTGTCTGAGTGGATCTGTGTGTGTCTGAGTCCATGAACGGGTCTATCAGTGGATGTATCAGTGTCTGACTGGGTCTGTGAGTGGGTATCTGAGTGGGTCTGTCAGTGAGTGCATTAGTGTCTGGTGGGTCTGTGAGTGGATGTCTCAGTCTGTGAGTGGGTCTGTGACTGGGTACATTAGCATGTGAGTGGGTGCATGAGTCTCTGAGTGGGTCTGTGAGTGGGAGTTTGAGTTCTCTGAATAGGTCTGTCAGAGGATGCATCAGTGTCTTACTTGGTCTGTGAGTGGGTGCCTGAATCTCTGAGTGGATGTCAGTGGGTGCATGATTGTCTGAGTGTACCTGTCAGTGGGTGTCTCAGTCTTTAAGTGGGTCTGTGACTGGGTGCATTACTGTCTGAGTGAGCATGCGAGTGAGTGCATGAGTGTCTGAGTGGGGCTGTGAGTGAGTGTCTGAGTCTCTAAAGGGGTCTGTCAGTGGATGCAAAAGGGTCTGAATGGGTCTGTGAGTGGGTGTCTGAGTCTCTGTGTGTGTCAGGTTGTGAGTGCATCAGTGTCTGAGTGGGTCTGTCAGTGGGTGTCTCAGTCTCTAAGTAGGTCTGTGACTGGATGCATTAGTGTCTGAGTTAACGTGTGAGTGGGTACATGACTCTCTGAGTCGGTCTGTGGATGGCTGTCTGAGCCTTTGAATGGGTCTGTCAGAGGATACATCAGAGTCTGAGTGGGTCTGTGAGTGGGTGCATTAGTGTCTGAGTGAGCATGTGAGTGGTTGCATGAGTGTCTGAGTGGGTCTGGAAGTGTGTGTCTGAGTCTTTGAGTGGGTCTGTCAGTGAGTGCATTCGTGTCTGAGTGGGTCTGTCAGTGGGTGACTCTGTCTGTAGGTGAGTCTGTGACTGAGTGCATCAGTGTCTGAGTGGGCATGTGAGTGGGTACATGAGTCTCTGAGTGGGTCTGTGAGTGGGTGTCTGAGTTCTCTGAATAGGTCTGTCAATGGATGCATCAGTGTCTGACTTAGTCTGTGAGTGGTTGCCTGATTCTTTGAGCAGGCCTGTGTGATGGGTCCATCATTTTGGGAGTGTGCCTGTGAGTGGGTGGCTGAGTCTCTGAGTTGATCTGTGTGTGGGTCTCCAAGTGTGTCTGAGAGTGGGTGCGCCAGTGCCTGAGTGGGTCTGTGAGTGGGTGCATCAGTGGATCTGTGAGTGGGTGCGTCAGTGTCTGAGTAGGTCAGTGACTAGGAGCGTCACTGTCTGAGTGGAACTATAAGTGGTTGCATCAGTGTCTCAGTGGGTCTGCGAGTGGATGTCTGAGACTTTGAGTGGCTCAGTAAGTGGGTGAGTGAGTCTGCGAGTTGGTGTCTCAGTCTCTGATTGGGTTAGTGAGTGAGTGTGCAAGTATCTAAGTGGGTCTGTGAGTGGGTGCATCAGTATCTGAGTGAGTATGTGAGTGGGTGTGTCAGTGTCTGAGTAGGTATGTGAGTGGGTGCATCAGTGTCTGAGTGGGTCTGTGAATGGGTACATCAGTGTCTGAGCAGGTCTGTGAGTGGGCATCTAAGTCTCTGAGTCAGTCTGTGAGTGAGTGTGTCAGTGTCTGAGTGGGCCTGTTAGTGGGTGTGTGACCGAGTGGGTCTGTAAGTGGGTGAATTTGTGTGTGGGTGAGTGTACATGTAGAATATATATTTTTTCATGTATCTCTGATAATCGTGAATGACGCAACGTTACACGGGGGACCACACTGCCAGTTGTGACATATCTGCGAAAACCCATTTCCTGATATTTTCTTCCTGTCAGAGTTCCCACAAAGACCCCTAAATATCAAACATAGGGTCAGGGTCAGAGCTTAATTTGTAAAATAGTAAAAAAAAAAATGCCCAGGCCCTCATCAGGAGGCCATAGCAGCCTGCCCACCCATTGCCCACCCATTGCCCCTGTCAGCGCTGCCATCACAGCACCTGCACAACCACTACCCATCGCACTGCTACAAGTGTGACAATTCAGACTGTTGAAGGCCCCCAAAGCTGCAAGTTTGGCTTGGGAAACAGGTATTAGTGGTTTTTAATGTATAATTAAATAATAAAACATCTGCTTATCTCTATGTCACACAAACAGCACCACCATGTGGCAGTGCTTATAAGTTCCAGTGTTGACAATTAAGTGCTGGTGCCAGTCACCGGAAACCACCTGCTCAAATTAAGCACTGGTCAGGGTACCTCTACCCTGATCCTTTATGCAACATTCTTTTTAAAATTTCAGCCCCGGGACCATGCACCCGTTCATAAAATGGCAGCCACAACTTTATGCTTGGGTTGTGGCCCGACAATCAAAGCATTCCTGTTGGTGTGTGCTTTTGTGATTGATCGTGAAATTGTCATAAAATATCTGCGGTCACAGATATAACTAACTGTTTTCTCTATAATTTCTCAACAATTACTAAACACATTTACACCAAATAAGAAAAAGCTGAATCTGTGTAACCAAATCTACCTTTCTGCCACATTTGGTGTAATTCCGTCGAGCGGTTCGGGCTGTAGGCGTGTTGAGATGTACTATGGGAATTAACATGGGAAAACAAACTTTTTTGCTTTTTTGATCCCACTTTTTCTTGGCCCCCGCTTGACAGATAACCTCGAAACTGAACATGAGCAGCAAGAATTTTTTTGAACATTTTGTGAAGATTCATTAAACGCCACCAAAGATATAGGGAAGTAAAAAAAATGCTTTTCCTATGGAAACATGGTCCTAACTATAACTACCTATTGGTGACTGCTAGAAAGTAATGTATACATATATGTCGATATATATATATCTATATCTATATATACATATATATTCACTGAAACAACCATAGGTTTCAGGGACGTTATAGTTAGAAATTAGCCTTTAAAAAACCATAGAAATTCACTGAAAAAAACATAGGTTTCAGGGATGTTATAGTTAGTTGGACATTTCACTCGCACAAAACCAGAAAAATTCGGTCGTTAGTTAGTTGAGCTAACTATAACTTGCGGCCCGCAATGCACTGTTGATGACGTCACATAATACATCATTCATGACATGGTCAGTGACATCACTGATGAGATCACTGATGACATCTGAAATGAGGTGCAGAAAGACGTAAGAGGGGTAAAGAAAGAAGCAAATGATTTGCAGAGAGGCAACAGATGTGCAGAAAGAGGGAAGAGAGGTGCAGAATGAGATGAGAGAAGTGCAGAAAAAGAAAGAAACATTCAGAAAGAAGCAGAAAGAGACAAGAGAGGTGCAGAGAGAAGCAAGAGTGGCTTGCACGCCATTAGCACCAATTTAACACCCACATTTAGCAATAAGTAACAGGTGACCATTCTAAGTTTGCAAAGGGCCTTCCACCACGCTGTAACACTTGTCACTGCATTTTTGTTAACGTTTGAGTCGTTTGAGCTAGAAACAAGGCTTTTTTCGTTCCAATCTGCAGATTAGGGTGCAGATGATGAATTATGTGGCTAATGCAGAAGGTTGATAATTGTGCCAAAGTCGGTGCAGCCAAACTGTCACATAATTCCAGTGGCCCTGCTCATACCTCTGACTAGGTTCACAAGTGCTCCTCAGTGATTCATTATTTTTTTGTCTCACTGATTTCATAGTTGAGCTTCTATGGAAATGAGGAAGACTAAACCTGAGATTACCACTCCACAACACAGACTACCATACCACATAATTACTCTCTATAACACATAATCCCACTCTACATAATTTCACTGCACAACATACCACATAATTTCACTACACACAATGTACATCCACTCCACTCCAAAAAACATTAGTAAAAAACTTTTGCATTTACACTCCAACAGCTCTAATTCTCGCAAATGCAAAACCTATTACATTGCAAACACTTCTTTAACTAGTAATCTCATTTGCAGAGTGGTGGAGAAAGGGTGCTGGGCCTCCGACCAGCGCTCAGGAATTTCACTGCGTAGGACTTACAGGTGAGACCATGAGGGCTTATTGTCCCCCAAAGTCCCTCAGGAGTAAATTGGACTTCATCCTGCATCACGTAGTCTGACAGGAGGCGCGTTTGCAGAGTGGTGGATAGAGGGAGGCATGGCCTCCGAAGACGTCTTAGCAATCCCACTGTGTGGGACCGACTGGAGGTAGCACAACGGGCAGTTGGCCCCCAAAGACATCTTTGGGGGCCAACTACCCCTCCTATTACCTCCAGTAAGTTCCACATTGCAGTATTGCTAAGTTCTCTTCCCCACTACTCTGCAAACACGCTCCCTGGCATGCTCTTGGATGGAGATTGAAGTCCCCTTTGCTGCTAGGGGTCCTTTAGGAGCCAACTAGCCTACCTCTTACCTCCAGTAAGCCTCTCACAGTGGGATTGCTGAGAGGTAGACAAAGGCCATGCCCCTTTTCCCCACCACTCTGCAAACACGCCTCCTGGTGCATTATAAGTTGGAGTATTAAGTTCTCTTCATTCCTGAGGGTCCCTGGGGGCCAACTAGTTCCCCAGGTACCCCCAGTAATCACCAGACACCTGGATTGCAGAGAGTGGTCCGAGGCTACGCCCCCTCTTTACACGACTCTGCAAACGTGACTCCTGGTGCACTGTTGTTCAAGGGATAAAGTCCACTGGTGTCCTGTGGTCCTCAAGGAGACCTCATCACCCCACCAGCAGTGTGCCAAGAGGCATGCTTGCAGTGTGGTGTAAAAAGGGGCATGGCCTCGGACCACCTCCCTGCAATCCAGCTATTTGGCACTTACTGGAAGTACCTGGTGGGCTAGTTGTAGAACGTGCCAGGGGGCCCATTTGCAAAGTGCTGCAGGGAGGGGGCGGGGCCTCCGGTAAGATGCCAGCTTTTTAAAAATATTTTTTTAGAAGGGGGGCTGTGTGGCCCCCTTCTTTTAATATTTCGGGGGCCCTGGGGAGGAGGGCCACTTCTGGCCCTGCGGACCCCATCACCCGAACCTGGCCATTCTTTATTTTAATTGCAGGGGAGGGGGCCATATGGCCCATCTCCCAGGCCACTTCTAGCCCCAGGGACCCCCATACCTAGGGTCTGACCTCAATGTTGGGGACCGTGGGGGGAGCCCCAATGCCCTTACGGTACTGCTGGCTCCCCGGCTCCTGTGGGATTCAGCATTGCTTTTACACAAGGGCAGCTGCTGACATGCAGCTCCCCTTGTGCAAAAACAATCCTGCTTTCGTTTTTGGAAGCGAGAGCAGGTTTCCTGCTCTCGCTTCCAAAAACCAATGCAGTGTTTGCTATGGCAGGGCGGGAGTCGTGCTCCCGCCCTGTCTTTGCAAACAGCAGTGTCCTGGGGGTGGGCTCCCTGGGACATTGCAGGAGCCGGCCCTGGGGGGTGGCGTTCCCAAGGGCCATCAAGGGATCCTGGAAGGGAGGCCGCGTGTTTAAAGCCCCGGGGGGGTGGTGGTCCCTGGTGGTCTGCAATGGACCCCCGTATTTGGATAGTTAGTGCCCCGGGGAGGTAGTGGTTCCCGGGGCAGTGTGGGGGGGGTCGGGAGCCCCCCCACATTTTTTTAATACAATTTAATCCCCAGGGAAGTGGGGGTCCCCAGGGAAGTGTGGGGGGGCAGGAACACCCCCCACACATTTTTTTAGAAGCCCCGAGATGTGGTGGTCCCTGGGGCTGCATGCCCCCGCACATAATGAACGAAGCCCGGGGAGGTGGCGGTCCCCGGGCCCCCAATAATTATTTGGACATTGCCCCCGGGACCTGGCCCACCCAGGGGCTTATACAAAACGAAAAGCGGCAGTCCGCACTTTCTTTTTTTCATTTTTTCTCATCTGGATTCGCGCACCCAGCGCAAATTCAGCCAATTTTTTTAAAAGAAATGCTTTTTTGTCCCTGTGGGACCCCCTGGGCAGGCCTTGGGGGTCAGGGTGTTTGTACCCTGTCCCCTTTTCTTATTTGTATCTTCTTTTTCTGATTTCTGTGACTCAGTTACCAAGTCACAAGATGGCTGCCAACATATTCAGGTTTGGAGTGTTGGCAGCCTATCTGAATGAAGTTTGTGCTTGGGAGAGTTTGCGAATCGTCCTCAGTGCTCAGATATCAATATTTTTCTTTTTTTAATTTTTCAGTAACTACTGATATACGCCATTTAAAAAAAGGTCACTTTCTAAACCAAGAACTACCTTTTTGACAAATTTGGTGTCATTCCATTCAGCAGCTCGGGTTGTAGTCTGTTCCTATTTTTCCTATGCAAATTAACATGGGGAAAACGCGTTTTGGGACCCCTATTTTCTCAGCCCCCACTTGACAAATCACCCTGAAACGTTCAAGACAGGAGCTGACCAGAGCACCCCATTATTCTTTTTAAATTTCGCAAAGATTCATCAAACGGCGCCAAAGATATTGGCAAAAGAAAAAACGCTTTTCCTATGGAAACTAGATCCTAACTATAACTACCTACTGGCGACCGCCTGTAGTATATATATATATATATATATTTATCTATATATATATTCACAAAAAAAACATAGGTTTCAGGCCCTATATAGTTAGGAATTAGCATTTAAAAAACCTTTGAAATTCACTGAAAAAACCATAGGTTTTAGGGGTGTTATAGTTAGCTGGACATTTCACTCATACAAAACCATTGAAATTGCTCCTATATAGTTAGTTGTACTAACTATATTTCGCGCACCCGCAATCCACTGCTGATGATGTTACAAATTACATCATTCATGACATGGTCAGTGACATCACTGATGACATCTCATATGTTTTACTGAGAATGTACATGTTTTACTGAGAATGTCAGACTTCATTCTCACATGACTGAGAAAGATAATGTGAATTTACAGAAAATATGCTTTCAGTTTAGCTTATAGATCCACTGTGGGAAAAGCTTGAGATAATAGTTTTCTTTCGAACATGATTCATGATATCCCAGCAGAAGGCTTTTTCACATCGTAAAATCAGCTTAGAACACACCACAATTCCTAAAATGAGTATGGTACCATCAACAAATGATTTATAATGTAACTATTAACTACAATGCTTTTTAATGAGGTGCTATCATGTATATTGGTCCCAAGATGGCTGCCAACACTTCTTGGATGAAGTGCTGACAGCAAAATCAGATCTCACGATGAGATGTGTGGTTAGGCTCCGCCCAGATATATATGTGTTTTTGAAGTTAATTTTGATAAAAACCACTGGAGCAATTTTCACCAAATATAGAAAAGGCACTTCTGCGTACCAGTCCCTACAATTTTGCAAAGTTTGGTGTAATTCCATTCAGCGGTTCGGGCTGTAGCCTTGTCTATTCGTCCTATGGAAATTAACATGGGGAAAACACGTTTTGGGACCCCCCTTTTTTCTCGGTCCCCACATGACGAATCCCCCCGAAACTTCAAGGGAAGAAGCGCAGCGGAGCTGGCCTAAATTTTGGAAAATTACACGCAAATTCCTCAACCGGCGCCAAAGTTATTCCCAATAGAATATTACGGATTTCCTATGGTAGCTAGGTCCTAACTATATATACCTACTGGCTATCGCCAGTAGGTAATATATGATGTATATATATATATATATATATATATATATATATATATATATATATATATATATATATATATATATATATATATATATATATATATATATATATATATATATATATATATATATATAACTGCACGTTTCTGTGGTCCAGTAGTGGTTTCAGAAAAAGATTGGCTGGCACACTGGTATCCAATTTACAAATTTTATTGCACCAAACCCCCTTCACCCCTTACAGACGCGTTTCGCCTTAGCAGGCTTCGTCAGTGTAACGTTAGTGCGCGATATAAATCGCCATTTAAAGCCATCGGCCAGCTATGTATTTCATAGACATAGAAAAAGGACATTGACTGTTTTGCATTCTGGCGGCCATCTTATAACGTGCAAATTGCTTCAGAATCACAGACTTTAAAGTGGCGAGTGACATAAAAGTGCATTGTGCTCATTAAAAACAATGTAACGTTATATATACAAAAATATAATCTTAGAATTACATTTCGACACAGCAAAGGATAAGATAATCAGCAATTGAGATATTTACAACAGTTATTTTCTCAGTATGCCTGGTTCTAGTTATTCAGCCCTGTATGGGCGATATCAACCAAAGTGCAAACAGTGCTAATAGGGCACAACAGTTTTTTGGAAAAATGGTGATGTTATCTGGTTTGAATTCATTTCTTCCTATTTTTCCATATATTCGTCGCATTTTACAGATTATAAATGAACCCAAAGTTCTTCATTATTGTTTAAACCCCATGGAGTCATAGTTTTTAAGCTAATTATGTATTTAGACTCCAAGATACGTAGGGACTTGTCTCTATTCCCTCCTCGTTCTAATTTCGGGACCTGATCCATGCAATAGAAACTAAGTTTCTCCCACTTGCTCTGATGATATTCGGCAAAGTGGCGGGCAACCGGATATGATTTATCTTTATTAGTGATCGCCCGCATGTGTTCAAGTATCCTTAGTTTCGCTGGTTTGATAGTGCTACCGATGTATCGTAGCTTGCAGGGACAGGTGAGACAGTATACCGTATATTCTGAGTTGCAATTCAGCAACTGCTTGATTTTTATGTTGGGTTTATTATCGCCTGTGCGATTGGGGTATTCGGATGTTTTGCCACTAAATCTGCATGCCTTGCATTTAAGACAGGGGAAGAAACCCACCGATTTGGATATTTTGATGGGTTGGGCCAAGGATTTAAAATGGCTGTGTACCAAATGGTCTGCCAAAGATGGGCATATTTTGTAAGTAATTAAAGGTTTCTTTGGCAGGTTCTTTTTGAGAACTTTATCAGCAGTGAGTAAATGCCAGTGTTTTTGAAATATACTAACTATTTCGCCTGATTTGGTGTTAAATTCAGTTATCATGCGAACCTCATCGTGTGCCTCTGTTTTTGGTTTAGGAACCAGGAGATCCCTCCTATTTGTACCCGAGGCTTTAACACTGGCTAGTTTGAGAATATTGTTATTATATCCCCTGCTCTCAAATCTTCTCTGAGCATCAATGGCTGCTTGTTTATAGTCCCGTTCAAGAGAACAATTTCTCTTTAGGCGTAAGAATTCGCCGTATGGTACATTTTTTATGAGACTTTTTGGATGGTATGACTTGGCATGTAAGACCGCATTTCCCGCAGTTGGTGTTCTGTACAGGCGGGTCTGTAAGATGTTATTATGTACAAATATTTCCAAGTCTAGATAATTGATGCTACTGGTACTGATCGTACTTGTAAATCTTAGATTAAGAGTGTTGGTGTTTAGGGTAGCAATATACTCCTCTGCTGATTGACGGTCACCTTGCCAAATTATGAACAGGTCGTCAATATACCTTGTCCACATAAGGATCTTCTCAGTCCATTTGTGTTCCGAGTCACTCCATGCCTCGTGCTTCTCCCACCAGCCCACAAACAAATTCGCGTAGCTGGGGGAGAAGCACGAACCCATAGAAGTGCCCCTTTTCTGATTGTACATAGTCCCATCAAATAAGAAAATGTTATTAAACAAGCAAAATCTGATCATTGACAAAATCATGGTGTTATGTGTACGGAAATGTTCTGGTTTTTGATCTAAAAACCATTTCACGGCAGAGAGACCCTGCTCGTGGTTGATGCCAAAAAAAAAAAATATATATATATATATATATATATATATATATATATATATATATATATATATATATATATATATATATATATATATTCACTGAAAAAACCATAGGTTATAGACCATATATAGTTAGGAATTAGCATTTTCAAAACCTTATTTTACTCACACAAAACCATTGAAATTTCATATATAGTTAGTTGCACTAACTATATATCGCGCACCCGCAATCCACTGCTGATCATGTCACATATTACATCATTCATGACATGATCATTGACATCACTGATGACATCACTGATGACATCACTGATGACATCTCAAATGACATCACTGATGACATCACTGATGACAACTCATTTGCCATTACTGATCACATCACTGATGACATCATTCATGTGATAATACGGTGAACCTCTTCAGACTCTAATATAATCTTAGATACACTCAGAGTAAATAGACGCTCACAGACTGTCAGTCATCCATGGAGTTACTCACACACCTAGTCAGTCATGCAAAGAATCAATCACACTTCCATTTCCTCAACTATACAGTTATACACACCTTACTTATTCAAACATATACTAACACATATTTACTCTGCTATACAATCCCTGATACAAGTTCACAATGATCCATACAGCCACTCACACATTCACTGGCTCTTATGCACAGTTATTTATATATGTCAACTCTCACATGTACTGTGTTTTACATATGTACTTACTTTGACATGTAGCACTGAGATATCCATTCACTCAACCATCAATACAGCTGTTTCCACATGCAGCTTTGAACCCATACATCTAGTGAATCAACTGCTCACACATCTATGCACATAGTCACACACCTCACAGCCACCCACACACACACTCACTCTCTCATACAAATACTTGGGCAACCTATCATTAACCCATATACTTAATCATTATGCTACTGATCAACACATGCAGCAGTTTACAGAACAACAGATATAATGAAGCACAAATTAAGACAGTTTAGTCACTAACCCATGCACTCAATGAGACACATTTAATCACTCACTCATACAGTCAGTCATGCACCTACTAAATCCTTCATCCAGACACTTATACATCCACTCATTCTTCAATATGTAAGGCATATTTTGATATTTTCAGAAACATACAGTCACTGGATGTTGTCATCAGTGATGTCATCAGTGATGCCATTTGAGATGTCATCAGTGATGTCATCAGTGATGTCATTGATCATGTCATGAATGATGTAATATGTGACATGATCAGCAGTGGATTGCGGGTGCGCGATATATAGTTAGTGCAACTAACTATATATGAAATTTCAATGGTTTTGTGTGAGTAAAATAAGGTTTTGAAAATGCTAATTCCTAACTATATATGGTCTATAACCTATGGTTTTTTCAGTGAATTTTCAAGGTTTTGTAAATGCTAATTCCTAACTATATATGGTCTATAACCTATGGTTTTTTCAGTGAATTTCATTGGTTTTTTAAAAGCTAATATCTGTAGCTGTAAAATAAATTCTTTATTACGTGACGTATCACGTAGCCACGTGAGACGCCTCATGACGCGTCGCCTCTGCAGCGCAAACCAAACCCGTAACGTAAGCGCGCCGGAGCACGCTTACAGATATATATTTTTTTTTAACCTTAATTAGACAAAATCCACACATGCACATATCTTGAGGCCTTGCAAAGGCACATCAAACAAACAGTCCCTACAATTTTGCCAAGTTTGGTGGAAATCTATTCCCTTAAATTTTATTTTACTGTTTCTCTTGGTTTTCCTTATCTTACGCTTACCGGAACGCTACCCGGTACGCGAACCAGACGCTCCAAAAACACAAGATGGCGGACTCCCGTTACGCTGCCGGTTAGCTGCCTGGTTCGCGTACCGGGAAGCGCCTCTACCGCGAAAAATCGCAAAAATGTTTTTTTTTATTTTTTGACCCGCGGGGCACTTTAATAGCCCCCTCATCAATCCTAGGTGGTCAGGAGGGGTCTACCTTACCCCCTTTCCTTCATTTACACTTTTTTTTCCACCTCTTGTCTCTCGATCCTACCGAGAGACAAGATGGCGGCCGCTCCGGACTGTTTACAATGTTGACAGCCAATCAGCTTCTCCTCAGACTCCCGCTACGCTGCCGGATAGCTGCCCGGTTAGCTGCCCGGTTAGCTGCCCGGTTCGCGTACCAAGACGCGTCTCTACGGCGAAAAAATCGGATTTTTTTTTTTTTTTTTTTTTGCCCCGCGTGGCTCTATAATATTCCCCTCATCAATCCTAGGGGGTCAGAAGGGGTCTACCTTGCCCCCTTTACTACATTTCCCCCTTTGTTTTGGCCTCCTCTTGTCTCTCGATCCTACCGAGAGACAAGATGGCGGCCGCTCCGGACTGTTTAGAATGTTGACAGACACCGGAGAGCCAATCAGCTTCGCTTCGCAAAGTTCCGATACGCGTCAAGTACGCGAACCGGAGCGCTGCCCGGAGCGCTGTCACAGATATATATCTTTTTTTGAACGTTAATTTCTCAAAATCCACTGAAGCACATATATTGAGACCTAGCAAAGGCACATCGGGCTAACAGTCCCTACAATTTTGCCAAGTTTCGTGAAAATCCATTCAGCCGTTCGGGCTAAAAGTGAGTCCAACCGCCCTATGGAAATTAACATGGGAAAAACGCGTTTTGGGACCCCCCTTTTTTCTCGGCCCCCCCTTGAGGAAACCCCCCCAAATTTTCAGGGGCTGCTCAGAAACACAATGTGCCATTTTCCTGAAAATTTCAGCCGATTCCGTCCACAAACGCCAAAGTTATTAGACATAGAATTTTCAAAAATGCCATAGGGAAAAAATCCTAACTATATATACCTACTGGCGACCGCCAGTAGGTAATATATATATATATATATATATATATATATATATATATATATATATATATATATATATATTTATATATCCAAACTAATTTCTTTGCAAGAAATACACCGACTCCAGGGTAAAGAAATCCCAACAATTTATTCAAACTTCAGAGACAGGCTGTCAGTCCATCATGAACACTTGCCCTAACTCCTTACGCATTTCAGCTTCTCCTTCAGCCTTGATCACAGGAGGGCAGTTTCATCAAACAAATGCGAGGATCACGTGCTTATCTAGCATGCCTCAGACTAAATGATTGGTTGTAGTCTAACAATTATTGTGTCCGTGTTTGATGGACACATTTCATTCAATTGCAAAAATGTATAGCGTTTACAATGTTTAAATGCAATTTAGTTCATTTTGTAAGAAAATGTGATGGGAAATAAAAAAGTGCGATGAACTTGCCTCTTGTATTTTCAGTCTTGAGTGTTTTGTTTGGGTTTCTTCAACACCAGCCCGCAGTGTAATACTCTGCTCTGTTTTTTTGTGGAAGGGGTCAGGCGGGTCAAGCTCCACATAAATCAATCCACACAATTTCTCTGTTAGGAGCTCCAGACCACAGCAGGGCCGCTTCATCGGACAAGAAAGCGGAGTCCTGTCAATCAATCCAAACTCATTTCTTTACAAGAAATACGACGACTCCAGGGTAAAGAAATCCCAACACTTTATTCAAACTTCAGAGACCGGTTGGCAGTCCATCATGAACACTTGCCCTAACTCCTTACACGTTTCAGCTTCTCCTTCAAGCTTGATCACAGAAAGGTAGTTTCATCAAACAAATGCGAGGATCACGTGCTTATCTAGCTTGCGTCAGACTACCTGCTTGGTTGTCGTCTAACAATTATTGTAATTATTTCATTCAATTGCAAACTGACATGCAGCTCCCCTTGCTCAAAAGCAATCCTGCTTTTCTTCGTTGAAGCAAAAGCATGTTTTCCTGCTCTCGCTTTATCGAAACAAAGCAGAGTTTGCAATGACAGGGCAGGAGATGTGAGGCTCCCGCCCTGTCATTGCAAAGGGCAATGTCCTAGGGGAGGGCTCCCCGGGACATTGCAGGAGCCGACCTTGGGGGTGGTGGTCCCCAGGGCCATCAAGGGCTCCAGGAGGGGGGTTGCGTGGCCCCCCCTACATTTGCAGAGCCCCGGGGAGATGGTGGTCCATGGGGCTCAGAACGAACCCCCACATTCAATTCATTAGTGCCCCGGGGAGGTGGTGGACCCCGGAGCAGTGTGGGGGGGACAGGAACCTCCCCTCAATTTAATGTTTTTAATGAAGCCCCAGGGAGTAGGCAGTCCCCAGGGCTTGGGGAGGCCTGTGAGGTCCCCCACCCTATAATACTAAAGCCCCGGGGAGGTGGCGGTACCCTGGGCTTGGGGGGCCCACAAGGCCCCCCAAACCCTATAATCATAAAGCCCTGGGCAGGTGGCGGTCCCCGGGGCTTCAGGGGCTCTGTGGGCCCCTGCTACTCAATTAAGGAATGCCTCTGGGACCTGACCCACCCAGGGGCTTTAAAAAATGAAGCGTGGGCTCTTTTACCATTTTCGACGGGATTCATGCACCCAGAGAAACCCGGACGAAAATGTAAAGAAAAAATGCTTTTTCTGGGCCTGGGGGGTCCCTTGGGACTCCCTGAGCAGGCCTGGGGGGTCAGGGTGTTCCTACCCTGCCCCCTTCTTTTGTTTTTTTAACGTTTCTGTAACCTTTTTCCCCTCTCACTCGGTACGAGGCACAACATGGCTGCCAACACTTCATGGATCGAAAGGGTTGGCAGCCAATCAGAGCGAAGCTCTTGCTCAGGCGGGCTCAGCCAATCTGATCTCAGAATTCTCAAATATATATATTGGTAAATCTTTAAATAACTCAAAAACTATGGAACGGATTGCTGGACCAAGAAGTATCTCTCCGCCAAATTTGGTGCAATTCTGTTAAGCAATTCTGTAGCCGTGTCTAAAGCTTCCTATGCAAATTAACATGGAGAAACCAGCTTTTGGGTAGGCCTGGGCGGTAAATTCCGCTCCTCTCGCGTTTGCAGAATTTTGGCAATTCTGCGTTCTGTGGAGAACGTGGAATTGCCCAAAATTCTGCGATCAGTGGGAGGATTTTTTCCTTGTTCGTGCTTTCAAAATGCGTGTTTGCGCATGTGGTAGAGACTTACTGGGATCCCTGCGTTGGCCGACGAGGTTACCTATCCGCTTACGTGTGCCATGAGATTTTGGATAGCGGGCCGTGTTATCCCCCCAGAGTGTGCAACACGTCATTCGGACGCACCATCGGACATCCGTGAACAGGAAACACGCATCGAGAGCGGGCGGGACAAGTGAAACAAGATGGCCGCGTAAATTGGTGACCGCATTGGCAAGTTCATGAGATATTTCCCCCCTGAGCATGCCAGAAGCGTCCCCGAACAGGAAAACCGCATCGCGAATGGGCGGAACAAGCAATTCCACATGCTCACGGAATTCTGCATTGCTCGCCGAGATCTTTTACAGTTTCGCTGAACCTTGCATAACGCAACTACGCAAATTCCGCCCACCATTAGTTTTCAGACTCCCCATTTTTCTAGGCCCCCTTGATAAATCACCCCTCAACTTTCAAGACAGGAGCTAACCTGAGTGAACAATTAGTTTTGAAAATTTCGTGAAGATTCGTCAAACGGCGCCAAAGTTATTGGCAAATCAAAAAACGCTTCTCCTATGGAAACTAGGCTCTAACTATAACTACCTACTGACGACTGCCAGTAGGTAATATATATATATATATATATATATATATATATATATATATATATATATATATATATATATATATATATGTGTGTATCCATACTAATATAATAAAGAGAGAGCCCAAACCTTTGAGGCGGGTAATCTCAGGAACCACAGCACCAATCACAACACCCAATACAGCATTAGAAAGGGCAGTTGCAGCAGAAGGACATAGGCTATGCAGACGCCCACCATATACATTTAAAAGGTATAAGAACTGTGCCAGCAAAGTAGTCCCTTGTGGGCGTGTCTGCGTTGTGCTGTGGGCGTGTGCTGGGGGCGTGACAAACGCTGGGGGCGTGTGATATATTCCGCCCTTCATGCCATGTCTCATATCGTGTGCTAATCCCACCCTGCTCCCTTTAAATACCCCTGCACCCCATAATCATAACCCACCCTTACTCCTTAAAATACCCCAACACCCTTAAACATTAACCCATCTTAACCCTATAAATATACCCTGTACCCCAAAACCCAAACCTATCCCTAAACCCTAAAAATACCCCTGTACCCCAAAACCCAAAACTTGGCCCTGAACCCTATAAATACCCCTGTACCTCAAAACCCAAACCTACCCCTGAACCCTAAAAATACCCCTGTACTCCAAAACCCAAACCTAGCCCTGAACCCTAAAATACCCCTGTACGCCAAAACCCAAACCTAGCCATGAACCCTTAAAATACCCCTGTACCCCAAAACCCAAACCTACCCCTGAACCCTAAAAATACCCCTGTAGGCCAATCCTAGCCCTGAACCCTAAAAATAACCCTGTACCCCAAAACCCAAACCTACCCCTGATCCCTAAAATACCCCTGTACCCCAAAACCCAAACCTAGCCCTGAATCCTTAAAATACCCCTGTACCCCAAAACCCAAACCTACCCCTGAACCCTAAAAACAACCCTATACCCCAAAACCCAAACCGAGCCCTGAACCCTAAAAATACCCCTGTACCCCTAACCCAAAACTATATCTGAACCCTTAAAATACCCAAAAACATATACCTCAGTACCCCAAAACATATACCCCTATACCCATATTTACCTTATCCAAACATTAAAAAAAACATGCTTTTACCATTCATGCATTTACAACAAATTTCGTTGTAAATGTATGTGTGGTAAAAGCATATAAAATGTAATGCCATGCGTTATAATGGCATTGCGGAGTCATGGTACTTTCATAATGAAAGTATGCGGAGTGATGGTATGCAGAAAGAAAGTTGCGGAATAATGGGTGTTTACCCTCCCCCAGTAAGTACATTGGTGGCACGGCGGCCCACATCTCCAGCAACATACTCATATTTTTTCACCCTCCATTTAAAAAATGCACAGGTCTCTCTTATTGATGGCCAGCACTGACATACACTTTTAGACACACCTCCCGCCACAAGTTCTAGAATTGCGAACTTTAGAGCTGGGGAGCTACGTTCGAATCTCTGCATCAGCTCAACATCCTGTGATTCCAGGCAAATCTCTTTGTCTCTCAGTGCCTACCACAAATGAATGTGTTCTTCTGTGATGTAAATTGTGCTCATGCCATGTTGTCGAGTTCGCACTATATAATATTGCAAGGAAAAATAAAGTAGGGAAACTCGAGTTCACACACTACTGAACGCTAAGCATGGGCGAATTTTGCGAATCTCGCGTTCGCGAATTTTGCGGATTTGCGAACTCGCAATCCGCAAAATCCGCGAATTCTCGCGAATTTGCGGATTTTTTTTTTTTGTGTTTGCGCGGGTTTCTGCCAGTTCGCGAGGGTTTTGTACACTTTCGCAAATTGCGAACTTACCTGTCGGGTCGCAAGTTTCGCGAACTTGTTGTTTCTACGTGTCCAGCCTGTTTGGGACACTCTTCTTCATCACTGCCACTCTCTGTCACCACTGCCACTCTCTGACTACTCATGCCACCCTCTGGCCCACCCATGCCACCCTCTGTTTCATCACAGCACCCTCTGGTTGTCCAGTCAGTGTACATTATTGTGGCAACGCAAGCACACCTTCCCTGCCTCAAGTGACCTGAATTAATTTGGGGCTGATTAATGTGTCACAGAATATTTTTTTAGCTGGCACCTGCTTCCTTAGTGCTTCCTGATTAGTGATCTTTTGTACTTGCTAAGTGCTTTCATTGTTGCAAAATTAGTTACAACACCTGCCCTGCCCCAACTGACAATAATGAATTAGGGGCTGATTAATGGATTTGAACTTCCAGCCTGGCTCCTGGTTGTCTCCCTTAGCTGTAATTCAGGACCTTTGTGGCATATGTGTAACTATTCTGAGGTTCAGAGCAGGGTCACATAATAGTTGCAACTGGCAACTGAACTCTGGAGGGGCCCCTCAGGAAGCACTACAGGAAATGGCTACTAATGATGAGCCTGAACTTTTGAACCTGGTAAGTAGTTTCAGTTTTGCTAAAATCGTATTTCTGCAATTTTGCACTTATTCGCGGGGCGCGAAGTTGTACTGGGAAGCCGCAAACTCACGTGAACAGTGCGAGCAGTGCGAGCAAAATCCGCTGCTCGCGGATTTGCGGATTTTGCGGGAGATTCGCGAATCTCGCGGATTGCGAATTTACCGAAAATCCGCAAAATCCGCGAGCGAAATGGATTTTCCGCCCATGCTTAACGCGCACTCTTAAGTGCATCAGCAGTGCACTGTGAATCGGAGCGTTTCACAGGCCTGTCACAGATAAGAAATGCTAAATAAACGAAATCCTACAAAACAATATACTACTGGCCGGCAGCAATTCATACCCGAACAACGTCGGGACGGGCTGCTAGTATATATATATATATAAAACACTGGGTTGTTGTGCTGTCCCCACGTGACAAATAGACATAAACAAAACACTAGCGTTTTGGTTAAAAAGCACCAAGGGAGGCTGTTTTTCAAAGATTTTTGCCATTTCAAACAATTCCTGCATAAATGCAAAGGTGAATTATAATGATAATATATTATTAATATTAAATCTTTATAGTTATAGTACCTAAAATTTGTTCAGGAGTTCATACATATATATTTTGTTAGCCAAATGAGACAAAGCTCAAACATTATCTCCTCTTAACAACCTAAGTACTACATATAAATTTCATGAAACATAATAAATATTAAAAACATGAGAATCGTAGTACAGGAAAAAGGTAAATGGCTGTGCAAAACGCAAAACTGCAAAGTAAACAATATATATATATGTTTACTGTCTGTTATAAATAACTGGGTCAATTTTGAAAAGAATTTCCAGCATAAATGGCTGTAATTAACTCCTATACATCGTACAGTAGACATGTGCAACATCGCAAAAAGAAAGTGCATGAATAATTCTAAAGTGCTGTGAAGACCTAAATAGATCTGTATAAAGTGTCAGTGCAAAATATATTTAAATACATATATAATAGTTAAAATCACATAGTAATATGATAATACTCCTGTTCAACAAAGTTAAAAAGCACTGAAATCATAAGTAAAGGTAACAGCAGTATAATCATTCAAGATTGAATCAATTCATATGCAACACATTAGATATGATCAAACTATCCAGAAAGCACATAAGCATGGCTATTATAAAAAGTGGTACAGATCCTCCGTATTGTTTAATCCGTTGGTAGTCTTACTGTCTAATTTCCTCAAATGTTTTTCCCTTTTACCTCCACGTCGGAGTTTGGGGATAGCTGCCACTACAAAGTACTGTAAACAATTTAAATCATTGTTGTGCGTAGATTTAAAATGTCGGGCAACCGGGTATGTAGAATCGTTGTTGAGAATAGCCCTTAAGTGTTGCAGTATTCTGACGTGCACCTTTAGCTTAGTACTTCCCACATACTTGAGCCCACAGGTGCACATCAGTATATAAACTGCAAACTCAGTTAAGCAATTGTAACTACCTTTAATAGCATTTTTTTCTGGGCTGAAAGGTGTAACATGAGAGGTAGTGTTAACCCCAAACCGACATGTTCTACAGGAGGAGCACTTAAAAACCCCTGTCTTGGCTGTAGCCATTTGGCGGCTGTAGCTAATTCGGGAAAGGTCTTGACAATCTGAGTACTCATGGAAGGGCCCTTCCTATGAGTAATGATGGGCTGAGAAGGTAGAATGGGAGCCAAAACTCCATCACTCATGATAATTGGCCAGTTACGTTTGATAATAGCTTGAATGGTTCTTTCCTGTTTGCAGGAGGCAGTAATTGATCTAGGATTATTGGACATCATATTAGGTTGTTCCTTATTATTCTCAGGGGATAGGAGACTTTCCCTGGATCTCAAATCCACTTTGGTAACAGCCTCTGGCATTAGGGACTCACTATACCCCTAGCTCTAGCTCTTTGTAGGGCTTCAAGTTTACACATAGCGAAATCATCATATGTACTACAGATCCGTTTGAGGCGTATCAATTCACCCAATGGGATGCTTTGATGGTATGTTTTGGATGTGCACTACTGGCATGTAAGGTAGTGTTTCCAGCAGTGGCCTTCCTATGTAAAGTAGTAGCTATACTCCCATTCTTGATGTATATATTAACATCTAGGAATTGTACCTGTGACCTGCTGGTTTGAGAAGTGAATCTTAAATTGATTGTGTTGACATTGATACAGTCAATAAAATCCAAGGCACTCTTCTAATCTCCTCTCCACACAATCAAAACATCATCAATGTAGTGCCACCAGTGCGCTACATGATTACAGTAGTCAGAGAGGAATGTATGTTTGAGGACCTGTTCCTCCCACCAGCCCACATGCAAGCATGCATAACTGGGGGAGAAACAGGCCCCCATTGCCACACCCCGCTTTTGTACGTATACATCATTACCAAAACAAAAGAAATTATTGTGTAGACGCCACTTTACAAGATCTAAAAGCAATTTGTTATGGATGTAACAGTCCAAAGGTCTTGTATCCAAGAAGTATTTCAAGGCGTTTAGGCCTGCTTCATGTTGTGTACTTGTGTATAAGGATTCGATGTCTAAAGCTATAAACATCAAATCCTCCGACCACTGTACATTCTTTAGTTTATTCAATAGATCACCTGTGTCCTATATGTAAGTGGGTAATTGTTTGACCAAGTCTTGTAAAAAAAAGTGCACATACTCAGTTACGTGTTCTCCTAATATTCGGATCGCAGAGATGATGGGTCTTCCAGGGACAGGGGTAACTTCTTTGTGAACTTTTGGTATTAAATATAATCTAGGCATGATGGGATGTTCTACATGTAGGAAATTATATTCTTCAGAGGATATATACCCCTCTCTTTTCCATTGTAGCAATATTGTTTTTAAAGTATTTTTAGCTGTGTTGTATTGCTTCCTGCCTACTTTGTTATAACGAAATTGGTCCTCAAGATGTCTTTGTGCTTCTATTTTGTAATCTTTTTGAAGCCAGATGACAACGTTGCCTCCTTTGTCTGATTTGGTAATTACCACCTCATGATTCTCACTTCATTAGTTTGGTGTACTGTATTTCTTGGCTGCTTTTTTGACGTCTTTTGTGTTTGACCTGATGATATAATTTTTTGAGATCTTCAGTGACAACCTCGTGAAAGATGTTGATAGCGTCCTTTGGCATCATAGGAATGAATTGAGATTTGGGCTTGAAAGGGCTCATACTTGCCCCACGTTGTTTCATTTGTGCCGCTACCAGTCTCTCTTGTGTAGATGGTATCTCAATGTTATCGGCGACCTGAGAGGGTACTTCTCCTATCATGTCATGCAAAGCCAAAAATGCGGAGACGTCTTTTGCTTGTAATTCCCTGCTGGCTCTGCTGACAATATCTGTTGACTGAGCCTCCTACAAGCCTTCTTTGATGGAAAATATCTTTTTTAATTTTAACTTTCGGATGAAGCAAAAAATGTGCACTCTAGTTTGAATATAGTTAAAATCACTAATCAGACAGAAAGATAGTCCAAGCACAAAACAGTTTTTTTCTGCCTCCGTGAGAGTGATTATGGACAAGTTGACAATTGTGTTATCATTCAGTTTCACTTTTTGCACCAGTACATTTTTTTCTTTTGTGGTTTTGTATTTCCGCCTTTTGCGCCTTTCCCTTCTTCTTGAGTTATTTCTCCTTCTACTTTCTACTTTGGTTGTCTCGGTCTGAGGGTCTGGCGGCAGTCTGATGCTAAAAAATCAATCTCTTCCCCAACATCCAACACTCGATCCTGTACTTAATCTCCCAAGCTACTACCTCCATCTGAAGTGATCTCACTTGTTAGTGAATCCCCATCTGAAGTACTTGGTAGTTCATTGGTTTCGGTGTTGGGATTGCATCTTGCTCCATCTCTTTTCCTTTATTTTTTTTGTTAGTGAACTTTACTTTTTTTGCTGTTTCATATTTTTGGACAAAAGTTAAAATGCAGCCTTGTTCATAATCTGCTTTGTCTCTGTTAAATTTATAAGCTTTGCGAGCCTTGATCTTTTCTTCTTGCTTTGTTAGTCGATCTTTTATTTCTGCTCTTATTTTGGAAATAAACTCATTAGGCTCCAATATACTTAGGCTTTCATTGATTTGTTCAATTTCCAATATTAAAGCTTCCCAATCAGTGTCAGCATATTTCACTAAGATTTTAACCAAATTCGTAGATGCTTGTAAGTTACTTTCGCCCCATTCTCTTTTTCATGCTAGGATTGGGACTTTCGTAACTGGGCACCAGTAAAATCCTCAAGCCTTCTGGCACTCTTCCTGCCTCCACATACTTGGATAGTGATTTTTGTTCCCACCATATAGAGGGGGTGCGAAGCAAAGTTTCCACCCCTACCAGTGTGAAAATGCTGGGCTACCGAAATTAAGTGAGGTATTGCCTAGAGTGTGATGCTGTTAAGGTGAGCTGGTGCGGGATTTGGGGATTAAAGCGTGAGCCCAAACTGTGTGTCTTATGCTGTGAAGTCATGTGCCCTGGCCGCTGCAGTATAGCTGTGGAAGAAGTGTCAGCATGTGTTCATACCTATTGGGATGAACTACTGACCCGTACTGGTCTGAAGGTCCTGTGGTACGGAAAATATGTGAGGTATTGTCTAGAGTCTCATGTAACTAAAAAGTGTTGAACGCCATTTTGTGATTCCGTTGAAGCGAGTAAGGGGAAAAAAGGGTGAAAAATGTAGGAAAGAGGAAGGTAGGAGCACTGTAATCTCTGTCGGGTGTTTAGGGTGTGCTACTGACTCGCACTGGTCTGAATGTCCTGGGCTTTTCTTATGGAAACTAGGTTCCATCTATAACTACCTACTGGCGACCGTCAGTAGGTAATGGGTATATATACATATATATATATATATTTGTGCAGGTTCCATATCCAAGCATACAAAACCACAGTCCTCGTGGAAATGAAGATACAGACACGGTCCTCAATTTTGTGCTGAAGTTTTATTTTTGGTGCTCAAGCGTCACAACGCGTTTCGGTCCCACCTTGGACCTTGATCACATGACACAGTGTAATCAATCACATGGGTTTAAATGCTTGGTTGAAAATGATGACATCAGCATGGTACCATAGACATAGAAGAGTTCCAATGGAACGAGGACCACAAATGATTTAAAAACATGATCAATTCTGTCAATACTAAAGGTACATAAAACCCAAGTTTAAAAAAGACGTGATAAAGTGCAAGAATAAATGTAAACAAGGTAAAAGACTTTAAATTGCCTTGTCAGAGAAAGTGCTTGTGCAAGTGCATATAGACAGGGTAAAAATAAGGGAAATGCGCTGTGATGTTAGACAAGAGTCATTTCAATTTTGAGCCCAAAATTGGTTGCATATAACGCGCATTGTAAATCACATGTGTTACGGTATGAATACCTGAGCTATAACATTTTCTATGTGCGGAGCACATGTATAACAAGTTTGGGAATAGCGGTTTAAATACCTGACTGTTATAAAGTATAAACATATGTTTACAAAGTTTGATTGCAGTGAAATTTCAAAGGAGAAAAAAGTTTCTAATTACAGGAATTTTGGAGCCCCAATAAAACACAAGAGAAGAGATTAAAAGAGATTCAGTTACATGGCTGGCTCTGTTGTTATGTTGGATGGTTGGTTTGAATAGGACCCGCCAATTAAGAATCATAATATACATACATGAATTGTACCAGTGATATCCTAGTAATAGACCTCATGTTCTGGCTGTGCTCAATGTTTTATCGAGCAGCTGCTCACAAAGTTATGTTGTATGCACAGTCATACGAACATTTTATGTTGTGCTGTATGCTATCTGTTTAAATAAATAGCTTAAAATGCAAATATCAAAAATACATCCTAAATATCATATCAATATAAATAGTAAAAAAATATGAATAATAAATAGGATTTAAAATAGCATACATTGTGTGTGAGCAAGCTGTAACAAGAGTGTTAGCCTCACGGGAATATATAAATAGGAAGAAACTGTAAACAACTGTAATAGAGTTAGCGGGCTTACCAACACATTAAATCAATTAGAATCAACTATAAGGATGTGCTACTATATTGTGTACGGTTGAGGCATGCTTACAGGCAAGTTGACAAATCCTCAGTCATATTAAGACCCGTGGGCTGTTTGGTATTCAGCTCGAGGATGTATCTTGTTTCTAGCTGACGCAGTTTTTCTTCGCGGTTACCACCCCTTCTGCTGGCCGGTACCGAGTCGATGACAAAGAAACTAAGCTCCAGGCTGTTGGAGTTATGCACGGACTTAAAGTGCCTGGCCACCGGATATGTGTTATCTTGGTTAGTTATAGCCCTGAGATGTTGCAAAATACGTTTATGTACTGGGAGTTTGGTACTCCCCACGTACATAAGTTTGCAGGGGCAAGATAACACATATACTGCAAACTCTGTTTTGCAGGTCAAAAGTTGTTTTATTTTGTGTTTTTGATGGTCAAAGGGCGAGGTATAAAATCTCATGTTGGTGCCTTGTTTGCAAGCCTTACATACTTTGCAGTTGTAGAATCCACTGTGGGTTTTCAGCCAGTCTGTGGACTCTATCACTTCTGGACTGGTTTTAATGAGTTCATCTCTCATGGAACGGCCTCTGCTGTAAGTAATGGATGGGCGCATCGGCAGAGTATATATATATATCTCATAGCTCCAATCTCCTTATTTAAAAGAGAAAAAAACAGCACTCACGGGAGACGTTCTGCCATGGTTTATTCACAGACAGACGCGTTTCGGTGATGCCTTCCTCGGTGTTTACCGACACACCGGGTGGCCGCCATTTTTATACACATTACCATATAGTGTCGAAATGCACGAGGGACTTTCTCATCATTACCACTACAAGCGCCATTTTGTAGTATGCAAACATTTTATTTACCACAACCAATTTGTTATTCCGCATCATTTTAACAGATTGCTCGTCTTTTAGACTCTTTATCTAAACATTTGTTGCCATATTATTATTCATTTCAGAATTTCGCATTAAAGCATTTTGCGTGTGTGTTGGCATTCCTAATCATTATTTGTATAGTTTATGCCCCCTATCACTTTCACAATTGTTTTCACGGTTCCGCAGTCTTCCGTCCTGCCGTGAATCGGCCAAGTCGGAGAAGCAGAAAACCGGAACACACACAATAATATGCGAGCTCCATCTTGTAATATGCACCTGTGCTGGAGTTTCTTCCTTTGTCTTATAACTAACCATTAGTCATTTCATTTTGTAAGCAATGATAATGCTTTCTAATTCATACTGCAGTGGATCGGCTTGAGTCCCTTCACTTTACATTTCTGACGATTCCTGTTTACATTGATTCATATTCAACAATTTCATTAAATGCTTTATGAGCCTCATTCCATAGTCTCAAAACGTGAATTGAATTCTATAATTATATTTAAATAATCCATCAATTTAAAAATTCACCATGGCTCAATTTAAAATGCTGAAAGCTAATCCTAACTTTTCATACTTGTAAGCACCTTTTCACTTTATTTCATTTTCACATCCCCAAATGCGATGCTAATTCCTCCCTGCTGTTTAATCCATTGGGGTACTTAGTTTGGCAGTCCACTATGTAACGTGACTCTAACCTTCTTAACTTTTTTAATCTGTCTCTCCCTCTGATGTTTTCTGGTACAGGATCTAGACCGAAGAACTGTAGCAAGTCTCTATTGCTGGCATGTCTTTCAGCAAAGTGTCTTGCTACTGGGTATGCCCTATCATTCTTGGCAATTGCCCTTTGATGTTCTAAAATTCTGATTTTCAATAGGTGTACAGTGCTGCCTATATAACGTAGGCCGCACGGGCATGTTATACAGTACACTGCATAGGAGGTGGTACAAGTTAAGAGTTTCGTGATGAATTTTTTCAGTTTTATACCAGGAATGTTGTAATGTACGACCCTTTTACTGTTACCACAGGCCTTACATTTACCGCATGGGTAAAACCCTTTCATCTCTTTAAGGGTACCTGACCTCGGGGATTCCTTCTCCAAGTGGCTTCTTACCAGCTTATCTTTTAGTGATCTAGCCTTCTTGAATGTGACTAATGGGTACTTTGGAATATCCTCACTGATCACATTGTCTGTTCTCAAGATATGCCAGTTCTTTTTCAGCATATGTTTAAAATGGTTGGCCTCAGCTGAGTATGCTGTTACTATCCTAAACTTCCCTTTATTAGTGCTTCTATGCTCTTCATGCGTTTCTATTTTGGATTGAATGAGATGTTGTCTTGGGATGCCTCTTACTTTCTTCAAGGTGTTTTCTAAGAGTTGATAATCATACCCTCTTTGCAAGAATCTTTCTATGCACCCTGCAGCTGACTTCTCAAAGTCACAAGTACATGAACAATTCCTTTTTAGTCGCAGAAGTTCCCCATACGGAATACTCTGCACCAATTGTGGCGGATGATTGCTTGTTGCAAAAAGAATTACATTACCCGCCATGTTTTTCGGTAAAGTTCTGTGTGTATTTGCCCAGCATCAATGAACACTCTCAGATCCAGGTAGTCCACTGCCACTGGACTCACTGTACCTGAGAAGTGTAAGTTCACATAATGTATGTTTAATTCACAGATGAAACCCTGCGCTGTCTCCATATTGCCCTGTCATACTATGAACAGATCGTCTATGTAACAATACCACTGGATTGCTTTGCCTGTCTCATTAACAATGGTGTGGGTTCTGGGTTTGCATACTACAAAATGGCGCTTGTAGTGGTAATGCAGAGACAGTCCCTCGTCCATTTCGACACTGTATGTTAATGTGTATAAAAATGGCGGCCACCCGTCGTGTCGGTAAACACAGAGGAAGGCATCACCGAAACGCGTCTGTTTGTCTGTGAATAAACCCTGGCAGAACGTCTCCTGTGAGTGCTATTTTATTCTCTTTTAAATAAGGGGATTGGAGCTACGATATTTTGTGGCGTGCACAGTCACTTCCATGCACCAGCCGGTGAGTGATTTTGCAACTTGTGCAACAGGACCTTTAAAATATATATATATTAGAGACCAGACACATTATTCTCCTAGATACTAAGACTCCTAACGGTCTGAACGCTAGTGAGGATTGTTTCACTTACCTGTGAATTATAACTAAATTTTGCCGGTCATATTGTACATAGTAATGAGCTGCTCCTTCTTTTTGACCATTTGGGTCAATTTTAAATATTTTAGATGTTTTACATTTGTCACCAATTTTTTATCACAAGGTTGCACTATCTTTCATGACTGTATTTATTTGCGAAATTTGCACATTTGTCTTTGAACACCAATATGACAACAGGCATTTGCCCACTTGAGCTTTATCTTATATTGTTCTCTTTACATTTAGTGAGAACAAGGTGGTTTTGACCAGCCTGTTGGTACCACTTACATGCACGTTCTGAGAATAAGTTTGTGAGATGATAGTATATCCTATTTATTTATTGATTTTAACAGGATTTTACTAACCTCACTGTTTCTTAGACATGTGGTTTATATTGGTTTTATTGCTAACAGGTTTTTTATCAGCAATGTCAAGGAATATTTATATTTTAAACATATTTATTTATTTATTTATATGTTTTATATCTATTCTAAATTGCTGTCATTTGTGAAATTATTCACTTAAACCTATGGCTATTTGAATAACCAACTGTTTTAATCAAATTGTTTACAATGCAAGTTTCGCCTACACAAGTGATTACTGCAGTATGTTTTCTATGTTTATGCGGAAGCTGCTGCAATCATATGTCATGTTGCACTTTAAAAGGAGTATCCCGCCCTTTCAAACGTTGTCATTTGATCAAGGCCTCCTTAGGCTGAAACGCGGTATGGCGGTTTTTGGTGTTGGGCACTGAATACATTTGAAACGCACCAGTTCCTGGGTTCGCCTCGTCTTTGCTGCTACTGTTGTTTAAGACGTCCTTCTGCCACATATATATATATATATATATATTCACTGAAAAAACCTTAGGTTTCACACCAGTTATAGTTAGGAATTAGCATTTAAAAAACCTATTAAATTCACTGAAAAAACCATAGGTTTCACACCAGTTATAGTTAGCTGGAAATATTACTGACATAAAACCATTGAAATTCCCACGTTATAGTTAGTTGGACTCACTATAACTTGCGCGCCTGCAATGCACTGCTGATGACGTCACATATTACATCACTCATGACATGGTCAGTGACATCACTCATGACATCACTGATGACACCATCCAGTGAATGTGTGTCTTTCTGAAATATGAATATGTTTTATATATGTATTTGTAAAGGTCGATGGACGAATAAATGTTTAAATAAGTGTGTAAATGGATGTTTATTTTTAATAAAATATTGATTGGTTAACTGGCTTATAAAGTGTATCTTAGTGAATACATATATTAGTGAGTAATTTTTAAATATTTTAAATATATGTATCAGTGTTTCACTTTGTGTATAAGTGGCTGCATGGGTTGGTGACTGACTCACTGTTTGTATGTGTTTTTAAGACAGCGTATGTGCAGGACTGTATGGGTGGATGAGTGTGAATATGTGTGTGTTAGTGAGTGAATGCCTGCTAAGCATGGGCGAATTTTGCGAATCTGGCGTTCGCGAATTTGCGTATTTGCGAAATCGCAATCCGCAAAATCCGTGAATTCTCGCGAATTTGCGGATTTCTTTTTTGTGTTCGCAAGGGTTTCTGCCAGTTCGCGAGGGTTTTGTACCAGTTCGCAATTGCGAACTTACTTGTCGGCTCGCAACGGTCGCGACTATGTTGTTTCTACGTCTGGTTCATCATCACAGGTTCCCAGCACCCTCTGTATCACCACTGCCACCCTCTATTTCACCCATGCCATCCTCTGGTACATCAATGCCACCCTCTGGTTCATCATCACTGTAGATTATGGGGGGAAAAGCAAGCACACCTACCCTGCTTCAACTGACATGAATTAATTTGGGGTTGATTTATTAATGTGTCACTGTTTTAAAATTCCAGTCTGGCACCTGCTTCCTTATCTGTAATTTGCTTTCTGTTGCAGTGCAATTTATTTTTCCAGGACCTTTGTGGCCTACTTGTAGCTATTCTATGAGCCTGCTGTGAGGGTCAGAGCAGGTTCATAGAATTGTTGCAACTAGCAACTGAACTCTGGAGGGGCCCCAGTCAGGAAGCACTACAGGGAATGGTTACTATTACTAATGATGAGTTTGAACTTTTGCACCTGCTGAGTGCTTTCAGTTTTGTAAAACTCGTTTTTCTGCAGAACAGCAACTGTAATGCCCCAAACAAACATAGGCAACTGAACTCTGGAGGGGCCCCTCAGGAAGTACTACAGGGAATGGTTACTAATAATGAGTGAACTTTTGCACCTGCTGAGTGCTTTCAGTTTTGCAAAACTTGTTTTTCTGCAGAACAGCAACTGTAATGCCCCAAACAAACTCACTTTTGAAAGTTGATTTCAAATCCAAAAGTGATCCAAAGAAAGTCAAAAGGCCTCAAATCCAAAAAAGTGCAGGCAAATGTCAACCTGAGGAGTTATTCTGATAAAAATCATCATTTTCAGAAGGTCTATGCTGCTTGCTAGTGGATTTCTTGTGCAGAATTGCAAATTTTGTAATTTCGCGAGTGCGAGATTGTTGCTGCCCGCCGCACCTACATGTTTGCAATTGCGAACTCTTGCGATGCGTCGCCAAACTCCAGCGGGATCCCGCAGCAAGATCCAAAATGGCGCAGCACTCGCAAAATATCGAGAAAAACAACTCGGCAAACGCTGAATGACGGTAAGTGAACGCCGCACGCCGCAAAATTGTATCACCAAGAAAAAAAATCCACTGAGTGGGAATTTGCGGATTTTCGGTAAATTTGCGAGCGTTCGCGGATTGCGAATTTACCGAAAATCCGCAAAATCCGCGAGCGGAACGGATTTTCCGCCCATGCTTAATGCCTGCCTCACTAGTTTCTTTATCAGTAACTACATATGTTTTAATCTAGTATATGTGAGTATTGATGTATATAAGTGAGTATATGTGAGAGTGAGAGATTGTAAGAGTTCCTGTTTAAATAAGTATGTGTTTCTATACGTGATTGTTTTAGAGAGTAAGTATGTGTAGGTTTTCTTAAAAGTAATGTGCTAGTGTGTGTATAGCTGTATATGCAAATAAATGGATGTTCAATAGTTTATTTGCATGTGTGAGTATGTGTGTGAGTAACTTTTGGATGACTGTCGGTGTGTAACAGGATGTATATGTGTATCACTACATATGATGAGTGAGTACATGTATGAGTGACTATATAGAACTGTTGCTGAATGAGTGGATGTGTATGTAGATGGTGGAATTACTGAATTGGTTGTTGTAACTGGTTGTAACTGGTATGGGTATCTCCATTTTTTTGAAAATGTTAGTTTCTATTTTTGAATATGTGTTTCAAGGGTTACATTGCACTGAAAGGAGGTCTGTCAGTCTGTCACAAGGATGGTGTCATGAGTGATGTCACTGACCATGTCATGAGTGAGTGATGTAATATGTAACGTCATCAGCAGTGCATTGCAGGCGCGCAAGTTATAGTGAGTCCAACTAACTATAACGTGGGAATTTCAATGGTTTTATGTCAGTAAAATTTCCAGCTAACTATAACTGGTGTGAAACCTATGGTTTTTTCAGTGAATTTAATAGGTTTTTTAAATGCTAATTCCTAACTATAACTGGTGTGAAACCTATGGTTTTTTCAGTGAATTTCATAGGTTTTTTAAATGCTAATTCCTAACTATATATAAGGCCCCAAATCCTATATTATATTTGTATTTAAAACAATTTTTTAAATGTATATATATATTTTTTTTGCCCTGGAGCGCTCCCGGGGCGCGCCCCGATGAGCGCCCCGGAAAGCGTAGTCTTTTGAAGTGCCCCAGGGCGCGCTCCGGAGAGCGTCCCGTTAGCGCTTTTGCCGCGAACAAAAACATCATTGTGACGTATCGCGTAGCCGCGTCCACGTGATACGCAGAGCGTAAGCGCACCCGGAAGCACTCGAGCGAATACGATCGCGCAACATAAACATCCGACGCGCTTACGCGACGCGACCCGGGGCACGCCACGGGCGCGCCCTGGGGCGCGTCGCGTAAGCGCGTCGGGTCATGTGACCTGAAAATAACTCTTTTAATTGGTGCAGATTGTTTTGGTTTCATAACGATAAAATCCCTAGTCTTGTGACCTGAAAATAACACTTCTCATTTGTTCAGGACATTTTTTTTTTCCAAATGATGAAAGACCCCACCTTTTTTCCTTATTCTGACTTTGTTCTTTAACTGAGGAAGACCTGTTTTGCAATCTTTGAGGTATATTTTGTACTTTGAAATGGCTACAGTAGCAGCATCAGCTGGAGCATCTGCACCACCACCACCACCACCAAGAGGACCACCACAACATCACATTGGTGGTCAAGAAGAAGAGGAGGAGGAGGAAGAGGAGGAGGGGACGAGGAGGAGGTGGCTGGAAGAACACAATACCCCATACCAACCCAAGCCACACATTGTATGGGAGTTTTTTTCCATCCCTGAGGGAAAAAAGAAAGTGAATGCAGCAAAGGTGACTTGCCTTATTTGTGACACGGAACTCTCAAGGGGTAACCCAAATAAAAAATATTCATTTGGGAACAATACCATGATAAGGCATATGCAGCGCAAGCATCCTAACAACTATGCTGCCGCAGAGATGAGAGAACTGGCCAGCAACCCTCCCCAATCTACACCCAGCACCTCCAAACGAAAACAACCCACTCCATCGGGACCAGAGACAAGGGAGACAATCCCTTGCATTCAACCACGGTTTGGAGAACTTAGGGTCACCTGTATTTTTTGTGGTAAGACCATCTCCTATGGTGAGCAGAGCCTAAAGCTCATCCTCCTTGCTGGTGACAACCACAATTGCCCCAAAAAACCCTAATTTTTTCCTGATTTTTTTTTGCTCCTGTTGAGCCATTTTCAATTCCCTGTTTTTTGTTTCTCCCCATAAAAATAACCAAAAAAATACAAAATAGTTCATAAAAGCCAAAAAAAGTACATGTTCAAAAAACATTAAAAAAATATAAAACAACAAAAAGAAGAAAAAAATAGTTCTTTTTAGAACTACCTCCAATTTCTAAAAAAAGGCTACATTTTTTAAAAACTCTTTCATTCATTTTTCCCCATGGAACGCTCCCCGGTCCGCTCCCCGGTGCGCGTACCGGGCGCTCCCCCCGCACAAATCAAAAAAAAAATATGTTTTTCAACCGGGGGCCCTTTTATAGCCCCCACATCAAACCTAGGGGGTCAAGGGGGGTCTACTCTGCCCCCTTATTGTCATTTGCCCCTTTGTTTTTCCCACCTCTTGTGTCTCGATCCTACTGAGACACAAGATGGCGGCCACTCAGGACTGTTTCGAATGTTTACAGACACCCGAGAGCCAATCAGCTTTCCGTGCGCACCTCACGTGGCGCGCCCAGAGCGCTCCCCGGTGCGCGTACCGGGGCGCTGCCATAGATATATATATTTTTTAACCTAAATTACTCAAAAACCACTGGAGCACATATCTTGAGACATAGCAAAGGCACATCGGGCTACCAGTCCCTACAATTTTGCCAAGTTTGGTGGAAATCCATTCAGCCGTTCGGGTTAAAAGTGAGTTTGACCGCCCTATGGAAATTAACATTGGGAAAACACGTTTTGGGACCCCCCTTTTATCTCGGCCCCCGCTTCACGAATCCCCCCCAAACTTTCAAGGAAGGACCGGAGCTCCGCAAGGCAAATTTGAGGAAATTTTCAGGCAGATTCGTCAACCGGCGCCAAAGTTATTCACAATAGAATTTTGAGATTTTGCATTGAAAAAAATCCTAACTATAACTACCTACTGGCGACCGCCAGTAGGTAATATATATATATATATATATATATATATATATATATATATATATATATATATATATATATATATATATATATATATATATATATATATATATATATATATATATATATATATATATATATATATATTTATATACACATTACCTACTGATGGTCGCCAGTAGGTAGTTATAGTTAGGACTGAGTTTCCATAGGAAGAGCATTTTTTGTATTGCTTATAACTTTGACGTTGTTTAATGAATCTTCATTGAATTTTTAAAACAAATTCTTTGTTCATATCAGCTCCTATGTTGAAAGTCTGGGGGTGATTCATCAAGGGGGGGCAGAGACAAAAGGCGGGTCCCAAAACATGTTTTCTCCATGTTCATTTCCATAGGAAATTTTAGACAAGGCTACAGGTCAAAAGGGTGAACGGAATTACCCCAAATTTGGCAGGGAGAAGGGTCTTGGTCGAGAAAGCACGCTTTTGTTTACTTGGTGTAAATCCGTTCAGTAGCTTTTGAGAAATATCGAAATTTACAGGTATCGATATTTGGGAATTCTGCCATCTGGTTGGCTGTGGCGTTATGAGCACAAGCTTGCTGCTGATTGGCTGCAAAGGATTAAGGCCCAAATCTCTGTACTGGGGTGAACGTATGACATTGTTCTGCATTCTGTCCATCAACTGTGGTTTTTGCATTTGTCACCCCGAGTGGGATGGGTATGCTCAGACGTGAGTCCCATGCTCTCCACACCACTGGATTCAAGCAAGCCGGGCTGAAGACGGCTGGAATGTCAGAAACCGATTCTCGGAAGCTTGTTTCCGGTCCAGGGAAGGCATGGCTTGGCAGTTCGGGCTGGACTGTTCCCATGAGGCACAGGGTCAGACTGATTTGCATATGGCCATGTCTGAACTGGGGTGGTGTGGAGTGCAAAAAAACGATGGATTTAGGCCCAGATCTCTGTACTGGGGTGAATGTATGACATTGTTCTGCATTCTGTCCATCAACTGTGGTTTTTGCATTTGTCACCCCGAGTGGGATGGGTATGCTCAGACGTGAGTCCCATGCTCTCCACACCACTGGATTCAAGCAAGCCGGGCTGAAGACGACTGGAATGCCAGAAACCGGTCCTCGGAAGCTTGTTTCCGGTCCAGGGAAGGCATGGCTTGGCAGTTCGGGCTGGACTGTTCCCATGAGGCACAGGGTCAGACTAATTTGCATATGCCCATGTCTGAACTGGGGTGGTGTAGAGTGCAAAAAAACGATGGATTTAGGCCCAGATCTCTGTACTGGGGTGAATGTATGACATTGTTCTGCATTCTGTCCATCAACTGTGGTTTTTGCATTTGTCACCCCGAGTGGGATGGGTATGCTCAGACGTGAGTCCCTTGCTCTCCACACCACTGGATTCAAGCAAGCCAGGCTGAAGACGGCTGGAATGCCAGAAACCGGTCCTCGGAAGCACGTTTCCGGTCCAGGGAAGGCATGGCTTGGCAGTTCGGGCCGGACTGTTCCCATGAGGCACAGGGTCAGACTGATTTGAATATGGCCATGTCTGAACTGGGGTGGTGTGGAGTGCAAAAAAATGATGGATTTAGGCCCAGATCTCTGTACTGGGGTGAATGTATGACATTGTTCTGCATTCTGTCCATCAACTGTGGTTTTTGCTGATTGGCTGCGAGCGGTGCGAGCGGTTGCAGCTAGGAAGTGTTAGCCGCCATTTTGTGATTCCGTTAAAGCGAGTAAGGGGAAAAAAATGGCAAGAAAAGTGGGAAAGAAGAGGGTAGGTGCACTGTGGGGTGTTTAGGGTGTGCTATAGAGGGGGTGAAAAGCGAAGTATTCATCCCTACCAGGGTGAAAGTGCTGGGCTACGGAAATTAAGTGAGGTATTGCCTAGAGTAAGTAAGGGGAAAAAGGATGAAAAACATAGGAAAGAGGAGGGTAGGAGCACTGTAATCTCTGTGGGGTGTTTAGGGTGTGCTATACAGGGGGTGCAAAGCGAACTACTCATACCTACTGGTCTGAAAGTGCTGGGCTACATAAATTAAGTGAGGCATTGCCTAGAGTCTGATACTGCTAAGGTGAGCTGGTGCGGAACTCGGTGATTAAAGCGTGAGCCCAAATTGTGTGTGTTATACTGTGAAGTCATGTGCCGTGGCCGCTGCAGTACACCTGTGGAAGTAGTGTCAGCATGTGTTTATACCTAGTAGGATGAAGTACTGACTCGTACTGGTCTGAAAGTCCTGGGGTACGGAATATATGTGAGGTACTGTCTAGAGTCTCATGCTGCTAAGCTGAGCTGCTGCAGACTCGGGTATGAAAGTGTGAGCCCAAACTGTGTCATATGCTGTGAAGTCATGTGCTCTAGGCGCTGTGCTATACCTGTCCAAGTAGTGTGATCATGTAGTTATAGCTACTTGGATAAACTTTTGTTTTGAACGTTGTAGCTTGTGTATGGTGCTTAGGGGGTGTTATAGAGGGAGTGTGAAGGTTACTTGGCACGTATCAAATCAATTCGGTATTTGTGAAGTGCTAACTGCTCACTCCTACGGGTCTGATGGCGCTTGGGGCGTAAGCTGAGCTGCTGACAGACTCGGGGTAAAGCAGTTGAACTACTGACCCCTACTGGTCGGAAAGTGCGTGGTACGGTAATTAGGTGAGGTATTGCCTTGAGTGTCATGCTGTTAAATTGAGCTGCTGCTGGACTCGGGGATGAAACCGTGAGCCTAAACTGAGTATGCTGCGCTGTGAAGTCATGTGCTCTGGGCACTGTGCCACACCTGTCCAACTTGTATATGGTGCTTAGGTGGTGTTGTATAGGGAGTGCGAAGGTAAATTAATACGGTATTTGTAAAGCGCAAACTACTCACCCCTATGGGTGAGTAGAGCCGGGGATCAAAGTGAGAGCTCTGTGCTGCAAAGTGAGATGGTCTGGCTCCTGCGCCACAGCTGTGTGGAGAATAAATGTTGGCGAGGGTACAGGAGTTCCCGTTATCTGGCCCTAAAATAGAGGGCCTAAGTTGTAAGTTATAGGGTGGCTCTAAAAAGAGCCCTTGTGTTCATTAGTTGGAGATACATATAATTGCGGATGCACAGCTTCAAGTTATTCAGGAAAACTCGGTTTCCCTCATCTGTGAAGTGTACTCCATCACTTCTGTAGATATCCTTCATATCAAAACGTATATTGTTGTTGTAGATGGACCCAATTTTGTAGTCTCTGAGGTATGCAGACACAGCTTTGTTGACTTTCTTCCGAGATTTTTCAATCTGAGGACAAAATTGTTTGGACCATTTCCACTTCTGTCTTTGGCATATATTGGAATATACAAAGACAGTTTGAGGCAAAAGTAACATCAATTGTCCAAAGGTGTCCTTCATATGCATTTCCAAACCTACCCCAGTCAATGTGCCTAGGTCGTTTCCACCACAGTGCACAATCATGAGGTCAGGGTGTTGGAGATGCAAACAGGTTTTAACCAAAGGCAACAATTGGTGCCACTTCACTCCTCTCTGTCCAAACCATTTAATGTCCACATTTTGTAAACCGAGGTCTAAGTCAATACATCTCTGTTCTGCATGCCTCTTGCACCAGAAAACACTGGGCCCGATTGACAGAATGAACTTAAGACTCAATCCTAAACTTACTACTATTTTGGTATTCACAGAATGCACTTACTACTTTTGGCATTCACAGAAGTTAGGATTTTGTCTTAAGTTTGTCTTAAGACAAACTTAAGAAAGACTTAAGAAAGACTTAAGTTAGGATTTTGTCTTAAGTCTGTCTTAAGTCTGTCTTAAGTTTGTCTTAAGACAAACTAAAGACAAAAACCTAACTTCTGTGAATACCAAAAGTAGTAAGTTCATTCTGTGAATGCCAAAAGTAGTAAGTGCATTCTGTGAATACCAAAATAGTAGTAAGTTTACGATTGAGTCTTAAGTTCATTCTGTCAATCCGGCCCATAGCTATGTCCTATGATCCACACTAGCATTTTGAAGGTATGGCTGTAGCTCATGCAGTTCCTTCGTAGAATAAGAGATATGTTTAAAGATGGGGAACTAGTTTTTTTCACATACAAAACGATACCTGATTGTTTAATGAAAAGCATTGTTTTTTAAAAGTAGGGTGCACATACGTTTCGTGGAACAGCGTCTTTGTGATTGGTTAAGAAAAAGCAGTTTGAACGTGGAGTACATATTACAGGATAACATTTTCTCAACTCAACCACACCTGCTACTTGCATTTGGAATGCAGTGTTCGAACTTAAAACAATTGTGAACTTTTAACCTGTATGTGTCGTTAAATGTTCGCGAAAATGTTGCAGAAAAATATTGTTAGGTTTAAAAAAATTGATGAACTTTCAACCTGCACATGTTGTAGAATGTTCTAGAAAGTGTGATGATAGAATACCTTGCATTTCTGACTTCTATGTGTACTTGAATATTTAAAAAACTGTTTATATGGAAAAGTAGAAAGACAGTAATAGAGAGAAGTTTTGAAACCTAAAAGAATCAAGGAAATATTCGAATTTGTTCTTAATATGTATTTATGTGTGGAGGAGAAAAATTAAAGAAACAACAGCACAAGAAAAAGGAAGAAGAAGGGAGTGGGGGGACAGGAGGGGATGGGCACAATGGCACACATGTACAATTAAGTACAGCACAAGTATAGACAAACAATGACCAAAATGAAAGACACCAACAAGGAGCATAAGTCACACAACCCGGCAACATCACACCACTGTACGAGCATAGAAGAGGAAATCACGCTGCATTCATACCAGATGTGTACAAAGGCCGGTCGTGGATGTTGTGTGATGTGTGCGACCGTGGTCATCATGGATGAGATGCCCCGCACGTGGCACATGGGCGGATTCACTGTGTGTTACATTGCCAAACAGCTGGCCCTCCCTCCCACGAGCCCCCACACTTTTGTAAGGTGCGCTGTTGTATCCCGTGCACTCATACAGCACAGCATTGTAATGCATATTCTGGCGTGTCCTGCGGCATTCAAACTAACCATTGTTGTTTTGGTCTTGTTTCGTTCATTAAATTAAACTCTATTTTTCTAACCTGGTGTGGTATCTTTCTGTGAGGTGTTTTCACAGTTTTAATGTTTGAAGTGTTGCACAAATATTTTATACATTACCTCTTAAGTTAAGCCTGACTGTTCTGTACCAAGCTACTAGGGAGTGATAACAGGTTATTGTAAGATGTGTTTGTGACTTACCTTAACTAGAACTGTGGCTCATGCTTGGACAGGGTGCATACCTCTGCCAACAAGAAACCCAATTTTTAACATATGGATACCCGGAATAAGGTCCTAGATTCCAAAAGGGTACATGGCAGGCTCTTTTATTTGCTGGACTGTAAGGGTTTCCCTTCTGAGAACAGATCCTTGGAGCCTACAGCCCATGTTCATGCCCCCTGCTTGGTCTGCCCATGCCATGCTTGTTTCCCTGACAAGTCCCGCCCTATTAGTCAGTCTTTCGGGGACAACTGTAATGACCCGCCTCACATGCCTGGTTTGTACTTCAGTGTGCCTTTTCCATGACCCCTACACCATCCCCTAGGACCACTCCATGTTCCCTTCAAGCACTACGTCATCTCCCAGGGCCAATATACATTTTTCCAAAACCTGCCCAGTCATTCACCGGGGAAGGCCAATACACGTTTATTTTAGTTTGTAATTTCCTTTTGTACCTCATTGCCCAGGGGCACCTCCCACAGCGATAGTAAAAGCCTCTGTTTTGGCTTTTTTCTTTCCAGGTATACCCTTCCTGAAATCTCATGAGATTTTGGGACCAGCGACAGTTTAGGGTGGCTGCTTAAAGCCACTCCCATGGAAGAAGACAGTACTTGGCTTACTAACTCTCCAAGAGAGAGGACCCCCCTCGCCAACGCGGAACACTTTTACATGAAGACGATCCTGCATCCAGTCTCATTCAAAACCGCTCCAGGCTCCTAAAAAAGAAGGAAATAAAAAGAAACAACACAAGTCAGTTTGAGCATGGCAAAGTCATGAATACTACCTCATTTGTGCAATGCAGTAGCGCTCTCATACGGCCTAATCCTATTTCGTGACTGTGAATTATTTTTTTTAAAGATTATGAAGCAACAATTTGAACCTGCAGGAGGATTATTGTGAGCAACAATTTGAACTGACTTGAGGATTCAATGAGAAGCAACAATTTGAATTAGCATACAGATTAATTGTGAAGCAACAATTCGATATTATAGGTGGATTAATTGTAAATAGCGATGGACATAATTGCCAACTGCAAGGTAGCACCTTGAAGGTGCACTTTCCAGAATGAGTCCTAACAAGTTTACCCCTCGGGCAGCCAGATAAAAAGTACAGAACCGACATATATGTAGTATACACATCTAATCAGGGAGGTCCAGTTGGGTGGCATGGGTATGTGGCTTAGATATAGGACTTTTCAGTGCTAACTCTAGCATTTGT
Source organism: Lissotriton vulgaris (assembly GCF_964263255.1). Classification (NCBI taxonomy): domain Eukaryota; kingdom Metazoa; phylum Chordata; class Amphibia; order Caudata; family Salamandridae; genus Lissotriton; species Lissotriton vulgaris. Next base: position 150,841,772 of record NC_141696.1, on the reverse strand, counting down.
AATTCAGGGGCATCGCTAGACTGCCCTTCCCAGACCTTCCATGTGGAATCACATGTAGATCCAGTCCACTCCTCTCACCCTCCTGAGGTTCAAACTTCTGCCCCACAAACTGGACAGAAATCTTGGCCTGAGAATCCCTCTCTTTATAAATTCCAATTCCCCCCCTTTTCCTTGTGGCTATTTCTGGACCTAGCTGTATTTAGCAGCGGGTCGAGACCTTGCCTCAAGGGTTTAGATATCACTGTAGGGCATATCCCTTAGCGCCCTTACATGTCTGCAATAATCACTATAGAGTATGTATGGGTACCAAGGGCTTTGCACTGCAATCCAGTGGTTTCTAAACAGGGCAGGAAGAGGAAGCACTCCTTCTAAGTTTAGTCTGGTTTTGTTAAACATATGATTGTTCCGTCTTCCCACACTGTTTAGAAACCAAACCACTGCAGAATATTTCAGTGTGACTGTATGCATGCATGAGTGAACGGGTGTGAGTGTGACTTTATGGGTGTGTGAGTTGCTGGATGGGCAAATAAGTGGGTATGTGAGTAGCTCTATGGTTGAATAAGTGGGTGCGTGAGTAGCTGCATGGGTGAGTAAGTGGCTGTGTGAATATCTGTATTGGTGAGTGGATGGGTGTGTCAGTGGATCTATGGGTATTTAAGTGGGTGTGTGAGTATGTGTATGGGTGAAAAAGTGGATGTGTGAGTATTTGTATGGGCGAGAGAGAGACTGTGTAAGTAGCTATATAGGTGAGTGAGTGGGTGTGTGACTGGCTGCATGGGTGAGTGAGTGGCTGTAGGACTGACTGTATGGGTGGCTCAGTGTGTGTGAGTAGCTGTATGAGTGATTGAATGGCTATGTGAGTGACTGCATGGGTGAGTGACTGGGTGTGTAAGTGGTTGTATGGGCGTGTGGTTGGCTGTTTGAGTGGATGTGTGTGAACTGAGTGGGTGTGGAGTGTCTGTTTTGGAGAGTGACTAGTCTGTGGCTGTATGGTTGAGAGAGTAGATGTGTGAGTGCTTCAAGAGATGTGTGAATGGGTAAGTGGGTGAGTGTGTCTGGGGAGAGGCTGTATGAGTGAGTGAGTGGGTTGAGTAGCTGCATTGGTGATTGAGTGGGTGTGTGAGTTACTGTATGGGCCAGTGGCTGTGTGAGTAGGTGTAGGGGTGAGAGGCAGTGTAAGTGTGTATTGCGTGAGTGGTTTTATGGGTGTTTGAGTGGGTGTATGAGAGATTGTATAGGGGTGTGAGTGGTTCTGTGGATGATGTCATCAGTGTTGTCATTTGAGATATCATAAGTGATGTCAGTAACCATGTCATGAGAGATGTGATATGTGAGGCCATACGCAGTGCATTGTGGGGGGCATAGGTTATAGTTAATTCAGGTAACTATAACTTCTGAATTTCTCTGGTTTTGTACGAGTGAAATGTGAGCCTAACTATAATGTCCCTGTAACCTGTTTTTTACACTGAATTTCTAAGTTTTTTAAAATTCTATTTTCTAACTATAACTTCCCTATAACCTTTGTTTTTTTCCAGTGAATTTTCTATGTTTTTTAAAATTCTATTTCCTATCTATAATGTCCTGTAACCTATGGTGTTTTAAGTGAATTTGTTAGGGTTTTTTAAAATCTATTTCATAAGTGTAACGTCCACGTAACCTTAGCTTTTTCAGTGATTTTGTTGGCTCTTTTTATATATATTTCCTAACTATTACATCCCTCTAACCTTTTTAGGTCTCAGCTCTTGAAGGCGCGCATATGCTGTCTTGAACTGAGACATGCTATATCTCAATCCTGGGCTTCAGCACGCTCATAGGCTTTCCATTTTCTGGCACCATTGATGCTCCATTGTGCATGCTCCTCATTTGTCAAGGCCATGCACATGTCATGCATTTTCTGGTTTTTTTCCCCCCCGAGTGCACCACCCAACCACTGTTTATATACGCAGCAGACAGTGTAGCAGAAATTGCAGGGCATTGTTAGATTAAATGGGTGACCTTTCCCAGAGCGTTGGTGTTTTAATTACCGACAAGCTTCAGTATGTATGCATGAGCCTGTACACTGCAAGAATAATATGAACAGCTTTTTTGAGTGGGCACTACCTCACTGCTGAATGAAGAACACTATTGAGTGTTTTCCATGAATGCATGTGCACATCACTGGTGTGTTGACACAGCTTGGAGGAGTGTGCACTGTGTTGGGGAGTGTATAGCACAAACTCGTTTTTCCATTATAAGTGATTATGGTGTGTGTGCACGTCCTTGTTTCCTCTACACATGGGGATGAGGAAGGTAACACGTACATTTGGTTTGACATTCAGCGTCCTAATAAACAAGTAAGCAAAGGTGACTCAGAACGGAGATGTATGAGGAAGTTGCCAAAGTCTCCGATCCCACGCAAATGTAGCTTGAGTACTGTATGGGTTCATACTAAGCGTTCTGGTAGTTGTAGTTCCAGTTTTTCTTTTTCTTTTCTAAACTTTCTGTATCGAAACCTAAGCTAGTAATGTTGGAGCAGCCCACGGCACCTGGGATATTGAAATAGTGAATGCATAGGAGAAAGTCCAGTCTCGCTCACATAATCTCCAACATCCCATCATCCTCTTATTTTCTACTGGAACTGAGCGCTGATGCAGAGAGTGCGTGTTTCACTACTCCATGAAAACACTCTTTAATAATTGGCTCGGTTTTGGGGAACACTTTAATTTAGTGGCGGCTCCTCCGCTAAGGCACAGGAGCGTCGCCCCACTGCTTCGCAGCAGTGAAGTAAAGGAAACATAAAATAATAATACCTCGCGTCATTATCATTTAATTTTTCTTTCTGCTGCAGCTTTGTGTTTGGGGCGGGGCTGCTCAGACAAGAGAGGAGCAGGGGGTAGGGGTTCGCCCACTGCTAAGTGCATATGACTGTTTGGCTGACCCTCTTGGGCCGGCCAAACATTTATGCATACTTCGCATCTTCTCCATGCAGTGTGCATTACAGCCTACATGAAGAACATGCCCAGGACCCCATTCCCTGGCGGAGTGCCGATCCATGGCGCTCAGACCAAGCGTTGTGATTGGCTTTCCGGAGGCATCCTGCTGTGGGACCAGAGTCAGAAAGAAGAGGACGGCGGAGCGGCAGCAGGCAGCCGTCACAGGTAAGTCGTTTAAAAAAAAACGTTTTTCACCCCGTCTCACCACCCAGGTCTGGTAGCAGCTGCTACTGCTTTACTTTCTAGTGAGTCAGGCAGGCCTAACTGGGAACGAGAAGGCCTTTACCCAGGGTGTGTTAAACCCAGGGCTCGAGTCGGGGTACCACGCGGGTGGACGGCGTCCCCCCACTTATTTTACCGGGAGCTCGATAACTGAAGCAAATGGAGCCACACATTCACTCTTTGGCCTCTCTGGGGCGAGGTCGGCTCTCACTCAGAACGCTGCTCACGCGCTGGCTTCTCTGATGCAATCGCATCTAAGGGGTGAGTGAGGGGAGGCAATGAGTCTGATGGTACAAGCCACCTGTTGTGACGTCACTTCCTGCCGTGACCTTAGCGTCCCCCCACTTCTTCTTTTAGGACTTGTGCCCTGGTTAAACCTATTGAATTCTCATCCTGAAATAATGCAACTGGTGACACAAGACTGAAAGAGCGCGCGTAATGAAGCTTGAGGGGGTCCCCTTGCAAAGTACATGGAGTGGGCCTCCACGGGCCACACTCAGGAGCTCTCATGCCAGGGTACTGTACTGAGGGGGGCCCTGGAGCTTGGGCGCCCTCCCCACCACACACCCCACTATGCAGGGTTGCGGGGGGGCCTTTGTTGTGCCCCTGGAAAGAGCCCAACCTTCTATAATTGAGCGTGTTATAATTTTCCTTAAAATGTTTGTACACTAAAATATGGCATCTTTGCCTGCGGCCTTGATTGGCATCTAGAGTGAAAACACAAAATAAAATAGGGTTGTATTGTTTAAAACATTGAACGAGACGAGTCTGGATGGTCTAAAGCAGTGGGTGTATTGATGAGATGATCTAGGAATCGTTGTAATACTTTATTCGATGGAAAATCATCATAAAAGTACAAACATACAAATATATAAAAAGACAATCAATCCAAGGTACTACAATTTACATCCCATAAAAACAACAAAATAGAAAAAAAATTTAAAACAATGTTGTAGTTATTAAAAAAAGTTTTTAGTGTTTAAACATTTCCCAACAGTCTAGAACGTATTATCCAGGCGCCCCCCAGGTATTTTGCCACCCCACAAATAATATACATAGAGACAGTATTAGTTGTAATAATACGTAGGGCTGACCTATGATCTTTTACACCCAGCTCCCTGCATACAGGTTTCAGCCATTTAGCTCTAACAGATTTATAAGCTGAGCAGACAAATAAAAAGTGGCCAAGGGTTTCCTCAGGACATTGACAGCCTGGGCATTTTAATTCAATTCCCCCCTTAGACTTCCATCTTTCCCAAAAAATTTTAAGGGGCAGGGTGCCATATCTTAATTTCCGGAACAGAGATCTGTCACTGGCTACTTGGATAAAATCCAAGAAGGGTTCCAACTTCATAGACGGTTTGTGAGTAAGAAAGTTCATCGTTAAAGTCCCCACATTTGAGCTGTTGTTAATCTTGGCCTCAACCCAGTCCCAATATAATTTCTTTACAATTTGCTTTGGAGGAGGGACTTGTGACGCCCAGAACTTCCCCAGGCCTATTGATACTACAAGTTTCTTAAGGTTGTTAAGCCATTTTATTTGATTAGAAACATTTAGGGTTATTAACTCATCCAGCACTCGGGCATACCCAGCTAGTTCCTCGGTTCTTCTAAGGCGCACCCAAAATAGCAGCGGCCTTAGTTGGACTTCATCCGAAATCGTTTTTTTGCCCATATCAAAAAATAGAGGTAACAAGGGGGTAGAAGCTGGAAGTGAGACTAAATCTCTGATAAACTTGTTTTCCGCAGTTGCCAGAGACCTAGTATTTTCTGCACCCTATAATTCGGCGCCATAGACTGCCGAGGACAATGCCTTCCCTTCATAGACTATCAAGGCGGGGGCTATTGGCCTACTAGAAGAGATTTAATGCCATTTTGGAAATGTGGGAATCCCAGGTCATACGGTTTGACAATCTCACCCCGAGGTAATCAAATTCCTTCACAACCTCCAAGGGGGATCCACACCAGGTAAGATGAATCTTCCTGGCCTTTCTATTGGAAGTGAGGACCATTAGCTTAGTCTTCAAGGTGTTGACCGTTAACCCACGATCATTACAAAATAGGGAAAAACGATCAAGCAACTTTTGAAGACCCTTAGGGGTCTTGGACATCAAGAGGGTATCGTCAGCAAAGAGGAGTGTCGGAGTTTTCTCCCCGGCAAGGACGGGGGCATCTGCCGAGTCCTCCCTCAAATGGTCCACCACCCCATTTATAAAGAGGGAGAACAATGTCGTCGCCATCACACATCCTTGCCGTACCTCCCTGCTGACTGGTACCCTCTCTGTCATTTGGCCCTGGCGCCCCCATCTTATCCTCGCGTAGTTGTCCTCGTGCAATTTAATAACTAATTGGAGTAAGAGACTAGGAAACCCCATGGCTTGTAGAGTCTCCCATAGCTTGGCACGTGGAATGACATCAAACGCCGTTTTTAGATCAATGAAAGCCAGATACAAACAGCCCGTAATGATCGATACTGACTTCCAATAAACCGCGCAAAATCGGAAGACTTGGTCCATAGCACCAACATTCTGCCTAAAACCGGCCTGAAAGTGGGTAAGAATATCATTGTCCATTAACCATGCCTCCACTCGATTTATGATGACCCTGCCAACTACCTTTTGGATGGTATCGATCAAACTAATTGGTCTGTAGTTGGCAGGGTCCTCTCTATTGCCTTTCTTAAAAATTGTAATCACCTCCGCCCCTTTCTATGATTCCGGGACGGGGTGACCTAGCTGAATAAGAGTCATTAAACTAGCTATATACTCTGCCCAGATTGGAGGATCATGTAGTAAAAGATCACCAGGCAGGCCATCTGGACCGGCCGCTTTGCCTGGAAGTATGTTTAGGATTGCGGCCTTAACCCCTTCCATGCTATTGACGGAACGGTTCCGTCATCAGCGTCGGTTGAGCTGTGCTGATGACGGAACCGTTCCGTCATGACTCCGCCCGCGCAAGGCGGAGTCAGCACAGGCGGGGAAAACGCCCCGCACGCAAGGGGTTAACTTCTTGCTGGGAGAATATTGATTCACTACCCATAAACTCCAGGTCAGGAGTAATGTTGCTACTCTCTTTTGGTGGAAGAGATGGAGTTTGAACGTCAACATCACAGTACAATTTAAAAAAATGAGCGTGCCATTGTTGATCAGTGATATGATTTAAAATAGGATCAACACCCCTCCGGTCTAGCATGTTAATCAATTTACAAAAAATAGTGGAGTTCTTTTCACTGGCAGCAATTTTAAGCTGCTGCCAATGCTCTTCCTCCCAATTTTTCTTTGCTAGGGCAATGGAACCACGATACTCTTTTCTAGCTAATTTTACTGCCATCGAGTCCTTTAGTTTTATCGCTAAACCAGTGGCTTTTCTCTTGGCTCTACACTCAGCTGTATACCATGGATTTGTCTTTGGCGGTCTTTTCACCACCGCGGACTTCCTTTGGGTATTTGTAAGGAAGTTTTCTCCTATTTTGTCTATGAGTGTTTTATACTGACCCAATAGTTTGTGTCCCATAGAGGAAACCTCACCCCAATCCACCGTAGCAAGGCTGGAGGTTTCTACTTTAACTAGTTCCTTAATATTATTATTTTTTCCTCTTCAAACTTAACCACGTCCCACCTCAGTTTCCGATTGCAATTAGAAGGGAGAACATCCTTCGTAGCCATCTCAGGACCCCCTTTGTTGCTAAATCCGTAACCCCAATTAATTTCCATACATAGTGGGTTATGATCGCTATCTGAGGACTGCTTGACTTCCATATCTTTTAAACTAGCCCAAGAGTATACATCTAAAAAGATATAATCAATTTGCGATGGGCAGCTTACTCTATTATAGGTCATTGCCCCTTCACGATCAGAAGTGGTCCGGCCATTTAATGCCCGTAAGTTATGGTCCAGAGCTAATGCATTCAACTGTATGGCTCTGGTGGTCCACTTTTTAATAAGGGGCAGCATTAGGATTGGTATGCCTTGTCTCCAGTCATCTGAATTTAAACCCAAAATGTCCTCATCATCTAATGGTTCGAATGTGCAATTAAAATCGCCCCCCAACAAGATTTTAACCCTTGGTGGAAGCTCAGACAATTTAGCATCTAATAACTCAATCGTTTGAGAAGTTGAACCTCCCTGAGTCCCTCTTGCATAGACACAAAACAGATGAACGGTGCCCCCATGTAAGTTTTTCAAAGAAATATGCAAAATATAGCTTGACTGTATATTATGTGTGGTAACAGTGCAATTCAGGTTCACCTTTACCCAGATAAGCAGGCCACCAGAGGGGCAGCCTTTTTCTATGGAAATTGCTGGGACAAAATATGAAGAGTACCCATTTTTATATTGTGGGGACAAAGACCAGGTTTCCTGAAACATACAGATATGGAAGGGATCAATAAAATCATTCCAGTATGGATTTTCAAGATGTTTCCTTAATCCAGCTATATTCCAAGAAATGATGTTAATAGAAGAAAGAGCTGAGGTTGTTACAATAGTTGTGGACGATGGTGTTGCAATAGTTGTGGGCGATGGAGTACAGACCAATTCAGTCGTTCTAATGACCACATTATCCACAGACTCCTCAGTGTTTCCTCCAGGTATGGAGATGGCCTGTGATAACCCTACCTCCTCCTTCGGAACCTTTGGTCCGGAAATATAGATTGGATGTCAATCAACTGCTTCCAGGGCACTGAAACGATTAAAGCAGGGTAAGGGGGGGGAGGGATAAGGTTGATGGCCAATCCAGTCCCCCTGAGACCTATTAAACCCAAAAGGGTGCCTACCTACTCTCCTTCGCACTGTGCACCATCCTTTGTCTTCGGCCCCATCCCAGTGGTTAGCATTGTAGTCCTGGAAAGGCTCTTCACTCATCCCTCTTCTTGTGTTGTTTGGAGCCCTTAGCCAGCTCCACCTATTACTACGGTGATGTGAAAACATATAGAAATAGGAGAGGGGTTTGGCTAGAATAGAGGAATTGTTGTCACGTGGGGGTCCGGCACAGATATACTCCACTGTGCATGGATCCTCAAACGTTACAACAATACAGTCACCCTGGAGGTTTTTTGGCTTCTCACCCACCCAAGGTGCTCTTTCCAACATAAGCAGATTACTGCGAATGTTGGGCGGAAGTGGATAATTTCTATCTAACCAGTGACAGACTTTGTTTTTAAGAGCCCAAAACGATTCTGAAGATGAGGGGGGGAGCTCAGGAACACCTGTTAGCACAATTACATAGGGATGGGTATCAGGGGGCAAGTTAATATTCCGACGTGTTTTAATATTTACTGAATGGGATAAAGGCGGTTTAGGATCGACAGTGGTAGGTGGATTAGGAGCAACATTGATCGGGCCATTTACTTTCTGGAGTGTACTAGGCACAGTAGAAGGCGGTTTATTACAGCTATTTGTAATGGCCTTGGTTGAACGTATTTTGGATGAACGCACTTTAGGGGTAGGGGTTTTCCCTGCTACTTGTGTGATAGGCAATGGTGGTATATCACCAACTGGTGCTAATCCACCATTTGCCTTTTTGGCAGGAACTTTGGGTCTGGCTTTTAGTTCTAGATTTAGGGCCTGTAATTGGTCTTCGATGCCTTTTAGTCTAGATTCCAAGGGGGACAGTAAGGATTTAATTAGTTCGGCTATAGAGCTCATAAAGATACCTTTCCTGTCTTCAGCCCCATCAAAGGATTCATCCTGGCTACTATCCTCAAGAAAATTTACCAGACTTGGGGTTGAGGCTGTATCATCGGGAATACCCAGTGGCAGGGGGTGCGAAACACGACGCTCCTCGTCTTTATCTTTACTATTTGCTATAGTAACCACTATGTCCCTCTCCGCCTCTGACCCACAAGACATGCCACTTGGATCACTAGAGGTTCCTGCCCCATCCACTGTAAGAATTGTATCAGTACTGTCCTTATTAGATATTTGGGTACATTTAGGAATAGCACCCTCCCTCAAACCTCTATGTACAAGTGAAGTATCATGATCGTTTTTGGTAGTCGGGGGAGCCACTGAGGAAATTGAAGGGGCTACTTGAAGGGGCAAGGAGGAAATAGATTTGTTGGGTACAGATTGACTAGTAGGGATGGAGTGTTTTACATGTATATGTTGAATAGGTTCCAATTGGGTAGTGCATTGTGCTCTACTGGGTGTGCGCGCGGAGGCTATAGGGCCTAAGGATGATCTCCTTGCGGCTGCGAGATCCTGCGACACTCTTCTTTCCATGAGGGCAATCCCCTCATCGATTAAAGTGTTTGTGCGCACAATGAAATTATCCAATGTGCCCGTCAATTTGGAAGCACTAGCCGCAGCCTTACTTCGGGTTTCCCGAGTACACATCCCTATGCCTTAGGGTCAAAGGCTAGCTAATACAATATATACTATAGAACAGTAGTGGCCAAATTGTAATTACCAACACTAGTATACCAGTAGACAAAAATGCACACGCTGGATAGACCCAAGATAACTTACAAGAAGTCAAAAATAGAAGAACCAAGAGTTGTGGCCCAGACCAGACTCTACAGGCCTCGGAGGGCCACAGAGGGCCCGCCCTTTGCCCGGGCTTCGCCCCGGGCTGGGCCCCGCGCGCGTCCCGCATGTGCGTTACTGGTGGGCCTAATATACAAGAAGTCTTTGGAGGGGGCGGGAAGAGGACCAGCTGCGGCCGATCAGCGGTCCTCGCAGTCCCGCCTCTTGTCCGTCGGTGGTTCAGGTAGTGCAAGTAAAATCCCCCGAGGTTATGGCCAGCAGAGTTTCTATCCAGCGAGAGGTAGCGCTGTAGCCAGAGAAAGAACACCACGAAGAGTTCAGCAGCTAGCAGGTCAAGGGTCCACCATAGACAGGATGCATTATTTTCACGTAGCTTAAGAAGAAACATCGTGCAGTTTAAAATTAGCGTGTTTCTAGAACACTGCTTGCAGTCCTGCCGACCTTAAAATAATAGTGACAGTGTGATTCTGCAGGGGGCAAGGCCTTGGTGAGGGAAGTGGGTATGAGGAGTGGAGGTTTGGAAGCCATGCTCTGTCTATACAGCTACACCTTCTCTCGCTCACAGCAAGAAGCAGCAGCCACCTCCCATATCCTTAGGAGATTTTAAATGGAGGCCAGCTGTACATTCACACCTGAGTTGGAAACTTATTGTGTGCAGTGCTTACTTTGTAAAAAATAAAGTGCCAGGGGGCCAATCAGGAGGCCACTAAAGCCTGAATCATGCATTCCCCCTGTTAGCACTACCAATAACAGTACCAAGACAGCTACTAACCATCACACTCTTACAAGTGTGACAATTCCGGCTGTTCCAGGCCCCCGAAGCTATAAGAATAGCTTGGGCGACAGTATAGTCATTTTTAACGTATATTGAATTAGTAAACAACTGTTTTTGTGCTTCATCTAAATCAGACAAACAGTGCGACCATGTGGCGGCTGTCATAAGTGCAGGTGCTACCGAACAAGTGCCGGTTCCAAGAAACGGAAACCACCAGCTCAAATTAAGCACTCATGGTCGATAGCAGTCAGCAGTCATGCAAATGTATTTACCTCACACACAGAGTTGTGTTTTTTGATATTTGATTCTCTTACATGGAAGCGAATGCTGCTTCTATATTTAATGACTATACAATGTTATTGTTTTTGGTTAGCAAGTTGAGCTCTCACTGCTGAGACCTGGGAGCAATATTCAGGCTGCAGCATGAAAGCCACGCATGGGTGACCAGCTGTTCATTATCATGAGGTCATGTGTACCAATTTCGAATAGGTGAATATAATAGTATATAAAATGTTTCATATCAAGGCTGTTTCGTTGAAAGCACCATATCAACAACACATTTTATAAAATGTGGGTTTGGTTTTAGAGGTGAACAGGTAATTGCTTTTTAGAGAGTTCCTCATTCATTGAGCTGCCAACACTACATTGTATAAATGCACACAAGATCAGCTGTACCAGAAAGCAAGAAGCAGACACAAACTGTTCCTGTGGTATCCTAGCTTCACCTGTGCCCAAATGCACTTCCTTCTGCTTTTTTTTCACAATACAACTTCTAGGAGCTTATTTAGAAGCCCCTTGTGCCACCGGAGCAGCACCTTTAAAATGGGGGAAAAGTTGACTTACTGGCGGTGCAAGGGACTTGTAAATAAGCCCCCTTGGACCTTATCTACTACAAAGTAAGTTAATGCGGTGCCGCAAGCCATTTGTCGGTGCTGCATTACTTTGCAAGCACAGGGATGCGTCATATCTACAATGATATGATGGATCCCTTTTCTCCACTGCAGGGTGCCAATGCAGGCACCCAGGCACCATGGTGCAAGGGTGCCTGCATTGCTGGAATGATTGTTTTTGTGCAGGAAGGGACACCTTTTTGCACCAAATAAAAAAAGAAGGCCGTCCCCGGGGTCATAAATGGCTTGAAGAGGAGGTCATTGCGGCCCCCCTCCAAATATTTTTGGATCGAGTCCCCGGGGCTGAAAATTGCCTCAGGAGGGGGGCCACGCGCTCCCCTTCTCGTATTTTTTAAAAAAAATAAACAAAATAGGGGTCAGGCCCTGGGGTATGGGGTCCCCAGGGCCTAAATAATAGGAAAGGAGCCCCCCTTCTGAAACAAAACAAAAACGGCATTGTGCCGGAGGCCCCGCCACCTCAGTGAATTACTTCCCCTAAATTACTAGGGGTCCTGGGGGCCAACTAGCTCACGAGGTGCAAAGCTGGTGCTGCCCGCCCCTTTTTACACCTCTCTGCAGTGCAGCTCTGTGGCGCTTACCGGAGGTACCTGGTGGGCTAGTAGAACCCTCTAGATTCAAGGGGACTTAATCCCCAACTTAAAACGCGCCATGGGGCGCATCTGCACAGTGGTGAAGGGAGGGCGCGGGGTCTGATCTGACATGTGTGCAAACATGTCCTGTGGCGTGTTTTAAGTTGGGGGATTAAGTCCCCTTGAATCCTGAGGGTCCCTGGGGGCCTCCAGTAAGAGCCACAGCGTTGCGTCACAGAGAGGTGTAAAAAAGGGGCGTGGCCTCTGACCACCTCTCTGGTAACGCAGCCCTGTGGCACTTATTGGAGGTTCCTGGTGGGCTGGTGGGCTAGTTGGCCCCCAGTAGATCCCCCCGGGTGCGTGACAGGCAGTCACACACCTACTAAATCCTCCATCCAGACACTTATACACCCACTCATTCTTCAATACACCTTGATATATATTTAATACATATATAAACTTTCCAGTAACACACAGTCACTGGATGATGTCATCAGTGATGTCATTTGAGATGTCATCAGTGATGTCATTGACCATGTCATGAATAATGCAATATGTGACATCATCAGCAGTGCATTGAGGGGGCGCGAATTATAGTTAGCTGAACAAACTATAACCAGCGGCGTAACAAAGTCCCCCGCAGCTCCCGCCGTGCGGGGGGCTCCCCGAGCTCCAGGGGCCTCCTCACTCAGCGGACCCAGAAAACAAGCCTCTTCGTCTTCTTCAATTGAATGGTGCGCAACACAGGGCCTCCCCATAAATTAAATAGCAGCAATTTGAAAGCGGCACCAAGCATCTTATGCTTCAAAATTACTGGGGACTTCTCAAAGCATGCCTCCAAAATATTAATCATCAGGAGTGATAGAAACCTTGATCAGTGGCATAACCAAAAGTATGTAAGTAAGGGTAAAAGCCCAGGCAAAAAATACAAAGTCTGACAAAAACAAGAAAAAGGGGGCACACCATAAGGAGAAAAGAGACTCAATAGAAAATACTATATGATAAAGCACAAAGTTTAATTACATTAATAAAAAATTGATATGAACATATTCATTGGTACACATAGTTAAAATAGCGAATTATAGTTAGCTGAACGAACTATAACCAGGGGCGTAACAAAGTCCCCCGCAGCCCCCGCGGTGCGGGGGGCTCCCCGAGCTCCAGGGGCCCCCTCACTCAGCGGACCCTGAAAACAAGCCTCTTCGTCTTCTTCAATTGAATGGTGCGCAACACAGGGCCCCCCCATAAATTAAATAGCAGCAATTTGAAAGCGCCACCAAGCATCTTATGCTTCAAAATTACTGGGGACTTCTCAAAGCATGCCTCCAAAATATTAATCATCAGGAGTGATAGAAACCTTGAGCAGTGGCATAGCCAAAAGTATGTGCACACAGGGCCGCCCGCCCAACGATTTGACAGATGGTTCATTGGTTGTGAGAATAGAGTGTCTCGATGGACTTGGGAAACTTTATTACATTTTTCTACTGTGAATAAGTGGCAGCATCAGCGCAAACGGGGGGTGGGGGGGTGTTGTTCATTTATCTAAAAAAAGTCTAAAATGTTATTGCCGACCTATTTTTGTGTGCAGCAGTCTCCGGTTCACGGAGCTATGCAATACATGTGAATCATGACAAATAAAATCTGTTTAAAAAAAAAAAAGTATGTGCACACCCGCAATCTTCTTTAGGTTCAGATGAACTCTACCCCTCCCATAAGGTCTGTCTTTTCCTCTTTTGATTGATTTGATAAAGAACAGCAAATAAAACTGACTGTTCCAGACTGAAACCTGGCTCATAGATGCATCTCAGCTAGTTCTTGACTGCAGGGTCGTAACAAAGGCCCCTATAGCCCCTGCGGTGGAGGGGGGGAGCCCCAGGAGCCCCCTCACTCAGCGGACCCAGCAAGCAAACCTCTTCATCTTCTTCAATTGAATGGTGTGCAATGCAGGGCCTCCCCATAAATTAAATAGTAGCAATTTGAAAGTGGCACCAATTTCAAAGGAAAGGTGTGCATGTAAATGACGATTTTATTGAAATATGGCATGAGAGCAACCAGTCAAAAAAGCTGCCATGAGTAAGCAATAATATTTTAGGCGCTTTGTTTAAAGTGACTAACCCTGACTAATATACATTGGAACTGCTGCATCATTTCACTTGCCAATACAGGCTCTGTTTCCTTGTAGTTGAGCCTTTTTACAAAGTGGGCATAAATTATTTCCTGTACGGGAATCTGACTACTTCTCCTGAAAACTTCCTGTTACATTCCACAATCACAGAGTACAGTAATTGCACTTTTGTTTAAACAATTAACTTTCCCATGTGTGACTCATAGATGAACAACAGTGCATACATTTTCTCCAGCCTCCCTGAACTTGAGTTTTCACTGTGCTCAGTGTGAAATACCGTGACAGTTTAATAACAACACTGACTCCTCTGTACTTTATTGATATATCTTTCTTTGCATCCCTTGCTATTACTTATTGATCAAGTACTAGAGAAACTTGCCTCACACCATGAGGGCAATATGCTATCTTAGCTTAAAAAGCCCTTTACTCGCCCTGCCTCCTGTCCATCACTGCAACAGAAGTGGTATCAAGGCAGTGAGACAGGGAGAATTCTGCACTACTGGAACCTAGCATCGATATAAGGACAACACATCTGACCCCATCCGAAGAAAGATAATACAACCCCCTTAAAGAGAAAACCTCCTTTGAACATGGACCTCCTGTGGTAGTATTGCCTCTTACAATGAGGTCACTCTATGTCTTTTGGTGAAGATGGTGTGTGACTCGTGCGGTCACGTGACGACAAGAGATGTGTTATTTACAAACCATTTACCAGCATCTCCAGAGATTTTAGGGGATTTAAATGATGACTTCCTAACATTCAATGTTTTGCTACTCTTTTATATGAATGCTTAGATGAAGATCTAAACTGCGCCCGTCCGTGCCGGGTCGCCGCCAGACGCCAGACTCCCTGCCCAACCTACAGATGCCCCACTCACGTATTCTCGCGCTGAGCTCTTGTCGTTGGACAATAAATGCCCCACTTTGGCTTGGGTTCCCCTGGCTGGTTCCTTTAAGTCCCAGCAATGTTCTTTTCAACTTAAATAGAGGAGTCAGACCCCCTCCCTCCTGACCTCGCTGAGTTTAAGTTCCTAAGCCTTAATTGACGGTCGCTTGCGAAGCACCACGCTGAGGTCTTTGATTTATTAATTGATGAGTCTCCAGATGTATTATTTTTAATGGAGACGTGGCTCACGCAGGACGCTGTTGCGGAGTCCTGGCTGGCTCTCCCGCAAGGTTTTGCCATGAATCAAGTTAACAGATCAGGTAATAGAGGGGGTGGCATTGCAGTAATTTTTAAGGAGTCGTACCACTGCAGTTTTATTAAGGAGGACATCCCGGACTGTGAAAGTGCCTGTTTGAGAATAACGTTAAGTTGAAAAACAGGGAAGTCCCACTGGTAACCTTCAAAGGTTAGAGTTATATGATAGGTGCCCAGAGTCTTGTTTTTTACCAATACCAATCGCACAATAATATATTACCAAAGTTCCTGTGCAACTTATTCAGTTTCACAATAGCCAACTTTTTTGTTGAAGAACTATCAGATGTCTTTAATAACTATCAGGCTCACACATTACTAATCTTTGGTCAGAATTTAGAAAAAACAGGAAAATTGTTTTTAGAAAAATATAACATTTGTATGTTTATTTCAGAATCACGAGTAAATCACAATGATCACAATTGATTAAAAAAATTTGTACAGTAACATGATTAAAAACATTCAAAATCATTGATATAAACAATAAACAAGCAATTTATACATTATCAGGTTAAAATGTTCACAAGAACAGGGGTCGACGCGGCGTTTCGGTTTTGGAGAAACAATTAAAACCTTCTTCAGGACCAAGTTCTAAAAGGAAACACACAATTACTTTTTTGTGTTTACAGATCGTTTTTTGAAACAAACACATAATCCTAAAACAATTCCTGTTGTCTAAAGATACAAAACATACTACAGCTATTTCGCAGTTGGCACTAGTCTATATCTAGTTGTTGGTAATATTATTGGTATATGTAAAAAACATATTAGTTACTGAAATGGTCACCATCGGTAAATACCAGTATCTAATTTCCATAAAGATGATGTTACACTGTTATCACTTAATAGATGTTTAGGAGTGGCATTGGTTACCCTAGTTGTAAAACTCCAGTTGTTGCTAATGTTATTGGTATTATCAATACATACTAGATTCTGTAGCAATCATCACCAGTATCTGGTTTGCAAAGGGATGATACCACACTCTTCTCACCCCCTAGGTGATTAAGAAATGGAAACCGTTACCTTAATTGTAGAAGCTGTCATCCAGATAAATCATGGAGGACTAGCCGCCCGAATATAATTTCCGGGTCTTAGCTATACTGCATATTTCCAGGGATAAGGATATGTCTTGGGCAATTATAGCGCCTGTGGGTGAATGACAATAGGTCCCATATCAATATCTAATCAAGCATGAATTATAGAGCGTTTAGCAAATAATGGAACAATGAATCTATATATTATGAAGCTACCTTATACTTTCATACGACGGATTCACGCTCTGGTAGTAGGAGCCACCGATATGGGATTTCTGTTGGGCTGTAGATAAGTGAAAATGAATTACTGTTTTGTTTTTCTAGGGGTGATTCCCAAAAGTCCAGGTGGGCTCTTTCGTACGCACTTACCCAGATTATTGATTACTGGCCACTTAATATAACACGACCTTTTTCAATTGGCTTGTGTTGAAGGCAGTTTTCATATATTAGCAGGATACTCCTGGCACTGTAGATAAAAAGAGGGGGAGTTTGTAATAAGAATGCTCCCATTAACTAAATGGTTCTACTTTGCCCTCAACTGTCATACAGTTATAGTGCTAATGCTGTATATACATTATGCCAGTGCATTGTTGATGGATACTGCTGTATAGTTTTTGGCCATTTATCGACATTGCCCTTGATACACGAATTGTGTCAGGTCGACATGGGGTCCGATTCTTTCATTTGGGGCATATCTGTCTTGATTCAAATTACTTACAGATATCTTCCCTCATATGCAGCTAGTTACTGCGAGTATATAGAGGATATTCAGTGTGGGTTTAATCTATATACCTCACGTTAAAAGTCACGGCTACGTTTTAGAAATGTAGCGTAGTGGTACATGTCTAATTAAATGATATATGTTCTAGCCGGATAAAATCATATCGGGAACGTTATAGGACGTAAGCATTTCATTTACTTTCAGCGTCCTAGCTAGTCGGATTATTAACTTTGTACAATTCCTTTAAGGGACTCGAGAACGGACCAAAATAAAGGAATGGGAATACGGTTGTTTTGATATACTAAGAACCCGACCAAAATAAACAATTAGATCTATGGGCAGACGGATACTCCTGTCCACAAACGCGGGTGTTCTATAGAAACGGCAGGTCGCGTTCAGCTTACCTTGAACTCGGAATTCGGCCTCCCTGCTCCTACTCCGGCGGTGCTTCACGGATTCTGCAGTCGTCTGGTATGCGGAGTGGAAGTGATTTGGGGCCATTTTATGGTCCGGGTCTAACGACCTTCAAAGGTTAGAGTTATATGATAGGTGCCCAGAGTCTTGTTTTTTACCAATACCAATCGCACAATAATATATTACCAAAGTTCCTGTGCAACTTATTCAGTTTCACAATAGCCAACTTTTTTGTTGAAGAACTATCAGATGTCTTTAATAACTATCAGGCTCACACATTACTAATCTTTGGTCAGAATTTAGAAAAAACAGGAAAATTGTTTTTAGAAAAATATAACATTTGTATGTTTATTTCAGAATCACGAGTAAATCACAATGATCACAATTGATTAAAAAAATTTGTACAGTAACATGATTAAAAACATTCAAAATCATTGATATAAACAATAAACAAGCAATTTATACATTATCAGGTTAAAATGTTCACAAGAACAGGGGTCGACGCGGCGTTTCGGTTTTGGAGAAACAATTAAAACCTTCTTCAGGATCAAGTTCTAAAAGGAAACACACAATTACTTTTTTGTGTTTACAGATCGTTTTTTGAAACAAACACATAATCCTAAAACAATTCCTGTTGTCTAAAGATACAAAACATACTACAGCTATTTCGCAGTTGGCACTAGTCTATATCTAGTTGTTGGTAATATTATTGGTATATGTAAAAAACATATTAGTTACTGAAATGGTCACCATCGGTAAATACCAGTATCTAATTTCCATAAAGATGATGTTACACTGTCATCACTTAATAGATGTTTAGGAGTGGCATTGGTTACCCTAGTTGTAAAACTCCAGTTGTTGGTAATGTTATTGGTATTATCAATACATACTAGATTCTGTAGCAATCATCATTGGTAAATACCAGTATCTGGTTTGCAAAGGGATGATACCACACTCTTCTCACCCCCTAGGTGATTAAGAAATGGAAACCGTTACCTTAATTGTAGAAGCTGTCATCCAGATAAATCATGGAGGACTAGCCGCCCGAATATAATTTCCGGGTCTTAGCTATACTGCATATTTCCAGGGATAAGGATATGTCTTGGGCAATTATAGCGCCTGTGGGTGAATGACAATAGGTCCCATATCAATATCTAATCAAGCATGAATTATAGAGCGTTTAGCAAATAATGGAACAATTAATCTATATATTATGAAGCTACCTTATACTTTCATACGACGGATTCACGCTCTGGTAGTAGGAGCCACCGATATGGGATTTCTGTTGGGCTGTAGATAAGTGAAAATGAATTACTGTTTTGTTTTTCTAGGGGTGATTCCCAAAAGTCCAGGTGGGCTCTTTCGTACGCACTTACCCAGATTATTGATTACTGGCCACTTAATATAACACGACCTTTTTCAATTGGCTTGTGTTGAAGGCAGTTTTCATATATTAGCAGGATACTCCTGGCACTGTAGATAAAAAGAGGGGGAGTTTGTAATAAGAATGCTCCCATTAACTAAATGGTTCTACTTTGCCCTCAACTGTCATACAGTTATAGTGCTAATGCTGTATAGACATTATGCCAGTGCATTGTTGATGGATACTGCTGTATAGTTTTTGGCCATTTATCGACATTGCCCTTGATACACGAATTGTGTCAGGTCGACATGGGGTCCGATTCTTTCATTTGGGGCATATCTGTCTTGATTCAAATTACTTACAGATATCTTCCCTCATATGCAGCTAGTTACTGCGAGTATATAGAGGATATTCAGTGTGGGTTTAATCTATATACCTCACGTTAAAAGTCACAGCTACGTTTTAGAAATGTAGCGTAGTGGTACATGTCTAATTAAATGATATATGTTCTAGCCGGATAAAATCATATCGGGAACGTTATAGGACGTAAGCATTTCATTTACTTTCAGCGTCCTAGCTAGTCGGATTATTAACTTTGTACAATTCCTTTAAGGGACTCGAGAACGGACCAAAATAAAGGAATGGGAATTTGGTTGTTTTGATATACTAAGAACCCGACCAAAATAAACAATTAGATCTATGGGCAGACGGATACTCCTGTCCACAAACGCGGGTGTTCTATAGAAACGGCAGGTCGCGTTCAGCTTACCTTGAACTCGGAATTCAGCCTCCCTGCTCCTACTCCGGCGGTGCTTCACGGATTCTGCAGTCGTCTGGTATGCGGAGTGGAAGTGATTTGGGGCCATTTTATGGTCCAGGTCTAACGATTGGGCGGCTACTAACATCACGCTGATAGGTTCTCAGGAGGTCACGTGACCACATTCTCTGTTTACTTTTTGTCTCGTGTAGGCTTATTGAGACGTTCGGTTCTATGTATAAACGCCGTATATAACGCACTATATTGTGTTTGAGATTATCAAAATACAAGTGTATGTGTGCAAATTATGCGTAGTTTTCAATGAAAGCTACCCCTTTCTATCGGAGCGTTGAATCCATAAAATACGAGTGCAGGGTTTAGTTTGTCACACTCGTGAAGTATGAGGGAATCGTGAAGCGGAAAGTAACTACAACATATCCTGGACACTCATTTATTCGTATTGAGTAGATACAAGGGAGGAGACAATTATGCTTCCTAGATGATGCTATCAGTGTGGGTGCCATGTGTTACCACCTGATAAATAAAGCCTATGTTTTAACTTTCATACTCAAACTATCCTTTCCCAATCTTCTCTGATGTTCAATCCGATGCGGACGCTATTGCATTTAGACATATAGAATTGTTCGCGCCTTTTTCTTTTCTGTGTGAGGTTTCTGCCTCTGATGCTGAGACTTACATGCTCTAGACAGCACCAACGTAGGTCACTGATCTCATGTTTTGCTATTTTCCAATGGTCAGTTAGAGGGGCCCCTGTCTTGTTGGTACGTAGGGCTGACCTTTGTTCATTAAGTCTAATGCGTACCTCTCTGGAAGTTTCCCCAATGTAAATAAGATTACAGGGGCAACTAATGAGGTATATTACACTTCTGGTCCGACAATTCATGAAACTCGTAGGTTTGAGGACAACATCTTTTACGGTGATGGTATTTCCCCGAATGATGTCTTTACAGTTATTACATCCAGAGCATGGGAATGTGCCTGTTGGTAAAGGTGCGTTGTTAATGCAAGGCTGACTTACTGATTTAATTTCTCTGTACGTGTGTACTAAGCTATTCCGGATTGTGCGGTTCCTCCGATAGGAAAACCTCGGTTTAGGCAATTTGTTGTGCTGTTTATCAGTGATTAGATGCCAGTTTCTGTTTATAATATTCTTTAATTTGTTACTTATTACATTGTAATTGGTAACAAAGGCAATAGGCTGGGGGGTGCTCTCTTCGTTCTCTTTGGTCAAGAATAGGTTTTCTCGATTATAATATTTGGCACGCTTATATGAATGTCTTATTAATCTTTTCGGGTACCCGCGTTCTAGAAATTTAGTTTTCAGAATGCTCGCATGTTTTCTGGCACAGCCTTTGTTACCAATTACAATGTAATAAGTAAGAAATTAAAGAATATTATAAACAGAAACTGGCATCTAATCACTGATAAACAGCACAACAAATTGCCTAAACCGAGGTTTTCCTATCGGAGGAACCGCACAATCCGGAATAGCTTAGTACACACGTACAGAGAAATTAAATCAGTAAGTCAGCCTTGCATTAACAATGCACCTTTACCAACAGGCACATTCCCATGCTCTGGATGTAATAACTGTAAAGACATCATTCGGGGAAATACCATCACCGTAAAAGATGTTGTCCTCAAACCTACGAGTTTCATGAATTGTCGGACCAGAAGTGTAATATACCTCATTAGTTGCCCCTGTAATCTTATTTACATTGGGGAAACTTCCAGAGAGGTACGCATTAGACTTAATGAACACAGGTCAGCCCTACGTACCAACAAGACAGGGGCCCCTCTAACTGACCATTGGAAAATAGCAAAACATGAGATCAGTGACCTACGTTGGTGCTGTCTAGAGCATGTAAGTCTCAGCATCAGAGGCGGAAACCTCACACAGAAAAGAAAAAGGGGCGAACAATTCTATATGTCTAAATGCAATAGCGTCCGCATCAGATTGAACAGCAGAGAAGATTGGGAAAGGATAGTTTGAGTATGAAAGTTAAAACATGGGCTTTATTTATCAGGTGGTAACACATGGCACCCACACTGATAGCATCATCTAGGAAGCATAATTTTCTCCTCCCTTGTATCTACTCAATACGAATAAATGAGTGTCCAGGATATGTTGTAGTTACTTTCCGCCTCACGATTCCCTCATACTTCACGAGTGTGACAAACTAAACCCTGCACTCGTATTTTAAGGATTCAACGCTCCGATAGAAAGGGGTAGCTTTCATTGAAAACTACGCATAATTTGCACACATACACTTGTATTTTGATAATCTCAAACACAATATAGTGCGTTATATACGGCGTTTATACATAGAACCGAACGTCTCAATAAGCCTACACGAGACAAAAAGTAAACAGAGAATGTGGTCACGTGACCTCCTGAGAACCTATCAGCGTGATGTTAGTAGCCGCCCAATCGTTAGACCCGGACCATAAAATGGCCCCAAATCACTTCCACTCCGCATACCAGACGACTGCAGAATCCGTGAAGCACCGCCGGAGTAGGAGCAGGGAGGCCGAATTCCGAGTTCAAGGTAAGCTGAACGCGACCTGCCGTTTCTATAGAACACCCGCGTTTGTGGACAGGAGTATCCGTCTGCCCATAGATCTAATTGTTTATTTTGGTCGGGTTCTTAGTATATCAAAACAACCGTATTCCCATTCCTTTATTTTGGTCCGTTCTCGAGTCCCTTAAAGGAATTGTACAAAGTTAATAATCCGACTAGCTAGGACGCTGAAAGTAAATGAAATGCTTACGTCCTATAACGTTCCCGATATGATTTTATCCGGCTAGAACATATATCATTTAATTAGACATGTACCACTACGCTACATTTCTAAAACGTAGCCGTGACTTTTAACGTGAGGTATATAGATTAAACCCACACTGAATATCCTCTATATACTCGCAGTAACTAGCTGCATATGAGGGAAGATATCTGTAAGTAATTTGAATCAAGACAGATATGCCCCAAATGAAAGAATCGGACCCCATGTCGACCTGACACAATTCGTGTATCAAGGGCAATGTCGATAAATGGCCAAAAACTATACAGCAGTATCCATCAACAATGCACTGGCATAATGTATATACAGCATTAGCACTATAACTGTATGACAGTTGAGGGCAAAGTAGAACCATTTAGTTAATGGGAGCATTCTTATTACAAACTCCCCCTCTTTTTATCTACAGTGCCAGGAGTATCCTGCTAATATATGAAAACTGCCTTCAACACAAGCCAATTGAAAAAGGTCGTGTTATATTAAGTGGCCAGTAATCAATAATCTGGGTAAGTGCGTACGAAAGAGCCCACCTGGACTTTTGGGAATCACCCCTAGAAAAACAAAACAGTAATTCATTTTCACTTATCTACAGCCCAACAGAAATCCCATATCGGTGGCTCCTACTACCAGAGCGTGAATCCGTCGTATGAAAGTATAAGGTAGCTTCATAATATATAGATTCATTGTTCCATTATTTGCTAAACGCTCTATAATTCATGCTTGATTAGATATTGATATGGGACCTATTGTCATTCACCCACAGGCGCTATAATTGCCCAAGACATATCCTTATCCCTGGAAATATGCAGTATAGCTAAGACCCGGAAATTATATTCGGGCGGCTAGTCCTCCATGATTTATCTGGATGACAGCTTCTACAATTAAGGTAACGGTTTCCATTTCTTAATCACCTAGGGGGTGAGAAGAGTGTGGTATCATCCCTTTGCAAACCAGATACTGGTGATGATTGCTACAGAATCTAGTATGTATTGATAATACCAATAACATTACCAACAACTGGAGTTTTACAACTAGGGTAACCAATGCCACTCCTAAACATCTATTAAGTGATAACAGTGTAACATCATCTTTATGGAAATTAGATACTGGTATTTACCGATGGTGACCATTTCAGTAACTAATATGTTTTTTACATATACCAATAATATTACCAACAACTAGATATAGACTAGTGCCAACTGCGAAATAGCTGTAGTATGTTTTGTATCTTTAGACAACAGGAATTGTTTTAGGATTATGTGTTTGTTTCAAAAAACGATCTGTAAACACAAAAAAGTAATTGTGTGTTTCCTTTTAGAACTTGGTCCTGAAGAAGGTTTTAATTGTTTCTCCAAAACCGAAAAGCCGCGTCGACCACTGTTCTTGTGAACATTTTAACCTGATAATGTATAAATTGCTTGTTTATTGTTTATATCAATGATTTTGAATGTTTTTAATCATGTTACTGTACAAATTTTTTTAATCAATTGTGATCATTGTGATTTACTCGTGATTCTGAAATAAACATACAAATGTTATATTTTTCTAAAAACAATTTTCCTGTTTTTTCTAAATTCTGACCAAAGATTAGTAATGTGTGAGCCTGATAGTTATTAAAGACATCTGATAGTTCTTCAACAAAAAAGTTGGCTATTGTGAAACTGAATAAGTTGCACAGGAACTTTGGTAATATATTATTGTGCGATTGGTATTGGTAAAAAACAAGACTCTGGGCACCTATCATATAACTCTAACCTTTGAAGGTTACCAGTGGGACTTCCCTGTTTTTCAACTTTCTTCCCCTGTCCCAGAATTGACAGATAAGGGGGCCTCCTTTACTTTCTTCATGAGAATAACGTTAAACCACAATCTCACTGTCACTGGTCTTCTTATTTATTGACCTACAGGGCCATTTAAAGTGTTCAGGGAAGAATTGTTGAATAAAGTTACCCTCTTTGCGAGTAAAGCGGCAAATTTTACTATCTTAGGTGACCTTAATCTACATCTTGAAAACGTTGGCAAATCGGAGATAGCCAGTTTTCTGGCAGATTTAGAGGCCTGTCAGCTGGCTCAATGTGTCCCTAAGAGCACACATGTTGCAGGTCACCTGTTGGGCCCTATATTCTCCAATTTGGATTCTTTAAAGGTTTTGTCACCGATTCCTGTGGTCTGGACAGATCATTTTCTCATTTCTTTCCCCCTGCAGTGGCAACTGCAAACAACTCGAGCACGCCTGGAGGCGCATTTATGATGCTGAAGCAAAAAATACATACCGGGCGTCTATTAGGCGCTATCATAAACTGGACCAGAGAGCCAGAACAGAGCTTTTAGCCGGAAAAACCCCTCTAAAACAATCTTCTCCCTGCTCAAGGTCATGAAGAGTTATGGGGTGAAGGTGGACTCACCCATCACCTCTAATCTTCAGTGTGACAACCTGGCCAGTTACTTTCTGAATAAGCTGGAGAAGATATATAAGAGCCCCTCTCCGGCCACTGGCACCACTGCTCTTGTGGAAGGGCATGGGAATGGGAACATTGGACCCACTGTGGTTAGTGTACTCTCGTCTTTCCCCTTATTGTCCCCCACTGACTTTGAGTCCCTCTATCTCAAAATTAAATCAGGCTCTCCAGCCAACCCTTTGACACCTGCTCACTTTCGTCAGTTTCATACCCTCATTTCGCCAGTGAGCAGGGATCTGGTCAATTTATCTCCAACCACAGCATTCGTACCATCTGCGTGGAAGCACACAAAAGTTATACCTCTTCTGAAGATACCATCCCTGGATCCATCTGAGCTAGGTAATTACCGTCCTATATCTCAGCTGCCTTTTTTGGCAAAGATGGTATAATCTCATGTAAATACCATTCTTACTGAGTTTATCGCTAGAAATGAAATCTTAGATTCCCCACAAAACGGTTTCAGACCTCACCACAGTACCGAATCAGCTTTGTGGCAGTGACGGAAGAAATCTGTGGTAGCCTTGACTTCGGAAATTCTGCGGCCTTGGTTCTTTTGAATTTAAGTGCCGCCTTCGACACTTTCTCCCACGTGATACTTTTAAATTGTCTTCAGGAGATAGGAATTAGGGGGTCGGCCCTGGCCTGGCTTCGTTCCTTTTTGGAGGGTAGATCTTTCCAGGTACTGGTGCCACCTTTCCACGATCAGGAGTACGCCCTGCAACAGGGGGTGCCACAAGGCTCAATATTGAGCCCCTTACTTTTTAACATATATGTCCAACCCCTAGCGGTGGTGGCTAAAAGTACAGGGTTGTCGTTGGTGTCGTACGCTGACGACACCCTACTGGTTATTGCTTTCTTTAAGAAATGTAACCACAGCCTCGTGAAATTTAGGAAGGATTTGTTGGTGAACGTGGATTGGATGGCTTCAACCTGACTGCAGCTGAATGCCAGTAAGTCAGAAATTCTGTTGTTCAGGAGGGACCGTGATATGTGGTCTGAGCATTATTGGCCAAATCGACTAAAACCAGCACCCTCGCCTAAAGAGGCACATAAGAATCTTGGTGTTTGGATTGACAGTGGTCTCTCCTTTGACACCCCATCTAAATCAGTAGCAGGGACCTGTTGTGGGCTCCTGCGAGGATTAAAACCTGTACATGGCTTTTTTTATTTGAAAATTCGTCAGACCATTGTTCAGGCTACGATTTTATCTAGATTACACTAAGGCAACTCTCTCTGTTTAGGCGCCAATAAGTCCAGTATTCGGCGTCTGCAAATACAGAACGCAGCAGGCCGTATTCTCCTAGCACTCCCAAAATCTTGCTCAGTGTCTAAATTCTACCTAAACTACACTGGTTGCCAGTTGAAAAAAGGATCCAGTTTAAAACACTATGGGGAAGATTAAGATTGCGGTGAATCTGCATCCTCCGGGCAGTTGGAAGCCACCGCCGGCCCGGTGGATGCAGATTCACCGCCGCGGACCCTGAAAACACCCCACGCCAGATCATGATGGCGGTGGGATCAGCGGCGGACGGCAGGTCCGTCCGCCGCTGATCGCGGGGTATTGAACGCAATTTGGTGGCGGTGTCTGCCGTACAACGCCAGCCAAATTACCATGTGTGTGCAAACATGCTTTTCCGCTGTGGATTTTCTGCCGTGGAAAAGCATGTGGAGATTTGTTTCTGGGGGGCCCTTGCGGGCCCCCAGGGTGTCGGGGTGGGTGGTGCACATGGGGGGTACCTATGGTACCCCCCTGCATTTACATGCACAAAGCAGCAGGCACCGAGCGGTACCTGCTGCTTTGTGCATGTAAATGCAAAGCATGCATTTTGAACCTTGCGGCGGGTGCTGCTTCAAGCAGCACCCGCCGCAATGTTAAACATACAGGATGTGATCGCCAGGGTGGCGGTCACATCCTAATTGGTATGGAGGGACCGCGGCTGCCCCTGCGGACGGTCCCTCCACCTCGGGATGGCGGACGGACACAGGTCCCGTCCGCCATCCTAATAGGCCTCTATGCGTGGCTCACAGAATTCTGACTCAACAAGCACCATTGGGGCTGGCAGATCTGCTAGCCTTCTATGTTCCCCTGCGTACTTTACGCTCAGCTGATCAAGGTCTGGCTTGTATTCCACGAGTCTAAAGAGCCAGAGCTGGAGGCTGCTCTTTTAGAACTCTCGCAGCCATACTATGGAACTCGCTCCCAGCTTCCATCAGAGGGATCCAGAATCATCTTGCCTTTCGCAAAGCAATGAAGACCTGGCTCTTCGCGATGTAACTCCCCTCGAACCTTTACAGTCTCAAGTCTTTGCTTGTGCTGGGACGCCCCGTTGCTGGGGCAGCCATGCGCATGACAAATCCTACAATAATAAATGCCACTGGTTCTTGATTTGCCTAAACATTGAAACAATTTTGTGAAAAGGTATCCGATTTCCTACGGTTACAACTTGACTTAAACATCATCATAGCACTGAACAACACGCACAATGTAATTAACCTGTTTGTATCAGAATCATTAACATGATATATAATCAAGATATGCTAGTGGATCTCAAAGCAACCATACACATGTATTACATGATTAAATAGGTAACATATTGTCTGTTCTGGGACATGTCATGTGCGCATTCTCATTTTCAGCACACTGCAGTGTTATCTTAGGGCCAATGCAGGAATAAGGCATGGTGACAGGCACGAAGGTGTAGGACTCACTGGAGAACAGCAGCGGCTGCTGCCAAGCTAAAATGGTGGGGCAAATAATAAAATATAATGCACTTACCTGCTTCTCCCACTGCCGCTCCATTTTCCGGCTGCCTCGGTGCTCCTCCTCAGGAAGTCCTGGGCCAACACAGGCTCCCAGCATCTCCACCCAATCCAGACGCTGCTCTCATGCTGTGAGAACAGTTCCTGGATTGGTCTGAGTGGCCTGGTTAGGTGCTTGCGAAGGTACTGGGGGCCTGTGCCATTTCTCCACCCAGCTGTACAAGACATCTGGGTGGAGAAATTCTAAGTGCATATGTCTGTTTGACAGGCCTAAGACAACCAGCCAAACGGGCATGCGCACTTAAAAGTATTGAGAGGATTTTGGCGTAACATAAGCCCCCACAGCGCCTGAGGTGCGGGGTGGGGCCTGAACTCCAGGGGGCTTTCTCAGCAAAAGTGGTAGGTTGTGAGACGGGGAGAGGGGGAGAGGGGGAGAGGGGGCCCCCTCAATGTACTAACTATAACGGCAGAATTTCTCAGATTTTGTATGAGTGAAAAGTCCAAAAAAATATAACGTCCCTGAAACCTTTGTTTTTTTCCAGTGAATATATATATGTATAGATATACATATATATATAGAAGTAAGTATATATGTATATATATATATATATGTATATATATATATATATATATATATATATTTATATATATATATATTTATATATATATATGTATATATCCAACAGAAGTCGCCTGCGAATGGACTTACACCCGTGGAGCTGACAAAGGCTACACTCAAGTCGAAATGCATTCGCCTACTTAGCTGGTGTTGTGAACTCTTCTTACCTGCTGTAACGGAATAAAAGCTGTTCCCACTTGCTCCCCTGGTGTAGCCTTTTCACTCTCGTCGTTGGAGGAGGTGATTGGAACTATATATATATATATATATATATATATATATATATATATATATATATATATATCCAGCAGAAGTTGCCTGCGAATGGAGAAACACAGACAGGAACGTAGGTATTTGCAACTTCTTTAATGGAGCGAGTAGGGGAATACAGCATGCTGCCACACCCAAATTTAATCCTCCCCAGCGCGTTTCGTGCCAGAGCGCACTTATTCATGGGTTCAGGGCTTTCGCTCAGTGCAGAAAACGACAGTTCAACCCGGCACCATTTAAATTTCTTATCTTCCGCCCCCAGGGGCGTGACCACCCCCGTGGCCTCTGGTAGATGTAGTGCCTTCGTTTCTCCTCTGATCAGTCGCCGTGCTACACTGACTGTGTTTAAAAAATAAAATCCCAAGTGGGTTGCGTGATACAGTTCTTCTGCAGACCCACATTGCTTGTCTCACACCATGGGCTGTTCTTGCCCCAATACTGCCTCATTGTTTAACGCTGCAGCTGGACTGCAATGCAGCTGGTCTTCTCCCGCAGCTCAGGCGGTGTTGCTAACAAATCCAACAGAAGTTGACTGCGAATGGAGAAACACAGACCGGAACGTAGGTATTTGCAACTTCTTTAATGGAGCGAGTAGGGGGAATACAGCATGCTGCCACACCCAAATTTAGTCCTCCCCAACGCGTTTCGTGCCAGAGCGCACTTATTCATGGCTTCAGGGCTTTCGCTCAGTGCAGAAAACGACAGTTCAACCCGGCACCATTTAAATTTCTTATCTTCCGCCCCCAGGGGCTTGACCACCCCCGTGGCCTCTGGTAGATGTAGTGCCTTCGTTTCTCCTCTGATGAGTCGCCGTAACACACTGACTGTGTTTAAAAAATAAAATCCCAAGTGGGTTGCGTGATACAGTTCAGCTGCAGACCCACATTGCGTGTCTCACACCATGGGCTGTTCCTGCCCCAATACTGCCTCGTTGTTTAACGCTGCAGCTGGACTGCAATGCAGCTGGTCTTCTCCCACGGCTCAGGCGGTGCCGCTAACAAATCCAACAGAAGTTGCCTGCGAATGGAGAAATACAGACAGGAACGTAGGTATTTGCAACTTCTTTAATTGAGCGAGTAGGGGGAATACAGCATGCTGCCACGCCCAAATTCAGTCCTCCACAACGCGTTTCGTGCCAAAGCGCACTTAATCATGGGTTCAGGGCTTTCGCTCAGTGCAGAAAACGACAGTTCAACCTGGCACCATTTAAATTTCTTATCTTCCGCCCCCAGGGGCTTGACCACCCCCGTGCCTCTGGTAGATGTAGTGCCTTCGTATCTCCTCTGATGAGTCGCCGTGCTACACTGACTGTGTTTAAAAAATAAAATCCCAAATGGGTTGCGTGATACAGTTCTGCTGCAGACCCACATTGCTTGTCTCACACCATGGGCTGTTCCTGCCCCAATACTGCCTCGTTGTTTAACGCTGCAGCTGGACTGCAATGCAGCTGGTCTTCTCCCGCGGCTCAGGCGGTGCCGCTAACAAATCCAACAGAAGTTGCCTGCGAATGGAGAAACACAAACAGGAACGTAGGTATTTGCCACTTCTTTAATGGAGCGAGTAGGGGGAATACAGCATGCTGCCACGCCCAAATGCAGTCCTCCCCAACGCGTTTCGTGCCAGAGCGCACTTAATCATGGGTTCAGGGCTTTCGCTCAGTGCAGAAAATGACAGTTCAACCCAGCACCATTTAAATTTCTTATATTCCGCCCCCAGGGGCTTGACCACCCCATGGCCTCTGGTAGATCTAGTGCCTTCGTGTCTCCTCTGATGAGTCGCCGAGCCACACTGACTGTGTTTAAAAAATAAAATCCCAAGTGGGTTGCGTGATACAGTTCTGCTGAAGACCCACATTGCTTGTCTCACACCATGGGCTGTTCCTGCCCCAATACTGCCTCGTTGTTTAACCGCTGCAGCTGGACTGCAATGCAGCTGGTCTTCTCCCGTGGCTCAGGTGGTGCCGCTTATAAATCCAACAGAAGTTGCCTGCGAATGGAAAAACACAGACACGAACGTAGGTATTTGCCACTTCTTTAAAGGAGCGAGGAGGGGGAATATAGCATGCTGCCACTCCCAAATTCAGTCCTCCCCAACGCGTTTTGTGCCAGAGCGCACTTAATCATGGGTTCAGGGCTTTCGCTCAGTGCAGAAAACGACAGTTCAACCCAGCACCATTTAAATTTCTTATCTTCCGCCCCCAGGGGCGTGACCACCCCCATGGCCTCTGGTTGATGTAGTGCCTTCGTTTCTCCTCTGATGAGTCGCCGTGCTACACTGACTGTGTTTAAAAAA
This sequence comes from Lissotriton vulgaris, assembly GCF_964263255.1. NCBI lineage: Eukaryota > Metazoa > Chordata > Amphibia > Caudata > Salamandridae > Lissotriton > Lissotriton vulgaris. Next base: position 150,811,006 of record NC_141696.1, on the reverse strand, counting down.
TAAAATCCCAAGTGGGTTGCGTGATACAGTTCTTCTGCAGACCCACATTGCTTGTCTCACACCATGGGCTGTTCTTGCCCCAATACTGCCTCATTGTTTAACGCTGCAGCTGGACTGCAATGCAGCTGGTCTTCTCCCGCAGCTCAGGCGGTGCCGCTAACAAATCCAACAGAAGTTGCCTGCGAATGGAGAAACACAGACCGGAACGTATGTATTTGCAACTTCTTTAATGGAGCGAGTAGGGGGAATACAGCATGCTGCCACACCCAAATGTAGTCCTCCCCAACGCGTTTCGTGCCAGAGCGCACATTAAACATGGCTTCAGGGCTTTCGCTCAGTGCAGAAAACGACAGTTCAACCCGGCACCATTTAAATTTCTTATCTTCCGCCCCAAGGGGCTTGACCACCCCCGTGGCCTCTGGTAAATGTAGTGCCTTCGTTTCTCCTCTGATGAGTCGCCGTAACACACTGACTGTGTTTAAAAAATAAAATCCCAAGTGGGTTGCGTGATACAGTTCAGCTGCAGACCCACATTGCGTGTCTCACACCATGGGCTGTTCCTGCCCCAATACTGCCTCGTTGTTTAACGCTGCAGCTGGACTGCAATGCAGCTGGTCTTCTCCCACGGCTCAGGCGGTGCCGCTCACAAATCCAACAGAAGTTGCCTGCGAATGGAGAAATACAGACAGGAACGTAGGTATTTGCAACTTCTTTAATTGAGCGAGTAGGGGGAATACAGCATGCTGCCACGCCCAAATTCAGTCCTCCCCAACGCGTTTCGTGCCAAAGCGCACTTAATCATGGGTTCAGGGCTTTCGCTCAGTGCAGAAAATGACAGTTCAACCCGGCACCATTTAAATTTCTTATCTTCCGCCCCCAGGGGCTTGACCACCCCCGTGGCCTCTGGTAGATGTAGTGCCTTCGTTTCTCCTCTGATGAGTCGCCGTGCTACACTGACTGTGTTTAAAAAATAAAATCCCAAGTGGGTTGCGTGATACAGTTCTGCTGCAGACCCACATTGCTTGTCTCACACCATGGGCTGTTCCTGCCCCAATACTGCCTCGTTGTTTAACGCTGCAGCTGGACTGCAATGCAGCTGGTCTTCTCCCGTGGCTCAGGTGGTGCAGCTTATAAATCCAACAGAAGCTGCCTGCGAATGGAAAAACACAGACAGGAACGTAGGTATTTGCCACTTCTTTAATGGAGCGAGGAGGGGGAATATAGCATGCTGCCACTCCCAAATTCAGTCCTCCCCAACGCGTTTCGTGTCAGAGTGCACTTAATCATGGGTTCAGGGCTTTTGCTCAGTGCAGAAAACGACAGTTCAACCCGGCACCATTTAAATTTCTTATCTTCCGCCCCCAGGGGTGTGACCACCCGCGTGGCCTCAGGTAGATGTAGTGCCTTCGTTTCTCCTCTGATGAGTCGCCGTGCTACACTGACTGTGTTTAAAAAATAAAATCCCAAGTGGGTTGCGTGATACAGTTCTTCTGCAGACCCACATTGCTTGTCTCACACCATGGGCTGTTCTTGCCCCAATACTGCCTCATTGTTTAACGAAGCAGCTGGACTGCAATGCAGCTGGTCTTCTCCCGCGGCTCAGGCGGTGCCGCTAACAAATCCAACAGAAGTTGCCTGCGAATGGAGAAACACCGACAGGAACGTAGGTATTTGCCACTTCTTTAATGGAGCGAGTAGGGGGAATACAGCATGCTGCCATGCCCAAATTCAGTCCTCCCCAGCGCGTTTCGTTCCAGAGCGCACTTAATCATGGGTTCAGGGCTTTCGCTCAGTGCAGAAAACGACAGTTCAACCCAGCACCATTTAAATTTCTTATCTTCCGCCCCCCGGGGCGTGACCACCCCCGTGGCCTCTGGTAGATGTAGTGCCTTCGTTTCTCCTCTGATGAGTCGCCGTGCCACACTGACTGTGTTTAAAAAATAAAATCCCAAGTGGGTTGCGTGATACAGTTCTGTTGCAGACCTATATATATATATATATATATATATATATATATATATATATATATTACAACAAGGTTTGATCCCAGAGGAAAAAACGGTGGTCACACCAGGAAGCTTCGTTTCAGTAGTCTTTAATGAATTAAAACAAGCAGCTTGTGGCTTCAGTCCGACATGTTTCATTCCACCTGGAACTTTTTCAAGGTAAGCCTCGCTCTTGCATCACCCCACAGTCCGATGTTCAAAGTCATTTTGTTTGCCTCCAATGGCATTCATTTATGGAATCACTTCCTGTTAAAATGCATTATGGGACTTGTGGTCGTGCTTTGATCCCAGACCCTTTAGTGCACAGTCCGAGTTCTTTAAAGGTCGTTTTATTTTATTTCGTGTCTTCCTCGGTGTTGTCTTCCCAATTAGTTGTTTTCTGACACAGGAGGTCGGACTGTGATTCAAAAGAGTCTGTTGAATATTTAAAAACCCTCCAGTGGGTCGAGCGCTACGCTGCTGTTCTTGCGGTGCTTGCTTCAGAGTACATCAATTGAATGACGAGCTTCCGCGGGTCAGCCTGCATGGAGACTGACACTGAACCAATACCGAGATCCAGTCCTCGGTGGCACCCATCTCCCTTTCTTCGGTTTTCCCGAGTTACAGCAAGATGGTTCAGGGCGAGAGATAGCTGGCGCTCTTGTGGCGGTGTGAGACCTTCGGCTGAACCACGCCGATACGTATTACAACAAGGTTTGATCCCAGAGGAAAAAACGGTGGTCACACCAGGAAGCTTCGTTTCAGTAGTCTTTAATGAATTAAAACAAGCAGCTTGTGGCTTCAGTCCGACATGTTTCATTCCACCTGGAACTTTTTCAAGGTAAGCCTCGCTCTTGCATCACCCCACAGTCCGATGTTCAAAGTCATTTTGTTTGCCTCCAATGGCATTCATTTATGGAATCACTTCCTGTTAAAATGCATTATGGGACTTGTGGTCGTGCTTTGATCCCAGACCCTTTAGTGCACAGTCCGAGTTCTTTAAAGGTCGTTTTATTTTATTTCGTGTCTCCCTCGGTGTTGTCTTCCCAATTAGTTGTTTTCCGACACAGGAGGTCGGACTGTGATTCAAAAGAGTCTGTTGAATATTTAAAAACCCTCCAGTGGGTCGAGCGCTACGCTGCTGTTCTTGCAGTGCTTGCTTCAGAGTACATCAATTGAATGACGAGCTTCCGCGGGTCAGCCTGCATGGAGACTGACACTGAACCAATACCGAGATCCAGTCCTCGGTGGCACCCATCTCCCTTTCTTCGGTTTTCCCGAGTTACAGCAAGATGGTTCAGGGCGAGAGATAGCTGGCGCTCTTGTGGCGGTGTGAGACCTTCGGCTGAACCACGCCGATACGTATTGCAACAAGGTTTGATCCCAGAGGAAAAAACGGTGGTCACACCAGGAAGCTTCGTTTCAGTAGTCTTTAATGAATTAAAACAAGCAGCTTGTGGCTTCAGTCCGACATGTTTCATTCCACCTGGAACTTTTTCAAGGTAAGCCTCGCTCTTGCATCACCCCACAGTCCGATGTTCAAAGTCATTTTGTTTGCCTCCAATGGCATTCATTTATGGAATCACTTCCTGTTAAAATGCATTATGGGACTTGTGGTCGTGCTTTGATCCCAGACCCTTTAGTGCACAGTCCGAGTTCTTTAAAGGTCGTTTTATTTTATTTCGTGTCTCCCTCGGTGTTGTCTTCCCAATTAGTTGTTTTCTGACACAGGAGGTCGGACTGTGATTCAAAAGAGTCTGTTGAATATTTAAAAACCCTCCAATGGGTCGAGCGCTACGCTGCTGTTCTTGCGGTGCTTGCTTCAGACTACATCAATTGAATGACGAGCTTCCGCGGGTCAGCCTGCATGGAGACTGACACTGAACCAATACCGAGATCCAGTCCTCGGTGGCACCCATCTCCCTTTCTTCGGTTTTCCCGAGTTACAGCAAGATGGTTCAGGGCGAGAGATAGCTGGCGCTCTTGTGGCGGTGTGAGACCTTCGGCTGAACCACGCCGATACGTATTACAACAAGGTTTGATCCCAGAGGAAAAAACGGTGGTCACACCAGGAAGCTTTGTTTCAGTAGTCTTTAATGAATTAAAACAAGCAGCTTGTGGCTTCAGTCCGACATGTTTCATTCCACCTGGACCTTTTTCAAGGTAAGCCTCGCTCTTGCATCACCCCACAGTCCGATGTTCAAAGTAATTTTGTTTGCCTCCAATGGCATTCATTTATGGAATCACTTCCTGTTAAAATGCATTATGGGACTTGTGGTCGTGCTTTGATCCCAGACCCTTTAGTGCACAGTCCGAGTTCTTTCAAGGTCGTTTTATTTTATTTCGTGTCTCCCTCGGTGTTGTCTTCCCAATTAGTTGTTTTCTGACACAGGAGGTCGGACTGGGATTCAAAAGAGTCTGTTGAATATTTAAAAACCCTCCAGTGGGTCGAGCGCTACGCTGCTGTTCTTGCGGTGCTTGCTTCAGAGTACATCAATTGAATGACGAGCTTCCGCGGGTCAGCCTGCATGGAGACTGACACTGAACCAATACCGAGATCCAGTCCTCGGTGGCACCCATCTCCCTTTCTTCGGTTTTCCCGAGTTACAGCAAGATGGTTCAGGGCGAGAGATGGCTGGCGCTCTTGTGGCGGTGTGAGACCTTCGGCTGAACCACGCCGATACGTATTACAACAAGGTTTGATCCCAGAGGAAAAAACGGTGGTCACACCAGGAAGCTTCGTTTCAGTAGTCTTTAATGAATTAAAACAAGCAGCTTGTGGCTTCAGTCCGACATGTTTCATTCCACCTGGAACTTTTTCAAGGTAAGCCTCGCTCTTGCATCACCCCACAGTCCGATGTTCAAAGTCATTTTGTTTGCCTCCAATGGCATTCATTTATGGAATCACTTCCTGTTAAAATGCATTATGGGACTTGTGGTCGTGCTTTGATCCCAGACCCTTTAGTGCACTGTCCGAGTTCTTTAAAGGTCGTTTTATTTTATTTCGTGTCTCCCTCGGTGTTGTCTTCCCAATTAGTTGTTTTCCGACACAGGAGGTCGGACTGTGATTCAAAAGAGTCTGTTGAATATTTAAAAACCCTCCAGTGGGTCGAGCGCTACGCTGCTGTTCTTGCAGTGCTTGCTTCAGAGTACATCAATTGAATGACGAGCTTCCGCGGGTCAGCCTGCATGGAGACTGACACTGAACCAATACCGAGATCCAGTCCTCGGTGGCACCCATCTCCCTTTCTTCGGTTTTCCCGAGTTACAGCAAGATGGTTCAGGGCGAGAGATAGCTGGCGCTCTTGTGGCGGTGTGAGACCTTCGGCTGAACCACGCCGATACGTATTGCAACAAGGTTTGATCCCAGAGGAAAAAACGGTGGTCACACCAGGAAGCTTCGTTTCAGTAGTCTTTAATGAATTAAAACAAGCAGCTTGTGGCTTCAGTCCGACATGTTTCATTCCACCTGGAACTTTTTCAAGGTAAGCCTCGCTCTTGCATCACCCCACAGTCCGATGTTCAAAGTCATTTTGTTTGCCTCCAATGGCATTCATTTATGGAATCACTTCCTGTTAAAATGCATTATGGGACTTGTGGTCGTGCTTTGATCCCAGACCCTTTAGTGCACAGTCCGAGTTCTTTAAAGGTCGTTTTATTTTATTTCGTGTCTCCCTCGGTGTTGTCTTCCCAATTAGTTGTTTTCTGACACAGGAGGTCGGACTGTGATTCAAAAGAGTCTGTTGAATATTTAAAAACCCTCCAATGGGTCGAGCGCTACGCTGCTGTTCTTGCGGTGCTTGCTTCAGACTACATCAATTGAATGACGAGCTTCCGCGGGTCAGCCTGCATGGAGACTGACACTGAACCAATACCGAGATCCAGTCCTCGGTGGCACCCATCTCCCTTTCTTCGGTTTTCCCGAGTTACAGCAAGATGGTTCAGGGCGAGAGATAGCTGGCGCTCTTGTGGCGGTGTGAGACCTTCGGCTGAACCACGCCGATACGTATTACAACAAGGTTTGATCCCAGAGGAAAAAACGGTGGTCACACCAGGAAGCTTTGTTTCAGTAGTCTTTAATGAATTAAAACAAGCAGCTTGTGGCTTCAGTCCGACATGTTTCATTCCACCTGGACCTTTTTCAAGGTAAGCCTCGCTCTTGCATCACCCCACAGTCCGATGTTCAAAGTAATTTTGTTTGCCTCCAATGGCATTCATTTATGGAATCACTTCCTGTTAAAATGCATTATGGGACTTGTGTTCGTGCTTTGATCCCAGACCCTTTAGTGCACAGTCCGAGTTCTTTAAAGGTCGTTTTATTTTATTTCGTGTCTCCCTCGGTGTTGTCTTCCCAATTAGTTGTTTTCTGACACAGGAGGTCGGACTGGGATTCAAAAGAGTCTGTTGAATATTTAAAAACCCTCCAGTGGGTCGAGCGCTACGCTGCTGTTCTTGCGGTGCTTGCTTCAGAGTACATCAATTGAATGACGAGCTTCCGCGGGTCAGCCTGCATGGAGACTAACACTGAACCAATACCGAGATCCAGTCCTCGGTGGCACCCATCTCCCTTTCTTCGGTCTTCCCGAGTTACAGCAAGATGGTTCAGGGCGAGAGATAGCTGGCGCTCTTGTGGCGGTGTGAGACCTTCGGCTGAACCACGCCGATACGTATTGCAACAAGGTTTGATCCCAGAGGAAAAAACGGTGGTCACACCAGGAAGCTTCGTTTCAGTAGTCTTTAATGAATTAAAACAAGCAGCTTGTGGCTTCAGTCCGAAATGTTTCATTCCACCTGGAACTTTTTCAAGGTAAGCCTCGCTCTTGCATCACCCCACAGTCCGATGTTCAAAGTCATTTTGTTTGCCTCCAATGGCATTCATTTATGGAATCACTTCCTGTTAAAATGCATTATGGGACTTGTGGTCGTGCTTTGATCCCAGACCCTTTAGTGCACAGTCCGAGTTCTTTAAAGGTCGTTTTATTTTATTTCGTGTCTCCCTCAGTGTTGTCTTCCCAATTAGTTGTTTTCTGACACAGGAGGTCGGACTGTGATTCAAAAGAGTCTGTTGAATATTTAAAAACCCTCCAATGGGTCGAGCGCTACGCTGCTGTTCTTGCGGTGCTTGCTTCAGACTACATCAATTGAATGACGAGCTTCCGCGGGTCAGCCTGCATGGAGACTGACACTGAACCAATACCGAGATCCAGTCCTCGGTGGCACCCATCTCCCTTTCTTCGGTTTTCCCGAGTTACAGCAAGATGGTTCAGGGCGAGAGATAGCTGGCGCTCTTGTGGCGGTGTGAGACCTTCGGCTGAACCACGCCGATACGTATTACAACAAGGTTTGATCCCAGAGGAAAAAACGGTGGTCACACCAGGAAGCTTTGTTTCAGTAGTCTTTAATGAATTAAAACAAGCAGCTTGTGGCTTCAGTCCGACATGTTTCATTCCACCTGGACCTTTTTCAAGGTAAGCCTCGCTCTTGCATCACCCCACAGTCCGATGTTCAAAGTAATTTTGTTTGCCTCCAATGGCATTCATTTATGGAATCACTTCCTGTTAAAATGCATTATGGGACTTGTGGTCGTGCTTTGATCCCAGACCCTTTAGTGCACAGTCCGAGTTCTTTAAAGGTTGTTTTATTTTATTTCGTGTCTCCCTCGGTGTTGTCTTCCCAATTAGTTGTTTTCTGACACAGGAGGTCGGACTGGGATTCAAAAGAGTCTGTTGAATATTTAAAAACCCTCCAGTGGGTCGAGCGCTACGCTGCTGTTCTTGCGGTGCTTGCTTCAGAGTACATCAATTGAATGACGAGCTTCCGCGGGTCAGCCTGCATGGAGACTGACACTGAACCAATACCGAGATCCAGTCCTCGGTGGCACCCATCTCCCTTTCTTCGGTTTTCCCGAGTTACAGCAAGATGGTTCAGGGCGAGAGATAGCTGGCGCTCTTGTGGCGGTGTGAGACCTTCGGATGAACCACGCCGATACGTATTACAACAAGGTTTGATCCCAGAGGAAAAAACGGTGGTCACACCAGGAAGCTTCGTTCCAGTAGTCTTTAATGAATTAAAACAAGCAGCTTGTGGCTTCAGTCCGACATGTTTCATTCCACCTGGAACTTTTTCAAGGTAAGCCTCGCTCGTGCATCACCCCACAGTCCGATGTTCAAAGTCATTTTGTTTGCCTCCAATGGCATTCATTTATGGAATCACTTCCTGTTAAAATGCATTATGGGACTTGTGGTCGTGCTTTGATCCCAGACCCTTTAGTGCACAGTCCGAGTTCTTTAAAGGTCGTTTTATTTTATTTCGTGTCTCCCTCGGTGTTGTCTTCCCAATTAGTTGTTTTCTGACACAGGAGGTCGGACTGTGATTCAAAAGAGTCTGTTAAATATTTAAAAACCCTCCAGTGGGTCGAGCGCTACGCTGCTGTTCTTGCGGTGCTTGCTTCAGAGTACATCAATTGAATGACGAGCTTCCGCGGGTCAGCCTGCATGGAGACTGACACTGAACCAATACCGAGATCCAGTCCTCGGTGGCACCCATCTCCCTTTCTTCAGGAACGTAGGTATTTGCCACTTCTTTAATGGAGCGAGTAGGGGGAATACAGCATGCTGCCACGCCCAAATTCAGTCCTCCCCAGCGCGTTTCGTTCCAGAGCGCACTTAATCATGGGTTCAGGGCTTTCGCTCAGTGCAGAAAACGACAGTTCAACCCAGCACCATTTAAATTTCTTATCTTCCGCCCCCCGGGGCGTGACCACCCCCGTGGCCTCTGGTAGATGTAGTGCCTTTGTTTCTCCTCTGATGAGTCGCCGTGCCACACTGACTGTGTTTAAAAAATAAAATCCCAAGTGGGTTGCGTGATACAGTTCTGTTGCAGACCTATATATATATATATATATATATATATATATATATATATATATATATATATATATATATATATATATATATATACATATATATATATATATATATATATATATATATATATATATATATATATATATATATATATATATATGAAAGCCAAATCCTTCTGTGCACAGACGCCAAACTCCGCGCCGCCACACCAGCAGGAACGGACCACAAGAAAGGTAGTTTTATGAAGTGCAGTTTATTCCATACATCACAACATGACGCGTTTCGGCTAGGTTACCCCAGCCTTAAGCACCACGAAACGCGTCGGGCCGAACTTTTAAAAGGAGTGTTACAGTGTGTTCTGTCTTCTGCGCTGCATTCTTCATGAAATTAAATGGCTTAAACCTTACCTCCATGTGTGGGCCTACCTACAGCAGGCAACTTGGTTGATTTAGATATATATATATATTCCCTGAAAAAACCATAGGTTTCACACCAGTTATAGTTAGGTGGAAATTTTACTCGCATAAAACCATTGAAATTCCCACGTTATAGTTAGTTGGACTCACTATAACTTGCGCGTGCAATGCACTGCTGATGACGTCACATATTACATCACTCATGACATGGTCAGTGACATCACTCATGACATCACTGATGACATCTCAAATGTGCCAGCTGCGCTAGGGCCTAAAAACCACAGGTAGGCACATTGCTAAAAAAAAAGAAGTCTGTGCTAAGTGGGCTTTCTGCCGCCCTGTGGGGAATCGGGTTTGCCCCGATATGTCCCCAAGAGGGGCAGAAAGACTCTAGCTATTTTTTGAGGGGTGGGGGTATTGGTATGCCCATTCAGGGCAGCCCCCACCCCACGCATAAAAAAAGCCAGCGCTTTTGCCCCCCCCTCCCCCGGGGCTACTACCCCTCATCTGCATCCTTGGGGGAAAGGCAGAAACATTATCATTTTTTTGGGGTAGGGGGCTTTGGCATTTCCGTGCCCATAATGGGCAGCCTCCAACCCTAATGTACATGATAAAATAAAAAAATAAACCCCTGGTTTCTAGTCGGATTTCTGCCCCCCCCCCTGGGGGGCGGCAGATTGGGGGTTACTGGCTCCATCTGCCCTTCAGGGGGGGGCATAAAGACTGGAACTTTGTGGGGGGAGGGGTGGGGGCATTGGCATGACCATATTGGAGCGTAGATTGGGGGCTACTGCCTCTATCTGCCCCAGAGGGGGGCAAAAAGACTAAATATGCCCAATTTGGGGTGGGGGCACAGGCCCTTGCCCCAGGGGCTGCTCCCCCATTCCTGGTGTCTAGTGGATGGATCCCTGCTTGGGGATCGGCCTCCTGGGGTGGTACCCAAGCAGAGATCCACTATTGGAAAGGGGAGATTCTCCCCTTTCCAACAATACCTCTCCTGACTTTCTATGTGCTCAGGGGGCTGAGATAGCCCACTGAACATGTAGAAAGTGAAACTGAAATGAGCCTCTTGGCTCATTTCCGTTTCATTTTCATTGCAATGACGTCAGCGCGCCATGCGCGCGAACGGCATTAGAATGAAAATGTAAATTGACCTCGGGAGGTTGGGAAAGCTTTTGCCCAGCTCCCGAGGCCAATACAAACAAGCATTTGCAATGCAATAGGTCTCGCATTAGGAAAGTTTGAGCTATTGGTATTGTAAATGACACATTTTTTATTTATGTGTTGGTTTTGAAAATAGCAAAATTAATAGCTTTGTCATTTACAATGCCAATAGTTATATCTTTTGCAAATGTGACACCTATAGCATTTGTAATGCAACATGTTTTGTATTTACGTGACTTAGATGTATTGATATTACAAATAACAATGGCTTTTATTTATTTTTTTATAATCAATACTTAAATAAAAGTTATTGTAATTTTTAATGGCAATACCTTAAACTTTTGTAAATAACTTTTGTGAAGATTATGTTCAGTGTATTTTATTGTGACGAAAATCCAAGAACAGAAGTGAAATATTAACATATTTTTGTGACATTTGTAATAAAGCTTGAAACATTGAGAGAACATATTTGAACCAGTTGTTGTTGAATGGTTGTGCAGCTGAGCCCCCCTCACCAAAAAAAACAAATAAGGCAACAGTCCACCACAATTAATCAACAGTGGGAGAAGCTTAACAGCAGCAACCCAAACAAAGGAACAACTCAAGCCAAAATGAAGGACTGTGGAAAAAGCTAAACAGCTGGGGTGGCTATAGCGACAGATGGGGGATGGGGCAAAGCTCCCAACTAACACATATGGGAGGACCTAAGAACCAATAGTTGCCTGGGATGAGGTCACAGGCCAAAAGTCGATAGCCAGGCAGGGCTCAACTAGAGTAATAGAGGCTGAAGACAGACTACAGAGAGAAGAGAAGTGCCACGAAAATAATTCAAGCTGGGATACATGCCCGGTAGTTTATTAGTGAGGCTGATGGTGGTCAAAGATGAGGTTAAAGCAGCCATCTCCTTGTAAACAGAAGCACCAACACGCAGGAAGCCTAGCAATCAAAATACTGTTTCTTTTGTAAACTTTTATTTCAGTTTTGGTGGGGTTTCTGTGTTCACACAGTGGGTCTTTCCAAGTAACTCTAAGGAGTATGTTACTGTTCATCTATATCACGTTCAAGTGTCTTATCAGGTGGCGTTTCTGTATTTAAAACAAACCCAAGAGACGCAACATGTTTGGGATTCTTCGTGTGCCCTCTTGAAATAAGTACAGCTTTGAGAAGAAAGTCTGATATAGTTTCTGCTTTCACCAGTGTTTCTGTGAAACTAAAACAAACCATTTTCATGTCAAAGGAGGACTCGTTTTCCCGCCTATTCCAGTTTCTTTAAGTATGCCAGGGTTTTGTTTCCTGATCCCGTGTTCATAGGCGAAATGTAAACACTTTCTAGGACAAGTTCATATGATAGGGTGCCGCCGCGCTGCCCGCGGCGACCTGGAAGCTCTTGGCCGGCCGGCCAATCCGCTCGCGGCCAACCGGAAGTCCCGCCTCCCGAGGTCCGCGAGCTGCCGGCGCATGGAGCGCCCTGCCGGTCCGGGGTAGCCCGGGTCCCCAGGAGGGGGCCGGGGAAAAGGAGGAGTGTGGCGCCTGTTGCGGGGCTCCTCTGACCTGAGGGAGCCCCGATTTAGAAGAGGAGACGCGAGGAGCAGAGCGCGAGAGGAGCCCCGCCGGAAGAGCGCAGTCGGTGAGTGGGGCCCAGGGCTGATGTGAAGTGCGTGCGTGCCTGTGTGTATGCCTGTGGGGGAGGGGAGGGGAGGGAAGGGGGGGAGTGTGTGCGCGCGTGTGTGCGTGTGTGAGCGAGGGAATGTGTGTGCGCATGCGTGACTGTGTGTGATTGAGAGAGAATGTGAGGCGGGGGATAGTGTGCCGTGTGCCTGTATGTGTGCCGTGTGCCTGCGTGTGCATGCGCGCGCCTGTGTGTGTGTGTGTGTGTGTGTGTGTGTGTGCGTGCATGCAGAGGGGTGGGGGCTGCCTGTGTCTGTGTGAGAGCCAGGGCTTTGCACCGCGCATGCGCAGCTATCAGACGCGCGCTCCCGGGGTGAAATCTGACAATGGGAAAGCGCGCGTCTGATTGCTGTCCACTTTCCTAAATACGGGCAGCATAAGTTGTCGAGCTGATGCTGATGCATTCATGCTTCGCATGAATGCCACATCAGCTCGACCTAAAAAAGGGGAATCCCTCTGCTGTCTGCAGCAGAGGGATTCAGTGCCCCTGTTTTCATGACGGAATGGTTCCGTCATGAGCACAGGAGCACTGATGCTCATTATGGAACCATTCCGTCATGAGCATCGAAGGGGTTACATTTGAGTGAGTGCAGCGTATGTTTGGGGGGTGATAAAGTAAGGGAGATGGGAGGAAGTGCAATTGTGGAAGAGTGGAATGAGGTTGCTGAAGAGGAAATAGATGAGGTTGAAGATGTGCAGATGGACAAGATGTGCAGAGAAAAAGGGCTTCCATATCTAACATAAAGCTCACATAACTGAAGGTAAATACTCCTTCCACGACCTCAATATTATTTAATGCACAGTCTCACAATTTCAGAATTCAAACATTTCCAATATTGTTTGTTTATAAAAAGTCATTGTTGTTACTCATTTGTCTTAATGAGCTAACAACCACTGGCAAAGCTGTTAATAAAGGCAGGTTTTAGATGTGTGTCAGTTGTGTTATATATCTGGATGCAATAACATCTCAAAGAGAAAATAAAATAAATTTTGGGTGGCACACTATGGGAATCACAAGCATTTATTTTAGATGTTTCCTTTTAGAGAACATACACTTTCTTCATCCCACTTAAAAACGTGTCCAAAATACTTTTATGTGACTGATTGCAGCTGGTTAGAGCGTTTTCTTCTAAATTTGCTGCCGCCTGCAGTACAAGACACTGAGCAAGCGCACACTTTAAAGGGCCTGAAGTTGTCACGCTATACAATTTGCACCTTACAGTAACTGTTGAACACATTAATGTAGTAAGATATGTGGCAGTTTTTAAGGTGTTAAATATTTCAAGACTATACATTCCCACTACTTTATAAACCTGCTTTCTCACTACATCAATTTGCTTTCAAATACACCATTTGCTAATCTTTTTCCAATGTTTCTCGGGAAGGAGAACTCTCCCAATCCGGACCACAAGTTTGTCCATCAAGCTTGCTTGCTTCACTCGCTACATAAAAGTCATACCCAACTTTTATGGCTCACCACTTTCATAAGTCACCAGCCGCCACTGCCCACAACCATGAGGAAATCCCCACCCCTGCTCACTTTTTAGCTGGGGCAAGTTCTAAGTGAATCCAAGAATAGAAACGAAGAAAATTGGGATTTTCTGTTCTGCTGGCTCACCCTTAATCGCCTGAAGAGTTCTTGCCTCACCAAGACAGGTGTTTTAATGGGCAGTACGTCTTTGACACTGTAATAGTGCTGCCACCCTGTAGCTGGGCAGTGTACTGAGGAGAGGCTTCGCTTGTGTTCTGTATATAGTGTATAGTGTCACTCTGTATTCATCCTTGGTAAGGAATGAAGGAGGGAAGCATCTTCTTTTGCTTTTTTTGTAGTTTTATATAGTTCAAATCCAACCTGAAGGTATTGGAACGCTTTACATGAGCACCAGTTACATTACACAAGGATACATGAATTTGTTTTGCCACTGGTGACAGCTGCAGCAAAGTCAATCCCACCGATGGTGCACCTTCGTCAGATAGGTCCCGGTCTCCTGTAGGTACACAGAGCAGTTTTTGGTAAAAACGTTTCTAAGTCCCAGCTTTAATGATTGGGGAGGAGGAGGCTACTTTAGCACCACACCAAGGGTCCAGGACCGGAGGCGGAACCATTTGGGGGCCAGGACATCTCTCCAGTAGGGACCAGCAGCAGCAGGCAGGTGCATTGCAGGGTCTCTGGAGGTTGTTGTGGCTCTGTAGCTCACACAGGAGGCCAGCCAGCTAGCCCTTAGAATCATTATGGCCCGGCCCCTGCCAAGTCCATGCAAAACATTGCATGCTCCACCATGAAGGAGAAAGGAATGCCCTGCCCGCAGGTGCCTTTCTGGCCCAACACTGCTTGGCCCTCCTGACCGCTGCATCCCTTGCTCAGATTTAAGGACAACCCAGAACAGGTGGTAAATCTGACCTGATTATTCTCCAGTATTGGGGCTAACCATGTGGAAAAGAACCATTATTCCTGGACCTGTGAGGTTATTCCCCATTCCAAAGGACAAAACCTTGTTACCGCTGGATTAAGGCGCACTGATACGTCCCAGAAGAACATTCCTCTGCCCCCCTCCACCTATATCCAACAACTTCGTAATGAGAGCCGTAGCATGTTGATACTGTAAAATGAAACTTAACATCCTTAATGTTACGTTCAAAGAAGGGCGCCGTAAAACTCCCCCCCCCCCCCCCCCCCTCCGGTTTACTAGCTAAAGCAGGGGTAGAGTTCATGATGGGCCTCTTCTGTCCGTCTCTAACGTGAAAGGGTGGGTGGGTAGTTGGTTGAGTGAGTGAAATGACTGATGAATAGGTATGTAACTGTAAGGGGATTAGAAGGATGGATGGATAAGTGAAAGAAAGGATAAATTAATGAAAAGGGGGTGGGCAGATGGTTGAAAGGGTGAATGCATGGATGAATGAAAGGGAGGGTGGATGAAAGGGTGGATAGCTAAGTAAAAAATGGAGGAATGAATGAAAGGGATGGTGAATGGATGAAAGGGTGAATGGATGGATGAGTGAAGGCTGGAGGAATGATGAAAAAGGATGGATTGGTGAAAGGGTGGATGGATGGATGGATGGATGGATGGATGGATGGATGGATGGATGGAGTGTAAGGGTGGATGGATGGATGGATGGAGGGTGACAGGATACATACTGGAGCATTGTGAACCCCCAACTTTGGAAGCTGTGGCAGGGTGGAGTTCTTGATAGGCCTCTTCTGTTTGCAACTTAGCAGCAAAGGGAAGTGGTTGAGTGAAAAGAAGATGTGTGAGTGAAAGGATGGATGGATGAGTGAAAGGATGGTTGGTGGGTAGACGGATGAATGAATGACTTAAAGGATGGATCAAAGGATGGATGAGTGAAATAATGGATGGATGAGTGAAAGGGAGGGGGAATGGATAGATGGATGAATAAATGGATAAGTGAAAGGGTGATGGGTGAGTGAGTGAAAGGATGGATGGACGGCTGAGTAAAAGCGAGGGTTGATGGATTGATTGATGGGATGAGCGAAAGGGAGGGTTGACAGATGGATGGCATGAAAGGATGGATGGATGATTGAACGGATGAATAAATTAAAGGGCAGGTGGATGAGTGAAAGGGAGAGTGGTTGGAAGAATTAAAGGATGGATGGATGAGTGAAATTATGGATCGGTGAGTAAAAGGGAGGGTGGATGGATGAGTGAAAGCATAGATGGATGGATGGATGGGTAGATTAATGGATGAATGAGTGGTTGGGTGAAAGGATGAGTGAAAGGGTGGATGATTGGATGGCTGAGTGAAAAGGTGGATTGATGGGTGAGTGAAAAGGAGGATGGGCTGATAGAGGGCATGGATGGATGTAGTGAAAGCGTAGATGGATGGATGGGAGAAAGGATGGATGGATTAGTGAAAGGGCAGGGCCGGACTGGCCATAGCGGGCACCGGGCGTTTCCTCGGTGGGCCGCTAGGGTGGGGGGCGATTTTGGACCCCTGGGGGACTGTTTTTTTGTTACCGGTGGTCGGCAATATCGGCCCCCAGTAACAAAATTGACCGAAACCGGCCCTCGCACACTGCTTTGCTGCACTCCCCCTCACCCCAGGGGGGGCTGGCTGACAGTGTGCCAGGGCCGGTTTCTGTTCCCATGGGTGGATGAGTGGGTGGATGAGCCTGGAGATGGATGCATAGGTTTGGATATGGATGGGCGGACTGAAGGATGGATGAACGATTGAATGCATGACAGAATGTAAACAAGAAATTGTGTGTATCAGCAGGTGGATAAAAGGATGAATGGATAGATGCATGGATGGGAGACAAGTGAGCACTTCTGAGGAGGGTCGTGATGACTTGCTTTGTTAGGTTGGTGCCATAATATCTTTGATTCGAAGTGGGGGGTGTTTTACTTATCTGGCTACTTCCTTGCGTTCAAAATGGTTTAAACATGCCATACATACAAATTTAAAAGGTTCCTTTAAGGCACAACGCTCTTCGCCCCATAATTCCATCCATGGAGACTGCAGGAGTGAGGTTCAATCCTATTCTGTTCATTATCAAGGAAACTGGAGCCCGGCATATCATTGCACGGCTCTCTGTCCTACTTACTGTGCTTTCTCCAAATGGCGGTTTCTGGCTTCACTCCGAAAGATGTGTTTCCAACCATTTGCTTCATTTGTGTTTTTTGAAGTGCCTTGTAATGGGCCCGTGATCACTCTCTCCCCCGCATTATCTGAAGCATTTGTGGAAAATAATGAATGACACGTGTTTTCTCTATCTAAGGAGATGAACAGCTTTCTTGATAAAAACTACGTCACTTAGAGCAGGAATAGATGAATTGTGCTGGCGAGAACAGAATGGTATTTTTTTTTACCCTTCAAGGAGCGCTACTGCTGTGAAATGATGCATATGTGATGAGCAGGGTATATACGATGGACGTGTATTTTCGGGGTGCTTGTGGGCGCCAGGTTTAGGAGGAGGGGGCTACCACAGAACTGCCAGTGGGAAGGGAGCCCCTTGGGAGATCTGTGAACTAACAACCTGCATGTACCGCAGGACTGCTCGCAAAGCATCCTCCCAGCGCCTCTATGAACAGGCTGCCCCAGAACAACAACAAGCATTGGCTGTATTTTCATTCCAGCTGGCAGCGGGTACGCGCGCGCAGTCTACACTGAACGCGTTCCTCTACGTTTTGGCGCGCAATGGGCCGACAACGTCTGCGCGCCATCTGACGTCTGCTGTTCACGTTACTTCAGAATCACTGACGTGGTGCAGTCTGGTGCTGCGGTGAATACTCTTGTCTGTCAGTGTCACATACATCAGACTACGGGATTAGCTGCGAGCTATAAGTACATGCACCATACTTTTTAGGATCATCCGCTCTTTGTAAAGCGATTTATACTCTTTAATTGGATCTAACTCTTTCACTACCCTCATAATTCCATCAGTGAATTATCCTATTAAGAATTCCTTTCGGATTTCGCTTTTCCCTATTTGATAGGCTGCATGCAGTGTGTTTGTGTGCAGAGCTCTAGACACGTCAGGGATGACTTCTAGGCACAATAGGACACAACAGGCACGAGATCGATAGGGACGTGCTCTTGACACAATAGGACACAACAGGCACGAGAAATGATAGGGACGTGCTCTTGACACAATAGGACACAACAGGCACGAGATACGATAGGGACGTGCTCTTGACACAATAGGACACAACAGGCACGAGAAATGATAGGGACGTGCTCTAGACACAATAGGACACAACAGGGGTGCGAAACACGGTAGGGATGAGTTGCATATGAATAACCGTATAATATTTTACTCCTGCATGTCTTTTTTTCTAGATAATAGTGCATTACAATTGGTACAACTGAGGCAGTCGTGTAGCAAAAGTGCTGATGGTCCCAGTACAGGGCAAAGTCCAGTACCACATTATAGCAGATCACAGAACAATTATGCGGCAAATACAAGGTAGGAATAATAGGATGGGAGGAAACGTGGTGCTTAAAACTAAGCATTGTCTATGATTTTCAGACAGGAAGGAAGTTATCTTCTAAGCAGAGGTTTGGGCACCGACACTCTTTTTTTTTAATCATTTTTTTTCAAACAAACTTTATTAATCATTTATATCCTGAGGGCACTGGGGCTCTTTGCTGTCTCTAACACAGGTGTCTAAGACAGCTGAGTTAAAGAGGTTTAAACTGCGCATGTCTGGTTGGCTGGCCCAAGACAGGCAACCAAAAAGACATGTACATTTTAAACCTAAGTGCCCTGCCTGTACTTCACTTCTTTCTGCTGCTGCCTGACTATCAGCAGCAGAAAGCCCCACCCCCTGCCCTGACGCTTAGCTTGGAGTTTTGAAAATAAAATGGTTATTATTTTATTTTTCTATCCCTGGGGCATTTATTTTAGTAGGGCGACGCTCCTCCACCTTAACGGAGGAGCTGCCCCTGGATAGTTAAATCACTGATCTGAAACTCAGCTATAAGCATTGACTTGCGCAAGACTGTTAATGGGGAGATAGGAATCATGGCAGCTTTGCCCCAGAGAAACTCACGCTCATAGTTAAACAGATGTAGAAAGAGAAACACCCACCTTCAAACTACCTTCATTCATTTTTCCGGTCTAATTCTGAGTCTTTCATGTGTTTTTCATGATTCTATTCTACATCCAAAATGGATTATAGGGTTAACACTTGTCATTCTTTAAAGACCAATGCCAAATATTATAAGGTTTTCAGAATTCTGAAATGGAGCAAAGGATTTCACACCACGGACCATAGCATGGCTTTTACTATCCAGAGAAAAAAAGTGTTTTGCACTAGAAAAGTGCCCTTTTGTCGTAGCAAATACAATTGCATCGCTTTGTGTCACGTTGCTACAAGTTGGAGTTTTTGGAAATTGGTTTGCCTTTTTTTAGGGGCACGTGCGTTACTGTGTGATATATCTTTGTTGAAAACAAACAGAGAGACACCAAAATACTCATCAGGTGGTGCTATGGGAATCCTAATGCCCTAGTCTCCCTGCTCCAATGCCGCTGAGCGGCACACTTTTGACTGCCACGACCTACATACACACTGGACTACATCTTGGATAGAAGTAAGTGCAGTCTCGACACCTCTGCCTGCTCTCTACCGAGACTTGCCTGCATGACAGATGCAGGGCCAGAGGCTGCTGAGACTCACAGGCGCTGTCTGGGTCAATATGCGGCCGCCCTCTATCCCTTGATGGCGTGCAGCGTGTTGGACCTGTGCAGCCCCATCCATAGCTGCCAGGGTTTCAGATTGCTTATGGGTGACTTTTTCATATCTTCAGTGCAATTGTGAGAGACATTAATGACTATGAGTGTTCATTTGCTCATCCTATGTTAACACTGGGCTCCACTATTGCTTTATGCCTATATGTTTCCTTATGCCTATATGGTTTTTCTGCTCATTCTACGCCTACTCCACTTGTAACTCAAGCAACTGCTACTGTCTATCATATACCTCAGACCCCTCAGGATATAGCGGGATGAATTAGCAAATTTAGCGGCACAAATATGGAAATTTAGCGGCATTTTTGCGGTACTTTATTTTACTCATAATCATTCTTTTTCAGCTTTAAAACAATAGAAACTGTTTTAGCAGAGTATTCCACTTTGAAATAGGCCCTGATGTGATGTGATGATGAGCGAGGGGTTTTTGGTGGGCTGCGAATCAGGAGCTGTAGCTCACCGGGGCAGTCTATAATACTAGTGCAGAGTTACATCTTTAAGCACCCATAGTGTGGTGTCTTGGAGATAAAGAGCTGTACCATAGGGATGGGGCGCCTTTGTCATCCAGGGGCCACAAGCTCTTCATTCACACAGTCTTAGGGACCATCACTGAAGCAATCCGGCGGAGGTAGGGTGAGTTGCCAATGAACTCTTTCCCCTGATGTGGAATTTCTAGCAAGCGAAAAAGGGGGCTACCCAAAAAATTTGGGATGATTTCCTGGACTGACCCTATGGAGGGGTGTTGATTTGTGTGGGCGCTGGACTGACAGGAGGGGGGACTGACCTGCTTGTGGGCCTGGACCTTTCTGCCCTACCCTGAGATGCCTAGACTTGACCATTTTAGGGGGCTTCACCTGGTGACAGGTACCCCAGCAGGGACGGAGCGCTATACGGTGCCCTGGTGTTCTGTGTTGGTGTGAAACTGCGGATATTGCCCTTCCCTCTGGGAGACAGAGGGGAAGTTGACATTAATATATGCTTTGCCAGTAAACTCTCTGAAGCCTTTGGGGAGGACTTGGGTGATGAATAAGGAAAAGGGTCCTCCTGGCACAATGTATTCTGGAGAGGTTGCACTGCAATAGAAAAGACAACTGTTGTTTTTGCTGTACAATTTTTGCACTGGTTCTTGTGTCCTGCATCCTCATAATCAATTTCTACTTACCTAAAGTTTTAATTTCTCGCTGGAACTGTGTGAAAAAAAAGCTACGTCTTGGTGGAACCACCAGAACCGAAGTTCTCTCTCTCCCTGGGATACGGTTTCAGTGGGGGCAGCAACTGGCAGGTTGTGAGCGCACTATATAAGGGAAGATCTTTTTACAATGTTGTGAAAGGTACAGTGTAATGCTAAAAATAAAGGTGCAGCATAATGAATGGCACTGTGAAAATTGTAGCCTACAAATAGCGAGTATTCAGCTGCACTTTTCATAGATTTGGGAAGTTAATTTTATCTACAGAATGTTCCGTACAGAGCATTCGAAACAGTGATAAGTCTATCCCCATCGCATGCTACAGGGCCCACTTCATAGGCAGCAACATAATACTTAATTTAACAGCATGTACAGATACAAGTATTTAATCTTGTGAAAAAATAAACGCTCTTCTCGACCCAGTACAAACCATATTTTCTGGAGAAATTTAAAAAATAGGTGTCATCATAACGTGAAGCAAGCACTTATGTAAAAATCGCAGCATTTTTACAAAAATGCCGATTTCGCGGCAAACCGCAAAATCGCGAAATCCTGGAGGGTCTAATACCTCTTGTGTACACTGCAGCATTCACCGTTTCCTAAGTTGTCATACCCCACCTTAACTACCCCAAACCTATGCAGCACACATTTCCTACTGTCCATCACATACCTATTACTTGCCCTGTTGCCATGTATCTGAGCTTACCTAATGTAACAACATTATGTAACTCGTGCAACTGCTACTGTTTACTGTATACCCCTTGTGTATACCGTTGCTATATATATATGTGCCCATATGCTCTTTTGCACGTTCTATGCCTACTCTATATGTAACTTGTTCAACTGCTATAGTTCATCGTATACCTCCAATGCACAATTTTGCATACACTGTTTCCTAAGTCGACACACAATAGTTTACCTACCTCCGAACAATAGGGGCCCCTTTTCCTACTGTCCACTGTATACATTCTATATACTGCTACCATATATCTGTACTCTGTTGCCATGTACACTGCTGCATTCACTGTTTTCTAAGTTGACACACCCTACTGTAACCACCTCAAACCTTTACAGCCCACATCTCTGCCTGTCCATCGTATACTTCTTACTTACTCTGTTGCCATGTATCTGAGCTTACCCCATGTAAAGACATATACTCCTTAAGCAACTCTTGCAACTGTTACTCTTCACCTTATACTCCTTGTGTATACATTGGGTAAAGTATTTGGGCCTACATGCTCTTTTGCACATTCTGCGCCTACTCTATATGTTACTTGTGCAACTGTTTATCGTATACCTCTATGTACAATGTTACATACTCTGTTTACCAAGTCAACACACCCTAGCGCTGAACCTTACAGGCCACTTTTCGAAATGTCCACTGTATTCTTCCTATATACTCTGTTGCCATTTATCTGTGCCTACCCCATATAACTGCATGTAATCCATATGTAACTCGAGCTATTGATACTGTATAGCATGTACCTCCTGTATATACTGTGACTATACATTTATTCTACTTGTAACTCATGCAACTGCTACTGTTTATCTTATACTTGCGTGTATATGGGGCTATATATTGTGCCTACTACATGTTTGTATTTACCCCATGTTTAACTCATGTAACTGTGACTTTGCCATCTATGAAAAGCGCTCTGATACCTTCGGATAGAGTTAACACTATACAAAACTCTATAAATAATTAAACAGGATTTTACACTACATTTTTGAAGACACACCTTTAATTACATAGGCCATGCCAAATATATGACGTTACAATGCAAACAATTACAACGCATGTTTTTACAACGTTGTTTTTACTTCGCAGCTACCATTACATCACATGATTTTACAAAGCATGCCATTACAACGCATTTTTAAAAGCTACCATTACAATGCATACCATTACAACGCATACCATTAAAATGCACACCATTACAACGCATAATACTTTTAGCGCAACAGTAGGGTAAGTGTTGGATAGTGTAGGGGTAAAATTGACTATTCCCACTCCAGTGAGTGCAACAGTAGGGTAAGTGTTGGATAGTGTAGGGATAAAAATTACTTTTACCATCTACCCCAAAACCCATACCCACCCTAAATCTAAAAAATCTCTATTACTTACCTTATAATGCATTGTAATGGCATGCGTTGTAATGGTATGCATTGTAATGGCATGCGTTGTAGTGAAATGCTTTGTAATGGCATACGTTGTAATGGCATGCGATGCAAAGGCAGTTGCGTTGTAACAGGTGCAATGTAAAAGCAATGCGATGTAACTGCTACTTTGTAATGGATATTTCCCACCATGCCCCTTGAAAAGGTTTTGTACATACAGGTCTTAGGCACAACCCCATTAGAGACCACCCACCTGCCCAGTTGGATGAGTGCAAAAAATATGCTGTCTAATGTAGGACTCCCAGAAGCAAACAATACGCTGGCCTGAATGGGCAGAGATGACCCCTCTGAACCTGGCAAAATATGCAGATTGGGGCTGTGAGCATCCCTTTTGACAATACAGTTTCAAATTCTGCTAGTGTCAAATCCTTCTTGATAGGTCTGCAGGGCTTACATATAACACTGGAGTGTACATGAAAAGACAGGAAACAGGATACCAAAACAATTCTTGTGTATCTTCTGATTGGTTGCAGGAAAATCCTGCTTTATTCTACCAGACGTTTTCTGTGGCTTTTCACATATAATACTAGGGGTGCGCTTGAAATAAACAGAAACAGGATTCCAAAACAATTCATGTGTATCTCCCATGTCTGGTTGATGAAAAACTCTGCTTTGTTCTACCAGACTTCTGTCTCTGGGTTAATTGGTGGTAAAGTGACTGCCCCAAACAGGATTTTAGTGTTATATGTGGGAGGACATTAGGATTGCCACAGTACATTCCAGACACCCCCCCCCCCCAGTTCTCAAAGCCCAAGGTTAATGTGACAGAAGACTTACACCATCTTGAAAATGCCCATGGTGGATTGGTTTGGCCCCTAGAACTTTCACCCCATTGGTTAGGGCTTGCCCCGAGGTCAGTTTCACTAACTAGCTAATGCCGGCATAAATGTGGCATCTCTATGTACCCATATCAGAACACTCTTGGATCGGAGGAAGATCATAAGAGGACTGAGCCTGTTGTCTGTGACCTGAGAAGATCCCTGTAAGGACCATGTTTGCCCTCTCTTGTACCCAGAGCAAAGAAGTGAACTCCAAAGGTCATATGTATGGGCTTCTGTTACAGCAACATGGAAACAACATGCTACAACAGGACTCTGCCTGTACCTGCCCAGCTCACCAGTGGACCTAAACTTGACCCTGCTATTTAGCCTCTGTCTGACACCCTGTGTCTCTACATGCTTCCCCATCAGAACTTGGGGTGCTTAAGCAGTGTACTCCTGCAGTAGAACTGGGACTTAAAGGGCAAAAGTCAGACAGTACAATCAATGGTTGATGTATCCGGACATTGCTCCATTGGGGTCAGCATCAAATTGCATCTAGGTCCAGGACTACTAGCTATCATTTGAACGTTGTGCTTCTTAGCACTATTTGTAAGTTTAAAAATGTATACCTACAGTTCCCCGCATTGGATTTTTGTCATTGCGGTGTCATTTTGTTTATAAAACTTTACTCTATTTTTTAATTTGTTTTCAGATTTTTATTGGTTAGTATTTTAACTCCATTACTGTTTTGGTACTACATAAATGAATATATATGATGTTACAACGCATGCAATTATAACGCATGCACTTACAACGCAGTGTTTACATCGCAACTACCATTACATTGCATGATTTTACAACGCATGCCATTACACTGCTTTTTTTAAAACTACCAGTACACCGCACACCGTTACAACGCATACCATTACAACGCATAATGCTTTTAGGGCAACAGTAGGGTAAGTGTTGGATAGTGTAGGGGTAAAAATTACTAAGTGTTGTATAGTGTAGGGATAATCAATACTATTCTCACTCCAGTGAGTGCAACAGTAGTGAAAGTCTTGGATTGTGTAGGGGTAAAAATTACTATTCCCATGTACCCCAAAACCCATACCAACCCTAATACTAAACATATCTCCATTACTTGAATTTATAAGGCGTTGTAATGGCAAGCGTTGTAATGGTATGTGTTGTAATGGCATGAGTTGTAGTGACATCTGTTGTGATGGCATGCATTGTAATCACATGCGATGTAAAGGCAGTTGCGTTGTAAAAGGTAGGTTGTTGTAATGACTGCGTTGTAATTGATGTTTCCCTGCATAAATACTTTGCATATTGCCTCTAAGTTAAGCATGTCTGCTCTGTGCCATAGTTATAGGGGGGCTGAGCTCAGGTTTATTTTGTGGCGTTAAGGGTTCACCATGACAGGGGTTGTGCGTGTTCATTGAGGTGGGGAGTCATCCACCTCAAATAATAATTAATGTTCTGACAGTCTCCAATTTTTTATTCTATCTGATAAAATAAAAAATAGCAGATACAAATAGTCATTGAATGTAACATCAAAGGGTGTTAGTGAATCTGCTATCTTCCTTACATCTATTACAATCTCACAAGTAAGTGGTTCAATTGGCTCTTCATCAATTTGTTGACTTTACTATCCACAGTCAACATATCTGGTTAGACTTATTGGTTGAAATAACCTTTACCAAAACAAAGAGAGAGAGAGGGAATTATTACTCCACTCTTATTCCCCAGGGATAATCAGTATAAACAACAAAAGAGTGAAGCCAAGGTGGAAAAGGCTAGAAGGCGGAGTCACTCATGTTTTTGAGAAGGGTCCTCAATCACCGGCCTAGTTGGTGACATGCTTCATCATTGGACCCCCATCAGAGAGGCCGAGTGCCCCTCCGGTGTGCTATGATGCCTGATTACAGCGGAGCAGGATTTCTGAATGTTGGGTGCAAGTGGTAGTGCAGTGAGTGATGTTAAAATAGCCTCTACTACTTGAGTATAGGCTACTTTATTGACTCCGCCTTCTAGCCTTTTCCACCTTGGCTTCACTCTTTTGTTGTTTATACTGAAATAACCTTTACCTTCTCGTGCCTAGTACTTTTCACATATTAATTTAGCTTCCTCAAACTGCCCTTTTTCTCTCCCAAAACTAAATGCACTTAGGCGTCATTGAAAATGTCAGACTCCATAATCATACTAACCCTCGTAATTGCAGTGTCACAAACATATGAGAAGTGGTCACTCTTTTCAAAACTTAAAACACCTGTTCCCCAACACTGGCCAGTTTTCAGTTAGTGATAGGTGGTGTCTAGATCCACATTTCAAACAATAACTTTTGCTGACAAAAGTAATGTATGCTCATCTTTTCCCTTATCAGGTTTTTCCTTAACTGAATTCACCTTCCTAACTTCCAAAGCAAACAATCTATTGTCATTAATTCATTTGAATGACTGAATAGACCGTTAATGTATATCAATGGTTTTGCCTAAGGCTGAGGTACAAGGTCTCAAGAATTGACATTGCATTTTCTCGTTGAAACAGCATAAAATCAACTGATATCTGACATACTGAGACACAATATTCCCAAGCTCACAATTGCCAGCCAAAGACCAAAGTGAAATTACATACGAATAAATGCATTCATTAATAAGTTTATGTCTCGTATAAAATTGTGTCTCACCATCACAATGTATAACTCCTGGATGAAATGATGATTTAAATAAATCCAAAGCCTCAATACAATCATCACAATCACAGGCAAAAGTTCCAGGAGTTGATAATGCAATAGATTAAGCAATAGTGCTTTTTCTTAGCACTTTCAAATGATTTACAATCGAAGCCATCATATAATTGTTAAATAATCTGCTCCATATGCTTAACTCATAGAATGTTCTCCGGGTCTCAGAAGAAAAGGAACAGGTTAATTATCCCAATGTATTACAGAGCTAACTCGGTACCATCGGGACGGGTATGAAAAACTGGCAAATAATGAAGCAACACTTATTTCAGTAATGGCGAGCAATGAGGCATGCACTACTGTAGCAGCACTTAATGTTGAATAATTGAATGCTAGGTATGTAGATCAGGGGGCAATGTCATGCAAAAACCAAATAGAAAGTCCTCCAGAGATCAGCAGCGCATCCATTAGCTTAAAGACTCGTGTGGATTAAATAAGATGTTTACTACGCTCTTACCAATGAAAAATGAAAGTGGACTGCAACTGTGGGGCTCACAGAACTGTTGGAAGCGCTGCATATCAAATATGGCCGCCACGCTGCTACATCGATGCCTAGTGGCTCATGGAACATAGGAGCTCGCAGATCCAGCAATAACCAAGAAAATGTTGGGCGTTCTCGCGTAGCAGTGTAGATTCCACACAGACCATCAACCCAGCATTGCTAATGGTCGAAGATAGCCTGCAGAGATAGGAAATGGAGTCAGGCAAAATACAATTTAGGGCCCAATTACGATGCAGGCTGAAACGGCTCTGACCGTCGGTCGGAGCCCTTCAGTCCGCATCGTAATCGGCTGGTCATTTTGAAGGGGTCAGTCAGAAGGGAATCCAAGTCAGATTTCTGAATGGCTTCCGACGGGCTTCGTCCGTCATTCGGAAAGCGTTCAGTAATCCCTCGGCCGGCTCGTTCTAGCGGAGGGATTACGATGGCAGATTCCCACTGCCTTTCTGTGCTGGCCTTTCCGAAATAGAAAGGCTTTGGGAATCTGTCTTTGGGAGCCCCCAGCAAAGCCCACATGGGTGCAAGGCCACCGAATGGCAGCCTAAAGGGCACCTATGGTGCCCCCCTGCTGATCCCTGCACCCAGTGGAAGGCACATTCAAGTGCCTGCCACGGGGTGCAGGGATGAACTGCACCTCTGCTCTATGCAATGAGAGCATGCATTCCCTTCGGAATGCATGCTCCCATTGTAAAGTATAGGATTGCGAACGAACAGGGTTCGGTCGCATCCTACTTGCTGGGCTTGAACCTTCGGCAGGAGGTCATTCAGTTCCAGTTCCCAAACGATGTCGGATGGACTCCGGTCTGTCCAACGTCGTAATCAGGCCCTTAGTCTTCAGCAGGCAGCCACTGGTGCGGCAGGACGCAACCACCTCACACTGTCCTGAAAGAAAACGCAAGAGTCAGAGCTTGGTAGCGTTGAAATAGTGAAATTGTGGTTGGCTCCAGCTGGCTTAACTAGTCATTAGTGTAGTAAATCAAGCTAGGATTCCATAGGATTCAAAAGGCTTTACGGGAGGACTGAGCCCATATGCAACAAAGTCCTGAAAACCGATACGGATCTGCCACTACACACATTGCAATTTTTCAGAAAACGAAGGGCCTGATAGACGATAAACTTTTACAGTGACAAACAGTCGAATCACTGTTCGCGACCACAAAATGCTTTTTTGCCATGTACTAATGTCATTTTAGGACTCAGTAAATTTTTACCAACTCCTATAAGTGGCCTGTGATGAATCCAATACACTGAATTGCTATTTATAAGTGGAATGTTATAGGCATTCCTTTCAAATAGAAATTCGTTATGAGATGTGTCAGTGTCTTTCAACACAATAGTGGAAATTTACCAACTAGCAAGTTGGGGTGATAAGCCATGTGAATGTAAAAATAAAGTTATCTTTCATTTTACAAGTAGCACCATATCATTTAAGGAAAAATGTCTGCATTTAAAACAAAAGGTTTACGTTATTAAAAGGCTCTCACAGACATGGTGGTCTGCTGACCCTAGCAAGTCACCTTCTTTGTGATGGCAGCGATCTGGAGGAACTTGCAACCTACCTCGTCATGGATATTCATGAAATAGGTCGGCATGCAAAAGACTCCCGAACTGAATTTTATAAACCAACCTTTTAGTACATTGGTTTGTCAGTAAAATTCTTTAGTGGTTGCCAAATACTAGTTGCAAATTGCGACCAGTTTTAGTACATCAGGCCTAAAGATCCTAGTATCAGGTTCTGCTATTACTATACCTGTGTCGGGTGATTTTACTTCACTGATTGGGACCACGCCCCTTTTGCCTAGAGGTGGCACTAATCACAACATAGTCATGTCATACAGATGCATGTTTTCTAGTTGAGGGCTCTAGGCAATGTCCACAACCAAGTGGACACTTGGTGTTTAGGAGATATGGGTCTTACACAAGCTTGTATATTTCTTCACTATCTTACTGCTGACTGTCTGCCTACCGAGAGTAGATTTCGGACACTTGTGGGGATTCACTGGCCGAGAAAGAGGAATTGACTGTGGTGAGAAAGCAAAAAACACAATTTGCCTCAGGTGTGAACATGAACACAAGGGCCTAAATATATGAGTGAAGCAGAAGATTTATGTCTTAACATGAGTAGGTTTAATATGCATGTACTGGCTTTCCTGAATAGCCAGTTTGTAAAAGTTTCGACTGTTTATGCCCTTCTGCAAAGGTGTAGAAATGTATAAATAAACGTCTGAGTACAGCCACTAGCCACTATAGTAGGAATTGATCTTGCGCATAGACAGACTTATAAATATGCTTTTCTGTAGACGAATAACCAGGTGTTAAGTATAAATGAAGATGTTTGTTGATGCAGTATCTCATATAGCCAGGATTGTAGGACTCCGCTTGATGTAGGCTCTGCATCAAACCTGGAAATTTCACTCTAAAGGGTTGATGTTGCAAAATCATTCAACCACAGATCCATACTTTCAAATTGAAGTTAATTGCCACTCCTTGCCCATGAGTTTCATGCAGAGGTTAGGCAGCACCTTGACAGACAGGCAGGCTATCTTGACACCAGTGACTTCTATGTTTAGCAGCTTGCTACATAGTGGTCTTAGACAACATACTGCAGGTTTTCTTAGCTCAAAAAGCCTTGTGTTTCTTCAGTGTGGAAGTCATCCCTTCGTCAACCCACCATCCTAGGCATATCCCACTCCGTGTTGTGGATGAAGCAGCCACCTTCTACTCCTCCGAGAAACTATTTCTCCATAGCATCGCATGGCAAATCCTGGGCTTCCGAAAACAGGGCAATAGTGGAAAACACTCCCCACACTCCGGGACACGCGCATCAGGCTGGTTACTCAACTTTGCGTAAACCTCTGACTTATCAAGGCCCTTCACTCTTAAATGCTGGTTTTGCTTCCAGCGTCTCAGCACTTTTTACCTAACACAAACTCACCTTGGTCCATTGAACATTATATTACTTCGAATTTTGGGCACCGTCTATCAATTTTAGGTTCCCGTTGACAGTGCCGAGCTCTTGTGTCCCCCATTTACTATATGAGCTTTGTTATTTTTTTTAAGTCTTGAAAAAGTTGTCTAAGACGAAAAAATGTTTCGGTTGTTTAACCTATGTAAAGAAAGCAAAAACAAACAATTCTGTATCAGAACATTCATCAATAAAATTGGACCTACTCCATAGCAGACCACAGAAAGGATCTGGGTATTTGTTTTCTCTCCCCATAATTATGTCAGGTCAGGGTGTGGTAATGAAACGCCAGGATTCCATGTGCACCAGGACTTCTTACCTGCAGGGAAAGAGGGTCCACTGGAAACAGAGAGCAGGTCTGAAATGAAATGAAATGAAAGAAAATTTATAACGCGCAAACTAAGCCCCAAAGGGCATCAAGGCGCCTAGCTCAATATTGATTACCCATCCCATGAGCGGATTACTGGTAGGCTTTCTTAAAACACCATGTTTTCAGGGCCTTTTTAAAGAGGGGCAGTGAAGATAGAGACTTAAGTTCCAAGGGGAGAGCATTCCAGAGACTGGGGGCAACTGTAGAGAAAGCTCTACCTCCCCATCTGGTCTTCTTGGTCCGAGGGATAACTAGAAGATTTTGTTGCCATGAGGGCAGACATCTGCTGGGGACATAGCTGGAGAGAAGTGCACCCAGCCCAACTGATGTTTCAGTTTTAAGAGCGCTGTGCACCAGACAGATGATTTTGAAGGAAATACGATGCTCTATAGGGAGCCAGTGTAGACTCTTTCTGGCTAGAGTTGCCGAGGATGATCGGGGAGTGTCCAGGACGAATCTTGCAGCCGCATTTTGTACTATTTGCAATCGCTGTATTAGTCCCTTATTAATCCCTGCATACAGTGAGTTGCAGTAGTCCAATCTTGAAACAACAAGTGCAACCACTGTCTGTTTCCTGGCTTGCGGGGAGAGATAGTGCACTATACGGCGGAGAATTTTGAGAATTCCCCAGCAAGTAGCCACTGTTCTGTTGACCTGAAGGGTCATTGCCAACGAGGTATCAAACATAACCCCTAGGTTCCTAGCTGAGTGGGAGGGGACCGGGCAGGTTCCCAGGGATTGCGGCCACCAATCATTTGACCACACATCTTGGTCCTTTCCAAAGATCAGCACCTCGGTCTTATCGCCGTTCAGCTTCAGGGAGTTGACTATCATCCAGTCAGAGACTGTTTGCATGCAACTCCTGAAGCTGGAGGCGGAGGTACTGACTGGTTGGGCTAGTGACACCATAATCTGAGTGTCATCTGCGTATGACACTACTTCCATTCCCTGGGCTTTTACCAATCTCGCTAGGGGGGCCACATAAATGTTAAATAGGGTCGGGCTTAAAGCCGACCCTTGTGGTACCCCACATTGCGGGATGTAGCAGGGGAGAGGTATTCTCCTAATTTAGTCCTCTGTTCTCTAAGATCTAAAAAAGAGGACAGAAGGTCCAGGGCTGACCCCTCCACTCCCATCTCCCTCAGACGAGATGTTAGAATTGAGGGAGAGAGGGTGTCAAATGCTGCGGTCAGGTCGAGTAAGACCAGCAGTGTTGTCTGACCTTGATCTACCTTCATTCTGATGTTATCAGTAACCATAGTGAGTGCGGATTCTGTACTATGGAGTTTCCTGAACCCATGCTGGGTATGATCTAAGAACCCAGAGGAGTCCAGGAACGCAGACAGATGCAGGTTCAGGTGAGACTCAAGCATTTTGGCGGGGGCAGGAAGTAAAGATATGGGCCTGAAGTTTTTCAGGATTGTGGGGTCAAGTGAGGGTTTTTTAAGTAATGGCCTAACAATGGCTTTCTTCCAGACTGACGGAAAGATCCCATGTGACAAAGCACTATTCATTACTTCCAGCAGAGGAGGAAGCAGTGTGTTCCTACACTCCTTCATCACATTAAGAGGACATGGATCCAAAGGGGAGGAGGATTTAGTCCTATTCAGCAATGAATTTAGATAATCGAGTGTGAGTAGTGGAAAATTGGAGAGAGTCTTGGTTGGGTCTTTATGCCAGGTCTCTAGATTTGTTAGTGCCTGGATAGTGTTGGTCTCAAGGGATTTTTTCTGCGCTTCTAAGTTGATAGCTATCTCATCGATTTTGTTGTAGAAAAAAGTTGAGATCTTATCGCAGAGCTCCTGGGAGCCCTTCACAGGGTCTGGAACTTGTAGTGTACAAAGGGAATCCACTATCTTAAACAACTCCTTCGATGAGGTGAGAGAGGTAGTAAGTTCTGAAAAATATTCTTGCTTGGTTTTAATGACTGCGGCTTTATATTCACCCAACAGTTGCTTGTGGGCCTCTCTGTCAGTAGAGTCCCATGATTTCCTCCATTTTCTCTCCTGTCTCCTGCAACCTTGTCTCAGTAGCCTAAGAGGCTCTGTGAACCAAGGAGCCGAGGGCCTGCATCTCGCTGAGTATCATCGTATGGCAGGGGCTAGTGAATCTAATGCACCAGAGATGGAATTGGCCAGATTTTGTGCTGCCTTCTCAGGGGCTGATGGCAGATAGACAGAGCCAATGATGGGGGCCAGAGAATCATTGGTGATATTTTTATAATTCCTTTTACCCTTTCCTTGAGTTAGTTCTTTACTAAGGGGGGCTGAGTGGGGGAAGGTCAGGACTAACGGTACTGCTAGATGGTCTGTCCAGACCAAAGGTTCCGGAGTCCCGGTATTGACTCTAGGATCATTGGAGAAAACTCCGTCAAGAGTGTGTCCTGCTCGATGTGTTGGTCCTTTAACCAATTGAAGAAAGCCACATTCCTTAAGGGGATCAACCAAGGAAGATGTATCTTTAGAGACATAATCCTCTAAATGAAAGTTTAAGTCTCCTAAGATAGTAAAATGGGGCTTGCCAACATATGGTTCCAGAATTCTAAACAGGTCACTGCTAAAATTGGATCTAGGTCCTGGGGGCCTGTAAACAAGAAGGCCCACAAAGGATGATGAAGGGGATGAGGAAATAACAAAATGCAGGACCTGGAGAAGCTCAGATGGTAAGGTCAGGGCGTTAATACGACAAGACAGATGAGACTGATAGATAATTGCTAATCCTCCACCTCTTCGCTTAGCTCTGTCGAATCTCTGCAGAGCATAACCATAAGGTCTGTTGTGGTTCAACTCTCTGAAGGTACATTACAGGCATAAACTTCCGCTGGTCATGCATCTGTGCTTCAAAGTTTGAGAAGAGGGTCTTTGGAGATTATGTGCTTGGCAAAATTGATTGTTTTTTTTTTTGTAAAACGGATCAAATTAATATTTTCAGAAACAGTTTAGGGAAGTATCATTTTAATAAATGCATTTTTTGTAGCTGCAAAACTCCCGATTTTGCAGATGAAGTTCTAAATTAAAATACTTTGCTAGTTAGTCAACATTGTGAAATTTCCCATTCAGCTGCATAAAGTTTGAGGAAGTAGTTATGTAACTTCACTCACACCTACACTGCCCCACTGAATTCTGAGAGCAATGAGCAAGACCTTATATTTAGGTCTGACAATGTTTAGTTATTCTATTTTGTTTCACGTGGACTGTTATTTCAAGGTAAACATGCTGCTTCGCCCACATGCACTGTGACCATGAACACATAAAAAAGTGTCCAACAGAATAAAAATATTTATTTTTTTACTTTTAAAGAACAAAATACACCGAGGAAAGTGTGGAATGCTACTTTCTTTATTACACTTCGATCACTAAAATGTTCATGCAGAAAGAATGTCACTTGTAGGTGCCTAAGAAGCTCTCATAATCAGGAAATCTAGCCTTTCTAAATCATATACATCCTAAAACTAAGAATTGGTGAACACGTGTTAGAAGGCCACTAGTAGTTTCCTCTCCATGTACCCTAAATCTACACATAATCTAGTATTTAATCATGCGTAAAAAAATGTGCTAGTTCTGGATTTAAGTAAGATTTGAAAACAGCTGGAGCTTGTCTGCACAATGTGCACGGAACATGAAAACACTGCGTGTGGCAAAGCAAGAAACCACACTCACGTCACTAGCTACACAAATGCAGCTGCTCATGCGGGGGTCTTTGTGACTCTGTACCTGGAGGCAGGTGTCGGAAATGTTAACGACTGTAATATCTCTGATTGGGTCGAACGGTTATCGACATAAATTCAATTTATTCTGAATTACCGTCCAGGGTGTGCTTGCCTTCACACGCGAACAACAGTCAAGAAGATACTGAATTGTGTATCAGGAAATCCCCCAAGTGCGCCTCGAGAACATTTCCATGTCGAGCAGCTGATGAAATATTCATGGCAGAGAAGAAAGACTTCAGGCGTGTGATTGGATGATGCGTGGTGCTGCTCTGAATACTGCTGTCCTCGTTTAATCCCGTCTTCCGCATGCATGGTTGTATCCATGCCATAGCTGTATATGTGCATAAACCTGGCCTTTAAAATCGGTGCGTTGCAAGGTGTGGCAGAGAGCACAGAGACAGCGCCTCCTTCCGCGCACATTTCGTAGATAAAGCAAGGCCTGGTTCTCGAGCCCGCCACATGCATGTGTCAATGAACGAGCCTTGAAAGCATGATTTATTTATTGTCTGAGACCCCAGACATTATTGATTCCTCGTTCGCCCCTCCCAGTGGGTGCCAGAGAGGCAAACGTGCCTTCCACTGCCAGGCCAGAGCCCTTGGTCAATCTTATAGATTGCAGAATCGTGTTTTATAGAAGGCATGATGTAAACAAGCATTGGCAAAGGCAACTGGTGTGTCTTTACCTGAATCCACAAATGTAAAGGCAGATGGCTGCAGGGACAGCTGAGTATACACTTACATGCTGGCTTCGAGTCACTGATTTGCATATGGCCATGTCTGAACTGGGGTGGTGTGGAGTGCAAAAAAACGATGGATTTGGGCCCAGAATTCTGTACTGGGGTGAATGTATGACATTGTTCTGCATTCTGTCCATCAACTGTGGTTTTGGGCTTCGATTCACACAGCAATATTATTACACAAGGACACACGACACATACGCACAGCACATACACAACAATCATGTCCTGGTACACCAATCATATTCCAGTGATTTATTTATCAAGCTCCTGGTATAGAACAATGTGAATAACAACAAGGAGTAACCGTGAGAAATATTAGAGTAGTGAAGACTAGAGAAAAAGGTGGGAGAAAAAGAAGGAGAAAAAGTCAATTAGAGAGGCGGGACAGGTAAAACAGGGAGCGGAGGTTTATATTGAGGTAGAGATCTGATGAGATAAAGAGAGAGTTATGAGGCAGTGAAAATGGTAGACAGAAAGATGAAGTAGAGAGATGTAAAACTAAAATAGATAGAGAGAGTGATGGAGCCGTGGGCCCATCAGACAACTACCTTCTTTGGACGATCCATCTTGTAGTAGCTTGACACGTAAGAGGAAGTTAGTCATACATTTATGAAATTATTTAACAGTGTAACACAGAACACTGAAGAAGATTAATTGGGTTTATTACAGACTCAGAAACAAACTGACAACAATGAGTCTCGGAAGTAAGTTATAGAAGTATAAAATCACCAAAATAAGTCTGAATCTCCTAAGAAAATTTAGTCTAAACAATATGAAAGACATTAGAAATTCCGTTGCTCAAATACAAAAGATTAGAAATAAAATGTGCAAGTTTGATTGTACATTTCTGTTAGAAATTAGATTTCTGATTGGCTAAGGCTTGCGCCAAAGCCAGGCAGAAACCACCACTCTAGTCAGGGCCAGGGAGTTACACGCTGAAGATAACCCCTGCTCACCCCCTTGGTAGCTTGGCACGAGCAGTCAGGCTTATCCCAGAGGCAATGTGTAAAGCGTCTTCGCAACACACACCCAGCAACAACACACTAGGAACACTGCAAAAGAAACTCCACACAAGGTTATATCAAAAATAGCCTTTGTATTATCATTAATACATAGAATAGTGATCACACAATATATACTGTGCAACTGGCAATGGGCAATATTTAGAGGGGATTATATACACATGACAGGGCCACTTGGGCCACTGTCAGAACCATCACAAAGTGAACTTAGTAAATGTAGAACATATAATAAGCGTAGAACACAACCAGTAATTACTGGGAAACACTGTACTTAGCATTATCCTGCAACATAAACCATATTATGCACAGTTTCACATCAGGCGTGAAATATATTCTGCGCTAACCTCATAAGCCTAAACATATTAGACCATAACATCCTAAGCATAACTCACATTAGGGGCATAACTCATAGTAGAGAATAATCTCACAAGTATAAACCACAGTATGCAAAACCTCATAACATAACCCAGAGTAGAGGCATAAATCACGGTGCATAAAACACAGTACATGAATCACATTTCCTGCAAATCACATAAACCACATTAAGGCCTGGCGCCCTATCCATCTAACAGTCCCCCTGGCCAACTGGCCTCCTCAGAGGGCTCAAATGCCCTACGTCCAAAAGTCAGCAGAATTCGCAAGTGCGCAATTGCGCTAGGGCAGAGGAGTGCATTTCAACCCTACCTCACTAACAATGCCCCCAAAGAAATGTCAGCCTAAATGTTGCAGCTGCCGCTAATTGCCGTGCAGCTGTGAAGCAGAACGTGGGTCCTGGCACAAGTGTGCACTCGTGGCCCTGCGGGGGCTCTCTAAATAAAATTGCTCCCATCGTTGCAGTTGCCCACTGTCAAGTGGGGCAACTGTGAACACATTGCCAAATTGGGGAATGCACGGGCCCCTCTGGGCCCTCTGACAACAAATATGCCCCAAGATGCAACTGGCCTCTAGCCAGTGGTGGGGCAGTTGGGGAAGATAGCCACACAGAGGAAGCACGGGCACCCCTGGGCCCTCTAGACCCCCACGGGGGGCCTAGGAGCAATGTGGCTCGCGTTGGAGTGGCCTGCTCTCTGGCGGGTCCGCTCGGATTAAAAAGGCACTGGCACCATGCCTTGGAAGGCGCCAACAGCACTGGAGAAGCCCCTACTCACCTGGGCTGCGGGACCGGACTCCTTCGGTCTTCTCTCCTTGCTGGGACCTTCACTCTGCTCTCTTCTTTTCTGCTGACACCGGACCGCTTCACCGTCAGCATGCTCAGGAGAGCCCCGCTCCTCGGGGACTTTCTCTCCTCACTTCACCCAGGCCCCCTCCTGGTACCCAGGACTTCAACATGAAGCCTGCAAGGCTCCGGACGGATCTCCGGCGGCCGGATTTCACAACACGAGGGGCTACCCTTTCCTAACGGAAGCCCCGCCTATGGACAGGCACAGCCTTGCCTGACACCCTGCTCGGGCCGGCGGCTGTGATTCAATTTATCTCGGCAATGTGCGGGGGGGGGGGCACCCGCTCTTTATAAAATCACCAAATCGGGGTGGACACCCGCTATTTCAAAGGTGCACGATGCGGGGTTGGCACCCGCCATTTCAAACATAAATGAAGCGGTGTGAGCTCCCGCGCGGCCTGAAAAGAATGTGGGTTGGGCACCCACTCCACAGCATCACTGTGGGGGGATCCCCACGTCGGGATTCCCTCCCATACGACAGGCAGCTCAGCGCTGCGCAGCCCACGCTCTCCTCCTTCCTGGCAGGGTAAAATATATCTTTCCCAAGGTTCTAGGAGTCCTGAAGGTCCTGGAGAAGGCATAAGAAAAGTACTTCACAGGGTGAAGGGGTCTCCCAGGGGCCAGGGGTATAGCTGGGCCCAGGGAGGCCAGGACACAGGGCCCTTCAGCAGGGAGGCAAGCCCCATTGACGGTTCCTTCTGGGCCCCAGCAGAAGTAAGCCCCCAGCGAGTCAGGACCAGCACACCAGCACAGAACCAAAACATGGGGTCACAGCCCCTACCTTTATACCACACAATCCTTTGTCTGCTGTACAGGATGGGGGAACCAGTTGCAACTGGTTCATGGGGGATTCGGAGCACTTTGTTTTCCAAGCTCCTCTTCCCCTTTGTCAGGGGGCTAGGTGATCAGACACACCACAGGGGGCAGAGCCAGCATTGTCCAGGCTGGGCACAGTCCTATACAGAGTCAGGGGATTACTCGTCCCATTACTCCCAGCACAGATGTCCCATTCAGCCTAGTGCTGACTCACCCTGCCCCTCCTGGAGCCACACACACCTCCTAGCCCATATCACTCACAAGCCAGACATGCAATTCACATCAGGCAGGCAGACACATAGCACACAGAAATGCCAACTCCTAAAAGTGGCATTTCTAAAATAACCACAATAAATCTGCGCACACCATTGCGCAGCATTTATTATTACAAATCCAAATATACTAAACTCGACCACGCTGCTCCTCCCATACCATGAATTACCACTGACACACACTGATCAGGGACTCCCCAATGCATTCTTATGGGAGGGCAGGCCAATCTCACCAATGTAACATAGAGAGCGCACACTCTTTACACTGGACAGCAGTGCTAAAGTGCCCAGAGGCCTAAAAACACCACAACCAGGTCACAGAAAAGGCTAGAAGGCAAAACGTTTAGGGGTGAACCTTCCAAAAAGCTAAGTCCAACAGTTTCGTTCTTCCTTTCTAGTCATGAGTGAACTTACAAAATGTATGTTATTCTACACTACTCTATATTAGGGAACCTCAATTGACCAAGATCAAGGAAGCAAACAAAAGGTGTCAGCATAATGGAAAATTCTGTGCAAGGGCTCCAATCAGAAAGAGTGTATAGCATAAAGCCATGCACCGAGATCTGGCAATGAGGTCTGTACCTCTGGAAAATATAAAGGCGTCTGCTGCTCTAACTAACTATACATTTATTTAAAGACAAGGGAACCCTAAAGGTAGCCAAGGACCTAGGGTAACAGTTTGTTGTATTGATCAGTGGTCCTTGTTCAATACAACTAACTATACAACACCTACTAACACACACAGTATTCAAGGTAACCAACGTCATCCTCTTCCAGTACATTTCCATCTTCCTTGATAGAAATTGCCAACTTTCAGCTTTTCTCCCTTACCTTCATTTGGGCACATTTGATCAACCTTGAGCATCCTTTCTCCACCATGAGAACTCATCTTCAACTTCATTAGTGTGTCTTCTCCTTGCCAATAATGTACTCCAGTACCTTACTATTGCTACAAATAGACAATACCTATTCACTATCTAATGTAGCCTTGTATCTGCACCTGCAGAGCTGAGAAAACATGCAAACAAGCAACTTTCATGTTGAAGGTTAAAAACTGAAATCCCTAAAGCTTAAGGCCTTTGGCAATGCTATTTTAGTGAAATACTCGATGTGCACCCAACATTTGGATATATGTGCATGTGTGGCCACAATATTGTTACAACACTGTGGATATACTTTATATGAATAAATCATGGTTGTAGAAATATTATAGGTGAATTGGGGTAACATACTAAAACATTCAGGTTACTAGGAGTGAAAACTACAATTAAATGAAAATCTTTCAACATTAGTATGCATGCACAATATGGGGTTGATTACGATGTTGTGCGGGAACTTTCCGCCCGACACTGTTTCAGATACGGGACTGACCGACTCGCGGTTGGTGGTCCCGCCCAACCGTTTACGATGCGACCGAACATTGTTCGGTCGGATTCCCATTGTTTCCTATGGGAGCCCGTATTCCGTCCAACAACCGGCCGTAACACAGGCTCCTATGGGGAAGTGTGTGTGGGGGGGGGGAAAGTGGGGGGGGTGGGTGGAGAACCCTGCACCCTGTTGTGGGCACCCCATTGAGCCAACCACCAAATGAAGGGTACCCCCTTGGCCCCCAACCGAATGCCTTAGGATGAAGAGGGCCCCGCTAGGAGTCAGTTTCCGACAGCCTTTCCATGTCAGACAGTATGACTCGGAAAGACTGTAGGAAATCTGCATCATAATCGTCAGATCGGAAAGGTTCTGATGCAGTCGAGGAGGTTCCGACTGTCGGGAGGAGGCTGTCCGCACAATATTGTAATCGGCTACAAAATGTTTCTTAGTGTATGGAACATTTCAGGAATATAACTGACACTCAATTTTTTATATTCTTGTCAATAAATCAAACGTGTAACCAGAGTGCTAATTGCACAGTAGTAAGTGTAACTTGTAACATATAAGGGTGGAGCCAAAATAAGCTGCTCCAAGAGCAAGGTGATTTAGAGAGGCTGAGGTGAAATGGAGAAGGGGGTGCAGAGAGATATGAGAGCAAGGTGGTAATGATAGAGCAAGAGGCATAGACATAGAATGAGAGGCATTGAGAAAGGTTTAAGATGCAGAGATGAAAGGTAGACAACACTAAGAGAGACAGAGATAGAGGAGGCAGAAATGGAAACACACATATGGTGAGGAATATTGAGGTAATTTTAGGGGGTACCCCCCAAGTGCAGCCCCCACCACCCTGGAGGCCCACAAAGGGAACACTGCATGCCTTTCCATGGCAGAGTATCTGCCATGGAAAGGCATTACACCACCACCATCGTAAGATGGATGGTGGAGACTGCAAGGCACCGCCACCATATTGCAGGCCTTTTCCGCCCAGTAGGCAATCGTGACGATTGCCTTCCAGCGGAAAAGGGGCGGTCAGTCTTTACCCCCGCCATGCTAATGTGGCGGGTATAATAGTCCGTCCGGCGGGGTATTTTGGTGGGTGGATCACCACTGCCGGTATAGCGATGGTGGTCTGCCCGCCATCCTAATAGACCCACTAGTCTCTCTTCCTGGACAATCTTTTCTCCTGGAGGGTCAGGCAGGCTCCTTCCCTCTCTCAGCAAGCTGTCAGGCTTCTAAATGCTTCAACAATATCCATTGCTCCTCCAGCAGAAAGTGCAGACTTAAGGCGATGTTCCCCCATCTTTTGGAGACTGACTGTCAGGCAGACAATAGCCCAGGGTGCAGTCATCTGAGTATTCTGGTCATAAAAGACTTGGAACTGGAACAAAGTGGGGTGGTTTAGGTCACAATTTACGGACGGGGTGTAAATTCTCAAACTGTAGAACCTGTTTTATGTGGTTCTTCTTTCATGTATCCTCCTTAGGCTGCTCTCCAGACAGAGCTTTTGTGTAGATTGATGCTTCTCAAAGCAGGTCACACCGCTCCTGTCTCCAATTGGGCTCACCAACAACAGCAGCACAATGCGGTTTCTGCATCTGCCTGCCTTCAGCTCTATCACAGACAAATGGGCAGGCCTCACTTAGAAACGCCCTCAATGCTAAAAATAGGAATTGCAGTCCCTCCCCTCACCACTATCATCTACCAAATGGCATGGCTCTGAAAGACTAATCAAAAACAAAGGGGATGATGGACGGAGTATTGAACATTGCAAGCACTCACCCCAGTCAACTTATCTGGGTTTAATCCATCATCATTCTTTAGCTCACTCCGCCACCCCAGTTCAGACAT
Source organism: Lissotriton vulgaris (assembly GCF_964263255.1). NCBI lineage: Eukaryota > Metazoa > Chordata > Amphibia > Caudata > Salamandridae > Lissotriton > Lissotriton vulgaris. The sequence continues at coordinate 150,769,997 of NC_141696.1, read as the reverse complement.
GGCCATATGCAAATCAGTCTCATCCTGTGCCTCATGGGAACAGTCCAGCCCGAACTGCTAAGCCATGTCTTCCCTGGACCGGAAACATTCCCTGGACCCCTCACACACCAAAAGGACCCTTGGTGTCATGCTTCATCGTTGGGGTCTTCGCACCCCTCTTTGGGATGCGGTGTGCTACTAACCTATGACTACGTGGGAGCGCTTTGGTAGCTATGTGTGGTGCATGTGGGGTGATTGCGGTGTTGGTGAGTGGTGGGGTCTTAAGTGAATAGGGTGAGGTTTAAAAAGCACCTGGCACGTGGGAAAATACAAGAAACTTTAATGCTTCCCCGTGCTGGTACTGTTAAAAGGAGTGATAGGCGAGGTAATTTGTAAATTAATATACGTTACCTCTAGTGTGTGTGTCAACATTTTTCGGAGCAGAGCTCCTACTTTAGGACGGGGTACACAAATCCTCACCTTACTCACATTAGTTAAAAAATCTGATAATCTACAGAAAAGTGAAATTTACGAAAGTTAGAGGCTAATATGTGCCTAAGTATCTTCGTTTGTAGAATTCTGCAATTGAGAACTTGCTGCCAAAGTTAGGTTTGCATCATGAGCCTCTGAACGTTGGGGATCTGTAGTGCTTAATAGCACCTGTTACGAGAGATTTTCTCCGTCCGACTTCGTCTGACTTCCCACAACGCGGCTCCGAGGTGACTTACCCATTGTAGGGACCCCCCTCATACCTTCTGTGGATTTCATTTGTTTAAATATAACTGTATAGGGAGAACGAATCCACTTTCCCTCTCTGTCCTCTTTTGTTATAATTGACAGTTAGAAGTAAAGCATTAAATAAGGGAGTTCTCCAGATGGTGTTCAAGGAGGCCAGGAAAAATCCTTTAATTTGCCAACATTTTTAACTTCACTGCATACATTTGTGTGTCAAAGGTCTTATAGAATACCAGAAGCAAGACTGAAAGCTGTAGAGCAAGAAAATTAAATGCTGGCAGTTAGATGTATGGAACCATCTCACAGTTCTCCAGGGTTATTGGCTCCAAAGGCAGATGGAATCATCCGGTTCTGCATTGACTAATGAAAGGTGAATCAGGTGGCACAATTTGACACTTAACCTATGCCCGAGTGGATGAGCTAATAGGGAGTTTATTCCAAGGTAAGCACCTGATGTAGCGTTTGGTGGCCGGATTAATGTCCATCAGGGCAATAGAGTACTTTACTCTGTTGTTCTGATTGAGATCCAGACAACCAAATTTTGAGTAGTCCATCAACCATGACGACAACTACACACATTGACAGGAACCACAATCATGACAACTCATGTATGAACAGTTTGATAGACAGTACCATCAGCCATGACTGCTGACTGTCAAACGTTTCAAAGGTGTTTTGTTTTTCAAAACAAACTCCCAATGTGAGCTGTATTTTTAAATATGAAGAAACAGGACCTGTCCCTTACCACCAGGTCTTCCCTGCCAGTGACAGACAGGAAATAAAAGGCTTTAAACCATCCATTCTAAGTAGGGCAGGGGAAACATCCTTTACAACGGAACCGTTACAACGCGGTACCGTTACAACGCAGGATTTACAACGACTTTCGCTGGAGGGTGCTCTAGGATAGGGGATAGTTTAATTTACTATCCAACACCTTCCCTACTATCCACGGGGACTGGAGTTGGAATAGTAAATTAAATTATTCACTATCCAGCTCCCCCCAACGTTGTAACGACTTGCGTTGTTAAACCTGCGCCGTAAAGGTATGCGTTGTAACGGTACGCGCTGTACCGTCATACATCCGTAGGGCAGACGGTGTAAAGTCCTTCTTTTGACAGCCCCTACTAAATCAGAAGTATTCCATTGACATAGCCAACAGGGGCTCTGCTGACTGAATACTTATGGTCTTCCATGTTCTACATAAACTGGACAGTCTATCATTTTGACAGAGAAGATACTCCATCGCATTTGCATTATTGAACAATATAGTTATTTTCAGTGCTGTCTGAGAAAACCATTTACGGCATCTGAGAAATGTATTTAAAGCTCCAATGGAACCAGGATTATGGGCTAATCCTAAAAACAGTAAGCTGGGAAGTGGAGAGAAGGTGTGCGCGAGTTGAAAGAAAGAGAAATAGGATGGAGGTTGGCCAGTCCAAAAAGGAAGATCCACAGGGGACAAACGGCGACTAAAGTGACGACAAACAATGAGTGGGCAGAAGAAATAAAGACTGGAGCTGGACCCAAAGAGGAGGAATTTCTTGGAACAGACACTTGCAACATCCAGAGGGAGAGTGAAGAGCAAAACAAGTGGTGAAGGAGGCGGGAATAAATCATGGAAGCCAGGACACAGAGTAAAAGCGAGCTCCATGATTGGCGGAAATACCTCAGACCAGTGTTCTACATGGGAGAGTTGGTGTGTTTCCCTCAACCATGTTTCTGCAGTGAACCATGGCCTGAAATGAGTACTCAGTGAATGGTGGGTGGCTGAGAGGTGCGGCACTGAAAGACCTGAAGGTGTGTGGGTGTTTGGTGACGGACATGATCTCAGGGGCGTGGCACAAGGATGCCTTGCAAAATCTGAATTGCTCACACACAGTGACTGGGCTGGGAACCTTGGCTGTGGGATATGGAGCACTGTGGGGAGACTAGGGAACACTGTCTAACAATCTAGGAGCTCTGTTTTTGTTTTCTCCGAGGGGCTTCTCTGGAAAAGCATGTCCTGGAGGAAAACACTGGGAAAAAGATGATGACCTTCCGGGATCAGCTGGAGCAAGGACCATACAGAGTCCCATGAAGAAGAAAGACCTTGGACAAAATACTGGGGTAGATGTTTCCCCCTTGTAAGAGACTTAACAGGAAGATCTGGGAAATCATTTTTCTATAAATGAGGATCTAGACCACTGTCCAGACCAAAATAAAAGACTAATATTACAAGAAGTCCAGTTCATTAGTTGGGACAGAACCCTAGTCAAAAGTCTGATGAAAAGACTAAGCAAAGAGAGGACCATTTAAGAAAGCAGAATCAAAGGTCAAGTAACAGTAGAAACTTAATGAGAATCATGATAAGTGCGTATAATCAAGACTGAGACTGAGTTGCAATTCTCATCGTGATCATCTCTGCTGATACTCCAGGCGAGAAGTTAAATTGAACTGTGCAATGGAAATGTATTCGAGATTGCAGAAGTAACTGTAAAAACCTGCCCTGTTAAGGACTTGCATTCTAGCCTTATGAAAAAAATCAGTAATGATTCCTAATGTAACAGAGAAACAGCTACTTTTTTCCCCGGAATTTTATATAGCTCAAACTTGACCCGAACGCATCAGGGCGCTTTCCATAAGCGCCAGTTACATTACACAAGGACACATTCATTTTTCTTACTCAAGGGGAGATTAAGTTATTTGCCCAGAATCACTGGATGTGGAGTGTCGTTGCCGAGACTCGAACCAGGTTCCCCAGATTTGAGGTCGACAGCCCTAGCTGTTAGGCCACACCCTCTCCCCTTTTTGCGTTTTGGCTTTGATAACAGACCAATTATTAACACCATACAGAGGGTAGGCTTGGGGTGCACTGGTACATTTGGTGAACGACCCTCATTGCTGAAGAGCCTCCTGCAACGGATCTGCTCTAACACTGAAGCAATTGCAACACTGCTGCACTGTACAATAAACATTTGCAAAAGGGCTTTTTCTTTCCCAGTCAAAATGTTTTGTATTAAAACAATGAATCCTAAGAAACAGTGCCCACAACGCCTACAAATGATTTTACCGTTTATTGAAATATTTCCCCATTGTATTGTGCAATGAAAATAAAGAAAGCAAAGCACGTGTATTTTAATGATGACACATGTCATGGCTAATCTTGGTACCATGTAAGCCCAAGGCTCAGGCACTTCTGCATTTCACTTTGCAACTTCACAAAGGGCTCATTTTGTATAAACATTCCTCAATGTATGTGGCTACGGAAAGAAAGTTTTAGCATTAATAAATGCAATCCATCCGTACTTTTATGGGAAGAGATAAGATATCCTCTACAGCGCGACAGTAATTCCCGGAAACATAAACCCTGACCTATTAAATATTAACACCTGCTCCTCTTTTGATCTATAAAAAGCTCTATTATCTGGGGCACATTTTTATATTGTGAGGCATTATTGTATACATATTTTTCTATTCTTGGTTTTTCGCTCTGGTGCAATGCGAGTCAATGCAATTTATTTTAGTAGATGCTTGGTCATAAATCAATTACAGAAGTAGCAGAATCATGGAAAATCATGGAAAATTCCTTCAACTAAGAAATAAACCTTCCAAATTAAAACACATAATTTTGCATGTTGCATATTTTCTTGCTCATCAGAACTTAATTACAAATTGTGACAAGTACTTAAAGCATTCAAAATGTAGTCTTTTAAAATCGAGACGAAGTTCACACCAGAATGAAAAATAAAATATTTATTGTTTGAAAGCATGCCTATTTATCCTACAGATCCTTTAAAATATATTTTTTAATGTGTATGTGGGTGTGTGTGTGTGTGGGGGGTGGGTGGGGGGGGGGGAGGGCCATCATTGCCCAACTGATGTAATTAAATTGGGAAGGCTAAAATGCATTTATTGCAAAAAAGTACACACGTAGGATAAACCCTACCCTCATCCCTCTACTTGCCATTTTAAAGTTTAAAGTATATATGGTGCACTTATAGAGATGATTAATGTTTTTTAATGTTTCATTTTCTGGCCAAGAGAAGTAAGAATGACTAATCTCCTGTATAAAGCTCCCTGGACCGAGCTGACCCCAGAAACGATAATCTTTTGCCTCTCTCCTTCCCCAATCCTCTTTCCCTTGCATCGCTAAGTGGGCAGACACATTCACAGAAATGTTGGTAGCGAGGGCAGGGTTTTGCAGTGAACCTGGACTCCTGGGGCCAGTGATCTGGGAACAAAGGTTAGTTCTTGCAGACAAGATAATACTATCCATGCAGACTTAAAAAAAATCCTTTTCTACACTTTGTACTTGACAATCAGCTAGTGTAGGTACTGGGAGGTTGTGCCGTTGAGCAGTGGCGTCACTAGGACGGTGCGGGGGGGTGCGGACCGCACCGGGTGACACCATCACAAGGGGTGACACCGACGTGTGGGTGTTTCGTGCCAAGGCAGACTTTGTAAAGGTTAATTTTGCAGGCAGTTTCTACTGGTATTAATTATCACGCACAGCCTTTGTTGGCGCTGATGCAATGTTTTTGAAAATAACCCAAACAGGTTATGTAGTAAATGTGATTTTTATCCCGGTGAAATCTGACCAGGCAGCCTCAAAGAGGGGATATTAAAAATACTTGTTCTAGCAACAACATAGTCTAATTGAAGGGGATTCCGTCATTGTCAGAAATGTTTTACCCCGTCTGCACGAAGGTGACGTCGGGGAGGTCTTTACAGTAAACACGCTGATTACTAGAGGACCCAACCACGGGGGTGGGGGCGGGCGGCGGAGGGGAGACTCCTTTCTCTGTCAGCTGCGAGCCTTTCTGCTTAAAAAGCCTCTTATAATCACCATCTGAGATGTATTCTGTGTTTAAACAGTAATTCACTGCGTTCTTACTCGTGCAGGTTCCTCTTTTTAAATCGTTTTCACAGTTTCTGTTCCCTTCTTTTGCTCCAGTGCAACAGCATACACAGGGAATGGCCGTCTCCTGATAATAAGTGCAAAGTGTGCAATGATATGGTTCATGCAAATAGTTGGCCCAATTCCTTCTGTGTTCTTTTATGGAGAAAAGATTAATGTTATGTCCGACGGTTTACTCTCTTCATTGCTGCCTGTAAGTAAGTATGCTTGTCTTGTAGTTTTTGGTGTGATTCCCAAAGTATTGCATTGTTACTTGAAAGTACAGTAATCCTTTGTACACTAAAGTAGCATTAAATTCAGCGTTAACAATGATTTTAATGCTAGATGGGAAGTTATTCTATTTTTTGCAGTTTTATATAGGCCCGGATCATATTCCATTAGAGTTTTATAAAAAAGTCCTGCCTGTTATACAAGAGGACTTATATAATCTTCTGACCCAAATCCAAAAGGGCGATGACCCCCGCCATCTTGGGGAGAGGCTACAATGGTTGTATTCCTGAAGAAAAATAAACCTCCATCCCAACCTGGCTCTTATAGGCCAATCAGCCTTATGAATAGCGATACAAAAATCTATTCAAAGATTTTAGCAAATCGACTGAGTTCTAAAATCGGAAAGATAATCTCACCCAGGCAGCATGGGTTTATACCAGGTAGGGGTACCGTAGACCACATCAGAAGAGTTTGTACGCTCTTTGATGGTACGGCAGCCTCACGAGATCCTATGGCCCTTATTTTATTAGACGCTGAAAAAGCCTTTGATAGGGTCTCGTGGGGCTTCTTATGGGCTGCATTAGAGAAAGCTAATGTAGGTAAAGGGTGTATTAAGGCTCTGCAAGCATTATACATAAACCCTAAGATCAGACTTAGAGTAATGGGCAAGGTTAGTGGAGCAATAAACATTGGGCGAGGGACACAACAGGGTTGTCCCTGTTCCCCGTTACTCTTTGCCTTCTACATCGACTCCTTTATAAGAAGAATAGACTGCAATAGAAATATCTTACCGGTAATATTAAATGGGCATGAGACCAAAATCCTGGGCTATGCCGATGATTTGGCGATTACATCACCTGAACCAATGTCGGCGATGGCAGAAATAGAACGTGAGGCGGATATCTTTGGGGCCCAATCAGGGTATAAATTGAACCAAGGGAAGACACAAATTGTGGTCAACAGGAAAATTACATTGGTAGACCAAAGAGTGACAGATTCGGCGGTCTATTTGGGTATAACGATAACGGCAGATTTAGCGAACTTAGTGGAGAAGAATCTTACCCCAGTGCTTAAGAAAGCAAGGAAAGATTTTGACAAAATGAATAATCTACATTTGACAATAATAGGCCGCTGTAACATAATAAAAATGTTATTTCTCCCTAAAATTTTATATCTTTTCAGGGCGAACCCATTAAAGTTTAATGGGCCTTGGTTCAAAAAGATAGAAGGAGTGGCAAATCGGCTCATCTGGGCAAAAGGCAGAACACGTAGAGATATAAAATTTATGTCTTTGTCTAAAGAACGGGGGGGTCTAACAGTGCCTGATTTCAGGGTATATTATTGGGCAGCAGTACTTCAATATGCAAGAGGCCTTCTGGGGGGAATTACTGAAGATAAGTGGAGAGGTAGTGAGGGTATCCCAGACACATATGAGCTTATAACATCAGTGGCTAAAGGTTGGCTTTTAACCTATAACAAGACAAATCATTACAAGAAAGTAAAATTTAAGATAGCGCCAACTCGACCCAGTGGTGCATCAGTTACATTATATAAGGGCACATTCATATTTTGTAGGCGCAGGGAGATTAAGTGATTGCCAAGAGTCGCAGGATGTTGCGCTGAAGCCAAGACACGATCCTGGTTCCCTAGCTCCAAAGTCAGTAGCTCTGGACATTTATTTGACATCCAGGGGCATATGTAGAAGAAAATGCCAACGCTTGGTGCTACGTCAAATTTGGCAGCGCTGCGCTCCGACATTTTCTAAATGCAGGTATGCGCAGTTTTAAAAAAATAGGGAGCACCCCTGTGTTTCTCCTAGGGCTGGTGCAAAAAAAGCTGCCTGGCGCCAGTACAGGCCCCTTGCAGCCAAGTTGCAAGGGTGCCTGCGCTGCAGGGCGATTGTTTATGTGCAGGAAGGGACACTTTCCTGCACATAAACAATCAATAATGGCAATTTGCTCTTTCTATGTGGGCTGCAGCACACATAGAAAGAGCAAACAATGAGGAGAAATTGAGAATTTCTTCTTGTATCACCATTTTAAGACCAGGAATTACCTGGTCTTAGTTTTTGCTCTGGACCAGCTTTGTAAATCTGGGCAGCGTCAAAAAGCAATGGGTGTTGCAGTGGAACGCCAACAGCAATACCCATTGACCGCCCCTTTGCTGCAGAGGACTGCGGCAGAAAGGGGTATATTTACAAGGTGGTGCTAAGCCACATTAAGTGGCTTAGCACCATCTTGTAAATATGGGGAATGGCGCATGGCAACGTCACTGGAGCATAAAAAAAGTGATGCTACGGTAGCAAAAGGGGCTTGTAAATGTGCCCCCCAGTGTGTTGTAATCAGGGATTTATAAAACATAGGACTTTATAAATGTTTGACCTCACCCTTAGTTTACATAGGCAACAGATCTTCTATCCTATGCTTTTTAAAACTCCCTCTCCATCTTTTCTCTTCCACTTAGAGGGCAATTTCAAGCTGCACAGTACAAGGATCCCCTAAATTAATGGGCCAGACTCACTGATTCAGACTAGTAATAGCACTGTTGCACCACACAAATTCAGTTTTGTCAGTAAATAATCTTTAAATCTGAAAAAAGTGGGTAAAAAAGTGCATGATTTTCCCAATTCTAGGGAAATTATGCTCACATTTAGCATCTGCTTTGAGAAAAGTGATACATTTGAGAAGTGGGGAAAGGGCTGGGGTTCACATGCAGGTCACTGTGTGAGGGTCATGATGTGAGGAGGGTGTTGGAACGGCGGCCAAGTTCTATGGCCACTGGGTGTGTGGGTGTGATCCATGCTTTCCGTGGGGGACTGGTGTGGGCCAGGATGTGCATTAGCCCTCTGGATCTGAACCATGCCTGCAGGTGGTTTTACAATCCCCTGTGCGTCTGGTGGACCCAGCTCCATGAGGTAACACCAAATGTGACAAAACCTTGTTAATGGCCAGGTCTGTGCCGGCCCCCAACTCCTAATCGGTCTCTGAGTACTCTGTCAGGTACAGTGAACGCCCTTATAGAGCCACCCTAATAGAGAGTCATAGGCGTCGGGCTCTTTCTGTCAGTCAATCATTCCGAGTTTTCTGTGCTGCCACTTGCAGAGCAAAAAGCTAAACCCTAACCAATTGTAGTTGAATTATCTGACCCTCAGAAACACAGAAGTTCTACCCCAAGATCACAGATGTGTCTGAGCTGCAGGACTAATGTGTAGGGGCTCATCATCCTAGGGTGGCCAGTACACCCCTCCCCTAAAAAAGAAATCCCCTCAAGGTGTATTTTTCACCTTACGAGTGCATTTTAACCAGTAAATGTTAGAGCAAAAACACTTTAAATGGGTTACAAAGTTTCCCTGATGATCCCTGACTGATAATTAAACAAAGGACATGCTAAAAAATGAATACAGACAATTTCATCTAAAGTTTTACTTAAGAAGCATAGTGTGTCGTGGGTACGGGCTTCTGCAGATTCATAAAACATGAGCTGGTGGCCTGCATTTTTCTCTGGGAAAAGTGGAAATCCTACTCTCTGGCCCAACACAAGGGTATCTTGCCTTTGAATTCCAGTCCGTTTCCTGCAGCACGGGGAAGGCGCGTGCCGCACAACAAAATGGCGAAGCACCTGGCTCTGCACAATGATGCACAGATTACTAATATTGCTTCGACCTGTCCTGCTCGCTCCGATTACTTGATTTAATCAGGTGTCCGTGAGTCACGGAGCGGGTCTGGCGGACTCGGAGGAGGTCCATCGACAGTCTAAGGGTACGCTCTAGTCTAAGGGTACTGCTGTGATTTTGTGTAAAGTTTCAGTTCCAGAAAAATATCAAAGTGACATTAAACATCAGGTATCGCTACATTGATTCATTTACACCCACCCCGTCTTGCTCTGTGCACCTGACAAATCTGTTGCGGCGAGTGAAGTTCATTCTGGCCTTAGAAAAATCTCATGAACATGCAGTAATAAACAGGGATCTCGGCCTTGCATGTACATAAACATGAAATAAAGCTGGCGCCAAAAGACCTCGGCAGTGAGACAAGTTATTGCAGCATTGCTGATATTTTCAATCAGAATATGTTTTCCCGGACCTTCAGGTCTGTGCAAGGCATGGGGTAAGTCGTGAGGGGGTGACACCATGAGTTACCGCACTGGGTGACACCAACCCTAGTGACGTCACTGCCGTTGAGAAGGCTGCACTAGTGTAGATACTGGGATTGTACCTTTGAGAAGGTTCTCTTCCAAAGCCTTGTTTGGGATGGCACAGGAGTTTGTATCCCCAAAAGTGTGTGCAGTCAAACCCCGGAGGTGTCACAGGAATTATGTGACTCACTAGCACACTTCTTTCATAATAAAATCTCAAAAATGTATGAGAATTTTCCCCCACCAGCCCTAATCAACGTAGGAGTACCTAATATGTTAGAGAAGCAGGATGAAACTGTAGCATGCTCTTTGAGCAGTTTTACAGCAATTACAACAGAGGAGGTCATGAAAGGCTTTGCTACGGCCAAGTCTGGGACTCCATTGGATCTCTGTCCTCCAAGGATAATGACATTCCTAGCAACCAGTTGTGTTCAGTCAATCACAGACATCTTTAATCGGTCAATACTCACTGGTTCTATTCCATCAATATGGAAGGAAGCTTTTGTGCGCCCTATTTTGAAAAAGCCTGCGGCGGACCCCTCTACACTTGGAAATTACAGACCTATTTCCCTTCCACCACTCTTGAGCGAAATCCTGGAAGGGATTATTAATCGACAACTCAGTACTTACCTTGAAGAGAACCAGCTCCTGGAGCCGTCGCAATCAGGATTCAGGCCAGGGTTTAGTACCGAGATCGCGATTCTGGCAGTGACAGACTCGCTCAGATTAACTGTCGATGCAGGGGGCTCTGCAATCCTAATCCTACTCGATCTCTCCGCGGCCTTCGATACCATCTCGCACTCTAGGCTGGCGGAGAGATTCGTTGCCTCAGGTATTAATGGGGTGGCACTTAAGTGGCCAAATGACTTCCTGTCAGGGAGATTCCAAACAGTGATGTTGGGACCGTACACTTCCAAAAGAAGGTATCTGGGCAGAGGCATCCCGCAGGGCTCTTGTTTGAGCCCTACCCTTTTCAACATGTATATGGCCCCTTTGGCTAGGATTGTGAAGCAATTGGGCTTTGCAATCGTCTCTTATGCAGACGATACACAGCTTATCTTTAACATTGGACTGAACCCCACTCTTGGTAAAGCTCGTTTTGCCGTAGGTATGCTCACCATCGCGGACTGGATGACAGCAAACTGTCTCCAGTTGAACCCGGATAAAACCGAGCTGATGTTGTTGGGAAAAGCAACAGATGTCTGGCCAGAGGATTGGTGGCCACAGGAGCTAGGATCCGCTCCATCGCCCAAAGGATCAGTAAAAAAGTTTGGGATTAAAGCTTGATCGAGCCCTGAATATGAAAGACCAAGTCTCTACAACGACAAGCTCCTGCTACTATGCCCTCCGACTTGTGAGGAAAATATTACCCTACATTCCTGTCCCCTATCGGAGAACTCTAGTACAAGCAATGGTCACCAGTCGCTTTGATTACGGATATGCCCTACTGGCGGAAGTCGGAGAGACTCTTCTGGCCAAAAGTCAGGTGGTGCAGAATACTGTGGCAAGAATGATCCTTAACCAACCGGCAGGATCATCCTCAGCTCCGCTTTTGAAGGAGTTGCATTGGTTGACTGTAAAGAAAATATATTTTTTTAAGATCTGAAGGACTGGGTTATTCTAAGGCCCAGCGGTGCCAGGGGACAACACCTGAAACCTTCGTGGGTTTACCTGTTCTGGCGCACAAATGACAGAGACACGGGACACTTCCTTCGACGTCAAAGATCAGCATTTATTTACTGCAGGGAGAACAGAAGTCACAAGAAGTACAACACGTGTATGTTCTAGGAGACTGCTTCAAATTATACTAAGTGAGTCGCTCCTTTTATACATCTTTCCAACATTGCACAACATGTGAACAAAAGGTTACAACTCAGTTCCCACAGTAAATGACAAAAGGGTCGCTTTCATGTTTCAGAAGCCCGGAACATAATTACAGTAACATTGCCGGTTCCCAACTGTAAAAGCACATCATCCCATCAGTAAGCCCATTCCGTTTAGGCTGCAAACGGCCGAAGAGAGGAAACAGAAACAGGTGCAAGGAAGACAGTCAACAGAAATAGAAATAGAATGTGGGGGCAATAACGGAAACGTGATTGCAGGATCAAAGGATCCGTGCCTAATGCATGCACGGCTGAAACAATAGACTGACCGGCAAGATGCGCTTCGAGCGGAGCCATCTGCCTTTGCCGTATCATCCCCCTCATCATAAAGTCTCTCTCAAGGGAACATGTGTCATCAGCAAGAGCTTGGGAATCCCAGGGTCACAAAGCGAACACTGTCCGTTCACTGACTACGTGAGGGCAAGAAACAAAATGGATGCCGTATCTAAAATGGAACCCGTGGGGTCAAATGAAGAAACCCACGAACAAGACGAACGGTACAAAGTAGTGCAGCGAAAACACGTACACCCACTAAACTCATCATTTGCGGTTCATAGATACCAAACTCGTCCATATTCGAGCAAGTCCAAAATGTCGTTCCGATTGTCACGGAACCTCAGATCTGCTGCCTAACGTACAAGGCAGTTAACGAAATTGGCCCTTTGTATTTACGGAATAAATTACGTAAATACATTCCAAGTAGGAACCTCAGATCAAGGGCTCATGACCTGCTTCAGATTGCTCGTATTCGGCTGGTCCGGACTGGTGGCAGAGCCTTTTCGTTCTTGGCACCAAAGTACTGGAACCAACTCCCGCTGGAACTACGGAAAACTACAAGCTACAATGTTTTTAGGAAACATTTGAAAGCATATCTGTTTTAACTTTCGGCTAGTCTACTTTTTACCTTTCTTCCTTCAGGTTGCACGTCTATTTGAACAGCGCCACGATGCCCCAGGGTGATGTGAGCGCTCTATAAACTATTAAACTAAACTAAACTAAGGTTGCACTAGTGTAGGTAATGGGAGGTTGTACCGTTGAGAAGGCTGTACTAGTGTAGGTACTGGGAGGTTGTACCGTTGAGAAGGCTGCACTAGTGTAGATACTGGGAGGTTGTACCGTTGAGAAGGCTGCACTAGTGTAAGTACTGTGTAAGGCTGCACCTTTAAGAAGGCTTCACGAGTGTAGGTACTGGGAGGTTGTACCGTTGAGAAGGCTGCATTAGTGTAGATACTGGGAGTTGTACCGTTGAGAAGGCTGCACTAGCGTAGAGACTGGGAGGTTGTACTTTTGAGAAGGCTGCACAAGTGTAGGTACTACGAGGTTGTACCTTTGAGAAGGCTGCACTAGTGTAGATACTGGGAGGTGATACTGTTGAGAAGGCTGCACAAGTGTAGGTTTTGGGATGTTGTACCGTTGAGAAGGCTGCACTAGTGTAAGTACTGGGAGGTTGTACCGTTGAGAAGGCTGCACTAGTGTAGATACTAGGAGTTGTACCATTGAGAAGGCTGCACTAGCATAGATAGTGGGAGTTGTACTGTTGAGAAGGCTGCACAAGTGGAGGTAATGGGACATTGTACCGTTGAGAAGGTTGCTCTAGTGTAGATACTTGGAGTTGTACCGTTGACAGGCTGCACAAGTGTAGGTACTGGGATGTTGTACCGTTGAGAAGGCTGCACTAGAGTAGGTTTTGGGAGGTTGTACCATTAAATGTAAATTGATACTTGTATAGCGCACTACTCACCCGCAAGGGTCTCAAGGCGCTTGTACGAATACCGCTGTGGAACCCGTCCTGGCTTTCCCTGTGAGGCGTCCACTCCTGGGCACCCCCAGGGTGGAGGCCAGGCATCCTTAGCGTTGAGGGGGCCGTTGTGGAGATTAAGCAAGCTATTGCCCAGAGTTGCAGAGTGGGACGCTATGATTAGAATAGGCACCGAGGCGAGAATAATCAGGTCCATAGATTTTTTGAGCCCAAGACCCACCGAGGCGGGGAATTGAACCCTGGTCCCGGGCTAGACCTCTGCATCTGGGTCTGCCGCTCTAACCATTGAGCCACACTTCTCCACTACCATTGAGAAGGCTGCACAAGTGTAGGTATTGGGAGGTTGTACCATTGAGAAGGCTGCACTAGTGTAGATACTGGGAGGTTGTACCATTGAGAAGGCTGCACAAGTGTAGGTACTGGGAGGTTGTACCGTTGAGAAGGAGGCACTAGTGTAGGTACTGGGAGGCTGTACCATTGAGAAGGCTGCACTAATGTAGGTACTGGGAGGTTGTACCGTTGAGAAGGCAGCACTAGTGTAGGTACTGGGAGGTTCTACCATTGGGAAGGCTGCACTAGTGTAGATACTGGGTGTTGCACAGTTGAGAAGGCTGCACTAGTGTAAGTACTGGGAGGTTGTACCGTTGAGAATGCTGCACTAGTGTAGGTACTCTGAGGTTGTACCGTTGAGAAGGCTGCACTAGTGTATGTACTGGGAGGTTGTACCATAGAGAAGGCTGCACTAGTGTAGATACTGGTAGTTGTACAGTTGAGAAGGCTGCACTAGTGTAAGTACTGGGAGGTTGTACGGTTGAGAATGCTGCATTACTGTAGGTACTCTGAGGTTTTACCGTTGAGAAGGCTGCACTAGTGTAGGTACTGTGAGGTTCTACCATTGAGAATGCTGCACTAGTCTGGGTACTGGGAGGTTGTACCATTGAGAAGGCGGCACTAGTGTGGGTACTGGGAGGTTGTACCATTGAGAAGGCTGCACTAGTGTAGGTACTGGGAGGTTGTACAATTGGGAAGGCGGCACTAGTGTGGGTACTGGGAGGTTGTACCATTGAGAAGGCTGCACTAGTGTAGGTACTGGGAGGTTGTACAGTTGAGAAGGCTGCACTAGTGTAGGTACTGTGAGGTTCTACCATTGAGAATGCTGCACTAGTCTGGGTACTGGGAGGTTGTACCATTGAGAAGGCGGCACTAGTGTGGGTACTGGGAGGTTGTACCATTGAGAAGGCGGCACTAATGAGGGTACTGGGAGGTTGTACAGTTGAGAAGGCTGCACTACTGTAGGTACGCTGAGGTTGTACCGTTGAGAAGGAGGCACTACTGTGGGTACTGGGAGGTTGGACCGTTGAGAAGGCTGAATGTTTAAAAGAGACAGAGAGTGAAAAGTACAATCAGCTTGAGACACAAGAGTTAGTACAGTAACTGCATTTATTAACCATATTCCAAACTGGATATCAGCCAACAGAATGTGGGTAAAATCTACAAGAACCTTTTGGAAACTCAATACACTGCATGCACATTCCTATCAGATCCCCTAGACAGTCTCTTGGTGCTGGACATTTGTGTTTATGTGCAGATTTTAGTTCATAATAGATCAGAGCATTGTTGTCCAAGTTGATCCTTGCACGTATTGAATTGAGAAGAAGCCACACAAACCATATACAATTCTGGCAAAACATATGGCAAACTATGGAAAGAAAAGTAATCTGTCTGCAGGATCCAAGCTGCATCTCACTAATGAGGCCCAGCAAAGCTGAAACTGGCCTAGGGCTCTTTTGATCGCGTTTAGAGGGGACATGGCCTGGCAGTTCAGGCTGAAATTCTCCTATCTCAGCAGGACCACGGCTGATTTACATTTGGTTGCTACCCATGTATAGTAGGACAATGAGCAAAAAAGTTGGACTGGAATGTGGTCCTGACGTAGGCCTGGGCGGTAAATTTCGGTAATTTTGCGTTCTGCAGAGAACGCAAAATTGCCCAAAATTCTGCTATTCACGGCTTTGCGGAATTTTTTGCTTGTTCGCGCTTTCAAAATGTGTGTTTGCCAGATATTTCCCCTGAGCACGCAAACAGCGTTTGCAAACAGGAAAAAAGCACTGCGAACAGGCAGAGCAAGTAATTACACGTGTTCGACAAACTTTTGCATGTTCGTGGAGATTTTTTACCGTTTCGCAGAGCTTTACATGGAGCGACTACGCAAATTCCGCCCCCCAGTCACCAGCGACTGTGACATTTGAAAGAATTCCACCCATCAGGTTTTATTGATTTGACTAGAGGCATCAATATAGACAAATGTCTCATGTTATATTATCTAAATGCAGCTAATGATATCGCCATTGCACAATACATAGGTTAGTTAGTTTGTTCCATTTGGCCTCCACTTTGCTGATTACGACTAGTTAAAGACTTGCATTAACAAAACTAAAAATAATATTTAAGATCTGCCACATTTACAGAGGATGAACCATCCATTACTCACGGAAGCTAAGAGCAAGTACATTTCTGTGGGCTGAGTTTAAAAATGAATCACATGCACCCTGTCAGTTAATATATCCCCCGAGGGGCTCACTTATGGGATTTTGGCATAGGGCAGCGCAGCAAAGCATCTTGCTGCGCTGTCATATGCCAAAGTGAAAGGGCAGGAATGCACTGTATTTAAGAAAAACAGTGCATTTCTGTCCTTTTCCCCTACGCTGGCGCAGTTTCGGCAGCCGAGCGCCAACCGAGGCACCCGTGCACCATGGCGCAAGGCTGCCTCTATTGCACGCAGGATTGTTTTTTGTGCAGGAACGGGCGCCTTACGCCACAAAAACAATCCTACGAGGCGTTTTCATCTTTCTATGTGTGCTGCAGAATCCAGCAAACAGGAAAGAACGAGGAGAAATGAACACATTTCTCCTTGTTACGCCTGACCCCGGGAGGCTTACAGATTTGGTGCTTCCCCAGGTTTACATCACTTTGTACATCTGGGGCAGAGTCAAATGCCATTGGTGTGCGTGGGAAAGCCCACTGCAGCACCAACTGAACGCCTCCTGGGTGCAGAGTTAGGCGACGCAGTGATTTGCGCTGCATCGCCATACTCATGAATTATGAGGCCTCTCCAAGCCTCACACAGTGGCTTTGCGTGGCTTCATATATCAAAAGGAGCCCTGCGCCACAGGCACGGCCCAAGTCCAGGAGTTATACTGGGGCGGTGACGTCAGGCAGGGGAGGGTCAGGGTGGGGGGTTGTAAAATGTGGAATATGGACCATTAGAGGTAAGTACTGAAAAAAAACCCCAAAAAACGAATTTCGTTGCTCACGCTGCATCACATTTGGCGATGCAGCGTGGGCAACGAAATTCGTTTTCTTTATTTTTTTCGGTACTTACCTCTAATGGTCCATATACCGCATTTTACAACCCCCCACCCTGACCCTCCCCTGCCTGACGTCACCGCCCCAGTATGACGCCCGGCACGGGCCGTGCCTGGTGCGCCATGCATGTACCGCTTTATGTGCTGTAAAAGTGGTGCAGGGTTCTCATAAATAAGCCCCTAAGATCTTGAGACAGGAGTAACTCTGTTAGGAAATCTATTGAAATGATGTTCCATAGGCGTGAAGGCCATCCATAGGAACATACAGTCATCTTGCACAGTATTGCTGATGACCTTCACTCCCAGTACAGATTTCAAAGCTACGCACATAGTCTTACACATCTATGATAGCTTGTTCCCACCAGGCATATCTTTGTTATAATTCCAAAGTGTTCCCATTACCTGATTGCCATGATACAGACTGATTATGGCACTACAGGAGAAGCATTGGCAAGGCTAAATGGTCTGTGTTTACCATGCTAAAGCATCAAGCGTTAGGACATTGTATAAAGATACATGAGAGGCTCATGGGTGAGGGGAGATCCACTGCTTAGAGGGTTGAAGTGGGCAGAGGGAAATGAGGATGGGATATCCCTCTGAGCCAATGATATCCTGCTATATCTGGCGTCCCCTTATAAATCGGTGTGCAGAATCTTAAATATTTTCACGGATTTCAGCAAGTATTCCGATTACTAGATTAACTGGTCTAAATCGGTGATTTTTGCGATTCAGGGACCGATTCCAAAACTCCCCTCAGGATGTGAGGTGGAGATAGCTATTGAGGGATTACGCTACCTTGGAATTTATATAACTCTGGATCCTCAGATCTTCTACAATAGTAACCTGGCCGTCCCTCTGGAGAGACTGCGTAATGACGTCAGGCATTGAAGGTCACTGTCCCTCTCCTTACTGGGTCGAGCTGCCCTCTTTAAGATGCTTGCTCTCCCACGTTTCTTATACATCCTTTAAAACTGCCCACATAAGGTCCCCAATTCCAACTTCAGGAACATAGAGAGTAAGGTTCGAACTCTATTATGGGATGGAAAAGCACCCTGTATAGCATTACATAAATTAACTAAGGGCTGGAACGAAGGAGGCATTGCAATCCCGGATATGCAACTATATTATTGGGCTTTGCAGTAGATAGTGGTGAATCACTGGATTTATCGCTCCCCGTTGGACCCAGCATATCTGCTGGATTTTTTTTTTTTTTTTTTTTTTTTTTTTTTTGAAAACCTTTATTTTCCGGAAACATAGTACACAGCGTCAGCCTACAACCACTGCGGGCCGGCCGCTATGACAATATACAATCATCCCGAGGTACCTTGCATTGCAGCAGATATGAACAAGAACACAACGATGGATTTGCAAGGAGCCCAAGGAAAAGGATAACGAGGGTTTCATTTTATAATTTTGACGAATCGTCCTAAAGTCAGACAGGGTAGCTGAGTGGGCGAACCACATGTAGGATGTTCAACAGTGATTCATCTCTATGAAATACTGGCGTGAATCATTCACAATACTGATATACAATCACAGAGGTAGATGTCGCCCCAAGTAGCGCCCGCCCAATCAATGTATAAATCAGGAATTACATCTAGCTTGCATACGGTATGACAGGATATAGAAGGGACCATCACATAGCAGTAATAAAGGATCCAATGACGTATAAAAAAAAAGCAGTCATTACATATCGAGATTCGTGACAGGATATGCGCCCCCAATCGATAGTGGAAAAAAGGAAGGAAGAGCAAGTTCTGTAATCATTCAATGACTATGTGTGAAAATCGGTATCTATATCATAGAATCAATGAACCAAATGTTAAGGACGTGGACGCAAAACACAGAGGAAATAGAAGTTTCCTAAAGAACCAAACCCAACCTCCCGTCTGACCCAAGATACAGAAGAAGAAAAAGAGAAATAAGAATAAAGATAGAAAGAAGGCCATAGAAACAAAAAGAAAAAGGAATAAAGCCCCACCCCCCCACCCTGCACGTCGAAGAGGCTATGGCCCACCCCCCCTACTAACGTGCCTGTCGCCCCAAGAGTACCCACATAAGGGAAAGACGGGGGGAAAGACAACCCCCGAAGAAGAAAGAAGACCGGAGGAGGGCCGGAGAAAGACAAATAAGCTATCAATGGATTCGCACCTCGGCCGCCCCTCCCCTGGCCCCACCAGGACCCCGCACAAACGTTCACCTCCCCAGCTGTCCAATGCAAACACCAGCCTTGTCCGCAGCAGAACCAGAAGAGAAAGAGAAAACAGCTTCAGCCTTGTCCCTGTCGTTCCAGCCAGTCAATAAAGTCTAGTAGAGCAACAGCCATCTTGGATGAGAATAGCAACTGTAAGGACCATGACCGAGCATAACACCATCCGCAGTGGTCTGTCCAACGCGAAGCCGAACTGAGCAGAGCTACCCAGTAACGGTGGAAACACGGCAGCCATACCTCAAAGTTGACCGACCAGGGCCATAGCAGCAACCCCATGATGAGACAAAGGGATCCTCTGAGGGGCCATAGAGTAAACCCTATACGTGGCGACCAAAAAGATGCCTCCTGCCGATAAATAGGGTCGAGAGTCAGCAAATTCTCCACATCTTGAATGGATAGCGCAGCGGCCACTAGTCCCTGGGCATCCGGTGTCATGACATACGTCTGGGTAGATTGGCCGCCTCCGTCGGGCACAGGATAGGGCAAGGCGCACAGAGCTTGATGAGCAGCGCCGCCGAGCAGTATTGTGTCTAGTCGGCCCTCTAGGTCCTGGGCTCGTAGGCGCATAGACGATCGCAGGGTATTCAGAGCGCCCAGGACAGCAGCAATCCCAGGTGGGTCTTCTGCATCAGTTCCATGCACCCGGAGGGCGCCGCCATATTGTCGTCTTCGAAAATGTCCACCGGTGCCCATCGCCATTACAGAGCGCCAGCGGTAGATCCACGAAGCAACGCAGCCACGGGGTTAACAACAGCGAATCTGTCTCTGGTCACCAAGACCCGGCTACAATGTTGCATGCACCTCGATGAGGTATCCGATCAGTCCTCCGGGGTCGGCCGTTCCAAATATCGGGCGCCCGGTGAAGAAGGCACCCACCGTAGCGCTGAAGGACAATATGGCTCCCAGTGTCAGCCACAGGGCAATTTGGAGGTACAAGAAGGCTTCAGAACAATTGCGATGTAGCAAGCGTAGTGGCGCGCAGGGCCGGGTGATACAATGTAGCCAGAAAGGAATTGCTACAGTTGCACGCCAGTCGCCCGTTCCTCCGCTGCAAGCATACGCAGTCGTCGAGTTCTGGAACAACAGTCTCCGGGAACAAAGACCCGGTCTCCAGCGGGCAACGCTGGAACGAAGGCAGGGACGAATCGATAGTTCCACCGCAAGATATTCAGCGGGAAGCACACCATCGGAATCAGGATCGCCACCCGGGTCCGAAACGCCGACGCTTTATCAGGATTGAAATCAGGATTAGCGGCGTTTCGGAAGGAAAGCGGGCGGGTCGGCGGAGCCGAGGAGTCAGGCGGCCATCATGGTTGCAGGCTAGGCTCCTCCATATCTGCTGGATTAATATCAAATGGGCAGGGAGGGCTACTTAGGAGCCCTCTACTCGAAAGTCCGGAAACATCGATACCTGGGCCCAACAGCCCACACGGTAGAGATCTGACGCCAAGCTAATGGATGTCTCGGCTGGTCAGACGTACTGACGCAGGCCACTCCACTATGGTCCACCCAAAAGCTGGGATTACTCTGTTACCAACCTGGTTTTGATAGATGGGATACTATTTGAATCTCCACAATAGGCCACTTAGTGAAAAAAGGAACATACTAACATTTGTGGAATTGGGGGAAAAATATGAACTAGCTCAGGGGGAGGTCTTCCGTTATCTACAGGTTTGTCATGCCCTTAAAACTCCACTCTCAGACATAGCAAGTATACCTGAGTCATCCCCTCTGGAGGACCGATTGCTATGGGAACCTATGTCAGCGAAAGCTGTATCTTTAACATATAATAAGTTATGTAACAACTTACCAGACTAATTTCATAGTCTTCGAGAACGGTGGCAAGCCGATGTAGGGCAAATTGAAGATTACGATTGGCAAACAGCACTGATGTCCCCGAGAGAAGTTGCCATTCCTCTTAGGCTCTGTCTTACTCAATTGAAAATCCTGCCCAGAACTTATCTTACTGGGGTCACCTTAGCAAAAATAGGGAGTAGACAAGATGCCCTGTGTCTCCATAGATGCCATCAAGATGTCATCAAGAGAACACTTTTTACCACACTATCTGGGAGTGCCCCACATACAAACTCTATGGGAAAATGCCAGAAGATACATGCAAAGAGCACAAGTATAAGAGATTATCTTAACACCACAACTGGGACTCCTTAATATATGGGAAGCTACAGACCTTAAGGAGGTGGAGCAACAAATGACCACTCTGGGATACACGCTAGTGAAACAAGCAATTGCAATGAAGTGGGGGGTGGAAGAGAAACCATTGCCGCAGAATTGGGCTAAGGAATTAGACAAATGTATGATAGCAGAAAAAGAGGTGTTCAAGTCCAGGGGTTGCCCTAAAAAATGTGATAAAAATTTTTGTAAATGGAACACATACGGGGTGATTTGTGTACCTCGCCTAGTAAGGAGATGGAGATGAGAAACTAGTGGAAATAATATAGGGGCAAATGACTAATTTACTATTGATTCCTCTTATATGCACAAATGATGTAACTGTGCTGAAAAGTATGCAAACAAAAGAATTGTGACTTATTTGTTTTTTCGGCTCAATAAAAAAATCTTTAAAAAAATAAAATGTATGTATTAAAAAAATGAATCCTAAAGCAACAGTGCCACAATGCCTAGAAATAAGAATGATCCCGATTTCAACATTCATTGAGATATTTCAAATAGTTTTGCTTCCTGAAAAAAAGAAACAAAGCATGTGTGTTTTATCGGTGAGAGATGCCAAGGGAATTCTATTGAATTATGAAGCCCCAAGGCTGAGGCCACTTCCGAAGTTCACTTTGCAATTTATCACATGGGTCATTTTGTATCAAACTCATCAATTTATGTGGCTTTGAAAAGCAAATATTGAGATTAATGAATGCAATCCATCCTTACTTTTATGGAAAGAGAAAAAGATATCCTCTCCAGTACAACAGTAGTACGGAAACATAAACCCTGACCTATTAAATATTAACAATTCTCATCTTTTCATTTATGAAACGCATGTTATTTGTGGCACATTTTTATGTTGCTATGCATTATTCATATATATATGTGTTCTCATTCTTGATTTTGCTGTCTTGTGCAATAACAGTGAATGCAGCTTTTTTTACTAGATTCATCATCATAAATCAATTGCCTAAGTAGCAGTTGGAAAATATATATGTAAAAATGCGTATAACCAGGACAGAACATTAATTAAAACAAATACTTTTAGATACTGTATTTTGGAAAACATCCTTTACAACACAACTTTTACAACGCACTACCATTACGATGCAACTTTTACAACGCAAGTGCTTTTACAACGCATGCTTTTACAACGCATGCTATTACAACGCAGATGCCATTACAACGCATGTTTTTACAACGTAAGTATATTTATTTTAGTCACTTATTTTGTTTATTAAATTTAACATTAATACTCAGTTAATACTCAAGTAATATTAAATTACATTTAAGTTTCTATTATTATAAGTCATTAAATTGTTAATATTTATTTTATTCTCTAGTATTAATGGGTTAATATGCATTAAATTCTCTAATATTAATTTAATAATTTATATTACATTGATATTATAAAATGTAATATAAATTACTAAATTACTAAAATTATAAAATATGCTAAATATTTATAGGATTTATTAATTAAATTAAAAAGTAATACTCAGTTAATACTGAAGTATTCAATTATTACATTTAAGTTCATATTATTTTACTTTATTAAGGATTTATTAATATAATTAAAAATTAAAACTCAGTTACTACTCAAGTATTAAATTATTACATTTAAGTTAATATTATTATAATATATTAAAGGGTAATTATGTATTTAATTATCTAGTACTAATTGATTAATATTCATTAAATACCTTAATATTAATTTAGTAATGTAAATAACATTGATACTCTTGAATTATAAATATTTATTAATTATAAAATATGCTAAATATTTATAGGATTTAATAATAAAAGTAACAATTAATACTCTGTTAATATTCAAGTATTAAATTATTACATTTAAGTTTATATTATTTTAATTTATAAAAGGGTTATTATTTATTAAATTCTCTAGTATTAATTGGTTAATATTTATTAAATAACCAAGTATTAATTTAGTAATTTATATTACAATGATACACTTGAATTAAAATATTTATTAATTCTAAAATATGCTAATTATTTATATAATTGAATATTAAAATTAAAATATAATACTCTGTTAATACAAAAGTATTATAATGTAACATATTAGTTTTTATTATTATAAGTTATTAAAGGGTTAGTAAACATTTAAAACACTAGTATTAAAAGGGTTATTATTGTTTTAATACTTGAGTATTTATTTAGTAATTTATCTAACAATGATACTCTAGAATTAAAAAAATGTATAAGTTAGACACTTTTTTAAAAAACAAAACAATATTTAAGAAATTAAAAATTAATAATTAAAAAAATACTCAAAATTTAAAATAATACATAAGTTATTAATAATATAAATTTTAAGATTGAAAAAATGTATTGAAATGTAATTTTCCCACGCTTTTGCATTGAGTTCAATGTACAGTAATGTCCTTCATTTATTTCCATAGCTGCTTGCATGAATGCCGCGGACCACTTTTACAAGTTCAAAAAAAGCAAGAAGCAGAATAGAACAGAAGGAAAAGTAACAAGTTTAGAGGTAAGTAGAATTAAAAAGTAATTTTGAAAACATAACATATTTAAAAAATGTAGAAATAAATGTAATTAATATAAAGAAACACGGACAAGAAAATTGTATTTTGATTATTTATTTAGAAAAATATATGTTTAGAAAAATAATATTTTTATTGATTTTTTCATATTTTTATGGAAATAAAAATAAATTTATTTCATATATTAAATAGTTTGCTACTTATAAATGTATTATAATACATATTATTTATCAATAGTCCTTTTTTTGCTCTCTGTAGCTCCAGATGACGTCGACGCGTAAACGTGTAAGCAGGCGGCCATTTTGAAGAGCGTCGATGGACAATGCAGCAGGAAGCAGATCTGCGCTCAGGTAGGAAAAACTTTATTCTTTAATTATAAACATTTAAACATTTAGGAGTATATATATTGTAAAGACAGGATAAGGAGAGGTTGCATATGTTACTTTAAATGTTTTTGTTGTAAAATCAGCATGTCGCCGGTCATGTAGCTAGAGTTAGCCTTTGTCGGGTCGCCTGTATACAGTATTAAAGTTGTATAAAAATTTAATTGTGATAAATAAGCACATTTTAAAGAGTAATTTAAAGATTTTAAAAAGTATTGTTAAATAATGCTTTGAAAAAGAAGTCAAGCTGAAGATCGAATTCGTGGAGTTTGGATTTTTTGGGAGTTTTTTTATAAAAGGACATGGATTTTTGGATTATGGTTTTTTAAGGACAGGATTTTGTAGGTGTTTTTCTGGGATTGTTCTTTTTGCTTAATCGGAATCGTATGATGGAAAATGAAGAAGGAACAAGTTTTTTTGGGGGAAAAGTTGGAGATGTTTTTTGATTTTTGTATTGGAGTTCGATTTTGGATTAAGAAGATATTCGGAAAAAAAATTGGAAGAAGATTTTTTTGGGTGGAAAAGTGGAATTCAATCTTGAATGATTGATTTCAACACCTATGGATTGTATTATTCAAGTTTTGAAAATCGATTTAAAAAAATTGAGTTTTGATTTGGAAATCGATTTTTTAAAAAGAGGAATCAAAAACAATTTTTTAATCCTTGGATGCTACTTGCTGTATGTTTGCATTTGAAAATGGATTTATTTTGGATTTAAAGAAAAGACAGAGAAAGAAGACAACTAAAGGTAAGGTGACCCGACGTTAAATTTTTAAAACGTTTTAGAAAAAAAAGCTAATTTAATTGCAATGTTATTTTAATTTAGGGCAAAGCAGGAAAGTAATGTGTTATTGTAAATTAAAAAAGTAGTATGTTAGCAACATTATCAGGGTAGTCTGAAGCCACGCACAACGAAAACTGTTGTAAAATAGCCAATAGTCTCTCAGACATTTCCTTAGATTTTTTGGAAATGCGTGGGTTCAGACTACCTGTTAATGTTTGAGAAATTCTAATTTCTTGAAAACTTTGCTCCTTCTTCAAAGTTTTCAAAAAATGATAAAAGTTGGGGTGAGGTTTTCCAATTGTATGGTTGAAGGAGTTATGCCATCTCTCTATTGCATTGTTTGTTTTTGCTTCTCCCTCTAAGTAACTTGTGTAGCAGTTCCACCACTCCACATGGAAACGTGGCTTCCTCCTGCGACCCGATCTGCTTAGTTGCCCAATCCATGTGTCTTCAAAATAATTTAGTAAGGGTTGCCAATTTATCTTCGTTAGCTTGACAAAATTCTGATTCTGTGATTGCAGTGTAGTACTCGTCTACACTTTCAGGAGGAACAAAGCAAAGCGCAGTTAGTTTTTTAAGTTCAAATTGTAGTTTGCTATCTGTTGAATAATCTGCAACCAGGGATGTTTTTTGAAGTTTACGCCAAAAAGCCTGGGAAAAATGAAAAAAAATCCCTGAATTTGGGTATCCGTGTACGTTTTAGTGATTACGTTAATCATTGCAAATTCATAATCAACTATTATTTTCCTAGGACTTTTGTTCAAAGTTTTGCTTTTAATCACTGATAAAAGTTCAGTGTAGGTTGCAGATTGTTTATCAGGTAGCAAACTATACACTAAGGGAATAACATTGTGATTAATTTTAGCATGAATAGTGTAAATTGGAGTGAAAGGATGGGGTGTACTTTTAAACGTCCCATCCATCATCCAAATTTCACTATTCTCTCATTTAAAAAGGTTGCGGGGTGTACTAAAGATAGGAATACGTTTCAGAGAGTTTTTGTTGTCATACAGGAGGAAAGGTTCATTTGAAAAAGAAATAGAGAGTTCAGGAGGAATGAGAATGTCAGAAAAGGTATATGGAGTTGGAGTATGTGTCTTACTTGCCTGCTTTTGTCTTTGGATAATCCTTCTCAAATTGGGAATTATGGGCATACTGCTAGCTAAGCATGGGTGAATTTTGCGAATCTGGCGTTCGCGAATTTGCGTATTTGCGAACTCGCAATCCGCAAAATCCGCGAATTCTCGCTAATTAGCGGATTTTTTTTGTGTGTTCGCAAGGGTTTCTGCCAGTTCGCGAGGGTTTTGTACCAGTTCGCAATTGCGAACTTACTTGTCGGCTCGCAACGGTCGCGACTTTGTTGTTTCTACGTCTGGTTCATCATCACAGGTTCACAGCACCCTCTGTTTCACCACTGCCACCCTCTGATTCACCCATGCCACCCTCTGGTACATCACTGCCACCCTCTGATTCATCACTGTAGATTATGGGGGGGAAAAGCAAGCACACCTGCCCTGCTTCAACTGACATGAATTAATTTGGGGTTGATTAATGTGTCACTGAATTTAAAGTTCCTGTCTGGCACCTGCTTCCTTATCTGTAATTTGCTTTCTGTTGCAGTGCAATTTTTTTTCCCAGGACCTTTGTGGCCTACTTGTAGCTATTCTATGAGCCTGCTGTGAGGGTCAGAGCAGGGTCATAGAATAGTTGCAAGTAGGCAACTGAACTCTGGAGGGGCCCCTGAGGAAGCACTACAGGGAATGGTTACTAATGATGAGTTTGAACTTTTGCACCTGCTAAGTGCTTTCAGTTTTGCAAAACTCGTTTTTCTGCAATTTCGCGGGATTCGCGGGGCGCGAACTTGCGCGAGATCGAATTCGGAAGCCGCGAATTCGTGCGAATTTGCGTTTTGTTTTTTTGCGGCGTGTTAGTTCGCAAGGTTTTGTGCGTTTTAGCGAGCCGCTTGTAGCGCAACGGCGCAAAGTTACCCTCACTGTCGTTCAGTGGGCGCGGCCATCTTGTTTGCATGACGTATTTCCGTTTCCGGGCGCGATGTGTAATCTCGCAAAGTGTGCGGCTCGCTAGTACAATTTCGTGTGTGCTCGCGAGGAAAATCTCGCGCGAACTTACCCACTCAGTCGTGAACGGGCGCGGCCATCTTGTTTCTCATTCCTTGCTATGGTTCTGGGCATGCTTTCTGTATCCTCTCTGAATCTCTGCCATCCTTTGCTTGTTTGAAGTTTTTTTTAATCTATTTTACTTATTATCTATCCCTCTATTTTTCTAGCTCTATATTTTTGTGTTTTCTGCTACTTTTGGTTAATTTTAAACTACTTTTTTAAACTCTTTTCTTTTCTTCTTTCCTATTCTATTTCTTCTTTATTATTTATTTATTTATTTATTTATTTTTATTTATTTAAAGGTTTTGTAGAGCGCGTAGTAACCCTAGAGCATCCCAGCGCTGAACCTGAATCTCCTGTGGTTTCCGCAGAGGAGGGAATTTATGGATGAGTAAAAAGGAGGGTTTTTAGTGATTTCCGGAACTGAAGGAGATTATTTAGCTTCCTTTCTGCCCAGACCATGGTAAAGGGAGCCGGGAAGCATCCTGAGAAGGGGAAGGTTCCCGCACCCCGTGCCCGGCTCCCGTGCGGGCGTTTGAGGGGGGAGCAGGTTGCAGCCCGGGAGATCTTTAGCGCGGAGGAGGTGGCTGCACTAGTTTTTTATGTTCAGCGCCACCTCCCCAGGACCATCATGGCAGGCGGCAAGATCGCTCGCGGGTACGGGATCCAGGAGCGCCGGAAGCGGTGGGGGAAGGTGTGCCGGGCCATGTACCAACACTCTCTGGTCCGGCGCACCTACAACCAGGCCACCCACCGTTGGACGGATCTCCTGGACAGGGAACCTGATCTGTTCGACCTGCTCGGCCTTGAGATCCCCGGGCTTGGTGAGTAGTAGTAGCTATTTCTTTACTACTCTGTTTTCTCCTGCTCTGTGTGTTATTATATTGCAAATTTTTGTTTTTTACCAAGAGCAATAATGCTGCTGATTACATTGTAGGTAAATTATATTTCAAAATCTTCTGTGCATTTCAGGTGCACTGCTCTCCTTCTCAGTAGCGTTGCTACTATGCTTATTTGTTTTCGATTTTGTGTTCATTTCATTGGCCTGTGAAATTATGTATGAGTGTAGTTTAAAGAACTGCGTAATGCTAGACACTTAGGGTCAGATTTCTAATTACCGGCGCATCCCTGCAAAGTAGCAGGGATGCACCAGTAATTGTGCGCCACGCCACCACCACCCATGGTGCGCCGTATTTACAATGCGGCGCACCATGGGCCCAAAACGTCACCGAAGCGTTACGCATCTGTGCCGTAAAGGTGGCGCATTGCTGGAGTTGCGTCGCAACGATGGCGCAGCTCCAGCAATGCTCTGGGGTGCCCTATCCCCCCAATGCTGCGTCAAGCCGTACGTCTGCTTCAAGCAGGCGCAGGGTTTGAGTCACGCATCATTGTCCTCAAAGTGACTGATTGAAATCTTGTAGATTTCCCTCAGCCACTTGTAGGATGCGTTCCTGCGCAGGAACGCCCTCCCTTGCGCCGGAATGCCCCCTGATGGCGTAGGGCTTTACAACGTGATGCATCTCCCATATGCGTCACGTTGTTAATATACGCCGCACCATGGCGCCTCTTTTGTTCTGCCGCTGCGTCACAAAAGTCACGCAACAATGGAGCAAAAGAGCCGCAAGGGGCTTCTAAATCAGCCCCTACAGACTCAAGTCCAGTCCTTACTTTGTACACCTGTCAATAAGAAGAAATAGTGGTGGTGGATTGATAGTTTGAGTATTTTATTGACTGGTTAATGTAGTAGGAAACTTTTTAGTGTTGTCGCTGATCTGCAATCACGATGGACTTTGTCTGTCACTTCGCGTGCTGTGGACTGCTGCCTGCCAGTCCTAGGCAAACCTTTTTAGTAGTTTGTTTAGTGAGTTACATAAGAACTTTCCAAGTCGACGGTCCGCAAATCAAGCAATACTAATAACATAGTAGACCACATGAGATAGGTCAATATATCCCATGGAATAGTTGTCTATTTGCTAATTCGCCAAAATATTTTGTTATTGTTCTTTTGAAATGTTTGATTTGGTTGACAAATATCATCCATGTTTTCTGGTCTTTCTTTCTTTCATGTTGTACATCAGCTCCCCCCAGGGGCAAGAGGGCATTGGAGGAGGCTGCTGCTGCTGCTGAACAGGATCGGTCAGGCGAGGGCTCCTTTGCTGGCCCCGGTAAGTTTTAATTTTAATATAGAGTACCTATTTTTTCCTAGCGTTCCTCATTCGATTTTTTCTAAATCGTCTTTGATCTTCTTGTTGACTGTATCTAAATTCTTATCCTGCCTCGACTATGACTCCCTGTGGTATTACTAGATTATTCTTATTAGTCTGTCTGTGTAGCTAAGTAAGATTGCACATTTGGCAATTCCATTGGCCTCCCATTCTAGTCAGCAATAGCTCTATGCACTGAGTGCAGTCCTCTGGGATTGTCCATAATGTATTTTCAAGTCTTCTAAATGTTTATGCTTTTTCAATTGCCAACAATAAAAAGGTGAATGACCACCAAGAAAGAATAAGATACTACTTTACTTTTGGTTTGGATAGGAGGACAATCCATTCTACTACTGTTGCAGGGACAAATCTGCACAAACAGAACTATGGACACTAAATAGTGCATTGTTTATCAATTATAATAGGCGCAGGTAGACTTTCCACATACCTCAATGATATCAGACTTTGAAGAACCCCCAATCTCCTTACTGACTAGATAGTGTGGCAGAGTCATTTAGCTCCCGAATTCATCGATGATTGATCCCCAATGATGATTATCCAACGCAGGACAAGAGTACGGAGTCAGAGTCCAGAAGTGTCAGAGGCACGGACTCATGCTTGCAAATTGCAAAACCTTTTGCTCATTCACTCATGACCAAAAACCACAGAGTCTATTTAAGTTTTAAAGCTTTATTAAAAGTTAAAATATTTATTAAAATCAAGCTTGTCATAAAACATAAACGGTTGATTAAAAATGGAAAAGTGCTTATACTCATTTCTAATTTCACACATTTATTGTGGGCGAGCCGAGCCCTCACCTGGTTTGAACTTTCATTTTTCTTTTTGGTGCGGAGTCATTGGTCCCTTCGTCCTAATGATTTCTTCTTAGAAGTGAAGCTTCTGTCTGTTATGAGGAAAATGGTGCGTGTTAAAAACCAAGCATTCATCAATTGTGCCAAATAATGCTGCAAGACAACACCCTTCCCTGGAAAAAGGGACATTTTTAATTTAGAGTAGACAGTCACAAATTAATAGATTGGTTTCTGTATTCACATTTCTTCATTCCTAGACAAAATACTAGTGAGTGGTGTATGTCTATGACATCTAACATTCTTAAATGTACTTTGTAGGTGGAACATCTGGTGCTGGGCCCAGCGCGGAGGTGGAGGGAAGCTCTGGGGAGGAGGCGGTGCAAGTGCCGGACCAAACTACTGTGCGGGTTGCCACGGTAGTGGCGGGCAGTGGTAAGCTGAAGCTCTTATGTTCCTTACTTATTGAGATTGCAGACTGCATAGTGTGCTGCTCCCCGTGAGAAAACGTAAGGTTTGTCCAGATGAGAGACATGAAGAAGAATGATTGACATTTAGGGGCCTATTATGATGGCGGACGGACCTGAGTCCGTCCGCCACCATAGAGTAGGAGGGACTGTCCGCAGGGGCAGTGGCGGTCCCTCCGTGGTAATTAGGATGTGACCGCCACCCTGGCAGTCACATCCTGTATTTTTATCATTGCGGCGGGTGCTGCTTGAAGCAGCACCCGCCGCAATGATAAAAATGTAAGTTGTGCATTTGCATGCACAAAGCGGCAGGCACCGCGCGGTGCCTGCCGCTTTGTGCAGGCAAATGCAGGGGGGTACCATAGGTACCCCCAATGTGCACCCCCCACCCCCTCTTCACCTCTGGGGGCCCGCAACGGGCCCCCAAACAAAAATCTGTATGCCTTTGCACGTCGGAAATGCAGCCGTGTAAAGGCATGTATAGTCCAGACATCCTAATATGGCTGGCGGTGTCTGATAGACACCGCCAGCCATGTTAGTGCTTTTCCGCCGCGGACGGGAGGCGACCGCGGCTGCGGACTGCAAAACGATCCCCCAGCCATCCTAATCTGGCGGGGGGTCTTTTTCAGTCAGCTGCGGATTTCCCGCATCCTCCGGGCCGGCTGTGGATTCCGCCGGCCCAGAGGATGCGGGAAATCCGCAATCCTAATCTGCCCCATAGTTTGAATGGATGGATGCCTGGATCATGGTACTATCTGACTCTTAGATAGCATATGTGTATCTAGAGAGAGTAGACGGTCACTGGATGAACTAAGTGTTACTTTGAAGAGCATGTAACACCGCACCCGCACGTCCGTCCCAGTGTAGGAAAGGCAAGGAAAAGAAGTTGTAATTTTGTCTGAATACTACCATGAATAGTAGCAGTAGTTTGTACTGCAAGCACAGCATATATCCGGCTATTACGATGGCCACTCACTACCTCTGTTAATAAGTTTAGTGGAACTCGGTCATTCATGTTTGGATGTAGCACTGTTCACTCAATAAAAAGCAAAGCACCTAAAGTCATCCCATATGTAAGCAAATACATACCATGTGCAGTGATAGATAATCAGATTATT
The DNA here is from genome assembly GCF_964263255.1 of Lissotriton vulgaris. Classification (NCBI taxonomy): domain Eukaryota; kingdom Metazoa; phylum Chordata; class Amphibia; order Caudata; family Salamandridae; genus Lissotriton; species Lissotriton vulgaris. The sequence continues at coordinate 150,738,238 of NC_141696.1, read as the reverse complement.
TATCTTCTTCATTTTCCTTTTCTAGTATTCATTGGCACTGTAGGGTGAAAGTTAAATTAATTAAGCAGTAGCCCTTGTAACAGAGTATTCTTAGTGCCATCCGTAATAGAAAAGTAAGAGCATCACCACCTGCATGTACTGGACTGGTACAGTAATGCAAGTCTGTCTCACTCATCATGGCAGGCGTCTGTTTTTCTCGGGTGCAAGTTGACTGCTCTGGCATTATGACGGCTTGTAGAAGTAAACGTACCAATTTTGCTAAACAAGAGAGAAGAAGAAGAATAAGACTGGTGTACTGTCATAGTCAACTCTAATGGAGTGAGTCCACAGTGCCGTAGAATTGATTCCTTAAACTCCCACTAATGTTAGAGCAAGGATGAAGAAGTGGGAGGTTAGATAGATACTGGCCACAATAGTTATGTACTGCACTTGCAAGTTGCTAGTTCTACTGTGACACAACTTTCTGCTGAATCATTTTGTGTTAATCTCAAAGAGCATTGGTTACAGACTATGTCTTTCTTTCTTCATATAGATGCTCCTTCCAAACCAACCCGGAAGGAGCTGGCTAGACAGGCCCGGCAACGGAGGCTGGAGGCCACTGTCGCTGAATATCGCCGGCTGGTGGCCCAGGAGGAGGGGGACACGCAGTCTACCACAACATCTACCGGGACAGCTGCATCCTCCTCCGCGCTCCCTGGGTCACCCAGACGGCACAGGTCTCCAGCAGTACGGAGCCGGGGTACCGCAGACACCCGCCACCGCCAAGCAAAGAAATCAGCTGCCCCCCACAGCAGTTGCAAGAAACGCATGCACCGCCTTTCCCTGAGGGTTTCCTACCTCGAGCAGGAGCTGCTCAACACGAAAACCCTGCTCGAGACTCTCCGCAAGGAGCATTCCGACCTGGCCCGGAAATTCAACAGCAGCAGCCAGCAGTAGGAGGAGACTGTCCCTTGCCCCTTTTTTAAAGACTTCTGGGGGGTGGGAATTGGGAGTTGGGTTTTTTTACTTTTTTGGACTTCTCACGGACATTCGTTGGGGTTAGGGAGTGGGGGTGGGTTGGGTCTTGTGGGAGATTATTTTTGTCAGGGATATAAATATACTTTAAACTTTATCTTAGCATACATGTTTTCTTTACTGCTTTTGAGGCTGGTGGGTGGGGGTTTAACAGTAACTTTGTTTTGGTGACACTTAAGTGGCATCTTGATTCAAGTTGTGTAATTAATTGCCCAAATGTTTTAAAAACTAAGTGCCTCTCACAGAGTAAGTGAATTCAATAGTCCTAGGACTTTACTAGTACTAGCGTCAGTCTCTCGTCTCTCCTAATACTCCATTATACTTCCTCCCCCCCAAACGCTTATCTTACCTGTAATTTGTGTTTGGAAATAGGGCTAGGCACAGGGCTGGCTGCACGTCAAATGGCGATATGGCAATCCTGGGCGGATGAAATGTCATCATTGCGTTGGTACTAGTGGTGTTACACAGTGGCAGTTGCAGCATCTGAAAAAAAAGAAAATGAAACTTTGTTTGTCCTTAACGTAGCATTAGAACGGTACGATAGAGAATATAGCAGGTGACAGTACACTAGAACAGTGCCACAATGTAGCCTAACAAATGGTAAAGTATTGAAAGTATAACTAGTACTTGCGTTGAATTTATTTGACATTGGCTACTACTACAAGAAATAGTACCGAAGGTGAAGGACACAGCAGCGTAATAATTTTCCACGTCTAGGAGGAGGATGTTCTAATCTTGATGACCTATCAAGTTGATGGCGCACATGAAAATCTGCTTTCATTTGCCAATAGTGACTGAGTGTCAAGCTGAGTAAGAATAGAATATATATCCTCGGATTCCTTCACCAGCCTGTTGCTATGACCTTATCCTCCCCAGCAAGTGTGTGGAATTATTGCTGTCATTTAGTCACACATCGATCAAAACCACACAGCTAGAGTTTGGAAAATGGATGGGAATGGGGTTTTTTTTTGGGTAAGTTTTGTTGAGAGAAGAAAAACAAAGCACAGCATGGACAAACAATAATTGAAGATAAAGAAATCTTTGGGTACAAAGCTAACCATAAATCTTTTAAGTGACATAAAGGAAGTGCATGCACTACTGCATGCATTGTTACTGAAAAGTAAGTAGTACTTTCGACAACCGTGAATGACAGAATGCGACAGTACAGGGCTGCTGCGTTTTCACTTGCCTATCTCTGCACTCAGAGAAACACTTCTTACATTAAATTAGGTTTAAAAAATAGCCGAAGTAAAACGTATAGAATGGCTGTAGGGATCAATTTAGAAGCAGAGAGAGATCCAAGAAATGCAGAGTCACACTCATAGAAGTTCACAGCAATAACATTACTTAAAAAATAATTTGAAATGAATGGATACTGTATCTGTATGTTGTTGTAGTTGTCCTGTTGAATTTGGTAAGTAGGTTGCACGCATCAAGCCATTCCTCTTATTAGCGGCACTCCTCCATTCCAGCTGACGCTTCGTCCATCAATGTTGGTGACCAGAAGACACCCTGTCCACTGCCTGCCTGGCGGATGCTGAATTGCGGCTCGCTAATGTGAAACCTGACTTCATCCTTTTTTCCCATTGCACAGACTGAAACCCGGCCTGTAATTATTGATGGAAAAACAGGAAGTGATATTAGAACACCACTGACAAATAAATATAAGGTATGTACGCTGTGTAGTGCAAAAAGTCACACTTTGAGTTTCCTAATAGACAGTACAATATTTTTGAAAGTGCGTACTCTGTCTGAGTCTCCTTTTGAAGGATAAATAAGTATGGGCAAATTAATTTAGCGGATCTTTCCCCTCAAGCTAGGTGTACTGTAAACTGTGTTTTAGAACAACATTAGACCTTCCCAGCAGTGCTCCCACCCAGACCCTTACTAAAGCCAGTCGCAAAAATGTAGAAGACCCCCAATCAGATCTCAAAAAACGAGGCCTAGTAGAAAACTGGTGACGAAACGTACTTTGAAAGTAAAAGTAGGCCCAAATCCCCCCTTACCCACCGTGGATTGTATTCAAACCACTTGCGAGCAAGCAAAAGTATCCATATCCAACCAAGACTCGCAAACCCCCCCACAAACAGCCCCCCACCCAAACACATGCAATACAAATACTGCTAACCCTAACGAGCCCTAAGTTAAGAATAGTGGCAAACGCTTTCTTTAACTATGCCAAATCCCCCCTCTCCCACCATGGATTTTCTTCAAATCACTTGCAACCAAAATAACACATTCCCACGAGTGCTCTAAGACCTCAGAACTCAGTTGCAAAAATCTAGAACACCCCGAAACACATGCAATCCTGCTGCTAGGGCTAACCCTAACAAACCCTAAGTTACAAAAAGTGCCAAAAGGCTTTTCCACATGGATTTTCTCCAAACCAGTTTTATCCGGTATTAGACCTTCCCAGCAATGCCCCAAGACCCGCCAACCCACTCGCAAAAAAGCACAACACCCCCAAAAAGCAAAAAAGCCAAAAAGGAAAATCTCATACTTACAATATTTTTCGGCCTTCTGTCAAAACGCGCTGTGCAGCTATGTCATAACTCCCGTTTTCCACCATGGATTTCCTGAAAAGCAAATGCAATCAAAACTAGACTGTGCCAGCAGTGCTCCCAGACCCCAGACCCCAAAGCCCACCCACAAACACCCGGAACCCCCCAAAGAGCACCTCAAAGACAAGGAAGTCAGCAAAAACGCAAAAGAAAATTCGCCTCCGATTTGGTCCAAACCACTTTTATCCGGTATTAGAGCTTCCCAGCAATGGCCCCAGAGCCTTCAACCCAGGCGAAAACAAGTAGAAGACCCCCAAACAGCCAAAAAGCAAAAGTACAAAAATGGGGACTTAGTCATTTTCATGGCAATTTCCAAAATCACTTCGCGCGCGCTCTGCAGCTAGGCCCTAACTCCCCTCTGCCACCATGGATTTGCTTCAAACCTCTTGCAATCAAAAGTATCCATACCCAGCAGTGCTCCCAGACCCCGAAACCCACCCACAATCACCAGGAAGCCCCCCAAACAGGCCTCCCTAAACATGATAGTGAGCAAAAAGTCAAAAACGTTTTCAAGTCTGATTTGGTCAAAACCAGTTTTATCCGGTATTAGACCTTCCCAGCAATGCCCCAAGACCCGCCAACTCACCCGCAAAGAAGTAGAACACCCCCACAAGTGCAGAGTCTTTCTTCATTGGGCGTAATCCAGCCCTCTGCTTTGAGGGAAATAGGAGTCTGGAGGAGGAGGATAGAGGAGCATGTTCTTGTGAACCTGAGGAGTGCAGACTGCGGCACCTTCAAATCAATAAGCAAATAAGTGAAGACAGTTCTGCTGATGGGCTTGTTTTTGTGATTAGGTGATTAAAGTTTTAATTATATTAACTGTGCAAAACAAAGAAAGACAGACACACAGGAATAAAAGTGAATAAGGACGAAAAAGAAAGTTATTGATTCATTGACTCATTTTCAGGGCTCGGTGTCAGGGAATAAGAATAAGAGTTCATCCTCATACTCTGCGAATTCAGGCAGGAGTAGGTCAGTGTCACCTAACAGAGAAGAAATTCCCTCATCTAAGTTGCTGTCCTCCTCGTCTTCATCCGGCGTGTGTTCTCGTACTTTGTAATCTGGTGGTATGAGGTGCTGATTCATCTTGATCATTGTTAACCTCTCCACATTTTTGGGCGAGAGGCGGGTCCGTTTGCAAGTTACAATGCCACCAGCAGCACTGAAAACACGTTCAGAAGACACGCTTGCGAGTGGGCAAGACAAGTAGTTTATAGCCAGGTTGGAGATCTGTGCCCACAATTCTTTTTTCCCATGCCAATAAGCCAATGGGTCAGCATTAACATAGACCTCTGTTGAGTCATTCAGATAGTCCTGCACCATCGACTCAAGGTTCTCCAAGGTTCCTCCACTTTGCTTACTTTTTGCTGGGACCTTTTGAGAACCAAACCCAAGCAGAGTTAGCCAATCTTCTTCTTCACCCAATGTTACTGTTGTGTCTGGTGCAGATGATCCGGTTGCCGGTGTCTTTAACGGCTGAGAGGTCACTTCTGCCACAGCCACAGGTGCAGAAGTGGATTCTTTTGACTGGGGATGGCCTGCTGATGCTGATGTACTGCCTTTTCCTTCAATTTTCTGCTGTTCTCTTTCAAACCTCATGGCTAACAAGGCTAGCCAACGTTTGTACTTTGTAACATCTTCATCATCAAAAGGAAAGAATGCTCTGCCTGCCAGCGCCTTTTTGTAGCGTGGATCCAGAATAGTAGCACAAATGTAATGCTGTTCTGAGTAGATCATTTTAAGACGTTCATCGCCAAGTAGGCGCTCTAATAATTTCTCCGCCAAAACAAAAGCGTCTTTCTTTTCTTTATCTTTTTGAAACATAGAAGACACCGCCTTCAGTTGGTGCTCCAGCATGCGCAACAATGGGATAGCTTTTCCCAAATGACAGTCCTCCCTGCTGATTGCACGGGTGAAGACCTCAAAAGGACGAAGCATGTCTGTCAGGCTTTTAACTAGCTTCCATTGCGCCGCATCTAGCCTCAGGTCCTTCTGAGCTGTACCCAGTGTTAAGAAATAGTGATCGAGTACCGTATACTGCTCATACAGACGCTCAAGCATGTAGAAGGTTGAGTTCCGACGTGTTGGCACCTCCTGGATGAGTGCTTTCACTGGCATTCGACGTTCATGTAGCAGGCTCCTCAGATGCTTCCGGGCCTTAAAAGAATGGCTGAAATGGTTGCACATTCTTCGGCAGGTGGTCACTAACTCGCACGCTGGACTGTCTTCACTCAAGAATTTTTTAACAACCAGGTTTATACAGTGCGCCAAACACGGCACTCTGAAATAGTGACCCAGATCCATGGCCTTAACTACATTGGCGCCATTATCTGTGGAAACATAACCAATCTGGCGTTTTTTTGGGGACAGCCAGTGTAAGACCTTTGTGTTAAATTCATTCAAAATGTTTTCTGCTGTATGACGTTTCTCCAAGCCAAACATGGCTAGTGTTGCATGTTTCCGAGCAGCTTTAAAAACTTTGTCCGGGTCAACACCTGCGTTTAGCTTTGCTTTAACCCCTGAAAAAGAGACCCAGTGTGCAGCGATGCACATGTAATCAGTGCCTGCGCCACTGGTCCACATGTCTGTTGTCAGATGTATAGTGTGAACAGCACTCTTCTGCAAAGCTGCGCCAATCACCTCCAGCACATCTTCATGTAGTGCTGGAACCGCAACTCTGGCAAAATAGAACCGGCTAGGAACCTTCCATTTAGGGCTGAGCGCTGCCACTAATTCTAGAAAACCAACCCCTTCTACAAAAGAAAAAGGGAGAAGGTCCAGAGCTAGCATTTTAGCCAGCTTAGTGTTATACAGACCTGTCAGTGGGTGGTTGCGATCATATGGCGCTTCTGAAAACAACATGTTTCTAATGTTGGCCTGGACCATGATTTTACGGGATGATGATGATGATGACTTCGTCGACCCAGTTACGCTCACTGATGAACTTTTTCGCATTGGTGTCTCACTCTCTCCCACACTCTTAGTGTGGCTCACAGGGGGTGTGCTGCTGACAGGGGTACTGGGTGTAAGTGAAGTGTTTGACACTTCTTCCTCCTCGTCATCATCAGATGAAACATCAACGTTTTCTTGACTTGCAATTCGGGCTTCCTTGATCTCCTTTAGGTGCGCAAACCATTGGACAGCGTGCTGTCTCTTAAGATGACCTTTCTGGCCTCCGGTACCATAGTTGGTACCAAACTTACCACGACTAACTGCAAGCTTACAAATGCTACAAATGGCGAAGTTTTCCTTTTTTGGGCAAACACTAAAGAAGTCCCAAACTGCGGACTTGAAATGTCTGTGGGGGCCGGAGGAGGCGATACTGGTGGTGGTCATGCTGCTAATGCCAGATGAAGTGGAGGATGTGTATTGCCGAACTTTACTACGTTGTGCACTTTCACCACCACTAATTGAGGTCGAGGTGGATGGAGGTCCCTTCTGGCGAGGAAGAAATATGGAAGCGGTAGGTGTTGGTGTACTAGTTAACTCCAATGATTGTGGTGTTTCCATTGCCTCCTCGTCGACAACATCATCACGCTCAGCAGCTTTTCGGGCTAGGGTAAAAATGTCTGTTTGCTGCATGCCCGCTGGGGCTGCAGTGACCTTTATGACTGCGTCGTCGTCGTGAGAGTCTTCATCAGCAGGAGTAGTATACGCCACTTCTTCTTCAGCACCACACTCCATAAGTACGAGAGTTTCGGGGACCTTCCTTTTACGCTTAGCTACCTTTGTCAGATCATGGTGTGCCTCACTCTCAGACCGCAGTGGTGGTGGTGGTTCCCAAGTTAGATCCATATCATCAGAAGGAGGTGGGCTTGAAGAAGATGTAGACACCACCCTTGATCTTTTCCTTGCTAGGGATTTGGAAGACAATGAATGATCATCAGGAGGAGTGGCTTCCTCAAATGATACCTCGGCGTGATTGTCGATTTCCTGATGTGCCCCTACTTCGGGAGGAACAACTATTGTGGGCACTTGTGCCCCTCCATGCACCTCTGCTTGCGCATCTCCTTGCGCTGCCTCTCCTTCCACATGTACTTGGGCTTGTACTTGCACATGTGGTTGTTGTTGCGGCTGTGGTTGTTCAACACTCGTCAGATGAGTTACAACAACCAGTGTTGATTGAGGGACATTGCTGCTACTTTCTTGCGATGAGCCAACATTACTGGTCGATGGTGATTGAACAACTAGACTAAGTACCTCTGCAGCACTCAAGGGCTTGGACTTAAGCTGGCGTGGTGGTGGTGGCACTGAGCCCAATGGAGCGGGGGTGCTGCTCCCAGCTTGGTCCCCAGCAGATCCCGCTGCTGCTGCAGGCGTACTTTTTTTTTACTCCCAAAAAATGTGGCGGGGGCGGCACACCTGTCTGTCTCCTTGGTAACTTGCTTCTTCTGCTCCTTACTGGCAACTTTCTTGCTAGAGGAGCTACGGGGAACTTTTTTTGGGGCCATCTTCTTCAGAGGTCAGAACAGCAGGCCGCAGTTGCACGAGTTGCAGAGTTGTCTGTGGCCAGACGTGACGTCGTGTGACGTTATGCTGCACACACACACCGCTGCAGGACTTTTTCCTGGCACTGGTGGTTCTCTTGAGTCTTGTGCACCTAAAAGCAATGGAAGACAGAGGAACATCAGTTCAGTTATACACCCCAAAAACTCGAAAACCACATAAAAATCAGCACAATCCCATGCCATCCAAGCCCTCCATGATGTTTAAATTCAAGACACCCCACAGAAAGACTAGGCCCATGCACCACTCACTACCCCTGGGCCTAATGTATGAAAGCTAGGCAAAATGGGTGCAGGCCTGAGAACACTGCCTGCATTCAAAATGGCCCCTTGCCTCCCAGCACATGCCCAGGGCCTGCCTGTACCAGCACTCAAAAAGGCCCCCACCCACATGGCCTGTCCCCATGAACACCCCAAAAAATCGAAAAACACAGAAAAATCAGCACAATCCCATGCCATCCATGCCCTCCATGATGTTTCAATTCAAGACACCCCACAGAAAGACTAGGCCCTTGCACCACTCACTACCCCTGGGCAAAAGGACCCAACAACAGCCCAAAAAATCGAAAAACACAGAAAAATCAGCACAAACCCATGCCATCCATGCCCTCCATGATGTTTAAATTCAAGACACCCCACAGAAAGACTAGGCCCATGCACCACTCACTACCCCTGGGCCTAATGTATGAAAGCTATGCAAAATGGGTGCAGGCCTGAGAACACTGCCTGCAATCAAAATGGCCCCTTGCCTCCCAGCACATGCCCAGGGCCTGCCTGTACCAGCACTCAAAATGGCCCCCACCCACATGGCCTGTCTCCATGAACACCCCAAAAAATCGGAAAACACAGAAAAATCAGCACAATCCCATGCCATCCATGCCCTCCATGATGTTTAAATTCAAGACACCCCACAGAAAGACTAGGCCCATGGACCACTCACTACCCCTGGTCAAAAGGCCCCAACAACAGCCCAAAAAAATCGAAAAACACAGAAAAATCAGCACAATCCCATGCCATCCATGCCCTCCATGATGTTTAAATTCAAGACACCCCACAGAAAGACTAGGCCCATGCACCACTCACTACCCCTGGGCCTAATGTATGAAAGCTAGGCAAAATGGGTGCAGGCCTGAGAGCACTGCCTGCATTCAAAATGGCCCCTTGCCTCCCAGCCCATGCCCAGGGCCTGCCTGTACCAGCACTCAAAATGGCCCCCACCCACATGGCTTGTCCCCATTAACACCCCAAAAAATCGAAAAACACAGAAAAATCAGCACAATCCCATGCCATCCATGCCCTCCATGATGTTTAAATTCAAGACACCCCACAGAAAGACTAGGCCCATGCACCACTCACTACCCCTGGTCAAAAGGCCCCAACAACAGCCCAAAAAATTGAAAAACACAGACAAATCAGCACAATCCCATGCCATCCATGCCCTCCATGATGTTTAAATTCAAGACACCCCACAGAAAGACTAGGCCCATGCACCACTCACTACCCCTGGGGCTAATGTATGAAAGCTAGGCAAAATGGGTGCAGGCCTGAGAACACTGCCTGCATTCAAAATGGCCCCTTGCCTCCCAGCACATGCCCAGGGTCTGCCTGTACCAGCACTCAAAATGGCCCCCACCCACATGGCCTGTCCCCATGAACACCCCACAAAATCGAAAAACACAGAAAAAGCAGCACAATCCCATGCCATCCATGCCCTCCATGATGTTTAAATTCAAGACACCCCACAGAAAGACTAGGCCCATGCACCACTCACTACCCCTGGTCAAAAGGCCCCAACAACAGCCCAAAAAATCGAAAAAAACAGAAAAATCAGCACAATCCCATGCCATCCATGCCCTCCATGATGTTTAAATTCAAGACACCCCACAGAAAGACTAGGCCCATGCACCACTCACTACCCCTGGTCAAAAGGCCCCAACAACAGCCCAAAAATCGAAAAACACAGAAAAATCAGCACAATCCCATGCCATCCATGCCCTCGATGATGTTTAAATTCAAGACACCCCACAGAAAGACTAGGCCCATGCACCACTCACTACCCCTGGGCCTAATGTATGAAAGCTAGGCAAAATGGGTGCAGGCCTGAGAGCACTGCCTGCATTCAAAATGGCCCCTTGCCTCCCAGCCCATGCCCAGGGCCTGCCTGTACCAGCACTCAAAATGGCCCCCACCCACATGGCCTGTCCCCATTAACACCCCAAAAAATCGAAAAACACAGAAAAATCAGCACAATCCCATGCCATCCATGCCCTCCATGATGTTTAAATTCAAGACACCCCACAGAAAGACTAGGCCCATGCACCACTCACTACCCCTGGTCAAAAGGCCCCAACAACAGCCCAAAAAATCGAAAAACACAGACAAATCAGCACAATCCCATGCCATCCATGCCCTCCATGATGTTTACATTCAAGACACCCCACAGAAAGACTAGGCCCATGCACCACTCACTACCCCTGGGGCTAATGTATGAAAGCTAGGCAAAATGGGTGCAGGCCTGAGAACACTGCCTGCATTCAAAATGGCCCCTTGCCTCCCAGCACATGCCCAGGGTCTGCCTGTACCAGCACTCAAAATGGCCCCCACCCACATGGCCTGTCCCCATGAACACCCCACAAAATCGAAAAACACAAAAAAAGCAGCACAATCCCATGCCATCCATGCCCTCCATGATGTTTAAATTCAAGACACCCCACAGAAAGACTAGGCCCATGCACCACTCACTACCCCTGGTCAAAAGGCCCCAACAACAGCCCAAAAAATCGAAAAAAACAGAAAAATCAGCACAATCCCATGCCATCCATGCCCTCCATGATGTTTAAATTCAAGACACCCCACAGAAAGACTAGGCCCATGCACCACTCACTACCCCTGGTCAAAAGGCCCCAACAACAGCCCAAAAATCGAAAAACACAGAAAAATCAGCACAATCCCATGCCATCCATGCCCTCGATGATGTTTAAATTCAAGACACCCCACAGAAAGACTAGGCCCATGCACCACTCACTACCCGTGGTCAAAAGGCCCCAACAACAGCCCAAAAATCGAAAATTCCAAAATTGTAGTTGCAGCAAATGTAATGCCCCAAACAAACTTACTTGTGAAATTTCTAATCCAAAAGTGATCCAAAGAAAGTCAAAAAGGCCTCAAATCCAAATATCCAGCAGCATCCACAAAAAGTAATCCTTCCAGGTCAAGATCCGAATGAAAGTGACCAGCACATGAAGAAAGCACTGGGAGGAGCCTGCTGGACAGGAACAGGAAGTTGGAGACTGTGGGGCACTTCCTTCCTCCCCCCACCCCCCAAAATGGACTCCTTGCAAAAAAAGTGCAGGCAAATGTCAACCTGAGGAGTTATTCTGATAAAAATCATCATTTTCCGAAGGTTTATGCTGCTTGCTGGTGGATATCTTGTGCAGAATTGCAAATTCTGTAATTTCGCGAGTGCAAGATTGTTGCTGCCCGCCGCATCTACGTGTTCGCAATTACGAACTCTCGCGATGCGTGCTGTGCAAGGTGGTCGCCAAACTCCCGCGGGATCCCGCAGCAAGATCCAAAATGGCGCAGCACTCGCAAAATATCGAGAAAAACAACTCGGCAAACGCTGAATGACGGTAAGTGAACGCCGCGCGCCGCAATATTGTATCACCAAGCAAAAAAATCCGCCGCGTGCGAATTTGCGGATTTTCGGCAAATTCGCTTGAGTTTGCGGATTGCGAATTTACCGAAAATCCGCAAAATCCGCGAGCGGAACGGATTTTACGCCCATGCTTACTGCTAGCTACATGACTGGGGACATGCTGTGCAACCTCTCTTAAAATTGCACCTGAAGTTTCATTGGAGGTGCATGCAATTTCTTTCATTTCATTGATTGTTTCACGAACCCCAATCTCCATTGCAGAGGCAGAGTGGTTATGCTCAGTTGTCTTAATGATGGTCTCTCCAAGAGTAACTGCTCTGCCACTGCAATGGGATGAGTAATATTGCACACACCTCCAATGTCTTCGAGGTTCACTTATCCTCTCTTTACAATATATATATCCAGAATGATTAAGTAAGCGGTTTCCTTTCTTGGATTTGATGTATGATGCAGTCTGTTGAGTAAACATTATCTGTTAAGAAAAAGAAAGAGTTTTGCATTTGGTTATTTTTGTATAGAAGTAGACTATATTACAACCAATTTTTTAATCTGTACTGTATCTTACAGTTTCCTTACTGCTGCGTCTTCCTGGAGTTAGAATAGTAAATTATACCCCTACACTAGTCATCACTTTCCTTACTGTTGCACCTTTCTGGAGTTAGAATAGTAAATTATACCCCTACACTATCCATCACTTTCCTTAATGTTGCACCTTCCTGGAGTTAGAATAGTAAATTATACCCCTACACTATCCATCACTTTCCCTACTGCAACACTTTTCTGGAGTTAGAATAGTAATTGATACCCCTACACTATCCATCACTTTCCCACCTGCTGCACCTTCCTGCAGTTAGAATAGTAAATTATACCCCTACACTATCCATCACTTTCCCTACTGCTGCACCTTCCTGGTGTTAGAATAGTAAATTATACCCCTACACTATCCATCACTTTCCTTACTGTTGCACCTTCCTGGAGTTAGAATAGTAAATAATACCCCTACACTATCCATCACTTTCCTTACTGTTGCACCTTCCTGGAGTTAGAATAGTAAATCATACGCTTACACTATCCATCACTTTCCTTACTGCAACACTTTTCTGGAGTTAGAATAGTAATTGATACCCCTACACTATCCATCACTTTCCCTACTGCTGCACCTTCCTGGAGTTAGAATAGTAAATTATACCCCTACACTATCCATCACTTTCCCTACTGCTGCACCTTCCTTGAGTTAGAATAGTAAATTATACCCCTACTCTATCCATCACTTTCCTTACTGTTGCACCATCTTGGAGTTAGAATAGAAAATTATACCCCTACACTATCCATCACTTACCCTACTGCAACACTTTTCTGGAGTTAGAATAGTAATTGATACCTCTACACTATCCATCATTTTCCTTACTGTTGCACCTTCATGGAGTTAGAATAGTAATTGATACCCCTACACTATCCATCACTTTCCCTACTGCTGCACCTTCCTGGAGTTAGAATAGTAAATTTTCCCCCTTCACTATCCATCACTTTCCCTACTGCTGCACCTTCCTTGAGTTAGAATAGTAAATTATACCCCTACTCTATCCATCACTTTCCTTACTGTTGCACCATCTTGGAGTTAGAATAGTAAATTATACCCCTACACTATCCATCACTTTCCCTACTGCAACACTTTTCTGGAGTTTGAATAGTAATTGATACCCCTACACTATCCATCACTTTCCCTACTGCTGCACCTTCCTGGAGTTAGAATAGTAAATTATACCCCTACGCTATCCATCACTTTTCTTACTGTTGCACCTTCCTGGAGTTAGAATAGTAAATTATACCCCTACACTATCGATCACTTACCCTACTGCAACACTTTTCTGGAGTTAGAATAGTAATTGATACCTCTGCACTATCCATCATTTTCCTTACTGTTGCACCTTCATGGAGTTAGAATAGTAATTGATACCCCTACACTATCCATCACTTTCCCTACTGCTGCACCTTCCTGGAGTTAGAATAGTAAATTATACCCCTACACTATCCATCACTTTCCCTACTGCAACACTTTTCTGGAGTTAGAATAGTAATTGATACCCCTACACTATCCATCACTTTCCCTACTGCTGCACCTTCCTGGAGTTAGAATAGTAAATTATATCCCTACACTATCCATCACTTTCCTTACTGTTGCACCTTCCTGGAGTTACAATAGTAAATTATACCCCTACACTATCCCTCACTTACCCTACTGTTGCAACTTCCTGGAGTTAGAATAGTAAATTATACCCCTACACTATCCATCACTTTCCCTACTGCAACACTTTTCTGGAGTTAGAATAGTAATTGATACCCCTACACCATCCATCACTTTCCCTACTGCTGCACCTTCCTTGAGTTAGAATAGTAAATTATACCCCTACTCTATCCATCACTTTCCTTACTGTTGCACCATCTTTGAGTTAGAATAGTAAATTATATCCCTACACTATCCATCACTTTCCTTACTGCAACACTTTTCTGGAGTTAGAATAGAAATTGATACCCCTACACTATTTATTTATTTAGTATTTTGTAGAGCGCACAGCTACCTCCGACTGAGGTGTCCTGGCGCTGAAGACCTTATCTCTGAAGAGTCAGGGGAGTGTGAGAGGAGGCTTTTAGAATTAGATCTGGGAGAAAAACCAGGTCTTCAGTTTTTTTCGGAATAGGGGTTCTGATGTCAGAAATCTTAACTCTGTGGGCAGTTGGTTCCAGAGTTTGGATGTAGCAACTGCAAGGGCCCTTCCTCCCGTGCGTGCCAGACGATAACGGGGGCATACCATGAGGCGGAGATGGTTAGATCTGAGGTTTCGTGGGGCTTGAGAAAACCTCATTCTGCGACGTAGGTATGTGGGGCCTCGGTCATTGAGAGCTCTAAAAGCCAGAGTTAAGGCTTTCAATTGGATGCGCAGTCTGATTGGGAGCCAGTGGAGTTTGATCAAGTGGGGTGAAATGGAATGTCGGTAAGGGATATTGCATATCAGCCTGGCTGCTGCGTTTTGGACTCTCTGTAGTTGGTTAATGATGTAGGTAGGAGCACCTACATACAAGCTCTTAGCGTAGTCCAGGTGGGTGGTGATGAGGGCATGGACTACTGTTTTTCGAGCGTCCAGCGGTAGAAAGGGGATGATTTTTTTTAACATACGTAGCTTCCCGAAACAGGCTGAGGTGACTTTGTTGACTTGGGTTTTGCAGGAGAGGGAGGTGTCGAATTGGAAGCCTAGGTTTCGGGCGGCTTGGACTGGTTCTGGAGGAGGGTTGAGTTCAGACGGCCACCAGACATTGGAGGGTAAGGGAGATTTCTGATTGTTTCTGATTGAAGAATAAGACTTCCGTCTTATCTGTATTGAGTTTTAAATTATTCACCGACATCCAGGAGGCGATATTCAGCATGCAGTGGCGAAAGTTGTCGAATGATTTTTCAGAATGGTCTTTGAAAGAGAACACCAGTTGGGTGTCGTCAGCGTGGAAGGTTACTTTGACGCCCCAGGATTCCACCACTTTTGCCAGAGGTATGAGGTACACATGGAAAAGGAGCGGGCTAAGGGCAGAGCCCTGCGGAACGCCCCATATCAGGGATTTTTTGGAGGAAAGAAAGGGTCCCAGCATCACTTGTTGGGTTCTGTTCGTGAGAAAAGATTTTACCCAAGAGAGGGGAGGCCCGCCAATACCTATCTCTTGTAGGCGAGTCAGTAGTTTGTCATGAGAGATGGTGTCAAATGCCGCGGATAGGTCGAGGAGGACCAACATGGCCTCCTCTTCCCTATCCGTGCATTCTCGGATCGACTCGGATACCTCGAGTAGTGCCGACTCAGTACTGTAGTCCGGTCTAAAGCCCGATTGGGTATTGTGGAACAAAGAGTTTGATTCTAGGTAGTGTGATAGTTGTTTTTGAACAGCTTTCTCAAGTACTTTGCCGGGTTTGGGTAAAAGTGAGATCGGCCGGTAGTTGTTTAGGCAGGAAGGATCTAAGCCTGTTTTTTTGGGGATTGGGATTAGTAATGCATGTTTCCAGGCAGAGGGCATAACACCAGTGATTAAAGAGGAGTTCCAGATTTCGAGAAGGGGATTGATGATTAGGGGGGCGATTTCATTCATGATTAATGCCGGGGCTGGGTCCAGGGGAGAGCCTGATTTACATTCCATAAAAAACTTCAGGGCAAGTTCCTTAGTTAGAGGTTGGAATGCTGTGAATGCATGATTGCAGTTAGTGGCGGGGCCTTCGGTAGTGTTGGAGCCATTCTGAAGGATAGTTGCCGCAATGTTGGCTATGTTTTCTTCAAAGTAGTTTGCAAGATTTTCACTCAGGGCTTGGGACACAGGAACAGGGGTGGACAGTGCACTGGGATGAGTGAAATCTTTTACTATATTAAAAAGGGCCTTGGTCGAGCTTTTTGCCTTGGCAATAGTATCTGAGAAGTAGGTGCACATGGAGTGGCGTTTGAGTTTGCGAAACTCTTTAAGGCCTTGTCGGTAAAGGGCCTTGGCTTCCGGGTCATAGTGCTGTCTCCAAAGTCGTTCCAACTTTTTGCACTTGCTTCTGTGTGCCCTGAGTTCTTGAGTGAACCATGGGGCAGAAGGTTTTTGTCTGCGGGAGGTAAGGGTTTGTAAAGGGGCAATTTTCTCTATAGCGGACGTAAGGTCGTTGTCAAATATACGTGCTGCTACATCGAGATCGTCCGGTAGGGGGTTTAGACTGTTGAGGTATTTTTGCTCTAAGGTAGTTAATGAGAGCTTGTGCCATTTCCTGCCTTGTGTTCTAATGGTGGACTCCTGTTTGACAATTTGGGCCAAGGGGACCTCGAAAGGTATTAAGTAATGGTCAGAGCAAGTTAGAGGTACGGGGGGGAGGGTTTTAAGTTTCTCGCAGTTCGAAAAAATAAGGTCGAGGGTGTGTCCTGCGGTATGAGTGGGGCCTATTACCTTTTGTGACAGATTTAAATTTTGCATAGATTCCAGGAGCTGAGAGGCGCGGTTGCAGTTGCTTACGTCCACATGATGGTTGAAGTCACCCAGTACCATGAAGTGGGGGTGTTTAAGAGAGAGATCGGCCGCGACTGCCAGTAGCTCTGAGATGGCAGGTTCCATCACTTTCTCTACTGCTGCACCTTCCTGGAGTTAGAATAGTGATTTATACCCCTACACTATCCATCACTTTTCTTACTGTTGCACTTTCCTGGAGTTAGAATAGTAAATTATACCCCTACACTATCCATCACTTACCCTACTGCAACACTTTTCTGGAGTTAGAATAGTAATTGATACCTCTATACTATCCATCATTTTCCTTACTGTTGCACCTTCATGGAGTTAGAATAGTAATTGATACCCCTACACTATCCATCACTTTCCCTACTGCTGCACCTTCCTGGAGTTAGAAAAGTAAATTATATCCCTACACTATCCATCACTTTCCTTACTGTTGCACCTTCCTGGAGTTAGAATAGTAAATTATACCCCTACACTATCCATCACTTTCCCTACTGCAACACTTTTCTGGAGTTAGAATGGTAATTGATACCCCTACACTATCCATCATTTTCCTTACTGTTGCACCTTCATGGATTTAGAATAGTAATTGATACCCCTACACTATCCATCACTTTCCCTACTGCTGCACCTGCCTGGAGTTAGAATAGTAAATTATACCCCTACACTATCCATCACTTTCCCTACTGCAACACTTTTCTGGAGTTAGAATAGTAATTGATACCCCTACACTATCCATCACGTTCCCTACTGCTGCATCTTCCTGGAGTTAGAATTAGTAAATTATATCCCTACACTATCCATCACTTTCCATCCTGTTGCACCTTCCTGGAGTTAGAATAGTAAATTATACCCCTACACTATCCATCACTTACCCTACTGGTGCACCTTCCTGGAGTTAGAATATTAAACTATACCCCTACACTATCCATCTCTTTTCCTACTGTTGCACATTCTTGGAGTTAGAATAGTAAATGAAACATTTACACTATGTATTAGCTTTATTACTTTTTTTTGGTGCATTTTACCTTTTTAGTTTGAACTGTTTGAGTCTTTGAAGATGTGTTTTAAATTGCTCTTCTTTGATATGTTTTCGATGTAAGAGCTCTGTTTGTTTTGAAGGAATAGATAGAACATTCATTAGTTTTATGAACATGTCTAATGATGAAAATGTTTATTTGTGTATTTAAATGTGTCTTACCTTTTGTTCTTTACTTTGGCGTTGAAGTCTTTTAGGTTTGCTTGGATTTTCGGGTCGATTTGTAGAGTAGTTTTGATTGATTCTGCTAGAAAGATATAATTGGATGATTGTTTTATTTTGCTTCATTTTGTTTAGTTTGGAAAAAAGTGGTTTGTTAAAAACATGTCACAGGTTTTTTTGTGGTCTAAAATAGTATTATTTACCTTTTATAGATTTTCTTTTTATTTTTATGTTGGCTCAGATTTTCAAGATTTTGAATTTCGTGATCTCTGTAAATGGTTCTAAACAATAATACATGTTATTTTAAATATTAAAAACCCTAGTTTATTAAAGGAAATAACAATATGTTAATTATAGATAATTTTTACACATTTCAGATTAGTCTATTACATGTTTAAAAGAACTTTTTTTTCATTTAAAAATGTGTTTACATTTTTATGCAGGTTACTAACTGCTTCCCTGTAAAAAAAATAATTTGGTTAAATATTTTGAATCAATTACCTTTTTATAAGGTCAAATTTTGGTATTTTGCTTCTAATTTGCAAACAATCTATGAATGTTGGTTTTGGATTCTTCACAGCTAATGTTTTGTCTGTTAAAATATGAAAAGTTAAATTCTTTACTTTTTGGTCCCATTTTAAAACTGAAAATTCACAAAACGAATAAGCTGCAAAAAATTTATTAATTATTTTAAATTTAATTTATTTAAAAAAACGGAGATTGTGACCTTTGAAAAATCTGACATTAATATTTGTAAATGGGTTTAAAAAACACTGTTTCATTATAGAGGATATGTTTACAGAACGACATTATTAAAATTTAATTTAAGCATTCAACTGCATATTATTAAAAATATTTAATATGTAAAAATGTACTTACATCTGTGAACAATTATTTAAGATGTCGAAACGATTTTATATAGTAATTGTAGAGATTTTCGGAAAACTGAAAATTAAAAATGTTTAACATTTATTATTAATATTACAATATTTAATGAAAATGCGATGTTTACTTGTGTTTTACTGCAAACTTACTTCTATTTATGGATGGCTTTGTTCTCGATTGACTCGAGGTCGTCACTGTGGCAAAAAGGTCAGAGGGTCAGTTTGTTACAACTGCTCGCTCTGGGAGTTGAATAACAACTGTTTTCAAAATGGTGGCTTACTTCTATTTATAGGTTTTTGTGACTAACTTCTTAATTTTTGAGAAAACCATAGTTTAAATCTGTTTTTTTTACATTAAAATGATGTGAAAACGTGTAATTTAAAATATCTATTTTAATGTGTGTGTTTTACTTTGACTTAGCGTTTTTTCCTCCATTTTGTTTAGAGGATCGTGCTGTTGTCTTTATGAAAATAGTTGAAGGACTCTTTTTTTGGCTTCTTTCCTAAAATGGCGGATATGTGTTTGTTGTCCTGTTCATATTCATCAAAGTTACTGTTTTTAATTCGATTTTAATTAATTGTAATGAAAATAATTAGTTAATAATTTTTTTTATTTCAGCGAGTACCTTTTTTCAATACTCGAGAATTAATTTTAATACTCAAGTATTAATTTGTTTCGAAAGCGGGCTATTTTCAAGTATTACTGTTCAGTTTTTTACTATATTTTTAATACGTTTCCCCACCCAAAACCCCTATTTTCCCTGCATCCCGTGCCAGGAGTTATTTTACAAAGAAAAAAAAATTATATAATATTCTTAATATATGCGTTGTAATGGTATGCGTTGTATTGGTTTTCGTTGTAATGGTACTTTTTCATAACTATTATATGTTCGCGTTGTAATGGTATGCGTTGTAAAAACATGCGTTGTAAATGTACTTGCATTGTAAAAAATGCGTTGTAAAAGCATGCGTTGTAAAAGTATGCGTGTTAACGTCATACATCCGTATATTTTCTTCCTCATCAGAACGTAATTCCAAAGTGTGCCGAGAAATTCACATTCAGAATGTAATCTTTCAACATCCAGGCTAAGTTCACAACAAAATTATGATTTCCCACTGGAATGTTTGACCGCATGCATGTTTCTCATACAGAGAAATGTTCATAATGCATGAAACAATCTTCCTTCTTTGTAGTTCCTTGCATGTTTTCTTCCTTTAAACCATACAGATAATTTTTAAATGTGTCAGGGTGTCGCCAGTGCCTTCATGAGCCTACTGCCAAGCCAAATCAAAAAATGTCTTTAATGCCAACAAGTGCATACATAGGATAAAAATATACCCTCACTCTCTGCTTGTAATTTTGAGGTTTATAATTTTACTACAAGACCGGAGGTTACTATTATGTCTTTTTGTCCGTGTTTCTGTTATTTATGTTACTGTTAGAGAATGCATTTATTTGAATGGTGGTTATATATTTGTATTAATCTTTACCCTAGGTCGCTCCCCCTTCTTTTGCCAACATCCCGCTGTTGCATTTTCAAGAGAAAAGAGAGACAGTGGAAACTTCCTAATTGTAGCACCTAACCCAAATCACTCCCAAATTTTAAGTCGCCCCCGGTATTTTGTATGGGCGAAGTGTGTGCACACTGGCTAACACCCACTGTCACAGTGATAGTTCATCCAAGAACTCAAGTAATCAATACATAAACGCAAAGGTGCACCACACAATTACAAAACTACAATGCCAATAATCACAGACGTAGGTTTTCTTAGTTGTGATTTTCTTTATTCCAAAAGGGTGTACAATCAAAACACGGGTGTTCGCAGCCGACGCGTTTCGTCCTCAAGGGACTTCTTCAGGGCTGCCATAAAAACATATAAACATACAATTAAAATCTGAGTTTAAAAAGCTTAGTCATCCAGATAGCCAGACTTTGTTACAGTTAATGACCTATAAGTTATATTATTACAATCGACCACTATGGTCAAACTCATTAGGAGCCTATGCAACCAATTTTAACATTTTTATCACAAGCTGATTTTCATTTAAAATGGAAAAACAACACCATATAATATATTCATCATCATATAAGCTTTTCATATGATGGATAATTTAATCCAATGTCCATAAAGGTTACATTAGTAAGAGACAAAAATTTAAAGGAAAGGAGAGGAATCTGGAGAGAGAGTGAATGGGGTGAAGTCAAATATAAGGAATAGATCCCAGGGACAGAGAAATGTGCTGTATGGGAGAGACACTCTATTACTTCTCATCTTGCAAATGTAAAGAACGGAGTCCCACATACCGAATTCTTTTGAGTATGGATAGTCGTCGTAATGGGTAGATAGTTTCTTTGTAACTCAACGTCTCAAAGGATCTCTTAATTAATAGTACTGGGATGCCTAAAAAAGCACGGAACAGATTCACATAAGAGGTTTGCCAGGAGGAAACAAAAACGCCTAAGTACCCGTAGTAGCATTGGACTTTCCCAGGAGAAAAGCAGGACAACTCTTTGCCTGAATCATATTTCCATGAAACATCCACATCTGTGTTTAAATAATCTTTGGAATCCACAAGCCTAAAAGGTGTCTATATAACTCAATCATGATGCCTTTATGCTGAAACACTGTGTCTATATATTGAGACATCCCTAAGGAAAATTACATTTCCATGAAACATCCACATTTGTGTTTAAGTAATCTTGGGAATCCACAAGCCTAAAAGGTATCTATACAACTCAATCATGATGCCTTTGTGCTGAAGCACCGTGTCTTTATATTGAGACATCCCTAAGGAAAATTGCATACTTGTTGTTGAATGAGAGCCCTGTCCAAATTGGTGTCTCAAGTGTATTCAAATTAATATATTTTATTTGAAGTTGTGACTCACCACAAAATTATTTATACGCGCAAACAAGTAGTCAAAATATAAGTCGTCTTCAAAGATTTGGCAAGACGTTTATGAACAGTCCTGAGAAAATGATAAATGAATTTAGTAGTAATGGGCCAATGTAAAGTATGTATGATAACATATCGTCAGCTAGAAGTGGATGCATAACCTTACCTCTTTAGTTACTATATAGACTAAGGTTCAGAGGGAGATGGACAGAGAAACGATTGTTCCATCAGGGATGACTCTGAAAAATAGGAAGACCACACAATATGTCTATTAGTCTAATGTTGGTGACCCGTATCCATTTACTTGAATTTGTGCATAATGCGGTCATATATTTCTTTTTATAAATTAAGCCCAATTTTAAATAAGAAAAAGGATGTCTATCATATTAGTATTTTAAACTATGAGACACACAGATCTAAAAGCCCATATATCCTACCTTAAGTATATTTCCAAGACAAATAAAATGGTTGACTATTTAAAGGGGGCCTCAAACTGCAACTGGACATAACCTCCTCAGTAGTTTATAATGGCCAGTAGTGTAAGCTGCCAAGAACAATCTAGGGAGGGGAATCTAGAACCGTGCATAAAAGATAAATGTGTAAGTATCAAGTTCTAAAGCTTCTAGTGGGACCAATGACAATTTACTCAGAGTGGAGTGGAATAGGCAAAAACTGTCCCCCTGGAAAATGAAGGCTATTCCTAATTAAACCCAAACGCGCTTGTAAACCCAGAAGTTTTCTACTTAGAAGAGCACTCCTACAGCGCTTACCTTGGTAAAGTACTAAGTTCCCTGCATCCTCCTTCCTCGTACCGCACCACGTGAAAACGGCTTCCTTCCCGGATTAGAGCACAAGAGTGTTCCATCCCCTCGTGATATTTATAGTGCAACCCCATTCTAAATTGGAATCACCTGTGTTACAATCTCCCGCCGCCGGCACATCATGTCTGCCATCTTGGGAAAGTCCAGAAGTCAATCTCCATGGGTGGCGGCCATATTTGTAATGTATTAGGGGTAGGTAAGAAAAAAAAATTATTTAAGAATATGAGTCACACCAGCCACTTGGTGAGAATTTTATCCTTGAATTCGTTTGCGTCAATTCTTTATCTTTGATACTTTGACAGAAAGCAAACCACTATGTTACAATTTATACCACTAACACTACGTGTCGGCCATCTTATGTAAGACACGAAGCTGGTCTCAGAAGAATAGCAGCCATGTTGCAAAGACATAAGGGCTTGTATGGAGTATACCTCTCAAACTAGAAAGACACCGCATCCGCAGGGAATAAGATCATTTACCCTAACTCACTACAGTCATTGGAATGAATCAAAAAAAGAAATATTCCTTTTGCTTTTTTATTGAGGGGATATTTTAATGTAAACACGGAAATACCGCATTAGCCTGAGCCTGAAATCTCATAATCCGGATTCGATTTTAAGTGTATTTCATGTGTGAGCGTTATTTATAAACCCCATGATAACGAATAGTTGTGACCATCATGCTCGAGAGTAAATGTTATTTGAGCAAATAACGAGATCCTAACCAAGGACAACGGGAGGCAGAAAACGGCAGCCATATTGTAGAGTCCAAGGTTGCACTTACATATATACGGTAATGCCGATATCTATTTGGAAGTCCACCAATAATTTGAGGGCAATCCACAGATTACTAGTGAATTGAATAGAGATCAACAGCGATTTAATAAGAAACAACCCCAAAGTATTTAGTAATCCATCATCCCAAGATATGAAGAGTGAGAAAGGAATTTTTAAAGCTTGTAGAAGAAAAATAAAATAAAATAAATAAACGAAAGGAGCAAAAAGTTTTTCTTGTTGGGATTAGAAAGCATGTGTAAAGTAGGTATGGAAAAAGGATAAAAGGGGAGTACTCCGATGGGCTGTCAATACGACCCAACTCACAATAATAATAGCAGATTTGTAATTTGTGTATGGTAATGGTTTCATAATTAGTTATGGAAACATGCTATATCTCCAATAACATTGGCATTAACAATAATAGAAAAATTGTGATAAATTCAGTGAGTTCCATGCCAACATTTGTGATAGATGATTCACATATGTTCAAAATGTTGTTACAAATAAATAATTCTTATATGGGCAAATTTATATATTTCTTAATCATACCATAATGAAAGAGAGCCCAAAACTTGCATATTGCAACATATAGTTTAAAATGCCATTATATCACCTAAGTTCAGGCTTTGGGAACTACTAGTTTAGAACAAACTGATGGTCTCAACATGGTTATTCAAACATTCACTATGTTTCTACATACTGATACTATAACAAGAATCCCTATTCATCCTTCTCTTTTCTCAAACAGAAAACATAGCCTAGTTAGTCTAAAAAGTTGCTGGTAATAACCCTTATGTTGCAGTTAGAATTGGATGGATTTCTGCATTCAGCAAGAGAGAGGGGGGGGGTCACACCAATAGATGATGCATCTTGTCATCAAAATTATGACCCAATTCCACACTTCTCAATCTACAGATCCACTCTGCTTCCTTCTTTCGAAGGGCCAGGATCCTGTCTCCACCTCGTGGGTGTGCAGGTACATGGTCAATCCCCATAAACCACAGATCATCTTCGGGTTTATGCTTTTCTTGCATATGAAAAGTCATCGCATATTTGTGATCACCATTCCGGCGTGCACGAACATGCTCTTGGATTCTCAATTTAAGGGTTAGTTTTGTGCTGCCCACATAGATTTTTTCACAGGGGCAGCCCACAATGTATATTACAAAGGTCGTGTTGCAATTGATTAGGTGTTTAATCTGATGTATCTTTGGCGTATTGAAGCAAAACTCCTTTGTTTTATCTCTGCCCATTTTACAGACATTACACCCCCTACAAGTGTGGAAGCCCACAGTCTTAGGTAAGAGCCAACATGGTTTTTTCCTTTCTGTGGTCACATAGCTTGGACATAGCATATTTCTCAAATGTTGTCCTCGTCTATATGTTACCATTGGTTTTGTTGGTACGATATTGACCAAACTTGGTATCGCCGTTAATAAGTGCCAATGCTTTCTTAAGGTATTATAGATTCTACTGTTTTCATCAGTGTATTTGGTCGCAAAGGCCACAGGAGCATTTTGTTGTTTCTTGCAGGGCATGGTCACAAGAGTAGTTTCCCTTATCACCTTGTTGACTCTTTCCTTGACCTTCCACAATTTTTTTGGTGGGTAGCCTCGTTGTAGAAATCGTTTCTCTGTTTCGCCATTGTTAGTGATGAAAGAGTCCTCCGTGCTGCAATTCCGCCGCATACGGAGCATCTCCCCATATGGTATGTTTTCAATGACATGGCGGGGGTGTGAACTTTTGAAATGCAACATACTGTTGCACGCTGTCGTTTTTCTATGGGTCCTGCTGTTGATTTTGTTGTCTTCAATGAAGAAAGTCACGTCCAAGAAGTCAATCTGTTTGTCACTATGGGCCCGATGTAGGTGGCCATTTACCGGCCGGTAACGGCCGAATTCGGCCGTTACCGACCGGTAAATGGGTTTTCAGATGTAGGGGGCCTATGTTTTACCGATTCTGTAAATTTACCGAATCAGTAAATTTACAGAATCGGTAAAATACCGAATCGGTATATTTACCGATTCGGTGAATCCACATGTAGGTGGCACTCCTAAGAGTGCCACAGGCCCTTCAGAATTGGTATTTTACCACCCAATCCTATTGGGTGGTAAAATACCGAATTCAGGTGTGCATGCACACCTGTGCAATGTGACACACAGACATGCCCTTAGGGCATTTATGTGTGCCACATGGCACACAAGTCCGGAATTGGGGTGCTAGAGGGTGTCAAAGTGACACCACCTGCACCCTTGCTGAAATCGGTATTTACCGAATCGGTAAATACCGATTCGGTAATGCCCATTGATTCCTATGGGCTTCAATGCCCATTGGAATCAATGGGCATTACCGATTCGGTATTTACAGAATCGGTAAATACCGAATCTTAACAATTCGGTATTTACCGAGTCTGAATTACCTACATCCCCCCCTCTATTTTACCACTTCTTAAATACCGATTCGGTATCATTCGGTATTTAAGAAGTGGTAAAAAAAATTACCTACATCGGGCAGTAAATTCCATGGTAAATTGGACATTGTATGGGTTGTCATTTAGATAGTCATAATATGACAACAGTTCTGGGGCAGGTCCATTCCAGAGTATGATAACATCATCAATATACCTGCCCCAGAATATCACATGATCTGACCACTTTGCCGCATGTCGGCCCCAGGCATGCTCCCGCTCAAACCAGCCCATAAACAGGCCGGCGTAAGCGGGAGCAAACCTGGATCCCATTGCCGTACCCTGTACCTGCTGGAACCAGATCGAGTCATGGAGAAAGAAGTTCTTTGACAGGATAATATCCGTCATTTCCATTAGAACTTCATTGTGAAGTAAGTGATCCGCTGTTCTCTCGCCCAAGAAGAAGGCCAATGCATTCATACCAAACTCCTTCTTTATGCAAGTATATAAACTTGCAACATCCAGGGTGACAAACAACATGCTGTCTCCCCATGTTAAACCCTCAAATTTGGAGAGTATGCCCTTTGTGTCCCGAATATATGCGGGCAGATTCTGAACAAAGGGTTAGATGTATACATCAACATACTCTGACAATCTTTCGGTCGGTGAGTTGACCCCGGAGATGATAGGGCGGCCAGGTGTAAATGGGCCGCCCTTATGAATTTTGGGCAGGATGTATATACAGGGATAATTTGGATTGGAAACTGTCAGATATCTGTATTCCTCTTCGCTTAGTAGTCTTGTTTCTCGCCAGTCCGCTAGTCTCATATTTATATGGGCTACCAATCTAGCAATGGGGTTGTCAGTAAGTTTTGTATAGCAGGCGGTATCTGAAAGTTGACGATTAATTTCTTTAATGTAGTCCATTTATTTCATAAGGACAACATTGCCCCCCTTGTCCGCTTCGCGGATAACAATGGAGTTGTCTGATTTTAAGTTTTTTAAGGCCAGCTTTTCTTTAGGGGTTAGGTTCTGAACCCTAGGTTTTGAGCGGGCGGGGTTATCAATCAATTGGCGAAACCCTGATGCTACTCTATTTTTGAAGATTTCTATATTTGGATGTGTTCCTACTGGTATAAATTTTGACCTTGGTTTAAGGCCACTGTCAGTTGACACATTTTCCACAATTTCTAATTCTTGACAAATCAAGTCCGTATCAATAGAAGTCTCCAATTCCACTGACATCATTGTTTGCAACAAGTTTATTTCACTTACAGTATGAGTGTTAACAACATTGACATCAGTACATTTATTTTTAGAGATTGGGTTCCTAACAAAGTGATCTTTCAATTTTAAAGTACGAACAAATTTAAACAGATCAACAAATATCTCAGTGTCGTCCCCTGAGTGATTGGGACAGAAACCCAGACCCAATTCCAAAACAGAAATTTCATCATCAGATAGACATTTCTCCGAAAGGTTAACAATGATTGACTTATTTTCTTCCACCATGTTCATATCATTATGGGCAGTTAATTCTTGTTCGATCTCGTTCGTTTTGCCACCGTTTCCACATTTGAGTTTCTGCCCCTGCTTACGCTCCTGCCATCTCCGCCCCCCCCCCCCCTTCTTGTTTTTGATCTTTTGGTCTTGCACCTAGTCTTAATCTTTCCATCTCCAATAAAAAATTACTCGGTGCAGGTCTATTTTCCCCTGCTTCAGATACTGCAGGTGCATCTGTTGAGATGGAGATTGCTACTGTTGATAAAGAGGTTATGCTACCTGCAGAAGTCAATTCAGAGTTCTCCTCTCTTTGCCTTTTCCCCTCTCCTGCTACTTTGACATTGTCAAATTTGTGTGAAAATGTATAAATTCTCCCATCTTTATAATCTTTATCATCTCTTCTTATTTTCTTAATCTTCTTGTCCCTTAAATACATCTGATGATTCTCTAGGATTCCATCCAAGATTGCATAATTCTTTTGAATGGTCTCCTTGAGTGCGGAGCTTTCAATTTCCTTTTCAAGTTCCTCAATTTCTCGTTTTAGTTTCTCACCTTTTATTTCAGCATTTTTTATGAGGATTTTCATCATATTGTAGGAGGCAGTTCGTAGGTTGCCCTCCCAATCCTCTAGTTGTTCTGGACTGAGGTCCTCAAATGTGGGAAAAATTTGGATTCTGAGGCCTCGGGGAATTTTTTCATTTTTGATGTATTTTTCTAAGGTGGTGCCATCCCACCACCGTGACATTTCACTTTTCTTAGGTTTCTCCAATTTTTGAAATTTAGCCTTTAAACCCGATGTTGTTGGGGTTGGTTTGTTCGTCAATCTAGGATTGGTTGCAAACAGATCCTGAGCTAACTCCTGCCGTCTATCCTTAAAGCCTGGCATGATGGTATCCTACTTTTTGTAGTGAGGTTTATATATACTATCTTTATAGAAATTCAAATGTGGAGTTGGTTAGTGCTTTGGAAGTGAATTTGACAATTTCAAGAGAAAAGAGAGACAGTGGAAACTTCCTAATTGTAGCACCTAACCCAAATCACTCCCAAATTTTAAGTCGCCCCCGGTAGTTTGTATGGGAGAAGTGTGTGCACACTGGTTAACACCCACTGTCACAGTGATAGTTCATCCAAGAACTCAAGTAATCAATACATCCCGCTGTTGCATGCTCGTTCTTTTTGGGAGATTTGATTCTCTCAAGTGGTTTCGAGCAGCGCCTGTGTTTGCGGTTTACACCTCCTGAAGAGCAACTGTTATTTTCTTTCAGGTCACAACACAATGCTTCTCAGTTTCCTCAGTGGGCCTTCTCTTTCGGAGGAGGACGGCCAATGGTCTTCTAACAATCCTCGTTTATCCTTCTGAAGTTAGCCCACACCTGCAAGCCCACCACTGGCCTTGACTGCTACTGCCTCAGAGTGTACTGCAAGGCTCTTTCATTTTGTCTCCATTCCAGTGAGCAATCACTTCTTTCTGTAGGCCACACCTGAAGACCCAAGTCTGGACTTGACTTCCACTCAATTGTTGTCCAGTAAGGGTTAAAGCCTGCTATTGACATTATACTTGAACTCATTAAAAATTATTTTTAAGCTCTCAAAATTAATTTCTGACTTTCCATCTATTTTAATGTTTGCCCTCAATTCCTACCTTTTTTGCACACTATTGGGATTTATAATGAGGAGGAGGAAGCTCAAGTTTTAAAAGATAATCTGAACAACTTTATCAAGGATTCAGTTCAACATGCTGTCTCTACTTATGTGAATACTATTTCAAAATCTATTGAAGCCTCTAGGCACAAAGTGCTGGCACATGAGTCCTCCCTTAAAAATAACATTACCTCAAAAAGGGGTAAAAAGTGTGCTAATGTCCAAAATATGAATCCTTTTAACTCTTCGAATCATGATCCTCGTCATGAGGTTGACAAAGGATCCAATACTTCATTACCTCTAAATGTTTTTCAGGTGTGTGACACAGATGATTATATGACTTAGAGAATGGAGAGGCCAAGGATGATCCAGACATAATGATATGGTCAGGGCCTTTTGAGAAGAGGGGTAAAGTTTCTCCAAACAAACTGGGAGAGTTGTCTTGATTTTTCTGGTCAACCAATGATTGACCTCACTTTAATTCGGTACCCACATTTTACAGAGTGCTCTCCTTATGATCATGTCGTAGAATCTGTGTCAGATAAATTAAGACAGCCTCTGGATATGTTATCTCATAACAGCCTGAGCTCAGAATGTCCACATTTGTTGTTGCTTCATAATATAACCGCTACCCCTTCTATTGACCCAAACATTATCGACTTGGCAAGGACCCATCAATCTGGGTCGATAGAGCATGGACCAATTGTCAAGATAGAATTTTGGACTTATAGGGTCCCCTATGTAGAATTCTGGACCTTGGAGAAAAAGCAAAAATTGAGGGCACACAAGATGATCCCTAAATTTTATCAATTGGGCTCAGAGAGCTACGTGTCTTGTAGGCAATGCCAACTCAGTGATATCAATCAATCAATCAAAAATTTGTAAAGCGCGCTACTCACCCGTTAGGGTCTCAAGGCGCTGGGGGTGAGGGGAGCTGCTACTGCTCGAAGAGCCAGGTCTTGAGGTGCCTCCTGAAGCTGAGGTGGGCTTGGGTCAGTCGTAGGTGGGTGGGGAGGGAGTTCCAGGTCTTTGCTGCCAGGTAGGAGAAGGATCTTCCTCCGGCGGTGACTCTGCGGATCCGTGGGATGGTGGCGAGGGCGAGGTTGGCGGAGCGGAGCTGGCGGGTTGGCGTGTAGAACGTGAGGCAGTTGTTGAGGTATTCGGGGCCCAAGTCGTGGAGAGCCTTGTGTGCATGGGTGAGGAGTCTGAACGTGATCCTTTTGCTGACGGGGAGCCAGTGCAGGTCCCTCAGGTGGGCGGAGATGTGGCTGTGTCGGGGGATGTCCAAGACGAGTCGTGCTGAGGCGTTCTGGATGCGCTGGAGTCTTTTCTGTAGTTTGGCGGTGGTCACAGCGTAGAGGGCATTCCCGTAGTCCAGACGGCTGTTGACGAGGGCCTGGGTGACCGTTTTCCTGGTTCCTGTGGGGATCCAGCGGAAGGTCTTACGGAGCATGCCGAGCGTGTTGAAGCAGGAGGAGGTAACGGCGTTAACTTGCCTGGCCATCGTGAGGGAGGAGTCAAGGATGAAGCCCAGGTTGCGTGCGTGTCCGTGGGCTTGGGTGGGGGGCCGAGAGCAGGGGGCCACCGGGAGTCGTCCCAGGCAGAGATGGATGGGCCGAGGATGAGAAAAACCAAAGGGGGTGATGGACGGAGCGTTGACAATACAATGGGCCGAGGATGAGGACTTCCGTCTTGTCTGAGTTCAGTTTCAGGCGGCTGAGCTTCATCCAGTCTGCGATGTCTTTCATTCCGTCCTCGAAGCTGGCTCTGGCGGAGGTGGGGTCGTTGGTGAGGGAGAGGATCAGTTGGGTATCGTCGGCGTAGGAGATGATGTTGAGGTTGTGCTTGCGTGCGATGGCTGCGAGGGGGCTCATGTAGACATTGAAGTGGGTGGGGCTGAGCGAGGAGCCTTGAGGTACGCCGCAGATGATCTTAGTGGCTTCTGCGAGGAAGGGCGGGAGACGGACTCTTTGGGTTCTGTCGGAGAGGAAGAAGGTGATCCATTCCAGGGCCTTTCCTTGGATCCCGGCGTGGCTGAGGCGGGTTGTCAGGGTGCGGTGGCAGACCGCGTCGAACGCAGCCGAAAGGTCGAGCAGGATGAGGGCGGCGGTTTCTCCGTTGTCCAGCAGGGTCCGGATGTCATCGGTGGCCGCGATGAGGGCGGTCTCGGTGCGGTGGTTCGCTCGGAATCCGGACTGCGATGGGTCGAGGGAGTCGTTCGTCTCCAGGAAGGCTGTCAGCTGTTTGTTGACGGTTTTCTCAATGACTTTTGCAGGGAAGGGGAGGAGCGAGATGGGGCGGAAGTACTTGAGGTCTGAGGGGTCTGCTGTGGGTTTCTTCAGGAGGGCGCTGATCTCTGCGTGCTTCTAGCTCTCCGGGAAGGTGGTGGATATGAAGGAGTTTTTGATGATGTCCCGAAGTATGGGTGCGATGATGGAGTCGGCTTTGTTGGAGATGTGGTGTGGGCAGGGATCGGCTGGGGAGCCCGAGTGGATGGTGTTCATTGTGTGGGTGGTATCTTCCGTGCTGACCTGACTCCAGGCGCACATGGTGGTGGTGGGGGGTGTAGATTCGGTGGTGGGGTACGTGTTCTGAGCGCCGAAGCTGTCATGTGGTGACGAGGGCCTAGGTGACTGTTCTTCTGGTTTCGGTGGGGATCCATCAGAAGATCTTCCGGAGCATGCGCAGGGTGTTTGAAGCATGAGGAAGAGACGACGTTGACTTGTTTGTTCATTGTGAGCGATGAGTCCAGTATGAAGCCCAGGTTGCGTGCGTGGTCTTTGGGTGTGGGTGCGGTGCCCAGTGCCAGGGGCCACCAGGAGTCGTCCCATGTTGAGGGGGATTGTCCGAGGATGAGGACCTCTGTCTTGTCCGAGTTGAGTTTGAGACGGCTGAGCTTCATCCAGTCAGCTACTTCTTTCATTCCTTCCTGGAAGTTAGATTTGGCGGTGGCTGGGTCCTTGGTGAGGGAGAGTATCAGCTGGGTGTCGTCGGCGATGGAGATGATCTTGATGTGTTTTTATGCGATGGTGGCAAGGGGGCTCATGTAAATGTTGAAGAGTGTTGGGCTGAGAGAGGATCCTTGGGGTACCCCACAGATGATTTCTGTTGCTGAGGACCGGAAGGGGGGGAGGCGGACTCTCTGCGTTCTGCCGGTGAGGAACGAGGTGATCCATTCCAGAGGCTTCCCCTGGATTCCTGTGTTGTTGAGGCGGTGTGCTAGTGTGCGGTGGCATTCGGCGTCGAAGGCTGCGGAGAGGTCCAGTAGGATGAGGGCGGCTGTTTCTCCGTTGTCCATCAGGGTTCTGATGTCGTCGGTGGCTGCGATGAGGGTGGTCTCGGTGCTGTGATATGCTCGGAATCCGGACTGGGAGGGGTCGAGCAGGTTGTTGTCTTCGAGGAAGGCGGTCAGTTGTTTGTTCACGGTCTTCTCAATGACTTTGGCCAGGAAGGGGAGAAGCGAGATGGGCCGGAAGTTCTTGAGGTCCATGGGGTCTGCGGTGGGCTTCTTCAGGAGGGCGTTGATCTCAGCGTGCTTCCAGCTCTCAGGAAAGGTAGCTGAAGTGAAGGAGTTGTTAATGACGTTCCGTAGGTGGGGTGCGATGGTGGTGTCTGCCTTGTTGAAGATGTGATGGGGGCACGGGTCAGCGGGGGAGCCGGAGTGGATGGTGTTCATGATGCGGATGGTGTCTTCACTGCTGATGGGGGTCCAGGAATTGATGGTGGTGGTCGTTTTGCTGGTGTCCGGGGGTGGAGGTTGGGGTTTGAAGCTGTCATGTATGTCGGTGATCTTGCGGTGGAAGAACGTGGCGAGGGAGTTGCAGAGGTCTTGCGAAGGGGTGATGTCGTTGTTGCTGGCATCAGGGTTCGAGAACTCTTTGATGATGCTGAAGAGTTCCTTGCTGCTGTGGGTGTTGTTGTCTAGTCGTTCCTTGAGTGAGGTCCTCTTGATGTTCCGGATCTGCTGGTGGTATTCGCGGGTGGCGGTTTTGAGGGCTGTCATGTTCTCCGTTGTCCGTTCCTTGCGCCAGGTCTTTTCGAGGGAGCAGCAGGATTTCTTTGCGGCTTTGAGGGCGTCTGTGAACCATGTGGGTTTTCTGGAGGTGGCCCTGTGATAGGTGTTTTTTAGCGGAGCGAGGTCGTTGGCGCAGTTGGTGATCCAGTGCGCAAGGTTGAGTGCTGCCGTGTTGGCGTCTGGTGTGTCGGTGTCGGCGGGTGGGTTCTGGCTCAGTGATGTGGTAAGCTGGTCCGTGGTGATCTTGCTCCAGCGTCTGTGGGGGATTCGAAGCATGTGGTGGTGAGATTTGGTCCTCTTGAATGTGAAGTGTACGCTGCTGTGGTCGGTCCAGTGAATTCCTGTGGTGTGTTTGAAAGCGATGAGATTGCTGGCTGAGAAGATGGCGTCGAGGGTGTGGCCGGCGAGGTGAGTGGGGGAGTCTACTAGTTGCTTGAGTCCGAGGCTGGCGAGGTTGTCGAGCAGTGTTGCGGTGGTGTTGTCGTTGTTGTTCTCTAGGTGAAAGTTCAGGTCTCCGAGGAGGATGTAGTCAGTTGAGGCTAGGGCGTGTGGGCTGATGAAGTCTGCTATGGTTTCACTGAATTGTGTGCGTGGGCCCGGGGGTCTGTGGATGAGTGTGCCTCTGAGGGTGCTTTGGGGGTCGGTGTGGATCTGGAAGTGTAGGTGTTCGGCGGTGGGCATGGTGTCTTCAGTGTTGGTTGTGACGCTGATGGTGTTCTTGTAGATGATGGCGATTCCTCCTCCTGTTTTGTTGGTGCGGTCCCTCCGGGTGATTTTGTAGCCGTCCGGGATGGCTATGGCGATATCGGGCACTGAGGAGGCGTTCATCCAGGTTTCCGTGAGGAAGGCGACGTCGGGAGTTGTTGCGTCGAGGAGGTCCCAGAGGTCGACTGCGTGCTTGTGTACGGAGCGGGTGTTGAGGAGGATGCACTTGAGGTGGTTGTTGCTGCTGGGTTTGGTGGGCGTGGAGCGGTTACGGAGGCAGGTGAATTTGCAGGCTTGACAGGTGAAGGGTCCGTGGGTGCGCCTGGGGATGGCTTGATAGCAGGCGCACGGTCGTCCAGTGTTGAGTGCGAGGAGGGCTGCGCTGTCGTATCTCAGTCGGTTGGGCTGGGTCCGGCGAGGTCCAGGGGTTCTGGCGCTAGGCGCGGTCCAGGCGTGGACGGGCGTAGACGGGCTTGCCTTTGGCGCACCTTTGGCGCGCAATCGGCGAGCCCGCTGCGCGTGGCCGCTGCGCGCACCCGTGGTCTCCGCCATAAATGGTGAGGGGGGAGGGAGGGAGGGAGGAGCAGGTGGGAGGCGGGAGCGGGGCAGCGAATGGGAGGGGGAGAGAGGGGTCCAGAAGAGAAAAAGGGGCGAGGCCGCAGGGGAGCAGCGGCGGGGAGCGAGGAGAGAGCGAAGGGCGGGAGAAACGGTCCCGAGAACGGGCGGCGGAAGACAAAAAACAATCAGGAGGATCAGTGGTCACAAAAACAAACACAGTCAATAAACGGAGTCACAGGGCACAAAATACAGTACAGCAATGAATACAATAGATACCAGGCAGCAGGGGTCAGAGGCGAACTCACGGCAGCAGCGGTGAGGCTGGGTGCACCTACAGGGAGCTGTGCGGTGCGTGGAGTGACCGGCCCTGAACCAGGGGCAGAGGTCATCTCAAGAATGACACAAAAGTTTACTCCTTAAATGCATTCCAAACTGGGACATTTGGCATCTAAAGAGGCGAGGAATGACACAGATGGTCTCACTTTTCAGCATGTGACCACCTATGCTTCAATTGATAAGGCACAGCTTTTTTAAACAATATTTGGAACCAAGCTTTTTGCCAGGGGCAGCAAAGGTAAGAGCTGCTTTACCGGCTTCTATACCTCAAGAGGTGGTTACCGAATACGAATACCAACAAGAACTGAAGTCGAAATTATATCATCAGAGATCCAGAAGGGTCAGACACTGCAGTAACAGACATAGAGGAGCCCAAAACACATGTAAGTCCTTCATTTTCAGGCCTTCCACTGGTAGAAGTTTGTTTAAAGTTGTTTCTACATGTATGGCAAATGATAACTATGGATCCTTGGATTATAGAAACATTGGAATGAAACTGCATAAATCTTTATTCTCCTGGAAATTCAGCATTCAATTCCTCTCCCTCTTTCTTTGCCAAATGTATAACAGATATTAGTAACTCAAAAAGTACATGCTCTCCTTGAACAACAAGCCAAAAGAGAAAAAAACTGTGTATGCTCCATCTGGTTTTGCAAGTACAATATTTTTAATCTAGAATCAAAACAAAAAGTTCCGCCCAGTAATAAACCTAAATATTTTCAACAACCACGTAGTTTATCATCATTTGAAAATAGAGACTATGCTTCATTGCAAGGGTTTGCTACAAGAAGAAACTGGATGGTGCATTTAGATTTGCAGGATGCATATCTAGCGATTCCAATCCAGCAGTCATTCAGGAAGTATCTTCAATTCCAGTGGGAGGGCATCTTTTACATTTTCAAAATCTTATCATTCAGTCTTTCTTCAGTGCTTTGGTGTTTCACAAAGGCAATGAAATCTGAGTTACTCACATGAGAGTGCAAGGGGTGAGACTAATCACTTATTTAGACAAATTCCTTATTTTATCTCAGAACAAAGACTTCTTGATACCCCAAATAACAAATTTCCTCAGCCATTTACAGACTCTAAGGGCTCCATTATGAAAACGGGACCGACCACAAGAGGTGCGGCGGTCCCGCAAGGCCCATTAGGATGCATTCTGGACTTTAACACTGCAGCTGCGGTGCTGTCAGCAGCACCCGCCGCAATCTTAAATAGGCATGTTGTGCATTGCCATGCACAACGTGACAGGCACCGCGTGGTGCCTGCCACCTTGTGTAGGCAATGTAGAAGGGTACCATAGGTGCAGCCTCCCACCCCACTGGGGACCCGTAACGGGCCCCCAAAGCAATTCCTGCATGCCTTTCCATGGCAACATCGCCGCCATGGAAAGGCCTTCACCGCAAGGCATCCTAATATGGATGGTGGTGTCTTCCAGACACCGCCACCATACATTGCCCGAGTACCGTCCGACCAACAATTGTGACGACTGCCGACCGGTGGAAATGCAGCAGACGGACGGTCCGTCTGCCGTGGTACCCCTGCCACTGTAATAGGGCAGGGGTAAATGGTGGGCGGGCGGGGAGTTATGGCGGGCGGATCGCCACCGTGGGTCGGGCGTTGGCGATCCGCATGCCATCATAATGACCCCCTAAGTTTTCTCCTAAACAAAGAAAAATCTGCACTACAGCCCTCCTGACAAATGCAATTTTTAGTTTTTTATTGATTTAGAAAAGTCAGTTCTTCAGCTACCAGAAGAGAATGTCTCTCTTATAAAAGAGATTTCCCAGGTTCACTTTCTGCCTTCCATAACTCCCCAAATGTTGGCACATGTAGTAGGCTTACTACCATCCTCTATACAGGCCATACATCCAGGTGCCCTTCACTATCGGGCCTTGCAAAGATGAAAGATTCACCATCTATGAAAAGGTCTGTCTTATTGCAATGTGGTTCAACTAGATCTCGAATCTCATGCAGAACTTCAATTGTGATTAGACCATTTAGAGCCATGGAGTAGAAAAGCAATGTATCTTCAGCCTTATATCTTGTCTCTAGAATCTGAAATTAACAAGACTGGTTAGGGCACAAGATGTGGTCAGTACTTTAGTGGTGGCACATGGTCAGTAGAAGACTCATTGTTTCACATCAGCTGTTTAGAAATGCGTGTCCTTTGCAAACCAGAGACTTTTGCAAAAAAAAGGATGTTGTTCCATACTACTTCAAATTGACAGTCTTTCAGCAGTATTGTGCACGATCATCTACGAGGTAAGAAGTCAAAATCCTTAGCAGAACTGGCCAAAATTTCAGGTAATTCTGTCTTTGAAGCAAGCTTTCAGGGCAGGCAGAATTTTTGCCAGGGACCCTCACTACAACAGTGATTGGTGCTTCAGAAATCTCCAAGATGCGAGCAACTGCCATCATCATAATACTATTTTTAAAAACTCTCTTCAATTTGGTCCTTTTGTAACAGACCTATTTGTTTCCTGTCTGAATACCCAGCTTCCAACATATTACAATTGGAAACCAGATCCTCAGGTTTTAGCAATGGATGCTTAACTGCAGGAATGGCTGCTTTAACTAAATTATGTCTTTCACCCTTTCATCTTCATTTCGTGAGATTTCAGTTACGATGAACTACTTTGTTTC
This sequence comes from Lissotriton vulgaris, assembly GCF_964263255.1. Lineage (NCBI taxonomy): Eukaryota > Metazoa > Chordata > Amphibia > Caudata > Salamandridae > Lissotriton > Lissotriton vulgaris. Next base: position 150,701,090 of record NC_141696.1, on the reverse strand, counting down.
TTATAACTCGCTTCTAGCAGGGCCAATCCTGGTTGCTAAGGCACTGGAACTGTCAATAGATCTTCTCGTTCTTTCGTTTCCCAGGTCATATTACTCAATTCACAAGGCCAGTGTCATGAAATAATACTCAATCACTCCCTCATTTGGTAGCATCAATGTTTTCGGGTTGGCCTGGAAAACCCTAGGAATTGTGTTGAAGGCTACTCAGCTCATACACCCTGCCTGGGCTCCAGGAACAGGTAAGTTATACAAATCACCCTAGTTGGCCTGGAATAGCTGTTGCTCGGACTGGAGTGCAGATAGCATTTTGTAAAGTTGTCATTCTAATAGTTAACTTTTTAGTGTATTTTCTCAAGGGGAAGCATACAGAACTATCACTACACATAGATCAGCTTTTTCAGCAGAACATCTTAAAGTAGATGGTAAACCTGTGGGAGAACTACCCTTGATGTGCCATTTATTAAAAGGAGCAATCATTTCTAATTCTCTTTTTCCAAAATATAATCATGTGTGAGATATTAATGCAATTTGCTATTTGTTTTTAAGTTGGTCTGATAATTCCTCTCTCTCTCTCTCACATATCTCCCAGCAAAACTAACTATTCTTCTTTGTCTGGTCTCATTGAAAAATCCTTCAGATGTTAAAGCTCTGGATGTCTTTTTTGTTCAATATACTACATAAGGGGTGTGTTTTCCGGTTTGCAAAAAAACTAAAACAAATTTGTTGTTTTTTATCCATATTTTCCTCTTCAGTCTAAACTTTGTGTGGGTAATCGCCTAAGAGAATATATTGCAAAGACCAAAGATTTGGAATACCCTCCTCATCCCAACTCCTCATCTCCTTTAGATTCCCTCACAATCCTGCTTTTCCCCCTACTTAGCTCATTTGGTTAGATTGGCAATAAGTTTTGCAGGCATCAACATTTTAATTTTTGGTGCACACTCTGCTAGAGGTGCTATGGTATCTAAAGCATTTTGGGCTGGGGCAAGTTTGGACAGCATTGTCAAATATGCTGGTTGGTCTAATGTTTCTACCATTCGAATGTTCTACTGCAAACCTATTCTGAATGTGGCTAGTTCTATAATAGCTATGTGTTAAACTAGCATAATAGGATCCTCCGGTCTTGTAATAAAATAGAGATTTTCCTATCTTTAGTAAATCTTGATTTTTATTAAAAATAATGTTTGAGCTTGTAAAGCGCACTGCTACCAGTAGGTTTCCTGGCGCTGTATAACGCTGGGGAACCCGTCCTGGCTTTCCCTGTGGGATGGTACCTGCTGGGAGTCCCCAAAGTGGAGCCAGGCATCCCCGGCGTTGATGGGGCTGTTGTGCAGATTAGGCAAGCTAATGCCCAGAGTTGCCAAGTGGGAACCCTGATTGCCACGTCAGGAATTGAACCCTGGTCCCGGCCGACTTCTGCTCCCGGGTCTGCCGCCTCTAACCAGTGAGCCACACCACTCCACTTAGACACTGAGGCGAATATTATCCCTCCACACTTCCTGTTAACCCTCTAATTTTTTATAAAATTGCCTGTCGGGAATTCAAACCAGGCATTTTAAGGAAGGATTTTATCACCTTGTCCTGCTCTTCAGCAGCGAAGCGTCATCGTAGTAGTTGTATGATTGATTTTGCTAAAGACATTTTCACTTTTCTGTTAGCGTTTTCTATTTGAATTGTTTAATTTCCTATTTTACAAATGTCTCATAGCTCCCCTATGAAAAGAGGACTTATTGCTCTCCTTCAAGATATTTATAATATTTCTTGTGCAAGGTTGTTTGGTACCATTGTGATTTCATGTGGTAGTTGTTTTTTGTAGGCATCATGGGTAATGTACTTTGTTCTTGGCTGCTATTTACATTAAAGCAAGAAAATAAGGCATAATAATCTCCTCCGTGTCTTTAATAGAATCAAGACATTCTTTCACTAAAGCTAAGAAGACCTCCATTTGGTGTCAAGAGTTTTTGGGTCATCAGTAGCACAAATGCTGCTGGTAAGACAAGGCAGTTCTTCCAGTTTGATAATCACTCACATCACCAGGTTTGTCAGTAAGGGGCAGTGTAGGAAAATGGGGATAAGAAGAGTATAGCTGAGGGAAGAGAAGAGGCAATGGAGATCATTAACAGGAATGTGACAGGCATGTGAAACAGCTCTGGCGACAGGCAAAGCTGTGCCTATTAGTTATTTTACTTGAGTATTTTTTCTCACCCAGTCCTTATGTTCTGGTAGTTGCCCTTTTCCCATTTCTGTGCATTGAGCACTGGAAATAAGTCCTTGCACAGTGACACATCCTGTACTCAGACATTGCCGATCATCATCGTGCAGCCCATGGGGTGAGAGGACCAGGCACTGAATGAAGGCCATGAGCTGAGATCAGTGCGTGGTATTCCACTGCATATTGTCTAGGTTTGAAATGGGAACAACCTTTACAACGCAGTCATTACATTGCACCACATTTACACTGCAGTCATTACATCGCAACATCCTTTACAACGCATGTCCCTACAACGCAGCCATTACATTGCATGTCACTACACCGTATGACACTACAACGCATGTCACTACAATGCTGGCATTACATTGCATGTCATTACAACGTATACCATTACAACACATAGTACCCCTACACTATCCAACACTTACCCTACTGTTGCACCCCCCGGAGTTAGAATAATAATTTTTACCTCCTACACTATCCAACACTTACCTTAAATGCAATGTAATGGTATGCGTTGTAAAGGTATAATGCGACATAATGGAATGCGTTGTAAATGTAGTTTTAAAAAATGTGTTGTAATGGCATGCAATGTAAATGTATCCGTTGTAAAGGATGTTGCGATGTAAAAACTGCGTTGTAAATGTATGCATTGTAACGTCATGCATTCATTTGAAATTCTACATACATACATAGCAAAACAGTGTTGCATAAGCAAAGTACAGGTTGTTCACATCAGGAAACAGCATGTGTTATAAATAATTTCCCTATAAATTTGAGGTACAGTTAGGCATGGTTTTATGATCTGAATCCTAGAGCCACTGAAATATTCCAGTTGTCATACTCCATGCAGTCATAACTCCCCCAATGCACTGCTTATGATCCCGAGCAATCATAGATGACTCCGTAAATGACATCACTGACTACATTATAGAGTAAGGAGCACATTTTATATTACACGGAGAGGCTGATGCAGTTCCACTTAAAGGTACTGCAATTCTGGTAGACATTAAACGCAACTGTCAGTCTGCAGTAAGACCACTGCCAACTTGGCGGTTGTCCTACAGAGCTTTCGCCTGGAACAGAAAGGCTGCTGCAGCTGCACGTGGAATTCATTAATGTCTTCATGGACATCTACTATTAATCAATCAATTAATCAGGGTTTGTAAAGCACGACTACTCAACCGTGAGGGTCACAAGGCGTGTTTGGCTGCTGGACCGTCTGAGCGCTGGCGTTCAGTCGAAGAGCCAGGTCTTTGGATCCTTCCTGAATTGGGTCAGCGCCTGGGATTTTCGGAGGTGGAGAGGCAGGGTGTTCCAGGTCTTGGCGGTGAGGTAGGAGAAGGATCCTCCTCTGGTTCTAGTCTTGTAGGGCCAGCTGGGCAGAGCAGAGGTATCTGGTGAGTACGTGGAATGAGCGGCAGTAGTTCAGGTATGCTGGTCCTGCATCATGGATGGCTTTGTAGGCGTGTGTGAGGAGCTTGAAAGTGATTCTTTTGTTGACTGGGAGAAAGTGGAGTTCTTGGAGGTGTTCAGTGATATGGCTGCGGCGGGGAATGTCGAGGACCAGTCTGGCTGCAGCATTTTGAACATTCTGGAGTTTCCCGGGAAGTTTTTTGGGTGACGCCGGTGTAGAGTGCGTTTGCCGTAGTCGAGTCAGCTGCTGATGAGTGAATGGGTGGCGGATTTTCTGGATTCCGTCGGGATCCACCTGAATGTTTTTCGAAGCAGGTGCAGCGTGTGGAAGCAAGATGAGGATACAGCGTTGATCTGATGGTTCATTGTAAGAGAGGAGTCCAGTATGATGTTGAGGTTTCGTGCGTGGTCTGTGGGGGAGGGCGGGGTTCCTAATGCGGAGGGCCACCAGGAGTTGTCTCATGCTGGGGGGTGAGTCCTAGGATGAGGCCTTAGGTCTTGTCTGAGTTGAGTTTGTAGCAACTGTTTTTCATCCAGGTGGTAACGGCCTTCATCAGTAACACAAATGCTGCTGGTAACACAGGGCAGTTCTACCATATATTCGGATGGGTGCCAAAAGCAATGCACTAATAATTTATTGGGCTACTGTCCTCACCCATAGTTGCAAAATATGAGCATGTTAGTGGCAGCCTACCCATTTGGTGAACAGCAGAATGGCCAGGCTGTATACCATGTCATAGGAGTAGAGTCTACCAGCCCACTCGATTAAAGCTCCACTGCTTTATTCACAGTTTACTTGGGCTGTATGAGAGGAATGCAGTGCTGTGATGTGCACGGTGGTCTTGTGTGCTAAAAACGGCATGTAAATGTGTCTGTTAGAGTACAAAACATGGAAGCCCTTGGGTTCCATTTTAGTACCCCATGGGCCAGAAACGTCTACAGTGAAGGTGTAGGACTGTAGACTCAGAAAGGAGAGTTGGATTGCAGGCATTCCCGAGGCTGGCGGGGGCTAATCTGGAAGGGGAGCAGAGCATCCTCTACGCGCATCAAAGACATATTATGCATTAGGAAGGGTACTGGGCAGGGAGGCAAGAGCATATTGTTTATAGTAGATGGTTGTACAGATAAGGTATACTCTACATTTGTGTCTGGAGAGACCATATAAAAGTGGAAAAACCCAATTGGTTCAAAGGTGTGACAATATCACTACCACTTAAGCCCCTGCTACAAGGACCAGGGATCGAGGTCTGCTGGTCTCCCAACTGGGCAGGGGAACAGTGCCTAGGATGCCAAGAACACTTTCCCTGAGCCTGGAGCACTGGCCGGCCTCCCAAGACCATTGTGCCTTGTGTGGAGGAAAACAACCAGGAAAGAGCAATGTCCTGCCAAGACCCAAACAAGAGGATCACAGTAAGCGAGGCGTGAGACCAAAGGTCCATCGAGACGTACTACACTGTGGGTCTGCCCCAGTGCACCGACAGCCCATTGCCTCAGCATTCTGAACCGTCGCCAAGGGACATACTTGAGGCCATCCACTGCTAGTATTGATCGGGGGCCTCCACCCAAGGGCATTGTTGGGGCAGTCACCCAAGGAACCAAGTGAACTCACAGGGACCCACCTCCACCCCATCTACCAGGAGAGATAGCCTGCTTCACTCCAGGTCCACAATCCACAACCGCTAGTGTGTACCACCAAGCCCATGAGCTGCTTACCTTTTGTCGAGCACCAGACCTGTCTGCCAAAGAAGACGTTGCAAGCTCTGGCGGCTCCCGCCTTCCCGCCGGCTCCTGCCGAAGGGGTCTTCCACTGCCAGAGAAGGCTCCCACATCACTGAAGGTGCTCTACCCGACGCCAGGCTACAATACGTACATCCTGCAACAAAACCAGGCAACACACAGGAGCATAGAAGGGCACAGTTACACTGTTGCTACTGCCTGGGTAAAACACATCAAGCAGGGGCTTGTTAAGACTCGAGTAATGAGGCGCAATGCGTTCCATGTGAGAACTGCGTAAGTGACTTGCAGAAACTTGCTACAAACTTTGAGAACCGAAGCCCAGAGGAGAGGGGGTCGCACCTATAGGAGAGTCGCCTCATATAGGACCTAGACACTTCAGAACAGGGGAATGGACCTAGAAAGGAGGGACTCAGGTGAATTCTCCCAAAGGTCTAGACGTGGCTCCTCAATGGATTATGTTGAATATTTCACTGTGATAGACATGAGCCGTGTGTGCAATAAATTCTTGTTTTTCCATAAATCTTTATATTGGAGTGGACCTGATTTTTTGGGATAGGTGGAGGGCACATTGATTTTGTTTTTACCTCTACACTGACACTCTGCCTCCCCTTCGTAAAATGCTTGCCCCGCTCTACCACTGAGAGTCAAGTGCTGAAGGGGTAGTACTTGGCCTAATTGCTCAGAGCTCCTAATAGGCTTGTCCCTTTGCAGCAGGAGTAAAATACACCAACCGCACAGCGTGGCCCAGTAACCCCTTCCTTCCTTCCTTTGTAAGGGGTTCTGTCATCCATCGATCGGATTCATTGAATAAACATATATTGAAATTCCAAAGGAATTAGTTGCACTCCTGAAAGGATGAATGCATATTTAAATTTGATTCGCTCTGGTGACATTATATAGGCCCTTCCCAAAAAATACAGCTTTCTATTCAAAGTTGTGTCTGGTGGCTTAGTGGACTAATGCATCCACTGTAGGAGCCTGTATTTGACAGCTTCAAATCCCTGCGGGGCCCCCCAGCTTTCATCCTTCTGAGGTCGATAAAATGAGAGCCATTGATTTTGGTACCAATTAACATCTGTTATTCAGCATCAAAATGCTCTTCTGGGTGAACGTGCGCTTCACAAATACACGTCATGTGTCTTCATCACAGCGTCTTCAGGAGGAACATTTTATGAGTGACACTTGAGGCAAGGGCCGCACATGCACAGCAGGCTGATACAAGGAGCGCTCGCGCAGCTCACATTACTTCCACTCTGGGGCGTCATCCATCATTACAGACCTGTAATCTGAGCCGGGAGTGAATGTAATGCAACGTGGCGGGTTAGATGTGCAATTTAAAACGAATAACTCTGTTCTAGTGATATCTCCTTCCTCAACCTCTGCTTTCTCGTCTGAATTATGTTTTTTTTTCACTTCCCTCATCTCTTTGCTAATACTATTGATTTAGGTCTATTAGATAAGATCCATAAAACTCCCGAGAGGGGGGAAGGCATTTCATCCGCCAAGACCGCAGGATGGGTCATTACAGGGCACCCTCCTGCCCCCTAGAGCCCGACAGAGTGCAAAGCAGAGGGTCTCATAACACACGGAGAATCATCTCAAACAGATGCCTTTTATTTAATGGTCAGGAAAGCCAATATGTATACAGTCAGCTTTATATAGATAACAGATTGAAAAACAGCACCAAATTAAGAGGCAGATAATCACTCCCCTGCGGATTGTCATTTCATCCAAGGTCGAAAAGGTCCTTGTAAGGGGCTCTGAAGGTTAAGCAATTTCAAAGCAGTTATCCCAGAGTCCGACCAATCAATAAACTAATATTTGCACAGACTCGCGGTGTGAATATCTATTAAAAATCTGCTACCGTGCAGTTCCCTTATTAAAAGAGAATTGAGCAATTGCGCGTACTTACTGCAGAGTGGGACCCCTCTTCCACAAGCCAGAGATAGTGCTTCACTCAAAGACACCCGCAATGTGTCAAGAAATCGTCGGTCGTATTTGCCCCACGTCTGTACAAGTAGCAATGTAATTTGCACACTCACGTCAGCTTTTAACATTTGTATCCCGGTATATCGACTTAAAAAATAATGGCACGCAAAAACATCCCCGTCAAAATATCGACTCCTAATACTTATAATGATAAGTACAAAAAGTCGACAACAGAATTATTGTAATGTAAAATATAGTGAATACAAAAATGTTGAATGACAAATTGTAGAAAACAAAAATACAGTATTGGTAAAATGAAAGTAGACAACTTGAATATCGATTAAAAATATAGCAAATAGGAAAAACTCTTAAAATATCCATAAAATAAAATATAACGTTACATTAACATTTTATTTAAAACATCTAATGCTATTTCAGAGAAACCATAAATATTTATTTCACATTTGCGAACACAAAAAAGATTAACAATTCTAAATAGGTTCATTAAAAAGTATATTTAATATAATTCAATAATTGGCCATCAAACCTTGAAAGAAACATAAAATTAAACAGTATTAATTCAATATACTGACCCTAATAAAACAAACATTAGAAACGTTTAAAAAAAAAATCTACAGGGTTAGATTTTCTAGCCTAACTCCAATCCTGCTAAGATCGAGGAACGTGCACAAAAATTTGGAAGTAGGGGAGTCCGACTTAACATTCTTACTCTGTACCACTAACATTGGAGAGAGTGACTGTAAGCAGGAGGGGTGGCAAATTAACTAGTCTATCTCCAGTCCTACTAACACTGGGGAAAGTGTGTATATTTGGGGGTCAGTTGTGCTATTCTAATTCCAGTCCTACTAATATTGGAGAAAGTGCACTTATTTGGCCTAGGTAGTTTACCTATGGTAACTCCAGGTGCGACTTACATTGGGCAACGTGTATATCTTAGGGGGCCGCTGTAAACCCTGCACTGTGTGGCAGGCACCATGGAGTGCCTGCGACAGGGTGCAGGGTTTTATAAACACACCCCATTTCCCCATAGGAACCTGTGTTAAGGCCAGTTCTCAGGCGTAACATTGGCTCCCATAGGAAACAATGGAAATCTGACTGAACAGCAGGGCCGGCCTTAGGCATGTGCAAGCTGTGCACCTGCACAGGGCCACCAAACCCCAGGGGCCACCACACCAATATATGTCCTTAATATATTTATCCTCTAAGGATGGATACATATTTGTGTGGCGGCCCCTGGCAGGGATTTGGCGGCCTCCGGCTCAGTTCCACTTCTAAACACCCTGACCCCCCCCCCGGCCCCCACCTCTTTACTGGCCTCCGCGCTCTGCCCCACCCGGACCCCCTCTTCCGGGGCCCCCTACCTACGCTCCCTGCCCAGGGCCACCATGACCCTAGAGCCGCCCCTGCTGAACAGTGTTCGGTTGCAACGTAATCCGGCGGTCCGAACCACCGGCTGCAAGTCGGTTGGTCCCGCATAAGAGACGGTGTCGGGTGGAGGCTTTCTGCCCGACATCGTAATGAGTCAGCCCCTATGTGTGCGCATATATGTTTTGTAAGTGTGGAAGAAGCCCTTTTGTATACTATGCCTGTGCATTATAGGTTTGGGCATGCAATTGTCTTTACCTTGTCTATCTATAAGAGCAAGGAGCTAGTCCTCAATATCCGTTTCTTAATGCTGACAGAAGTCTGGCAGTGGGGATTGGATGCTTTTAGACTTTCTCTATTTTAGTAGGTTGGAGCTGTTTCCTATGGACCTTCACACTGTAGCCCTTTTAATACCATTACTGACCAGAGGTCTCTTCTATATTGCCTCTAGTCTCTTTTCATCAGCTGAGAATGCAATGTTGACGGAGAGCTTGACAAATCTTCATTTCTGTGTCTCAAGGCATGTGCCCTTGTATTTTTGGAAGCAGTGGTAAACATTTTGTGTACTTGCCATTTTAATGTTTTTCATATTTGTTTAAGGCAGGCTCATGGTTCAGATGGTGGAAAGAGATGGGACTGAACATTACTAGGCTTTATGGTTGTTTGAGCCCTCATCATGTGTATGCCCTGATATGATAAGTGTGGCCAGCAGATGCCAATGGGTGTTAGGCCTCAAGTGAAAGCATTTGATGTAGCGGGCAATAGTAGCATAGGTAGTTGTACATTTGAACTATGTTGGATGTACCTTCAGGCTTCTGCCTGAATGCATTCTGTTGAAGGAATGTGTGTGGTTGTATTTGTATACAGGGTTGCGTGCCCTGCGATAGTCGATAATGTGGTATAACTAAGCTTGTATAATTGTGACCAGTATGCAGTGGATCCTTTCTTCTCCCAACTCCTGCTCCTTCGAAGATGTTATACTGGTACTACATTATGATCACCAGCTAACTCCTTCTCATTTCTGTTATTGGTGCTATATGGTAACAACAGGAGATGGTTTCTTATGCTCTCTGATGTGTCTGAGACCATTGGTTCCACGTCGCCATTGGGAGGGAATGGACAAAAGCCCCTGCCGTCTGGCAGCATATTGACTCTTCACCCACCCAGGGATTCATTCTTCCCCCGAATCGGCTATTTGAGAGAGAATGGGTGCCGATTGAAGCCCTCCTCCCAGCCATCGGTTGATACCCAGACGCGGCCATCATACCCCCGCAACTATCAGGGACTCGTCTCTGTTGCATCTCTTGGAAGGAAGAGGAAGCCGTGAAGCCCCCCTTCCCTGCCTCCTCTTGACGTTTAGACGTGGTCACCATATATCGAGTGCCGCAAGTATATGATTGCAGTACTTGATTCATTGTTACGCCAAACCAGAATACCGGAAGAAAGAACTGTACTACTGCTTATTTTCAACTGTTCTTGGAAGGAAAGAAAAATAGACTTTTCCTCCTGACTGAATAAGAACCCCCTTACCTACTAAATGTGGCAATTCGGACCCTGCTAAACCTGATAACGCTTTGAAGCTCCGTTTATTACAGCTTGTGTGTTCCCCTCCCTGGCTACATCTGCTTGCCCTGACGAAGGTGCCCTACACCGAAACGCGCATCGGCGATACCACCAAGGACGGCAACATTATACCATCTAATTTGCCCTCTCCCTGTTGCACCCCCGTCCATGCAACCATAAGTCCATCTTTTTGTTGCAGGCTATGTGATATCTATCCGTCTGAACTGTTTGAATGTGTATGAGTCTGAATGATCCCCTGAAGGTGTGAGTGTCTGTTGAGTCCCCTTAATCGTCCTAGAGTGAGTGGAACACTGAACTGTATGATGATGTTTCCTTCCCTACATGACATGAAATATTACATTGATTGTTTTTATGAATCCCTGAACATCTAATCCCTGAATGTTTTTTATAAATATATGCATAAAAATCAATAAAAAAATATATTTTCCATAAAAAGTATGATTTGAGTTCCTGGCTCTGATACTCGGCTAATATTGCTCCTCCCCTAACAGAATTGGATCCCTTAGAGGACCATTTGGTACTTACTCTGGCAGGGTGCTCTTTTCTATTTTGTGTCTGAGGGTAGGTCAACCTCAATCCGCTGGTTTACTATTTACATCAAGTACAAATGGTCATTACTTTATTTCTCAGATATGATGATAATGTTTCTTAATGTATAATGTTTATATTTGCCTACAGAGTAATTGCATTGGGATTTATATTCCCATTGTGTGCAATACATAATTGAAATTAAGGTGCAGTAAACAACTGTCCACAACTTGGGTTTTGGGTGGAAAGCATTGTTGTGTTCGTTAAACTTCTACCTGGCAAGTGAAACATATATCCAAAAGCAAATGACACAGTGCACTCCTTCTTTCTCCAGTTTGTCCTTATAATTTTTGTTTCCGCCTGTTTTGCGTGCTAAGCCCGGTATCGTGAACTGCCGAATCACATGCTAGTAACATCACTTCAAACACTGGGGCGTATTGACACCCCAATCCGGACGCACAGGATTGATTTGCGCGTTACTACAATAATGCCACGGTAAATCCATTTCATCAATTTTTATTCCAAATTAATCCACTTATTGTACATTTCATTCTCGTTGATCTGTCACATGTAAGACACTTATAGATGCATTGTTTCCTTTAAACGCTGTAGGAATGCACGTGGCCTTATCCTAAAGCACGGAATGCAGCATAAGTATTTCTCCTGAAATAATCTCTTTCACCCAATGCATTTCGAGCCCCTCACGGCTCTTCGTCAGGGGTTTATCTACAAATTCAAAACATATCTGTTAGACTATACATTCACGAATTGTTCTCAATTGAGTATTATCCAAAGATTAAACGATATAGATTAATACATACAATTTTCGTTCTTCCCGCCTATAACGTTTTTGCCCACTGAAATCATTTGTGCCTGAATAAATGCTGGTTCAAACTTCTTCAACTCACTCGTTTAAAGGAAACAATGCATCTATAAGTATCTTACATGTGACAGATCAACGAGAATGCAATGTACAATAAGTGGATTAATTTGGAATAAAAATTGATGAAATGGATTTACCGTGGCAATATTGTAATGCGCAATTCAATGCTGTGCGTCCGGATTGGGGCGTCAATACGCCCCAGTGTTTGAAGTGAAGTGAAACATATAACCATGGGCCTTGCACAGGATTATGTCGCGTTTAAATCATCAATAATTGATTGTCTATGGGAACTGGTTTTGAGAACTGACTTGAATTATTATATTTATCTAATAACTATACCACATCACAGTGAGAATAACTTACTCACATCTAAGTACATATATTTCCTAAGACTATAATGCATTCTTCATGTTATTATGTTATTCATCCTTTGGAGAACAGGTTTTCTACCATAGGCTTTCTGCTTCACCTACCTTCCTTACAGGATAGGATAGCACCTGTAAAGGGCTGTTCTTCAACTTTTCTCAGTGAACACATTCTTCAGTCACACTTTACAGTTCTTTGAAATAAACAGGAAAGCAGGGCAAAGGTTCTGTGACCTCAATGATGTCAAGCTATGTAATCCTGGCAGCCCACCTTCACTCAGTGGCTCTGAGTGAAGAAGGGAATTTTCTTCACGGAAACACCATTTTAGGCATTAGAAAACAGAATGTCGATCACTTTTAGCCTAAGAGAGGACCTATTGAACTTTCTAAATTTAGGAGCTACCCAGGGGATACTTTTTTAAGGCATCTTCAAGGTTACCAGCATGAAGTGTACACTCCTGGCCTCCACTCCTCTCTTCAGTGCTCCAACCCCCAACCACAGCTGACTGCATTCTCCTGCACCTCGGTATCAGCTCCAACATCATAGGAGGTTTCATCTCTGATTGACACTCGGACACTTTACATGAAAGTGCTTAAATATACATCTGACATACAAAACAATAAACAGTGAAAAACACTGGGACATTCTGCTTCTGATCAGTAAACAAGACACATGTGATACATTCTGCTTCAATTAAAAAATACTGAACTTCTAAGTAGTGCTCCAGCTTTATTCCAGCGAAATAAATACAAACATTTGAATTGTCATCCTAATAAGTGCCACTTTCAGTCTTCTCTTTAAAGTGTATAGTGGTGGCACGTTACTCAAGAGATGTTAGATTTGGGAATCATACAGTTGGGCACACATTGCTAGCCAGATAAATAGTGTGTCTGTGTGACATTGGATATAACTGCAAAGTCATGTTTAGTATGTCCCTGTCAGAATACGGCAAACAGACCAGCACGAGCATGGACATCCAGCCTTCTTTGTGTGAATAAACATCTGAGAATCACATTCAATATAGCTGGTATTCGAAGAGGGGCTTGGAATGGCTGACATCCATGTTTGCGACTATACTACCTACTTAGTTATCATAAATTACAAGGTCCTTGGTGACAAAATCAACCCAGACTTTCACCTCGAATGAGACTTATTTAGGTATTTCAAAGTAGTGGATCTTCTATATGGATCACCTATCCCAGGACACTTCACCCATTACCAACATTTAATTGGGTGTTGGTGCAAGGCCCGTCTTTGGATGCAATGGGAAGGTAGACTTCACACAGGAATCCCAGCTTTATAGAGAAACTCTCCTGGCTTAATCAGTATGACTGGAGGGCTTTGGGATGCTGAACTGTGTATACCTAGGCATATCCAAGCCTAGGATATATGGGAGTGGAATTGTTTTGAAGCATTTGCCATGCTGCAAGAGGAATATGAACTTAATATGTCCCGTTGCTACAGATACCTTCAATTTTGATACACACTGGAGGTCCTTCGGTCAGATACAGATGCTCTTGGAAGTCAGTCTTTAGAAGCCAAATTGATGATTGGGCGATTGGGCAAACGTGATCTCAAGAATGCACCATTCACTTATTTCTGCATTTTAGTGTTAACATCACAATGGAATGTAGGGCCGGGTGCAATATGAAGAGGCAGACTAAAGGGATGCATTAATTGCTCCTATTGAAATAGTCATACCTGATAGATTGCATTTAGTGCCTTTCAATTATATGCACCGAATTTACTTTACCCCCAATCGACTCTGGGATATATGCAAAACTCATGCCTTGAGCGGCACCAGATTTCCTGTGGAGAGAGGGAACCGCCATGGAAAGGCTGTCGGAAAGAGACACAGTAATCCCTTTGGCAGTGTCTGAGCAGGCACCACCCCTATTGTAGGGAATATGTTTCAACTCATGTGCCAATGAGCTCCTTGAGCCCATTGCGGTCTGACCGACCACATCTTAATGCAGCAGTCATACCGCTCTGCTCGATGTCGGTGGGCACACCACTGATGGCATGTCAGTGGCGGGCCCACCGTCATCATAATGAAGCCCATATTGTTTGCTTAGTTACAAACGCTGTGTTATTAACAAACTGCATAACCACTGCAAGGAGCACAACCTTCCAGTTGAAATTAAAATTAAAATTTCGGATCATCAAAGTATACCGTGTTTGTTAATGTACTTGCTAACTCACCTGTAAGTGGCTTTCTCACCCAGTAAATTTAACTGAATCTATAGAAGTAATGAGCACTCATTAATATATAATTAACTGACTCTTGTTATCTTATATAATGTTTATTAGTGACATTTGGAAAATTCATACATGGGTGTTTACTTGAACTAAGTTTTTTTAGCTTAAAGAATATTACATTTTTAAGACCATTTCATTCTATATTAAAACATATAAAGAATCATCCAGAAATCTCCATTACTTGATCATTAACACGTTCGGTGCGGCGCATTTTCCTGCTGTGCGCTGAAGATTTGAAAATCCTGCGGTTCATGACGAGCTCAGCTCGTCATGAGTGTACGAGAGGTGTACTTCATGACGAGCTGAGCTCGTCATCAGCGTCGAAGAGGTTAAGGGCCAGATTTATCAAAGTATTGTGATCCCCTTGCATCACACTGGGTGATGACAGGGCAAAGCATCCTTCGGTCAGATTCACCAAGCCACAGGGACATTACGTGGCCCTGCGTGGCTTGGTATATCTGGAGTAACGTAAGGCAATGCAAGACACTGCCTTGCATTACTCGGCACCGGGAAGGCATTACATGGGTAGAGAGTGAGTGCTACCATGTGTCCAACCCATGTACTTTGACACATTCCCCGATTTACCAAAACAAGTGAACCTGGAATTGCAACAATCTTGTTGGCCTTCCTGATAGAGGAGCAAAAGGAGAAATATCTTTATTTCTTCTTTTTGTTGTTTTCTAAGTGGAAATAGGAAAACGCCTCTAATCAATCAATCAATCAATCATAACATTTGTATAGCGCGCTACTCACCCGGGAGGGTCTCAAGGCGCTGGGGGAGAGGGGTTCGTAACTGCTCGAAAAGCCAGGTCTTGAGTTGCTTCCTGAAGGAGAGATGGTCCTGGGTCAGCCGATGGTGGATGGGGAGGGAGTTCCAAGTCTTGGCTGCCAGGTAGGAGAAGGTTCTTCCTCCGGCGGTGGCTCTGCGGATGTGTGGTACGGCGGTGAGGGCGAGGCTGGTCGATGGTAGCTGGCAGATGGGCGTGTAGAAGGTCAGGATTGTTCTTTTGCAAGGAGGTGTTCCTTCCTGCATAAAAAATCCTGGGTGTTACACAGATACCCTTTCACTGTGGGGCAAAGGTATCTGAGTTGGCGCTTGGCAGTCACAAGCGCACCACCGCAAAGATAGAGCAGGAAGGCACCATATGTTGGTACATATGGCGCATTCCTGCCCTCGCCATTTGATGCAGAGCAGCACAACAACTTGTCTTGCTGCGTTGCACTGTATCAAATCTTGACAAATCTAGCCCTAAGTGTATGCATATCTGCTGAAACATATTTTGCTTTGCGTAATTTGCATAGATCGTTTTTTAAAATCTTTTTTTATGCTTATTTTATATTTTTACAATGGTACAAAATATGACGACTTTTAACCACTTACTGTCAACAATAAGAATTCAAGCTAATCATTTATCTGATATTACTTACATTTATTTATTAACAGGATGTCAGATATAGATACATGGGGAGTATATCGTTTTGATAATGGGCATTATTAAGAGCTCAATAGTGTAATACGAGGACTTGTTTGCGTGTAATTGTCCAAGGGAAAGTACTTTTTGGGTTTTGTTTTTGGTGATCCCTGGGGATAGGGAGTGTTTAAAAAGGAATTGTATCTGCGTGCGAAGCAAAATGCACAGAACTTTGCAAAACATCTTGACTTTTTTGCTTCATTTACCTTTGACTAAACCTCCAAGGGTTTACAGCAGTATGTTCATAAGATATTTTTTTTATTGATGCTGCTAAATTGTGGATTGCAGGTTTTATACTCTAAACCCAGAAATTGTATTAAAGGCACGCCATGAAACTTAGAGGGCAGGATGAAGGAAGTATTCAGTATACTCACATGATATTATTTTGTTTACATTTTGAAAAAATTTCAACATTTCTAAAGCGCAAAAGTAACACAGTGCATCATGTTAATGATGGATCCGCCTCTAATTAAAATTCGCATTTTCATGTATTATTTGTTTTCCATAGGATAGAGACATGACTTTCTCACTCATTTTAGCCAAAGTACTCTTTTTCTTTTGTGTGCGGGGGGTCCTCAATTTGTGTTTCTGTATCTCTGCCTGATTATATTTTTTTACTTTATTCCACACTTTGTTCAATCACAATTTATTTTATTTTTAAGAAGCCTCACTGTTTTACGTCCCATAAAAACCTTTCTCAACAATACCACTTTTTCCCCTCTCTCTTTTAAATTACTGCAAATGTCAGTTTCTGGCTGACCCATGCCATCTCTCGTACTGTCTCAACTCTCTGGCTGCTAAAATTCTCAGGTGAATTAGGCCTATCAGTTTTTCTTCCCGGTTTCTGATTGCTGATCTCTCAGGGACTGTTTGTTGGTGAAGCAGAGACTCATTCACAGTGAGAGTAGGTTTACCAAGACTTGCATCAGCACAAAGTCCTGTAAAGTGATAAAGAGTGCCACAAAATCTTCAATGGGTGTTTACTTTCCTGCGTAAAAGGTATTTTGCACTGGAAAGATGCCATTTTCTCAAGGTAAATTTAGCTTTGTGTACTGGTGGCATTGAATTGATGTATCTTTTACAGATCAGTGAAAGCAACCATAGTTTTTTATACAAAGCCCGGCCTAATAGGTTAGGCAGACTGGCTTTGCATCAAAAAGTAACTCCTTGAAGGAGTCGCTACCCTGGAGAAATATTTTAATTCCTCCAAACATTCTACACATTTCATGTGCACTGTACTCAACAGAGGTAAGCATCCTTTACCACATAGTCTTTTCCACACAATGACATTTCCACGCTTGCAGTCTTTTCCATGCATATAGCTTTACCACGCAAGCCTTTACCACACATGTCTTTACCACACATGGCTTTACCCGCATAATGGTAAGTATATGTAAGCATTTTATTTCATTCATTTTTGTTATAGAATTAGGCAGTACCTGTGAGACCTGCACAAATAACATGTCTGCATTTGTCCTTCACTGGAACCAAACACCCCATTGTAGCACTTGACTCTCAGAGGGTGGCCTTGCAGAGCAGTCTAGGGCTTACTCAAGGGAGGTGGTGTTGGCCAGTAATCGCCATTTGCAGGGCTGCAGTAAATAACACTCAATAATTGATTGTCCAGTCTGTACTTTGCTTTATAAAAGTACATTTATTAAACACCCACACGACTCAATACCGTGCATCAATTTACAAATATACATAAGCTGTTGGAATTACTTTGTGACATTGCATACCATTCCCGCCCCTCCCGATGGAGTGTGGGGGTCTAGTAGCCCCTAATGCAGTAGGTTGACCATAACCTCGAGTGAGGGCCCTGCCCACTGGCACCATTCCAGTGGCGACGCACCCCATTATCTCAACAAGCATTTATAACGAAAACACCTGCCATAGTGACACATAGCCCTGACTGAGCATCTCATACTGACCATACAGTATACACGACTGAATCACAGTTGCTAACAATCTGGGTTGTTCATCACTTAACGCAGTAGCAAGAATACATGTCTAGCATCCATTTTGAATTGCAGGTACTTATCATATCTGATAACAGTTATAATGCATTGCAATTAAATCGCCTAAAAGGCCTCACAATTATAATCACAGGATTAAGCATGTACAGCCAGACACCCTAGCAGAAATGTCCAGCAACATAACCCCACTTCACTCATCATTTCACCTTACACGTGATTTCCAGTCCCCAAAAGGCACACCATTTGTGAATGCACCACTTGTGCAATTACACCTTTCCACCTCTAGGGGCTATCACCTCTGTGACAATCCATGCTTGACCCTGCATGCTTCAGTGCAACCTTAAGTTTCAGCTTCTGGCTGTTGAACAAAAGTTCCAGCATGAGGTAGGTTTAAAAACACAGATGAACCCTTGAGGGGTAGTCTCCAACGAGTCCCAAAGAGACTGAGGGTGAGGACTTTCCATTTTCGTGCTGGGGGTGTTTGTGTTGCTTCTGCAGCTCCCCCTGCACCTTTGCATCCAATTAGGGGTGACCCAAGCTTCCTGGGGCCACCACTCGCTGCAAAATGGCAGGTTGTCCAGCAGGCCTTCCCAGGCCCTGCAAAGCATTAAGGGACTCTCTTCCCCATCTCATGCATAGTCGAACAGCAGCTCTCCCGCTGCTCAAGGGAGAACCGCGCTGCCCTGGATGGTGGCCTTGCGCCACATTAGCCCTTTGTTGTGGGCCCGGTCCTACCTGGACCCCTTCTGTGCAGGTGAGTGTCATTGCAGCTAGGGGAACCCACCCCTGGCTGCTCCTGATGTTTCTTGGGACCCTGCATACCAGGGACATTGTAGAGCTGCTTGGGGAGGCCACCCCCGGCGGCTCCCACAGGCTCCCCGACTGGCCAACACCCTTGCGTGTTGCCGC
Source organism: Lissotriton vulgaris (assembly GCF_964263255.1). Lineage (NCBI taxonomy): Eukaryota > Metazoa > Chordata > Amphibia > Caudata > Salamandridae > Lissotriton > Lissotriton vulgaris. The sequence goes on along the minus strand of NC_141696.1, from coordinate 150,682,433 downwards.
GGGAGCCGGCCATTCATTCTGGTCTGCCCGCTCCAGTGGGCAGACACGGATGATGCCGCCGGTCAGGCGGGCCTCGGGGAGTGCGACGGCACTCCCCCCTCCTTTGTGCTGCTAAGGGGGAGTGTGGCAGCACTCCACCCTCTTCCCTCTTCACACTGGGGCCTGGAGATGGGGACCCCGAGCCCCCTAGGGAAACCATCACGGGAAGCACAACAGCGCTCCCCAACTTCCACCTTGGCTTCAGGGTTTGGAGTTGGGGTCCCAGGCCTCAGGGTAGTCTTCACGGGGAGTGCAACGGTGCACCCCAGCTTGTCTTCTGTGCCGGGGAGAAGTGCGACGGCACTCCCCCCTCTTCCTCCTCATCGCAGTCACCTGGGCCCTGAGTTGGGGATCCTGGGCCCCAGAGATCTCTTTGCCGGTGGGCGACGGCGATCCCCGACCTCCAGTGTCGTCGGGGGCCAGGGTGGGCTCTTGGCAACCCCTTGGGACAATTTCACGGGGAGTGCGATGAAGCTCCCTGACTTTACTTACTTCTGGTGCAGCCCCCGGGGCCTGACCCACCCCTGGGGCACATCAAAGACCGGCGGCGAAGCTCCACGCGCTTCGTCGTCAGTCCCATTAGAGGTCAAAGGTCGTCTACCTTCTGGGGGGCATATCTCAGGGGACCATTTAGCACCATTTTGGCCTCTTGCTCCTGGTGGCCATCCCTAGCCACCTGGAGCACGTTTTACCACCCTCCTGGCCTCCAGGAGGGGGGCTTGGCAACTAGCTGTCTTCACTGGCTCCCTGCTCTAGCATTTCACCTGGCTCTCCTTCTATGCCTTTCTTCTCCTTCACAGAGGCCCAGGCTTCTCCTAATTGGCTCTGGCCTCCTTCCAAGGTGCAGTCCAGGGTCCTGGGACAGTCAGGGGGTTCCTCCTTCCAACTGCCCTTAGCGCCAGGCCCCAGCACCAGTCTTCCTCAGCAAGACCACACCCCAGAGAGCTCCTCTTCCTGTGCTAGAACTTTTTAAAGCATTTGGAGGGGGCTGACAGGAAGGCACTACTGCCCTATCCTGCAGTGACATATCACCTCTCTGCCCTCTCCCTCCTTCCTCCACAGGCCTCTGGGATACTTCAAAATGGCATTGTCCAGGGGTCTCATGCAACTGGTCTCTGAAAAGCCCCCTCCCCCCTTGCTGCCTTCATGGCCCGGGCCCGGAACAGGCCTGGTGCCTGGCACCGGGTGACTGCTCCTGATGGATAACCTGCAGCTTCACCCCCATCTCTCCCTCCTGGGAGGAGACCTTTGCCCTTGGAATGCTTGCAGTGAAGGGCTAGGCCTCTGATGCTATAGCTTGGGGAGGAAGGTAATTAAGCCAGCCTGATAGGGTCACACCCAGCCAGGCTCTGGTTATGCGCTGAGTCAGAAGAATATGACATTTCTGGATGACCCATAAGCAGTACAGATATGGCTTTGGACTGAGCAGAATACTTCTTTTCACATAAATTACAGTGTTCTTTGGTACGTGTCTGGAATTTGTAGGCCCTAGCGAAGTGAAACTACTCCATGTGGTCCCCATCTTCATAGGAAAGCAATGGAGTGTTCCTACAGTGAAAACAGTAAAGCATACTGACTTTCGCTTACATGTGTCTCCCCACCTTATGAAGCCTATTCCATGTACAATCCAACTCTGCATAATTCTTGCCACATTCCATCTGTACTTGCTCCTGGGCTGCGCACAACAGGAATCTCCCCCGCGCAGCCCTTACACAGGTACACACTTGTGTGCTCACATGTCTACATGTAACCAGTCTGAAGCCCCTTACCCCGGCTTCAGCCCAGCGGCCTTCTCTCACAAGGGGAACACCGGTAAAATCTGCATGCAGTCTTTTTCATCATGAATTCATTGTGGGTGAGTCCCAGCTTATGAGGCTCTCCCACAGTAAAAGCCCAAACATTAGGTGTTCTAAAAGCAAAAAATCCAGGTGACTCAGATGGGTAGAACCACCTTGTAACAGTTTTAAATTTGTAATACTCCTATAGGTAGCTATAGTTAGGACCTAATTCCATAGGAAAAGCATTTTTTGTTTTGCTAATAAATTTGGTGCAGTTTGAAGAATCTTCACGTAATTTTCAAAACTAGTACACACCTGAATGCAGCTGCTGTGTTGAAATTTTTGGGGTGATTCGTAAAGCAGGGGCAGAAAAAAGGGAAGGTCCCAAAATATGTTTTCCCCATGCAATTTTTCATAGGGATTTAAACACAACTAAAGCCCGAACCGCTGAACGGAAATACATTTGGCAGAAAACTAGCTCTTGGTCCAGGAATAGTCCTTTTTGTGATTTTGTATCAATGCATTCAGTAGTTTAGGAGTTATTAAAAAAAAAGAGATATAGATATTTATGGATGCGAACAGTCTGCTGAGATCTAATTGACTGCCAAAACTTCAACCTGGAAGTGTTGACAGCCATTTTGGGACATGGGCTCAGCTGAAGGTAGTGCATGGTGTGGGTTTGGGTACCTACTGGGTCTTGGCGGCCATGCCCTGTTGCTGACCTCAACCCCCCCTACAGGGCCTAAGGGTCTGAGTGGCTGGGGATGGATTGACTTAAGGTAATTAAATATTACTTTAAAAAAACTAGAAATTCACTGAAAAGGTTACAAAGATGTTATAGCTGGGAAATAGATGTTAAAAAACTAAGAAATTCACTAACAAAAACAACGGTTACAGTGGCGTTATAGTTAGGAAATAGAATATTAAAAATCCTTAGAAATTCATTAAAAAAACAAATGTTATAGTTACGTTATAGTTAGCTTCAAATTTTACAAGCACAAAATGAAAACTATAACTTGTGGCCTAAGGTAACTATAACTCGCCCCCTCACAAGCACTGCTAATCACCCTTCATAGTACATCAGTAATTACATCTTGTATGACATCATTCATAATATAAGTGCAACATTTGCTATAAAATTAATGATGAGAAAACTACGCATGATGGGGGCACGAGTTATAGTTATTTTAGTGCACAAGCTCTAGTTTCTTGAGATAAGTATAACTATTGCATTTTTTGGGTTTTGTGCATGTAAAATTTTAACCTAACTATAACGTCCCTGTAACATCTGGTTTTTGAGTGAATATATCTCTCTCTCTCTATATATATATATATAGAGTATATTTCTCTCTCTCTATATATAGTACATCACTGGTAACAGCCGCACCAGGTTTACCAAATATCATGTTTATGGGTAAGGCACAGCGGGGCTGAAACTCCTTTTATTAAATTATTGAATTAAGGGACAATAAAACAACAGGATTATTGAATTAAGGGACAATAAAACAACAGGTAGCCTAAGTGTTTCAGCAAATGCTTTCAACTTGGCCAACCCATATATATATATATATATATATATATATATATATATATATATATATATTACCTACTGGCGGTCGCCAGTAGGTATATATAGTTAGGATTTTTTCCCTATGGCATTTCTGAAAATTCTATGTCTAATAACTTTGGCGTTTGTGGACGGAATCGGCTGAAATTTTCAGGAAAATGGCACATTTTGTTTCTGAGCAGCTCCTGGAAATTTGGGGGGGGGTCGTCAAGGGGGGGCCGAGAAAAAAGGGGGGTCCCAAAACGCGTTTTTCCCATGTTAATTTCCATAGGGCGGTTGGACTCACTTTTAGCCCGAACGGCTGAATGGATTTTCACGAAACTTGGCAAAATTGTAGGGACTGTTAGCCCGATGTGCCTTTGCTAGGTCTCAATATATGTGCTTCAGTGGATTTTGAGAAATTAACGTTTAAATCAAGATATATATCTGTAACAGCGCTCCGGGCAGCGATCCGGTTAGCGAACTTTTCGCGTATCGGAACTTTGCGATGCGAAGCTGATTGGCTCCCCGGTGTCTGTCAACATTCTAAACAGTCCTGAGCGGCCGCCATCTTATCTCTCGGTAGGATCGAGAGAGAAGAAGAGGTGAAAAACGAAGGGGGAATTTAATGAAAGGGGGCAAGGTATACCCCTCTTGACCCCCTAGGATTGTTGTTGGGGTTATTAAAGGGTCCCGTGGGGAAAAAAAAAAAAAATGATTTTTCACGGTAGAAGCGCTTCACGGGCCGCGAACTGGGCCGCAAACTGGTAGCGAAACGGGAATTCGCCATTTTGTGCTTCGTTTTAATTGTTTAGAGACAAAAATTATCGCCGCACATTGGCCACAATGCATGAATATCGCTGAAAAGTCAGCGATATTCATGCATTATCCAGCAAATGCTCTTAGCCATGTTATCCACCTTCCATTGGATAACATGGCTAAAAACTGCTCGGTGCGTGAGCTTTTTTTTTTTTTTTTTGCTGCGTGACGTTTGTTAACGTTCGATTCGATGGAAATCAGGAAGTGTTGACCACCATTTTGTTACTGCGAGTAAATATTTTGTTATAAATGAATCCTTATTGATAAACATTGTCTGCGCCATCTTGCGTTTTTGTCCAATGCCACAATTTTGTCGTGCACGGCAGCCATTTTAGATGCCTTGACCAGGGCCACTCTCTGCACGCCGCCGATCTTCAGCATGGCTCCCCACCCTCGCAAGCATCTCCCCCACGCACTGGTCACCCTCGCTCTTTCTCTCATGCATGGGCCATATACTTCCCCCCATCTGCGCTGCTCTTCTCTGAGAATCACACCCTGTGCCCGCCCGACACCTCCCTTTCACCCTATTCACTACCGCACCCTCTGACACTCCTCTTCCTCTGTGTCCGATTGTCCAGGCCGGACCTAGGCTATCACCTAGCCCTGCGGATGTAGTTTATGGCCCCAGATGTAGAGTATCCAGACATGCCAACCTTCCCGATTCAGGCGTGAGACTACTGATTTCAGTGCTAGTCTCCCGCCTCCCGATTCCTGCAAGCAAAAACCCGGGGGCATATTACCAACAACTAGCGATAATTTTTGTCTCTAACTTGTTTAGAGACAAAAATTATCGCCGCACATCGGCGAATTTTATCGCACATAAACCTTGCTATTAGCAAGGTTTATCGGAAATGCGATAAAAAACGGCCGCAATGCATGAATATCGTTGAAAAGTCAGCGATATTCATGCATTATCCAGCAAATGCTCTTAGCCATGTTATCCACTTCCCATTGGATAACATGGCTAAAACTGCTCAGGGCAGGTGTTAGGTTTTGGAGATATTCGCGCTTAGCGCGAATATCTCCAAAAGTTGGTAATAGGAGATAGCGATGGTTAGGGACTGTTTCTAGTCGCTAAAATCTTGGCACGCCCACTTTGCATGTCATTAGTGATAAATATCACTGATATGCAAAGCGGGGCCCAAGATGGTCGCTATCTCCTTTTAGCTGTCACTAACTGGTGTTAGCGACAGCTTGGTAATAGGGAGATAATTTTATCTCTCTTTTTTTTGGCTTTTAAAGCCCAAAAAGCGGAAATAAACCCCCTTGATAATATGCCCCATGATTTCTCGGGGGTTTCAGCTGACAGGGCTTGGTATTGTGTTACGTGCTAATTCTTCCAGGAAACGTCAGAGGGTCGATGCAGGGGTTCTAGAAGGGGTGATAAACTATTTAAGCCTCATGAACAAGCGCATGGTCTTTTAAAGATTTGTGAAGTACTCGGGGCGGCGGTGTGTGTGTGCCCTCTTTCAGGAGCGGGCGGGGGGGGCACTGCCAGCAACTTGCCAGGCCAGGCAGTGTTCAACACGTGCATCACCCTTTCTCTGCCTGCTATTGCGCTCCATGCTTCGGAAAGGTAAGAAAAAGAACGTGCATTTGAGTTTTAAATGTCCGATCTTGTAGCAGTACACTTGCAAAGCCCACACATGACAATAACCCGATTCAAGGGCCCATTCACCCGATTTTTTAAACATATATAGCACTCCAACAAAGTTAGATTTTAAAAATTTATTAACTTTTAACTATAATGAACGGAACAAAAACTGTAAAAACATTTAAACATTTTTCACCCAAAAAAGCAACAATTGTCAGAAGCTGTCTTTTGTGCGAATAGTCCCAAGGCAGCACAACGTGCTGAGTTCTGGACGGCACCCAGGTGATGTCGCCTGGGTGCCGCACTGGTTTTGGTATCCTACAATGCTGCTCCGAAAATTGGCGTGGGGCGTCCCGGGTGGGGCGGGGGGAGGCCTCGTCAGTAGCGGTCTGTTGTGCGAATAGTCCCAAGGCAGCAGAACGCGCTGAGATGTTGATGGCACCCAGGTGATGTCCAGTAAACTGCCGCACTGGTTTTGGTATCCTACAATGCTGCTCCGAAAATTGGCGTGGGGCGGCCCGGAGGGGGGGGGGGGGCGTGGGGGAGGCGGCGTGAACGGGCCTCCCCAGGTGGCGGCCATCCAGCTGAGTTGCGCCCGCTCTTGCGGCTACAGCGTCTCGCTCACCATGTTGTTGAGTTGCTCCCACTCTTGCAGTGCAGCGATAGGCGGCTGCCACATGACTCTTAAAATGGCGGACGGCTCTTCGGTTTTGGGCCTGGTCCACTGAAATGGCCCTGGGACACTTTGGAACTCGGACGCTTGCCTGCTAGGGCTTGGGCTCCATTCTCGAAAAGCGTCCCATCAGCCGTGAAGATTCTACAAAAGTCATGGGGGCCCCCGACTCCCGCAGGCTTCCGGTGGGGAGCGGCTGCCATGATTGCTCGCGGAATGACCACGACGGAGCTACGAGATGGTGGTGCTCTCATGCTGACGCCAGCTTTAGTCTGAAACATCCAGAAACAAGGTGGGGCTTTCATCGTTTGGGAAAAAAAAATGTTCCAAACCAATGAAAAGTGTTATTTTTAGGTCATATGACCAAGCCTTCCATCTTTAGGAAACCAAAAGTAAAATGAACCAATGAAAAGTTTTATAAACAAGTCACATGACCTGTTATGCGGCATAGGGCTACAAAAAGCGTAGAAAATCCGTTGGCACGTGAGGCGGCGTCAGTAGCGGTCCGATGTGCGAATAGGCCGAAGGCAGCACAACGCGCTGAGATCCGGATGGCACCGAGGTGGTGTCCAGCAAATTGCCGCACTGGTGTGGCCATCCTACAATGCTGCGCCGAAAGACGGCGTGTCCAGCTGAGTTCCGGTCACTCTTGCGGTACAGTGAGTCGAACGCGCCGAGATCCGGATGGCACCGAGGTTGTGTCCAGCAAGTTGCCGCACTGGTGTGGCCATCCTACAATGCTGCGCCGAAAGTCGGCGTGGGGTGCCCCGTTGGCTTATGAGGTGATGTCAGTAGTGGACCGATGTGTGAATAGGTCGGAACCAGCACAAGGCGCCAAGATCCGAATGGCAAGTCCTGGACGTTGAGTGCCTCAGTTGAGAGTTCTGAGCAGTGCTTGTAAGACTGTCTGAAGCTTATTTGCACCTGCTGCAGCTTCACTATTGCCCTGGTGTGGCCAAAGGTCGCACATGACATAGGCGGCCGGCTCCCGAGGTCCGGCGGAACTTTTTTCCTTTTCCTTTCTGCTTCTTTTCCTACAATCCGTTTCATCTGAAGACACGACCAGGTCCCTGAATGTGTGCAGGGGGACGCTATTGATTGAATGAAAATGGCGGCTTGACACAAAGCTGACTCAAGCGTTGCTGTTGATGCTATACAGACAAAAATTGGTTTTCAGTTTGTACATTCTTCAGGATTTTTTTTTCCATCCAAGTCTGATTGAGAGTTTGTAGAAAAATGGCTTCAGATTTTCCACATACTACTCTTCAACATTCTTCCTAAATGTAACAATGTGAAACTCACTAGGAGAACGGCTGTTTCTGTTTCCTTTCAAAATGCTGCCAACAATATTTTCTGAATGGAAGACACCATCTTGTAGCATAAAGGGGCGAAAGGGGTTCTGGTCTGGCCGATGGTTGGTGGAGACATTTTGACTATATCTTGGACCTGCCCGGCCTCGCCCAAAATGGCGCCGGTATAAATGGGACTCGTAACTCCTTGCCCGCAAATGTATATCTAGAAAATGTTATTGTAAGTGGCCCTGTCGTATTTTAATTACAAAATGTACGTCCACCGATTCCGCAACTGTTAGACACCTTTGTTCTTGCAACCTAATGGCCCGCTCGTTACGTTCCTCTACAGTGTAAATGTCTCCTCATCATATACGATTTCAGTTTGCTCCGTGGCCGGCCCACGTGGTTATAGGCCCGTATTTGTATACTGACATTTTCACAATAAAGGTTTTTAAAACAAAACACGGTAGTAGTATTTACATTGGTAAAGTTTTTACTTTTAGTCGCTGTTTTCGAATCAGTAAAAGGCAAGTGAAATAAAGCAGTCCAATTACATGACGGATAAAAGGTATAATATGTAGGAACGCAGTAAAGATAAATGGTCAAGGGCAGTTGTGTTTTTCATTTCTGCAACATAAAGTGATCGATAAGAATCTGATAATCAGGCGTATCGGCGACTAAGACAGCAGGCCGAATCTCTTTTACTCAACGGCTCCGTCATGGAAGGAAGAAACGCCCTTTTTCTCGAAAAAGGAATATATTTTACTTGCAGGACAGTTGTAAATTTTCCGGGAAAGTACATTAGCCTGGAATATTATAACATATGTTTAAAAAAAAATAATGTTCGAAAACAATAAAAAGCGTAATTTTTAGGTCATATGGCCAAGCTTTTCATCATTAAAATAACAAAAGTAAAATGAACCAATGAAAAGTTTTATTAACAAGTCACATGACCTGTTATGCTTACGTTACGCGCTGCGCGCCGCGCCTCGGATCACTTCCGGGTGCGCTAACGCGGCGTGTCATATAACGCATTACGCGACAACGTAGGTCAAGAATATAGTCAAAATGTCTCCACCAACCAGCGTTCGGAACACAACCCCTTTCAGCAGTCCAAAAAGTTCTGTTAAATGACAACAGAGGGGACAGGCAACAAGAACCATCAGTCAAAGAGGGGAGGGCAAGTTCTTCTCTTCCGGGTCATGTTGGGGCGCTACCGGAACTGATCGAATTGGTAGTCTACAGTGTTTCTGGATGTTTCTGACTAAAGCTGGCGTCAGCATGAGAGCACTACCATCTCGTAGCTCCGTCGTGGCCATTCCACGAGCAATCATGGCAGCCGCTCCCCACCAGAAGCCTGCGGGAGTCGGAGGCCCCCAAGACTTTTGTAGAATCTTCACGGCTGAGGGGACGCTTTTCGAGAATGGAGCCCAAGCCCTATCAGGCAAGCGTCCGAGTTCAAAGGTGTCCCAGGGCCATTTTAGTGGACCAGGCCCAAAACCGAAGAGCCGGCCGCCATTTTGAGAGTCCTGTGGCAGCCGCCTATCGCTGCACCGCAAGAGCGGGAGCAACTCAACTACATGATGAGCGAGACGCTGTAGTCGCAAGAGCGGGCGGTAAACAGCTGAATGGCGGAAGAGGCACAGTGTAGCAAAAGCGGGCGGAATGGCAACTGAAACGGTAAAGGGGCGCCCCACTACAGCGTGTCTTCAGGTCAAACGGATTGTGGAACAAGGTCCAGAATTGAAGAGTCATCAAAAGGCAAAAAGTTCCGCCGGACCCCGGGAGCCGGCCGCCTATGTCGGGGGCGATCTCAGGCTACACCAGTGCTATAAGACTTGGGGAGGGTGTCGGAGCCAAGCGTCTTCTCCGAGTCCATGGCCATCACACCGCCCCTCAGGGGCCTCCGTCAAGCTGTTTAGGAAGGTAACATATCACATTGTTTTCTAATGCAGTCAGGTCCACAAACGACACTCACTTACTTTGAGAATAGTGAAGCTGCAGTAGGTGGAAATAAGCTTCAGACAGTGTTACAAGCACTGCTCAGAACTCTTAACTATGGCACCCAACATCCAGAACTTATGCCATTTGAGAATGGCAGTGACATTGAAGCAACTCAGGGACCAAAACCATTAACGTACTTTCACGTATGAAAATCTTACTTGGGGAGGGGGCAGGAGCGAAGCGCCCCCTCCCAGTCCGCGCCACCACACCGTATGTTGAAAATCTGAAGCCATCGTTCTACAAAGTCAACCAACCTTGGATTGAAAAATCTAGAAAAATTTACAAACTGAAAACCAGTTTTGGTCTGCATAGCATCAGTAGCAACGCTTGCTATCAGAGTGCATGAGTTTCATGCTCGATCGATTGAGCTAGCCGGATCGGGCAATAAAAAGTATAAAATAGTTATGTAAATAGTTATTTAATAAAATGTTTTACCCTGTTTCTTTGCTGGTGTGTTGTCTATATTTTTAATATTTGCATAGGGTTTGTCGTTATTTTGGGCGGGGTGGGTGACGGAGTCGAGCTGTCTTGCAGCCCTCATGGTGTGGAGCTCAGTTCATCTCAATATTTTCGTATTTCTCATGAAGGGTTGTTCCTAATATTTCTATTTTAGCGAGGTCAAAAACAGATCCAATTAGTGGCCTACTGATTTTGCTCGATTACTTTTATTTTTTTACACGATTTTTCACTATCTGCAAAGACTAAACAGAGTATTGCGACTTTGTGCTTGTTTGTAAATAGAGAATGATCCAAAGAGAACCAATTCTAAAACAGTAAATGCTTGGATAACAATCAATCAAATGGAGAGACAAGCAGGCACGACGGATTACAACGGGGGCAAAGGCCTGCGTTAACTACCGTTCACTATCTGCAAAGAGAGAGTACTACTAAGAGAAAAGAGGGGAGGGGGGGGGGGCAGCGTTCAAAGCACATCAGCGTGCATAAATACGAAAATGTTTTTATCTATCACGTACTTGACATTTTAAAGCTTTTCATATTTGCTATTAAAAAACCAATGAAATTCACAGAAAAAACCATAGGTTATAGTGGATATATAGTTAGGAATTTGCATTTACAAAACCTTGAAAATTCAATGAAAAAACCATTGGTTTTAGGCCATATATAGTTAGGGATTTGCATTTACAAAACCTTATTTTACTCGCATAAAACCATTGAAATTCCATATATAGTTAGATGCGCTAACTATATATCGCGCACCCGCAATCCACTGCTGATGATGTCACATATTACATCATTCATGACATGGTCAGTGACATCACTGATGACATCACTGATGACAACTCAAATGACATCACTGATGACATCTCAAATGACATCACTGATGACATCACTGATGACAACTCAAATGACATCACTGACAACATCACAGATGACATCATTCATGTGTTAATACGATGAACCTCTACAGACTCTGATATATCCTTAGATACACTCAGTGAAAACAGACACTCACAGATTGTCACTCATCCATGGAGTTACTCATACACCTAGACAGTCATGCAAAGAATCAATCACACCTCCAATTCCTCAACTATACAGTTATACACACCTTACTTATTGAAACATTCTAACACATATTTACTCTCTTATATAATCCCTAATAAAAGTTCACAATGATCCATACAGCCACTCACACATTCACTGGCTCTAATGCACAGTTATTTATATATGTCAACTCTCACATGGAGTGTGTTTTACATATGTACTTACTTTGACATGTAGCACTGAGATATCCATTCACTCACCAATACACTCATGCACACAGTCAACCGCCCATACAGCTGTTTCCACATGCACTTTTGAAACCATACATCTAGTGAATCAACTGCTCACACATCTATGCACAGAGTCACACACCTCTCAGCCACCCCCACACACACACTTACTCTCCCATAGAAATACTTAGGCAACCAATCAATAACCCATATAGTTACTCATATAGCTACTGATTAACACATGCAGCACTTCATAGAACAACAGATATAATGATGCACAAATTAATACAGTTTAATCACTAACCCATGCACTCAGTGAGACACATTTAATCACTCCCTCATACAATCAGTCATGCACCTACTAAATCCTTCATCCAGACATTTATACATCCACTCATTCTTCAATATGTAAGACATATTTTAACTTTACAGAAACATACAGTCACTGGATGTTGTGATCAGTGATGTCATCAGTGATGTCACTGACCATGTCATGAATGATGTAATATGTGACATCATCAGCAGTGGATTGCGGGTGCGCGATATATAGTTAGCGCATCTAACTATATATGGAATTTCAATGGTTTTATGCGAGTAAAATAAGGTTTTGTAAATGCAAATCCCTAACTATATATGGCCTAAAACCAATGGTTTTTTCATTGAATATATATATATATATATATATATATATATATATATATATATATATATATATATATATATATATATATATATATATATATATATATATATATATATATATATATATATATATATATATATATATATATATATATATCAACACAAAGTTCAACAATTGATGGCACTCCACTCGGGAAATCTTTAAACAGCATTTATTTTTAGGCTGCGAAGACCTACGCGTTTCGAACGTTACGTTCTTGATCACGGTAACATTTTCAACAATAAGTCCCTTTTCCCTTTTGCTTTATATACACATTGCTGCACCTAATGCATTATGGGCATTGTAGTTAAATTAACATCATTCAACTAAAACAACATTTCCTAACGAATTTGTTAACATGTATGGAAATGACAAGGATTTACATAAATCATAGGCGTTTTTCTCATTGTTCATTGGACTAAGTGCCATTTCAATGCCATGCATATAGTGTTGATTTTAACATATAATGTGTCAATGAGACTTGTGTCCAGGCATGTGTGGGTTAGCGGTGAGGAATACATCCTGTGTGCTTGTTTAAATCTACAGTGCTAATTAGTGAATGAATTCACTTTTTTATAAAACAACTACTGTGATTGGCAAGAAAGGATTGTTATTCTGTGTTTCTAGGGCTGAGTGCCCTGGCCACTGCTACTATTTGCCCATAATACCTGGATAAATATTGTCCCTTTGTTGTTGTACTCTTAATCATGAGAAAGCAATTTATATTCATCACATTTTGCGCGTCAGTTATAAATGAACATGAAGTTCTGCATCTGCGTTCAGTCCCATTGGTTGTATGGTCTTGAATTTCATAATTAATTTAGATTCTAGTCTCCTTAGTTGCATTTTTCTATCACCTTCACGTTCATTCGGAGGAATTGCAGCTAAACCAGAATATGTCATATTTGTCCAAGTATAACCAGGATGGCTAGTCATGTGCTTGGCCATTGCATAGGCAGGGTCCTTTTTCTGTATTGCCCTAGTGTGTTTCAGTATTCGTTTTTTCAGGGGGCATGTTGTGCTCCCAATATACCTTTTTCCGCATTGGCATTGAAGTAGATATACTACGAATGGAGTTTCACAGGTGATTTGTTGTTTTATTTCAAATTTTCTACCTGATGGTTCCAGCAGACTTTTGAGATTTTTTCCAATCTTACACGCCTTACATATTAGGCATTTTGTGAATCCTGTTTGTTTTGATCCCAGCCAGTCTCTTTCTTTTCGTATTTCGAAATGACTGTGCACCAAATGATCTGACAGATTTGGTGCTCTTCTGTATGTGATCGCTGGTGTGTCTCCTATTTCATTTCCAATGTCAATGTCCTTTTTTAGTATGTGCCAAAATTTGCTCATGATTTTTCTGATCTTGAAGCTCTCCTTAGTGTACCTGATTATCATTCTCGGTTGTTCTTCCAATGTTGTAGTCTCTATTTCATTATCATTGGATGTCAAGTCCTGGTTCGGATTTTTTCTTTTTCCTAGTTGGGTTCTGTTGCTTGATGTTAGCATTTCATGTCTGTTTTTAGTTTTGGCTGCTATTTCCCCTCTTTTGATATCAATTCTTTTATAACCTCTCTGTTGGAATCCTACTTTTGTTTCCTCAAATTTGCGCTCCATTTCACTTTCTTCTGAACAGTTCCTCTTCATCCTTAAAAGCTCACCGTAAGGAATGCTTTTCTTTAAACTGTTGGGATGATAGCTCTGTCCATGCAAAAGACTGTTGGTTGCTGTTTTCTTGCGATGGACCGTTGTCTCAAGTTGATTATTTTTAATATAGACTTTTGTGTCTAGAAACTCAATTTGTCTTTGGCTGATGTTATAAGTGAATTTTAATCCCACTGTGTTTGTATTCAAGATGGCAAAGAAGTCTTTGAATTCCTGTTCAGTGCCTTTCCAAAGCAGGAAAAGGTCATCTATGAAACGGATCCATAATGCCATGTTGGCCATATATTGGTCGTTTTCTTCTCCCCAAGCTACACACCTCTCCCACCACCCCATCATGAGATTAGCATAGCTTGGGGAGAAGGAAACTCCCATGGCAGTTCCACAACGCTGTTCATATGTTTTCTTGTTGAAGACAAAGACGTTATTGTACAAACAGAATGATATCATTTGTACAAGCATCTTTGAATGTTCATAGAGGTTAACTGGTCTTTGTTGTAGGAATTACTGAATTGCCTTCAGACCAATTTCATGGTCTATGGAGGTGTATAACGATACAACCTCAATCGTTACTAAGAAATAGTTAGGTTGCCATTCCGTATCAGACAAAATTCGCAAAAAGTCTCCCGTGTCTTTAATGAAAGATGTTAAAGTGGGTACTATTGGGGCGAGGAAACAATCCACATACACTGATACTTTCTCATATAAACTCCCACAACTGGAAATTATTGGTCTCCCTGACGGTTTGTTGAGTGTTTTGTGTACTTTTGGGAGAAAGTATATGGTTGGTACAATTGGGTTCTCCACCATAAGATATTTCCTTTCTTGTTCCGTGAGTAGACCAGCCCTTTTCCATTCATCTAGTTTATTTCTCAGGTCAGTTGTTAGTTCTTTTGTTGGATTTTTCTCAAGCACAGTGTATTTTGAGTTATCCTCAAGTTGTCTCATTGCCTCCATCATATAGTCAGTTCTCTCTTGAATAACAATGTTTCCCCCTTTGTCAGCGGGTTTGATCTCGATGTTGATGTTTGATTTGAGAGACTGTATCGCTAATCGTTCTTTCTTGTTAAGATTTTCCATTCCCTTATGACTTACATTCGTCATCTTGTCAATTTCCCCCAGTACTAAGTCATGATAGATGTCTATCTTGTTTCCCGGGTACAGAACTGGACAAAATTTGGAGGGAGGTTTGAAGATTGTTTTCACAGTTTTATTTGTGGTGACTGCCATTTCGCCAAGAATTTGAGTGTCACCAATTTGAGTACTAGTGATTTCATTTCCCAAGTCATATGCTGTACGTAGTTGTGGAATTTCCTGTATATGGAATTGCTCTTGAATATCCGCATCTTTTGTTCCTTGTGGGATGTCTGGAGGTTTGGGATATTTCTTGAAGTGTTTTTTCAGTTTCAACTTTCTTATATATTTATAGAGGTCAATTTTGGTGTCAGTGATTTCCTGATGTATTTCCGGGCAAAAGGTTAGACCCTTATTGAGTAGTGCATTTTCAGTTTTTGACAGGGTATATCTAGATAGATTAATTACCAGGTTTGGGGGTGTCTGGGTTTTGTATTGATTGTTCTTGCTTGATCTCATTTTTTCACTATTGTTCTGTTCCTCAGATTGTATCCTCCCCCTTGATTTCCTGCTTCTCCTGGTTTTGCGCCCTGTTTTTTTGGTTGGGAATAGCCTCTTCCTCTTCCCCGGGACCAGTTGGATCTTCCTCTCTGTGATGTTGCCTTTGGTGCTAGTTACTCCATGTGGAGCATCTGAAGCTCGTCTAAAAAATTTAACCTACGGTCTCCTGGTTGCCGCTGGCGTTGTTCCCCCTCACTCCAGTCCGATTCTTCTTCAGTGGTGGAATTTTCATTTGTTCCTGCAGGGGGTTGTTTCCATTGTTTTTTGTACACATCATATTTTTTGGCAAATGTGAGAATTGTGCCAAACTCATAATCATCTTCGTCTCTTCTAAACTTTCATTGTTTTCTCATCTGCACTTCTTCCTCATGTTTATCCAAATTTTTGTCCATATCCGTTCTCATTTTCTTGACAGTATCGGGATCTTCTTGCAAATCTGATATTGCTTTTTCAATATCTGCGATGGCTGTGTGTAATTCACTTACTTCAATGCGAGCATATTTGATAAATATTAGAAGCATGTTTTTAGAACAAGCCATGTTGTTTTTGCCCCACTCCTCCAACATTTCAGGGCGTGTATCTGGGTGGTTAGGTAAGGTGAAGATTCGAAGTCCTCTTGGGACCATTGCACATTCTACATATTTTTCTAATGTGATGATTTGACATGAGCGCGATCCTGAGGAACAGAACAATAGTGAAAAAATGAGATCAAGCAAGAACAATCAATACAAAACCCAGAAACCCCCGAACCTGGTAATTAATCTATCTAGATATACCCTGTCAAAAACTGAAAATGCACTACTCAATAAGGGTCTAACCTTTTGCCCGTAAATACATCAGGAAATCACCGACACCAAAATTGACCTCTATAAATATATAAGAAAGTTGAAACTGAAAAAACACTTCAAGAAATATCCCAAACCTTCAGACATCCCACAAGGAACAAAAGATGCGGATATTCAAGAGCAATTCCATATACAGGAAATTCCACAACTACGTACAGCATATGACTTGGCAAATGAAACCACTAGTACTCAAATTGGTGACACTCAAATTCTTGGCGAAATGGCAGTCACCACAAATAAAACTGTGAAAACAACCTTCAAACCTCCCTCCAAATTTTGTCCAGTTCTGTACCTGGGAAACAAGATAGACATCTATCATGACTTAGTAGTGGGGAAAATTGACATGATGACGAATGTAAGTCATAAGGGAATGGAAAATCTTAACAAGAAAGAACGATTAGCGATACAGTCTCTCAAATCAAACATCAACATCGAGATCAAACCCGCTGACAAAGGGGGAAACACTGTTATTCAAGAGAGAACTGACTATATGATGGAGGCAATGAGACAACTTGAGGATAACTCAAAATACACTGTGCTTGAGAAAAATCCAACAAAAGAACTAACAACTGACCTGAGAAATAAACTAGATGAATGGAAAAAGGCTGGTCTACTCACGGAACAAGAAAGGAAATATCTTATGGTGGAGAACCCAATTGTACCAACCATATACTTTCTCCAGAAAGTACACAAAACACTCAACAAGCCGCCAGGGAGACCAATAATTTCCAGTTGTGGGAGTTTATATGAGAAAGTATCAGTGTATGTGGATAGTTTCCTCGCCCCAATAGTACCCACTTTAACATCTTTCATTAAAGACACGGGAGACTTTTTGCGAATTTTGTCTGATACGGAATGGCAACCTAACTATTTCTTAGTAACGATTGACGTTGTATCGTTATACACCTCCATAGACCATGAAATTGGTCTGAAGGCAATTCAGTATTTCCTACAACAAAGACCAGTTAACCTCTATGAACATTCAAAGATGCTTGTACAAATGATATCATTCTGTTTGTACAATAACGTCTTTGTCTTCAACAAGAAAACATATGAACAGCGTTGTGGAACTGCCATGGGAGTTTCCTTCTCCCCAAGCTATGCTAATCTCATGATGGGGTGGTGGGAGAGGTGTGTAGCTTGGGGAGAAGAAAACGACCAATATATGGCCAACGTGGAATTATGGATCCGTTTCATAGATTACCTTTTCCTGCTTTGGAAAGGCACTGAACAGGAATTCAAAGATTTCTTTGCCATCTTGAATACAAACACAGTGGGATTAAAATTCACTTATAACATCAGCAAAAGAGAAATTGAGTTTCTAGACACAAAAGTCTATATGAAAAATAATCAACTGGAGACAACGGTCCATCGCAAGAAAACAGCAACCAACAGTCTTTTGCATGGACAGAGCTATCATCCCAACAGTTTAAAGAAAAGCATTCCTTACGGTGAGCTTTTAAGGATGAAGAGGAACTGTTCAGAAGAAAGTGAAATGGAGCGCAAATTTGAGGAAACGAAAGTACGATTCCAACAGAGAGGTTATAAAAGAATTGATATCAAAAGAGGGGAAATAGCAGCCAGAACTAAAAACAGACATGAAATGCTAACATCAAGCAACAGAACCCAACTAGGAAAAAGAAACAATCCGAACCAGGACTTGACATCCAATGATAATGAAATAGAGACTACAACATTGGAAGAACATCCGAGAATGATAATCAGGTACACTAAGGAGAGCTTCAAGATCAGAAAAATCATGAGCAAATTTTGGCACATACTAAAAAAGGACATTGACATTGGAAATGAAATAGGAGACACACCATCAATCACATACAGAAAAGCACCAAATCTGACAGATCATTTGGTGCACAGTCATTTCGAAATACGAAAAGAAAGAGACTGGCTGGGATCAAAACAAACAGGATTCACAAAATGCCTAATATGTAAGGCGTGTAAGATTGGAAAAAATCTCAAAAGTCTGCTGGAACCATCAGGTAGAAAATTTGAAATAAAACAACAAATCACATGTGAAACTCCATTCGTAGTATATCTACTTCAATGCCAATGCGGAAAAAGGTATATTGGGAGCACGACATGCCCCCTGAAAAAACGTATACTGGAACACACTAGGGCAATACAGAAAAAGGACCCTGCCTATGCAATGGCCAAGCACATGACTAGCCATCCTGGTTATACTTGGACAAATATGACATATTCTGGTTTTGCTGCAATTCCTCCGAATGAACCTGGAGGTGATAGAAAAATGCAACTAAGGAGACTAGAATCTAAATTAATTATGAAATTCAAGACCATACAACCAATGGGACTGAACGCAGATGCAGAACTTCATGTTCATTTATAACTGACGTGCAAAATGTGATGAATATAAATTGCTTTCTCATGATTAAGAGTACAACAACAAAGGGACAATATTTATCCAGGTATTAGGAGCAAATAGTAGCGGTGGCCAGGGCACTCAGCCCTAGAAACACGGAATAACAATCCTTTCTTGCCAATCACAGTAGTTGTTTTATAAATAAGCGAATTCATTCACTAATTAGCACTATAGATTTAAACAAGCACACAGGATGTATTCCTCACCGCTAACCCACACATGCCTGGACACAAGTCTCATTGGCACATTATATGTTAAAATCAACACTATATGCATGGCATTGAAATGGCACTTAGTCCAATGAACGATGAGAAAAACGCCTTTGATTTATGTAAATCCTTGTCATTTCCATACATGTTAACAAATTCGTTAGAAAATGTTGTTTTAGTTGAATGATGTTAATTTAACTACAATGCCCATAATGCATTAGGTGCAGCAATGTGTATATAAAGCAAAAGTGAAAAGGGACTTATTGTTGAAAATGTTACCGTGATCAAGAACGTAACGTTCGAAACGCGTAGGTCTTCGCAGCCTAAAAATAAATGCTGTTTAAAGATTTCCCGAGTGGAGTGCCATCAATTGTTGAACTTTGTGTTGATATAATTACGGCATCCTGCCTTGGTCTCGTTGCTGGCACCAGCTCAAACGTGCTCCCCCTGCGACGAGGCAAGTTGCGAGTACATATATATATATATATATATATATATATATATATATATATATATATTCCATGAGCAAATGTCCCAAGCGGGGGGAGCAGGCTTTAGCTGGCGCTGGCGGCGAGGAATGGGATAGCCTCGCTGTATTTGTTGAAACAAAATCCTCAATCAAGAAGACGCCAAAAGTTTAGCCCCGAAGGAAGAAAGCCGCAAGATCGGTGTTTTTTGCATCCATTTCATTTTGGAGCAGCAGCAAACAGGAGATGCAGGTAAACAATCACCATCATGAATATACAGCCAAACCAGTTTCGGGATTCCTATCCCTTCTTCAATGGCATCTGTTAGCAATGATGATGCGAAGTGCACTAAATTTAAAGAGCCTGCCTCCGTGGGCGTGGTCGCAAAGAGCGGCCTTCTGGGTCTTGTGGTGCACAAACCTGTAGTCTCAAGTGAGTTCACTGCTACAATGATGAACTCACTCAATATTACTGGTCCATGCACTACAAGATCCAGGAGGCCGTTTTATGTGACCTCGCCCACGGAGGCAGGCTCTTTAAATACAGTGCATGCTTAATCATCGGCGTTAGCAGATGCCAGTGAGAAAGGGAAAGGATTCCCAAAACCGGTCTGGCTGCATAAGAATGATGGTGACTGTTCTCTCTGCGTCTCCTGTTGCAGTTGTTCCCTAATGAAATGGATGCAAATGTTACTGATCGTGTGTTTTTTTCCTTTTGGGCTAAACTCTACGTTGGTATGTTTGCATCGAAAGCCCAGCCGCGGAAGAAAGCCAGCTGCTTGATGCAGATCCGTGATGGCGCACAATGGTGCTATCAGCATACGGGAGATCGGTGTCCAGGAGCAGCTGGGTAAAGACAATAGGACACCCAGTGTAACATTTCATCAGCCCACAGGGGTTGTAATATTTTTGTTTTATTTCACTGCTACAATGATGAACTCACTCTAGATTACCGGTTCATGCACTACAAGATCCAGGAGGCTGTTTTATGTGACCACGCCCAAGGAGGCAGGCTCTTTAAATACAGTGCATGCTTAATCATCAGCGTTAGCAGATGCCATTGAGAAAGGGAAAGGATTCCCGAAACCAGTCTGGCTGCAAAAGAATGATAGTGACTGTTCTCTCTGCGTCTCCTGTTGCAGCAGTTGGATGCAAATTTTACAGATCGTGTGGCTTTTTTCCTTCAGGGCTAAACTCTATGTTACGTTGATATATATATATATATATATATATATATATATATATATATATATATATATATATACAATACACGATCCTTTCTGTGCAGAAAGAAGCAGGTCCACTCAGGTTCACAGGAACACGTTCTTTTATTACCAGCAGCTAAGGAGCGGCATGACCGGTTTCGGCTGGAGTGCCTTTATCAAATGCCTATTTCCTCACGATTTCCTGCTGTCCACTTTTAAAAGCGCAATGCCCCGTAACGATTGGCGCAGGCACTGCGAAGGTAGGGGAGTTCCCATGAACTCGGTGCTCCCAGTCTCGGTGCTCCAAATTCACATGCTGCAGGTACTTGCACGTACGTACTGCCCCCAGTGGGCCGTGCCTGCAGCTTCACTTCCCATTCCCCGATGTCTTCGTGAAAATAAAAAAGCAGCATTCCTGTGTCCTACCATCCAGCCAACAAATCCCACAACGCATTTGGGCACACAACCTCAAAGTAAGTACTGGAAGATGCTGTTCGTGAAGTCACCAATTAACAGCTTGCGCCCGTTCAGTGATCCGCTGTATGTGAAGTCACATTAGTTAACACAGCTTGTGCCTTGCAGGAAATGGTGGCGGTTCGGCGTGGTTCCCAAGCACATTGAGAGGCACCAAAAGTTTACCACTGTGCACGCCGAACTTTCTTCAGGAGGGGGACTTTAACGGTGCGCGTGGCCCGCACCTATATATACAATACACGATCCTTTCTGTGCAGAAAGAAGCAGGTCCACTCAGGTTCACAGGAACACGTTCTTTTATTACCAGCAGCTAAGGAGCGGCATGACCGGTTTCGGCTGGAGTGCCTTTATCAAATGCCTATTTCCTCACGATTTCCTGCTGTCCACTTTTAAAAGCGCAATGCCCCGTAACGATTGGCGCAGGCACTGCGAAGGTAGGGGAGTTCCCATGAACTCGGTGCTCCCAGTCTCGGTGCTCCAAATTCACATGCTGCAGGTACTTGCACGTACGTACTGCCCCCAGTGGGCCGTGCCTGCAGCTTCACTTCCCATTCCCCGATGTCTTCGTGAAAATAAAAAAGCAGCATTCCTGTGTCCTACCATCCAGCCAACAAATCCTACAACGCATTTGGGCACACAACCTCAAAGTAAGTACTGGAAGATGCTGTTCGTGAAGTCACCAATTAACAGCTTGCGCCCGTTCAGTGATCCGCTGTATGTGAAGTCACATTAGTTAACACAGCTTGTGCCTTGCAGGAAATGGTGGCGGTTCGGCGTGGTTCCCAAGCACATTGAGAGGCACCAAAAGTTTACCACTGTGCACGCCGAACTTTCTTCAGGAGGGGGACTTTAACGGTGCGCATGGCCCGCACCTATATATACAATACACGATCCTTTCTGTGCAGAAAGAAGCAGGTCCACTCAGGTTCACAGGAACACGTTCTTTTATTACCAGCAGCTAAGGAGCGGCATGACCGGTTTCGGCTGGAGTGCCTTTATCAAATGCCTATTTCCTCACAATTTCCTGCTGTCCACTTTTAAAAGCGCAATGCCCCGTAACGATTGGCGCAGGCACTGCGAAGGTAGGGGAGTTCCCATGAACTCGGTGCTCCCAGTCTCGGTGCTCCAAATTCACATGCTGCAGGTACTTGCACGTACGTACTGCCCCCAGTGGGCCGTGCCTGCAGCTTCACTTCCCATTCCCCGATGTCTTCGTGAAAATAAAAAAGCAGCATTCCTGTGTCCTACCATCCAGCCAACAAATCCCACAACGCATTTGGGCACACAACCTCAAAGTAAGTACTAGAAGATGCTGTTCGTGAAGTCACCAATTAACAGCTTGCGCCCGTTCAGTGATCCGCTGTATGTGAAGTCACATTAGTTAACACAGCTTGTGCCTTGCAGGAAATGGTGGCGGTTCGGCGTGGTTCCCAAGCACATTGAGAGGCACCAAAAGTTTACCACTGTGCACGCCGAACTTTCTTCAGGAGGGGGACTTTAACGGTGCGCGTGGCCCGCACCTATATATACAATACACGATCCTTTCTGTGCAGAAAGAAGCAGGTCCACTCAGGTTCACAGGAACACATTCTTTTATTACCAGCAGCTAAGGAGCGGCATGACCGGTTTCGGCTGGAGTGCCTTTATCAAATGCCTATTTCCTCACGATTTCCTGCTGTCCACTTTTAAAAGCGCAATGCCCCGTAACGATTGGCGCAGGCACTGCGAAGGTAGGGGAGTTCCCATGAACTCGGTGCTCCCAGTCTCGGTGCTCCAAATTCACATGCTGCAGGTACTTGCACGTACGTACTGCCCCCAGTGGGCCGTGCCTGCAGCTTCACTTCACATATATATATATCCCCTCACAATCTGCGTGGCCTGGGCGGAGTCCAATGAAAAATGGGTGGAAAAAGATAGTACTCTGGTCCCGCTATATAGATGATCTCTTCATCGTATGATGTGGAACACAGACTGAGGCTGAGGAATATATTGGGATCCTTAATGAGAACCAACAGAACCTTAGGTTCACCAGCCATATCATCAAGGAAGAGGTATTCTATCTCGAACTCAGAGTGTACATACAGGACAATAAGATTCAGACAGCCCTTTATAGAAAACCAACAGCGGGAAACACTATCCTGCACGCGGGTAGCTGTCATCCACGCAATGTGGTCAATAACATTCCATTTGGAGAGTTTCTGAGGATCAAGCGGAACTGTTCCACGGAAGGGGAATATATCAGAGCCAGGGCAGAGTCCAGAAAGAGGTTCGAAGAGAGGGGCTATTGCAAAGGTGTTCTGAATGAAGCTGAGCATAGGAGTGATGCCAGGTCTAGAAATGAACTGCTCATTGACAAAATCACAAACAAGGATACAAAAGTGAGATTGATTACCAATTTCAATGACAAATCGCATGAGATGTTTCAAATTTTGAAGAAAAATTGGAACATATTAAAATCAGATGGTGTAGTGGGCAGTCTGCTATCCGAGTATCCATTAGTAACCTATCGGAAAAACAACTCTCTGAGAGGTCACCTAGTAAATAGCCACCATGAATCGAAGAAGAGGAAAAAGGCCCCTGCTGTGGGATTTTACCCATGCATGAAATGCAAGGCATGTAAAAACTCACAGAAAGTAAAAGAATATGAGGTACCAGGGAGATTTCAAAAGATGACAATTTCGAAATTGCTGAATTGTAATTCCGAATTTACTGTATATTGTTTGATGTGCCCATGTGGCAAAAAGTATGTGGGCAGCACCACAAAGCAAACAAAACTGAGGATTCTGGAACACATGAGAGCCATAAATACGAAGGACCAAAGCTATCCGGTGGCTCAACATTATGAGACAATGCACAAAACAACAGTAATTTGCTGAGCTTTTTCATTTTGGATCAGCTGGTGAGAACAGAGAGAGGAGGTGACTGGGTTAAGAAACTGAGAACCCTTGAATCCAAATATATCATAATGCTCCAAACAGAGAATCCTGTAGGGTTGAACAATGAAGAGGAAATGTGGGTGCACATTGGGTAAATGAGAAATTTCTCCCAAATTTTACAATTACAGCAGGGAAATACCGGTCATTCTATATCCCGAACCTTTTCCCCCCTCCTCTCCCCTTCCCCACTTCCCTTAAGGAAATTCTCTAAATTCGACCTGCAGAGAAACTCTTTCCCTAGTCTTGATAGATCACGTAACATATGTAGCATGAAATAGCCCATCCAGGGCATTATCATCCAACTACAAGTGACAGAATGGGCATAAATATATAGGCCAAACACCAGTACATCTATAACGTTATGAACGAGAAGCTAAAAGCCCTTTCAGGGCTTGATTGAGGGCGAAATATTAATTTATGAGTATGATATAATACTGAGGAATAATGAGATATTGAGCCAAATAGCCACATATGTATGAAATGTATTGTGAATAATGCTTTTCATATACGTGAATGATGATGTACTTAGACATTGTAAGATGGCCGCTGCATAGCAATGAATGAAATTGAAATGCCTTCTTTTATGTTGTTTTTAATCATGTGACATGGTGTCATGGAGAAACTTTATTTAAACACACAAAATGTCTCAGTCAGTCAACACTGACGAAGGCGGCAACGCCAAAACGCGTTTGTTGACTTGGCATATGTGAAAACGCTATAAATAAATATGGCAATGGGACTACAAAGAATGACTGGAGTGTCCTTAATTGAGGAGCGGTTCTGAAGGATCTGAACTGTGTGTTTGATAATAATATACGCACTCCACCGTGCGTTAAGGAGGCACCCGAGGACAAGAGGAGCGGCAGTTGGTGGAAAGGTGTTTTGGATGTAATTCACTGCCTGCCCCGCCGGTAAAGAGCGAGCCGTGGAAAGTTGGCGTTGCGCGCATTTGCGAACTATCGAGCCGAATCACTCCCCGTGAGAACGCGGACCAGGACTGAGCAGAAATCCGAAGATTTGGAGAAACGTGGAGCGGGTGAGTGAACGGCGTTGTTATCTAATACCGGCTAACCTCTTAAGGTTGGAAACGAAAGTCACTGCCAATTTGTCATAATAGCGTTTTCACACTAGAGAATGTTTACTGACACGGAAAAAGAAGAAGCTGCAGGAAACCTGTTTGTTTCGAAAACAAGCAGGAAGAGCAAAGAGAGAGTGCAAGAAAAAACGACACCAGGAACTCTCAATAATTTGTTTTCCATTCTAGAGAAAACTTACGAGAAAGAAATCCGTAAATGGTAGGAGGCAACAAGCCTTCAAAAATATCTAGAAGTCGGGCGGGTCCCGAGAGGACTTAGGATATTCATTGTCCCTTCATATGAAAGCCCGAATACGGAACTCCTTCAGGAATGGTCGGAGTTCATGACGGGGACAACTCACCAAATGTTTCAGATACTCATCAAACACGCCTGGAGAGATAGGGCGAAATTGCAAGAAGAAATTAAGAAAATTGAGACCAAAATCAGTGAGGATAAAGATACGAAAAAAAGTGAAGATTTGCGAAAATTAATAAAACAACGCCTCATTGACTACAAAAATGTAATTAAAATGAGAAAACAAGCCAAATTTATTAGGGACCAAAAGGATTATGCGAATGGACGCATACCAACATTTGCGAAAAAATATGATGCCCAGCGCAGAAATCAGCAATCAATGAAAACACAGCAACCTACGGTTTCCCAGCCCAGCACAGAGGAATCCGAAGTATCGGAAGACGAATCAACAAACCAAAACAAACAAGCTAGTGCGGCAGCAACAAGCGGAGATAAAAACGGTGCTGACGAAGAACAGCCATCCACATCCTCTAATTTCTTTCAGGAATACGAGCTGATAAGAGGTCTGAGACAAAGACCAGCCGCACGAACCCACCCCCCAGAAGCCACAAGAGGAAAACAAGGAGGGGCAAGAAAAGCCGAAACGGGTCTTTCCACCCCAATAACGACCCGCAGCAGACGCGCGGGAAGGTGGAATTAGCTGGAATGGGAATGACCAATGATAGCACAGAGAAGACCATAATTAATCTGTTGGATAGAATATTATCAGAAAAAGAGCAAAGCATATTACAGCTGGGATTGACATTTTGCCCTACACTGGCATTTAACTACACGCAAATGCGGATTGATATTTACAAATTCGTGAGGAAGGTGAAACTAATGAAAATCAATGAACTTCACCCTAAAGACAATACTCTTGCAATAAGAGAGGAAGAGACAAGTCTGAATACTTTAACAGGAAGAGATCTGGAAGCCATAACTACAGCACAAGGAATATTGGAGGAGACGGATTCCCAGATGGATCCTACATTGTCACCAACACAAATCTTGGAAGAAGGCGGAATTGCCCAACAGGGTTGCAAGAGCAAGATGACTATTAAATCCAAATACATCCCGAAAAGCACCCATGATGCAATAGATACCTTCCAAGAGGTAGTGATTGGGGAAATGAAAAATCTACAGAAAAAGTAATTCAATGATGCAAAAAGAAATTTCAATAAAGAGGAATGGTACATTATCAAAAGTCTGAGAGGGGATGATGATTTAGTAATCAAGCCAAGTGATAAAGGGGGGGAATGTGGTGATTTAAAAAAAACAACAATATGAAGACGAGGCACTCTCGCAGTTGAAAAAACCTGATCACTACACCCCTATCAAAAGAGAGAAATATCTTGAAAGCATAATGAAGTTCCATACCCTAATCAGTGAATGGAAAGACAAGGGTATAATGGACACAAAGGATTGGGCAAATTTAAGATGTGAACATCCACAGATAGCGACATTCTATCATTTGCCCAAAGTACATAAGAGTAAAATTTGGCCACCGGGACGTCCTATCGCATCAGCTAAGGACAGTCTTTTGGATAAAGCCTCAATCTATATTGACAATTTCATTGCACCATTGGTGAAAGACCTAAGTTCTTATCTAAGGGACACGAAAGACTTTTTACGGACAATACAAGGGGTAGGGTGGGAAGAGGACTTAATGTTGATGACATTGGACATCACAAGCCTATATACCTCTATAAGACATGAGGATGGCCTGAAGGCCATGCAATTTTTTTGGACTAGCGGGCCCTGAAGTACAGAACACACAATCATATGTTAATTGACCTCACTGATTTTTGTCTGAAAAATAATATTTTCCTGTTTGCAGGTCAGCTTTATCTACAGTTACAGGGGACCGCGATGGGCACGTGCTTCACCCCCAGCTACGCAAATTTATTCGTGGGCTGGTGGGAGGAGCACGTGGCCTGGGCGTAGTCCAATGAAAAATGGGTGGAAAAGATAGTACTCTGGACCCGCTATATAGATGATCTCTTCATCATATGGCGTGGAACACAGACTGAGGCTGAGGAATATATTGGTATCCTTAATGAGAACCAACAGAACCTTAGGTTAACCAGCCATATCAGCAAGGAAGAGGTATTCTATCTCGATCTCAGAGTGTACATACAGGACAACAAGATTCAGACAGCCCTTTATAGAAAACCAACGGCGGGAAACACTATCCTGCACGCGGGTAGCTGTCATCCACGCAGTTGTGGTCAATAACATTCCATTTGGAGAGTTTCTGCGGATCAAGCGGAACTGTTCCACGAAAGGGGAATATATCAGAGCCAGGGCAGAGTCCAGAAAGAGGTTCGAGAGAGGGGCTATTGCAAAGGTGTTCTGAATGAAGCTGAGCATATGAGTGATGCCAGGTCTAGAAATGAACTGCTCATTGACAAAATCACAAACAAGGATACAAAAGTGAGATTGATTACCAATTTCAATGAAAAATCGCATGAGATGTTTCAAATTTTGAAGAAAAATTGGAACATATTAAAATCAGATGGTGTAGTGGGCAGTCTGCTATCCGAGTACCCATTAGTAACCTATCGGAAAAGCAACTCTCTGAGAGACCACCTAGTAAATAGCCACCATGAATCGAAGAAGAGGAAAAAGGCCCCTGCTGTGGGATTTTACCCATGCATGAAATGCAAGGCATGTAAAAACTCACAGAAAGTAAAAGAATATGAGGTACCAGGGAGATTTCAAAAGATGACAATTTCGAAATTGCTGAATTGTAATTCCGAATTTACTGTATATTGTTTGTTGTGCCCATGTGGCAAAAAGTACGTGGGCAGCACCCCAAAGCAAACAAAACTGAAGATTCTGGAACACATGAGAGTCATAAATACGACAGACCAAAGCTATCCGGTGGCTCGACATTATGAGAAAATGCACAAAAGCAACAGTAATTTGCTGAGCTTTTTCATTTTGGATCAGCTGGTGAGAACAGAGAGAGGAGGTGACTAGGTTAAGAAACTGAGAACCCTTGAATCCAAATATATCATAATGCTCCAAACATAGAAGGGGTTGAACAATGAAGAGGAAATCTGGGTGCACATTGGGTAAATGAGAAATTTCTCCCAAATTTTACAATTACAGCAGGGAAATACCAGTCATTCTATATCCCGAACCTTTTCCCCCCTCCTCTCCCCTTCCCCACTTCCCCTAAGGAAATTCTCTAAATTCGACCTGTAGAGAAACTCTTTCCCTAGTCTTGATAGGTCACGTAACATATGTAGCATGAAATAGCCCATCCAGGGCATTATCATCCAACCACACGACTCTTAATGGGCATAAATATATAGGCCAAACACCAGTACATCTATAACGTTATGAACGAGAAGCTAAAAGCCGTTTCAGGGCTTGATTGAGGGCAAAATATTAATTTATGAGTATGATATAATACTGAGGAATAATGAGATATTGAGCCAAATAGCCACATATGTATGAAATGTAATGTGAATAATGCTTTTCATATACGTGAATGATGATGTACTTAGACATTGTAAGATAGCCGCTGCATACCAATGAATGAAATTGAAATGCCTTCTTTTATGTTGTTTTTAATCATGTGACATGGTGTCATGGAGAAACTTTATTTAAACACACAAAATGTCTCAGTCAGTCAACACTGACAAAGGCGGCAACGCCGAAAAGCGTTTGTTGACTTGGCATATGTGAAAACGCTATGAATAAATATGGCAATGGGATTACAAAGAATGACTGGAGTGTCCTTAATTGAGGAGCGGTTCGGAAGGATCTGAACTGTGTGTTTGATAATAATATACGCACTCCACCGTGCGTTAAGGAGGCACCCGAGGACAAGAGGAGAGGCAGTTGGTGGAAAGGTGTTTTTGATATATATATATATATATATATATATATATATATATATATATATATTCACTGAAAAAACCATAGGTTATAGACCATATATAGTTAGGAATTCGCATTTACAAAACCTTATTTTACTCACACAAAACCATTGAAATTCCATATATAGTTAGTTGCACTAACTATATATCGCGCACCCGCAATCCACTGCTGATGATGTCACATATTACATCATTCATGACATGGTCAGTGACATCACTGATGACATCACTGATGACATCTCAAATGACATCACTGATGACATCTCAAATGACATCACTGATGACATCACTGATGACATCTCATTTGACATTACTGATCACATCACTGATGATATCATTCATGTGATAATACGATGAACCTCTTCAGGCTCTAATATAACCTTAGATACAATCAGTGTAAACAGACACTCACAGACTGTCACTCATCCATGGACTTACTCACACACCTAGTCAGTCATGCAAAGAATCAATCACACCTCCATTTCCTCAACTATACAGTTATACAAACTTTACTTATTCAAACATATACTAACACATATTTACTCTCTTATACAATCCCTGATACAAGTTCACAATGATCCATACAGCCACTCACACATTCACTGGCTCTTATGCACAGTTATCTATATATGTCAACTCTCACATGTACTGTGTTTTACATATGTACTTACTTTGACATGTAGCACTGAGATATCCATTCACTCACCAATACACTCATGCACACAGTCAACCGCCCATACAGCTGTTTCCACATGCACTTTTGAAACCATACATCTAGTGAATCAACTGCTCACACATCTATGCACAGAGTCATACACCTCCCAGCCACCCACACACACACTCAGTCTCCCATACAAATACTTGGGCAACCAATCAATAACCCATATAGTTACTCATATAGCTACTTATCAACACATGCAACAGTTTACAGAACAACAGACATAATGATGCACAAATTAAGACAGTTTAGTCACTAACCCATGCACTCAGTGAGACACATTTAATCACTCACTCATACAGTCAGTCATGCACCTACTAAATCCTTCATCCAGACACTTATACATCCACTCATTCTTCAATATGTAAGACATATTTTAACTTTACAGAAACATACAGTCACTGGATGTTGTCATCAGTGATGTCATCAGTGATGTCATTTGAGATGTCATCAGTGATGCCATCAGTGATGTCACTGACCATGTCATGAATGATGTAATATGTGACATCATCAGCAGTGGATTGCGGGTGCGCGATATATAGTTAGTGCAACTAACTATATATGGAATTTCAATGGTTTTGTGTGAGTAAAATAAGGTTTTGTAAATGCGAATTCCTAACTATATATGGTCTATAACCTATGGTTTTTTCAGTGAATTTTCAAGGTTTTGTAAATGCTAATTCCTAACTATATATGGTCTATAACCTATGGTTTTTTCAGTGAATTTTCAAGGTTTTGTAAATGCTAATTCCTAACTATATATGGTCTATAACTTATGGTTTTTTCAGTGAATATATATATATACATACATATATAAACATATATCATCTGTATATCTATATAAATACAAACATAAATGCTGCATACATATACTTATATGCATACAGATGCATGTTATTTACATGAAAGTTGAAAAAACACTAATAAAAGCAGAGCTAAAAAGCCACCTCATTACAAACAGAATGGCTTTAACTTAAACGAGGGCGAGATCTATTGCATTTTCAATGCTTGTTTACTTTGGTTCCATCAAGAAGGCATTCAGATGTGTCACACATTTGCCATAAATTCTGAATGTTAGCACTCTAGTTGCACATTAGATCACTGTAGTAAAGCTACTGCTCACCAGGGACGTCTGCTGCTGGTATTCAAAGTGCATGTTTCAGTCTGCATGGCAGAATTTTTTTAATGAAATAGAAGAGGATTTGAGAAGTCACTCAAAATGATCCCTAATTTTTCTTTCTGAAGCACTAATCATACTTTCTATGGCAAAATTAACCCCCTCATGTTGTTCCTTTTTAAATTGAGTGTTTTCAGACTTACCACTTCATTCCAATCAAGATGGCTTCTGGTGTGCCATACTTTTGTCATAAGTAAGACTGTTAGGGCTCTAGTTGTTCTTTAGAACACTCTGGGACATTCTGTCATTGGGCTATACTTGGGGTACATCTGGGTGATATTTGGGCTACATTTAGGCTCTTTTGTCTCGGGTGGCCATCTTGGGAGACTGTATGTCAGAATTTTTTAATGAAATTGAAGAGGGTTTGAGAAGTCACTCAAAATGTGCCCTAATTTTTCTTTCTGCAGCACTAATCATAATTCATATGGCAAAATATACCCCCTCATTTTGTTCCTTTTTAAATTAAATGTTTTAAGAGTTACCACTTTATTCCAATCAAGATGGCTTCAGGTGTGCCATACCTTTGTAATAAGTAGGACTGTTAGCGCTCTAGTTGTTCTTTAGAACACTCTGGGACATTCTGTCATTGGGCTATACTTGGGCTACATCTGGGTGATATTTGGGCTACATTTGGGCTCTTTTGTCTCTGGTGGCCATTTTGGGAGACTGCATGTCAGAATTTTTTAATGAAATAGAAGAGGATTTGAAAAGTCACTCAAAATGTGCCCTAATTTTTATTTCTGCAGCACTAATAATACCTTCTATTGCATAATATACCCCCTCATTTTGTTCCTTTTTAAATTAAATGTTTTAAGAGTTACCACTTTATTCCCATCACGATGGCTCCAGGTGTGCTATACCTTTGTAATAAGTAGGACTGTTAGCGCTCTAGTTGTTCTTTAGAACACTCTGGGACATTCTGTCATTGGGCTATACTTGGGCTACATCTGGGTGATATTTGGGCTACATTTGGGCTCTTTTGTCTCTGGTGGCCATTTTGGGAGACTGCATGTCAGAATGTTTTAATGAAATAGAAAAGGATTTGAGAAGTCACTCAAAATGTGCCCTAATTTTTCATTCTGCAGCACTAATCATACTTTCTATGGCAAAATATACCCCCTCATGTTGTTTCTTTTTAAATTAAATGTTTTAAGAGTTACCACTTTATTCCAATCAAGATGGCTTCAGGTGTGCCATACCTTTGTAATAAGTAGGACTGTTAGTGCTCTAGTTGTTCTTTAGAACACTCTGGGACATTCTGTCATTGGGCTATACTTGGGCTACATCTGAGTGATATTTGGGCTACATTTGGGCTCTTTTGTCTCTGGTGGCCATTTTGGGAGACTGCATGTCAGAATGTTTTAATGAAATAGAAAAGGATTTGAGAAGTCCCTCAAAATGTGCCCTAATTTTTCATTCTGCAGCACTAATCATACTTTCTATGGCAAAATATACCCCCTCATGTTGTTTCTTTTTAAATTAAAAGTTTTAAGAGTTACCACTTTATTCCAATCAAGATGGCTTCAGGTGTGCCATACCTTTGTAATAAGTAGGACTGTTAGTGCTCTAGTTGTTCTTTAGAACACTCTGGGACATTCTGTCATTGGGCTATACTTGGGCTACATCTGGGTGATATTTGGGCTACATTTGGGCTCTTTTGTCTCTGGTGGCCATTTTGGGAGACTGCATGTCAGAATGTTTTAATGAAATAGAAAAGGATTTGAGAAGTCACTCAAAATGTGCCCTAATTTTTCATTCTGCAGCACTAATCATACTTTCTATGGCAAAATATACCCCCTCATGTTGTTTCTTTTTAAATTAAATGTTTTAAGAGTTACCACTTTATTCCAATCAAGATGGCTTCAGGTGTGCCATACCTTTGTAATAAGTAGGACTGTTAGCGC
Source organism: Lissotriton vulgaris (assembly GCF_964263255.1). Lineage (NCBI taxonomy): Eukaryota > Metazoa > Chordata > Amphibia > Caudata > Salamandridae > Lissotriton > Lissotriton vulgaris. Next base: position 150,649,381 of record NC_141696.1, on the reverse strand, counting down.
TCTAGTTGTTCTTTAGAACACTCTAGGAGGCTGCAGTAGAAGACAAAGGAATCAACTGACAGTCTCTGTCCTTGTTGGATGTACATGTTTTACTGAGAATGTCAGACTTCATTTTCACATGACTGAGAAAGATAATGTGAATTTACAGAAAATATGCTTTCAGTTTAGCTTATAGATCCCCTTCCAAACCACTGTGGGAAAATCATGAGATATTAGTTTTCTTTCAAACAATATTCATGATATCACAGCAGAAGGTTTTTTCACATGGTAATATCACCTTAGAACCCACCACAATTCCTAAAACGAGTATGGTACCATCAACAAATGATTTATAATGTAACTAAAGTCCTAAAACCCTCTATTAACTACAATGCTTTTTAATGAGGTGCTATCATGTATATTGGTCCCAAGATGGCTGCCAACACTTCTTGGATGAAGTGCTGACAGCCAATCAGATCAGATGTGTGGTTAGGCTCCGCCCAGATATATATCTTTTTTTGAACCTAAATTACTCAAAATCCACTGGAGCACATATATTGAGACCTAGCAAAGGCACATCGGGCTAACAGTCCCTACAATTTTGCCAAGTTTCGTGCAAATCCATTCAGCCGTTCGAGCTAAAAGTGAGGCCAACCGCCCTATGGAAATTAACATGGGAAAAACGTGTTTTGGGACCCCCCTTTTTTCTCGGCCCCACCTTGATGAAACCCCCCCAAATTGTCAGGGGCTGCTCAGAAACAAAATGTTCCATTTTCCTGAAAATTTCAGCCAATTCCGTCCACAAACGCCAAAGTTATTAGACATAGAATTTTCAAAAATCCCATAGAGAAAAAATCCTAACTATATATACCTACTGGCGACTGCCAGTAGGTTATATATATATATATATATATATATATATATATATATATATATATATATATATATATATATATATATATATATATATATATATATATCTATATCCACAATCGTCGTAACTCCTACTGGACTCCACGAGACCCGTGGAAAGTGGTGCGCATGCCGGCGGAGTACCGGCAATCACTCTTCCTCGCTAGAATCCTTACATCAAGCATGCTCTCAGGAATGATGAACTCAAAATAGTGAAGGGTGTCCATTGTTTAATTCACAACGCGTTTCACCTCATGCGAGGCTTGTTCACGTGAACAGGGCAACACACACAGCACAACATAAATAGAGTTTCCATGGTAAACAACAAAATAAGGCTGACGCTGGGAATGCGGCGGACATTTTGAAACGGTACAAATGCACAGTAAAATACCTGTTTCTCAATAAATCAAATGTGCTTAGTCACTGTAGATCATACTAGATCCGGATACCTAACTTAGCCAGCATTGGTTCATAAATAAACAATTTGCAGAACAACATATATGTATATGTATGCACCGAACAACGGTGTCAAATAAAAACGCCCACATGTCTTGAAATGAATATAGATTGATGCACACTCCGTACTAGTGAGAAACACAAATGATCCCTGCTTGGTCTGTCACATTCACTAGGGCTGGAATAACAGTCCGAACGACACGTGAGCTAGACGCCATTGCCCGTATCACGGGACTCACGCAAAATGCGTGAGTCACGGCAGCCGCAACTGTCAATAAAGTTACACTAACAATCCAGTCACATAACTCCCCGAAAAAAATGGTGGTTACCACACTAAATTGGGAAAGATAAAAGCTCTGAGACAACGTCTCAGAACAAAGTAAAAAATCAACCCATAAATGTATCATTCTGCTCAGTCAGTGGGAGAATATACAGTATTAACAAGTGGTCAGAAACGCCTATAAATGCAAGGTGTTCCTGTGGAAAAAACCCTGGTGTTGGCAAGTGCCTGCTGAATAGTACATTCAAAACATGACATGGGGATCAGGGCAAGAAGGGGCGGATTGCCAGGAGAGGCTACAAAAGTGATACCAAGTGGTCCCATGCGTCCTCGATCAACATAGTGAAAAGGATATACTGTGAAGTCCGGTGCACTTGAAGTTACATGTTCACACTATTACTAGCTGTGCTGTCATACATTTTCGTCGCAGTGCTCTTGGAAAGCAGAGAAGAGAAAAAGGGTAGGAAGCCCGTGTAAGATGAATGCTGGAGACTTGGGCCCCTTCCTTTCCTCCTGCAAAATAAAAGAAGAAAAACAAGAATTTAAAACACAGGATCAACTGACCCTAATGAACACAGTAGCATCATAACTACTAGAGATATTTCTAACATCTTGGGCACAAAACGATTCATGGATTATAGAAAATGAGATAAAACACATGGCAAAACAGTTATACTGATGAGTACACTTATTCTTTGAGATGTACGGATAATTCTTCTTCCTGATTCAGCCCTCCTGGTGTTTTGGTTTGGAAGTCAATAATGAGCTTAGACTGTATCTGATGTAATTTGAGTTTGTCATTCCTGAGACCATGCTTGATGTAAGGATTCTAGCGAGGAATATTAAATAGCGAGGATTAGTAAGTAAAGCTATAGGAGCAGGATATTAGGGATATAGGGAATAATGTGTGGGGAAGAGTATTCATATTTAGGTATCAACTAAGATTCCTGAGTATTAAATATGTAATGCAATATACAATCATTTAATATTTTACAAATAATTTAAGGAAAAACATTAAATATAAAAATGCAGTTTTAGGAGTGGGACGCTAGGGATATAGGGGTAAGAGAAAGGCAAGTGTATTTAATACGTAGGTATAAACTATGATACTTTAGTATACTTTAGTATTAATTATTAGAATTAATGTAAAGATATTTTATACCAATTATTTTAAAGAATATAAAGGGGTTGATTCCGATTCAGGAAACTAATCCACACGAGGATTCGTTTTTTCGAGCCCTTTCTGTCCGAATCATACAAATCCGTCCGAATCGCTTAGTACGATCTGTAGGAGAAAAATACGTCAGAATCTATGCGAACCGTACGAAAAGCAAGGGAAAAACCGTACGATACAGGACCCTTACGGAGAACCGTACGAATCGTAAACCTGCTGTACGACCCGACATGTACGATCCGGACCGGGCACCGATGACGCGATTCATATGGTAAACGTCGTTTTAACAATTCGTCCGGAGCGCCACACCATCACATACGCACCATACCCCTGCAATCAAGGGGTTATGCACCGCACCCCTACGCCCCCTGCAATCAAGGGGTTATGCACCGCACCCCTACGCACCATATACCCATGCACCATACCCCTATACACCGTACGCCTACACACCGTACACCCTTACGCCGTACCCCTATGCACCGTACCCCTGTATTCATGGGGTGTACGCACTGTACCGGGGGTTCCGTTTCATACGCGTTTCGGGTCGAAATCTGCTTTTACGGATGTTTTCAGCTCCCGTAGAAAAAGAGTCGCACGGAGTGTTGTCTTGACAAATCGTACTTGCTGGGTTGGAAAAAGCTGCCTCGATCCGTACGGATTTCGCGTACTGCATGTTCCGAATGCGATTCGTACGGATTTTGGAGTCGTATGGCCTTTTGTACGATTCGTACGGAGATCTGCGTTGGGTTAGGATCGTACTTCATCGTACGTACGAGGATGTGAAAGGGTAAGATTCGTACAGAAAATATGCTCCGTACGGCTATTCGTATGGGGATTTTACCGAATCGGAATCAACCCCAAAATGTTTTGAATAAGTAACTATAAATGTTAAATAATACTGCAATAGTACCTAATTGAAAAAAAATTGCAACTACATAAAAAATAATTTCCCATATTCAAAGTGAGTATTATAAAAACACGTTATTGTTTAATAAACTAAACTATTTAAAATATTAATAAATAATATCAAAATATATTTATAAAAAATCTAAAATCTATTTTAAATAAGATAGAACAATGTAATGTACATTTTAAATTCTTTCCCCCACAGTTTTCCATTAACTTCAAAGGGCGGAAATGTCCTTTTTTCAGTTTTTACATGTCTAGCTTTGTGTAATCGGTTTAGCATCTTTATCCACAGCTGCTGGAGTGCTGTGGTCAAGATCTGAAGCAAGGTCATTTAAGAATAATCTAATTTACTTTTTAGAACATATTGGTTAGGCAAGGAGAGATTGAAGGAGGTAGATAGAAGTTATGTTTTAAACACATTTACACCCCCATACGTGTTATTTTCATATATGTACGTCAAGGCAGTTTTTTATTTTCAACACAGGTTTGAACAAGAAAAAGAAAATAATGTTTATTTTTCTTTTTGAACCTTTTTGAATAAAAAGCAGCATTTTAATTTTTGAAATCATATTCATTTTACGTTGCTAATCTCTAGAAGAAAAAATTAACTCTTTGGAATAAAAACAACCTGGATCTCATGATTGTTTTCATTTCCTTTACATTGTTTTGGGACTGCTTTTTTTTTAAACTGTTTTTATTACAAAAGCAATAGAGTTGGCAACATAGATAGAAATCAATTGCATTCCATTAGTTACTAGATTACATTTTCCTCACAATGACCTGTTTCATTAACGCTATGTGCACCCTCTTGCAGTGTCAGTACATCTACCTATTCAAACCCCCTCGTTATTCCCCTTCTATCTCCTCATCTGAACTATCTCCATCCGATTCTGTCAGCGGATCACAAATGTCCCCCCTAAAAGTATTCCATGCTGCCCATATCTTATTCCATTTCCGCTAGCATTTTCTGGTGGCGTATACTGTTCGTTCAATGATCATTGTAAGGTCCATGTTTCTGCACCATGCAGACAGTGTCGGTGCCTCAGCCGCTCCCCACTTCTGGGCAATGTCTCTCTTGGCGATTAATAGACCCAGTGTAGCCCATATCAGCCCATATCGTGTGAGGTCATTAGGCTCCCATATGTTTAGTAAACATCTTCTTGGTTCTGGTAGGAGCGATGTTTCTGTTGCCTGCGAAATAGTGCGTAGCACCTGTCTCCAATAGTTCACTATGATTGGGCAATCCCATAATGTATGAAAAAAGGTTCCCTCTTCCCCGCAGCCTCTTAACACCTTGGCTGCTAGGTGTTTTCCCCTCCTGTGCTGACTTTGGATTATTCCCATTGTTCATGACGAGCTCAGCTCGTCATCAGCACAGCTCACCCGTGCATCATGACGAGCTGAGCTCGTCATCAGCATTGAAAGGGTTAAGCAAAATGGGTGTGGTGCCCTCTGTATTTTATGTAGTGTTGTCCTAGTATAATATATTCTATGCAGAATTTTAAGTTGCACCAACCTCAGCCTAGCCGAGTTGCCTACTTCCTTAGGTGATGCTAGGGCCTCTCTCCATTCCGGGTCGTCCATGTCTCCTACCTCAGCCTTCCATTTCTCTTTTAATATACCTGTGGGGTTTGGCAGATTATTAAGAAGTTTCCGATATGTGAAAGAAGTGGCACTTTAGGGCATATGTTCCGTCAGTAATCGGTCCTCTAATGGGGATGCTTCAGCGACTTCAGAATCTGGCGTGAGCACCGTCAGTAAAGCGTGTCTGATTTGCATGTATCTAAATTTTTCCTTCTGGCCTAAGTTGTATTGTTGTTGCAACTGCGCAACTGGGATCACCGTTCCCTTGTCCCACAGATCCCCCACTGTGGAGATGCCTATATTGTCCCATGTTGTAAAGCCCTTATATCGCTGTAGTTGTACCAGTGCCTTGGTGTCCCAGAGCGGGGTCAGTTTCGTTATCACCCCTCTCCATCCCAGCCTGGCGTGTGCTGCATACCAAATCAGTAATGTGTGTTTAGTAGGTCCCACTAGTTTCGCGACCATACCTCTATTATAAAGTGCTGCTAGCATGTTATTTGTTCCCAATTGTGCCCTGTCCGCGCTGTAAGCTGGGTCATCATGAGGTACATGTATCCAGTGGTTTATCACTTTGAGTTGCGTGGCCCAGTAGTACAGTTGGAGATTTGGGAGTGCTATCCCTCTGTCATACCAACTGTTGTACAGTTTCGCCTGGGCTATGCGGGCCGGATGGTTGCCCCAGAGAAGGACTGAAACCTGTGCCGCCACTTGCCTAAAATATCGGGGTGGGATCAGATCGGGCGTATTTTCAAGGGCGTATAGGAACTGCGGAAGGGCCTTCATTTTGTATAGTGCTGCTCTACCGGGAAGTGTGAGGGGCAGCGACGCCCAGTGTGTCACGTCGTGTTTTAGTCTCTCCAGCTGGGGAGCTAAATTCTTGGAAAAGAAATCTGTTGTGGATTTAGTGATGTGTATTCCTAAGTATTTAAACAAGTGTTCTGTAGTCAGCAATGGACACTCTGCCGAAAGAATTGGCTTCGGTCCTCTGAGAATGTACATAACCGATTTAGACCAATTTATTGTATATCCTGAGAGTCTACCATGAGTTCTACAAATATCAAGTAGTTCTGGTATGCCGCTATCTGGTTCTGAGAGATAAACCAACATGTCATCTGCATAGAGTGAGACACGGTCTTCACATCCCTCCCTCCAGTTGATCCCTTTTAACAGTGGGGTGTTTCTAATTAGTGTTGTTAGGGGTTCTAGCACTAGCGCAAATAGCAGTGGCGATAGGGGGCATCCTTGAGGTGTACCCCGTGCCAAAGCTATCTCCTCTGATATGTGACCATTTGCTGTCACTCTAGCCACCGGTTTTAGTGTACAGGAGTCTTATCCAAGCGCAGAACTTAGGGCCAAAACCCACACATGTCAAGACTTCAAATAAATATTGCCACTCTACCATGTCGAACGCCATTTTTGCGTCCAAGGACAATATCACAGCTGGTCCCACTAGATCTGAGGCCCTTGCTATTGCTCCCTGCACTCGTCTAAGATTGAGGACCGTGTTTCTGTGGGGCATAAACCCCGACTGATCCGGGTGTATCAGCTGTGGCAGATGGGATATCAATCTGTTTGCTAGCAGTTTTGCTAGGATTTTGCCTTCTGCGTTCAGCAAGGAAATCGGGCGATATGATGCACATTCCGTTGGTGGTTTATCAGGCTTCGGGATTGCCACTATTGTCGCAATCCGTTGGTCCAGTGGTAATTCGCCGTTTTCCAAGCTCTCTTCGTACATGGCCAAGAGAGGCGGGCTCACCATTTCTGCCATTAATTTATACCATTCGACGGGTATTCCGTTCGAGCCCAACGCTTTCCCTGATTTTACTGAATGTATCGCAGTTTGGAGTTCTTCCAGTGTTAGGTCAGCTTCCAACTCCAAGGCTGTATCCGGTGTAAGGGTAGTCATCTCAATGTGTCTAAGAGCTTCGCGTATGTCTGTCTCAACTAGGCACCCCTCGGGGTGTATACCTCCCTAAAGTGATCTGCTAGGATGTTCACTATGTCTTCAGGGTGTGATGCTAGCACCCCTTCCTTCGTTCTCAGCTGCTGTATCCCTCTTGTGCCCTCCCCTTTCCTATCTAACCAGGCCAGCATTTTGTCAGCTTTATCCCCTACGTCATATACTTTGTCTCTCGTCGCCGTGATATTCTCAATGGTCCGTAATTTTAGGTAATCTCGATACTGTTGCTGGCGTAAATTTAGTGTGTGAGCTGTGTCTTGGGTTGGGTCTATCGAGTGTGCTGTGTCCGCCTCCAGAAGTGCCACCTCTAGCTCTGACAGTTCCCTGTGTTGCTCCCGTTTATACCCAGTAATAGTAGCAATTGCCTGCCCCCTAAATACCGCTTTATAAGCCTCCCATAGTATGATTGCTGAGTCTACTGAGGACGCGTTTTCTTCTAAATAGAGTTTGGTTGTTTTGCGGAGTGAATTTTTGGTAGTCGGGACTGTGAGGTACCCTGGTTATATGGAATATAGACGTCTATGGGTTTTTTCTCGACAGGAGAGTGTAAGTATCAACGGGGAGTGGTCTGATATACCTCTAGGTTTTATATACATGCCTTCAATGTTTTGAAGTCTCGAGCCCAGCATAAGAAAATAGTCTATGTGACTGTTTTTTATTTTTAATGTATTCTTGTTTTTCGGGCAACATAGTTATTGGATTGTGATATTACTGGTGTTCCAAAGAAAGCAGTGTGAAAATTGGATTGTGTGTGCTTTTTGTTTTGTTTTGGATTCGTGGTGAACTTTATGGACTGTTGGATCACCATTGACTTTTGTGTTAAAGGTTCTGAGAATATCACCAAGAGTTGAAGAAAGAAGCAGTCTACAGGTAGGAAGTAAAGGATATTTAACATTTTTTTAAAATGGCAATTGAATTAAGATATTCAATCAAAACATGCGAGTAATTTTGGAAGATATTAGTAGGCATTAGTGGTATAAAATGTGCACAATATTATTCAGGTAATCAGAAGCTTCAAACAATAGAAATTGTAAAATTTTTGCCAATAGCCTTTCCGACATATATTTACTTTATTCTAGATATTTGAGGGTTCAGACTACCTAACAATAGCTGTGCCACTCACATTTCCTGGAAACTTTCTTTTTTTTAATTTCCAGGAAATTATAGAGGTTGAGGTTACATTTTCCAATGGAGTTGTTAAAAGAAGTATGCCACTCCTCAATGGCATTATTGGTATTTGCACCTCACTCTAAGCAGGTCGAGTAACAGTTCCACCATCCAATAGGAAACCTTGATTTTCCTTCATGAACTGTGTAGGAGTCATCCACACACTCAGGAGGTACAAAACACAATGCAGTTAGTTTTTTTTATTCATATTGAAGTTTACTATTTGACATATAAAATTTCAGCTAAGGATGGTTTTTTTCATTTTTTACCACTATGCCTGGGAAAAGTGAAAAAAGCATCCTTGAATTTGGTGTGTTAGGATACATTTTAGTAGATGTATTAAACATTTGTTCAATTATGAGTTTCAGAGGAATTTTATGTATTCCTTTAGATTTTACAACTAATAAAAACTCAGTGTACGTTAAGGATTGACAGGCAGTAACCGTAAACTAATGTGATTGTTGTGTTGTTAATGTTTGCATGAATACCATACTTTTGGGTAAATGGATGGGGAGCTGATTTAAAAGCCCTATCCACCATCCAAAGTTCACTGTTCTCTAGGGTTACTTTGTTATGTAATGTAGTAAAGATTAGTATTTGTTTTTAAGGGTTCTGGTAATCATAGAGAAGAAATCGTGCATGATCTAAATATTCTGTTAGATCAGTGGGTATATTAATATCAGAGTAGTTTTGGGAAATTACTCTTAGGGGAAAACATGCCTGTTTTGTTTGTTGCACCATTCTTCTTAAATTTGTGATTATGTTCATACTACTTGCAAGATGAATAGGATGTTCTGGGCTACCTCACTCAAAACTGAGGAACATGTCTTATTGGAGTGGGCTGTAAGTGACTTCATTTGTTGAAAATGTTCTCTTACCTTAATCTTCAGTGCAGAGGCACAGTGGTTATGATCAGTGATTATTTCCACTGTGTCACCAATAGTAACAGCTCTGTCTTTACAATGGAATGAGAAATATTCAACACACCTCCAAAGACTCCTGGGCTCGGTTAATCTCTCCTTACAATAAATGTGCCCACCATATTTCAAAACCCTATTACCCCTTTTGCAAGGAATATAGTTGGCTTGATAAGCATTTTCAATTTTTAACAATCTGAAAGAAAATGAAATTGACTTATTATGCATGTGATGTTATGACAGTGTAGATTCTGTCCTCATTTTTGTTTGTTCCTGTAGAGAGAAAATAATGTATGGTAATTGTGTGTATCTGTTGTTCAAACTGTGAAAAAAACATTCTATTTTAGCTTCCTTTTTTGAAAATAAAATGAGATTATTGAGTTTCATTTGTGTTTTGTGTGAACAAAATTACCTGTTTAAATGTTTTTGTGCTTTTGATGTCAGGATTTTGTAGATGTTATTCTGGAATTTGTAGAGGATTTCTGATGCTGTGTTGTCTTTGCCTTTTTGTAGATTATCTAAGGACACAAAGAGATTTTTATATAATTTGGGGGTTTTCATGCATCACTGTATTTATTTTTACAATGTTTATGTGGTTACTTTGTAGTTTTTAATTGTTTACCCTAATTTTGGTGCTTTGCTTTGGGTTGGACAGATGTGTTCAGTTCTCCATTTTGTTGTTGTATGATTCTTCTCTTTCTTAGTTTTGTTTAGTTTTGTAATGGTCTAAAATAAAAATGAAAAATATGAGTTTCAATTGCCTTTCAGTCACTGTCCAGCAGTTTCCATGACAATGCAGTTGGTGGGGTTAGAATCGAAAATCTTCCTCACCGCTACAGTCCAGTACCTTCCCTGACTAATCACTTGATAGAGATAGAAGACTATGGGGCAGATGTATCAAAAAACCATTTTGCGAGTCCGTAATAGCGATTTGTAGCGAATCGCAATTTCGGAATCGCAAAATGGTATGTAACAAGAAAAATGCGAGAAAATAGCGATTCCTTAAAACTCGCAGAAAATATTGCGAGAAAAATGCGATTCGCATAATTGCGATATTCGCATTTTAGGAACTCGCAAAAACGGGAATCATGCAATGCTGGCACAAGTTGATGACATCACAAGCAGGAAGTACCAGTGATTGCTTGCACCTGCTCCCCAGAGCCACACCCAGTGGCAGTTGGAAGAGTGTGCTGAGGCAGAGCAGACCTGTTTGTACAGCTATGGAGGCACAGAAGGCACAGGAGGAGCAGCCAATTGAGAAGAAAAAAAGAAAGCAGAAGTTTTCAGAGAGGGAGCAGGAAGTGCTCATAGAAGAAATGGTTTGCAACCATGAAGACCTCTTTGGAAAAAAATCTTTAAAGGTACCTGACTCCAGGAAGAGGAAAATATGGCTGGAGATCCAGGAGAAGGTCAACTCAGTAGGAGTCACCACTCGCTCCATTGAAGAGATAAAAAAAAGGTGGTACGATATGAGACTGAGATCCAAGGAAAAACTTGCAGAGAGGCTGAAAGATGGCAACCTGACAGGTGGTGGCAGCTCCATGGTGGACAAACCAACACCCCATGAGGAATTGATAGAATCCACACTGACAACTGAAAGTGTGAGTGGAGTTACCAACATAGACAGCTCAGAACCCACAGCACCAGCACAAGGTAAGAGGATATGAAAGTGCATCCATGTGTGTGTACCAAAAATGGGTGTGTGTGTGTGTGTGTGTGTGCACTGCATTTGAGATTACCATTAAGCCATGAACACTGTGAAACAATACCACAGCAATGCATCATGGGAGTTGTAGTCCCATTGCCCTAGTAACACTCACAATAACATTCACTTATATGACTCCTTCATGTGGGACTACGTAAAACTGAAAAAGTGCAGGACAAGTAATACAGTGCCATGAGTAAACTTTATTATGTCATGCACATAAATTAATATTTTGCACTCTACATTCACAGGACATACCAGTGAGGACAGGACTGACAATGATGTGGAATTGTCACCTCCCCATGTGATGTCAGATTTAGACAATGAAGTCAGTAATGCCCCTGTGACCATACAGAGGAAGCGCAGACGAGTGCTACCTCTACAACCTATGGAAGAAGAAGAAACCTCTGATGTTGAAGCAGTGTCCAATGACACAGTCACTGTGTCCAGCCAAGATGCACAACAGCCTTCACAAAGTCCACGGAGGTCACGTGCATTCCGCATAGAGCCATCTGCAAATAACACAGGACAGAGTGAAGTTGTGACAGTGTTTGCAGGCCTGGAGCAAAACATGCTTGAGGTACAACGCCTTCAACATAAGGCACTCAGATCCATCAACAGGCAGCTTGTTAAATCAAACAAGAATCAGGAACGCATGGCTGATGCCATTGATAAACTTTGCCTCACACTTGTGAACACAGAGGATGCACGGGACAGGGCTGCACAGGCTGCGCAGGACACAATGCACAGCTACACCAAAGCCATCAACCGGCTATGTGCAGTCACAAGCAACTTCACACGTCGCAGTGTGAACATGCAGAGGGAATTGAGTGATTGCACACGTTCAGTTGGACAGAGTGTGAACAATATGACTTTGGTACTGGAAAGTATACAAACAAACCAATCAGGTGCAAGGGCCCTTCTGTGCTCAGGAGAAAGTGAGGACAACTCCAGTAGGAGTAGCAGCAACCCCACACCAACAAACATCATGGTACAACGCAGGAGTGGAAGGCGTTCCACTACTGGAGCAGAGCAAGAGGCCATGCCTCCAATTGAGCAACCTGCTGGCAGTCGCCAACGCAAAAAATAACTTACCTTCTTTAAGTACCCATGAAGTACCCATGCAGCAGTCATGCATGGATAATGTTTAATTTCATTAGTAGTAAGGACATGTTAAATCAAAATGATTACATATAATTTCACATACATATAGCACTGTTTTCTTGTTCTGCATTAAAGAACAATGGCAAAGTGAAAATGGTTTTCTGTATTTTTTCTCACCTAAAAATAGTTCCGTGTAATCTCTGCCCTCCTTTGCCGACCAGCCATGGCTCCTACTCCTCCAACTGCCATTCTTGGGGGAGGGTTATCATCTTCATCATCAGATGTGTCTGAGTCACTCACTTCAATTTCTGTGCCTTTGCGGGTTGCTATGTTATGCAGCATTGCACATGCTGTCACTATTTTGCAACATGTCTCTGGATTGTATTGCAATGCACCTCCACTTTTGTGAATGCGTCTGAAACGGCTTTTCAGAATTCCAAATGTACGTTCTATTACCCCACGTGTGGACCGGTGTGCCCTGTTGTAGCGTCTTTCACTTGCATTTGCAGGATTCAAGTATGGTGTGAGTATGAAATCACGCACTGCGTAAGCACTATCACCTGCAAGTTAGAGAGGGAAAAGTGACTCAGAGTTACATTACATTGGTTGGGTTGAAGGGAGGATGGATGAGTATTACTTACCTAGCAGGAATCCATCTCCAAACTGACCAGCACTGAGACGTCTATGTATTGCACTATGTCTGAAGATGTAAGAGTCATGTGTACTCCCTGGAAACTTTGCCACAATGTCCTGTATTATGTATTTAGCGTTGCATATGACCTGGATGTTCAGTGAATGGTAGTGTTTTCTGTTGCGGAAAACATATTCAATGGCTGCTGGTGGGGTGATGGCAATATGGGTTCCATCTATGCATCCAATCACATGTGGAAATCTTGCTATTTGATAGAAATCCAACTTGGCTTCCTGTATGGCTTGCTGTGTATTGGAAAAATATATATGATGTTGGAGTCTACTGATCATTGCATCCAAGAAGACATGGAAAAAACGCGATAGGGCACTCTGTGACACTCCACCAACCTCTGCTATTACTGTTTGAAAGGAGCCAGAAGCCAAAAGGTGCAGTGAGCACAATACCTGCACATGTGTTGGTATGGCTTGTGTCCTGGCAGTTTGGCGTGTCAAAAATGGTTTCAATTCAGTAATGAGGTCCAAAATGCTGTGAGGATGTAGCCTGTATTTTTCATATATCTCCTCCTGTGTCTGCTGGAACAGCGTAATGCGTATTCGGAATATCCTTTCCTGACGTTGTCTTCTCTGGGCAAGAGCTTGGATGCGCATCCTCCTGGCAATCAGGTACAGTCCCGCCATTTTGGAGAAAGTGAAAATGCATTCTGGGTGTTCTTTTATATTTTTTTTTTTTTACCACCTGCTTGTACCTGGTGTTAATTGCGATTCTTTATTATGCGAATATGACAAAATCGCAATTTGCGATTTTTTCATACATATCCATGCGAATTTCGCAATTTTGCACCAATGCAATATCACGAATCGCAATTTTTTCTGCGAGTTTGAATTTCTCGCACTTAAGGAATTCGCAAACATGCGAATTCCTAATGTGCGATGCGATTTCTTTGTTACATCCCATTTTCGTTTTTGCATGTCGCAAACGCTGGAAAATAGAGAATCGCAGCTTTTGCGACATGCAAAACACATGATACATCTGCCCCTTTATCTGCCTCCAGCCACTGTCCAGCACTTTCCCTGGCTAGGCACTCGGTGGAGTTATAATAGAAAACAGGCGCCCCATCCACTGTCATGCACTTTTCCTGACTAGGCAGCTGATGGGGTTAGAATATTAAATCTGACCCCCCAGGTACTATCCAGCAAACACATTGTTTAAAATTACACATGTTTTTATATACTGTGCAATAGCTACACATATTAATTTTCTTTGTTTTACTTACTATTATAGAACGATGGCAGTGTTTGAAACACTGTGTCTGATATATTCCTCCTCTCTTCGGGATGTGTAGTCACTTCAGAAGGCAGAGTATTACTGATTACAAAATGGTGGATGTCTGTATTTATATATTTTTAAAGTTTAACAATAATTTTCAATACAATAACTGTTATCATCTGTGTTTTTCTGTGGAAAAAGCATTACTAAACCTATAATTGTTTTGTTAATGATTTTTTGTCATATAGTTTAACTTTCTCAGAATGTTTGTCCGCCATCTTGTTTGGAGACGGAGTTAAATGATGTTTAAAAATGCAAATGGTCGCAGTTTCATATTTACATATGATATAATGATGTTAAAAACATTTGAATAGTGTTCTAATGTGTGACATTGTCACATATTGATATTGTAAACATTTGCATAGTCTTGGCATGTGTTGCGATGTGTTGCGATAAAATTATGTTGAAAATATTTGCGTAGTGTTGCGATGTTTTGCCTTGTATTGCATTGTGCTGCGTACACATATGCAATGCAATACTACTTTTTAAATAAAAATGTTTGAAAAGGTAGAAAAATTGTACACTTTACTTATATTTCCTATGTATTTAATTAAAACATTTTTTAAAATATTTATTTGCATTTTTCCTTTAAAAAATAAAACGTTTGGAAAAGGTTTGCGTGATAAATATGCATATGGTAAAGGAATCTGTGGTAATGGTAACTTGTAATGTAATCATATGTATGTTTGTGGTAAAAGTATGTGTGGTAAAGGTATAGGCGTTGTAAAGACTGCATGGTAAAGGTATGCATGGTAAAGGCATGAATTGTATAGTCATACAGCCCTTTACAGAGCACATACAATGTGTGAGTTGTTTTACAATTTGTCTAGGCATTGGTTTTTGTCCTGGGAGGTTATGCTTCTAGTGCAATTCCTATGCTTTGGCCTCGCACCACACACACATCTCTGCAACATGGTGCAGAGGTTGTGTGTGGCAGCAAGCAGTCTGTTTGTGCACATGCATAGAGGAGGAGAGCATCAGAGGGATATTTTTTTATAAATATGGCTCTGCGCTGCTATCTCACCCATATGCAACAAAGCATCTTACCCTCACTGTCACCATATATGGCTGTCCATCATTGCAGGGTTATCATTTATTTTATTTTTATTTATAAAGTTTTATATAGCACAAACGTGACCCACAAGGGTATCAGAGCGCTTTACAATAAAAGAACATAAGTGGTTGAGGTGGTACACACACATTCAAATGAGTCAATTTGTACAGTAGAAATATAAAATGTATGCATAACAAACATAGAAGACAGTGATTCTACAGGACGTTGTACAATAGACAGTTAATGAATGTTAGGTGATTGTGCTAGCAAACATACATATTATAACTTCAAACGATTCAAAGTAGGTATAAAATGTGTAGATGACCAGGAGGACCCACATCCAACAAAGCTTTAGACTGCATACAATTATTGAGCAAAAGGGCTGTGATAAAAGTCTTACATACAGTAGACTGGAGCAATCCAACAGATATAGGCAATGGTAATAGGATCTTAAAGATGACTTGGTGACATCCTATAATTAAAACTTAGGACACAAATTTGTTCATTAGTAATCTTTTTGAATGCAGTAAAGGAAGCGATTCCACATACTAGTGGAGGTAAGGAGTTCCAAATCTATGGATCAACACCTGACAAAGCTCTACAGCCAGTTCTCCTCTTATGAAAGGATTGAGGTTTCAAAAGAAAAGTGCTCACACTTCATATTCTACTCCCTGGACCAGAGCTATGATGAAAACAGTTTGCTGACTAGTCAACTGTGCTCGCACTTCAACACCAAGCCTTGAAGTGGAGGGATGTCCTATTTCAACCATTTAAAGATATATTGGAAATTTCAATAGTTCCAGCTTATGAATAAAAGCTCCATTTGTGTCACTCATGGTTTAAGAACTAAACAAGTAACCAATCATGCACCCTGTCATTCATCTTTGAACATGTGCAACTGTTCTTGCATCCACTGACTCTTTCTTGCTTTCACCCTCTGACATAACCACAAAAACACACACAAACCTAGCAACATATGCAAGATAAATGAAAAGAATAGAAGGAGCAAAAAAAGACTTCTGTCTAAAAAGATGGGCATATACTTGCAATACAAGACTAAGCATAGTAGTGGGTGCATAGCTTGAAAAGGTTTTGTAAATAGTCTATCATTGTTTTAAAGTTCAAGCATTGCAGCCACATTTAGAACCAAATTGTTGGACATCTTGGAATGGTAAAACAATGCTAGACTATTGACAACAACATTCCATAATTTTCTTCTAGGTTAGAGGAAGTGGCCACGTGGCATGCAGCACACTGCAGACGAAATCAGTGGCACTCAAGCGACCTGTAGCAATACCTGGAGAGCTGGTGTATCCTGTTAGGAAACATTCAAATAAAAAGAGGAGAAGCAAATAAATGAAGGGGGAACTATAAAAGTTGAAAATTCAGAACTAAAGGGCTTACCAACTAGCCCTGACACTGAAGCGCACTTATTTTCAGGTGGATGTACACGTGATCAGAAAATGCCATCATTCACAGGGTAAGAGAGGAAATGACTGATGTGGACCGGACCATTTCCCCATGTAGTTTGCTGTCACGGACTGAAAGCTGAGTGTAAATGGGACTCAGACAGCTCAATGGTGGAACAGAGCTTGCCCAAAGGCCCTCCATGTATCTGCAGGGATATATATTAATTTATATGGATGATATATAATTTATTGATTTATTACAAGTTCCTGGCAGACAATTAGGAAGATATTCTAGCAAGATTTATTACAATGCAAATCTTCTCCCCCTTGTATTTGTCAGAGGCAGTAACCAAAATCGTTCTCTGCAAAGGTAATTTGTAACATTTCATGTAATTAAATACCTCTCCGTAGGCTTTAATACAGAGAAATAACAATCCACCCTTAAATGCCTATTGATTTTAACATATCCTTTTCGCAATCAATATGACAGGCCGATCCATTTATCATAACTTCTCATAATAAATAGATCAGACCTATGGCATCAGAAAATGTTTTTCCTAGTGAACCAATCAGTCCTGTAGCTTTTATCATTGCTTTATCACCATAACCAACTGCGGCCTCCAGTACTGAGCATAAGCTTTTTCACAAGGCATCAGGCACACCATCATAAAACTACATAGTATACAAAATTACAACTGGCAAATCAAAATACTATCTCTCCTAAGAGGGCCTAACAAGGATTCTGACTGTACAAATTGTCTATACCCACGTACTGCCAGAGTGGGTAACTAGCTCCAAAACTGCTGAATATAGAGTAATAACAAAGTACCCTAAAGGCTTATTGACTTTAATATACACTTTTCACAATCAATATGGCAAAACCTACTCGCTTTATCGTAACTTTTCGTCATGAACAATCAGGCTTTTAAACAATAAGATTATCTTGCCACCATTACCAATTCAGACCTACTGTTTTGGATCAGAAGCCTTCCCACAAGGCAACCATCAGGTACCATAATATAATTACAAATATGTGCAAAATACAGTTGTTAAGACAATATAAAATCCCTACTAATAGTACCTTACGAGGATTACCATAGTGCCAACCTCAAAACCTATGGCCTTTAACACATGTTTTTCATGATAGGTAAGTAAGGCCTACTTGCTTTGTCATAACTTTTCATTATAAACAGATCACACCTAAGGAATCTGACATAACTTTTCCGATTCCATGTAGACTTTAATTCAGGATAATAACAATCCAGCCTATGTGCCTCTGCCTTTAATATATTATTTTCACAATTAATATGCCACGCCTGCACCCTTTATTGTAAAGTTTCATAATAAACAATCGGGCATCAAGCCTTTATCATTGGTATGGCACTATAACCAACGCAAGCCGTTCTACTAGGGTCTTCTTTCCACAAAGCAGCCATCTGGTCATACAGACATAAAAGTTGCAAATATATACAAAATTACTGTTAGCAAAGCAGTATACTATCTTTACTAAGAGAGCCTACAAAGGTTTAGTATAATGCTTATCTTCTGTGCCTACAGCTTGTTCAGATGGATCCCCAACACTGAAACCCCTTGCCTGCTACAGTATTCTGTGAAATTCAATGTACTTGCCTACAGGCTTTAGCACAGTGTAACAACAATACATCCTTAAAATGCTATTGCCTTTAACATATGGGTTTCACAATAAGTAAGTCAGGCCTACTGGCTTTGTCATAACATTTCATAATAAACAGATGAAATCTATGGAATGACTTTTCTCAATGCACCTACGAAGCATTTAACCTTTATCATTGGCTTTGCACTCCCCTTACTATGCCGCGGCTCTCCCCTTCCCGATCAAACCACTCTAGACACACAAATCACATTGTCAGATGTGAAACAGGCAATCCAAACCTTGATGCCAAACAAGGCCCTAGGCCACGACTGCCTGCCAGTAGAATACTATGCCACATTTTCCGTGAAGCAGGCACCCAGGCTCGAAGAAATGTACAGAGCAGCGTTAGATGAGGGAAAACTCCCAGGCTTACTCTGCAAATCTACTATAGTGTTGTTCCCGAAGCCAGATCGTGACCCTGCACGACTGGCATTCTACCGACCAATCGCACTACTAATGGCAGTTTGCAAGATCCTGACAGACCGGTATACCCAAATTCTGCCAACGTTGGTGCATCAGGACCAATGTGGATTTGTGCCGCGCAGAACCACATCAAAGATCTTTTCCACATCCAGGACTGGGCTCAGGGTTGATAACCCTGTGTAGTCCTGGACTTGGAGAAGGCATTCAACTCCCTGACCTGGCCCTATCTATTCGCGGTGCTGCAGCGGGTGGGAGTGGGCCCCACGTTGCTGGAGTACACAGGACTATTTTACACAAAACTGTCGACCCGAATATGCCTCGACTGGCTCATCTAAGAACCATTCCTGGTGGTGGGGGCACATGTCAGGGATCCCCCTCTCCGCAATCCTCTTTGCTTTAGCAGTGGAACCGCTGGCAACCCATCTCTGGGAGGGGGGGGGGGGAATGGGGCATCTCTAGGACAGGCACCACCCACAGCGTATTGTTGTATGCTTACGACCTGCTGTTGTGCGTATGTGACATTACAATGGACACTCGCAAATTTCGTGGCAGCGGCCAGACTGAAGGCAACACCAGGCTTGCCCCCCGGTACCTAGGAATTAGACTCTACCACTCCCCTCGTGTTCTGTATGAGGGCAACCTCCATAGGACATTAGCAGGGATGCCAGACCAAGTTAGTTTCTGAAACACCCTGCCTCTAGCCCCAATGGAAATAATACCCCTGACGAAAATGGTCATGGTACCACCCCTTCTCGACCACTTCACCAACCTACTGATCATCCTCCACGCTCCTTCTTCCGGGAACTGCACTCCCTGCTCATCTCGCTTATATGGAGCAAGGGCTGCCACAGAGTGGCCCTGAGCGAGATGCAGCTGCCGATAACTCAGGGTGGACTAGGACCCCTAATATTTGAGGTGTACTAACTGGTAGCACAGCTGCAGTGGATATCCTGCTGGAGAGCCGGACAGGGATTAGGGGAGACCAGCTCAGAGACAGGCCCCATGACGACCCTAGCGCTATGCTGCCTACTCCTGTCCATCACCCGACCCAAAACAGCGCATCCACTGCAAGTCACAGTAGCCAGTTCCAGGATGCAGAGCCTAGCCCGTGGGAGGCACTGTATACTCCCCTGCTGCCACTAGCAGGCCTATCCAGAGAAAACAGTCACTATACAGCTCAAACCATGCAAATATGGACGGACCATTCGATACTCAAGATAAGGTCCCTGTTCAATGAATGTCAGCTCCTCACCTTTGACAGCCTGGTGGAAGACAATGGGCTCCCACAAGGACAATTCCTCCCTCATAGAGAAATAGTCAGAGACTGTGGACAACTATGGAACCTATCTGAAGGGGAACCACAGACACATCCAGTCCGACACACAATAATAAACACGGGACCAGGGCGACACCTCATCACCTGGATATACAAAGCCATTCTAGAACTAATGGTCATGCCACTTACCCGGCAGCGGCAAACATGGGAGGAGGACCTTGAGCACCCATTACACAACTTGGAATGGGAAAATACCCTGAAATTCCCCAATAAAGTATCCCAGAATTGAAAAACATCATATTCTATAGCATACACAGGGCATACCTCACACCAGAGCGGCTCCAGTGGTTTTACCCAGACCCACAATTTCTCTGTCCACGCTGCCAAGCCCCCAGCGCCACATTCTGGCATATGTTCTGGAACTGCCCAACCATACAATCCTACTGGGACGCAATTCATACAACACTACGGGAGCTCATGGGACTGCCCTACATAGCCACATGGGAAGCCTGTGCGCTGTTTTTTCCGGCGCCTGAAACACTATAAAATTCAGACACAGTTTGCATCACTAGCCATCTTACTGGAGAAACAAGGCATAACAATGCACTGGCGTGCACCTGGGGTACTCCGGTTGGCAACCTGGACGGGAGCAGTCAATAAGTGGGGATCAGCAGAATAAGATGCACTGAGACGCAAGGAGGCACGGGGGTATGCTGACACCACGTGCCCACGGAATGGGCCGCTCTCCTCCAGCAATTCCAGCAGCAAATGATGGAAATTGGATCACTCATGACACAGCCGACTAGCTCTGTGATGCCTAACGTAATACCCACAGCGAAAGCCCCGACTCCAGCAACAACCCAGCACACACCATAACTCACGCCCCACAACACAACCCTATAGTATAGACGCACGCCCGCCCACCCTCCCTTCCCACCTCCAAACACCATATCCCCATTTAGACCAGAGGTTAGAAGTCAAACAGTTCACCCAAGTTTCTACCTACATGGGTTACACTTCACAAGGAATTAATTCGAGGAGGGGACAAAGAACCACATCCCCACATGCGAAAGACATGATCAAGTTCAAGTTCAAGTTTAATATTTGTATAGCGCACTACTCACCCAGGTGGTCTCAAGGCGCTTGAGGGAGGGGGGTAGTTTACCTATCGAATATCCAAGTTTTTAGTAGCTTTCTGAAGGAGAGGTGGTTCTGTGTAAGGCGGAGGTGGGTGGGGAGAGAGTTCCGGGTTTTGGCCGCTAAGTAGGAGAAGGATCTTCCCCCCATGGTGGATCTATGGATGCGCGCAATTGCGGCGAGGGCTTGATTGGACGATCGTAGTTGGCGGGTGGGGGTGTAAAAGGACAGGCGCGTGTTGAGGCATTCGGGTCCTAGGCTGAGAGGGTTTTGTGTGCGTGGGTGAGGAGACGGAACGTTATTCTCTTGTTGACAGGAAGCCAGTGGAGGTCTTTCAGGTGACCGGAAATGTGAGCTTGGCGGGGGAGGTCTAGTATGAGTCTAGTTGAGGCGTTTTGGATGCGTTGGAGTTTTTTCTGTAGTTTGGCTGTGGTTCCGGCGTAGAGGGTGTTTCTGTAATCCAGTCGGCTTGTGACCAGTGCGTGGGTGACCGTTTTTCTTGTTTCGGTGGGGATCCAACGGAAGATTTTTTTGAGCATGCGTAGGATGTTGAAGCATGATGAAGAGACGGCGTTGACTTGTCTGGTCATTGAGAGGGAGGAGTCTAGGATGAAGCCTAGGTTGCGCGCGTGGTCCGTAGGTATGGGTGCGGTTCCCAGGGCAGGTGGCCACCATGAGTCGTCCCAAGCAGAGGGGGATGAGCCTAAGATGAGGACTTCCGTTTTGTCCGAGTTCAGTTTTAAACGGCTGTTCTTCATCCACTCGGCTACATCTTTCATTCCTTCGTGTAAGTTGGTTTTGGCGGTGTTTGGGTCTTTGGTGAGGGAGTGGACCAGCTGGGTGTCGTCTGCGTAGGAGATGATGTTGGGGTTGTGCTGGCGCGCGATGGATGCGAGGGGACTCATGTATACGTTGAAGTGGGTGGGGCTGAGAGATGATCCTTGTGGTACGCCGCAGATGACTTTGGTGGCCTCTGATCTAAAAGGGGGAGGCGGACCCTCTGGGTTCTTCCGGCGAGGAACGAGATGATCCAGTCCAATGCTTTTCCTTGTATTCCGATGTTGCTGAGGCGTTGTATGAGGGTGTTATGGAAGACTGTGTCGAAGGCTGCGGAGAGGTCAAGTAGGATGAGGGCAACTGTTTCTCTGTTGTCCAGTAGTGTTCGAATGTCGTCTGTTGCTGCGATGAGGGCGTTCTCGTGCTGTGTTTGGCTCGGAAGCCGGACTGAGATGGGGTGAGGGAGCCGTTAGATTCGAGGAAGGCGGCGAGCTGACTGTTGACGGCTTTCTCAATGACTTTGGCAGGGAATGGGAGGAGCGAGATGGGGCGGTAGTTCTTAAGTTCAGTGGGGTCTGCTGTGAGTTTCTTCAGGAGGGCGCTGAGTTGGACATGTTTCCAGCTTTCCGGGAAGGTGGCGGAGTTGAGGGAGCAGTTGATGACGTCTCGGAGATGGGGAGCGATGATGGAGTCTGCTTTGTTGAAAATGTGGTGCGGGCATGGGTCGGTTGGCGATCCTGAGTGGATGGAGTTCATCAGGCGGATGGTGTCTTCAGTGGTGATTGGGTTCCAGGCGCAAAGGTTGTTAGAGGGGGGTTTTGGTTCGCAGGTGGGTGGAGCGGACTGGTCTTCGGACTGGTTTTCAAAGCTGTTATGTATGTCGGCGATTTTGTTGTGGAAGAATGAGGCTAGGAAGTTGCAGAGGTCTTGGGAGGGAGTGATATCGTTGTTGCCGGCGGTGAGATTGGTAAATTCTTTGACGATGTTGAATACTTCCTTGCTGTTGTGGACGTTGTTGTCAAGTCGATCCTTGAATGCTGCTTTCTTGGTGGATCGGATCAGTTGGTGGTGTTTGCGGGTGGCGTTCTTGAAGGTGGTCAGGTTGTCAGTGGTTGGGTTTTTTTGCCAGGCTTTCTCGAGGGTACGACAGAACTTCTTGGATTTCTTAAGGTCATCGTTGAACCAGGGGGCTTTTTTGCTACCTTGCAGGATTTGATGTTTTTTCAGGGGTGCTAGTTCGTTGGCGCTGTGGGTGATCCATTGTGTGAGGTTGGTGGCTGCTTGGTTTGGGTCCGATGACTTGGCGGGAGGGTTTTGGTGAAGCGATGTGAAGAGCTGGTCGGTGGTAATTTTGTTCCAGTTTCTTCGGGGAATTGGTTGTGGGAGGTTGTGGGTCGAGGTTTTTTTGTAGTTGAAGTGAACGCAGCTGTGGTCCGTCCAATGGAGAGCTGTGGTGTGGTTGAAGGAGATGTGCTTGCTGGAGGTGAAGATTGGGTCGAGCGTGTGTCCGGCATAGTGGGTGGGGGTATCAACAAGTTGTTAGAGTCCGAGGTTGGCCAGGTTGTCCAGAAGGGTGGTGGTGTTGTTGTCGTTTTTCTTTTCAGGTGGAAGTTGAGGTCTCCCAGTAGAATGTAGTCCTCTGAGAGGAGGGCGTGTGGGCTGATGAAGTCAGTGATGTCTTCGCAGAATTGTGTGCGGGATCCAGGTGGCCTGTAGCTTAGTGTGCCTCGGAGTGTGGTCTTGGGGTCGGTGTGGATCTGGAAGTGAAGGTGTTCGGCGGTAGTGAGGTCATCGTCTGAACTGGTCGTGATGCGGATGATGTTCTTATGGACGATGGCGATGCCTCCTCCTGTTTGGTTGGTGCTGTCCCTTGGATGATCTTGTAGCCGTCCGGGATGGCTATGGCCATGTCGGGCGCTGATGAGGCGTTCATCCAGGTTTCTGTAAGGAAGGCGACGTCCGGCGATGTAGTGTCGAGTAGGTTCCAAAGGTCAATGGCGTGTCTGTGGACCGAGCGGGTGTTGAGCAGCATGCATTTCAGGTGGTTAGTGTTGGAGCTCTGTTTGGAGTTAGTGGATTTGGTGTGGGTCCTGATGCAGTCGAACTTGCAGGAGAGGCAGGTGAAGGGTCCATGGCAGTGTCCTGGGGTGGCTTCGTAGCAGTTTGTGAGTCGGCCGGGGTTAAGTGCTGAGAGGGTTGCGGCGGCGTACGTTATGCGGGCGGAAGGATTAATGCGGGGACCAGGGGGTATGGCGCTGGTCGCAGTCCAGGCGCGGACGGGCGTAGACGGGCTTACCTTTGGCTCTCCTTCGGCGCGCATGGGGCGCGACCGCTGCGCGTGAACGCTGCGCGCGAAAGCATCTGTCATATGTGGATTGTGGAGGGGGGAGGGGCGAGGGAGGAGCAGCTGGGAGGCGGGAGCGGGGTGGAGAGCCGGGCTGGGAGACACAACAACAAACAACAAAATGGCAGCAAGCCCAAAAGCGATACAGGACGGGATTGGGGCAAAACCTGGAATCGCTATTAAATGGGCAGTGGCGCCGGTACAATCAGGCACAAATAGTTGAAGCAGGCAAAGCGAGCAGTGCACAGTTTTACAGGTAATGCAGAGCAGTCTATCCCTATAGCGCTACGATGTCTATATGATGAGGCACAGTAAATAATTACAGTGAGCAGAGCTAGCAGTGCGCAATTCGAAAAAGGCAATGATTTGTCAGGCAGAAGCGCTACGATACCACTTCTAACAGCAGGGAGCAGCGTGAGGAGCAACCGCTTCTGAGGTAGGCAGGACGGTCACAGCGTTACAACAATCGGGTCGAGCCTTAACTTTAGTGGGAGGGAGGAGCAGCTGGGAGGCGGGAGCGGGGTGGAGAGCCGGGCTGGGAGGCACAACAACAAACAACAAAATGGCAGCAAGCCCAAATGCGATACAGGACGAGATTGGTGCACAACCTGGAATCGCTATTAAATGGGCAGTGGCGCCGGTACAATCAGGCACAAATAGTTGAAGCAGGCAAAGCGAGCAGTGCACAGTTTTACAGTTAATGCAGAGCAGTCTATCCCTATAGCGCTACGATGTCTATATCATGAGGCACAGTAAATAATTACAGTGATCAGAGCGAGCAGTGCGCAATTCGAATAAGGCAATGATTAGTCAGGCAGAAGCGCTACGATACCACTTCTAACAGCAGGGAGCAGCGTGAGGAGCAACCGCTTCTGAGGTAGGCAGGACGGTCACAGCGTTACAACAATCGGGTCGAGCCTTAACTTTATTGGGAGGGAGGAGCAGCTGGGAGGCGGGAGCGGGGTGGAGAGCCGGGCTGGGAGGCACAACAACAAACAACAAAATGGCAGCAAGCCCAAAAGCGATACAGGACGAGATTGGGGCACAACCTGGAATCGCTATTAAATGGGCAGTGGCGCCGGTACAATCAGGCACAAATAGTTGAAGCAGGCAAAGCGAGCAGTGCACAGTTTTACAGTTAATGCAGAGCAGTCTATCCCTATAGCGCTACGATGTCTATATCATGAGGCACAGTAAATAATTACAGTGAGCAGAGCGAGCAGTGCGCAATTCGAATAAGGCAATGAATAGTCAGGCAGAAGCGCTACGATACCACTTCTAACAGCAGGGAGCAGCGTGCAAGCTCCTAACGCTCGCCCTCACCTCCTTGTCATTGCACCACAACAACGATGGGAGTGAAATTCAGTATATACTGTAAGCATGATCACTACGATGTAGATGTATAAGGAAATTGTAAAGTTAAAAACCCAATAAAACGGTATACAAAAAAAAAAATTGCCTTTGGACTTGATAGAACACCGGCCTATTCAAATGCACATAAACTGGAAGCCATCATGTCTATAGTTACAAAACTACAAACAATATACAACCCCATTCAACATAGTCTAACAAGAATCCCAACAGTGAAATCCTCCAGGGTGCCGACCCCCTTGCCTACTACGGTAATCTGAGAGATTACATGTAACAAAATACCAATATATAGCCCATAACACAATTTGATAGCAACCAAAGGTTAAAAGCTTCCTGACTTTAAAATATGCTTTTCACAGTTGTTAATATAGACCAATCGCTTTTTTCATAACGCTTCATAATAAGCAGACCAGGCCTTTGGCATCAGATATACTATGCCATACTATATATATTCACACTTGGATGGATGAATCAGCTCTTAAGCTGAATGGCTCGAAGACAGAATTAATGCTGTTAGGGAGTAAAACTCCCTCACTCCCTCTGACCAGTTGGTCGAGCTGCATGGGAGACCTCCCAAGCTCGAAAGAGGTGATCAAGAGCTTAGGGGTCTGGTTAGAGCAAGACTTGTCATTTAGGACCCAAGCCAAGAAAACTGCAGGAGTGTGTTTTGCCCTGCTACGGTCAGCCCGCAAAATTTTTCCTCTTCTGCCTGTAACATCAAGGAAGTTGCTGATCCAGGGGCTGATCACATCCAGACTGGATTACAGTAATGCCATCTTTTTGGGCGCTCCTGAATCCACTTTTAATAAACTCCAGCAGGTCCAAAAAGCGGCGGCAAGGCTGCTCATGGGCATCCCTAGGACGCAGTCAGCCAGACCTGCCTTAAAGGCACTGCACTTGCTTCCAGTGCGGGAAAGAGTCAAATTTAAAGCACTCTGTACAGCCCATAAAATCCTCCGGGGGAAGGGCCCTCCAATACTGAGGAATTTAGCGGTCCCCTACAAAGCGAGCAGAACGCTGCGCTCTGATCAAAAACACCTTCTTTTAGTCCCCAGAGTTAAAAGGGCCCGTACTGGCGGGAGAAGATTTTCAGTTAACACAGCGAAGCTGTGGAACTCGCTTCCTTTAAAATTGCGCGCTGAGACCTGTACATTGCGATTTCGCAAATGTCTCAAAACCCATTTGTTTCCTGCTTGACTGCACTAAACTGGCCGTTTTTATTATCTGATGGCGTCTGGATAAGCGCTGGGATGCCCAAGGGTAACTGCGCGATATACAACATTTTAATAATAATAATAATAATAATAATAATAATAATATAAACCCAAATGCACCAATCAAGTCTGTAGCTTCACCACAACAAACTCTGGCCTACAGTTTTGAGCAAAGACTTTTTCACAAGGCAACCATCAGACACACAGTCATAAAATTAGAAAGGCATACAAAATTACAGTTTGCTAAGCAATTTACTATCTCTCCTAAGACAGCTCTGCAAGTGTTCTCTAACCACGGTTTATCACAAAGCGTGACCAATACAAAAACCAATGCTTACTGTGGTAATCTGTTAGGTTCAATGTATCAGAATACCTATTTGTAGGCTTTGGTATAGAGTAATAACAATGAACACCATAATGCCTTTTGACTTAAACGCAAGATACAGTTCCAAACAATGGCGGACACGATGACCGCACTACCCTGTGTGGTTCCCTTGTTGTGTGTTACTATTCTTAGTCTGGTTGAGTGTGCACAAGCTACTCCAGCACTTGCCATTGTTAGGTGCCAACTGCTGCACAGACAAATGAAGAAGCCAAACTTTTGAGGTGGTGTACCACTAGATATTGTGACCAATGGTGGTCAATGAATCAATAAGTCATATGGTAATAAGGTCTTGAAAAATCCTTTATTTTCACAAATTTGCCAGTCAACGCGTTTCGTTCATGAAAATAAACTTCTTCAGGGCATGAATACACGTTCCCAGGTGAGGGAATGGGGGTGGAAGTAGTAATCCGAGCTGCACAGGCCACCTTGTTAAGGGCCGGTGTGCGCTAAATCTTGGAGTGATGCGAGGATGAGCCGACCGATTCTATGGGGAGAGTGGTGGCTCGGCGAACAAATCTCTCCCATTAAATACTGGGTGGTGGAGCTTACCTTACCTACTAGGGTGGCTAGTAAGATCATTTGGTTGACTAGTGAGACCTGTTTTTGGATGTTCAGGAGCAGATCCTCTCTGGAACTCTTCCTACAAGAGAGAAACACATAATCATTACCCTGGTTACAAATTAAATACAACAACTATGCATGGGTATACATTTCAGAAACTGTTTAGTGGTTATCACTGAGTCTCCAAGAGAAGAGAGTTGTTTTGAAAATCTTCACAAACCTCTCCTTGTGCTCAAATCTGCCTAATTGTCCTCCTTGCACCAGGGGTTGCAGCAGTTTATGTAGCTATAGGACAGATATTAATACTAAAAACAAATTCAACAAGCATTGTCAAAATAGGTCTTGTTTATGTTATGCATCTTTGGGGTGGAGTGAAAGATACTGCAATTATGCAAAATAATACTTGGCTGGTAATAGATGGTAGTGACCATAGTGCGGCATCAGTGGGTATGTACAAATTGACCCAGTAACAGGTGTCAGTGGCCACTAATGTGCCTACATACCTGGGCTTATTAAGGGCTGCCAGTAGCCCTATACAGACAATGCACCAGTGGGCCTTGTGCAGACCTGTGCCTGCACGCCCAGTCCGACCCTCCAGCCAATCACGGGTGCGGAAGGCGGGGCAGAGCCAGGAACATCCAGGGAGGCGAGCGGTTAGCGCTCTAGCTCTCCCAGACTCGAGGGCTATAAAGGTAGCGAGGAGGCAACCGATTGTGCGGTAAGGGGGACGGTGGCAGCTTCTCCCCAACCCGCTTGGCGCCATTCTCAGAGCATTCTGCTCTTCATTGTTTTATTTGTTGTAACCAGCTCACTAAGCTTGTGATCATTTTAACGCTTTTGTTATTCTGGAATAGCGTTTTAAATAGGGGAATAGTTTGCTGTTTGTGCTAAAACTGATATTACTAGTTGCACTCTGCTTAAAAAAGATTCGCATACCCACACGCACTGAGGGACCAGCTCCTGTTGTTGCTCAACCTGTGCCTGCATGCCCAGTCCGACCCTCCAGCCAATCACGGGTGCGGAAGGCGGGGCAGAGCCAGGAACATCCAGGGAGGCGAGCGGTTAGCGCTCTAGCTCTCCCAGACTCGAGGGCTATAAAGCAAATCGTCGGCCCAACGCGCAGTGTTGACGCGCAGTGTGGCGCCTACTCCTGCGCCTAAGACGAGCCAAAGACCAGCCCGTCTGTGCCCGTCCGCGACAGGACGGGCCAAGGGCAGGGGGCTATGGCGATCACTTCCATTTGCTTGGAGCCACTTCATCGCCCTGCTCTCTCTTATACCAGCAATACCCTAATGGCTTTAAGCAGGTATGCCACTATGCTGTGCTCCCATAGGGTAGAGAGTAGTTTGGAAGGACCGTTTTCCTGCAGGGAATGCTTTACACAATTTACCATCAGCGCTGTAATCACTCCGTGTCAGCCAAGGTCTACCTCCTCTGTCCCCACCAATTACCAGACAAAGTCGACCGTCAGTCCTTCTAATGATTCACCTCTAAACTGCAAGAACCTCTTGTGTAATGTGCGCTCATTAGTTACCCATTCTACCCAGGTCTGGGATCTCATAACATCAGAGAAGCCACATCTTTGTTTCTTAACGGAGACTTGGTTAAAGCCCCGCTCTGTTCCTGCCATAACTATGGGGGTACCGTTAGGATACAAAATAGTAAGGATGGACCAGCCTATTAAAACTGGAGGGGGATTAGCCATTGTTTTTAAACAGGAAATGGTGGTTACTGAGACCGTATGTAACCCACAAATGGAGCTCCTGATCTTTACTATCAACCCTAATTCTAGGGAAACCAGGAAAGGAGCACTAGTCTATCGACCCCCAGGTCCATCAGGGAATTTCTCCATTCAACTTGTTGAAACGCTGGCCCCCCACATGCAGGTGAATTCTGATTTAATCTTTGTAGGGGATTTTAATGTCCACAGCGAAATAACCACCTGTGTGGAGGCACAGACACTTCTGGCTGATTTGGCTACTCTTGGCTTTCACCAAATAAATCAGGGACCCACGCATTTAGCTGGCCATACTTTGGACCTTGTGCTATATAATTCCACCACCATAAAATGTTTGCCTCCCTGTCAAGTGGGCTGGACTGACCACTCCATTATTGAATTCTATACTCGCTCTAACTATGAGGTTAAGGGCATCCAAAGGACTATGGCTGATGTCAGAAGACCGTGGAATAAATTAACACCAGAGAGCTTTAGGGAGAAATACACAGAACCCAACTGGGTCGAATGTGGCGATAATGTCACCACTGCACTAGCCAACTTTAATGAAGCTGTAACCACAACTATTAATCATGTTGTTCCTTTTAGAACATATAAACCACGGCCTGCCCCAAAACAAGAAGTTTGGTTTACAGACGATCTCAGACAACTAAAGATAATTGCGAGGAAATCAGAAAAACGATGGAGAGTCACACGTAAGGCAGAGGATAAAGAAAATCATAGTGCTTCCCTAAAAAGTTACCATAAAGCTATTCGGGCTGCCCGGAAACACCACATAGCAGCCCAATTATCAGCAGCTGGTAAAAATGCTAAAGTCCTCTATCAAATCTTACAGACTTTTATCAAGCCTGCAGCCTGTGAAACAGAGGGGATTGAGTCCCAAGAACTCTGCAACAACATCTCACAGTTCTTTGTTAGGAAAATAGAAGGCATTTACGCTAAGATCTTAGCCTCAAAATCCACCTCCAATAACTTGAGAACTGTTGACAGAATGGCTCAGCCACACCTTAGCACAGCAGAAAACAATGCTAGCAAGCTTGTTGAATTCCCCCCTATATCAATGGAGGACATAAGCACTCTAATCACCCAAACTAAGAGTGGATGCCCTTCGGATATTATTCCAGCTCGGGTCATGTCACTTTTGAGGGATGATCTGGGTGTCGGAATTCGGCGGGTACTCAATCTATCCTTGAGGACAGGGGAAGTCCCCCTAGATTGGAAGCGTGCTCTGGTGAGGCCTCTACGGAAGAACAACTCCATTCCCTGGACTGACCTCACAAACTTGAGACCCATCTCTCTCCTCCCTTTTTTAGGGAAGCTCACCGAGAAGTTTGTTAATCGGCACTTATCCAAATACATCGAAAGTGCGGGGGGACTAGACCCCTCCCAATCGGGTTTTAGAGCCAGGCACAGCACTGAGACCGCCTTGCTGTCCGTCGCTGACGATCTTTATATGCTTCAGGATAAGGGTTACTCCGTTATCCTGGTGCTTTTAGATCTGTCAGCGGCGTTTGACACTGTGTCACATGATATCATGACCACCAGACTAGTTGACATCGGTCTGGGAGGCAAGGCGCTGGCCTGGTTAAGGAGTTTTTTCACCAAACGCACTCAGAGAGTCATACTGGGTCCTTACCAGTCAGAGGAGGTGGAGATCTCAAAGGGGGTGCCACAGGGCTCCTGCTTGAGCCCAACGTTATTCAACATCTACGTGGCACCCCTAGCTAACATCATGAGATCCCACGGGTTTATCCCCGTATTGTATGCAGACGATACACAACTCCTCTTTCCGTTTAAAATCATGACTCCTGAAGTGCGTAACTCCTTTGCCCAGGGGATGAAAGAAGTGGCACATTGGAACGCAGCAAACTTCCTCCAGTGTAACGTCTCTAAGACGGAGGTGATGCTCTTTGGGGAAGCCAAACGTTTGTGGACTCCTGACTGGTGGCCTCAAGATCTAGGCCCAGTCCCTGAGCCCAAAGTGGTAGTGAAAGATCTAGGAGTTAAACTGGATCAGGAGCTCGCCCTTAAACATCACGCTACTCAAGTGGTAAGCTCCTGTTTCCATGTTATTGGGCTTCTCCGAAGGGTGTTCCCCCTGTTACCTGAAACCACCAGGAAAACATTAGTTCAGTCGCTCGTGCTGAGTAGACTGGATTACTGTAATGGTTTACTGCTAGCCGCCAATGAGGGGATCATTGCCAGACTACAAGTTGTGCAGAACACGGCTGCACGCCTCGTTCTCAATGCCCCGGCCCGGACTCCCTCAAAACCCCTACTTAATAAACTCCACTGGCTCACTGTGAAACAGAGGGTGAGGTTTAAAACTTGCTGCATCATCCACAAGTGCCTCTCTGGTAAAGGTCCTGATTATTTAACCAAGAAATTCATCCCATACATCCCCTCAAGATCTCTGAGATCTGGAGACCGTGAATTGCTATGCGTCCCCAGATTCTGGAAGACACGACAAGGAGGAAGGGCTCTATCAGTAGCAGGCCCGAAGCTTTGGAATGAACTTCCTTATGAAATCAGATTATGTAGGGAACATTTTCCCTTTAGGAAAAAACTAAAAACTTTCCTGTTTAATTATTAGTTCTGGTTGAGCATCTAACAACATAAGATAGGGCCGTTTGCTTTCTGATGTTGCCAAAGGCGCGGAGATACTCCTCAGGGAGTCGATTCCCAGCGCGGTATAAGTTTGCAAATAAATAAATAAACAGGCTTGGGTCTAGTGGTGGGTTTCAGTGGCCCAACATTTTGTTTGCACATGGCCATATACTAAAAGGCTAGGGGGCATATTTACTAAGAAGTGACAGTGCGCTGCATTAGCCTTCTTGGCTTACCGCCGCGCTCCGCCATTTTTTTTTTTTTTTTGTATGTTCTTATATAGCTCTCGACTACCCGGAGGCATCTCGGCTCTTGCCTTGGGAACCTGTCCTGGCTTTTCCCTGTGAGATAGCCCCTAACGGGCATCCCCAAGGTGAAAGCCAGGCATCCCGCCGCGGGGGCCGTTGTGGAGAATAAGCAAGCTTAATGCCCAGAGTTGCAGAGAGTGAACCCATGATTAGGTCAGGCACCGAAGCGAGAATTATCGAGTCCGTGGACATTTTGAGCTCAAGACCCTGCCGCGTCGGGAATTGAACCCTGGTCCCGGGTCTGACCTCTGCTTCAGGGTCTGCCTGCTCTAACCAGTGAGCCACACTTCTCCACATTTCCGAAACGCAGGGCTGCACTATGGGACTTACAAATCAAGAATTCATAAAAATATGTATAGGAAGTGCTTTTCTTTAGGGTTGTCCATGAGCCGCTGGCTGTTGCTCAGCAACTGGCTCTCTGTATATCATCACCGGCCACTTTCCTATAATAACAGGAGGAACCAGTACCATCGTCAAAGACAAGTGTTGCTCACTGTGTATACCTTTTCTACAGATAAAAAATCAATAAAAATGAGTCACATATGGCATGTCATTAATACCAGTAGGCCACAGGAAACATAAATATACATATTTTTATGAATTCTTGAGCTGTGGGTCCCTTGGCACCAGGCTTGGAAAAACTATCGCACCTGGGCACAGGGTCTGACTCTGAATTGCTATTGGAGCTTGACCTCACCCTATAGATGACACTTGCTGGTTGGTGGTGCCCTATATATATACTTTTAAATATTTTTGGTTGGGTGTGACAAGTATTAAGGGCTTTGCTGTTGGTATTGGTTTCTTTGAGTGGAGAACGCCCTTGGTGCTTCTTTAGTCCCTCTGCAACTCCGGCATCTCTTTTTGTGAATGAATTCCACACAGAGCATGTCAAACAGCACTTGCATCATTGAGACAAGAAACCTGCATATGTGTTTCCTTAAAGAGGTTCCATCGGTAGGCCTGGTAATGGGTGAAAGTGTCGGAGTGCATAGTGTCAAAGTGATGGATTATGAGTGCCTTTCTAAAGAGCTTCAGTAAAGTAATCAGCAATAGGCAAGCATTGTCATAATGCAAGCAGCATCAGCATAACATTTGGACCATCGGTATATGTTAGTCCCGATGGCTTTCTATCCCCTTCATGGTAAATGCCCCATCCCAGCTACAGTATCCTTCTACATACTAGACTGAGATTTCATGTGTGACAGGAGTGACCCACAAGGCCAATGTACAGTAGGAGATTGTAGGAACGAAGAGCAGGTCCCTAAGGCCATGTGCAGGAAAAAGAGGTACCAGGGGCCATCTGCAGAAGAACTTTGGGTGCAAGATGGGTAGTTGATCGTGGCCTGCTCAGAAGGAGTGCATGGACAAGATGGGTAGGGATTCTGGCTCAACTGGGATTGTGGTGCAGGACATCTTGTGAAGTATGAACGAGTCTCCAAGGCTATGTGAAGGTCACCAAATATCTGTGTAACCGAGCATAGGCAAAAAAGAGTGTATGACCTGGGTCACGTTGAGGTGATAGGTTGGGAAACAAAAATCACCAGTGATATGTGCAGGAAGAGGTAAGGTACGGCAGGATCATGACACCAAGACCACATGCTAGAGGCAAGTGCACCAGAAGCTAGTCACAAGTGCGCCTTGCATAGGGCCCTGTGCAGAAAGCGACCAGGTGCATTTGAGACAAAAACCTGTATGGGAACTATTTGGGGGTGCAAAGAATTTCTTCCCAAAACTTAGTGAAGTCTTTACAAAATATGCAACATTGTTAAATGTCATAACGTTTCAAAAGATCTTTTGCAGCAGCAAAATTATTTGAATTAAAATGTTATCGAAAAATCCCTCCAAAAGCCATTTTAGCATAGTGTTCTCTCCCAAATAACGTTTGCCGAATAACGTTTCTGCGAAATATTTTTTTGCCACAATTTTCATCCTTAGGGGAAACAATGTGAAACTGGCGGTAAAATGTGCATGACCCAATGGATGAAGAGGGCTGGCTGAAAGCCCATATATGTATGTATATTCTACATATTCCGCCAGATTCATCATTCTCCCGTTTTGCGAGGCCCTAATAGCGATTCATAGCGAATCGCTATTAAGGACTCGCAAAACGGGATTCATGTAGGAATCGCAATATTTTTTGCGATTCCTACACATTCTTTATTTGCGATTAGCAAATTGCTAATCGCAAATAAGGAAAAACTCCCCATGCATTCCTATGGGCCAAAAGGCCCATAGGAATGAATGGTGAGTATTCCTTATTTGCGATTAGCAATTTGCTAATCGCAAATAAGATAGCGATTTGAAGGGTGCCAGGGGTGTCCAAAGGACACCCTGTAGCACCCCCCAAATGATCTGTGACACAGGTGTTGCACACACACATGTCCAAAGGACATGTGTGTGTGTAACATGCAACTCAGAAAAATGGATTTAAATGCATTTTTCTGAGTTTTCGCAATTTACCGCGAGGTCTGACCTCGCGGTAAATTGCGCCTAGAAATTGCGAATTCGCAAATTTAAATAGGATGTTGAATTGCATTTAAGGAATCTCAAATAGAGATTCCTTAAATGTCATTCCTCGCAAAATTGCGAGATCGCAATTAGCGATTTTTACATTTGGGATGCTGAATCCCAAATGCAAAAATCGCTCTCGCAAAGGGCCAGATTCTCAGAATCTGGCCCTTTGCGAGCGCAATAAAGCTTGATGAATCAGGCTGTAAATTTTGGAAATTCCGAAAGGTCATGGAGAACACCAGACCTAAAAAGGGACAAAGTGGCAAACAGAGAGTTAAACAGTATTGGGTTTATGTTTAATATAAGACCACAGCAAATGATGTATTACTGGCGTTACTGCTGGCGACGAGGCAGCTCTGAACAACATCAGTGGCTCGGAGAGAATGGAGCCGGCACTCCCGGGCAGACTGCTGGGGAATCTGATTATCCCATTAGGACCTGACAGGAGTTTGGTTTAAATCACTCAATTGCAAAAAATTATTTCAGATTTTTTTAGCAGCATATTGATTGTAAAAGAACTGTGTTGATAAAGCACGTTTGCTCGTTTTGATAGGATGCACAGTTTTCGCTTATTTTGCAAACATGAATTGACATTTTGGAAATGCAGCAGCTTTAGCAGGAACCTTCCATAGCTCATCATTTTCACTGGAACGATTTATTGAATTTGCAACACTTGGCATTTGCCTTTGACTATGCACTTGGTAAATTAATGAAATGGCGCTGTGGTATATAATTGTTTTCTTTCCATTACAGTGCAGGTTAAAACCCATCATTAAGATATGGCACATCACACTATCCTAGCAGGGATTCGAAAAAGAAGAATCCCCCCATAGGGCTTGCACTGACAGTGTAATTTCTATAGTAACAAGTGTTAGCAAAGCCAAAAAGTTTGACGTTGCAAGTCAGTCTGCTTGCTTTCTTTTGTTATGGTTTTGCAAAACTTTGTTGTTGGGGAAGCTGGCGGGCCATAACCAATCTCAAAAAACATTAGCTAAAAGAAAAAAATGTGTCCGGGGTCTCAAAAAGGATGCGTTGCCATAGTGGTGTTACGTGAACTATTTGTGTGTGGATGTGCTCCTTGTGAAAGGGCAGAATGATGCTACTCACAGTGAAGTTAGCCAAAGGCTGAAGTGGACTGACTCGGATCACTGAATATCGACAGTCAAAATATAGACTTGCCAAAATATCGAGGTAAAAATATAGAATGCCAGAATATCGACTTCCTATCTACAAACAGGTAAGTACAAAAATATCAACTCCAAAATATCGATAGGAAAAAATATAGACAGTCAAAATATCGAATTTTTTAAATATCTTAAAAGTAATTTTAAAGTAATATAATAATAAATATAATTCATTTAAACATATTTAAAATACTTAAATAAACTTAAAATTAATAAATAATTAATGTAACTATAAAAAACCATTTAAACATATATATATATATATATATATATATATATATATATATATACATATTATTAACAAAACATATACAATATTTTTTCCATAGGATAGCAAGAGGGTTAAATTTACTATTCACACTCCAGAGAGTGCAACAGTAGGGAAAGCGTTAGATAGCGTAGGGATAAAAATGACTATTCCCACTCCAGAGAGCGCAACAGTAGGAAAAGCGTTGGATAGCGTAAGGTTAAAAATTACTATTCCCACTCCAGTGAGCGCAACAGTAGGGAAAGCGTGGGATAGCGTAGGGGTAAAAATTACTATTCCCACTCCAGAGAGCGCAACAGTAGGGAAAGCGTTGGATAGCGTAGGGATAAAAATTACTATTCCCACTCCAGAGAGTGCAACAGTAGGAAAAGCGTTGGATAACGTAAGGTTAAAAATTACTATTCCCACTCCAGAGAGTGTAACAGTAGGGAAAGCGTTGGATAGCGTAAGGATAAAAATTACTATTCCCACTCCAGAGAGCGCAACAGTAGGAAAAGCGTTGGATAGCGTAAGGTTAAAAATTACTATTCCCACTCCAGTGAGCGCAACAGTAGGGAAAGCGTAGGATAGCGTAGGGGTAAAAATGACTATTTCCACTCCAGTGAGTGCAACAGTAGGGAAAGCGTTGGATAGCATAGGGGTAAAAATTACTATTCAAACTCCAGAGAGTCCAACAGTAGGGCAAGCGTTGGATAGTGAGAGGGTAAAAAGTACTATTACCACTCCAGAGATAGCAACAGTAGGGAAAGCATTGGATAGCGTAGGGGTAAAAATTACTATTCCCACTCCAGAGAGCGCAACATTAGAGAAAGCATTGGATAGCGTAGGGGTAAAAATAACTATTCCCACTCCAGAGAGTGCAACAGTAGGGAAAGTGTTGGATAGCGTAGGGGTAAAAATTACTATTCCTACTCCAGAGAGTGCAACATTAGGGAAAGCGTTGGAGAGCGTAAAGATAAAAATGACTATTCCCACTCCAGTGAGTGCAACAGTAGGGAAAGTGTTGGATAGCGTAGGAGTAAAAATTACTATTCCCACTCCAGTGAGTGCAACAGTAGGGAAAGAGTTGGATAGATTAGGGATAAAAATTACTATTCCTACTCCAAAGAGTGCAACAGTAGGGAAAGCGTTTAATAGCGTAGAGATAAAAATTACTATTCCCACTCCAGTGAGTGCAACAGTAGGGAAAGCGTTGGATAGCGTAGGGGTAAAAATTACTATTCCAACTCCAGAGAGTGCAACAGTAGGGAAAGTGTTGGATAGCGTAGGGGTAAAAATTACTATTCCCTCTCCAGTGAGTGCAACAGTAAGAAAAGCATTGGATAGCGTAGGGGTAAAAATTACTATTCCTACTCCAGAGAGTGCAACAGTAAGGAAAGCGTTGGATAGCGTAGGGGTAAAAATTACTATTCAAACTCCAGAGATTGCAACAGTAGGGAAAACGTTGGATAGTGTAGGGGTAAAAATTACTATTCCCACTCCAGAGAGTGCAACAGTAGGGAAAGCTTTGGATAGCGTAGGGGTAAAAATGACTATTCCTACTCCAGAGAGTGCAACAGTAGGGAAAGCGTTTGATAGCGTAGGGGTAAAAATTACTATTCCCACTCCAGTGAGTGCAACAGTAGGGAAAGTGTTGGATAGCGTAGGAGTAAAAATTACTATTCCCCCTCCAGTGAGTGCAACAGTAGGGAAAGAGTTGGAAAGCGTAGGGATAAAAATTACTATTCCTACTCCAAAGAGTGCAACAGTAGGGAAAGTGTTGGATAGCGTAGAGATAAAAATTACTATTCCCACTCCAGTGAGTGCAACAGTAGGGAAAGCGTTGGATAGCCTAGGGGTAAAAATTACTATTCCAACTCCAGAGAGTGCAATAGTAGGGAAAGCGTTGGATAGCGTAGGGGTAAAAATTACTATTCCCACTCCAGTGAGTGCAACAGTAAGGAAAGCATTGGATAGCTTAGGGGTAAAAATTACTATTCCTACTCCAGAGAGTGCAACAGTAAGGAAAGCGTTGGATAGCGTAGGGGTAAAAATTACTATTCCAACTCCAGCAAGTGCATGAGTAGGGAAAACTTTGGATAGCGTAGGGGTAAAAATTACTATTCCCACTCCAGTGAGTGCAACAGTAGGGAAAGCGTTTGATAGCGTAGGGGTAAAAATTACTATTCCTACTCCAGAGAGTGCAACAGTAGGGAAAGCGTTGGATAGCGTAGGGGTAAAAATTACTATTCCAACTCCAGAGAGTGCAACAGTAGGGAAAACATTGGATAGCGTAGGGGTAAAAATTACTATTCCCACTCCAGTGAGTGCAACAGTAGGGAAAGCGTTTGATAGCGTAGGGGTAAAAATTACTATTCCCACTCCAGTGAGTGCAATAGTAGGGAAAGTACATACTTCATATATAAATATAAATAACATAAATATTAATGCCAATTACAAAATAATTACAATATTTTACAATTTTATAAAATATATTAATTAATCAATTAAAATGACAAATAAAAATTAACTAATAATAGAAAATAACCTACTAATACTAATTATTTACCAATTACCAATAGATTAATTTACAATATAAAAATAAATAAAAATTAGACACAAAAAATATTTAAAATATATAATTACTTACAATTAAATTACTTCCCAAGCTATTCCTCTATAAACACACAACCCACTACAGAAAATAATGTAATAAAAGTAACATATTTATCAATTAATCAATTACAATAAATTACAAATTATATTTCAATGAATTACCAATTAACAATTAATTCTAAATAAATAACAATAAATAAAATAACATATTTATTTCATTATAATTAAATTACTTCCTACCCTATTCCCCTATAAACCCACAACCCGCTACAGAAAATAAATTACTAAAATTAACATATTTATCAATTAATCAATTAAAATTAATTACTAATTATATTTTAATTATTTACCAATTAATAATTAATTAACAATTAATTCTAAATAAATAACAATAAATAAAATAACATATTTAATTAATTATAATTAAATTACTTCCCACCCTGTTCCCCTATAAACCCACAACCCGCTACAGAAAATAAATTACTAAAATTAACATATTTATCAATTAATCAATTAAAATTAATTACCAATTATATTTTAATTAATTCCCAATTAATAATTAATTAACAATTAATTATACATAAATAACAATATATAAAATAACATATTTAATTAATTATAATGAAATCACTTCCCAACCTATTCCCCTATAAACCCACAACCCGCTACAGAATTATATTACACAAAAAATAAAAATTAATATTAACTTACCCTAAATTCAATATTTTTGTTGTCTATATTATGTCTAGTCGATACTATGTCCATTCTATATTTTTGATTCAATATTATGTCCATTCTATTCGATATTAACATTTTCTAGTATATATTTTGGTAGTCTATATTATGTCTAGTCGATATTATGTCCATTCTATATTTTTTACTCAATATTATGTCTAGTCGATATTAAAAACTCGATATTTTGACTCTATACCGACTGACTCACAGCCCCATGCTGTATGCTGCACCGGGCAGATGAAAAATGTGAATGACACAATAACAGACCAATGAATGACGAGAGCTAGCTGAAAGTCCATATAAATAAGTATAATAGATGTCTCATTTCTGTAAATTCAAAATGTCTTAGCTAACACCAGACCTAAAATTAGGGGAAATGTGAGCCGAGGTGCTGTAACTGAAACAACAAAGTAGTCACTTGTCATAAAGCAGCTCATTTGTATCTCACCTCAACAGCAACTGGTCAGCCCATCCATTCATTCTTCAACAATGGCTGCCATCCAGTCTATAGAGTCTTCTCAGTTCATTTAGCACAGGGTAATTCTAGCCACCAGCAATGTGTGAACGACTTTCTTTCAAGAAGGCAGTGCACTATGGGACAGTCAGCCCAGTCTCACTCTCTCTCCAATGTGACTCTCTATCCGCAAGCTCGCCATATTTCAATGCAAGGCCCAGGTACTCCTCCAAACAGTAGGGTGGTCGCCACCCACCACACTCCAAGTTCTCGCTTGGCAACATACACCATCCTTTTCCCTCCCAAATCGGCCAGATCTTCTTTAGTCACAAAGGGCACTGATTGGGAGATGTTATCTTCTTTTTAGTCAGCAGCGGAGGGGGTCAGGTACCTAACAGTGATGTTTGGGCTTGTTCCAGACTGCCCAATGGCCTGAATCTGCCTAGATGATGTTATCATGTTCAACTGACTCTACCTGATCTGGGGGAGGGGGACATGGGGAGGGAGCACCTCAGCCGAAATACTCCACCTTCCAGCCATGTAGTGGGAGCGACACTAGAGCACCACTGAAAGATGTCTGTCAGAGAGCCCTTCAAGCACCATCCCCTACATTGAATTCAAACGGGGAACAGCGTTTACAACGCAACTTTTACAACAAAGTACCTTTACGACGCAACCATTACAACGCAAGTCATTACAACGACTTGCGCTGGGGGGCGCTCTATGATAGGGAATAGTTTTCATTTACTATCCAACACCTTCCCTACTATCCACGGGGACTGGAGTTGGAATAGTAAATTAAACTATTCACGATCCAGCGCCCCCCAATGCAAGTCGTTGTAACAACTTGCGTTGTAAAAGTTGCATCGTAAAAGCATGCGTTGTGAAAGCATGCATTGTAACTACGTACATCCAATTCAAACGGAGCAGTTGTCAGAATGATTACTTACTGTAATGCATTTGCAAAAATCATATAGCAGTGGGGTTAAAATGTACTGACAGAAAGCAAGGGTTTGACTGAACATCTGCACTTTTAAATTACTGTGAACTTAAATGACTTCACAACAGTTTCATTATCACTAATGGATATTAATGAAAGAAAGAGTGGCTTTCTAATGCTTAAAGAATGCTTCAAAGAACACTTAAATAATAATTATGCTACTACTTGCGTCACAAAATGCTGTTATCTAGGATAATGAATGAGTAGCATAACATAATACTTTTAGCTCATGCGATTAGACAAGGAAAGAGAGAAAGGTATAACATATTTGAATGTATGTACTGTGAAACTGGACACAAAGCAAGATAGTTCTAGGTGTATCTGTGGTTCTTATAAAAGGAGAGGAATTCTTGTCCTCATTGGTAGTAACTTCAGTATGTCTCCTGTAGATACCTATCAGAGAGCACATTGAGCCCTCCCTAAGTAGTCACCATATATCAACTCTTAGGCTCATCAGTACCACCTTTGGTATTTGTCCTGAAAATACCCTTCAGCGAAAACATTGAATCTCATCCAAGCAGTCACTAGATCTCAACTTCATCACCCTTATCAGGTCACTAATATCCCCAAGGCATCTGAGAGCTCCTAAAATGTTGATCAGATAGGGTTATCAGAATAGGAAGTGATATTCAATTCAATTCAATTCAATATCAACTTTATTCGGTAGTTTTGTAAAAACACCATAAAAGTTCAGATAGAATAAAAACACAGTTACAATTGTATCAGAAAAAGTTAAAAAATTGTTGGATGTACATTTTGTTTAAAAGAATACATAAAAGTGACAAGTGCATCTCAGTTTCGTTAGCGCAAATTTTTACCACATGTGCGAAGACGTATAGTTTTTCTGTTATCTCAGTCCCTTCGTTAATATGTAGAAGCGATGTCGTTCGAGGTTATAAATTTGTGCGATGGCGTATACAAAATTTAAGGTAAGATACAATCGCTTTAGCATAGTTTTCATTTTCAAGGTGTTGTAGTGCCAGATACGCTGGGCGACATTGACGAAAACCCCAGAACTTCAAAATAGGGAGTATCCAGCGCTTCCGGGGCTCACTAAAGAATTTGCAGAATAGCATTGTATGTATCGTTGATTGTGGGGACACCAAATCACAAGGGCACATAGAGGTGGTAGATGTCCTGACATTTTGCTCAGGAAATGCAACTAATAAATGGAACAGATCGAGTCTAAAGCGGGTAAGCAGCATTCTTTCAAACTGTGTTATTTTAAAATTCAGGTAGGGTTCAGTAGAGAACACAGTCTGGACTTGCAAGGAATGTTGGACTGATGGCTTATGGACCTCGGATAGTAAGCGTAGCTGACGTAGATGAGTTAAACACTCTCTTTTTAAGTTCTTTTTTGGGATTTCCTCTATCAGCGATGGGTGGTCAAAGTACTTCCTATATCCAAGATCTGTTAATAACGCTTTGACGTATGACAGCCATTTGATTTTCTTAGCGTGGTCTAGCGTTAAAATGTCTTGAATAATCGTCCTAGTCAAATGGCATTGCTCGGTAGCCCATATTCTGCGCCACAACATTATTGGTTGCAGTTTTATGATGTCTGTGATGTAATCAATGCCCAGCTCAATGTGGCAGGCGTAGGTGGAACAGGTTTTGGGCACCGCCAGCAAATATCTAAGGAAAGAGTTCTCTATTGTTTGTATTGAGTCCACATTTATAAAACCCCAGATCCCCGCCCCATATGTTGCAGTGCTTACACATTTTGCATTATATATTTGGACTAGTTCTTTAATTGGTCTCTGCCCCAATCTCTGCGAGAAGGTTTTTAGCGAAGATGTCTCTCGGAGGAAAACCAATTTTCTTGCGTTAATGGCTGGGGTCCATTTGAATTTTTCGTCAATGACGATCCCTAAATAGGGGTAGGTTTTAGTCCTATCCAGGTGTTCGCCCTGCGCCATTAGCTTCCTATATCTTACATTTCTTTTCTCCCCTGCGTGCATAGTATACGTTTTTTTTGCGTTTAGTTTCAGGTTTAAACTTGCCATAAAATCACAGTATCTGTTCAGGGCCATTTGTAATTCGTTTGGTGTTCTTGCTAAAATAACAGCATCGTCGGCATATAAGAGTGCTGGTATCTGCCGACGAGCTGTTAACGGGAGGTCCTTGCTGCCTTGTAGCATGGCAGCCTCTAAGCCATTCGTATAGAGGGTGAATAGGAAGGGGGCCAATACGCACCCCTGCCTGACCCCCTTTTCCACCCTAAAGGAGTTAGTGAGCTCACCCTTTGTCCCGAATCTTACCCTGCCTGTGGTACCTGTATATAGTTCACGAAGGAAATCCACAATTGGCGTGGGAACGCCCATTTTCAAGATTGTAATCCACAGCATTGAGTGTGCCACGCAATCAAATGCTGCGGAAAGATCGACATAAGCCATATGGAATGAGGACCCTTTGGCGTCCAGGTATTTACTCGCCAGTAGGGACAGGTTTAGGGCCTGATCAACTGTTCCTAGTCCCTCCCGGAAGCCATATTGTAGATCTGAAATAATTTTGTGATCGATGGCCCACTCCTGGAGGCGGTCAAGGAGTATTCGTCCTGCCATTTTGCCTAGTGAGTCCAGGAGGGAGATCGGCCTGTAGCATGTTGGACTATTTCGATCTCCTTTCTTAAAAATAGGTACCAACGTTGATGTTTTCCAGGACTCCAAAATACCTACTTCGATGGTAGCATTCAGGACGTTGGTTAATAGCGGGGTCCAAAGATCTGGGAGGTGTTTAAAAACGTCAACCGGAACGCCGTCCGGGCCTGGTGCTTTGGCTGATTTTGAGGATTTTAGAGCTTTTTGGACCTCTTCGTGGGAAAAGTGAAGATTTAACGGATAGGAAATGTGTGGCAGAAGTTCAAGCTGGTCTGTGTCTTCAGTCGGATCTTTGGCAAAGACTTTAGTAAAATGGCTCACCCATTCATGTTGACTTATGGCTACATCAATTGATGGAGAGTTGGCTTTCTCTGTTAGGAGTGGGGAACGAACTATCTGCCAGAACAAGGCACTGTTATTTAGTTCCGAGCTTTGGATCAGTTTTGACCATAGTTCAGCTTTTACTTCCTTTTTCCTGTTGTTTAGGGCAGCTGTATACTCCTTTCTGAGTCTGATGTTTTCGACTCTGTCCCTGTGTTTACTATTCAAAGCTTCCTTTAGGCGTGTAGATGCTTTGGTGCATGCTGAATCAAACCATCCTTTCTTTGGTAGGGGCCTTTGTTTATGCTTTTTGGTTAGTTCTTTTTGTATGGTTGTTGTAATTGACAGGAAGCTTACTATAGTTTCGCTAGGGTGGGTGGTGGGGTCCAAACAGTTTATAATATCCGTTTGGTTATTTGTGACTATTTTTTTTTTTGTTATTTCTTTATCAATATTACCCCACTTCAGTGTAAAACCATTCAAAGAGCCTAGTTCTAGATCACTTTGATTTAGAGCGGTCAGAATGTCATATGGTTTATTCTTTGTTATTTCAGCAAGAACCATAGTAATGGGAAAGTGGTCACTTAAAGGATTGTTAAAGACCTTAAAATCTTCTACGATAAATCCTATGGGTGATGAGATCAGTATGAAGTCAATTATGCTTGATAGACCTCTTCCGTT
This sequence comes from Lissotriton vulgaris, assembly GCF_964263255.1. Taxonomy (NCBI): domain Eukaryota; kingdom Metazoa; phylum Chordata; class Amphibia; order Caudata; family Salamandridae; genus Lissotriton; species Lissotriton vulgaris. The sequence goes on along the minus strand of NC_141696.1, from coordinate 150,604,634 downwards.
GAATGTGGGCTGAAATTGAACAGGTGGGTTCTTTATTTCGTTAGCGAAACTTAGTTCTAGTTCAGCCATGAGTTCATTCATTATTTCCCCCCCATTAGAATGTGTAAAATGCGTGAGGTTTGTGTCGGGCTCGTCACTAATACCGCATTTATTGTTATCACTATTGCTGCATAGATGTAAATTGAAATCTCCGCCCCAGATTGTTGTGCATGTCTTTTTGATGTGATTAGTTCGTTGCTCTTGTATTATTGCGGAGATCTCTGGGAGTAGCGTACTCATATCGGAGTTGGAGAGGTTGTTATAAAAGTTTGTAATAAAGTAAAGTCTTTGTTTGGTGACCTTAACCGCTATGATCTGAAAATTTGTATCTAGACTTATGGGGATTATCTCATCCACAGGAAGGGTGTTTTTGATGTAGGTAACTAAGCCTCCGCTATTTCTGCCAGAGGTTGATTTCGTCGCAGGTGACCAAAAAGTTTTAAAGCCTAGTATATGTATAGGCCTTATGGCCCACGTCTCCTGAAGACAGATACAACCGCTCAAATTGATCTGGCTTAGGAAATCGGGGTCAGTCTTCTTTGCGGAAAGACCTGCGATGTTCCAGAAATTAAAATGAATCTGCAAAATATCTGAGATAGAGTCAGCAGGATTGACTGTATTAGCCCTCCGTTCAATGATTTCCTGATTAGTTTGGGTCGGTGTTACAGTTGTGATGACTTCGTGATTGATTTTTGGACACTCGGGTTTAATAGGAGAAAGAGGCAGATGCGTTGGAATTATTACAAGGATAGGATATGAGTTAGGTGATGAGGTTGGGTCCGTTTTGGGTGATTGTGAGAGTTCCCCGGTGGTATAGGGGTTGGGAAGTCAATCGTTAAAATCTAAGCCAGAAAAGGCATTAAATCTGTTATATGTTGGAATGTTAAAAGGAGTAGCTAGCGGGGGAACTGGTTGTCTCCATCGATTATCTCCATTCTCTTGATGGGGGGTTTCAGAGAGATAAGGATGGGTGGGTGGGGGTATGGGCGTTTGGCTCTGATGCCACTGTACCGAGCCTGTTGGGTATAGGAACTTAGAGTTCTGATAGGGGATGGAAGGGTAAGAGGTAGTAGGGTAAGGTCTTTCTGAGAAGGGATTCATAGGGGCAGGCAGGATGTTGGTGGTTGTATTTAGTAAATGCCTGTAGAAATAACCTAATGGGAGAAGGGTTGTGTTGAATTCCCATGTAGAGGGTGGTGGTGCCTTAGCTAGTGTCTTTTCGGCCCACTAGGGGTTTCTGAAAGTGATAGCTACACAATCCCCCTCAAATTTTTTACGTAAGGGGCCTATCCAGCCTACTCTTTGCGTATGGGAAATTTCCCCTGCACATTCTATTGGGAAGTTACAATTCAGGCTTAACCAATGAAGTATCTTGTTTTTCAGGGATGTTGTTGTTTCACTCTGTTCTTGTTTAAGTGTTGGGACGTTTACCAATACAAGGACGTAGGCTCCGCATTCGGGTGGAAGGGTAATGCGTGCCGGTATCTGTCTAGACTTATATGGTTGTTCGTATGGTATCTTTGGTTGCTGAGATTTTGCGTTAAGCTGATTGAGTTGTGTGGGTTTCTGTGTTGATTTCTGTGATCCTTTCTGAGATGGTATACGGGTGCTTACCGGTTGTAAGTTGGCTGTTTGGGTGTTTATATTAGTAGTAAGTGATGTAGTATTGGGCGTGGAAGGTTTGCTTACAGCGGTTGTACTGTTGCTGTGGGAATTTTGTTTCGGGAGAGTTATTGGCATCGGTATGGATTTCTTGACTGTGGCTGTCTTAGAATGGGTGGCAGTCGTGGGAGCCAGAGGAGCTAAGGTGGTAGTGGGTGGTGTAAGATGACTAGTATTGTTGATTAGTCTTGCCATCTGTTTTTCGATGTTGTTTAGGGTTCTCTCTATTGGTGTTAATTGAGTTTTTATAAGGTCCTTAATTATATCTAGTACTTGTGAGTTAAGCTCAAGATAATTTGAGTTGGTAGCGCCATGACCCCTGTGATCGTCATCAGACGGTACAGTTGCAACAGAGGGGTCGTCCGCGTTTACCGATGATGAGTGGCTTGCGTTATTCCGGTTATTATTGCGGGGCGTCTTTTTGGACCTTGTGCGCCTTGGTGTATTTTTTTGCTTGATCTTGTTCTTGACTACTGGTCTTGTACTATCTTGAATAAGAAAAGGACCCTCCCTTATCTCCTTATCAATTATTGTTGGAGGAGCTGCTATTAGAGGTGGGGACTGGGTTAAGGATTGTGACCCGGTCGCGGTTAGTAGGTGAATTTGGGTTATTTGGGTGGGACTAATCACCAAAGTTGGTGTTTTTTCAAGATCATCCAGGGTATCTTCTCCAAGTGATAAGTGGGTGACAGATAGGTCAACACTTGTTGGTATGGTGTGAAGTTCAGCACGGGTTTCGCGCAATAATGGGACATTTATTTCCTGTTGAGTGGGTGTTTTAGCTAGGGCCAAAAGGCCCATTGAAGATCTACGTGCTGCTGCGAGGTCCTGGGAGACGCGTCTCTCTAGGAGCACTATCCCCTGATTGATTGCGTCATTAGCTTTACTGATGAATTGGTCAATCGGCCCAATTATGGGACCCGCTCCTTGTGCTGTTTTATTCCTCATTGCCCTAGTTGTCATAGTGGCACTGTAGCACAGATGTAGTTGTAGGTATTATAATCTAACCGGGACCAAGTTGCAAGATGGATAGCGGTGTGTAAGTGGGGATGTCAATGGGTTGGCCCAGACCAGACTTGCCCAGGCTTAAACGGGCCCGCCCTTGGCCCGGGCTTCGCTCCGCGCTCTGCCCCGCGCGCGTCCCGCGTTGCGCGTCGCTAATGCTGCTAAAGTACTCCCGGATATAGAGGGGGCGTGGCACTGGGAGGGGGCGCGGCTCGCCAGGGAAGAGGACACAGCTGAGGTTGTTAGAAGCTGCTCCTCGCAGTCCCGGGGCCGCGCCTCTCGCCTCCTCTGCGGCCTCGCGCTGGTAACTCCTTTCACCGGCTGATGGCACCAAATGGAAACAGGTAACTGCTACTCCAGTAGCACAGGCAGGATTTGGGCAATGGAAACAGACTCCTCTCAGCGAGCGGCTCCCGCGAAGCGGGGGCCGCGAGGAGTAAAGAACTCTTCGGTGGGGGCGGGCACTGGGAGGGGGCGCGGCTCGCCAGGGAAGAGGACACAGCTGAGGTTGTTAGAAGCTGCTCCTCGCAGTCCCGGGGCCGCGCCTCTCGCCTCCTCTGCGGCCTCGCGCTGGTAACTCCTTTCACCGGCTGATGGCACCAAATGGAAACAGGTAACTGCTACTCCAGTAGCACTGGCAGGATTTGGGCAATGGAAACAGACTCCTCTCAGCGAGCGGCACCCGCGAAGCGGGGGCCGCGAGGAGTAAAGAACTCTTCGGTGGGGGCGGGCACTGGGAGGGGGCGCGGCTCGCCAGGGAAGAGGACACAGCTGAGGTTGTTAGAAGCTGCTCCTCGCAGTCCCGGGGCCGCGCCTCTCGCCTCCTCTGCGGCCTCGCGCTGGTAACTCCTTTTACCGGCTGATGGCACCAAATGGAAACAGGTAACTGCTACTCCAGTAGCACAGGCAGGATTTGGGCAATGGAAACAGACTCCTCTCAGCGAGCGGCCCCCGCGAAGCGGGGGCCGCGAGGAGTAAAGAACTCTTCGGTGGGGGCGGGCACTGGGAGGGGGCGCGGCTCGCCAGGGAAGAGGACACAGCTGAGGTTGTTAGAAGCTGCTCCTCGCAGTCCCGGGGCCGCGCCTCTCGCCTCCTCTGCGGCCTCGCGCTGGTAACTCCTTTCACCGGCTGATGGCACCAAATGGAAACAGGTAACTGCTACTCCAGTAGCACAGGCAGGATTTGGGCAATGGAAACAGACTCCTCTCAGCGAGCGGCACCCCCCTTTTTTTTTTTTCTTATTGGCTACCGAGACCCGCAAATAACACGTGCGCTTGGCACAATGTTTAGCTTTTGCACTTCCTAGGAAGTGATATTAAGTAAAGGGAATAGGATATTAAGGAATAGAAAGTGATTGAGGGACCTCAGTGCTTTCTTCCACTTACTGCACCTTCCACTTTTCCTTGTGAAATTGATCTTAAAGCTACAATAAATACAAACTGTGAACACATGGCAGCATACACATGGTAAAATCTGGGCAGGTCCTCCTATAGTGAGCCAACAGACAGAAAGTGAATAATGAGCGGCTTCACACTAGCAGTAATTGTAGGTAGTAATTAGGATTACCGGACACACTGGGACTACCGCTCAGGCTTGAATCAAGCCTAGGAATCCTAAACCACCACATTTTACACCTAAGTCTGATTTATCTTGACCCCATCATGTATCAATCCATGGGCAAAGCGGGTCGTCACCACTCCTCCAGTGACATACGGTCCTCATCCTTCCTTCTTGAACTTGAAATGACCAAGTGGGCAATGTCCTAGTGATGAAGTAACCAGACAATGCCCCACACCACATATTGCTATGGTTTCCCAGCCCACCATCTGAGGATCTGTCACTGTGGACATGGGGTACATTGATAATCTTAAAGCCAAGCTTCCCAATTTAAGCATCTCCACTTGACAGATTTCCATATGCTGTCTGTATTTTGTAGTGAATTATGCAGAAACTATTCTTTTATGCTTTAAAAACCAATCCCTGGGACTAGAATAATTAGGAAATTAACTGCTATATATTAGTGCCTATTTATGTCTGCACCTTTCAACAACCCGAATAATGGGCCTCTTAATACATTTTATTCTGAAAAACCTAGCTTAACACCTAGTATGTTCTACCATACAGCACATTGAGTCTCACAGAGACAAGTGTAACTGGTAAAATAAAGAGGAACACATTAAAAAACACATTATTTTGCGACCAGAAAAGATGTTACTAATAGCTAATAGTTCAGTTCTTAACATTGTGAATTTTAATGACTAGCATTCCACCCTACATCATGAATATTAAAGAGGTAATTTGCAAAATGTAACTCACTACGACTGGAGGCCATCACAGGGATGTTAGGTTGCTGCAGTCAGCAGACCACCATTACCTTGATTGCGATTAAATAATGCAAACTTTTTTTTAAATGCAGCTTGTTTTCCTTAAAGGAAATGGGACGAGATTCAGAAAAAAAAATGTTCCTTTTTTTTAAAGTTTCTTGAAGATTTGGCAGTGCCCCTTTGACCACAGCCTTCTCTTCAACACACTTCTTTTCACATTTACTAAGGGAAAGAGGTCCTAAAGTGACCCCTTCTCTTTAACCAAATTATTTACCACCTCCTTTGAGGAGGATTTCTGTCACAAAACATTGATACATGCGATACTGATTTGGTATTTGGAAAGGACGCCCAAAACATGCCCCTTCCAAATACTGAACCGCTTTCCTTTCAAAGTCCAATTTTGGGAGAATTTTCTGACTCCTTAAAAGGGATTAATACATATAAAAAACATTTTAATATTCACAAATTCTAAATTGAAGCATTTGTGACCATTTAAATGCATAGCGCATCTTTCCTTTACTGTGCACAATCAAGCACAGCATCAGACACAAAAAAGAACACATAGCTCTATCTATAGTGAGAGAAAAAAGTGCAGTCAGATATTATGCAATAGATCCATTAAGGAAAGTCATCAGAGGCCCATTTGACATACATATTGCAACAGTGCATTTTATGGGCACAGCAGTTGCATCCAGAAGGGTGATGTCTAATAGCCTCTACTTATAAATTAAGTCGATTGATCTTTGTCAAAAGGGGATGATTGCAAACATTGTGTGCATTTGTTTTGTGATAATTAACATGAATATCAAAATAATCACTATCACCTGTGGAGCACCTGTTATTAGGGTAACCCTAGACTGAATGTAAACATTGTTTTTTATCAAATAGTGAGTGGAAGATTGCACTGACTACTGAGAAACAATGAGTAATGCCCCAGCCCCTACTCCTACTGTTTCCACCACCTTTGTCTCTAGGATCTGTCAAAGAGAAGGTGCCTCAAGACTGAACCCTTCTAAAGGCATTCGGTACCAGCCTCCAGAGTGCATTTTAGGATCCAGGAAATGCCTGCCCTTCCTAGAGATCAATATGAGGAGGGCCACTCTGTTCCAATATGATTGGCTGGTTTTTTTAACTGTTTGCATTCAATGGCACTGACTGACACTGGGCTGCTTCCAAGTGCATGAGATGGTCAGTTCCATCTCAGGAAAGCTCTCCTTCCACACAGACCTGCCTGGACCCTTGGCCAAGATTTACCAAGAGCTTGCATTGCCCTTGCACCCTGCAAGGTGAAGCAAGGGCAACGCAAGCCCTTACGTGAGATTTAGTATGCAACTCAGAGCCACGTCTCTGTGGCATAGTAAATGTGGAGTAATGCAAGGCAGCAGAAGTTGCTGCTTTGCATTACTTTGCCCGGGGAAGGGGTTTGTGGGTGGAGTTCTGGAATAACTAACAATAGTAAACCTGGCAATGGGGCAAAAAGCTATGCCTTCCCAGGGGAGGTGAACAGAGGGCAAATTTGCTTTTTCTCCTCATGTTTAACTCTTTCTACATGTGCCACATTCTGCATCAGAGGATTGTTTTTGAGCAGGAAGGTGTCCCTTCCTACACAAAAGCAATCCTTTTCTTTGCCTTGAAAAAGTCTCTGTGAGACGAAACACGTGTCGGCGGTGGGAGCTGTGAAGTTGTTATAAAATTATTGGTATTTAATAAAAGAATCTTTGGAGGAATACAACCTGACTTGGATCTCTGAATTTGGAGTTGTATGAATACAAATACGGACACTATACAAACTATGATTATGGACTAACTTTAGACAATATAACGGGTTTGGATTCTGAATATAGCCAGATGATTTTCTATGGTATATACGAATTGAACATGAACAGGAGTGCTGAAGTGGCTTGTTATCTTCTTTTCGTGTGATTTAGGCATTCATGCCTTATTTGAAATCCCTGGTGGTGGGTGTGTATCAGGCCACAAGAGCACCCTTTTGCAGACAACTCAATAATTATCTCGTTTTGAACTATACGTCTTAAAGAATTACACTGAGAAGAATAGTACTTTATGTGCGGACATTTTCCCTCTTTTAGGGGAACACTACCACCATTTCCTTTGCTTGCAAAAGCAATCCTGCCTGCAGTGCAGGCACCCTTGCTTCATGCTCCATGGGTGCCTGCGTTGTCGCTTGGCAGCCACTAGCGCACCAGTGCAGAGAGAGACAGCAGGAATGCTCCATATCTTACTAGATGTGGCACAGTTATGCCCTCTCCACTTGTGCTATAATAGGAAACAATGGTCCCTTAACGGGGAAGTGTGAACCTCACCTTCCACAATAATCTCAGTAAAACGAAGTCTTTCAGCTCTGTAAACATATATATTTGGAATTAAAGAGGTGTTCCCAAATGGAGCAATGGTGCAGTGAAAGTGAGGTAGATGAGTAAGAGGTGTGCTTATGCTGAACAATATATACATAAATGTGGGGAATGCACAGTTGTTTGTTCTAGACCCTAACACAGAGTTGCAGGGTCGTGATTTTCATAAACAGTACAGTACACTTTTATTGTGTGGACGTTTCGAACCACTGAGGTTATTTGTACAGGGCCATCATCAGGATAAGGAATGGGAAACACCCATTAGGTAGTAGTCATTCAGCAAATGATAAACAGTACATTCAGCATTAGATCCACAAATCATAGGTCTTGAAATCTAGAGGAGTTAACTCAAGCCCCCTATATATATTGGAAGACTCTATGGGACAGGAGTCAGCCAAGGGCCCTAGACGGCAACGTGATCGACAGTCTTGGAAAACATTTCCTGGGGGTACGCACAAAAATCCCAAAACTCCAGAGGGGTGGGGCGTAGCTGGAGAATTCAGTCTATATGAGCCAGGAATGGTAACCCCAAATACGCAAACAATCCCATTTGACAAACGGTGTGTTGCTCAGGCCATGAAACCCAAAGTAAATTTGGATCGCCGCATTAATCTATTGGCAATGCTTTCAGTGTCAATTGGAATAGCGAGTAGTTCAATTACAAAAAGATCCGGCTCACATGTCCGATCTGTTAGCATTGATACAGCGCAGCAAGTTTTCTTGCTGCGTTTCGCTGTGTCCAATGCTAGTAAATCTGCCCTTTGGCTGTTCTTCCTGAACATGGAACGGATTGCTGTCTCTTACCATCAAGGCTTGGACTAAACCTGATGTCCTGCTGAAGATGTTTGTAGATCAGCATATCTGCAGAGGGAAGGTGGGTAATACTTGCAAACCAGCTGTAAGCATGAGCTATGTGTTTTTATGGGACTTCCTCCTCAACATATTACTTTGAAGTGTTGTTCCAAGGTGTCAATACAAGCGCATGCCCTATGATAAATCAGAAGCACTGATAACTCTGCAATGAAGCAACTCATCTCCTTGCTAAGAAGTCTAAGTCATACCTTTCCGCATTATTGCTTTGATGGAATTGAGAACAAGATACATCTTCTTGTGTCTTCTGGAATGGAGGTGACATTTTTTCATTCTCAGAGGTTCAACCATAATTCCCAATAAAACTGTCTATTTTGTTGCTTTTTGTCTGTGTCTCTAGGAAGCATCACCCTAAAACCTGCAGGTGAGGTGTAACAGTAGCCCCCGCAGCCCATACAGTGCGGGTTTGCCTCAAGCTCCGGGGGCCCCCTCCGGCACTGTGCATGGGTGGGCCTGGGAGCCCCTCACTGGGTCTGGAGTGGGGAGGGGCCCCCTCCAAGTACTTTGCAGGGGGGGCCCACTCAAGTTTCTCTTGCCCCAGGTTTCCCACCAAGGGAGAACATGCAAATTGATCAGTTACAAACTATCTCTATTGGATTCAGTTGCTGACATATGTGTATTTGTCTTGGACAATAGCTGACCTATTAAAAAGCAACATTCCATTAATTTCAATTGAATTCTGAACTCGTTATTGGTATCAAATAGTGTCGATATTTTTAAGATTGCATTTTTCATCTGCCAGTAACATATTGTATGTTTTTTCTACTTCACATTTATAGTCCAATATTCAAAAATCCATAGATGCAAGATATCTAATTTTTCACAGAACATTTGCAACGTGAACCAGGAAAAGTATTCACAAGTCCATCTGCCCCCATCTCCTGCTGTGCCTTCATATACATCCACTCACCAACATCTTTTCTCATTTATAATTAAGGGTTTGCAAAGAATTGTGTAGTTCCTGAGCATGGGACAATCCATTGCCGCTGAAATGTTCTGCTTTCCTTATTTCTATGCATTGTTTTCCTCATGATTTTGAAACTGCATGAATGATGAAAATCTTTGTATTTTTCATAATGTCCCATATTTACTGTGAAACCTTGCCTGCATAAAACCTTACCAACTACAAGTACTATTTACATGTTTCCAACTTTCCATGTTTGCTCCACTGTACATAACACATACAAAGTGGGAAAGGTATTAAAGCACAGGTTTTGTACTGGAAGGGTTGGAGAAGGGGGAAGCTTTATCTGGGACTTTACAATTGAATTTGGTTTCCATGTGCTTCCTCATTGGAGTGGTAAAATTCAGTTTTGTTTGGTCTAATTTGAGGCATGCGATGGACATTGAGGAGTGGAGGTGGTGAGTATTATGGGTAGAGATGGGTGCTGTTGGTGTATTGGGGGATCATGATGTTTTGGGTAATCAGCAGTAACACAAAGGTCTCCATACACATTGCAATTTGTGGATGCCTTGTTTGAATTAATTGTGAACATTCAGACAGGAAGGAGGAGAGCTGTGATAGGACAGCCTTGGTGGTGCCCATTTGAATGACAAGGAGCAAGTGGCGATCAATGGTATAGAAAGCTGCTAAGAAGTTTAGCGACACAAGTATGCATTTGTTGAAGGATGCACGATTCATGGGAAGGGTGCCACCAATTACCTGGCTGACACAACCCAGGTATTGCATCTGGGTTAACAGCAAGTGTAGACAACTATTGTGATCAATGTGGTTTTGAAGCAATTTCTGTGATAACAGAGTAAAGATACAGATTTTGTTTTCTAAGGTTGGATTTGGCTTGTTTTGGAGATGTGGGAAGTGTTTCAGTGGCAAGACATATGTTGACGATGTTGCATAGGAAGGGGAAGAGAGTGCTTCCTTAGGTAATGACTTATTGAGGAGGAGGATAAAATCTTGACGTCATACAATGTGACCTTAAGGGAGGATAGCAGGCCAAAATGCCTTTTTTTTAAAGTAAGTGAACTTATGGGGCACTAAGTGAGTATACAGCAAAGGTATATATGAGGGTTCTCAGCGGGTTTTTTGACAAGGTCGTTGTTTCATCCTTTTTTAATTGTGTTTGTCGAAGAGGAATTGGCTTATATCAGCCATCTTATGAGTGGGGCAGTTGTTGAGCTTAGGAAAACAATGCACTATTCTACATCTGATAAATCTTTGTGATATGATGTAAAGCTGGTAGTCAAATTGGCAGCTCTAGTGCTTGTTTGTGGTCTCTTTGTGCAACTTTCATGGAAATGAGGTCTGTTAGGAGATTTTTTGGTTTGCAATTGACTCTCTTGTTTGTGTATACCCCGTGGGAGCACTGTGGAGCTAAATGTACTGGTTTGATTTTCTGTTGCTTTTTGGTAAGGTGTGAACAGACAGACGCATACCCAATGGTCAGTGTAATAGCCCTTTGCTGGGCGCTGTCCATCATAATTCACATGGTCCTCCTTGAGGTATGGAGCATGTCCGAGACATGCGCACTTGTGTGACAAAGTGTTGTCTCTTCTGCTAATCCAAGACTGTTATAAACTAAGAGCAGACCTGCCAACTAGATCAAAAATCATACCGTGTGAGACGGGCCGGGGCTCGGAGGGGGCGGGGCCTTATGCTAAGAAGCACCTAAGAGGCATCTGTGCCCCAACCCCGCTCCAAACCCTCTCTTCAAAATAAAAATAATAATAAGCTTGTGGAGGCTGTTGCCGGTGTCCTGGGTATTTTAACACCCCTTAATGGACGTCAGCAGTTCAAAGCCTGCAAAATGTAGCTGAAAATTCCCTGTACTCAATAATTTTCAGCTAATTTTACCTGTCACCGTCTGAAATCGGCTCCTCACCGGGTGACCGTGTGATGGGAGTCGATATTGCATTGTAATTGCATTTATATAGCGCTTACTCCCCCTGACGAGGGGTTGAAGCGTTTCCTATCAATATATCCTCTACATCCACTCTCTCATTTTTCCCAAACCCCATACCACTACTATGATCCCCAAAATAACCCTTTCTGGACTCTCCCCTACTCTACCCCTCCTTGCATCATCTGACACCTCTTCTACTAAACCGGTCCCCAAAACAAGCCTTTCTAAACTCTTCCCTCTGACTCTTCCCCTCCACATCCCTTCTTACTCATCCCAAGCCTCCTTCTACTGCTATGACCTCCAAAACAAAAAAACAATAAAAAGTCAAAATTCTTCACTCTCCTATCCCTCCAGTATCCTTTTCAATCAAAATAACAGACTAACATGTCCACCACTCAAATTTCCTATTTCACTATCCTCACCAAAAAAAGTACTTCAACACCACATCAGGGGTAAAAGTTCTATATATATGCAAACCTTTTTTCCTCTTTTATCCCTCCACAACCCTTCTCTATCCAAATAACTGAATAACATATCCACCACTCAAATTACTTTCATATTTTGCAATACTAATTTTCAACACTAATTCTTTATGGGTTCCAGATTGATATGTGTGTCACACGGTGGCACCATGTGAGTTGGCAGGTCTGTAAGAGTCTCATTGCATCCGCAGCTCATTTCCGATTAACACAAACTCGAACAGTGCAGCCGCACCTGGCTCTGACTTTGGTGGGAGGTGCTGTGTTTTACAATGACTTAAGGGTTTTAAATCTTGTGAACTTCCTTGGGGTCCAGCAGTTTTCAGGCAACAATATAAATGTCAAGATAACGCTGGTGATTAATGTAACTACTGGTGAGAGATTGGAATTTGTCTAGTCGTCATAAAGTAGCTCAGGGGTATAATGTGCCTGCATCAAAGAAAGAATACCATGCAGATCAGAGAACTGAGTGTGAGTGAACTATGAGTAGCGCTTTAAAAAATGAAGGGCCTCATTTATGAGGTTTTGCCGTAGGGCAGCGCAGCAGGCCTTCCTGCTGAGCTTCCCTACGACAAAAGAAAAGGGCAGGAATGCGCCGTATCTATAAGAGACGGCTCATTCCTGTCCTTGCGGGGATGATTATTTTTGTACAGGAAGGGAAACTTTTCTGTACAAAAATAATCACAAGAGGCTTTTCCTCTTTCTACGTGTGCTGCAGAATGCACCACACGCAGAAAAAGGAAAAACGAGGAGAAATAAAGATATTTCTCCCCGTTGCGCCTCATTTATGCCTCCCCTGGGGAGGCGTAAGCTTTTGGCACTGCCTCAGATTTACGATTTCTCGTAAATCTGGGGCAGTGTCGAAAGGCCATGGATGTTGCTGGTAACACCCCCCATTGCACGCCCCTTTAACACAGAACACTGCGTTAAAGGGACTGATATTTATCAGACAACGTTAAGCCAAAAAAAGTGACTTAGTGCTGACTGATAAATATCACGCAGGCTTCTGCGCCACGGATCGTCGCAAAAAGTGACGTTCCGATGGCGCAAGGAGTCTCATAAATGAGGCCCGAAATGTATGTCAGAAAGGGGGTATGGAGCGGAGAGGGACATTACTGGGGAGTGGTAGTGAAAGAATTTGTGCAGAAGGAGCGTATGAGGGAGGGGAGCAAAAAAGACTGTCGCACCTGACCAGGCGCTATCAGCGCGAAAGCCCTGCTTCCTACGGTTCCTGGTAGCAGAAGTTCAATTATGGTCCCTTTTCCAAAAGGGACTGTGTCCACCTCGAGTGACATCACACGTCTTCTGCTCCTGACCTTGGCAGGCCTTGCCACACCCAGCAGCTCTTCCCCTTCAGGGCCTGAAATTAAAAGCCTCTGTAAACTTCCGGTCCGGGGAGTGGAAAACTCACCCAGCTTCTCCAGATCAAGCCCGCGCGCACTGAAGGAAGCTAATGGGAAGTGAAAGCTCCTTCGCAGCGCGTGCTGGAGCGCCCGATAGAAAACCAAGGGCCTCTTTGCATAAATTATTAACAAGCTCCTGAAAGACAGAACAGTGGCCGCGGTCCCCAGGGACTGCTGAGCAAGCAGGCCTGTTAGCGTGATGAATGGGACAGCTCGGAGGCCGCATGCTTAAACACTCTCTCTCATTTTGTCTGAGTGCCCGGGCAAGGCGTGTGATGATCAATTCACTATCACTCCTCGTATTGTAGTGATGCCATTATGAAGAAATATTGATTGGAATGTAATTTCATGCTCATCGATAAAAACACACCGACATAGATCATATAATAAAACTATGAACTAGGTTGTGCTACAGAATAAAACCTGTATGATATGCAATTTAGTGACGTATCCACTGTGCATGGGACGTGCTAGGAAGTAAATGCCCCCCCCTCCCGAGCTGCTGTTTGAATCATAAAATACGGCAATAATCAGATTTTGGTGGGCCCCGGTGCCACTGCACCTGCTGAACCAATGTAAACCACACCCCTGGTGAAGCACACTACTTATGCCCTTGGGCAAGATTCGCCTTATGTGAAACTGCCCCCAAAAATGTAATATTGTCTGTCACCCTCCTCGATTTAAATCCTTCAAGAATTATAGGCAAAGTGCTAATCTTTGATGTAAAGACACCAATTCACTGGCAAACTGCACTGTGCTCACATGACATGGTGTAACTGGATATTCTCGGATAATACGGCCCATGTTATTTAAAATTTTGTAGACACCACTTTATCATATTCTGATATGATCCTTGTTGCATGATTGACATGCATTGCCAAATATTACCAATGCTCGGCGTGGGAGAGTCCTCTTAGCGTCAGCGCCTGGTACTTGGCTTGGTTGTCTGTTCTCCCTGATAATTTGGCTCATCCGCTTACTTAGATACATGGGACCATGGAGCACCTAAGGGGTGGTTGGTGCTATGTTACACCAGTTTCGAAAAACAGTAAAATGTAATACATTATTTGAGAGCAAAATTAAAAAAATCCAATTAGTACAACCGGAGATATGCAATTTCAAAATTTAACGTAAAAATAAGGTGTAGAAGCACAAATCTCCAACTGTTGTCATCTGGTCATACTTGACCAGGACAAAGTCGCAAGTTCAGGCTGACCGCGTTGGAGCACATGCCTGATAGAGGGACCAAGTTAGGCCCACTGAACAAAGTACCTTAAATTCTGGTTGAGGAGCTTTGCCTGATCCCTGGTTGAGGATGTTTTGCACAGCAGCAGTACCGAGGAGCTGCGGGGTCCTATCTTTTCGCCAAAGATGCTGTCAGCAAGGGTCTTGCGCTGCAAAGTCCAGCAGTAAAGATGCATCACGCACAAGTGATTCCGTAGAAGATGTCGGTTGTGATGCAGAGTCCTGTAAAGTCATTGAGGATGCCGTCGACCGGGGCCTAGGGATTCAAATCCTCATTGAAGATGTGGGGTTCACCAGCGGTTCTGAGGAGCTGAGTGGCTGCGATGTGCAGTCTTGTGTTATCGTCGAGGACGCAGTAGATGGAGGGCTTGAGCTGCGAAGGCCTTCAGCGAAGATGCATTGTGCAGCAGCGGTCCAAGGAGACTATAGGCCCCGATGTGAGGTCTGGCGTTGGGGGTGTATTATGCTGTGGCAGTTCCGAAACGGAGCAACAAGGAAATGAGTCACGCTGCATCACTTCTGCCACTGAGCCACAGCTTGGCTAGCAGAGCACCTTCAGGCCTACTTCCGAGAGTACCACTTTGAGGACTCACAGCAGACAGAGTCCAGGTTCTGGGTTCAAGATGTTGAGGCCTTTTCTGTTCCCGAGGCTCTGATCAGGAGGCCAGGCAGTTAACCCTTGGAGTCATTCTGGTGGTCCCGGATTCAAGATATAGGCTGTAGGAAGGTGGATACCTGACTATGGTTACCCCAGATTTTTTGCCTAGTATTTAGCTGGTTTTCGACTTAGTTGGCCTGGGATCCTGCCAATCAGGACCCCAGGCTATCTGCTCTCTCTGTAAAATGGACTCCATGTACTTTAGGTACATCTCCAATTGAATATTGGGTCACCTTATGAGCCCCTGTGTAGTGTACCTTAGGTACCCAGGGCATATGTTCATCCAAGGCCTACCAGGGGCTGCAGCATATATTATGCCACCCCTGGCTGGCCATCCAAATTGACAAAACTGGCTGATCACTCAGCTGGGGCAAGGTGGTGTAATCACCCTTTGCTTTAGATATAGTATACCTATATCTAATCTTATATATAGACACATACACACCTATAAGTCACTCCTATGGCAGGCCGTAACAATCCTGGAGGCAGAGTGCAAGGTCTTATGTGAGATGGTGCTCTAGAATGAGCTGAGTCTGTCTGCAGCTTTCGGAACCATGTCCTTATAGCTGTTCTATGATATAGCCATACCATATACTCTTAAGTGGATTATCATCCTCGCGGTTGAATGCTAACTTTAGTTTGGCTTTATCAAAACATGTCGTGTAAGGTGTCATACGCTTTGGAATACTACGACGGGGGTAGCATTCCAGTCTTTTAGAGGGAGAAGACATCTTGTTCCTAGTAAACCCGGTTAAAGTTAACCAGAGCCTCAGCATCACAAAATGGATGCTGCTGCCACAGACACAAGTCTGACATCCTGCTGCTGGGAGTCCTTACAGCGAGGGAGGCTTGGACAATAGGTTTCCTGTCTTGGGAGGTGCTATCACCACCCCAGACAGGCCATAGTGTTTTGGGGCAGGGAGGGCTGATCGAAATGAGACACTGCCTGGGGCACACAAGGTGTCCCATGCATAGCCCGGTTCAAACCAGTTGCTGGAGCACTCCAGCCCCAGCTCTGGCGTGAAACTGGACAAAGGGAAAGGGGTGTAACCACCCCCTTCCCTGGTCCCACCCATAGGAGGGACTTAGCAGGTAATCCAGCCCCTCAGATTGGTATATAGGTAGGAGCTGAGTCAAGAGACTTTAGATTTATCCTGAACTGAAACTTGAAACGAAACTCTGGACCTTCGACATCTACTGAACATAGAAGACTGAAGAATCTACCTTGTGGTCAAGGAGTGACCACCCTGTACAAACAGGCACCATCCAGCGATCTGCGGTTTGCTTTGTCGACGCTCCCGCCGGAGCCCGACCACAGAGCCTGACAAGAACCAGACTTCCAGACTTTGCTGAACCCGATCCAAAGCCACAGCAAAGCTGAGACCCGTGGAGGCGACGAGAGATGTGTGACTGGCCATCTTGGAAAACCTGCACTTTGCTACCTGCGCAGTTCCCGAGGTACCCTCGAAGCTGTGCATTGGGGATTCAGAAACCCCAGCCCCGAGCACCTTCTACACCGACTGTAGGAGAGTAGGGTCTGCAATCCTATGATCACCCAGATTTTTTGCTTTTGTTTCACTGGTTTACGACTTTCTCTGGCTGTGGGCCTGCCAATCAGACCCACAGCCTGGCTGTTCTCTTTCTAAATTACCACATGTACCCTAGGTGCATTTACCAATTGGTACTGGGCCACCTTATCAGACCCTGTAACTCAGGGCATAGGTGTACCCAGGGCTGCCAGGGGCTGCAGCATGTATTATGCCACCCCTGGCTGGCCTCTTAAATTTGACACAACTGGCTGCATGACAGCTGGGGCAAAGTCGTGTAATCACCCTTTGCTGTAGGTATAGTATACCTATACCTAACCCTAAAATGGACACACAGATTCCTATCAGTCACTCCTATGGCAGGCCTTGACAATCCTGAAGGCAGAGTGCTTGGAATTGTGTGAGATGGTGCTCTGGCATGAGCTGAGCCTGTCTGCAGCTTGCGGAACCAAGTCCTAATAGCTGTTCCATGATATCGCATACCATATACTCTTAAGTGCATTATAATCCTCGCGGTTAAATGCTAACTTTGGGATTGCTTTATCAAAACATGTCAAGTAAGGTGTCATACGAATTGGAATACTAACCCCTCGCCAATTCTGGTGACGGGGTTAGCATTCCACCCTTCTAGAGGGACACGACATGGATGTAACTGTGAACCCCGGTTAAAGTTAACTGAAGCCTCAGCTCCACAAAATGGATGCTGCCACCACAGACACGAGTCTGACCCCCTGCAGCTGGGAGTCCTTCCAGCGAGGGGAGCCTGGACAAAGGGTTTCCTGTCAGGGGCGGTGCTAGCACCGTCCCAGACATGGTTTTGTGTATCCTGGGTAGGCAGGGCTTTACAGGAAGGTGACTGCTGAGTGGCACCCCGGTGCTCACTACGCATAGGCCGGTCTGAACCAGTTCCAGGGGCACACCAGCCCCTGGCCTGGGGAAGTCCGGCATGGCAGAGGGGTGTAACCACCCCCCTCCTAGTCCCACCCATAGGCAGGACCTAGTCACCGGGTCAGCCCCCTTTTTTAGTATAAAGATGGGAGCGGGCCCCCTGTTAAAAATTAGATCATCTTTGGAATCAAGACACGACTTTCTGCGAAAGGACTTCAAGATTTCTTCCTCAAGATTCTCCCTTGTGGCTAAGGAGTAGTCACCCTGCATCCGCAGGCACCATCCTAAAGAACACTGCGGTCTGCTGCCAGTCCTTCATCACGAATCCGACGACCCAGCTCGACGAGACCCGGCTTCCCTGGCACCTCTGACCTCTACTCACCTCTACAGCCAAGCTGAGAACCGTGAATGCGACGAGACCTCGAGGGACCGACGATCGCCAAGACTGCACGACATCTTTACTGTAAGCCCACCGTGTCCTCCACGGGTGAGTGCTTTGGGGTCCGAGAAGCCCCAACCCTGCGCAGCTCCAGCACCCAAGATCAGCCTCCCTGCATCTCCACGATCTGCGTGGGGCCCTTCTGCTGTTTGCTGTGCACCGCGTTGTTTGGCTACTAGCCGGCTGGCTTGTGGCCTTCTGAACGACGCCCGACGACATCACTGCTGCTGGTCTGGTTGCTCCAGACTGGCCCTTGCTTCCTTCTTTAAGAGAGGCACCCCGGACCCTCCTGGTCCACTCCAGACGCCATTTTAGGTCCACCGCGTGGGCTTGAATTTGCCAAGGCTTTGTTGCCCAATCCTGGGTCCAGCGACGCCGACAGCTTCTATCTTCGTGGGACAGCTCGATCCTCCTTCCTGGTCGCCGACAACGCCTCCTGGTCCGTGAGATCTTCGAGCACAGCGTCACCCACTCACCTTGTCGAGGTGGCTACCATCCGGTGCCCTCCTGGTGCCCACTGACTACTGGCTAGTAGTCTCGAACTTGGTCCCCTCTGCTTTCAGGTGTCATCTTCCATCGATCCAGGCTTGGATCCACCGAACTTTCTTCACTGGTCGCCTGCCAGCAACTTCTTTCTTCCAGGCTCCTGGTCCGTCAACGAGGATTCCCGACGTCTTTTGAGTCCTATGCAGCTGCAGCCCCTGGGCTAGGTAACTTCGGCATTTCGGTGCCCCAGCATAGCCTCACTATCCAAGGGTCAGAATCTACTTTCGTTTTCCTCCCACCAGGTCGGGTTCGCCCGAGAACACTAACTTTGCAAATTCTAGCTACCATAGACTTTGTCCCGCATCTCGCGTGAGAGTGCACACACTGCACCCGAGTCCCCTGGGTCTCCTAGAAGTAATCTAACGATTCTATAGTCAAGTCCTAGCGATTCCAAAGGCTATTAGTACTGTACTTACCTGCTAGTAATTTCGCATTCCACTTTTCAAGTATATGGTTTTCCGTGCCCCTCGGGCATTTGTATATACTGTGCTAACTTAAGTATTTTTGTAAGAGTTTTGGTTTGTGCTTAGTACCCTGTCCTCATAAAGAGTACAGGGCTGTTGTGATTCTTAATAAATAACTGTTTATTTTCATAACACTTGTGTGGTGTCCTTTCACTTGGTGTTCAAGGGGTATATGTGGTATAACAGATGGCTTAACACGCCCTCTCGAGTCTTTAGCCTGAGACTGCTCGTATCCACGCTACTAGGATAGCTGGTCTATAAGGTTGACTTACAACCAATCATCAATAAGGGTTGCTGGACTGATACATAGTGTTCACTAGAATAGTGAGCACTGCATATCAGGCCACCTTCTCACATTGGTGAGCAGCGGTTGGGATTTGAGCTTGCTGTTGTTTTACCACACGTATCCTAAGAATATCTTGTTGAAAGATCACATAAGTACTGTTAGTACATATAACTAAGCTTAGAATACTCTGAGTTCTACTGAACCAGCTGTTGCAGCTCCTCAAGGCCTAGCACACCTTGGCTGCAACTCTTAGCAAGGGATCAGTAGGTAAACACATAGTGTAGGTAGGTGCATCACTTACACCACACTAGAAACAGTATGTCGGACAAAGGAGGAAACTCTGAGTCTCCCCTTGTGTCAGCTGACCCTCCACAGGGCATCCCTTCAAGATATACTGTGCTGAGCTTCAAGGAGTTAAGACAGGTGTGTCACTCCAGGAAGATCAAGCAGGGGTCTAACCCCACAACTTCCTTTCTGATTGGTCTCTTGGAGACTTATGATGCCAGAAAAGCTGAGACCCTTCTTAGCTCTTCTAATCCAGAAGGAGGTATGCCTCCCCTTGAGGGAACCAGAGGTGACCCTGACCTCATCCACCTCTCAACTGAGAATGAAGATGTAGAGGATGATGAGGATGAGGATCCCTCTGGGGATGAGGCAGATAAGGGACAGGTAGAAGTCGGTAGACTAAGCAGGTCCAACTTAAGCAAACATGACAGTGGTACTGGGGGACCCCTGGGGCCACTATCAGGTCAGCTTAACATTGGGAATGGACGAGCCAGATCTCTGTCAAGAGGCTCTGGCAGATCCCTTCAAACCAATGGCTCTCACAACTCTTCTCAAAGAGGGATGACATCCCCTCAGAGGAGAGTGTATGAAGCTAAAGAAAGGGCAGCCAATCTGAGGATTGAAAGGGAAGAACTTGCCCTAGCCAAAGAGAGGCTTGCCTTTGCTAGAGAGCAACAGTTAAGTGGGGTAGTCCCCACTGGTGGCAGCATTATACCTAGCAATAGGGAAAGGAGTTTTGACACAAAACACCTTGGTAAGATAGTGCCCCCCTTTAAACAAGGGGATGACATCCACAAATGGATTACTGCTTTGGAGAGGGCCTGCACTGTGCAAGGTGTTCCCCCAAGTCAGTGGGCAGCTATCTTGTGGCTCTCCTTTGAAGGAAAAGGTAGAGACAAGCTCCTCACTACAAGAGTGGAGGATGCTAATGATTACCAAGTCTTGAAAAATGCACTGGTTGAAGGGTTTGGCCTAACCACTGAGCAGTACAGGGTGCTGTTCAGGGATACCCAGAAAACTCAGTCTCAAGATTGGTCTGACTTTGTAGATTGTGCCACTAAGGCTTTTGAGGGCTGGTTGCTGGGCAGTAAGGTTACTGATTATAAAGGATTGTACAATTTGATGATGAGAGAACAAATTTTAAACAATTGTCAGAACCAGTTGTTGCATCAGCATCTTGTTGACTCAGATCTGACCTCTCCCCAAGAATTGGGAAAGAAGGCAGACAGATGGGTTAGAACAAGAGTTAAACAGAACCAGGGCCAGAATCAAGGTGGTCAGAAGAAAGCAGACCAGAAGGGTAAAGATTCTAAGGGGGAACAAAATGACCAGAAGTCTTCGACAGGTCCCCAACAACCCAAAGAGGGTGGGGGTCAGGCTCCCCAAAAGAAGAAAGAAGGCCAATCTAAAAGGTGGTGCCAATACTGTAAAAGTAAAACTCACTGGTTTAGTGAGTGCACCAAGAAAGGAGGAGGGCAGACTCCTGCCACTGCAGCCCCTAAGGCACCTGTGCCCCCTAGTACAGCCAGCAGTGGTAGTGCACCTCCCAAGGGTTTAGTAGGGTTAACCCTGGGTTCTGAGGGGTGTGACAACTTAGTTGGTACACTCACTCAGGCTGTCCTTGTCAGTACAGGGGATATGGATATGTCCCCTGACATAAGTCCCAATAGTTTGGGCAAATACAGACAGACACCTTTCATAAATGGAAAAATGGCTCAGGCCTATAGGGACACTTGTGCCAGTGTCACCATGGTGACACCTAACTTTGTGGACCCTGGACAGATCATGCCAGGTACAGATTTCCTGGTGACCAATGCAAGCAATGTCACTACCAATCACAGTATGGCAATTGTAGCTTTCTGCTGGGGAGGGGTAACTGGCCAAAAGAAGGTTGTAGTTAGTTCAGACCTCCCAGTGGATTGTTTGTTGGGCAATGATTTGGAGTCATCACAATGGTCAGAAGTGGAGCAGAGGACTCACATGGAAATGTTAGGCTTGCCAGCACATGTGTTTGCTGTGACCAGGTCACAGGTCAGGAAATGCCCCACTGAACAGGTGCTGGATCCTGGAACAATGGACCAGACACCTTCCAAGAAAAAGAGCAGCAGGGTTAAGGCTGTGCCTTCCCCCTTGCCCCAGGTTGAGGATCAAGTCTCAGAGGAGGCTGACCTACAGGAATTGAGGGAAACTGAGCCCAGAGAGTTTGAACTTGATCAAGTTGAATTCTTGGGTTCAGGGGGACCCTCAAGGGAAGACCTGGGGAAGGACCAGTTAGGCTGCCCTTCTCTTGAACCCCTCAGACAGCAGGCTGCTGCTGAGGCTGCTGGGAACGCCACAGGTACCCACAAGGTATACTGGGAAGATGGACTCCTGTACACTGAGTCAAGAGACCCCAAGCCTGGTATGACCAGGAGGCTGGTTGTACCCTTGTCTCAGAGAGGTTTCCTACTTACCTTGGCCCATGAGATTCCCTTAGCAGGTCACTTAGGCCAGACAAAGACTTGGGACAGACTTGTCTCACACTTTCACTGGCCTCACATGAATGAGGATACCAAGGAGTTTTGTCGCTCCTGTGTCACTTGCCAAGCCAGTGGTAAGTCAGGTGGCACAACAAAGGCCCCCCTTATACCAATGCCTGTGGTGGGGGTGCCCTTTGAAAGAGTGGGGATTGACATTGTTGGTCCAATGGAACCCCAGACAGCATCAGGACACAAGTTTATACTGGTGGTAGTGGATCATGCCACCAGGTATCCTGAAGCTATTCCACCTAGGACCACTACAGCACCTGTAGTGGCAAGGGCCCTAGTTGGAGTGTTCTCCAGAGTGGGCTTCCCTAAGGAGGTTGTCTCTGACAGAGGTGCAAACTTCATGTCAAGCTACTTAACTGCTGTGTGGAAGGAATGTGGTGTCAATTACAAATTCACTACACCCTATCATCCACAATGCAATGGGCTTGTTGAAAGGTTCAACAGGACCCTAAAAGGGATGATTCATGGACTACCTGAAAAGCTCAGGC
This sequence comes from Lissotriton vulgaris, assembly GCF_964263255.1. Taxonomy (NCBI): domain Eukaryota; kingdom Metazoa; phylum Chordata; class Amphibia; order Caudata; family Salamandridae; genus Lissotriton; species Lissotriton vulgaris. The sequence goes on along the minus strand of NC_141696.1, from coordinate 150,582,245 downwards.
GTAGATGGGATGTCCTGATTCCCTGCCTTCTGTTTGCTTACAGAGAGGTCCCACAAAATGGGGTTGGCTACAGCCCTTTTGAACTTTTGTATGGGCATCCTGTGAGAGGCCCCCTTTGTTTGGTGAAGGAAGGATGGGAAAGACCTCTCAAAAAGCCTGCAACCAGCATAGTGGACTATGTACTTGGTCTCCGCTCCAGGATGGCTGAGTATATGGAGAAGGCATCTGAAAACCTTAAGGCCAGTCAAGAACTTCAAAAAGCTTGGCATGACCAAAAGACTGTCGTAACTGTTAATCAGCCTGGACAGAAGGTGTGGGTGTTGGAGCCAGTGGCCCCAACAGCACTCAAAGACAAATGGTCTGGGCCCCACACAATTCTTGAGCAAAAGGGAGAGGTCACCTACCTGGTGGACCTTGGAACTCCCAGGAGCCCCCACAGGGTGCTCCATGTCAACAGGCTCAAAGCATATGTCGACAGGAAGGACATGAGCTTGCTCATGGCCATAGATGAGGGACAGGAGGAAGAGAGTGACCCTCTCCCAGACCTGCTCACTCAGAATCCTGATGATGGGTCAGTAGATGGTGTTGTCTTTTGTGGCAGCCTCTCTGAGCATCAACAGAAAGACTGTAAACAGGTTCTTCAGTCTTTCAGACATATGTTTTCTCTGACACCCAGTCAGACCAATTGGTGTACCCATGAGGTTGACACTGGTGACAGTCTGCCAGTTAAGAGTAAAATCTACAGGCAGCCTGATCATGTTAGAGACTGCATAAAAACTGAAGTGCAGAAAATGTTGGAGTTGGGAGTCATTGAACCCTCAGATAGCCCTTGGGCTAGTCCAGTAGTTCTAGTGCCAAAGCCTCACACCCAGGGTGGTAAGAGAGAGATGAGGTTTTGCGTAGACTACAGGGGTCTCAATGCAGTCACTAAGACTGATGCCCACCCAATACCAAGGGCAGATGAGCTGATAGATAGATTGGCTTCTGCCAACTACTTAAGCACATTTGACTTAACAGCTGGGTATTGGCAAATCAGGTTAGCTGAGGATGCCAAGCCCAAGACAGCATTTTCAACCCCTGGTGGGCATTATCAATTTGTGGTAATGCCCTTTGGTCTGAAAAATGCACCTGCCACCTTCCAAAGGTTGGTGAATCAAGTCCTTACTGGGCTGGATGACTTCTGTGCAGCATATCTAGATGATATTGCTGTCTTTAGCTCCACCTGGGAGGATCACCTGGTCCACCTGAGGAAAGTGTTAGAGGCTCTGCAAGCAGCAGGCCTCACTATCAAGGCCACCAAGTGCCAGATAGGGCAGACACAGGTTGTATACCTGGGCCACCTTGTAGGTGGAGGCCAGGTTCAGCCACTGGAGAGCAAAATACAGTCAATCAGGGACTGGGCTCCTCCAACCACCCAGACTCAGGTTCGAGCTTTCTTGGGCCTGACTGGATACTACAGAAAATTTGTCAGGAACTATGGTTCAATTGTGACACCATTAAATGAACTGACAAGTAAGAAAATGCCAAAAAAAGTTCAGTGGACAGCAGGCTGTCAAAAAGCATTCGATGACCTAAAGCAGGCCATGTGCACAGCACCTATCCTTAAGAGTCCAGACTACTCCAAACCATTCATTGTCCAAACAGATGCTTCTGAGTTGGGTGTGGGAGCTGTTCTATCTCAGCTGAATTTTGATGGTCAAGACCAGCCCATTGCTTTTATAAGCAGAAGGCTGACCCCCAGAGAGAAGAATTGGTCAGCTATTGAGAGGGAGGCCTTTGCTGTGGTTTGGGCCCTGAAGAAGCTGAGGCCATATTTGTTTGGCACTCACTTCAAGATTCAGACCGACCATAAGCCCCTCTTGTGGCTAAATCAGATGAAGGGTGAAAACCCCAAACTGCTTAGGTGGTCCATTTCCCTACAGGGGATGGACTTTACAGTGGAACATAGACCTGGTACTGATCATGGCAATGCCGATGGGCTCTCCAGATATTTCCACTTAGAACAAGAAGACTCACCTGGTCAAGGTTAGCTTATTGTCCCAAAGTTTGGGGGGGGGGTCATGTAGGAGAGTAGGGTCTGCAATCCTATGATCACCCAGATTTTTTGCTTTTGTTTCACTGGTTTACGACTTTCTCTGGCTGTGGGCCTGCCAATCAGACCCACAGCCTGGCTGTTCTCTTTCTAAATTACCACATGTACCCTAGGTGCATTTACCAATTGGTACTGGGCCACCTTATCAGACCCTGTAACTCAGGGCATAGCTGTACCCAGGGCTGCCAGGGGCTGCATCATGTATTATGCCACCCCTGGCTGGCCTCTTAAATTTGACACAACTGGCTGCATGACAGCTGGGGCAAAGTCGTGTAATCACCCTTTGCTGTAGGTATAGTATACCTATACCTAACCCTAAAATGGACACACAGATTCCTATCAGTCACTCCTATGGCAGGCCTTGACAATCCTGAAGGCAGAGTGCTTGGAATTGTGTGAGATGGTGCTCTGGCATGAGCTGAGCCTGTCTGCAGCTTGCGGAACCAAGTCCTAATAGCTGTTCCATGATATCTCATACCATATACTCTTAAGTGCATTATAATCCTCGCGGTTAAATGCTAACTTTGGTATTGCTTTATCAAAACATGTCGAGTAAGGTGTCATACGAATTGGAATACTAACCCCTCGCCAATTCTGGTGACGGGGTTAGCATTCCACCCTTCTAGAGGGAGACGACATGGATGTAACTGTGAACCCCGGTTAAAGTTAACTGAAGCCTCAGCTCCACAAAATGGATGCTGCCACCACAGACACGAGTCTGACCCCCTGCAGCTGGGAGTCCTTCCAGCGAGGGGAGCCTGGACAAAGGGTTTCCTGTCAGGGGCAGTGCTAGCACCGTCCCAGACATGGTTTTGTGTATCCTGGGTTGGCAGGGCTTTACAGGAAGGTGACTGCTGAGTGGCACCCCGGTGCTCACTACGCATAGGCCGGTCTGAACCAGTTCCAGGGGCACACCAGCCCCTGGCCTGGGGAAGTCCGGCATGGCAGAGGGGTGTAACCACCCCCCTCCTAGTCCCACCCATAGGCAGGACCTAGTCACCGGGTCAGCCCCCTTTTTTAGTATAAAGATGGGAGCGGGCCCCCTGTTAAAAATTAGATCATCTTTGGAATCAAGACACGACTTTCTGCGAAAGGACTTCAAGATTTCTTCCTCAAGATTCTCCCTTGTGGCTAAGGAGTAGTCACCCTGCATCCGCAGGCACCATCCTAAAGAACACTGCGGTCTGCTGCCAGTCCTTCATCACGAATCCGACGACCCAGCTCGACGAGACCCGGCTTCCCTGGCACCTCTGACCTCTACTCACCTCTACAGCCAAGCTGAGAACCGTGAGTGCGACGAGACCTCGAGGGACCGACGATCGCCAAGACTGCACGACATCTTTACTGTAAGCCCACCGTGTCCTCCACGGGTGAGTGCTTTGGGGTCCGAGAAGCCCCAACCCTGCGCAGCTCCAGCACCCAAGATCAGCCTCCCTGCATCTCCACGATCTGCGTGGGGCCCTTCTGCTGTTTGCTGTGCACCGCGTTGTTTGGCTACTAGCCGGCTGGCTTGTGGCCTTCTGAACGACGCCCGACGACATCACTGCTGCTGGTCTGGTTGCTCCAGACTGGCCCTTGCTTCCTTCTTTAAGAGAGGCACCCCGGACCCTCCTGGTCCACTCCAGACGCCATTTTAGGTCCACCGCGTGGGCTTGAATTTGCCAAAGCTTTGTTGCCCAATCCTGGGTCCAGCGACGCCGACAGCTTCTATCTTCGTGGGACAGCTCGATCCTCCTTCCTGGTCGCCGACAACGCCTCCTGGTCCGTGAGATCTTCGAGCACAGCGTCACCCACTCACCTTGTCGAGGTGGCTACCATCCGGTGCCCTCCTGGTGCCCACTGACTACTGGCTAGTAGTCTCGAACTTGGTCCCCTCTGCTTTCAGGTGTCATCTTCCATCGATCCAGGCTTGGATCCACCGAACTTTCTTCACTGGTCGCCTGCCAGCAACTTCTTTCTTCCAGGCTCCTGGTCCGTCAACGAGGATTCCCGACGTCTTTTGAGTCCTATGCAGCTGCAGCCCCTGGGCTAGGTAACTTCGGCATTTCGGTGCCCCAGCATAGCCTCACTATCCAAGGGTCAGAATCTACTTTCGTTTTCCTCCCACCAGGTCGGGTTCGCCCGAGAACACTAACTTTGCAAATTCTAGCTACCATAGACTTTGTCCCGCATCTCGCGTGAGAGTGCACACACTGCACCCGAGTCCCCTGGGTCTCCTAGAAGTAATCTAACGATTCTATAGTCAAGTCCTAGCGATTCCAAAGGCTATTAGTACTGTACTTACCTGCTAGTAATTTCGCATTCCACTTTTCAAGTATATGGTTTTCCGTGCCCCTCGGGCATTTGTATATACTGTGCTAACTTAAGTATTTTTGTAAGAGTTTTGGTTTGTGCTTAGTACCCTGTCCTCATAAAGAGTACAGGGCTGTTGTGATTCTTAATAAATAACTGTTTATTTTCATAACACTTGTATGGTGTCCTTTCACTTGGTGTTCAAGCGGTATATGTGGTATAACAGCTGGCTTAACACGCCCTCTCGAGTCTTTAGCCTGAGACTGCTCGTATCCACGCTACTAGGATAGCTGGTCTATAAGGTTGACTTACAACCAATCATCAATAAGGGTTGCTGGACTGATACATAGTGTTCACTAGAATAGTGAGCACTGCATATCAGGCCACCTTCTCACACCGACGCACAGCCCTCCACACTCCACGAGTGCTCCATGGGGCCTGCTGGTGTTTTCGTGCTCGACGCGTCTGTCCGGTTACTTGCCCGTTGGCTAGTGGCCTCTTTGACGACAAACATACAAATGTACACCACTGGCCTGGTTGCTCCAGGCTGGACCTTGCTTCCCTGAAAAGGAGAAGCCCTGCAGACCTTGGTGGTCTGCACCAGAAGCCATCTTTGATTCCTGCATGGGTTGCCTTTGCCAAGGATTGTTGATTCCATTCCGGAAGCCGACACTGCCGACAGCGAGATCCTTCATGGGGCAGTCCGTGCCCAGCACCTGGTTATTGTCAACACCTCCTGGACCACGTGGCTGCAGTGACAAGCTTGATGACATCACCTGATTGCTTCACGACATTGCCTGGTTCCTTCCTGGTAACTGGCTAGTGACCCAGACTCTGTCCCTTCTGCTTTCAGGTACTCTTCATCCTCAATCCACCCTTGGATCCAACCGAACACTTCTCTCCTGGTTGCCTGCAGCATCTTTCTTCAAGGCTCAATAGGATTCAGCAACTAAACCCGACACACTTTGACACCTATGCACTCGCTTCCTGTGGGTGAGGTAACGCGAGTACTCCGGTGCTCCTGTGGGTATTAACTATCCTAGTGTCCTAGTTTTCAGTAGCTTTCTCCTAGTCCAGCCGTAAGTGTCGTAAAAGAACTAGTTTCCAATTCTTTCTTTCCCATTATAACTCCATGGAAACTTGCATGTGTGTTAAGACACTGCACACGCCTCCCGTGGGCCTCCTGCTTCCTAACCTTTGGTAGTACAGCATAGCCCCAGCGATTCCCTAGGCCCTAGGCCTATTCCTTATTCGTGACGTGGTTCTTATACCACTATTTTAGTATATGGTTTTACGTGCCCCTAGGGCTCTACTGTATATTGTGCAACGTATTGTATGATAATTGAGTATCTTTTTATGTGCTTGTGCCTCTGATCTCATAAAGAGCTCAGAGGGGTTGTTTCAGTAATAAATACATATATATTTTATATATAACCTATGTGGTGTCCTTTCATTTGATATTCAAGGGGTTACATATGGTAAAACAGCTGGCTTCACATGCCCTCTTGAGTTTAGCCTAAGACTGCTTTGTCCAGGCTACCACTAGGATAGCTGGTCTATAAGGTTGACTTTACAACCTTCACCATAAGGGTTGTTTGGACTGATACAGGGTGCCCACTAGAATAGTGGACATCACATATCAGGCCAACTTCTCCTATAGGCCCAGTCCTTTTTACTCAGGCAGCAGGGCAGCAGAGTAGCAGTTCTTCTTGTAGTGCAGCACAGCAGTCTTTCTGAGTTTTCCAGGGGTACAGTGCTGTACTGAAGTGCTGGGTCTGAGGGTCCATTATTTATGCCTGGTGTCCACTTTGATGTAGAAGAAGGTTCTGGACTTTTCCAACCCAGAGGTGCTTGGGATTTCCTGCCTCCCTGCCCTGGCCCCGGCTTCCCTGGAGTAACAAAAGATGAGTGTCAAATCCTTTGTGAGTTTGCTCAGGCAGAGGGTTTGTAATGTGCAAGTGTGGTAGATGACAGCTCCTCCGCCTTGTCAAGTCAGTCAGAAATGGCCTATCCTGTGAACACCTATATCTCCTTTGCCTCACTGTCTGGTAGCAATACACAAAGACCAACTACCAGCTACACCTAGTCATGTGACGCAGGATACAAGCTGCAGGCATCAAATGGTAGGAGAAGAAAATTCCAACTTTATAAAAGTTCTTTAGATGCCAAACTCAACATTCCTACTCGCTCCTAATTGAACATTAGCACTTATTAAATGTAAAAACGTAACCCAATATTACGCTAAGGGAGAGGAAGACCTTGCAGTAGTGAAAAAAAAATGTAAGAGTTTTTCACTGCCAGGACATTTATAACTTAAAAGTACATGTCCAACATTTCAATTACTCACCCTGCCATTTGGGCTGTTTTGGGGCCTAAGCTAGGGGTGGCATAGGAGTTTTTCACTGCCAGGACATTTATAACTTAAAAGTACATGTCCAACATTTCAATTACTCACCCTGCCATTTGGGCTGTTTTGGGGCCTAAGCTAGGGGTGACATAGGAGTTTTTCACTGCCAGGACATTTATAACTTAAAAGTACATGTCCAACATTTCAAATACCTCACCCTGCCATTTGGGCTGTTTTGGGGCCTAAGCTAGGGGTGACATAGGGGTATTAAAAAGTAAGGTTCAGATGGCAGTTTAAAACAGCACACAGAGGCTGCAATGGCAGGTCTGAGAAATGTTTAAAGGGCTACTTGAGAAGATGGTACAATAAAAGCAGCAGGCACACTGGTAGCTTTTAATTTAAAGGTCCTAGGTGAGTGCTAATTTACTAGGGCCTTACAACTATATTAAATGTGCCAATTGGGTGTAAGACAATTCTACCATGTATAAAAGCCAAGAAAAATGGGTTCAGAAAACAGAAGGGTGAAGGCAAAATGTTTGAGGATAATCCTGCAGCAAGGGCCAAGTCCAACAGCAATGCTATGATGCTTTGCTATCTTTTACTAAGTTATGTTGTGCTGCAGAACATAATGCATCTTTAGATGATCTACTATCACATTCCATGTTGGAAACACGAGCCACACTGGATCAATACTCAGTAGTTGCTACAAAGATCTCTCCACCCCTATTTTAACATCTGGATCATACCTCCTACCAATCATAAGGTCCAGAGGAATTTACTGGCACCTTCCACCTGCATTCAAGACTGCATATAAATAAATCAAATGCCGTAGAACATAGAAAAAAAAATATTCAACAATTCAACCCTACCTGTTCCACTAACACATATTCAGGTTTAGCACTCGGTACCATCATAAACGACATCAACCCTCCCACCACGTAAAAAGTCAGAAGCTTATAGGGAGCAACTGAAACCCATGACAGACTTGATTCTAAAAAACACAGTTGATGGACAGAATGTAGAACAATGTCTTACATTCACCCCAGTACAAAGATCTGGGCCTAAATCCATCGTTTTTTGCACTCGACACCACCCTGGGTTAGACACTGGCTATATGCAAATCAGCTCTGACCCTGTGCCTCATACCTCCTACCAATCATAAGGTCCAGAGGAATTAACTGGCACCTTCCACCTGCATTCAAGACTGCATATAAATAAATCAAATGCCGTAGAACACAGAAAAAAAAATATTCAACAATTCAACCCTACCTCATCCACTAAAACATATTCAGGTTTAGCACTACGTACCATCATAAACGACATCAATCCTCCCACCACGTAAAAAGTCAGAAGCTTATACGGAGCAACTGAAACCCATGACAGACTTGATTCTAAGCCCTATTGCATCGCTGTTTCCACACACAAAATTAACACATGAATTGCAAACAGCAGCACATTAAAAAATGGGACGTGCACTAATTTCACCTGTATAAAAATTGTACAGGTGCAGAAAACAGGACGTAGCCTTTCCAAGCCGCACAGAGCATTTGATGATGTGTTGGATGCCTGTCGAGACATCATTTGTAAAGGGTGGGGGTGGTAGGGAACATATATGGCCACCTACAAGAGCATCTCTGCTAATTTTGAACCCCCAACGAACAACAGACAAGGAGTGGGCTATTTTGACTTCCGAGAACTAACCAGAATCCACTGCCACCCTTTGTTCTTCTCAATCATCTGGTAAAAAAAATCATCAAACCTTCTTCATTTATTCATTGTATTTTTTATATGGCTATGTATGCAAAGATTCTCCAGCTTATTTTGCTCCTCTTTTGTATCATTTGTCTTATTGTATTGACACCTCTTTACTTTCAATAAATTTTATTCTGAACTTAAAAAACCTTCTTCATTTTGGCAGTCAATAGACAAAGGAAGCCGGACGTTTCTGTTGTGATCTCATCATACTCTTGTGAGGCTGATGAAATCAAAAGCAGTGAAATGATCTGAAGCAGAAGGTGCAGGAAATTGCTGCACAATACCATGGCAAGACCCACATCGCACCGTAATGTACATGAAATCCTTGGAGGAGACGGTTCTGGTGATTCTGGATTTTTCCGGCTTGGAGAGCATCAGTGAAGGTGTGGAACCTGAGGTGACCCAAAGTTAGGCAGGTGCATAATGGATATAACCCCACCTGCCTGGTTGTATGATGTTATAACGCGATCTTTTAGATCGCGGTACATCACAACGCAGGTTTTACAACGCAAGTCGTTACCACGACTTGCGCTGTAGGGTGCTGGACTTAGGAATAGTAAAATTTACTATTCCAACACCAGCCTACGTACACTAGGGAAGGTGTTGGAATAGTAAATCTACTATTCCTTAGTCAAGAGCGCCCTCCAGCGCAAGTCGACTTGCGTTGTAATGGCACTGCGGTCTAAAATCCGCGTTGTAATGGATGTTCCTCCCACCTGCCTACTTCTTTTACACTGTGCATGGCTTATAATTGTACTGTTGCTGTTATTTTAATCTGTGCTTTTATGGATAGCTATATCCGAATAAAGATTTATTGAATTGAATTGAATGAATATAACACGTCGCTCCATTATGTAGTTGTGACATCACAAAGGGCTTATGATGAGTGAGGCGTCCAGAACTAAGGTCCTCATTCCAATCTGAGTGAAGATACAAATAAATCATTTCATAGCAGAGTAAATCTTGAACAAAACTTGTAATTGTTCTCTTGGACAAAATTGCCATTCACCGCAGAATTCTTGAGGCTGCAAAGGGATATAACGAACATTTTCTCGCTATTTGACCTCTACTTCAGTCCACATTTTGCAAGGAATTACCAGTCAAAAAGCGCAAAAAGGAAAATCGTGGAAATTTGTGCACAACTTTCAATGTCAATTTAGCACAAAAACGTGTTTGGTCCCAATTCAACATTACTAGCCCTATCAAAATGAAATCTATGTATGTGATTCCTATATCACAAGCCTACTTGTAAAGCAATAGAGCATTGACAAAGAGACAGGCTTAGTAAACAGGCAAGTGGGTGGTATGTAGTGAATTTGGGGAAGGGAGGGAAAGATGGCATAAGGCACCAGCTAGGCAAAAATGGGAACTGTGGAATTGGGCACAAAGGCGGCAGAAGGGATATGAATTCGGTAGGAACAAGGGGGCATATTAGCAAGGGGAAGTATCGACGCTTTTTCGGTGAATTGTGCCGAGAAAGCGGCGATACTTTTAGAGCCCTATCCACAAGGGCATTTTAACGCCTGGCTCAAGCCCACTTTGCATGTCGGCGACAAACATCGCTAATTACAGGCAAAGTGGGCGCTCCCACGTCCAACCACATGTAAAATGTGGTTGGAGGTGGGAACACCCTATTACCAAGGCAGGCGTTGGGAGAGGCAGACCTGCGATAAACTCGTTTATCGCATCTCCCAACGCATTGATAACATGGGGGTGTGGATCATAACGCTGATTCCACCCCCCCATATTATCAATGCACACATTAGCGCATGAAAACAACGTTTGTTTTCATGCGCTATTGTGCCATATCGCCGACTATCGCCGGATTTCATTTCGCCTACGTGATGCGCATTGATAATTGCGCGCTATCACGGCGAAAAAATCCGGCGATAACCGGCGATATGGGAATGTGCGTTGTGCGTTTTCTAACGCACTTCTAGGTAATATGCCCCAAGATTAGTGCCTGGGAGAAATAAAACTCCTCTCAGGGTATGGCAATCAAGCATTTGCAAAAACAGGAGATAACAAATTGAGGGTTTAAGCATTTAAAATACCTTTGTATTAATGCTAGGAATGAGTTTAGCCACCTTGGATTTTTGGCATTTTGGACCACCCATTTTTTTCAATCCCAGCTATAAGGGAATTTCACTTAATTAAGACTTGCATGCAGTTACTGCTGGTCAAATGAATTTGAGTGCTAACAGCCAGTGCTCAAAAATAAGGCCTGGTGCTGCACCGCTGGGGGGAAAAAGCACTGGGCTGTTGCATGAGAACAGATGTTAACACGTTTATGCACATATATGTGGGATGAGTGATTGGAACAACTGTCTAACTCAGCCCCGTATCTGCACACACATAGCTTGTCACAGATGGGACATTTAGTAAATTGTTTCTTATGTGTGCAGGCCTTATTATTGAATTTCATACCCAAAAATACATTTTCCAATTTCTTTTTGACTATAGTGTAAATGTGTAATGCTTCCCTGTAAGTCTCTAGTGCTTAACTGCATTTACACTGTTGTTGAAAACTGCACCAAAGTATAACTTTGAACTGGCTGGGCCTAGAAAGACGTTCAATGTAAGCTTTCCTAGCTTCTAAAATGTCTCAAGTTCAAATATCATATACTTCTGCTCATTCTTGGCAGTCTTTTTATGGGGGGAGGGGGACTATATCACTGAGTCAATCCCTAATTAGATTGGGGCTTTCAATCACCCTGTGGGGCCAAGTTAATTATGCTGTTAGCCAATAAGTAGATCAAAACCTCCCCCACACAATAGGCTCATTGGGAGGATTAAGTCATTCCCAGGAGAGGAAGAGCGTGGAGGCACAATCTTCATGGGTCAATTGCATTCACACTGCCTGACAAGCCTGGATAGGCCTACTTTCAGAGAAAGAAAGGGAGCCAGTGAGATCTCTGCCATCATTCACACAAGTGTTTCTCCTTTGAAGTTTTGGAAGGACAGGACTCAGCTGCTGGTCAAGGGCAGAGTTTAAGGCTATTAGGGCTAGATGTAGGTAATGGTTAGTGATGACAATATAGTACATTTTTGTAATTCGTGATTTGGTAATCGCAAACGCCAATGTACGAAAGTGTGCTTTACACATTCTGCAATTATCAGTGGGTCACAAATACACCTACCTCATGAATATTCATGAGGTGGGTTTCAGTTTGCAACCCACTGAGAATTGCAAAAACCACGGGGATGGTGGCCTGCTGGGGTCAGCAGACCACCATGTCTGTGATTGCTTTTAAATAAACTATCTTAATTTATTTTAAATTTATCTCATTTTTTAAAAAGAAAAATAGGATGCAATTCAAAAAGAAAAAGAGAAGTTTTGTTTTCATTTAGTAAGACTAGGCAGTGATCCGTGGGACCACTGCCTGCTCTTAAAAAATGTTTTTACAAACATTCACAAAGGGTTGAAGGAAGTGGTAAAAGTGGTAAAATTTAAATGTTTTGTGACCGCATTTCGGTCACAAAACTTTCACATATACTACTGCGATTCAGTATTAGGAAGAGACGCTCTAAACACGCCCCTCCTTAATACCGAATCGCAAACCCAATTTGTGATTTGGTAATAGGTTACAAAATTGGAAATAGGGCTTTGTATATTAAAAAATAGTTTTTTGCAGTTGCAAACTTCCTGATTCACAGAATCAGGCTTTTTGCAACCTCTAAAAAGCTTTGCACTTCTGGTCCTTAGAGTGCTGTGACTAAAGGCAACTTGGAATTCCATCTTGAAAATTCCCAAGATGCTGTGTATGAGGGATGGGACAAGGTGGAGTGATGATGTGGTATCTTTAGACTGGGCAGGGATGCCCACTTTCTGGAACTTGCCAATCCCTTTCAAAAACCGTTGTACAAGAGAGAGATTTGAAGAAGGATTGGATTCTGCAGGACCCCAAAGGAGACAGCACCTTTCTTGGATGTACCCAAGTCTGAAGTGGTGAGACACTCTGGACTTTTACTGACTTGGACTCTTTGAATCTGTATCTCCAGGGTCAGTGGAGCTGGCCTCCCACTCCCTCTCTGAGACAGTAGAGGTGTGGACCTGGTGAGAGAGAGTGGACAAGAGGGCACCCCAGGAAGGGAGCACCCTGTTTCATAGTGAACCCACATCTACCATGCAAGAGGCCAGGAGCCTGTGGAGACTGGGGAGTGCAGGCAGAGAGGGTATTCTAACTTAGAGGCCATGGGGTGCTGCGGAGGAAGGCCCTAGGCCAGGAGAAATACCAGGAACCCAAACAGAGGAACAGGTCCTGGGTACCACCAAGATACCATCCCCACATGATGAGAAGAGCTTGAGGGCAGAAGGGCAGGGAGAGAAGTGGAAAACAGCTCCTGGAAATTTGTGAAAACCTACAAGTCAGGAGGCCTGAAATAAAATCACTCAGTGGCTGGGAAAGCAACCAGGAGCGAAATACCACTTTCCACATAAAAGTTGGCCCACTGGGGCCAGAGAAAGCAGAATTTTCCGTGATCCCTTTTTTCAAAGTTGCCTGGTGGACTTCCAGCTAAATCATTGCAGTAAGTAGTGAATGTGGCTCTCACTCTGTCACCCCTGCTATTTATTATTTACATATATTCACTGGTGCAGATGATGTCACAGTGACAAATTCAGTTTCAGTTTTTCACAGATGACTTCAGTTCCATATCCATTTGGCTGACCCCAAACATCAGAGCAAATTCTGTCTAACATTATCAAGAATAATCCTGCTGCTGCTCCAGGAAAAATACTGCAATGAACTGACGAGAGCTTTGGTGTATTTTAGATTCGGCAATTGCAACATCTATGTCAGAGTTCTGCAGAAAATTAAAACAACATTTCAGAGTTTACTAAACCGGGCAACCAGATGGTGTCTCGCCCGAAAGATGCTAAAGTACATCTCTCTGGCCCTTAAACACCTTCACTGGTTCTCAGATGCAGAGAGAGTAAAGTTGAAACTGCTTTGCACTGCCTTCAAACTACATGAGGGCCCTAAAATATTTAAATGTATTTTCTCACTGTGTATGCCCACCTGTATTCTGAAATCCAGTAAGGGAAACTTGATCGTTCATACCAGATATGTCTGCAAGAAGCATGGAAGGCAGTTGATCAATGTACTAAACTTTGGATCCCTCTGCCATGATTCTTCAAAAACTAAGATTGCTTTTCAAGAAAAGTATGTCCGTTAAAAAGCCCCACTCACATTCCGCAATGAGGAATCATAGCCTACACCGTCCCTGACTCATGGTGCTACGAAAAATAAACAATATACAAATACCCCTGAGGAAGAATGCAAGCAAGTGAATGACCTTCAGCTGATCTTGACTAATCACTGGCTTATACCTATCTTTGTTGGGTTACTGGTTGACTGGCGTGTGAGCCCTCGTCAAGCAACAACCACAATCCTTATTGGGGTAAGGCACAAGCAAACCCCAAATTAACCTGCTTGGCACAGCTTGGCACAGAGCAGTCAGGCTTAACTTAGAGGCAATGTGTATAGTATTTGTGCAACACTTTAAATAGTAAAACAGTGAAAACACACCACAAAAGGATCCCAAAACAGGTTAGAAAATTATTGCTTTATTTATTAAATAAAACATGACCAGAACAACAAAAATCCAATTGGTAGCACTGGAGATATTAAATTGTAAAGTCAACTGTAAAGCCAAAAAGTGTAAAGTGACAACTGTTAATATCTGGCTGTGCTGTACCGGGAGAGAGTCACCATTTCAGGCTGAACACGATGTAGTGCAACAAAGATTAGGGATCAAGGCTAATGTGCCTGCACCGGTACTGAAGTTCCACAAATATGAATCGCAAAAGAAGGTGCTAATGGCCAGGAACGCAATCCCTATACGTACCATAATGGGTAAAGGTGACAAAACCCTATCCTCTCAACAACATTCACAAAAGATGGCCCTGTACCCTTCAGATATTCAACATGTTATTTAAATATTCTTGACAAGGATCATAGTGCATACAATTCAACAATAGTTAACAATTTTCCCAAGAAAAAGTGAAAAGAAGGCTCTTCAGTTGAAATCAATTCTTTATTCGATTTTCTGTTTAAAATGGATAGCCAACGCGTTTCGTCCGTTACCAGACTTCTTCAGGGCTTTATTGATATCATAACAGTCGTATATCAAATCTTTGGGTGCTGGAAAATAGTCAATCAATTTTAGGATAAGTGGTCAATAAATATCCAAAGGAAAAATAAAATTCAGGTACGGTCTCTCAAATAAAGTGTAAATCCGCAAGTAAGCGCGATACGTCCAATATGTGGTCATATTTCCTTTGGATATTTATTGACCACTTATCCTAAAATTGATTGATTACTTTCCAGCACCTAAAGAGTGGCAGTCTATCAGCAGCACAGCAGTCTTTCTTCCTGGCAGAGTATCCACAGGTCCAGAAGTGTACTGAAGCGTTGGTGTCTGAGGTCCAGTATTTATACCAAGTTGTGCCTTTAAAGTGGGGGGAAAGCTTCTAGAGGTTTCCCTTTGATGTCCCTCAACATCCTGCCTTCCCTGCTCTGTTACCTGACTATGCAGCCCTTTGTGTGGAGGCAGAATACAGCCTATTCAGGTGTAATTGGAGCTGTGCCTAGCTCATCCCTTCCATCCTGCCAGTGATGGCCTATTCAGGGACACCTAAGTTCCCTATTTTGTGTGGCTGTCAAGAAGCAATACACACAGCCCAACTGTCAGCTTCACCCAGCCATGTGACCAGAGAAAGGCTACAGGCACTAAAGGAGAATATCAAACTTCTAAAAGCGGCATTTTCAGAATTGCAATTTAAAATCCATTCTCAACATGTTAGGATTTTAAATTGTAATTCCAGAGACACCAAACATGAACTGTAATGTCTTCCCATTTAGAAATTACACTTATAAAATGTGATAAGGCAACTCAAATGTTATCCTATGGGAGAGCTAGGCCCTGCTGTAAGTTTTAAACTACCAGGACATGTAAAGCTTAAAAGTACATGTGCTACTTTTCAAATACATTGTACCCTGCCCTTTGGGCTGGCCTGTGCCCACCCTAGGGATGACTTAAATGTATTCAAAGGGAAGCTTTGGACCTGGCAAAAGGTTTATTCTACCAGGTCAATATGACAGGTTAAAACTGCACATACAGGCTCTGCAATGGCAGGCCTGCAACATGTTTAAAGGGCTACTTAAGTGGGTGACACAACCAGTACTGCAGGCCCGCTAGGAGCATTTAATTGACAGGTCCTGGGTACATGTAGTACCACTTTACCAGGTACTTAGAAGTAAATTAAATATTCAATTAGAGATAAGCCTATATTGCAATGTTAAGAGGAGAGACCACAAGCACTTTAGCACTGGTTAGCAGCAGTACAGTGTGCAGAGTTCTAATGCCAGAAAAAAGTAAGCCTGTACAAATGGGGGAGGAAGGCTGCTGTTGCCTGGAACCACCTCCCAGTGGAGTTACCTGCTTATCAGGATCCTAAGATCTTTAGGAAGAGATTGAAGACCTTTCTCCTAAGTTAGTTCTGTTCTTTGTTTAACCACTTTGCCCGGCACGTGCCGAAACACTCCTTTTGGAATAGCTGCGTGTGATACAAATGCTGTTAACATAACAATACAAGGCAAAAAGATGTGGGAAAGCACCCTAAGGCTGATAGGTCTTCAGTTGTGGCAAGAGAAGTGTTTTTGTTGGTCTAATCTCCATTTTTAGTCTGCATCAGTGCTACATAGTGGATTACAGAACATCTATAAATAAATAAATACATTAATGCAAAGGCAGGTAGGTCACTGTTTGTCAGAAACATGAGCTCCAGCATACCAGAATTCATTTATTTTTCTTTGCATTTTATTTTCTCTTATTGTTGTTTTAACATATAACAACAGACAAATTTCATCCATACACGCAACGTCCTGACGGTTGTGATTTCTTTCTGCTTTAATAATAGGTGTAAGTCTTAAACCTGCCATCTGTGCATACTGTGTGAGTGTCTAGGTGTGCTTACCTACAACCCTTAGTTCTCTGTTAATACCAATGCCGGGCTATAAGCATTCATGTACAAAAAGTTGCATTTGCGCACAAGTGCACTGACCTGCAGATGACCATGTCAGCCAACATCGGTATGTGATTACACCAAATCAAATTTGTTTTGTATCATGGAAATCAGAGCCAGCCTATTAGTTAGACAGGGTTCTCCTAAGTCAGTCCTGGAAGACCGAATCCTTGCCAGATTTGCAATATAGCTATATTTATCTAAATGGGGATATGCTAAAAATCTGGCATGGATCCGGCCCTCTAGGACAGACTTTGGAGAACTCTTAGATAGACTATCAGTCTAGATACCACTGGAAGGGGACCTCACTCATCAGGCCCAAATAATAGGAGTTCATCAAGATGGCCAATAATCATTGTCAAATTTACCCAAAAATGGGTTATTGGTTACATTGCGGATACATACAAGACCTCTAGTATGGATGTTCAGCTCCGACAGACAAATGGGGTGAAATGCAAAAAACTGCTAGGAGGGGTCTTCAATAGGTAAGGAAGAGTGGACAGAACTGAGTGATTGCCAGGGCCCTAGAAAGAGGGAGGAGGACAGCACAACACAGATATTACAATTGCATTCCCTGTAAAAAAAAAGTTGGTAGAGCCACAGAAGTGAGCATTGGTAACGTTTCAGGAGTTTCACAAATTCATACATGACTGGGACACACAGGATTGACTTCAAAGTGCCAGTACATTTCATTTCATTATGCCCTGAGGGCCCGAGTTACAAAGGTGAGACCTCCGCAATATGAAACTGAAGTTTGGAAGTACCGCCACTAGTGAACGCCCATTGCCATGACTGCAGGTCTTTGAAACTAGTGCAGAGGCACTTTGTGAATTGGCCCCTGGGTATTGATATTGAAAGCACCTATCTGGGCCATCCCATCACAGGTTGAGGAGCTTCAATCCACCCCACTTCTGATAAGCTGTCCTGCAATTCCTAGTGCCAATGCACATCTGCACAAGGACTCTCATATCTCCTGTAACACAAACTACATTTTCTGTGCAATAGCATGCACACAATCAAAGCATGCAAGCTGGTCCCCAGCCAATTTTTCTTGTAGTGTCCCATTCACTCATGTGTTAATTCCACCCACACACAGAGTTGGACCGCTACCATTAAACATGCGTCAATTGACCAATCGTTTTAGTGGGATCTGTGCTAACTGAGAGGTCTGGGTGTGGCACCAGCGGACTCCACCCTTGATTTAGTTCCAGTAGCCAGAGGACTAATCACATGCTCTTCTTGCTGTGATTCTGAAGCATATCATACAGCCTCTTAACTTTCCATCACCTATTCCTTGGATCATGGTAGCTTTTTCACCACAAATGTAAGTGACATGCCCTCTAAAGCCTAAGCACACCCTTGATTCTAGGGTGAAATCCACCAACTCCACAACAACAGACGGCATTGTTGTCTTATCATGGTGGGTTGCCTATGATATAATATGCCACAAAGTTGCTGGTGAGGTTTCTTCATCCAGGCTAAACTATATTAGAGCATTGGAGTGCTGGGACCTCCATTGAAAACAATTGATTGCTCCAGGCTTCTAATGGCCGGTAGAAGCCCAGAGCACCAACATTCCAATGTTTGTTCAGACCAACAGCTGTGAACAAAGGCCTCACAGAGCCCGAGGGGATTTAAAATCAAATATTCTGCTCTCTCGGGGCAGAGCGTTCTATTTGCCTTAGAGCCCTCGGTAGCGGGCTCTACTGGTCATTAAAGGCCCGCTCCCTTGTTAAAGGCCCTCGCCAAATGCTGTAGCCGGCCTTTAATCACTGGTAAAGCCTGCTACGGCCGGCTCTAAGGCTATAGTGGTCAGGCAATCAGATTTCTACAGGACTTCTGTATACCCTTAAGCACTACCGCATCTTTCTGTGATCTTATGCTGTGTGGTGTTCACATTGTCATTCGATGAACATCCTGCCTACAGAACATCCATTCTGCTTCATCACAAACTACACTTCTGATGGCACAGGAACAACACAATCCTTCTTGAGCCTCTTTCAGCCCATGGCACAGCCATTTGTTTGTAATTTATTGTGATTACTTTTATGAGTCAGTCGTCATCTCCTTAATTATTTCCCTTTTCCGGCTGAGCTGATTCAATGAAGACCTACATAAGCCAGTCTCGTGTCCTGCCTGCCTCATAAATTACAGAGGAACAGTGCAGCCAGTGCTCCATCTTCAGCGAGGCATCTGACATGAAATACTGTACTGACAAGTCACTGAATGAGAAGAGAGCTGTAAATGATGCTGGTGGGGAGTGCCTCTTAGCATAATGGAGTTCATTAACCCATGAGCCCTTAGATCACTGTGTCATTTATATGAATATGGAAGGGTTCTACTTTTTATAGGGCCAGGACTTCTTCGTTCATTTTAATTTTATTGAAAGTCTTAATTTAACCCACACAAATGCTAGAGATGAAAAAGAGACACATATAATTACCAATGTTTCACAAATCTTACATTGAGCTAAAGAAAATTAACATTGCACTTAATCATACACTGAGGCTATAAGCATTACATCTGGGAAATTTGTATCATTTACTGGTAAGTGGCTAGCTTCATGAACCCCCCAAGAGCGTATGGGGCATATTTACAAGCCCCTATCGCCACAGGAACGTCAATTTTTCTATGCTTTGCATGAAAGGGGAGGGCAATGGGTGCAACACCCAATGATTTTGACGCTGCCCCCTATTTAGAAGGGTTGCGTAAATAGGAGGCAGCTCCAAAATTAAGACCAGGGAAAGCCTGGTCTTAAACAGGCAAAATGAGGACAAATGTCTTATTTCTCCTCATTTTTGCAGTTTCCATGTGTGCTGCATTGTGCAGCACACATAGAAACAGCAAATGCCCATTGATTGTTTGTGTGCAGGAAGGTGATCCTTCCTGCATGTAA
Source organism: Lissotriton vulgaris (assembly GCF_964263255.1). NCBI lineage: Eukaryota > Metazoa > Chordata > Amphibia > Caudata > Salamandridae > Lissotriton > Lissotriton vulgaris. The sequence continues at coordinate 150,562,834 of NC_141696.1, read as the reverse complement.
ACAATCTTTGGAAAAAAATGGCATTTTGTAACTTCTATGTGTGTTGCATTAGGCAGCAACATAGAAGCGACAAACCGCCATTTAAATATTGTTTACGTGCAGGAAGGATACCTTCCTGCACATAAACAATCTTCCCCTCAAAGCAGATGCCCTTGCACTATGGTGCAAGGGTGCCTGCTTTGGTGATAGGCTGGTAAATTTAGCACCAGCACAGGGGGAAACGATTGTTGTAAATATGATGCAATCCTGAGTTTCAGAAGTGGCGGAGAGTGGTATTAAGCCAAGGAAGCTAACACCACGCTCCCCATCTTTGTTGTGAATATGCCCCTTTGTGTGCTGTACAAGACCTAAACGTTACATTAGATTACATGATTTTGAGGGATTTTAGAAGCGCATTTGACCGAATATCATATAAAATCTGAACATTTCCGGGAGAAAATGTGATTCAATACCCGAGGATTCCCAGGTAACATTGACCATAATTACCAGAGGTGTAATTGCCCTAAAACAGTAGAGTAGTGAAGGAGATATTATAATCACTTTTACTCCTGCAGATATCGAGGATGTCATGTCACATAATGTCTAACCACCAAGTTGGGACATAAATTATAAAAAAAAAAAAAATCTTTTCACCCGAAATAACATTTTTTGCAGCGTTTTTATAAAACAGCGACAACCATAAGGCACATCCAACCAGTTTGTAAATCTAGCCATAGTTAAAAACATACTCTTAACCCCTTCGATGCTGATGACGAGCTCAGCTCGTCATCAGCCACGGTGGTCGTGTGCGGATGACGAGCTGAGCTCGTCATCTAACGCGGCTTTTAGAAAAAAGCCGCGTAGCGGAAAAATAACAGCCGCAGCGATGCGGTTAAGTGATCAGCAGCCAGTTGTTTTCAATGGCAGGGATTGCACACTATCCACGACCATTTCAAGTAGTAACAGCTCCCACTAACTACCTAATGTAATTGAGCGCAAAATTAGAATAGTTCATTAGCTTTCGAGATTTTGCTGAAGTTTTTCACTTTGACTTTTAAAGTCTCCAAATGAACTCTATATCCCATCTTGTGGCCACAAATAGCTTTTACATTTTCACAGGACTAAAAGTGAAGATATGGGAGGAGATTTGGCAAATGTTTGCATTTTGAATAAAAGCTAGCTGCAGTGCTTTGGTTCAATAAAAAAATCAATAGCTAAAAATGTTACTATCAAAGAAACATCATTTAAGAGAGAGTCATAGTCAATACACGTCATTTGTCTTCATGACCTTGAAATGCTCAGTCTGGCAGTTAGTTAGATGATTCTTACAGTTGTCAGAGCCTCACATAAAGGGGTTCTCCTAACTCTACACAATACTGCATCATGTGGACAGCAGGTTATATTCATATTTAAAAGCACTGCATGTGGAGGGGTTACAGGAGGGCCATTTGCGAAAGTCCCATCTTGTAAACAAAGGCTAAATGCAATCCTTTGGATTGATAAAGAGTATTAATCACTAAAACACATAAAATGATTTATTTGACTGCTATGACATAACCTACCACACCTAGGGGCATATTTATGAGCCCCTTATCTCGCTGGAGCGTCACTTTTTGTGACACTCCCGCGGCGCAAACCTTGAAATCGTATCTATGAGGCCACGCATAGCCTATTTGCGTGGCTTCGAATGGTCTCATAAATATGGAGTGAGGCAAGGCAGCGCAAATCACTGCGTCACCTTACTCTGCGCTCGGGAGCAGTTGTGGCTCCTGCAGCGCGGTGGGGCAGGGTGGGCGAGGGTATGAGGTCATACGACAGAATAGGATTTATTTATTTAATTTTCCCTATTCCATTGCCTGTCGACTTCCCCTCCTCCCGCCCTGCCCCACTGCCCCGCCGCGCTTACCTGCGGGAGCCACGACTGCTCGGGAGGCCTGCCATGGGTGTTGTGGTGGGATTTTCCATTCAACACCCATGGATTTTGATGCTTCCCAAGACCATGTAAATCAGGGGATCTGCTAAAACTTCACGCCTCCCCGGGTGAGGCGTAATGAGGAGAAATAACTTTATTTCTCCTCCTTTATTCCTCTTTCCATGTGTGTTGCATACTGCAGCACACATAGAAAGGGGAAAATGGCTATCAACATAGTTTCTGTGCAGCAAGGTGTGCCTTCCTGAACAAAAACATTTCTTGCTAACAACGCAAGCACTCGTGCACCATGGTTCATGGGTGCCTGCGGCGAAATGGCACCAGCACTGGTGGAAAGAACGAAATGCACAGTATTGGATAAATACGATGCATTCCTGCCCTTTCACTTTGACAATGGGCAGCACAGCAAGGTGACTTGCTGTGCTGCCCTGTTTCAACACCCCATAAATGAGGCCGCCCTTGGAATAGAAAAAGCGCTTAAGTCATAGTCAGTATATTTGACAGGGTGCCAGTGCATTGTACTCTCTGGAAAACTACGAGTACGCATCATTACAGTTATTTTAGATTCTGTATTAATTAATAACGTGCTATACATGATAAATGAAGTGAGGCGGGGAAAGGGTGTGGCTTAACGGCTAGAGTGGTTAACCTTGGAGCGGGGGACCGGGTTCGAGTCTCGTCAGGGACGCTCATGTAAAGCACTCTGATACCTTCGGGTCTAGATCATGATATATAAAACTTAAAAGGAAAAAATGAAAGAGATATTTTCTGGCAGACGCACACTGTTTTATTTTCTGGTGGATGCACGTTGTTCCGCATGGGTGAAGGAGAAAATTACTCCGACGCCCTGGTGGAGGAACCACTCACCACGTTTATAAATGGCCACCACGCTGGCAGTCATTTATAAAATTTTGCCGTCGGCGGTTCCTGGCAATGCTTTTAATAGTTTGGTGCACGGTCTATCAACATGATGGAGCCTTGCACCAAACTGTTTTCATTTTTATTAATAAAAAACAGAAACACAAAACAGGATTTTCTTTTTGAAAAAATAAATAAATAAATGCTCCCCTTGCCGTGGGAGTATTACCCCATGACGAAGGGAGCATTATTTGCGTTTTACTGTCCCTCACCTCCAGGGTTTGCCTGGCTGTGACCGACAGTAAGAAAATGGCCACCAATCCTGATTGGGTGGGTGGACATGGTGTCATTTCTCCAACAGCCCTTAATCCATTGGGCCGTTGGAGAGGTTTGGCTATGGCCATGGGTAGCCAGTGCCGTAGCCAAGCCGAAGATCCAACCTCTTGTAAATTGGGCGGGCAGACCTTCATGTTGGCGGTCGGTATGTATACTCCGTCGCTGTTGCGTTCCCACCAAGCAGTTATGTTGTGTTATATTATATTGGGTCTAGTTATAAAGTATGGATTATATAGGGCAGCAGAGAGCTTTACAAGTAACTGTAGTAAAATATATTATTACGGCAAGGATAGAAAGAATGTCAGAGTAGATAATTATAATAGAGGAATAAACTAATCTTTAAGATGAACTAAAAAGATTGATAACCTTTGAATCTTCTAATTTAATTTTCTATTACACATTCCTAATCATTTTTATATGTGTGATTGAGCTCTCAGGACGCCCACTAGAGTTACTGTGATCCACAGTCTTTGTGTCTTGCCAGAGAGATAGGAGCTTGGGTTGAGCCTGATCCCTTTGAGTGCATGATTCAATAGTCTTGGAGTTCAGTAAAAGGAAGGTTGGTGAAGTGTTATGGTTTTTCTGTGTTTCTTGGATTTTTAGGAGTAAGCCGGACTTGAGGTTTTTGGTTTTTTTTCACCTCCTCTTGTGCATAGTTTATCAATTAGATAAGTGGGTGAGTTGAAGTTCAGTGTTTTGTGAGTGATACGGGTTATTTTAAAAGGGATTTTATCTTTAATGCAAAACCAAATAAGTCCATTAGATAGGTGCTTGGTTGTTTTGCTTCTTTGTGCCTGTAATGAGTCAGGCCACGGCTTGTAGAATGGTCCTAGGAGGAGCCTGCATACATAATCGCACATAAGCACTCATTGCCAATGTTATAGAAAAAAATTAAGATCTGGAAACATGAAGGTAAAGATGAAGGGCTAGATATACGAAGAATTTTTTACATTCGTAAATTGCCCAATTTGCAGAATCTGGCAGTTTGTGACTACAAAACATTTTTTTTCTGGGGTACAAAGCCCAAATTGCGATTCGGTAACTTGTTACCGAATCACACTTTTGGTTTTGCAACCAATTCAGTATTTGGAAGGAGTGGCCCTTCCTAATACCGAATCGTATTGGTATGTACATACGTTTTGTGACGGGAAAGCAGTCGCAAAACATGTGCAATTTTCCCTAACTCAAAGTTGGAGGTAACCCATTAGCAAATGGAGAGGGGTCCCCAAGGGACCGCTTCCCCTTTGAGAATAGTTGGGAAAATATTTTTTATGAATCGGCTGTCGTCTAAGGGACCGCTGCCTACTGTAAAAAAAATAAACTTCACAGAAGCAACTTTCTCTTTTAAAATGCATCCCCATAAATAAAACGATTTAAACCATAAAACGCATCCCATTTTCAGTAAGGAAAATGGGCTGCTTAAAAAAAAAAGATTGCTTTATTTTAAACCAATCACAGACATAGCAGTCTGCTGACCCCTACAGGCCATCCTCCCTGTGATGGCAGCGAATCATAGTGGGTCGCAAATTGCAACCTACCTCATCAATATGCATGAGGTAGGTCTATTTGCGACCCACTTAGAATGCAAATGAAACTCAATGTGTTTCATATATAAGAAATAGCGATTGCCTAATAGCGATTCACAAAATATCGGCCTTAGGCAATCGCTACCCCTATTTTCGTACATCTAGGACAAAAAATGTAATTTTAACAAGAAGGTAGTAATAACAATAGGAACTTCCTTCCAACTGCATAATCCTCCCTCGCGGCAGCATTCTGCAACCTTGTGGCATCACACACACACGTGAAAGCGCCCGAACAAGACGTCACAAAAATGATGGCGAAGACCCGTGTGAGAGTGAAGAACTGGCTCAGCTGACCTACAGATCGATTTCTCACCTCCTTTCAAAAAAAGAGTGGATGCCTCTCCAACAACTGTAGGAACTGGACTGCCAAAGAAATGAAATATCGAGTCTTTTCCCACCTTGCCAGCAGATATATTCATTTTCCACCACCATTTTTTCTGTCTGCAACAAGACTTCAAATTCCCTTATCTGCCCTCTCCTCAACGTAGCTCCGGCCTGCTGTGCTGTGCCGCTGCCCCAGCTGGTAGGGGTTTGAGCCTAGGTCTCCCGATCACTTATTGTCTGCCTGCTCTGCCTTGGTGCGCTCTGCTTCATTTTGTCCACATTGCTGACTGTTTGCCTGTTTGTCAGTTTACTGCTTATTTCTGCCTTTTGTGCCTGATTGCCTGTTACTGCTTTTTGCCTGTTAGGTCTCGCCTGTCGATGCGCATGCGCATCGAGCAAGGCGAGAGTATTGGGACTTATCCGCTCTTTATCCACACTGCAAGGAATCGTGGCGATTCCTTGCAGTGCCCGTGACTTTTAAGCTCAATGCGCATGCGCATTGAGCTTAAAAGCGCGTGCACGTCCGTCTTTGTTTACCCGCTCCGCCCCCTCCCCTTCCCGCCGTGTCGCATTTCTCCTCCCCCCTCCCCTCTCTTCCCTCCGGATTGTTTCTTTATTTGACCCGCTCCGCCCCTCCCCTTCCCGCCGTGTCGCATTTCTCCTCCCCCCTCCCCTCTCTTCCCTCCGGCTTGTTGCTCTTACTCGCTTTTCTTGTTAAGAATTCTACCCTGCGTGTAGGCTAGCCACCTCACGCCACAGTGTCTTTATTCTACCCTGCGTGTAGGCTAGCCACCTCACGCCACAGTGTCTTTCTTGCTCTTTCGGCTTCATCTCAGACCCCGTTTTGTTCCCAGACATCCATGTCTCTCCGTCCTTTCTAATGCGCCTCGTGTCTCGATGTTCTCTGCCTCTCATGTCTCTCCCTGACCCAGTTTCCTTCGGATTTCTGTTGTTATGTCTGTTGTCTTTCTACTTCGTCCCATCCAGAGTGGTCGAGTTTCCTGGTGTACAAATCCTAGAATACAAAATAAACCAAGACTGGGTAAATTACTCACACATGAGCCTAGGAAATATGATGCTATTTAATTAACCCCACCTCTCTGCATTCCACGGGTCTCCTTTTAACACTTGTACCGTATTGTCGTCCGGCCCGTGTTTCCTACTGCTTGATCCAAATGTTCTGTCTCAAGATTACTAGAGAGCTCCGTGTGGACAGGAAACCATTATATCCAGCCCTGAGCGTAACCTGCACGAATCTAATTTATCATGTTCGTTATTCCAATCATAGTGGTTCTCAAGTAGACCCATGCCATGTGATGTGTCCAATCAGGTCTAACTCTTTTAGCAAACAGACGGGTGCATTGTGGGACTTGTAGTTTCGTGCCTAAGATTGTAACGGTAGTCCGAAAGATTACAACACGATGTCGGCTAAAAACAAAAGGTGTTTGAAACTGTCACGTGACATGAGAACACTTCGCAGCTATTCTTGGTGGCTGTTGGCGTCTTCACAGCCTTCGTGGTTCTAAACTAGCACCCCAAACTAACATTTCCACAGACATCACCTGCCATAGGAAGAGCGGAAATGCATTACATAACGCAAGTATGAAGATGCATTTCTGTTTTGCAATCTAATCAAGTTGCACTTGCAGAGTATGCCTGGAACTAGCTGACACACGCTCATTCCTCGATCTTGTTTAAAGGTGGAGGGTAGGGGTGACTGTACTCCTCAGCAGGATGCTTCCAATGGGAGCAGACCTTTTCCGGAGCAAACAGCCCGGTACTCGGATATTATGAGTGCCAGAACTTCATTATTTCTATTTCAAACACGGGTTTTGAAAGGCAGCAATCTTAGCATGGCCTTCACTCTCTAGAGCAATTTGATGATGCTAGGGTCTCCACGGGCCTCATCCTCCCTATGACAGTCCTTCTCTCACTTCAGGGCTTACTTCTTCTTTCCCTGTACTCCACAGTTTCCTTCTCTCAATGCGTAATTCTTTTTCTTCCTTCTTTTTTCCCTTTAAATTACCTTTCTTACGACTCTGAAACAACGCACAAGGAACAGTCGCACGGGCAATTGTTTAACTCACAATCACAACAAGAAGCCTTCCATCCGTTTCTAAAAAACACGAAAGACCCAAAACTGTAGCAAATGCAGACATACCGAATTTGTGTACTAAACTCACCAACAAACATTGACATGCGTATAAAACAATACAAGACAACACTGAAGGATTAAAGAAGAAAGTTAATCCACCCGAAAACTAACTGACAATCAGAAACATTATAACTAAACGTGCGACACTGGTTATAGCAGTGTATATTGAACTAAATGCAGAAAAACAGCCTACACTTTAACTGTAATAATACTAAGAAAATAGAGACTAATTTATTTTATATGTGCACATAAACCCAGCTGCTCATTTTATCGACCGCAGAAACATGAGAGGCTGCGTCGGCCCTAAGGATCTCCAGCGTGTTAACTGCATATCACAGGTAGATCGGTCGTCAGCGCTTTAACCCTCTGAGCTAGCTTTATTAATCCAGCTATCAGCAAACAACAAATTGCACATTCATGAACTGTACATATATTGTGGGAGTAACCCAACATCATTTCTTGGCCTTTCATCATGTATAATTTACGTGTAATCTGGGGTCATTTGAGCACGAACACTAGTACAGATGAGTGGAAATAAATAAAAAAGCCCTCTGCTTGCATGCTACTTTCGCGGCCCCTTTGATGTGCGTCCATTTGCCACCAGCCACTTAGCCACTTAGCCAATTTGTGTGCAGGCGCCGCCTCTGCTGGCGCGCGCCGCCTCTGCTGCCAGGCTTCAGTACACCAGGCTGCACACCCCTCACCCCCCAGTCACTTCATCCGCGCCCACTTCACACGCGCTCTGCAGGTCATAAACAGGACCATCTGCTCCACTCCCAGCACTGCATGACCATCTTCAAAGCAAGCTTGTAACACGAGCTGCCCTCAGACGTTCCAAGACACACACTTTTAATGCTTCTGAGGTCGATAACATGAGCCCCGTTGCATTGACACACACTGCCCTCACACACACAAGTTACTGTCACACACACACAATGCTCTCAGACACACAGGCTGCTCACACACACAGGCACTGTTCACACACAAGCACTGTTCACACACAGGCACTGTTCACACACACACAGACACAGACACTGCTCACACACACAGATGCAGCTCACACACACAGGCACTTCACACACACACACCGGCACTTCACACACACACCGGCACTGCGCACACAACAAACCGGCACTGCGCGCACACACCGGCACTGCGCGCACACACACAGCCAAGGGTGCCAGGTAAAATGTATAAATAGGGATGGTTTTAAAAGAAATTTGCACTTGTTGTGCCTTTCTGCCCTCTACATCACTACATCATCACTCAGCGCCACCACATTATCACTCAGCACCACCACATTATCACTCAGCACCACCACATTATCACTCAGCACCACCACATTATCACTCAGCACCACCACATTATCACTCAGCACCACCACATTATCACTCAGCACAACCACAGCACCACTCAGCACAACCACATTATCACTCAGCACCACCACATTATCACTCAGCACCACCACATTATCACTCAGCACCACCACATTATCACTCAGCACCACCACATTATCACTCAGCACCACCACATTATCACTCAGCACCACCACATTATCACTCAGCACCACCACATTATCACTCAGCACAACCACAGCACCACTCAGCACCACCACATTATCACTCTGCACCACCACATTATCACTCAGCACCACTCAGCACCACCACAGCACCAACCAGCACCACTACATTATCACTCAGCACCACCACAGCACCACCACTCAGCACCACCACTCAGCACCACCACTCAGCACCACCACTCAGCACCACCACTCAGCACCACCACTCAGCACCACCACTCAGCACCACCACAGCACCACTCAGCACCACTCAGCACCACTCAGCACCACCACTCAGCACCACCACATTATCACTTAGCACCACCACAGCACCACTCAGCACCACCACAGCACCACTCAGCACCTCACTCACCCTCACCCACCCTCACTCACCCTCACCCTCACTCACCCTCACCCTCACTCACCCTCACTCACCCTCACCCTCACTCACCCTCACTCACCCTCACTCACCCTCACCCTCACTCACCCTCACCCTCACTCACCCTCAACCCCTCACCCTCACTCACCCTCAACCCCTCACTCACCCTCACTCCCTCACCCTCACTCACCCTCACACTCACTCACCCTCAACCCCTCACCCTCACTCACCCTCAACCCCTCACCCTCACTCACCCTCACTCACCCTCAACCCCTCACCCTCAACCCCTCACCCTCACTCACCCTCACCCTCACTCACCCTCACCCTCACTCACCCTCAACCCCTCACCCTCACTCACCCTCACTCACCCTCACCCACCCTCACTCACCCTCAACCCCTCACCCTCACTCTCACTCACCCTCACTCACTCACCCTCACTCACCCTCACTCACTCACCCTCACTCACCCTCACTCACCCTCACTCACCCTCAAACACCCTCACTCACCCTCACTCACCCCCTCACCCTCAACCCCTCACTCACCCTCACTCTCACTCATCCTCACTCACCCTCAACCCCCCACCCTCACCCTCACTCACCCTCAACCCCTCACCCTCACTCTCACTCATCCTCACTCACCCTCAACCCCCCACCCTCACCCTCACTCACCCTCAACCCCTCACCCTAACTCACCCTCACCCTCACTCACCCTCAACCCCTCACTCACCCTCAACCCCTCAACATCAACCCCTCACCCTCACTCACCCTCACCCTCACTCACCCTCACTCACCCTCACCCTCACTCACCCTCACTCACCCTCACCCTCACTCACCCTCACCCTCACTCACCCTCACCCTCACTCACCCTCACCCTCACTCACCCTCACTTACCCTCACCCTCACTCACCCTCACCCTCACTCACCCTCACCCTCACTCACTCACCCTCACCCTCACTCACCCTCACTCACCCTCACCCTCACTCACCCTCACCCACTCTCACCCTCACTCACCCTCAACCCCTCACTCACCCTCACTCACCCTCAACCCCTCAACATCAACCCCTCACCCTCACTCACCCTCACCCTCACTCACCCTCACCCTCACTCACCCTCACCCTCACTCACTCACCCTCACCCTCACTCACCCTCACCCTCACTCACCCTCACTCACCCTCACTCACCCTCACCCACTCTCACCCTCACTCACCCTCACTCTCACTCACCCTCACTCACCCTCACTCACCCTCACTCTCACTCACCCTCAACCCCTCACTCACCCTCACTCACCCTCACCCACCCTCACCCTCACTCACCCTCAACCCCTCACCCTCACACAGTGCAATAGGTCTCGGAGCATTTGAGTTAGAGCTTTTAGAAATGTTTATGGCTTTTTTTTTAAATTCTTTAGCATTGGCTACAGGAAACAAAAATGCTAAAGATTTACAAAAAAACCCATAAACAATTCTAAAAGCACTAACTCTAATGCTGCGAGACCTATTGCATTTCCAATGCTTGTTGTCTCTTACTGTTTTGTGCCCGATTGTCTGTTACTGCGTATTTTCTGTCTTGTTGCATCATTTTCCCTTGTTATCCTTTTTTTGCGCCGTCCTGCCCATTTCCCGCTCCCCCTCACGCCGCTGCTGCCCAGCGGCCCCTCCCCTCTGCCATTTTCCCACTCCCACCTCCCAGCTGCACCTCCCTCCTACCTCCCTTATAATATGCCAGCTGCTGTGTGGTGAGAAAGAGCAGTGTTTTTGCCTTTTCCTGTGCCAGTTTGCCTCCTGTTCCCTCGCCGGTCCTGCTTCCCACCGCTGCGCCCCTGGCGACCCCACCCCCTGCTCCCATTCGTCCGTTCCCCCCTCCCAGCTGCTACTCTCTCCAACCTCCCCTTCTTATGGCGGCCCAGCGCCAGAGCCCCTGGCCCCCACGAATGCCACGATGCCCGAATCCACTACGATGCCAGCACACTCCATGCACTCAACTCCGGACGAGAACACACCTGCTACCAGGCCACCCCGAAGCGCACCGAAGGACCCGGAACTGCAGCTCACCAGCATCCTGCCCGCCAAACCACCAATCAAAGAACCCAACCACCTCAGATGCATCCTCTTTAACACCCGCTCCGCCCGTAAACACGCCGTCGAACTCTGGAACCTCCTCGAGTCAACCTCCCCAGACGTCACCTTCCTGACGGAGACCTGGCTGAACCCCGCCTGAGCACCCAACATCGTCATAGCCATCCCAGAAGGCTACAATATCACCCGCAGGGACTGCACCAATGGAGTAGGAGGAGGAGTCGCCATCATCCACAAGAACACTCTCAGAGTCTCGACCATCTCCAATGACACCCTCAGCACCGCCGAACACCTGAACTTCCAGATCCACACCAACCCCAACACCACCCTCAGAGGAACCCTCATCTATAGACCCCCCGGACCCTGACCACAGTTCAGCGACTCCATCGCCAACCCCATCAGCACACACGCCCTCGCCTCCACGGACTACATCCTCCTCGGGGACCTGAACTTCCAACTCGAGAACAACAACACCAACTCCACCACCCTGATCAACAAACTCGCCAACTTCGGACTCAGACAGCTCATGACAACACCCACCCACACCGCCGGCCACATGCTTGACCCCATCTTCTCTGCAAGCCCCCACGTCTCCTTCAACTACACCACCGAACCCCACTGGACCGACCATCGCTGCATCCATTTCACCTTCAGGAAGCCCACCACCGCACCAAACAGGTACCCCGTCACTGCTGGGGCAAAGTCACCAAAGACCAGCTAACCACCACCCTCACCCAGAGCCCACCCGCCGACCCAACCGACCCCGACACTGCCGCCCTTAACCTCAGACAGTGGATCGACGACTGCGCCAACACCCTCGCCCTGCTCAAGACACCCCCCAACAGCCACACCAGCAAGAAAGCCACCTGGTTCAACGAAGACCTTCAGGCCTCCAAACGTACATGCCGAAAACTGGAGTAGAACTGGCTCAGCGAATGAACACCTGACAGCTACGCAGCCCACAAGAACGCCACCCGCAGACACCATCACCTCATCAGATCCACCAAGAGGGCAACATTCACGGATCGCCTAGATAGCAATGCACACAACAGCAAAGAGCTCTTCAACATCGTGAAGGAACTCTCCAACCCCTGCTCCAACACCAACGACATCCCACCTTCACAAGACATGTGCAACTCACAGGCCACCTTCTTCCACCGCAAGATCGCCGACATCCACCACAGCTTCAAGTACACGACCGCCCCGACAACCACCGTCCCCACGTCCACCACCTGCACCAATCGCCTACTCTCCTGGACAAGCATCAACGATGAGGAAACCAGCGAGATCATGAACACCATCCACTCCGGATCACCGTCAGACCCATGCCCTCACCACATCTTCAACAGAGCCAGCACAACTATCGCACCCCATCTCCGGAAAGTAATCAACATCTCCTTTAAGACAGGAACCTTCCCAGAAAGCTAGAAGCATGACGAGATCAACGCCTTACTCAAGAAACCCAAGGCGGACCCCATGGACCTCAAGAACGTCCGACCCATCTGCCTGCTCCCGTTTCCGGCGAAGGTCACCGAGAAAACCGTCAGCGGGAGCGAAAGAATATTAGGACCCGACTCTAGCCTTCTCGACAAGGAGGCAAGATCAGAGGTAAAATTCCAGCTAGATATTCGTGAGATGCTCAATCTAATTCTCGACGAGATCCGTGAAATAAAAAATAATCAGCGCACGGAACTTGCTGCTATTCACGCCAGAATTGATAAGCTGGAGGAGTTAACACTGGCGCTGCCCAACAGGGTTTTGGAAGCTGAGTCAAGGATTGCTGTCCTGGAAGATCAGATTAATCTGGTATCAGGAGAGACTAAAGAGGCTACAAAGAAGAGGATTATAATGGAGAATAAACTCGAGGAGTTGGAGAACCATTCTCGCAGATCCAACCTGAGGATCGTAGGGGTTCCAGAAGGAACAGAAGGATCCGACACAGTACAATGGGTTAACTCATTTATACAGAAAGTAGTTCTACCAGACTTTGAAGGAGACTTAACGATAACAAGAGCCCACAGAGTACCGGCTCAGCGTTTTGCGAACTCTCCATTCCCTAGAACTATCCTTCTAAATTTTGCGGATTTCAGGATTAAGGAACGGATACTCTCTAAGGCATATCAACAACGCCAGTTTTCTGTTTCCGAAACCACAAAATGCAGGATTTTCTCGGATATGACAGCAACTGCAGCCAAAAGAAGGAAAGAGTTTGTAAAATTGCTGCAGTTGTTTAAAGCTAATGGTGCTCAGGCCTCGATTGCACAGCAATCAAAGCTGAAGGTTCTCGTTAAGGGAAAATTCTTTCTATTTACTGATTTAGAAGAGGCACAGACCCTGCTTAATGAGATATCTACAAGGGCCTAGGCTCAATGGCTTGGCTTAACTGTATGTTAACGGAATGTTAAATATGAGGAATCTAATGTTATAATGTTAATCTAGTTAAAAGAGGAAAAAAGGGAAAAAGAGTATGGAAAAAATTCAGGCGGGTGTTCCTGGGTCAAGGGTCACACTAGGGTGTAACAAGAAGACACCCGTAGAGGAAATAAGGGGTGGGATGTGGGCAGTGTGGACGGGGAGGGGTTTCCCACATCCCTGGGGGGGTCCTGGGTGGGGGGGAGTGAAAGCAGAAAAAAAAAATACAAGCTCAGTAGGTTTTCTATTCTTAACATGGGTTGGTACAGAAGAGGTTTCAGAACATCATAGCTTCGTCAATGAGATTTAACTTGTGCAATATCCTGTCCATTAATGCAAATGGGCTGCTAAATAAACAGAAATACGGAGCTCTTTTAAAATGGGTAATTGCCTTTAAACCCCATGTGGTCTTCCTCCAGGAGACGCACCTGAAATCGAACTCTCCAAAGTTGTTTCTACCTAGATATTTTTCCTATGGGTTTTTTTCCTCAGCTGGGGTCGCCCAGAGGGGTGTCGCTATTTATTTCTCTAGGAATCTACCCTGGGAAATTTTGCAAATGCAAAGAGACTCTAAAGGTAGATGGCTTTGGGTTACAGCAAAATTGTTGGGAAAAGTATTCAATTTTGTAAATTATTATGGCCCAATTTTTGATGACACCTCGGCCCTGACTGAAATTAGTGAAATACTAAGGGGCACTGCTGGGCAAATTATAATAGGTGGTGATTTCAATTATATCCAGGATTTAAAGAGGGACACCTCAAACAAGAATAAGAAACAACTAAAACCAAAGACTAAAGGGGTGTTAGAGGCTTTCATGTCAGAATATCAATTGCGGGACTCCTGGCGTTCCCTAAACCCCAATCTAGAGTCTTACACGTGCTATTCTAATAGGTTCCACACAGCCTCTAGAATAGATTTTTTTTTATCCTCAAGATCACTCCAAATTTCCAACGCATTGATAGGCTGTAATCCCTTTTCAGATCATGGGAGGATTGAGGTAGAACTAATACTAGAGGGTACGACAGGGGAGCGATCTAGGTGGCAGTTGGATCGTACCCTGTTACAGAACATGACATGGGTTGAGGGTTTTAAAGATTGGATAAGGGAATTTTTTTTAGTAAATAAGGACTCAGCAGAGCCTTTTGCAGTATGGGGGGCATTCAAAGCAGCAGCCCGGGGACAGATTATAGCATTTTCTTGCAATAAAGCAAATGACCGAAAAAGAAAAATTTCTGCCCTTCAGTGTGCTGCTGAGAATGAGTATACATTGAAACTGAATCAAAAACCTAATAACTGGGAACAAGCTAAAGCATTGCTTAGGGACTTCTTCATCCTGGAAGAGATAAATAGCTCAAAAGCCTTTCAACAAAAGCTATATGAAGACAGTCAACTCATGGGTAAGCTGTTGGCAAATTCGATCAGGAAAAAACAAGAGTCGTCCATCATTTTAAAAATTCAAGACCCGTCAGGTGGAATAGATACTCGAAGTGAGGGAATCGCGAAAATATTCCTTGATCATTACGAGAGAATATACTCTACTGATATTCAAGTGGAGGAAATATTGATCAGGGAATACTTTGATAATTTAAATATCCCCAAAATTTCCAACTTCAGATCTAATCAAATAGGCTGTGATATAAGTCATCTGGAAATTCAGAATAGTATAAAAGCCACAGTGGGAGCAAAGGCCTCAGGGATAGATGGATTCCCAATCGAATTTTATAAGGTTTTTTGAAGGAATTAGAAGATCCCTTGAAACATTTATTTAATTATATTAGACTAGGTGGTAGGGTTCCCTCAGAGTTTAAAGAGTCCACAATTATTAGTTTTGTTAAGAAAGGCAAGAATCCGGAGGACGTAAATTCCTATAGACCAATTAGTCTATTAAACTCTGATTATAAGGTTTTCATGAAAATTTGGGCTCAAAGATTCGTGTTGGCAGCCCAGGAGGTAATACATCAAGATCAAACGGGTTTTATAGCCGGTCGTAGTATGGCTGCCAACACAGAATATTTAATACAGGCACTAGATTATTTTAATATTAATTCAATTTCTGCATGCATTCTTATGATTGATGCAGAAAAAGCATTTGATTTAGTCAACTGGTCAGCGTTATTTTTTTCTTTGGGTTATTTTGGATTCCCCGCCCCTATTATTAACATGTTACAAAATATCTATGAAGGGGCATCAGCCCAGGTGATAATAAATGCCAAGCAAGCTGGGAAGATTAAAATAAAACGGGGTACTAGACAAGGTTGCCCCTTATCACCCCTGCTTTTCACCTTTTTTATCGAACCCCTGGTAATAAAAATAAGAAATAATGAAGCAATATCTTCCCCAATTGCTGGAATGTCGAAGTTAAAATCATTTGCCGACGACATCATCCTTTACATGGCTCCTGATAAAGAAAATATCTTACATCTTATGAAAGAGCTTCAGGAATATGAGAAGATAGGGGGATATAAAATCAATGAGAAAAAAACGGAAGTTCTTATTATAAATTCAAATTTAGATTTCCTTCCGCCAGATCTTCAGCTCCAAGCAGAAAAAAGGGACCCAATAAGATATTTAGGGATTTATGTGACCAGAGACTATCAAGAACTTTTTCAACTGAATTACATAAAAACAAAGAATAAAATTAAGTGCCTTTTAGAACAATGGGATATACTGCCCCTATCATTGATTGGCAGAGTGGCATTGATTAAGATGAACATATTACCTCTGCTTTTATTTTTGTTTAGTAATATTCCAATCAAAGTCAATATGGCCTTTTTTAACGAACTAGAATCCATGATGAGAAAATTTATTTGGAACAAAAAGGCCAATAGAGTCAAACTCGCGGTAATACAACTTCCTGTTAACCAAGGCGGGCTTGCTCTTCCCCATTTTAATACATATTACGAAGCAGCTTTTTTCGATATAATGGCAGGATTATTAAAGGCTAGACAGACAAGAGACAACTTTTTTTTAAATAGAATGCTTGAGGAATCAGGCTCTCAAATTCCTATCTTCTTAAAAACTGCAAAGCTTCCAAAGAGAACACGATACAAGACACTGATAGGGTATTCATCAAGATTACGGCTGCTATTTGAAGAACATGGTTCAGATGGATCTATTTATTTGAAACTGTCAGAATGTGCTAAAATGGGTCTTAGGATTTCTTCAAGTCATCTGACAGAATGGGAATCGGCCGGATTCTGTGAAATAAGGCATCTTCTTACTCAAAATACCTTAATTAGCTGGCAAATGGTTAGAGATAGAACGCATCCGAGGCGGCTCATGTTTTTTCAATATTTGCAATTGATTTATTTTATGAGAAAAGAAGTAGGAAGTCTAGATTCAACACCCAATGCTTTGCTAACAGCGCTATATGGGGAGAAACATAAGGGTATTGGATTCTGGTATAAAAAGCTACCCCCTTCTGGATCATCTACTATAATAATTAACCACTTGGAGAAAATAAATCTTACATTACAGTGTGTATTGTCAGATAAAGACTGGGAGACAATATGTTATTTAGGAAACAGAGCACTTCGAGCAGCTAACTATAAGCGAATGTCCTTTCTTTCTCGCTGGCTGGCATATTACACCCCGGAGGCCCTACAGAGAATGTTCCCTGAATGTGAGAACAAATGTTTTAGATGCAAAACCAGGGGACAGGGTGGTTGGTATCATATTTTTTTCTCATGTCCAAAGTTAGAACCCTTCTGGAAGGAGATTTTCGCAGATTTGGAAATAGCAACTGGGAAAATTCTTCTTCCAGAAGGGGAAGTGGCCCTTTTTGGCATCAGTAAAGACAGGAATAGGTTTAATGAATCAGAAGAAGTGTTTATTTTTATTTCCGCTGCCGTGGCACGGTCCCTGATTTTGCAAAATTGGAAATCTACGTTGAGTCCATGTCATGTTAAGTGGGTTAATAAAATGAGAAGAACATATAATTTTGAGAGAGCCTATGCAGGTAGAGTGGGTGCAATTGCAAGATTTGAAAGGAATTGGAAACATTTTAACAGGCTTGAACTGTTAAAAGGAAGGTGATTGTTATATTTTAGTTAATTGTAAGTATTGTAAATATCCATCTGCCGTGCTATATCAAATTGCTAAACACTTTTATCATATATATTAGTCGTTATTGTATTTGCACTTCATGAAGTGTATTACTATTTGTGTTACTATGCATCGGCACTTTATTGCATTAGTCACTTTATATAGGTCAAATTTTGCACGTAATTGCAATAGCACTTTCAAGCGTCGGTCTTTTTCACTTTTGCACTAGCACTTTATGAACGGCATAATAATAATAATCTTGATGCTGCTATTATCAGTTGTTTATATATTGGGTAACCTAATATGTTTTGGAACTAATATCTTAAATACTGTAATAATATTATTATTATTATTTCTTTTTTCTTTTTTGTGCATTATTGCAGTTTTTGTATTATTGGTGTGGTATTTTTTTTATTTTTTTTGTCTAGGGTTGTCTCTTGGATACTGTAAATTTTTTCTAATGTATGTCTAAGTATGAAGAAATTAATGTACCAATGTATATAACATTTTTTTTTTTTTCACCTACGGCTTGTAATAAAAAAAAATTAAAAAAAAAAACAAACAACTGACCCCCTACCTCGAGGAAAACAGCATCTTGGACCCATCCTGTCCGGGTTCCGCAGCAACCACAGCACTGAAACCGCCCTCATTGCCTCCACCAACGACATCAGGACCCTGCTAGACCACGGAGAAACAGCAGCCCTCATCCTCCTGGACCTGTCAGCCGCCTTCGACATGGTCTGCCACCGCATACTACGAACACACCTACACAACGCAGGGGTCCGAGAGAAGGCCCTGGACTGGACCACATTGTTCTGCATTCGGTCCATCAACTGTGGTTTTTGCATTTGTCACCCCGAGTGGGATGGGTATGCTCAGACGTGAGTCCCATGCTCTCCACACCACTGGATTCAAGCAAGCCGGGCTGAAGACAACTGGAATGCCAGAAACCGGTCCTCGGAAGCTTGTTTCCGGTCCAGGGAAGGCATGGCTTGGCAGTTCGGGCTGGACTGTTCCCATGAGGCACAGGGTCAGACTGATTTGCATATGGCCATGTCTTAACTGGGGTGGTGAGGAGTGCAAAAAAACGATGGATTTGGGCCCAGATCTCTGTACTGGGGTGAATGTATGACATTGTTCTGCATTCTGTCCATCAACTGTGGTTTTTGCACTGGACCACATCCTTCCTCTCCGGCAGAACTCAGAGTGTCCGCCTCACACCCTTCCGCTCCAATGCCACAGAGATCATCTGCGGCGTACCCCAGTGCTCATCCCTCCGCCCGATGCTGTTCAACATCTACATGGCACCCCTCGCCCACGTCGCACGACAGCACGACCTCAACATCTTCTCCTTTGCCGACAACACCCAACTAATCCTCTCCCTCACCAAAGACCCTCACACCGCAAAAACCAACCTCCACGAAGAAATTAAGGCTGTCGCCGAATGGATGAAGAATAGCTGGCTGAAGCTGAGCTCGGAAAAGACGGAGGGTCTAATCCTCGGCGCCACCCCTTCAGCCTGGGACGACTCCTGGTGGCCGACAGCACTGGGAACAGCCCCAACACCCACCGACCACACACGCAACCTAGGGGTCATCCTCGACTCCACTCTCTCCATGACTAGGCAGATCAACGCCGTCTCCTCATCCTGCTTCAGCACCCTCAGAATGTTCCGCAGAATCTTCAAGTGGATCCCCATCAAAACGAGAAGAACGGTCACCCAGGCCCTCGTCACCAGCAGGCTGGACTACGGAAACGCCCTCTACACAGGAACGTCGGCCAAGCTCCTGAGATGGCTGCAAAGCATCCAGAACGCCTCTGCACGTCTGATCCTCGACATCCCCCGCCGCAGCCACATCACTCCCCACCTGAGAGACCTGCACTGGCTCCCCGTCAACAAGAGGATAACCTTCACGCTCCTCATCCACGCACACAAAGCACTCCATAACACCAGACCAGCATACCTCAACAGAAGACTCAGCTTCCACACCCCCACCCACCAGCTCCGCTCCACCGCCCTTGCCACAATCCCCCGCCTCCGAAGAACGACCACTGGTGGCATATCCTTCTCCCACCTCGCCGCCAAGACCTGGAACACCCTCCCCACCAACTTACGGCAGACCCAAGACCTACTGGCCTTCAGAAGACTCCTAAAGACCTGGCTCTTCGATCAGAAGCACCCCCCCCCCCCCCTCCCCCCAGCGCCTTGAGACTTTCACGGACATGTAGTGAGCTTTACAAGTGACTTGATTGATTATTTGATTGATTGATTGATCTGGATGGCAAAAGCAAGGAGTCCTTTCTAGTAAATGCCAAATTCACTCCAGGTGCATGATTTGTGAACTAACTTCAGCAACCCTTTTACTGCACTTCCTTTACTTCCGGTTTGGCACACCGATTTGTTGCAATAGTATCCGTCATGATAGTCCTCAGAGCCTCAATTTACATACCTGTTTTTATGTTACAGCTATGCAGCCACAACCAAAGCACAACCCTTTTCCAAGGAGTCACTAGTACCACCTGTTCGACATTTCTTATTTCAGTATCAAATTGGATAGAACAGGATACACCAAAGTCATGATTTATAATGTTGGTCAAGGCCAACATATTTTCTGTCAAGTATTTCTGGTATCTTCATTAATTCCTGCAACACTTGGGTTTTATGTTAAGATGCTTGGATTCTGTGCTATGGGAGAAGCCCAGTCCGTTACAAACATGGCATCTGCAAGACAGAGCCGGACTGGCCTTCCTGGGCATCGGGCATTTCCCCTGGGGGCTGGAAGGTTAGGGGCCGGTTTTGCAGCGGTGGGGCTAGTTTTGTTACTTGGATGGTCGGTTTTGTAGCGGGCTGCAATATTGGCCCCCAGTAACAAAAGCAGCAGTGCTTCACACTTGCACATCTCTCTCCCCCTGGTGGGCTGGTCCAACAAACTTGCCAGGACTGCTTTAGGTTTCCAGTCTGGCCTTGCCGCAATCCAGTGATTGCCAAGGGTCAAATGCCGACCTTCTGAGTGTCCTGAAAAGTCTGAATGGCAGATGGACCAGGAATAATCTGTATGCCCAGGACCCCTTAGACTCTGATTCTAATAAATGCCAATCATCTCCTTCTGGGATGGGCTTCACCAGACTCCTGATTCATACCACCATTGGGAAATAAAACACAAGTCTGATAGTGTAAGTCTGGAGTCTGATAGCCAGCCTCCCGCTCTGAGGTAGGGTTGCTACCTCTTATCTATTGCACTGGCTTGACTGGTATTTTAATGCCAAGATAAGCAATAAAATCAGGAAAATAATTACATTCTGATATTTTTTCTGGGTTGACATATAAACTTAAAGCTTCAACTACAAGACACAAACATGTCAAAAAAAATTCAATGCAGTCTAAGATATTCCCAAATATTTTTAAAGCAGGCAGGAAGACAGAACTACTGCACTGAAAAAGAATACAGCGGCCCTTATTTATGGAGAGCTTACGCCACTGTTGTGTCACTTTTTGCGACGCTGTGCTGCCATAAAAAATGCACTGCACTGCGCCATATTTACAAAGTGAAGCATCTGGGCAGATGTGTCACTTTGTAAATCCCTGGCCTCCTTATACCTGCATCAGGTATAATGTATGCAGGGTGCGCGTTCCTTCATAAAAAAAAGGCTTGTGGAAGTGGCGCAGTGAAATCTGTGCAATTTCACTGCGCCACTTCTACGAGGTCACTGCGTCAAATCCTTACACCTGCTTCACAGCAGTCTTAAGGTCTGATGGAGGCCCTTTTACATGGGACTCACTCATGTGTAATGACACACTGCTGGACCTGCGTCTGTTTTGCAACACACTCCCATAATGCGTCATTACTGCACCACCAGATACATCAGGATGCCTGCTGCATATGGTCAATCCTTGTGACATGGAGCACCATACTGTAAATACAGTGCATCCAAGGTGTCACAAGGAGGGTACAATGAAAAGTGCTGCATTGCTGTTTTCAACCAATGATGCAACACTTTTCATAAATGAGGCCCTGAGGATTTTACACAAACTATTCTTGATGTACTAAGACGCACACTGGGGCTTATTTAAGCCCCTTACGCTGCTGGTGCGTCACATTTAATATGGGAAAAAGTAACGTACCAGCAGCAACATGGGCTTGTAAGTAAGCGCCATTGCTTTTCAGATAAAAGCGGCAAAGCTCCTCTCTTTACAACTACTGGTCCAGGGGTGAGCTGGAGGTAAAACAGCCTTGCAGTATTTCTTAACACCAGCCTCACATTGCACTAGTGAATGAACACAGCAAGTCCAGCCCTCTTCATCAAGGACTGGGGGTTCTCACCATCGCAAGAGATTTTAGATGGTTTGATCATATGATTCCTTTAATAACACTAGTTCCATGTAGATTGGAAAAAAGAACACTACTTCAATTTCACAGGCCGTTCTGAACTGAATTTCATGAAAGTTTGTCAAACTTCAAGGCTTGGCTCTGCAGGAGCATTGTTCATTGACAACCGGCAACTGTGACTCTCCAGGGGGCCTGCTTTTACAGACTGGTGGACTGAGTATGGGTGGAGGCAGGACTGGCCTGCTCTCAGTGTTCTAAGTGACCTATATGGCCAGTCGAGTCTATTCCACCCTAGCCACGGTCTCCACTGACCCTCACATAACAGCCCTGCAAGCCCAGGCTTTCCAGTCCCAAAACTCTCTTAGCAGCCTTAAGGAAAAGCAAGAAGTCCTCCTGCGAGCCTCACCTCATTACACTTCAATGAGTCGAAGACGGCTGTATTTAATGGTGCGAACATTTACTGAAGCTTAGTTATTATAGGCGTGTCCACCATTAATGGGCAGAAGAGGAGACAGTAATTCAGGGTCCACAATACCCTCATTTCCGAGCCAAAGCAGCAAGGTATGATCCCAAGAGGTGCAAATATTAACAACCACCAACATGTAGCTAAAGAGTAGCAATGAACAAATGTAACAAACAATACATATGGTGTCTTATATAAAGCACACTGCACTTACCCAAACTACCTTACTAGTCATTCTAACAATGTTTTGAGCTTTTCACAAAGTCCGGGCTGTTGACTTACCCAAAACTAAGGGTCTCATTTACAGTTTTGTGGGAGCTAAAGACTCACCCGTTTCCGAAGTAACCTCTGACAGACAGACTCCACTGGCTGAGTTTCCTTGATTACAGATATTACTTCTGGTGGATTCTTTTGTATACTTAGCACCTGATTCACAAACTGCACTTTGCACTACTCCAAAACGTACAACAAAGTGATATTCACAAACTACATGTGAAATTTAAGCCCCACAATAACCTATTCTTATGTGTGGGGCGTTCTCTGTCCCGACTGTAGAGCCTCTGCACACCTATGTATTCATTTTAGTTGTAAATATGGGTGGGACACTTTTAAAAGGGGTACACTCGCTACCCCCAAAAGGGGGTGGGATTAGAGAAGAGTAAGAAGGGTTTAGGGAGAGTCGAGGAGGGATTTAGAGAAAGGCGTCACCCACGCACACTAGAGTAAGCAATGTGCTGTACTCCGGGGAGGAGACAAGTCACTTACACTTTTGAAGTAAATATAAACTCTGAGTTTGTAAATATTGAAAATTAGTAAATTTACTCCAAAGTTTAAATTACTCAAAGGTGGGTTACCTTTGTGAATCAGGCATATAGAGGTTACTCAACAAAATTGGACGTTTTTCGATACCCTTCAAACTCTATATAAGGTCTTTAGTTTGCCTTTTCTGCTGGGATTAAAATTATACCATTGCACGCCTCACCCCATTTATCTAAGGTTCGCTGTCACTGGAGACAATGTAGAATAACTACATAATTAGAAAAAAGCATGTTGCACGAGTCCAGTCACAATTAATTATGAGCATGTTTACGTTAATGCTACAATTAGGTTCAGCATGGAACATTAGTGTTGCATCTTCAAAATTCAGTCCTGATTTCTAGCATCATTTTTCTTTTTCAAAATTCCCGTCTCCTGACATAGATTATCAGAGCTGGCTCATTGCTTATGGGGGAACTAATGAGTTAACACAGCTTCATCACACATCAGAGGCGAGCCACAGATCCAGAGTCCCACTTCACATTCCATGGAGGTCTAACATGAATACAATGTGCTCCTCTTACATGAAAGTCACAAGTTAATGCACAAGAACTTATATCTTAAGAAAACTCAATCGCAGCATACACTTTGCCTTTCATTTTCAGACGAGGGAAATCTATAGAAAATGGAAACAACTGGCCTGGAACACAATTGCATTGAGGAGATCAAAGGTATTGTGCAGCTACAGCAACACAACAAACATTCCAGCCTAAAAGGCTGGTGCAGAGAAAAAGAGGCATACATATCTGTGGCAAATATTCTAAGTGAACTATTCTGGAAATCATTGCACTAAAATGCCAGTGATAGGAAAAGTGACATCACAAACCCTTTGAACACAGTTGACATCACAGAGATGACCTACACTTTTTCCCCCTTAGCAGTCTCATATTTGCATCGGAGAGGCGGGGGCAAGTGTATGGATTGTAAACTACACAAGGCAAATAGAGACCCTAGTCCTGACTCTGCCTTCATGATATCCGAGGCCATGGGTACGAAGAGAGTGCCATGGTTACCAAAGGACACACATGGTAACTGTGTTACATGGCACTGCTGCCATTTTTTATTCTATGACGCCACAAGGTGAAGCTGGGGTAGTTCATACCTATACAGTCTACAAGGTCTCGGTTGTAAGCTACCACAGGCCCAGAAAGGAGGGGCCCGATTCACAGAACTAACTTAAGACAAAATCCTAAACTTACTACTTTTGGTATTCACAGAAGTTAGGATTTTGACTTTTGTTTGTCTTAAGACAGAGCTAAGTTAGGAATCTGTCCTAAGTCTGTCTTAAGTCTGTTTTAAGACAAACTTAAGACAAAATCTTAACTTCTGTGAATACCAAAAGTAGTAAGTTTAGGATTTTGTCTTAAAATAGTTCTGTGAATCAGCCCAAGGTGTTTTCAAGTTAAGGCCGCTGTGAATGTACAACACATATTCATTCATATTCATGTGAAGCAAAGCGAGAACCTTTTTATTGCAAAGACTACGGGCAGAGAAAAAAAGCATTTTCAGAAGGGAAAATAGATTAACCAATTTTAGTGCACAACCCACCCCTTATGAACCGCAAAAGGGTGCAGTGGGAATAGAAAAGGCTTCAATACAGCTGTTTGTTTTTGATTCATTAAATTTATTTAGTTTTTTAATGAATTATCCTGGCCATGAACAACACTTCGAGCATGGTACAACGTTATTAGAAAATAAAGCATGTTTACAACTTCCTCAAACACTTTGTGCAAAAAAAAGAAAAGCAATAGAAAAGAATCGTACTCAACTTACCATTTAGGGCTTGTTTATGAGTTTGTCGGCCCGTAGAACGCCAAACTCACGGTGGCGCGGTGGTGGTGGTCCGGCCAGCACCGCTTCAGCGGTCCGACCGCCATAATGCAACTTTGGCAGTCGGAGTGCCATTGAACCGTTGTAACCACCAGGGAGCCGCATTCCCTGGCAGTGGCGCGGTGATCAGGGGCTCACAATATGCTGGTGGTTCTGCTGCAGCACCGCCATGCATATTATAAGTTTCTTGACCGCCAGCAGTCTCATAGAGGTTCTTATTACATGAAACTGCTGGTGGTCAGGAAACAAAGGGGTCCCCCACAGAGCCCCCCGTGCCCCATGCATGTTGGTGTGTGCAGGCACCCCCAGTTCCAGCACGGCATGGACTTCACAGTCTATGCCGTGCTGGAAAGCGATGTGGCGGTCCCGTGGTGATGCAGCTTTAAGGCTCACATTTGAGCTTTTTTACTCCACAGCTGTTAGGCCGCCTGCCTGCCAGACCACGTTTTCACTCATAATTTGGCAGGCGGGCTGCGTTTGGGTTTGGCAATGTGGGAGCTGGCTGGGGCGTATTGCCCCGCTCCCACAACAGCAAGCTCGTAATCAGGCCCAAAGTGTATTCCTGTCTGGTTACCTATGTATAAAATCCCAAAGACCAATAGGAAATTCACCACACTATGCAAAGGAAACAAAGTCTTACCCAAAGGCAGTGATAAATAGAGTTTTACTTTTAGTTTGTGCATGATGTTAACATCATGAGATGCAAATATCATCAAAAATATTGTGGTTACAAGAATATCATGATACAGAATACCGCAGGTAAAAATATAATTTTTATGTGTTTAATATAATTTTTTGTAAAATATCTATACTACTATTATAAAGAGAGAACTTGCACCTTTAGGCATGGTAAACTCGGGCACCACAGCGTCAATCTACACACCCGATACACTGTTGAAATCGGCAGGGTGTGTAGATGGTCATAGGCTTTAAAATTTTTTAAATAAACGTTATATAAAAAGTTACATTTTTACAAAAAGTAGTTCCCCCAAAGTAGCGCCGGCCGCGACTGTGCGTCGTCACGTAAGGAGCAGTTAGTATTATTTTTATAGTTTTGTTTTGGAGTTTATTTAAAAATGTCTTGACATTATTGACAAGTTGCTGGGTTTGTAGGGTGTGAAGATATTTAAGTATGCATTTTAATTTATTTAACATTTTTACAGTTTATAAAGTGTGATTGTTTAATTACATTGATAATTCTCTAAACTAATCGTTACTTTATTTAATTGATATTAATAAATACTATTTGTTTTTTTCCACTGGATAATTATATGATTAGTTACATAATTTTAAAAAATCACGAATGATTAAATTTTTTTAAATTGTTAATTAATGTTTACATATTAATTGTATAATTATGTTATTAATATTTACATTATTTAATTGATTTAAATAATTCTTTTTAGTGTGTTATGCTTTCATTGTTTGTGATTTATTTAATTTTTTACACAATCCTATATTTTGCAGGTTTTTGGGATTGTAGGGCTGTAGGGTGAAAAGTGTTTTAAGTGTAATTTTATGTAGTGTTTTTAATTTGGAAATGATGTTTAAATTATTTTTTATTTTTTATATGTTTATTACGGGTTTTCTAGGTAATTTAGCAGAGTTTCTGGTTGTTTATAAACTTTTTTAATAAATATATAACTTTTTAATGAACTTTAAAAATGATATTTAACATTTGGTTTCAAGAGTCAAATATTTTATTTCAATATTCTCTATAGTTTACCTTAGAGAGACATTAAGGGCCTCATAACAGTGTCAGGCAGAAAACCTCCGACCTACTGTTGACATCGGGCTTTAGTTCAACCATCATATTTGGATGACGGCGGTCGGAGTGAAACCTGTGTGGGTATTCCAATGCTGATCCTATGGGGTCAACGAGCCCGTCAGAGTATCGGAAAACACCATAAACCCCTAATAATGGTGCAGCCAGGCTCGACTCCGCTGTCAGGATTATGATGCCACTTTCCGACAGCCTTTACATGTCGGCTTTTCCAACATGAAAAGTCTGTTGGAAAAGGTCTCTGGGGGGGCCCTACTCCCCCCTGCCCTCTGCTATGAGGCCTGGGGGCACCTATGTTGCCTCCTAAACATCTCTGCACCGTGTGACAGGCACCATGAGGGCCTGCCACACGGTGTATGGATGTTTCCAAACATCCATTTTTAGTATGGCAGCTCATACTGTGGGACTTTTCTGCCTGCTGCACAAGCTGCCAAAGTACAAAGGATGTTTCTGACGGCCTTATGGGTGGTCGCATCCTAATGCTGAGGTTGAAACCGCTGACCTAAGGTTCAGGGGGTTCCAGACCACTACAGTCGTCCGCCCAAAATCGTAATGACCCCTCTAGTCATGTGGAGATCTATGCATGGTCAAGCACAGGAAAATTAAAAATGTTTATTTAACTCAAAAATAGGGTTAGTATATATATATATATATGTTTAATTCTTCAGTCAGCCCGCCGCCATAACGCGTTTCGCTTCCAACCAAGCTTGATCACATGGCAAATTGCGATAGGCGGGGACCAGTATTTAAAGTGCTAGTGCAAGGGTGAGTCAGAGGTAATATTTAACAACATAGAAGAAATACTATTCAGTGGTTGTGTAAAATTACCAAATTGAAACAATTTTTACACACGAATACTTTAAAAAAAATGAATAAATATGTTTG
Source organism: Lissotriton vulgaris (assembly GCF_964263255.1). Lineage (NCBI taxonomy): Eukaryota > Metazoa > Chordata > Amphibia > Caudata > Salamandridae > Lissotriton > Lissotriton vulgaris. Next base: position 150,535,093 of record NC_141696.1, on the reverse strand, counting down.
ACAAAAAAAAATGAATAAATATGTTAAAATCATACATCATTTAAAGTATTGTTATCAAAATTTCTTTTTTTAATAAAAATTATGTCACTGATTTTAAAAAGAACCATCCTTGTAATCCTCTGCAGCATTACATGCATTGCCAGGGCAAAATTACAACGATTACTGCAGATCTTTTGAATAAAAATATTTAAATTCAACTGTTTGGCCACTGATAGTCAAAATCTACACTCCTTTTGGCTGGATAGGTTATACTGCCCATGTGGGCCCTAAACCATACTTGTAATCCTCTGCAGCATTACTGTAGTACTTGTCCCTGCTGCCCAGCATAGAATGTGTGATGCAAGAGCCTGTTAGAATGTTCTGTGTGGATGTCTGGCAGTTGAATGTGGGCTGAGTGGCAGGAGGCCACTCCTGGTGGGGTGCCTCCTTTATATACTTTTTTTTTTTTTTAAAACCTTTATTGTGTAAAGAAAGGACAGTTACAGACCCACAACCACAGAGGCTGGTCAGTCGAACATAACAACATCAACATAAAGTTACACAACTCATCAGCCGACAACCCGGGGGTACGGCAGCGATGCTTCATGATTACGTACAAGCATGTGGTAGAGCTAGGATCCGCGAAAGGTTTCACATTTTATATTTCATGTAAATAAAACCCACAAACAAAAACTCAAAAAAGAAAGATCGAGGCACGGCTATGTATAAACTGGCAGTCCCTTATGGCAATGGGAGCGGGTGAAAAACGTGTGTCAATGAGAATGAGGAGAAATATCGAGGAGGGCGGGGGGGGGGAACCTGGAAAGCAACCAATACAGTGCAATCAACAAGAGCTGAGTACAGGGAACGCACGATTAAGGAAGAAGAAGTGGATCTGGAAGGTCGGTGAATGGAGGGGTACAAATCTCACCTCGGTATGCATTCCATTGCCCCATATCCTACCCCATTTCTTGGGTCTGCCGCGGGAAACATACACAACTTTCTATCTGAACATGGACCAGTCCATATTTTCCTTCCAACGCAGGAGCGTCGGTGGCCTTGGGGAACCCCATAACTGGGCTATGTCACGTTTAGCAACCATATTGTGGAGAAGCGTGGCTCAGTGACTAGAGGCGGCAGACCCAGAAGCTGAGATCGGCCGTGGACCAGGGTTCGATTCCCTGCCTCGGCGGGTCTTGGGCTTGAAAATTCCACGGAGTCGACAATTCTCGCTCTGGTGCCTACTCGACTCACGGGGTCACACTCTGCGACTCTGGGCAATAGCTTGCTTAATCTCCACTACGGCCCCTCGCGGCGGGATGCCTGGCTTTCACCTTGTGGATACCTGGCCGGGGTATCTCACAGGGGAATACCAGGACGGGTTCCCTAAGCAAGCGCCTTGAGGCCCCTGGGTTAAAGTGCGCTATATAAATCGAAACACATTTACATTTACATTTACATATTACCCAACGTGACCCATTGAGTCTGAGCAACAGTGCAGTCATTCGGTTCCCAGACATTCAACAGACAGCGCCTGGCCGCAGGCAACAACACTACCCCCGTCACTTCACCCATAACCACATGCACTCAGCGTCAAAACGCCGCCACCTCCGGGCACTCCCAGAGGATAAGCAAAAAAGTAGCCAGCATACCACATCCGCGCCTACACAATCCATCCACAGAAAAACCCATATGCATCAGTCGTGGGCCCGTGACATACACCCGATGCAGTATTTTAAGTTGCACCAGTCTAAGACGTGCCGGAATCGCAACCTCCTTAGGGGAGGATATCGCCGCCTGCCAGTCTTCATCGTCCAGTTCTAATCCGTCACCGGTCCAAATAGTCCGCAATTGCAAAAGGAGATCCGAGCGATCGTTGATAAGTTTCTTGTAAATGAGAGATATAGTGCTATCAGGGACGTACCCATCAAGCACTCTATCCTCAAGAGGGGAGGCCTCCGGGATAGAAGTGTCAGCCGGAAAAACTGAGTGAATCGCATGACGGACCTGGAGGTACCGGAAATACTCCCTGTCACTCAATTTATATTCTCGCTGTAGTGCCTCGAAGGTCTTGACTGTACCCTTGGCCCAGAAGTCACCCACCCTGCTGATACCAATGAGGTCCCAGCTGTCGAAACCCTTCGACTTCCACAGACCACCTAGCGCTTCCGAGGCATACAATGGGGTAGACTTCGTCAACCTATCCGTCCAGCCCGTGGCGGCGGTCGCACTTCCCCAAACTCGCACAGCCACTGCCATAGGGCCCGTGAGATGCTTGCGGTCGGCTCTGGAATAGAGTGCCCGATTGTAATCTCCCCCAGGGAGTTGCCATCTATCCATCTCAAACGCGGGATTAGGGACAGGGCCATACATGGCGTGGTTCACAGCACTCAACTGGGAGGCCCAATAGTAGCGCCTGATGTCGGGCAGTGCGATACCTCCATCGTACCAGGGCAAAGTCAATTTTGCCAATGCGATGCGTGGTCGCCCACCCCATACCAACCGCCTCTGCAAGCCCTCAATCTCTCGGAAGTAGCTAGCAGGTACCAAATCAAGTGCATTTTGAATGGCATATAAAAAGCGAGGGAGAGACATCATTTTGAACAGGGCCGCCCTTCCCAAAGGGGATAGTGGCAGGCCACACCACGCCACTACATCCGAACGAAGCCGGGAAAGCGGAGGCAGCAAATTCCGCTCATAGCGGGTTTTGGGGTCCAGTGAGATGTAGATCCCCAAGTATTTGAAACCATCCCTAGAAACCGGTATCGGACAATGGCGGGGAAGAAGGAGCTCATCGTCCGTGAGTGGATAGATACAGGATTTGGCCCAGTTAATAACCAGACCGGAATTCCTCCCAAAGGAACGCAGTACGTCGAACAGAACGCCCAACGACTTACGAGGAGAGGTAAGGTATAGCAATATATCATCTGCGTAGAGTGATATACGGTCCTCGAAATCAGCCGACCAGCGGATGCCCTTAAGCGATGGTTCCCACCGCAGCCATGCAGCCATGGGCTCAAGGGCAAGCGCGAAGAGGAGCGGCGACAAGGGGCATCCCTGTCTCGTTCCCCGCCCAAGGGTAAAGGGCTCCGAAGCCCTACCGTTAACCACCACCTGTGCCAGCGGCTGCTCATACAAGAGTCTAACCCATCCAATGAATTTGGGGCCGAACCCAAACTTGGCGAGAACAGCCCACAAATACGGCCACTCAACCGTGTCGAAGGCCATCGAGGCATCAAGGGAAACCAAAATGGCCGGTTCCCGAAGAGACCCCGCCCTCGCTAAGACGCCATGGAGGCGACGTAGATTGAGCGCGGTGTTTCAGTGGGGTATAAATCCAGATTGGTCCAGATGGATCAAGTCTGCTATCACCGTAACCAACCGATTCGCCAGAAGTTTAGCAAGAATTTTGGGCTCGACGTTTAAAAGCGAGATCGGCCGATATGATGAGCACTGGTCTCGGGGCTTGCCGTCTTTATGAATGACAACAATGGATGCCAGTCTCTGATCCCGAGGAAGAGAGCCGAGATCTTGCGATGATAAAAACATCTTACGGAGATACGGTGCCATTTTGTCTCGGCAAAGTTTATACAATTCCACCGGTATACCATTTCGGCCCGAGGCCTTCCCGGACCGAAGTGAACGGATTGCAAGCGCTACTTCATCGGTGGAAAAATCCGCCTCCATAAGCTCCATGTCAGAGTCCGACAGGCCAGGCAGAGTGATATCTCGAAGCAAGAGATGCGAATCCTCTTCCGGCCTATCAGAGACCGGCGCATAAACCGCCTGAAAGTGACGTGCAAATGTTCGGACTATGTCAGTCGGGTCCACGACTCGAACACCATCCACACTCTCAACAACAGGCACCACTCTGTTCAATCTATCCCTTTTATCCAGCCATGCAATCAACTTTCCCGCCTTATCACCCACATCATACAAGCGCCCCTGTTGCTCACGGTGAATCGCCTTAGCGGCATCAGTGACCAGCGTCTTATAGTCAAATTGTTTGAGGGCCAGGGAATGCAATACCTCCGGAGTGCCCCCAGTCCCAACCTGTCCCTCCAAGTCAGTGATCTCATTTTCCAGGTCCACCACCGCGGCATTTGTACGCCTCCTTTCGGTGGCAATGAGGGACAGGGCCTGACCACGAATCACCGGTTTGTAGGCCTCCCACAATGTACTCCTTTATATACTTGATTTACCAACTAACATGAATAAAGGAGCATCAAAAAACTACATGGACTAAGTGGCATTTATTTACAACATTTTTGGCGACATTTTGGAGTAAAACCTGCAGAAAACTACCTACGAGCAAATTGAAGAACCTACAAAGAGAAAAGAGTGTTGATCTTATAAAAAAAATCTAAGAGAACAGAACAGAGAACGAACATTTAAGAAAACTCAAGAGAAAAGAACAAAAAAGGAAGATTTAAAAAAGGTAAAAAACTCACTATGCATGTGTGTTTAAGCTTACTGGCACTAGGAGACCCCACCAGTGACCACGAAATTGGTCGCCCAAAGATTTAAAAGTGCAAGTTTAAGCTTAACATTAATAGACAGTGTACTGCGTTATGTGGCATGAGAGTTTGACCTCTGAACTACTGTTTTTAAGACATTTAAATTGAGCGCTCTGAATTGGACACCCTTGAAACATGAGACTGATTTGAGAAGTTTGTTATGGAAATATTGGCATCCTTGGTGAGCTTTACGTTTTATTGTGCATAAAGACATTTCTTTCAGCAGTTGCACACGTTAACCAAGTCGTGCTCTACTGCTTCTGACCCCGTGGAGAGAGAGATAGAGCACAGCGCTGGCAATCCACTTCATGTTTCTTTGTTTTGAAAGCAGATAACACGGAGCATGATTGGAGAAATGTTATTTAATTTTTGAGCCATTCCGAGCACAGTTTTTATTTTAAGAAAATATATTTTGTCATATGATCGAAAGGCAAAAGCATGACGAAGTAATTTTGTTTAAAAGTGCCATTTTAAAAGAAGCTGTGCACATTCCAGTGTTGGGGTATTTCATTCTGGTTTTAAATTACTTGAAGAAAGGGAGGATTCCCCTGGGGACGAACTCAGTACAGATTGTAATACCAACCTTACAGTGTCACAAATACATACAACAAAAAGCAAAGAAATACTTAAAAATAAATGTATTATGAAAAAAACTTAAAAACACAGTGAAGGGTTAAGCTGATCTAGATCCCTACTTCTAAAATACAATTAAAAAATATTTTGACAAAGAGTACATACAATTGCGGCCTGCACAATTTAAAAGACAGAACGAGTACAACATTCAATAGTTGAATACAATTCGTATATTCTGGCTCCGCTGTGGGGACACCGATGTTGTATTGCTATTACATTAGCATATCAATTTTGGTGTTGGAGACTTGAGTTATAATAAAGAATGCGTCGACGCGTTTCGGTGGGTTCACTTATTCAAGACCACCTTTATCAAGACCATAAATTTGCTGTCACAAACAAGGGTTAGCTGCCGTTGCCCCAACCCAATGGTTAAGAAATGCTTTTCGAGAAAAGGGGGTCAGTTATGATTACCACGTTCAAGGATGGATAGACTTTGCGTCTTATTGATGTTGCCTAATTACTTGAATCATGTTATTTTCACTGCGCAATGCTCAAACATTTTCAACTGTCATGCTTATGTTTTAAAAGAAGTGCACGAGCAATGTAGCATGGAACTTACCTTGTGTGTTCACCGCGAAGAACTCTCTCCTTATGACGTCGTGGGAGGTTGAAGTGACACTCAAGCATCAATGTGCTGGTAGCCACCGGGCACAACGTAAACTGCGTGCCTCCATTTTCTGGGTCTGGTGCAGCTATTTGAAACTACGCATAGTTCGTCAATAGTGTTTTGGAAATGCTACGTTTGTATTTTGAAGTCGGGGCCATGGAGGTTACACCGTTCAGTTTACGCCTGCATTGTGGAGCAGAGCTGCAGCGCATTTCTGGGAGAGAGAAAGGAAGTGATAGCACTATAAGTGAGCAGTGTCAGCATGAACGTGGAGTGAGAGTTTTAAAGTGTCAAATGCTTCGTGCTTCGACTGGGACACTACAGGAAAAGGTACTGTTTTGTTTACATCTGCCGCAATTATACCATGTGCACGGGCAAGTGATCTGGAGAAGATGTTACTATCGATGGAGGGTGTGTTTCTCAGCAGACATGTCGATGGATTCTATGGTCTTTGGATTGTGACAGATACCGGCAGATTAAGGACAGACATCTCTACTTCTATGAAGACCTCGGGTGAGAGACCGCTCATCGGACCACGAGACTGTTGATAACATTATATTGCTGGTCATTGTAATGTCGTTTTGTGTATGGGTTTGAGGTTTTAGTTGGTGTATAAGGTCTGGATTTGTGTTTTACACTCAGTACTCATCTTTGGGGAGGTCATATTGGTGGCCTATTCTGTCCTGAGGTGATTTATTAATTCATGGTGTGCTTCAGGGTTCCAATTGAGTTTATTTTAGGGTAGTATGTGCCCTGGGGAGGTGTGTTTGTGGGGTGGTGGTATATGCCCTACGTTGGTGAAGATGTGGGGTGGTGATGTTTTTGCAAGGAACATATGTATCCTACTACTTGGAATTTCCTCCGTATTTGTGATTTGAGAGGTTTTTGGGATCTAAATGTCCCAGTGTTGTTCATAGGAACTTATGTATCCTTTTACACGGAGTTTGAGGGAGCTTGGAGTTCCAATTTTAAATATTTACATGGAGTTCGAGGGAGCTTGGAGTTCCATTTTTAAATATTTACATGGAGTTTGAGGGAGCTTGGAGTTTCACTTCTGGATGTTTACACTTCTACGTGGAATATGTGGGAGCTTGGAGTTCCATTTTTGGTTGCTTACTAGACTTTATATTTGACATAAGTGATGTGAAGGTTGTCTCTTATCTAAGTGTTGTATTGTTATGCCGTGACTTGGGACCTTTTTGCCTCTTACTGACCTGGCCAGTCGGTTTGTTTTGTTTCTGGGTTGAGTATGTGATGCGTGGGCGTGATAGTGTGTTGGTTATTTCGTTGTGTGAGTAATGTTTTGTTTAAGGAAGAGAGAAGGTGGTGTGAATGTTATTTATTAGTTTGCGTGATTGGTTTGTGAAGATGTTAAAATTGCTAATCTTTTCTGATTTTACATTTATGTTGAAATTGCGTGATGTGACTTGTTAGCTCATTTACACTCCGCAATTTCTATTCATATCCCTCGTTCGCCAAATTAAAGAAGGGAGATGTGTAGTACTTGTCCCTGCTGCCCAGCATAGAATGTGTGATGCAAGAGCCTGTTAGAATGTTCTGTGTGGATGTCTGGCAGTTGAATGTGGGCTGAGTGGCAGAAGGCCACTCCTGGTGGGGTTCCTCCTTTATATACTTGACTTACCAACTAACATGAATAAAGGAGCATCAAGAAACTACATGGACTACGTGGCATTTATTTACAAGAATTACTTACATTGCCAGTGCAAAATTATAACGATTACTGCAGACCTTTTGAATAAAGTTATTTAATTTCAACTGAATAGTCAAAATCTACACTCCTTTTATATCTATACAAATATATTTTAAACATAGAACCAAAATACAAAAAAACCTGTAGCACTATTACCTTAATTTGGAATGCCCACCGCAACACCCATTGCCCACCCCTTTCACGCTAAACCATACCGTGAAAAGAGGTCTTATGTAGAAGGCAGCGTTAAGCCATGTTAAGTGGCTTAACGCTGCCTTGAACGTAAGGCACAGCCCCTATCACCCCCACAGCATCGGTGAAAGTGACGTTGTGGTGGCGATAGGGGCTTGTACATATGCCCCACTGTTCGGTCGCATACCTATATTTTACAATTGGACCATGTATTCCAGCCATAAACTGGCCAGAATGCATGCTCCCAATGTACAATAGGAGGTGCAGTTTATCCCTGCACCCCGTGGCAAGCACCTAAAGGTGCAGGGATAAACAGGGGAGCACCATAAGTGCCCCCTCGGCCTCCAACTGGAGGCTCTGCACCAAAGGGGGCCCCCAAAGCCAAGTTCCGATAGCCTTTTGTGTCGGAAAGGCAGGCACGGAAAGGCTGCCTAAACCCGACATCATAATCCCTACTGGCCGGTAAATATGTAGGCTCAGGATGTGCAATGTACAAAAGCCTTTTGTGTTTCATTTATTAAAATAGAATGTCGCTTCATGTATAATAGTATTCTAGGCCAAATTTAGGGTATAGATGATCACTCACTTGCCTCTTAATTCTCCAATTGCATTGTTGTCAGGGTGGTGGCATGAAAGTTTATGTTATAAATAATCACTTTTAATAAGTACCTTCTCAATGCAGTGATATCATGTGGTGTGCTAATGTAAAATACTTTTGAATGTTAAACAAATACACTTTTAAATAGATTTTGTAGACCTTTTTATATGATGTTTGTTGCATGATTTACATCACAACTATTTTCAGGGCTCGGCTCATGCAAAGACTCTTGGAGCCAAGCAAGAGCCATGTCTTTGCTATGACTCAGCTTTCACTGGTAAAGTATTGGCTCATCCATCCATCTCCAGTACCCGTTGTTGGCCATGTGTGATGCTGGACTTCCTACTGCGTTTTTATTTTTTAGCAGTAAATTACACTCGGATTTTGTGAATAAACAAAAAGTATTAAACTTACTCAAAGGTTTAAAATACTGAAAAGTGTGAGTTATGTTTGTGAATCAGGCCTATTACATTGTGGTTTGGAAAGCTGTTTCTGTCAGACGATGAATGATATGTTCCCAAGAGCACAAATACTGTCGACTTCCATCTTGGGGTTGGCCATCCTTAACTTGTAAGTAAACATAAATTTAGGGACATACTTTTGATCTGCAGGAGCCAGTCGTTTTTGCTGCCGAATGCAGGGGTCGATAAGTACCAAGGTTGCCCCTTCTCGATTTCACCTTTTGCCTCTTTCTCCTACCCTTCACTTCGTGCCTTTTTGTGTCACTCTTTCACGTTATTTTAATCCCCACTTTCTCTCTTTGATGCCATTTTACAATCTTCATTTTTTCACTTCTAAGTTTTATGCTTTTGTCTTTGTTGCAGTGGCGGTCGGTGCAGGCAAAGCAAGGTGGGGGGGGGGAGGGGGGTGGCGGGGCAGGGGTTGAGGGGTTGGAAGTGAAAAACAACGGAATAGTGAACATAACATAAATAAAACCACTTACCTTGCGCTCACTTCATCGCCAAGTCGGCAGTTAAACGCGGTGAGACCCCCGCCTAACCGCGCTCACCTGCATGGGCCACCACTGCTTTGTTGTCCAGGGTCAAAACCTGATGTTAAAAAAGAATTCCTTATTAACAATCATCAATGCCGGCACCCATCACCCGCAAAAGCAAGCCAGCACTAAACAAGCACTGGCAGTCCAGCGCCAGCGAGGCAAGGAAGGCACAACCCCAGGCTAGTAATCCTTGGCAAGCACAGGGAGGTTTCAATCTGGCACCACCAAGTGGTTTCATTTATTTTCATCCACACAACGCTAGTTTTTCTAGCTGATGATAGAAAAACAACAAACCCAAGTGATGCATCTGTCTTTATCTGCTGCCTGTCGGATTGGTCAGAAAACACCACTGCCAGCTGTTGAGGCGTCTTAATGCTGATTAGAATGACTTCAAGGGTTCCAGCCAGTTCATGTGGCATCAGATGCCGATGGGTGCACCATTTGCCTGGTCCGTGACCTTTTGCTGCGTGACCTCGCTTCCTCCTCACACGTCACTGTAAGGTATCCTTTACAGGTCCATCTGGGGTGCACAGAAGAGCACCGGACGCATATATCGATCAATCTCACCCATCCGGGTTCCCGTTTGTAAGGTCATGTTTGACTCTCACGGGTGCACAGGAAGCAGCGTCGGATGCCGCCCTCCTGGTGCCAGCTGCAGAAGCATCTGCAGCCATCTTCGAACAGAGACGGCAGAGAAGAGATGCCATGATGCTGAAAGGTGGTTACTTAGGAATGGGTGGGGCACTGGGTCAGTAATTATGTTTTATTTTTGTATTTTTGAGGGAGTGGGGGGTGCTGTCCTGCATGTGGCGAGAAGGTGGCATGGTAAGAAAGGAGTCAGTGCTAGGATACGTCCTGGGGTCTCCCCATGCAGTGCTGTCAGACACAGGAGAATTCTGCAAACTAAAGGGGTTAGTTAAACTAACCCCCTCCTTTTGACACATTCAAAAGATAACATGAGCTGTGATTAAGCCACCATAAAATTTGACATAGGTTTACCACAGTCTGTAACCCTTTAGCCACCTCTTTTATCGAACTGTCAAGGAAAAATTGAGTTAAGGGAGAGTTTGTCATAATTTGCAACTAAAAAAAGCATATGCAGTGCACATGAGCAATCTGGTCTAAATAATCGACTTAGAAATCCAATTCTTGTATGCAAAGGCCCATAGCACATTTGTGAAGAATGGCTTGTGTAATAGTAGTGTGCTGTAAATCTTTATTGGTTTGCTCGGATCCCGCCTTTGGTACAATTGATAGTTTCTGCAGTTCAGAGCAAGTTTTAAAAAGAAGTGTGCAGGGTTGAACCATGAAGCTGAGGGAGTAAATGATTTTCAGTTTTACAATTACCATTGCCTCATAGTAATGGACAATGCCCAGTAGCTGCTGGTCTCGCGGTAGAGTGGTAGGGCAGGGAAAAAGCATGGGTTGCGGGGGCCGGACGGATGACAAAATAAGGATGTATGACGTTACAACGCATACATTCACAACGCATACCATTACAACAAAACTTTTACAACGCAGGATCCATTACAACGCATGCCATTACAACGCATGCCATTACAACGCAGCTGCTATTACAACGCATGCCATTACAACGTAAGTAAGGGTAAGTATTTTTTTTTTAATTAATGGGAATGTAATAGTAGTGTAAATGTTGGATAGTGTAGGGGTTAACATTACTATTCTAACTCCAGGGGGGTGTAATAGTAGGGTAAGTGTTAGATGGTCTAGGGGTTAAAATTTAATTAAATACTTACCCATACTTACGTTGTAATGGCATGAGTTGTAGTAGCAGCTGCGTTGTAATGGCATGCGTTGTAATGGCATGCGTTTTAATGGATCCTGCGTTGTAAAAGTTTCGTTGTAATGGTAGTGCATTGTTTTAGTTGCGTTGTAATGGCTGTTTCCCTAAAATAAACACACAAAAAAAGAAAATAACTTACCTGGTCCTTGCCGATCGCCGCTCTGCTACTCTTCTCCTTCCTGCTGTGTACATGCTGAAGCTCCTAGACTCCCCACGGCCAATCCCAGTGCTTCTCTCATGATGGGACCAGCATGAGAGAAGCACTGGGATTGGCCTGAGGGGGCTTGTTTTCTGCTCCAAAGGGGACCGGGAGCCTACGCCTGCTGTTCTCTCCCCCCAGCAATGCAGCTGGGGATGGGGAGATGTCAATACACATGATGGTTTGGCTGTCCTAAGACGGCCGTCCATACTCTCATGTGCACTGACAGTCGTGCTGTCCACCACGCCCCTTCCACGCGTGTCCTGGCATGGCCCGCCCCCAAAGATGGCTCCATCCAGAGGAAAAATAAATTGATGATAACACTGCTTTATTATCATTTGAGTTTTCATTTTCCCCAGCTGGTCAGAGGGGGTGGGGTAGGGGGGGGGGGGGGGGAGCTGCTGCTGCAATGACCCAGGGCGGAGGTCTTCAAACTGTGGGGCGCGCCCCACTAGGGGGTCCGCAGTTACATGTAAATGAAGATAGCCTGGAATCGCGAAATGTACATTTCTAGGCTGTCTTCATTTACATGCAGCAGTTAAAGCCCATACAAAGTTGTGTAAGGACGACTCTACAGAGTGACATGGGGCAGGGGTCAGTGAGTGTGCAGGCGGGTCAAAGATATGGTTAAAAAGGAAGAAATCAGCATTTCATTGTTTCATGTTCATATGACTACAAATGCACACACTTAAAATTAAAAATAAATGCAAGCTAAACTGATCAAAGGGAAATGTAATCTTTTACCTTGACACCTCAGCTGGCTAATGTAATCACTGCAGATGTCTTCATGCGTGAATAGAGAGTCACATAATTAAATCCTGATTGGTGCAGCGAGGAATAGTGACTTGTTTATAGTGCTATGATGTCCCAGCCTGTAAGAGAAAGCACTGTAAACAGCATTATTTTAAAATTGTATTACACTGTGTAAAACAGGCTGCTTCAAAATGCTGGTTAAGAAAAAACAAGTGCTTTAAAAATACACATTTTAGTGATAAGCATTCAGGATATATGTAGAGTAACTATTTTATGTGTGTCCATTAAAAAGGTGACCTTTTAACAAACACATGTATTACCGATCCAAAAAGCTTAAATGTTTGTCACCATGAAGCTGAGTGACTCCGTCAAAAAAAAACGACACTGGCTCAAAAGCAGTCTTTATATTTGGTGATTAACCATTACACACATTTACATTTCTTTCAGGTAGTGGGCATCTTGGCAAGAAGGCATGTTTCTTCCTAAGTTCTCAACTATCTGTTTCACAACACATGAGCTCCCCCCACCCTCTGTGAGTGGGTACTGAACCCCAGTCATGGCAGTCTTCCTATGAAAAAGAGCATGGAGTGCATTTTCCTTGCTAGCATTATGGCATAGGCCACAATTGTAGCGCATTGAAAAGGAGCCAAGCAACAGGGCAGGAGGAGGGCGATATGTGCTTTTATGTTGCTTTTTTTTGCACAAAACGAGAGAAAGCCTGCTTTGTGCATCTACCCTAAAATAATGGCCCTGTTGAGTGTGCAGAGTAGACAGCCTGCTTCACAGAGCTGTAGGTATCATTGGTGCTGCAGTTGCAGGGAATACTTGCTGTGCCAGTGTTTCTTTGAGCCTTGGAGCAATGGCCCAAGGGAGGGGAAAAAATGAAGTAGAGGAGGCACCTTGATCTGGGTATCAGTGAGATAAGGGGGATGATGAGAGATGGGAGGGATACGGATGGTGTGAGACGGGAAACTATGTTGTTAATAAACGTCAGAGGCGGCTACAAGGCAGTACCTCTCATTAGTGAACCAGTTGCAGTAACACTATGGCCCAGGGGCCCACTGCTTCACAATTCTGAATGGTTTACAATTAAAAGTGGGCATGGGGGGGGAAACATCCATTACAATGCAGTCATTACATCGCACTGCTTTTACAACGCAGCTGTTAGAACGTAGCTGCCTTTACATTGCATTCCATTACAACGCATGCATTACAAAACATGCCATTACAATACATACCAATACAATGCATGCCATTACAACGCATTATAAGGTAAGTAATGGTGCTTTTTTTGTTTGATGGTCGGTGTGGGTTTTGGGGTAGATGGGAATGGTAATTTTTACACCTAAGCTATCCAACACTTTCCCTACTGTTGCACTCACTGGAATGGGAATAGTAATTTTTACCCCTACACTATCCAACGCTTACCCTACTGTTCCCCTAAAATAATATGCGTTGTAATGGTATGCGTTATAATGGTAGTTTTAAAAAAATGTGTTGTAATGGCATGCGTTGTAAACTCATGTGATGTAATGGCAGTTGCGATGTAAAAACAGCGTTGTAAAAGCATGTGTTGTAAATGTTTGCATTGTAATGTCATATATTCGCATGGGGGCCTTATTTTCCTTTTAGCTTTATGGCAGATGACACCCTTGGCGTAAAAAGAGGGGGCAGCATTCAGTAACTCATTTTCTTTCAGAAAGAGACTGGACTCTTTTGAGATTGAAGTGATGGTCAGACATGGCAGGGAAGGAGTGAAAGAAGAGGAGATAGCTTGCTTCTCAGGGCTACAGCCAGAATTAGTGTAGCACGTGGAGAGCATTGGAGCCCACAGCACCCCAAATATGGGCAGTAGTGTTTTTGGTAAATTCTGTTCCTATTTGATGCTGTTGCATTTTTTAGTCTCACATTTAGTGTGGATTACAGCTATAGGAAAGCATCCCTGAAACGGTCTCATGATCCCCGCTCCCTGTGATCATCCCTCCACTCCCACTCCCCAAATCCTTGCCATAAAGTTTTGGAGGGGGGTCCAACTTCAAAACATTTTGCTTAGGGGGCTCAAAGCAATAACGTTTAACCCCTTTAGTGCTGCCGTCGGCCAAAGGTCGTCACGAGCACTACCTTGCCAGTGCTGCGCACGTCCGTTGGCTGACGCGGCCGCACCCGTTTCTTCGAACGTTCAGCACTGGCGCAGAACGTTTGAAGCAACAAACGGGTGAAAGACCTCTGATCTAGGGAACTGTTCATCCTTATCCATTGCCTAAGTTGTCTATGGCACTCAAGAGAGGAAGTTGTTTAAAAGGATAAAATACATCCTATCAGAATTTGAATTTACTTAATCTTTGTTCAAAGATTCTCCTCAAAAAAGCAATAGAAAAGCAGATATTGAGAAGGCAAGTTAAGTAATGACATTCCTTCTGCCATTGGTGCTAATCTAGTCTTTCTGAATGGTTTGGTGATCAGAAAATTGTTATATGTTTTTTCTTACAATTTGGAGGCAGTAATGGTTTATTCACCAGGTTGCACCACCCCGTCCTGTCTTCTTGTAGGTCTGAACAAGGAAAGACTGATCTATTCTGCACCAAACTGAAACTGCAAAGAGACCACAGAAAAAAGGCTTCTTCCTTCACAAACAAAAAAGATGCAGTTTAAAAGTTGATACCTATATTTCTGGTTATTTTTATGTTTTTTTTTCTTTTGGATTGCAGTTAATTTTTGTTTTGTTTGCTTGTATCAACTACAAGAGGAGTGAAGGGTTTTGCTACTTTAGGTTGTTAAAGCTCATCATTGTGAGGGCCAATCCCCGCGTTTAAATCGCTATTAGTATATAACATTGATATATTTAGAGGTGAGAATTAACCTGTCCAATACTCCCAGAAGAAACCCTCCCCTGCAGACTGCGGTTCCCCAATACGTGTGATTTTGTGTTTTATCTCATTTGCTTTCAAACAGCGACCGTCCACTTTGTGTTGTTGTGAGATGTACAGCGAGGTCTGGCTGCCTGAAGGATGCTCAGAGGCAGCTGACATATTCTGTAATCCCTTGTGTTGTATTGCACTCGATGCTGCTTGCACCTGTGCCCACACAGAGCAGCAGCAGCAGGGTGAACCCTCTGCCAGGCTGTTTACATTGGCATCGCATCCAGAGCCAGGCTGCTAGCATTCTATGGCTGCTCGTTCTGGCCTCTCTCCGATGACATCAGATCACCCTTAATTTAATCCGGTGGCTGCCTGTCATTTCCTAATGCATCGGAGAAATGATCGAAACCTGGAACAGAGCGTAACAGGAGGCTGTTTACCAAGATTACCAGTATAACAGGTGCATTACTGTGTCAAAGCATCACTTTCCATTAGAGTGTTTACTCTGGAAAGGCAGAGCTACGCAAATTCACCCTTAAAAGCAGAAAAAGCCAGAAAGGAGACACTTTTCAGTTGTCGAAAGGTTGCTTTAGCATCAAGACGGAGTAAGTCTATTACACCCAGGTTTACTCAGTGTCACTTTAAGGATTTTGGGGACCTTGGTAAGAAATATTTCTGGGTTCACTTTTTGGAACAACTTTGAATTTTATTACCCAGTTTTTGCTAATTCAAGAGCTATGTTGTCCGGCAGCATTCAATTATATGTTAAAAGTTAAGTTTTAAAAAACGAGCTAGAGAGAAAGTTCACTTTCAAGAGGGGTGTGGGGGGGCATGTAAAGTGGGGTCCCTGGACAACTGCCCCCTCTGTCCACGCCTTAACTTTTCTCTAGGTTTGCTGTTTCTGTTCGAGTGACCCATGCTCACATAAAGCTCTGTACAGTGGTGCCAAATGCATCCTGGTCCATGTGTGTGCAACAACGTTGTCATCCAATAATTTCTACAAAGGAAACACCCACGGGAGTGCATGAAAAGCCATATCTATCACTAAACTAATCTAACCTGGCTTGTGTAAAAGAATGCTAGGTGCAGACCAGGGGCGCGCTGAATAGCCCATTTTTTGTTGTTGTGAAATTCCATTTTACGCATCTGGACCTTGGATGGCAGTACTGGGAGGCTATTTCTGGTGTACAAACCTCACACAAGGCATTTGAGCATAGCGCAACATCTGGTTTAGAGTTAAATCTGGTGCTACAGTCTTCTTTCCCATTGTTTGCAATGCAGTATTGCAAATATCTTAGTAAATATGTGCAACGGTTTACACATCCTTGGCTCTTTACTCTAGCAGCGAATAAAACCCACACATGGTAAACGAATGCTTTTTGCACCCTATAGGTCTCCCCGCCCCCAGGAAATTAAAAACATTATTTATGTCTGCTTTGCCTTCATCTCCATTCCTTTTCTGATTATCAGCTCCTTCTGGACGTGTTCCTATCTTCTTGGAGCTACCAGTCCCATGATACACCTGCTGGTGACTTCCTTCTTACAGATCCACAGGTCATTCTTCGTCCTTCATCCAGGAAGCAAGTCCACACCTGGAGCAGGTTAACACATCTTCTTGATCTCCCCTTGAATGTTTAGAATATCCTAGCCAACCTTTTCCATGGACTGTTTCTCTAACATGTGTAAAAACACAGAGTCAAGAGAAGGCAAAGCTGGTAACATGGATGCCAACATGTTTAAATAAGAGATACAATTCACTCCTCATAGATGGAGCTGATAATCCTGGTCTTGAAGACGTAGGGCCAGATGTATCAAAGTGTTGCTTTGCCCT
This sequence comes from Lissotriton vulgaris, assembly GCF_964263255.1. Lineage (NCBI taxonomy): Eukaryota > Metazoa > Chordata > Amphibia > Caudata > Salamandridae > Lissotriton > Lissotriton vulgaris. The sequence continues at coordinate 150,518,414 of NC_141696.1, read as the reverse complement.
TGCATGTTCATACAATGGCAACGCAACACTAAACTAAGATATACCAAGACATGCAAGGCCACCTTGCGTGGCTCTGCAGTGTTTGGTAAATCTGGAGTACCGCAAGACAGTGCAAATTGCACGCCCAGGTAGGCATGCCATAGCTGGATGTTTCCATGCATCTATTCATACATTTTGGCCCTTACCCAGATGTACCATGAGTGGTAGACCTGGGAATGAGATAAAATGCAACGCCTTCCTAGGGGAGGGGTAACCAGGAGAAACATCTTTATTTCTCCTCGTTTTGTCCTCATTCCATGTGTGCTGCATTCTAAAGCACACATAAAAAGACGAAAAAGCCTCAGAGGATTGCTTTTGTGCATGTAGCTGTCCCTCCCTGCAAAAAACAAATCCTGCCTGCGATGCAGGCATCCTAGCACTATGACACAAGGGTGCATCCGTTGGGGCTAGGCAGTCAAAAGTGCACAAGAGCAAGGAGAGGACAGGCATGCACCATATCATGTTATATATTGTGCACTCCTGCCCCTTCAGGCAGCACACTCACAGCAGGGTGTCTTGCTGTGTTGTGTGAAATATTGATACATCTGCACCCAAATGTTTGTAGCAACGTGGTCAAAGGAAACAGTTAACCAATATAGCAGAGTCATTTGCCCCTTGAAACATCAACTGCTGCGTCCTAAATGGATTTCCTTCATTAGTGATTACTTTGAGTAGACCACCTAATCTTCTTAGCTTGCTTATGTGGATATAAAAATGGGCACATGGCTCGAATTATAGATATTAAAGTCAGTTTCTTTGTTCTGTTGAGAGTCTATGAAGGTGCTTTCTTAAAGGCTACAGAGGGAGTGGCAGGAGACTCCTGTTAACCTTGTTTGCAACCAGAAAAGGGTTTGTCATACCAGTGTGGCCTACTTCATCCCAAATGGACTCTGTTTGTTTTTGAGCTCATGAACAAAAGTATCCATTTATCAGGCTTCCTTTTCTTTCCCCTACATTTGCTTCTCTGACAGGTGGAGCAGACACTTTCTTTCTATCGCCTTACCGCTAATTAATCTGTCCGGTCCAAGCAACCATCTAGCAAGCCAGCATGCACCCGGGCAAGGGTCGATGTATCACTGATCTTCCACAGAATTTATCTAGCTCCTAGGGATCCCTAGGACCAAACTTTCCCCATTTACTAGATCTACTTGTCCCCTCTCAAGTATACTTACCACTACCTTTCTTAAGACCTACCGGCCAGTTTCCAACCTGGAGTTACCTGTCCTTAAGATAGGTTTGACCATCTTGGACAGCATTCCCACATGTCACTGATCCTGCTTATAATATCTCTAACCACCAAAGCAAAGTATCTTAAAATAACGCAGTTTCAACTTGACTTCTCAAATTTACATCACCAGAAAAAAAAATCACTGACTCATAAAATGATATATTCTTCTAACCAATTGAAGCACTGCCCTTATCAGCTTCAACTACAACATCTCCAGACACAGAAACCAAAGATGAACTTCCTCTTACAGAGTGACTACAAGTCCAAGATAGCTAATTGGTTGCATAATCCAGAATCTCTTTCTCCATGAAATCTAGTTACCTCTTCCAATGATTGCTAATGATTCTAATGAGTGAGCTTGACCCACTTGCTCCTCACTATCGTCTCCATCGGCTCCTTTACCATTGGGGTCTTGGGAGCAGCCGACCAGAGGGTGGGCCCCCCATGGATAGTTTGGGGAGTGGAGCAATCCAGCCACTACCCTAGGTTTTGGGCTTGGTTTGGGCTACATCATAGCCCAAGGGTTTATAAACAGCCATTTTCCCTTACCAGCCATTATGTTAGTGTTAAAACTGTAACTGGTAGTAGGGTTTCTGTAGAGAAGTGTTTTGCTTTAGTGTCAGCAAGGCGTTGTTTGTTTTGAGGCATTGTAGCTAAGTGATAGAACGTCGTGCCTTACCTGATAACGATGTCAGAGGATAAAGTAGCATAGGCGATGCACTTGTTGGCGGATGCAGGGTGCCCCAATCTCCGGGACCCGAGCGATGTGGTAGGAGGCCACCTGATGCGTAGGGCCTAAGCGGGGGTCGAGGCGGTGGTGCTTGCTTGCTCGACGCTGCTCCAGAGAACCCCTTGTGCAGGAAGCAGAGGTAAAGTTGCGCTGCATCAGAGCTTCACTAGGAAAATGCCGGGTAGAGTGCCACAGGGGAGGAAATTCTGTCACTGACAGGCATGAGCTGAGAGGGCAAGAGTAGACAGGCAAGGATCTTGTTTATTGTAGCAGTGGAGGATGCAGTCGGCATGGTGGGCATGCAGAGGACAAAAGACCTTGGAGGTAGTATGGACAGACGCAGGAGGATGCCAATCTCTTTAGAGAAGGGAGGATTTTTGGACTGTGCACCAGCAGGGGCTCGGTTAGCACAGGAGGTGTTGCGGGATAGATTGTTGATAGAGGGGCGTGGGTTGGAGGACACCATGAGAGGAGGGGCGAAGGTGGTAGGCTTACAGGTGAATATGCGTGAGGAGCCTGAGGGCCCAGCTACAGCAATTTTGGCAGCAAACCTGGAGTGGAGTGATGGAGAGGATGAGGGGCAGGCAGCGGAGATAGATGAGGACCTATTTGTTTTGTGTAGGAGCAGCTCGACAGGGGCTGTGGAGAGGGAGCCTTCAAGTGTTTATGATAGGGCAGAATGGCAAACAGGCAGAATAGATCAGGTAGTGCGATGGAATAGCATGCCAGGGGCACAGAGAGTCATATGATGACAGCAGGTGCGAGTATGGCAGCAGATGGTTGCGGTTGGTTGTCAGCTGTAGGTCTCAGAATGGTACGAAGTAATGTTGGAACTAGCACACTAGTCCTTTTTTGCAGGGCGATCAGTACGATGGCATGGCAGACTCAGGGGAGATCAGTGCGGCTCCAATATGGCCAGCTGGAATGCGGTGATGGACAGCAAGATCACTGCCCCAAGAAGGTTGAGAACGACTTTGGTGGTGCAACAGGCTGGAGGGTACGGGACAACGCCTGGAGACATGGCGTCCTGCATTGGAGGGCATGGAACGTCCCCCTAACACAGACTGAACTGCAGTACGGTGTGAGAAGTTGACCTGGTATATGATGCTCACTAGTTCTAGTGATCACCTTGTACCATGCCAAGCAACCCTTATGATGATTGGTTGTAAGTCAACCTTATAGACCAGTTATCCTAGTGGTAACGTGGACAAAGCAGTCTTAGGCTAAACTCTGAAAGGCATGTGAAGCCAGCTGTATTACCATACACAATCCCCTTGAATACCAAATGAAAGGACACCACACAGATATATATTGAAAATATATATATATTTATTAACTACAATTATCCCCTGAACTCTTTATGAGCACAGAATCACAAGCGTTAAACAAAACGCAGTTTAAAATACACAAAAGTTGCACAATATGGATGAGCCCTAGGGGCCACCTAAACCATATACTAAGAAAGTGGTATAAGAGATACCAATCGAAAAGGAAACAGGCCTAGGGTGGAACACTGTCTAAAAGAAGGAGTTGATAATCACGCCACGAATGCCTCTCAAGACACCGCCGAACCACCACCACAAGCAACCCTAGATGGAATGTTCGCTATGCTAAAGCAAATGCATGCAGAGGCTAGAATAGAAAGTAGGAGAGCCAGACAAGACACTTAAAAAATACAAGCGAGCATTAGGAAAATGAATAAAAGATATGAAGAGGTGGAAGAGAGAGTTGTACAGGTCGAAGAAAGAACTGGCAGATTGGAGGACGAAGTAACAGACTGGCAGTCCTTTAGAATGGAGCAAGGGAAGGTGGTCGAGAACCTACAATGGAAGCTGGAGGATTTCGAGAATCGCCAGCGGCGGAACAATCTGAGACTTCTTGGCCTGGAGGAGGGAGTGGAAGGGAAGGACCCAAGGGGGTTTGTGGTTAAGTTGCTGAAAGGTGCATACCCAGAGGCGCAGTGGCAATGGGAATTAGAAGTTCAGAGAGCACATAGATTCCCACTTACGCAGAAAAAACCAAGAGGCGCTAGTCAGGATGCTTTACCAAGGGCTATGCTAGTTTTTTTCGGGAACTTCTTGGCTAGGCAGGAAGTCATGGAGTCTGCCAGACCAGATAAAAAGAGGTCATTTGAAGGGGTTACATTTTTTGCAAGGCCAGATTTCTGCCACGCGACCGTCGAAAGGAGATGGAAACTCAGGCAGCTAATTACTCTGTTTCAGCGCCAGGGCTCCGAAGCATACCTGATGTTTCCAGCGAAGTTGAAAGTCATTACAGGGGGTCGTGTCAGAATGTTCTTCTCAGAAATAAAGGCAGGCGAGTATCTTGCAGAAATTACGGAGAATCAAAAGGGCAGGAAGAGCAAGGACACCGAGCCAGCATAGGATGCATATTACAATACTAAGAAGAGTATTGAATATGTTAGCAGTTTGGGTAGATTGGGTGGGAGAAGGAGGCGACACTACAGCAGTGAGCAGCCTGTCACGACGTCAATGGATATTACCACTAACCTCTGAAAGATGTCAGCAGGAACGATGGAATGATGACTAGTCCCCCTCGTCTCCAGAACGCACCACACACAGTGTAGGGTAACACAACTATGCGTAAGTACCTCCCGGGAAAAAGGGGGATATAACCAAAGTAAGATGTCCTCTTGGGCTTTTCAGGAATATAGGGAAATCGTCCACCCACTTTCTTGCCAGTCTCTAGGACCCCCGGAGAACCCTGCAGAAGGGGAAAGAATAATAACCAACCGTTAGAACTCCAGACTGGGACAGGATATAAAACGACAAGATGTACTTTACTAAAAGATACTAACTGTGCAGTGGGACTGGATCGCTGAGGAACGCCCTTAGGATTGTAAAACAGGAAACAAAAATCCATTCGATAGAACCAAGACGTCTAGATATCAGTTCGGCAATTTCCAATCCTGGTTCGAAATGAGGACAAAATCAGCAAGGAATGATAAAACAAAATCAGCAAGGGATTCTCCTGGAAAAGCGTACCGGCCGGCACGCCTCGAAGTTCCGAAATAGGTTACCCAGGAAGACTACAGTGACGGAGACGACAACGCGCTCCTGCGCGGGTCTCACAAACGCCACTGGCTAGAGCGAGTTCGTCCGTCTTACCAAAATTGCGGGGACTCGCGGAAAAGAAACAAAGTGTTGCAAGAAACTGTCTCGAGACGATTCAGGAGCAGACTCCGTTCTACTCAGGACTTACAAGACCCTTGATCTCCGTTCAAACTAAACCGGCATGGCTCCGTCCAAACTACGCTCAAGGTCCTGATTGACAAGCCCCGAGCCGTTACTTCCAAAGGCTTTTGTAATCATTACTCTTCCGTTTCCTAGTCTGATGGGCCTCTGGGGATTGTAGTTCCGCAGTCGCCGAACACCCTCTAGTGGCGATATGCGGTAATTTCTTTCTCTGACTACCGCTAGCCGCCCTCTCCAGACCTTGTTCCCCAGGGTGATCGCTACAGAGCCTCCCCTCAAGGACCGACGTCCCGGCGGTCGTCCAGGCTTGCTAGGATAGGTGTCATGGAACCGGTCCAACAACAGAGGGCAATGCAAATTGGCCGATGGTTCCCAAGTTCTGTCCTCAACCCCATACCCCTTCCACGAAACCAGGTATTGCACCCTCCCTCGGGACAAACGGGAATCTAGGATCTCCTCTACCTCATACTCCTCATCCCCGTCCAGATCAATGGGGCCTGGGCGAGAGGGAAGCCTCATTCCTACCCGACAGGGACGAAGCAGAGATACATGGAATACTGGATGGAGCCGCCAAGAAAGGGGAAGGGACAATCGTACGGCCACAGGGTTGATAATCCTCTCAATTCCATAGGGCCCTATGTACTTGGGAGCCAGTTTACCCCTTCCCTTCAAGTGTAAGTTCCTAGTGGATAACCAGACCTTATCCCCCACCTTGTATTCAGGCTCAGGAACCCTTTTACGATCTGCACATCGTTTCTGGGATGCTTGAGATTGCGCCAGGTGGTTCCTAGCGTCAATCAAAACAGCCCGAAGGTGAGCGTGATGCTCCTGAATGGATGGGTGCGTGGAGGTGATAGGCCACTCAAAAGGAAGCATATCGGGATGGAATCCATAGGAACAGAAAAAGGGCGAACAACCTAGGGTGGAATGGTCGGCGTTATTATATGCAAATTCAGCCATCCAGACCAGAGGAAACCAGTCACCGGTGTTCAGCAGAGTAAAACACCGTAAATATTGTTCTAGGGACTGGTTAAGCCGCTCCGTTTTACCATCTGTTTGCGGATGGAAACTGGTCGATAAACGAGCCTCCATATGCAATGCTTGGCAAAGAGCCTTCCAAAAACGAGAGGTAAACTGAGAACCCCGGTCAGTGATTAATACTCTAGGTATGCCATGGGCTCTCACTACATGCTGTAGAAAAACCAAAGCCAATTCAGATGAGGAAGGCAATTTCTTCAAGGGAATGAAATGACCCATTTTCGTCAGATGATCTATCACAACTAGAATGGTGGTGTATGTCTCACATGGGGGTAATTCCACAATAAAATCCATCGACACTGTATGCCAAGGAGAGGGTGGAATGGGAATGGGACGTAGTAATCCCACAGGTTTGGAATGACTGGCCTTACTCTGAGCACAAACCGCACATTTTTGTACATAGTCTTTGACATCTTTTCGCAGCGAGGGCCACCAAAAGGAACGTTCCATATTAGCGATGGTCTTGTATTCTCCCAGATGACCTCCTAGTGTAGAATCATGACACCAATGCATAGTCTGTTCTTGGAGGATTTTCAGGGGCACATATAGAGCATGATAATGATATAGTAGGTCATCCTTGGAACTTCTATGATCTGGTTCTTCCTGCATCCATGCCTTGCCATCGATCTGGGATGTTGCCACCTTGACGTCGTCTAAGAATTCTCCCGATACCACAAGTGCCAACGTTGATGTCGGAAAGGCCGAAGGAGAAATAATAGGAGGAGGTTCCTCATTTGCCATCTGCTGAGATTCTGCATGATCTACTCTGCGGGAGAGCGCATCTGCCTTGCCATTCTGGGTTCCAGGTCTGTATTTTATGATGAAATCGTAGTCCGAAAAGAAAAGAGACCACCGTAACTGCCTGGGAGTTAGCGCTTTCGCAGTCTTTAAAAACAGCAGATTTCGATGATCCGTATAAATTTCGACTGTATGTAGAGCCCCCAACAAGTAATGTCTCCATTCTTCACATGCCCGTTTAATGGCCAATAGTTCTTTATCCGTGATTGAGTAATTCACCTCACAGGGGGAGAGTTTGCAGGAGTAAAAGGCCACTGGATGTAACTGTCCCGTCTCGGGATGGCGCTGGGACAACACTCCACCCAGGGCATATTGTGAAGCATCCGTTTCGACCACAAACGGTAGATTAGGATCCGGATGTCGCAGTATAGGTGCTTGAGTGAAACGTTTCTTCAATGTTTCAAAGGCCTGATCCGCTTCTGGAGTCCACTCAAAGGATACGTTCTTTCTCAGCAGTCTTGATATGGGAGTGAGAATGCGAGAGAAATCCTTGATGAACCGTCGGTAGTAGTTAGCGAACCCCATAAAACTCTGCACAGACTTCACATGGATTGGGGCTGGCCACTGGGTTATTGCCTCTACCTTGTTCATGTCCATTTGGAACCCCTGGGCATTGATGACGTATCCCAAAAAGGCCACCTCTTCAACATGGAATAGACACTTGTCTAACTTGGCAAACAGGGAATGGAGACGAAGACGATCAAGCACTGCTTTCACGTGGCAGACATGTTCGGTGATATTACGAGAATATATCAGGATGTCATCGATATATACTATACAAATCGTTTCCAATAGCCCTCTTAATACTTCATCCATGAAGTATTGGAATGCAGCTGGGGCGTTGCATAGCCCAAAAGGCATCACTTGGTACTCGTATAAGCCAAACTTCGTACGGAAGGCCGTTTTCCACTCGTCACCGGACTGTACCCGTACCAAGTGATAAGCCCCACGAAGATCCAATTTGGTGAACACTTGAGCCCCTCGTAGCTGGTCCAGGAGTACAGGAATAAGGGGCAAAGGGTACCTATTCTTTATGGTCACTTTGTTGATAGACCTATAGTCTATACACGTTCGTAGTTCATCACAGTCCTTTTTTGTGATGAAAAAGAGTGGAGACGAAGCAGGGGAAGTAGAATGGCGTATAAACCCCGAAGCAAGGAGTTCCTCCAAATATGTCTTCAAGTATCGCGTCTCAGGCTCAGTCAGTGCATACACACGGCTACAGGGGATATCGGCCCCGGGAACAAGATCAATTCGACAATCGTAAGGTCTGTGTGGTGGTAGACTTGTTGCTTTCTTTTTGTCGAAGACATCCAGGTAAGACGTGTATTCCCTGGGAAGAGAGGTAGCACAGCAATACATTCCTTCGACACATCCTTGGGCAAGACAAATGGCCTGCGTTTCACACTGGTCGTCTGACATCTCTGGAGGGCAGCAATGTTCTTGACAGTACTGAGATGTCAAGGATACCGTACGTGCAGCCCATTGCACCACAGGGTCATGTAATGTCAACCAGGGCATTCCGAGAATGAGACGAAATTGTGGAGCGTCGATGATGTCAAATTGTATGATTTCCTGATGATTCTCACCAACATACATCACTAAGGCTTCTGTGTGAAAGCACACTGGGCCCGAGGTCAGGGCCTTACCATCCACGGCCTTCACCATTTCAGGGATCTTTTTCTTCTCTTTTTGAATGCCCATCCTCCGAGCATACTGTTGGTCGATAAAATTTCCTGTGGCTCCTGAATCCAATAGAGCAGACACTGTGATAACACTGTTCTCAGTTATTTTCAATGACACAGTAATGCACATATGAGCCACGGAAGGTTGCATGGTATTTGCAAGATACAAGGGGATCTTTTCTTCATTTTCCTTACCCAAGACGGGGATCCCGTCCGTACTTGGGCTCTTCAGTTTTCCGATTCCTGTGTGGCTGCAACTTGGTGACGAGGACTTAGACCCGGATTGTTTGTTCTTCCTCTAGCTCGACATTCTTTAATGAAATGACCGCTTTTCCCACAATAATGACATAACTTTTGCAGGCGTCTTTTCTCTCGTTCTTCAGAGGACAATGGGCCCCTCACTCCTCCAATTTGCATGGGTTCTACTCCCACCCCAGGTTTGTTGTATTCCTCTGGTGGAGGGCGAGGCTTCGGAAAATAAGACCGCACTTCTCCTCTATTCTTGTCCCCTTTTCTGTCTTGAACTCGGTGATCCAGCTGGACCGCAAGATCTATCATTTCATCACATGTCTTGGGCAATTGTACCACTTGGGAGAGTACATCTTTTAACTCCCCACGTAATCCCTGATAAAACAAAGATGTACGTTTTTCTGGAGGCCAGTCGGTTTCGACGATTAATCGATTGAATGTGGTGATATATGTTAACAGATCCTGTGATCCTTGACGAAGCGTCATCAGTTCACGATCTAACGACAGCATGTGGGTTTTTCTGTCAAACAGCTTTCTCATTTCGCTACAGAAATCCTGGAAATTGTGTAGCACAGGGTCATTCCTTTCCATCAGCGGAATAGTCCAACTAGCGGCGTTTCCACCCATGTATGACATCATGAACGAAGTTTTGGAAGCATCATCCACAAAAATGGTGGGTTTACAAAGGAAATGGAGCCTACACTGATTCAAAAAAGTTTCAAATTTCTTCGTGTCCCCATAGAATCGCTCTGGTGGTGCCAATGGTATACCTGGATTCTGGATAACATGAACTGTGGGACCAGGACTGAAAGGTGAGGGATTAGAGGGTGGTGAAGTAAAGAACCCACCTCCCATGGCCACCCCATCTGGGTTTTGAGAAGGGGGGGGAAGTGTTGCCTCTCTAATATAACTCCGCCCTTTGCGAGAAATACCCGCCACCTCCCGTCTTAACGTACTCACTTCTGTTCTAAGGTCTACATTTTCTTGTCTTGCAGCATGTACCTCCTGCTGGAGTGCATTCACGCTCTCCAGCAAAGTGGTCAACACTGTAGTAGTATCCATCGTTCAGGCTGACGAATTTCGTGGGCTTGTCAATCTGTCACGACGTCAATGGATATTACCACTAACCTCTGAAAGATGTCAGCAGGAACGATGGAATGATGACTAGTCCCCCTCGTCTCCAGAACGCACCACACACAGTGTAGGGTAACACAACTATGCGTAAGTACCTCCCGGGAAAAAGGGGGATATAACCAAAGTAAGATGTCCTCTTGGGCTTTTCAGGAATATAGGGAAATCGTCCACCCACTTTCTTGCCAGTCTCTAGGACCCCCGGAGAACCCTGCAGAAGGGGAAAGAATAATAACCAACCGTTAGAACTCCAGACTGGGACAGGATATAAAACGACAAGATGTACTTTACTAAAAGATACTAACTGTGCAGTGGGACTGGATCGCTGAGGAACGCCCTTAGGATTGTAAAACAGGAAACAAAAATCCATTCGATAGAACCAAGACGTCTAGATATCAGTTCGGCAATTTCCAATCCTGGTTCGAAATGAGGACAAAATCAGCAAGGAATGATAAAACAAAATCAGCAAGGGATTCTCCTGGAAAAGCGTACCGGCCGGCACGCCTCGAAGTTCCGAAATAGGTTACCCAGGAAGACTACAGTGACGGAGACGACAACGCGCTCCTGCGCGGGTCTCACAAACGCCACTGGCTAGAGCGAGTTCGTCCGTCTTACCAAAATTGCGGGGACTCGCGGAAAAGAAACAAAGTGTTGCAAGAAACTGTCTCGAGACGATTCAGGAGCAGACTCCGTTCTACTCAGGACTTACAAGACCCTTGATCTCCGTTCAAACTAAACCGGCATGGCTCCGTCCAAACTACGCTCAAGGTCCTGATTGACAAGCCCCGAGCCGTTACTTCCAAAGGCTTTTGTAATCATTACTCTTCCGTTTCCTAGTCTGATGGGCCTCTGGGGATTGTAGTTCCGCAGTCGCCGAACACCCTCTAGTGGCGATATGCGGTAATTTCTTTCTCTGACTACCGCTAGCCGCCCTCTCCAGACCTTGTTCCCCAGGGTGATCGCTACACAGCCACACATAGGTCATGACTGACCTATTTGCCTGTAGCAGGGGGGGGGGTAAGCAAAGGGAGGGGGGTTGACGGGGGGTTGGGGGGGGGTTGGGGAGTTGGAGAAGAACTAAGGACATGTACAGCACAAGGCAAGAAGATGTATAGGAATAAACAAGTGGCAGTAATTTTTAAGAGGATGGCTTCTGGTAGCTCAACCTTTAAGATCAGATGGCGTTAAGGATTGCTACTATTAATATCTGCGGGCTAAACGAGGGTGGGAAAAGGCAGAAAGTCGCAGCTATGTTTAGATTATTGAAATTGGATGTTATATGCCTTCAGGAGACACATGTGAGGGGAAAGGATAAATACCTTATGGATCAACTCGGTTATGAAGTCTTAGCATATACACAGCAAGATTCAAAAACAAAAGGAGTGGCTATACTCGCGAAAAAGGGAGCTATGCAGGTAAAGAAAAAGAAGGAAGATGATGGAGGGAGATGGGTTATGGTAGAAGGGGAAACAGTTGGGGGGCGGTATACCATTGTCTCAGTATACGGCTCCAACGACGATGAACCTGAGTTATTTGACTTTCTAGATATTGAATTGGCATTATGGGCAGAACCGGTGATATTTTGCGGGGATTTTAATGTTAATGGATTGTCAGGGTTGGGCCTGTCGGGCGGGGGGATGCAGGGCGACCGCAAAAAGAGAACACGAAGGGCTATTGGTAATCTAATGTTTCATAATGCATTGGTAGATGTCTGGACAGCCAACAATCCCACTGGGACGGGCAGTACTTTTTATTCCGCTCCTCACAAGGTTATTGCTAGACTGGATTACTTTTTGGTTTCTAGCTCCTTAGCACCAGACTTAAAAATAGAAAGGCTCCCTCGGGTCTTCTCAGATCATAACCCCCTAGTATTAACTATCCCTCAGAACCTTAGTGCTGTCTTTAAAGAATATAACTGGACGCTTGAAAGAGGGTTACTTAGGGAAGAAGATTATGTAACTAGAATGAAGTTATGGATTAGACAGTTCTGGGAAGTAAATAGAGGCACGGCATCCGCAGGGGTGGTCTGGGATGCCTTTAAAGCAGGGATAAGAGGGGAAACACTGGCCTACACCCTCCACAGGAGTAAAAATGAGAAACTAGAATTAACTAATAGACTGCATGACTTAATGGAATTAGAACAACAGCTTATTCAAGCGGTCATTAGCCAAGAACCTCTTGAGGAGATCCTATTGGAGATGGAGTTGAAAAGAGCCGAGGCCAGCGAAAGTTTGGCAAAGAAAGCGGCAAGTAACTATTTAATGAAAAAGGAAAAATGTTACGAATTTAATGAGAGGGTAGGTCATATGCTAGCAGTCCGCATCAGACAAAATATGGCAGCGGGAGCAATAAAAGAAATTAAGGATAAAGGGGGAAAAGTTGTGACTAAGGTAGAGGATGTGAGGGAAGTGTATACAGAGTTCTACTCCGATCTATATGATCAAGATCTGGGGAATGTTGACATTGAGATAGAGGACTACTTGTCAGGAATCCTACATGAGGAACTGAGCGAGGAGAATAAAGAGGCACTGGAGTTACCACTGACTTTGGGGGAAGTCCAAAACGCAGTAACCAAACTCCCTTCAGGGAAGGCAGCGGGGCCCGACCAAATCCCGGGGGAATTCTACAGAATCTTCTGGGACACCCTGGGGATTGATATGTTGGAAACCTTAAGACAAGCACAGAGGGGGGAAAATACTCCACAATCATGGGCCGGAACAAACATCATAGTAATTTTGAAAAAAAACAAATCACACTTGGATCCCGGCTCATGTAGGCCAATAACACTCATGAATGCCGATGCAAAAATCTATTCCAAGGCACTCTCACAAAGATTAAGCAAGGTAATTGAGGGACTGGTCTGTACAACACAACATGGATTTATACCTGGGAAAGGGACTACACAACATACAAGACAGATGGTTACCATACTGGATGCAGCAGGTGCCACAGGGGACCCTGCCTCGGCTATTTTCTTGGACGCAGAGAAGGCCTTTGACAGGGTCTCCTGGAGGTATCTATGGAAGGTCCTAGACTGGTTTGGTATAGGAGCAGGCTATGTAAAGGCTATACAGGCACTGTATGTAGAACCTATGGCTAAAGTGAGGATAAACAGAGGGTATACTGCTGAAATATGTATAAGACGCGGCACACGACAGGGCTGCCCGGCTTCACCACTTCTATTTGCGCTATATCTTGACCCCCTCCTGCGCAAACTGGAAGGGAATCCTAACATCTCCCCGATAAAATTGCATGGTTATGAGCACAAAACACTTGCTTATGCAGACGACGTGGCGGTTGTTACCCCTGAGCCGGAGTCGGCTATTACAGAAATAGAACAGGAGGCCGCAGTCTTTGGGGTAGTGTCGGGTTACTCACTGAATAAAGGAAAGACACAAATTATACAAAATAACTGGGTTAATTACCAGGACATAAGAGTAGCTCCAGAAGTTACGTATTTAGGTGTCAAAATCACAGCCGACCTAGATAGGTTAGTGGAAATAAATATGACCCCATTGTTGGCAAAAGTAAAAGCAAACACGGAAAGAATTAACAATCTGCATCTGACTTTGATGGGTCGGATCAATGTAATAATATTGGTAACATTCCCAAAAATTCTCTACTTGTTTAGGTCCATCCCGTTATTTTTTGAGAACACATGGTTCAATAAACTAGAAGCGATTTTGAACAAATTTATTTGGGTCATAGGGAAGACAAGGAGAGCCTATAGACACCTAACAGTATCCAGAGAAAAAGGCGGTTGGGGGGCACCAGACTTTAGGCTCTATTATTGGGCTGCCGTACTGCAGTATTGTCAGGGGTTGTTAGGTGGGGGAGGCACAGATCATACAGCGGAAGCTAACTCAGGATTCACTAACATTTATACTATATTATTGGGAGAGGGGGCAGAGAATGGGTTTCTAAACACAACTGACTTTAGCTATTTTAAACACACACGGTTTAAGACATTAAAGGCGGCCTACAGGGTCTGGAAAGGGATTTCAAATAAATTTGGTCTAGGAAGGTACAATGACTATACACGACTGTACACAAATTGCTCATTACCGAGGGACATTTTTAGGGACACTACTATGAGGGACTGGCATAGCAAGGGTATAGTGAAAATAGGAAATCTGCTAGATAGCCAGGGGAATATGTTACAGTTTGGGGCGTTACAAACAAAGTTCGGGTTAGAACACCGTAGTTTTTACAAATATCTCCAAACCAGAAGTTTCCTAATGCAAAAGCAGGGCGGCCTGGCAGGGTTGGCTCAATGTAGAGTTATGGAGTACATTGAAGTAGCTAATAAGTGTACAATAAGACAGCTATACGTGGAACTGAAAGACAGCAAAACGGATGAAAGGGGGAAATATGCAACAAAATGGGCAGAAAAACTGGGGTCAGGGCTAGAAAGCTTTCAGCTATCTCTGGATCTGGGCAGAACGGTGCTATGCTCAGCTACCTTGCAATCACAGCATTTTAGACCGTGTTTTCATTATATCATACCCCGGCCAGAATCGCCCAGTGGGGCGGCACAACTGGAATAACATGCCCCCGCTGTGACTCAACTGAGGCAGACATTGTACATATGTTTTTACAATGTCCTCAATTGTATACCTTGAAAAAGGCTATTGAAGAGTTTTTGGATAAATCACTTAAGATCAAGATAAAGCTCACAGACGAACTAATTATTCTGGGGGTGGGGGATACGTCAGTTGTTTTGTCAGTAGAATTTATTTTTGTCTCACTTGCGGTGCTTCGCATATGCATAGCAAGAACTTGGTTGGACAAGTCTCCCCCCTCGTTTCAAGCTTGGATTGCAAGCCTTCTTGCTATGTATAACCTAGAAAAGGCAATCTATGATAGGAAAGGTAGGAAAGCTAAGTTATTAGTTAAAAGGATATGGCAGCCTATCACAAGTTGGAAAAATAGTAGGTTAAATCCAGGACAGACGATGGAAGGCTGACATAATAAAAATTTACAGAAAGTGGGACAGGCCAATATGTAAGATTCATCCATCCCTCTTAATCCCATAGACGCTTATCCTCTTGTTCTGTTTTATTTACCTTTTTGTTCTTTTCTTCCTTTTTGCAATGTTTAGTTCATATTGTACACATGTTTGGTGGATTTCCTATGACACAATGTACTAGAATAACGTTGTAATATGTACAATCACTTGTGGAATTGTTGTGTGCTGTAACATATACAGGAATATGCGGAAAAACTCTTCTTAAAAATGTTTAATAAAAATATTTAAAAAAAAAAAAAAAAAAAGGAAACAGGCCTAGGGTCTTGGGAATCGCTGGAGCTGATCGGGACTAGCAGTGACTAAGTCGGGAAAGGCCCGCGGGACTCGGGTGCAGTGTTTAAAGTGCACGCACTCACCAATGTTAAGTCTATGGTGCGTAAAAGTTACAAAGTTAGTTAGTTCGGAACCTTCCGAGTGACCTGGAAAGCTGAAACTTAAGACACAGGTCCTAGAGGTGAGTACCAGTGTGGGAACACCGGCGTTGCTGAGTTACCTCACCCACAGGAAGCGGATGCATAGGGTCGAAGTAGTGTTGGGTTTCGTCACGCAGGTCGATGGTGCTTGGAGTTGAAGATGCTGCAGGCGGCTCGATGTGAAGAGTTCCGGTGGATCTAAGGGTGGATCTGAAGTTCTGAAGACCTGAAAGCAGAGGGGACAATGTTCAAAGTCACTAGCCAGTGACTACCGTGGAACCAGGTTGGAACCAGGCGATGTCGGGTGCAAACAGGCGTTGAGGTGTAGCTTCTCTATGCAGCCACGTGGACACCAGGGGTCGAGGACGGGCAGGAGTCGGTCACGAGCTGTCCCACGCAAGCTTCTCGCTGTTGGCGGTGTCGGCAACTTGATTGGAGCAAGCAGGCCTTGGTTAATGCAAACCATGCAGGAATCAAAAAAGGCTTATCACTCGGACCAGCAAGGTCAGAGCGGGTGCTCCCTTTTACAGTAGCGAGGGCAAGTCTGGAGCAACCAGACCCGCAGTGTAGTTTGTCGGTTTCGTCGCCAAGATGGCCGCTGACCACGTGGCTAGTGGCCGGGATGGCGCGTCGAGTGGCACAATGCAAAAGGGCCCCACGCAGATTGTGGAGATGCTGGGGGGCTGATCTTCGGTGCAAGGGCTGCTCGGTGGTGGGGGTTCTCAGTCCCCAAAGCACAACATCGTGGATGCCTCTGATGCTGCGCAGTCAGCTTTTTGGGTGTCTTCCAAGAGGTCCAGTCCCACGTCTCTCGGTGCCTCCACGGGGTCCCTTCTTTGCAGGGACTGTGGATCGGGCTGTGAGAAGTCTGGGAGTCTGGGTCTTGTCAGGCTCTGGGCTCGGGCTCCGGCAGGAGGCGGCGGCAAAGCAGACGTCGAGTTGCTGGTTGGTGCCTGTGTTCACAGGGTGGCCACTCCTAGGCCACAAGGGAGATTCTCTTCAGTCTTCTGTGCAGCAGAATGTCGAAGTCCAGTCGTCTTCTTCGTTTAAAGTTGATTCAGGATGATCTGAGGTGCTATGGCACTGCTCCCACTCTTATTCCCAATCTGAGGGGTGGATCACCTGCTAGGTCCCTCCTCTGGGTGGAACCAGGAAGGGGGGCGGTTACACCCCCTTTCCTTTGTCCAGCTCCTCGCCAGGCCTGGGTCTGGAAAGTCCCAGGACCGGTTTGGACTGGCTTATGCACGGGGACACCTTGTGTGCCCCGGGCATGTCTCAATCTATTCAGCCCTGTCCTACCCAATACACAAAATCCTGTCTGGGGTGGTGCTCGCACCTCCCAAGGCAGGAAACCCTTTTTCCAAGCCTCCCTCGCTGGAAGGACTCCCAGCAGCAGGAGGTCAGACTTGTGTCTGTGGTGGCAGCATCCATTTTGTGATGCTGAGGCTCTGGTTAACTTTAACCGGGGTTAAGGCTACACACATGTCGTGTCCCTCTAGAAGGGTGGAATGCTATCCCCGTCGACAGAACTGTCGAGGAGATAGTATTCCAAATCGTATGACACCTTACTCGACATGTTTTGATAAAGCCAAACCAAAGTTAGCAAATAGCCGCGAGGATTATAATGCACTTAAGAGTATATGGTATGGCAATATCCCGGAACAGCTAAGGGAGTGGTTCCTGACAGCTGCAGACAGGCTCAGCTCATGCTAGAGCACCATCTCACATATTTCCAAGCACTCTGCCTCCAGGATTGATGAGGCCTTCCATAGGAGTGGCTGATAGGAACATATGTGTCCAGTTTAAGGTTAGATATAGGGATACTATATCCAAGCAAGAGGTGATTACACCGACTTGCCCCAGCTGAGTGATCAGCCAGTTGTGTCAAATATGGAGGCCAGGCCAGGGGTGGCACAATACATGCTGCAGCCCCTGGTAGGCCTTGGAAACACCTATGCCCTGGGTACCTAGGGAGCACTGTTACAGGGGCCAATAAGGTGAACCAGTTCCAATTCGTAATGCACCTAGAGTGCATTGGCAGTAATTTAGAGGGAGAACAGCAGGCTGTGGGTCTGATTAGCAGGCCCACAGCCACATTAAGTCATAAACCAGTGAAGCAAAAAGCAAAAATTTGGGGTGACCATAGGATAGCAGACCCTACTCTCCTACATACGGGTTGCCAACAAATGATCAGGACATGGTGGCAGGCAGCAAATGCTGCCACAGATGTGAAGTTCACTGCACCAGCCTCAGTATATGGTGTTAGATTACTATGAGGAGAGCTTGGAGCAGGGGGAATTGGTGAAGGATGACGAACAGCATGAGTAGGAAGCAGGATGGGGGCAACTCGAGGCGGGTAGCAGCAGGGCGAAGATATTCATCAAGGTGTTGATTCTATCTTACAGAGTGGAAGCGCTGGGCCGCAGTAGCATGGTGGCCGTGGAGAACTGGAATGGAGGGGACGAGTGGCGAAGTAGCGGGTTCCAGATTGGGCACCAACCTTGGTGCGAGGTAAGGATCAAAGAGGCGAGCCCATGGCTGCTGATATCGTGTCAGTTGGGGTAGGTGCAATGGAGTCGCAGGATGGTGGCATGATACACTTGTGCAAAGGTTGTTATGTGTCAGACATGGGGATAGGCATGAAGAGCAGAGCTCCGTTTGGACTGAAAACAAGACAAATGGACCCGGGACAAGAAGCCTAGGGCCAGGGAGGCAGCTGCAGGTTGCAAATACAGGGATGGAGGTGCACCAGAGTCACAAGCTAAGTTAGCAGAGACAAGTGAGGGGATGGCAGGAGAAGGGAGAAAACTTGGGACAACAGAAGGTAAGGAGAGCAAAGAATTGAAGATTAAGAAACTGCCCTACATGGGGGTTTCTAAGCCCTTAGGAGCACACCTCATGCTAGCGACAAAAGAAATAATTTGGAACAGGGAATATGTTGAGATGTTGAAAATGCTACACAGGGAGTCGAGGGCTAAATAGAGCTGCAAGGAGGAAGAATATGAGCTTGCCAAGTGTCCTAAAGTCCCCCTTGACAATAGAGAATTGGATGATGCATTTCTAATTTATGCTAGCGTCTACTGTGAAAAATACCCTGAGAAGTGTGTAGCGCCCTTTAAATACATGGACAAGATACAAAAGGTACAGCTCAATTATGGGGGTTATGCTTGGGCCTAGTATGATGATGAGTTTAGGTCACCCATGGCCCTAGATCCCGAGGCGCATTGGGGGGAGGTAGACTCAGATCTGTTACACCATAGCATGAGCCTATCAAAGTTTGGCAGGACAATCTTTACAGCCAGCGGATTACCTATTGTGTATCGGCCCTTTCAAGGGTGGCTCACCAAGGGAGGGGTGGGAGCAACCAGAAAAAGAACAGGGGGACAGATAGGCGCCTGTTGGGGTTTTAACATGGGAGTATGCACTAGGGAATACTGCAAGTTGCGGCATGAATGTTCAAAATGTGCCAGCAAACACCTGCTGGTTAATAGCTATGGGGTGGGAGGACAATCCGAAAATTTCTCAGGTCAGGGTCAGCAGGGGCCAAAGGTGGTCAGCAGTTTGGCCAAACTCCCGGTTTTAGGGGAGGCAAGGGAGCACATGTAGCTGGGGAAAAAAGCTTGTACACCCATTAAGTTAGATCATCTGAATTTCTGGCTAGCACTCTATGATAAAATGGAGGACGCCAGGTTGTTGAGGGAGGGATTCACAAGGGGTTTCCAACTGGGGTTGCAGGGCCCAAGAGCAGTCAGGTGGGCGAGTAATCTCAAAGCAGCCAGCGCCTTCAAATAAGTTCTAAGAGACAAACTGTGGAAAGAAGTACAGGAAGGGAGGATGGCTGGTCCATTAGACGATTGGCCCATGGTACAATTAATTGTGTCTCCCATTGGAGTGATTTCTAAAATAGACATGGGTACATTCAGGCTTATGCAACCTATCATGGCCAAAGCACTGCCATTAATGATTTTATCCCAGAGGACCAAACTTCAGTCAAATACTCTTCAATGGGTGTAGTGTTGTCCATAGTAGAATAGTTAAGAAAGGAGGCACTCATGGCCAAGAGCGACATCAAGTCGGCTATCCGCCTAGTCCTGGTTCACCCAGATGACTTTCAGCTGTTAGACATTTAGTTCGAGGGACAATTGTAAATGGATAAAGGGCTCCTGCTTGGGTGTTCATGTGTGCTCTTTGTGCATTTCAGTACCTTCTTTCAATCGGTGTTTTCTTGGTGCACGGGGCACACGCATGTGACACACTATCTAGATGATTTATTTTTTGTGTGAAACCCAGTTCCGAGGAACGACAGCTGATGCTGGCCAGTTTTCATGACATCATGGGGGACCTCCGGGTGACTTTGGCCAGGAGAAGGCAGTTGGACCTAGTACAGTGCTCTCGTTCTTGGGCATTGAAATTGAGTCAGTGGCGATGGAGGCTTGCCTTCCACTGGAATAAAATTGACAATGCTATAGCTGCTGGATGCCATGTTGGCAAAGAACAAGGTTGTGAATAAAGAGGTGCAAGCGCTGTTAGGGCATTTGAATTTTGCGGGTAGGGTGGTGAGAGTGGGCAGATAATTTTGCAGGCGGTTGGGGTTGTTATTGTCAGGCCTGCCATTGCCACACCACCACACCAGATTGTCAGCAGGGGCTAAGGAGCACAAAAAAGCACTTTGTAGCGAGCTTGAAATGCAAAAAATGATATGAAGGTAAAATCTGAATAGCAAGTAATTATGAGGCGAAGAATGGTAAGAAAAGAAGACTTGACACATTAAAAAATAATTTTGTACCAAGATACGCTCCGTCTACTGCTATCATTGTGCCTTTATATTTCCCACATGAATTATATCCGCAATTAACTCTCCTTATGATGAGTAAATTTTTATTTGTAAACCTATTTCAGGAAGGCATGAAGCAATAGCCCTGAACAGTGGGCATTTGTTAAATACAGTTTGCTTCATATTACATTTAAAATTGATTTGTTCAAACCACACAAAATGAGTTTCCTTTATGTGGGCCCTATTGGGCAGCAAATTTTGCAAAATGTCAAGTGCGGGTTTCAAAACTACCTTATGCCCAAGACAGACTCAGGGATTCAGACCATGACAGCTTTGCACATCTCTAACACAAAGACAAATTCCAAAATGCATAATAAACTCTTGCCCTTAATTAGCTCCAAGATTGTTGGTTGTTCTCACTTCTTAGTTCCAAAGAACAGGAGAGGGGCCCCCTTGACCAAAGGGACAGAGCACCAAATTGACAACCAGTAAAAAATAATCAATTTCTGTTAGGATATGTTCAGTGAAGACCTAACTTTACATCATACACATTCATCCCAAGTTCAACCAATATCACCAAGAAATACTGATAAGTTATCTATTCCAGTGCATACTTTTATTTAAAAAAAAACAGGTTAAAATATCTTTTTTTTCTATGTACAATCAACATTACAATAGGTATGTTGAAAAGCAAAACTGTTCTATATGTAAATTCAAAGGCCACAACACAAATTATTCTAAAATACAATAAGTCATTCTAAAATTAGAAAACTTGTAGGGATTCCAAAATTATCGAGGTACACTCCATTAAATTCAATACAATGTTTTCCCCCCATATTTAGGGATGCTACTATGAACAAATGACGCAACCAGGGTATTACTTATTTGGGTGATTTATGGACAGAGAATGGCATATTTTCATTTGATGAATTCCAAACTAAATTCTATGGCAGGACCGGAGGCTCAGATTATGCTTTTCTTTCTTCGCATTTATTACAACCTTGAAAAACACAGCAGCCTTAGAAAAGCTCATAATGCAGAAAAAATGCTTAAAACCAACAATAAAGCATTTTAGCCATATAACTCAAGAAAAAAATGTCTCTGGGACTACAACTCCCATCATAACAATATAACAGTCCAAACGGAGTCCTTCCTCTATGTCCACAATCCATAGATAGGCAGTCCCTTCTCCATGTTCCTCCTCTTTCTTCGCTGCTTCCGCAGCCAGTTAAGTGTTTTTTTCTCTCTCCCGCTCTCAGAATGTGATTGTTGGGTATTTATACTACTTTGTGCACTGTTTTGCTTAACGTTTATTGGGGCTATGGGTCTCTGGTGATTTCTTTGTTTCAGAGCCCCATTTGAGTCGCGGAAGCGCCGTTTCGCTTCCTTCGCGACTGTGCCCGGTGTGTTGTTGCGGTGCGCAGTCACCCGCTAGGGGGCGCGGCCGCGTCTCGTTGGTCTCCGGCGCGAGTTTCTCCTCACAGAGGAGCCGCGCTGAGGAGACCAACCGCCGCGGAGCCGAGCCCTCGAGCCTGTCTCACCAAACGCCCGTTTATCGGGTCTGTATCGTTTTGCCCCATATTTGAACGCCCCAGCAGGGGTCTGTATTGCGGTGTTCTGCCGCGTTGACGCCGACCTGGCAGATTTCAGCACTCGTGTTGTGTGGTGTGGCAGCGCGCAGTGAGACAGCCGACCTGGTCCCCCTGGGGTGGGTCTGCGCGCTGGGGGTTGTGAGTGCGCCCTAATTTTGCCAGTCCCTGGCACCCAAAACTGCTGCAGTCCTCCGGTCTGCCCTAATTCTAAATAATACCCAGACTATTGGGTAGAGTGTCAATCCCTTAAGCTACCTTTGGGCAGCATGGAGGACGATTATTATGAGGGTGACTCCCAATCATATTTACAAGATGAGGAGTTTTACCAAGCTGTAGACAGCTCTATCTACCGCTGTGTCACGGAAGTGGTGACCCCTATGGAGGAGCGTCTTTCGGCGCGCATAGTGGAGGAGTGCGCCAAACTAGCTCAGGCGCAGTCAGGAATCCCTTATAACCTCCCAGGTCCATCAGGTGAGGGCCCCTCTGCTCCTAAGAAGCCCTGCAAGGGGGGGTTGTCGTAGGGTGCTCAGGGGGTGGACAAGGGTGCCTTTGAGCGTCTGCGTGACGCTTTTTTAGCTAAGGCGACAGAGTCCCCGCCTGACCAGCCTGCGGCCCCCGCCTCGGTGGTAGCTACTGAGACTGCCCCTTCGTCCCCGGGGGACTCCCCGAATTCGGACGGTGAAGAGGAATCAGTGCGTTCCTGGCGACCTTCGAGCTCGGCCACTGAGTTACCGCAGGACAGCTCAGGTATGCTGGATCCGGATGAAATAATGCATCCGCGCTCCGCAGCCTGGGCCCCGGGTGACAAGGTGGCAAAGTTCGTGGCTAGTCGGTTGCGTAAGCCTCTGGAGCAGGAGGCCAGGGGATGCCTCCGTGGGGAATGCCCTAGGCCCACCTTGGAGGGAAAAGTTGCCATGACTCCGGATTTAGATGCAAAGATGGCAACGTTTCTAGCAAAGTTTATGAAGGACCCACGTAAGGGCATTGACAGATCCTGGCGATCGTGTCAGGACAAAATGCTCGACGCAGTAGGGCCCATTACTAAGATCCTAGACATGGCGGAGGAGGCTAAAGCTACTGGTTCCGCCATTGACCCCGACGTTTTGTCGAATTGGGCGCAGAGGGTGATTGTTTTCTTGGGCAACGCCAACTGCGCCCTCTCCACCGAACGTCGGAGGTCTTTCCTAATTAAGCTGGCCCCTAAGTTAGGAGACTTAGCCTCTTCAGAGGCAGGAGCGGTTGCCCAA
Organism: Lissotriton vulgaris; assembly: GCF_964263255.1. Taxonomy (NCBI): domain Eukaryota; kingdom Metazoa; phylum Chordata; class Amphibia; order Caudata; family Salamandridae; genus Lissotriton; species Lissotriton vulgaris. Next base: position 150,495,246 of record NC_141696.1, on the reverse strand, counting down.
GGTGGTCTCTTCGGAGAACCGTTCATTAAAGAGTTAGGGAAGTTCGTGGCTACCTTTACGTCCCTGGACAGAGCTCAGTCCAGTATTAAACGCGTATTCCATCAGCGTTTCTCCCAAGGGGCCGGTCGCGGTAGGGGCCGCGGGACCGGCCGTGGCGGGCAAAATGCCGGCAACAGAGGGCAAGGCTCCGGGCGAGGACAGTACAACACCTCAGCCAACTTCAACTCTTTCTACCCTACAAGAGGGCAACGTTTCGGAGGTCGAGGCTTCAGAAAGAACTCCAACGCTTCCAACACACACGGTGAGTGTTATCCCCGCAGAGCAAGTTCAGATTGGCGGCCGACTAGCGGACTTTCGCAGGGCGTGGGTAAACCTTACGGCGGATGCTTGGGTATTGCAAACTATCCGCGGTTTTCATATCGAATTCTACGATCAACCTTTCCAGGTGTGCGCCCCGCGCCCTATAACCTTTTCAGCGACCGATGCCCAGTTGATAGACGAAGAGGTCGCGGAGCTTCTCCGCAAAAGGGCCATTCGTCAATCAACTCGACACCCGTCAGGCTTCCTCAGCAATCTTTTCCTAGTGGACAAACCCGGCGGAGGCCGTCGTCCAGTGATCAACCTCAAAGAATTCAACGGATGGTTGGTCTATCATCATTTCAAAATGGAGGGAATTCATCTCCTTCGAGATATTCTACTTCCACGGGATTGGTTCGTACGGTTGGATCTCAAGGATGCTTATCTTGTGGTTCCAATCTTCCCTCCTCATCGTCGCTTCCTCCAGTTTCTCTGGCGGGAACAGGTGTTCGAATTCACGGCCCTCCCGTTCGGTCTGTCCTCAGCCCCGTGGTGTTTCACCAAAGTGCTACACCCTGTGGTGGAATTTTTGCGAGCGCAGGGGATTCGCCTAATCGTCTATCTAGACGACATTTTATTGATGGCGCAATGCCCACACAGTCTGCTTTCTCAACTGGACCAGACGGTCGCCCTCCTCCAGGAACTCGGTTTTGTCATCAATGGAGACAAGTCGGTTCTCGTACCCTCTCAGAAAGTAGAATTTTTGGGGTTTGTCATAGACTCCGTCGACGTTTCCCTGAGCCTTCCGGCTCGGAAGATGTCCAAGATCAAGCACGTCTTGCGTCAGACAGTTGCAAGGTCCCACACATCGTTACGTCAAGTTGCCAGAGTGGTGGGCCTGCTATCGTCATCGATTCAGGCCATCTTTCCGGGCCCTCTGCATTACAGGGCTCTCCAACGTCTCAAAGCTTATCATCTACGCAGGGGCGTGTCCTACGACCAGATGGTTCCCCTATCGGAGGAGGTCAAGGAGGAAATGTTGTGGTGGCTTACCCACATGGAGGCCTGGAATGGTCGGGCAATTTTCGGATCTTCCCCGGACCTCGTCATCGAATCCGATGCCAGCAGAGTCGGTTGGGGAGCGCGATGTGGGGATTTTTCAACAGGCGGCACTTGGTCCTTGGAGGAACAGAAGTTACATATCAACTGTCTAGAGCTTCTGGCGGGTTCCTTTGCGGTACGCTGCTGGACCAGAGACTCAGTGAAGTCGTGCGTCCTGTTGAAAATGGACAATGTATCGGCGGTGCGGTATGTGAACCACCTAGGGGGCGCGAGGTCCCGTGCACTGGCGAATTTGGCGAAACAGTTCTGGGATTACTGTCTAGAGCACCAGGCAGTGGCGGTTTCTCGTTGAGGGCGTCGGGGCTCCGCCCCCTTTACTTTATTTGGCACTGTCAACTAAAAGCAACGTGTTTTATTCACTGTTTTATGTTAAACAGTGGATCAATGTACACAGACTAAACACCCATCATTAGTTTCTTTTTCTCAGCGCCTGCTACTCACTCTGGGATGAGGCAGTCTGCAGTGAGTGACGCTGGCGCTGAGTGACAAGGTCTTCAGTATTTGCCGGGCTCACGATCGCACAGCCCTGAGGTCTGTGACGTCATGAGCTCGGCAAAAACATAGACGTGTGTTCCAGTCTCCACCCCCTGATGCCGCGGGAATACAATTAGCCCCGGGCGTCTTACAGTGAAGCCCTGCAGTGCCAGGGCTTCACGTCAATCAGGGAGTGAAGAATCAGGAAAGTCACACCCCCCACCTCTCTGATCACGTGTGGGGGGTAGGATCACTAACTCCACCCAGCAGCGTCACAATGTCAGGCTCCATGGTTTTCAAAAACATGGCGGGCTCCTGCAGCTGGGACTTTGGAGGGCTTCGTGCAGCAAAAGGAAGGCAACAGGCAGCTGCAGCCTTCCTCGTAAGAGCCACCTGCATCCAGTGCTTGTGGTAGAAAGGGTTAGTCTCTGGGCAGACTGGACCCCCGGATTTGTTCTAATCGCCACGGGCTGATTTCAGAGTGTTTGCGCCTCAGAGGAAATAGCACCGTTCATAAAGCGGAAGGATTAAGGAAGGTGAGAAGGAGGGATTAAGACTAGAGATAAGTAATGAGCGAGTGCCCACCCTGACCCCTGCACATCTGGAGACTCCCAGACTCCTCGGCGCCTCATCCTTCTTTCTTGTTGCGAGCCGGTCTTCCTTCGTGGGCCCTCAGTCCTCTTCCCTGCACGCCTTCACTTAACTTCACTTTCCCTTCCCTGCCCTCCCTCCTCTTTCATGGACTGCTCTGGTATCCCGGCTTGCTTCTCCTCCGAGATGGGAGGTGACTGCTGCTGGCCGCTGCTGAGAGCCCTGCTGATGATGGCCGCCGTCAAGGGCCAGGGGTGGCCCCTGCTAGCCGAGGAGCCCTCCTGCCAAGGTGCCTTCGACCACTAGTTCGTGCTGGACAAGTAAGTAAAGTGTTATTTATCTTCGGGAGTCAGATTTTCAGAGCACCGTAATGAAGTGCATGGTACTAAAGATAACTGCAGCACCTTCATCTCACGCCAGCCAGACAGCTGCTCTGGTCAGTTCGGTTCGCAGAGTCTCAGCGCCTGCTCTGAGTAGTAACATCTAATGCAGCACCTTCACACCTCTTGCACAACACAGCACAAGTGCTTAATTTGTAAACATCACAAGTGGCAGGGCCCTCTCAGGAGGCCACTGCAGCTTGCAACACACATTGCCCCATGAAGTGCAGCCGATGATAGTAACAAAACTCCTAACCATCACACGCCTTCAAGTGTGACAATTCAGACTATTCTAGGCCCCTAAAGCTGTTAAGATGGCGTGAGCATCAGGTAGTAGTAATTTGTAATGTATATTAAATTAATAATTGACTGTGGTTGTGGTCATCTCTAAATTAGCCAGACCTTGCCACAAGCATCGACTGGTGTTGACACAATTAAGTGCAGGTGCAGAGCCCCAAAAAACGCTGGCTCAAATTAAGCACCACACAGCGCAGTCATGGAGTATTTTTTTATGTGTTCACTGTAAACTGTACTGTCTCAAGTGGAGGACCCATGTTTATTCAGTGCTGTACCTGAAGGGTGGCCAGGTCGTATAATGCCCTTTTCCCCTCCACTATGTTGGATAAGAAAAAATAAGTCAACGGAGAACTTAGTGCCTCCACCGTGATTTTGGTGCTTTACTTGTGCAAATAACAAGAAAAATCTACTTGAAGTTATTTTATCATTCGTTGTACATTGTGATTTCTGCCACGGGTATGAGCTTGCAGCACCAATGGACCCTGGTGCCCTCTGATCCCTGTTTAGAGGATTCTTTAAGACTGGTGCATAGTTTGGTTCTTCATTTTAATACACCACAGCGTAAATAAATTGGTATTGTGTTGTTGGGAATTGGATTTGTTGTAGGTTTGCTGGGTGTTACCAAAAGTCTTGCCAAGATTATACTTACGAAGCTGTCAGGGTAAGTAGAAAAAAGGTGCAAATAAAACCAATATCCGTGTTTCAGGCTGCTAGTCAGGAGGGAGACAATGGATTAAAGAACCCTCCATTAGGTATCCTCTATTTCCCAACTACGCTTTGTCCATGGAGGCAATGAGTCTATAAAGAGTTGTGCATACCTCATCGGTTCGGATGAGCTGCAAATACTCGAGTGCCTCTTTACATTTCCTAATATTTCAATTCCTCACATGACGTTTCCCTTGCTGTGGTCTCTGTTCTTTATACAACTCACAAATAAAGATAATATACAGTTGCGATCTGGGCACTATTGACTTGCATGGGCATGGTATCAGGTCTTTCACAGAATACACATTAGAGGGATGGGACGCCAACATTTGGGCCAAGGCAAGCCTAAATCGTAATAGGTAAAATCTCTGCTGGCATTGCACCTTTAGCAGGAATGGCTTAATACCAGGAGTTGCGCATAATGGGAGGTATGTCACCACCATTCTCTCCTTAATTCACTATCCTGTTTCATATCAGCTATTGATCTTAAAAGTTCACTTTTTCCAATGGTTCGGCCAATTGATTAATACACAATGGATTTTCAAACAGTTCCATCCTGTTAATTACCTGCAAATCATCTTTTACATACATAAGCCATTTCATTTTGTGGGCCCTTCCTAGATTTAGGCAATCATTAATCATTGTTTGTGTCAATGCTACTTCAGGCCTGGACCACACTGACAGCCACAGCATAATAGGTGCCTACCTTACAATGTCTTCCCAGTTACAGTAGTCCTAATTCCTCATACGCTATTTTTGGCGGAACGCTATGGGAGAGTGACCGGAGTCTTCCAAACTACCTATAAACTTCCGGAGACCCATCCCCGTGCTTGCCATGAGCACTCAGTCATACACAAGTACGGGTACTGATGGCACCCCATAATAGGCGGATAAGCTGCAGCAATCAATCAATCATGGCATTTATAGCGCGCACTACTCACCCGGAAGGGTCTCAAGGCGCGTGGGGAGGGGGGTCTGCTACTGCTCGAACAGCCAGGTCTTGAGCTGTTTCCTGAAGGCGAGGTGGTCCTGGGTCAGTCGCAGGTGGGCGGGCAGGGAGTTCCATGTCTTAGCCGCTAGGTAGGAGAAGGATCTTCCTCCAGCGGTGGCTCTCTGGATGCGAGGCACGACGGCGAGGGCGAGGTTCGCCGATCGCAGCTGGCGGGTGGGCGTGTAGAAGGTCAGGCGGTCGTTGAGGTACCTAGGGCCCAGGTCGTGGAGAGATTTGTGTGCGTGGGTGAGGAGTCTGAACGTGATCCTCTTGTTGACAGGGAGCCAGTGTAGGTCTCTCAGGTGGCTTGAGATGTGGCTGCGTCGGGGGACGTCCAGGATGAGTCGGGCGGAGGCATTCTGGATGCGCTGGAGTCTCTTCTGCAGCTTGGCTGTTGTTCCGGCGTAGAGGGTGTTTCCATAGTCCAGTCTGCTGGTGATGAGGGCCTGGGTGACCGTCTTCCTTGTCTCGGTGGGAATCCATTGGAAGATCTTGTGGAGCATGCGGAGTGTGTGGAAGCAAGATGAGGAGACGGCGTTGACTTGCCTGGTCATCGATAGGGAGGAGCCCAGGATGATGCCCAAGTTGCGTGCGTGGTCTGTTGGCTTGGGTGCGGTGCCTAGGGCTGGGGGCCACCAGGAGTCGTCCCATGCGGAGGGGGATGTTCCCAGGATGAGGACTTCTGTCTTGTCCGTGTTCAGCTTTAGGCGGCTGCTGTTCATCCATTCGGCGACGTCTTTCATCCCTTCGTGAAGGTTCGCTTTGGGGGTGTCGGGGTCTTTGGTGAGGGAGAGGATCAGCTGGGTGTCATCGGCGTAGAAAATGATGTTCAGGTTGTGGTTGCGGGCGATGGCAGCTAGTGGTTTCATGTAGATGTTGAAGAGAGTGGGGCTGAGCGAAGATCCTTGCGGGACACCGCAGATGACTTTGGTGGCCTCTGAGCGGAACGGCGGGAGGCGTACTGTTTGTGTTCTTCCGGAGAGGAATGAGGTGATCCAGTCCAGGGCCTTCCCCTGGATGCCGGTGTCGTTGAGTCGTTGGACTAGGGTGCGGTGGCAAACAGTATCGAATGCAGCGGAGAGGTCTAGGAGGATGAGTGCCGCTGTTTCACCGTTGTCGAGCAGGGCTCGGATGTCGTCAGTGGCTGCGATGAGGGCGGTCTCGGTGCTGTGATTGGCTCTGAATCCGGACTGCGATGGGTCGAGGGATCCGTTCGTCTCGAGGAAGGCGGCCAGTTGCTTGTTGACGACCTTTTCGATGACTTTGGCCGGGAAGGGGAGGAGCGAGATGGGGCGGAAGTTCTTGAGGTCGGTCGGGTCCGCTGTTGGTTTCTTCAGTAGTGCGCTGAGCTCGGCGTGCTTCCAGCTCTCAGGAAAGGTGGCTGTGTTGAAGGAGGCGTTGATGATGTCTCGGAGATGGGGTGCGATGGTGGGGGCCGCTTTGTTGAAGATGTGGTGGGGGCACAGGTCGGTCGGCGATCAGGAGTGGATGGTGTTCATCATGCTTGTCGTGTCTAAGAGGGTCACCTCGGTCCATGTCTGGAGGATGGCGGCTGGGTGCGTAGGTTCGACCGGTGGGTGCGGGGGTTGAGCGCTGAAACTGTTGTGGATGTCGGAGATCTTGCGGTGGAAGTACGAGGCGAGGGAGTCGCAGAGGTCCTGTGAGGGGGTTATGTCGTTGTTGCCGGTGCTGGGGTTGGAGAATTCCTTGACGATGTTGAAGAGCTCCTTGCTGTCATGGGCGTTCTTGTCCAGTCGTTCCTTCAGAGATTTCTTCTTTGTGGTGCGGATGAGCTGGTGATGTCTGCGGGTGGCGAGTTTGAGGGCGGTCATGTTGTCGGTGGTCTTGTTGAGGAGCCAGGTCTTCTCGAGGGTGCGGCAGGCCTTCTTGGAGTCCTTGAGTTCGTCTGTGAACCAGGGAGCCTTCTTGCTTCTGGGTCTGGTGAGTGGGTCCTTCAGTGGGGCGAGGTCGTCAGCACTTGTGGTCAGCCACTGCGTGAGGTTGCAGGCTGCTGTGTTAGGGTCCGTTGTTCTGACGGGTGGGTTCTGGCTGAGGGAGGTGGCGAGCTGGTCGGCGGTGATCTTGCTCCAGCTCCTGTGGGGAGCCTGCTTCGGGTGGTGGTGGACCGTGTTCTTAGCGAAGCTGAAATGGACGCAGCTGTGGTCTGTCCAGTTGAGTACGGTGGAGTGACTGAAGGAGACGTGCTTGCTGGAGGAGAAGATAGGATCGAGCGTGTGGCCGGCGTAGTGGGTGGGGGTGTTGACCAGCTGCTTGAGTCCGAGGTTGGCGAGGTTGTCCAGCAGGGTGGTGGTGTTGCGGTTGTTGTTGTTCTCCAGGTGGAAGTTGATGTCCCCGAGGAGGATGTAGTCGGTGGAGGGGAGGGCGTGTGGGCTGATGAAGTCCGTGATGTCATCCCAGAACTGTGAACGCGGTCCCGGGGGTCTGTAGATGAGGGTGCCTCAAAGGGTTGTCTTGGGGTCGGTGTGGATCTGGAAGTGGAGGTATTCGGCCGCGCTGAATGTGATGCTGGAGTCAGTCGAGATGCGAATGGTGCTCTTGTGTACGATGGCGATGCCTCCTCCGGTCTGGTTGATGCGGTCCCTCCTGATGATCTTGTAGCCGTCCGGGATGGCTATAGCGATGTCGGGGGCTGAGGAGGCGTTCATCCAGGTTTCAATCAAATAATCATCTAGGTCATTGTTATAAAAACTAAAGAGGAAGGGAGCCAGCATAAAGTCTCACATGACCCCTTTTTGGATCTTTATATGTAGCTTACTCTCCTTGTTTGACCAAAACCCAACACTTCCTTTTATATCCACATGCAGCTGGGAGAGAGGGTGAACCATTTTGGGATTGGCACTTTTGTTTATTAACATATTCCACAGCTTCCCCCTTGTGACATTATCAAAGGCTGTGCATGAATCCATAAATGCCAGTAAGAGACAACCCTCTTTGGAGGACACACATTTACTCATATCTAGATGTAGATTCAAGCATTTATCTACAGTCCCTAGGCCCTGCCTGAAACCATATTGTGCAGATAATTAAACTGCACTTCTCATGTGCCCAGTTTTCAAGTCGATCCAACAAAACTCTCTGTCCAGTACTTGGCTGGGGAATCATTTAATGATAGTGGATGATAGCAATGGAAATCACTTCTGTCCCCCGTGTGGGACAATTGTTGCCCTAGACCATGGTTTAGGGGTATCAGCACAGCTTGCACTCCGAAGCATATTCAGCAGTATTAGGGCCCAAAGTGCCAAACTATCCTTAAAAGGGTCAACAGGCACCCATCTGGTACCAGTGCTTTGTTGCTTGGGCATCTACTCAGAGCCGAGATTATGTTCCCAAGGGAGATTGTTAGCTCTTCTGCACCTCCTAGGCCAATTGAATCCTCAATGGCGATAATCTTAATGGGTTCCAGTTTATTAGATTCATAGAAATTCGTAAAGTGTTTGACCCATACATGTTCAGGAATGGTCCCCGTACATGTTCAGGAATGGTCCCATCTATGCTAATTGCGGAGCTACTTGAAAAGAAAGGTGCATTGACTTCCTTCCAAAATTGAGATGCATAATTCCTTGCACAGGCAACAATAAGCTGCTCCTAAGCCTCCCTTCTGATCTCTTCTTTCCTTAACCGAATGGCTTCTTTATAGAGCGTCCTACAGTTTCTAATTTCTAGCAGAACCCTCAGCAAGCTTTTTAGAGCTTGTCTGAGGCTAAGATGAGTTGGTGAGCATGAGTTATCAAACCATTTATTGTGCCTCTGGCATAGTGTTGCTTAAATAGTGTTAAGTTTAATTTCTCAGTTGGCTTCTTACAAATTTTGGCAAAGGCCCCTAGTACCAACCCCAGATCGGGTTCAGCACTGAGACAAAGCTCAAAGTGCTCCCTCTGATTCTCCACAAGCTGGGCTAAGAAGACCTTTGGTTCGTCATCCCTCCATTTATGGCGCACACCCCTATTTCTCATATATTCGATGTGGCAAACCATCCCATTCATAGACACCAAGGGCGGCCGTAGTTTAAGGCCTAAAAAAAGTCGGTTATGGTCATTCAGAAAACTCTTTACAATTTAAACGTACACACCTTTCTAGCCCAAGCCTTAGATAGTGTGATAAAATCAATTAAGGACGTCCTTCCTCTACCTGGGTACGTTACATGACTCAGGATTTCTTTTGCAACTAAATCAATACTGGGTATGGGGCCATGTGTCTTCAAGAGCCTATTCAATTTGTCACCACATGGGTTATGATCAAAATGTGAGAGGCCTTAAAATTCATTGTCACTAGTAGGATTCCTGTTTCTCCCACTGAATATGCCCTGAGGAGTGTGAGAGGCAAAAAGAGCCCATTCTACCACTGAGTTCAGCATTTACAAGCCTGTACATTTAACATAAAAAGTTGGCCAGCACCTGGAATTTGTATGTGCTTTTGTGATTTTTTTTCTGATGCTACTTTTCAGGAGAAATTCTTCTGTAACACACATTACAGCTGTAAAATTGTGGCTTCTAGAAGCAGTTACTTAGAGAAGGCTATGAATAGACCTAGGCATTCAGCTCTTGACTGCCGCTACATCTGCACCTTCCTTTATCAATCCAGTCACACCCAGGCACGTGTCCATAACTATTTAGCCATCCATGTACACTCCCACTCTAAGGCATCCATTGACGCAGCATTACCGACACTGGTGCATTAATACATTCACCAATGTGTGTCTGTGCACGGTCAGTGGCCCCATTGTGTTGTGGCCATACTTTCCTCAATGCACCAGACTTAAACTAGAAACAAAATGGCATAATGTTCTGGGACTTGACTCTTGACTTTCCCTGATCCCAGCATAGCCATGACAATGCAACCTATCCCCAGATTTCTCTGTTTCATGGAGCTGGGGAAGCTTTTATTTTCTCTGCCTTCAAAATGGGGAGATAACGGCAAGCATCCATCTTTTCACACATATATCTTTTCATCCATGCACACATGCTTTCATCTTTCCAGCTATGCACTCGCTCACACGCATGCATTTGCACCCTCTCCCTTCAGCCCGCCAAACCCTTAGTAGCCCAATAGTCCCATTCTCCCAATGCAAGGACCTAGGCATTGGCTTTCATCTGTTATTTTTAGATCTTGCGTACAGCCGCCTTTTAGCTATCTGTGCGTAAAAGACATTCTGGGAACCATATCAAAAGCTTCCAGTGGACTTTGTGCCAGCCCATTGCTAATCATTAGTTGCCTGTCTAATCGCTTGTTGCTTGCTTCTTAATTGATGTCTTTTCTTCCTCTCGTGTTTGTAATTCCCCTGGAAAATAGCTTCTTTACAATCGCTTTGACTGGATGGCATCTATCCTTCCACTGCTTACATTCATATAACTACTTTTTTACGTCTCAGCCTACCAAACCGCATAGCTGTCTGGTTTGCTAAAGACATTGGGGACATTCAGAAAGTTGATCCAGGAATGCATCCGCCCGTTGTTTACCATTAGCTGTGTGGTTTGTAACTCAAATTTTCTGTTTGCTGGCTTTGTTTTAGGCTGTCGGGTTTGTCCCTTCCATTGCCAAAATCTTGTATACTGTGTTTTTCCACATACTTGCTTTCTGTAAACAAGCTTTTATATTTTGTTCTTATCTTGTCACATTTGCTGTGCAATCAAAGACAGAGGTCACATGTTAGTCTGTGTCTTCCAGGGAGCTTGGTGTTTATGTTTCTTTCTCTGATTTATATGTGAGTAACCTGTGCGTCCCAGTTTCCCAGGGCTTTCATGAAAAGTGTAAGCAAAGTTTGTGTGCAGGGGTTTAAGTGGGATGAACAAACTGGGGGGGGGGTCTCTTGTCGGGGCAGCCAATGTAATTATAAGCGTGGCTTAAAACTGTTAAGCTAAAAATCTGTACTTCGCATGGTGTGTTGCCCCACTGGTATTGTGCTTCTTCTGTCATTGCCTCCAGATATATAATACGAGTGACATTAAACCTACAACTAGCTAGGACCATAGGCTTTGTCAATGGTGGTAAGTTGCATAAGATAAATAAGAACAAACTGCAGCATTTTCATTATTATATACAATGAAAACATAGTTGGTTCAGAGATGTGTTACAGGTAGGAAACACTTGGAGGGCCTGTTTCCGTTGGTTGTATGTGCTTGGCTTGGGGGTCATTTTGCAAGCAGGCCAGTTTGAGGATTGGGCACATTTTTTATTTGAATCTAATGTTTTCTTCACACTTGTGCTTCAAAATGCTATATTTGGATCCCCCTTTTTTCAACAATTTGCAGTAAATATGTGGTGTAAAACCCACCATTTTAATACATTTTTTTCAAAATTTTCTTGCGGGGGGAGAACCCCCCCGCACCCTCCTTTTCCAGTTCGGGCTCGCTCGCTTCGCTCGCTCGCTTCTTAAATTGGGGTACAACATTTTTCGCCCCACCACTTTCTAAATCCACCAGCCGCCACTGGCACCAGGTATCGGTGACGGCGGAGTACCTGCCGGGTCAGGCCAACCAGGTCGCAGACTGGCACTCCAGGTACCTCCGGGATTCCAGTCTGTGGATGTTGGATGTCCAGGTCTTTCGCTGGCTCAACGGGCTGTGGGGTCCTTTCTCACTGGACCTGTTTGCGTCCCGTTTGGATCACCAACTTCCGAGGTTCTTCAGTTGGAGGCCGGATCCGCTGGCAGAAGCCACGGACACGTTTCTCCAGGACTGGAGCAAGGAGAAGCCCTTTGCGTTTCCGCCTTTTTCGATGGTGATGCGTACGGCGGCACAGGTTCGCCGGCAGGAAGTGGAGCTGGTGTTGGTGACACCGCTCTGGAGGTACCAAGTCTGGTTTCCAGTTCTTCTGGAACTTTCCTGGGATTCTCCAATCCTACTCCCCCGGCTTCCTCACCTGCTCCTCAATCCGGATCGAGATCCGCATCCTCTCATCGTTCAGAACTCTCTCCGCCTCATGGCATGGAGGCTTTCAGGAGACGTTGGTCGCTCCCGGGCCTTTCGAGATCAGCTGAAGGTCTGTTATCCAAGGCCTGGGCTGCCAGTACGTCGAAGCGCTACAAATCCGCTTGGTCTAAGTGGGTGCGTTGGTGTCTTCGACGGAGTTTGGATCCCTTGGTCGCGGGACTCGTTCCCGTGTTGAACTATCTAACGGAATTGGCCATGGGGGGCTTTGCTTACCGCACGATTAATGCTGTGCGTTCGGCTATATCTGCGGCGCACCACCCGGTTGACGGTGCTCCGATCGGAGTACACCCTTTTGTGTGCCGACTTTTGCGGGGCGTCCGTTTGGCGTTACCACCAGAACCCCGGTACTCAGTCCTTTGGGACGTCAATTTGGTCCTGAACCTTTTCCTGTCCTGGCAACCTAACAGGTATCTATCGGTCAAGGAACTCTCGGCGAAGCTGGCTATGCTTCTATGCTTAGTGTCCTGCCGGAGAGTGTCGGATGTGCGGGCTCTAGATGTATCAGCACGCGTGTTTTCACCAGATGGTGTCACATTCACAATTGGTCGCCGCACAAAGTCGGCTTCTAGAACGATTTCGTATCCGGCCTTCGTAGATGTCCCGAAACTATGTGTTGTTCAGTGTTTGAAAGCTTATGAAGAATTGACTTGGGACATTCGCCCTCCGGGCGAGAGACAATTGTTGATTGCCTTGCGAAAGCCACACCATGCGGTCTCTTCCCCCACCATAGCCAGGTGGGTGCGTTGGGTCATGCAAGAGGCAGGTATTGATACTAAGCGTTTCGGAGCTCATTCGGCCAGGGGGGCCATGGCCTCTAAGGCTTTCTCTGCAGGAGCTCGTTTGGAGGATTTGATGCGGGCCGCGGACTGGTCCTCCGATTCCACCTTTAAGAGGTTTTACTTTAAGCCGGTGGTGGATATTGCAAGTTTGGTGGTAAGTAAGCTTTGAACTAGCATAATCTGAGCCTCCGGTCCTGCCATAGAATCGAAATTTGCCTAGCATTTGTAACGGTAAGTTTCAATTCTATTAAGGACACGGAGGCGAGGATTATCCCACCCGGTATGTCGTCAATCGACACCCCCCCCGTATGGCGGTAAGTAGCCAGGTTTTAAAGTTTCTCCTCATGGTTGATTATGAGCCTTGCATGTTGATTTGATTGTAAATTCCTGAATATTCCCGTTACGGCGCTGACGCAGTTCTATTTCTTCCATTAGGAAATGATGGTTCCAAGCAGGATCAATGAACTGACGGCGTAATTTGAGCGAAGAAAGAGGAGGAACATGGAGAAGGGACTGCCTATCTATGGATTGTGGACATAGAGGAAGGACTCCGTTTGGACTGTTATATTGTTATGATGGGAGTTGTAGTCCCAGAGACATTTTTTTCTTGAGTTATATGGCTAAAATGCTTTATTGTTGGTTTTAAGCATTTTTTCTGCATTATGAGCTTTTCTAAGGCTGCTGTGTTTTTCAAGGTTGTAATAAATGCGAAGAAAGAAAAGCATAATCCTCGCCTCCGTGTCCTTAATAGAATTGAAACTTACCGTTACATATGCTAGGCAAATTTCGATTCAATCTTACGAGATTTGACTATTTCAAATACTTGCAGATATATAGTTTTTTTAAATCAACATCATACCAAGATCGATAAGATTTACATAAGATCTCACTGATTGAGAGTCTGTTATTAAAAAGGAAGATTGGTTATTTTTACGATATCCTTATGACTTTTCTTCCGGATGATTTATCCACGATTCAACAAAAATGGGTAGTGAAATTGGGTAAAAATGTATTGTTAGAAGAATCAATTGAGCTGGATGATTCTATTTTATTTACTGGTAGATCACGTACACAACATTATATGATATTGTTTGATCTGTACTACACTCCAGCTAAGGTAATGAAATGGGGTGCCACAGCTGGTATTCCTTGATTGGAGCAGACACTATTCATATGTTTTTTTCTTGCCCCAAACTCATAATTTTACTTTCAGAAATCCAGAAATTTATACAGATTATATTAGGTTATACATTAAGTTTGACGCCGGAACTGCTATTATTTGGACTCTCAACTGACACTGTAGGAAAAGAACATCAGTCCTTGATTTTTATTATGATGTCTGTATTTCGAGCTTGTATTACACAAGAATGGATCAGTGTAGACCCACCTTCCTTTTCTATGTGGAGATCTCAGTTGCTGGCCAAATTCAATCTTTAATCTGTGATTTATGCAACAAAAGGATGGAAAAAAAACAAATGGGGAGAGAAATTTGGGCACCTATGCAACAATGGACTCAAGGAGAAATGAAAGGACAAAATTAAGATACTACTTTTTCATTTAATGCATTTCTTATTCCCTATATTGCAAAATGGTTTTACTGTTTGTCTTCTTTTGTAAATGGTTTATACTGAACATCTCATAGCAAAAAAAAAAAAAAAAAAAAAATCATTCTAAAAACCAACAGTAAAAATTCATCTTGGTACCATGGGAGAATACCATAGACATAAATTTTTGTCATCTGGGTCCACTTAGCGAACAAAGAAATCTCTGGTCAAACCACCACTGTGAAAGAGTCTCTTGTTTAACCAAGGCTGAATCGATTTAGTGTTTTAACAAATCAGCGATGCGTTTCGGTGGATTTAAAGATAAAGCAACCTTCTTCAGGAAAAGACTTGATGTCTCCCACAACTTGAAAATCTATCCGGTAATAGAGGTGTGATGTCAAAAAATAGCTTCTAATTTGCCTGGCTCCTCGACTTCAGTTGACACCCATGAATTACTTCGATTTTCCCAACAGTATACAGATCACAATATTGGGCTTAGTTCTCGTTCTCTATACGTTCATATTCAGTGCGGGATTAATCAATCTCCACCACTCACATTTTCCAAATTGTTGTTACATTAGTTAGGTCCTGTCATGTGTCTCCAGAAAACACCTAAGTGATAATATGTAAATCAAAGTATTCAATAGCCTTAAGTCACACTGGGCTACCGCTGTCTGTATATCAATCTTTTACTTTAGAGGGCAAAGAAAATGTATCACAATTGTTCGAAGCTTATTTCTCTTCCCTCCCCATTCCTATGTCTTGGAACAGTAGTTTGGTCATCCCCATTAATAAAAAGGGATCGAGAAATCAGGCTTCCAGTTATTGTTGTATGGTATTCCTAGTCACCTCAGGGAAAATCTTTATAACGCACATCCTACAACATTTACAAAAGTGGGTAAATGAAGGACAAATAACTCTGCTGCATCAAGGTGGTTTGAGGCCGGTTGCAGCTCAATTGGGAAAACATTAGCTCCGAAGATAGTAGTTGAATGGAAAATCAGGCAGAATCAGAAGGCCATTAGGGCCTTCACTGACTGACAACTACATTTGATGAAATTGACCTCAGTATATTATGGGTTAAGCTTTCTGATTGGAAATCCACAAGGGCCCGCTAAAATTAATAATGGAACTCCATGCCAGTACTTTTTTTTTTTAACTCTTTATTCGCAACTGTACAATATTGGCACCAAGCTGTCACATCATTCACATTCCATAGTACAGTCTTTTCCACATTTTCCTCCCAACCTATCAATGCGGTTATGTACAAGTCCAACATGGTATAATTGTCACAGATAAGGAATACAGGAGTACTTTACACCGTAACCTCCCCCTATCTCCAATTCTATGTGCGCGCTTGCACGTTCAGTGGTACATTGCTCAGTGTTTCTGCAAAGAGTTTAATTATCAACAAACTAAAGGATCAACATCCCCAATCCTCCCCCCTCCCCATAACACCCACCCCGTCTCCGTACCTCTCCTGATCAAACTTAGTCCATACTTTGACACTCCATCACAATGAGTCCGGCCAGCACAGCACTAATTAGTGTCTCTGGAACAACACCCCTGCGTCAGCGGGCAATGGTTGCCCACAACACACATGTCAGCAGGCCCAGTACCATTCTATCATTCACACCCCCTCCGTCTGTGAAATTGCCATCTCCGTCTCCTCCAGTTCCAACAACATAACCTCCCAATCCTGCGCTATAGGATACTTCCTTTGCCCCCTAATCTCCTCCCGTCTCAACTCAGCAATCTCCACCCTGCCCCACTTCAGCATCTCGGACTGCCACATAGATACCCTGGGCGTTCTAGGAGATTTCCATCTCATCGTAAGGACCCTTATCGCTAATAACAGGGCTAGATCCAGGAATTTCAGCATAGCCTTTTGTTTTTTAGATCTTTTACGGGATCCCACCAGGCAATATAATGCATCCTCAGGGACTGGAATGGAGGTCACGGTGCGCAGTGACATATTCCTCCCCAATAACTACTCAGGTGTGGACACGCCCATACCATATGCAGAAAGCAGGCTTCATCCGCTTTACAGCGTGGACAGCAGTGTGGGGAGTCGGGGAACATTCTATGTAGTCTCGTGGGGTAAGATACGCCCTATGTAGTACCATGACCTGCATGAATTTGAAATTGACGTTCCTCGACACCCTCCTGGGATGCTCGAGTATCGTCAACCAAGCTTTATCTGTCATCACCTCTCCCGTGTCCTGTGTCCATGCGTCTCTGAGTGTGTTGAGTGGGATTGCAGCGTGTTCCCCGATCCCCAGGTATAGCCATCGCACTAGTTGGCCCCCCGTTCCCTTGTGGTGTAGCAAGTGGACCAGTTCATGCCTCGTGGGTTGAAGCCTCTGTGGGGCCCAGGTGCTTCTTATGTAATGGGACACTGCCACGTGCAGCAGGTACAGTCTCTGGGGAGCCCCGGGACCCGCAGGAAGAATTTGTGATCCATCAGGACATCGTCCCCGAAGAAGGCACCTACATCCTCCACACCAGCCTCTGCCCAAGGTCGTAACCTGTACTGCGTAAGTCTGCCCTGCGTTGATGGGATACTTCGCAAAGGGCGCTGTATTTGAGGTGTATGCCAGCACCTTCCTCCAGCACAATAGGGCCGTGTTCAAAAGGGGGTGGCAGTCCGGGGGGCGTTCGGCCCCTAGGCAGCAATAAATAGTGTAATTCTCCCCGCGCCAACCAGTCAGCCGTGAAGTCTATTTCGTGGAGGTTCCTTCCCGCTACCCATCGTGCAATTCACTGGAGTTGACTGGCGTAATAATACCCTCTAAGATCAGGCACTCCTAGGCCTCCTAATCTAGTCCCCAGCTGCAACTTCCATAGACTGATACACCTACGCCCCGTGCCCCAGATGAGGGTCACCAAGATCGTGTTCAGCGTGGAAAATATCTGTTGCGGGAGAATGACTGGCAGATTGACTAAATAATATAGCATGCGGGGGAGCATGACCATCTTGGAAATGGCGATTCTGCCCATAGTGGATAGGGGTAGGGACGTCCAGAACCCCACACTGCTGCGCAGGCCAGCAATGGCTCTCCGTAGATTACCCTCAATCTGATCCTCCGGCTTTCTGTATACCTGTATGCCCAGGTATTTGAAAGTAGTCTGGGCCACTGGGATTTGGTATCCCCCAAAGTGAAGGAGGGGGGGGGGGGGGGCGCGGCTGGTCTCTAAAGTAAAAACCATTGGATTTTCCCGGATTGATGGCTAATCCGGACACTTCTTCAAACCGGCGAAACACGTCCGCCATTTCAGTAGGATCCTCTTCCAGGTCGCGAAGATACAATAAGATGTCGTCCGCATATATAGATATGAGGTGATATGTTCCTCCTATTGATATACCCCTCCGTTCTCCATGTGTCCGAAGGGTTATGGCTAAGGGCTCTAGTGCTAAAACAAACAAAATCGGAGACAGGGGACAGCCCTTTCGGGTGCCCCTGTATATTGGGTAGCTATCCGATATATAGCGGCCAGTACGTGCACGAGCCGAGGGGTCCACGTAGAGTAATCTCACCCATTTCAACAAAGGGTCTGGGAAGCCAAAGCGGCGCAGCGTTTCAAACATGAACGTCCACGACAGGGAGTCGAACGCCTGTTTCAGGTCCAGCGTTATACAGCCCGCCCGGGGATGTTCCTGTGGTGTAGCAGCCATAAGGGCATGAAGTCTATGCGTATTTTGGGATGTACTCCTTCCCGGTAGAAAACCACACTGGTCTGGGTGTACCAAATCAGAAAGGTGGGGTTGTATCCGCAAGGCTATGGCCCTACTGAGGATCTTGTATTCTGTTGAGAGCATGGACAGGGGTCTGTAGTTAGTCAGTTCGAGTGTGTCTCTCCCCGGCTTGGGTATCGATATAACTAGGGCTTGCATCGTAGATACGGGCAGTCGACCCTCCTCAAATGCCACCTTATATATCTTTTCTAGGACAGGTACTAGGATGTCTGAGTAGGTCTGATAGAACTCAACTGGCAACCCGTCCATGCCTGGCATCTTGTTTCGATTCAGGGACCGTATGGCGACCCGAATTTCCTGCTGTGTTATGGGACCATCAACGTCTTTCCGAGCATCCTCAGATAGGGTCGAAAAAGGTAAATCCCGTAGGGACTCCGCCACTCGCTCCGGGTCCTCCATGGGGAAGGGAGCGTATAATGCTTGCAGGTGGGTGTGAAATGCCCCATTTCACACCCACACCGGCCCCATACCGGCCTCTCTTTCCAGTGTTTTCAGTCGGTTCTCGACCTCACACAGTCTCTTATGGATTTCCTACCAGTTGTCCTATGGCGGCCCCCCTCGCTACCACCTTCATAGCGTCCCACACCACCAAGTTGGACGTCGCAGAATCCCAATTTTCTAGAAAATAACTGTTTAGGGTATCGGACAGGGACGTCCGAAAAGGGCCGTCCTCCAAGAGCAGTGGGTCAAGTCTCCAGGTAGGTCCTGGAGACGGTACTCTGCCCCAGAGGAGGTCAAGTGTCAGTGGTCTATGGTCAGAGAAAGTTTTGGCTAAATATTCCATACTACCGGTCTTCGCCACTATGGAACCGGAGCACAGAAACCTATCTATTCGTGTATGCAAGTTATGTACAGGGGAATAGTACAAATACTCCTTATGGGTCGGGTGTAACCCCCGCCACGCATCCACTAGTCCCCAGCCCGCAGCCCAGGCCGCAAACACCTCTGTCAGTTTCGTTACCCCAGCCGATTGAAGGGGGGGTGTGTGACCTATCTAGATCTACGTCTAATATCATATTCCAGTCTCCTCCCAGTATCCATGGGATGTCAGTCCAGTCTAACAACACTCTGCTTACCTTACCCAGGTAGGTCTCTTGGTCGAAGTTCGGAGCGTATATACTGCCTATAACTAACAGTGTACCATCTAGCGTTCCCTTTACCATTATGTATCTCCCTTGATCATCTACTCTCCTTTCTACCTCTACAAAGGGTGTCCCATGTCGGACCCAGATGGTTGCCCCTCTGGAGAAGGCAGAATAGGTTGTGGAATATATAGTACCCCTCCAATGTTTCCTCAGTGTCTGCGCCTCCGCTGTCGTTAGGTGCGATTCCTGCAAAAATGTAATCTGTGTGTGTTGTCTAAGTAAGAATGCGTGGATTCGGTGCCTTTTCTGTATGGCACCAAGCCCGCGCACATTCCAGGTGGCAAATTTATATGTTCCCGATCTTTCAGCCATAGTCACCTTCTAACTGAATCCTGAGTGTCGGTTATATTCAGTGAGTTTCAACCTGGAGACCCCTGCATTCCCTTCCCGGAACAGAACTAACTTGGCGCAGCATTGTAACGGTGCTGAGCCGAACATGAAAATTATAAACATAATGAACCAGACACACTTGCATTCGCCAGTGGGGGGGGGGGGGGGGTGGCCTAGCGCTGCTCTCATCATCTTAACTGCCCTGTTGGGTGCCGTGAGCTCTACCGTGTACCTGCCCCGGGGCAATCATTCCAGGATGCTGTCCTTCGTTGCCATCTGGAGGTCCTTCTGTAGCAGGGTGCATATGAGCATATAGGGCATATAGAGGGGAAACTAACCAGGAAGGCCGCACCTCCAATCCTCCACCACTAAGAGGGGAGTCCCCTTCGCAGTCCCACCCCCCAAACACAAGTAATTACAGTTCCCAGCCCCCCCGGATTCCTCCAGCATCTCAAGGGTACAAGTAGAGATTATTTATCATCAAAAGGATACTGAATGTCATCAAGCGGTCCGCCCAGTGCAGACCAGTCATCTCAGTTTTTCAATTGTCCAACAGGTCATCCGCAGCCCTCGGCGTGACTGTGGGAAACAAGGCCATACTATGTTCTGAGTCGGAGTGAATCCTGCTGTCCTCCGTGTCCGTGCTGATTTTCTCCTGCTCCTCCCGAAAACTGCCCACAAGGTCGACCGAGTCTAGCTGTTCTTCCCGTTGTGTCTCCTTCGATGGGCCGCGATTCACGGATCTCCGTCCCAGGGTGTTGGTGCCTCCTCCAGTCAAACCCGGACCTTTTCCTGTGCCGTCAGTGGTCGTGTTCCAGGTGGTCTCAGGGCCGTCATCAATGTCCATTATGTCCAGCCACTCCTCTGCGTCCGCTGGACTCTCAAAGAAATGCGTCTTTTTATTACACAATCTTCAACCGGGCTGGGAACAATAGCGCGTATGTGAGTTTGGCCTTTTGAAGTCTCTTTTTCACCTCCTGATATGACGAGCGTTGCTTTTGCACTAGGGTGGTGTAATCCGGGTAAAGAGACACGCGGCAGTTCTCATATTGTATGAGAGATTTCTCTCTCGCTTTTTGGAGGAGGGCATCCCGGTCCCGGTAATTCAGTAGTCGTACTATCAGGGGGCAAGGTGGGCGTCCAGGTTTAGGTCTCCCTGTGGGGATGCGGTGTGCTCTTTCCACACAGAAGTGTGCTGATAAGCCTTCTGCAGCAATATTGTCCCGGAACCATTGTTCCATGAATTCCGCCGCATGTATCCCCTCACAGCGCTCCGGAAGGCCAATAACGCAAATATTGTTGCGGCGATTGCAGCCTTCCGCATCTTCCGCGCGGTCCAGTAGTGACGTTACTTGCTGCTGCAGCCGCTGAATCGACGTCGTGTGGTCCTGTACCGTCGGAGTGAGGTCGGTGATCGCCAGTCCCGGGTCTTTTACCTTGTCAGCCAGCTTGCCAAGGTCAGCCCTCAGCAGCGACAGGTTGGTAGTGAGGGTCCCAAGTTGCCGCTCCATTGATGTCCTGGAATCTCTGATTTCTTTCAAGATCAGGTCCAGTTTATCCGGTTGTTGTCCCTCAGCAATGGTCGACCCACCAATTCCGGATGAGGCCCCGCCATTCCCCGTGGCCGGGGCAGGCCGCACTCCCGCCAGGTCCTCCCTGCTGTCCTGCGTCTTTGCCCAATTGCGGACCATGGCCAGTTCGGCCGGGGTCTGACCAGCCCTCCGCAGCCTCAGACATCGTGTCGTTATAGGGGCCCCAACGCTGTATCTCGTCACAACCTCACGTTTCTCAGGCCCTCCAGCCGCAGTTTCCTGTCCCAGACTCACCCACCGTTCAATATCCGTTCAGGGGGAGGCCTGTACCGATGTACCCCGGCAGTTGCCACACGACCTTCCTTGCCAGTCTCTGGGGCCAGTCAGGGGCAGTGAGAGAAGGGAATCCAGTGAGGTGAGGACATACGGGGGGAGGTGGAGTAGGCAGCCCCCTCAGGTAAGGAATCCAGCCTCCTCAACGTCCATCTGTAGGTGCAGGGACCGCTCTCATTAAGGCACAAACTGTAAGGGCCTTGCTCTCCTCAGCCCGCTCTGGGAGCCCTCTTAAGTGCTGCCAGGCTCGATCCCCAGCCGGCCCCGTGCACGTTATAATCCAGGACTCTCTCTGACTTCCAGGGCCAGCTTTCCAGTGCCGTCCTTCTCCCGTGCCTCGACCGCCGATATCAATGTGGCGGTTCACCACCCCACACGACGGCAGCCGCCCAGCAGTCCGCGATTGTTTTGGCGTCCGTGAGGCTCGGGACCAGGCGCCTCGATTTTCTGACACCTGGGCAACTCCGGATCCAGCCTTCACTTTACTCCCCGGCTTCTCCCCTTGTTGTAGGCCTCAGTAGGCCCGGACGTCAACAGGGGACTCCGCCGCTCGTGATTTCGGCCGGCTTCACGTCGGGGTCTCCAGGGGGTCTCCGCAACAGTATCCGTCCCACAGCGGGTGTTGTTGGCCCTCCAGTCGGCAGATATCAGGATTTTACCCCCAGGCAGCACCGGAGCTCAGGCTTCAGTCAACCACCATCTTGGCTGGCTAGCCACGCCCCCCCTCCATGCCAGTACTTGAATGCAAGTCTTACCTCGATCCAAAAATGAATACTCTACCAAAATGTTATGACTTCCCACAAGTTAAAAATGAATTCCAAAAAACAAAGATAATTATATTTAGTAGATGCCAATCAAAACCACCCAGAAAATGGATTATAGCTGATTCATTCCTAATGAAGTCAAGCAGTATCCCTACTTCTGTGTAATATTTCAAAACCTTCTTCTCAGACATGAGCACACAAAATTACAACAGGTAAATTATGTGGTTGATTGTCCCGATGAAGAAAACTACTAGTAAACCAGAGTCCCTAAATTAAAGAATTTCATACACTTTGATATTTTTCTAGCTTATTGTGGACCTCAATTATATCCAAGTTTAGCAGATAATGTATGGTAATTTTGTTTTCCTCTTACCCTGGGGGTTATTAGAAAGCCATGTAAACAGACTAGCATTTGACTACATAATACTGTATGTTGTGTCTCTTACATGTTACATGAAATGAACTACCCGGATTGTTTTTAACTGTTTGTTCATGAGTTGTACTTTTATGATTGTAATGCTTACAATCAAATAAAGATATTTGAATTGAATTGAATTGACTACATAATATATGTTTGTTATGGGTGGGCATATGTAATACTTTTAAAAAATACCCACTACTACCCTATACGGAATAGAGAGTACAACTGTGATGCCTTTTAATTATTCAGGACAAATTGCAGGCTGCTTACTCAATCAATAAAATTAGACGCATGTGAAGTTGTAACACAAAATATCCTTCATCTTTAAATGCATAGTTGAAGAAAACCATAAAGTTATGTGGCTACTACCAAAACGCGTAATAATTGCCACATTATTAGGCATTTCTTTTACTCTAGTAGCTTCAGACCACACCCAACAGAATATATTAGAAGATGTATTATTACTTTTCAACCAGGTCGACTTCCAATTCAAGATTTGACATGGCATATAGGGAATTATAACAAAACGTGTACCTTAAGTTGTTGCCCACTTCAGGATATGGTTCACAGTGTATACATATTCCCAGGTTTAGATAATTCTAGAGTATGTTTTCTATCACCAGTACTACAGAGGAAAAACATTACTTCTTTAATAAAAGCAATTCCATTTTACTCTAGTTCATAAACAGTACTTGCTATCAATTGTATACATTTGTTAATTCTTTTCTTGTATTTAGATCTCTATTGGGAAACGTGCCTTAATCAATTTTATTCGACAGTGGTTATTTCAATTATGAGTCTGTGGTTGTATTTTGTACCTTGCACCTACTTTTGAGGACATGTGTATAACAAATACATAACATAAATTAATAGCTTCCTCAAATGCCAAAAAAACAAGAGCTCTTAATCTGAGGCCCTCTCTGACCTGGAGTCCAAGACCTGATGCTAATGCACAGTTCCATGGGGGGTGGGCTATTTCCCAGAGCCCCTCCACTGCCAATCATATGAAAACAAAAGCATGGCACTTCCTTTGTAAAATCTGCTGACATCTCAGCTACCCCCTCCCCTGGGTGCAGCACAACGCTTTGCTTGGCCTCCAGTGAAGGACACAATTAATATCTCCCAACTTATGAATGACTTTTTGTTTCTCACATCAGAAAACAGACAGCATTTAATATTTGCACAATGAGTCACCCAGAGGTTCTGAGAGGATGTGTGGGAAGGGATTGTTGTTGCTAGACAGTTATGCCACATAAGCAAACATCCTCATATCAAGCGAAATTAGGAGAAGAGTTGTACTAGAAGTTACCACCTATCCGAATACAATATAACAAACAGGGGAATATTTACAAGGGAATGGCGGAGTGTGGCGTTAAGAACAAAATACTAATGCCGCGCTCCGCCCTTCCGAAAATACAGGGATGTGCTGTATTTTTAAAACTATGGCACATCCCTACGTTTTCCCAAGCGCTGACGCCAAATTAAGCTGGTGACAATCATTCATGGTATTTTGCTGTTATTATGTGTGATGCACAATGCCGCACACATAGAAACAGCAAAAACAAGGAGAAATAAAACATTTCTCTCTGTTTCGCCATGTTAAGACCAGGCTTTCCGTGGTCTTAATTTTGGCGCTGCCTCCTATTTACGCCACCCTGGTAAATAGGGGGCAGCATCAAAAATATTGGGTGTTGCGGCAAACTCTCACCGCAACACCCATTGCCCACCCCTTTCAAACTAAGGGTCTGATTCTGATGCAGTTGGGAATGGCTTCAACCGTCGGTCGGAGCCCTTCCAACCGCATCAGAATTGCCTGTTCGGATTCCTTTCCGACCAACCCATTTTGATGGGGTCGGTCGTTAAGAGGCTTAATGCCACCTTGTTAATAAGGCAAAGCCCCTATTGTCATAGGAACGTCATTAAAAGTGACGTTCATGTGATGATAGGGGCTTGATTATTTGCCCCACAGTCTGGTTTACTATGGACTGGAAAATATTATGAAGTATCATGGTGTTTACATGTCATTTGCATTTCACTAAACGTAATCTTCAGGTGAGAGTTCACAGGTGAGACATGCCTTTTCCAATCTCTCCAAAGCTGGTTATTATATTGTTACCTTTAAATTAAGATATCATTTGTCAAACGTATCGATTCACACCATTTTGTCTGCAGTATTATTGGCCAAAAATGTACATTATTATAAAAAAATAATTAAAAAACACTTAATAGATATAAATAATTACTGGTAATAAAGCTAAAACATGTAATACACATTCTAAATGTAATAAATTACATCAACAAAATTATTCCCAATCAACCCAATAAATGACACACCTTAAATCATACTAATACAATCAAAAAAATATTACCATAAACAACAAAGATTTAAACAACACTCTAAACATTTATAAATATGTATATATATATATTTTTTTATGTATAAATAAATACATTTATGTTCAAAACTATATATCATACTTCAAAACAAAAATCTAAATTAGTGTTTACCACAGAAGGAAATAACTAAAAAAAATAACTCAACTTTTGTGTTCAACTTCATATAACAGATGTTGATCCGTTGATCACAACTAATAACAGTGAACAAACGAACACACTAAACGTACTGCTGCTGGTGAGGAGGCGCCCATCAATACCAACTGAGCCGGACATAATGGGATTAACGTGTTTTCTGCTTCTATATGTAATCAGAAGGTGCACATCCTCAATTATATGGAGCGTGCTTGCTCTTACATATTACTTGTATGTGATCTGAACCCACATCGTGGGCGATGTGTTGGAAGGCGGTGACCCCAGGGGTCAAGAGGACTCTCCTAACCGCCTGGAACCTCCTCTCCCACAATTACTGCCGAGTCTTATTGAGGGGGAGTCCTCGCCGGGGAGGACTGATCGTACACACTGTCGACACACCACACTTATGAACGGACACCACACCGTGATTCTTTATCAAGAGATACTTTATCAAGAGTAAAAGTAGGGAGCAATACACAGCGATCGAGGGATCGCGAAAGTCTTGTAAAGAGGGATCGGGGAAGCGGGACAGTCTTAGGATGCCAGCTGGCACGCCACGCACCCTGCGCACAGTTCTCAATCCTCGAACTGGGGAGTACGGGGGCTGGCGATGGGACTTGCTGTCCTACTCACTTCTGGTTCCAGGTGATCGTGAGGGTAGCGTCGATGGTCCAGCCGGACCAGAGAGTTCGTCAAGCCGCGACAGGGTCAGCAGGGCTTGGTCAGGAGTACTCCGTCGTACTCGTAGGCAGTTGGAGACGCGACAGCGTCAGCAGGGCTCCGGTGGTTCAGGTCTTGTGCTTCAAGAGGGAGCCGCGACAGCGTCAGCAGGGCTCCGGTGGTTCTGGTCTTGTGTCTCGAGAGGGGGCCGCAACAGCGTCAGCAGGGCTCTGATGGTTCAGGTCTTGTGTCTCGAGAGGGAGCCGCAACAGTGTCAGCAGGGCTCCGATGGTTCAGGTCTTGTGTTTTGAGAGGGAGCCGGGACAGCGTCAGCAGGCCTCGGATGGTTCCGTTCCGTAGGTTCGAGGGTGAGCCGTGACGACGTCAGCAGGGCTCAGCGGGTCAGAGTCTGTTCTCCTCAAGGTCAGCCGCGATCAGATCAGCAGGGCTTTCTTGTCCAAGATACAACTACCGACTTGAAGGAAGGCAGGCTGTCTTATACTACCGGAGTTCTTTGATGTTCGGACCCTCAGAGGCAAGGGGCCGGAGGTCCGAGGGCCAGGCGCCAGATTGTCTGGGCGGTTGGTTCTTTGAGGCTTTGGACCATGCGTCCAGGGAATCCCAGACGCCCATCAAGGCCTGGAGCCAGCTCACTAGGAGGCCCAAGGTGCAATCGAAACCAGCCCCCAGGGATAGTTCAGAGGTGTGAGGGGAACAAGTTCCTCAGAAGGGGGCCGGAGGTGTGATGGAAGTCTTGGTTTCGGGTACTTGGTGAGTCGTTCACCCCCGGGCGGATCGGGTGCGCCGGACGCGCATGCTTAGCTGTAGCCAGGAGCGGCCAGGGGTTGCCGAAAGGAAAGAAGGCGGCTGGCCGGCCGGGGTGGCCAAACATGGAGTCTGATGGTCACGTGCACGGGTGCAGGCACGCGTTCGGGGGATCGTCTCAGGTCTGGGGTAGGAGTGTTATGTACAGTTCTGGGTGGAAGGGAATCAGTTCCAACCGTAGTTCTGGAGCTGCGGCGATCAGCTAGGACCACGCTACGAGGCCGGGTCCAACACGATGTGACCAAGTGTGGCTCCAGTCCGCATTTGTGAGCATGAGCATGAGAATGTCTGTTAATTACTCTGCATGAGGATGCCTATTTGAGGCATAAAGCAGCAAAACATACCCAATTTGATTTGGCATTCACAGAAAGGGATGATGTGTAGCCTGTGTTTCGCCAGATGAAATATCAAACGTGCAAATTCCACCTTTCATCTGTCTCGGGCCAGCCGGACAGGTTACACAAGTTGTAGTTTTGCAGTTTTGTACGACAATTCCAAATTGCATACATCTACTGTAATTCCAAAGTACTGTCGTACCATTATTTCCTGCGACCTACAAGTGCAAATGTCTTTGAACCTGTCGGAAATTAAGGTGCAAACTTCTTGGAGTTTAGTTTATGTGCTGGGGAAACGATGGGCTAAAGTTTCGTGGATAACTGTACTATCTATGTAATCCAACGACAGGTGTCGATTAAATAGGAGGAAAGATATAGCCTCATCATGAGCAGGAGCTATATAAATTGTATATCATCCGTGGCTGAAATTTATAGAAATGAGTTTCCAATTTCTTCTATTGCGCATGGCTATCTTTTGTACAATGTTTATTTATTTGAGAGTTTCATATAGCGCTAACTAGACCCGAAGGTATCAGAGCGCTTTGCAAGACATGCGAACATAGACCAGATCAATTAATAGAGGGATTCAAGCTTGAGAAGGTACTTCTAGAAGGAATAAAAAAACAGTGCAACATGATAAAATTAAATCAAAAAGTAACACATAGTGCAACATTATCCATCTTGGGCATTGATGACATATTAAAACGGTGAATTGGATCATTTGACTTTATCGATATCTCAAGAGAAAGCCAATTATAAATCTCATACACTCAGGCAGGAGGACAAAACGGCAGGGACCAAAAATGTCCAGAGGAGCAGCATCTGTTTCCATGTTCACATCATGGGGCTCCTCGTGTTAAGATATAAAGTTGTATCAACACACAGATATATCAGATGTAATGGCTGTTACAACCCTCGCCTTTGAACCTCGCTGACATCCCTGATTTAATCCCTTTTTTTTCCTTGAATAAGTCACAATAGAAATTGTGACACAAAATGATAAATGGTTGGGTAGTTAATTAGCGGTATCACTGCTTCTACTTTTTGCAAATGGGCGTTCCTACAATCCCATAGGAATGATGCAAAGATACATTTGATGGCAATTCAAATCGCGCTCTCTAAAACTCTCGAAATAAAAAGAAGTACAAGAAGGTAATTTAAAATGTAAATACACAAGGCTTGAGAAAAGATAGCAAGGCTCAGAATTGGCGAGGTCACTGTTGATACACATGGGACGTTTCTACAAATACTTAAAGGGAGCATGAAGTTTTTTTTGGTACACAGACAAAATATCGAGTT
Source organism: Lissotriton vulgaris (assembly GCF_964263255.1). NCBI lineage: Eukaryota > Metazoa > Chordata > Amphibia > Caudata > Salamandridae > Lissotriton > Lissotriton vulgaris. The sequence goes on along the minus strand of NC_141696.1, from coordinate 150,467,186 downwards.
TTGAATTTCGATATACAATTATATCGAAGTTTAAATATCGATGGGACAAAATATAGAAGGTAAGTAATATCGACAGTCTTAATATCGATATTAGTATGATTTCAGTAATATCGAAGTTTTAAATATCGATGTCAATAATATCGAAATAAATAATTTCGATGGTACTAATATCAATTTTTAAATAAATTTAGTGTATATTATATTGTATTTATTATGTTTTATTATTTATTTTTAATGTAATTTAATTAAATATTGTCTTTTAGTACTGTAGCGGGTTGTGGGTTTATAGGGGAATAGGGTGGGAAGTAATTTAATTATGTTAAATTAATTATTAATTAGTAGGAATTATTAATTAATTAATTAATTGAGAATTAATTTTTAATTAATTTTAATTAATTGATTAATTGATAAATATGTTCTGTAGCGGGTTATGGGTTTATAGGGGAATAGCGTGGGAAGTAATTTAATAATAATTAATTAATTAATATATGTTTGTAAATATTTTAATTAATAATTATTGGTAATTAATTTATATTAATTAGTTAATTAATTAATATAATTTTGTACATATTTTTAATTATTAATTAGTTGGTAATTAATTAATATTAATTAGTTAATTACATTAATTAGAGTAATTTTTTTATATATAATTTTTTGTTATTCTTAATTAATTAATTGGGAAAAAATAATATTAATTATTAAATTAAATTAATTACAGCTAATGTGCTAATATATTTACTTTATTGTTATTGTTAAATAATAATTAATTGGTAATTAAATAATATTAATTAATTTTGGGTAAAGGAGTATTTTTAGGGTTCAGGGTCAGTTTTCAGTTCTTGGGTAAAGGGGTATTTTTAGGGTTCAGGGTCAGTTTGCAGTTTTTGGGTAAAGGGGTATTTTTAGGGTTCAGGGTCAGTTTTCAGTTTTTGGGTAAAGGGGTATTTTTAGGGTTCAGGGTCAGTTTTCAGTTTTTGGGTAAAGGGGTATTTTTAGGGTTCAGGGTCAGTTTTCAGTTTTTGGGTAAAGGGGTATTTTTAGGGTTCAGGGTCAGTTTTCAGTTCTTGGGTAAAGGGGTATTTTTTGGGTTCAGGGTCAGTTTTCAGTTTTTGGGTAAAGGGGTATTTTTAGGGTACAGGGTCAGTTTTGGGTTTTTGGGGTACAGGGATATTTTTAGGGTTCAGGGTCAGTTTTGGGTTTTTGGGGTACAGGGATATTTTTAGGGTTCAGGGTCAGTTTTGGGTTTTTGGGGTACAGGCGTACAGGGTAAAAATAAAATAAATTTACATTAAATCAATTAAATGAAATTTAAAAAAATAAAATTACATTAAATTATTAAGTGTTTTATTTATTTTAAATGTATATGTATTAGTTTTAATTTTGTTTTAATATTTTTATTTAATATTTGTAAAATTATATGTATTTTAAAATTATTTTTACATTATTATTAATACATTTAAAAAAACGATATTTTTAATTTCGATATTTTTGTACTACGATATTAATTTTTCGATATTTTTGTACTTACCTTTATGAAGATATGACTCCGATATTTTTTATTTCGATATTTTTGTGCCTATATTTTTGTATTTCGATATTCTGTCTGTCGATATTATGTCAGACATTCGTTTTTTTAAAAGTAAAAACGATCGCTTTTTATTGCTGATGCATTTGTCCCTCCGCACCTTCTCACTCACTGCTGCTGCGAGGCAAGAGCGGCAGACCTTTCCTTTCAGCATGATGATGCATTTCACATCTCTTACTATTCATTACAAGGTAATGGTTGTGCCTGGACACATCATGTTGTGTTGTGTATATGATGGTGGTGCCTGGGTAATTGAGGTGTGTGCCTCTGCATCTGGGCCTGATGATTTAAGTCTTTGCGTTTCCATTCAAGCCTGTGCATATATCCATATATATGAGTATATACCCGCTGTTTGAATATTTGAGGCTGTCCTTGAACATGTGAGACTTTGAAACAATGCCTCTTGATTTGAATCTGTAATGGGCAGCTATTTGCTATTGAAGGTTGCATCTTGACATTGAAAAGGTTGTTGACAATTTGATACACTACCAAGCCATAGGAGGCAATTACTGTGCCCCCTAGTTTAAGGCTGTGTCTAGTATTTTTTTGCTTTAAAGATTATTTGATTAACTTTAACATTTTGCACACTTGCAGTTCTTAGCACAGGAGTATAAATTATACATTACTGTATAATTCAGGTACAAATTAATACAATCATGAGACCTATAGTCCTGATTAGATATGACTGTTTCCTCGTTGTTCCCGCATCTCCATCTCCACAGTGGGAGAGATACATATCTCCCCCTATAAATGTTCCATTTGGCCCATTTTTTATCCCGCTTCCTGGGGCAGCCTCTGGATTTAAAGACTTCCTTTTTGGCAATCATACATTTATCCATTTCCTTTGCCCATTCCTCTGTGGTCGGTCCTCTGTGTCTAGCATTTGATCTATACCAAAATACATAAAGATGGGCCGGGTTATATGATGGTTATGCCTACGTATGGGCTCTGAATATGATTGTTTTGCATGGTCTCGTGAGGTGGGTCCTTTGTATTAAGGCTGTGTCTTTGTCTGGGTTTCCAATGCTGTAATTGGGTATATGAGGCTGTAATTGGAATATGAGGCTGTAATTGGAAATTATAGGCTGCTATTAGACATACATTCCTACATATTGGAATAGGATTGCTATATAGATTTTTCGATGCCTATACCTGGAGTATGTGATTGTCGTGCTGCTCTTACAACTAGCAAGGAATTTTCTCAACCCTGGCATATATTACAGGAGCCAAGTTTGTGGTTGTTAACTAAATACCATATTATCTGCTTCAGTGGTTTATTCATATTTTATGAATCCTACACGTATTTTAAGAGTTTATTTTAACTTTACAGATAATTATTCCTCTGAACTACATAACAGTAAAAAAAAAGCGGTGGAGCTTAGTTCCTGATCTCATTACTGACAACATGACTCTATCTGTAAGCAGCTCAAATCACCAATTGCACAAATTGTGATACACATATACTTCCAATCCGGGGTGCCATATGTTTCCATGAAAATCCTCACAGTACATCTGAGGAATTAGACCGTTACGTGTGATGCCTGCACAAGTAATGGGTCCGCAATGACCCCCTCACTGGGATTTAAACACCCCATTGTAGCGCTTCACTCTCTAAGGGTAGTGAGGTTCCGTGAATTCTGAACCCATTTCATAAAGGTCATGGTTTTGTTACGAGTTTGATAGTAGCGAACCGTAACTAGTGAGTGCGGCATGTATGAGTGATTTCACAATGCTAGACCGATGGATTCACTATGTATTCATGGATTCTGTTCTGAACCCTCAGGTTCCATTTTGTGTATGGCAGCCATTTTGTGGTTGCCCTCACATAGGCCGATGACTACGGCTGAATGAGTCTTTGGTACATGAACACTTTAGCTGACTCCTAGGTGACCTGAGCAAACTGACCCCGTTGCCTGAAGCTAACCTTGCTAAGCCAGTTCCTTGTCCGGTAGTTGATCGAGATTAGGATCAAAGAACAGGACATTGTTGAGTTTATTACACATGCACACACCCTTTATCTTGCTTCTCATCTGTTTCTGTTCCTTCTTTTATGGTCTATTTATGTATGGGTTGTGGTCCTTTATTATGGGTTTGTCCGGCCTGTCCGAGCAAGAATGTTGGGTTTTCCCGTGTAATTGATGGTGGGCTGGACTACTGAAAAGTGGGTTTGTCAACATGCGATACCTTTTGCAATGTTACCTTTGATTGGTCAATTCGTAAATAATGGGTGTTTGTCAGGAATGTTATTTTTAGCATAAAAGACGATGTCTCGCAATACGAAAATTGAGCAGTCTCCGACAAATATACCTGTGTTGTACTTCGTGGACTTCTGTTCCTGGTTGCAGCCAATAAATGTGATCTTTGACGCCACCGAGAAGTATCCCGTGTCTCTGTATTCTAAGACAGGTGCACTCGAAGACTTTGGGCGTGCCCCTGGCGCCGTTGGGTTCTAAAACCCGGTTCTTCAGTTGACACCCAACGTGGGGCGACTTCAGCGGTACCGCTCCAAGCCTGAAGATCGTGAGGAGCTTCGTGAGAAAATTCTGGAGGAAGGCCAACCACTTCATCGACCCCTGTATGTCCTCGTGGTCCGAAGGTTTTTGCTGCGAGGCTTCCCGCTTTCCGACGGCTATGAAGGACTGCTGCCCTGACTGTCGCCCTGTCTTGGACCCTTTGTGACGATTTGTAGAGCGAGACGATAGACGGGTCTTCTGGTGACATGATTAATACTTCAGTTAAGTATAAGTGGAACATTTCCCAGTCCTTAGTTTTGGTTTCCTTCAGGATCTTTGATTTGGAACTTGCAAGTGCCAAAGCCGAGGGACTCGTATATTTGCGAGACTATCGTGTTTGGTAATCCCTTGAAGTTTGAAGCTAGATTAGTGAGCGAAGATGCCTGGTCTTAGCAAATTTGGAAAGATATTTTGCTGTAGTTGTAACAGGGATTCCCAATTGGGGACTCGTGTCCGAAACCTCCGGTTGGAACTCCGACTTATGAGCTCTATTCTAAACATGGTGTGAGCCCCATTATGTATAATGAACTGTGGGTCCGATACACTAGGAAAGACGGTGTTCTAAAATGGCCCCAACATGGTAGCTATGACACAGAGATTTTAGATAATTTAGAAATTAAACTATTTAAGAAGAAAGTCCGGCCGGCGATGTTTGACTCTTTCCGCCTCTGGCGTAAGGAAGCCAAACAGAGAGAAATTAAACAAGCGAAGAGAAATAAAAGAGAGAAGGGTATATCGATAATGCAAGCTGCTGTACAGTTTAAAGATAATGAAGAAGAACAAGCGAGTGAAGAGTTGCATAGGCAACATAAAATGGCCATCGATATATGTTATACAGCTTTGTCACCTCTCCTACAAGGTGTAACGAAGGACCCTGAAAAGGATCCTTTGATGTCTTACTTGTTGAGATCGCCACCCCCTTATGTGCAGAGTGCTACGGCACCACCGCAGCCTCCAGCTGTTCAGCTTCCTGTTGTTGCACAGCCGCCAACTCATCTTCAGCTGGTTCCTCCTCCTTTGGCGCAGCCTTCTCTAGGGCGGCCGACGTTGCTAACAGTTCCGCCTCAAATTCCTACGACTTTTTCTCCTGTATTTGCTACTTCTTCTGTTACTACTCCTACGTTTGCTTTGTCTCAGCCTGCTTTGCCTCCTGTCCTTATGACAGCTTCTCCTTCTGTTTGATAGAGAATGACTGATACTGGTCTTTTGTCTCCTTTCTTTGGGTCATTGACTGTGACCTCTGTTTCGGCACGTAAACAGTTGCGTAGCCAGCTCCCTGGTCCCGAAGAGCGGGCAGTATTGGATCATTTGGCTCGTAAATGGGTTACTAATTCTTCGCAATATGATTTAGAGTCGGTTATGGATGTCTTCGGGAAGCACCAAAACAGAGGTATGTCTTCGACATCATGTGTACTTTTCTTCGTGAAGAATGGGAAGATGGTGAGTTGGGTCATATTCCATCGGAGTTGTTTAATGCACAGTCCGAATTTGCGAAAGGAACGATAGTGGGTTCCGATGTTGAGAAAGCAGTTGCGACGTTGCTTGCCTTTAGGAGTGAGCATCCTTCTCGGTTGTTGTTTGAGCCTGATTCTTCTGTTAGGAGAAAAGCGCTACAGTACCCAATGATAGAGGTTCCTCCGGTATGGAAAGAGGCAGTTCAGGCCGATGTTAACAATGATATTGCAGCTGTAGAAGCTCATTTTCAGCGTGTTTGGGTACATGTTCCGTGGAAGCGAGCTGAAGTTTTGGCTCTTAAGCAGACTCTACCTGATCCCCGAAAGAATCCTGCAGGGTATTATAAAGAGTTGTCACAGACAGCTGATGCGTGCATTATGAATTTAGCCGATATAGATATGTTGTTTGGTAATGTAGTTCCTCAACCCTTGTGGGGAATGATTCGTCATGTGGATCATGCGCAAGAGTTAGGTGATACAAGGGCTAACATTACTGCTGCAGATGGTCTTCAGGGTGGTGGAGCTAAACCTGAAGCTTTAGTTGCAGAACTCTCTGGTAGGATTATTAATTATATGAAGACGTTGATGCCTGCTATGCGAGTGAATTGGGATAAATTGTCTGCATGTAAGCAGAAGAAAGATGAAAGTGTGTCTGATTTCTTCACTAGGTTTGAGGAGACGTTTAAAGATCATAGTGGTCAAGACATGAGTACGGAAGATGGCCAACGGTTGTTCGTAGATAAGTTTGTTCATAACTTGCTTCCCGAGTTGTGTACTAAGTTGAAGGATTCAGAGAGTTCATGGGTGGTTTCTTCGTTGGCCCAGATATTGGATACTGCACAATATTATGAGAATAGGGATAAGGATGAGAAAGAGAAAGGAGAGAGAAAGACTAAAGATTTAAAGACAAAGGTTCTTCTGCAACAGGCGTATCCGCCTCGTTATAATCAGCGTGAGTTTCAGCAGCCTCAGCAGTTTCAGAGAGGATCTCAAAGGTCCGAGTCTTTTCAGCAGCGTGTTCCTGTAGGCCCTAATCAGTGTGCATATTGTAGAGAAGAAGGTCACTTTAAGAGTAGTTGTCCGGTTCTGTTACAGCGTACGAATGGCGCTTCTGGTGTGAGAGGTCGAGGTGTTCAGCAAGCTCCTAGAGGTAGAGGACGTGGTGTGTTCCCCCAGAATGCACGATCCTTTCCTTCACAGAATACGATGAATTGCTTTGATCAGCAGAATATTGCGTCTGGTATATCGATTCAGTACTATGCTGACGATTACTATTTTGAGAGTGAGAATGTTGACAGTAATGATTGCTAGGAGAGCCATAGACAAAGAGAGGGAGTTGTTTCAGTTCCAGTAGATCAGAGTGGAACTTATGTTGAAGTAATTACATCAGGTGTGTCAGAGCCTTTTCTGTTGGATACTGGTGCTGCGAAGAGTTCTATCATGCACTCTAAACTCCCTGGCGCACCTTTGTCTGGCTTAACGAATGTTTCGGTAGGTTTTTCTGGCGCCCCAGTTCGTAATCCAGTTTCTAGTCCCTTGTCTCTTTCTATAGGGCCTTGTGAATTGGAAGCACCCCTCATTTTGACGACAGGTTGTGGCGAGAATTCGTTGGGTTTGGATTTGTTGAAGAGGTTGCATGCAACATTGCATTGTTCTCCTTCAGGTGTACAGCTTACGTTGGGTAAGAAAGTGATCTCTCCGATGTATTTGTCTAAAGATCGGCTTCCACCGGAATTGCGTTCTCTCCCTGATACTCTTTGGGCTACTGGTCCTAATGACGTGGGTCTTTTGGAGATTTCACCATATGTTGTGACACTGAAAGCGAATGCTAGATTGCCACGTATTCCCCAATATAGGATTTCTAGCGATGGTGAAAGAGCACTTTTAGCGATCATCTATGATTTGATTGAGAAAGGTGTGATTGAAGAAACGAGAGGTAATGTGTGTAACAGTCCTGTTTTGCCTGTCCTGAAGCGTACTGACTCTTCTCAGCCGCCTGTGTATAGGTTTATGATCGACCTTCGAGAAGTGAACAAAATTGTTGTGCCACAGTTTCCTGTTGTTCCGGACATTACTGCTTTGCTGACTATGATTCCTGCTTCAGCTACCTGGTTTTCGGTTATTGATCTGACGAATGCTTTCTTCAGTATCCCAATTGCCGAGGAGAGCAGAGATATTTTTGGCTTCTCTTTAGGAGGCCGAAGTTTCCGGTTTAAGCGCGCTCCTCAAGGTTATTGTGAAAGTCCCTCCATCTATAGTCAGGCTTTGAAAACATACGATTGTCTTGCCTGACTGCTACTCTTATTCAGTATGTAGACGATTTGTTAGTTGCTGCTGATAATTAGGAAACTTGTAAAGAAGCTACTCTTTCTTTATTGCGTCATTTGTCTTAGGTCATCTCTTGTCGAAGGAGGGAAGAAGGTTGACCCCAGAACGAATTCAAGCGATTGCACAAATTAATGTGCCAACCACTCAGAGAGAAGTGCGTGCTTTCTTGGGTATTACTTCGTACTGTAGACAGTGGATTCCGAACTTTTCCCTACTTGCGAAACCGCTGTTAGCACTTACTCTTAAAGATACTCGGAATCCTCTTCCTTGGTCTGACGAATGTCAGAAAAGTTTTTCTGAATTACGTAATGCATTGTGTTCGGCTCCTGTGTTGGGTACTCCCAACTACAGTAAGCCTTTTACACTCTATGTTCATGAGAGAGAGGATTGTGCATTGTCAGTTTTGGCTCAACAGTTCGGCTATAAGCAGCGTCCATGTGCGTATTTTTCCTCGACTTTAGATCCGGTATGTAGAGCGTTGACGAGTTGTCTGAGAGCTACAGCGGCAGCAGCTGTTTCTATCCGGCAGTCTGCTGGTTTGGTGATGGATAATACGTTGGTTGTGATGGTTCCACATGCAGTGGATACTTTATTAAACAGGACTAAGACCCAGCACTTGACTAGTGCTCGATTCTCAGGTTATGAGTTGACACTTTTGGCGAGTCATGTGCATATAAAGCGATGCAACACGTTGAATCCAGCCACATTGTTGCCGATTTCTGTAGAGACGGATGTTCAGGAACAGCATGATTGCTTTCTTAGGACAGAGGAAGAAACAAAAAGGGTAGAATTGATCTGAAAGATACTCCTCTTGCGAAATCTGATGGTACCTTGTGGGTAGATGGTTCATGCTTTAAGCTTCCAAATGGTGATACGACTGCAGCATATGCGGTTACGACTTTGCATACGATTGTTGAAGCTGCACATATTCCACAGAACTCAGCTCAAGCAGCAGAGTTGATTGCACTAACGAGAGTGTGTGTGTTGTCGAAAGGAAAGAGAGTGACTGTGTATACCGATAGTCAGTATGCGTTTGGTGTTGCCCATAGTTTTGGGCGTTTGTGGAAGGAACGTGGATTCCTTACTTCTCATGGTAGGAAGATTCAGCATGGGCAGTTGGTGAATTAACTTCTTGAGTCACTTACGTTGCCAACGCAAGTTGCGATTGTGAAATGCAGTGCACATAAGAAGGTTACCAATGATGTTGGTCGTGGTAATGCGTTTGCGGATGAAGTTGCAAAAGAAACGGCGAAAGATGTGACGATTCGAATGTATGTTGTCACGGTTGTAGCTCCTCGGGATCGGAGAGATGCTCTAAAGGGGTCCACCTCCAGACGTCCCTGCGCTCTGGTGTATATACACATACAGAGTGCGAAGGCAGTCAGGCGAGGGAAAAGTCGGGGTTAAACAACCCCTGGGAATCAGGTCCTGTAATGAAACAAAGAGGACACGTATCAGAAACACTCCTTCTTTTACATTGATAACTAATGCATGGAATGGATACTGAACGGTACCTGATATCTTTCAGGAGGTGACCCCTTCCCGTCTCAGCTCCTGCTAAGGACTCAGGGACGTTGGGAAATAACGACCTCAATGAGAACGGGAACTGCTGATTCCTCAGTTAAAAAAATAAAGAAGAAAAACAAAATCCTCCCACCTGGGTAATCACCAACGTGGTGATCAAAGATACGAATTATCCAAAAGAAAGCAAAAGGCACCCCTGTTAGTCTAGAGCTCAACAACAACCACAAGGAGCAGATAAGAGTTTCAAGAGGGGGCAAATCCAGCGTCTCTTGTCTCTAGCAGAGAAGAACTCCAAAGGCAATGGAATGAGCACTCAACCGAGCGCCAAGCAGGAGGTCGTAGAGTTTGTGAGAACGCTGAGGGTGCAATCCTGCGTCTCTTGCGTCTCACGTCTCACCACAATCATAAGGATGGCAGTACCAGCCGGTATTGCCGCAAAAACAAAAGAGAGCTTCCTGGTGCAAGCGCGGAGGGGGCAATCCAGCGTCTCACGCGACACACACCACACCAGAAGGACAGAACCAGCCGCTATCTGTCAAGGGGTCTTTGCGTGGGAGCGCGGAGGGGGCAATCCGGCGTCTCTCGCGTCACCCACAGGAACCAGTAGGCTGGCCAGGACGCGGAGGGGGCAATCCTGCGTCTCACGCGTCTCGCCAACCACTACTCAAGGAAGACAGCACCAGCCGGTGCTGCCGAGACTCGACAACACCACTCACCGCAACAGAAGATGGCAGCCCAGCCGGTACCTGCTGAGAAGGAATCGTAGTTCAGCCGAACCACGCAGCAAAGTCTTGTTCCACAACCACGGAACAAGCAACGGGAACAGATAAATCAGGGAGCAGGAGCTCCGTCAACTCCGCACAACTCCGCGGGGACAGGGCGTCCGCTACCTGCCTCTCGGAAAGACGAATCACGTGCATCTGTTGTTGACTCCCACGGTTCTTTATGCTTTCTGTGGCCCGTCCCTCTCCCTTAGCATTCTGGGAGATGTAGTTCTTTCATTTCAGGCAGGCACATCCGTCAGATCCTGACATATGTTGCGGGTCCAGCGAGATGGATTCCGGATAGAGGAATGTGTGAAGATACAATAGAAAGTGTGAAGTCAATTCAGGCTGAAGCTACTGAGAAAGAATTGAGTGTATGGAGAGAGAGTACGGGAAAATTGGATTCAACTGGTTGTTGGATTGAGTTGTCAGAACATCAGCGATGGTTGTTACCTGATGCGTATGTGTTTGCAGTGGTTACGATGGCGCATGGAATGGCTCACATTAGTGCGAAAGGGATTTGTAAGTTGTTGGCCCCAGTGTGGCAGAATGCTGGTATTCCTAAGTGTGCGGAGAATGTGGTCAAGAATTGTATGGTTTGTTTGATGAATAATCCTGGCAAGGGAACCCCAACTCCAGCTGGTCACTTTGTGCCTCCCACGTATCCGTTCGAGGTGTTGCAATTGGATTTTATCCATATGGAGAGGTGCAACAACTTAAAGTACGTCCTTGTGGTTGTCTGTGCCTTTTCAAGATGGGTAGAGGCTTACACCTTAAAAGATAATACTGCCTTATCCACAGCCAAAGTCTTACTCAAGGAATTTTTCCCCAGATATGGTTTGCCAAGGATGGTGTGGAGTGATAATGGAAGTGAATTTGTGGGTCAAGTCATGAAGAGAGTGTGTGAAGGTTTGGGCATCAGGCAAAAATTCCATGCTGCAAATCACCCCCAATCAGCTGGTTTAGTCGAATGCTATAATGGCACATTGAAGCTGAAGTTAGCCAAGATTCAGGCAAGCTCTGGTCTTCAATGGCCCGATGCCTTGCCACTGGCACTCTTGTCAACTAGAACTACAGTGCATTCTCGAGTGGGCCTTAGCCCCTATGAGATCGTGTTTGGTCGCCCGGCAAACATATGGGGAGTGCCGAGGCCGACAAAGTTTAGCGAGATTGAACATCCTGTGCTGATTGACTATTTGTATGATTTGACGGCTAAATTGTGTGTCTTACACCAACAGGTTTACGATACATTGCCACAAGCATCTGAAGATCCAGGACACACCATTGATCCTGGCTTGTGGATTCTGGTGCGGAATTTTCAGCGGACAAAGAACAATCAGCCCCGCTGGACTGGACCATTTCAGGTCCTTTTGGCGACGCGTACCGCAGTGAGAGTTCACGGCAAAAAGAACTGGATCCACAGCGTACATTGTAAGAGGGTTTCTTTGCCTCTGCCGTACGACCAGTGGGTCCAGGAAGGTGTTGGCGATTCAGAGACTGAGACTGTGCCAAAGTTCGTTCCATTTAGTGATGCACGTTTGATTGGGACAAGCTCTGAGCGTGAGGACGACAATATTTTATAAGCAGCAGTGCCTCCTTCTCTGAGACTGGACACTACTGAGCCTGAGTTGTTGTTTTGAGATCAGACAGTGCCTGGTAAAGGCCGTTATAATTTGCGACCAAGAGTCGATGGACAAATAAAATAATTCCTTTTTGTTTTTGAAACTACGCTTTCTCATCCAAAAAGCTGTTTTGACCTATTTTTCTTTTTCGAACCGCCATCCGGGTTCAGCTGTAGGGTCGCGGTATCAAGACTTAGGGTGTACAGCCGGTAGACACAAGGTTGACGGTTCTGGTTTGTTCTAGGGCGTTCCCTGGGACATTCAGACGTACATCTGAGCAGAAGAGAATCAACTGGCGCGAACAGCACGGTTAGAGGATGGAGTTTTTTTGAGATCGAGAGAGTTGTTGAAGAAATTAACTTTAAGAGAAAACTGTGTAAATTAATGAGTAGAAAATGTTTTTTGATGACGTGTCTTTTAATGCTACTTAGCATGACGATGTTTTTGGTGGGATATGTTGTTTTCTCTTTCCAAGTGACGTTTGCATCCACCACACAACCTTTGTCTTTTCCTACTACTTCTTTGCAATCTTTTCATCCTTTGCCTGAACATGAGTCAATTAGAAGATCAGAGTTTGTTAATAATTCTTTTGTGCAACTTCTGCATCAGCATCAGTTAGTAGTGAACACCACTAATTGTTGGCTGTGTGGGCTTATGCCTCATACTATGGATAAAGGTATCCCTTATTTGGTCCTGCCACTTAGCTATAATGGGTCTGTATGGGCATAAAGGACGATGTTTATTTATGCCCATGAAGTTTACCCCCTCCGTTCTATGAAAGATAATCCGAGTAATAGTGCTCTTGTGAAGGGAATAGTAGATATGATTAGAGGAATTATTTCCTATGAGACTATTCCTGGAGATGAGACACGAGCTTATATTGAATGGAACGTGACTGGATATGGTGTTCGTCTGAGTGAAAAGCAGTGAGGGAAAAGGTCCTCCCCGATTTGGATCGTACCCCATCGTGGTCGTTTTTGTCTGCAATGTAATGGCAAGAACCCGTGAGCTCAGTTAGGGAAGAGTGTTTTACTGAGACGTATGTTTTTGCGTCCCAGACTTCCCCACCATTTTTAGCAGCTAAGGGTACGTATTTTGTTTGCTATGACAGAGCATATACATGGTTGCCCCCTGATTTTTCGGGAACATGTTATGTTTCGTTTCTGTTGCCCCCTACGTATACTGCAGCCGCAGATTACCATAGAACGAGAGTTGTTAGAGGTGTCTTCAGTAAAGAAGATACTACAGGACAAGAAGTGGGAGACTTTCTCAAGGGTTTCCTACCTTTTAGGGGACCTGTGGCTAATAGTAGGAACATACGGCAATTGACGAGAGTGGTTGAGTCTACCATAAATGAAACTGCTGGTGCCCTTAGTAATGTGACTGCTGAGCTTCAAGCGGATCGTCTTATGACGTTGCAGAATCGTGTTGCATTAGATGTCATACTTGCAGATAGAGGAGGGGTATGTAAATTGATCCAATCGAGCTGCTGCGTTTTCATTCCAGACAATGCTCCTACAGTGTACCAGGCCATTTCTAAGTTACATAAGATCTCTGAGTCTGTAAATGTGGACGAAGGAGATTGGTCGTTGATGGGATGGTTTTAGGGATTGTTATCCACTTGGGGATGGAATATTCTGATGATCATTGGGATGGCTTTAGCGATTCTTTTCCTGTTCTGTCTTTGTGTACAGTGTGCTCCTAATATATGTGGTCTTTGTGCTACTATGTGTGTAAGGAGACCTGTCTCGAGAGAGGTACTGAGTAATAGGATGATGCTCCAGCAGCATCTTGATGATCTGATGAATATAGACCTGGATTCAGATTGACGTGAGTTTAGGTTATTGCCTATGTAAGGGCAAAGGAGGGTCTGAGGTTCCGTGAATTCTGAACCCATTTCATAAAGGTCATGGTTTCGTTACGAGTTTGATAGTAGCGAACCGTAACTAGTGAGTGCAGCATGTACGAGTGATTTCGCCATACTAGACCGATGGATTCACTATGCATTCATGGATTCTGTTCTGAACCCTCGGGTTCCATTTTGTGTATGGCAGCCATTTTGTGGTTGCCCTCACATAGGCCGATGACTACGGCCGAATGAGTCTTTGGTACACGAACACTTTAGCTGACTCCTAGGTGACCTGAGCGAACTGACCCCGTTGCCTGAAGCTAACCTTGCTAAGCAAGTTCCTTGTCCGGTAGTTGATCGAGATTAGGATCAAAGAACAGGACATTGTTGAGTTAATTACACACGCACACACCCTTTATCTTGCTTCTCATCTGTTTCTGTTCCTTCTTTTATGGTCTATTTATGATATGGGTTGTGGTCCTTTATTATGGGTTTGTCCGGCCTGTCCGCGCAAGAATGTTGGGTTTTCCCGTGTAATTGATGGTGGGCTGGACAACTGAAAAGTGGGTTTGTCAACATGCGATACCTTTTGCAATGTTACCTTTGATTGGACAATTCGTAAATAATGGGTGTTTGTCAGGAATGTGATTTTTAGCATAAAAGACGATGTCTCGCAATACGAAAATTGAGCAGTCTCCGACGAATATACCTGTGTTGTACTTCGTGGACTTCTGTTCCTGGTTGCAGCCAATAAATTTGATCTTTGACGCCACCAAGAAGTATCCTGTTTCTCTATATTCTAAGACAGATGAACTCGAAGACTTTGGGCGTGCGCCTGGCGCTGCTGGGTTCTAAAACCCGGTTCTTCAGTAGTGAAGCAGAGCAGTCCAAGGCAAGTGGTGTGGGGGCTAGTAATCACTGTTCTCTGGCGCGCAATATTAATACTCAATAAATGATTGTTCAGTCTGTGTGTTTTCTTTAGAAAGGGAAAAGTTAATTTATGATACACCCACACTACTTAAAACCAGGAAGTAACAGGTGGAAATATTTTTGAAGACTTTACATTTGACCCCTAAAGGCTCATGACCCCAAAAAGCACCCCCCTCTCCTTTACAATGTAGACAATAACCATCTGGGGGGCGTGTTACTTTAAATCGGTGGGGTGGGGGCTATTGGCTTTATCAATGCTAATACATTTTTAGACAAAGTACCACATATCATAATGCATCACTCAATCACTGTCCTCAGTAACGATGAACCATCTGCAATCATTATAATTAACATAATAAAGCCTTGGCAGACACTCATGAAAAATCATTACCGTCAGCAATTCATTTGAATAAAGCATTAAGGCATTATAAACATCACATTTCATTAAAACATAATAAAACAACATTACATGTATCTGTGTCCTTCTTTTAACCACTTCAGGCCAAAAACATGCAGCCATAGAACCCACCAATAGAGGTTGCTACACTCCCAGGCTGTAGAACAAAAGTTCCAGCCTGTGTAGTGCTTAACTATTGGCTAAAAAGTCAGGGGGGGAGCCATAATGTATTAGACCATTTAACATGACTACTTTTTTCGAATTTCCTTTGGGGAGAGCTGCTGCACCCCCCCCCCCCACACACACACACACACACACACCCTCTTTTTTGGTCGTTGGTGGTGACCCTGCCTTCCTGGGGCACCACATCACAAAAAGCTTTAGACAAATCTCAGCCCTTCAGGGCATTATGAGATGCTCCCTCATGAGATGGGAAATTTTAATTAGATGGCTCCAACCGTATTCCTTTGTTGCCGTGCGGCCTCATGCAGTGTGGCTTATTTTAATTTTTTTCTTTATGTTTTTAGTTGGGGGTGCCTGGTCCCACCTGCTCACCCCAATGTGTTCTGAGGTTGGGGAGCCAGTCTCTGGCTGCCCCGTGTCTCTCTGCCCTGCCGAACCCTTCTTCTCTTGGATGGGGGGTGTGGCGGTGCTCCCCCATTTTGTCTCATGGCAGGGGCTCTGAGATGTTGGTTCACAAAATTAGATACTGGTTACAAATTGCGACAACTTTTTGCAACCAGCAACTTGATGCATTGTTCTTTATTTACAAAAATATTTAAAAAAAGAAAACAATGATCACACAGTATGCTAGGAAGCCCTATCATCTTCTAGGATATGACCTCAAGTGTTTTTTTACCAAGAGTGTACCACCAAGCCATGTCATGAGTAATTTGTTTCTGAAAATAAATGCCCAGGCTACAAAGCCATGCCAGCACAAATGACTGCCATTTCACTGAACGTGTTGCCAACATTTCAGTGGGAGAAACTTCCCTGTCGATATGGTGGCCAGCTCTAACCTGGGTAGCGGATCACGAGCGGGCAGGCAGAATCCTAAATAATGGCTAAATACTTTAAAAAAAATCTTTTTATTGACATTTTTAAATACCTTTAACATTTTATATTGTCTTCTGCACATCCATAACATAGCAAGTAATTTACCATATGACAGCAAGGTACATCTACAGTGGTACCAGAGAAGGTTTTACATAAACATTACTAACAGCTGATAACTAAGATGCATGGACCGGGTGCCTGAGCACAGGAGAGGTATATAAAACAAGAGCCAAAACTGTTTATAACTACAATTGCTATAAGAAGCCCACACCCACCACATTACCAAGACTAAAGATGTGGTATCTTAGCATGGGTAAGTGTATTTGAGGAGTCGCGAGTATGAGCTGCGATACTCCTTGTGTGTTTCATGTACCCACCTGAGCTGATATTTAGCTGGGGAACGGTGAGTGAAGTGAGCTAGAGAGGGGTGGTCATCTGTGTTTGCGCCAAGACGTTGTCGCAGCTGTCCGAGATGGGGTATTTGCGCAAGACTTTCGTGTCCTCTTTGTAAAAGACCATGCTTTCAGCTGTGCCCAGGCCTTCATTGAGAGCCCCCAGGTCGACAGAGTAGGGGGACTAGACGACTTTCAACTGCGGGTGATCAGAAATTTGGCTAGTATAAGGGCCATGTCTGTGAATCGTGGCACTGCTTCATTTTTCTTGGATCCGCGTCCCAACAAGCTTACCTCCCAGGTGTATAACGCAGAGAGGCTGTTGCATCGCTTTACATGAGACGTAATACTTAGCCAGTAATACCAATGAGACGTAATACTTAGCTAATACTGTGAAAGTGATTGGCACATCCAGAAGATATATACGAAATCTGTATCAGGCGTATGACAGCGGAGGCAGGCAACATCTGTGCGGCGGAAGTATCGATTGAGTTTTTTGGTGGATAAGGTAGGCCCTGTCTATTATGTAATATTGTATTAATTTGAAGTGGGCATTGTGGGACACCAGGGCAGGCTCAACAAGCTTACCTCCCAGGTGTATAACGCAGAGAGGCTGTTGCATCGCTCTATATTAGACTTAATACTTAGCCAGTAATACCAATGACACGTAATACTTTGAGTTTGTGGTGAGTAAGGTAGGCCCTGTGTATTATGTAATATTGTAGTAATTTGAAGTGAGCATTGCGAGACATCAGGGCAGGGTATGCCAAGACCTATTGCCACTCTCTAGCCGTACAAGGGCGGCACACGTCTGTGTCCTAGTGTTGTTGAAGCGCAGTGAGTGCAACTTCAGCATGCCTGCACAAGGAGCTGGCTAACCATCACGTCAGGTGATGGCACCTTCCTATTACATGCAGATGCTAGATTATGAGGTGCATGATTGGTTCCTGTTGTAAGTCTTCCGAGCTTTTCCCAGCAATCAGATGAGGTGGAAGTAAAATAAAAATGGTCCCGGATGGAGGTCATTGTCTACAATAAGTCCCTCTATAGGGGAGAACACCGTCGCAATACCAATCTTCTACATTTTAGAGTCCCACCTCATGCCAGGTACCCAACTCCCTCAGGGAAGTCGCACTCCTACTCGTGGCTTGCCACGCAACCGCAACACTAAGATGTAAGGTGTTAACAATCGCATGTAGAAGAGACTTCTGCAGAAGCAATGACATGCAATCCCACGTTAGGAGAGATTGGGGCAGCAGTGCTTTGGATAGAGTTGAAATGTGTGCAAGAACTAGCTCCCACAGAGTGGAGTTAGTCACTATATCTTCCAGCTGGCAACCCGCGAACCAGCTGGCCACCCATTTTAGTTGTGATGCCAGGTAGTAGTTTTCGAAATTTGACAATACCTAGTCTTCACTGATCAGATGGAAGATCTAGCTTGGCGAGGTCCACCCTGTGGTGTGACGCATGTCATATAAAGTCTCTTTTTAAATGCTCCAGGATGTTGGAAAATGTTTGGTGATGTACAGGGGCAAGTTGGTGAAATAGTACATTAGGCATGGCAGCATTACCATTTTCGTGATGGTCATCAGTCTGCCACTGATATTGGCAGAGTTTGTCAGAACTACATCTGCACCTACAAGGAGGTCAATTCTTGGACAAAATTTCTGTTCATAAGGTCTGTTGGTGTATGGTAAATACATATTCCCGGGAACCGGAATGTGATGGGTTGCCACTCTAAAGGGGGACCATGGAACTGAAGGGTAGGGTCTGGTGTAGTAGTAGGAAATGGTAATAAGCAGGATTTAGTCCAATTAACTCTAAGACTCACACCACAGTAAACCTGTTAAGTATTTGCGCTGTGATTGCCAGGACTGCATGGATGCGTTTAAGATATAGGAGCATGCGGTCCGTGTAAAGCGAAACTGTGTGGAGGCCGTCACTGAAAGTACACTCCATTGTTGGCTGTGTTCTCAGCAGATGTGGGCCAGCAGCTCCATTGCTAGGGAAAAGAGCAGAGGGGACAGTGGAAACTCCTGCCGGGTGCCTCTCTGAATCAGTTTCAGATCAGATATGAGTGGGCTGTTTTTACCTGGCAGGCAGATTAATGTAGAGGAGTTTGATCAAACAGACAACCCATACCCCCAGGCTATATCTGGAAAGTACCTTGAACAGGCAGGTCCATTCTATTGAGTCAAAGGCTTATTCTCGGACGAGCACCATGCGGCATCCCGACCATGGCCATGAGATAGGGGCATACTCCAGTAACCGAAACAATAATTGCAGGTTCTGTGAGGTTTTCCTGGCAGGCAGAAATCTATTCTGGACCAGATGGACCAGCTGTGGGACCAGAGAGGCTAGCCGCTTGGCCAGGATCTTTGAAAGTGTTTTATAGTTGGTGCTTAGGAGAGCTAGAGGTTTGTAAGATGCCAGCTCCATTAGGTACCCTACTGAGCTTGGGCAACAATATCAGCAAAGAGTCACGCAACATGGGTAAGAGACAGGCTGTTGCCCAGGTTTATCATGAAGTGTTTTCAACCTGGGTGATAGTGATGTGGCGCAGAAGCCCATCAGGTGTTGCCTATGGCAAGCGCATGTATGGCTTTCTTACTCTTATAGAGCGTAATGTCGTAGTTGAACTCCTCCCTCTGTTCGAGTGACACCTGGGGAAGGGCTATGTTGGCTATAAAGGACCCAATCTCTGCTGTCATCACAGCAGTTGCTGATGTGTATATTGAAGCTTAATGGCAAATGAATGCGGCATGTATGTATCTTTGTGTGCCATAGTACCCCGGTGTCTGGACAGATGGACAGTATGGGCCACTGCAGCTTTCCAGTCGGATCAACCATGCTAGCAGCTCTCC
The DNA here is from genome assembly GCF_964263255.1 of Lissotriton vulgaris. Taxonomy (NCBI): domain Eukaryota; kingdom Metazoa; phylum Chordata; class Amphibia; order Caudata; family Salamandridae; genus Lissotriton; species Lissotriton vulgaris. Next base: position 150,447,908 of record NC_141696.1, on the reverse strand, counting down.
TGGTTTTTTTGCCTCAGAGTGCGTTTTTGCAGTGTGGGCCGCATAATTGAGGCATCGCAATCTCTCCATCAGCGCAACATTTTCACACCTTGCCTGACGCAGGCATTCCCGACCCGCGCAGAATTCTGTGCCTGTTTCTCAAGTCAGAGCAACATCTTCTCAACCCGTGAGATCTCACCGTCAATCTGATGGCGCATGTTCAGGGTATTGCCCAGGCAGTGTTCTCTGATTGCCACCTTGAAGGTGTCCCACTCAATCAGCCGGGAAGTGTCAGTGTTTATATGGAAATATTCTGTTATGCTACAATGAAGGGAAGCCCTGAAAGGAGTATCCTTCCGCGCTGATGCTTGCAGACTGGGGGAGGGCCATTGTCCCAGCTTAGTCGTAAATGCAGTGGGTTATGATCGGAGTGTGTCCTGCCAAGGTAGTCAACGTACATACTGTACATGATTTATCAGATGTACCGACACATCAGTCTATACCGACATTTAGGACATGGACATGAGATTAAAATGAATATACGCTTGTGGTAGCATTACCGAGGCACCAGATGTCTAATAGGTCCCAGTGCTGCAGCCAGCTAGTTAAGGTATGAGCATTTGAGGTGGCAGTAGTAGAGAGAAGGGGTGTGAAGGAGCCGTTTAAATCTACGTTAAGTACACTGGTCAAGTCACCGCCTAGAAGCCATGGGAGCCGCTCCACCTTCACAAAACCCCAGGTACGCCGCCTGCTCAGAATTGGGAGCATAAAATGCTCTGGGTAGTAGCTGCTGGCCCTCCAGTCCACCCTCCACAAAAACATAGCAACCCTCTAGATAGATAACAGTGTTTTCCGCCACAAAGGGAACCCCAGCTTTTAACAACACCAATAAACTGTGGGAGTCGGTGTAGTAGTTAGTACAGGTATACTTTGCTCCTCCATCGCTTCTGTAACTGCACGGCCTCTACCTGGGGGAGGTAGGATTTCTGTAAGAATGCTGTATTTGTCCTCCTGCAGCACAAAAAGGAGTACACCGCGTAGCTCAGAGAAGGAGTGTGCATCCCACAGATATTCCAAGATAATATGTTAGTTTCAGACATCTTGATAGCATCTGGGTGGGTAGAGTCCAGCGCCCACCAGGCCGGCAGGGCCTATTCCACCCCAAAGAAAATAGAATAGGCACGTACAGGAAAAAACGACAAACCAATGAAAAACATCAGCAGGAAACATAGAATATGATTGGGAGCAGGGATATAACAGATCCCCACCCAAACATGAGAGCAACGTATGCCAGCGTTGGCAAACTGGCTTTGGGGGTAGGCGACAGTGTGAGTGGGGTATAGATGCACCTATCCTGTGTTGTCTGGGAGTTGAGCTGACCCCAGCGCCTCCTGTACCCCCCAGACAGGAGTCTAGTGGAGGATACACCGGCCAGGTCAGGGAGGGTGAGGACCCAGGTGCCATTAGCAATACAGCCAAGGTACGGAAGCAGGTAACGCGTGCCAGTGCAGCCCTGTTGGGTCCCAAGCTCCGCCACAGGACCTAGTCCCGCAGAGAGAAACACCAGGATGCCCTCACCTCTGCTGCAGGGTCTCGCCGCTAGTGTATGCAGAGCTATAGGGTAGCAATGCTACTTGGGGCCATCGTTTCCAGTAGTGTGAATCGGGAAGTGCCTGCAACACTATCCATCTGGCCACCTCCAACGTGCCAGGTGCTTGCAGAGAGCAGCCTATGAGGGCTAAAGTCTTTTATGATGGAATTGTCAATACAGAACAGATGCTGACAAACTTTCTAGGATTATTTTTTTTTTTTGTTCAAGGTGTGCCTTGGCTCAACTCTGTTCCTTTCCTATCAAAAAGATGAAAAAATTAAAATGTCACTAGCCTTCTACCCACAGAGTGTGATTGGTCAATCCACACTGCTTGCGATGAAATAACAGCGCCCACACCTTCACAGGGCTGTTTCTACTGCCTAGTCTTTATTTAAAGGTTTTTACAACAACATCCCACACACAGCTACAAAACGGCCCACCACACAGCAAAACCAGCCCACACACAGCCACAAAACGTGCCCACATACCACAAAACCAGCCCACACACAGCCACAAAAAGTGCCCACATAGCACAAAACTAGTCCACACAGCCACACAGCGAGGCCACCACATCACAAAACCAGTCCACACAGCCACAAAACGAGCCCACCACACCACAAAACCAGCCCACACACAGCCTCAAAACCAGACCACCACACCACAAACCCAGCCCACACACAGCCACAAAACGGGCTCACCACAAAACCGGCCCACAAACAGACACAAAACGTGCCCACATACCACAAAACCAGCCCACACACAGCCACAAAACGTGCCCACATAGCAAAAAACTGTCCACACAGACACAAAACGAGGCCACCACACCACAAACCCAGCCCACACACAATCACACAACCTGCTCACCACACCACAAACCCAGCCCACACACAGCCACACAACCTGCCCACCACACCACAAACCCAGCCCACACACAGCCACAAAGCGAGGCCACCACAAAACAAACCCAGCCCACACACAGCCACAAAACAAGGCTGCACACTGCCCTGTCAGACAAGGCCAGTAAGGCACTGCCAGAATGCCGATAGGCCAGTCCGCCACTGCTGTGGTAGTTTTGGGAGCCTGCGACATGTTTTTCATTATCAGACTTTTAGAAAGAGAAAGGCAGAAACAGGATAAAAAAGGAGACAAAGTGAAAGAAAGGCAAACGGTAACAAAGCAGGAAAGCGGGGACGAAAAAGTACCTACAAAAGTAACATTACAGGCAGGTAATGTAGGGTGGGAGAAGAGATGCATAAGGTGGAATCAAGACTAGGCAGCCTCGGCCTTCGGCCACCCTGATATTCGACAGTGCCGACGGCGGGCTCTTGGGCCAACACTTACATATTTACTTTTTATTCCAAATTAAGCCCTGCACAACACAGTTTCTTTATGCAGCCCATAGAAGGCACCAGGAAACAATTGTGGTAATGTGTGAAAATGGGAGTTTTGTTTTCTAGGTATGTTTATTCGAGCTCGATAAATCACCTTGCACCCTGTAATTAGATGTTAGGAGAAGTAATTATGCACTCTCTGAGAGAGAGGTCCCAGCAGGGGATCAAGATGAATGGATGTTGGTCTTCTGAATTAAATAGCGATTACAGGGACAGATGGCCGGCCACGTTGATGTCACAGGGGACATACACACCATGAAAGGGTACATTTTACTTGTATCCGGCACAAATGGATTTGCATGAAAGGCGAGTAGCACAATTGCAACATGTTCAAGTAGACGAGCACATAGCATCCCCCACCCCTCTGTGGGCCAGGCCACAACCTTCACTTTTAAGAATATTGATAGAAGCGGCTCAAAAGGTCTCCAGGAGAACAGTATGTGGGTTTTTCACTTGAACATATAGGGGCCTATTTATGAGGGATTTGCGTCATGCTTGCACCACGCAACGTGGTACATGCACAACGCAAATCTCTCAGTCATATTTATGAAGCGTGGCTTTGAATAGCTTCACAAATATGGAGTGATGCAACACAGCACAAATCGCTGTGTTGCATTACTCTGCGCCAGTGAGGCGTCTCCGTGGGTGATGTGTGGGTGTTCCCACGCAACATCCATGGATTTTGGCGCAGTCCCAGGTTTACAAGAACTTGTAAGCCCGGGAATGCTCCAAAAAAATTCGCCTCTGCAAGAGAGGCATAATGAGGAGAAATATATTTCTTTCCTTGTTTTTCCTCTTTCTATGTGTGTTTTGCAACACACATAGAAAGAGGAAAAAGCCTCTTAGGGTTGTTCTTGTGAGGGAAGGGGCCCTGTCCTGCACAAAAACAATCCTGCATGCAACACGGGCACCCTGGTGCAGGGGTGCCCGCATTGGCGCTTTGCAGCCCATTGTGCACCAGCTATGGGGAAAGGACAGGAATGTGATGTATTGCCTTAAATACAACGCATTGCTACCCTTTTCCAGTGATATAGAGGATCAAGGAGACTTACTGCGCTTCACCACTTTTTCATAAATATGGCCCCATGGAGTACAGCAGTAAGCAAGAATCACACAAGGAGCATAAACGATGGAGAAGAGGACAGATGAAAATAAGGACTAGGGACCCATGAATCCACAGGATAGATACTTACGTATCCCCCAAGAGCAGTATGGGTGTGTTCCCAAAGTGATCATCAAACAGGCAAGGCATTAAGGATGTGCTTTCAAGGGCAAGATACCTGTCCTCAGACACTTTGTGAATTTCCTCACATTCTGCCACTTGCCATCCTCAAGTACCACAATCCCATTACCTTAGCCACTTTCCTAGGATCAGATGGCCAAGACACATTGTTTCCCTGCATAGTTTTTCAGCTCTGGACGCGTACCTCTAATTGTTTCCAGGTCTTGTGCTGTACAGTTTGAGTGACTGATTCCAGAAGCCACAATTTTACCACCATTGAGGGCAAGTGCCCTCAAGAAGCTGCCACATTCTTAGGAGGAAAAAGCCAAAGGTGTAAAAAAACCTTGCAGGGTGAAGACCTTAAAGGATTGAAGAAAAACAACAACTCTGAATCCGATAACGGAATTTTGTCAGAAGCGAGGAATCCGGAACAGCAAGTGGAGGAAGTATGCAAAGGATCACACACCCTCCAACCAGACTCAAGCCTTTATGCAGTAAAAGAACCGGAAAAGGAAAATACATCAAACATCACTCAAGAGTCTCCTCTCTTAAACAGGTTATCTTTCCTCATAATGATTCTGTTTATATTTCATTACCTCCGCCAATCTTATACTATTCACTTCTCTCCCATTCGCACTCACTACCCAAGTTGGTGTGACTGCAGTGCACGGAACTCAATCAAAAAGAACAAAGTGTACATTTAAACTTCAATAAAAAAAGGCTTGAGTTAACCTTTGAACCTTTGCTTCTACAGTATCTGTGTTCTTTAGCCCCTTGAGTGACCTGTTTCTCTATCCCCATAACAACCATGGTGAAATCAAATACACATTCTGGAAAAACAACATGGTGTACAAATATTGTGTGAAAAATATTGTCAACTCAAAAATATTGTGGGACAGACTATAGAAGGTGAGAATATAATTTTTTTTGTTATGTAATGTTCCTTTTCAAATATTCTTGTATATAGCATTGTTTACTTTAATGTAATTGTATTAAAATGTTTTTTAATTATGTTAATGTATATGAGTTATATTATTATCAGATATTGTTAGTTAGATAATTGTTTTTTATTGTTTCACTATAATTTGCATTTTTAATGTGTGGCTAATATTTTTTTGCATTTGAGTAGTATTCTTATATGTAGTAGTGGGTTGTGGCCTTGTATGGGATTAGAGTGGGAGGTTATTTAAAATATAAATTATTATTATATTGTAACTAATTTTTATGTACATTAAATTATTTATTGTACATTATTTAATTGATTTTTGTAGTATTTGTTGTTTTTTATAAACTTTTAGTTTGTTAATGATCAACGGCCATCACGAGCACTACATCCGTAGTGCTGCGCATGTCCGTTGGCCGACGCAGGCCCGCCCATACTTCAAAGCCGCTGCACCGCGGCCGACTTTCGGCCGCGGTAAAGGGGTCAATAATTAAGTTAATATTTTTTGGGGGTAGTCGGGAGAGAGGTCAATTTATATTAAGTACTTGTTACATTCATTTTGCAAAATGACATTTTTTTTCTCATTACATCTAATTTAATTGAACTATAATGGGTATATGATTTATTTTGAATATGTTTAAATATTTTTATATTTATGTCTTATAAAAAATGTTTAGGAGTTTGAATGTTGTATCTAACCCTTCCAAAGTACAACACTTTCCTCACAGCTGCTAAGATTGAAGTGGGAATAGTAAATCGAACCCCTTCAAAGTCCAAAACTTTCCATGCTGTTGCCTAGATTGAAATGGGATTAGCAAATATACCCCTCCAAATTCCAATACATTCACTGCTTTTACATATGTTGGACCATGAATAGTAAATCTAATCCCGCCAAAGTCCAAACGATCCCTGCTTTCATTTACTGTAGAGTGGGATTAGTAGATGAAACCCCTCCAAAGTCCAACACTTTCTCTAATGTTGTTCGGGTAAAAGTGTGAACATTACATTTACCCCTACCTAAGTCCAGCACTTTTGATTTTGTGTATGTTGAAGAGGAATTAGTAAATCTAAACCCTCAAAAGTTGAACACTTTCCCTGCTTTTGTTTACATTGAAGTGAGAATAGTAAATGTAGCCCCTCCAAAGTCCAATACTTTCCCTACTTTTTCTTATGCTGGAGTTACAATAGTAAATCGGACTTCTTCAAAGTCCAACACTTTCCCCAGTGTTGTTTGCTTTTGATTGTTATCATGGTTTACATTATTTTTATTTTGTATTTATTGTTTACATTATTTTTAAATGTCTTACTGAAAAGGCAAGATGTTGATTCTGTATTATATTTATTATGTTTGATATATGATGTTGTTACATGAATGATCATTTTAATTTGTAAATTATTGTAAATATTGTAATCTAATATTAAAAGAAACTGTTTAAAGATTGTTGTTTTTTTAAGTATATCTAAATTTAAATTTTTATTTTCATGTATAATTAAAATGAATTATTTTTACTTGTGGTATTATTTTGTAGTTTAATATTTTAAATACACTTCATGTAATGCTATATACATGAATATTTCGATAAATGTAGCTTTTTTGACAGTAAAATAGAATATTGTTTACATATAAAGTATATAAACTTGTTATTTTTTCACAATATTTTTGACACAATGTTCTTGTGTCACATTGTTTTTGTTTATGACATTTTATCATACAACCATTACCAGAAATCTGGGCACAACTTTCAGGTCACATTTTCAACTTCCAACATATACGACTGCTACCGCGAACCAGCAGTAGGGCGGGTGGAGCAGGGTGTAGGGCTGGGAGAGGAGTAGCCTCTTCTGCGTCCTCTTCCTGGCTTTTTGGGAGAAACAGGAAGCAGGAAGCACCAGGCCTCCCAAGATCATTGAAGCCAATCATAACGCAGCGTTGTGATTGGTCTGAGTGCCATGACACAGAGCTCAACCAGAGGCTGGAGGGGTGGGCATGTTCTCCACGCAGGCTGTAATGCAGCCTGCATGGAGAAGAGGGAAAGTGTGCATGACTGTTTTGGGTAGCCAGAGAGGACCGGCCAAACAGTCACTGCGCACTTAGGAGTGTTTTACCACTCCTCCTCTGCTCTACGGCACTGCCCTGCACCCTCAAGCAAGCTGCCGCAGCAGGAGGACAAAATAAAATGATAATAACATTACATTATTATCATTTTATTTTTTCCATTCTTTTCTACTCTCTTTGTAGTCCTGTTTCACTCCTGGATGTGAATACAGAGATTCCAAATGAGTTGTGTTTGGTTATGGAGGACATAACTCACTCCAACCAATCAGACTTTATAACAAAGAGTAGTACGAGATTGAACCCAAGAGAGCTATATGGCTGTAGGAAATGCACAAGGATGGTTCTGGAGCCAACTGTGGTACATTCTGCAAACACAGCCAAGTCCTCAACTTAGTCAGATGGCCTGCTATATTTCCAATCATGGGCGCGATACTTCTATCTTGGATCAGACTGCTTTATACAGAACCAATGGCTGTAGTGCATATTAATGGTGAGTTGTCCTTCAGACTTGCTAGGAGTACGAGACAGGGGTGTCCTTTGTCCCCCATGCTCTTTGTCCAGGAACCTTATAGTCTCTAGTCTTTTTGGCTACGAGTGATGTCCTCATCTGAGTTTTTTGATGGGTTGGGGAACGGGATGAAACCATATCCTTTTAAGCTGTTGACAATCTCTATAGTGTCGAGGTTGGGGGGACAATAGATGGATAGTTTTATTTCTTCAGGGTGTTTGGGAAATACTGTAGGTTTAGGGTGAGCTAGAGCAAGCATGTACTATTCCTCCTGACTACCTGGTGCCCAAGAATGTCATTTGATTCTCTTTATGGGCATAGGAAAAGGGTTTTAAGTACTTTGCACTTTATCTCAAAGTGAACAGGACAGAGTTTCTAGCTCAAGTTGTAAAGGGCACTGGTCGAGTTCAGGCAACATGTGTGTAATTGGAGGAAGTTGCCTCTTTTTCTTATGGGTCTCCAGATCCTATAGAAAACAGCAACACTACCTAGATTCCTATATCTACTTCAGTGTATGTCATATTTGGTGCCAGATGAGATTTTAAGAGTCTTAATGAAGATTTCCATCTGTTACTATGGGATAATGGTTAGCATAACATTTCCTTAAAAAATATCTTTGAGAGAAGTATCTTAGAGAATAAATTATTTGTACAACAGCAGAGCAATTATGATCCGAAAGACAATGAGGCATTTTGATACTTACAGCTCAGTAATGAAGTGGGAACTTGTCACCCAAAATACGTTAATTCAAGATTACTCCCAAATGGAGAATAGGGTATTAATGGAGGCACTAGACAATAAATTGCAGGACAATGATTAATAACTCACTTGATACCTACGTTAGGCTTAAAAATGTAGTGGGCGCTGTCCTGGAAGCAATGGAAGATACTGAATGGAAGGAGGTCCTGCAATATCCCACAGAGGAGGCGATCAGGATTGGGTTTTGATTGATTCACATTATGATTCTGCAAGGAGGTCACTGCATGAGAGTTCAACTGGTGAAGTTTGAGAGGGTCTGCACCATTCTGTATTAAAGCTGTGTGCAGATGGGTGACCTACAACATATTATCTTTTGATGTCCTAGACCAAGACCCTTCTGGGAAAGGAATGGAGGCTGTTGTCCCAGGTAGCATATGTTCCCATAGGCAATAGGACAACATGTATGCTATTAAGCATCTGGAATGATAAAACTTCAATAATATCTCAAAATAATTAGCTCTTTTAGGTTTGTGGGTAGCACGCATTGATATTTCCTGAGGGTGGAGCACCATAAAAGCCCCTGCGGTTGATGAGTAGATATATGGCTTGGTGTATGACTGCGTACAAATATATCTATGAGTGAAAAGATTGCACTAGAAACTATAATATGATTTGGGCTTATGTAGAGATTCCGTGCAGCCCAGATGTACAATGATTGTGGGTGAAAGTTGTAGCGAATTGTGCACCTACTTTTACTGTATCCATTTTGATTTGGTGAACCGACCCTTGTACTATTAGGCAGGTTCACAAAAAATAGGATTGTAGTGGATTACGGTTTGACCTACTACATGAATATAAATGAGGTAGGTAGTAAATTATGACCCACTACAATTTACTGCCATCACAGGGACCACCATGTCTGCTACTGCTTTTTAACCCCTTCCAGGCTATTGACGGAACGGTTCCGTCACGGCTCGCGCGTGAGCTGTGCTCATGACGGAACGGTTCCGTCACAGCCCGGTCGCCGCGCCTGCACGGCGCTGATTATGCACCTGCGCGGCGCGTTTAAATGAGCGGGCGGGGCCGTGACGGAACTGTTCCGTCATGAGCAAAGCTCACCCGCGAGCCGTGACGGAACGGTTCTGTCACCCGCGGAGCTCACCCACGCGCCCCCCGCGACCGTTAGCGCTGCGGCGGAATAGCCGCCGCAGCGAAAGAGTTAATGAGGCAAACTTGAAAAAAACAAATCTGCCACTTTCTTTTCCCTTGAAGGAAAATGGAATGTAGTTTAAAAAACAAATGAAAAGTTTTCAAGCTATTTTTAAAATACTTTAAACAGAACCAATTGTAAGGTCCATGGGACTACTGCGTAGTCTTAAAAAATGATTTTGTCACCATTCTCAAATGTTTCACCATGCTATTTGCGAATGCCTTACCACCTACCTTTCAGCAGTCAGTAAAATGTTGATGTTTTGCTACTGGTTTTCGGTTGCTGTTTTCATGTGTGCTGCGTTGTGCAGCACGCATGGAAAAAGAAAAACGCCATTGATTGTTTATGTGCTGGAAGGTGTCCCTTCTTCCACATAAAGAATCATCTAACAAAAATTATGTTTTGCAACTTCTATGTGTGCTGCGTTAAGTTACAAAACACCATATAAACATTGTTTATGTGCAGGAAGGGACACCTTCCTGCACATAAACAATCACTCCCCTCGACATAGGCACCCTTACACTATGGTGCAAGGGTGCCTGCGTTGGCGCTAGGCAGCTAATTCAGTACCAGCGCAGGGAGAAACACAGATCTGCACCATATTTTTGTAAATAAGGTGCAGCCCTGCGTTTCTAAAGTGACGGAGAGTGCCGTTAGCCTTCTAGGCTTAACGACACGCTTCGCCATTTTCTTTGTAAATATGCCCCAGAATCTTTAAAAGCTGTTCATAAGAATAGAAAGATCACTTTAACTGCCAAAAACTCCTACTCAACATGTAGAGTTCTCACTGCAATATATCCATCAGCTTGAAATCCTTTCTAACTTGCATTTCAGAGTTGCTATAATAATTTCCTGTTAATCTTATATGTTATTCTTTGTCTCATTATGCTTTCATGTGATCTTATCATTTATATCAGTTTTATATGTTTTAATGTTTGTTGCACTTAGAAGCTGAACCCCAGGAATGTACTTGCATATTCCGAATCATTATTCAATACTGTTAAGAACTGGAGAGATTGGCATCAAAGCCATCGAATCTTCCTTTCTAAACATAGACAGAGCACAGCACAAGGTAAGTAAACAGCCGATTGATCCCAACCAGCAAAGTTATTTTAATCCAAAATTCATGTAACAAATTCTGTTCAGCCAGTGATCTTCATGGCAGTTGTTTTACAACATTGATACACACTTATATGGACTGCTGGTGGGGACCGAACTGCACGATTTTTGAATCTGGACATTACTTCCAAACTGATTCTTGACGATATTGGTGCCCTGCCACTAGACTACCTCAATAACGTTTGTATGCCGCTTGACGATTAAATATACTCGAGAAAGCATCTCATCGGACACTACACGTTTAAAGACTTGCTTTTGGAGGTTACTGCGGCAAACAACATTTTCAGGAACTGATTTCTCTAAACATTGGTTTGGGAATACAAAGAAAATTGATATACGGACATGATTTACAGGCTATATTCGAACTACTACTACTAGCTCTGGACTATTCTGTCCATATTTTGCGTGCTTTGATCCATCAAATTAAATGTTGATTTTCGATTTTTGTTCTTGCGTTACATAGAAGCCTTGAAAAAGTCGCAAATGGCGACGAAACACGTGTCGGCTGGCTGTAGCTGTATCAATGAAGATCACTGGCTGAACAGAATTTGTTACATGAATTTAGGATTAAAATAACTTTGCTGGTTGGGATCAATCGGCTGTTTACTTACCTTGTGCTGTGCTCTGTCTATGTTTAGAAATGTGTTAATACATACGGAGATTTCTGTTTTGTATTAGGTGATACTGTGGGTGGCACGGTATGCAGACATAGAGCACGCCTTTAAAAGAGAGGATTATTCACTGACTTTAATGCAAACACAGCAGAGGTGCTGGCGGGTTCAATTATTCCACTGCCACCATTCCTTTTTCAATCGAATCTTCCTTGCCTGCCACATCGGTCGAGGGTGTGGAAGAAAGGCTCATTAAGAGAGAGATAAGAGTCAGGAGACATTTAAAAATACTTGTGAAGGAGAACCGTCAATCACTCACCATTAGAAAGGGATACAAGCTGACTGCTATCAATAGTTTATGAAACAAAATAAAATCCAAAAGCATACACCAAGTCCATGGATCTCACCTACACCAGAGCTATTGGCTTTGTCAAAGTCTTTTAGTCATGTTGGACAGCAGAGTGGCTGCTGTGCAGCATGGCTGAAAGTTAGAAAAAAAATGTGTCTGGACAACTTGGGAGGAGGTAGGAGGGACACAGCAAGAAATAACACCGGAGGGGGCAAGTAACAAACAGGGAGTGGGAGGGACAGAGCAAGCAACAATGTGCATGTGGGCAGGAGGGACGGGGCAAGCAACAATGCAGAGGAACTGGGCAAGCAACAATGCGGAAGGGGCAGAAGGAGCGGGCGAGCAACAATGAAGGAGGGGACAGGAGGGACATGGCGAGGAATAATGCGTGAGGAGCAGGGCAAGAAACAACGCAGGAGGAGTGAGAGTGATGAAGCAAGCAGCAACGCAAGTGGGTGTGAGAGGACCAGCGCAAGCAATTATGGGGCAGAAAGCAACGACGGGGCTAGCATCAACATGGGGGCTGGAGGGACAGGGCAAGCAACAATACATGAGGGGACAGGAGGGACGGGCAAAGCAAAAATACAAAGCAGGACTGGGAGATGGCCTGCAAACACATGCACTCTTATAGAGTGCTGCAACCGAAAGAAAAAATTAGCTTTAAAAGCACTAGCAGTGGAAGGACACTGGACAAGGAAGCAATACTTGCAAGGCTATGTGTTAAAAAGTATTATCAGAGAGGGAGGGAGAGGAGACGGCATCACAGTGGTGGCCAAGGAAGTTTATTCTATTAGTCTGAACAAGGAGAAGATAGCGGGCTGTGAAAGTTCTCTTTAAAAAATGGTCTTAGTTGTAACTTTACCATGTCTGGTCTTTTAGTTTATAGGCCCCTCCGGGCCTTCTGGCCTGTTTAGAGAAGATCTAAAGTAAAGTTGGGCATTTGGCCAGTAAGGCGTCAAATTTCACCAAATTTCACCATATTGGGGGATCTTAATCTTCATCTTGAGAATGGGGGGAAAGCTGAGATTGCCAGTTTTTTAGCAGACTTGGAGGCCTTTCAACTTTCACAACATGTCCATGAGGGTACACATGTCGCTGGACATTTGCTAGATCCCATTTTTTCAAACATTTGTTTTTTAAAAATGGTTCCACCGATTCCACAGGTCTTGACTAATCACTCGTTGATTACATTTTCTCTGCAGTTGCAGGGGAGAGTGGTTGCGTCCCGTCCTGCCCGAGCGCCTAAAAGGCCTTGGCATAAATTGGACTGTGAATCGCTATCTGCCTGACTTGCTGAGCACAGACCTCAATTACCCCTGGATATAGTGGGGGCGGATCTGTGTTTCCAAGAATGGCTGACGGCCGGCTTGGATAATTATATTCCAGCTCGGGCAAAGAAGGGCTGTAAGCAGCTAGAACGGGTTTGGCGCAGCTCCTATGAGGCAGCTGCAAAAGTAGAATATTGAGCGGCAATTAAGAAATATTATAAGCTCATCCGGAGAGCACGGGCAGAGTATGTAGCTGATAAGATTCTGGCAAGCTCAATCCCCACAAAGACAATCTTCTCCCTGCAGGATAATATGAAGAGTGCAGGTGCTCCTAGAGCCTCTTCTATAGCCTCCAATCGCCAGTGTGAGGCATTGGCGCAGCACTTCTTGAATAAAGTTGAGCAGATTTATTGTGGTTTTCCTAAGGCGTCCCATCCTGTTGAGAAAGTAGTGGCGCATGGAGCGGTGGACACTGTGGAGGGTAATTGTTTATCATCATTCCCACTGTTGACGCCTTTGGAATTCTAGGTTCTATGCTATAAAAACAAGTCAGGTTCTCCAGCTAACCATTGCCATCAACCTATTTCCGTCAGCTCCACTCATCGATTGCTCTCGTGAGCCTTATTCCTTTAATAAAAAAATCCACTCTTGATCCGGAAGATCCGGGCAACTATCGCCCCATATCCCAGCTGCCTTTTTTGGCGAAGTTGGTAGAAGCGCATGTGAACTCTATGCTATCCAAATTTATTGAACAGCACAGTATCTTCGATACATCACAGCATGGGTTCCAACCTCGGCATGGTACTGAATCAGTGCTATTGGTAGTATCCGAATCCATTCGGAGTAGGTTGGATGTGGGAGATTCAGCAGCCTTGGTCCTGTTGGACCTAAGCGCTGCTTTTGATACGGTGTCCCATGCAGCTCTCCTTGAACGCTTCTGGGAAGTTGGAATTAGGGATGGGGCCTTGGACTGGATCCGCTCTTTTTTGGAGGATCGGACGTTCCAGGTCTCAGTGCCACCTTTCCACTCCCAGGAATGTGCCCTGCGCCAGGGGGTACCACAGGGCTCTATTTTAAGCCCACTTTAACCTATATATCAGACCCCTGGCAGAGGTGGAAAAAGGCAGGGAACTGTTCTTGGTGTCGTACGCCGACAACACCCAGTTGGTAATTGCCTTCTCCAAAAATTTCTGTGTTAACTTAGAGAAATTTAAGGAGGATCTGCTGGCTGTCTCAGATTGGATGATGGCAAACTGTTTACAGTTAAATGCCAGTAAATCTGAGATCTTGCTATTTGGCAAGGACCGGGAGCTCTGGTCTGAGCAGTGGTGGCCGGGCCGTCTCAAACCCGCCCCGTCACCTAGGGATGCTGTGAAGAACCTGGGCATGTGGTTTGACAACGGATTAACATTTGAGAAACAGACTAAAGCTGTGGCCGCTGTCTGTTTCGGGCTCTTGCGAGGGTTGAGACCCTTGCTTGTTTTTTTTCCACCTAGAGTTCATCAAACCATTCTTCAGGCATCCATTCTCTGTAGGCTTGACTACGGTAACTCTCTGTATTTAGGCGCTAATAGGGCCAGTATCAAACATTTGCAGAGGGTCCAGAATGGGGCGGCACACCTTTTGGTGGCCTTACCTAGATCCTGCTTGGTGGCACATGTGCTCCCTAAGCTTCATTGGCTACCCATAGAGAAACGCATTCAATTTAAGGTGCTGTGTATCTCACATAAGATCTTGACGCATCAAGCCCCGGGTGGGCTTTCTTGCTTGTTGACACCTTATGTGCCTGGGCGAGCATTGAGATCTGCCGACCCTGCGCTTGTCTGTGCTCCTCGAGTCTGGAGAGCGAGGGCAGGGGGCCGTTCCTTCCGCTTTTTAGCTGCAAAACTCTGGAACTCGCTCCCAGTGCACATCAGAGCTATTCCTAATCTTTTAGTATTTCATAAAACTATAAAAACCTGGCTGTTCTCACTCTCCGATGTTCAGTTATTTAGGCTGGACACCCTCGCCTTTTCTTTTGAGTCTCTGGTTGCTCTGGGGTGCCTCGTTGCTGAGGCAGCCATACGCATTACAAATCATAAATAAATAAATGAATAATGCTCCCGGGGAAAGGACAAACAGACAAAGAGGAAGAGAAACTGGCATGGGTTGACCAAAGCGCATGCCGGAAATAAAGTGACAATGAAGACAACCAATGATAAACAATGGGTGGGCTCTAAACCCCTTGTAAGTGACAGTGCATAAACTGTCCTTGGTGACACCAAAGAAGGAGGCCCTGACCCTTGCAACAATTACAAGAAATTCTTGTATGGGGGAAGAAGTATTCAAAAAAACAGTTGAGCCCCTTCCATTCAGCCGATGCATTGAAAAATGGAGGTAAAGCCTATCTAGTACTATGGATGCGCTACCCACGTCCTCACCAGTACCTTGAAGGGCTCTGTGAACGCAATTACTTAACTGCTGAGTCTTATATACCTTGACGAAGGGTTTGAGGAGAGAAGTCATTGAGCAGGAAGTTAAAGGACATGGTATAGTGAATAATAATTGTGAGGGAGTCAGGCAATCTCACACAATTAACAAGGAAATAGAAATAGGCTGAAAAATAGCATACTATAAACAGTCATTGGCAATTTGGGAAACCCACGTGTCTGGGCTGTAATGCAGACAGATGGACTTCTCCAATGCTGCACACATTGTGACCTCACCTTTCATCCTTTTAAAAGGATGAACTCTTCAAATCTTCTAGCTTCAATTAGATTTTGTGAGACATTCATAGGCTACCTTAGATTTTGGATGGATACTTTTTTGTTGTTGTGACCTCACGTTATACAAACATGACAACAACCTGTGGAACAGTCTTCCAAGCACCTGCCATAATGTTAATGATCATCACACCTTCATGAAAGCCAACAGGACCTAGGTGTTGTACTCTAATGGCCTACTATTGGGAATCAATTTCTCTCTACCATATTATGCCATCATGACTCCTGCACAGAGTATCAGCTTTTAGTTGTAAGTACAGAAGTGCATATCAAGAGCACTGCCATACCTAGCCTCCATCTTGCTTGCTGTAAACCATTATAATGCAAGAGTCAAGCCATCAAAATTCTCGAGAGGAGGCATTGCTTTTTGACGTAATGATTCCTGTCACTCAACATGACCACTTCAAATTGGGATGTGTTACTGCACCAAGACATCCAACACCGCCTGCTGGCATGGCTAAGTATATCATACAAAGAAGATAAGACTAAAATAATCCTGTGGGCTCACCCAAGACGTGACTGACAATGTCTCAAACCAAAAGGTGAAGGTCCTGAGGCAGAAAAGCCAATGGCTGAAGGAGGCTGAACCAAAGTCCCTTAATTTAAACTACAGATAGAATTCAATGTGGGGCTTATTTATGAGAGGCTTGCGCCACTGGCTGCGTCACTTTTTTTTATTGCTCCAGGGGTGCAAGCCTCTGATTCATATATATAGGAATCCTCAGAAAGGCACTCTGCACTGCTTTGCATGGGGGAACATCGTTTACGACGCAGTTTTTACACCGCAGTGCCTTTACCCCGCAGCTATTACAACGCATGTCGTTACTACGACTTGCGCTGGATGGCGCTGTGGGATAAGGAATCTTGCAATTTTATATTCCAACATCTTCCCAACTGTTACGGGGACTGGTGTTGGAATATAAAATTATAAGATTCCTAAATACATGCCCTACAAAGCAAGTCGTTGTAATGACTTGCGTTGTAAGACTTGCGTGGTAAAGGTATGCGTTGTTACAACATGCGATGGAACAACGTACATCCTTGCATGGCCTCACAGATATGGAGTAAGAGAAAGCAGCGCAAGTTGCTGCCTTGCCTTACTCTTCGCCAGGGAGGAGTTCCATGGGTGTTGAGGTGGGTTTTCCCATGTAACAACCATGGATTTTGACGCTGACAGACAGGCAAGGCAGCTATAACACCTGAACAAATTCGGCCAAGTATAATGGAGTTCAGAATTCTAAGAGAGGAAAGAAGGTAGGACCACAAGACCAGTGGAAACACAAATCGGGGAAGGGAACAAAACAACAAAAGTGGAAGGGACACAATCCAGTGACAAACTGAGTGAAAGCACGAGACATAATAAGCAGAAAGTTGCCAGGTGCTATCTTTCTAGTTTGCAGCCTTTTTATAGTAACCTGGAGGTGCAGAACTCCCTCTACTGGCCCTTAACTGGAACAGTCTGTGCTTGATCCTCTGTGTCTGTCTGAACCAGCTGACTTGCTGCTGCAAAGCCTCTTGTCCTTCCCTGTATTGCTTGTATTTCTCAGACAGAATCAAACAGCATTGCACTTTTGTCTCTTTCCCTCCCTGTTGTTGAAATCCTGATAGTTGCCCCTAAATGGGACCAATGGCATATGTTTTCTCAGTTACTTAGGGGCATATCAGCAAGCGTCAGCGATAATTATCGCTTGCCGCGTTTACCGTGCAAAATTCTACCACCGCCTATCGCCGGATTCTATCGCCCGGTCAGCGCAATATTTACAACGCGCATCGCTGAGGCGATAGAAATCCCGGCAATATCGGCGATAAGTAGGAAATATCGCAGGATTACCAGCGATATGACAAAGTGTTAGGGAAAACATTATAAATAGGGAGAAGTGGACTTAGCATTATGATCCACCTCCCATGCAACACCAGCTAAGTCGGGAAATTAGCAAGCGGAAGGAACCGGCGATATATACCCGGTTAGTGCTACTTTTAATGTCGCTAGATGGGTTAGCGATTTCCTAGTTAATAGGGAGAAGCTGTGTTAGCGATTATTCCCTCTGAATTTCAGTCTGGAACGCCTACCTTGCATCTCATTAGCGATACGAGGTGCAAACAAAATGGGCACAAAGGCATGGATTCACACGTTAGCGTGTCCATGCTGATAGGGGGATATAATTATCGCCGCTTTTTGTCCGAAAACAGACGCTTAAGCAACGATAATTCTACCGCCGTGCCTTGTTGATATGCCCCTTAGAGCCTAAGTGACAAATGAAAATTGCACGATTTCTAGACGAAGTGACAAGTGTAGATGAGAGTCCACTGTTGGGATTTTTTTCCATTACAATAACATTGTGGTGTCTTGGTGAAGACATAACATCCACTGGTGGGATTTCATCCACTATTCTGTCTATATAGTGGGATAATTCTATCGGTAGATTCCCCTCCGGATTTGGAACTTCTTCCAGAAATTAAAGGATCATCCATTTACCACCCAACTCTAAATTTAGCAAAGTTGTATGATTTCCTTAATTTCATTCCCCTGTATCTCTCAATGGTAATAACATTCTGCAGCATGAGTTCCTTGTTAATTTTACACAATACTTTGCTGCTACATTTCTAAACTCACTGGGGGATGCTCAATTACGAAAGCATAAACATACAGGGGCTTATTTACAAGCCCCTTGCGCCGCCGGTGCGTCACTTTTTCCCATATAAAATGTGGTAAGGCACAAGGGGCTTGTAAATATGCCCCATTATTTCTAATTCCTTCATAGATACAAAAGACACACATTTGCTTTTTTTTTATAGAAATATATTCAGCCCCTTATTTTCATTTCAATATTCTTGCTTCAGAGGTTGCTGGTAAAGGACATTCATATTTTTATATATATCTTTGAATGTATTTTGTGCTTAAACTTAACCAAAATAGTGTAAATAATAAAGTTTGATTTTGCAATTATTTTCAAAATCAAGGTGGCATTTGGCATTTCCGTTGTTGCTTCTGCTGTAATGATGCTCGTGTTGTGTAGGCTATACTGTGAACAGTATACACGGTAATTCACATTCAATGTATAAAAATTAAAAAAAGGCAAATATTTATCTGCTATGTTCCATTTACTTAGGGGGTTAATGTTTGCAGCTCCAATAGGAACTGAGCGGGCTTCCCATCTCTTTACTTTATTAAAGCACGCAATTGACAAAACAGTTGTGCTACATACACATTGCTGCTGAAATGCAGATCCAACATATTCAGTATAACTTCCAGCAGATGGCAGCAAAGCCTCGTGAAGTAAAATTCGTTTTAGTTGTAACCTCACTATTATCACTGATGTGGTGTTATAAGACTCTTTGCAGTCTTTTGTTGCTGCCAAGGACCTAAGGGAAAGGCAAGGAGGCAGATTTACAAGCCCCATGCGCCACATTTACACTGCCATTGCGTCACTTCTGTGACCCAGCGGCAGTGTAAACAATGCACCACGGTGCACCTTATTTACAACGTGACGTATCTAGGGAGATGCGTAATGTTGTAAAGCCCTGCGCCACATGAAACCTGCGTTACGTTTCATGTTGGTGTTCCGGTGCAGGGTGGGCGTTCCGTTGCAGGAACGCCTCGTAAAAGTGACGCAGTGAAATCTACAAGATTTCACTGTGTCACATTTACGTCCATGCTGTGTCAATATCCTGTGCCTGCTTGAAGCAGGCGTAAGAAGTGACGCAGCATGTTAGGCATTGGGCGCCCCTTAGCATTGATGGAGCCACGTCGCGCTTGTGACACGACTCCAGCAATGCGCCGCCCTTACGCCACAGAATGCGACACGCATCGCCCTATCCATGCGCCACGGTTCACCGCATTGTGAATGTGATGCATTCGTGGTGGTGTAGGTAGGGAATCGCGTGTCGCATCTGTTCTGGCGTATCCCTGCTGATTTGCAGAGTTGTGAGAGAGGGGCTATGGAGAGACGAAGGACACGTTTGCCCATTGGTAGTCAGGAGGAGGAGGTCATGGAGGGGAGGGGCAACCGAAACTGATTGGTGGACGGGGCGCCACAGCGCTAAAGCCAGCCCTGTCTATATGTAATAAAAATGCAAAGAAAGGTGCACAGGGGCTTTAGGTCAACCCTCTTCGTTATGGGCTTTGTTCGAGTGTTATCCACATTTTGCTTCTGCCAGTCACAGCATAAAACATGGGCCAGCGGCACAGCCCAATTCAACAATTCGCTATTTTCCCTGTGAGGGAGGCGTTTTTCCTTCTGCTCCATTTCACCTATGTCTAAAAAGTAATCCATATCAGTGTTTTTATTTCTGCTTCAATGTAATGGGTTTTGACATTTATTTTTGCAATGGGTCATTTATTTGTACCTTTTTGTTCTTCATACTTGTGCATTCCACTTTTAGAGGGCAGCATTATTAGTTTTGTTGTTTTTATTCTTTTAATGGCTTATGCAATGCTTGCAAAAAATAAATACAAACATTGTTATTTCAGGCTTCCTGTTCTTACCATTGCCTTCGTTACCTCTGTGACCATGGGTACCAAAGACCACCTAACAAACATAGAGGTACTCCCATCTCTTTTGTTGCTTGTGGAGCCCTGAATAATCCGGGTGCTCTCATCACTGTATCCTCTGCTTGAGGAAATTCCCTGTTCCTGCAAAGGAAGCTGATGTAATGCTTATATATATTTCATTGAGTTCTTACCTTGTGTGGAGCTTCCAAGTCCTGTTGGTTCTCCCTTCTAGAATGTGAAGCTGACGGCACTCGACGACTTGAAGTTGCTGCTGTCTCGTCGGGGTGGTCAGATGCCAGGTTGTGCCTTGAGTAAACTACTTACCTTCCATCACAACAATTTTGGCGACGATCTTGAGGTTCCTGTGATCCTGGAGCGCGTCTCTGGAGATTTTTGGGCACAACCTGATGATCTTTTCCCCTTTTATTTCATCATTTCTGCACTGCTGTTCCAGCCTTCGATATTGTTCCACCTTCGAGGATGCCGTGCTCTTCTGACTTCCTTACATTTTGAGGTACTTTGTTCATTTTGTTGTATTTCTCGACTTTTCGGCTGTTTGCAGCCGTTGGAGGTGCACGCTGCCTCGAGCTGACCACTGACTTTGTTGACATCACAAACACGTCTATTCATCACTGGCACAAATTACTCCCTGGAACGCATATTCACGCTTGGTCACTTTTACGTCCATGCGTTTTTTTCTCCTCAAAGGGTGTATTTTGCCATTCTTACCATGTCTGCTCAATGCCGCAACAGGAAGATACAGGAAAGATTGTGGGCTACCAAAGACTCTACCTTAAAAGATGCCATTGATATGGCTAAAGTGATTCAGGAATCTCAAAAATGTATTAAAGAATTGAGCAAGAAAGACAAAACATCACAAGAAGTAGGAGATGTTGAACTTAGAGAAGACTGTGTTGATTTTAATGCTGTTACTAAAGAATGGGCCAAATCTCCCACTGCTTCGGGGGCTACATCTAAACTTAAAACCAGAGAGTGTTCGCATTGTGGCAGCCAATATCATTCAGCTGATTTTAAAAAATGCTTTGAAATTGATCAGACTTGCCATAAATGTGGCAGGAAAGAACACTGGGGCATATTACCAAGCAATAGCGATAATTATCGCTATTGCTTGGTTAGAGACAAACATTTACCGCTAAGCTGCGGCGATTTTTATCGCAAATAAACCTTGGTATTACCAAGGTTTATCGCAAATGCGATAAAAATCGGCCGCAATGCATGAATATCGCTGAAAAGTCAGCGACATTCATGCATTACCGAGCTAATGCTCTTAGCCATGTTATCCACCTCCCATTGGATAACATGGCTAAGAACTGCTCAGGGCAGGTGTTAGCTTTTGGAGATATTCGCGCTTAGCGCCAATATCTCCAAAAGTTGGTAATAGGAGATAGCGATGTTAGCGACTGTTTCCAGTCGCTAACATCTTGGCACGCCCACTTTGCATGTCATTAGTGATAAATATCACTGACATGCAAAGTGGGGCCCAAGATGGTCGCTATCTCCTACTAGCTGTCACTAACTGGTGTTAGCGACAGCTAGGTAATAGGGAGATAATTTTATCTCCGCTTTCTTGGCTTTTAAAGCCAAAAAAGCGGAGATAAACCCCCTTGATAATATGCCCCACTATTCTAGGATGTGTATACAGTCTAGTAGCTCTGATAAGTATAAGTTCAAAGTGAATGTTGTTCAGCTGAGTAATGATGTTAAGAAAACTACAAATAGAATCTTGGTGGTAGGAGAGATGAGTGATCAAACTGTGTTGGGAGTTACTCAAGACTCCCCTAGATTGAATAGACCCTCTGCTGTATTTAATGTTTGTGGCAAAGATGTAACCTTGATGGTGGACTCCGGTTCCTTGTTCACAATCATCCCTGAGTCTTTGTTTTGATCTACTTGGTAGAATGTCTCTTTGTTGGACAAAGATATCAACCCAGTTGGTTATCAGGGTCAATCTATGGATGTTCTGGGTTACATGTCAGGTCAAATCATTTTGGAGCACATACCAACATGGGCAAAGTCTATGTGGCTAAGGAGGGCCCTCCAATTTTGGGCCGGATGCATCAATATGATCTTCATATTGTTATTATTCCCAGAGCCCCAAACCAAATAATGGTTGTATCTAATGACATACAAGCTCATGACATTCTTAGAGATTCTCACAGAGTGTTCGAGGATAGGCTTGGTTGTGTCAAAGGATATCAGCACAAAATCATTCTTAAGCCTGATGCGTCTCCGATACAACACAAGTTGAGGAAAGTTCCTTTGTCTGTGAGGCAGGGTCTCAGGAACGTTTTGGATATTTGTTGAAATTTGGAGTCATTGAACCTGTAGAGGCTTCTTCTTCGATTTCTCCTGTAGTTTTGATGCTTAAGTCTGATGGTCGACTCCGTTTCTGCATTGATCTCAGGTCCCTTAATAGAGATATTGTTACTGATACATTTCCATTGCCTAATATCAATGAGTTGTTGCAGTTGGTTGTGGGTGGTAAGTACTTTTTTAAAATTGATCTGCGAAGTGCTTACCACCAGATCAAATTGCACCCAGACTCTTAGCCCCTGACAGCGTTCATCACAGTGGAAGGCATCTTTCAGTTTTACCCGTATGCCCTTTGGGCTAGCTTCGGCTGCGAGTGTCTTCCAAAGAATGATGTCAAATATGCTCAAAGGTCTGTCTGGTGCAGTTTATTTCCAGGACGGCATTTTGGTTTCAGGGAAAACCATTCAAGAACACAATGCATCTCTTAGACAAGTGTTGTGGAAACTTGAGCAACAGGGTCTCACAGTCAATAAAGAAAAATTTAATTTTCTCACTAATCAAGTTGATTACTTGGGGTATTCTATATCCAGTGGTGGCATTTCTCCCCCAAAAAATTGATAGAGGCTATAGGGAGTGCCCCATCTCCAAGAGACGAGGACCAACTGAGGTCGTTTCTGGGACTCGTAGAATACTATGCCAAATTTGTGCAGGGTTTTGCTGATTTATCGGAACCTTTGAGGAAACTTCTTCGTTAAGGTTGCA
Organism: Lissotriton vulgaris; assembly: GCF_964263255.1. NCBI lineage: Eukaryota > Metazoa > Chordata > Amphibia > Caudata > Salamandridae > Lissotriton > Lissotriton vulgaris. The sequence goes on along the minus strand of NC_141696.1, from coordinate 150,424,672 downwards.
AATTTGACTGGGGCAGTGGTGAGTCTAAGGCCTTTTCAAGAATTAAGGAGCACATTTGTAATGCTGGCATTCTTGCACCTTTCAATGTTTCTTGCAAATCGTATTTAACAGTTGATGCCAGTTTGACTGGCATAGGTGTGGTCCTTTCCCAACTTCAGAGAGGTAATGAGAGGACAATTGCATTTGTTTCAAGGACCCTTACCCAAGCTGAGAGGAATTATTCAGTGATAGAGTTTGAGGCTCTTGCTGCAGAATGGGGAGTGGAGTATTTCAGGGTATATTTGTGGGGTTCTAGGTTTGTATTAAGAACCGATCACAAGCCTTTAATGAAAGGTTCAGCGCGACTTGCCAGATTTGCTGCGAGGTTACAGGAGTACCTTTATTTTATTTATTTTATTTTATGTGCTTATATAGCGCCTGAATAGACCCCCGCAGGGGTATCTCCGCGCTTTTGCCAGCAGAAGGAGCATACACTGTACCAGGTCATACCACAGAGTGACTGGGGCATGAAGAGTGATTAACTACTAGTAAAAAGGTGGGTTTTGAGGGTTTTTCGGAAGGATAGGTGATTAGTAATATGTTTTAATGTTAGGGGGAGGGAGTTCCAGAGAGCGGGTCCAGTGTGTGCCAGAGCACGGCCTCCTTGTCGAGATTTTTTTATTTTTGGCACCTGTAATAGCTGAAGGTTACTAGATCGTAAGGAGCGGCCTGGGACATAGGGTTGAAAGTCCTTTGTAAGGTATTTGGGGCCCTTTCCTATCAGATATTTGTGGATAGTACACAAAATTTTAAACTTAGTGCGTTGTCGCACTGGCAGCCAGTGGAGTTCCGCCAGTAGAGGTCGGGAGGGAGTCCTAGATGGAACATTAAGGACTAACCTCGCCGCCGTATTTTGGACTACTTGCAGTTTGTTAAATTGGCCTTCATTGGTTTATAAAAGAAGGCAGTTGCAGTAGTCCAATCTACTAATAACTAGTGCCTGGACTAAGGTCTTCCTGTGGTTGTCAGGTAGATAGGGAAACACCCTTCTCAACAGTCCAATGGCCCTGAAACATGTGCCGGCAACTTGGTTGACATGGTCTTTAAATGTCAGGGCTTGATCGAATAGCACTCCCAAGTTTTTCACGGTCTGCTTTGGGATGGGAACGGGTCCCAGTTCTAAGGGCCACCACTCATCAGACCATAATGTCACCGCATCCCCAAACAGTAATACTTCTGTTTTGCCCACATTGCATTGTAGGCAGTTCTCAGCCATCCACTTTGACACTGCCCTCATGCCTTCTGCAAAAGATTTTTGCAGAGCAGGTGTAAAGGTTTTAAAAGGGAACAGAAGTTGGGTGTCGTCGGCGTAAGACACCGGGGTAAACCCAAAGGACCTCACTAAGTCAGCCAGGGGGGCCACATACACATTAAATAATGTGGGGCTTAGACATGAGCCCTGTGGCACACCCCTGGTGAGCTCCCTGGAGATGGATTTATGGGAGCCCAGCCTGACTTCTTGAGAGCGGCAGGAGAGAAAGCTTTCCATCCAAGACAGGGCTACACCTCCCAGCCCCACATCCCTCAGACGGCCGAGAAGCACTTCGTGAGACACCGTATCAAAGGCAGCGGATAAATCCAACAGCACCAGAATCATAGACCCCCCACCATCCAGTGTCATCCTGATGTTGTTGGTCACTGCTAGTAGGGCGGATTCAGTGCTGTGATTAGGCCTGAATTGTGAAAATCTGAACCCAGATTGTGAAGGGTCCAGCACTTCCGCTGCCTCGATATGATTTGATAAATGGGTGTTCACGTGCTTCTCTGTCATTCTGCCGATGTATGGTAGGAGGGAGATGGGCCGGAGGTTAGAGAGATCTGTCCAGGGGGAGGCAGATTTCTTCCTTATTGGGTTTACCACCGCAATCTTCCATTCCCTTGGGACTTGTCCTTTAGCCAGTGAGATATTCATAACTGACTGGATAGAGGGTCCCAAGAGGGAGATCAAAGGGGCCGCCATTTTTGCAGGAAGATGGTCATTGGGCCAACCGGTTTTCATGTGGTTGATGAGGAATGGAAGGTCTAGATCACTGACTGGTGGGATGGTAAGTAAAGAGTTTATATTCTGTATAGGTGGGTCATATGGGAGGGAGGTCGTGGTTCCTGCTTCCCTAGAGGCCATAATTTTGTTATAGATGAGATTAATTTTGTCCTCAAAGAACATAGAAATCTCATCACAAAGTGTTTGTGATACATCATCCGGGCTCTCACTAGCTGTGGGTTTTACAAAGCTCTGCAAGATTTTGAACAATTCCCTTGGACAGTTCCCTGCCTCTGCAAGTTGTAAGGAGAGATTATTTTTCCTCGCTTGCTTTATATTTTTGTAATAAATTGACTGGGCCTCTAGAAAGATAATCCTTTCCTATTCATTTTTTGATTTCCTCCATGCTTTATGATGTTGAATTCATTCATGGCTGGAGTAACTTACAAGCTGATTGCTTGTCACGCATGTCACTTGATTCGGAAACAGTGGACAAGGAAGTAGTCCAGAAATTAGAAAGTGAGGAAGCTGTTGCTTTCGTTTTTGATGTATGTGAATGCAGTTTGGGTTCTTTCTCTAAATCACAGTGGTCTGAAGCCATGATCAATGATTCTGTTTTGCAAGATGTTATTGTGCTCATCAAAAATGGTTCACTTCGTGAGAGTATGGTCTCAATACCTGTGAGACTGTATTGGAAATTGTTGGATGAACTCTCTCTGAGTGGTAAAGACGTTATTGTGAGAGGTGAGAGATGTGTGCCTCCTGCGGATCTCAGGTTGCACATTTTTAAACTTGCGCATGAGGGTCACTTGGGTCAAGGTATGACCATTAGACGTATCAAACAGGAATTTTGGTAGCCTGCTATGGATGACCAAATTAGACATTGGGTGGATGGTTGTTCTCTTTGTAAAGAGAGTGAGAAGAGATTAAAAGTTGGTTCTCAGAGTTCGATGGGTCACATTGAGGATCCTGGGGAATCGTGGCATACTATTGGCCTTGATTTTATTGGTCCTCTTTCTGAGCTACCTTTGGACATGAAGTTTGCAGCTGTTATTGTGGATGTGAATTCGAGATGGCTGCATCTTGAATTTTTTAAAGAAATTACCTCAATGACGACGATTGGTGTGTTGGAAGTTTTATTTTTGAGTGAGGGTAGTCCGCAAGTTTTACTTACTGACAATGGGACTCAACTCACTTCTGGAGAGATGCGCTGTTTTCTGGAGAAGTGTGGTGTGAGGCATTCATGCACTTCTCTTTATAATCCCATGGGGAATGGCATTGTAGAAAGGGCGAACAGACTCATTAAAGGTACTATACAACTTGCCCTAGTCAATAGTGTGGCTCCCAAGCGTCTGGTTCAAGACATGTTGTGGGCTTATTGTACTACTCCCCACAGTGTTACCTTGAAGTCTCCATTCTTCTTATGAGGGGGCATCTTCTTGGTTCGCATCTTGTCCCATCTTGGCTAAAAAATTGGGTATCTTCTGGTAAGGAGCCAGTTTTTGATGATTCGCTCTCTAAAATCTCAGTTGGCGATTGGGTCAAGTTGAAGTCTGGAAGGATTAAGGGTGGTGTTGTAATCTCCTTTCTCTTTTTCCCCTACTGTTTCCTTCTTCCCTCTCCACTTGGTACCTTCCCCCCCTCCCCTCATTATCCTGCCTGTTGGAATGTTCCATGGGAGTTCACATTGGAATGTTGGTTTTGTCTTCATCTGCGGAGAATGGGTGACAGAATAAAGATGTTGAACTTACTTTGTCTCAGAGTCTTCAACTTCATAACACTGGCGACGAGTTGGTGAAGGGGGCCACATCTGTCATCTCCCCTTTCTTTGCTCTCTCCTTCCTGCGTACCTGCACGGTGGTTCTTCATCTTCTAAGAGGTGTAAGGTGTCCTGGTGCTCCACAGTGCCTTGGCTCCAGCGACAGGACCGTCGCTGCCACAGGCTCTCTACTCATCCCTGGACTTAAAAACTGGATGTACTTTGTTTCCTGTGAGGTGTTCTTTCTGAAGAAGGGGTACTCCTTGATCAACCCCTGGAACTGTCATTGCATCCTGGTGAAGAGAAAAGCCTTACCATTTTCCACTATGAAACTGTCCTGTTCTCCGGTCTATTTCAGTGAACTGTAGACCCGTTTCTTCTCGTCACTGCTCAAAGTGTCCTTCATTTAGATTACGAGCTGCGCTTGTTCTTTGGAAACTATCCTCTCATCTTGGTTTGGTGGCTGTCTCGCAGTGCCTCAGAGAGGTGCTTCAGGAGTCTGCCAGTATCTCCTCAGCCGGTATACTGTTGGACACAGGGCTGGGAGTTTGATGTGTGGACCCCTGAGTGAGTTACTCCAGCCGCATCGAGGTCTGTGCAGTCCACGTAATTGCATCGGATCAGAGTTGGTAAGCTGCGCAATTTTCCGGTGTTTGGTTCCTCCTAAAGGGTGCTCCAGCTGCAGCAGTTCCTGGATTCTTCTCTTCTTGAGGGGTCTGCGCTGCCTGGTCTGGTGGGTCCGACCTTAAGTGATTTGATCAGTTGCGACGTTCCACGACCTCAGTATTCCTGTCAGCTCCTCAGCGGCCCCAGTGCCTGCCTGCTGTTGTAGTTGACGTTAGTTCGCCCTCCTGTCAAGAAACAAGCTGCCGGCGCACCCGCTACGAGGCAGCCAGCCTTCAGCCTTCGTCAGTTTTGTTCCCGGGTTTCTGTCAGGAAACTGGCTGCCAGCGCACCAGCTACACGGCAGCCGGCCCTAAGCCTTCGGCAGTTTCATTCTGGCGTTTCCAGCTACGCGGCAGCCGGCCCTCAGCTTTCGTCAATTTCGTTCCTGTCAGGAAACTGGCTGCCGGCGCACCAGCTAAACGGCAGCCGGCCCTAAGCCTTCGTCAGTTTCATTCCGGCGTTTGCAGTTCTCAGCCGGGTCGAAGCCTTCAACCATCGCATCAGCCTTCCCACAACCGGCTCCTGTGTGTTCATCAACCAACACCTGCGCAATTACATGTGTCTCTCTCTACACATCGCGAGGCTCCATCTTCAACCTGCTGTGTCCTGGATTTCTTCAATTACGTTCAAGTAAGACTCCTCCTTGTCGTGAGGCTTGTGGTCTTCAAGATACTCTCTTCATTTTTGTTTTTTTGTTTTTTTTGTTGTGGTTACCACGAGAACTACGGTGATACACACACATTCCTATACTATTTTCTAGTGTCCATTTTTACGGTGACACATTGGACTATTGGACAGAAATTTGGGTTAGTCAAACCTCTCCTCTCTCTGTCTCCTTTTCACCATTGGAGAGTGTATTTCGCTCTAAGCATACTGCTCTACAATAGTCTGCCTTCATACTTCATTACATTTAATGCATTTAGAGTGTTATACTTACTGTGTACCAATTTCGGGGGGCATTTTTCTGCTTATTTCAAGTGAAATATTATTTAAAGTATATAAGTGATCTACGCTCAAGGCATACTGTTCTACAAGATTCTGCCTTCATACTTCATTACAATTTTTGCATTTATAGTATTATACTTAAAGTATACCAATTTCCTGGGATGTTTTCTGCATACTTTAAGTAAGATGTTATTTACAGTATATAAGTGACTGTTCCTGTATATAAGTGGGTTCTTAGCTAGTCCTATAATTTTTGGTTACTCTTTGGATTGAAATATTCAGCACTCTTTCCCTGTATTCTCCACCAGGACTTTTCCACCTCACCTGCTAACGTATTGCCCTTCCCCTTACAGCCACTGCTATACCCCCTTGTTGTCTGTAGCATAACCTCACTGTTAAGCTATGGCTGGGCAAGCTATGAATCAACCTCCTCCATTCCTTATCGAGATTGGGGATCCAGAAATTCACTGGAAGGAATGGATAAATATATTTGCCTCCTACCTCATTGCCGTTGGAGGCGAAAGGTATTCAGTGATTCGCAAACAGCATATATCGTTGCATAACCTTGGTACGTATCATCAATTGGTGGAGGGAGAGAGAGTAGAGATCCTTTCAATCTCCTTTCAATAATTATAAATCAATGTGGAAAGGATCACTGGTCCTGCATAACCAAGGTCTGCAGGTGGATTGGTAGGTGTCTCCCAAATAAAAGACCCTCATACACGTGTTTTTTCAGAGTCGTGTAGCGGTATATGATGTGTCCCCGCTTCTTGTAACACGTGTCCGTGCGTAATCCTTGGGTCCGTTTTTGTTTGCACCCTCCACCAGGAGGTTGTACCATTGGTTAAAACAGTAGTGATGGTGAATAAGTGAAATAGTGTTATAAAGGTGTTCTAAAATACCCGGACAGCCAGAGGTTCAACTTTAATATTTCTGGATTCGGGTAAAAGGTTAAGGCGTGTCGCTATGGAATTATTTAGGAATTCTAGCGCACTAATCTTGTGAGGTTAAAAGTGGTCGACATGTTTCAGCCTTATCTGCCTATTGGTCAGTCGGCTTTCCTCAGGACCATAAAGTGATTAAGTGAAAAAAAGGGAAAAGGTAAATTTGTAACCTGATTCGTTTTGTGGTAGTAGGTCACATTGTACCTGTAATGAAAGAAAAGGGAGATAGTGCAACCACATTTGTAGCGAATAAGTGGGAAAAGACACTTCAGCAATGTACAATGACATAGAGACACAGTTGAGAATTAAGAAGCATATTATTAAAAAACATATAATTAAAAACGAGTTGTGCAATACTAAACTCAGTCACATTCATATTAAGCGTCAACTTACTCATTCTCAAAATTCTATGCGGAATATTGTGATGTATAAATCCCAAAATTGTATTTAGGCGTCATGAGAACATTCCTTTACAGTGCCTTGATATTTAAAGCGCTATTTAATTTAATGTGCAATTCTATTGTTACATTGCGATGACGTCCAAGGCGCTAATCAATTTTACTGTGTCATCACGATTATCTTAGACATTGGTATAACTATGTAATACCTTTTCGAGTATAGACTCTTACAATTATTTAGAAGTACATGCATTCGTTATTAGACGGTACCAAGCACTTGTTCTACATGTATTCTGAAAACTGAACATGTGCACACTACCGCTATAGTCTCTTTAAATGCGCACTCTGGAAAGCCTATTCAGAAAAAGATTCTCTTCAAAAAAGACCTTATAGAATGTACCTCTACATTTGTAACATTATACTCGAACAGGTATTACATAGTTTTGAGAATGAGAAATTTACCTTTTCCCTTTTTTTCACTTAATCACTTTATGGTCCTGAGGAAAGCCGACTGACCAATAGGCATATAAGGCTGAAACATGTCGACCACTTTTAACCTCACAAGATTAGTGCGCTAGAATTCCTAAATAAGTCCATAGCGACACGCCTTAACCTTTTACCCGAATCCAGAAATATTAAAGTTGAACCGCTGGCTGTCCGGGTATTTTAGAACACCTTTATAGCACTATTTCACTTATTCACCATCACTACTGTTTTAACCAATGGTACAACCTCCTGGCGGAGGGTGCAAACAAAAACGGACCCAAGGATTACGCACGGACACGTGTTACAAGAAGCGGGGACACATCATATACCGCTACACGACTCTGAAAAACACGTGTATGAGGGTCTTTTATTTGGGAGACACCTACCGATCCACCTGCAGACCTGGTTATGCAGGACCAGTGATCCTTTCCACATTGATTTATAAGCATAACCTTGGTATTCAAGGTAGAAAGATTTATGACACCTTACATGAGCCTGAGTTAGATGATGAGGAGGATGACACAGATGAGTTTAAAACTACCCTTTTAAAATTAGAGGCACATTTCGGTGACAGGGTGAATGTTGTTTAGGAGCGAAATAAGTTCTTTACCCGCATCCAAGGCAAACAGGAATCTGTAATCAATTACATAGCGGCACTTAGAGGCCTGACTCAACTGTGCGATTTTGTTGATCTTACTGATTCACTTATTAGGGACCAACTTGTCAGGTGTACAAACAATAGTCGTATTCAAGAAAAGCTCCTGGCAAAAAACCCCACATTAGAAGAAGCAGTCAATATAGCAGTTTCTGTAGAACACACTGCTAAGTGTATCAAGGAACTGAAGACCCCCAATGATTTAGTAGCCAATGTCTGTAATAGTAGGGAGGCACAGATCAATTCCATTGACAAGGATGTATTCAAGGTTAAATCCAGAGAAGACAAAGATAACCAGTCTACTAGTGTAAAGGGAAGGTTGAAATGCTTTAGGTGTGGCAGCACCAATCACCTTGCAAATGACGTACGGTGTACTGCCCGCAATGTCACATGTGCGAAATGTAACAAGAAGGGGCACCTGGGTAGAGTGTGCAACAACAGGGAAAATTACCAAGTTAAAGTAGTGCACAGTGAAGAGGACTTGGCCCCAAAGTATGTTTTCCAAGTAAACGCTAGGGGTCATGTGCAATCCAATAACCTAAGGCCCATTGAATATCCCAAATGCACAATCTTGGTGAATGGCAAACCCATAGACGTTTTTGCTGATTTGTGTGCCCCGGTTACCTTGCTTAATATCAATTCCATAAACGACAGGTGTGATGCCCCCAGTTTCGAAATGTTGATACCTGACATCTCAGCTATAGGGTATGCCGATGAGAACATTCCGTTAGTAGGAATGATGAGTGCATGTATTAAATTCAAAAGTAGATCTACTTGGGGCAAAGTGTACATGGTAAGCAAAGGGTCTAATCTGTTGGGTTGGCAGCATCAAAAAGAACTGGGAATTGTACTTGATCCCAACAACAAAAATCAAGTTCTCGGAGTTGAAGAGACGGAGGAAAGCAGCAAGAATTTAAACAATTGTGCGGAGTTGTGCTCTGTAGAAGGCCATAGCGCTACTAGTGGCGTAACCTTTTCCGGTGTCAACATCATTCCCATACAAAACACCACTAACCCAGTAGAAAAGGGGTGCCTGAAAGTGTTTATGCTACATCAGGAACTGATATTGTTAAAAGTCGTGCAGTGAATTTGGGAAACCTATCTGATAACCCCACAGCAGTACCTAAAACTCCTTGGTCTAAGGTGGCGTTGGAGATAATATGTCCCAATAATCACTCAGGAGTCCTGAATGCATTTTTGATTGTTCTCATGGACTACACATCTCATTGGATCAAATACAAGTGTGTCTTGTGTTTATCTACAAAAACCCTCATTGACTTCTTAAGAGACGCATTCGCATGTGAAGGAATACCAGCTTACATGGCCACTAACAAGGACATCAAATTCTCATCCAAGGAAATGAAGTCTTTCCTGGTTGAGCAGGGCATCAAGCATGTGGAATCTACTGTATCTAGTCAAATTGACAATGACCCCATTCGGATGGCAATGCTCTGGATCAAAAATCTCACTCAACTAGCTTGTACCAACAACATGGATGTAGAAAAAATGTTAAGAGAAAATATTTGGGCATATCACACCTCTTCCGACTTGATAACGGGAGTTTCCCCTTTCGCTTCCATCAGGGGAAGAGATCCAATTGCCAAATCTTTACCCCCTGATTTGCCATGCATTCAGCCTTGATGCTTAGTGTATTCTTCATAATGGTTCATGTATCTATTCCTACCATTACAGTTGATGCACGTGCTCCGCCTCTGCCCAAGGAGGGTTCCTTTACTTACATATTTTATTTTCCCTCACTGTATTCCTCTGCCCTCACTTCTTTCTCCTTTCCTTCCTTCTTTCCTCGGTTTGCCTTGCTTTTCTCTACCCCAGTTCACGCCCTCCCTTGGTCCCTAGCCTTGTCTTTTCTTTTTCTTTCCCTCCGTAGGGAGATGTGTTGTCATTTCCTTTCTCTTTTCCCCCTACTGTTTCCTTCTTCCCTCTCTACTTGGTACCTTCCCCCCCCTCCCGCATTATCCTGTCTGCTGGAATGTTCCATGGGAGTTTACATTTTAATGTTGGTTTTAAAGACGGTGAACTTACTTTGTCTCAGAGTCTTCAACTTCATAACAGGTGGTCTTACTAAGTTTAAAGGACCTTTGCGTGTTGTCAGTGTAATAAAGTATTTTGTTGTCATTGAAGGTGGAGAACGTTGGAATTTACGCAGAGTGGCGTTGTACCAAAAAGGTGGTTCAGTTTCCAGGGGTGCTACAGATGAAGAAGGTTGTTCTGGAGTAATGCATATGCCCGATAAGGTTATTGTTAAATATAATGGGGTGGCCCAGTGACCCTCAGAACCTGGGTTCCAAGTATTGTACACAAACAATGGTTCTGTCGGGAGATTAGTCAATTTCTTAGTGAAACTCCATTGTGCGCGGTACTATCAATATATTGCACAGTATTATTTTAGAGATACTTCTTCAAATGAAAACAAATTACTATGGCGGGAGGAAAAGGAAGGAAGGGAACAAACCCACCAATATTTTAGATTTTACAAGAATTTTTCTTATTTTTGAAAAACAGACATTGATTTGTCATAGGTAAAAACGGGTTGTCCAAAACATGATTGGCGTAAATATATCCATAACAGATACGTGCTCAGGTGAATAATAGTGACAAGTGATGATTTGACTATGTGGTGACACAATAATACATAAAAACAATGGATCAGTCCAAAATTCAAAGTCAGTTGTTCCAACAAAAACACTGTTTTTCTCCTTTTATCGTTGAAACTTAGTATGGACTGATTGGTAAAACAACGTCGACGTTTCGGCCCTATTGGGTGGTGCTTCCGTCTCACAGTATTTAAGCAAGAACTCACACGAGGCACTTCACGCATCAACTGCTGGATCGTGAAGGAGACAGACGTTCGCAGCTTCACCCTTAAGTAAGTCCGCCCCATCCAAGTTCCCGATTCTGATTAGAACAGCACATCTTGCCTTTCCTACACTGTACACTGCATGCTTCCTAATCTTACCAGCACCTTAATCACAAACATTTTTCTTTAAATGTTAAGCTTTTATGAGTTTATCCACACATGGCGAGCATCAACCGCTTACTTTTTCCACTATTAATATAATGCACGATATTGAAATTAGCACTTGTCCCATACGGATAAATAAATGCTCGAATTAAAGCTCATACTGGAGACCATTCACTTTTATAAGTTTGGACTTTCAGAAATGATTTTCACTTTGTATATCTTGTAATGGGCAATCTAGTATTCTTACGGGCTAAATCAGCTGGTTCACTTTCCGCATAGAGACTAAGCCTTTCTGCTCACACAACCCGGGCCTCCTTAATTCACAAGACGGCAATAGTAACTATTGTTCACATCTTAAACATGAGGGGCACCGGACCCTTTGATTTTAACCTCACAATTGACACCAACCCCCATATGCCACCGGCTCATAAAATTGAATCGGTCATGCATGCTTTCTAATCACCTTTGAAGAATTCTGACCCAATTTCCTCTCATTCTTTACTTAGTCAGGTGATCGCTTGTGCGACACTTACCCCCCACCACCATAATTCTCCACCGGTCGGTGGAGAAATTACCAGCATTTATTGCAGAAGGTACGTATAAATAGCAATACGTGCCCATCTAAATAGAGAGCCTGATACCTACATGGCAGGATAAGGTTATTGAAAATGTTGGTTTACCCACAGATACCACGATCAAGCTTCGGTCGTTGATGGTGTCGGCTGACACCATATAAACTCCCACGCCCCCCTGCCCATACAGTGATGGGTGCAGGATACCGTCAAACCATCAGGTGAGCAGGCCAGGCTTGGCATTGCCTCACTTTTTTTAAATGATGTCCCACACACCAGAAGTTACATTCAACCCTCCTTCTTCCACAGGTTGTCCACCTCCCCTTGTTAGTCCTGATGAAGACCCGATACGGTTGCGATAAAGCAAGCCCCACCCAATAGGGTCGAAACGTCAATGTTGTTTTACCAATCAGTCCATATTAAGTTTCAACGATAAAAGGAGAAAAACAGTGTTTTTGTTGGAACAACTGACTTTGAATTTTGAACTGAAGCATTGTTTTTATGTATTATTGTGTTACCACATAGTCAAATCATCACTTGTCACTATTATTCACCTGAGCACGTATCTGTTATTGATATATTTACGCCAATCATGTTTTGGACAACCCGTTTTTACCTATGACAAATCAATGTCTGTTTTTCAAAAATAAGAAAAATTCTTGCAAAATCAAAAATATTGTTGTGTTTGTTCCCTTCCTTCCTTTTCCTCCCGCCATATTAATTTGTTTTCATTTGAAGAAGTATCTCTAAAATAATACTGTGCAATATATTGATAGTACCACACAAAATGGAGTTTCACTAAGAAATTGACAAATCTCCCGACAGAACCATTGTTTGTGTACAATAGATAAAGTTATTGGGCATGAGTGTGGCGAGAGACCTTTCATGTTCCAATAATTTGTTTTCTTCTTTTTTTTCCTGAGGCATCAGGGAGGAAGTTCAAGAGGAATTGTCTAAATCTCCTGATGTTGAGTTGCCAGTTAGGAGTCATAGACCTCCTGCTTACCTTCAGGAATATGATAGATCGTGACTATCCTCTGATGTTGAGTTTCCAGTTAGTAGTTGTGGTCCTCGTGTTTATCTTCAGGATTATGATAGACCTTGACTCCAGTTTGTCTTCAAAATAATCTCTGGTTTTGACCTTTGTGCTTTTCTCCTCTTTTTTTTCTTCCTTGTTCTTCTTCTTTCCTGTTTCTTTTTCTTCTGCATTTTCTCTATTGCATATTAAGGGAAGAGGATGTGATGTGATGCTTTTATATATATTTCATTGAGTTCTTATCTTGTGTGGAGCTTACCTTGTGTGGAGCTTCCAAGTCCTGTTCGTTCTCCCTTCTAGAATGTGAGGCTGACGGCACTCGACGACTGGCAGTTGAGGCTGTCTCGTCGAGGTGGTCGGACGCCAGGTGGTGCCTTGAGTAAACTACTTACCTTCTCTTGCTGCCTCCATGTCCTGTTTCTCCAAGTCTCCATCACAACAGAAGCATATACTTCTTATATATTATTCATCCTCGGTACCAAACTGAGGAATAAAAAGAAGCCCTTGCAAAAATGTGCAAACCTTTCCTGCTCCCTCCTGCTGTTCACTCTCTCTCTATTTCCATGCATCCATTCTCTCTATCTCTCTTCTACTCTACTCTTTCTCCATCAGTGATCTCTCTCCACCCCATCCCTTTCTTTCTTTCTCTCTCACTCTCTCTCTCTCTCTCTCTCTACTGAAGGGCACCTCTGCCTGCTACAAAAAACCTCTGTGAGCGGAAGAAGTGACAGAAACAACAGCAGAAGCCTCTGCTTTCAAAACTGACTCTGGCTCCAGCCCACCAGAGAAATGCCCGATATAATAACATGCCAGTCCACCCCTGCACATCCTCCACTTAGAGTCCTTGCAATCACATATTACCTCTTCGCCCACCTTCCTCATCTCAGTCCTTACCTTTGGAGCCCTTCTGCTCCTGGGCAGAATGCTGACAAGCTACTTCCTTACTATTTAAAAAGAATACAAACATGGCTGCCCGCTGCTTCCTGCCTATGCCATATAACAGTGGGCTGAGCTGTCAGCTCTGTAGTTTTCTGCTGGACGCATTCTAGTGTCTCAGCAGGTACTGGTTTACTAGGCACTCCTTTGAGGGTTGTCCATACACCCACCCAACACTGGTGTCACCGGCCAGGTGACCCTGCTAATAAAAGGACCAGGGCACATGTGCTCGGGCCAGTTACAAGTAACCATACTACTGTGTCTGTGTCCATTATTTCTAAGTATGTGGGCCTAGAGCCCATGACTTTACAATGACGACAAGGGTCCTAGACCCCACTCGCCTTGCTGTCTGCAGCCATTAGCCGTGATGGGGAAGGGGATAGCTCCACAAGCACGGCCGCTGCTGCTGGCCCATGAAAGTGGGCATGTCGCCCCAACAAGAGGGTGAACCATGCCCTTGCCAGGAGAAGGGAAGAGAGACTGTCTGTCACCAACATTTTGCTGAGCCATCTGCCTGCAGAGTGATGGTGTGAAACAGGCAGCACTATCTGCAGAGTGCTGTGGGTGTATTCTGTGCCCCCCCCCCCCAGTAGGACAGGGCTCATGACAGGAAATGCCACAACCTGGTGCAGCATTCGTAAGCTGCCTGATCCTGCTGCCATTTGTTCCGGCAAGAAGAGGAGCAACCTCCCAGTAAAGCAAGTGAACACTCCCATCTGGGCAAAGATCCCTACAATCACCCGCAAGCGGCACCGGTATCCAGTTGATAGGGCTGCCATCTGAACGAGCCTCACTGCAATACTAGGCCCCAGGCAGACATGGCCACAAGTAAAGAGTGCCCTTCACCCCTCACACCTGGAAGCTAGAGCAAGACCAAACACAAACAGTGTATCAGCCCGGCACCAGCAACAAGCCTGAAAGTGCCCCTGTGACCTCGCCCTAAGCAGGGAAACCAAGAGACTGCACCTACAATGGAGCTGGTGCTAGGGCAATGAGAAGTCATTTGCTGAGTCACACCAGCATTGGAAGAGGCCCTGCACCCAGGTCTGCAGTGCCCGCAGGTGAGAGGAGCTGCGTATGTCTTAGCAGCATAGCCTGTAGCATTGGGAAAGCTTCTGCAGTGGAAGAGAGTGTAGAGTTGGCAGGCGCTAGGCCCACATACGCAGAGAAGGCCCACGCAGACACAGTTGGTATGGGTGCATAACTGGCCCAGAGTATGTGCGCTTGGCCTCTTTTATTGTCAGGGTCACCTGACTGGTGACACCTGTGGTGGATGGGTGTACAGTATGTGGTACAGCAAGGCAAAACGCTAGAACGTATCCAGCCAGATACTGCATCCCTCCCAAACTTTAATGAAGGTCAAAACAAAGAAGTCAGAACATTTGGGAGAGAATACAATTTGCAAACAAAACACAACACAAATAACAATGACTTCCACGGCGTCTCTTTCACTGTTGGCCAACCGCTGACGATGGTGTCCTTACCGTCAGGCCACCAGTTCTCCATGGCACGATGTCAGGGTGCCCTGTGGATGTAGTCTTTTCTTGGACTCACAGCATGGAAGTGTGCTCTACAGTCTCTCTCTTCCTGTTCCACATACAGTGAATGTGCAGATGGAATGAGGGTGGATCAGGTATGTGTTATTTTCCACTGTACCGTCCTGGTTAAAGTATTTTTTCCATCTGGAGATTCTCTATCTCCAACGGGATTTGCAGTTGCAGGACAACCCTGTCACGGATGTCCCTCTCTCGTGGGTGTCCCCTCTCACCGGACGACACGGAGGCCCTTTGCTGCCAGGCTTCCACTGGACTGGTGGACTTCCGCCTTGTCGCTCCAACCACGTTGGAGGAATCGAAACGGGTCCTTTCTCCGTGTCCCAAGCTCCACCTGAAAAAGGTGTTGTTGGCATTTGTTCCTTTGCATGCTACGTTTGTCCTCCCAGGATTTCCAGAGCAAGCTCCAACAGTCCATCTCTCGTATCATGACCCGCTGCCACTGGTGTCCCTGAGGCCTCTGCCCCTTGGATATCCACAGTCCTGTGTCCGTTCCATCCCAGAGGTGATTGCTACCAATGGACCGGCCTGCTTGCCTCCATCGTCACCGGGTGATCTAAGGATTTGCAAGTAGATATGTACTCCGAGTGATACTGATGTTCTCCAGGCACTGTGTTCCAATGTTCAGGCCCCTTTGCACTTTTGGCTTCGGGTGTTTCCCTTCTGGTGTGTGAGTTGACTTGTCCCACACTTCTTTACTCTTCTCATAGATACGTTTCTTCTTCACCATGGAGTCTTGCCACTCAACTTCTGTCTTCTCTTTTCCTTCCTTCGCGACGTGGTCTGGTCTTCTCTCATGCCTGTTTGCCCTAACCAGGCTCTCCATGTAGCGTGCACTCCACACATTTCCCCCTGGTCTTGTCCAAATACTAGGACACTGCCTTCACTTCGCTCTGTGGCTAGACCTGTCGTCGTGACCTTCTTTCATTTGATTACTTCTGACATCCAGTTAATATCATTAGACTTCCCATCCGTCTCTTCCTGGTCCTCTTCGCGGACCTCTCCTGGGGTCCTTCTCCATTGTTCTTGTTGGACCTCTTGTCAGATCTCTTCCTTCTCTCTGACCTCTTGTAGGTCGGCGTCAACCTTGCGACCCTCTGGCGGGTTGGCTTCTTCCTCCTTGCGACCATCTGTCAGGTCGGCTTCACCCTTGACACCATCTGGAAGGTTGGCGTCTTCCTCCTTGGGACCATCTGGCGGGTCAGCTTCTTCCTCCTTGCGACCAAACTGGGAGGTCAGCTTCTTCCTCCTTGCGACCATCTGGCAGGTCGGCTTCTTCCTCCTTGCGACCAAACTGGCAGGTCAGCTACTTCCTCCTTGCGACCAACTGACCGGTTGGCTTCTTCCACCTTTTGCGGGTCTTCGTGCTTCTGGTGGTCTGCGCAACCACCTCTTCTTCTTCTCTCTGCAGTCGCAGTGCTTCAGTGCGCTTCTGATTGCGCCCTTCCGTCCCTTCAGTGACTTGCTGATTTGGGCTATTGTCTTGGCTTTTGCCCAGTGTCTATGTGTAGTGCTTCACTGTCGTCTGTCCTGCTGCAGTGACCACCTTCAGCCAGTAGGCGTCACTGCGTTCATTCACGCAAGTGTCACTGTTCTTTACCTCCAATGTCCTCTGCTTGCCAGTGTCCTGCACACTACTCGCTGGGGTGGATGCAGTATTCCTTTCGGGGTTCCTTTGCAGCGTTGGGGTATAGGTCTCTCCCTTAGCTTTGAAACTGGTGCAGCATGCATGCAGTCTTTCTGGGCATCATCCTTTTGTTATAACTTATGCCTGGGTGACCTTCCTTATCTTGCGGACAGAACTGTTATTTTCCTTTGTGCACTGCTGTGCTCTGCTCACTGTAGAGTTGCCACTGATCCTCTGTGTGTGCAGATGCTTTGAACTGCCGCTGTTGTGCATTTCCCAACCTGGTAATCATCTGTGTGCCCTAGGCACTCTTGGCTGAATCTCTAGTTCTGCTGCACTTTATTTTGCATTGCAGATGCTGTACTTCTAAATGGCCACTAGGTGGCAGTGCTGCATTACCTGGAACGTGGCCCAGACTGTTTGAGAACCCAGGCCTCGCACTGTCTCTACTCTTCGCGAGTTTGCTGGCACCAGGATTGTCTCGTGAACCGGGCTTCTACTAGCCACTTCCCCCACCCGGCGCTAGCACTCGCAGCAAGATAGGTGCATCCCTGATTTATTTTCGCTTCTTTTTGGTGTCCTGTGGGAATATACTTCATCGCAGGTCTCGCACCTGCGACGCAGCGTGAAGCGCTGTCGCTGCGAGACCTATAGTCGTCGACTATGCTTTCAAGGGCTCTCAAGGGAGACAGGAGATGGGTATGCACAGGCTGCAGGCCGGATCGGATCGGGACGCACGCTTGAACACGCGCTCCATTGCGACTGTGAACTGTTGCCGTGCTGTGTAAAGATTGCCTCATATATAACAGTAAGTTTCTAAATTCACCAACCATTACAAACGTCTCTCAGCTGCATGCAGTAACTGCGCCAAAACACACATGCACCCCACCAAAAAAAACCACCCACACCCCCCCTCCGCCCGCCCCTACACGCGTACTCGTCTCCCTCAACAACAAGCATGGCATGCTTTCCCTCCCTCTGCCTTCTCTATGGCTTGTCTCCTACGGGCCCAGCAGCGCTGTTACCGGTAGAATGATGCCCAAGATGCGTGTGCTGTGGCTCCTCTGGGCCCTTGGCTGGGCAGGCATGTACTCCTGAAAAGGCCCGCTGGTCATCTTGGACAGCGACAACCGCTCTCCCCTGCTGAACTGCAGCCGCGCCTGCTTTACCGCGTTGTACGCGCCGCCACTGGGCACGAGCCGCAGGCCACGCCGGTGTGCACGCTCACGGCGTGCTACAACCCGCGAATGGCACACTTTCACTTTCCCCTGCTCCACGGTGTCTTCGTTTTCCGTCCAGCTCTAATGCAGCAAATACTCCTTCGGCTGCAGTTTTTGTTTGCGCACTTCTAGTTCTCGCCTGCATCAGCCTTTTGTCTGCTACCAACTTAGCCCATGTTGCTTTGCTTAATGTGCTGCTCATAACTCGTCACGGTGCCGCTTATCTCCCGCACTCTGCAGTGAAGTACTTCGGAGTGTGGAGCCATCCGGCCGCGCACACAACCAGCGTGCCCCCGCAGTGAATGGGAGAGCGGAGCAAAGGAGAAGGCGCCTCGGAGGTGGGAGCCTCAGCCGCAGCACTGCGCAGGCATCAGCGCACTCATGGTGAGTGATGCTGCTGTACTACTGAGCTGCCCGGGGGGTCTTAATCCGTTTGTGGTAGCGTGTGGCTGCCCGAGAATTCCCACGATGTAGCGCAGCTGCGCCCGGTTACTCTCGAGCTCGGCGGAGAAGGGTAGGTCATGCAGCCAAGGCACAAGCGATTAGAGTTTTGACCTTTGGACTCATCCTTGATGCCTTTTCCCGCCGACCCCTCTGGTGGCTGGTAGTTCTTGATAAATAGGCATAGGACAACCCCCACAGAGGTAAAACACAGACAAACTCACACATGACACCAGCATGTTGTAAATCACCTTTTTATAGGTCCTGATGAATCGCGGGTAACTATTGCCCACTGCGAGAAACATGTCGACCGTCTTCACCACTAGCCCCATCTAGGTTCACCTGACTATGCTCGTTGACTCCTAGTGAGCTAGCCCCCTGTTTTTAACTGCAGCGAGGGACCCCCAGAATAAAATTGATTCCGGTACCCTTAGCTACATTTTAAATATCCCTTTTTCACTATCACTTACCTCCCTGCCCACACACCCACACCTCACCATAAGGCTGTTGGAAAAAGATCTCCGCCAAAGAGCCCCTCTTTGAGGTGAGCCCGTCGGGGATTGCACCGCCTCCCCGACGAGGAGCAACCGCCGATGATGAAGCATGACATCCTTCGGGGTGTGTGAGGCAAATCCATCCAACAAAATGGATGCCCTTGGGTGTTACACTTACACCTTTGGTCACGCCAGCTAGTTCTTTCCTTTAGTCACGCTTAGGAACAGTTCAGCAACCCTGCCTTGTTGTAACCAAAGAAATAGCCTTGCAAGGGCGGGTGAGGCAACCTGGACCTTGGACTTTTGTTTTCTTTTCCATTACACCATTTTTTTGTTGCACATCAGTGCAGTAACTGTGTTGCAACAGTATTAAAATGTGTTTTTTCCCAACAACCATTTAGCTGTCTTTGCATCTGTACTCACTCAGAAATAGTTTTCAGTAATCTCCTCACGTCTGTATCTGCCATCACTTGGCGTACACACCCCAGCTGGCTGTGTCAATGGCACAGCTTCGTCGTCGTCATGGTCCTCGTAGTCAGACAACTCCACCTCAGTGCCCTTCTTCACCGCAAGGTTGTGTAACATTGCACATACAGCTATGATCTTGCAGCAGGTGATGGGGGTATACTGCCTTGCACCTCCACTCTTGTGCAGGCATCTGAATCTACTTTTCCAGATGCCAAAGGTCCGTTCGACAACATTCCTTGTGCGTATGTGGGCCCGGTTATACCTCCTTTGGTTGGGTGTGGAGGGGTTGAGGTAGGGGGTGAGTATGAATGAGCGGAGGGCATATGCACTGTCGCCTGGAAGAGAAAGGGGTAACATTACACACATGCATACATGTATTCCACCTAGCTACTATGTGTTATGGGGGTCTGATGATGTGTCTCACCTAGGAGGTATCCTTCACCAAATTCGCCAGCCATCAGCCGTGCATAGATGCCGCTCTGTTGGAAAATATAGGAGTCATGGGTACTCCCTGGAAATTTTGCTACCAGGTCTGTGATGGTGCACTTTGCATTGCAGATCACCTGCACGTTGATGGTGTGTGTAGACTTCCGATTGCGGTATATGTATTCGGTGTCCGCTGGTGGGCAAATCGGAATGTGCGTGCCATCTATGCAACCAATGATTTGGGGAAATTGTGCCATCTGGTAGAAGTCAGCTTTAGTTTGTAGCAGTTCTGCGTGGGTTGCAGGGAAAGAGATGTATTGGTCCATCCTGTGTATCATGGCGTCAAGGAATGTGTGGAAGAACCTTGACAGGCTGCTCTGGCTCACCCCTCCTGCCGCTGCAACTCCACTTTGATAGCTGCCAGACGCTAGCAGGTGTAGGCTGCATAGCACCTGGATGTGCGCAGGGATGGCGTGTGCCCTTGGGGTGTGGTGGTCCAAGAATGGTTTGAGATCCCTGATGAGCTCAAGTATGGTGTCAGAGTCCAGCCTGTATCTCTGTAGGATCTCTGCCTCTGTGAGCATGAACAGGGTTATCCTCTGTCTGTAGACCTGTTCATTTCTTAGCCATTCCCTCTGTCCTTCCTGCTGTAGCCGTAGCCGCCTCGCAATGACATAAAAAGCTGCCATCCTGCAAGTTGCAATGCATTTTGGGGCTGTTTATATGGGTTGGAGTTGGTTACCACCTGATTGGAATCCATGGTAAATACCGAGTGAATTCTACCGATTCTGAGCCGATTTCGGTGTTTCTGTGCCTCCCTACATCTCCCCATCTGTCGGAATCGGGGAATTTCCCGATCGGCGATTCATACGAATCGGTATGTTTTCCGATTCGGCTCATGTCCGATTCGGTCTATCTACCGAATCGGTACATGGACCGAATCGGTGAATTTCCGATTCGGTGTCACTACCGAATCGGTACATGGACCGAATCGGTGAATTTCCGATTCGGTGTCACTACCGATTCGGTACATGGACCGATTCGGTGATTTTCCGATTCGGTGTCACTACCGATTCGGTACATGGACCGAATCGGTTATTTTCCGATTCGGTGTCACTACCGATTCGGTACATGGACCGAATCGGTGTTTGCATACGAATCGGTGTGTTACCGATTCGTTACATATCCGATTTTCGGTATGTACGTATCGGATTCTTTCCCAATCGGTACTCGTTCCGATTCGGTTTTCACTCCGATTATTAATTTTTTTGGTTCCCTACATCTCGATGGCTGTTTACCGATCGGTAAGGGCCAAAAATCGGTATTTTCGGCCGTTACCGATCGGTAACGGCCTACCCACATCGGGCCCTATGTATCTTCTCTGTACACAGTAGTGCTGTACGTCATAAAGTATACTGGAGTTTACACAATAACACATTAGAATGCATTTGAAAGTCTCCTCTAATGTCTTTCTCTTGGTGTCTCTTCTCCGTCTAAAATCTCAGGCACAAAAAAAAATGTGTCACTAAAAAAGTTGCACTCGAACACCACCATCCCAATCACAGGCCCGGAATGGCCATAAGGCAGCCATTGCCACTGCAGCCGCGCTCAGCAATGCTACTGGCTTTTGTAGGCATCCAGGCTCAGACAAGGACTTGCCAGGCACTAAATAAAGCAATAATTCATCAACAATGCCCCAGATCACGCCGCAAACTGCAGATGGCATTATATGTATGTCAGCGGCCCAGCTGCAGTTAAAAGGCCATGCAGCTTTGCACTTCTCTGAAAATTCTCCTGTTACAGCTCCCAAGCAAACTCTACAATGAAATTCTCTCCTCTCCTCTCCTCTCCTCCCCCTCCCCTCCCCTCCCCTCCTCTCCTCCCCTCCCCTCCCCTCCCCTCCCCTCCTCTCATCCCCTCCCCTCCCCTCCTCTCCTCTCCTCTCCTCTCCTCTCTTATCATATCTCGTCTCATCTTGTCTCATCTTATCTAAATGTTTATAGTGCACCTTCACTCTTGAGGGTATCCTGGGCCTTTGCAGGTGAGTGAAGGCAGCCTGCCTGGGGTCTTGCTCGAAGAGCCAAGTCTCAGGCTTCTTGCGGATTTCAAGATGAAATGAGGAGTCTCCCATGTGGTGTCGGAGGACATGTATGTGCGGTAGGTGTGCTAGTGAGAGTTCAGCCGAGCAGAGGTGCCTGGAGGGATGGTGGAGATGCAAGTGGCTGTTCAAGTACACTGGGCTTGTGCTGAGAGTGATTTGTATGTGTGGGTGAGAGGCCTGAATTGTTCATGTTTATGTATCGGGAGCCAGTGGAGTTACCAGTGCTGTGTGATGTGAGACTGGCACCTGTCTGGCTGCTGTGCTCTTGATGGTCTATACCCTTTTGTGAGTTTCTTAGGGGGAGGGGTTCTTTTGGGGGCGATGGATACGATGTCTGAGGATGCCGCAACTCTGTTTACCTGTTCCCGCCTGGATATATGGTACTCTAACCCCCACCCACCAGAGGCATTGCACAATCACTCTCAATACACTGCACTATTCCTTACCCACTACCGGGATACGGAATACCTATGCACTAACAGCCCGGAATGTCAGGAGGATGGATCCGCCAGCAAGCACTAAAAACCTGAGCTCACTTGATTAGACGAGGCATGCAGGTGGCTATCCGGCAAGAAACACATCTAAGTAAAAGAGAGCTGGATCCTTTAAAGTGCAAATAGAGAGGCAATTATTTAGTACAACCTTTTTGTATGCTAGAAGTGCAACCATCTGGGTGAGCGCCCGGGCTCCCTTCGCAGCTGATAACATCGGTATAGTTTCTGAGGGTCGAAACATTTTGGTCAAGGACCAACTTTTTGGTATTGTGGGCAGTGCTTAATTTGTGCCGGTGCTTTCCGGTGCTTGGCACCGGCACTTATTTCTCGGGCCGGGTCTACACCTGACATCTGCACATGAAATAGTATTGTGCCAAAGTAAAATATAATTACTTAACTGACTCACAGCAAACAGTGGTGTTCGTCTCCCGAGTCCCTTGTGAACAGTGTTGCAGCAGCGAGAGCGAATAATATAAAGATTCACACCATATCCAAATGTAAATTTGCCTAAGGCCCTTAGTTCCGTGTTGCCGGTGGGTGGGACACTGATTGGGCTGGATTTGGTTCTTCCGGGGGTTGGGGCTGTGAGGCAGTGTGCGTAGATCTTTTTAAAAACACCATGCCCGGGCACACACGCACCCCACGAGTCACCAGAAGTTTAGTCGACGTTGAGGGTAGGCTGCAGTAGGCTTATTAAGAAAGGCGGTGGAGGGTTGGAAAACCCAATATACCCTTGCGGGCTTAGGCAGGTACTTAAGGGCAGATTTACGAGCCCCTTGCGCCACGTTTACGCCGCTGTTGCGTCACGCAAGGGGGCGTAAACGTGGCACATCCCAACAAGGCATTTACAACATGATGCATCTATGGAGATGTGTCACGGTGTATGGCCTTGCGCCAGATGAAACCTGCGTCAGGTTTCATGTAGGCGTTCCGGTGCAGGGGGGGGGGGCGGCGTTCCGTTACAGGAACGCCACTGGAAAGTGACTCAGTGAAATCTACAAGATTTCACTGAGTCACTTTCCCAAAGCTGCTACGTCAATTTCTTACGCCCAGGCGTAAGGAGTGACGCACCATGTAATGTATGGGTGGCCCCTGTGCATTGCAGGAGTTGCATCGCGCTTGCGACGCGACTCCAGCAATGCGCCGCCCGTAAGCCAAAAGATGCGTCACGCATCTGCCCTTCCTTGCACCATGGTGTGCCGCATTGTAAATGCGACGCATCATGGGTGGCGCAAGGATGGATGTGCGTGACGTATCTTTCCTGGCGCATCTCTACTGATTTGCAGAGATGCGTCAGGCAACGTAAATGTGCCCCTAACAGTATAGGGCTTAAGATGCCTACATAGTCCATTTCTCCATGTGTGAATATTTGTATAAGTGACCGTTTTATTTAAGAAAGATAGATGTCACTTACTGTTTTTATCATGGATTGGACTTTTTTCAGATGAATTATAGGAAGAATTGTCAAACCTCTTGTTCATTTGTAAGCATTGAAATCAACGTGAATTGTTGATATGTACCCTATGAATTTATGAGCAATATAAATAAGAAATATTTTTTCAAAAAAGATTATCCCGTGTGTTTTTCATCTTTACTTAGACTATATCACCTGAATAGTCTCTCTGTTGAATTGATTGTCAGAACATTTGACTATAGTCATATAAGATATCAATTTGATTGATCAGATTATTGTAAGAAACTAGAATGCAAGTCTGAATCTGGAAATTATCCTGACGGATAAATTCCCTTGCCGGCATCTTAAACCCTATACTATTATTAAGAAAGGCAGCACCACCCACCAGTAACCGTGAGTAGACAAACCAACGCTGCTTGGTAATAAACAGACTTACTTGGTATTAAGTGAACCGAGTTTGAGGCCTGCCCTGAGGAATCATATCTTCGGCGCCGGGCACCGTGAGCAATTGCAATGCCCCAGGCCATTAGGAGGCAGGAAGAGCAGAGCCTTTAACCTAACCCCTAATACTTATTCATAAAAATGTAGGGCCTCATTTATGAAAAGTGACGCATCGTTGCGTCAAAACAGCGATGCGTCACTTTTCATTGCGCCCTCCTTGCGACACCAATGATGCGTCATATTTACAGTATGATGCATCATTGCGCAAGGAGTTACAGATACGTCAGTATTTCTGACGTATCTGTATGGCGCAAAAGTGACGCATTGCTGGAGTGTGTCACAAAAGTGACGCAACTCCAGCATTGTGTCCTTTGACATGGGGCAAGCCCCATGTGAAAGAGCCTGCGTCAGTCTTACGCCTGCTGTGAGGCAGGCGTAAGAAATTGATGCATTTATGTCCTAGGAGTGGCGCAGTGAAATCTCATAGATTTCACTGCGTCACTTCCATGACCCTTTCATGCGTCAAAACGCCCCCCTTGCATACATTATACCTGGCGCAGGTATAATATGGCGCAGGGGTTTAGAAAGTGACGCATCTACCTACATGCGTCACTTTGTACATATGGCGCAACAAGGCGCATTTTTTACGCCACTGGTGCGTCACAAAAAGTGACGCACCGTCGGCGTAAAAGTGACGCACAGCCTCATAAATGAGGCCGGTACTGTTTTTCATTGTGTTTCATCTCTGTGTGTGTGCTTGTGCATTGCAATATAGTGGCATGCGCCAGTTGAAAGTTTATTTCTATGCTACCGTCGTCCCCAAGACTCGTGGTTGTTTGTGCATGCAGTGGTGCTCACTGGTTCCTGATGTCACATGGGGTACGGACCTGTTGGGCGGCGGGCTATTCCTTCTGTTTCTGCATGGCCGCTCTCACTCAGTTTGCGGGTGATGTTTAATTTGACTTCCTTCATTGCACATTTAGCTTCAGTGATGTTTTCCCGTTGCCAGCAGCTGGCCACGTTTGATATGTGTTTGATTTGCTGGATGGCCCGAGGCCCTGGAGGCCCGTTCTGTGCAGAGTTTAGCAGAGTGTGCCAGTACTGTGGTGACCAGATACTTTAAATCTGCAGTGCTGTGACGCAATAGCTGTCGATGTTTAGCATTTTTATCTCTTTTCAATCAGAGCTCAGATTTTGAGTTTGGCGCTGTCATCCTCTGCTCTGCATGCCCTTCCAACGCTAATATAAGGTCATGACATCTCATCAGTCCAATAAAATCTGATCTTAAAACAAAATGTGTATTATTCATCATATTAGTCTTGTTTAAAAAACAAACTGAATTTCGCATTTTGTTTAAACTTCTGTTCTCATACAAGGGCTTTGTCTCTATTCTGGAATATTAATGATTTAAATAATTGCTATGAATGTAGAATGTGCAATTAGGGAGTAAACAGTTTTACAAATGTTATCATCATTTATTTATTTATTAAGTAAAAATCCACACACCAAACCAGGCCAGGCAGGAGTAAGAAGTCATGTGTAACAGATCCGTTAGTACCTAGCAATCTCTATGACAGAGAAAACAAAATTCAAAAATCATAAATATTAATTACAATATGCAAAAACACATTCATATAATAAAATCAATAGACAATTCTGGCCCTTCCAACTCCTGGTTCAAGGAACAAGTGGGGTCTGTGTGAATACGAGTTCTTAACCATAAAAACAGAATGTTTTTTGCTTAATTGAATCAGAGGAAAAGCTTATAATAATCACATAGGGTAAACGTTGGCCCGCTTAACTTTACTTGTACAATCACAGACAGACATCTCTGAAAGGACGTGATAAGCGCAGAAGTGAATCACACTGCGTGGCACACACCAGTGTGATGTAGTGATGCTTTCAGAAAAATAATGCTCGAGAGGGGACCGATACTATATGAAGTCAGACTACCAAGTTCCAACCTGACTACCCCAGTGAGTTAATGCTGCATAACAAGTGACTCAAGAGAAAAACACATCTCATATTCCACATATTATTCTCATACAGTGCTGCTCCCTTCAGCCAATCAATACCTAATTTATAAAGATCCAGTGCCGATGAAGCGTCAGGACTTAACAAAATAGACTGACTGTCAGAGGATATCAATTGGTGGGGAAGAAAACAACATGGAAGTGGCTAAAGCCCCGAATCATTACTTAATAGCAGAAGAAAGTATAACATCTGAAGTGGCCAACAAGGAGACAGTGGTAAATTTAAATACAAACACCATCAAAGTATTTTCCTGGAACATAGCGGGGCTCCAAAAGAATATGATAAACCCTGAATGGAATGCTTTTGTAGACAGCTTTGACATCTGCATGTTCCAGGAAACTTGGAGCACATCTCCCCTGTTTAAGTGTGGCTATTCCTCCCACTTTATTCCTGCCTCTAGTACAGGAAGGGGCCGCCCATCAGGAGGTCTATTGGTATGGATTAGGGGGCCCTGAACTGGACAGTGACTGTGCACACTTTATCTTCTCATGACTTTCTTCACATTACTGTTAAGGCCCCCCAATGTGGAAGCTCAATGGAGCTATTTGATGTGTATGCTAGAGGATCTCCGGGAGGCCAGACCTCACCCACTATAGTGGTACTGGATGCGGAACTAGCAGCCATTTCCCCAAAATCTGGAGTAATTGTAGGGGGAGATTTTAATTGTACATATGAACCCCTCAGCGAGGAAGACCTGACAGGATCTAATGATGAGGACTTTAATCAGTCTATACCGTCCTTATCATTACCGTAATCAAAAAATGGACACCTAGAGTAACTCAACTAAATGCCTTGACAAAAGAACGCAACTTACGTGCCCTTAATGGTAGAACAATCTCAGATCCCAACAGTGCAATGACCTATAATAAACTCAGCTGCCCATCTCGCATTGACTATATTCTGCTCGACATAGGTTCATGGAATAAACTAATTGACATGGAAGAAGGCAGACACACGATAGTGACCACAATCCGCTCTGTATGGAACTTAGTTGGGGTGATGAAAGGGCAGGGATAATAGGCCCACTAATGACCACACAAGAGGTGGCTCTGTCTAACTGCAAAACACACAGTTGGTGGACAGAATGTAGAACAATGTCATACATTCACCCAAGTACAAGGATCTGGGCCTAAATCCATCGTTTTTTTGCACTCCACACCACCCTGGGTTAGACACTGGCTATATGCAAATCAGCTCTGACCCTGTGTCTCATGGGAACAGTCCAGTCCGAACTACCAAGCCATGTCTTTCCCAGACCGGAATCAAGCATCCCAGGACCGGTTTCTGGCTATCAGCCTGGATAGCATGACTCCAGTGGTGTGGAGAGCCTGGTACTCACGTCTGAGTATACCCAGCACACTCGGGGTGAAAATTGCAAAAAACACAGTTGATGGACAGAATGTAGAACAATGTCAAACATTCACCCCAGTACAAGGATCTGGGCCTAAATCCATCGTTTTTTTGCACTCCACACCACCCTGGGTTAGACTGTCTAACTGCAAGCGTAAATTAAAATGGAATATGGTGCCATGTCAAGAAGAGAACCTAATTCGCATTAAAGAAATAGTAGAAACAGGAACCATGGAACTCATATCCTGTAACCTGCTGCATACCAATGATAAGTGTGCCAACTTCATTGACGCCTATAAAGATCTAACAGAGAAAATTGGCTAATTTTTTGTTATGGAAAACACCAAAGTAGGTAATAAGAAAAATAAGTTAAAAGTGGGCACACCTTGGTACACTGCAGGATGCAGAATAAAGAGGCAGGCTATAGCAAATGCAATTAGGAATAATGATCCCATTGCTGTGCGGATGGCCAGAAGGGATTACAAAGCTTGCACCATTAACGCAAAGAAGGAATGGGAGGAAGACTATTGGCAGCAGCTTAAGGACGCCGCAACCTTGAGGAATTCTATCCAGTTTTGGTCTTTGATAAATAAGTAAGATAGGAAAGGAGAAGAGCCACTCCCCAATCACATAACTGAGCACCAATGGCACTCCCACTTCTCTAGTCTTTATTGTGTAGAAGAGGAGAAATGTCAATCTTGGAGAGAACCATTGGTTTCCCTATCCACTGAAGATCTAGCAGCAACAGAGCCCTTTATAGCACAGGAAGTTTCTGAGGCAATCAGGACTATCGTCCCCTCTAAAGCCGCTGGCCCCGATGGCCTACCTGGTGACCTTTATTTGCATGATCCTAAACTGTGGTCCGACTATATTGCCCCGCTAATGAACATAATTCTCCATGGTTACCCTGTTCCAGATTCATGGAAGGGGGCTGAAGTAGTGACAATCTACAAATAAGGGGACAGGGAGGACCCTGCAAACTACAGGCCAATCAGTTTAATTGATGTTGTTCAAAAAATAGTTGGCAGGGTCATTATAAACAGAGTAAACACATGGTTAGAAGGGGGGAATATCCTGTCCCTCTTCCAGGCGGGGTTTCGTAAGAGCGTGGGCACAATGGACCAGGTATTTAGGTTCTGGGCAACATACTGGAAAACTGTAACCATCAAAAAGGGGAACCTATACCTGGCCTTTATTGATTTAAAGAGGGCTTTCGATCTGGTCCCTCGTGATAAACTCTGGAGGGTGCTGCTGGACATGGGGTTCCCGCGATACCTACTAGAGTTCACAGCCAAACTCCATCAAGATAATTATGCCAAGATTAGATGGGGTAGGCAGGGTCAGCTAACAGAGAAAGTGCCTGTGAATTGAGGAGTACGCCAGGGCTGTGTGATGGCCCCGACATTGTTCTCCCTCTTTGTCAATGGGGTGGTAAACCATTTGAGGGAGGACAAAGCCGATGCCCCGGTCCTGGCGGGAGAAAAAACACACACACTCCTCTTCGCTGACGACACGCTCTTGCTTTCCAAAATTCCTTCTGGACTCCAGAAACTGATGAATAGATTCAGTCTGTTCTGTGAGGAACGTGGGCTGACCATCAATACATCTAAAACCAAGTTAATGGTCCTGCACCCTTCAAAGAAGGCAAACAAAATTAACATTACTCTTGATGGGACTCCCCTGGAGGTGGTGGAGAATTTTGATTACCTAGGAATCAGGTTAAACAATAAAATGAAATGGGACTCTCACATCTCCAAGATGTTGATAAACCTGAAGAGAGTGTCTGGTGCTATTCTGAGGAGCCAGCGCATGTCTGCAAGCAGGCCCATAGCCCCTGCACTTGCAGTCTACGAAGGAAAAGCACTGGCTTCTGCAGTTTATGGATCTGAACTTTGGGGCAGTGAAAATATAATAGACTTGACTAGAGCTGAAAACAAGTTTTTGAGGGACCTAGTCGACCTCCCCCACCTCCACTCCCTTGAAGCCTCTTCTTAACGATATGGGCAAACGCTCGGTATCAGATATAGTTCGTCTTCGTCCTTTGCTGTTCTGGGTGCGCCTGAGGAGGACCCCAGAACTAGCAAACTACGCTCAGGTAATGGACGAACTTATCGAATTAAACGATGCGAACAAGATTCAGTGGCTAACCAAACTCAAACAGATGGTCACCAAGCTGAGTTTGGCGGAATTCTGGACTACTCAGTCCCCTCCACCAAAACAAGTAATTAAGAAAATCTACTGGGAGTGGTGCCAGACTGAGGAACTCAGGAATACAAAGTGGGGAGCTCTAACTGCTCAATTCTTAGAGCATAAGCCCATCATGAGGTTTGAACCTTTTTTTTAGATTTTATTCAAAAACCTAAAGATAGAGTTATCTTTTTAAAAATGAGATACAGGACACTTCCACTCAACAAATTCGTGGAGGGTTGGAAAGGTAGTCGGGCCCCAGATGGCTCCTGTCCATGTTGCCCATGTAAAACTGAATCCTTACCACATTTCTTGTTTGGATGTAAAGCATACAAATACGCGAGAGTAAAATGGTTGAAATCTGTATGCTTGTTGTTAGGGGTAAGAGATTTTAGAGTTACTCTTCGCATCCTTCTAACTGATACAAGCTCCCTAGCTGTTGTATGTGGAGTCGCTAAATGCCTATCATGTGCATGGTATATCCGCTCCAAGTCGCTAAACCACAAGAATGTTTAGAGCCTGCAGGAATTGAACCCTTGTTCGCGCATTACTGTCAACAATTGAGAGATTGTTTAAAAATTCCATTTTTAAACTGTATATATGCATTTTTACTGTCTTTTAAATGTGTTTTTTCATTGCATGAAATAGCTACAAATCGCTCTTTTTAAATCTTTATTTTTACTCTCCTGTCACAATGTATGTATGTTTGTACTTTAATGATATTTTATATCGAATAAAGTATAATGATGACATAAAAGTATATTCAACTATATGGATTTAATTTTTCTTTCTTTATTCCCCACGTTTGCACACACTACCAGTGTGGGATCAAATGAAAGGGGTAGAAGCAGCATGGTTAGCTCACAGCAGAGGTTGGGGATGAGTAAATAGGGAACAGCCAGGCCTGGAAGGAAGTGCTCTTCTCTTGGCAGCAGGGCTCACGGTGGAAATTTTCATTTGCCAGTTTGTGAAGTCCTTCTGTCCTCCTTGCAGTGCACCCTTCGCCCAGTGGCACAGACACCTGCCGCATAGCTGCCAAAGTTTCAGATTCCTATGAGTGCCATTTTCATAATTTCAGTCTATTCAATGTAATTATGAGTGTCATTCCAACGACTATGAATGACACTTTCTGACAAGAAAAATCAATTAAAGAAGACGGGAGAAACATATAAATATCAGGCATTGCACCCATGTGTGCATTAAGAATGTCTGAATCATATGTTTTGAGCTGAATCATCACCCTTTATTAAAGTACTGCTACATTATTCTCCCAAAGAGGGCATTACATGTCTGTGATTGTTCAACACCTTTGAGCGATATTTGTAATTTTTAGGACAAGTTCATGCTGAAAATGTACTCTGTTTTGCTCTGGAGTAAAAATATTTCTCTAGCATGGCCTGCAACAAAACCTTTCTATAATACTTTAGGCCTCCAATTCTTATTCCCAAAAGTCATTAAATTGAAGTTTCTTTTTCAAATGTGTAAGTTTGGGAGCTCCTATCAAAACCTTACTATGAGGAAGGCTCACATGCTGCAATTCAGATTGGGTATTAAATCTTACTTTTAGCAGTACCAATAAAATAAGTGGGAGGAGCCAGTAGAGGAAGTAGGTGGAGCCAGGGAAACATGGGTGTGGCCTCCGACAAACATTAGAGCACCTGGACTTCATATTTTACAAATTAAGCACTGATTGTAGGGGACTTTAACTCTCTACTAGGTAACACAATTGAATGACTGTATACCCCCTAAACCCCTGCAGGCCCTGTGGGGCACCCATGATCTTCAATGCACCGGCATTGTAGGAATAGCTACAGAAATAGCCACTGGTGGATGCATGGAGAGCCCAGAATCCTAGTTAAGAGAATATTCCTTTTTTTCTCCCCCACATGCTTTATACATCAGAGTCAATCACATGCTCTGCTCAACTACACTACAGAGACAGAGGCTCCACTCCACCTATCTTGGGGAAACACTCTCAGATCATAATCCACTGGAGCTGAGTGTTGCCCGGGGCACGGTTGCCTCCCTCAATGCCAACACGGCTGCTACTACCAGTGTGGTTCAAGGACAGGTTTTTAAGGGGACACTGGATGAAGCATTTACCCATTGCTATAAGGGAAACACAGGCTTTGCCTCCACTACATCAATAGAATGGGACGCTTTAAACACAGTGGCGGGGGTATTTGTAGCCGTACGACTATAGATGCCCATAAAACACTCATCAATTAATTGACACAAACAGAGTCCTCTTTGCAGGGGCTATAGAATGATGTCATGACAAATCCCAGCTTGGCAGATCGCTTAAACACCGCCAAAACATAAATACGCAGGTTTGTTAGAGCACCTATTCTGGTCTGACACTGCAGCTTATATCTCCATGACACACACTGAATGTGAAAGGTGGGTCGACTATTGCCATGGCTGTCTCGCCGCCACCTTTATGATGCTCCAATTCTCCCCTTTAGAAACACTAGGGGCAACTTAGTTTAATCCCAAAGGGACATTAACCCCACCTTTAAACAATACTATAAAGAACTCTATTCATCAGAAACTTTCCATGCATCCAGAGCCCTACAAAAATGCCTTTCAAATATTCCCCTTCGCCTTGTTTCTATGGATTGCATGAAGATGCTAGATGCACCAGTCCATGAAAAGGCGCTCTGACAGGCTAGCCGAGCCCTGTCCGAGGTAAAACTCCGGGTTCTGATGGCATGCCAATCAAATTTTATGCCACATATGAAGTGTGCATGGCTCCCAAACTGGAAACTTTTTGAAGAAGCTGATCAAACTGGACTCCCCCACCAAATGCTAATGAAGCAATAGTCACCTCAATCGGAAAAACTAAACAGAACCCGTAATTGCTATCCTGATACCGCCCTATGTCCATTTTGAATATGGATGTCAAGATCTTTAGTTGGATCCTGGCTGATAGGTTACTGTTCTACCTGCCTGATCTATCGCACATGGATCAAAACAGGTTCATCACATGCCGAAACACCTCGTTAAATATCAAATGGCTATATTGGTAATGGAGTTCACCTCCCTGCATAGGCGTGATGCAGAATGTATACTTTCCTTGTAGCATTCTTTGCTGGGAGATGTCTGGCTCCCTTTTATTTTCCTTATAGCACTTAGTGCCGGAGTTGCCTGGCTCAGTTTTTGCTCTTCCCCCCGTCCTTACCTGTTCCTGCCTCAAGAGGAGGGCATGGTGCGTGTTCTCCCCACGGTTGTATGAAGTTTCAACGCATGCTTTTACAACGCATGCCATTACGACGCAACTTTTACAACGCAAGACGTTACAACGGCTTGCGTTGGGGGGCGCTGGATAGTGAATAGTTTAATTTACTATTCGAACTCCAGTCCCAGTGGATAGTAGGGAAGGTGTTGGATAGTAATTAAACTATTCCCTATCCTAGAGCACCCTTCAGCGCAATTCGTTGTAATGACTTGCGTTGTAAAAGTTGTGTCGTAATGGTAGTGCATTGTAAAAGTTGCGTTGTAAAGGATGTTTCCCTCTCCCCACCTGCCCTGCTTTCATTGGACTGGTGTGACTGGGCCATGCCTCTGGAGACAGGAGGCAGCTACTTCTGCATGCATGCGGCGCAGACATGCAACGGACAATCGCAGCGGGTGTGCCGCTGGCGTGCCAAAAGCAAGCCTGTCTGCGCCCATCAGCATTCAGCCGGGGCCAGGGGCCCGAACCTCTGTCGGTTTCATGACCCAATCTAGGATTATTTACTCCCCTGAACTTCTTGGAAGCCTAAGAACGGAGACAGCACTTAGCTATTTAAGGGATCTAATGAGGGATCTAACTGGGGAACCTCCCCAAGTGGAGTGTCCACATTATAAGTTTAAATTTCAACCGCCCAATTGGCCCCCGCTGAAAAAAAATGTGTTCCATTTCATCCTACGTAATTGTAGATCGCTACGCAAACATAAGCAGGAACTAGTAAAACGTATTGAGGAGCAAAGACCCGATATCCTCTTTTTAACGGAAACGTGGCTAAGTGACACCTCTGCCCCAGATATACTAGACGCGAATTTTAAGACAGGATCACATCTTTAAAAAAAGGCGGCGGGATAGCCATTGCCTATAAATTATCATTGAAAAGCTCTCTCAAGGAAGCCAGTATTGACCACTGTGAAGCCTTCTTTTTTTGTACTAACTTTGGCAGGAAACACCACTATCACCGGATTCTTAATTTACCGCCAACCAGGACCTACCGCACATTGTATAGCGAGCCTAGCAGATAAGATAACTCAACCAGCTTTACGCCACACTAAACTATTAGTCTTAGGGGACAGCAATATGCGTTTTTGGGCTATTCTGGTCCCCGATGCAATAACACTTAGCAACGAGTTGGAGACAGTTATTATAACCCAAAGAGTGCGCGACCCGACACATCAATTGGACCATTCTCTGGATCCGATCTTTGCTAATTTTGCATTGGCTTCTAGTGGAAAAGAGAGTTATTGTTAAGGTAAGGTGTTACTGTGACAAAATTTGGCGGGACAAGGGAACCAGCTACCTGAGAGCTCTCACTACACCTTATTGCCCATCTCGTACTTTGCAACAGTGATGAACCCTAAAGGCAAGAGTCCCCAGAGTCCAGAGGTCCAGAATGGGCGCTCTCTTGTTCAGCTAACTAGCTGCAAAAACATTGTATTCTCTTCCGCTCTCCCTGAAGGCTTGCACTACTGAACGAGCCTTAAGCAAAGCTTCGAAAACATAGCTTTTCAGGTCCCTCTCTTAACCCGTCCACTCTTGCCAAGCTCCGCTCGCCTTCTGTTTGTATTGTTTCAGCGCAGGAACACACTGTTTGGTGTAACCATGTACTCTACAAATAACGACGATGATGATAGCCCTAGACCTAGAAAAAAAATGACCACAATATATCAGACACCTACCAGGTAACCACTCTTGTTTGCCCTGCCAATCAAACCCTTAGCAATAAAACTGGATGCTCTAGGAAGACACAGGGCATTCCGCTATGAGATGAAACACACTTGTTTCCCTATGCGCAGATAACATGTTCCTGTGCATACATCTATTCAGAGATTGATTTGGCTCCATCAATACCACACTATCCTCATTCTGCAAACTTTCAGGTCTAAAAGTCAATTCGAACAAATTCTATGTCGTTCTTCTCTGACAGGACAGCCCCACAATGAGAGCTCACCTTAGGAGATGGCTCTATTTAATGGGCACAATGCATGTTCCATTATTTAGGAAATAGACATATTCCATGCTAAGACAGATCTTCTTGAGGATAAACTAAGGAAAGCAATCAGCTCACTACGATGAAAGACTGCTTTCTGAGTTACTTTGCCACTCTC
This sequence comes from Lissotriton vulgaris, assembly GCF_964263255.1. Lineage (NCBI taxonomy): Eukaryota > Metazoa > Chordata > Amphibia > Caudata > Salamandridae > Lissotriton > Lissotriton vulgaris. Next base: position 150,389,685 of record NC_141696.1, on the reverse strand, counting down.
AGTGATGGAATTGAATAGTCCTCTCCAAAATGATGATGCTCCGAAGCCTTCAGAGCAAGACTGGCCATAGCGGGCACCGGGTGTTTCCCCAGGAGGCTGGAAGGATGGGGGCCGGATTTGTCCCTGAGGGACGGTTTTGCATCGGTGCTGCAATATCGGCCCCTAGTAACAAAAGCTGCTGGGGGGCACTTTAGTTAACCAGCAGAGCTTCACACTTCCACTGCTGCTATATACACCCTGGTGGCACCCCACCTGGGTCTTCCCATTGGAAAGGGTAAGGTTACGTTTAAACCCACACCCCGTGGGACCATGAAGGGATACACACCATGGGTGATTGATTCACAGAGATCACCCTGTTTAGCTTTCAGGGCCTGGAGGAGCAATGAATGAATGAATGAAGGGATTTATAGAGCGAGAGCGCACAGCTACTTAAAAAGTACCTTGAAAGGGGATGCTTCCTTCTGTCTGCCCAAATGAGGAACGCAGTTCAACTATACACAGACCATCAAGAGCCTGCTACACACCCTAATACAACGCTGAATTTGGGGGGGCAGGGTTGAATATATTCATCATGGTCACTGTTTAACCTGTTCATTATGATTTAAGGATTTGGGTGCTTCGGGCATATAATTAAGCCATGTTCAAAGCTGTGAACAGACCTAACATTCACTTCTGCTAGTGCTCAATTATCAACAAATGATTTTATAAGGATGCTACTATCTTTGTACGAAATACTGTGCCGTATCACTTTCATATACATATAAACTTTTAAAAACAATACCCACCGGACTACCCACTAACCTTGAGTTTCAGAGCAGCATGCTGCATGGCATAAAGCGCTTCAACGCCTCGTCAGGTGTAATAAGCACTACATAAATACAATTACAATGCACTATCTATGTACAAGACACAGCACTGAACATGAACTGAACAGTCTGAACTGGTAAGATGTCCATATCTGTGGGCCTCCTTTGCAGGAAATGTCTTATCTCTGGAGTCAGAGTCTATTTTAATATTCCAATAAGTCCATAGGTTTTTTTTATCTCACTTAGCTCATGTTTTACCGATGAATTACCAATGGGCAGCCCAGCTTGTGACACCAAGGGGCAGTTTGATTGTTTTGTAAAATTAGGTCTTGAATGTAGCTGTCTCTAGGGAAAGCCTGCTTCAATATAAGTCTAGCAGGAGAACATGTCCTCCCTCATTATATATTTTAAAGAGGAGGGGGTTCATTCATGTACCTCCAAAACTGAACAAGTTCTATAAGGTTTCTCAACATTCCTGCCTAGAAAATGAGAAGGGCCTATAACCATTTCCTGTGGAATTGTCTTCTTTGGGGACAGTGAACAAGTGAGTCTAGACTTTACACAATCACGGAGCACAAGTGTCCATCAAGACTCACACCACTGGCCCTGAACAGTAGAGGGAATAGCCACACACTGATCAGATCTTTGCTTCTTCTTTTCCCTAAGTCATGTCGCAGTGGGGTAAGGATTTGAAGCAATCATGTCGTAGAAGTCTCATAGATTTCACTGTGCCACTTCTACGAGTCTTTTTCATGGGGGGACGCCCACTCTGCATTCGCTCTGCCTAGATGCAGCACTTTGTAAATATGGCGCAGTATAGCGCATTGATTAAGCTGCCGCAGCATCACTGAAAAGTGACGCAACAGCAGCATTTGGCCTTCATAAATAAGGCCCCACGGGTGAATCCTTTGCAGTGCTGAAACACCACAGAGCCCTTGGTGTCACCAAATAAGCTCTCGATCACCTCTCCCCACTCTAAACACTGGTGACAACTCTGCTACCACTGCTACTCACTAGCAAGGAGAGCAGGAAGACTTAGACAGCCTACAGAACATCCTTCCAACTTACCTAATAACTAACGATTAATATTATATGTACTATTACCCATTGGAAATTAGTTGTAATTTCCCACCTCACCCGTAACCTCAAAATCCTTATTTTTAAGCACCTGATTCTTTCCTCCCAACTGGGATTATTTTCTCAAATGATGTAGAGCCCTGACCGACAGATTGTGGCATCCCTGGTCATTCAATTGAAATCACTCAATACTAGAAACTGATGTCCCTTGGAAGGCTCCCTGCAAACTCTTTTTGCCGAAGTGTTTTTTGTGTGAGACTCTGTCAAGTACAGGATGCTGAGAAAGTCAGTGCCTCCTTGCACTGAATAGTGCCTACTTGCACTGAACAGTACAAGTGAAAGGTGTCTTCTTAAGAGGGTTCCAAAGGAAAAACCCTTAGGTTAAAAAAATCTCCTTGACAATCTTGTAGCTCTTGATTGAAGATACAGATTAATAATGAAGTTATTAGCAAGGCATAAACCCCCCCCTGACAGCAGGGAAGAGAAAGAGCCAAATAAAAAGTATTTAGAAGGAGTTGCATTTAGACGTTGCAACTGCTACAGGCAAAAATCAGGGACAAAAATAGTAGGAAGCAGATGTGTATGTTTTTATGTTGAGCCTGGGCAGCACATGCGCTGCTCTGCGAGGCATGCTGTTTTCAGGTAGGGACTTGAAGACCAGCCCACTCTCCACCCATATTTTTCATTGGCTTGTGTCATAGTCCACTGTAAAGTGAGGCTGTTCACTGGTCAATAGGCTTAGTAGTCCCTCCTCAGTACCTCCTTGTCTCATTTTGTAACGTCCCATGGCGACACCACCTGTTATGTGTGTTGTTACTCAGTAGGCTTTAATATACAGCCTCAGAGCACTATTTACTCAAATAGCGTTGTCTTGCCGGATGTTGCAGACAGGACACGCTCTCTCCTAATTCTTTTATTTTTTTATTATAGCTTTGGCGCTGAACGCAATTGCAATGTAATAGGTCTCGCATTTGCAAGAGTTTAAGCAATTGGAATTGTAAATGACAATGCCTTTTATTTATCTGTTTTAAAACCAACACATAAATAAAAGGCGTTGTCACTTAAAATGTCAATAGCTCAAACTCTTGTAAATGTGAGACCTATTGCATTGCAAGTGCTGGTTTAATCTGTGCTGTGGAAAACTGCAATAGAAAATACATGTAATTTCTCTGAATCAGGAAAACAGAAATAAGTGAATTATCAAAATCATTTGTGCCAAATATGTTTTGAGTAGAAAATGAAACCTTGTGAAGTGAATATATGCAGATTGCAGATGCAGCTTTCTTTACCAAATCACTCTAAATACACAAACAGCATATTTTTGTACTGGAATCACAATGCAAATCAGGTCATTGCTGCAGTTTCAGTTTCTAGTTACCTCAGCAGAACCAAATGTAGTAGCATGGCTGATAAAAATACATTTTTAAAGCCATTCCCAGGACTAGTACGTGGAATTTCATTCTGATGGTCAAAAATACCAATTCAGGTTCAAATGGGAGTTTGTGCACAAATCAGGATTAACACTTGTGTGAAGTTTATGTACAGAACATGGAGGGTTTCAACACATATATTTCGATGAGTAAAACCTGTCAAAATGTATGAAGTGGAAAAACTACAACATTCTAGGTTTAGCATCTTAGAATGGGGAGAAACATGGGGGTAGATTTTTGTTGGGCTTGCGCCACGTTTAAGCCGCTGTTGCGTCACGCAACGGCAGCGTAAACGTGGCGCATGCCTGCGACCCATTTACAACGTGACGCATCTAGGAAGATGCGTCACGTTGTAAAGCCCTGCGCCACATGTGGGCGTTCCGGTGCAGGGTGGGCGTTCGGGGGCAGGTGCGCCTCGCAAAAGTGCCTGCTTGAAATCTACAAGATTTAACGCAGGCACTTTTAGGCCAGTGCTGCGTCAAAACCCTGCGCCTGCTTGAAGCAGGCGTAAGGCTTGACGCAGCATTGGACAGATAGGGCCCTTCAGAGCATTGCTGGAGCTGCGTCGCGCTTGCGATGCAACTCCAGCAATGCGCCGCGATTACGGCACAGATGCGTCACACATCTGTGCCGTTTTTGCCCCATGGTGCGCGGCATTGTAAATGCGGCACACCATGGGTGATGGAGCTGTGGCGCACAATAACTGCTGCATCCCTGGGGATGCGCCAGTTATGGTAAATCTGCCCCCTTGTACTAAAGCATCACTGCCTATTCTGACGTGCATACTGGGCCAACACACAGGGGAAAAAACGTACCCCACTGTCTCTATATTTCCAGGGGCATTGCCACCACTCAAAACGTTAGGCCGAGTCAGAATGAGGCAATTTGATTTCAACATACATGCAACGATCTGGCAGGCCTCAGTTTGTAATGTACTAATATTGGAGAGATGCAAAGACTAATCTCTAGAGTTATACCAAATGCGCCATGGGTGGCCTAGACATACAGAGTCCACTGGATTGTTTGGAATATGTTGTGTGCAGAGCCCACTGGATTGTTTGCAATGCGCATGGAGAGTCAACCGGATTGTTTGGAATATGCATGCTGAGCTCACTGGAGTGCTTGGATTGTGCATGTAGAGTCCACTGGATTGTTTGGAATGTGCATACAGAATCCACTGGATTGCTTGGAATATGCATGCCGAGTTCACTGACTTGTTTGGAATATGCACGCCAAGCCCACTGGACTGTGTGGAATGTGCATGCAGAGTCCACTGGATTGTTTGGAATGTGAATGCAGAGTCCCGCTGAAATGTTAGGAATGGGCATGCAAAGTCCTCTGGAGTGTTTATATTATGCATTCAGAGTCCACAGGATTGTTTGGAATATGCATATAGAGTCCACTGGATTGCTTTGAATATGCATGCCGAGTTCACTGACTTGTTTGGAATATGCCTGCCAAGCCCACTGGACTGTGTGGAATGTGCATGCAGATTGTTTAGAATGTGAATGCAGAGTCCCACTGAAATGTTTGGAATGTGCATGCAGAGTCCACTGGATTGTTTGAAATGTGCATTCAGAGTCCACAGGATTGTTCGAAATATGCATGTAGAGTCTACTGGATTGTTTGGAATATGCATGCTGAGCTCACTGGAGTGCTTGGATTGTGCATGTAGATTCCACTGGATTGTTTGGAATGTGCATGCAGAATCTACTGGATTGCTTGGAATATGCATGCCGAGTTCACTGACTTGTTTGGAATATGCATGCCAACCCCACTGGACTGTGTGGAATGTGCATGCAGAGTCCACTGGATTGTTTGGAATGTGAATGCAGAGTCCCGCTGAAATGTTTGGAATGTGCATGCAGAGTCCCCTGGAGTGTTTAAAATGTGCATTCAGAGTCCACAGGATTGTTTGGAATATGCATGTAGAGTCCACTGGATTGCTTGGAATATGCATGCCGAGTTCACTGACTTGTTTGGAATATGCCTGCCAAGCCCACTGAACTGTGTAGAATGTGCATGCAGATTGTTTAGAATGTGAATGCAGAGTCCCCTGGAGTGTTTAAAATGTGCATTCAGAGTCCACTGGATTGCTTGGAATATGCATGCCGAGTTCACTGACTTGTTTGGAATATGCCTGCCAAGCCCACTGAACTGTGTAGAATGTGCATGCAGATTGTTTAGAATGTGAATGCAGAGTCCCACTGAAATGTTTGGAATGTGCATGCAGAGTCCACAGGATTGTTTGGAATATGCATGTAGAGTCTACTGGATTGTTTGGAATATGCATGCCAAGCTCACTGGATTGTTTGAAATTTAAATGCTGAGCTCACTGGATTGTTTGGATTGTGCATTGCGAGTCCACAGGATTGTTTAGAATGTTAATGCAGAGTCTACTGGATTGTTTTGAATATGCATGCAGAGCAGAGTCCACTGGGTGGATCGGAATATGCATACCAAGCCTACTGGATTGTTTGAAATATGCATGCAGAGCTCACTGGATTGTTTAGATTGTTCATGCAGAGTCCACTGGATTGTTTGTAATGTGCATGCAGAGTCCATTGGATCAGTGCCGTAACAAAGGCCCCGCAGCCCCTACAAATTAGGAGGGCCCGAGCTTCAAGGGGCCCTTCAGCATAGTACCATGGCCTGAGAGCTCCTAAGAGAGTCCTGCTGGATTGTTTGGAATATGCATGCCAAACTCACTGGGTTGTTTGGAATTTACATGCTGAGGTCACTGGATTGTTTGGATGGTGCATGCATATAGTCCACTGGACTGTTTAAAATGTCAATGCAGAGTCTACTGGATTATTTCGAATATGCGTGCAGAGCCCACTGGAAGGATCAGAATATGCTACCAATCCTACTAGATTGTTTGGAATGAGCATGCAGAGTTCCACTGGATTGTTTGGAATGTGCAATAAGAGTTCCACTGGATTGCTTGCAATGTGCATGCAGAGTCCATTGGATCAGTGCCGCAACAAAGGCCCCGCAGCCCCTACAATTCGGGAGGACCCGAGCTTCAAGGGGCCCCTCAGGATAGTACCCTGGCCTGAGAGCTCCTGAGAGAGTCTGAAGGGGGCCCCTCCATGTACTTTGCAGGGGAGGGGCCTTAAGTTTTGTTACGCCAGTGCATTGGATTATTTGAACTATGCATGCAGAGTCCACTGGACTGTTTGGAATATGCCTGCTGAGTCCACTGGATTGTTTGGAATGTGCATACAGAGTCCACTATATTGCTTGGAATGTGCATGCAGAGTTCACTGGATTATTTTGAATGTGCATACAGAGTCCATTATATTGCTTGGAATGTGCATGCAGAGTTCACTGGATTATTTTGAATGTGCATGCAGAGTCCACTATATTGCTTGGAATGCTCATGCAGAGTTCACTGGATTGTTGTGAATGTGCATGCAGAGCCCACTGGATTGTTCAGGATATGCATGCAGAGTCCACTGGATTGTTAGCAGGTGCTGATTCGAAAGAAGCCCATAATATGACTGGCGTTCAGAATTAAATCTTCCTTCACCCAGCAGAAGTGATTTCACTAGGGAGAATCAAAGGATTACATGTATATTAACACTGCAGTCCTTTATTCACCTCAAACCGGTTTTCCTCCGCAGAGGAGCTATAATATCAGTTGACATGAAGACTATATCATTCCAACACCAATTATGCATCCATGTGTTTATACAACATACATATTCATTGCTCTCTCGCCTGTCTATGGACACCAAGGGGCCCATTATGATGTCGGGCAGGCGGGGCGGATATTAGTATGGCGGGGGGGACCTCGGCGGACGGAAAGACCGTCCGCCGGTTTTCCGCCCCGGTCGCCTTGCGGCCGGGGCGGAAAAGGAATAATATGGTGGCGGTGTCTATCAGACACCGCCAGTTATATTATGATAGGCATTTTACAATGCCTTTCCGTGGTGGCAATGCCGCCACAAAAAGGCATGCAGACTTCACTCTGGGGGCCCCCAATAGAAGCCCAGGTTAGATGTGCAGGACATCTAACCTGTGCTTCTATTGGATTTCTATAACGCATATTAGCAAGCCCATTGTCGCCGTTTTAGCTGCAGTTTCCTGCTGCTAAAACGGCGATAATTTTAACGAGGTTCTTGCTAATATGCACCTGAGTCTTTTATATAAAGCGAATGCGGTTAATCTTATACTCGTGTTTAAAGGATGGAACTAGCATTCTTAGGAGTTCTGTAGAGAACATTCAACAAGCAACAGGTGACATGTACAAAGGATTCCTTCCAATGTTGGCAAAAGTGTCATTTTTGCGATGTACGAGCATGCCTCCATTTTTGTGTAATCATGCCCGCATCGTAGCCCCATTGAATTCTTTAACATTTTAAATGATATCTTGGCCACCAAACAAGGTTGCAATTTGTCAATGGGGTTAATAAAGGTGCAATGTGCGTTCTTAAAGTGCATGGAGACTGCTCTGAATCAAAGGAGCATGAAAGTTGTTGTGTTTTCACTTGAGCTTTATACTGATTCATGGTGACAGAACGTTTCCATGATTCTGTCACCTTTAGAAGGTCAAGTGAATTATTTATCTTCCTAAAATGGCTTTCATAAGGGCTCGAGTCGGAGTACCACACGGGTGGACGGCGTCCCCCCACTTATTTTACCGGGGGGACACCGTCCCCCCTGCCAAACAGCTGGACTTCACTCTTTGGCCTCTCTGGGACGAGGAGCTCGGCACCTTTCGTGACATCACTTCCTGGCGTGACGTCACTTCCGGTGACAGCGTCTCCCCACTTCTTTTTTTACGACTTGTGCCCTGCTTTCATATATCTCCATGCAAGAATGAACTTCACTCCATATCGACGCCCTGGGTGTACCCTGCAAGGGTGATGTGCAATTATTCCAGAAATTTAAAATACGACCAGCTTGATATTAAGCCTGGGCAGAACTCACAGAATTTTGCTTAATTGCCCAATAACTCTGGGAGATTTTGCGGAGTTTTGCGAGCTGTGGAGTTGCGGTATGTCGTGCTGCTCATGCTGATTTTCAGCACCAAGAGGCTGTCCCACACTGTAAAATCAGCACAAAACGCACCACTCGGCACGCCAGAGAGTGCTGCTACTTTCTGCCGTAGATAATGTACTTGAGCAGAAGTTTTCACAGTACGGGGGGCAACTTTCTCTTTTTAAGAAAAAATAAATATTTTTTATTGATAATCCATGAGTACACAAGAAATTCAAATAACTAAAAAAAGAAAACAGAACCAGAAAAATCGAAACAGAAAATCACAGCCTCATAGCAGAGGATAATACAGGATTATACATTATGACCATAGATTGCGAGTGTAGGGCTGATGATATATACATGCAAAACACCCAGTCTTTCATAAGCAAAAAACATTCTAAAGAAAAAGAAAAACAAACACAGCATAACCTAGACAGCACATTTATAGCTCTAAATAGGTCATAACTGCCCCCCAAATCTGACGGCCTAGTTTCATTTTCCGTCTGCCTTTCAGAGCATATAGGCTGTGTTCCATATTAAACATTGCCAAGAATCTTGCCCTCCATGCCTCGAAAGATGGGGTGTCCTTTTGTAGCCACATTGATGCAATACAAAGCCCAGCAACAGCTGTGGCAAGAAAGATCAGATACAAAAATTCACTGGGTAGTTTATCCACTACTGATCCCATCTCCACCCCCAGCAAGACCTGAGTGCCAGACAATCGTACAGGCCCACCCAAAATCTCGGCTAAGAATTTCTCCATATGTCCAAACAGTGTGCTTAAATGTACGCACAAATAGAAAACATGAACCACATCGGCAGCTTCAGTCCCACAGCGAAAGCTCATTCCCTTGTTAACTCCCCCCCATTTAAATATTCTGGCTGGTGTGTAGTATAGGTCAAAGATAGTCTTATAGTGTTGGGCATAGATATTTGCAGCCATAAACAATCATCCCGCCAAATCTATAGATTCCTCCACCTGTATGCCCTGACACCCCGGTCGATTATCCCATTTGCGATTTTGTGTTTCCAAATCATTAGCCATTGTACCCAGCATTAAGGTATAACGTGTACCAGTCCGTGCAACTTTCCTCAACGCCTCAATCAGGGGATTAACTTGAATTTTCCAAAGGGCTTTCATCAAGTAATCGCAAATTTGTAAATATTTAAAAAAAATCAGCCCGAGGCAAATAAAATTGACCCCTTAGCTGGTCAAAGGACTTCAGTCCCTCGTCAGCAAATAGGTCTCCAACAGTGCGCACCCCTTTAGCCCTCCAGTTGACTACCACCTGATCCCCAAATACTGGTGGGAGAAGGGTGGTTGCTGTTAACGGAGTGTACCAAGACACCCTTTCCAGCCCATACTTCTTCTTGAGCGCTATCCATACTTTATAAGCTGCGATAAGAACTTTGAACTTCGTGCGCTTGTAATAGCTCCAGTCCACATTAACAAACAATCGATTTTTTGCATCGCTGCCCAGCAGCATATGATAAATAGAAGGAGATTCAGCCAAAGCAGTTGGGCCTACCCCCGTCAGCAATATATTCATATGTTGCAACCTACAGACATAATAATACAATGTGAAGTCCGGGACAGCCCAGCCCCCATGCTCCCGAGGGAAAACCATCTATCGCATCGCTCTTCGTGCTTTGCCATGAGCCCAAATAAATCTGGCACATACAGATTGTAATAGAGCAAGATTAGCGTGGGAAATCTCCAAAGGCACCGATCTAAAAAAAATTAATATTTTCGGCAAAATCAACATCTTAAGAACATTGCATCTTCCCACCATGGAGAGATGTAAACACTCGCCTCGGTCCAGTTGTTTACGGACACCCGCCACCAACCGCCCCCAATTAGACTCAACCATTGCACTCAGACAGACCCGGATCCTAATCCCCAAATAAACCACCTCCTGCAAGACCCTTTGATCCACAAATGCCCCTGTATTAGCACATAAAATGTGTGTCTTGGATGAATTCAATTTATAGCCAGATACCGCCCCATACTGTACCGCCAATTGCTCTTTTTCGGACATAGCTGTTGCTGGGTTAGCCACCCATTATTGGTCACTATCCCTGTGGGGGTTGCAGTGTGTGCCCCCTTACTTCGAACTCAAAAACACTCAACCTTGAGCCAGGAAAGACATGGCAGCAACGAAAACATACGAATTGCAATACATGCAATGTCGTTTATTTGATAACTTGTCCCTGTGGCTTAAGGTATATAGGGGTGACGAAAAGGATGATCAAACTCCGAATTTGTGAACATCGGAGTAGCATAAGATGTGGTAAGAGTAACACCAAATTTACCACACATTTCATGGAACAAAGACACTCCCCAAATGAGATTCATTGGACTGTGATTGAACAGCTCGACCATGGTACAGAAACAAGTCTTTTTGAGAAAGAGCAGAGGTGGGTTCACCGCCTCTCTACCCATGTGACAGGCCTGAATGATGAAATCCCTTGGGGGACGGTACTAAGACGATAATCTGCCCATGGCTATCCCAGTGAGCACCGCTATTCATGATGCAAGAGCGTGTGCACCTATGCACCTCCGTGCTGGCCGGCACTTGGGTGGGATGTGAGGCCAGAAAAATTGCACCTATGTTTGATATGTGGGAAACTTGATGAATAAAACATGTCAATCTTGTACACTTGCAAAGTGTTCCCATTGACGTTCATGGGCACCAGTGAGAACAATGAATGGAATGGGAATAGGATCTAAATAGGCATTTTTGTCACTATTTAGAATCAAACTACCACGTGAAGTGACAGCTTAAATTCAGATACCTGATAGGGCGGGTTGGTCACATTGCCAAAGTTTGGTGAACAATAAAGTTATTCTATTTCAGTGAAACCGTGAATGTGCTGAGGAGATCTACCAGGGGTACCTCTCAGAGGGTTAGCGCTCTAGTGTTTGCTCGCAAACGGGGATGCGGAGCACGTTACGTCAGTCACCTGACGCGGACGCAGAACGTCAGATACGTGACTTGATGTCTGTGTTCTTCATAACCCCGTGGAATACCTATGGCAGACGACTTCCGGGCTGCAGCGCAAAACAGAATAGGTTTACGGCAGCGAGTCTCTGTGCACTAAGTAAGTCCACTAACGTTCCGGTTTTGCCCCCCCGCATGACTATGGGATGCCGGGGCTTGTATCGGCTCTATTATCCATGCCGGTTTTGTTTAAACTTTCAGACGGAGCGCGACGTGAAGATTGTGCCCCGCTGCGAGTCCATGCGGCACACTTGACTTACGTGTGTTGTAAGTGTTTAGCAATTTTATGACACTGTATACCACAGCAAAAAGCTTCCTTAAGTCTGAGTATATTAATCCATCGTCCTACTACGAAGGGACGTTTGTTTTAATGAGGGGTGTTGCATTAATTTTAATCATCATAGTTGTACGTATGGCCCCATAGGTACGAAGCAGGCGAATAGCTACCTGAGTCTTGACATAGCGCACAGTGGGACTGAGTTTGGTCCAAAGGAAACCCTCCCTGATAATTTGCAAGGGTGAACAAGGGTATTGCCCAAACAGTATAGAACTCTGTGGGTGTATGGAGACGGGTTTGGAAGTGAACCACAGTAAAAGAGAACAATTCTGAACCTAATGGCATAAGGAATTGGCAGAGTATGATGAAATGAATGCATGACATTTGCGCATTATTAATGTTTGTTTTGTCTAATCTGTTCATTTACAGAGTTGGCTCCTGGTGATCTCTGGGAGTGCTTTATACGGGTAAAACAATGAGTTTTTGTAATAATTTTTTACCTTTTCACATATATATCCTCACGGAGTGGACGTGCCTTAGCGTGCGCGGAACCCCTGGGGGATTTCACCTTATGGTCCTGATGAAAGCTGAGCCGAATGACGCAATAAGCAGCAGAAACATGTCGACCTTTTGTTACTAGGACATAGTGGTTCTAATAAAACCAACTACGTAGTCCACACTTGTTTTTAATGTGAACAGCTGGCCCATTAATAAAGTTTTTTTAGGCACAGCTGGGATCTTTTAAATCTTGCACTCACAATACTTGAGCACACCCATCCTGACTTCAAAAAAACCAGCTCCGCTGCCATTGCAGGCGTTGTAGCACACGGGGGGACACTCGTCTCCCCTGTGGGAACCCCATGATGAAGCATGTCAGCACTAGGGTGAGTGAGGGTTCTTTTAAGAAATAGAGTTTTTCCTTCCCGTTCCCTTTATTTTCTTTAATTCTTTATCTCCTTTTTTGAACACTGTGTAGATCACAAGAAATTGATAGTTATCACTTTAACAGTCTCAGTTGCAGTCACTCTTTAGTTGTCGTAGCCTAATTAAATATCTCTTAGCTGCCGCTTGACTCCAATGGAGGTTAATTTTGGCCTTGCACCTGGCTACTTCTGTTGAGAGGTCACCAATATCTGAGCTGCCATGTATACCCTGCATGAGATTTTCTTCTGCCAGCGTCAGATCCTCATACAATTCCTGTAATATGGTCCAAAATTGTTTTTGCCTATATAAACCAAAGCTAAAAGCTTCCCCCCTAAATGCAGCTTTAAAATCATCCCAAACACACCCTCTTCCCGTGCTACCCCGGTTGATCCGAAAAAAGGCTGCAATCCATTCATTCATATGAGAAACAAACTTTCCATCCAACAATAATTTCCTGTCAAAAGAGAAGCCTTGTGTCTTTGATGCTATTTGAGTACATGCTAAAGTTAATACCAGAGGACCGTGAACAGAGGTAACCCTTGGGTACACTTGAATTCGGGCATCCTTCAATAGATACTGCGGAGCAAAAAAGTAGCCAAATCTCACAAGTTTTTGATGTGGACAAGAATAGAAGGTTTACCCTGGCTCGTCTCCCCTCAGAGTCGCCCAAACATCAACCAAGCCATGCGCTTCTACCAAAGAGTGAAGCGCCTTGAATACTTTTGGCTTTCTCCCTGTGTATCTATAATTCACATTTCCTACAGATTTAGAAGCCAGGTGAATATTTAAGTTTCCACGAACTATCACTGGAGTTGGCCATAAAGCCAATTCGACATTAAGCAACTCTAAGACTAATGCCTCATCGAGATTTGAGCCATAAATAGAACAAATCGTAAATTTCAGCGTACCAAATACGCATTCAGCTATGGCCCATCTCCCATATTTGTCCGTTAATATTCTACCTGTGGCAAAAATGTGTTTTTTCGCCAGAATAGCAACACCCCTTGATGTAATGGCTTGTTCAGTGCAAGCCAATACCGTGTACCCCAGTTCCAATAATAGTTTACTCTTGGCCCATGCAATGTGGGTTTCCTGGAGACATACCAGATCGCACTGAAGCATCTGCAGTTCGCTAGTCACCCGCTGCCTTTTATTAAGATGGTTTAAGCCCCTAACATTCAAAGACCCTAATCTAATACCTTTATCCGCCATTTATATCCACTGCAAGTTTAACCCGATAGAACATGTGCCATAGACCCCTATTTATCACATATCGCAAGAAAGTGTCCTCATGGATTATTATTTTTTTCCCCAGAACATACCACCCCCCACCCCACCTGACCCTCCACCCAACCCCTGCAATCTCTCATCCACCCAAAGCGGGACGTAAGGACCATGTCCTCAGTGATGGGGAGTGTTTGTGAACCGCGCCCCCCCGCCCGCGAACTGCCCATCTCAATCAGGTTCGTCCATTATGATAAACACTCTTTCGGTTGCCAATGTGCTAGCTTATTAATCACAAAAAATAATAGCTACGATACTTACAAAATGTTATATTCCCAAAACAAAGACTCACATATTGTCGTGTACAATACTGACTGAATAGTGCACACCACTTGTATCCTAATATTTTAGTCACATTAATGATATGTCAAAAGAGGAAAACAAAAAGGAAACGATAAACAGCTGAGATGAGAAGGAACAGATAACATACACCTATTGACTGCCCATTATAAAATATTAGGGGGGCAACTTTCTCAACGTGAGCAGTAGCGATCTGTCACAACCCCCCACCCGCTCCCTCGCATTGAGAAATCTCACCGGGAGGAGGTCTAGCTCTTAATTTTCTCACTCACACTCGACAACTTATAATTCACGAGCTGCGTGCAAGAGAAAACTCTGCCATGCGCCACTCCAAGCTTGGAGGGCGAAGTTGGCAAGATTCTGCAAACCCCGCCAAAGCAGCAGAGTTTACCGCCCACCCTTACCTGATATGAAGACTGAATAATCAGATTAAATTCTACACTAATTTGCGCTTGCAATGTAGATGTCAGGAGAGAAAAAGGCAACCTGAACAGATTTCACTGCCATACCTTAAAGCTGGCATGAATTTAGCTTTGATGACATCAAACAGTGGGTTCAACAATGGTACAAAAAAATTGCATACAAGATTTAGCAATGTATATGTAAGGGTGATGGCCTTAATTTTAATGAATAAATGAATTACTCATTCAATGGCCCAGCTAGCTGAATAAATTAGCTGACATGATTTTTATCATTTGTGTAGTATCCGCTTGGTTTGCTTTTTCTGCTTCCGAAATGTAGAACATTTGATTTATTGTATTTTACTGTTAGATAGTTCTTTGTGCAGTATGTTTCAAAGTGCTGCCGTGTATGTTGCAGACAGACACTCATTTGATAAAAGATTACAGTGTTGTCTGCATACATTAAGACATGATTTGTCCTTCCTCCAATTTTCTGGGCAATCTCTTTGAGTATACAACTTAGTTACAATGGCACCAAAATAAAGATCAAAATGAATTGGGGATAAAATACAGCTTTGCTTGAGGTCCCTGGTTGTCAAGAACCATTTGGACATATACTTACCATCGCCCAGTTTCACTTTGACCTAAGTATTGGTGTGTAACACCTGGATAGCTTTCAACAGACTTGGGTTTATTCCCCATCTTTTTGGAAGCAAGTATTGCTAATGTCATGATGGTCTCCATAGTGCGGTGAGTGTCGCTGAACCCTGGTTGATTCCATGGGATTTACGCCAGCTCCCCCAACCATCTCTTTAAATCATTCAAAAGTAGGGAGGCGTGTTGTTTAGCCCCCACATCTCGCTGAGCAATCCTGCGATAGTTTCCACAAATATTGCTTCTTGTGAAGGGGGCAAAGAACTGAGCCCTACAACTATGTTGGGGCTAGTCCAGCCAAGTAACCTGAAGTATATAGTGTCATTTTAAACACTACTACCCACGCTGTGTTGGCTTTAGAGTGCCTTGGGGTGGGTAGGATGACAAGTTAAAATGATTTGCAGGACCTGGTCATGAATAAAGAGGATGTCCTTTGGAAAGGGTGTGGTATGCAGGGGACGCCCACCATCATTGTCACATTCTCAGGCTATATTGGTGACTATCTGTTTTCTGTAACTGTGTATGT
Source organism: Lissotriton vulgaris (assembly GCF_964263255.1). Taxonomy (NCBI): domain Eukaryota; kingdom Metazoa; phylum Chordata; class Amphibia; order Caudata; family Salamandridae; genus Lissotriton; species Lissotriton vulgaris. The sequence goes on along the minus strand of NC_141696.1, from coordinate 150,374,018 downwards.
GGTCTCTGTGCCTGTTTTCTTTGTGTGTAGAGGTTGATGGAAGCCTATATGCATCTTTGCTGGTTTTTGTGCAGAGCTGTATGTAACTCTTCTGAAGGCTAAGGGGTTAGTTGTTGTTTGGCTTGTGTTCTTGGGTGGCTGAATATCTGTTGGTCTGTGTGTAAGGGCGCCTGTATGTCAGTCTTTATGTGTCCCGTCAGTTTGCGGCAAGCCACTGGCCTGTATGAATGAATACTTGCATGTCTGTTCATCTGTTTTCACGCGTACATTTTTGCCCGTTTCTATGTTGGTCCATGTGCTTGTCTCCCCCACTTCTATTTGTTCGCGCAATAAAGTCCATGTCCACAACTTCTTAGTCAGCAAGAAAGGCCACTTTATTAAGATCGGTTATAGACAAAACATCAAACCATTTCTTTATTTATTTATTTAATTATTAATTCAAATTGCTCTCAGCCTAACAGGTCATTCCTACCCACTGATAAACCCCCCACCAAGTTAAACCTAACCAAACCAGAAGCTCCTAACTCTTATGTATACCCCTTCCTTTCCTACAACTGCCTATTGAGGATGGACCTACCCGCTCCAGGCTGCCCACCCCCCACTAAAATCCGCCTACAAAGGAAAACAACCTGTCCTAAAGTGGCAAAAATAAAAAACAACTAAACCAGCACGGAAAGCACTGGAAAAAGCAAAAAAGGCCTAAAGAAAAAAAAGGGGGAGGGTGGGTGGGACAGAAACGAACCTCTCCGCCCGCCTCCCTAGTGCACAATAAACCTTGCCTCGTGCTGACCCTAATTGCCCCACCTGTCTCTCACTAATCAGGACCCCACCTGTCGTGGCCATCTCCTAGCGCGAACCTACCCGGGGAGAGATCGGCTCGCGCACGGCTCTCCCCGGGTCCCCCCTCGCGCAATAAAGTCCATGTCCACAACTTCTTAGTCAGCAAGAAAGGCCACTTTATTAAGATCGGTTATAGACAAAACATCAAACCACTTCTTTATTTATTTATTTAATTATTAATTCAAATTGCTCTCAGCCTAACAGGTCATTCCTACCCACTGATAAACCCCCCACCAAGTTAAACCTAACCAAACCAGAAGCCCCTAACTCTTATGTATACCCCTTCCTTTCCTACAACTGTCTATTGAGGATGGACCAACCCGCTCCAGGCTGCCCACCCCCCACTAAAATCCGCCACCCAGGAAAACCTTTAGAGTTTTCCTGCCCCACCCCAACAGTTAAATTGAACTCTGAGAGCACCACAATTGAACATCAAGAACTTTGCAATTAAATCGCGTAATTCTAAAAGATGAATTGATTGACTCATGCGAGAAAGGTGGACACCATCCGCACGAAAGAGGTGCCATTCGAAACCTGCAAATGAGGGTGAGACAAAGCATAAATACCCAAATCTTTACAAAACAATCGCATAGAACGGTTCAGCATCTTCCGCGCCTTGTCCATCGCAGAATCCTTCCGTGCACCAGTCCAGTGAAGTCGAGGCACAAATTCTGCCCAGATCATCATGGTGCTCGCCCATGTGTCTCGGAGTACTTTCAGATCCATTTGCATTGTTTTAATCAAAGTTAAGCCAGATAAAGAGACCAGGGCGTTCTCGCCCAGATGAATGACTAACAGGTCAGGCTGGCCCCCACCCATAACACAAAGAGTAGTCAGCAAAGTAAACAACCCCCCCAACGCATACCCCCAATACCATGCCAAACAACCACATGTGTTGAACTGTTAAGACCCAAAGATCGCCCACAGAGTTGCCCTTCTGCAGCCACTGGGGCCCATATCACGAAGGAGTGTCCAATAATCCACACCCTCCGTTTCAAGCCAGCCAGCCTGAGCCATGGACCTAGGAGAAAAAGAAATGTTAACGAAGAAAGGATGGGCTACTTTCGCACATATTTCTCGCAACACCTGGACCTCCACCTCCCAATTCTCCGGATCTGAGACCAATCCCACCCCAGCCGGGCAGCTTCCGTCGCCGCCCAAATCCAAAATGAATGAGTGCCAAACTGCAAAGGCTCCAACCCCAAAGTCAACAGTACCTTCCGTAACACAGCCAATAACTGGACATCTGTAACGGGACTGCTATCAGCGTAACAAAAGATCACACCAGACGAAAAAGCACCAGGCTTCACAAACACTCCCACTCACACACCGGGCAACAAGCCACAACACCACTCCTACCAAGAAAACCCACTTACCCCTACCCAGCTGGTCCGTTTTGGAAGCGCGCAAACAGCGCAACCTATCTGATTCAAGAACCACTTCCTCACTGGTCATGCCCACCCTGGTGCGCAAGCCCAAAAGCTCAGAGGCCCGAAAGGCCCCCCCCAAAAAACAACCACACAAAAACACAACCTAAATTTGAAATACTCAAACTCATCATAACAGCAACCCCTTAATTGAAACAACATTTGTTGGAGCAATCCGAAGTGACCGGCCGGCTCAAACACCTGGAAACAGACTGCAGCCTACCCGGGCCCTTCAAAACCTTGACCAACAACCCTCCCCACCGGATCTCTTCCCCACCGCAGCAGCCCATAAAAAGAGACCCCCGCCAATGTGCCAGAGATGGCAGCTGAAAACATCAAGAAACTCGTAACTCCAAATCCTAGACTTAGGCTTCTCTGATAAGTGTGAACCTAACGGCATACCAATTCCAGAGTAAGGAAACTTTTTGTGAACCGACTAGACCCCTTCACTTGAAGTCATTGTGTGAGCATGATCCCCTGTCAGCCCCGCTCGAACGGCGGTATCATCCCCTTGTGACTTAATTCACAGCGACATGCCACTCAGACAGCTTGGTAAGAGCAACTTGCTCACCAAAATCCCATCCCCAACACCAAGAGAACGAGTACGTTTGACTGGGAGACTCTCCCCTGGTTGTTTTTTTTTTCTTTCCCCACACAGACCACCACCCATCCTGACCTTTAGGCAACTGCGCCAACTTTTGTCGAAACACCGCAGAAATCCCCTTGGAGGGGCTTTGTTGAAGACGGAACTCACTTTTGCGTGGTCCGCACCAGACTCCTGCAAAAAACGAACAACATGGGATTGCCCCCTTTCCAAACCCTTATGACAACATTTCTAACCTCCCCATCACGTACTTCTCCTTCGTCCAAATCATTATCATCCATATCCCAATGCAAGACATCATCCCCAACATAATTTCCACTTCCACCAGGAATCTCCCCATCTCCCACACCTCCGTCATAATACTCCCTTTGGATACCAGCACTGCGCACTGCGCCCTGATCCTGAAAAGAGGAATCCGCTCCAGAAACGTCTTCCGCTCTCCCCTCCCCAAAAAACCACCGTTGGGGCAGCCCGCAACAGCGTCCCCTGTCCGCTCACGTAAAATGGTGGCATCGTCCCCTCCAAACTTATAGTTCACATCAGCTTGCCGCACAAGCAGCGTGTGAAGAGCAACTTGCTCCCCAACAACCTCATCCCAATACCAATAGAGCTAGTACGAAACTGGGAGACTCTCCCCTTGTTGCCAAACAGCCTTCCTTACTTTTGATACCGCGTCATTCTCTGTTGAAACAACTCAGGGTCCCCTTGACGCGACTTGATGGACGATGAGACTTGAACTTTTGCATCGTCCGCACAGGACTCCTGCAAAATACTGAGAGAAACAGATTGCCCCAACCCACCACTCTCATTTGTGACTTGAACATGTACAACATCCTCAATTCGTAATTCACCCCCCTCCCTGTTATCATTAGAGACATCCAAAATAAGGTCATCATCATGTCCAACATAAACCCCACAGCCCTTAGGCAACTTGCCATCACCAAGTCCGACAACGGTAGAATGCCAGTGGATAACTTCACTGCGCACTGCGCCTCACATTCCAGAAGAGAAATCCGCTCCAGATCCCCTTCCAATGCCCTCCACCCCAGACTGAAACGCCTCCTGCTCAGCCCGTAACTGTGTCCTGTCAGCCGAAGACCGACGAACTGTAGCTGTATCCTTGCCGTTGTAGCCGCTCAAGCCAGACTGCACCATACTGATATACCCACAAACCCCTGCCACAGCAGTGGAAACAACCGCACATGAATCGCCACCTGGAGCAGGCTCCCGGACAAGGACACCGCAGCATGCATAGAGTCAGGCCCAACCACCTTGCTACACAAAGGAAAAGGAGCGTAGCTCGGTGGCAACACACCGCCATGCCCCACAAACAAGCCAACAGAGGAAACAAGTGAACCAAGGGCCCCAGGCTGAACCTGCTGGGAGAGGGGGACAGCACATAAGCTCTGCCAATTAATTGGAGAGACGTAGCGAATACCTGGCCAGCCTACCTACACAGCGGAGAAACAGGGGCACGAGGAGGGGCCATTGTACCCAGAACCATGCCGATGTGACGCTTAGAGTAGATCCATTCGCATCCCCATCCTATGTATATAGAGATAACTCTAAGCACTAGTATATGCATTAGCCCTTTGTACTATACAATTCCTAAGTAACACGAAGAGTATACCCCTGCGTAACCCATCCCATGTATACAGAGATAACTATAAGCACCAACCTCCTCATTGTGCGACCCTACAGCCTGCACCCGCACAAGTTCCCTCTGTGCATCCCCCCTGCAACTTATGCAAAATTTAAAGTTATATATGTATGTAGTTAGTCAGCCATTCACTGGTTTCCAGAAAGCGCAAACCCCACCCGAAGGCGCCAGAGCGCTCCCCAAAAAGAACAGACTGATACATGAGGAGAACATTACACGTGAACAAATTACAAAAGCAGACGTTAAGTAACATGAGATAAAAGCAAAAATTGTGAGAAAACAAAATACATGGGTAGTAAAAGCGCCAGGAGGAAAAAGTGACAAATGTGCAGGTTACAAAGGAAAACCAAGAACAAGTAGAGGTTTAATACTGCAATATAAGCTAGACAACCAGGCACCAGCATAAACATAGCGTAGGCAATGGGGGCACCTGTGTAAGTATCAAAGGCAAACAAAATGTGAGAGGAAGCAGACTGTGTGGTACAAAGGAAAAAAGGTGTGTCCAAACCGGTGCAACATTACCAACCTCCCCACCCTGCCGCTGAAAAGAGGAATCCGCTCCAGAAACCCCTTCCGCTCTCCCCTCCCCAGAAACCGCCGTTGGGGCAGCCTGCAAACCACTTGGTATTGAAACAGAATGACGTGCTGTAGCAGGTGCCGTACGCCGAAGGCCGCTCAGACCGGACCGCGCCGTCACCGAAGCGCCTAACCCCCCATCCGCACCCAGAGGAGCCACCGCCTAAACCCCACCAGTGCCCAACCACACCCAGCGGCAGCCACTCAAAGGCCTATGCCGCCGGACAGAAAATAAAGGGGCGCCCCCTTAGGCTTGGGGAAAGACACAGGAGGGGGGTTAATGGGGGCAGCCGAGTCGTCCCCAACAATATGCACACCCCCGAAAGGCAGGGGAAAAACAGTGGGAAGCAGGGGGGGGGGGGTCCAACAGCCCCCCCAGGAGGCACCAGGTCAACCCCCACTCACTTGAACAGCATGGGGGCTGAGCTCCGCACTGGCAGCATGACTACCCTGGGTAAAGGGTGAAGAAACATTAGGCAAAAAAGGCAACCTGCCCCACCACATTCTCAACATGACCAGGTAACACCGCAGGAATCGCAGGAACCCCAGTGACAGCACATGGGGCAAGTGAAAGAAAATAGCGCTGACCATTAAACACCAGAATGCCATTCATGTGAGGCCAGTGAAAGTGTGAGACAAGCCTGTCCCAAGTCTTTGTCTGGCCTAAGTGTCCTGCTAAGGGAATCTCATGGGCCAAGGAAAGAAGGAAACCTCTCTGAGACAAGGGGATAACCAGCCTCCTGGTTGCACCAGGTTTGGGGTCTCTTGCCTCAGTGTACAGGAGTCCATCATCCCAGTATACCTTGTGGGTACCTGTGGCGTTCCCTGCAGCCTCAGCAGCAGCCTGCTGTCTGAGGGGTTCAAGGGAAGGGCAGTCTAACTGTTCCTTCCCCAGGTCTTCTCTGGAGGGTCCCCCTGAGCCCAGAAATTCAACTTGATCAAGTTCAAATTCTTTAGGCTCAGTTTCCCTCAGTTCCTGTAGGTCAGCCTCCTCTGAGACTTGATCCACAACCTGGGGCAAGGGGGAAGGCAATGCCTTAACCCTACTGCTCTTCTTCTTGGAAGGTGTCTGGTCCATTGTTCCAGGATCCAGCACCTGTTCAGTGGGGCATCTTCTGGCCTGTGACCTAGTCACAGCAAGCACATGTGCTGGCAAGCCTAACATTTCCATGTGAGTCCTCTGCTCCACTTCTGACCATTGTGATGACTCCAAATCATTGCCCAACAAACAATCCACTGGGAGGTCTGAACTAACTACAACCTTCTTTTGGCCACTTACCCCTCCCCAGGAGAAAGCAATAATCGCCATACTATGGCTGGTAGTGACGTTGCTGGCATTGGTCACCAGGAAATCTGTACCTGGCATGATCTGTCCAGGGTCCACAAAGTTAGGTGTCACCATGGTGACACTGGCACAAGAGTCCCTATAGGCCTGAGCCATTTTGCCATTTATCAAAGGTGTCTGCCTGTATTTGCCCAACGTATTGGGACTGACATCAGGGGATATATCCACATCCCCTGTACAGACAAGGACAGTCTGAGTGAGTGTGCCAACTAAGTTGTCATACCCCTCAGAACCCAAGGTTAACCCAACTAATCCCTTGGGAGGTGCACTACCACTGCTGACTGTACTAGGGGGTGCAGTTGCCTTAGGGGCTGCAGTGGCAGGAGTTTGCCCTCCTTTCTTGGTGCACTCACTAAACCAGTGAGTTTTACTTTTGCAGTATTGGCACCACCTTTTAGACTGGCCTTCTTGAGTCTTCTTCTTCTGGGAAGCCTGACCCCCACCCTCTTTGGATTGTTGGGGACCTGTCGAAGACTTCTGGTCATTTTGTTCAACTTTGGTATCTTTACCCTTCTGGTCTGCTTTCTTCTGACCACCCTGGTTCTGGCCCTGGTTCTGCTTAACCCTCGTTCTGACCCATCTGTCTGCCTTCTTTCCCAATTCTTGGGGAGAGGTCAGATCTGAGTCAACAAGGTGCTGATGCAACAACTGGTTCTGACAATCGTTTAAAATCTGTTCCCTCATGATCAGATTGTACAATCCTGTATAATCAGTAACCTTACTGCCCAGCAACCAGCCCTCCAAAGCCTTAGTGGCACAATATACAAAATCAGACCAATCCTGAGACTGAGTTTTCTAGGTATCCCTGAACAGCAACCTGTACTGCTCAGTGGATAGGCCAAACCCATCTATCAGTGTACTTTTCAGGACTTGGTAATTGTTAGCATCCTCAGCTCTAGTAGTGAGGAGCTTATCTCTACCTTTGCCTTCAAAGGAGAGCCACAAGACAGCTGCCCACTGACTCTGGGGGACGCACTGGACAGTGCAGGCCCTCTCCAAAGCAGTTATCCATTTGTGGATATCATCCCCTTGTTTAAAGGGGGGCACTATCTTACTCAGGTGTCTAGTGTCTAAACTCCTGTCTTTTTCTCTTGGGAGAATGCTGCCACCAGTGAGATCTAACCCACTTAACTTTTGCTCTCTAGCAAAGGCAAGCCTCTCTTTGGCCAGGGCAAGTTCTTCCCTTTCAATCCTCAGATTGGCTTCCCTCATTTTAGCTTCATGCTACCTTCTCTTAGGGGAAGACATCCCTCTATGAGAAGAGGTCTGAGAGCCATTGGTTCGAATGGATCTGTTAGAGCCTCTGGATAGAGACCTAACTCGTCCATTCCCAAGGTTAAGTCTGCCTGAGAGTGGCCCTGGGGGTCCCCCAAATCCATTCTCATGCCTACTTAAGTTGGTCCTAGTGAGACTGCTGACTTCTACCTGACCTTTGTCTGCCTCATCCTCTGATAACTCCTCTTCCTCCTCCTCAGAATCATCTGTTGCCTGGAGGTGGTGGTCAGGGTCACCAGTGGTTCCCTCTAAGGGGGGCATAGTCCCATCTGGATTAGAAGAATCTGGGTTAGCAGTCCTCCTAGCATCATAGGTCTCTAAGAGACCAATCAGAAAAGGAATGGTAGGCTTAGAACCCTGTTTTAGCTTCCTGGATGTACAGATTTGTCTCATCTCCTGGAAGTTAAGAGCAGCATATCTAGAAGGGACCTGTGGAGGGTCCACAACCACAAGAGGGGTCTCTGAAGACTCTCCGTGGTTAGACATGCTTCTAGTGTGGTGTAAGTGATGCACCTACCAACACTATTTGTTTGCCTACTGATCCCTTGCTAAGAGTTGTAGTCAAGGTGTGCTAAGCCTTGTTGAACTACAACAGCTGGTTCAGTAGAACTCAGAGTATTCTAAGCTAAATTATATGTACCTTAATACCTATGTGATCTTTCACAATGATATTCTTAGGATACGTGTGGTAAAACAACAGCAAGCTCAAATCCCAACCGCTGCTCACCAATGTGAGAAGTTGGCCTGAAATATAATGCTCACTATTCTAGTGAGCACTTTGTATCAGTCCAAACAACCCTTATTAATGATTGGTTGTGAGTCAACCTTATAGACCAGCTATCCTAGTAGCATGGATACGAGCAGTCTTCGGGCTAAACTCTAGAGGGCGTGTTAAGCCAGCTGTTATACCATCACATATACCCCTTGAACACCAAGTGAAAGGACACCACACAAGTGTTATGAAAATAAACAGTGTATTTATTTAGATCACAACAACCCTGTACTCTTTATGAGGACAGGGTACTAAGCACACAACAAAACTCTTACGAAAATACTATAAGTTGCACAATTTACACAAATGCCCGAGGGGCACGAAAAACCATATACTACAAAAGTGGAATGCGAAATTACTAGAAGGTAAGTACTAATCTCATAGGGTTTGGAATCGCTAGGACTGGACTACTGAACCTTCAGATTACTAGCAGGAGGCCTAGGGGACTCGGGTGCAGAGTGTGCACTCTCACGCGGGATGCGGGACAAAGTCTATGGAGGCTAGTAAAAGCAAAAGTTAGTGTTCTCGGGCGAACCCGACTAGGTAGGTCAAAAACGAAAGTGGATCTAGACACTTAGAGAGTGGATCTACGCTGGAGCACCGTGGTACTCGGTTTACCTAGCCCAGGGGCTGCGGCTGCATAGGGTTCAAGTGTCGTCGGGAATCCTCGTTGAGGAACCAGGAGCCTGAAGGAAGAAGTTGCTGGCAGGCGACCAGTGAAGATGGATCGATGCAACCCAAGCCTGGGTTGAAGAAGATGGATACCTGTAAGCAGAGGGGACCAAGTTCTGAATCACTAGCCAGTGATTAGATGGGCACCAGGATGGCACCGGATGGAGTCACCTCGACCAGGTGAGTGGGTGACGCTGTGCTCTGCAGCCTCTCGGACCAGGAGGCGTTGTCAGTGACCAGGATGGAGGGCGAGCTGTCCCACGGTGGTATCTGCTGTCGACGTCGCTGGGCCCAGGATTGGGGCAACAAGTCTTGGCAAATGCAAGCCCACGCGGTGGACCTAAGATGGCATCTGGAGTGGACCAGGAGGGTCTGGGGTGCTCCTCTGTTGGAGGGGAGCAAGGGCCAGCCTGGAGCAACCAGACCAGCGGCGGAAGTGTCGAAGTTCGTCGTCAAACGGGCCAGTAGCCAACGGGCAAGTGACCTGGACAATGCGGTGAGCAGCAAGGAGCAGAAGGGCCCCACGCAGAGCTCGTGGATGCTGGGGGGCTGGACTTCGGTGCTGGAGATGCTCAGGGTCGGGGCTTCTCGGACCCCAAAGCACTCACTCGAGGATCCCTCGGCGGTCGTGCTGGATAGAAGTCGTGCAATTCTGATGATGGCCGGTCCCTCAAGGTCTCGTCGCACCTACGGTTCTCAGCTTAGCTGTAGAGGTAGGAAGAGGTCAGAGGTGCCAGGGAAGCCGGGTCTCGTCGTGCTGGTCAGTCGGATTACGGAGGAAGGACGTGCAGCAAACCGCAGTGTTCTTAGGTGGTGCCTGTGGATGCAGGGTGACTACTCTTTAGTCACAAGGGAGAAATCTTAGGAAGAAGTCTTGAGTTCCTTTCGTAGAAAGTAGTTTCAGGATTCAAAGATGATCTAATTTGGAAGGGGGCCCGCTCCTATCTTTATACTAGCAAAAGGGGCTGGCACGCGACTAGGTACTGCCCATGGGTGGGACCAGGAAGGGGGGTGGTTACACCCCTCTCCCATGCCGGACTTTCCCCAGGCCAGGGGCTGGTGTGCCCCTGGAACTGGTTCTAGCCGGCCTATGCATAGTGAGCACTGGGGTGCCACTTGCAGTCACCTTCCTCTAAAGCCCTGCCTACCCAGGATACACAAAACCCTGTCTGGGATGGTGCTAGCACCGCCCCTGACAGGAAACCCTTTGTCCAAGCTCCCCTCGCTGGAAGGACTCCCAGCTGCAGGGGGTCAGACTTGTGTCTGTGGTGGCAGCATCCATTTTGTGATGCTGAGGCTCGAGTTAACTTTAACCGGGGTTCACAGTTACATACATGTTGTGTCCCTCTAGAAGGGTGGAATGCTAACCCCGTCGCCAGAATTGGCGAGGGGTTAGTATTCCAATTCGTATGACACCTTACTCGACATGTTTTGATAAAGCGATACCAGAGTTAGCATATAACCGCGAGGATTATAATGCACTTAAGAGTATATGGTATGCGTTATCATGGAACAGCTATTAGAACTTGGTTCCGCAAGCTGCAAACTGGCTCAGCTCATGCCAGAGCACCATCTCACATGATTCCAAGCACTCTGCCTTCAGGATTGTCAAGGCCTGCCATAGGAGTGACTGATAGGAATCTATGTGTCCATTTTAGGGTTAGATATAGGCATACTATATCTAAAGCAAAGGGTGAGTACACCATCTTGCCCCAGCTGTCGTGCAGCCAGTTGTGCCAGATTTACATGGCCAGCCAGGGGTGGCATAATACATGCTGCAGCCCCTGGTAGGCCCTGGGTACACCTATGCCCTGAGTTACAGGGTCTGATAAGGTGGCCCAGTACCAATTGGTAAATTCACCTAAGGTACACGTGTCAATTTAGTGAGAGAACAGCAAGGCTGTGGGTCTGATTAGCAGGCCCACAGCCAGAGAAGTCGTAAACCAGTGAAGCAAAAAGCAAAAATCTGGGGTGATCATAGGATTGCAGACCCTACTCTCCTACAGCACGCACACCCATCCTCATTTCCGCTGGTGTGTGTAAAACTCGCAGCTCTGATTAGTTTGTATATATATATTACACACACCAGTCTGTCCAAATACTTAATTTCGATCACATTGATCGGTAGAATTTGGGATTCAAGCGTGTAGAATGGCTACTCGGAAGTAAATTACTTGCACAAACCATACAGCGTATGGGTAATCCAAGTTAACGTGGAATCTCAGAACATATACAATATAAGGATCATGACTTACTACCACAAAATAAAATAGAGAGCTATCAAGCCTGCGGCCTACATGCAATATTAGCGATTTGGGGACAGTGCTGCCTTTATTTATTTAAAAATATGTTTATTGTCGTAGCAAGGTCACCATTACATTTTTATTCGTTTCTGGGACAGTGCTGCCTTTACCACTCTCGCAGGAACATAAAACATCAAACCCAAAGTGTATTTTGACTTGAGGCCCAGTTAAGAACCTGCTACACTACCATCTTATAATTTACAGGAAGCACCGCTGTGGTCCCTAGGCTATCCTGCGTCTCTAAGATGCCTGGTAGGTGGGTGGACATACGAGTTACGACTTTCTTCCAAAACCCCATGCACTACTCACAAGCAGGCTACAACGTTGCTTGCGGGAAATTAAAAGCCCGCGTCTTGATCGATATTTTAATCCAAAATTTAGAACACGGAAGATGGCCGCGCCTGGTCCGCTGCCCCTCTGTCTCTCTCTCAAGACCACACCACAGCCAGAAGCCCAGCAAAGCACTGTTTAAATTCAAAACTGCCCGCTTTAAATACCTTTAAACTGCTGCCCGTCAACGATTGGCCACCTCCGAAATCCTACTTCGAGCTTATTGGACAATGAGAGGAACACCCACGTTACTGAGCAACAGGAAACGTAGCCTGACGTCAAAGCGAATGGACGCTATCAACTCGAACGTAGTCATAGACACAGGACAACTAGTTTCACTCTCTTACATTCAGTTGCTGCTCGCCTGCTCCTTCAAAACAGCGCTGCAGGGATTATATGAACACTGGAATTGACAGCCCATAAACAATTTAAACTCCAGTGTTAAACTATTTTGGGAAAGCATAGATTTCTTCCAAAGTCTTATGGACGTAGAAAAATAACACAAAGTGAATGCATGAGCTTCTTTAGATGCAGTGTTTAGCAGCCATCTTAGAAGAGTAGATTCCGAATAAACATGCTAGTACCAGTTGCCATGATGGCAAAGCCAAAAAGTCTCGCATTTGAGAGGTACTAGCTTTACCTATGCCTTTGATCATGCTAGGCACCATGGCCAACAGAAAAAAATAAGTCTGGAACAGAGCAACAGGTCGTTTCGGGATTCGGGGGCGTGTTTGCGTGCTCTCCCCTTTCCATTGGCTGGAAGGTAAAATTCCAGCCAATGGGAAGAGGAGAGGGCGGGACTTAAAAAGAGACCCAGAAACGCCCCCGAATCGCGTTCTGACTGGGAAAGACTGATTGACAACGATGTCTTCCAATGGCTAGCCTCCATTTATGGAGCTAGCCAATGGAAGAAGGGGCGGATTCAAGTCCCCCATACTGTAAACAAAAGTTTTCGCCTGGGCGGAGCACTGCTTCGCAGTGCTACGGCCAGGTCGAAACCTAAAAATGCCACACCCCAGTTTCAGGGCCTTCCACCAGAGCGCCCCCGCCGGACACCCCACGCAAGCCAGCAGCCCCACGAGGGGCAGGACATACCTGCTACAGGGGGCCCGACGCTCCGGAGGGGGCTGGCAGCAGCTCCGGGGGAACCGCCTCACAGAAACGAACCTCTCCGCCCACCTCCCTAGTGCGCAATAAACCTTGCCTCGTGCTGACCCTAATTGCCCCACCTGTCCCTCACTAATCAGAACCCCACCTGTCGTTGCCATCTCCTAGCGCGAACCTACCCGGGGAGAGACCGGCTCGCGCACGGCTCTCCCTGGGTCCCCCCTTGGACACTTATTTGAGTCTGTTGGTCTGTGTGTAAGTAAGGTTGCCTGCATGGGTGTTTACAGTGTGATTCGGGACTGGGTCTCATGGTCTGTGTGTATGGATGCCCAGCATTATCATTTGTCTTTATTTGATGGTCCATGTAGGTCTGATGGCCTGTGAGAATGGGCATTGGTACGCCAGCGTCCATGCGTGACGTATGCTGGAATGGTTTACGCCCCTACTGGCTGTGTTGATCTTCCTGTCCCCGGAAGACTCGTGGGAAGTCCTGCCAGCGCGAGCAGTGACCTCACTGACATCTTGTGTCAATTGACGGCACGCGTGAAGCTTGCATTTGACGTGCAGGAACGCACACCATAATAAACACATATTTAGCTCAAGCTTCTACTATTCGTTGCATGCTGTGCTGTTGAATGTCCTTTTGTCTCGCCCGGGCCCCGGACACTCATAATGCACAATAAAAATGCATTGAATTAAAAACGACACACTATTAATTATGGTGAGCCTAGTTTATTCGACAACAGTATATTGTGGTACATTTTAAATTCCCACTCCATCAGAATGCTTTTTCTTGACATATATGAGTGTTTTATCGGAAATTCCTTTAAAACTTCTGTATTATATTAATTTTCGCCCGATCCCAGATATGCAATTATTCTCCCCTGCCGGCGGGCCCATATGGCGTCAGTGCGCAGTAATCTGCGTAAAATCAGCCCCGGCCGGCTCATCAGCTGGGACACGCCCCTGGGGAGCCCCCTCGTCCTCCCATCAGCTCTCAGCCTGCACCAGCTGCCAGCCTCAAATTGGGGGCTTCCCGGGGACTGATTGTAGTGTCTCCCTGCGATTGTGCGAGGTGATTTGGTGGTTTTCAGCCTGGTAGTTAAAAACTGATTGATGTGCTAACAAGAACAAGACGCCTTCCAGCGAGAATAGAGAAAGAAGGTACTAGAAAGAAATAGATAGTATGTAAAACAGACACATTTGAGGTTCGATCTGTGTTACGTTACATTGTGCCATATTAAACGTTGTTGTAAAGTAAATAAACATCCGAATGAAGCCAGGGTTCCTCCAAAAATTAATTGATCTAGCACCATTTTCTTTAATCCAGACATAGCCATATTGTTATGTCGTGCTGTAGGCATTTATATAGCGCATAAATACCATTTCCATGGTCCCATAGTGCTTTCGGATTCTGGGCTCTCTTGAGGGCTCTGTCGTGGTGGGGGTCTGTTGACATTGGTTGTGTTTCATTGTGGCACGCCTATCATCATTTTTTGCAGTTTCATGTTATTATGTAGTTATATATATCAGCTGTCGTAATTTTGTTTTCTCACTCTCTGCAATTTGAAAAATTAAAGTGTTTGCGATCGCAAATGTACAAAAACCATTTAGAAAGTCAGAAAAGTCCTTCTGAATTACCAAAAGGCCTTCATGAAATAATAATATGCCATACCACCACGAAGCGTAAAAGGCCATTTTATTTGGACAGGTTAGCAAAAACGGTTACATTAACATGACCTCCAATATCTTTAATAATTAAACTCCTTCTTCACCCAACAATTCTCACGTCTCACCAAGCTTTCACCCCAGACTCCATTACTTGCCATCATTCTTTTCCATTTCACTCTGACCTCCTTCTATTCCCCTATCTCTCTCTCTCACTTTTCCTAGCAAAACATCCCTGCAAAGAAGCCTTCTTGTCAATCAATCAATCAGTGGTCTTATAAAGTGCGATTACTCACTCGTGAGGGTCTCAAGGTACTGGGGGTTGGGGGATCTGTGGTTCAGGCGAAGAGCAGGTCTTGAGGTGCTTCCTGATTTGCGGCAGCGATGGTGATTGCTTGAGGTGCAGAGAGAAGGAAGTTCCAGGTTTTCGCAGCTTGGTAGTAGAAGTAACTTCTCCAGCCATAGTCTAGTGGATCCGTGGGACGGTAGCCAGGTCCAGTTGGGCGGAGCGGAGATGTTTGGTGGGAGTGTAGAAGGAGAGGCGTTGGTTGAGATATGCAGGTGCTGCATTGTGGAGGGCTTTGTAGGCGTGCGTGAGGAGCTTGAGGGTGATTCTGTTATTAACAGGTAGCCAGTGAAGGTCTCTCAGCGGGCCGGTGATGTGGTTGTGGTGTGGCTTGTTCTGGATGAGTCTGGCGGAGGCGCTCTGGACGATCTGCAGTGTTTTGGAGAGCTTCTGGGTGGTGCTGGCGTCGAGTGTGTTGCCATAGTTGAGTCTGCTGCTGACAAGAGCATGGGTGGCTGTTTTCCTGGACTCGGTGGGGATCCACTTGAAGATCTTATGAAGGAGGCAGAGCGTGGTCCAAGAATCCCACACACCGTCTTCCTTCACCTGTGCTCCCTTCATCCCCTTGAGGGGTGGATATTGTAATGATGTTACTTGATTCCTCTCAATCTGCATCCTGTGTGATACCTCTTTATTATAGATACACCTGCATCTGACTCTCCACCCCCCAACTCCAGCTGACACCCCTGCAACCTGTTTTATCATGGCATTCGCTATTCAACAGCCCTCCCCACAACGCTCCCCATTGTGTGGGTGGGTGATCACAACTTTCCCCCTATCCTGCCAGTGGTGCAAAAGAAGTCTAGAAGAGGTTATCTCCACCTCTCCTTGCTCCTTAAGTACTAACCCTAAAACCCACGTCCTCCCTGTCCCTATCTATCCCCTGTCTGGCCTCCTCTATTTATGAAACTTCCTGGGGGAAGACTAGGCTGTGCCTGTCACTTCCTCAGAGACCCTCCATTGTGACTCTTTTCGAATTGCAAAGAGTTGGGGCGAGAAAGGGGTATTCCCCCCTTCATATTTACAAACTGCAAAGGGATGTATCAATGGTTTGTGCCCTTAGGTTTTGTAGACTATTGATGGGTTACAGACCCCTTGATGAAATGCGTTACTTACCTGTAACTGCAGTTATCCAGTGTTGGTATCTTTCATAGATTCACATGCCTGAATCATTCCCCGTCGTCGGGGTGGTAGTCCCCGGTACATAACAATAGTTATGTCATATAGACATATACATACTAATAGACCAGAGGCCTCACATTAGTAACCTTTCTAAGTCCTTTTGTAAAAAGGACCAAACTTTGGCAGGAGCCAATCAGCTACTACCACCCTCTAGAACCTTCCTGGAAGGAGCCCTAGTCCCTCAGATTTTCGTAAGCACAGTGCTAAGTAGTACCTACTGAGAGAACCAAGGTGAGCCCTTCCAGGGGAGGCGGGTGGGTTGCATGTGAATCTATGAAAGATACCAACACTGGATAACTGCAGTTACAGGTAAGTAACACATTTCTTATCTAGTATTATGGGTATCTTTCATAGATTCACATGCCTGAATCAGAGTAGCAAGCAATAGTCAGCACATTTCGTATAATACACCATGTAAGACACTTAATAATACCTTATCATTAGTGCAATACCATGAACCTGGAAACATTATCAGGAGGAAGAAATGTGCAAGAAGGCAATAGGAAGGTGGGATGAGAGGAAGAAGGCTCACCTCTAATGAAATAGTTGGCGGAGCACCGCTTGTCCCACTGCTGCATCCTTCATAAGTTCTAAGTCCAAGCAGTAGTGCCTGGTGAACGTATGTGGTGTCTTCCATGTCGCCGCTCTACAAATGTTGACAATGGGCACCCCAGCAAAGAGCGCCATGGAAGTGGAGACTGCTCTTGTGGAATGAGCCCGAACTTTGGAAGGCAGAGGATGTCCCGCTTGTTGGTGGCAGAAGGCAATGGCCGCAGAGATCCATCTTGAAAGACTCTGCTTTGTCAACGGATGACCTTTCCTGGGCCTGCTAAAGGCAATGAATAATTGGCTGGATTTTCGAAACTGTTCCGTCCTATGGATGTAGAACTTCAGACATCTCTTCATGTCTAAGGAGTGGAGAGATCTCTCCGCTGCCGTGGATGGATTCGGAAAGAAAGATTTTAGAACAATAGGTTCATTGAGATGAAAAGTAGACGGAACCTTTGGTATGAACTTAGGATTGGTCCTTAAGACGACTCTGTCCTGTTTGAACTGAAGGAAAGGGTCCTGAATAGATAAAGCCTGAAGCTCACTTACTCTCCTTGCTGACGTGAGAGCCAATAAGAGAGCCGTCTTCCATGACAAGTATTTGATATCTGCTTTATGAATTGGCTCAAAGGGGTGTTTCATCAACTGAGCCAAGACAATGTTGAGTTGCCACGTAGGTGGTAACGGTCTCACTGGAGGGAATGTTCTGAATAACCCCTTCAGAAATTGCTTGACCAATCTATTGGACCATAGTGACGTTCCAGACGAAGAGCGCCTAAATCGAGAGATGGCCGCCAGGTGGACCTTTATTGAGGCGTGGGCCAATCCCGAGTTAGCCAGGTGAAGTAAGTAAGGCAGCATTTGCACCGAGATGACGAAAATGGATGCAGTTTGTTAGCTTTACACCGCATACAGAACCTCTTCCACAAGGGAATAAGTCTTGTTGGTACTGTCAGCCCGGGCCCGAGCCAAGACTGCTCTGCACTCTTGAGGAATATCTAAGTCCTGGAACTCTCTGAACTCAGGAGCCAAGCCGATAATCTGAGAGATGCCGGATCCGGATGCTGGATTTGCCCCTGGTTCATAGTGAGGAGATTCAGGTATGGCCTGAATGGAATCGGCGGCTCCAGCGATAGAAGGTGGAGTTCTGTAAACCAGTGTTGGCGCGGCCACGCTGGGGCTACCAGGATCAGGGTGCAATGCTCTGTTTTCAGTTTCCGGAGAACCCTGGGAATCAGGGAAAATGGAGGAAATGCGTAAGCAAAGACGTTGCACCATGCGATCGAAAATGCATCCCAGAGAGATCCTGTCTGGGGAAGCCAGCTTGCATAATGTTGGCATTTTGCGTTGATTTCCATCGCAAACAGGTCCAGGTGAGGTGTGCCCCAGCGGGAGAACACTGCAATGAGAGCCTGTTGGTCGAGCTCCCACTCGTGGCAAATGGAGCGTTGTCTGCTTAGAGAGTCCGCCAGGGTATTGTCTGCCACTGGGACATACTCGTCTCGAAGAGAAATGTTGTGTTGGAGTAGCCATTTCCAAATTCGTTGAGATTCTTGAGACAACGTCATCGATCGAGTACCCCCTTGTTTGTTCAAATAGTGCATTATGGTGGTGTTGTCGGTTCTCACAAGCACTGGGGAGTTCCTGATCCGAGGCAGGAATGCTCGAAGTGCCAGGTATACTGCCCTCAACTCGAGCAGGTTGATGTGCAGCTGCTTTTCTGCCAGTGACCATTGGCCGTTGATCCGGAGCTCCTGCAGGAACGCACCCCATCCTTCCAACGAGGCATCTGTTGTTATTACGTGAGGTGAGATTGGAAGCAGGAATGGAAGGCCCTGGTTCAGACTTTTTGTTTGAAGCCACCAGTGCAGGGCCCCAACAATGCTTTGAAGAGTCGCACCTTGATGGTCTTTTTGGTCCGAACTCGGCTTGCCAGAGATCTTAGTTTGATTTGACGCTCCTGTGAAGGGAAGGCCTTTCCCTGGTGTGTTTCCAGAGTTGCTCCCAGGAAGGTGAGACGTTGCGATGGTTGAAGGACAGACTTTTCCTGGTTGAGCGTAAGTCCTAGGATCTCGAAGAGTTGAAGACAGGCGTTGGAAGATCTGGTTACGCCTACCAGAGTAGGAGCCTTGACGGGCCAGTCGTCCAAGTAGGGGAAACCTGGTGATGGAGTTGGCGAAGGTACGCTGCCACAGGAGACAGGCATTTTGTAAAAATGTGTGGTGCCGACTTCAGGCCAAATGGCAACACTCTGAATTGGTAGTGCCTTCCCGCCACCACAAATCTCAGGAATTGCTTGGTGACTCTTGTGGATCAGTATATGAAAGTAGGCGTCCTGGAGGTCTAAGGACACCATTAAATCTTTGGAATTGAGTAGCTGTAACACCTCTTGAATGGATACCATACGGAACGATTGTTTCTTGAGGTATCTGTTGAGGATTCTTAGGTCCAATATAGGTCTCCATTTTTTCTCCTTTTTTCATATTAGGAAGAATCGGGAGTAGAATCCTTTCCCCCTCTGACCTCGGGGAACTCTTTCTACGGCTCTTTTCTGGAGCATTAGTGAGAGTTCTTTTTGAAGGAGATGCAGATTCTTGTGCTGCATAGGACGTGGGGGGTTCGGAGGAGGAGTCTCTACGAACTCCAAAGTATGTCCGAACCGAACCAGCTGGCGAACCCAACGATCCGTTGTGATTTTTTGCCAATTGTGTAGGAAGTTCGATATTTTCCCTCCAAATGCGTAATGCGGAGAAAAAGTGGAGGCTTGTGGGAGAAAGAGGTCATTGCCTTCTGGCTGTGTCCTCTTTTCCGCCTCCTCCTCGAAAGGAAGACTTGTTGTACGATGAGTGGCCTTGTTGCTGTCTCTGCTGGTATTGTGGCTTGTATTGCTGTGATGAGCCATAGGAGGTTTTGTATCCCTGATAGCCGCCTCTTGTCTGTTGTCCTCTTCCTCTGGAGCCCCGAAAGGAAGTATTTTTATACTAGAGGGTACCCAGGGCTTTCGCGGTCTCTGTATCCTTTTTGATACCCTGCAGCATCTCATCTATATGCTCCCCAAAGAGAAGTACTCCATCGAACGGCATGTCCAGTACCTTGGTCTGTACCTCAGTCCGGAACGATGTGGCTTTAAGCCACCCCTGGCGCCTTAGGACTGCTGCCCCTGCCATCTGTCTAAATCCTGTAGAGGCGATATCCATCGCCACATCTATCATTTCCGAGGCAGATCGCTCGCCCTAAAGGAGTATCTTCTTTGCCTCTTCCTTTTGTTCTTCTGGTATTGCTCCTAAATATGGGGCAATATCCGCCCACATCTGGCGATTGTATCGTCCTAAGAGGGCCAGTGAGTTTGCCGCCCGGATAGAAAGGGCCGACATGGATGAAAACCTTTTACCAATATTATCAAGTTTACGGCCTTCCTTATCTGGTGGCGCAGTCAGCGCGGCCGACGGATTACTAGATTTACTCTGTGCAGCCTGCGTAATAACAGAGTTTGGTTTCGTTTGGCCTATAAGGCATGCCGGAGCCGTGTCTGGGGCCTTATATTTCTTGTCGAGCCTGGGCGGAACTGGAAGCAGAGATGTGGGGTTATTCATTATCTTTACCCCCTGATTCCAGATGTAATCAATAATAGGGATGGATCGTACATCCTTCTTGAATGGCTCTTTAAAGTCATACAGGAAGCAATCCTGGGTTTGAGTGGTCATTTGGATTTTAAATCTTGCCGCAGCTCTTTCCACAATATTATGAAACCCCCCGATATCCTCTGGGGGTGAATCCGCCTGTGCCTGGTCAGGGGATGCCGGATCCTGAATTACATAGTTATTCCATTCATCGTCCTGTATTTCTCCTTCCTCTTGCTGTCCCTCCTCTTCTTCTACTACTTCCTCTTCTTCATCAGAAGAAGGTAGAGGTGGTAAAGTGACAGGATCTTGATGAATGACCAGTGGAGGTGGTCTAGGGTGAGGAAGTTGGTGAGGTATCACAGGTGTAGGTTGCTTTACTGGAGGAGGCGGAGTGGGCGGAAACCGTTGCTTGTAGTCCGCTATGAGAAATTGCAGGTCCGTCACTATTGATGCTGGGAGGCACACTATAGGTTGTGAAGAAGGAGGCGGAGTAATTTGACATTCCTCCTGAAATCACCCTTCATCCTGACCCAGGTCTTCACAGTCTGAGCTTTCATGGACCTTAACGTGGAGTTCTGATGGACTTGTCGCTGTTTGGAACATTGAACCGTCATCAGAATCCTCTGTGTCCAGCAGATGGGCCGGTGGCAGTGTCTGGACTCTGCTAGGCGATGTCAATTCCGGCGTTAGAGTACTCGTTGTCAGTCTGTAGTGTGTGTAAGAGTACTTCAGCGAAGGAGACTCTGACGTCGACAAGCCCATCAACAGGGTGGTCGTCGACGGTGGAGCGTCTATGACCATAGCAGATGTCTCTGTTGTCTTCATCGACGACGATGCTGTCGCCGGCAGCATCGACGATTGTTTCTTCATCAACGGCAGTGTCGACACTGGACCTGTCGTCGATGGCTTTGTCGACGATCGCGTCGACGTCAGCTTTGTCGACGTTGGTGTCGACGTCGATGGCTTCGTCGACGATGGAGCCGTCGACGGTGCCTTAGATGCCATCGATGAGGATGTCGTCGACGCTGATGTGACTCTCGTCGACGACGATGACTTTGCTTTCGTCGACGTGTTAGAGGTCGTCGACGGCGGCGACGTCGATGATTTTTTAATAGCAATGACAGATATAATAGACCTACCCGTCGATGACGATGCCATGGTAGTCGTCATGGCGGAGAAGGACGATGCCGTCGACGTAGATATAGTTGCTGTCGACTTCGTCACAGACATGGCCGAAGTTACCAGCAAAGGCTTCTTGAAGGTGGCATCCTGAAGAGAACTCTTCCCTGCCATGGTCTGTGGATGAACCTCTGAAGACTTGAGCGTCTTCTTTTGAGGTGGCTTTGCAGACCGGTCTGGAGATGACGGTCTGGGCCTTTTAGTTAGGAATTAGCATTTAAAAAACCTATTAAATTCACTGACAAAACCATAGATTTCACACCATTTATAGTTAGCTGGAAATTTTACTGACATAAAACCATTGAAATTCCCACGTTATAGTTAGTTGGACTCACTATAACTTGCGCGCCTGTAATGCACTGCTGATGACGTCACATATTACATCACTCATGACATGGTCAGTGACATCACTCATGACATCACTGATGACACCATCCTTGTGACAGAGTGACAGACCTAATTTCAGTGTAATGTAACGCTTGAAACACATATTCAAAAATAGAAACAAACATTTTCAAAAAAATGGAGATACCCAAACCAGTAACAACAACCAATTCAGTAATTCCACCATCTATATACACATCCACTGTGTGAGCTCCTAAAGGAACACTTGCTCTCACCTGAAGAGACTGTCTGATCCTTCTCTTTAAGTCTCTTGAGCCATAAAAGCAGGCATCCCTCTCTGTATTTCTCCTTCCTCTTGCTGTCCCTCCTCTTCTTCTACTACGTCCTCTTCTTCATCAGAAGAAGGCAGAGGTGGTAAAGTGACAGGATCTTGACGAATGACCAGAGGAGGTGGTCTAGGGCGAGGAAGTTGGTGAGGTATCACAGGTGTAGGTTGCTTTACTGGAGGAGGCAGAGTGGGCGGAAACCGTTGCTTGTAGTCCGCTATGAGAAATTGCAGGTCCGTCACTATTGATGCTGGGAGGCACACTATAGGTTGTGAAGAAGGAGGCAGAGTAATTTGACATTCCTCCTGAAATCACCCTTCATCCTGACCCAGGTCTTCACAGTCTGAGCTTTCATGGACCTTAACGTGGAGTTCTGATGGACGTGTCGCAGTTTGGAACATTGAACCGTCATCAGAATCCTCTGTGACCAGCAGATGGGCCGATGGCAGTGTCTGGACTCTGCTAGGCGATGTCAATTCCGGCGTTAGAGTACTCGTTGTCAGTCTGTAGTGTGTGTAAGAGTACTTCAGCGTAGGAGACTCTGTCGTCGACAAGCCCGTCAACGGGGTGGTCGTCAACGGTGGAGCGTCTACCGCCATAGCAGATGTCTCTGTTGTCTTCATCGACGACGATGCTGTCGCCGGCAACGTCGACGGTTGTTTCTTCGTCAACGCTGGACCTGTAGTCGATGGCTTTGTCGACGATCACGTCGACGTTGGCTTTGTCGACGCTGGTGTCGACGTCGATGGCTTCGTTGACAATGGAGCCGTCGACGGTGCCTTAGATGCCGTCGATGAGGATGTCGTCGACGCTGATGTGACTCTCATCGACTACGATGACTTTGCTTTCGTCGGCGGCGTCGTCGACAATTTTTTAATAGCAATGACAGATATAATAGACCTACCCGTCGACGACGATGCTGTGGTAGTCGTCATGGCGGAGAAAGACGATGCCGTCGACGTACATATAGTTGCCGTCGACGTCGACACAGACATGGCCGAAGTTACCAGCAAAGGCTTCTTGAAGGTGGCATCCTGAAGAGAACTCTTCCCTGCCATGGTCTGTGGATGAACCTCTGAAGACTTGGGCGTCTTCTTTTGAGGTGGCTTTGCAGACCGGTCTGGAGATGACGGTCTGGGCCTTTTGGAGGAGGAGTGTGAGCTCCTAAAGGAACACTCGCTCCCACCTGAAGAGACTGTCTGATCCTTCTCTTTAAGTCTCTTGGGCCATAAAAGCAGGCGCCCCTCTCTGTCCTTCAGGGTCTTGGCAGAGAAAGTGCGGCAGACTTTGCAATCCTTCGCAGAGTGGTCAGGATAGAGACAGTAGAGGCAGTCTTCATGCCTGTCATCCACATGTAGTCTCAACTTGCTGCATGAAGCACAGGGTCTAAAGAGCCCTTTTTTAGGAGTGTCAGACATGGTAGACTGAAGTACTCCACCACAAGAATAAGTTCTGTGAGAAAAATATGGAATAAATCCAGAAATACCAGAAAGCTGAGCAGAGCTCAGTGGAGACTCCCTTAGCACGACGTGCGGTAGAACATCTGAGGGACTAGGGCTCCTTCCAGGAAGGTTCTAGAGGGTGGTAGTAGCTGATTGGCTCCTGGCCAAAGTTTGGTCCTTTTTACAAAAGGACTTAGATAGGTTACTAATGTGAGGCCGCTGGCCTATTAGTATGTATATGTCTATATGACATTACTATTGTTATGTACTAGGGACTCCCACCCCGACGACGGGGAATGATTCAGGCATGTGAATCTATGAAAGATACCCATAATACTAGATAAGATGTGGTAACTGATTCACAAAGGATAGCTCCCCCTCTGGGATTGCGTTGGCACTCTAGGGAGGCAAGGTAGTGGTCCTGTAGCCTGCTCCTCCCGATGCCTTCATAACGGGAAACTGTTTTTTAGGCAGCACCTGTTCCTTAAAGAGACATGTGCTGCTTTAAAAAAATCATGTTTCTTGCTGGGAATGCAAATGCAGGGATTGCAGTCTGATGTCCTTGCGAGCCTTCTTTCCTGCATTTACAGTCAATCACAGCATATCACAAATTGTGACTGGCCTAATTAATATTCGTTGGGCAGTTCATTTTCCAACCCACTGAAAATGTACAATTTGAGATTCTACCAGATAGTACAGAGTATTTGCACATGCACACATATTTACAAAGCAGTTGGTGAGAAATATGCACAGACTTTTATGGAAATGGGTGTTTGTACATTTGGCCCTTAACATCCAATTGGAACATTTATCAACGCATTTTCCACACCTGAGTTTAAATTAAGTTCACAAAATTCGGTTAGAAGGATTAAATCCAATCCTGATTATAAGAAACACGATTTTGGAAAGCCACCATCACAAATGATATCTCCAAGTGTGGAAATTCCGCCAATAATTAACAAGTGTGGGTGAGGGACAAGTCTGTGCACATTTCAGGTCTTACCTGTATGAATGGGAGAACAAGTATTAAATCAAATATTTGTGGCTTTTTATGTACCCCTTGCAGTTAGCTTCCTATCCAAGAAGAAAAAACACACACACACACATACACACACACACACTCTCTCTCTCTCTCTCTCTCTCTCTCTCTCTCTCTCTCTCTCTCTCTCTCTCTCTCTCTCCTCTCTCTCTCCACCTGGTGGAAATTCCACATGCATAAATACTAAGCATGTGAATGTTCCTGCACAGAAGCAATTACTATAGTTTTACAGGTTACTTCTTTCTTGGAGTATTGAATCTCTCGAATTAAAACATGCACCCCAATCATGAGAGTTATTACTGTCAAATTCTAAGACAGTGTCCTTTGTGATTCAGGCCTAACAGTGTTTTACTGTATCTTGCTGCCAACGCACATTATCCAACCCTTTGTTTGTTACATCTATTAAAAAGAGGACATCTAGATGAGAATGCTTTTCCAAACGAATTATCAAATTAAATCAATAGTCCCTTGTGCGACTTTGAAGGTGTCCTTGAAGAAACAAAAAGGTGATCTAATTCAATCATCTGCCCTCCTTTGGTTACATGAACAGGATGTAGTATAACGCCACAACCCTGAATATTTGTTCATGTATTTAGAATGCATTGACTACCAGCAGATCACACAATGATTTGGTGTCATTGAGGTTTGATGTTGTACCTCATTATCCATTTAAACACCAAAACAAATTTCAAATATGTCTATAACGTAATGGTTAATATGAAAGAAAAAGGCAAGAAAAAAGTGAATAACAAACATTTATTTCAAGAAAGTACTCATCAATAAGTTAAAAAGTTATCAAAACATTATAAAATGTATTGTATAAATTCATGTTGTACTTAAACGTATTTGTAACAAAAACATATACACACATTGAAAGAGTTTAAATAGAAAAAACAATCTGGAGAAAAGATTCTACAACACAGTGAAACACACAACACCCGTAGATTAATTTATATACAAATATAAAAGGCAGAACAAAGTTTCACAGTCAGATCCTGTCCTGAATCCAGTAACGCTAGTTTATCATCACCCTACTAACATTTTTACTTTCAAAAGGAACTTGAAACATGAGCTTTGTTGATCTGTTTGGCACAAAAACTCTAGTCGCACACACAAACTGCTCTTCCAAATGTATTTTCACAGCATTAAATTAAGTCATAAAATGACCATGCGGTCTAAGCAATGGGTACCCAATGTTTGTAAATGAGGGCCATATTTGACCCTCAATATTTTGACATAGGATAAATGTACATCCAAAGAGTCTAAGTGAGACTCATATTCATATTCATAGGTTATCCTGATAATCCAACTAAAGTTGGGCACCCCTCGACCTATAATCTCCCTTCACAGTGAAAGCAGAAATGTCACATAAAAAAGTCCCTCTTTCCGCTTACTACTGGAAACAGCTTTCAGGGAACACAGTGTTTCACAGTAATTAATGAGAAAAGACTTCTAAACAATAACATGGGCTCATGCTGCAGTGTGCAACATAGGATGCAGGTGTGCATGATCCATGCCACGCTTTAGGGATAGCCACACAAGTTAAATATAGATATAATTTATCTAAACGGAAATCATTTAGTCTGTGCTTACCCTGGGAATGTAGCACAGATCCTGTAATCCAGGCCTATGTTGGAGAACCTTGGTCCACAATAAGCAACAACGATCTGAGGTTTTGATAACACTGCACACGTGGAAGGGGGCCTTACCTCTCTGATGATGCATGTGCTGTCACACTGCTATTGGTTCAAGTGGCATTTTAGAGTACAGTAACATCTGACACAGTCTTCTGGCCGCATTAAGCACACTACAAAACCCAAGTCAAATAAAAGCATATCCTAAAACAGCATTGGCGAAAACAGCATCATTGAGAGATAACAGTCAATAACCAGGTTTGAAAATGGCTATAAGCATTGCAATTTGCTGGTGCTTTTTTAAGGAAATAATTGCATACCATGTCTGTTCACAAAAGAACCACAGAATTCACCTGCTCAATGCTCCCTACAGATTAGTAACAAGTTTGCCAAGGAGTTTTTTTAACCCTTGCATTTTTTCTTTTTAACTGGGCCTTTTTAAAGATGAACTTGGCATCTTTCACATATACATTTCAGTGCAGGATCACAACGTGGCTACTGAGAGGAGTCCCTCTTTTGTAGGGAAGTCAAAAAGGGAACTTTACAGACCTTCTCATTGTCCAGTCTGTAATAAGGTTGGATATAGGAAATAAAGAATAAATGTGACAAACACCTTAATAGCTGAGTGCACTTTATAAATACTTTTCAGTTGCTCATGGATTTCAGTGGAATTACTTCATAGAAGACAGAGACATATGCTAACCACCAATAGCATTGGGTGACAGAGTAATACTGCTTTGGGTAAAGCAAAAGTCCCACTGTATGTATATTTATGCCCAACCTTACACTGCAGCTGCCTTAAAGACCTATTGTTACCAATTCTTTAACATTTAAATAAAGTGGGATTTGGCTCCACGCAGAGGAGTACTGCCCTTTCACTGCAGGCTGTTGGTTGTTTGGTGTATCATCCTACCTACTAAAGAGTTCAAGCATTGGAAGGCATCAGATTTAATTCACATTTCAAAAGGGCACATAATCATTACAAATTGAAGTCTTTATTTCATAGGTGAATTTTATACAGAAAGCAAACATATTTTGTTTAGTTGCTTCACTGTAGAAAAATGTAAAAAACGTTTTTTATTATTACAGAAAATGCAAGCCGGGCCTATTGAATTTACCATTGCTTGTTTGAAGAATTGGTAACACAATGTCTTGCAGACAGCTGCTCTGTCAAGCCAGACATAAACATTCATAGCCACGAATGAGTGAGTGACTGTAGGATATAATATGCAGAATGATACAGGGAACTCATGAATAGGAAGGCAAAGATGATAATTTCTAAGAACTGAGTGAGTGAGA
Source organism: Lissotriton vulgaris (assembly GCF_964263255.1). Taxonomy (NCBI): domain Eukaryota; kingdom Metazoa; phylum Chordata; class Amphibia; order Caudata; family Salamandridae; genus Lissotriton; species Lissotriton vulgaris. Next base: position 150,346,475 of record NC_141696.1, on the reverse strand, counting down.
GAAAGGTATTGTGAAGGACTGAGTGGAGACTGTACTAAACAGTATATTGTGGAAAAGGACTCCAGAGTGCTCTAAAGTGCACTATACCAAGAAATTTGATGAATGAGGGCAACAGGTTACATAGAGAGCTTCTAGAAATAGCCCATCAACAATTACTCAGTCTTAAGAGAAATGTTAATCATGAAAGCATTCCACAACCTAGGACACTACTAGGTGATAAAAGGGAGATAAAAGGGAGATAAAACATGGGTTCCACCAGCAAGGCATACTGGGAACCAGTAGTAACACCAGCAATCCCCTCCCCCACATAGCATTCATTCAGGATAACTATAGGTGGATTGTATTCCTGAGATATAAAGCACAACAGAAGCAAGGCATGTACATATCAGTCATGACACAGTGACTTCCACAAGAATGTTATTGGGAAACCAGCGAAGAACCTAAGACAATCAGGGATTGATTAGTCTCATCTCAAGCACAGTACAAATAATACAGAGGTATACTACAAGAATTGCTGATGTAACATTAAATTTACTGGCAAGGTAATTTACCTTATATTGCAGTCTCCAAGTCTCTTGGAGTGATTTAGCGTCAACAGTGAGCATGGCCATTGAACCAGTGATAGACTAAAAGGGAAACTTTCCAGACTAGAGACTCTTTCGGTCCAATTCTCAGAGCATCATTTGCGGGCCATTCTTGAAGGGTCCGCATTTGAAAAGTAGCAAATCACCAACACACTTGCACATTTTGCAGTATTCACATATCCCTTGCTAGTAGGTGACCTCTCTGGAAGCATACACACGTGTAACCATGAATGTAGAAGAAGTAAACCAATTTCCAGGATCAGGACTTGAAGAGATCATCACTTCAATATGACTTGTATTGGTAGGGAAAAGGGTTTCTCCTTGAAATTTTATTTACTCATAAAGAAACAAAAAAATGTAAACGTACAAAAGCATATTAGGGTCATATTTACAAATGCAGAATTTTCACCTGGTGAAAATACTTCTTGCATATACTTTATGTACTCAAATAAATGTACCACTGTCACAGATTTAGTTGAGAGATTTCACCCAAACATAGGAGAAATCATTTGGAAGCAAATTTTAGACTTTTTAAAGATCTAGCTTTGTAAATTGCGCTTTTCTCTCACTCCACCATCCCACCTAATAGACACAATGCCAGCTTGACTTTCAGCAGAAGAGTGGGCCATTGGTCACTTGGTTGCATAACATCTTGCATTTCAACAATAAAAACATAAGTAAAAAATGCTAAGCAATGCTTCATTGATAGCCCTACAAATGTTTGTTATTTGTTTGTTACTAGCGTGTATGCTACATACCAACTGAACATTTGGGAAACCGAGCAGAACTGAGAATTTAATGTTATGTTATGTTATGTTATACCATTTTATAGAGCGCGCAGCTGCCCCAGCAAAGGGGCGTCCCGGCGCTAAACTCCAGAACAGAACAAGAACCATGAGCGAAGTAGTGAATGAGCATCTCCAGCAAAAAATTACAGAAATAGATGAGTTTTTATAGCTTTCCTAAAAACAGACAGACTTTGAATTTCTCTGATGAAGGAGGGAAGAGCGTTCCAAGCTTTAGCTGCCAAAAAGCGGAAAGAAGTCCTCCCGCTCTGCTACGCTTGACCCGAGGCACTTCGACCAAATTTTGGCCAGCAGAACGTAGTGTGCGCAGAGGAGTATACAAGTTCATCAGCGGGCAGAGCATCCTGGGAGTTGTCAGTCTTAAGATTTTAAACGAAATACAGAGAGTCTTAAACTGTATTCGTTGGGCTACAGGTAGCCAGTGGAGCCTTCGGATGGTTGCAGAAATCAGGCTGAATTTAGGCAAGCCTACTAGAACTCTAGCCGCTGCATTTTGAATGCGTTGCATTCGGACGATTTCTGCCTGATTTACACCCAGCAGTAATGAGCAGGCGTAGTCAAGCCTAGACATCACTGTGGCCTGGATTATCATCTGTCTGGTCTCAGAGTCAAAACATTTTAAGACAGGTTTCAGACTACGCAGGATGCCAAAACAAGTAGGGGCAACTTTCTTTGTATGGGTGGAAAAGCTAAGAGTCGAATCTAGCCAGACTCCGAGATTTTTCACTTCTGTCTTCGGTTCCGGAACCTTTCCCAAAGTAGCTGGCCACCAATGGTCTCCCCATAAATAGGTGTTCCTGCCAACCAGTAGAACCTCAGTCTTTGCCGCGTTAAGCTGTAAGTAATTGGCCGTCAACCAGTCAGCCACTGCAGACAGCCCGGCTCTAAATCTGACATGATCTCCTGTTGCATCCTCCGATGGGGCAACCACCAGCTGCGTGTCGTCCGCGTATGAGACGATGTTAAGTTCCCATAACTTGGCGACCGCAGCGAGCGGCTGCACATAAAGGTTGAACAAGGTGGGACTCAAGGCAGAGCCCTTAGGAACACCCTGCTCAATGGAATGTGCCCTAGAAAGAAAAGGAGGGGTAGAAACACAAAAAGATCTTCCTGACAGGAAAGATCTAAACCATGCAAGTGCCAGATCCGTAACCCCGGCTTCCTTGAGCCGATGGAGCAGGATCTGATGTGAAACAGTGTCAAAAGAGGCACTCAAGTCCAACAGGACCAGTGCCGCCGTTTGACCATGATCAAGAGTTAAGCGAAGATGCTCAGTCATAGTAAGTAACGCTGTCTCAGTGCTATGACCGGCGCGGAACCCATGTTGAGTACTATCCAAGAAGTTATTGGTATACAGTAAGGTGGAAAGAATTTAATTTACATGGGATTCCGCAATCTTCGCTGCCCATGGAAGCAGGGAAATCGGTCTGAAATTTTCCAGCTTCAAAGGGTCCAAAGTAGGTTTTTTTAATATGGTAGAGACCATTGCCTGCTTCCATTTAGCTGGAACGATAGCCAATGAAAATGAGGCATTGTTAGACCTGTCTGCTTCTGGGAAGACTCTAACCACCATGATTTATTTTTGTCCCCCTTAGCCTCCCAGAGTTTCTATTTTTTATTTTTACATGTGTCCATCAGGAGTTTTTTTATGCTGTCAGGGGGCTAGGTGTTCCTTGGCGATGACGCCATTTTTCCCTCATCACTGGTGAGGCCTAGTCAGGCCCCTTGAAAATCTAGGGCTCTCCAGAGACCTAAAATGGTGTCCACCAACTGCCATAACGGACACTACTGGAAAACAGGCCATAGGCTAACCTAGGGAATTTTCTAGAAGCAACCAGTGATTTCTGCAGGTTCCAGGCCACCCTATAAAAGGCCAGTGACCAACAGCCATTTTGTGCATTTCTTGGAATGACCAGTGCGGAGAGAGGCAACTGAAGGAGGAGGATTGTACACTAGTTGTGACCAGATCGACCTGCGGGGCCGGCTGTCGCTACCAGGAAGTGCCCCCACCTTGGCTGACCAAACCCCACTGTTTCAGCAAGCATCGTCAAGTTATTAGAGTCCCTGCGACGAGTCTATTAAGGGCTGATCTCCCTGAAGTGTGGCTACCTGGGATCTGTTCAACCCATCCTGAAGGTCGTGGATAAAGAGTACAACGGAGGTCTCGTCCAAGTTGATTGACCCTAAAATCAGGGGGTGACAGACAAGGAAACGCGTGACTGCAGCGCTCCAGTTCAACAACCTCCCCTGTGGGTGAAAGCGGCAGAACCAGCTGTCGTCCCTACCTGGAAACGACGCTGCCGCCGAAAGCATTCCCTGACGTGAGGGCGTCGGAAGAGGGAGAGCCCAGCTGTCGTGTCTCGTCATCTGAAGAGCTCCGTTGAGGCGCCGGAAGAGGCGGGAAGCGAAGCAGAGCCCAGCTGATCGCCTGCGAGGTGGTGAGGGACGCCGTCGCATCGGACGAGGTGCGCAGAGCCGGAACCGGCAAGAAGGACCCAGCGCGACGAAAGAGGCGGGCGCTAGGCGGAGCCAGGAGAGGCCGGTCGCGTCATCGGAGGAGCGCCAAAGCAGAGCTCCAGTCAGCGGTAAGCTCGAAGAGGCAGAAGCGCCGCATCGGTGACCTCCGTGAAGCGCCTCGGCCTGAGGTAGGCTTCCCTGACGCCTCTGCAACTGCGGAGAGACTTCCCTAGCACCGCGTGACCTGGGCAACACCAGTTTGACTGACCGGAACCCAAAAGTAAGCCGGGCAGAGAGGGTGTGGGAGGCGGAAACATCGGGTGTCTGAAGGCATCAATGCGGGGAATCCTGAAACCAGGCAATTGACTTGAAAGTCACCAGAGCTATACACGAGGAACTGAGTACAGAACTGCCCAGATCATTTAAAACCCATCATTTAACTAGATAAGAGGGGTAGAGCGGTGTGCAGAGAGAGTATAAGGCTCACTAGTAAAAACCCTTATAGCCTGTGATTCACTGAGGAAGTAAAACCTTCATTATTAAGGTGCCACCTGTGAGTTGACAAAAGGGGGAACATTGTTGATTCTGCTTTGTTTTCTTTTAGCCACATGGCTGGGGGTTTATGCTGAGAGGACCCACCCCGGTGGTAGAGGTCTGTAGAGTGAGAAGAAGGCTAAGATCTGAATGTAATGTACCTGTTTAAAAGTGGTTAAATAACATATTGAATCTGTAAAGTGCAATTTCCTAACTGTAGCCTCATAGTGGAGTAGTGTGTTGTACTATAGACAGCCCCTTATCACAAATGTATTGTACCTTTGAATCTCACATATTGACTGGGAAAAGTATTGAATGTGATTGGAAAGCTATGAGAACTGTATAAATTTAGTATACACTGCTTTTATTCAAAACAAGAACAAGAAAACATTTATTTTTATAAAAGGTAACGGTATTTTTCCAAACAGAGGTGTTGTGTCTTTATTTTGGTGGTTCATCACTGTGTTACTGTGGGTAAGATTTGTAAGTACTTAGCCAACGCTTGGAGTTAGCTGTAGACCACTACTGTGCCAAGCTACCATATGTAGGCTTGGGTAATCTAGGTCCAACATAATTGGTGTTTTAGCGGTGGGATAGCGGATTTGTACTTACACTTACTTATTAGTAACGCAGTGCCAACCACGAGACCCCACCTGGAGTTTTCTCCCTGCGGCCCTCCTAATTTACGTTTTTGATTTTTCTAAATTAACTTCTGGCGGTGGGTGGAGGTTGACCTCAGGTCACTCTGTGGATCTCTCCTGTATAGCATTTAATACTTCAAACAAGAATGGAGATAAATGTGGAAGAGCTAGACAATTATACTGTGCCTCAATTGAAAGAATGGTGTCAGCAGCAGGGGGTGTTTTTCAAGAAAGGCGCCAGGAAAGTTGAGCTGCTGACCAGTATTCGAGCATGGGTAGAGGCTCATTCCGGGGAGGAGGTAGATCCTGAAGAGAGTGACAAGGACACTGTCCTGGAGACCACAACACTGTACCAGGCGGGAGGGGAGAACCTAGTAACAGGTCCTAGAACACCTTCTAGAGTGGGCAGTAGTGTGTCAGAGAGGGGCCTGACCGACGCCGAGTTAGAAGACAGGAGGGAGGAGAGGAGGATGAGAATAGAACTAGCCAGGATGGACATGGTGAGGGAGGAGAAGAGGTTGGAGCATGAGCGGACCATCAAGGAGATGGATTTGCAAGCCCTAAACTTACGTACCCCCAAACCAGAGAATGGTGGCAGCGATAACTCAACCAACACCCGAGAACATAGACCGTACCTACCAAAAGACATTATGGCTTGTTATGTACCCAGCGACGACATTGCTAAATGGCTAGCCGCCTACGAGGTCTCGCTGAGGGCCCATGGGATTCTGGAAGTCCACTGGGGAGGTGGGTTGTACAAATACATGCCCCCCACTGGCAGGGATACTTTGTTGGCCCTTGACACGAGTGAACAGACCTATTATCCGGCTATGAAATTAGCGCTGCTCAAGAAGTTTGGGTTGACCCCTGAGAAATATAGACAAAAGTTCCGGGGCAGCTACAAGCTGGGCACACAAAACTGGGTAGATTTCTTGGACTACTCCAGGAAGGCCCTGGAGGGTTGGGTAAGAGGCAGTGATGTAGGGGACTATGAGGGACTATATGACCTCATACTCAAGGAACACCTACTCGAGAAGTGTCTTCCTGAGCTAAGACAGCATCTGGTGGACAGCAAGCTGACCAGCCCCAGGAAGCTTGCTGAGGAGGCGGACATCTGGGTTAGTACCCGGGTGTCGACTAAGGGGACTGGAGGGAATTCCCAGAAGCCAGGACAGGGCGCCCCCCAGAAGAAAGAGGGAGGGGAAACTAAGAGGGAGTTCTCTAAAGGGCCACAAAATACTTCGCAAGGAAGGGGCAGAGGATTCATCCCCAAGAGTAACCCCCCTCGCAACCCTACCCCTGGCCAAAGCCAGCAGCCAAGGGTTGTGCATTGTTTTGAGTGTGGTGGTGTGGGACACTATAAAGGAGATGTGAGGTGCCCAAAAAGACCACCCCCTCCCCCTGGAGGAAAAGCCCCGGGACTCACTAGTGTAGTGCTCGGGGAGGAGATGCCTTTGGTTAATGGAGGGGAGCGGGCGGGTGTCACTTTAGTGTCCCTGGGAGATAAGGAGATGGTTCCCAAGACCCAGCTGCCCTCCAATACTATTAAGTATGAGCAGTGGGTCACCATCAATGGCCGTAGAGGGGAGGCTCTGAGAGACACAGGAGCCAGCATGACTATGGTAAGGAGTCAGCTGGTGTCTCCAGAGCAGGTCATCCCAGATGTACTCCATTCCGCCGTAATGGCTGACGGCAGATTGGGCCACTACCCTGTGGCTGAGGTTCCCTTTGAGTGGGGAGGGGTTGCAGGTCCACTTCGAGTTGCCGTAAGCCCTGCCGTGCCTGTTGACTGCCTGTTAGGGAATGATATGGAGCACAATGCTTGGAGGAGGGTGGAGTACCAGACTCACTCTGAGATGCTGGGACCCCCTGACTGGACCTGTGTCAGCACGAGGTCAGCAACTGCCCGAAGGGAAAAGTTGCTTACGCTGGAGCCTGGAACAATGGCCCAGCCAGCTGCCAGAGAGGAGAAGGACAAGAGGCCGGAGGACCCTGCCTCGACATCTCCGCCTCGTGAGACAGCTGGACCACCTGCGGAGGTGGATCTGGAGTCCACAGGGGAGAGTGTTGCTTCCTTGGAGAACCTACCCATCCCTACCGAGTGGCATGTGGAGGGAGGTCCTTCCAGGGAAGAATTCTGTGCAGCTCAGAAGGAGTGTCCTACTCTCGAGGGGCTGAGGCAACAGGCCAACGCCCAGGCAGCAGGAAACATTGCAGGGAGCTACCGGATTTACTGGGAGGATGGACTCCTCTACAGTGAGCCCAAGGCACCTGGCCACGGTTCAGCCAGAGCCTTGGTGGTCCCTCAATGCTTTAGAGCCTTTCTACTGGAATTGGCTCATGAGATACCATTGGCAGGACATCTAGGACAGGACAAGACCTTTGCCCGGCTTGTCCACCACTTCTACTGGCCTCGAATGAAAGTGGCGTCTGACACATACTGTCGGACGTGTGTGTCCTGCCAAGCTAGTGGGAAAACAGGAGTGAAGCTCAAAGCTCCCCTGGAACCACTGCCCGTCGTTAGCACCCCCTTTGAGAGGGTGGGCATCGACATTGTTGGGCCATTGGATCCACCAACTTCAGCTGGTCACCGGTTTATACTGGTTTTGGTGGACCATGCCACACGGTACCCAGAGGCCATACCTCTGAGGACCATCACTGCACCTGTGGTGGCAAGGGCCCTGATGGGGATCTTTACCCGAGTGGGTTTCCCCAAGGAAGTTGTGTCCGACAGGGGGACTAACTTCCTTTCAGCGTACATGCGGGCTATGTGGAAGGAGTGTGGAGTTACCTATCGGTTTACCACTCCTTATCACCCACAAACCAATGGTCTTGTGGAAAGGTTTAACAAAACCTTGAAAGGTATGATCAGGAGTCTACCTGAGAGCCTGCGGAGGAAATGGGACATCCTCCTACCCTGTCTCTTGTTTTCTTACAGGGAAGTGCCACAAAAGGGAGTGGGCTTCAGCCCCTTCGAACTTTTGTACGGGCACCCTGTACGGGGACCTCTCAGCCTGGTGAAGGATGGATGGGAACGGACTCCCAGAAAACTTCCCCAGGACGTGGTGAGCTACATGCTGGCCTTCCGGAGCCAAATGGCTAAGTTGTGGAAGCAAGCTTCAGACAACTTGGAGGCCAGCCAAGCGGTGATGAAAGAGTGGTATGACCACAACGCTCACCCAGTGGAACTGGAGCCTGGACAGAAGGTGTGGGTGATGGAACCTGGAGAGCTAAATGCCCTCCAGGACCGTTGGACAGGCCCCTTTGAGGTGTTGGAAAAGAAGGGGAAGTCCACCTACTTGGTGGATCTTAAAGCCCCAAGGCAGCCCCACAGGGTGCTGCATGCCAATCGCCTCAAGCCACATCATGAGAGGCCCGCGGTTGTCTTGATGATGGTAACCGATGGAGCAGAGGAAGAAGAAAGCGAACCTCTCCCTGATCTTCTCTCGTCCCAAGAAAAGGATGGGTCGGTGGAGGGAGTAATTCTCTCGCCATCCCTAACTCCTGAACAGCAGAGTGATTGCCGCCAGATCCTGGAGCAATTCTCTTCTCTGTTCTCCCTTGTCCCGGGTAGGACCCACCTGTGTACCCATGACGTGGACACAGGAGACAGCCCACCTGTGAAGTCTAAAATCTACCGGCTGTCGGACAAGGTGAAGGCCAGCATCAAGGGTGAAGTCGCCAAGATGCTGGAGCTGGGAGTGATTGAACCTTCTGGAAGCCCTTGGTCTAGCCCGGTGGTTTTGGTACCAAAGGCTGCCCCACCAGGCACCACACCTGAATTGAGATTCTGTGTGGACTACCGAGGCTTGAACTCAGTGACCAAAACTGACGCCCATCCTATCCCCCGGGCGGATGAGCTGATTGACCGGCTGGGAGCTGCCCAATACTTAAGTACTTTTGACCTAACTTCAGGGTACTGGCAGATTTCCCTTACAGAGGAGGCGAAGGAAAGGTCAGCCTTCTCTACACCTGAGGGACACTACCAATTTCGCGTGATGCCCTTTGGGCTCAAGAATGCCCCTGCCACTTTTCAGCGGCTGGTGAACAGGGTCCTTTCTGGAATGGAAGCTTTTTCTGCTGCATACCTGGACGACATTGCTGTCTTCAGTAGCAGCTGGGAGGACCATTTGCAGCATCTGCAAGCTGTTCTACATGCCCTGCAACAGGCTGGATTGACAATCAAGGCCAGCAAATGTCAGATCGGACAGGGGTCGGTGGTGTACCTAGGTCACTTGGTGGGCAGAGGGACGGTGCAGCCCCTCCAGGCCAAGATTGAGGCTATCATTGCCTGGGAGCCCCCCAAGACTCAAACAGAGGTCCGAGCCTTCCTGGGCCTCACTGGATATTACCGTCGCTTCGTGAAGGGGTATGGCACTATCGTGGCCCCTCTCACTGAGCTTACTTCCAAGAAGCAACCCCGACGGGTAGTCTGGACGGAGGCTTGCCAGCGAGCCTTCCTGACCTTGAAACAAGCACTGTGTTCCGCTCCCATTCTCAAGGCACCTGATTTTGCTAGGGAATTCATTGTCCAAACAGATGCGTCAGAACATGGCATTGGGGCAGTGTTATCGCAGCTAAATGATGAGGGCTTGGATCAACCCGTGGTCTTCCTGTCCAGGAGACTACTCCCCAGGGAAAGGAGGTGGAGTACAATTGAGAGAGAAGCCTTTGCGGTGGTTTGGGCTCTGAAGAAGCTACGACCATACCTGTTTGGTTCGCACTTCCTAGTTCAGACTGACCATCGCCCCCTTCGTTGGCTGATGCAAATGAAGGGGGAGAATCCCAAGTTGCTAAGGTGGTCCATCTCCCTACAGGGAATGGACTTTAGGGTGGAACATCGACCTGGGGCAGACCATGCCAACGCAGACGGTCTATCCAGGTATTTCCGCCTTAGTGATGAGGACTCCCAAGGGGTTGGGTAGTTCTCCCCACTTTCAGCTGGGGGGGACGCGTGTTAGACCTGTCTGCTTCTGGGAAGACTCTAACCACCATGATTTATTTTTGTCCCCCTTAGCCTCCCAGAGTTTCTATTTTTTATTTTTACATGTGTCCATCAGGAGTTTTTTTATGCTGTCAGGGGGCTAGGTGTTCCTTGGCGATGACGCCATTTTTCCCTCATCACTGGTGAGGCCTAGTCAGGCCCCTTGAAAATCTAGGGCTCTCCAGAGACCTAAAATGGTGTCCACCAACTGCCATAACGGACACTACTGGAAAACAGGCCATAGGCTAACCTAGGGAATTTTCTAGAAGCAACCAGTGATTTCTGCAGGTTCCAGGCCACCCTATAAAAGGCCAGTGACCAACAGCCATTTTGTGCATTTCTTGGAATGACCAGTGCGGAGAGAGGCAACTGAAGGAGGAGGATTGTACACTAGTTGTGACCAGATCGACCTGCGGGGCCGGCTGTCGCTACCAGGAAGTGCCCCCACCTTGGCTGACCAAACCCCACTGTTTCAGCAAGCATCGTCAAGTTATTAGAGTCCCTGCGACGAGTCTATTAAGGGCTGATCTCCCTGAAGTGTGGCTACCTGGGATCTGTTCAACCCATCCTGAAGGTCGTGGATAAAGAGTACAACGGAGGTCTCGTCCAAGTTGATTGACCCTAAAATCAGGGGGTGACAGACAAGGAAACGCGTGACTGCAGCGCTCCAGTTCAACAACCTCCCCTGTGGGTGAAAGCGGCAGAACCAGCTGTCGTCCCTACCTGGAAACGACGCTGCCGCCGAAAGCATTCCCTGACGTGAGGGCGTCGGAAGAGGGAGAGCCCAGCTGTCGTGTCTCGTCATCTGAAGAGCTCCGTTGAGGCGCCGGAAGAGGCGGGAAGCGAAGCAGAGCCCAGCTGATCGCCTGCGAGGTGGTGAGGGACGCCGTCGCATCGGACGAGGTGCGCAGAGCCGGAACCGGCAAGAAGGACCCAGCGCGACGAAAGAGGCGGGCGCTAGGCGGAGCCAGGAGAGGCCGGTCGCGTCATCGGAGGAGCGCCAAAGCAGAGCTCCAGTCAGCGGTAAGCTCGAAGAGGCAGAAGCGCCGCATCGGTGACCTCCGTGAAGCGCCTCGGCCTGAGGTAGGCTTCCCTGACGCCTCTGCAACTGCGGAGAGACTTCCCTAGCACCGCGTGACCTGGGCAACACCAGTTTGACTGACCGGAACCCAAAAGTAAGCCGGGCAGAGAGGGTGTGGGAGGCGGAAACATCGGGTGTCTGAAGGCATCAATGCGGGGAATCCTGAAACCAGGCAATTGACTTGAAAGTCACCAGAGCTATACACGAGGAACTGAGTACAGAACTGCCCAGATCATTTAAAACCCATCATTTAACTAGATAAGAGGGGTAGAGCGGTGTGCAGAGAGAGTATAAGGCTCACTAGTAAAAACCCTTATAGCCTGTGATTCACTGAGGAAGTAAAACCTTCATTATTAAGGTGCCACCTGTGAGTTGACAAAAGGGGGAACATTGTTGATTCTGCTTTGTTTTCTTTTAGCCACATGGCTGGGGGTTTATGCTGAGAGGACCCACCCCGGTGGTAGAGGTCTGTAGAGTGAGAAGAAGGCTAAGATCTGAATGTAATGTACCTGTTTAAAAGTGGTTAAATAACATATTGAATCTGTAAAGTGCAATTTCCTAACTGTAGCCTCATAGTGGAGTAGTGTGTTGTACTATAGACAGCCCCTTATCACAAATGTATTGTACCTTTGAATCTCACATATTGACTGGGAAAAGTATTGAATGTGATTGGAAAGCTATGAGAACTGTATAAATTTAGTATACACTGCTTTTATTCAAAACAAGAACAAGAAAACATTTATTTTTATAAAAGGTAACGGTATTTTTCCAAACAGAGGTGTTGTGTCTTTATTTTGGTGGTTCATCACTGTGTTACTGTGGGTAAGATTTGTAAGTACTTAGCCAACGCTTGGAGTTAGCTGTAGACCACTACTGTGCCAAGCTACCATATGTAGGCTTGGGTAATCTAGGTCCAACAGGCATTGATAAGGCTGTGCAGAGGAGCCAGGCAGCATGATGCAGAGTCTCTAAACTGCGCCGGCTTAAGAGGATCCGCAGGTGATCCGGATTTAATTTTGCTAGTTAGAGTAAAAAACTCCTCCCAGGAGATTTCTGAAATCACCGTCAGAAAAGAGGCAGGGCTAGATTTCACAGAGGAGGGGGGCTTCAGCTCCTTCACAGGGATAAATCCTTGATACATGCACCAGATTTTCTCAACAAAGAAAATAGCCAGTTCCTCACAATAGGCAGCAGAAGTAGGTAGGTTTTCAGGACTTATTTTAGTATTGAGCTCCTTAAGAATCCTAAAGATTACCTTAGCCGGATTGGAGCTTGCTTTAATTTCAGAGGCATAATAGTCTGCCCGAGCCTTGCAAATGGCTCTATGATAGACTTTAATTTTATTTAAATAACAAGCTTTCTTCTCCGAGGAGTAGTCCTTCCTCCAATCACACTCCAATCTCTTGCAGGTCTTCCTTAAGGTGGCCAAGGCGTCATTATACCAAGGATTGGCATCTTGGGTGCGTCCTTTAACCCACACGGTCGGTATAAGTTGTGGGTGTGAGTTTATGTATATTCCCTGATCTTTCTTCTCTCATAGAAACACTTTAGTAAATAAGGCCCATAGACCCTCTGGTCTACTCCATGATACAGAAGTGTTAGAAGTTACACGAGCTTGGTGTTTTTGTAAAGAGTTGCTCAAAATAACCTTGAGTATCACGTCTATGTGGCAGAAGATGCTTATTCACACCACTTGCTGTAATAGCCAGTCTCTTACATTGCTTAATTTTCTAGATATTTTTCTTCCATTCAGGGTTTGGCTAGCAAGTGCCTGGCAAGCAATTTACATACAAAATCGATCATATGAGGAAAAGGTGAAACACATCCTTGGAGCTCCATTATACTGCAGGTCAGTGCTGTAATGAACCGACTAGGATGCCAGTGCTGCTACAGTGCCAGACTATTTCTGTCATCTTGTGTTTTAATCACAGGGTCTGCACATCCCTTACACCCTCGCCTCAATTCACAAAGCCTATTCTATCAGATGATGTGTTCTCCTCCTGTCTTGGGCATTACTACCCCTGAATTGGAATCTTGGATTCTTGATTCACTAGCTAAAATGGTTGCTTTGCACATGTGAAAGATGCTTCGATTGGGTTGCAGTGAAACATAGTACTGATTCATTCAGCGGGGAAGTCATGGCTACTTCTATGATAACAAACAGCTTAAACAGAGGGATACACATTGATGGAAGTCATTCTACATGAGGATTTCACAGCAGCTATGTATAGTGAAATAGAACGGTGTACCAGAGCCAGTGGTATGAGCGGCTTTTGATGTCACATTAAGTCAAGTGTTAGGCAGCTGCCTTAGTGCCTTTGAGTTCCATCACTAGTGAAAAATATAAAAACAACAGACTCCAAGGAAGTAGCCAAATAAAAGGACTGAAGATAGTGGAGAGGGAGCAGTCAAACAGCAAAATATATTTTGCTAGGGTCTTCATAAATTTTGACATCAGCCCCAATTCCCACCTAGCTTTACAAGCAAACATCCACCTGGACATTGTGGCTCCATGTACACCTTGAATTATTAAATACTGTAGCATATCTAGCTGACATCAGTAACACTGAATAGAAATGAATACACAATGAAATGTAAGAAAGCACATAATCGACTAATCTTCCATCTAATTTCGAGGAAATTCCCATAAAAACGTACTTTTTGAAATAAGAAATAATCTTTGCTCCTTTGCAGCAATATTGTAACCTTTTTCTACTTTTTTATGATAAGATTTTTGAAGAAGTCCAGTATTCTCTTCCCGCTACGCCCAAGTAGCCACATCATCATGTCTTACTGCTTGACGTCCAGAAGATCTCTGACCTGAATTGGTGGTCTGATCCTCAGTGCTGTCATACACACATCAAGACCACGAGAGAAGTCCGGGGCAAAATCAAAGCTTTTCTTAAGATAATTTAACTATTGCCAGATGTGCACACAACATTGTAAAGGGATCCCCAAACATTGCGCAGTGTTGGATTCCAGACCCTAAATTACCTGAATGGACTTCTCTTGAGCTGCATCTCAGGGAGGAAACAAGATTTCCTCAACACCACACAAATTTCCAGGATGGAACAAGAATTCAAACATTTGAGAGGTGATTTCATGTGGAGAGTACAACCACACAGTTAAAACCAATCACATTACCGGTCTAGTAGTATGTCAGTAAAACGAGTTGTTCTGATACAGCACTGGAATTGAATTTCCCTGATTGAACCTAAAGTTTGTAGTTCTAGTTCCTAAGAAATAAAAAATATATAAAAACCAAAAGTCTCTTTTGTCAGGGATGTGCTGGCTGCACTAAAACCTGCTGGTCTTTGTTCAACCTTCTACAGTTTGAAAGAAGCTGGGGCAATGGCCCTTCTTAGAAACTTTTGGCACAGTTGTAAACAGTACGTCTGATCAAGTGACAGCACCGTGGGAGTGGTCACCGCCCGGCGCTCTGGAGAATGGTCACGCATCCATGGTAGCTGATACAACGCTGCAGAGGCGGCTCGTCTTCAAGCTTCCCGACTGCAGGCTCGAAGGTGAAAGCCATGTCAGTGCCTTCGCCATTCTCATCTCTTCCGCCAAGGATGTAGATTTTACCACCACACACTGTCACACCAGAACTTTCCTGCAAACAAGAAGAGGACACAATTATTGGCTGTCCAAACATCATTGTATTTATTACACAAAACACTGGTATTTCATTCTGCAACAAATGTACAGAGCTGTGGGTTTTTTGTAATGGTAGCCTACTCTTTTCAATGTTTGTGAAGAGTAATCTATCTGGTATCATCGAACTGACATGATCGAAACATATAACGATCGAAGATGCTGGATCGTAGCATAAAAGTCCACTTTGCCTGGTTGCACATGCATTTGATTCCAGGTCAGTATCTTGATCCTGGCCCATTAGATGGTGACTGGAAGAGAGCAAGCACATACCCAGACTTGAAGAATAGGGTAGATCTTGAAAATATTTATGCTCCCAAATGTGATTTACATTTTCCTAGACATATCTTGTGGGATGTCTGTGCCTATAACACTTCTTGGCACATGTCCAGGGAGATGGAAATATGTCAATGTTTCCACTTCTGGACTTGTGTGGGACTCTACCTCGTTGATACACATCTCAATGACAAGAAGGGGCTCTGGCATTGTGTTCCCCACAGTCAGGTTTTCACTGGGGAAACAGGGAAAACTCAGCCATGAAACACAACCACTATGTATCCCAAAAACTAACGATGTTGATGCACTGTGTAGTGTTTACATTATAGTGCATGGTGCAGAGGCAAAATGGAGACTGGGGAAATGTTATAGGTATTACTCTAGCAGGTGTATCTGTGGCAGGCAGAGTACCAGCTGGTAACTGTCAGATGAGATTGTTATGTACCACAAACTTGGCGTAAGTAGTATACGACCTTTCACCTACATTTGTCCTACTTTGCTCTGCATAATGGTTCTAACACTGACCTTTTACCCAGTTATGTGATGAATAAATGCTGATTGGTTTCCTTGAAACTAGCCTAATTTATTAATCATGAGGAGTCTTAGAAAAGTTCCCTGCATATGACGTACATAACAGGATTAACATACTCTGTATAAAAGTCATGGTCATCTTCCTCCTAGGGTGATATAACTACTTTGCATAGTTGCAGATATTGGTTTAAGCTCATTTAGATAAACGTACTCACAACATATCGATTGTGGTAGCAACCCAGAGGTGATCTTTATGGTATAAAAGAAACATACCTTCACTAGATAGACAGAGGAGACGCTTCCATGCTGACACAAGACACTGAGATCCCTGCACTCAGAAGCTCCATCATGTAGCGGTCTGCATCCCTTGCTGGCTCCTTCCTAGGGGATGTTTGGCTTTACACCCACATACATGCTAGGGACACTTAGGTACACGTAGGTTGGGTCTGCATAGTAGGAGTATGCTGATTACTGTCATGTTTATATGCCTGCATATATTCACTGTTTTAGCACCATGGTAGGATTCTACCTTCTATTTACTCTGTTTGTGCTAGTGATCTTTTACATTTGCTTCTGTCTAATGATTGTCGCAGCAATCATGTTTTTTACTAGAACAATGCTGGTTCAATAAATGCTTATTGAAAACGTCCCCAATGTTTATTTTGTGTATTACTCTGAGACTAAGTGAATATGATTGACTGAGCGAAAAGTACTGTACTGTTTCCACAATATCTCAAGGGTCAAGGGTTGTCATGTCCGATGGTTGCCAGAAACTATTCGCTTATTGGTAAGGTTAGGGTGCGTATGGTGGCACTGTGAGCTAGCTGGTCTATAGGCTGACATATCCTTTTCGGGTGTCCAGAGTCAGTCTAGACAATAATACCTTAGTTTATGTTACCTACAAACGCACAGATCCTATGTATTTTTAGCAACTACACGACAAGATGTGCAGTTGCGTCCAGCATGACTCAAGAGTGGAGGGTCAGGGGTGCGTGGGGAGGGGATTATGTGGGGGAGGTTTAATTTGAATTAAAAAAATATATATAAAACTTACCTTAGCCGGTCCGATCCAGTCCTGCGTCGTTTCTGCTTCTCTGCTCCTCGCAAGAAGCAGTTAGCCTTCTTTCCCTCCCACAAGCCAAACACAACGCTGCAATGGCAGCTTTGTGATTGGTGTGGAGAGCACCCAGCCAGGCGCCTATGGAGATGCACAGGGCCCGCAACATTGGGCTACGCATTCCTCCACTGCCCTGTTGCAGGACCTCCCTCCCACCCGCCCGCCCCCAACCAAACCCTTCTGCTTTCTCGCAGTGTGAGAAGTAGTAACATAAAATGATATTTATAACATTTTATGTTACTGCTTCTCGTACTGCGCGAAAGCAGTGTGGCGACGCTCCTCCACCCACATGAAGGAGGCGCCCCTGAAGATGTGTGAAGAGTGAATAATGACTTGGATTCAACCCAATCTGTTAGGATAGGAATCCACATAAGATGACTGAAGCTTGGATGTGTCACTAAGTATATCAGAGATCATATAATTCATCAACTATATCAGTTGATATGTAAATGTGCTCACCTAAACACTTACTTTGGCTAGTGTGGCTGCAGTAAAATGAGGACAGGTGGACTCCATTAAAGCATTCAATGAGGAAGGCAGCATTGGTCTCAATTTCCAGATCACTCAAGCAGCCAAAGGCACAGAAAGGCATCCACATGAAAAAACTCCAGGGTCAGCACCAACAGGAAATGGAAGAGTTCCGGAAATAGTCAGGATCTGGCACCAATAAGGACCAAATTGGGGGAAAGGAACATCCCAGGAACAACACACCATGAAATAGATTGACTAGTGGTATTCCTTTGTCCACCTTGCGTTCTATGTACAGTGAGCAAGGGACACATATGTGGGCATGCCAATTACACTTAGTGCATTGCACTGAGGACAATAAAAAAGTGATGTGTGGATTGTTTGAATTAAATTCAGCCATTGGTAATTACCCTGGGACAGCAATCTAGGCTATCACTTTTGTGAACACCATGCCAAACACAGACAGGAGCCAGCCATATTAAAATCAGCCTTGGCCCTGCTGCAATAGGAGAATTCTAGCCTGAATCAAAAGGCCAGGTCCCCTTTTTAGGTCTCGCCTACGCAGCGTGCAAGTGCTGCTTAGGGGGGACCTCTTGCCATCGCACTGTACTTTTTGGAAACTCATGCATGATTTGCACTGTTTCCAATGAGTACTCATGCATGCAGAGCATTTGCCTTGCGGGAGCAAGCAGCAGCGCCATCTGTTTGTAATTATCGCGCCTGCAGCTGCTCGCTCCCGCAAGGCAAACGCTCTGCATGCACGAGTACTGTTTCACTTTTGCGGCCGGTGGGCCGCGCTAGTTTAGAGTTGGTTTGGTTATCCATGAATTTCTTCCTACAACTCTGTGCACGCACAGATAGATAGATATTAATACTCTCTAAGCATACATTGAAATATGGGTAACTTTCTTCAGTGTTTTGCATTCTTGACATCTGTTCGTGTCCCTGGAGAGTTAAATATCAGTATTAATATGAATGTACAATATTAAATTGCGATCTTCTTTGATCCTGTATTTAATGTTGTAGACTACTTTATTCGGCTTTAGCTTCTGCTGTTTACTGTGTGTCCCTCTTGGTCAAAACAATGTCCTACAGGGTCAACAAGTCAGAACAAAAATTTCGTTTGTTTACCTTCATTGATTTGATGTCGTCGTCCAGTGAAATCTGTGATTATTTTAGTTTGAAGAAGTGTGAACATGCCGTTGCAGATTGAAGGCTTTTTTTAATCACAACACCTCGGAAAAGGGAGCTGTATTTAAAGTCACGTGGATTGAAACTGACGGATATTAATAATAATGAACAAGTTGGAAAATAATAAAAGTTCTAGAGGAGTGAGATATAAGAATAACCTGTTCTGCTGCGGATCTTGTAAAAGTGGACTTGTGCTGCGCGTGTTTATGGCCAAAACAACCTACAAAGCGGCGTGCCTCATTATTTTGCAAATACCTCATATGTTTTCTTCATAACAATCTCTTTTTCTGCTCTGAAAATAATCAAAGTAGGTCAATACGTGGAAGGCCGCGGAGATGAGGAAGGAGGGCTTCAAGTGTGTGAAGGACAGCCCCTGGTGGACCCGCACTGACAGTAACCCCATAACACCTCGCACACCCCACAACACCCGCACTGAGCAATGCCCTTACACAACATAATGGATCCCCCTGCGGAATGTAATGAGAGGCCTCTAGGTGTCGATTGCCACACAGACATCCATTGGCCTAGAGGTTTAAGGTAAGAGGGGGTGTTGGGCTGCTCTCTGGGACTGCAGAGGTTGCGTTACCCCCCTAACTAAACACCACTTCGTAGAATGTCTCCTGGGTGACTTTTTCATACACAAGAGACTCGCATCTCTTTGTGGCAGTGTTGTGTATGTGTTTTTTATACTTGCAGTTTTATATAGCACAAACTAGACCCGAAGGTATCAGAGGGCTTTACATGAGCACCAGTTGCATTACAGACAGGCACATTTATGTTTTAAGGTTTAGGGAGATGAAGTGATTTGCCCAGAATCACAGGATGTTTGAGCCCCCGCCAGACTCGAATGTGGTTCTCCAAAGTCAGCCACCCTAGCCATTAAGCCACTGTTCATCTGTTTAAATGGGGTTTGTGTAACCCTCCCAACACTAGGCCTGTGTGCAGTGTTCTCAGGCTGTTCCGACTGAAGTCTTCTCTTCACACGTGTGATCTCTTGTGAAGGCAGTGGGTCTCTCGGCACACATGCCTTGCGGTGGTACCTAGTGGCCAAAGGCACTGCCAGGGGCCGATTCCCGGCTCATCTCTTTCTTCTCACAGGCAGTAGGCGGTGACCCTGGCAGTGAATGAGGGCAGAGTTCATGGGACCCAGATCCCCATCCTGCCCTTGCGTCCCTCTCTAGCTCCTGTCCTCCACAACTGACCCCCCTCCAGGGTGAAAGCTGCGCGCGGTCTGAGGCGGAAGCAGAGCGGCCCTCAGTGCTGGGAGAGGGTCAGGAGAGCTGCGCATCTGCGTGAGGGGCACAGTGAGCTGGTGGGTGACGAGAGAGAGAGTGTCAGTGGACAAGAGAGCGACTGAGTTACTTGGAGAGTGGTCGGGATACTCTTCAGTGGGCCTATGAGTAACTAGAGAGTGAGTGAATGCTGGGTACCTGATGCTGCTGAATGTGATAGTAAGGCAGTGGACTCTAGCGCCTGTATCCTCGGGTCCTGTCAACGATCTGACACGGCTTGAACATAGAGTGACCAAATTCTCAAAACAACAAGCATTTGCAATGCAACAGGTCTCGCATTTACGCGAGTTTCAGCTATTGGCATTGTAAATGACAATGGTTTTTATTTATATTTTGGTTTTTGAAACATAAATAAAACGCATTGTCATCTACAATGCCAATAGCTTAAATTTGCGTAAATGCAAGACCTATTGCATTGCAAATGCTTGTTTTTGTTGTTGTCCACATTCTAAAGATTAGAGTTGTATTTAGTGTTAGAGTTGTAATTGTAGTTTTTGTTACAGTAAGGACTAGGATTTTAGAGATGATCAACCTAGTCTTGGTATTTTTATAATGATTTTGTCTTATCTTCCTATTCACGGTAAAATAAACTTTTCTTTATTAAGAACTACTATATTTGGCACTTCGGCAGCAGGACTGAGAAATGGCAGCACACATGTGAGTCTTGTGTTGATTCCTAAAGGGCTCAATATGGAGAATATGGTAGCACAGTGTGAGAAGGATCTGCAACCTCCTATCAACCTGATAGAAGTCAGCAAACTTACAGAATACTACAACACCACGATGTCGGAAATAATTGAGGACATAGCCCCTTTAAAACTCAAAAGAATGCCAGACAAAGATAAAAACCCTTGGTTCAACCGATCCCTCAATAAATAAAGATGCTCATTCAGATTATCTGAACGAAAATGGAAACAACGCCCTTCAGCACCCCATCTACAACAACTTAGACATACTAAGACGCCTACAATAAAAGTATTCTAAAATCAAAAAGGACTTCTTTAGAAGAGAACTGGATAATGCAAAAAACAGACCAAGGAAACTCTTCGAACTGCTAAAGAGCAATCCAATAAAATGGCTGAAACTGCACTAAAATCACCAAGACCGAACATCAGTTAAGAAGAATTCTCTTCCTTTTTTTAAACCAAAGCCAAATCCCTGGAGATGCAGCAAAAAAAATGCTGTGGAGAACCATACCAGCCCTGCAGATAAGCCTCACTCCCAACCAGTTCTATTAACACCTAAAAACAATGCATTATGGTCAGACTTCAAGCTATATGACGACAAAGATATTGCCAAAATTATCTCAACGATAAAACCAAACAACCATTTCAATGATCCCCTACCAGCAAAATGCTGGCCCACAATAAACCATTTGCTCATCCCTGGTTGGACAAAGATTATTAATGCTTCGCTTTCGCAAGGCTCATTACCAGACTGCCAAAAAACAGGGCAAGTCATTCCAATCTTTAAAAAACCCACAGAGAACTCCTCAGACCCCAACAACTTTTGTCCAGTCACAAACATCCCCATGCTTGCTAAAGTTATGGAAAAATGTGACATGCAAAAGGAAGAAAAAGACGGTTGACTAAGCAGTTCTGCACCTCGTGCCAGTTCTGAAATCAAATGTCCCTCGCAATCAGCCATGGCATCAACCGTCTATTGTTGCCACTTTTTCCCGCGAATTTAGAAGAATGGTAAGTCCAAGGCATACTGTAGCCGATGGGAACAATCTCCCTTTATTAGGCATGGACCTGAACAAGGACATACCCCTTATCTAGAGTGTCGATTCCACTAGTAATTACGAGGGTTGCTACATTTTTCGAATTGGACTGGATTGGACTCACATCCCAAAAGAAGGCTTATTATCCCTGACTCGTTTTTTGAAATAACTGAATTTATATAAGTTCCACGATCACGATGAACCATCCATTATATTGATGGTGATACATTATTCCAGAGCACCCACGTACAAGATATTCCACACTTGGAATTTTTATTTGGAATCGACCGAAATCCCTTAAGAACAATCACATTCGCTGTATGAATTTCATTGTAAGCAGCGTACGTAACAACATTTTTTGAGATTTTCAAGCCCTGGTGAAGTTCTCAGAAAGAGAACGAAATGCGTTGGTTGGATTGTAAAAGAACTCTCAATTTTGAAAATGAAATAAAAGAATTTCTATGAAAATACATTTGGTGAACTTTTGGACTTCTTTTCCCGACGCACGCCCGAATAACTATATTATGAAAAATGTATTCAACAACAATTAAATCAACACATCACAGAATTTAAACTTCTGAATGACTACCAATCAGGGTTCAGACCTTATCACAGTACTGAAACAGCAATTCTTCACATAGTACATGACATTCTACTTGTCCAAGACTGCAACGAAAACTGCCTTCTAATTCTTCTTGACCTTTCATCTGCATTTGACACAGTAAACCATGCCAAAAATCTAGAACGACTGAAGGAAAGGATAGGGTTAGCGGGCACAGTCCTTGAGTGGTTTAGATCCTTTTTAGAAAATAGATCACAAAGATTCATGGTGAACCAAACTCTATCAGCATCAGCCCCAACTCCTATTGGTGTACCACAGGGATCAACACTATCCCCTGCTCTATTCAATCTATATATGGAACCTCTAACAGAAATCTTACAACAGGCAAACATCTCCTTCCACATGTATGTGGATGACACACAGTTATATATCAAGATCTCTTCGATGGAAGAGATTAACATCATGAACCAGGCATTAAAAAGGACCGTTCATTGGCTAACTATTAATCATCTTAAGCTTAACTAGCATAAAACAGAATTCCGTCTGATCTCCTCCCGACGAGTATAATGGAATAGACCAAGCTGATCACTGCGCTAAACTGTACCCCGGATCTAGTAGACTCAACCTAGTGTCTTGGAATTGTGTTAGACAAGAACCTGAACCTGCGTTCCAACATTAACACAATGGCAAAAAATGCCAGCTTACATTTAAGCTATCTTAGAAAACTGAACCTTTCATAGCTACTTCAGAACTCAAAATAGCAGTCCAGGCATTAGTAATCTCGAGGATAGAATATGGATGCACAACTCTAGCAGGACTACCCAAGATTTCAACAGCCCCACTAAAAGCATGTCTTAATGCGGCGCACAAGACTTATTACAGGCTCCAGAAAAGTTGACCACATCACTCCTCATCTGAAAGCACTTAATTGGCTACCTCACTTAGCAAGAATTCAACTAAAGATGGCGTGTATCACACACAAAGCTATTCACTACAAAAGTCCATTATACCTAGCCCAGAAATTCACATTATCAGGAGGCAGCAGAGTCTCCAGAGCCATGGAGATCTCTTACTGAAACCTTGCCCTTTTCCGTAAGAAGAGAACGTATGACAGAGCTTTCTCTGGATCGGCCCCAAGAATTTGGAACTCACTCCCACCGAGCATTAGAAAAATAGTGTCCACTTCAGCTTTAAAAAAAGAAGCCAAGACCTTTTTTATGAGCAAATTCCTCCCATATTAACAATTGACTAAATGCTATTGGTTGCTTTCATGATCACACACCCTGTTAATACTAATCGATCGCTTGTAATCGTCAGGACTCTATATATGATGATGAAAGCACAAATTTTCTCTCTAAAATCGATGCATACATACTGATGATCGTGTAGCACAATTGTATCTCTAAAAATGTTGTACGCCTGTTATTTGATTAGGATCATGTCAAACTTACTGTACTAAGATTAAGAATATGTAAATGTGAAGAGCTCTGCTACCCTCTTGGGTCATGTCTGCACTACATAAAACACCGAATAAATAAATAAAATTCCTCTCAACACAGAAAACATTGGTCTGCCTCCCCATTGGCTTATTTAAAGTCAGGGAGGCTCAGCGCACACCAAACAGGTCAGATTGATTGGCTATTCACAGGGAATGTCTTGTTTGAACAACTGCCTCAAGGAACAGATGTCTCCTGGCCTGGAAAATGGATCTATAGGAGAGTAGGATCTGCTTACTATGGTTACCCCCACTTTTTGCTGGTGTTTCACTGTTTTTTTACTTTAGTCTGGCTGGGGCCCTGCTATCCAGGACCCCGGCCTAGCTGCTTCCTCTCTAAATTGATTGCATGTACTATAGGTACACTCCAGTTTGGTTACTGAGGTGACCTTGTGAGTCCCTAGTATATGGTACACTAGGTACTAAGGGCATAGGTGCCCCAGGGTCCTACCAGGGGCTGAAGCATGTATTATGCCACCCCTGGGAAGTCTTCCAAAACGGCACCACAGGACTGGTACTGCAGCCTGGGTAAGGTGGTGCATGCACCCCTTACTAAGATATAGGTTACCTATATCTACCTTTAATCACTGACACATGTAAACCTATCAGTCACTCCTATGGCAGGCCTTATCAATCCTGAAGGCAGAGTGCTTGGTTTTGTATGAGAGGGTGCCCATGCATGAGCTGGGCCTCTCTGCAGCTTTCGGAGCCGATTCACTGAGGCTGTTCTGTGATACAGCCAGACCATATACTCTTATGTGCATTATAACCTGGCGGTAAATGCTAACTTGCGAATGGCTGCATGGAAACATGTCTTGTTTGGTGTCAAACACTTTGGAATCCTACCCACCCCTCCACCAGTCCTGTTGGCGGGGTAGAATTCCACCCTTCTAGAGGGAGAGACATGCACACACTAGTCTAACCGGTAATAGTTTAAAAGAGCCCTGGCATCACAAAATGGATGCTGCAACCGGATCTATGATGTTACAATGCGTTATTTTACAACGCATGCTGTAACATCGCAACTTTTACAACGCATCTTCCATTACATCGGATGCCATTACAACGCAGGATATTACATAGCAGATGCTATTACAACGCATACCATTACATCGTAAGTATAGGTAAGTATAACTTTTTAAAAAAAATGTAATTAAGTTAATATAATTAATTTTATTTTACTAATATAATAAAATTAATTTTAAAAATGTAATTAATATAATTTATTTAAATAAGTTTAATTTAATTTAAAATAGGAATTAATGTAATTTAATTAATTTAATATAATTTTATTAATTTGATTTAATAAATTTTATAATAGAAATTATTTAAATTTAATTAATTTAATTTAATTAATATAATTGAATTAATCTTAAAATTGTAATTAATTTGATTTAATAAATTTAATTAATTAAAAATAATTTAATTAATTTAATTTAATTAAAGTCGTACTTTAAAAAAAATAAACCCTAAAAATACCCCTGTACCCCAAAACCCAAACCCAGCCCTAAACCCTAAAAATACCCCTGTACCCCAAAACCCAAACCCAGCCCTAAAACCTAAAAATACCCCTGTACCCCAAAACCCAAACCCGGCCGTAAACCCTAAAAATACCCCAGTACCCCAAAACCCAAACCCTGCCCTAAAACCTAAAAACACCCCTGTACCCCAAAACCCAAACCCTGCCCTAAAACCTAAAAACACCCCTGTACCCCAAAACCCAAACCCTGCCCTAAAACCTAAAAACACCCTGTACCCCAAAACCCAAACCCTGCCCTAAAACCTAAAAACACCCCTGTACCCCAAAACCCAAACCCTGCCCTAAAACCTAAAAACACCCCTGTACCCCAAAACCCAAACCCTGCCCTAAAAACACCCCTGTACCCCAAAACCCAAACCCTGCCTAAAACCTAAAAACACCCCTGTACCCCAAAACCCAAACCCTGCCCTAAAACCTAAAAACACCCCTGTACCCCAAAACCCAAACCCTACCCTAAAACCTAAAAACACCCCAGTACCCCAAAACCCAAACCCTGCCCTAAAACCTAAAAACACCCCTGTACCCCAAAACCCAAACCCTGCCCTAAAACCTAAAAACACCCCTGTACCCCAAAACACAAACCCTGCCCTAAAACCTAAAAACACCCATGTACCCCAAAACCCAAACCCTGCCCTAAAACCTAAAAACACCCCTGAACAACAAAACCCAAACCCTGCCCTAAAACCTAAAAACACCCCTGTACCCCAAAACCCAAACCCTGCCCTAAAACCTAAAAACACCCATGTACCCCAAAATTACTTAAATTAATATATTTAATTTATAATATTTAAAAACATAAATAAATATTTTTATTTATAATTAATAATAATTAAATCAATTATATAATATTAAATAAAATTAAAAAAAATTATATACTTACCAATACTTACGATGTAATGGTATGCGTTGTAATACCATCTGCTATGTAATGCCATGCGTTGTAATGGCATCCGATGTAATGGATCCTGCGTTGTAATAGCTGCGTTGTAACAGCATTACGACGTAAAAGTTGCGTTGTAAGTGTTACATACCGCTGCAACCACAGACACAAGTCTGGCTTCCTGCTGTTGGCCGAAACTCCGGCAGGGGAGGCCTGGACAATAGGTTTCCTGTCACAGGGAGGTGTAACCACCTCCCAGACAGGCTTTAGTGTATTAGGGCTGGGTGGGTGCACTCTGAGAGTGCTTTGAAGTCAGCACTGGGGGCACATTTGGTGTCCCTGTGCATAGCCCAGTTCAAACCAGTTGCAGGGGCTACCAGCCCCTGCTCTGGTGTGAAACTGGACAAAGGAAATGGGTGTACCCACCCCTCTTTCCAGACCCTCCCATAGGTGGGTCTCCAGAATATGTCCAACCCATTTCTTCAGTATAAGTAAGGAACCCCTGGCAACAGGACTTTAGATTACACCTGGACGAAACTCTGAAACTGAATCCTGGAACTTCGATGCTCTTCTAAAGACTAGAGGATGGAAGAATTTCCCTTGGGGTGAAGGAGTGACTCCCCTGCTCAAGCAGGCACCAACTAAGCATTTGCTAGTCTGCATCTCTGAAGCTCCCGCTAGACTCTGAAGTATTTGCAGCCCAGGAATAGGATTTCCAGACTTCTCAGAGGAAACCCCGAGTCCTCAGCAAAGCTGGGACCCGCAGCTCTCACTAGTTATGTGGAACTGGAACTCCTGGGCACCGTGCACATTTGCTAGTGCATTGACTTTCCGACCTTTCTTGAAGTTGTGCTTTGGGTTACTTGTAGCCCAAGCCCCGAGCACCATCTGCACCAAAGATTGTGGGCCTACACTCCACGAGTGTTCCGTGAGCCTGCTTCTTGCATTTCCACCTGAGGCTCCTTCGTGATCCCTGATTCATTGACTGGTGGGTCCCCACGAAGGTCATTCTGATTTTCCTTGGGCTTTTCTAGTTGCTCTAGACGTGCCCTGACTCCCTACAAAGTGGTGAGTCCCTCAGACCTTGCTGGTCCACACCGAAGCATTTCTTTGATTCCTTTGTGGGTTGCTGTTGCCAAGGCTTGTTGGGTCCAAAACGGAAACCGACACTGCAGCGCTCGACATCCTTTGTGGGACAGCTTGATTCCAGATCCTGGTTGTTGTCAACGCCTCCTGGTCCTCATGGCTGAAGAGTCAAGCTTCACCTTCTTCACCTGAAATCACCCGACATCGGTGGGCATTCAATTTTCGTGCCCCTGGTTACTAGCATGTGTCCCAGACTCTGTTCCCTCTGGACACCCGGCTTCCCTGGGTGAGGTAACTAGAGTTCTCCAGTGCTCCCATGGGTGTTGGATCGAAAACCCCTTAAGTATAAAGTGGTTTGCTCAAAGTCCTCTCCTAAGTGTCTTTTCCCCATAGAAGTTAATGGTGATTCGCGGCTGTGTTCACACTCTTCACGCGTTCCCCGTGGGTCCCCTGTGTCACTACCTTGGGTGGTTGCTGGTGGCCTCAGCGGTTCTACAGGCTCTAGGCCTTGTGTCTATGAAAAGTCGTGGTTCTTATACCACTTTCTTAATATATGGTTTGGTCTGCCTCTACGGCTCAACGTATATTGTGGTAATTGACTGTGTGATAATAAGTTTACTGAATGTACTTTTGCCTTTAGCCTCATAAAGAGATTAGAGGGATGTGTTTAGAATAAATACATATATTTTATATATATACCTGGTGTGATTCTCCTTTCATTTGGTCATTCATGCGATTACAGACAAGCTATGTAATGTATGTAGCACTGAAAAAATATGCACCGCAGCCTTAAGGAATCGCTATTTACCACCAACTTCAAGTTGGTGGTAAGTAGCCACTTTTTTGCTTTTTTTAATGTGCCATGTGGCACACATCCATGCCCTTGGGGCTTGTAAGTGGGCCACATGTGCACACATGCACATTTCAGGGGTGCAACAGGGTGTCCTTTGGACACCCTGGCACCCTTGAAATACCTCCCGCTATTAACAATTCGGTAATACCAAATCGTTTATAGTGAATGTCTTCCCATTCATTGCTATGGGCCTTTTGGCCTACAGGAATGAATGGCTAGGTATTCCTTAATAACGAATCAGAATTACCGATTCGTTATTAAGGAATATTAAGGAATCGCTAATATACTCCTTTCATTTGGTCATTCATGCGATTACAGACAAGCTGCTTTACATTCCTCCAAGACTTAGCCTGAAGGCTGCTCTCCACAGCTACCACTAGGATAGCTTTCTATAATGGTTGCTTTTAACCTACCATCAATAAGGGGTCGTTTGGACTGGTGCAAGGTGCCCACTAGAATAGTGGACAGCATATGCCAGGCCAACTTCTCACAGGATCCACTTGGGATTAAGAACCCCTGCTCTAGGCTATATCCCACAAGATCAGCCCACTTGCAGCAAGGATTGAACTGGGATCTAATTTTTTAGCGATTCCTACCTATATTCCATTTACCGAGTCCTTAATAGCGATTCGGTAATAATCGCTATTAAGGAATCGGTAAATGGAAATTACCTACATCTGGCCCTTAGATCCTAATTGAAATGAATAAAACTTGCCTGCTCACAAGTGAATATGCAAACTGACTCAGTGACTCACATTTTGTAGAAGCTGGAGCACATTTATCCCTAAAACTCATTACATACTAATTGTGTGTACGTTCACTTGCTATTTAGCACATTTATGTAACTTTAGTCACATCGCCACGTGAGCTCAATGGGACAATGCAGTCATCCAAGAAGAGTCCTCTGTACACCATTTCCACAATGATATATGTTGTGCTATCGTTGGCTCATCGGTGTGGGGAGCGTGGGGAGTTATCATTGCCGAGCCACTGTGCCACGTAGACCTCCTTTGAGTTCTGTGAATGATTACAGAACATACAACATTAACCAATAAAACTAAACTAAGGTTCACCTCCTCTCCACCACAATGTTCCAACTTTCTTCATGCTTCAGAGGCCAGGGCAAGGAAGCCTTCCGAAGTGTAAGTCAGGCGTGCAATGGCAGGTATTAGCAGAGCAGGAATCAGCATGGCTTTAGAACTTGTCAGATTAGTGTCTTTGGGTGGCCTACTGTGGCCGCCCACTTCCTTCAGAAGGATCGCTGCACTGCCATACATTTGCAGCTACTTTGATGCAGGCACAGCCATGAGGACAAGTGAAATCCTAAGGATTGTGTTACACCTTGATGCATGCTCTATACACATGGTGGCATTCATTAGGTTCCACTAGGCCTACCATCAATGAGCACAACAATCAAGAAAAGCTGAAGAATTCTACCATGTCCAGAGGGAGGTTGTGGTCATTCCTGAGGAAGATGGTTCAAGGTGAACCCTAAGGGCACACCTAGGTCTGTCACACCTGTTCAGTTCTACATAGATCTTCCAAATTCCCAAAATAGTCTGACGCCCAGGAGGGAAGGCTTCTAGCAGTTCACAGTTGGCTATGTCCACCACTTTTTCTCAACCTTCCAGGGCCATAATTGCTATGGTTAGAATCAGGTAGAAATACAATTGCACAACATAATATTGTGGCACGATAACTGTGGCGAGGGCTGTGATTTGATGAGCAGGAGCTGGCCCGGTCTCTCCCCATCTTCATCTAATTTACACTTCGTGAAGGTGAGGGCAAAGGTTTGGCATGGGGAAGTCAAGTTAAGGGTCTGAAGATTGCAATCTGAAATGTGTAGCAACTGGATTGTTGTTTAGCAGCCAAAAAAGGTCTTTATTTCGATATATATCATAAAAGACAATATACAACAAGCATAAAATACATTTCATAAAAAGGTTGAGACAAAAAATACAATACACGTTAAAACCTGGGTAAAACAGCATTAAATTGGACAGAAAAAGACCATGACTACGACATACGACAATACACAATTACAAAACAGATGACGTAAAAGCTATGACTCAGTGACTAAGGTTACGGGAACGTATAGACCAGGCCCAGCTAATGAACTTTGCCACACCGATGACAATAAAAGCTGTAGTGTCCGTTTTCAAAATCCTACTGGCAGCAATAGCAGATCTAGTGCCCAACAAACAACATACTGGTCTTAACCAGACTCTTCTGGGTAGTGAATACTTTGGACAGCAGAATAGTAGATGTTCAATATTTTCTACTTCCGTTACACAAAAAGGACATTTGTCACTACTTTCTGGGTTCCAAGAGTGTGTTAGCCCACGCACAGGTAGCGAGCCCACTCTCAGTTTATGATACAGTTTCCGGTCGTTTGACTTGGTTATTATGTCCCAGTAATCTTCATATCTCTGGACTTCCTTAATATTGTTATTTATTCATCTTGTGATGCTGAATATCTGCTGGCAGGCTGGTTTCAATTATTTTATAAACAGCAGATATTTTCCATTGCCCTTTATGCTGGAGTAATAAACATTCCCAAGTTAGTTGTGCTACTTGTACAAGCTGTGCTTCTTGTACACACAAAATCTAACAATGTTGTCGTTTTGTTTTCATGACATAGTTGTTAATCTCAGGATGATCTGAGATTGTGGAGGTGTAGTGAGCAGTTTGTGTTCTAAAACAATGCCATAAATCTTGGGGTGCACAGTGAAGTTCTTCTGTAGGCTGCTTCTGACTTTACTTGAATCTGTTAATTTTAGCCACTGTGGGGCATATTAACAAGTATAAGCGATAATTATTGCTAAGCTTGGTTAGCTGCTATAATTTTATCGCCGTGCTTTGCCTATTTTTATCGCTTAGAAACCTTGCTATTATCAAGGTTTATCTCCTAAGCGATAAAAATCGGCCGAAATGCATGAATATCGCTGAAAAGTCCGCTATATTCATGCATTACCGAGCTAATGCTCTTAGCCATGTTGTCCACTTACCATTGGATAACATGGCTAAGAACTGCTCTGGGCAGGCGTTAGATTTTGGAGATTTTCGCGCTTAGCGCAAATATTTCCAAAAGTAGGTAATAGGAGAAATCGATGTTAGCGGCTGTTTCCAGTTGCTAACATCTTGGCACGCCCACTTTGCATGTCATTAGCGATAATTATCGCTGACATGAAAAGTGGGCCCCAAGATGATCGCTATCTCCTACTAGCTGTCGCTAACTGGTGTTAGCGACAGCTAGGTAATAGGGCGATAAAATTATCGCTGCTTTAGCGGGAAAAATTCCCGCTAAAGCGGTGATAAGGCCCTTGGTAATATGCCCGTGTATTCCATGAGACATGAAAATGGAGATAAGCAATGGATGTTCATCGGGTTTTGAAAGTATTCCTGAAAAGGTTGTTGGCACAATAATATGCTCACCCCGGTATACTACAAACCGCCCAGATCAATTTAACATCTTACCAGAGGTCCAGGGAGAGCTGTAACTTCCATCCAGATGTTCTGGCTGGGGTTGTAGCTGAAGATGTTCATCAAGAGTCCACCGATGACATAAATGGTGTTGTCCAAAGTCACAGCATTAACACATCGCTGGCAGAATGGTGTTGAGGAGACTAATGTCCACGTGCCTTCTTCTGGATCATAGCACTGGACCTGGAGGGATGAAGCACGTGCCACAGTTCAACATATGTTCATGTATTCAAGAAATGCATTTGTTGAAGCTTAGTTTACCTTTCTTCTTCCAGAACCTGGTCAATTCGCTGAATGTTTATCCTCAAAACCAGCAAAACACAACTGCCCAGGAATTTTAACTTGACTTTTCCTTAACTTTCTTTTATAAACAGAATATATATGGAGATTTCTAGCTATGTGCAGGTAATCATCGAAGACAGGTAGAAAGTGAAAACACTTACTTTTCTTTAAACAAGAAAGTATCACATGTTTATGTCAAATCAAGGTAGCAAGTCCTATACCTGTAACTCTCTGCCAACAGCAGACAAAATGCAAGTACTGATAGAATACAGACTACTGATAGCATACCCACTGGGTCTAGAAAGAAACCACAGTAAAGATAATCACACCATTTCATTACCATACCAGTGTCAGACCCCCACAGACCTGGGGGTTCCCTTTTTGTCATCCAGTTCTTTAGAGATACACGTTTGTGCTCAAATTCAGAGTCTGCAGTGTTATGGTATGAATAAAATCTGTGTGGCAGATGAATGGAAGAAAAAGGGAGGGCAAAGTCAATAGGTCTTGCTTTTCATGCTTGTTAGAATTGCCAATGCATTTTGACGATCCGATACAGCATCGACAAAATTATGAAAGAAATTAATAAAATACAGCTGCGAAAACTGCTAGTGGCCTCCTCATTTCCTAGGCAAGTGCATGTGAGATATGCATGTGCATGCGTCACCTTGCATGCATCACCTTGCATGCATCACCATGCATGCATGTGGCTCAGAAATGATGAAGATGCTTTCTTTTTCATTAACTGATTCAAACAACAAAATCCATTTGGATTGGTAAATTAAAAATATATATTATTTTAGGTGCACAGAGGCGCTTTTTACACCGTTGGGTGATCAGCTAGCAAATAGCTGCTGCCCAGCCCTCCGAACAAATACATTTTATAAAAAATGTTAGGAACCATGAGATATTTGGGGTCTAAAGGATGGATGGGTTATGGGAGAGGGAAGAGGGTAATTACCTTGGAGTGGGTTGGTGCAATGAAGCGTTTCACTTTAGTCAATTAGATTGTATCACTGCATTAGGTGGTATTTATTAGAAGTGATCGTTTCTAAACATGATTTTAGGTACACTAATGCCACCCACGAACCTGTCAATGATGCTATTAGTAAACCTAGGGCCAAGTCAGCTGTCATGTGCACCTTATGCGTGGACTAAATTGAAATTATAAGCCGGAGCAGCATTTTAGCATATTAAAACATATATAAAGGAGACTTTTGAACAGTGCACATCTGGAACAGATGTATTGTCAAATGTGATGTTAAAGGAAAAAGAGGCACAAATAAATGGGGTAAATGCCGAGGATCACACAACGTAGACAAGGGGGGACTCCAGGATTGAGCTCAGGTTTCTTGATGAATTTCTCTTCTCTTTCTCATTTTGTATCAAAGTTTAACCCGGAGTAGTTCTTGTTTTAGGAGCTACATATACACTGTGTTAAATAAATTCAGATATTACATGTTAAATAGATTTAAAACAATTAACGGCCACATGCATCATTGCACCTGTTTGCGATTCCTAAATTGCGAAAATTAAGGAATCGCAATTTAGAAATCGCAAACTGCAATGCATGAACAAATCGCATTTATTTTTGCGATTCGGTATTTTTCCTTAATTGCGATTCACAATTTGCGAATCGCAATTAAGGAAAACCCTTCCCATTGATTCCTATGGGCCAAAAGGCCCATAGGAATTAATGGGAAGGCATTCACATTTTGCGAATTTAAAATTGCGATTCGCAAAATGTGAATGCAATTTCAAGGGTGCAGGGGGGGTCCAAAGAACCCCTCCGTGCACCCCTGAAATGTAACTTTATATGCAATTTACACACACACATGCCCTAAGGGCATGTGTGTGTGTAAATTAAAACTTTCAAAAATGCAATTTGTGCATATTTGAAAGTTTTCTGTAAATTAGCATGAAGTTCAACTTCATGCTAATTTACCACTTCCAAATTGCGAATTCCCAATTAAAAATGATCATGCATTGCATTTAAGAAATCTGAAATTGCGATTTCTTAAATGCAATCGCAATTTTAGAAATCGCAACATGGTTGCGATTCCAAAAATTGCGAAATGCATGATGCATTCCAAATTAGTCAATTGCATTCGCAAACGGACGAAAATTGCAATTCGCACCGTTTGCGAATGCAATTGACTTTGATGCATGTGGGCATTAGTAGTTCTAGAAAAATTGCAAAGTTAAGGGAAGGCTAGGCACTCTGTTTCAATGCTGATATTAGCTGCTTCCCTTGGCTTAACAAAGAGACCGATTTCAGGAGACGATCAACACCTGGAAGAGTCTAGGGAGTTCACATGACACTAGTGAAGTGCATTTTACGCTGTGAGCCTATTGGCTAGTGGTTGTGCAAATTTTTCGATCTTGGGCGACCTAAACCTCCACTTTGATAGGTCAGAGTCTCTGGCCATCAGTGGTTTTTTGGCTGACCTAGAGGCTTTGCAGTTGATCCAGCTTGTCTCTCAGCCTACACACGTGGCTGGCCACACTCTTGATCCGTTTTTCACAACTATCTCGGATGCCCAGATTGTGGCGGTCGATCCTGTGATATGGTCTGACCACTATCTGGTGTCTGCTTGGCTCCCCCTTCCTGCCAATCCCACTATTCCACCTCCTTTGCGGATACCTCGACGCCACTGGAACAAACTCAGGTTAGAGGACCTTCACCGCATTATGGGTGTTGAGCCTCTAGGTCTTCTGCTGGATGTTACCTCGGGCTATGACCAGTTCTGTAACTGGATTACCAGAGCGCTGGACGCCCTGGTACCTATCATCTCCAGTAAGTCCAGTCCCCGGCAGGCTAGCCCCTGGTATGACAGCGCGCTGCGTGCAATGAAGTCCTCTTGTAGACGGGCAGAAAGGGAGTGGCGTAAGTCGTATGATGCAGATAAGAAATCTATCTACCTGGCCTTAGTTAAGCTCTACCATCGAGCCATATGTAGGGCCCGGGCGGCATTTTACGCAGCCGAATTCCGTAATAGCCCCAATCCTACCAAAACCATCTTTAAGACTATAAAAGACCTGATGGCAAAGAGAGTTCCTTCACAGTTGGACAGCTCCACCTCTCACTGCGAAGCCCTAGCCACTTTCTTCCTGGACAAAGTTAAGAAAATCTACCAGGCGTTTCCGAGCACACTGTCGCCAGTGATTCCCTGGAGTGGCTCTAGTAACTGTCCATCGCTGCACTCCCTTCCCACTCTCTCTAATGAGGAGTTTGCTAAATGGGCCCTGCGAGTCAAGTCTGGCTCGCCTGCAGACCCGGTAAGATCGGCTCTTTTCAGGGATGTCGCTTTTCAGGGACGCACAGTAGTATGCTCGATAATCAACCTCTCCCTGACTTCCGGCCTGGTCCCTGCCAAGTGGAAGCAAGCGGTGGTTTCCCCGATCCTAAAAAAACCATCTTTGGATCCGCTGAGACCTGAAAACTACCGCCCTATATCTTTGCTCCCGTGGCCGGCCAAGGTCATGGAGGCCCATGTAAATCTGGCCCTCACGGAGCATATGACCCAAGTTAATGTCCTGGATCCCACGCAGAATGGGTTTCGTGCTGGCCACAGCACTGAGACGGCCCTTCTGGCAATGGTTGAGCATTTGCGGAGTGTGCTTGATGCAGGTCAAACGGCAGCGCTTATTTTATTAGATCTGAGCGCTGCCTTTAACACTGTTTCCCATCGCATCCTGCTACACCGCTTGCAGGACATTGGCATTCGTGGTTCAGCTCTGCAGTGGTTCCGCTCCTTCCTCAGTGATCGCTCCTTCTGCGTTGCCACCCCTCCATTTCAGTCCAAGTACCATCCTTTGGACCTGGGGGTCCCTCAGGGCTCCTCGCTGAGTCCTACGCTTTTCAACCTGTACGTGCAGCCGCTGGCTGAGGTCGCCAGGCAATGGGGCCTAACCATGGTCTCCTATGCCGACGACACTCAGTTGGCGGTCACGATCAGCGGGGATGCCAAGCAGGACGCCCTCAGGTTCCGAAGTGGACTGAGAGAGGTGGCCAGCTGGATGAATAACAACTGTCTCCAGCTGAACGCGACAAAAACGGAGGTGATGATCGTTGGAAGGGAAGCGGATCACTGGGGGGACGGATGGTGGCCTCCGGAGCTGGGATCAGCGCCGGCCCCTGTCCTGGAACTCAGGAATCTGGGAGTATGGCTTGACCACACGCTAAGCTTTGTGACGCACACGAAGAGAGTGGCGGCCTGCTGTTTTGGAGTATTACGCGGGCTCAGACCCCTGCTCAGATTTTTTGATGCTCCTACAAGACAGCTGGTCATTCAAGCAATGATTATCTCCCGGCTGGACAACGCTAGTTCACTCCTTTTAGGAGCGAACCAAGCCGAGATTCTTCGTCTACAGCGAGTCCAGAACGCTGCGGCCAGGGCGGTGGTAGGTTTGCCCCGAACCTGCCCCACCTCTAACACTCTACGGTCCCTGCACTGGCTCCCGATAAGCAAGCGAATCCAATTCAAGGCTCTTTGCCTGGTTTTTAAAATTCTTAGAGAGTTGGCACCCGTGATCCTTAACGAA
Organism: Lissotriton vulgaris; assembly: GCF_964263255.1. Taxonomy (NCBI): domain Eukaryota; kingdom Metazoa; phylum Chordata; class Amphibia; order Caudata; family Salamandridae; genus Lissotriton; species Lissotriton vulgaris. Next base: position 150,310,413 of record NC_141696.1, on the reverse strand, counting down.
CTGATCTCTCCCTACGTTCCCACACGCTCACTCCGATCCCTTGGACAAGCCTTGGTGGTTGTCCCCGTTTTAGACTTAGTCGGATGGGGGGTCGCTCCTTCCGCGTGAAAGCTGCAACCCTCTGGAATGCGCTCCCCTTGGAAATCCGCCTCTTGAATGATTTAATATCCTTTCGTAGGGCTTTGAAAACCTTCCTGTTTTAAATTGTTCCCTGTTTTAATGCTTCTGCTTTTTGTTACTGGATCTAGTGTTGTGTTGTGTCTACCTTTCCCTGCGCCAGGACGCTCCTTCGCTGGAGCAGCTGTGCGCATTAAAATGCAAATAACATAACATAACAGAGCTGGACTGCCTGCAGGCTTTCACACCGCGAGCAAATTGTGTGGACTTTGCATTTGTATTCCCCCTTGGCTGGGTGGGGCCGTTTAGATGGGATGACCATGAAGAGTCTGCAGAGTGCTGTGAAACTGCTTGTAGAAAGATCATTAGCATCTCAGCCACTCCAAGCACTTTCACAGCACTTTGCAAGGTATTCACTAACAGCCCTTCTGCAATATAAACAAAGCCTTTCCTCTGCTGCGGTAGGGGTGCTTCCTAATTGAGATAAGTTGATGGACTGTGGAAACCACACATATGCTTTGCTTGTTTTTGGCTCGAGGATCCCACAGGGTCTAGAGCTGAGACAGATGGGTCCAAGCATCTTGTTAAAGGCTGGCCTGACCTTTCAGTGGCTCATCTATCTACTTTCATTCTATGCAATGATGTTGATGAGGTCAGTCCATATTTTCCCTGAGCCACAAAGTTTGGAGTTAACTGATTCACATGTATATGGGCGTCCTAAGATCCAAATAATACCTGAGCCTCTGTTTTGTATTTAGACAAGGCAATACAAGAGCTAAGCAGATATCTACTGCTTTCTTCGGTTCATGAGTCTGTACAGTGCACTCTGTATCCATCAGATTTGGGGTTTCTTAGTTAGTGTTTATGAAGGGTTATAGGCGTGGTATACAATGATATGTTCAGAGAGAACAGGCATACATACTGGGAAGTGTTGAGTTTTTGTTAACATATTCTTCTGTTAACTTGCGATAAAATAAAAGGGAAAACTGGACTCCAGTCCATCTAACTTTCGAGGTAGTGTGGCTCCAGGTACGCTGGATTAAGTATAGATTGTCTACTATATAGGAAAGAGATCTGTAAATATTTGTATTTATTTTTCATTCAAATGTTATGTAATTTTTCTTCCCTTATTTAGTCCTTTCCTGCAATTTTTACAGAAATCTTGTATTTTTTCAGGTTTCAGTGACAATATTTTTCCTCCCATCTTAATGTCTAAACGATCTTTTAATTTCTATTCTTAATGTACCTAAGGGATTGCAAGTTTTGTAAGAAATATGTATTCACACTATTAACATTATCTCTTGTTCCACTTTCAGGCTCATAGGGTTTGTCTATTCTCCTTTTTTGTGTTCCGATTTTATCTTTACATCTTTCAATTCCCTTCTTTTACTCTCTGAGTCCCAATATCCGCCAAATGAGTGTCCAAAACTTGGACAACTCTTTACTTAGTGGCCATTCTCAAGAAACAACTCAAGGACTAGCTTTTCTGCCTAGCATATCAAAATGTTGTGTTCCAATATTTTGGGACTGATTTTGTTTAGAGCAGGATTTTGGATTAAAATTCTAGTAAATTAAAGTTAAAAAAATTATTGTTGGGGAGGAGCACAGAAAATATATATGTGTTTCATTATACTCACGGCCACTGAAATTATGTGGTTTGAAAGAGCCAAATTCGAGAAAATTATGTGGCAAGAAAAGGCAAATTATGCAGCATAATGCAGCATATTTTCTACCAGTATTACTTGATTATTTTGTAATTTTTTAACTTGGCAACACTGCATGAGCTTTGGTTGCACCTCAGTAGTACTAGTTTAACACCCAAATATAGCAAGAAGCAACTGGAAAGTCACCAGTCCAGCTTTGCACAGGGCATTCCACGGCGTGGCAACATGTTCCACTGCATTTTTAGTAACGTTTGAACCATGTGAGCTAGAAACATGTTTTTTTTAATCTGCAGTTTATGCACCAAATGATGGATTATGTGGCAAATGGGGCACATCTATAATTATGCGAAAATTGCCATGACCGCACAATCACATAATTCCAGTGGACCTGGTTATACTTTTGTAGCAACATGTGCTTACGTACATGAACACATGTATACCTGTATGTGTGAAAGTTATGGAAACATTCATCATTACGACGCAGAAAATCAACCAATCATGAAAGATCATACGACAGAATCATGGCCACATATGTCCAAATCTGTGAGACAAACTATTAAGGATCATTTTAGCTGTTTTTGGAAGTCAATGTCAGAAAATTTGTTCACATTCTATATTCATACTTATGTTCTGCCTGTCCATACCTTGTCGGTGTTGGCGTAATCATCCATTGCTCCTCCAATCACATAGAGCTTGTTCATGCAGGGTGTGATGGCTGCTGAACTCACCGCTTCCAACATGGCGTCGATAAACGTCCAGCTGTTGGAGAATGAGTCGTAGCACTCCACCGTGGACAACCTGTGGAAGCCATCAAAGCCCCCGACAGCATAGAGCTGAAAGAGAGGAAGCGCGCTAGTTGTGAATATATGCCCTTTGTGGATAATTATTATCTTGGCCTCAGGAAGGAATTTATTAGACACTTGACATGAAATATGACTTACAGAAGGAATAATTCAACATAGTGTTGTTTGCACCAAACTGTCAGGAAAAGGAAGGAAGGTCAGACATGGAAAATGTGGAAGACAGGGATATGGAAACTAGTGTGAGAAACAACATGATTCTCACTTCCAGGTTAGATGTGGGCATGCCAGGGCGATGAGGTAGAGCTGCTACATAATACTCACAGAGATCTTGAGAAGGTACATGACAACATATCCCAGTTGTTTCAGGTTACTCCCCTCAAGATTAGTTTGTCATCCAATCTTGCACAGTTGCAATTTATTGTTCTCACCCTTTTCAGTTCCCTGTTTCTCCTGACACACATCTGTTCTTTCATCGTTCCTTTGCCTCCCCACTCTTTACCCTCTTTGTGTTCAACCTTACCTGCATTCGCCTTCATGTCAAGAATGTGAAGCATATTCGTACTTAAATCCTATCCTCAACATCTTCTGCTCTGAGCCTGTATCCTGGTTCCTTCTCTTCCTTTCCCCTGTCCCGAAGAACTGACTGGTTACATTTTAAGCACCTGATCCAGACAGAGGTTAGGGTGTCTTTGGTGGTTGACCAGGATCCCCGGGATTGCAGACCAGTGAATGGCTGGTCGACACAGTGGGTTGTGAACCTGTGGCTCCCCTGGAGAGTGTCCCACACGTAAAGTATTTCACTCACCGGACTGCGTCCCATCCTTCGAGGGTCAATACTTGATTATCGTGTATTGGTTACTCAGGCTGTCTAGTCTCAATGGTCTTATCTGTCCCCACAGCTGGACAGGGGACTTGTGTTGTTGACAGTTTTGTGAAATTCCTATGTCTGTTTTCCCATGACTCCGGCTGTTACTGCTCTTGGTTTCTTTTTATTTTGTTTGCTGTGGCTGTATTGTACCTTCTTCTGCTATTTTGAGGCCTTTTTGAAGTAATATCTCTGCCAGGCTGGAGCTGATTGTTCCATTCTAGAAGGCATTTGCAGAGTAGCACGGGATTGGGTCCTGGTCGGATGTGGACACCTCTCTGCGACTATTGGGTGTGAACACCTCTCTGCGATCTCTGTTCCGGTCTTTTCTGATGTCTCTGTTCATTGGGAGTTTCAATGCCTCCTGTTTCAGTCTGGTTTCCCACCTGCATCAGGCGGTTACTTTCCACTCTGTGCATGTGGTCTGCCTAAGTTCTCCTTTTGATGACTATAGTTTTACCACAGTGTTTCAAATATTGCACATGCACACAAAAAGTCAATCGTTTTTTTACACAACCATTGCATCTGTTGCAAGGCTTCTGTAGTTAGTAGCTTCCTCCGGATTGCATGTTATTTGATGTGGCATTCTCTGGCTCTTACTTTTGCTCTGGACTTTTGTGTGCTGGATTGTCCTCTTGTGTCCTTTCTTTATTTTCTGTTCCAAACTTGGGGTTCCAAAGGGTGAACCTCTCTTGAGCAGGGTAGTGTGTCCCTATGCTTCTATCTGGATTCTCCTCACCTTCCTTTGTGATAGGGGTGCCACTGACCCATTTGGGAGCTACTTTGGTGGCTGCTGCTTCCCTCTTGAGTTGCCTTGTAGCCTTGTTGAGATCTTTAATTTCTAGTCAATGCGCTCTTGTCTCTCCATGGATAGGCTGGCCTTGGTATTGTTGAATTGGACAATCCCTGGTTGTGTCATGGACCAGCTCTGGGCCTCTGTCTTCCTCTGTGTCCCTGTCTCTCTTTAGACAGGACCTTCTTGCATGAGGGACTGGGCTATGTTGGCTCTGTTGTGCAGGCTTGCACAGTGGGGATCTGATCCTGCTTGAACAGTCCTTCTTTTTGGGGTGATTACTTTCTTCAATTGGGCATTGCCCTTGGACTTGGCCCTGGGATAGTAACTTCAGACAAACTGACTGTAGTTGTTCGTATTGTACAGGTTATCTGGCCACTTGCTTGTGCAGCTCCATTTGCTTTCCTGTCCTGTATACGCTTCTACTTCTTGCTGTGTTTCCATATTGTTCAGACTGGCCTTTGGGTGGTCTCCTCTCTGGTGTTGGTCCAGCACCCAGGGGTTGAGGCCTGAAGGGTCATCCCCTTTACCTTTTTTTCCATTTGACTATGGCTTCATCTGGGCTTTTTTGCCACTTTTGGAGACCGGTGTTCATGTTGAGTCTTGATTCTGTAGACTGCCTTCCTCTCCCCTTTGTTGGTCATTCTTCCGGCACTCCAGCCACACTCAAGCTTTTTGTTTCTGCTCCTTATAGTTTGGGGTTCATGTGATGACCTCTTTGGTTCTTCTGAACTTCCCTTGGAGACCTGTTGTTCGGTGATCTTTGCCCTCTAACTGGCTTACTCTGTGGATACCTGTGCAGTTGGATGTCTCTTTCTTGTGTTGGTCCATGCTCTTCCGGCGTGGGCCTCTTTTGGTCCTTTTTTCCACTGACAGCTTCTTGTGGAATGATGCTGTGGTTTCTGTTTTTCATCATCTAGCAGGCTGCTCTCCAGTCCGGCTGTTAATTTCCAATGTGTTAGAAACCTGCTGAGTTTGTTTGCGTCCTGCCTTTATTTGCACCATAATTTGTTTCCTTGTACCTTGCTCCCTGGCCAAGAAGTGTGGCTGTGACGTGCACTTCGGCAGACATTTTTCACTTGTTTCAATTTAATGGGGGCATTGGGCATTGGTTATGTATCCTTCGGATGGGCCCACACACCAATTATGGCACCTTGGGTAATGCTGTCTTTCTAAGTGCCTGTGGTTTTCCTGGGATTTCTGCTCATTCCAGGCTTCGCGGTTTGGTTCCCTTCCCCATACTGTGGTGTCTGCCTGCATTGTTTTAAGCGCTCTGTGTCAATTGCTGTGTTTTTCCTCTGGTTTCCAGTAGCACCGCTGTCTGCAGGCCCTGATTCCACTTGGTATATCCGCACATGGTTCGGACTGTTTCCAGGAAGAGGGATCAAGGGGCTAATGCTTTTATTCCTTATTCCTTACTAGTAATCTTCATTGCTCTGAGTCCATGTCCTCCTAGCTTATACCCCAGCATGCTGCCTGCCTCGGCTTTGCATGCTCCAGTCTGCGCATGGACAGTGCAGAGAGATATGGGTAGTAATGAGGAATAGCCACTGCCTGAAACAGACAACAAGCATTTGCAATGCAATAGGTCTCGCATTAGGAAAGTTTGAGCTATTGGTCTTGTAAATGACACATTTTTTATTTCTGTGTTGGTTTTGTAAATAGGGAAATTAATAGCTTTGTCATTTACAATGCCAATACTTTTCATTTTTGCAAATGTGACACTCATAGCATTTGTAATGCAACATGGTTTGTATTTCCGTGACTTAGATGTATTGATATTACAAATAACAATGGTTTTTATTTTTTTTTAAATAATTCATACTTAAATAAAAGTTCTTGTAATTTATAATGGCAATAGCTTAAACTTTTGGAAATAACTTGTGAAGATTATGTTCAGTGTATTTTATTGTGACTAAAATCCAGGAACAGAAGTGAAATATTAACATCTTTTTTGTGACATTTGTAATAAAGTTTGAAACATTGAGAGAACATATTTAAACCAGTTGTTGAATGGTTGCACAGATTGATGCTGTGGTGGTGCGGAGTGATGTGGTGGCGAGGAGTGATGCTGTGGCGTTCAGTGATGCTGTGGTAGCGCATAGTGATGCTGTGGTGCCCCTGAGTGATGCTGTGGTGCCCCTGAGTGATGCTGTGGTTGTGCGATAGATAAAGTGAAGGTGATAGATAAATAGAGTGAGAGCGATAGATAGATAGATAGATAGATAGATAGATAGATAGATAGATAGATAGATAGATAGATAGATAGATAGATAGATAGATAGATAGATAGATAGATAGATAGATAGATAGAGTGAGTGAGTGAGGGCGATAGATAGAGTGAGGTCGATAGCTAGATAGAGTGTGGGCGATAGATAGAGTGAGGGCGATAGATAGATAGAGTGTGGGCGATAGATAGAGTGTGGGCAATAGATAGATAGAGTGTCGGCTGGATTTAGAGGGTGTATTTGGTGTTGGAGGGTGTAGTTGGAGGGTGGAGTTTGAGTTGGAGGGTGGAGTTTGAGTTGGAGGGTGGAGTTTGAGTTGGAGGGTGGAGTTGGAGGGTGGAGTTGGAGGGTGGAGTTGGAGGGTGGAGTTTGAGTTGGAGGGTGGAATTGGAGGGTGGAGTTGGAGTTGGAGGTTGGAGTTTGAGTTGGAGGGTGGAGTTTGAGTTGGAGGGTGGAGTTTGAGTTGGAGGGTGGAGTTTGAGTTGGAGGGTGGAGTTGGAGTTGGAGGGTGGAGTTTGAGTTGGAGGGTGGAGTTTGAGTTGGAGGGTGGAGTTGGAGGGTGGAGTTGGAGGGTGGAGTTTGAGTTGGAGGGTGGAGTTGGAGGGTGGAGTTTGAGTTGGAGGGTGGAGTTGGAGTTGGAGGGATAAGTTGGAGGGTGGAGTTGGAGGGTGGATTTGGAGGGTGGAGTTTCAGTTGGAGGGTGGAGTTGGAGTTGAAGTTGGAGGGTGGAGTTTCAGTTGGAGGGTGGAGTTTCAGTTGGAGGGTGGAGTTGGAGTTGGAGGGTGTTTGGATTTGGAGGGTGGAGTTTGAGTTGGAGGGTGGAGTTGGATTTGGAGGGTGGAGTTGGAGGTGGAGTTGGAGGGTGGAGTTTGAGTTGGAGGGTGGAGTTGGAGGGTGGAGTTGGAGGGTGGAGTTGGAGGGTGGAGTTGGAGGGTGGAGTTTGAGTTGGAGGGTGGAGTTTGAGTTGGAGGGTGGAGTTTGAGTTGGAGGGTGGAGTTGGAGTTGGAGGGTGGAGTTTGAGTTGGAGGGTGGAGTTTGAGTTGGAGGGTGGAGTTGGAGGGTGGAGTTGGAGGGTGGAGTTTGAGTTGGAGGGTGGAGTTGGAGGGTGGAGTTTGAGTTGGAGGGTGGAGTTGGAGGGTGGAGTTGGAGGGTGGAGTTGGAGGGTGGATTTGGAGGGTGGAGTTTCAGTAGGAGGGTGGAGTTGGAGTTGAAGTTGGAGGGTGGAGTTTCAGTTGGAGGGTGGAGTTTCAGTTGGAGGGTGGAGTTGGAGTTGGAGGGTGGAGTTGGAGTTGGAGGGTGGAGTTTGAGTTGGAGGGTGGAGTTTGAGTTGGAGGGTGGAGTTTGAGTTGGAGGGTGGAGTTGGAGGGTGGAGTTGGATTTGGAGGGTGGAGTTGGAGTTGGAGGGTGGAGTTTGAGTTGGAGGGTGGAGTTGGAGGTGGAGTTTGAGGGTGGAGTTTGAGTTGGAGGGTAGAGTTGGAGTTGGAGGGTGGATTTGGAGGGTGGAGTTGGAGGGTGGAGTTTGAGTTGGAGGGTGGAGTTTGAGTTGGAGGGTGGAGTTGGAGGGTGGAGTTGGAGGGTCGAGTTGGAGTTGGAGAGTAGAGTTTGAGTTGGAGGGTGGAGTTTGAGTTGGAGGGTGGAGTTGGAGGGAGGATTTGGAGGGTGGAGTTGGAGTTGGAGGGTGGAGTTGGAGTTGGAGGGTGGAGTTTGAGTTGGAGGGTGGAGTTTGAGTTGGAGGGTGGAGTTGGAGGGTGGAGTTGGAGGGTGGAGTTGGAGGGTGGAGTTGGAGGGTGGAGAAGGAGGGTGGAGTTGGAAGGTGTAGTTGGAGATTGGAGTTGGAGAGTGGAGTTGGAGAGTGGATTTGAAGAGTGGAGTTGGAGGTTGGAGTTGGAGGGTGGGGTGAGAGGGGTGAGGGGGTGTGAGTGGGTGTGAGGGTGAGGGTGTGAGAGTGAGGGTGTGCGTGAGGGTATGTTTGAGGTTGAGGTTGTTTGGGGGTGCGGGTGTTTGAGTGAGGGTGTGTAACGGTGAGGGGGTGTGAGTGGGTGAGGGGTTGTGAGGGAGAGGGAGTGTGAGGCTGAGTGGGTGTGAGGGTGAGAGGGAGTGTGAGGGTGTGTGAGAGTGAGAGGGTGTGTGAGGGTGAGAGGGTGTGTGAGGGTGAGAGGGTAAGTGAGGGTGAGAGGGTGGGCGAGGGTGTGTGAGGGTGAGAGTGTGTGAGGGTGAGAGTGTGTGAGGTTGAGGGGGTGTGTGGGGTTGTGAGTGTGAGGGGGTGTGAGGGTGAGGGGGTGTGGGGGTGAGGGAGTGTGGGGGTGTGAGGGTGAGGGCGTGTGAGGTTGAGATGGTGTGTTTGAGGGTGAGAGGGTGAAAGGGTGTGTGAGGGTGAGGGGTGTGAGGGTGAGCGAGGGTGAGGGGGTGAGGGAGGGTGAGGGGATGTGAGGGGGTGTGAGTGTGAGAGGGTGTGTGAGGGTGAAGGCAAGCTCTGGCATTGGAAAGACAATTCACACCCCTGCCTGATGGACAGTGTTTATGCACCAGCGCCAGTGTGTCATACTAGCACCCCATGCCCCCCATCCAAACCAAAAAGGGAAAAATGTATAGCCCTCAATTCTTAGCATATTTATTAATATTTGTTAACGATGAGAAAAGCCCTGGTTAGAGAACGAGGCATTATCCATCACAATCCCCGCAAGGTAACCCAAACAAAATGTGACATTTCTTTTGTCTGCAGCCTGACAAGAAACAAAATTATGCTGACATTACACCCAACACCGTGAAAAACAATACCTAGCTTGAAATCCTTTGCAACACCCTTTGCAGTAGCACTACATACCGAATGAGAGCACAGACGATGCAAAAATGGGAAAGAGTAAGGCATCTATACTAACAGTCTGCACGCACGCACGCCAAAGAACACTACGTAAAGTTGTCCCTTCAACACTTTCATTGAGATTGATTGACCCCTTCAGTGCTCATGACAAAGCCAGCTCGTCATGGGCATTACCTGCGCTGTGCTTATGACGAGCTGGCTTTGTCATGTAAAGTGGGTTTTTTAAATTTTCAGCGCACAGCAGGAAAAGCTGCAGCACTCATAGTGTTAATGCCTCTTTCCTTGATCACTGTGATACCTTTACTGAGGTGAAAGCAAAGGGCAACATGAATATATGAGGAAACAGGGAAAGATAATCAGTTTAACAAATAGAGTAACAAATGCACCTATGTAAGATAGATAAATAACCTACTAACTTCTCAGAAAAATGAACACGTTTGTACATGGAGATTTCTCACGTAAAGAAAGGAGGGTGCAACAATTTGACGTGGATCATTGTAGAATGTGGTTGAGTGGCGAAGCCTGAATCAGAACATCCACTTATTTAGCAACAGAGTACACATCTCAAGTGAATCGCTGTGGGGAGGGGGGAGGAGAAATGCGGGGGAGGAGAAATGCGAGTCATGTTAGAGGGAGCAGAGCGGGATGGGGGTGGGCGGCAGCTTCACAGCTCAGAGGCATCTATACTAACAGTCTGCACACACGCCAAAGAACACTACCTAAAGTTGTCCCTACAACACTTTCATTGAGATTGATTAATGCCTCTTTTCTTGATCACTGTGATACCTTTACTGAGGTGAAAGCAAAGGGCAACATGAATATATTAGGAAACAGGGAAAGATAATCAGTTTAACCAATAGAGTAACAAATGCACCTATGTAAGATAGATAAATATCCTACTAACTTCCCAGAAAAATGAACACCTTTGTACATGGAGATTTCTCACGTAAAGAAAGGAGGGTGCAACAATTTGACGTGGATCATTGTAGAATGTGGTTGAGTGGCGAAGCCTGAATCAGAACATCCACTTATTTAACAACAGAGTACACATCTCAAGTGAATTGCTGTGGGGAGGGGGAGGAGAAATGCAAGGGAGGAGAAATGTGGGTCACGTTAGAGGGAGCAGAGTGGGAGGGGGGTGGGGAGCAGAGCCTTTGAAGAGCGGAGAAGCAGATTGCCTTCAAGGCAACTGTGAAGCAGTGGGCGGGGAAGCACAGGAGCAAATGGTAAGTTCGGGTCTGATGCAATTATGGCAAGCGCGCTGGGGAAGCCTGTGGGAGGGAGGCTGAGGCTTTAATGTGGGGAATGCACGTGCTTGTGGTCACGTGATTTCACGTGAATTGTTGGAAATCCGCACTCGCAATCCGCCTGGTTTAACTTTCTGGTTTCACCCCAATAGGTCTCTCTGCGAGACCTAAAAAAGACTATGGCCAAGAATTTGGAAGTAGAAATTCTAAAAAACAAGGAACATGCATTAGGTTGGGGGCCATTGTACTGCTGGTCTTGTGGCTAAGATCACTGATGAGGATGGCATGCACTTAAAATAATGAATATTAGTGGTAAGTAGTCAAAGTATTACCTTCTCATCACCCTCACATGTGTTTACCACTGATTTTCTTTGTCTCTAATGCTGGGTTTAAGTATTCTTTGTAAGAGGGAAAATGGGTTGCTGAACAAGGCATTCAAAATGTTATACTGTCTTTTGATCTGTGTCATACACACCCAATCAATAGTTTGAATTAAAGAATATATTATTTAAAAACCCTTTGAAATTATCTGATAGGAAGTAGAATCTTTTAACTATTTAGGTATTCTTATTAGCACAGTTTTTAGCTGGACCGCATTACTAACCTCTAGAACACAGCACTTCAACAGAAACCTTGATTCCATATTCAAATTTGAACATAGGTTAAAGCATAAACCAATCACAGAAATGGTGATTTTATATGAGTAAATGTATCTCAGTGGGGGTATATGATGCCTGGCTATGGGGCCACTGCAAAGTGGTGGTCCTCCAAAGAGCTGTAAATAGTTTCATGCATAGATTATTGTCAAATCCAGGGGGCACTGTCCACTCATATGCCATGAGGAACTTGGAATGCCATACCTGGAGGACTTGATCAGGCTTACACCACTGCTACATTGGATCAAATGTTGGGGAACCCCAAAGGCTGATCTTGTAAGTACTTGCATTACTGATTGTCTGTCACTTGATAGGGAAGACCAGATTCGCTGGCTCTCCAAACTTGAGGGAATGTTTCAAGACAATAGGCCTCTCAGAACTTTAGAAAAACTCCCTTAAAATTGGGCCTGAACTGGTTAAACAATGCTATTTGGACCATTTTATGAATTCCTAGAGAAGGCCCAGGCCAAGGAGTCGATAGTTACATATTCAACCGTGACAACACCAAAGAGCATGGAGCCATACTTAGAATGGATTATAAACCCTACTCAGCTTTATTATTTTACACTTTTTAAGTTATGCACACTGCATTTTAAATTGTCTTTCCCTTTGTCAGGGTAACATGACTGTTCCCCATGTTGCTGTGACAATGTTTCTCCGCAAAGCACTAGTCACTTAATTTAGTTTTGCACCTTGTACTCAGCTCCGAGGCTTTCCTTCTTACACCCTTTATAGTATAATGTGTTGCAGTAGCTCACCATTTCCTGGTCCTGATGAAAGCTGGAGCAATGCTCCAATTATCTGAAACTAGTTGACCATTCTACACAGCGCCACAACGTAGTTTTACTCATTTACTACCAGGCGTGTTTTTAATCTTGACACCTACACTCATTTCGACAAGTTAGCTGTTTAGTCTAGGTAGTCATTTTTAAGCACCTTTTCTTCAGCACTGCACTTTTTTCACACTTTATTTTGGGCACAACTGTGGCAAAACACGTCTTTCTCCATTTCCGCACCGTTATATGGGAGATATATGGAATGGCTGACCATCCCCAAATGATGAAATGCCGCCAAGAGGGTGGTCTGATGGGACTTTTCTAGCCCAGTGTGACCCAACACACTTATCCACACGGGTATCCTTGTGATTCCTGCTCTCCACTCTGGACAACACACCACTAATTGACCTGGTCTCCTTTTTTTTTTTTTTTTTTTTTTGTGTTTGGTATCTACAGTATAGGGGCATGAGTTGACAGGTCGTTAAAATATTTCCCCTTTGACCCTCCGTACATGTGTTTATTATTAGTTAGAGCAACTTCTTGTTGCGGGTCTTTTCCAGATACATACCTATCTGATGGTTGCATCATACAAGCTCACCTAATTTAATTGTGTGTGACTCCGTCTACCTACATGCCGTCACCCCTGCCTTGAGTTTGACCTGTGTTGTGTTTTCACTCCTTCTGGCCATGTTTTTTAAAAAATTCTTTCCAGAACCGTAGTTCTTTACCTCACCAGGTGATTGCACACTAACTACCTTCACGGCTAGAACAAGTTTTTTAGACAAACTGGGCACCCCCCTCTTTTTGTCCAACACTACAAAAAGCATTTAAAAATCTTTGTGACTCCTGGCTTTTTGCTTCACCACACACTTTGTTTGCAACATCAGTATGAGACACTGTATATTTGGACAATAACAAAATTTGTTTCAAAATTTCTGTGTCAATCGTGGCGATCCTCCTCTTCATGATAGGGGGCTCATCTAGCCCCTCTATCTTGGCACAGGTGTAGCCGAGCATTTATCCTTGCAAGATTTAATGCTTTTAATAGTTCTGACCTGCAATAGCTTCACGCATGCGCAAAGAGCACTGTGCTCTCTGTATTTCAGCGGAGCACTGTGGCGCATGCGCGCGGAGACCAGTGCCGGTTTTGCAGGACTGTCCCCGAGCTCGCCTCCTGTTCCCGCAGGTGAGCTCGCTTCCCTGTTTGAGCCTCACTCCCCAGGCTTTTGTTCTCAGTAGCGGCCACAATTGGCTGACTACACAGCCAGCCTCGACATTTAAACCGAACGGGCGGTTCAGTCGGTGCCTCCCCTTCCGCTCGGCTTTGAGCACGGGCACCGACGGACAGGTCAGTTCGGCGAGGTTGTGATGAACAGTACAGTGTGTATGTGTTGCCATAACAGGTTCCTAACATTCAGTATGGGTGTAGGCAGTGCTTGGAGTTAACAGTTTCTACCACTTGTTCGAGCAGTGCCCGTGATGCAAATGGTTATGACTGAGGTTTTCCCTGTCGCTTATCCTAGTACTAGCAGTGGCATTCAGTACTTTTCCTTGATTTTTGGGTATTTTTCGAGTCGGCAACACATTTTTGACAGCTACCCTACAGTGCCTTTACAGCATCAGTTAAGGGGCGATATAGGGTTACCACTAACATCATTATCACCTAAGTTTCTGGGTTATTCATTTATCACAAACAATAGGTGTTGGCTCAGCGGCAGGGGCAGGTAATGTTTTGGGTAGTCAGGAGTCTATCACACGTATTTTGGGTTATTGTGTATAGCGATTCGGCTGGACACTCTTAAACTGTGTGTTAATTGTGTCCTTTTTTCTACACACTAGAGCGGGGCCTCAATTTCCCGAGCGGTTGCCGGGCGAGGTGAGGTCTTCACCCACACAAAGCTGGGTGAGTATCACAGTGAGGAAATGCCTCTTCGTGATAAAGTTAATAAGCTTATAGGCAATGCGGAACGCAATATGTTCACGCAGGTGTGTTTTGTTTTGATGGTGTCAGTGGGGTCACGTTGATTTCTGTGTGGCAATGTGTACATGGCGCAGAAGGTTTACTATGCCGAAATTAAAGCTGCCAAAAGTAGGTACTTCTCAGAAAGGATAGAGAAGGCGGACAACAATGGCAAAGAAGTCTTTGCCATTGTTCAGAGTTTCCTTTCTCCCTGTGCTGCCTTACCAGCTCTTCCGGCCTCCGATCTCTGGTGTGAAGAACTGGCCTGCTTTTTTGATAATAAAATCATCAAAATTCAAGAGGAGCTCCAAAATTCCAGTGGGCTTCTTCGGCCCTTGTCACCCTTCGCTTGTTCTGGGGGGAAGCAACCTACTAGCCAATTTACCACCTTTGAGCCAGCTGTGCAAGCGGACGTGCTGGCCATCTTGGAGTCACTAAAGTCGGGTTCACCCTCTGACCCTTGCCCCGCCAGGGTTCTGGGGGGAGCTGCGAGCTTGGTATATCAGGAGGCCACTCAGGTGGTCAATTTGTCTCTGTCCTCTGCCTCTGTGCCACCTTGCTGGAAACAGGCGAAATTGCTTCCCCTCCTTAAGAAGCCTGGCCTGGACCCTCTAGCCACGTCCAGCTATCGTCCGATATCGCTGCTCCCGGCACTGGCGAAGGTCTGTGAAAAGGTTGTCTATAGGCAGCTGAATAATTTTATTGAGTCCTCTCAGGCCCTGCACCCGGCTCAATCGGGTTTCAGGGCGGCTTTCAGCACCGAGACGGCTCTGGTGGAAGTTTCGGAGGCCATCAGGGAGTGTCTGGACGGAGGCGGCAGAGCGGTCCTGGTTTTGCTGGACTTATCTGCCGCCTTCGATACGGTTCCCCACGCTCTGCTGCTGAATCGGTTGGCAGAGGTGGGACTGTCAGGCGCGGTTCTGGCTTGGCTGTCCTCGTTTCTGTCGGAACGGACGCAGCAAGTTTGGATGCCTCCTTACGCCTCGTCTCCCAAGAAGCTCAGCACAGGGGTCCCCCAGGGGTCGACGTTAAGCCCCCTGTTGTTTAACGTTTATATGACCCCGCTGATCTATCTGGCTGAGCAGTGGGGAGCCAAAATAATGGCGTACGCCGACGACACTCAGCTGTTGTTTACCTGGCCTAAGAATTGCCTAGATGCTAGTGTCGTCTGCTCCTGTCTATCCAATGTCTTTCGGTGGCTCCTGTCAGCCCAACTTAAATGCAACGAGGACAAGACAGAGCTGTTGTTTTATGGCAACTTTCCGGCCAATTTTAAGGATCTCATTTGGCCGCCTGATTTTGCTTGTCCCAGCTCTCTTGGAGGCCCGGCCAAAAACTTGGGGGTCTGGTTCGGACAGGATCTTAAGTTTGAAGTACATCTAAAAAAACTTACGGCGACCTGTTTTGCGACCCTCAAGTCACTAAAAAGGTTCCTTCCACTGCTCCATAGGGAAGCAAAAGAGACGGTTCTGCGTGCTCTGATTCTATCAAGGCTGGATTATTCCAATGCCCTCTTTAGCGGTCTTCCTAAATATCTCATCAACCGAATGCAGATTATTCAGAATGCGGCGGTCCGACTTTTATTCCATCTCCCGAGAAGAACTAGCGCTTCTGCTCATCTCCGAAAGCTCCATTGGCTTCCAGTGGCCCATCGTATTGTGTTCAAATCTCTGGTCCTGGCCTTCCGTGCCCTGCACCAACACGGACCACAATATTTGCACAAGAGGTTCACGTTTTATTCCCCTCGCCGTGCACTCCGATCAGCTAATCTCCTTCTGATGTTTACGCCTAAAATCAGATATGTGAGATTGGGTGGTCAATCTATTTCTGTCCAAGCAGCTCGATCCTGGAATGCCCTGCCGCTCTCTTTGCGTGCGTCAGCCACACTGGCAGAATTTAAGAAGGGGTTAAAAACTCACCTTTTTAATCTCAGTATCTAGTTGCTTCCCTTCTTCCTTGGTTCGGCTCTGTGCTAGTTCACATATCGCGCCAGGATACTCTGTAGTAGCAGAGCGCGTAATAAAATCTTTTATACATACATACATTATACATACATGGTATCTTTTGTTTCCTTGACAGGTAGCAGATTCTTTTCCTGTCTCCAGAGGACATAGAGCTTCCAAGTTTGGGTGACACTTTTTCTCCTTACAATATCTCGATGCAACTTTTGCTCTCTCTTAGATGCACACCCTTTATAGTATAATGTGTTGCAGTAGCTCACCATTTCTTGGTCCTGATGAAAGCTGGAGCAATGCTCCAATTAGCTGAAACTAGTTGACCATTCTACACAGCGCCACAACGTAGTTTTACTCATTTACTACCAGGCGTGTTTTTAATCTTGACACCTACACTCATTTCGACAAGTTAGCTGTTTAGTCTAGGTAGTCATTTTTAAGCACCTTTTCTTCAGCACTGCACTTTTTTCACACTTTATTTTGGACACAACTGTGGCAAAACACGTTGTTCTCCATTTCCGCACCGTTATATGGGCGATATATGGAATGGCTGACCATCCCCAAATGATGAAATGCCGCCAAGAGGGTGGTCTGATGGGACTTTTCTAGCCCAGTGTGACCCAACACACTTATCCACACGGGTATCCTTGTGATTCCTGCTCTCCACTCTGGACAACACACCACTAATTGACCTGGTCTCCTTTTTTTGTGTTTGGTATCTACAGTATAGGGGCATGAGTTGACAGGTCGTTAAAATATTTCCCCTTTGACCCTCCGTACATGTGTTTATTATTTCCTTCTTGGTCCCCATTTTGCGAAAGACAAACCTGAGACACTAGAAGGTTGGGCTTGTGTTTTTGCAGTGTCTAGGATTGCCAGATATTTGTTATGCATTGTTGAATTTTTTGAGTGGCTTTTCCTATTAGGAAACAATATGAATTTTAACAACCTCTGACATACATGCACTATGAACTTCATATGAGCTCTTTATCTCTTATGGATGGAACTTATGCCTTTGTTGAAATGTTAATTCTTTGTACTTTCTTGTTGATGTCATGCTTTTATGGCTTCAGCCTAATAAAGATGATAATGATGATGACCTTATAGTTGCTTATTGTCAACGTGTGTTATTTTGATAAAATACGCTCCTCTTAAAATTGTAAATTATGAGATGCATCTCGTGTGTCGATAGACTTTGAAACTTCTGGTTATTTACTTCAATCTTCAAAATAACAACGTCAATCCAAAGTTAGTTTAATGGTATTCACGAACATATAGATTTTAGCACCATAATCATTTTTATTAGAATCTAAAAATAAACTACCAACCTTGCCATGGAGGTTCACCATTTTGTGTCTCCATCTTCCCTTGTGCAAAGAGGCGACTTTTACCCACACTTTCAGCTGAGAACTGAACATCCACACGTCGCGGCTGTTTATGTGGCCTCCTGTAAAACAACAGGTTGGAGGACAGAACAGGTAAAGATTAAAAGTCAGTTGTCCGACTCTTCCTTCTGTCCTCAGTTAACAACATACAAGCAATATTCAAAACCTGACAAACACTTCAATGGAATAGAATTAATACTAAATTGAAAAAAGAAAAGGAAGAGTGTTTTGTACATTTTTGATAGAAAGGCACCAGAGATATTTCATTTTGCAAAGATTCCTGTATTAAAAAAAAGATTTGCCTCAACAATAAGTTTGTGACATTTTAAAAACAAAAAGAAAGAGATATGTCAGAGAGGCATGCAAGGTGGGAAAAACAACTTTATTGTGACATATCTATTTGCCACAATGGACGTTATGTCGGGGTCACCAGGGGTCGCACCTGCGATCCCTCCCTTGCCCCTTGCGGCTCCTGGCACTACATTTGCGACCCCTGGATTCAGACATGTCAACATCCGTGCCAGAAATACAGGGGCAGCTCGTCCTTATGGACAGTGGTTGGGTCGCCAATATCCTTGTTTTTGTCAATGTTTTAGTGTACTAACAAACAGAGAACAATTAGGTGGAATGGGACCTCCCTGGCAGCCGAGGTAAGTAACATATGCGTTTAAATGTATGTTGTGTGCAGGCATGCATGTGAGAGTGTGTGTATGTGAGACAGTGCATATGTATTTCTGATCATGTATGGATGTGTAAGCATTTGTGCTTCAGTGAACATAAAGGTCAAATGGCGTGTGATGTCACGGCCGCTACTCCTGCCCTTTTAGTGAATTGATGTTCATATTTGCCACTCGATTAGATTTTTTTTTTTTAAAGAGACATTTGTCAGAGAAGCAAGCCAGGATTGTGGGACGGAATATAACTTGAAGACTAAAACAAGTATTAAGCCCTTTAAATGTGCTATTTGTGGTAGGGGAGTGCAGCATCTGCTATACACACACAACACCAGTACCACCAGCACCAACAACATCTAGGCCACTATGCACTTCCCTTGCATTCACACACTAGTAATTGATGGCTACTCATCCTTCTTGTCACTTTAGAGTGACAAATAAGTACAGAAAAACAAACACACTGAGCACAACTTTGGTCGTCACACACAACATCATGCACTGGCTATGTAGCTCACAAACCAAATACACACTCTTCCACCAATGCACTCCAATGGGGACGCATGCTGCTCCAACAAATGCGATTCAGCACCTCACCAAAGGTAGGAATCGTTGTATAAATGGAATGAGAACTCAATAAAACAACAATGATGTAATTTACAACATTTTAAATAAAAAGAACAGAGTAAAAAGGACATGTAACGCAGAACATTCATATTTAGGTTATAGTACTTCCTTTTGGATTTTACTTAATCAACCGGAACCTTAAAAATTGGTTATATATTTTTAATTTTCTTTTACCCTCATTTTGAGGGTTGTTTCCTGTTTCAGACCAGTCTCTCATGTTCAGATTCCCAAAGCACATTGTTAGAGACTTGAGAAGATTTTGGGCTGTATTTCCAGCACCCCAAATCAATGTGTTGCTCTCTACTGAAGATGGACAACTATCCTGAAACATGTTTAGAGATCATACACAGTACTGGCTGCACCAAATAGAGTGAAAAACTAAAGACTGTCACTGAACCAATTGATATCATGCACTGCATGTACCATGATGCATTGTAGTGATCTGAGTGCTAAGATAGGAGGCAGTGTGCTCCCACCCTCCTTCTGTTTGAAAAGGCTCCCTTGAGCTAATGAGCTGACAAGCTCTGGCTGATGCACCTGCATACAGTGACTGGTACAGACACCTGAGAAGACTTGTGCAGCATTTCCAGCACCACAAAACTATGTGTTGCCCTCTTTTAAAGAAGGACAAGTATCCTGAAACACATGTCTAGAGATCCACAGCACTGGTTGCACCAACAAGGGTGAAAAGCTAAAGATTGTCACTGAAGTAAGTGTTATCATGCACTGCATTTACCATGATGCATTGGGGTGAACTGAGTGCTGGCATGTGAGGCAGTGTGCGCCCACCCTCTTTGTTAAAAATTCATAGCTCCGGTTCTACTGATTGGATTTTTGTTATTAGGTGTCAAATAATTTATTAAAATGTATTCTATTGTTCTAAATCAGTGTGGATTCTTTCTTCTGTTGTATTTTGACTTTATCGCCGATTGTGTCCTGCAGAAAACTTTACATATTGCCTTTAAGTTAAGCCTGACTTTGTTGCGCCAAGCTACCAGAGGGTGAGTACAGGTTAATTTAGTGACTTTAGTGCTTCATCCTGACAGAGATTATGGATGTTGCTTTAGCAATGTTAACACCCCCACAACCAATAATCCAGTTTCTCACAGACATCATCACCATACACCCAGACAGTACACATAAACTTGCACTGATTTATACATCAAAATCTGGCAGCGTTCGTTGTTACATACCATACATTTGATGCTGCTGCACTTTCAGGTGGCACCAGTGAGACAAATGAGGATGACATGGAGCCTGGCATCTTACCTGAGACATATATATCATTCTTCAGGGTGCAGGCGGCAAACTCAGACTTGGTGTATCCGGGCACACTCGCAAGTGCCATCCACTCCTTGGTCTTTGGATGGTATCGATCTGTAAAGGGGAGTTTCAAAAGCCCCTTCTTGTCGCACCCACCTATGACTACGATGACCTCTGCTAAATCCATGAACCTGAAAAGAAAAACTCTATTTAAATTTTTCAAAATGGAAGGGCGACCACAAACTCTTGTGTTCAAAACTATGCTTTAATTACAAATAGGAGGGATGGAGACCATATATTATTCTTATCCTTGATATTAATTAAAATATTAACTCTTAAACTCTCATCTGAATCTAAATTGTATTGCCTGTGCATATTCCCTCCTATGAGCAAACTAATGCCCTTTTGTGAATTAAACAATTATGTTACTTGTTCACGGATGAGCACACATTGAAACACTGGATATAAGATTTCAAATGTGAATTTACATGTTTGTTTTGTTCCACAAACTTTTCAGCACTAGTTATAGCCTCCTTAGAGTGGAAAGAACTCGTTTCTACCCTTTTATTTCTAATACCAAATATTATTACTCCATTTTTTTTTCAATCACTGTCAACTGCTGCAATTCTTTTTGCATTTAAATCATACTTTTCTTTTACACATGTGAAGGTATTACTTTCAGTTGTGCCACTGCTGAGTTAGAAGGCACCGACAATCCAGTCAGTATCATCCTGGGAGAACAAAATAAAAAGCAGTCCATGAAGATCCATTCTCTTGATTCCCCTGATCTTTCTACACCATTCTCAGGGTCACTAATCCTCTCCCTCCTTATTTGGTATTGCAGTGCCTCCCTCCCTACCCCCCAACAACCATCTTAACTTCCTATCCCCTGCTCTGCCAGTCATAATTCCACAGCTTTATGTTTAACACTTCTACTTGACTGGAAACGTCTCCTGGAAAAGGTTGGGGCTTCATTTATGAGGCCCTTGTGCCATCGGAACATCACTTTTTGTGACGTTCCGTGGCGCAGGAGCCTGCTCCATATTTATGAGGCAGAACTAAGCCACTTTTTGTGGCTTAATGCTGCCTTGTAAATATTGCCCCTCTAATGCAGTTTTCTACGTTAAACGGGCGTGCAATGGGTGTTGTTGGGGGCATTGCAAGCAACATCCATGGAATTTTGACACTGCCCTAGATTTATCAGAAATCGTAAAATCGGCAAAAACTTATGCCTCCCCAGGGGAGGCGTACGAGAGGAATAACGAGCAGGAATATATTTATTTCTCCTTGTTTTTCATTTTTCTGTGTGTGCTGCAGCCCACTTAGAAAGAGGAAAAAGCCGCTTGTGATTGTTTTTGTGCAAGTAGGTTTCCCTTGCTGCACAAGAACAATCAGCCCCGCAACGCAGGCACCCCTGCACCATGGTGTAAAGGTGCCTGCGTTGGCTTCAGATAGCCCATTGAGCGCCGGCACAGGGGGAAAGGACAGGAATGAGCTGTATCTCATAGATATGGGGCATTCCTGCCCTTTTCATTTGATATAGGGCAGCCCAGCAGTCCTGCTGTGATGCACTACGGCAAAAACACATGAATGAGGCCCTAGTAGTTTCTTTTCTTGGGGGTTTTGAAGAGTATTTCAGAATTTTGAACCTGCTTGTCTACCACCAGTTATGTTGTACAGTATCTATTGAATACAAGTTTACCAAAGAATGTCCATTGTAAGAACAACTGTAGAAGTGATGAGCAAAGCAAGCTGACCTATCTATTAGTTTCAGTATGTAAATGATGAGGAGGGTGGATGTGGTCCAGCTGTAAACCTGTAGATACTGCTAACCTTCACTGAAACCCAGAGAAAACAATGGCATTTACAAGCGGTCTCTGCTGTGTACCTGCTACAAGATGGCTTCAATATTACTTTGTTGCTTTGACAATGGGATAAAGGAAAGGATATAGCAGAACTACTTTTAGAACAAGTGCCATAAGGAAGACACCTAACTCAACTACTCTCAACTGATAGTACGTGTTAGACCTGGCATCTCTGGCGTGATTACCCCTATCTTTTTGCCTCTGCCTCCTGTAATTTTTGATGCTGTGCTGGATTCGTTTTTGCTGGTTTAGATGCTTTGGACACTCTGCCACTGCTGATCAGTGCCAGAGTGTAAGTGCTCCCTATGTAAATTGTTATTCTGATTGGATATACATGTTTGGCATATTTGTATCACCATGAAGTCCCTAGTAAAGTGCACTGGGTGTGCCAGGGCTGGTGATGACAAATGCTACTAGTGGGCCTGCAGCACTGATTGTGCCACCCACAGGAGTAGCTCTAAAAATGGTGTCTCAGGCCTGCCACTGCAGTGCCTACGGGCAGTTTAGAACTGCCATGTCCTCCTGGCCAGTGTCCCCACTGGCCAGGCCTAACCCTTCCCTTTTCGTGCACATCAGTCACCCCTATGGAAGGCCCAAGGTACCCCCCTGGGCAGGGTGCAGTGTATGTGAAAGGTAGAGCATGTGCTAGTGCAGGTGACATGCTCTGGTAGTGAATTACAGCCATTTTCGTTTTTCACTATTGTAAGGCTATCTTGCTCCATAGGTTAACATGGGGGATGCTGGCTACAGTGGTTAACAGCATTTCTTCCCATAGGAACAAGATAGGACATAAGTATCTAGTATCCCTGAACTCAGAATTTAATAACACATCTTTTAGGAAAGGTGGTTTTTAAATCCTGTGTTTGAGAACAGCACTTTTAGAAAGTTGCTGTTCTCTTGTCTGACCCTTCTGTGTGCCTGGGCCTGTTTGTGTATTGACTGTCTGGTTTGTGAGTGACAGGGGCTGGGGAATTCCCCCAGAGGCTGGATGAGTCAGCACTAGGCTGAATGAATGCAATTGCAACCTGAGTGGTGGGAGGAGTTAGCACCTGGGCTGAATAGGGCTGCCTGCCACAATGCTGGCTCCACCTCCTGCTGGGCGGCTGAGGACCCTGCCCCTCACTCTGAAAGGAAAGATGCAGCCAGCAAAACAAAGTGCTCAGGATCCACCCAGAACTGGTTCAGACCGGGCTCAGGGCCCACATGCACAGAGAGAACAAAGACTTTAGGGGTATAAGTACAGGACCCCTGACAACAGAAAATTAGATCATCCTGGAATCAAGAAAGAACCTCTGCCAAGGAGAAAGCTGACTCTGAAGAAGGAAGACTGTCCTGCTGTTGCTCTGCTGGACTGACCTGCTGTTGCTTTGCTGCCAAGGAGAGGGGAAGGACTTTGCTGTGAGCTGTGTCCCCTGTCTTGAAGGAATCTCCAAGGGCCTGAGAAGAGCTGGCTCCCTGTTTTTGAAGTCCCAGGAACAAAAGGACTTCACCCCCAGTCCCCCTGAACTCTGCTGAGAGAGTTCTGTCCTTCCTAGAGTGCTTGATCCAGTTGTGGGGCCTCTGGAAGTTGAACCTGAGCTGGGAAGCTTGAAACTAAGCTTGGGAGACTTTTGAAGCTGAAAAGTGCCGGATCGCTCGCTTGCGGAGCGCATCCCCGACAGTGCGAGAAGTTTCCCGCCGCTACGAAAGTCGAGATCGGCGCAGCGCCTGACGCCGCTGCCGGAGCCGTCGCATCCTTCGTTTGCGGGACGCACCAGACCGATGCGGGAGAATCGAACATCGCTGCGAGTGTCGTCGCAGAGCCTGTCGTCGCTGGGTGAGATCGCCGCACCGCTTGCTTGCGGACCGCATCACGTCGCTGCGAACATCGGCGCAGAACCATCGCATCGAGGAGCTGCGAGAGAGAGGATCACCGCTGGACCGCGCATCGTCGCCCCGGAGATCGTCGCAGCCCCTACGAGATCATCGCATCGTGCCTTTGCGAGAACAGACTTCCTACGGAACCTACGCACCGGAATCCACGCAAGCGGCCTTCCTCCCCATACAGACCGGATTCGTTGCAACATGCCCGCTGCTGCAGCGGGGCTGTCGCATCGCCTCCCCAGGGTCTCAGGAGCAACGCATCGCTTGTTTTCCACCGCACCAGCTTCCTGCTTGTGGAACTTTGTTGCATCTAAAAGGTACTGTGAGTAAACGTGACGCAACTGTGAACTTTTCACGCATCTGTGGTTTATTTTACCGCAACTTGAAGAACTTTAACGCAACCTTAAGAACTCTTTTTGAAACCATATTCTTGGACTGTGTATGTTGGATTTTTGTCGTTTTGGTCTTGTGTAGTTTAGAATAAATATCTTTATTTTCCTAAACTGTTGTGGAATCAGTTTGTGGTGTTTTCACTGTGTTACTGTGAGTGTTGGTACAAATACTTTACGCATTGCCTCTGGTTAGCCTAGACTGCTCAGGCCAAGCTACCTAGAGGGCGAGCAGGGGTTATCTAAGAGGGTTATCTCCTTGCCCTGACTAGAAGCAAGGGTCCCTATTTGGACAGTGGTACCTACCTCTGCCAACTAGAGACCCCCAGTTCTAACATTGGTGGTCAGGCGGTGGGATTTGAACTTGTATTTGTACTTGACCCACAGTAATTGGTGTACATCACTAGTGAGTGCAGACCACTACGCCACCGCATACTATTGGTTTTTGAGTTTTTGAATTCTATTTTTGAGTAACTCTTCTAAAGCATCATGTCTCTGAATGGGAAGGCGCCCAGTGAGGAGGCAGAGATAGATTTGGAATTCTCGATTGGAGATTTGTACTCCTACCCGGTAAAGCATCTTAGGTACTTCTGCCAGAAGTTTGAGTGCCCCATAAAGAGCGCCTACAGGAAGGAGGAGCTGCAGAGAATCTTGAAGGTCCATTGGGAGGCACAAGAGGGAAATAATGTTGTGGATGTAGAAAGTGCTTTTCAAGGCAAGGATCTGCCAGTGGGCAGAGTAGGCTCAGGAGCTGGCAGCAACCACTCCAGTAGGGGCCTCACCCCAGAAGAGTTACAAGAAAATCAGAGAATGAGAGAATATGACTTGGAAGTCATGAAAATGAAACTGAGGCAATTGGAATTGGAGAAAGAAAGGGCAGCGGAAGACAAGAGAGAGGCCCGTGCCCTAGAGGAAAAGAAATTGCTTTTGGCTCATGAATTGAGCATGAAGGAACTGGATCTTAAAGCCAAGGAGGTGGATGCCAGTTCAAATGGTGGCAGCGTGCAGCCAGTGCATGGGGGTAAAGTATACATTCCCAAAGACCTGGTACAGAATTACCATAGGAGTGAGGATATTTATGCCTGGTTCACTTCGTATGAGATTGCATTGAAGATGAATGGTGTGCCTGATAAGCATAGGGAGGCGGGCCTGTGGAAACATTTTGAGGCTTCTGGGAGGAGTGCTCTAGAGCCCTTAGAGATGGCAGGTGCCATGACCTACCCCAATATGAAGGAGGCCTTATGTCTCAGGTATGGCCTTACTCCAGAGCAGTATAGACTGCAATTTAGAAACTCCAAGAAGAAAGAGTCTGAGACTTGGATGGAGTGTGTGAATGGGTACTCGCGTGCACTGGAAGGTTGGATGAAGGGCAGTAAAGTAACTGATTTAAAGGGGTTGTTGCATTTAATCAGTTGGGAGCACTTGAGTAGTCTTTGTGTTCCAGAGCTGCGCCAGCATCTTTTAGACAGCAAGCTGACAGACCCCATTGAGCTTGCTAAGGAGGCGGACCGCTGGACCAGTACCAGGGTCCACAGAGGAATTGTGGGTACCACAGCCAAAGGTGGGCAGGGTCCCCAGCAGAAGAGTGGGGGGGACAAGGGTAACCAAAAGGAGTTCTCACAAGGGCCCCAAAATAGTTCCCAGGAAAAGGATTCCCAACCCCCCAAATCTAAACAGCCATGGCCCTCTAAGGGCAGGCGGGACAATAGAGACAGGAGAAATAACCAGGGTCCTCCTACCTGCTATCACTGCAATGAGGTGGGCCATATTGCTCCAAAATGTCCCAAGAAGAAGCCCGCATCCACTGGTGCTCCCGCCCCAGTGTTAGCTAGTGTAGCTTTGGGTGGGGATTTGGTTTCTAGTGACTGGGGGGAGCTAGCAGTCATGACCCTTGTCTCTCTAGGAGACCGAGAGATGGTCCAGGAAACCTTACTGCCCTCTAACACTAAGAAATATGGGCAGAAGGTGACCATCAATGGGAGGGAGGTTGAGGCTCTGAGAGACACCAGAGCCAGTGTGACATCCGTGAGGTGTCAGTGGGTATCTGAAGAGCAAATCATCCCTGGTGTACTCCGCCCTGTAGTGGCAGCTGACAGCTCAGTGCGCCTCTGCAAACTGGCGAAGGTTTCCTTTGAATGGGGAGCAGTCTCTGGTCTTTTGGAAGTAGTTGTCAGTGATGCCTTGCCTGTGGACTGTCTGTTAGGCAACGACCTGGAGAGTTCTCCATGGAAAGACATAGAACACAGAACTCACTTGGAGATGTTGGGTCTGCCTGCGTGGATCTGCGTGACCACGCGTGCTATGGCAGCCAGTAAGGGTGAATCAGCAGAACTGGAGCCTGAAACAGTGGCCCAGAGACCTGTCAGGAGAGGAAGAGGCAGAGGGCGCGGGAAACCAGCCCCAGCCGTTCCCACGGTCCAGGAGGAAGCAGAACCTGAGGGGGATGCCCTGGAACCTACAGGGGAACAGGTGGCCGAACTGGGAGACCTACCTGAGCTGACCCATTGGCAGCAAGAAGGTGGTCCCTCCAGGGAGGAGTTCTGCCAGGCGCAGAAGGAATGCCCTTCCCTCATTGGTCTGCGGCAACAGGCTGTAGATCAGGCGGCAGGTGGAGCAGTCAGAGATCACTATGTTTACTGGGAAGGTGACCTACTTTATAGCGAGCCTAAGTTTGCTGAGCCTGGTGCAGCCCATGTGCTGGTGGTACCCGAGCGCTTCAGAAACTTCCTGATGGGTCTGGCTCATGACGTGCCTCTTGCAGGACATCTGGGGCAAGACAAGACCCTGAACCGGCTTGTCACCCACTTTCACTGGCCCCAGATGAGAAAGCACGTTGGTTCCTTTTGCAGATCTTGCCAAACCTGTCAAGCTAGTGGCAAGACTGGAATGAAATTGAAGGCCCCCCTTCAACCCTTCCCAGTGGTGAGCACCCCTTTCGAGCGAGTGGGCATAGATATCGTAGGGCCCCTGGACCCCAAGACAGCCTTAGGCAACAGGTTCATCCTGGTCTTGGTGGACCATGCCACCCGGTACCCGGAAGCAGTCCCTCTCAGGACAATCACAGCACCCGTGGTGGGCCGTGCATTGATGGGGATCTTTTCCCGTGTGGGGTTCCCCAGAGAGGTGGTCTCCGACCGGGGTAACAACTTCATCTCTAAGTACATGAAGTCTCTGTGGGAGGAGTGTGGGGTAACTTATAAGTTCACCACTCCTTACCACCCTCAAGGAAATGGGCTGGTTGAAAGGTTCAACCGGACCCTGAAAGGTATGATTATGGGCCTAGCGGAGCCCATGAGACGGAAGTGGGACGTCTTGTTACCATGCCTGTTGTTTGCCTACAGGGAGGTGCCTCAGAAGTCCTTAGGGTTCAGTCCCTTTGAACTCC
Source organism: Lissotriton vulgaris (assembly GCF_964263255.1). Classification (NCBI taxonomy): domain Eukaryota; kingdom Metazoa; phylum Chordata; class Amphibia; order Caudata; family Salamandridae; genus Lissotriton; species Lissotriton vulgaris. Next base: position 150,283,080 of record NC_141696.1, on the reverse strand, counting down.
TGTATGGCCACCTTGTTAGAGGACCTCTCTCACTGGTGAAGGAGGGTTGGGAAAAGTCCCGTGGGAAAACCCCCCAGGATGTGTTCAGCTATGTGCTGGCCATCCGCAACCAGACACAACGCTTCAGGAAACTCGCTCAGGCGAACCTGGAAGCAAGCCAGGAAGAAATGAAAAGATGGTACGACCAGAATACCACTCTGGTCGAATTTCAACCTGGGCAGAAAGTGTGGGTGATGGCGCCAGTGGAGCCTTGCGCGCTCCAAGACAAGTGGTCTGGGCCATATGAGGTGGTGGAAAGGAAGAGCGAGGTAACCTACCTGGTTAACCTGAAGACTCCCAGGCAGCCCCTGAGAGTCTTGCATGTGAACCCCCTCAAACCACACTTTGAGAGGTCTGAAGTAACCATGCTCATGGCTACAGATGCAGGAATGGAAGAGGATAGTGATCCTCTCCCTGACCTCCTGGCAGTCAAAGAGCAAGATGGGTCAGTGGATGGTGTGGTCCTCTCGCCCACCCTGACCCCAGAACAGCAGAATGACTGTCGCCAAGTGTTGGGTCAGTTCTCCTCTCCGTTCTCCCTGACCCCAGGAGTCACCAACTGGTGCGTCCATGATGTGGACACTGGAGACAGTCTGCCTGTGAAGCAAACATTTTACAGGGTAGCTGACAAGGTCAGGGCCAGCATCAAGGAAGAGGTTTCCAAGATGTTGGCGCTAGGGGTGATTGAGCCCTCCAGCAGCCCCTGGGCTAGCCCAGTGGTCTTGGTTCCCAAGAAAGCTGCTACCCCCGGTGGCCCTCCAGAACTCCGGTTTTGCGTGGACTACCGTGGGCTCAATGCGGTCACGAAGACTGACGCACACCCTATCCCCAGAGCTGATGAGCTCGTGGATTGGTTGGGAGCTGCCCAGTACCTCAGTACATTTGATTTGACTTCGGGGTACTGGCAGATTGCCTTAACTGAGGGGGCCAAAGAGAGGTCAGCATTTTCAACACCAGAGGGGCACTTTCAGTTCCGTGTCATGCCCTTTGGGTTGAAGAATGCCCCTGCCACATTCCAGAGACTGGTTAACCAGGTACTGTCCGGGCTGGAGGAATTCAGCGCCGCCTACCTGGATGACATTGCTGTGTTCAGCTCCACGTGGGAGGAACACTTGCAACAACTCTGCGAAGTGTTGAAGGCTCTGCAAAAGGCAGGCCTCACTATCAAGGCCAGCAAGTGCCAGATAGGGCAGGGATCTGTGGTGTATTTGGGACACCAGGTGGGGAGCGGCCAGGTGGCGCCCCTACAGGCAAAGATTGATACCATTCTGGCTTGGGAGCCCCCCAAGACCCAGACAGAGGTGAGAGCCTTTTTAGGACTCACCGGGTATTACAGACGGTTTGTCAAGGGATATGGCACCATTGTTGCCCCCTTGACAGAACTCACTTCCAAGAAGTTGCTCAAAAGAGTTGACTGGACTGACGCCTGCCAAACTGCTTTTGATGCCCTGAAAACTGCGATGTGCACAGCACCGGTGCTCAAGGCACCTGACTTTTCCAGTGAGTTCATAGTTCAGACGGACGCTTCAGAGCATGGTGTGGGAGCAGTACTCTCACAAGCCACTGAGGAGAATGGAGACCAGCCAGTAGCTTTCATTAGTAGGAGGCTACTCCCCAGGGAACAGAAGTGGAGTGCGATTGAAAGGGAGGCTTTTGCTGTGGTCTGGGCTCTGAAAAAGTTGAGGCCCTACCTGTTTGGGACTCACTTCCGTGTTCAGACCGACCACAGGCCCCTCAGGTGGTTAATGCACATGAGGGGCGAAAATCCAAAACTGTTGAGGTGGTCCATCTCCCTACAGGGAATGGACTTTACGGTGGAACACCGCCCTGGTACAGAACACGCCAACGCTGATGGTCTGTCCAGGTTTTTCCGCCTTAGTGAAAAGAACTCCCAAGAGGGTGGGTAGTTCTCCCCACTTTCAGCTGGCAGGGACACGTGTTAGACCTGGCATCTCTGGCGTGATTGCCCCTATCTTTTTGCCTCTGCCTCCTGTAATTTTTGATGCTGTGATGGATTCGTTTTTGCTGGTTTAGATGCTTTGGACACTCTGCCACTGCTGATCAGTGCCAGAGTGTAAGTGCTCCCTATGTAAATTGTTATTCTGATTGGATATACATGTTTGGCATATTTGTATCACCATGAAGTCCCTAGTAAAGTGCACTGGGTGTGCCAGGGCTGGTGATGACAAATGTTACTAGTGGGCCTGCAGCACTGATTGTACCACCCAAAGGAGTAGCTCTAAAAATGGTGTCTCAGGCCTGCCACTGCAGTGCCTACGGGCAATTTAGAGCTGCCATGTCCTCCTGGCCAGTGTCCCCACTGGCCAGGCCTAACCCTTCCCTTTTCGTGCACATCAGTCACCCCTATGGAAGGCCCAAGGTACCCCCCTGGGCAGGGTGCAGTGTATGTGAAAGGTAGAGCATGTGCTAGTGCAGGTGACATGCTCTGGTAGTGAATTACAGCCATTTTCGTTTTTCACTATTGTAAGGCTATCTTGCTCCATAGGTTAACATGGGGGATGCTGGCTACAGTGGTTAACAGCATTTCTTCCCATAGGAAGAAGATAGTACATAAGTATCTAGTATCCCTGAACTCAGAATTTAATAACACATCTTTTAGGAAAGGTGGTTTTTAAATCCTGTGTTTGAGAACAGCACTTTTAGAAAGTTGCTGTTCTCTTGTCTGACCCTTCTGTGTGCCTGGGCCTGTTTGTGTATTGACTGTCTGGTTTGTGAGTGACAGGGGCTGGGGAATTCCCCCAGAGGCTGGATGAGTCAGCACTAGGCTGAATGAATGCAATTGCAACCTGAGTGGTGGGAGGAGTTAGCACCTGGGCTGAATAGGGCTGTGCCTGCCTGCCACAATGCTGGCTCCACCTCCTGCTGGGCGGCTGAGGACCCTGCCCCTCAATCTGAAAGGAAAGATGCAGCCAGCAAAACAAAGTGCTCAGGATCCACCCAGAACTGGTTCAGACCGGGCTCAGGGCCCACATGCACAGAGAGAACAAAGACTTTAGGGGTATAAGTACAGGACCCCTGACAACAGAAAATTAGATCATCCTGGAATCAAGAAAGAACCTCTGCCAAGGAGAAAGCTGACTCTGAAGAAGGAAGACTGTCCTGCTGTTGCTCTGCTGGACTGACCTGCTGTTGCTTTGCTGCCAAGGAGAGGGGAATGACTTTGCTGTGAGCTGTGTCCCCTGTCTTGAAGGAATCTCCAAGGGCCTGAGAAGAGCTGGCTCCCTGTTTTTGAAGTCCCAGGAACAAAAGGACTTCACCCCCAGTCTCCCTGAACTCTGCTGAGAGAGTTCTGTCCTTCCTAGAGTGTTTGATCCAGTTGTGGGGCCTCTGGAAGTTGAACCTGAGCTGGGAAGCTTGAAACTAAGCTTGAGAGACTTTTGAAGCTGAAAAGTGTCGCATCGCTCGCTTGCGGAGCGCATCCCCGACAGTGCGAGAAGTTTCCCGCCGCTACAAAGGTCGAGATCGGGGCAGCGCCTGACGACGCTGCCGGAGCCGTCGCATCCTTCGTTTGCGGGACGCACCAGGCCGGTGCGGGAGAATCGAACATCGCTGCGAGTGTCGTCGCAGAGCCTGTCGTCGCTGGGTGAGATCACCGCACCGCTTGCTTGCGGACCGCATCACGTCGCTGCGAACATCGTCGCAGAACCATCGCATCGAGGAGCTGCGAGAGAGAGGATCACCGCTGGACCGCCCATCGTCGCCCCGGAGATCGTCGCAGCCCCTACGAGATCATCGCATCGTGCCTTTGCGAGAACAGACTTCCTACGGAACCTACGCACCGGAATCCACGCAAGCGGCCTTCCTCCCCATACAGACCGGATTCGTCGCAACACGCCCGCTGCTGCAGCGGGGCTGTCGCATCGCCTCCCCAGGGTCTCAGGAGCAACGCATCGCTTGTTTTCCACCGCACCAGCTTCCTGCTTGTGGAACTTTGTTGCATCTAAAAGGTACTGTGAGTAAACGTGACGCAACTGTGAACTTTTCACGCATCTGTGGTTTATTTTACCGCAACTTGAAGAACTTTAACGCAACCTTAAGAACTCTTTTTGAAACCATATTCTTGGACTGTGTATGTTGGATTTTTGTCGTTTTGGTCTTGTGTAGTTTAGAATAAATATCTTTATTTTCCTAAACTGTTGTGGAATCAGTTTGTGGTGTTTTCACTGTGTTACTGTGAGTGTTGGTACAAATACTTTACGCATTGCCTCTGGTTAGCCTAGACTGCTCAGGCCAAGCTACCTAGAGGGCGAGCAGGGGTTATCTAAGAGGGTTATCTCCTTGCCCTGACTAGTAGCAAGGGTACCTATTTGGACAATGGTACCTACCTCTGCCAACTAGAGACCCCCAGTTCTAACAGTACACCTCCCAATACTATTCTGAGAAGCACCAGACCAAATAGCAAATCTAGATTATCTGTGTGTGCTTCAACCTCAACCTCAATATCCCCATGCAAAGCTACTACTTCCTCAAAACTGTGACCACAAAAAAGAGAGGGCAAACTGACAAGCCCCAGAAACAATAACATCCCATACATAAAAATGTAATTCATATTGTAACAAAACCTTCACTGGAAGTAAACCTAGTCAAAATCTCTGCAACAGCTTGAATAAGGTTTTCATAAAGAAAGTCCTGAGCATTGAGAATGACATCTCACCCACAGAACTTTATGTGATGCCATACTACTCTAAGGCCATCTCAACCTAAGAAGTGAAATGAGGCTTATTACAGGCAAAGTTGTGACCACTATTCTTAAGCATCCACTTGAGTTGGGCATTGTTTCCATTGAGTTCAAAGGGTCAACATGTTCCTCTCTCTTGAAAACCCCACGGTTAGGACCTTCAGATCCCTCTAAGTGTATGACTATTCAGCTACTTCCGGCAGTCACTCAGGTCACTTAATTGCTGTTGCCCCCCAGCTCAGTTTAGTTGAGCTTAGTTTGAGGTTTCATAAAGGGCTTCGTTCAGTACCAAATGGGTACCATGGCCCAGGACAATTACCTCTAGCCTACAAAGACAAATTAACCAAAAAATAGAAAATGAAAGGAGACTCTACAAGTATCTTGTAAACAGCCAGGTTTTTAGGATTTTCCTGAATTTCCGCTTATCACAGATCTGTTTGCAAGGCTAGCAAATTTCATTCTGCTAGCAAAGTTAATTCCTGCACAGCTACACTGAGAAAGCACGACTACCAAATGTTTGGCAGTGAACTTTGGAAATAGAAGGAAGAAGTTTATTATCTGAGGTAAGCACCCGTGGCAGCAGATACAAATACAAATGAGCACTTCAGGACATAATATAACACTGATTTTATACCAAAAGTGCTCTTAACACGCTCAAATCAAGCCTACCTATTTATTATTGAATAATCCATAATTTGCCAAATTTGAATAAGATTCTCCCTATTGAAAGCTGTTGTACCAACTCCAGACCAATTCCAGGGTTCTCCGATACAGAACCCTTTTTCCTACACTTAGCGGCGTGTTACTGTGCATTAAAATCAATTTGTCCTCAACACATTGGCATGAATGCTTAGGCATGAGGTTACAGACAGTTTAAAACATGTTCTTGATTGCTACTTGATTTATTTCCAAACCTCATCCCTCCCCAATTCGAAGTCCACTATTTTCATCACCACCATGGTGTCACCAATTAAATTTGCCAAAGCAGGTCCATGTTAACAATCATCGCTAATCTGGGGGCCCAAACCTCCTTGTAGCTGCTATGCTTTCCTTAAAGATGTGTGGGCAGTTGTGTTTTATTTAACACAATAAATTGCATATTTTTGATATATATGAATATATGAGTTATGTGTAATACATAGCTAAACAAAATATTTATAAGAAACAACATTTAGGTATTGATATCTAGTCATTTTTGGTCCATCATTCTTAAAAGGAGGCTATTATTTGCTAGTTGTTCAGTATACTCTGTCCCATTGGATTTAGAGGGTTTGGTATAACTTTTTGTTTCCCATCCATTGCGGCTCAGTTCTATACAAGACAAGTATGTTTATATTGTGCACCAGTGGAAACTGTATCTTGGGCGGAATGCTTTTTTGTCTTCTGTTTTCATGGGAATTTTATTTGAAAAACAGATAACATCTTTAAACGTAACAAAGTAATACATTTGTGAGGAAGCCACATTCCAGGCAGAACTAGAAGAAAAGCTAAAGGCTTCATTTAAATGTAGCTGTACATCCATATTGTCCAATTGTCCTAGTGTAGGGCCCAAATACTCTATGTCACCCTGTGATATTATTTTAGTCCCACACCAAGGCTCAAGTTGTAAACCTGCAGGAGGTGCTGGTAGATATAACAAACTATATACATGACTCAGGACAATTACAAAAGAAAGGGAATAATGTTTAGGCAAAAGGAATCCTATAAAATAAACATAGAAATGTATTATTAAGTAATACCTAATCCAACATCAATAGCAAACTTCTTGAATGACCTTCAAACCATCAGGAGTCTCCTACCAATTGAACTCCCTCTGGAATACCTCTAATCTCAGAGCCATTCACAACCCATGGCTCCTGCTCTCCCTTCACTTCTGCCTATTGGCTATAACAAACCTAGAGAAAATTAAAAGGCACACACATCAGGCCGAAGCTCCCTTACAGAATATCATACCGTAAGCTTTTCGAATCACAGCTCACAGTCTCATAACTGTAAAGCCATAGCTAATTCTCTTCAGACAACTTGTCTCTGATGGCCTACCTGTTCAAAATCCAGACTGACCAAATCAGGCCACTTGAATGATGAATCACATCCTTTCCACAAAGTACTAGAAATCAACTGAGATGGGAATGCCCAAAGTAGTAAAAGAGCCGACTGCTTGAACAGAGGAAACCACCTTTTTCTTAACTAGAAAGAAACCACCAAGGTTAACTGTGCCAACATCTACCCAGACTTAAAGAATGTCATGGGATACAAGGTCACTGTATGGAAACGTAAGGAGTCCTTCTGACCATAGCAGAGGCCACTACTTTAATCTCCAAGCATTATTCAACGGAAATCACATACAGAAGTCTCCTGGGAGGCCAAAAGTTCAAGTCAGAAAACAGAAAACATGTGACAGATTTCTCTGAAGTCCTTCAGCAAATGAGATGGATACTGGGAGAAGAAATATCTTTTGCTCAGCTTGTCAGTCTGGAGACTCAGAAGAAAGGCTATCTCTGCCAAGGACTTTCGGTCAGTGCCTCCTCTACTGAACAACATGAGTGTAGCAATTGGATTGTTTGGTTGCACACATACTGTTTGCTAAGATCCAGATGACTGAATGAATGCTAAAGTAGAAAAGTCCCTTCAACTTCATCTAGTTGAAGGTTCCTCCATGATACTCACTGAGGAAACCTGCCCTGCATATCGCGGGCCCCACTCTTCAGCCCCAGATTGCTAGCATCTGCAGTCCCACTCTCCTGAGCTGCAGAGACCCACATGAAATCACACAATAAAGGCTGAAGAGAACAAATCAAGATTGCAAAAGTACCATTGACCGTGTCCAGGGCAGGAACCACATTCTTAAAGTCCTGAAATAATATTTCCCAGTACACATAAAGACAAGGGTATAGCTTCGTCAGTGAGATTCGAGGGACGTGAATCTCAAATGTCTCATCTAAAACAGCAGTGGGCTGCAGGATGAAGGGGTGAGATAAGCAAATTTGGGGATGGACTGGTTCAGTAAGGAACAGGGTCAGGACTGATTTGCAATAGGTGGGCCTCTGTCTAGAGTGGCATAGTGATCCATTACAAAATAATGGGGTGACCCATACTAGTCCATGGACCTGGGTAATGCTCGGTATAGAAAACAATGGTCCTAGACTAATTTCCTTAGGAAGATGTTCATTAAGTCGAAATCTATGAACATGAGACACATAGAACTCACAGTTATTATAACAGATCACTGTAGAGAACATTTCAAAACTGTTTTGAAATGTTCTCTACAGTGATCTGTTATAATAACTGTGAGTTCTATGTGTATCATGTTCATAGACTTTGACTTAATGAACACCTTCCTAAGGAAATTTGTCTAGGACCATTGTTTTCTATATAGAGTGGCATAGTGGGCATACAACTATGGGTTGGAATGCTGGCCTGAGCGGTTGCCACTGGTTAGACCATTTGCAAGCATTCATCCCATCACCTTTTGGGTTTTGATTGCCAGAGGGATGCCTGGAGAGTTGAGATGGGAGCAGCATTCCTAGCTTACTACTGCTAAGTTTGTGAATTCCCAAAAGAAGAAAATTATCGTTCATTCAAGTAATACTATTATATGTGCAGATGTACTACTTTTTTGGAAAACCGTTCACTATGTATATATTTAAGATCCCGATCCAAAAAACAAACAAGTTAAAAACTCTTAGTGATATAAGAACAACGAGAAAAACTGAAACAGACCCAACTCAGGGCCCCCTGTCCCAACTACCAAACCAAGAATGCACTTGACGGTGTCACACTCCAAACATACCAGCTGAAGCTATGCCCCTGCTCGTCCCACATGGGCCTGGTAGTTATCCGTGGGAACTCATGAAGCAGTCATGTACAACACATTGGCCTGGAGTCTCTGCCCTGAGATCACTTATTTCAACAAAAAAAAAATCACACTGCATGCACTCTTTTCTGTCTCCGCTACAAGAAGCCTTGATGGTAGAGTTGTCACATCTATGCTTCTAGGCAGGTCTCCATCTTTCTAGTCCTCGCCTTTTACAAATCATCTTAACAAGTGTTTGCTGCCCCCATGTACTAAATCAGATTCACAAGTAGAAGAGGTCGCCAGAGCTATGCGAGGGTTCTGGCTTGGCTTTATGAGTCCATGGACAAACCAAGCCGTGAAAGCATTTAGCATGTATATCGTGCAGAAAACATAATGTAAAAATAGGCTACAATGTCTTCAAAATCCCCCCAAAATTATTTCTTTAATGTGTGGAAGCGTTTTACAATAGTACATCATATTATACCACTGCATAGACAGATATATATTAAAAGTGATTGTTTTTAGAAACATTCATGGCTCACCCCTAAATGACAATGCCGTTAGTGAACTAAGAGGCAAGTCAGTAGTCCAGTAAACCATACACAGGGTCTAGATTCATATTATAAACAAAATGACAGACTATTAAATCAAATATAAGAGTTGCTTGTACAGCGCACATCCTGAACTCAAGTATTTAAAAATGCTCTCAAACATGATAATTAATAAAAAGGAGAATCTGTGAAATACAATATTTGCCTGGGATCACACAATTTGGACAAGCAGAGAACCTGGCATTGGTTCCAGCTTATTTGAATTCCAGCCAAAAGATGGGTATCTCTCTCTCTCTCTCTCTCCTGTTTACATTAAAGGTCACTGCTTTGTCTTTCATTCTTGGCTCCCGACGAAAGGGAAACCCCAAAAAGTTAGCAGACCCAACTCAAGGCACCCAGACCTTACTGCTAAGCCAAGAATCCATTTATTTGAGGGGTGTCGCACACCAAATAACCACCAAATACCTCCCCCTGAAGCTAAGCCCTTGCATAAAAGTGAATTCCAGTGGTGAGGGATGAAGCTTGACACAAGGCACAGTGAACACACCAGCTCTCATATGTCCTTGAATTTGCTTCCACTGCCTGCCACATGGTAGCCCCTTTTCAATGTAGAAGAAAGGACAAGGGACTTGTTAGTCTGAAATAAACAAAGATTTTTCAGCAGGAGAACTGATGCTTACTTAGTACAAAACCTGGCCAAATAAACATCATGTCCCGGGATGGAGCTTGATGTGTGCTTGTTAAGTTAAACACAAAACTATGATGTTGCAGCACATTGAGGACTTTCTGCACTCCTAAATAACTCATTCCTGGGTTGATGGTGCATGCAGAAGTCAATGGTTGTCCATGTATAGATAGATGGAAACCCCATCTGTTGAAGGAGCATAAAAAATGGTGGCAGGAATTTGATGATGCCTCAATGAGCAGCCTTCAGATCAAACAGCTGGACCACAAACTTGAAATGGTTTTTCCTCATCAAAAAGGAAAATGGATGTATTGCTTAAGGTAGGGCCTAATGGTGATATGGAGATATGCATTCAGAGATTCAACAAAGTCGCCGTTAGCGATCAAGAGAACTCTTATCTGGTGTACCCACCTTAAAATACTGCATGATCACAAACCAAATTACTTGTTTCAACTCTGTACCAGGTTAATCCTCCTGTAACCTTGATCAAAACATTTCAGAATACTCTTTTATACACTGCTGCGTATCACTATATGGTCATTTCAGAGTGCTATGTTTTCTATTTGGCAAGGTCTGTGCGACAGCAGTATTGGAATTGACTACAGTCCAGTAGGACTTAATTAAAACTTCTGTCTAATGATCTTCTTTTGCACCCTTCGCCTGTAGGAGAACAGATAATGGCTACATTGAATTGAGTGCTTTTTGAGGAATTTCCTGAAGTGCACATAGCTCAGTTTTACCCTTCAGCTTAGGCATAAAGCATTCCACAGCACAGGGCACTGGATCCAAGTATTTACATCCATGTTTCATATTCTTGAAAGCTCATTGGCAGATCCATGCTTTGTTATATAGGTTCAATAATCGAAGCATTAGGTACTACTGAGGGAAGCATCTCTTTTTTCGGTTGTAAGGGTAATTGAGAGAGTTGCATCCTCACCAGGATTTCCATTCCTATTCATAGGGTCCTTGATGAGTTGGCAAATTGGGATTCTGTGATAGGAGAGTCTGTGAAAATGCTGAACAACCCTTCACTGAAGCTTTGGATTGCTTCTGCCTTAAAATGTTTATATTGCCTGCTAAGTAGTTTAAAACTTTAGCCAGGGCTCCTTTAAAAATACTTTACCTTGACATCATCCAAAGGATTTTAAGATATAAGAGAGAGTGAAAAGGGTGGGATAGATTCCCTCAGCTTCTTATGTCATCATTTCTTCATCTGCCTTGCCTGAGGGTTTCCTTCATCATGGAGTAGTATAACTTTGCTGTCTAGTGATGGGAGGTGTCAGTGACTTGACCTTCAGATGCTCCCTTCCCTGTGTAGGCCAGGGGTTCTGCTGAATCGGAAGCTGGCAGCCCTCCAGATGAGGAACCACATGTGTTATTTTTGTGGCACGTTTCCCTATTTCTGCAAAAGTATCAGTTTCGGCACAGGCTAGCGACATCACAAGAGAATACTTCCAGGGGTGTCATTTTATTTTATTTCACTTACTCCACAAGGACCCCCATGCCACAGAGGAATTCCTTATGCTAATAAAATTGTGTTTCATTTGTGAGTGCTACCCTCCCAGCCTGGCACCCATCATCACTCCAAGCTCCTAAGCTCTAGGCTGCTGAACCCCGGTGGTCCCTAGCACCAAACTAGGTAGCCGAGCTGACTTATAGACGAGTCAGCCACAAGCAGTGGTGGATAATGGGACTGTGACTCTATTTATAGGTCTTCCAAGATGTAAACAGGGAGTATTTAGTAGACAAACGGGCAAGCTTTAAGATTTAGAATGTAAAGATGTGTCCTCTCGATAGGATTACGTCATTCGTCAAGGGTAGGGCGAGGAAGCAGCCCGTGAAAGAAATCAAATTATTCTGCAACGTTTCAATCTTTGAAAATTGAATGATTCTGCTTCTTTGGAGATCTGTTTTTAAAGGCAGTTCGTTAACAAAGAAATGCCAAGACATCTTGATGCAATACTGGGAAAAACAGGAGGTAAAGGATGAGAGAAACATCATTAGCAATGAATGCCTGTGAAGCTATGGAAAGTGTGCGGCTGTCCCCATTTCTCATGTGATGAAAAACACAGGCACGGGAAAGAGATTAGAATAATGATTGATAGCGATGCACTTAGTAAAATTGCAGCAAAGTGCAGTGGTCAAAATAGGTTTTAAAAAAAAAACTAAAATCCAATAAACATTAGATGATGAGACACTAATAAAATGTAAAACGCCTAAAGCTTACATATTAACAAAACACAGTAAAAATATAAATGTAACTGAACGTCTTCCATTGGGTTAGAGAACAAGAGGAGAATAGACAGGAAGCAAATTAGGGTGGGCCAGCTGTGCACTAATGCTTCTGGCTTACCTCATTCGTAATTTAACAAAAATAGCCTGAAATGATTTATGAGCCCGGGTCTCAGCAAGAACATAGCAGAAACAGTGCTCTTTGCAGAGCTACATTCCCAGGTTAGTGAAGTGACTTACTAGGGTCACTCCAAACAGGCTCCCATTCTAAACATGCATAAGGTGGCAATCAGTGTTAAGTATTTTTCTGTGCTAGAATTAAACTAGAGCAGTTCACATGCCCATTCTGCAATCACAGTCTTTTTCGTGCCTTTGTTTCCACCAATTGAAATCATAGTTCCGTCATCCCTTTTTAAAACCATGGTTCTATCAAAATCTCTCCTAAATTCCTCTGTGATGTATAAACAACATAAGCGAACGTCCAATAAAATGCACGCGACAGTGCACCTCTCTCACATTTATGAGACAGTGCACCTCTCTCAAATTCATGAGACAGTACACCTCTCCCACACGCTGCACATTTAAATCAATTAGATGAATATAAGCTTGCCCATTCAACCGTCCTATACAATGCATAAAAATGGACATAACTCATAAAATACACCCAAACAGTCCAGAAAACTCTGCAGTGTGCAAACCAAAAAAATCCAGGTTGATTTTAAGCATCCATGCTGAAGCACTAGCCACACCCAAGAAACTTATAATGCATCCATCCCAAGCAAAACATTGAATAGCCTCACACTGCCTGCTACTTCCCACAACTCACCAACACCAGCAAATTCAGACTGTGGAATCCTGGAACCCTGAGTGTTAAGGTAGAGAACCCAAGCACTGAGAGGTCACACCAAGCGCATAACATGCACAGTCTATGTATGTATGTAGAATATAACTTTAAGTACTCCGCTACATCTAAAACGTCCAGAATTCGATCTCCCGCCTCACTTCATCTTGACTCTGTGTACAGCATTTCAACCAGGAGGTTTACCAGCAGCAATTGGTGCAAAAATAGGCATTTATTATTAGAAATTGCAGATTCAGATTTAAAGATGCAGAAATGGTTGAAGTACTTTACATGTCCATTCCTTCCTTCCTATCTCGGAAATTCCTATAAAGTCACTCCTAAACCGGTTAGTGGTATCTCTGCTTCCAGGATGGAAATGGGCAATTTGCACTTCCAAATTTGAGATGGAACAGGACAAGTTGTCTTTCCACATATCCTCGTGAAGAAAAAAGTAACACATCTCCCCATCTGACGTGCCCATTGCATTGTGTGTGGACATTATACATGTTGTGACAATGCAGCAGACATGTTACAATGTCACAAGCTCTAGAAGGAGGACACATTAAGCTTCTAACCATGATGAACAATTTGTCCATTTGTCCAATTCTATTTCCAGTGAGTGACAGCACCCGCCTGCAAGGGGTTGTCTGTGGAGTCCATGGGACCCCATTTCATCCCTTTAGAAGGTTGCATTTAGAAGGTGCACTGAAAGTGCACCACCCTTTTGTGGAGCATTGACAGCGTGCCTTCTAAAGGCATGTTTGTCTCTGCCCCCACGTCGGTTATACGGCACAGGGGCAGAAGCAAAGTAGTTCCTTCATTTGCATGGGGCTACGACATGTCACATAACCACACACTCATCCACACAGCTACTCACACACCCATTCATTCACCTAATCAGACTCTCAAAACAGCCACTCACCCATAGAAGCTTTCATACACCCACTCACACACCCACTTACATACCCATTCACACATCCATACAAGCACTCGCACATTCCTTTACTCACCCATACAGTAATTCACACAGACACTCACTGTCCAATACAGTCACTCATACACAAAGTCAATTAACAAAACACCTACTCAAACAGCACCTCACTCACCCATACAGCCACTTCCACTTGCACACCCAGTCACTTACTCATACAGCCATGCAGACACCCACTCACTCACGCATACAATCACCACACACCCACGTACACACTGATAGAGCCACTTACACTGTAACTCACCAACCCATACATCAACTGATACACCTACTCACTCACCAATACAGCCACTCACACAGCATCTCACTCACCCACACAGATACTTACATAACCATGTATCCAGCCACTCAGACACCCATACCCATACGCACAAGGATACAGTCACCCAGACACTCATTTAAAAGTAGTATCACTCCTCAGTGGTACATCTAGTATACTACTTTATGTTTTGTAGTACCTTAGTATATGTGTTTAACCATCATAAACTCTTACAAAATACATACACTCACTGGATGGTGACATCAATGATGTCATTTGAGATGTAATCAGTGATGTCACTGACCATGTCATGAGTGAAGTAATATGAGAGGTCAGAAGCAGTACATTGCAGGGCCATAAGTTATAGTTAGCTCAGGTAACTATAACTGGTGAATTTCACTGATTTTGTACGAGTGAAATCTGACCATAACTATAACGTCCCTGTAACCTTTGGTTTTTCCAGTGAGTATGTATATATATATATATATATATATATATATATATATATATATATATATATATATATATATATATATATATATATATATATATATATATATATTTATATATCTATATATATATATAAATATATATTTATATATATATATATATATATATATATATATATATATATATATATATATATATATATATATCGACAGTCACTCCTGAAGAACCACCTCCGAACCAGCAGGAACGGCGAAGCAGGAGACAGACCACAGCTTTCAGGAAAAAGATTTATTGTTCCAGATTATTCTGTGAGTAACCAGACATGACGCGTGTCGAGCTAAACAGCCCTTGTTCACATGCAAGGCAAAAGTGCAATGATAGTGCTTTATAAAGTGCTTAAAGTGCTCCGCCCACCATTCTGTTTCCCAGTGAGTCACGTGACTCGCATCACAAGGGAAAACAGACTATCTCAAAAACATATATATCTACAGGTATGTTGAACTGTCACTGTGAATATTTACAATTCCTGCATCAATGCGCAATGTGTAACAAAGATCTAAAAACAATATTTAGAATCCATTTAAAATTATTATACACACAAAAAATACATATTCTGAGGACATTTGTCCAAAGGAAGGAGTTATAACTGGATGAATCCAGATAGCAAGTATTCACAGCTGCAGAATAGAGCAGTCAAATTGATCGTAAAGAGATAGTAAAAAATCTTAGGGTGGCCAATATATACCTAATCATTACAAAGGAATCAACCTTTGACAGAGAACTATTGGCATGGCAGAGCCATATAACTAACAACCACAAACATGCTAGGACAAACCATGCCTAGTGTGCAAAGGAGGCTAAGAATAAAGTGCATACTGTCTGTTCAACTAGATTGAGCATATCAAGTTCATGGTATTATGTACATAAAGCACTGAAATATGAAAAAACATTATTATTACCCATGATAAAATCAGGAACTATATTATGTTTTTCTGTCTAAAAAGTGCAATCTTAAAACCATGAAATTCATAAAAACCACATCCAAAAAGAACATAACAGACTATAATACAAACATTGAATAGTGTTAAAAGTGTAAAAAACGTGAAGAGAAGATATATCAACCCCAGATATAAAATTGGGGATGGCACAATATAAGAAAATTCAAAATACACAACACATAAATATGCAAATAAATAATCCTATTATACATATAAAGTGCTATGCACAGATGAGTGTCATATAAACCATGAAAGACAACAGGGAACCTGACTGTCTTTCAACATTAACCAGGATCAAAGAGAGACTCATACTCTAAACATCCGTCCTGTGTTATATATTGAGTTGTACTGAGCAACAGGGAACCTGACTACTCGTGGACACAGGGCAAATAATCCGTACTGGAGAGAACCGAACAGCTCATTTCCAATCAACAGGTATCACAAGGATGGGCACAGGAAGCAAAACATGTAGCTGGAGATCGTAATACTTCTAGAGAAAGTTGTAAAAATCCTCAGTGTTATTAAGGCCATTAGGCCACTTACTATCGAACTCGAGTATAAAGCGAGTTTCGAGCTGTCGTAATAACAGCTCTCTGTTCCCTCCCCTGCGTAAGGGCAATACAGATCCTATTACAAAGTATCTCAAACAAT
Organism: Lissotriton vulgaris; assembly: GCF_964263255.1. Classification (NCBI taxonomy): domain Eukaryota; kingdom Metazoa; phylum Chordata; class Amphibia; order Caudata; family Salamandridae; genus Lissotriton; species Lissotriton vulgaris. Next base: position 150,266,888 of record NC_141696.1, on the reverse strand, counting down.
TGAGATCTTTGTTGTGCTTAGCCGAGAATCATAAGTACATATTTTCATCTGTACCTCCTGCAGCAAAGGCAAACTAGGAATGAAATTAACTTTTCCATGCAAATAATGTTTCTTTTAAGTAGTATGCCTTTCAGAACATAAATAATTATATTTGCAATACTTACTTTCTAGGTCTTGCCCTTATTGAGTCCACCTCATTTCCCAGAATATAGTACTTCCTTGCCTCATGCAGTAAAGGGAAGCACTCTGGGGAGTCTTGAATAATTGCATCCATTTCCACTTTTTCCAGGAAGTAAGTCGGATCAAGGAGAGGAAGGCGCACGTGCTCCAAGATGTCTCTGAGAACCTTCTTCCTGGTCTTTGCATCATGCCTTACCCATCGCATCGCTGCCTCATAGACCACCTCTTCCTTCATAACCACCAGCTCCTCATTGGACAGATATGCAATCAACTCGGCTTGGCTTAAATCCAAGAATTCCTCATGACATGACACTTCTGAAAATCCCTCTAGCATAAACTTCTTGCTTTTTTCCGACAGCGAGGTGATTGAAAAAGAGTCGGCAAACTTCAAGATGCCCACACAATTGCAAGGGTGGAGCTGGTCTTCAAGGAATCTGATGCAGGCGTCTCGAAGTCTGGGGATCTGAAGAAGATCGGAGGCTTCCATAACACTTTCAACATTGTCTTCTTGGATCACCAGGCTTCCTCCGTACATGTAATCTAGGAGGAGGCTCATCGCAGAGGCTGCAATCTTCTGGATGCCAACAACGTCTTGGTGGCCTTCCTTCAAGTTGCTGCTGAACATTGCCCGGAAATATGCGCTGTTGGCTGACAAGGCCGCTCGGTGACAGGGGAACTCCTGTCCACCGACTGAGAGCACCACGTCAGTCAGAATACCACTTTGCCTATATGCATTTAAAGTCTGCAAGATCTCCTCTGCATGGCACGATCCATTGCAAAGCTTCAAGCACATCTTCTCTTCTTTCTCCTCTTGGGATGTGTTTTCAAGGCCATTTGTTCTGTAGGTGGATCGCTCTTCACCCATTGAGCGATCCATTCTGGAAAATAAGAACAAAGAAGGATGTCAAACAACTAAAGAGATCCAATATATGTTTTTAATTTTCTTATGTCCTATTTTCACCAGAGGAAATTCACCACTATCCTAAAGTAGACAGGATAGATAGATAGATAGATAGATAGATAGATAGATAGATAGATAGATAGATAGATAGATAGATAGATAGATAGATAGATAGATAGATAGATAGATAGATAGATAGATAGATAGATAGATAGATAGATAGATAGATAGATAGATAGATAGATAGATAGATAGATAGATAGATACTGGAGTACATGCATATCCTCATTTTTTCTATTTAACGCACGTTTACAATGTCTGACTGCATGCATGAATCTGAAACCCTTTTAACATAGGTGAAGAGAAATCCATTGTAGTAAACAAAATTCCAGGGTGTGGGAAAGTGGGCCAAGAGTGGTTTGCCTTGGGAGTTTGGTAACACTCAAAAACTTGTACAGTTGTGGTAATTTCCAAACTCTGCTCTGACCCGCTTCCACCCTGTAAACAGGGCAGCGACTTACTCTCCTTTCGCGATAGGAAGGGAATGGGTCACCCCATATTTGATAGGTGGAGGAGCTTCGTTGAGGGGAAAAATGTACATCTGTACAAGAGGCTCCATTCCATCTGTGTGGAATTCTACACTAAAGAGAACCGGTGGGTGAGGAGGGCTGGAAGCAAGGGTTTGGGGGGGGTGCTACAACACCCACAAAATAACCTTGAGGAATTCAGAGCTATAAAAATGCTTTTTAAAGTTGGTGTTTATCTTGTTGCCTTTTATGTGAGTTTATCGACACTGATCAAGTGTCAGCAATGTCTTCTGACAAATTGCTGCGTATTTAACCTAGAGATTGGTGTTTACTTTTTTCTTTCACTGATTTGAAAGCAAGTACATTTTGTAACGTGAACAAATTGGCAATCTTTCTGGGGTGCAGGAAGTGTCAACTATTATCTAGAACAACATAACTGAAATGACTGAAAGTGAGCTTGACAAAAATGTCAGCATCAAGGAAGGAGAAAGGAGGCACATTGTTTCAGTAATTGCGATGTGATGGAAATAAAGGATTTTAATATGATAAAAGGCACTTTACTTGTGTGATGTGCAAATAATAGGCCTGGGCCCATATTAGTGATAGGGTGCATTGTCTGTGTTTGCTGCATGGCACAGCTTTACACAGGTTCACCGGGCACAAACAGAAACAGTGTATACTATTACAGTGAATGCGCTGCCCCTAGGGCAGCCGTAAACGTGCACTGCCATGGGGTTAAACAATTCAGTGAAATACAGAGCGGCTGCTTCAAAACCCCTCTATGTTTCACGATGCAGGCACTTTAAAGATGGTTTAGAGACCCCCTTGCAGATAGGTGCAGTGAGTGACTGCACCCACCTGCAGGGCGGAGCCTGAGGGATCCATGGGACCCCCTTCACCCCTCTCAGGGGCTGTCCTTGGAGGATGCATTGAAAGTGTGTCACCTTTTGGTGGCACACTGCCAGTGCGCCTCCTAAAGGCATGTTTGCCTCTGCCCTTGCGTCCAAAATAAGGCGTGGGTGCAGAGTCAAATTGATTCCCTCATTTGCAAGGGACCACACCCCTATGCAAATGAGGGGTAATCCTCTCAAGATCATTGGTGCCACATGTGCACCAGCGCTATCAGTATCGAAGGGGCCAGGGGCATAGCTTCGGAGGGGTATTTTTTGATCTTACACCCCCCTACTAAATGTATTCTTTGGTAAATAATTGAGTATAGAGGCTTTCAGCAGGGTATTGTGTGGTGTCTGTCGGATTTCACCAGGACTTTTTACAAACACCAAGACAAAAACCCACACACGCAATCTCTCCTTTCTCTGGTTTGAAAGACTTCAAAGTGTTGGTTATTTTACAAAATATTGTGTTTTATCTTACTTAGTACCCCTACCGATCTGCATTCCTCTCCCTTTCAACTCTCATGTGCCCTTCTTGTCGTACAATATATTTTGGCATTATATGCCAGCGTGATTGTTGGGAAATCTACAGCTCACATCCCCCAATCTTACTAACCAAGCTATGCCCCTGCATAGCTTGGTCAGTATGTTTCTGTTGTTTCTGCGGTCCCTTATGTTATACCATACTGCCCAGGGGGTGCAAAAAGCGGGTGCACACACCTATTGTGCACCGGGGACACTATCTGTAACATGGCCCCAGGGCACAAATCCAGTTACCATACAATTTTATTTGGGTGCCATGTACATTTCATGACTATTTCTATATAAAGTGTGCTCTCTGTAAATAGCAGTCCCCTAACACAACATGCTTTGGGTATTTATTTGGGAACAATTTGCTGCAAAATGCACCACTTAATACACACTACGCCCTCACTATTTTCCTACTGAATGGATGAGTGGTTTGTTGCACCTTTTCTTTGTGTAATGTTGTGTTTTTTTCCTGCCCCTATTTCTTAAGAGAGATAACATTGATAACAGCACCATCAATCTGAAATATGTTGCAGCACCACTGTGGAGAACTCAGCACAGGGGGGATAGAAGCCTTTAGGAAATGTCACATACCATTTCAAGAAGAAAGCCTAGAAATCAGTGCCTCAAAGAGCTTTTAGATGTGTGTTACTTGGAAAGACATAGTAAAAGTACCCTCAGTGGTAGATGCAACCCATGGTTCTACAAGGTTTTTGGTGACTAGGCCCATAACACATTTGTACAGGAGATGGAAGTTTACATTATCTTGCTCCTGGTCCCTACACTTGTCATTCATAACAATATGCTTGGTAGCGAATACGTTCTTGCTTTTAATTTAAACACGGGTACAGGTAGTAGGGATGTATGACATTATAACGCATGCTGTTACAACGCATGCTGTTACAACGCAGGTTTTACTACGCATACCTTTACAACGCATTACACTTTGGGGTGCTGGATAGTTAATAGTTTAATTTACTATTCCAACTCCAGTCCTGGTGGACACTAGGGAAGGTGTTGGATAGTAAATTAAACTTATTCCCTATCCTAGAGCGCCCCCCAGTGTAATGCGTTGTAAAGGTATGCATAGTAAAACCTGCGTTGTAATAGCTTTGCGTCGTAAAAGTTTTGTTGTAAAGGATGTTTCCCAGTAGTACGATTCTGCAATGCGGACCATATAGCATATATTGCATATAGCATATACATTTATTTTGCATTCAGTGCCTTTTGTACTCTTCAGTTTCTCATCAGTGTAGCTCGAGAAGTGCAGACTATTTTTTGGTTTCTCAGAATCAGGTGGTTTCAGTTCCTCTGCGTAGTAATGCGTTTCCAATCCAATGCAACACTTGGCTTGTCTCAGCCGCGGTTAACATTGAGCAACTTCTTAGTATCTGGGTCTCTACAGTTTCAGCATTCTCACTTCCAGCTTCAGTTCTGCTTTCTTTTTCCCCAGGTCTCATTTGGTTTGCTTAGTTCATCTTCCATCACACTGTTTGCTTTCTCCAGTTAGAGGTACATCTAAGCATGAACATGCTATGGACTGAGCACAGATGTACTAACATTAAATTCACAAAAAGTGGTTGCAAATAGCGCACTGACTTTTTGCCTGTCCAATGAGGTCTTGACAGCTGACCGATGTACTAGTAGGTCAGTTCTCAAAATCGCCCTGAGGAGCAGGTAGCAATCCAACATACACTCATGAATATTACGGTAGGTCACAAAATTTTACTTACTCCAATTGAATGCCATCAACTAGAGGTTAACAGCTGAGATCAGCAGACCACCATTTCTGTGACCACATTTAAATAAAGGAAACTATTTTTAATGCAGCCAGTTTCCCTTAATGGGGCTGTATTAAAGAAAAAGCTTATGTTTTTGACTAGTTTGTTTGAGAGTTGGTCGTGATCCCCAGGAACACTGCCTACTCATCAACAAACATTTTTTAAAACATTCACAACTGGGAAGGGGTCCCAAATGGAATGGCTTCTGCTTGTGAATGGGTTACCACCTCCTCAGAGAAGTCCGTAACTTTTCAATGGTTTGTGACTGAAATTACGGTCTAATATGTGACCATGGATTAACACTACTAGTGGTATCAGTAGCAGCAGGGATACCAGGGCTCAGAAACAAAGGGGGATTACGAGTTATCCCAAGACCTATTTGGAATTGGCAGAAACATGCACATATCGGTATTACTAGCTTGGTTTTTACATGTTTTTTCCTAATTCTGGGCCATTTTCTGACCACATCAACTTGCTTTTACCAGACAAATGTATGGCCAAACATCCCTCAAAATTGTAATTCCCATTTTGGCCAGAAACAAGTTTTTGGCAGTAATAGGGGTTTCAGCCAATTTGTAAGGATCACATTAGTGTTGAAACAACGCATTACAGTGTGTAGGTATTAATATCGGAATAGCTAGACATACTATACATTAGTACTAATACTATGCACTAGCAGTGTACAGGCCTATGTATTGAAGTGAGAGTGCTGCAAGTCAGAATGGGTTAATGTTTTGAGTTGTGCGTGGGGAAAAAGTTAAAAAACTGGCCACTGGTGATGAAGGTCAGAACTGAGGTGTATCGTCAAAGTTGCCTTTGGGTCCCACGTCAGGTATAGCATGGTGCTACAGGTTGGTATTAGGGTTCACTGATTTTGTAGGACAGTTGGCAGCTGCCTCTCACTGAGGCACAGTGGGCACCTTTAAAACAAACCCCTGTGCTGATTCTGACCACTGTCCTGTTCCAGTCTGGATTGGTAAGAGTCATTAGAGGGTACCACATATTTTTACCTCAGGCCTCACTAACACATTCAACAGCCCTTAGTAACTGTAACAAGGTCTATCAAGCAAAAGGCTTCCAAACACCACCAGCAAGCAACAACATATCTTTTTTTCCTTTTAAAGCCTGCAAAATAAGGCAACCTCCTCATACCTGGTCCCAGAGTTTCTCCACACTCCAGAAACTTCCCCCCAGACAAAAAGAAAAGAAATTCAGAATCACACTCCCGAAATGTTTTAGCAAAGGAGGGTGAACAAAAAACATAAACCCACTGTGAAACACAGAAACAGTCACGAAGCAAAATGCATAGGATCTACAATTAAGTGGAATATCAACCCACAGCTAAGAACCACAAACACAAGAAACTGATGAATATCTGGTCACAGACACAGATTAGATTGAAAGAAGGGCACACAGGCCGAACTGTAAAGACAGTGCTATCTTGGGTTTGTCAACACGATTTCTTACCTTTGCCTCAAATTGTAAAGCGCTCTGATATCCTTCGGTATCAAGTTCACGCTATATAAAACTTTATAAATAAATGTGACACTTCCACATATCCAGCCCACATATTAGGCAGTAGCGGCTCCTGGTTGGAGTGCTGCCGGGCGGTGACGTGGGGAGGGGCAAGGTGGGGGGGGTAGTAAATACCGGAATATGGATGAATGCAAGTAAGTAGACAATTAAATCAATAAAACTAATTTTGTTGCGCGCGCTGCAGTGCCAAATGGAAAGGCTGGTGGTGGAAGAACTCAAAATATGCTGAGCGGGACTGTGCCAGACATTGTCAGTCGTATGCGGCAAAACGGTGGACCGCCGCTTCTGCGACACCATGAGTCTGGCGGTCACAGACCGCCAATCTCGTAATCAAGACCTTAGAGTCTTCCTCAGACCCACTTAGGCCCTAATTGACAAGTGGGGGTTATTTTCAGTCCCTGTGCAAACTGAGGTTTGCACAGGAATCAGAATTTGAAGTCATGCGGTCATCAACCTCGTACCCCTACAATTTATCGATGAACAAAGTACAGTAAATTTCAATGCATGCACACTATGGGCCTCATTAGAAGTTGGCGGTTATATTCAAGCCATGCCTAAACCTCCATTTATGCATGGGTTTGAATTAGAAGTTGTTCGTTATTTAACACATCCAATAATTATCGGATGCGTTAAATAACTCAACCTTTGTTCAATTTCAGCAAGTCAATTTAACGGGGGAAAACCAAGCGGTATTTACCATATCCTGTGGATTTTGGTGAGTAAAATACAAAAATCTGCGTGTTATTCCCCAACAATTCATACTTATTGCACTTGATAAATAATTAGGAGTGGGTGGAATGTGGCATTCCGCCAGTAGAATTGGTGGTATTTGGCAAGTTTCGTCCAAATTCTGTCAATCGCTGCATGCCAGAATTTTTTTCCTGTGAGGCTCCAGAAATGCGAGCGAGATTTGGCATCCCGAGTGTGATTTTCTAACAGGGGTGGTCGCGGTCAGAGGGCTGCTTCTCCAGTAGAAAAGCTTCCGCTCGAGTAGATTTTCTACTCGAGCGGCAGTAGAATGAGCTCGAATGACCGCTCGCTCTTGTGCATCACATAGTGCAGTTGGCGCTGATGTTTCAGCGCTGCTTGTGCTACCAGTGATACATTGCTGCGAGATGTGCATATTTTTCACCCATTGGCAGAACTCCCTCCACCCACTCCTGTAAATAATGTACCCTGTGGTTTTCTTATTTATCATGTGCAATAAATACCACCTATACTCCTATTCAGGCCCTCTGATGCAGAAAACACTGATTGCATTGGGTAATTTCCCATTTTACAGAGGAAAACTCAGAATATTATGCATTTTACCTGAAAGAATAAATACTGAACCACTGGATAATGGTACTTATAAACTGCAACAAATACCTTACTGTATACAGCTCCCACCTTGTAATCACGGCCTCAATCTTTTCCAGACCGCATAGCTATTCAGTGTTCAGTGCCTAGAACTGGATGTTGTGTCTACAATGGGCGCTATGTAAGTGCAATAACTCTTTCAAACACAAGTAAAAGCCAGGGGCCTTCCGGGGACGAGCTCTGAAGGAGATATCAGGAAATACAGGGTCTCGTGAAGATACAGTGAGCACAACAACAAAGCTGAACAGCACAGTCTCTTTGCTGAGTGCCAGACATAATAGCATTAGCATTTCCAAGCCATTAGTCTTTCTTCCATTCCTGCTCCAGGGCTTGCACTCCATTGATCAGCTGCCTCCCCTCCCCTCCTCTCGTGATGTTTTTCTCTCAGACAAATCAGTGCAGAAACCGCAGCCCTGAATATTAATGAGACCTGAGTCTGGATGTTTATTATTAAAACCTTGGCTGTGGATAAGAGCTGTGTCCCCATTGAGTGTCGGCGCAATGACCCGCCCCATCACCGAAACACGTCTTCAGCACTGCAGGCGCTTGGAGAAGGCATTGTAGGGATAACATAGCACTAGGTCTATTTCATATCATGCTTTCAACGTAGATGGCAATTTTAAGTTACTAATCTTTAATGCTTAAAAAACTAAAAAACACATACACACAGACAACAGACCTTGAGGTGTGACTGAGAGCCATATGTATCAAGGCAAAATGGGTTAGCAAACGCCGAAATTCGCAGAATTCCGGCGTTTGCGAACCCATTTTCGCTAAATGGTATGTATGAAACATTTTTGTTGCAAAATAAGGAATCGCTAAATTTACAATTCCTTATTTTGCGATTGCATTTAAGGAATTGCAAATTTTGCGATTCCTTAAATGCAATGTATCAAGGTAAAAAAAATTCCAAAATGCCATTAAGGAATCGCAAATTACCACCAACTTCTAGTTGGTGGTAAGTTGTGAATTCTTTAAAAAAAGCATTATTTTAAAAATCAAAAGGTGCCATGTGACGCTCATACATGCTCTTAGGGCATGTATGTGCGCCATATGTGCACACATGTCATTTTCAGGGGTGCAGCAGGGTGTTCTTGAGACACCCCTGCACCCTTGAAAATATTCACAATTTGCGATTAGCAAATTGCAATTCGCAATTTCCCCTTCATCCCTATGGGCCTCCTGGCCCATAGAAATGAATGAGAAATTATTCCTTAATTGCGATTAGCAATTTGCTAATCGCAATTATAGAATTTTAAGGAATCGCTAAAAAGAAGCGATTTTCTACATACATACCATTTTGCGATTTCTAAATAGCGATTCCTTAAAAATCGCTATTTAGGAATCGCAAAACGGAATGTTCATACATATGGCCCTGAGTCTTGTAGTAATCATGGCTTACCTCTGGAATTCAGGAGTGCCAGAACAGTGTGTGTGCTTGGGTGGGGTGGTGTGACTGAGTGTTTTTCAGATGACAGACATCCTACAAAAAAATGGCAGATCCAACATTTTTTGAGTGAAAAGACACGTTTACACTCTACGGGGCATATATACGAACCCCCTGTGCCGCCAGTGCGTCACTTTTTTGTGATTCACCAGCGGCGCATTCTGCGGCCCCATATTTACAAGGACACGTAAGGCCACCCTGCATGGCTTTTCGGGTCCTTGTAAATATGGCCCCTTTTCATGCAGCACTTTGCATAAAATGGCCGTGCCATGAGTGTTGCTGTGGCTGTGCCAACGCAATGCCCATACCTTCTGCCACATTCCCAGGTTTGCAACCTTTCATAAACCTAGGAATGAGTCAGAATCGTGCCTCCGGCGCAACGAGTATGTTTTTATTTCTCCTTGTTTTTTCCTCTTTATATGTGGGCTTTATTTTGTAGCACACAGAGAAAGAGGAAAACTTCTCTTGTGATTGTTTTTGTGCGGGAAGGTGTCCCTTCCTGAACAAAAATGATCTCCCCTAAAACGCAGACACCCTTGCAGCATGGTGCAAGGGTGCCTGCATTGGCACATGGAAACCAATTGTGCGCCAGCGCAGGGGAAAGCACAGGGGTGCATCAAATTGTTGTAAATATAACGCATCCCTATGTTTTGAAAGTGCCGCTGCGCAGCCAAAGGGCTTGCGGTGCCGTGATGCGGCACTTTCTTATAAATAAGGCCCTAAATATGATAACCAGGACACACCTGCCAGTTTCTGAAAGATGTCCTGAATCCACTAAACTCTATATACCCCCCAAAGTCACAGTAAAATATTTGTGAATCAGTACCCTTCTGTTCAATCGGTACAGCATATCGTCTCCCTACTATCGTCTGTAAAATTATTTAACGTCCCTGATAAAAGTGATATAAAAGGCACAAATGAGTAAATTTACACCTGTTTGGGCTGTAAGACTATGGTTGTATGACTTTTCAACGCATGCTTTTACCACGCATGCCTTTACAACTCAGGTATTACAACGCAAGTCGTTACAACGACTTGCGTTGGGGGGCGCTGGATAGTGGAATAGTTTACTTTTCTATTCCAACTCCAGTCCCCGTGGATAGTAGGGAAGGTGTTGGATAGAAAATTAAACTGTTAAACAGCACCCTCCAGCGAAAGTCGTTGTAACGACTTTCGTTGTAATTCCTGCGTTGAAATGGTAGTGCGTGGTAAAAGTTTTGTTTTAAACGATGTTCCCCAAGACTACTGGAGGAGATGTGGATGTGACTTTGGTGAATTAGGGAATCCATACAGCCATTTCCATTTCTGAGTATGTGAAAAGGGCTGCATAAGTATTTCTACTTCTAGCACTCCTGGCTTACTTCTGCTTTACTCCTGGAATTAATGAGTCCTACAAATGTAAATGTGTGTGTCTTGTAAAGCGCACTGCTACCCGGAGGCATCCTGGCGCTATAAACCACTGGGGAACCCGTCCTGACTTTCCCTGTGAGATGTTCCCTCCTGGGTATCTCCAAGGTGAAACCGGCATCCCCGGCGTTTGTGGGGGGCCGTTGTGGAGATGAGGCAAGCTAATGCCCAGAGTTGCCAAGTGTGATCCTTGGTTAGAGTAGGCACCGAGGCGAGAATTATCGAGTCTGCTGACCCTGGTTCACGATCCCTGCCGCATCGGGAATTGAACCCTGGTCCCGGGACGTCCTCTGCTTTCGGGTCTGCCGCCTGTAACCAGTGAGCCACACCACTCCACAAGAGACAGTCCTTATGAATATAGCTCAATGCACAGGACAGGTGCAAGTGGAAATCTTGTCTGCGCTTTGGTGAATTGAATTAAATAGTGCATAAAATAGGACTACTGGATAAAGCCTAATAATCAAATATTCATCAAATGATCAAAGTTTTGTCTAAAAAGGAAAAGGAAAAGGACAACGCTCTCTTCTATTTTATTATGCTGTGATTTATACAGTACTGATCTGTAAAGAAATTATTTTCATTCTGCTACATTGTTTACCGCTCCCACCTTGGTACGTTTTGTTTTGTCAAATTGTATTTTTTTTCGTGTTGTCAATAAAAAATATTTTAAAAAAAATAAAATAAAAATAGGACTACTGGAGTACTTCTTCACAGCCTCAAAAATACGTTTGTGAATTGCCGCAAAAATAATGAAACATATTCCTACATTTATTGGTAGGTATAGACGAATTTAGCTATTTTGGAGACTTAAAATCACAATATTTTCCATAAAGATCATATGCAATTATATTCATTTCAGAAGGATGTCACTCTTAACTTGGGGGAAGCTGTCAACAAATCGGGAAGAGTCCAGCCATCACTTCTGGTACACTGAGCCAGGCGTTATGCTGAATGGGGCCTCTGACATAACGTCACACTACCATCTGACACAATATTGAATATTACTGGACTATCACATTACTCAAATTCCGGGGGTGGGGGAGGGGTAGTAATAACAATATTGCACAGGTTTACTATCACTACTGCACTATACATTAAGCTGCATGTATTTTCAATGCTGTTGCACTGGATGTTGTGGATACACATAGTAAAGGCTGATCCACAGAGCACCCTACATGTGTCAGGTTCATGCACTTGAATGGTGCATCTCTTCTTGGGTCACAGATCAGAGAGCAGAGGGCGGTGGGGGTTTCTGAGCATGAAAGGGTTGCTGAGCTGACAATGGACTGCACATGACCTGCAAACATCACAGTTCCTCCAAAGCAAAGACGGTTGGGTGGGATTCTGGCAAGTGCCTGTCAACACGTGTTAGCATCCCTGTGTGTGCATTCCCATGAACCAGCAAAGAGAGACTTTCTTTTCTATCGTTAGATTTACCGGTTTCAACAATGCATCATGAAATAAATGCATATTGGGAAATATGTCATGTTTTTACTGAAATTCACTCTCTTTGTAGTGTACTGGAAGAGCAGTAACAGTTAGGTAATCAATCAAACAATCAGCTTTGAGAATATGTGTCATCCGCTTAAAATTCAGACATCTTTTACATAGTGCTTAGCACCACAGTTTTACTGTTCCAAAGCACTGTACATGAAATATGATTCAAATAATCAACTTAATAGAACCCAGTTTATCAATCTAGAAAGGAATTTAGCCCTGCTGCAATTCAGATCCATAACCTGGAATTGAAACATATATCACTACGTGTTAGATGTGCACAGTGAGCTCTGGGGCATCCTGCAGCAGCTCACTTAGCTTGTCATTGGCCCTACCAGCTCTTGCATAGACAGCGTCAACCCCTTCAAAGTCCATCAATCTTTACCGCAGGTAACAGCATGAGATGACTCATCATGTTGTATTTCTATCTAGGACCCTAATTCGATATTCCCGATTCATGCCCTTGTGCGGTTATAATCAATAATATCCTTATAAAGGCATAAGAATCATATCCATATTCAGTAATAGCCCATGCAGTCCAAAGCACAGCATGGCTACTCCCATCGACTCCTAGAAAGCACAACGCGTTCTTTAAACAAACCAAGCCTCCAGCAGCCCGGGATATTCCCCCCTGCTTTTGTTTTGATTTGAACAAGAACTCCTGGAGTCCAGAATGAACTGTTAGTTCTTAGTGACGTCTTAAGTCCAACCTTACGTCAAACCCGGCACCTTTCAGGTATAAATATACCAACAGTTGCCTTAAGCAAACACACGGTGGTTTGGAGCAGAGCGGCTATCTACTTGCCCGATAGCCCAGCTGATGCGAGAGCCCACAGAAGCCGCCCCTCCCCTTTGACGCGCTGGAGAAGCTACTTTTTCTCACGCCGAGAAAATCCAGCTCCGGTGTTCCCGAGTCACCCTTGTGGGTTGCTGGGAGATCGAGTCCTGAAAAAAGAGATACCAGATCTCCCACATTCTATTACTAAGGTACGGAGCTGACTAAACCCTTAAAGAGAATTCTTGATTCAGATCCTTGGCAAAAAACAATCTTAACCAACTTAACTTAAACTGATACTTAGTTACTCCTTCCTAAGTATTAGGCTTAGGTCAGATACATCGGGGTAGGCGTAGTTAGAAGCACCAGTTGAGTACGTTAGTCAATGGTTTTATGTATGTATATATATTTTATCTATTTTAAAGTATCATGTGGCTAAGAAACCATATCTACGATTTGACAGTATTATTTCATAATACTACTTTTATTGTACGCACTTTACTTCATAATAAGTATTGCAATTGTGGCAATTCATTTCTCTTGCATGAGAAAGAAGACTGCTCAATAAAATAACACCTTTTATTGAAAACGCCCATCTCTCTATTTCTCTGCACTCTGGTGAAACTAAGTATGCACGATTGACTGAGTGAAATAGCTGCCTATTGTTTTCACACAACTCTAGATATACACTCTATTCTGAGGGAGCAAAGTTGTCATGTTTGTATGGTTGTCAGAAGCTAATCCCTTCTTGTCTAATCCGGAGAGTTAACTCTTTCCTGAACATTCGAGAAATTTTCTAGTGACCTCTGAGCTATCTGGCGAAACTAATTAAGTCTAATATAGTCAGTAGAGACCTAGTCGACCTCAGTCCTACGTCTAAACTGCTGTTTATATTATTCCAATGCGCAGAGCCTATTGGGAATATATGAACTCAGTATGATCTTGCAAGCCATTAGGGAAACCGAGGACCATTGAGTTGAATGTTCCCACATGGATTCCCAAAGGCATGTAAGAGTATGCAAACAAACTTTTCCAGTAGTACTACTTCCTATACTCAGAAATGCTTTGGTGAATCAACCACACAAAGTTTTGAACACCTTTATTTTTCAATTTTATGGGATCCTGTAGGATAGAGAGGGCAGTGAGGAAGATCGTCATCTGGAGGGACGAGATACTTTATGGTTGACACAATTGCTACATTGGGCTAAGCTGGATGAGACTATGAAAGAAGGAAGCAGGACCCTCACTATGATAGAGAATCTACGTACACTTTGATCAAAGGCTAAAGCGGCATCCCATTTTTATAAAGGATTGAAGAAGAACAAAGACCCATTCAAGATCAATACATGCTGATATGGCATGAGGAAATTAAATAGAAATCTCTAGAAAATTATAGGTAAACATAAGGATGAGAACAAAAAACCTTCTTAACATGCACCCAGGTTTAGGGAAGGTGGCCATAAATTAATGTTTTAACACCCATCGGATGAAAGGTAATGTTTGGTGGACCAGATAGATACTGGAGGAAATGTGACACTTATGGTACCTGGTGTCATATGTTGTGGAAGTGCCGCCTGATTGAGGTGTTCTGTAAGGTGTTCTGTAACAGATCAAGGACACACTTCTATCCATCTTCTGTATGATTCTTTAATAGGTTCGTTGGGTGAGGGGGACATGCTCTCATCTCCTGCGTGTAAATTGGATTATCCTCTACTTAGGGTTGCACATCTCACAATCCCGTAAGCATGGGAAGCAACAGCCCACCCCCATCTCCCGGTGGTGGGCTAAAGTATAGTAAATTTATGCAAAGGAGAAATTGTACTCAGAGATGGTTGGGCTTAATCATCCAACATCCCAAAGGTTGACCAAAGCTGGAATTAATCTATCTGCTATACTTTAATGTTGAGACTGATACTATTGGTAATTATATTACATTTATGCTGTGAGTGGTAAACAGGCATGAGGAGAGGACTCCTAGCATCCAATGTATAGGTGTATGCACAACAGGTTGTAAATGTGTTGTATTTGTATAGCGCGAACAGTAACCCGTAAGCATCCTGGCGCTTGTACTCCTACCACAAGGGAACCCCTCCTGGCTTTTCCTTGTGAGGTGTCCACTCCTGGGCATCCCATGGTGAAACCAGGCATCCCTTGTATATCGGGGGCCGTTGTGGAGACTAAGCAAGCTATTGCCCAGAGTTGCAGCGTGGGGCCCATGCTTAGATTCAGCACTGAGGCGAGAATATCCGGTCAGAGGAATTTAAGCCCGATCCCGCCGAGGTGGGAATCGAACCCTGGTCCCTGGCCAGCGCTCTGCATCAAGGTCTGCCGCTCTAACCATTGAGCCACACTTCTCCACTGTACTTCTGATAAGGATGCACGTGACACTTGACACAAGTCAGAACTAGATGGTGAACACATTGATCCACCGTGAGTACATATTGTGACTCCTGGTAAACATTAAACTTCACCTTCAGTGTTCATCCATGACATAATGGCCAACCGTGAAGGGTTTAAGCATCCATAGGATCAACTTGAAACAATCTGGACCTATTTCAGGCTATTTATATATATATATATGCGACAGGCAAGCAATTTTCCTGCTCCTCAAGAACGTTTACTTTGACTTTTACTAAAATGTGAGGGCCCGATTCACAGAATGAACTTAAGACTCAATCCTAAACTTACTACTATTTTGGTATTCACAGAATGCACTTACTACTTTTGGCATTCACAGAATGAACTTACTACTTTTGGTATTCACAGAAATTAGGATTTTGTCTTAAGTTTGTCTTAAGACAAATGTAAGACAGACTTAAGACAGACTTAAGTTAGGATTTTGTCTTAGTCTGTCTTAAGTTTGTCTTAAATTTATCTTAAGACAAACTTAAGACAAAATCCTAACTTCTGTGAATACCAAAAGTAGTAAGTGCATTCTGTGAATACCCAAATAGTAGTAAGTTTAGGATTGAGTCTTAAGTTCATTCTCTGAATCGGGCCCTGTGACACTATGTAAAAATGCAAAAAAGTAAATAAGTTAAATCGGACGTCACCTCTTTGAGACCAGCAGAAGGAAATCGCCATCAGCTAGATGGGGACAAATTGGCAAACTTGCTTCGGATGACAAGGCAGGTGCTCTTCGGGCTAAATTCGAATGTTGGACCATGAATTATATTATGGCCAGATGTCAGGGCAAAATTGCTGTTGTGCATTTATGTAACAAACCCCCACAACATTGACAATCATGGGCAAGGAAACTGAACATCGATTCCTGTCTTAAGCAGGGTGAACCTTTCAACGCCCACTCACCAGCAGCATTGCGGCAGAAGGGTCAAAAGTCAAAGGATTCAAACTGTGGACTCTGTCATTGTAAACCAGCAGTTGTCCCTTCTCTAGTGAATTGAAGAATGGCACATGGAGGACGGCCACATTACAGCGGGGATCCCTCTCCACCAAAGACTGAGGCTCCGAGAGCCCAGCAAGGAATCCATTGCTTCCCCAGTCTGAGAGCATCCCAACTCTATTGAATATTTGTAGAACCTCTTCCATCACGGAAAAATTCTATTGGCTGCAAAAGACTAATTTAAATAGATTGTCACATCTCTTGGACTGAATTTGCTTTGGGCGAAGTTCTTAAAGTTAGCATTTTAGTTATTTCCAAAGTCTTTGTGATCTTGAGTTGTTTTGTGGCTGCTGGAGTATCTAGTTGTCTCATATCAACTCTGGGTGAGGTCATGCATGCAGTGTCGCTGGTATTTTTTGCATTTTCCTGCTTGTAGTCTTGCCTTTATAGTATGGTACGTAAAACTACGATTACCAGAATTAAAAATAAAACAAAACAGTTGTAAATAAATTGGTTTAAACTGATTCTCAATCATTTGAGATCTCAGTCCAAATGAGATGTCAGTAAATTGTCATGGTACCCTGAAGGTGGAATTCCTATACCCAGGGTAATGCCCGCAGTTCTACTGCTCTGCAGCACAGGTCCTGGGTGCTTCGACCAGCTAAAAAAAGATGATGGCACTTTCTATGCCACCTACTTCGAGGTCTCCTTGGACCACTGCTATAATTAAATGACAGGGGTCTAGTTCAATTACCCCCATCCCTTTTAGAAACAGGAACATTTAGCTTATATCCTTAAGATAAGGCGATCCGGCATTACCTGGGATGGCTGAGGTCAGGGATCTTGCTCTGCACTGGGTTCTGCTCTCTACTAGAATTTTTTCTACTGTCTAGGTGGAATTACTGACTAGAGATCACAGCTCTGCCCCAGGCATCACCAAGGAATACATAATGATATTTCCGAAAGCAAACTCCCACTTACACAAATATACATTTATCTTTTGTAAAGTAACTGAGAAATGGCTCCTTAATCGAAGTCTCACCAGCCCTCATGAAGGGTCTACAGGGTTGTTTTCCAGGTCCGATGGGGGCAGAGATAACATTGGGCCTGTTACTAAATTATGTTATGTACATTATGAAGGGGGTTCGGGAGACCTCCTCTTTGGGAGAAGCTGTCCCTCCAAACTAACATTTGTCCTTGTGTCTAGTCAGAAAATAACAAGGCAACAAATCATAGGTAAAGCCACCTTCAACCATTGGCTTGTTTTGGTGGGTCCCCCTTCAGTCAATGGATAGCCACCTTCAACCATTGGCTTGTTTTAGTGGGGCTTCCTTCAACCATTTGCTTGTTTTGGTGGGTCCACCTTCAACCATTGGCTTATTTTGGTGGGTCCACCTTCAGTCAATGGCTCGCCCCCTTCAGCCATTGGCTTGTTTTGGTGGGTCCACCTTCAGTCAATGGCTCGCCCTCTTCAGCCATTGGCTTGTTTTGGTGGGTCCACCTTCAACCATTGGCTTGTTTTGGTGGGTCCCACCTTCAGTCAATGGCTAGCTCCGTCCAGCTGTTTGCTTGTTTTGGTGGGTCCCCCTACAGTTAGTGGCTTGATCGTGTGTTGGTATCAGCCCATGGGATTTCGCAAATGTCTTTCTTTTTTCATACACATTTAACTTACGTAAATGGGCTCAAAGTAGTCCATTGATACATGCACACAAACCTACTATACAGAGTCCTAGTTCCCCAGCAAAGTAGGACATCACAGGGGAGTGTGTACAGTGCTGCTGCATCGCAGATAACAGCTCGTCTCCGCTACTCTGAAACCAATTCGGGCACTGGTGTCCTCCTTCTGGTCCCACCGGACAGTCCATATCAATTTACTGGGCCCGCTGGCCTCCCGGAATTCCTGCAGAGAGGGTTTGTAATGATTGGCTCTGAGGACTCAGCTCCTGCATGGTCAGAGACGGCTAATGCATGTGGGCATCAAAGTAGTGCCTCGCCACCAAAGTGTCACTAAAGAATTGTGTGTATATCACTTCACTAAACCCATCTACCCATCATTCACTTCATATGTTTGCAGTAGGCCAGTTTGACTTACTACACACTTTTCCTCCCCGCTCAGACCTCAAGGTTCAATTCACAATAGGAAGGAGGTATATCAGACCTGTAGTCTGAATTTAAAGTGTGCTTGTGGATCTGGCTGGTGTGCTAGCTGCACATGCACACTTTATCGCTGTCTTCTCTGCAAGCCAATCTGTTCTCCATTAGGGAGTTGGGGAGCTCAGACCGTAGTCCATAGATTCTAATGGAGCACAGTGTTACTATGGTCAAACACCAGGATAATAAATCCAGAGGACTTGCAAGCCCCATTAGTCAGGACCATGGCCCTGTAATTTGGATTGGCTTTCTGAACTGCCAATATTTTAGCTGGTGTAAACAGAGAACCTCTGGTCAGATATCACTTCTTCATGGAGGGTATTTGTAATTGAACACTGTCTTCTTTCTACAGTTATGTGTATTAATTTTGGGAAAAGTGCTGAAATGTGGCCATTTTCTGTGGCCAGAGGGCTCCTCTAGCTCCGGGCACTAGTTTATTCAGCCCTATGGAGTAGAATTGAGCTCTGCTGATGGGATGAGGATCTCGAAGTGTTTCAGTGAAATATTCAAGAACTATGATGCTCTTTTAGGATTCATTGTGCCGCCCTAGTGAGTGGCATCCGACCAGATTACAAGAAGGGTGCCATGCTGTGTGTAGGTGAACATCAACGTTGTGGGCTTATTTACTATTTATGAGGATACATCAATTTTCATGCATACAGAGAGCTCCCTAAACTCTTACTTTCCTACTGCAATGTTGCTCAGCACGCTGGGACTTCCGAACCAATATGTATACCCTCTGCCATATTGGGTGACTCCTTTGACAAAAAACAACCTAGGCAACCTGTATGGTGTGATCACAGACAAATGGCTACAAGAGGTTAAAAAAATATATATGTTGTTTTATTCTCAGGTTTATATTTAAAAAGTGCATAACATATAATACAGTAGACAATAGACATGAATCATCATATAAGTAAAAATTCAATGAGTTTATACATTGGTAACAAAATACATGAAAGTTGTATTAAAAAGAAAAGGCATATAAAAAGTGGCCGATAGGGTCTCTACGCGCGTTTCGGCGAGCCAGCGCCTTCTTCTGGAGTAGCCACACAAAGCTAGATAGATTTCAGATTTTCACATTGATAATTTTTGAGACGTATAGCTGATGGTTATAGGTATTTTCTAACTAGTAGGTCTGTTCTTGATGCTTATATCAGATAATACGAATTTTGTATTCCCGCCTGCCAGAGGATGTTAAGGGTGTATTTTTAATATCCGCTATGTTGCAATTCCCGAAATAGTTAAAAGATCTCCCTGCCCGAAAAGATACGGCAGGGCTCTTTGAAGCTGTGAACTTATATATATTGAGAGGAGGATCTCCCTTGTAAGATAATAAGAATTCTTTCCGTATGTTCAAAGATTTGAAAAACAACCTTGGATAATGGTTGTTTTTTTTTATTAAAAGATCTCCCTGCCCGAATGATTCGGCAAGGCTCCTTATGGTGAAACCGGAATTAATCTTGCTTGCGTGGGTTAGTAAAAACCTCTACGGTCTGAGGTGATTTTTAGTTATAGGGTTTCTCTACCCGAGTAAGTCGGCAAGGCTCTTTTGGGATAGAGGAAAGGAACGCCCTTTCTATAAATAGCAGCAGAGCGGCAGCGGGTCTGGCGGCGGGATTGTCGAGTATTCAGTCCTGACGGATAGCGTCTTAGTGTCGGGAATAGATCAGATTGAGATCTTTTAATCAAAAAAAACAACCATTATCCAAGGTTGTTTTTCAAATCTTTGAACATACGGAAAGAATTCTTATTATCTTACAAGGGAGATCCTCCTCTCAATATATATAAGTTCACAGCTTCAAAGAGCCCTGCCGTATCTTTTCGGGCAGGGAGATCTTTTAACTATTTCGGGAATTGCAACATAGCGGATATTAAAAATACACCCTTAACATCCTCTGGCAGGCGGGAATACAAAATTCGTATTATCTGATATAAGCATCAAGAACAGACCTACTAGTTAGAAAATACCTATAACCATCAGCTATACGTCTCAAAAATTATCAATGTGAAAATCTGAAATCTATCTAGCTTTGTGTGGCTACTCCAGAAGAAGGCGCTGGCTCGCCGAAACGCGCGTAGAGACCCTATCGGCCACTTTTTATATGCCTTTTCTTTTTAATACAACTTTCATGTATTTTGTTACCAATGTATAAACTCATTGAATTTTTACTTATATGATGATTCATGTCTATTGTCTACTGTATTATATGTTATGCACTTTTTAAATATAAACCTGAGAATAAAACAACATATATATTTTTTTAACCTCTTGTAGCCATTTGTCTGTGATCACACCATACAGGTTGCCTAGGTTGTTTTTTGTCAAATGTTTCGTTTTCCCTGGCCTAGGAACTTCTTTGTATCCGAAACCACAGGGGGTCCTTGTTAAATACTCAAGATATTGGGTGACTCCTGCATTAAAACTGTTGTAAAGTGCTCCGATACCCTCGGGTCAAGCCAGCGCTATATAAAACTCCTTAATAAGTAAATAAATAAATAAATAAATACTCTTTGTAGTGGGGCCGTTAACCCTTTCGCTGCGGCCGCGATTTTACCGCTGTGCGGTAAACAAAAGAACAGGGCGGGCCGTGACGAACCCCAGCCGTCATCAGCACACGCCCACCGTGGCGCGTGACGGCTGGGGTTCGTCACCAGCATGGGAGGGGTTAAAAAAGACTAATTTGTTGGAGCTTGGAACTAAAATAATTACTAACTAAAATGCCAAAAAATGCATAGAGCACGAGTTTCGAGTGTTGGTCAAACTAACTTCCATTTAATGTTGGAAGGGGAATGGAGGTGTGTGCAAACGTAGGCACTGCACTCGTACCACATTCAGGTAGTGGGGAAGACCAGAGGCAAAGCCATCAATGTTTAACACAACGTCTCACAAATGTGAGAGCTGAGGGTCCGATGTGCTAAGTGATTTTACGGTCTTAAGGGACACATTTTAGCATTTGTAACTGCAAAATGGCATTATGAAATGCACAAAACCCAAATTGCACATCTGGAACACATTACGAAATCGCAAATTGGGATTCAGACGAAATACAGAATTGGTATTTGGAAGGGGCATGTAAAAGGTGTCCCTACCGAATATTGATTCCTTAACTTATAAATTAATGGTTTGCAACCAAGAACACGTTTGTAAAACATTGAGGGGCTTATTTACAAGTCCTGTGAGCTGCGAGAACGTCACTTTTTATGAGGTTCTGGCGGTGCTCTGGGCTTGGCTATATCTACTATGCCACCTTGCGTGGCTTTTCATGGACTCGCAGATATTGTGTGAGGCAACGCAGCGCAAGTCGTTGCGTTGCCACACCCCTGGCATTTGACACACTCCCTGATTTACAATATGCTGTAAACCTGGGGTTGCGTCAAAAGCCTACACCTCCCCAGGTGGCACCCCTGCACCATGGCATTGGCACAACGCAGCCATTTGTGCACCAATGCTGTGAGGGAGGACAGGAATGCACCATATCGCATAGATACGGTGCATTCCTGCTCTTTTCTTTTGATGCAGGGCAGCACAGCAGGAAGGCTTCCGGCGCTGCCCTACTTCAAATTTTTGCAAATAAACCCCTAAAAGTTTACCATCAAATCCAAATTGATGGTAACTATTCTTTGTGAATGTCGACAAAAAAAACCTTTTGGAGCAGGCAGTAGTCTGGGGTACCATTACCCGCGCCTTAAAAAAATTATAAAATGATTTTATATTTCTTGAATGCACCCCATTTTCTTTTTAAGAAAATGAGCTGCATAAAAAAAATATTGCTCTCTTTAAAAGCAATCACAAACATGGTGGCCTGCTGACCCCAGCAGGATACAATGCCTGCAACACTAACCAACACTAACCAATCGTAGTGGGTCTCAATTTGTGATCTAAATCATACATATTAATAAAGTAGGTCGAATTGCGGCCAACTACAGGTCACTGCTTGTTCATTTACAAAATACTGATGCATTCAGAAGAAATCGGTGTGCTAATGGCACCCACTTCTACCAAATCCATTTTAGTAGATTCCTCATAAGAAGTCGAAAATGTACAAATCATTCTTTGATGCAAGTTAGAATTTTTTCTTAGGAATCTTTGCAGGTCAGGCGTTTTACTTCCAAAAGAGTGGAGGTGTACGGCGAGTGCATCTACGTCCCAGAGCGCAATCAGAGAAGTTACTGACAAACTCAAAGGGAAAGTGCAGGTGGACACACAGACGTGTCTCTGTCGTAGGACTGTACAGTAAGTGAAGACATACCGCAGGTACAAAGATAAAGAAGGGACTTATGCAAATGTGCAGACCAGACCTACCAGAAATGCACTACTTAGTGGTATCTGTTCAGTATCACTTTGTTGTCACCTCACAATATGTGCCTAAAAAAGGAACGAGGCTGATAGTGTTAATCTGTGCAACTCCATATATGAGCATGTATGTTGTCAGCCCACAACGTGAGCCTAAAATAAGAACGAGGCAGGTATTGTACATCTGCACAACTTCGAATATGTGGGAACAAAGTTAGGTTTAACAAATACGTGTTTCAGCGCCTTCCTTTTCTTTGTGGAGGATTTAGAATTATATATGTTTTCTTGCGCATTTAGAGCACATTAGAGAGACATGTATTTTGTTGTATTCGACGTAACTCGATCTGAACCTTGTAAATGTATTGAGGGGAGGAACAATAAGCGGCAAACTATTAGTGTGGTATATTTAGGAGTGTTTATGCCAAAATCGTACATTTGGAACGTTGCATTCACAGCGTAGATTATGTGGACAGCATTAGATTAGGTGTTGGGTACATGATGCAGAATTTTGCCTCCAACAACGCAGATGGTTCTGTAATCGATTTAGGAGAATTACATTAAAGTGTTAGGCCTAAGGTCAAAAAACGAGTTAATCAATTTCCTGCCTACAGCAACAGATGACAAACTACATTAACTAGATATATATAATAATATAATAAACTAGATAAAGTTGTGCTACAAAAAGAACTTAAGAAGGCATACATTGTATACACACCAAGGCAGACCAAATTAACTATAGAAAAGTTTGTAGCCACATTGACATTTTCAGTGGCGTCTTCTGATTTTGGTACATTCGGAGATCAGATGATCAAAAATCAAACTTATTAAACAATGTGACAATAAAAATACAAGCTCTGTTGTGGTTAAGTAAAAAACTCACACTACACCAGCAAATAAACATTACGCCCAGGTCCCTTATGCCCTCGTCCCATTCATTGACAAAGTGGAGATAACCATCTCCCGACAGAAAAAAAGACCAGAGGAATGCTGGGACCCTAATACTGCCCCTCCCACCGGCAGTACATAAGCAGTACTTACCCAGCATCCCTCCTGTTCTTTTTCTGTCTGTTAACAGAATGGACATGGTGTGCTGGTGCTTCTCCTGCTGGGTTGGATTGGCTTTCTTCTTGTGAAGGTGATAGAGCTTCTATGGACAACGGACTCACGGACGCACAGCGGTTCCCCTTTCCAGTTGCTTTACTGTGCTCCTCTGCCTTTCTTTGTTCCTTGCCTCCTCCTCAATTTTGGTTTGGGGTGGCGTGGAGCAGGGTCCATGGCTGGCGCTTTGCATGCGCTCCCTGGTTCCAACGGGTGCTGTGTGCTCCATTCTGGGTGGAGGCGCTTTGTTGGCCTGGCCTGCCTTGGTGAGTCCTCACTCCCTTCAGCGATGGCCCGGTGCCTCGAGTGCCGGTGCCTGGTGCGTGTGTGTGTTAACAGGGAAACATCATTTACTACGAAGGAATTACCCCGCATAACGTTTACCACGCGTCACTCACCACGAAAAGGTCTTTTCCACGCGTATGCCTTCAACGTCCGTCTTTACCACGCGAGTGGTATTCCTTCGTGTCGTTCTGCCTGTACGATTTGCGTGGGATTGGGGGGAGGGGGGAGGGGGGGAGGTTTAGGGGCTGGGGGGGCTAGGGGGGAGTTGGGGGGGGCTAGGGGGGGTTGGGGGGTCTCCCTCCCAAAAAAAACAAGCGGATAACAATAAATAAATAAGAAAACTTAAAAAAACGCTCTACAATGCCTCAAAACGAACAAGGAAATAGCCTCACCAACAAGGAGACGTGTACGTCATAATTGAAGTCCTTTCACAGTTTTGATAGACGTGTTTTGACGCTTGTTTCCGTGGTCGGTGGAAGAAAGGGCTGATGGGGAAAGACGTACAGGGGTCAGATAAGAATCTAAACTTTATTAATTAAGGTATTATTTAAGCGCATTATGAAAAAAATAAAAATAAAATGTAAGGGAATCTGTTGTTTTTAATTGTTTAAAACATCGATCTTTTCCTTCGTACTGCATGTAGCCTATCAGCATCGTTATGTAAATTTAAATGAGACGTGAGATGTTTCGTAACGTTAATTTTGCGGAGTAAAAACATGCGTTGTCAAATGCTGCGTGGTGAAGACACATGCGAACTAAAGTTCGCGTGGTAATGCCATGCGTGGAACTTGTCTTCGTGGAAAAATCATATATTCGTGTTAACCCTGCTCCTGGTTCACCCGTTAGGCCCTGTGGATCTGCAGACCTTCAGTGCTTCCTTGGCTGCTGGGTTGTGGATGTGGCTCTCGGCTCCCCTGCCATCCTTGGTGCTGGGTTCCATGGGTTCCTGTGCTTTTGGATGCTTCTGGAGTTGGGGGGAGGGGTTGTTTTTTCCCTGTGTGTCGGGCTACCTCTGTGTGGCTCTGCATCTCTTTCCACGCGCTGCTTGTGCCTCTGGGGCACGTTTTGCTTCGTGCACGCGCCCCATGTGGGGTCTCTCTGGCCTATTGGTTATGGTCTTGGGCTCTTGCTCTGTGGATTGGTGTTCGATCCCTGGTCTTTCTTTGGGGTCTGTTGGTGGTATTGGCATTTGCCCTTTGGCCCTTTTGCTTCTGTTCCACCTTGTCTGCCCCTGCTCTCGGCCTGCGGTCTTTCCTGCCTGGCGGCTCCTGCTCTTGTCTGCTCTTGGTGGTGGCCTCCGCCTTCCCAGTGTTGTGCGTTCTCTGGGCTCATGTGCCGCAGTGTTTGGCCTGCTTGTTCCTCGTCTGGGGGTTTGGGATGCTCCTTCTTTCTCCGCTGTTCCTGCGGTGGGCTGGTGTCTGGGTCCTCGCTCTGGCAGCTGGTCCTGGGACCTGGGCGTGTTTGCGGCCTCTGTCGCTGTGTGCTTCCCCTGATGCGCCCTTTGTGTGCTCCTGGTTTGGGTCCTGTTTGGCCTGGGGACGCTGTGGTTTGGGTTGGGGATCCCTGGTGCGCGACTCTTCTTTCTTCCGTCTTGTGTCATGGGGCTACCTATTTTTGTCCCGGGGCCTCCTGCTGTGGGCCTTGCCCTCTGCCTTTGGGCTGTTTTCAGCTTGCCTCTTCTGTGTTGGGGTTGCTCTGGCGCTTTCCTTGTGCTGTTCCTGGCCTCTTGGCTTGGTCCTTGTGTTCCCCATGCTGCTGCTGCGGCCCGGGACCCTGTCACCCTGTCCACCACTGTCCTTCTCTGTTCTCAGCAGTTCAGCGGGGTTGGGCCTGGTTCGTCCCTACTTGGGTCTCCCCCTGTGCAGTTGGTCTCCGCTTGTTTCTCTGGAGTCGCCCTGAGCGGTTGTTCTGGTTCCCTTCCCTCCTTTGGCTTGCTTTGGTGGATCCTGACCGTGCCCTTCTCCTTGGTTCGCCTTTCTCCAGGTTTTTTGCTGGCGGTGCTGTTCGGTTGGTGGCTGCTCCTCCTGCGGCCTCCTGTGCGCTGGCTGCTTCTGCCTGCTGCCTGTCTCCTGTTTCTCGTCTGGAGCTGGTGTGTGATTCCTGTCTTCGTCCAGTCCCGTTCCCGCTCTTTGCACTTCCTTTTGCCGGTTGTGTCCTTGGGGCCGGTTGTGGCCGTCTGTGGCCGGGCTTCTGGTGTGGCCTCTGGTCATCCCTCCCTGCCTGCTCCTGGCCTTGTCTGGCCTTGGGGTTTGTTGGGATCCTGCCTGGTTGGTGCTTGGTTGGAGTCTGCCATGTACTGTTGCTTTTTCTGTCTGGTGGGCCATGTGGCTTGGGGTCTGCCTCTGGTGGTCCGTTGGGGTCTTGATGCTCCGGCCCTCTCGCAGCCTGGCTGTAGGTTGGGTTTTCTGCCCCCGGTGTGCTTGGCACCCGGGGTGGTTGTCCTCCTGCCCTGGCGTGGTGGCGCGTCTTAGGCTGTGGGGGGTGGGCGTTGTTCTTTCACCAGTGTGGCGGTTCGCTGCTGTAGTTCCCTTTCCAGTGGTCCCTGGGGGTCCGGGTCCAGGGTTCGTGCAGCTGCGGTTCTCCTTGTTGGGGGTCCACCTGGGTTCCTGGTGCGGTTGCTCCCTGTGGGCTTCTGGTCTCTGTCATTTGGGAGGGTCTGGGCCTGCCTGATGCCTGGGTGGGGGTCCGCTGGGGTTTCCCTGCTCCTGTGGGGTTTTTTGGCGCCTGTTGGTCGCCTTCTTCGGCCTGGCATCCGTGCCTGTGCGCTCTGGATGTTCGGGCCTGGAGCACCGGTGGTGTCCTCCGTGCCCTTGTGTGCCTTTCTGGGCCTGCTCCTTCCGGCTGTTCTGTTCCCGGGCTTGCTTTGCCCCTGGTTAGGTGCCTGCATTTTTTCTACCTGCTTCTGCTGGGTTTTCCTTGATCCGGTTTCCGCTTGGGCGGTTGCCTCTGTTTGTTTTCATCCGGGTCTGCTGTGTGGTCCGGGGGTTGTGGGCTGTGCTCTGTCTACCTCCTGCCTAATGCTTCGGCCTGTGCCCCACGTGGCTTCTTCCAGATGCTGGTTGGGCCGGGGTTCGCCTGCTTTGGCGGTTTGCTTATCTCAGTCCTGGCTTCCGGCTGTTTTCTTGGCCTGTTGCCTTTTCGTTCCAGCCGTCTCCTGCTCTGCTCTCCTCCCCGGTGTTGGGTGGGGTCGGGCCTGGTTGGCTCTTGACCAAGGCTGTTGTGCGCCCTGGGGTCTTTCTGCTGCTCCTGCTGTGGTTTGGTGTCAGGCCCTGGTTCCGTTTGCGGCCTTTTCTTTGTGGGTCCTTGGCCCTGCTGGCTCTATGGGCCTGGTGCGGCTGAGTTCCTGGGT